>NC_072853.1:122392313-124792313 GCF_028858705.1 Grus americana | reverse complement strand
TTGGAAGAGCCTATCTGGTCTTGGAGTTGCAGGGACACATCCTGTTATCTACCCATCCCTTGACCGTTCTTCCCATTGTCCTCTCAAGGATTAGGGATCTCACAGAGGAGCAGTCTACTGTCTGCTACCCTGGCACCTCAAGGTGTCTCCTTGGTGCTTCATTCAGTGATACCACCTCACTTTTCTGAAAGCTGAAGATATTTCAGATATTTCCATCTAAGACTGGCTGTGGTTAGGTGCTTCTAGTGCTGTGGAGCTAACACCATGCACCGCCCTACCATTTTCCTCTGGCTGTGGTTGTGTAGGATGTCATTTTGCCATCTTACCTCTGGTGGATACATAGGGTTATATTACCCGCGTGCTTTTCTGGTTGTTTTTTCTCTTGTTGGTAGCCAGTTCCTCAGCATTTCTGTCTCCCACTGTCAGTGTTTGTCCTTCTAATGAGTGAATCTTTTCTTCCAGCACAGCCGCGAGGTTGTAGCTCACGCAGCATGAGTACCTCCTGGTTTCGGGCAGGAAATGAAACACAGCACATCTGTTACAGATCACAGCTGCTGTCCTGTCACTGGCCATTGTAGTATGAAGGCTAGAAGTGCACGTAGAAGAAATGTCACAGACATTTCCTCCCCAAACCCAGTTAGCCACTCTCTGTGCCTGGCAAATGACCTATGTACTAAATCTCGCCAGAAAAGCAGAGATCAACAGTGCAGTGTCTCAGACATTTGGTCTGATCAAATGTCTGTTGTCATGACTTCATGGAGACACACAGACAGGCAAGGCTGCCTCACCTTGCCCAGAAGGCTTGAGACCCAAGGAGACCCGAGGTCCTACCACATTAAACATGCCATACACGCTCTCATGCCACCAACCTGCTCTGCTCCTCTACATCCAAGCACGAGCTCTGAAGGCAAGTCTTTCTGTGAGGTGTATTTCTTGTAGTTTGAGCATATTTCCCTGAGTAAAATAAAGTAAGTGTTTTCAGCCAGTGACAGAAGCTCTTTTTCAACGTTTATTAAATGCTGCTCATAAATAAGAAGTTTAAAAACCTGGCAGTGTTGCTTTTAGTTACTTTTGTCATAATAAATCCTGGACTGAGAGTTTCAAACTTCAAAAAAATTATCCACGTGTTGAAAAAACAGAGTGGCCTGAGTGGGTGTAATAGAAACGGCAATATCATTTGTCTTCCCACATCCAATTATAAATGTCTCTATATGTGTGTATATATGTGCGTGTGTGTGTGTATGTATATATATATATAAGATCAGACTATTGTGGAAGCGAATATGGCATCCTTTTTGAAAGTTTCATTTGAACCTAGTAAGGAAGGGAAGTGAAAATTTAAGATAAACACTGGTGCTGACTCATATTTTAATTGTGCTGTTTAATAATCTCCATTTTGCACCTTGTTAGAACTAGGATGTGCCATCAAGTCAATTTTCACGCCCAGTTAAAGGCATGAAGAGAGGCAACAGAGCAGAACTGTTTGGAGAGGAAATATTATTTGGATTTAGCTTTAATAGATGAAAATCCATTCTAATGCTAAGAAAAACTAGTCCACAGGAAAGAGACTGGATGGCCGGGCCCAAAGAGTTGTGGTGAATGGAGTTAAATCCAGTTGGTGGATGGTTCCAAGTGGTGTTCCCCAGGGCTCAGTACTGGGGCCAGTTCTGTTTAATATCTTTGTCAATGATCTGGACAAGAGCATCAAGTGCCCCCTGAGTAAATTTGCAGATGACACCAAGTTGGGCAGGAGTGTTGATCTGCTTGAGGGTAGGAAGGCTCTGCAGAGGGATCTGGACAGGCTGGATCAATGGGCCGAGGCCAATTGTATGAGGTTCAACAAGGCTCAGTGCTGGGTCCTGCACTTGGGTCACAACAACCCCCTGCAACGCTACAGGCTTGGGGAAGAGTGGCTGGAAAGCTGCTCAGCAGAAAAGGACCTGGGGGTGTTGGTCAACAGCCAGCTGAATATGAGCCAGCAGTGTGCCGAGGTGGCCAAGAAGGCCAACAGCATCCTGGCTAGTATCAGGAATAGTGTGGCCAGCAGGACTAGGGAAGTGATCGTCCCCTCTGTACTCGGCACTGATGAGGCTGCTCCTGGAGAAAAAGAGGCTGAGGGGAGACCTTATCGCTCTCCTGAAAGGAGGTTGTAGCCAGGTGGGGGTTGGTCTCTTCTCCCAAGTAACAAGTGATAGGACAAGAGGAAACAGCCTCAAGTCGTGCCACGGGAGGTTTAGATTGGATATTAGCAAAATTTCTTCACCGTAAGGGTTGTCAAGCCCTGGAATAGGCTGCCCAGGGAAGTGGTTGAGTCACCATCCCTGGGGGTATTTAAAACACACATAGACGTGGTGCTTAGGGACATGGTTTAGTGGTGGACTTGGCAGTATTGGGTTTATGGTTGGACTTGATGATCTTAAAGGTCTTTTCCAACCAAAATGATTCTATGATTCTATGACTCCTGATTCCCATTTATTAGTATGGCACGTCAGCCACTGGGAGACAGTGAAAGAAGGAATTAGTCCACATCAGAAAATATCTGTAAGACTCAGCAAGCCCCAACAAAACTGGACCCATTTATTCAGGTAAATAGTACGAGTGATTTTGTTTTATTCCTGGGGCAAGTTGGAGAAGGGTATGAAAACTACTGTTTCTCCCACAGTCTAGAGAGAGCACATGGGCTTGTGGTCCAGCCTGCATGTGTAGACAGTAAGCGCAAAGATATAGCACAGGGCTCTCGAACTCTGCTGCAGGGTCCTTGTAGCAATTCAGGTATATTTTCCCTTCATCAGTACTGTCCTTTTGCTCAATGGCCTTTCTCTTGAGTTCTTACTTTGGGTGGAAAGATTTAAGTCACCATGCACAAGTCACTTTAGGCACTGAGTGACACAGGCAACTTTTTGTTTGCAATAGAAATGATATCTCTTTCTTTTCATTAAGTCCTTTTAGATCAACAGACAGCTGTATGCTATGAAACTTACAGTTTTTTCAACTCTGGTAGGAGCATAAACTACTAGCATGATACCACAGTGGTACTCTCTGATGTAATACATTTATTAACTGGTACCAATATAGTTGCAGGTATTGCTTTCTTTGTGCACAGTCACTGATATAAAACTCTTTCCATTGCATCAACTGTGTTTTCTTTATCTCTTGATGTTCCCATTTCTATATCCTTTTAGTCTGCATTTATATATGTAGGCTAGTATCTGTATGTTATCAAATGCAGTATTTCAAACTTGGAGACAGGACATATAGTTAAAGGCAAGAAGGACAATGGGAAAGAAACCATCAAAAACCTTGGCTGCTGTTGTAGGAAAGATGGTGCATACACAGCAGTCACCTTTGTTCTTTATTTACCACACTGTATTTGGATTCTTAATCCTTTAAGACCAGTTACTTCTGGGTAGTAACTCTCTTGGACCTCTGACATATACTTTTAGCTAAGGAAAGAAGTTCACAAACATAACAGAAAAAAAATGAGAAAGGGAAAGCAAATGTGTCCGTTGCTCCAAGGAGACTCAGCTGAGGTGACGTTGGATAAGAATTTGAATTTATGCCCAAGATTAGAAATATTACAATACAAAATTGTGGTTTAGTGCTTGCCACAGAAACAGGACTCAGAATGGGTGAAGGTCTGTATCAGGGTTTGCCCATTCCAAAGTTAAAGCTGCTTTAATTTAGTGCAGGGTTTGGGCTTCCTGCTCACTTTACCCCATTTTTAGCTAGCTTTTAAATTCAACAATGTAATGAAATGAAACCAAAGCCTAAGACTTGCAGAATATACATTTTTAGCTGATGTTTGCTGATCTTCCTTACCGTACTCAAATCATGATTTAATCTCTGATCAGCTAGTAAATGCCAAGGCAGTTGGCAACTTTTCATTGAGAAAGGGGGAAAAAAGTATAAAAATAGTTTTCTTTGATTTTGAAATATAGTAAGTTTTTATGGAATATCAACAAGTATCCCCAGCAGAGTTGATGATAGAGGGCAGAGCAAATTTCACAGCTACCTTTTAGTCTTCCTACTGTAGTCATGAAAGGTTGGCCATTTAACAGCCAGCTCAGAGCTCTTCACCAGGCTCACTGCTCTGACAAGGGGACCCTATTTTTTCTGCTGCCTGAGAGAGGCAGTCCTAGGAGATGAGACAAGTCAACCTAGACAGAACAGTAAACCAATAGAAATATGGTTGTCATTTATTCAGTATGCAGAGAGAGTACATTTATCTGCAAAAAAAGTATGCATGTTGGGGTTTTTTCATATTAATTCTTGATAGACATGTCTGGTCTGATAAGTATAAGCAAAGTCATCCTTTCACTCAGTTTAATAAAACCTCAAGAAACAACATGTTCTCGATAACATAAAGACATTCACTTGGTAGTATGGTAATAACTTTTCAGATGGAATGACCTGGTGCTCATATGACTGCACAATGTGTCTGTAAACAAATTTGAAAAGTGCATTTGCTGCTGTAATGTTTATTGGCTTTACATTAGCCAGTATTTACAAAGTAGAATTTGTAAGTAAGCTTAATTTGTTACAACTTCCTAAATAAAGAAAAAGTAAATTGTAAAACAATCAGATGCTTACTGTAAGCTTTAAAAACTATTTATTCAGCTGGTATTTGTGCCTTAAGTCCAGTATCACTATTAGAACACTGGAATAAAACAGAAGCCTTTAATACAGTTCATTATTCTAGAAAGCCGGGACTAACTAATCCTTCCTCCCACTGGCCCCCAAGTACATCCCTCAACTAGTGAACTTTCTGTTTCTAAAGCCCCCTAATACACATTTTATTTCTGTTGTCACTTTCCCACCCTTCAAGGCACATAAGCTGACATGTATCGTGCACCAACATGCACTTTATTTTTGCTAATGCCTTTTGGTATTGGCAAGTACTTAAAGATAGTTTACTTAATATAATAAACAGGCTGCATTTAGTGTCCTTCCTGTGATTTCAGTTTGTTGCCATACAGGGAGCATACAGTGTTTGTAGTTGATAAAGTCAGGCTTCTTTCTTTGGAAGTGATAAACTAGAAAATATTCTGAAATTAATATATTCACTTATATGAGAGGTATGTCCATAGAACTTAGAGCATTTGCTCTTTTAGAAAAGCAAGATCTTTCAAATAAAGTGAAGAGGAATTAAAGTCTATATGTCAATTAACTTATCTTGGTTTTATCGCAGTGTTGCAAAAATCATGCATTTTCTTCTGTATCATTGGTTCCTTAACATTTTCCCTGTTAATCTTCATTTCTTTTAAAGCACCGACAGAATTATATGACAAGTCATATGCCAAAGGTGTCTTGCCAAATTTAAAAGACATTATAGTAACTAGTTTCTTGGAGGAATTATAAAAAAATTAATCATACTGAGGCAACAGGGCAGACCTAAGTAATTGGCAGGCCAGCTACTTGTTTTGGCAAAGACAGTGGCAAAAACCTCATCATAATTTCTTCTACAGGTTTTTTCAGCTAAGCTGGGCCTTTAGTAGTATTATGCCATGCTTAGATGTCTCTCTGTATGGTTTACGCACTCAGACATCCAAACAGATGAAGATGAAAAATACGTTTGCTGTAGCCTTCGCCAGTCGCCAAGTGGATGTTTATCAGCAAATACCTATTATAGGCTGAAAAGAATCAAATTACTTTCAATAATGATGGTATCATCTGATGCAAGACATTGTTGTCTTCTACAGCTAAATAAGTTGAATATGAATGGACTTGACAGCATGTATTATGAAACACATTACGGTCTGGAGACTGGGTGTCGCCTTAACAACCAGATGATATTTCCTTAATTAAGTATAATTTTTTCCCTACGTGATCACAAGAGGATTCTGCAAACTCTGGTGAATTAATGGTCTGGCAAATGTGTGTAATTCTCTGCTCTAGGTAACTGTCGATTTCAAACACGTTAAGCTGCCTTAGGAAAGCTGGAAATACTTGATTTGTTTTCCCAACTTCTTTTCCTAATGTATTAAACGGTGTATGTTTAGAGACTAGAATATATGTATTTTCCATTTTAAAATAATATGTTTACTGTCTGTAAGTAACTTTTTTGTCCTTGATATATTTTGAATAGTTTATTTGCAAAACCCGTCTTGCTACTGAAAGGCATTTGCTATCAGATTTTTCCACTGTGTGTCTGGCACTTGGGTTTGCTACACTAAATCATAAGACTTCCTTCACCGCTGCCCTTTCTTCATTTCTAGGTTCCTGAATTTATACACAGAAATAGCTATCAGTCTGTCACATCTGTAATCGCAACAAGTTCCTCCAAGCATACCTTTGCAATGAACATCTTTGCAAAGAAAGCTAGGTATTTTAAGGCTTTGGGACATCCTAAATTAATTGCAGCCGCTACTGCCGGCATTGCGGGGCTGCATGAAGCTGCGGTGCGGGTGTGACTTTCTGCTTACCCCATCACACATCACAAGTAGGAGCTCACCTTGTCTGTCATGGAAGGCCCTGAGGCAATTGTCCATCTCTAAGCCAAAGGAGAAAACTGCTGATAGAGGGAACTGAGAACTGTCAGTTGACAAATTTGGTTTGAGGGTTTATGGTTTGGTACAGTAAAAAAGCTGTTTTGTGGTGTGGATCATTCTGAGCATAAAGATCGTGATTTCTTACCATAACCAAAAAGTGCAGGTGGATGTCCAAACCCCAAGACCCTGTCTGGCTCCTCTAGAGGAGCAGCCCTGGTATCCCAGGCCACTGGTTTTGAATGTACAGCAAGAACATCATTTTCCTTGGGCACGGTGCTACTTCAGACTCTTGCACTGAATCTGCTATGCAGGGACTGCCGAATGGGCTGAATGAGTGTATGCCCCACAGATTTGCTTTCAGACTCTTTCAGTAAAAGGGAAGATATTTTTCGGCATAAAGAGAGGAGCAGCGTGAAAGAGAAGAATGTCATGTAAGGACGAAAGAAGGGCTTTTTGAATAAAATGTTAACCCTACTACGCTAGAAGAAATTTTGTGGTGAAAGTTTGTGACTGTCTTGATTTGTAAGGACCCATGCCAACAAAGGAGAAGGTTAACACCGTGGTAGTTCGTTACAATGAATTAATCTATGGGATAATCTATGTGTTTATGTAAACCAGTGCAAATGAATATAGCCAAGAAAGAGGCAAAAGTGTTCACAACCGTTGCAGGTTTGATACTTGCACACTGATCAGCTTGTTTTATAAGCATTTATTTGGAATCATGATAGATATTCTGTGAAGGTTAGTTTTGTAATTTGCCAAATTTCTCTAGGGACTCTTGTCAGTGCAAGAAATGTAATCCACTATGTGACATAAAACAAGCGGGTATGTATTTCATATGCTGAGGGTATTACAAAAAGGACCGATCCAGCTGAGCCTACCTCCTCTTCACTATTGCATGCAAGTTATGAGTTCGCAGAGGCTGCAGAATCTATGCTTCTCAGATAGGATGTGCATAGACAAAATAATGCTGGAAGGGAGAAAAAATTGAGTTGGTACTTCCCCATCATTTTTTATTTTTGTTTATTTTTTATTTGCAAATTCAAATTTGAAATCTTGCTTCTAATTGGATTCTAGGCAATGCAATCGTGTAGCTCTATGTAAATGTTAGACAGACACTTAAGACAGGTGTGCTGTGGTTTTCGGAACTAGTTTATTTCAAATTCCTGTTAATAGGTGGATTTTGTCAGTAATCTTGACAGAAAAAATGTCAGGTTTTTTTTTTAAATATATTCATCCACATTTTCCATACTTTGTAGCAGATGTAATGTTGTGATTGTTTATGCAAATTTATAATGTATGCACACAAACATACATATGCACAAAGTAGAGCTATTATTTCATGTGAAGAAATAGCTGGAAATTTCACCGTCTGCAAGAAAAAGAGCAGACCACTCTGTTTCTTACTGACTTTCACTAACCAACACAGGAAATTGCATTTTACACCATAGAAATGAAGAGAATCAACACTTCACTAAGGCATGAGGTTACCAACATGGGACCTTGGGGAGTGGGAGAGCAAAAAACCAAGGAATATGAATGACAAAGAAGCTTTCTGCAAAGCTCCTCTGGCATGCCTTTTGTTTCATTTTTGTTCAAAGTCTCATTCTTGTGTTAGCTCATATGCTGTTTGTTATTAATGCCTTTGTTTTTCACGCGAAGAAGAAAAATGCTTTTAAACTCTGTGTGTGTGTTTTAAATGGGTGTCACTACCAGACTCACTGTCAATAGCTAGTCTTACTTAATCAGCTATAAAATGTCATGAGTAAGGGTTCTTAATTGAGACTGGAAAAATCCAAGATAATTACCATAATAGTTTGAAGATCTCAGAGACTGAAGGTTTTAGAAGTCACAGAAAATTGGGGACATATGTGTTCTGTCTGTAAGATTGTTCTATATAGGATATGGAAAAATAGAAATGACAGGCATTTTGCAATGTACAGTAGCATTCATCATAGAAAGAACATATGCATTTGTTTGTCAGAAGCAATGAAGTAAAAAATGACACTTAATTGGAACTGACATAAAATGGCCTCATTAGTAGTATAAATAATATATGTGTGTAGTTTGGTTGTCAATAGGAACAAAACATATTTCCTCTGACAGATATATTAGTCTCTTTTAAGATTCATGTCAAGTTTTCAGCCAGGTTCACTCATTTAGAGAATGCTGCTTTTTTTTTTAATGTGAAATGTTGAAGTGTAAATGATGTGTGTTTGTAGGGTGCTGTGATAACACCAACAATGGACCACACTATGTCAATGCAGCCAGCAAGCATGATGGGCCCTCTGACCCAACAGATGAACCACCTTTCCTTGGGCACAACAGGAACGGTAAGGTCATAAATTATACTATTTATTTCCTGTATTGCAAAACATTTATTGCTTACTGAGCTTCTCAAGGTAATTTATTGCACTTGGGGTTTCCACCTTTTTGCAGTTTAATATTACTGTAGTTTACTTTGTTTTTTCTCTGTGTCCAGAGATGTCTGTCCCTGTCCGGGCAAACATACCAAAGTGCCTTTCATCATGACCCAAACACGATGTACTACAGAAACAATACCGTCCTGTCGCTATGTCACACAGACATGCATCTACAGATATGTTTCTAAAACGATCATAAAGTCAGCATTAGGTATTACGGAACAGAAATTACAAAGTAGTATGAGGAGTAAAACAGTAGGTCAACAAAACCTGCTCTTTACTTAGCAGGAATTATCTGTACTAATTCTCATGTAAATATGGAAGTACTCCTCTATCAATTTAGTTTTTAATCAGAAATTGTTTGCTTGTCAATCTAGAAAGTTTTATACCACTGGGAAATGGGAGTTCTGGCTTTGTGGTAGGATCCAGTACTCACTTCTAACCCATAGCAGCCAGCCATACCTAGTTTGCTCCAGGCTCGGAAATGTGATTTTGGGTCAAGGTCAGCTGTGTTTCCAGTATATTATATTTAAACATGCATATTTCAACAATTATTTTCTCTTTAAGCTGTGTAAGTCAGACTCAGTTAACTCTCCCAGTGTCAGAGAAAGGCAAAAAATACTCAATAAAAATTATTAAAACTCTCTGAAATGTTCCTAAAATACAACAGCCTGCACACAATGTATGGTGGTCTGATGTGTGAATG
Organism: Grus americana; assembly: GCF_028858705.1. Lineage (NCBI taxonomy): Eukaryota > Metazoa > Chordata > Aves > Gruiformes > Gruidae > Grus > Grus americana. The sequence continues at coordinate 124,782,696 of NC_072853.1, read as the reverse complement.
TCTGCACACAGCATGTACATGTATATTTTTATGAAAATGCAGGCATAAACATTACTTTTATATGTCTTTAGCATGCATGTGCTTTACCTAATAATTACATGAAAGATCTATTATGCGTTTACATATTTTTTTCTATTTCACCACTGTACTACTTGATACTAATCTACAAAGTTTTCCCATTTTGGTGGTGTTTTCTTGTTTTGTTTTGTTTTTTTAAATTGAATAAGGTACTGAATAAAGTTGCATCCTTACAAAGTTATTTAACTCACTGTATTGGGTCTTCTCTTCCTCCTCTCCTCTCTTCTATTCCTCTCCTTTTTTTCTTATCTGTTGAATTTAATCCTAACTCCTTTGTCTTTTCCTCCTTTAAAAAAACAAACCTCTGTTGAGATCTGAGACTTCTGTATTTATTTCTGAGGAAAATTGAATATGATGGTTCATTGTTTATTACTGTTATTTTAAATGTTTCATTCAACAATCAAAAGAAGTAAGAATTACATCTCAAAGTTAATATCAGCATTTTTCCCCTCTGAAGAGATGAAATTGAAGGAAATAGTAAGACCAGTGAGAATTTCTGCATGTGTAACTACTGTGATTCAAAAGTGTGTTTAAAAATTAAGACAAGGAAATGGAAAATGAGTTCTGGTTGTGCTGCTGGGTAGCTCCTATGAATTTTTCCTTCTGTTTATCATTTTAATTTCCATGACTCTTACAGACATTGTCTTCTGCGCTCATTTTCTTGCAATCTTAATGCAAACTAGAAAATTCCAAGCTAATGTTCTCTTGCGACTTGAGACCACAATTACAATGCTCATAGTAACAAATCCATAGTAACCATCCATTTGGGGGGGCAGGGAAAGGGCTCTGAACGGCAGTGGGTGATCTAGTGGATGATAATAAGATCCTGAATTTATTTTACTGCAACTGAAAGTAAAGAAAACCTTTCCTTCCTTTCCCCAGCTCTTTATACAGTCTTTATCTTTCAAGAGCACAGCATTCCCTGACAACTTCTTGAAATACATTCAGAGGTATACCATATAGGTTTATGTTTACTATCTTTAAAACTCCTAACTCATTTAGAGAAAACTTAAAGAGCAAGAAAGGGTAAATGATTGATGAGTGTTACAATATCCATAAGCTTTTCATAAATCTCAAATGACACCCTATTTTATCGCATACAGAATTTCTCTTTGGTAAAAACACCCTCAGCACCATATTCAGTTGAAGTCCTCATGCAAGCAGGATAATCATGGAGGTCGTTGGGAATTCCTCCTGCAGGAATTAAAGGGACAACTTTAGGATTTGGGCTGCCAGTAGCAGTTTTGTTGGATGCATCTGTCCTCACTTGAAATTGCATCTACAGAAAAAAATATGGGGGAAATGGACAACCTGGTTAGACATACGATTTATTTAGAGATATTTTTACTTCGTTTATTCTGAAGTCTGAATTTCAATCCAGAGAGAGGAGCACTGAGAGCATAAAGCCATGACGAATTGAGCCAAGTCCGAAACATGCTACTGTGAGTACCTCAGCAGGACTAAGTTTTATGGGAGATATAAGACATAAACTATATGTTTCTGTTATGAACATATTTTTTAATTTTATCCTTAAAACTGTGCAACAGGGTGCGATAAAGAGCCACCAGCTATCTTTCAAGAAACCAGCCAGATTTTTTTAAGCAAACAAGCCAAAAAGTCACAAACAATTCTGCTCAGTGTCAGCTGTAACTCTGTCCCAATTTAATTTAAAAGCTTGCAGTATGCAAGGCAGTTTTTATTAAAAGACTTTCATACATTCACTTCCTTAGACAAACCATTTTGCTAATTAACATAACATATTTTTCAGCCAAAACAGACCTCTGTGGTCTCTTAAGTGAGAGCTGACTTCAAATCCACTTCCAAACTTCCCTGATTCACGATGAGTGCTGGGTTTCTAAAATATTGCTTCAACAGAAAATCTATTCTCTAGCGAGCAAGCTCGAGAAATAGCACAAAGGCCTTTGCATGCCTCATATCTTGTGGGAATTACTCTGCCTTTTGATGGTCTCTAAAAGATTAAAATACTCCATCCAGGCTAGAGCTGTTGCAGACGGGAGACCCTTCATTCTTTAGCCCTTCGGTGAGGTGGGCTGCTTGAGTAAGAGTGGCTTCTGCCAATTCCTACCTTGACGCCAAAAACTGGATTTGAGTTTTGATCTCTCAGCTTTTCCCCCATGGGAATTTGGGGGGCAGCTGCTTCCATTCCTGCCTGCAGTTGATTATTTAGTGACCAGGCTGGGGGGGGGGGGGGGGGCGGGGAGCAGCGGGTGGTGGCATTTCTGGCTAAATGCTGGTGGGGCTGCTCACTTCTGGCTGGGACCATCCAATTCAGCAGCCAAAACAGAGCAGTTTTCCTACAGCCCCACTCACAGCCAGCTGCCTTCCCCTTGGGCTATGGGAAGCCTTCACTTACTGGCCCCAAAAAAGCACAAAGAATTTGATTTAGGAAACCATTTGTCATGAATAGGAACAAGAAGTTTTCTTTCTCTCCAAAACCTTCAAAGAATGTGTATTTACTTTTATTATCTTTTAAAATATTCATATTTTTTATCTATTGTTGAATTGTTTGCATAAAATCAGACATCTCTGCTTAATTAGGAGGATGCACTAAGGCTATCAAGATGCCAGGCCAAGTGAAAAGCTGCAAATCCATCTTTACTTGATTTCACTGCCCACCTCATGAAAACATACAGCTGCAGCAAATATTCCAGCCCAAAGGATGGTATAGGGCACAGGGGGAAGAGAGCAGGTAATGGTCTGCAGTTTGTGGCAACTTGAACCTATGTTCCTGTGCTGTGAGAGAATTTCATACAGTATTTGCATCTCCCAGTTACTGTGCTTTGTGCTTCATCCACCAAGAACATAATTCCTTTCTGCCTTTATGAAAATCAAATTGATTTCTGCCAGTGAAAATACAGTTTACATTACTGATTAATTGGGAGGCAAGTGTGCTGCTCTGATCACCTCCCCAAATCTGCCTGAAATCTGGAGTTAAGCAGAGAATCTGCCAGAGGGGCGATTTCTGCCTTATTTGTATGTATTTTTCATACATACCTCTTCACTCAAAAAGAGCAGAAAGCATTTACATGAGTGGGCTGGCTGTGGGCAAATATGTAAAGAAAACCTAAGCTTAAATTATGTCAAGATTACAGCAAAAAGGCGATAATCCTGTATATTCTGACTAAGTCTGACAACCCAGCCTCAGCTCCTACAGTTGTATTAAAATGAAATTTTAATGCTAGGAGGCATGATGTGAAGACAGACAACCAGTTTTAACCTTTATTTTTTTCTTTTGTTTACTAGTGTATAATTATTTATTACAGTAAGTCTTGCTTTTCCTATGTAATATTCATCTACAATTAGGTCTGCTATTAAAAAGGTACCATAAAGGGAGAACAGAGTGAGTGAGTCTGTATGGGTAGCACTGAAAGAGTAGCATTAGTATGTGTTTAATAATGTATGGAGTCTGGAATTGTTCCATCATCAGCCTGTCACTCAAAATGTTTCCGATACAGCCATTGATCTGACATCTGTTTCGTGGTTTAATAAAGTTGTGATTGATGGCCTGAGTAGATATAATACAAAAACCTTTAGAAATACAAAAACTGAGGAATCTGATCATTGCTTTCAGTCCCTGTTGCTCAGCTCCCTTTTACTGCGACACTTCCATGTTTGGCGGTCAGCAGCAATAATCCGTCTCTTCAGTGGGAAGAAGATTTCCTCTATTCTTTCTCCTCTGCTGCTCATTCCTGCAGGAAGTTTTCTGCTCTGCACTTTCTTGGTCCAGGTTTCACTCCCCTCCCTGCTGTTAGCATCCATTTCAGATACTGCTTGAGTTCCAGTTTTATCCAACAGATTGAGGCAGCCTTTGTTAGTCCTCGTTGGCAGAGGGGTAATTCCAGCTTTTTTCCCTCTCTTGTGGAATTGCCTTACCGTAGGCTTGTTTCGTCTTAAACCTTCGAGGCCCACACCAATGGGAGAGTGAGTAGAAGCCAGGTTTTTTTACTAAAACTGCTAGCTCAACTGTGCTGCTTAATTGTTCTTCACGCTTGCAGACGGTTCACTCAGCTTTCAGTTTCTAATTTAGAAACAAAATAGGCAACTTACTAAATAAGCTCTCCATTGCACTTTTTAAACAGCAACAAAAAAATTGTTTAATTGTTCCGGATACCTCTGTATTAAAAACACAGTCAGGTAAAAGAACTGCATTGACATAATGTGGGATTCTGTTGAAATTGCAAACCACCCTAACTCAGCTTTCCTGGTTTATATATCAGCAGAAATCTCTCAATGGAATAACAGGCTTGTTATGCGGGTACATCAGTCTTATCTTTCACTTTGTTAGTTCTTTTTGTTGCCAGCAGAGCTTGATGATATCTCCAGAACCCTTCAATGGAACAACAAGCTTGTTATAATTTTTTTATCTTTTATTTCCTTTGGATGCTCCATGGTCACCAGTGGTTTAAAATGTCGCCTAAAGGCCTCAGCAGAATAACTGCTTTATTAGATAGTGTTGGGGTTTTTTCTGTTTAATCTGCAATTCTATTTGCACGTACTACAGATACATGGATCTGAAACATCATTGCATTCCCCTGCTGTTCAGATCCTTGTTACAAAAAGCGCTCTCTGTTATTCTAATTGTATGTCGCAAGGTCCCTGGAGAGTTACAGGAGCAAAGTTTCTTTGCAGTCTTGTGCCTTTCACATTATCAGGTGTTAATCTTGAAGCTCTTTTATTTTATTTATTGATTGACTGTTTCAGTTACTGTTTGTGTGGAAAGTATAGGACTGAACCCATTGCAAATGAAATTAGCATAGTTCAGGCTGAAACTAAAGTTCATCCTTGTCTATTTACTCAGCCAAGGTCCAGGGCAAATGCAAGTGGTGAACAGCATTGAGCTGTCTGGGGCAGGAGATCCATTTAAGGAGAAATTATGCTGGTTGGAAAGGAGAACAACAGCATAAGCCCTGTCAAGATTTATAAAACCCAAATAACTCCTCCTGCACCCTCTTTTCCAAACAGCCTCTTGAAAGGCAGCTCCAATTTGCCTGATACATAATTTGAGATAAAAAAGGGGCACTCGGTGCAACTGAAAAACACCAAATTCCAACCAGTCAACAGGGAACAAATAACTTTTTGATGAAGCCTTTAATCAATTTGCAGAAATCACTGCCACTAAATATTATTGAGACAAATAGGTTAGCAATCTTGAAAAATAGATTCAACATTTCTATAAGGAGACATTTGCAGGTGCAACAGCAGGGCAGAAAAATTCTTCATTTGACAGTGTAGGCCAATGACCTGGTAGGGTGAACAAGGAAAGACGTGAGCTTTTCTCTTTTTTGGACCATTTTGAAGTCCCACAGTCTCTTGTAAGAATTGGGCTGATCAGCCATCATATAGGGGAGGCTCTTTCTAATCAGCTCTCTCAGCATGGGTTCCACAGTCTACGTTTGACCATAGCTGTGGTTAGACGGTACTTTTGAATGGATAGAGTTTATGAAATCCCATTTCTGTAGTGTTCCCCTTTCTCTTCTGAACTCAGCTTTACTTTCCTACCGTTTGTTGGTAGTGGCTCACTGTTTGCCTTTATGTGCAAGTGTGCCTACCTTTAAAGCCACTGCCTGCTATAGGCAGAGAAGGAGAATGTAAAAGGAGAATAAACACAGATAGAGGGAATTCCATTTTCAGTTCAAGCAGCCCTTCATATCAGCCCAGCATGTCAGTAGCTTTTATTTTGCGTTAAATTTTACCTTCACACGACACTTCCACAAATGAATAGGTGCTTTTGTTGAGGAGTCCGTGCCTCTCTTTGAGGTATCAGCTACTGATTCAAAGCGACATTAGCCCAGATTCCCTTTCAGAGGAAGACTGCAGCTCCCTGATTGTGGTGATAAAAGGTTAAATCAACACAAAACAACAGTGATGGATCAGCAAACCAAAAAGTATCAGCCAAAAGAGCCGTAAGTGATATAACTTCATTTTCATCATCAGACAAATGTCATTCATTGAATTAATTTGCAGCTGACTTCACATATCTGTGAACTAGAATATTTAGAGGCTAGTTTCTCATATATTTTATTACATATAGCTGCTGCAGTTCTCTTTTGTGATTTCTAGAAGTGCCACCTGGTGATACTTTGAAGGACAATGGGAATGTAGTTCAAAGCCACCTCTTCCAAAGCATGTTTGTTATTTAGTCATAGCCATGCACTGCATATAAAATGAACTTTTTTATTTTACCATAGTGAATAGAACCCAAAACTCATAAAACTTACAGTATCTGGCATATAGTTAGTGGTCTGCAGCATATCCTCTCCCCAAAGGCTCACCTTTAGTCATACTCCCAGAAATTTTTGTTCATATGTCTGCTAGAGATGAACCAAGATTGTGAACTCCTTTTTCTAGCTACTAGTGGATCATTCCCATAAAAACATTGAGTTTTAAGAGGAAAAAAGTGTATGTTCACACATGTTCATGTGAAATAGTGCTGATGCCATAAATAATAGGGCAGGTTTTGGGGAGAGAAGGTTTAGTTTGATTTGGTTTGGCTTTAGTGATTTGGATAAGATTTAGCTGAGAGAGGCTCTTTATTTAACAGAGAGAACTAGAAAAGAGGAACAAATAATAGGTTAAAGAGAGCGGAAAATAATTCCAGGTTTGAAACATCCTGCCACACCTACAACTGACAAACTCAATAAAAGGTGGGAAACAAAAGTACTCTACATGTCAGGTCTGTCATCTCTATTTTCTTGATGTGTTTCTCTCTTGTAAATGTGTTTTCCGTTTTGTAATCAAGAACATAACTCTCTGCCTTATTAGAATGAAACTTGTTTTTATTGTCCTGCCTGTATTTGAAGTACTCAGGTGATTCTGACAGACACGATGAATATGGCTTTCCAGAGAAGTAATGAATTCAAATCATCAGTGGTGCAGACAAACTCTGTGGGGCCTCTGTAATCCAAGATAAATTTGAGGATCTTAGGGAGGTGAGGGTTTTTTTGCCAAACTGTGATCATGTGAAAAGCAAGAAGTGTCTCCTGAAGGTGGTACTTCCACAGCTCTTCTCTGCCAAGAGCTGAGAAACAGTCCTGTGGTCACGTCTCCACACGCTACAAGTCTGTGTATGCACAGCAAGAAGTCCTGAAATCCTTGAAGGGGCTGTATCCTCAAAGGAAAACAACAAAATGATCAATTATGTGGAAGAACAACTACTTTCTGCTAAGCACTGTTGCAGTCCTTCAGACAATGTCAGTTCTCTTTAAGGTGAGGTACTTGAATTGTATCAACTTCAATCACAGATGTTGTAAACTTTAGCTGAAAGAAAAGGGCATGAAGGTGATAGACAACAGTAGCTTATAACACGATGTAGATATGGGAAGGGCATCCATGGAAAGGAGGAGGTGGTTTTAATGGTGCTAACAATATAAATAAGAAGCTGAAAGTAAAATAGGCAAAGCATAACTTGAATATCTCGCAGAAATTAGTAATATATTAAGAGCTAGACTCGTGTTTGAAATGAATCAGGGAAAGGTCATCATTTGGGACATCTAGAACTCAGCTGGGCCAAACACCTCAAAATCCACAGGAGACCTTTCAGGCGTTGACACAAAAACAGAGCAATGGTCTAACAGCCTGTTTTCATCTCCGACCTGTGTTTTTCGTTGCAAAGAGACATTGTTATTTCAGTTCAAAACAAGTAATAATAATTTAATTTTTATTTTCTATTCATTTAAGTACTGAGAATTCAGGAAATTATAAAAACTTTTAAATATGTTTACTGAGCATGATGTACCAAGACTCAGACAAGAGCTGTACATCAAAATAACAGTTCATTTTCAATGTCTGAAGTTTACACAGTCAAAGAGGAAACGTATGTTGCAAGTGACCATTCACAGCATTCACTTAGAAGAAAACATTTGGGACCAAGAGTTAAGATTGACTCATTTCAGCATGCCTTGTGTGGATTAGTAAGTATCCTGCTTGCTTTTGGCTTTTTTTTTTTTTCCAATAGGATGGGTACATTGTGTTAAGCAAAATATTTCTGAGCAGCAATCTTTGAATTACATTCCCAGTGTTTTCTCATAGGGAAAACTTCACTTTCAGGGGCACTGGGACTTCACAGAAACACTAGATTATAGATGCTGCCATGTTTCTGAAGGTGACACATTGCCACATTATTGAAAACACATACAATGGAGTTGCAGGTGAATTTAGTTTGAACAATGTTCAGTGTTTTTCACACTTTAATCACAGTGACAAAAATAACCTGTGTGATGGGCAAAGGCCTGGATCTGCAGATGCTCACAAAAATAATATTCCATTGGATTTCACTGCCGTTTCCTACAGTGTATCCCACTGAAATTCAGTGCACAGTGCATTTCACAGTTAATCCACATGGCTTATCAGATGGTTGGCAAGCTGGTAGCCCAAAGGTTTAAACTTCCTCTAAGACAAATTGCCAGTGCTTTTGAGGTATCTTTCTTACTTTCAACCGGAAAGAGCAGCCTGTTCAGGGTTCACTCATTTGTGAAGCAAGGTTAAATGAAGGAGCTAAAGGTACAGTCTTCATACACTATGTAAGACACTGGGATCCTGTATATACAGTGATTTCAGCCTGAAGTTCTCAAAAAAGGGTAAGCTTTGTTCCAATGATTTACAATTCCATAGGGAGCTGCTGATGGCAATAACCTCTGTGCCCTCAGATGGTATTTTATTACTTGTGAGTTATGGGCTATTCTGTGTCAGTGCTAGAGCACTGTAGAATCCTCTTGCTCCTGAAAGACTCAATTTGGGAGGAGAGTTCTGCTATAACTAATATTTACTATGAAACAGCTCAGTCAGCACATTTCATTAAATTGTAACAAGGGGTTTGAGAGCAGCTGCATCGAGTGAATTTGGGAGTTTGCTGAATTGAGTTGTTTTTCTAGCAAGGTAAATGAACTGTTGAACACGGCGGATTTCTGCTGTGTGGCAGATGAGAGCTGCACCATGTCGGGATGGGTCCAGGGAGCAATCATATCTCAGAGGCACATCTTTTTCCAGTCCCGTGGAGACTACGCTATCCTTTGGGAATCGTTATGGCTTTTGAATGTGATAGGCACACCTGTATGCTTCTAATTTTGCCTTTTTATTTTAGTAGTTGTGATATAGCAACAGCCAGTTTCGTAAGAGTTTAGTATCTAAATGTCCAAATTATTGCGCGTTCGCCAGCCTGTTTTCCTTTGCTGTTTCTCTTGAGGGTTTCCCTCAAATCAGTATAATATTCCTATGATGCAAACTGATTTCACTGATGCAAAAACTTCATCTTGTGTTCTCTAGCCTACTAACCACTGTTGTACACAGGGGTTGCAGTATAGACCAAAGATGGTATAATTTCCAAACTGATTTTTTTTTCCAACCACTAAGGCACCTGACTAGTCCCTTCCTCCCATACTGTTTACCCTGATTCTGCTCTGCTGCCAACCCTTCCCAGCTAAAACACCTGCACTAGGCTAAAGTATGGGTTCTAGTTGTTCTTTTTTCAATGGCCATTTTTAACAGTACTAATTGGAGTCACAAAATTAAAATAATGAGGTAAAGTGAGTATTTGGCTATGATGGTATTCCCACGGATGGTCTTGCCTAGTCTATCCACAGAGTCCAAATTGGTGCTCAGATTATTAATAGCCAAAGGGAATTTTCTAGCAAAAACTATTTTGCTGCCTTTCTTTTAACATGCAGGTGCTCCTAACTAGCTATTAGTAGGGCTGATTTCCTGTGAAGATAACCGACTTTTCTCAGAAACATTAGTTTTCTGGTAATAAATGGCTGCTTCGTCAAGGCGGCCATAATTTGATTCATTGTATTTTATTTCAGTTGAGGCTTTCTACTTTGATGTAAGAGAAAGGATATCTTTTTTTCATGTACACTTTCTAGAAGATTAATTGTATCACACAAAGTTTATGACTAAGTAGAAAATAATACAAGTAGCAACAACGTCAAATTTCCTTGATATGTTATGGTACATAGGGAAATAGCAGCAAACTCCATTCAGTGTATGGACATTGGTTGAATAAGGAGGTTTCCTTATTTTATTTGTATAGCTTCTGCCTGAACTATTGAGAGCAGAAGACCACTGACCTTCCTGAAATTTCTATCCTTTGTTTAAAACTGAACATAATAGCGTTGGAAATCAGAAAATGATTGATGGAAAAATTTAAAGTAATTAACCTGCAACAGAAGGCGAAGAAAAGAATGATACATCTCGAGGCTTATAAATCCACTTTTCCTTTTCATTAATTTTCATATAAATGTCATGAGGAGCATTGTAGTTTCTTGTGTTTCAAAAGAGAAAAATATGGCTTAAGCATCACGGCATCATCTTGAGTTTATTTTTAATATTAGGATTTCTACTTTATTGCATACACTATTGGGTATGTGTTCCAAGGAATGGTAATCTATGATTGCAATTACAAGTCTGGCACAGAAGTGTAAAGGATTAGTGTCTCTGGCCTGTAATTATTCCACAGAGATCTTTGTAGGCAGAGTTAGGCCCATTGCAAACTAAGAAATTGCAGCCCTTACTGTTAGTTTGAAGCACTTCTTTTTCAGGCAGTTCGGTATATGTAGCTGTGAAGCTTCTGTGGAAGTACTTTAACTCCATCTGTACATACCATGCAGATTTCTGCCAAACATTTCTTTTTTTTTTTCCCCCCAAAGTACAAGTGATACAGGAGGGAGTCTATAGCATTTGCTATTCCTCCCAAACATAACAGGACTCCAGTCTTTTGAGAGATATCCTGAGGTAGAAAACAACAGACAAATAACAGCAGCAGCACCTATATTGCTTCTTATATTCTCAAAGTGCTTTCAAAACATGAAATAAACCTTATAGCACCACTTAAATAAATAAGCAAATTAACGCAAGATCTTTGATTTCCTTTGAGGAAAATGAACCCCATACAGTGTAGTCTTTCGTATAGCATGGACAGCAGCTCCTATTCCAAACCCAGGGATGGCTCAGCTGTACATTAATGTAAGCAGGACATTTGAGGCAAAGCCCAGACTCTGATGTGATGGACTGCCGCAAGCTGTTCCGGTCGTGTCTGCTGAACTAATTGGCCCCTTCTTCCCAGCAAGAAAAGAGTAGATTTTACCAGTTCTGGTTAGATTTGGCTTTACTTCTTACCTCTTCAGTGTGCCTAGCATTGAAATTTATTTGCTTCTCACCGACTAATCTGTAATAATCTGTCCTCTATAATACTAATGAACAAGATTGTAAACTAGAAGTTTGCAGTCAACTCCATGTTCTAAATTCCCATGCCAAAATACATTATGAATGTCAAATACATTTTGGCATTTATATTTCCTTGAGTTCACCAACAGTATGGACAGCTGTGCCTTGGTGGTTGTATTCAATGGTTTTAATCTCACTCTGTTTTCATCTTCACGCTCCGTGTAGTCTTTCTCATGATCCTTCGCAGCAAGCAAAACGTTCCAGTCCTGAGGCTAGGATGACAGTTAAGCAGATGCTGTTTCAGTTCACAATTACAATTCCTTCAAGGCTATTAGGGGATATTACGGCTGGACAGGCTGGCAGACCACCCCCCTCACCCTTCCCATCCTAAGATTAAATTCATCGTCCCTGACATCAGCCACTAAGTGAGAAGAATCTGCAAATGCCCTTATTCAGCTTCAGGAATAGTCAGTTTTACACTTTGTAAATGTTAACTCTGCTAATTTGTATTTTAGGAGTGAGGCTTGGGAGTTCAGTATAACACTGGTATGTCAGCAGTGATCCTGCTTTGTAAGGTGAATCATGCAAATTCCTATGGTTTTAAAGGTGTTGATATAAATTTATTTGGTGGGAAAAGGGCCACTTTGTCATCTCTGTCATATTCTTGGACAAGAAAATCTGTCGTGCAGTTAGGACTTTCTCCATTACAAATATTTTGCACAGCACTTAATCTTTTTTTTTTTAGCGTAAAAGGAAAATAGAAAGGGGACATTTTGCTGATCCATGACTGCCAATGCAAAATGAAGACGTCTGAGCTTTCCAGTCTGTCCATTTGCCAAAGCCAGAAATACATCAAAGAACCAGAAAGGACAACCTAGCCTGGAAATAAATACTCTGCACGATCCTCCCGAGAAGAACAATTCTCTGACTGGGCTGCGGCATTTAGGAGACACCAGGCTGTTTTCCCCCATCCTGATAACTTGCCTGTACAGGCTGAGGTGCACTTGTGCAGCATTTGTTCCTTTTCGCATGAGTGGAGCAGAGGGATCAGAAAAGTACACTGAAAACTCCTGTTAGGGCCTGTGTATAATTTTTTTAAATATACGCTTTTAAGAAAAGTTAAAGATGATTGAATTTCAGTTTGATAGCTGTAGATGGGTTTTCTCAGCTGTGATTCTTACTTTTTTCCAACGCTGTATGTGGCATTCATGCCTTGTCACCAATGACATTTAAGAGAATATGTTCCCTCAGCATTGCCTGCTGATAAAAGGAAGGGTCGAAGATGTTTTCCAAATTCCCAGTGTTTCTTGTGACTATTCTTTTAAAGCAGATGGGGGAAAGTGTTACAGCCTTTTCTTCTATTCCCAGGTGGATCTATCTGAAGCATTCCCAAGTATCTATAAAGAAGTAGTGGTGTCCCATAGAGGAAAGCCAGATACCCTAATACAGATTTGGAAGAGTGCATGAGAGTCTCTCTCCTGCTGGTCTTATCGCTTATTATATTTTTGCCATCATTGACAGTAATATTTCATTAATCTGTCACGTGGAATTCCATTTGAGAGGATGTAGTATGTTAGAAATTTTGTCAGTTTTAATGCTCAGCAGTGATTAATAATATTCTGTGAAATTAATATATTATTAAAAATATGTCTACAGCTCTGACTATGCGTTATGACACATTTGGAAGATCTTGTCCTCTCTTAGAACACCCATCTCCAAGCTGTATTCATTTCATTTGCCACTTCGAGTATGTATCTTGTAGCATTTTCATGCTATAACTATGCAGCCATTGAAAAAGGAATGAAAAAATGTCTCTGAACTTTGTGTTTCAGCCAGGTATAATTCTATGCGATCAGGATTAAGCATGCAGAAATTGCATATTGAAACATCTTAGTCAATATTCCAGAATATCCTTGTGCAAATTCAGCAGTGCATCTCTTAGTACATTTTTTTGTTTGATCTCCTTTATGATGAATAGCTCACTGGTCTGCAATATTTCCTTTCTTTTGGTTGAAATGGTTTTTAAATGCGCACCATTGCAAAACTTTCCTTAAAGCCAGTCATGACCGGGACTTTTCTCTTTTCCATTTTCCTGTTTCCCAGCCTTGCCTTTTGTCATCTTGAATTTGCCTTTGGGCCAAGACTCACCCGTGTTTTTGAGCTGGATGCAAAGTTTCACAGCCTCTCACTTCCCATCCCAGGGAAGCACAGCTCAGCCTGGTGGTACGGTAGTGCTTGTGAGGGGCACGGTTATACATTGCCTGGATGAGAGCTGACAGTGCTCTGAGAAATATGACAGTACCTCTGCCCTTGCTCAGGCTTCCATTTGAAAGTTTTCATTTTGGTAATTACATCCTTCCCAGATAGTAGCCGTAGTCATTGATCATACTAATATCATTATAACTGATTCCCGTAAGTCACCTTTTAAAGACACTTTCTTTGGTTTCTTTCCCCCCTATATCTTCTTTCTCTGCAGTCACAGGATAAAACTTTTTCTGTCTACCCTTCATCTGATTGATTAGAAATGCCACATACTTCCTTTACGTATGGCCTGGTAATATACACATCACATTTCTTCCCTTGGGATCTTAATCAGAACAAGTAATGGCCTTTAGCTTTTCTCATTAGCAAAATGGAAAAGCACCATACCCAATCCATTAGAAATACAACATTGTAATATGAGCTTATAGAAAAATGGCTGTGTGCCAGCGGACATGGAGTGAGTTTACCTTAAAGGATTTTCAGAAAGAAAAAAAGGAGGAGAAAAAAAAAGTCACCCTTTCTGTCTGGCAAGCAAATGTTTTGAGCCATAACTTATCACGCCTGTCTGTCAGGCATTTTGCTGTTGCTCCTTAAGTGCTGTTTGGACAGCTCTGTCATATAAAGAGCATTCATAAGGAGGAAATATGGGTGTTTGTACATGTATTAATGTCTTCCCCAATGCTGATTCCCTTCCTGGATTATCCTTCTCATATTCCATCTCCTCCCAGAATTAGAGAGAGGGGAAGAAGTTGGGAAGGTTTTGTTACGTTTTGCTTTGCTTTTAATTTTTCACAGAATGTGCTAACCTGAAAAAATGTAACAAGAGCAACCATTATGGCATACTCGTCTGTCAAGCGTTTACCTGAGACTGCTGTTACGCTTTTTTTAGCCCTGTCGAAAACCATTTACAATCAGTACACTGAGAGTGAGGACAAGACTGGTTAAGAGGGTTTTTTCCCCACTGAAGTGAATTGCTTTTCATTTGGCATGGACTTTACTAGCCCTAAAAAATATTAAAATTCATACCCCAGTATTTGTGCTTATACTGTCCAGAACTGAAAGTGGGTGTTAAAGCACAAATCTGTACCGATTGGTAATTTTATATAATTTGAAAGTATATGGGCAGACTCCGTCTCCTTTGGAAAGCCGGGAATACAGAGAACAGCCTTGGAATGCTGCTATTCCGCCAGCACTAAACCACATCTGTTTTATTGGCCCCTTCAAGCATTGCTAATGTGATTCCTGGGAAAATAAGTACTAAGCACACCCATAAAGCTGTATTAAATAATGTCTTATGGTGAATGGGTGCTTGCACCTTTTGGGTTTGGTTGGTTTTTTTTTTTAAATACACCTCAGGTTTCCTGGGTCTTAAGTTGCTCACCTGTGCAAAGTGAGATTCAGAGCTGAAGCATCAAGCTAGCATTCTTGGCTACTTCACTTATGGTTCATCAGCTGTGCTGATCACATTTTCCCAACAAAATAGAGCGTCCCAGTACAAGGTAAAGAAAATAGTACAGTGAAAAAGCATGAAAGACCTGCAGTAGTCAAAAATGGGAGACATTCTAAAGGGATCTCTCTAGGACAGTTTAGGGGTGGAATTAGTTATTAGATGACAAAACAGGAAGGCTTAAGGTAAGGAGAGATGACTGGTTTTTTGAACTATTGGGCTTTTTTTTCCTTCTTTCATTTTCTATTTTGTTATTTTGCTGGTTGTTTTACTTTTGTGGTATCTTTCCTCTTCCCCTCCCTCCTCCTCTTGTCATTTGGATGAAATGATGACAAATTGTGAGACATTCTGTGTAATTTTTACCACAAAGTAAGTTTAGCAGTTCTCCACTGTAAGCAGCTCTTTACATGGTAGACAAGCTCATGGTGTGGCGATACAGTTCAGTCCACTTAGCCAGCACCATGCTAAAAGGCAAGGTTTCTCCTTTGGTTATGCAGCCCTGGAGCTGATGTGTCTCAGAGATCCTGCCACAGCTGATAATTAAGATACTTATGGGTGGACTCTGTAATATTCTTACTCAGTCACACTGTATCAGTAGAGCATTGACATTAATTTTAAGGGGATCTTTATGCCATAAGAATTTCAAGAGCTTGTGGAAAGTGGGAAAAAGGAAGCCCTCCCAAAAATGCCACCTTCCACAGCCCTGCCAAGTAAGGAAAGCTAATGGTCATGTAAATAAAGATTTTAACAGACCGATTTGTATGCTAATGAGAAACAATATTTTGTACTGCATTATTTTAAAATATAGTACTTCAAATGTATTGGCCACCAGCCATTAAAGGTTAGTATTCTCTGTTATCCCCACCCTTTCCAAATATGATCGTGGTTGATCCTTTCGTCCAAGTTACAGATAGAAGAAGAGCTGGCTAAGCAACATGTATGGTTTCCAGTTTGTGGGAAATTCATCTTATGAAATTTGGTTTCATTCTGATCTACCTTAAAAAACTCAAAACAGAAAGATTCTCCCATGAGCCAGAAACTCAAAAAGAAATTAATTTTTTGAAACAATGGTTCATGGTGTTTCCAATACAAAATATACTCTGCAAGATCCTGACAGCTGCCAACTGGTTTAACATCCCTCTCAGTTGCTGTCCTGCTGCATGTCAGCTTTCAGGCAGCAGCTGCAAAGCACTCCAAGGATTTCATGTTCCCGGGCAGCCCCACCATGTCCGATGCTTTGGGCAGTCTTCCAGATCTCCTAATGAGTCAGCTTACAGGTCTGTTTACTGAGGACCAGATTAGTCCTGGGAGCCAAGTTGGAAAACCCTAGGAATGTTGCTTTGGGCAGGCAACTTGGTGGGATCGTCCTGAAAGAAAAGCAGAGCACCAGTTCAAAGACTGAAGGGGACTGCTGGTTCCCAGGTGTGCAGGAAGAGGCAAGGACATCCTAGAGCTTCACCCAAGACCCAGATGGAACTGGGGCTCTTGGGGCGTGCAGACTCCCAATTCAACCACCCCAACTCTGTGTTGAGCAGCCTGGAAGCCCCAAGTGCGTGTTTTGCAGGACATTTGACCGCACACGTGTGACAGCAGGCTGATTTTCCTTGCATCCTTAGGCATAAGGGCCCAGCTTTTCCCAGGGGGAATGTGTTTCCCCTGCCTAAGCCTGGACTTGCATGTTCACTGTCAATACAGGAAGGCCAGCTTTTAAAGCATGCCTGGTGCCACTGTTAGCTTCCAGTGCAAGCCCCAACAGGAACCACAGGCAATGTCTGCAAGGTATTTTCTGCTCACTGAATTGGCAAGTTCTCTTCCATCTCTAGATGCAGGGTACTTGTAGACAGCTGGTTTTTTATGAAGTTTTGAGAAGGATTTTTTTTTTCTTTTTTTGTTTTTTTAGGCCAGTGATGTCCTTCATTACAGTTTGCCAAATATTTTGGATTCTAGAGATCTTTTAGAAACAAAGGCCTGAGCAGTACCGTGCTTCAGCTGCTCTTAAGAATGTCCAAGGTGTGCTTTGGTGGTGTAATGCTATTATCCTACTACCTTACACCTGTCAGGCATGACCACATTTTCATGCAGGAGGTGACGACATTCCTTCTATTTCTAGGATAATTAGAAATACTAATATTCAGGTGACTTTTGGTGTATTTATACTATGCTTTTTTTTTTTTTTTTTTTTTAGCTGGCAATTGTCCTTCTTTCATCTGCTTCATTCTTGGACAGTTGACCCATGAGCTGTTCACTCTTATGTCTGGTCTGAAAGAGCAAATGAAAGGTGTATGTGATTGATGAGCAACTGTTATTTAACAAGTCTAAACGGTTCTCCTGTTGTTTTAACAACAACTTCATCCATACAGTATGAACATTTGCACACAGTAGTCTGCTTCTCTTTAGACTCTTCAAATTCATGGAGATTTAATAGCCTCTAGAAGACATGTTTACCTCTAGAAAGCAATTATTTGTTGATATAAATGGAGATGTTATTAATAATAGCTTAATGTTCTCATGTGTTGAGAGTTTCACTGACACATTTATTTATTTACTTACATTGAAAATATTTAAATGTACAAATCAGTCTTACTTCATCTTACTAACAGCCATTCATCAGGGACTAATTGAAAGAATTGTATTCAGAAGGAAATTCCTAAGAATTTCCAACCGAGGGGGTGCATAGGGAATTTTTATGTCAGAAGAAGCAGTTATAATTCTGCTGCATCATCCCTTTATTCATCAGGATAGAGGATCTGAAAGAAGAATAGAAATGTGACAGAATCTCACTGATTACCAACCCTGGCTGACCAAGACTGATGCAGTATACTTTTTTGCTATGATATAGTCACTATACCCTAGTTCTATGTAGGGTGCTGAAGACAGGACAGCCTGTGATAAATCATGCACTAACTCATGCTCAAAAACTTGCCCCGGAGATCTCATAATGTACATTCACAGAACAGGTACATAGAGGGTATTAGAAAAAATAAAAAATACTGCTGTTGTAGAGAAATGGATAAGAACTGAAGAATTAAGAATTGAAAGCACAACAAAATACCAGTCTTGGTCTTTGCTTTAAGCATAGGAGTAGTCTTGCTCTCTTACAAATGTATCCATCAGACCCATGGCATTCTTACAATTATGAAAAAAGCAGGTTTCACGTCTTGAGGCTATTCATATATGCAGTCATACATAGAGAATCAATCTACATTTCTGTACAGCCTCAATGGATCCCTGCCTACAGTGGAGGCTTCATCACAAGGAAGGCAAGAGTGAAAATATCATGGGCGCAGGTTCACTGGCATGGACTACAAGGATCATTGGCACCCTGAGGTCAAGTTCCATAGCCGTGTATAAACTGATAAACATAATATGAACAACTTTTTATTAAGAAGTATTCCTATAAGAAGTTTCACTTGCCTTTAATGAAAGATACAATCAAAATGGGAACTTGATTTCCACATCCTCATGGGTTTTCCTTTTTTCTCCCTTTTCAGACATTGAGGAGATATCTGAAAGCAGTATGATACTTTCACCAAGTCCCTTTCTAATGGCAGCCTTTGGACTCTAAAAAGTGGTTAAAACGAATGAGCCAGTTTTTATTTATCTGTTTCTATAGACATTCCTGGAGTGCTGTTTGCATTAAGTGCAGTTTTTACAAACACGGGATTTCGTATGCTAGTGAGAGCATGGTGCACAGCTGTATGTGGTGATGTGACTGTTCTCACATTTGTTTACTCTAAATAGTCTTTATCTGATTAGTCCTGATCGCTCTGCTTTAGTAGCAGGCCTGAATTTCCGAAATAAAAAGACCTGTTAGCTGTGGGGGGTTTAGCTCATCTGTGCTGTTTCTTCCATACCTTTGTATTACTCTGATTTCCAAAGGTAGGGATTTGTGAAGGATGCTTAGAACTCCTGAAGAGAAAAGGAGATTAGTTTGTAAATATAGTTCTTGAAGTTGTTATTCTCTCTACCTTCATTTAACTTGCTCAGAGAATTAGGTAACATCTCATTAGGAAGGTTGAAAGGGAAGTGATAGCCAGTGTTCCTAAATACGTTTGTATTACAGAGCAGCAGGGAAGGAAGGTTAAATCTTGTAAAGATTTCTATTCTCTGCCTGAACAATGAGTGCAGTGGCCCAGTGATGGAATTGTGTTGAATGACAGTGCTATTCTTGATAGGGCTATGGTAATTGTGTGGTAAAATAGCATTATATTATTAATATTTTTTAGGCCAGGCTGATAATTATTAGCAAAAATATTGTAATATATGGAAAAACTCCCTATCTTTTATTCTCACATTCTTTAATTGGGAAAAACTAAGATTAATAACAGACATTGAATAATTACAGGATTGAGCTGGAAAATGAGAATGCTTCTGGGCAGCAAAAGATATTTGAAGTTTAAAGTAAAAACTGTGGCGGCTGGATATTATATTTCATTGAACTGCCACTGGCACTGATGAACTAGATGGTCCTTTTCTCTTCCAGAGTTCCTACGTCTCTATGCCAGACTATGGGATAAGAGGACACAGCAAGACAATGTTCTTTTCTACTGGAGAACAGGGTATTTTCAAATGAGAAGGTGGAACCGGGGACAAAAAAGCAGAAGTTTTATTCTGTATTTCATTAAAGTTATAACCACTTCACAATGGTCAGAGAGAGATGCAATTTTTGTACTTTTCAGGGAAAGAGATTTAGAAAGTGGGAGGGCAGGTTTCCTTCATGGGGAAAAAAAAAAAAAAGATGATAAAAATAAATCCAGCCAACAGTCTCATTTCCTTCAGTTTTCCAGCAATGCAAATGTTTTCACATAATTATGTTAGTGATGCAGTGTCTAGACTTCTCAGATGGTTTAAAAAAAAACACAAACAAACCCTGGCATTAATTCTGAGAATCCTAAAAAGCTAAGTCATTATCACTGTGCTATAGCTCATGCAGTGATATGAAACCACAAACAGTCAGTGAAGACCAGACTCTGGAATCCTTGCTCATTTAAGACACATGGGTTAGCATTTTCTTGCATAAGACGTCCCATTGAATCTCACTTCAGCAGGCTGCCGCGGTGTGAGTGCTTACCCGCATATGCTGGTGCAAGGCTTCTGCAATTTGGCTCTCACCTTGATTGAAAAGGCTCTGGTCCTTCTTAGGAGCATGGAGGTTGATGAAATAAGGAAAGCGATCTTTGATTCTTGCAACAGATACACATTTATATAAAACCGAAGCAAAACACCAGAAAGCAGCGTTTGCACATTGATTTTATAAAAGGCCTCTTCTTGAACATTTATTCCTTGCTCATTGACCCCTGTCCTTAGTAAGCCTACTAATTCTGAGTAAGTGTTGTTCCAGGTTTCAAAATCTACTGCATACTTACATGTTAATGTCTCATTTTGTAAATTCTTTCTGATTTTCTTTATACCAGGAAACTTACTGAATGTTGATCATGTTATGTAAAATCTCACAGTACTCATAGTGGCCAAGAGAGTTAATGTATATCCAGTAGTCGCCTTCTCATCACAGCTGTGTTATTTTATAGGCAACAAGGCCTATAAATAGAACTGTACTTTAGGGTGGTTTCTTAAACTTTCTGTTAATGATGACCTTCAGTATGTGGCCAGTCTTCTGGCGGTGCAATTAAAATTGTTTGGTCTTGCAAGAAGCACTCTTTCATGCACTGTCTCGGTTGAAATTCAGTAACTAATACCTGGTGTAAGAGATGTTTGATATGTATAATCTCAGCTGTTAGGCACTTGCCTGACTCTGCATTAGCCAGGGCCCAAGAAAGGCAGACCAGAGGCTTGCTAGGGCAAATGAATAAATGGACATTACTTGTGCCATAGTCTCAATGTAAAAGCTCCTGCAAATTCTCTGCAGGTCACTCAGCTCTACCTTTGACTGGTAAAACATATTATCCTACTGCAACATGCTCCCTCACTCTGCCTGGTGCAGGCAGCTGCCTTCCTCCTGTTCCTTTCTTCCCCATGCCTGCCACCTTTATGGGTTTAGTGTTT
Organism: Grus americana; assembly: GCF_028858705.1. Classification (NCBI taxonomy): domain Eukaryota; kingdom Metazoa; phylum Chordata; class Aves; order Gruiformes; family Gruidae; genus Grus; species Grus americana. The sequence goes on along the minus strand of NC_072853.1, from coordinate 124,761,728 downwards.
GCTGCAGGCTTAACAGGAGTCTAGCTGGAGCCAGGCTGGGACACCCCACTGTTCGCAGATCTGTAAGAACTGATGTTGCTCTCTGAATTAAACATGATCCTTCTCACAGTTTCGTTTTGTCCCCTCAGCCCACCTTCTCGTTCATTTGTTACCTCCTTTTATTTAACTCTTTGTAGCCACGGAGGGCAATATCTGAAAGGAGAGCAGAAGTGTAAGTGTATACTACTACTCTCTCATTTTCTAGCTATATATTTTTTCACATACTTAAGCAGTTTCAAAAAGGTAAAAACAAAAATCCCACTGGACAAAGTGTGAGTAGAATTGTTAATGTAGCATATAGGCTAAACTGGTGCCCTGATAAGTGCAGTCTGAATCAAGCAGTCAGGGATTGTAAAGCATGCGTTATATTATAATACTGCACATCTTCTGTCCTGACAACATCCATTCCTTATACTGTATAAAGAAAATAATAGTTTACAAACAAATTAAGAGCACTGTGCCACCAGCAATGTATCTTTTTTCTTTCTGTAGTAGAAATTATCAGCTTTTAAAGGATCAGAGTGCCAAAAAAGCTCACTTACACCCTCCAGATCCATCATCTGTGCCTGTAGAGTCACTATTCATTTTACTGTCAGAAATAAGCAGTTTCTACTTTTAGACCCACAAAACCTGTACAGTTGAGGAAGAATGAACAGTGTTTTCCTCTGCCTTGCACATACTTTGTTGAATGACCGATCACATTAGAGCTCAAGAATCGTTAATCCTGATGGAAACATATGACAAAGAAAGAATGGATTTGGATTTTTCAGATTCTCTCATTTCAGTGCTTACCATACTAATATTTAGTGGAATTAGCTGGGTACTGCCAAGCTGAGCATGTGAGTCATGCTGTCTCTCTTTCACATGTACATGTGGATAAAGAACTTTGGTGAGTGTGGTTCATGGAGAAAATAAATCTCAGTGATGGTCTTCTGACACAGATGTCGTCTTTGTTTGCCATCCACCTGCTTCCAAGTTACTTTAGTTTCTTGAGATAGATGGGAAGCCATGTGTACACTGTGTGCATCTACAAGACCTGTGGTGCCCATGGAGCTGCATCACTACAGAGTCCCGCAGCTCAGGGATGTCCTTAGAGCAGAATATTCATCCTGGGTGGTCCTAGGCAGGGTAAATACAAAATGTTTAACTTCTTTTCTTCTGAATCTCACAATTCTTTCTGAAGCTCTTTTCTACTTCCCAGCATGGGCAACACTTGCTCCAACCCATCCAGAGCACATTGTTTTACAAAATAGCCAGGTAAAGTGTCTGGGGAACCCAGGGAGAGACACCCAGTGTGTGCTGGGTATGGAAGCTACTGAAAAGCCATGTTCAGGAAGCTTTCTGCTAACAACCAACTGTGACTATTAATGACAAGAAATTCAACTCTTGCATTATCCAAAGCCATTGATGTAAGTACTGACACCGACATTGTGCCTTAGCACTGTATAATCTTTAATGTATTTATCCTTTGAGATCAGAGAATTAGGATTATGTAGTTCATAAAGGAAAGAAATACATGTGAACTTGATTGAGCTAACGTCAGTTATAACAAAAATTAATCTGCCCTCCTTTTTCATTATACTGTTAGTAAACAAACTAAACTAAAGCAGCTTCACAGTGCTAGGCTTCCCGTGGTGAAAACAGATCCAGCAGGGCAGACACTCCTGAATTCATAAGGTCTCAGCTGGGACTCCCTGTGTATGTGAGGGGACTTTGATGCTTAAGACCAATTGTGTATCTCTGAGAATTAAGCCTGAGTTGTTGTTTATAACTTTGTGAGACTTTTTACAGAATCATAGAATCACGTAGGTTGGAAAAGACCCTTAAGATCATCAAGTCCAACTGTAAAACCAGCACTGCCAAGTCCACCACTAAACCATGCCTCTAAGCACCACATCTACAGGTCTTTTAAATACCTACAGGGATGGTGACTCAACCACTTCCCCAAGGCAGCCTGTTCCAATGCTTGATAACCCTTTTGGTGAAGAAATTTTTCCTAACATCCAATCTAAACCTTCCCTGGCGCAACTGGAGGCTGTTTCCTCTTGTCCTATCACTTGTTACTTGGGAGAAGAGACCAACACCCCCCTGGCTACAACCTCCTTTCAGGTAGTTGTAGAGTGCAATAAGGTCTCCCCTCAGCCTTCTTTTCTCCAGGCTAAACAACCCCAGTTCCCTCAGCTGCTCTTTATAATATTTGTTCTTTAGACCCTTCACCAGCTTTGCTGCCCTCCTCTGGACACACTCCAGCACCTCAATGTCCTTCTTGTGGTGAGGGGCCCAAAACTGAGCACAGTACTCAAAGTCCTGCCTCACCAGCACCAAGTACAGGGGGACGATCAGTTCCCTAGTCCTGCTGGCCACACTATTGCTGATACGAAAGAAGCTTCAATGAATCCTTAAGTCAGAGTTTAGAGACTGAGAATCAGTTCCAAGCCCTGATAACATATTTAATTGTTGACCCGGTTACTCTTTCCTGAAATTATGAGGGTATCTTTACATTGATAAAGATAAATATATTGAATATGTTTGGATATTCCACTGAAGGACATAATGTGTGCACCTGTAATACAGAGCAATCTGCTGCTGTGTGGTCAAGGGCCAGCTGTTAAGCAGCAGTACTTCTCTGTAGGATTGAGCTTGACTAACTTTTACCAGGACTAAATTCTTTGCCAGAAAAAACTGTGACTTCATTTATGCCGTTGGTACCACTAATTATGTGGGCCCACATAATTTGTTTTAATTGTAGAGCACTAAATTACCATTACGGTGGACATTTAGACAAGCAGAATATGTTATATACAGAGGAGTTCTTCAGGGAGTCTGGCAAGTAACTAGACAGCTTTGGTCTCCAGCAAATCACCTGCTGCTTGGCTGAATTCAGTTAAAATGCGTGCAAAAAAATTAAACCGGGAGGGGATGGGGAGGTTGGAGTGACTGGAAGGACCAGGGCAAGCAGAGGTTGGCCAGGGCCACCAATCACACTCAAGTCAACAGAACAATTTCCTCTAAAGATTGTGTAGCAGTGAAGGAAGCAATGTGAAGTAGTCTGGCAAGTAAGATCAGGATCTGCCTCAAGAGGAAAACAGTAACAATAGAGGTAAGAAACCGCACGACTACCGAGAGCGGTGCTAGCCGAGTCAGCAAAGACACCAGTTAATTCCCCGACAGTTTCAATTGTCATGCTACAGAACTCAGTGCCGAAGGATTTTGCAAGAAGTGGAGTGGTCTGAACTAAAAGGCAGTTCAATAATTTGATATTTGTGTATTAAAACTCAGATGTGTTTGTGTGTAAGGTAAGAGAATGGCAAACAACTGCATCTTATAAGAATCTGAGCATTGATCTTCTGCTGGCTTCAGGGAAGAACTCTGAGGGAGTCCGACTTGAATGAGGCCACTTTATACTTTAAATTAATACTTTTAATTAAAATCTATATAAATTTGTCTGAGTGAAGCTAGCCTGTGTAGGTATTTAAAACCCTTGTTAGGTCTTTGCAGAACTGTAAGAATGAGTGCTTCAGGTGAATGTTAAATATTGACGCATTTAGAACAATGCTACACAGCAGATGTCATCCCAACATGTGACGGCAACATTACAAAGCATAATGAATGAAGCGGAAGCAGCTCTGAAACACCCTGCTGTAACATTCTCATTAGCTCCTAATCCGTAAGGCAGGAGAATAGCCCAACTGTATGGACTACAATAGGGATAGTTGGCCTAATGTCTTTGGTGGGTTAGCACTCATAAAAAAACTATTGAATTCAATTCTCTTTCTGAAGAACAAGGAAAAGGAGCTGCAGAAAATCATGGCCTGATACAGGCACACAGACACTGGGGACACTCCTGCGTCTTTGCTCAAGTTAAGGAAAACACTGTGAGTTTTAGCAACAATATTGTAATGGCTTTCAATACAGTATGTTGCAAGTGTACATTCTATGTCACCTATGTTCCTCACTGTTGGTTTTCTTCTAGAGAAAGCAATTTCATTTAAGTATTTTTTTCTTTTACTTGAATGAAGACTTCAGAATTTAGCTGTGGGATTCTTAAATATGCCATTCTCATTCCCTAAGGCCTTTCTCCAGCACTGCTGCAGAGTCTGCACCCCGCTTCACAATTTCATAATGCATGTTTGTGACAGGCATATCAAACCATCCAGTTAGTTTAGAAATGAGGTGAGAGAGTCCTTTAAATGTAAATTTTACTATAAACAGCGGAATAAAATCTTGCAAGCACATCCTAGCTCTGCCAGGAAGCAAAGCTATATTTAACTCATTTTAAAATTCGTCAAATACATTCTGGCTGATTCAGATCTTCGGTGTGTCTTTGAAGATAACACGTAGTGGACATGTCACACAGTTAGTTGTGGGATTGGGCACATTCTGAGATTCTTGTCAGTGAAGACATACAGTTAGGACTGGATTGCAGAAAGAAAAGTACATATAGATCAGATGACTTGATACTTTATTTGAAGATTTGAACAATATCTGTTGCATTCAGTTCAAGAGCTTTTTAAGAAGTGCTGTATATAAAGAGATTAGTGCCACACCAATGGTGAAATTCACATGCACTCCTGAATTTTAAAAAAAGATTGTCTTGTAGTGCTTAGGAGAGACAGTATTTTAGAGAAGCTAATACAATGTGTTGCTATAATAATAATTTGCAGAAACTTCAAAATGCACAGAAAAGATCTCTGGATATTAACAATATGCCATAAGAATTTAGCTGGGGCTTCTGTGTACAAAAGGAGAAACTCCCAGACATATCTTTCTCTTCCTTTATTTTTCCTGTCTTGGATTGCACCTCCTTGTATCTTCGTATCCCTGTAAACTCAACTGCTGTTATTGGGTCAAATATAGACTGGAATAAATCTGTCAAATTTCATGCTTCATTTTTTTGTAGGTGTCATTAGATAAGATCAATAAATTCCAAAAGATTGTGTAGACCATGTTTGTATCTGTAAGCACTACATATATGCTGCTATCGTGTCTCTTGACTATTTTTTGTAAGTACAAATAGGAATCTCTCAATTTTAGAAACCATGTGAACAGTCTGAATCTATCAGCAAGATGTTTGCTATTGCCTATATTCAGATATGACCTGACTTTGAAGATCAAGAGTGTAATTTTTAATAACTAGGTAATTCCTACTATTGCCTAAAATCCTTAATTAAAAGAAATAATAGGCTGTACACTAACCAACAAACACCAAACAGGAAATTGAAATAGCTTCTAGTGTGGTTTTATGCATCTTGATTGTGGTTTTCTAATGCTCATTTGCCTTTGATTTGTTCTAGTATATGACTGCTGCTGCACCTATGCAAGGGACCTACATTCCCCAGTACACTCCTGTGCCTCCAACAGCTGTCCCTATTGAAGTAAGTTTATCTCCATCCAAGAAAGTAAAGTGAAGGGGTTGCGGAACTCTGATCTGTTATGCCTCCTTGCACCTGTTGTTTGAAAGGGGCCTAAAGTTACTTTATGGAATGGTGGCTGGAAGCTTCCAGTTTTTGAAATTAGGAGTGCACATTCCTTTCTCTTTTTCTTTTCTTTCTTTTTCCTTCTTTTTTCTCCCACCTCCCCCCCCCCTTTTTTTTTTTTTAAATTATGTGGAAGGGCTCTTGTTTTGCATTTGTTTTGTTGTACAGCAGGACATGGAATAAAACATCAGTGATTATGACTATTTTTTCCCCATGTACTTGGGAGGGAGATGGGAAGAGACAGGAAAACAAACCCAGCAGGCAGACCACGAGCCCAAAAGAGATTCCAAGAAAAGAAGATTGCAAGAGGGTTTGATGCAGTCCTTAGCAAGTATAGGTAATTGCTGAAACATTTAGCCACCAGAAAAAGTGATTGAGCAATGGAAACCTTCCTCTTGTATATACAGACGTGGAGGATGCTGCACTGACTGAGTGCTTTTCATCCTTGAGGAAGGATTCGCTCCCTCCCTCCTTGGGGCTGAGTCATGCTGATGACAGTCTAATGAGTAAGTATTTACTCAACCCTGTAGACCACAAGCTGCTGGGAGAGCATCAGCTTGGCCTCCACTTTTGTGAAGCTTCATAAGAGCCGCTGAGCACAGCGGGAGGAGGGAGCCTTGGCATCCTCGTCCCTGGGTGCTTCTCTTTGGTGCTACCGTCTTTTATTAATAACTCTTCCCCTACTCTGGAGTAACACGAGGAATGCCAGGGTCTCTGTATCTCTGTCTTTGGCTGTGTGGACTTTGGAGTTTGTGCTATTACTACTCTGTGCTTTGAGGATGCTGAGTTAGTGGTACTGTTGGCATGGCTCCACCAGCAGCCAAGTGGACTCATCCTGGTTTCTCCTGGTTCTTTGCAATTACTGAGATGCCCAAATGAGGTCCCACAGGAAAGGCTGCTACTCTTCTGTCATACTTATCTGGTCGTGTTTTAGTCTTTTTTGCCTCAGGATAATTTTGTCCTGAACCCTTTTTTTTTCCAAATGGGCCATGGCTGCCTCTTTTCAATTGCCATTCTTAGGTATTAAACTGGGCAGATACAAATCCAAATTAAAAGGAGATGGTGGGATGGAGAGTGGCTCATACAGCAGTACTGGCTGCATACTGTGCTGGCAAGTGCAAATGAGAAATTAGTTAAGTCTTCCTGAGCCCTCCTCCCCATCACCCACTGGTATATTCATGCCTGCTAAAGTAACATGATGTCATAATTATCTACTATAATAATCAAAATATTATCTGAATATATAGCCTGTCTTGCTCTGATCCAGTGATGATGATTATTGTTAATGTTTATCTGTATTCATGTAGCATCATGAACCAGGACCCCACTATGCTGGATGCTCCACAAGCAGAGACCAAAAAATACAGTCTCTGCCCCAGAGAGCTTACAATCTCAAGATGAAGTGGACAAAAGCAGAAGGATAAAGACAAGGAAGTAGACAGAAAAAGATAATGCTGACAGTCTGTTAAGCAATAGATATGAAGAATTTCTGAAAAATGAAACCAATATTTTTAAAAGATAATTTAAAATAAACTACCCGTTGTTTACACACGACTCAAATGAAAACAAAGCAAGTGCTTTGTGCTCCCTCTTCTGGCTCTGTTGTGTGCAATACAGTAATAAAGCATGTTCCCTGAAGAGACCTGCTAGTGTTAGTCATGTGGCCAACACACCAAACATGAGAGTAAAGGAAAGAAAATATAGCTTACTTTGAAAGCATACAAAAATACTTAACTAATATTATTCAGACTGTCTAAATAGGATAAGTAGTGCATAATGTTAAATTCACACATATCAACTTTTGTGTCTCTACTTACCTATTTTTTTAGAAAATGTATAAATAAAATAAAACTTCATTAAGGCTTTGACTTAACAGATAAAAGTCTTTAGTGTGAAGTAAATTTATTTTTTAAGGGAAAATGCATAAAAGCACTGTGAGAGGCGTGCAGTATTTTTCTGAAGTGGCTAGAATTCTGTTGGATGTGTAGTAAAGCAGAGAGTGGTGGGCTTAGATTCTGCCTTTATCGCGTTGCAAATCAAACAAAATAAATGGGAACTCAATGTAAAGTTGAGGTAGGTAAGTGAAAATCAGAAGAGCCATACATGTGTTGTAAAAATGACAAGAGGTAAAATCCAGACTCCACTGAAGTCAGAAGTTTTGCCTCTGGCTTTGAGTGGACAGGGAGCTGCCCTCAAAGGTGGAGGTATTTTCCGCTGCAACCTGTGAGAGCAAAGTCCTGCAGGGGCTCGTACGATAAGGAAGCTTCTTGTTGCTGGATTAGCTCTCTAAAACTGATGGAGTTTGTTGTGTTAGCATGTGGTTCTGCTATCTCAAACTCTCTCAACCTCTAGAGAAAGAGAAGAATGGTGAGCTGGTGCTGAGCTCTTTATGTAATTTGCTGCAGTGAGTAAAGTTAGTAAGTTTTTCATGTTCCATTTTGATTCCCTAGGGTGTTGTTGCTGATACTTCTCCACAGACAGTAGCATCTTCATCACAGGAAGCCAGTGGTCAACAGCAACAGATGACAGTGGAAACATCCAGTGATCATGCACCTGCATATTCTTACCAACAGTCTAAGTAAGTAGGCATATGCTTTGTAACCAGAAGGTTTTGTTTCTTAATTAAAGTGGGCCAAATTCTGCTCCCCATTTCAACAATATAAATTCTGAGTAGGTTCGTTAAGTTCAGATGAATTCTGGATCTATATAGCAGTGTAATTAACAAAAGGTTTTGGCTGATGGCCTCACCTTGGCAAAATGTCCTTGAGTTCCTGCCTGCAATGATATTCTCACTGTCTGCTGCTTTTCTCAACTCAGAAGGATCTCAACAACTGCGTTAACAGTCATCACACTGGGCTAAAGCAGCATCTGGTATCAGAGGTTAAAAAGAGGGCTTAAATTTTGCAGTGGTGAAAATATTGGCATGGTACACTGTAAAGGTTCCTCTCTGGAAGCGTAGCTAGTGAAGCAGTATAAATTGCCCCAAGTTGGTATTTGTGATTCTGGAAAACTGGTGCACTGCAGACACTGAGTGGGCAGGAACTGGAAATGGAAGAAGAAGGGATAAGAAAGGGATGGGGAGAAGCATTGCTCTGTCTTTTCCCTGTCTTCTGCTCCTTTTGTTTACTTCCAATGGAATACCTTGGAAATTTCAAAACATACACTGACAGCTGGATCTAGAACACCTAAAGAGTCCCTTCATCTTCAGAATAATCCTCAAACACTCCTCTTTGCCACCATAAAACTGGTCCTCACAAAGGGAAGGTTACTTAGTGTCACAGTACTCACCAGGACTGATCAGTGTTGGACAGATTCTAGGAAGGAGCCCAAACCCAGTCCTTTATTAACACATGTATAATGAACGCCAGCATCACTGTGAAAAGATAATTACACATTTTTTATCTTGGGGAAGGAAGTAGACAAATAGTCAGAAAAAAAATATGTTAGCTATGTCAGTCAATGCATTATGACATAGTACTTATAAAGATATGAGCTAGTATAGGAAACATTAGAATTATACCAATCTGTCAATTGCTTTACTTCATTTTTGACCTCTGGAAGTGGCAGATATATTTACTTGTCTAACATATGAGTAACAAATGGTTTCAGATCACACAGTTTCCCTTTTTGACCACCATAAAACATAAGACCTCACTATTTCTTATGTCACACCCATATTTTTTCTCTATGTACATATTGCAAAAGCAAGTGTAATCATAAGCTTTTTGTTGATGCACCCAATCGGAGACATAGTCTAAGCATGTGTATCCCTGGTAGCCATCAGTCTCTCTAGTACCTGTAAATAAATGATGGCAAAATACTTCTAGAATATAATGGGGAAAGAGAGAACTATATATGACCATACCATCCTCTTGGCTTGTTTTGATGATGGTGTTCTGTAGGAGTTTGGAGTTGACCATTCCCGTGGTCCAGTTCCAGTTCCCGTTCGCTTAAGCAGAAGGACTTCGGCTCAGAAGCCCTCGTAAGGTAGCTGTAAGCAGTGGATTCTGGCATTTTTCCCACATAGGAGGGAACTACATTGCGATTCTTTGTTGAAATGGGTGCTGTGTTTCTTGCCAGTGTGGTGAATTCCCACCTTCTCTGAGAATGAGATCCCTCATCTTTCCTTGTCAGCTACTGCCTTTTTGCAATGATAGATACACTTCTACTGGCACTGGCATTTACTTTTGGAAGAATTTCTTTCTTTTTTAATCACACAGGCAGATCCACTACAGATTTTTCATTATGATTATTTCAGTATTTTTTTCTAAAATGTGCCCTCTATTTATATCTGCCAGTTGCAGGCAGAAACGCAAAGTGTGGGAAGCTGTAGAAACAAACCAAAATATACACAATCTCTGTCTTAAAAAAAACAACTTCTGCCAGAATATTTCAGTAACCTTTACTATAAAACCAAGTGAAGTTATTTTGTAATTAAAATATAATCTTATTAATCTGCTCTTGGAAGAGCACATTTATTAAGAGTAAGCATCATGCCCAATATACAACAGCTGTTTTCAAAGCGAGATGAGAGGAAGTAATTAACATGACCGGACAATGATTTTGTCAGATATAGGCAAAGGAAAAGGAAGACACTATCAAATTATTTCATAGGAGCTTATCGGTCAGGAAAAAAGTTACAAGAATGTATTTCACTATTTTTATTTTCTTTGCAACAATCATGAAATTGCAGGCAACGAAGGAGAGGCAGTGTACTCAGAATGAACTCGGTGGTATAAGGACTCTGTACTCTCTCTCTTAGTAAAAATAAACCATGAGACTTAAAATTTAAGTTCCACCTTTTTAATTGGCATACACATTCTATTACTTAATATGCTGGCTGCTGTATTTGTGGATCCCACCCATAGATGTTCAGAAATGATAACTTCATATCAAAAACCTGGCTACCTGTTGCGTAGCAATATAGGAGAAACAGCCCTTGGTTTCTGCACAGAGGACTCTAATTTACAAGGAAATCACCTTAATTATTTTAGACCCATATTCTCTATTTTCCTTTAATTTTGCACATAAAAGTGAAATCTATAAAGTGGAGATAAATGGAGATCCCTCCCCCTGAAAAGCGTACTCTCTTACCTCTAAGTAAAACTCTGCAGGACAACGTACTCTGATTTTAAATGTGGAAAGAATTACGTTTTTCTGGAGACTTTTGTGGGCAAACTCAACGTGAGGTCAGATTAGTGTGTGTGCTGTGACCCTTTGGTGGAATTGGTCTTTCACACTTATGGTGGCCACTGGATCAGAGGTGCAGTAAAACCTCAGGAGGTGAGCAGTCCAACTTGAGTACTCCTACTGGAAGATATGCATAGAAAACCCTTAGAAAATAATTGATCTTACCTGCCACATAAACCTGTTGTTACATTCAAAATATTAATTTTCAGGCTTCACGCAATGAAAAAGTTCTTTGGTAAATTTAATATTTAAAACTGAAGTTGGTTTTATGTTTACCATCCCAGAGAAATAGTTCTGTGGCAAATGTTATGTCATCAACATTCTTCACAATTTAACTCCTAATATTAAAATTAGTTTAAAACTAAGCAAGGCAAATGCATTAATGCTTGCAAAAGGAAAGGTGCTGGATTTTCTTGTGTTGAACTTTGGTTGGAATGGGATTTTTTCCATGCAAGTTTTGAGGACTGTAGGAAAAGCAATAGCTAACCCTTAGTGATAGCCCTAGACATGAAACAGCGCTTCATGTAAGTTCTAGGTCTCCTCAAAGATCTCACATAGTCTTGCTAAGGTAAGTTTGATGTGACATATCTTTAAATGACATGAAACCTCAAAAACACAATATGAGAGTTATCCTCCGTAAGAAAAAAGTTGATAGTTTAGCTTATTCTCTGTGCTATATTTAGAAAGATTTGACAATATGTGGTCAACAATTTTATTTTTCTAATTAATATTATCTTGAATGTTTCTACTAAGTTAGCTATAACTGGCTCATTAAGCAGACTGCTCCACAGCCTAACTGTTCTCACCATCAGAAAATGTGTTCTTTTTAGCAAATTGGATGTATCCTTTTATTGTAATCTTATCCTTCATTTTATTATTAGTATCCAAAATAAATAGTGCCACTTATTATTACAAAAATATTCACTCTCTTATTGTATTACTCTTGAAATATTTACACAGTGTTAAGCCACGTATTCATCTCATTTCAGTATAGTTAAACTGCCCATTAAGCATAGCATTAAAAAAAGTAAATTCATCTGCTTAGGATGTGTTAACGTCCCCAAAGCAGGAGTTCCCTATTCCTGCCTGCCTATTTTCAGCTTAGTGGTGGTATCATATTTAAACAGCTGCAAAGTTAGTTTAGCTTGGATAACTTTTAAAGGGAATTGGGTCGAAAAAAAGGAGAGGAGCCTATTTCAAAGTTGTTTTGACTTAATGACCACTTTAATTCAATTGTTTTTACAGACAATAAACAGGACTGAAGAATGTCGGTCTGAAATCTTTGCCTTGAATGGAGAAACTTCACTGAACAAGAAGTTGGCTTCCAGTTTGCACAGGCGTCAAATGAATGCTTTTTTTTTTCTACCTTTCCCAACGAAAACAAAACAGTGTTTTTATGTGCTGTGCAAATGGTTCCGTCATGTAGTCTGACAATTGTATTTTTGCCTTTTTTTTTTTTTTTAAACTAAAGAAAAAACCCAGAGGAAAAGTGCTGGGTTGACATTTCATCTGGACGAACATTTGAATTCAGAATTTACCTGGAGGTGTAGCTAGATTATCTTTTTTTTTAACAGAAAAACTGATGATGTCAAGAGGGAGCAAGTTGAGATGAAAACCAATTGTCTTCCTCGAAAATTAAGCTACTCTTTTTCTCTCATTTTATTTTTCTTCTTGTTTTAAATCTAGAGTGTCTTTTGGGTTTTTTTTGGTTTTTTTTGTTTTTTTAAAGAAATGTTTAGGTAAGGTTTATCTTGAATCTTAATTGCCTTAATTTTAAGGACGTCAAAGGCTCTCAAGGCAAGCTGTCAACGTCTTGTTAGAAAACCCGAGAATGAATTGAAACTGCTCACACCGGTGCTGGTGCAGAAGTTTAATAGACTGAGTTTTTGGGGTGAACAAAAAATAAACTGTACAGTTTAAAAGAAAATGATTTTCTTCTTTTGAAGAAAAGTTGATGATAAAGGAACTGTGGCAACTGAAAGGATTGGAAAAATGCTGGGACTTTTATGAACTTTGTCTTAAGTGTTGACAGAAAAAAATTCTAGAAGGCTAAAGCATTTTACAGTAAAGTTATTGAATTGAGAAAAAAACTTGCTGCATTATAGAGAATGCAGGGTTTTTTTCTTGCAGAATGCAGATTTTTTTATTTACAAAGCGTGATCGCTAGCAAAAGCATTAGTGCTTTTTATCTGCAGTCTTTTTTATGAGCTTTAAGAAGTTTTTAGTCTGCTTTGCTTGTCACATTGCAAAAACCTAGCTTAAGAGCATTAAAAAAAAACTTAAGTAGATAGGAGCTTATGGTCAAAAAAGTGCAAAAAAAGCAATAGATAGAAGAAATTGTTGACAATTTCTGTAGTCTTTCCTAGTTGTGAACAAATGCAGCCTATGGATGGCCTATTTTATACCAAAGATGAAGTGACACCCTAACGCAGTCCAGAAGATAGAGGTTTTTTTCTTTTTTTATCTTTATTTGACCTACATGGCCGGACCAGTTCTTACTTTCTTGTTTGTTTAAACTATCTTCCACTGGTGTTTTACATACTGCATGTTTATGGTGGAAATTTCAGAATAGTTGGTATTAGAAGCTTGTTGATGGCGTGCTTTGGAGAACATCCTAAAGCACGGGGGAGTGGGTTACCAACTAATCTGTCCAGGTGGGCTTTAATTTTGATGAGTTTTTATGTTAAATTGCCTGATCTTTGGTATTTCTACTGAAACAACAGTCTTCCTTCTGAATTCCAACATACCGCAGATTCATTTCTTCACCTCAGTCTTTGTCATCGTCCAGCATGCATAGCCACCTTAATTCTGCGTTTGTTTTTCAGTGATGGGTTTGAATTGCCAGTTAGATGCAAGAGAAAGCAAACTTGATCTTTGTTCTCATTTTAGCTCTCCCATACAAGCAGAAATGTTGAAAATGACTTAGCATTGTCATGCAGGCAGGAAGTCAAAAATTATTCTTCTCTGCTATGATTTCTGTTGTCTTAATATGTTGGCTGACAATCACTAATTAGTATGATTAGGCAAAAAAAGACACTAACTAAACTGAATCCACTGAAACCTGGTTTAGGAACAACACATTTTCTGTTGAGAAATCTCGATTATGGCCCTTACATTTTTCCAAACAAACAAACAGAAAAGGTGAGAAGCAAGTCAAAAGACGATTTTTTTCCTTAAGGAGGCAGAAGAGAAGCAGCATTTAAATATATACATACATACACATATATCTATATGTAAAAATTAAACCAAACATTTTTAAACTTTCCTCCGTCCAGAAGAGAAGGGAAGCTTCATCACATTTATTGTGGTGCATTAGAGACAGGGTATCCATTAAAAGTAGTGAAATTAAAACATATATATTGGATCAATCCGATTCAGCTGCCCAATTCTAAAAAGAGATCTGTGTTTCCCTAACCTGACTTTTGGGGGGAAAAGAACACAATTATTTTTTTAAATTGATAAAACAAGATCATATTTTTTAACATAGCGGGGGGGGAGGGGGTTTCCCAAGTAAATGGCTGCTAGATATGCAACATAGAAAAGAGAGAAGTGGGAGTTCACGTGGTTCTTCACCATAGGAAGAGGGCCTGATTTTCAGAAGTGGTAAAACTTCTGCTTTCTCCAGAGTAGTTATTGTTATTCAACACTTCTGAAAACCAGATGATGCCAAAGTTAAAGTACAACAACATCCACAACATGTTTTCAATTCAGGAGAAAAAAAACCACAACTCTTTCTGTTTCACATGCTGTCTCATTACTTGTTGCTTTTTGAGAGTGGCACTTGAATTTTGTCCTTGGATAAAGGTTCCCTCTTTCTTTGGAGGGCATATGAGGGAAAAAAATCGATCTAGCCTTATTTTCTTCCTTTCTACACGTACTCTCTTTCTGTCTGTTTCTGAATTCTTTATACAAATAGAGATAACCCCAGGCACAAGTCAGTTAAATATGAAATAAACACATTTGTTTGTGTTAGTTCTAATGCGACACACAAAAAGTCTCATTTACTATCAACAGTGAGGCTACAAGGTAGCTACCATGTGGCTGATGAATATGCTGAGGTACCTTCTTGTTTCTATTCAGAACTCTGCTGCTTTATTTATACATTCAGAAACATTTTTCTTATTTTTTTCAGCAAAGTTAAACTATCTCAGTGGTTTTTATTAAGCCAGACAGGCAACACAATATCACGATGCCTGTCACTTTAAAGTGTTTTAAGTGCATTCTGTGTTAGAATTGTTCCCTTTTTTTTTCCATGCTATGATGTTTAATAGTGTTCGAAATCAAAAGAAACAAAGCAAAGAAGTAGAGGAAGAAGAAGAGGAAAGAAAATGGATCCCTTAAATACAATTGATCATCTTACTGATCCCCAAAAAAACAGTGAACTGGTACTTGAATGGTCTATGAATTCTAAAGAATGTGAGCCTTGAGTATAAACAGTCATAGATCATAAGGTAAGGAAAAAAAACTTACTTGGAACATACAAAATGCTCAGAAAGTGGTAACTTACTTGTAAAAGTTAAAGATGAGATAAAAGAGGACAGTGGAAGAGCAACACACTTGCTGCATGGGTGTTGTCATAGGACAGGAATACTTGGTGGCCTCTGAAATCTAAAACTGTTTTTCTTTATGTTCTGGCTAATAAGATTTTTTGGAAGGTTTATTATTATTATTATCTGTTTGAGTTTCTGTTTTCTTTTTTATTTTTTTTTTATTTTTTTTGAAGACCTGAATTTGTAAAGTCGATACCTATGTCTGTCTTACCAATTTAGCTTTAAATATCAGGAGGGTTCCTGAAAGGTTGCAGAAACAACTCTAGAAGTCTGAGGCAATGGTGCCTGGCCCAGAGGTCTAGAGGTAACATCAAATCCATAAGCTGAACTGCGTATGTACTTTCCATCACACCTGAATTCTTGTAAATAGTCAAATCTGGATGTTCAGGTTTGGTATTTTTGTTTTTACCTTAAAAGACAAATACAGAAGGGGTGTCAGAAAAATACGAATTATGGCTAGAAATTCTGAATACCTGGGCTTGTCGCTTAACATCGAGAAAAAAAAAAAGGATGAAGTGGAACTGCAGAGAGTATTATATTTGCAGGTGCTGACCCGAGCGTAGATCAGGGCACTGAACAGTCTCGCTGTTCCCAGTGCGATTGCTGAGGGACTCTTCTTCCTATCTGGCTCTACTGCTGGTTTTGTAAGCACTTTTCACCTGTGACAGTCAGGCCTCAAATTGTGAATGTCCTCTTCTTGCCTTCCAGCGAAACAGACTCTTGAAATGTCCTTAGCTTGTGCTTATTTGTATAGTTCTGTTTACCAAGAGACTGCCTTGGTTGTGTTGGTCAAGTAATCCACCGTAATGCAGAATGAGGCATATTTGAGAGCAATTGCATCACATTGTATCATCTTCTGCCATGGATGCACGCCCAACTGTGGAAGATAAAGGCTGGTGATTAGAGAAGTGAGGGCTTAAACTTTCAATGGGCAATGGGCTGAAGCATTCGAGTGGATTTTTACTCAAGTAAAAATCAAACGGAGGGTGTTATTTATGTATGTATGTGTACCAAAACTCAGCAAATTTGAGGAAGCCTGCATTGTAATAAAGTTTATTTTTAATATGTCATAGTATTTGGATCTATATTATGTTGTTTATGGTACTGAAGGATGAGACTGATACTGTTTAACAAATTGCCGTGCTTCATGATTTTAAGCTTGATGGTGCTCCTCATGCCGCTTCGTTTTAATGCTGAGGTTGACATGAGCAAAACAGGTTTAGGCAGACTCACTGAACTCCACCTATAGCAAGAGTCATGCTAAAGAGTGATAATGTGCTTAAAGTAATGAATCAATCCATTTTTAGTGATGAGACCAAATGTGCTAGCTGAAGATAGTGATGTTTGATACACACATGGTCAACATTTCCTTTCAAAACTTTATTTAACATGAAATTGGTCCAGATATAAAAGAAGTGCCCTAGGGTAAGGGATTTTCCTGGTCTTTCTCGGTAGCCCATGTGAACTACGAAAACAGTCACGGTGTGATGGAAATGCAAAACAGAAAACAACAGAAATGCTGACATTTGGTGTATTAGTCTTTTCTGTTTGATGACGATTGACTCTAGTAACAATGATTCCTTTCATTTCTAGTACACATACACACAATCGCGCACGCACACTTTCTCAGAAGGAGGGCTGAGTGAGCGGCAGACTTCTCCCCTCCCTCAGTTGGAGCAGATTTCTAGAATCTCAGCAAGCAGCAAAGATGCAGCGTAAGGAGAGTTATTTTCCCCTTAAAAAGAGCACCAACTTTTTCTATATTGCTCCTGTCTCCCAAATAGGCTAGAGCGCTGTATGTACCCCAGAGATTTATTCACCTTTGTGCCTCAAAGCAGGCAGAAAGATCCTTTCTTCTCCCCTTTAGTAACATGCTCTTTGTTACAATTAAACAGAAAATTATGAGAGAAAAGCTGTAAAAAAATAAATCCCAGTATCGGTTTAGCTTTCCATGATGAGAAGAATTCTTGTGTTCATTTCATTTGTTCAGTTCAGTTGTTAATTCCCCAACAGTGAGAGCTGAGTTCCTTCACCTTAATAAAAATGTGTAATGAAGTGAAAAATGTCAGCCTTTGACAGGTTCACTAATCCGTTTTTCCTTGTAGGGCCAAAGCCTGCAAGGTGTAAGCACCTTCCAAGATCTGGATCTGTTGTCAGTAAGAGAGTATCTGCCCAAAATTAATTTTCTGCCTTTAAGTGTCTTTCTCTTGGATAATAATTTTATGAATTTGGCAAAATTTACAGTCAGTTATATTTTTAAAAACCCAAAAATACAGCCTAGAGAAGAGAACATGATGTTTATGTAACTAAAGTATTATTAAATATGCTGTATTCCAGAGTGGAAGAAAATTCTACTATCTTTTGGAGGCAAAACAGTTTTATGTAAAACCAGGAAGCGTACAGAATCCATATAGGAATTTTTAATTGTTTTCCTTTTTAAAGGAGAATCAAGAGATTCTGTCTGTAGGAAAAATCAAAGCAGCTTTGAAAGCAGATGAACTTCCTATCAAGAAAAAATGCATCACACAAATGGGATAGAGGTTCGTTAAAGCCCTTACAGACCTCACTGTAGCCAAAATGTAGAATACAGAACCTCTGTGATACATTAAATTATGAATCTTATTTATATGGGCATCTGTGTGCTGATGTCTCAGAATGTCTTTGAAAGATCTGTACTGCTATGATTATTTTTTTTTTTTTTGTGTTTTCCATTTGTACCACAATCCTAATAGCTGCCATTTTCCCACTCCTGGGGCTTTCTGTAGATCAGTGGATGTTAGGTTTAAACTTCTGTTTTCTTTGATGAAGCTTTCAATAAAAAAATAAAGAAAAGAGCTGGGTGACTCTGTGTTCTTACGGCACCTTTCTGCAGAGGCTTCCCGAGGCCGGGGCTCTTGTGCTGAGCACAGAGGGAGCGGAAAGGCTTTGCAGCAAAGTCTGCCTCCTCCGCGTCTTCACCAAATGGAAGGAGAGAATCGGAGAGACAGGACGGCTCTGTTGCCCTGTCAGTGGCACAACCACCCGCGTGTCGGGAGTTCAAATACAGGAGAAAGTTCTTCTCACCCTGAGACCGAGTGTTTAATACGAACAGGTATCAGCTGTCTGGGCTCTCAGCTGAGCTCACCTGCTAGAAGAACATCGCCTCTTTCTGAGGCTTATTTTAAAGAGTGACTTCAGGGCAAAAGTTGCCACACAGAAGACAGAAAAACTTTATTTACGGAATAAGTACAGCCTAGGCAGCAGTAGCGCAAGCCATACTTCATCTGGAAAGGGAAATGGAAAGTAAATTGCCTCCTTGGCCACATCTCACAGGGAACAAGAAAGCTATTTGGCGCACTTCCCCATGGCTGCTTCAGTCCACGACCCTCATGTTGCCTTGTGCATTTCTCCCCACGAGGGCCATTTCTGTGATGAAGGCGAGGGTGGGCTGGAAGAGTCCAGTAACTCTCCTCCCAGCCAAGGAGCTTTATTCACAGATTGGAAATCACTGAGTGCTCCTTTTTACCTACCAGGAGCATGACTGTCTCCTCCAGCACTAAACATGTTTAGTGGGATTGCCTGCACATTTTCCTTTTCATTCTTTCTGCCCAATGAAATATCCACGGGTGAGCTTCTCGCTCCCTTCAGCATAATCAGGCAAGCCCAAATACATCTTTAGAGGATGGAGGAATGGGAGGAGGAAGCGGGGGAGAGGGTCTTTTTCAACTGCACCTATGCTGAAATGTCCATTGCTGCTCATTGTGAAGATGGTGAGAGAAGGAGGAAGGCAGGAGGCTGAAGCTACAGCCTGGCACGCTGAGAGGTAGCTGAGGAGCCTGGGGAGAGCGGCAGAAAGTCGGACACTTCGTCCCACCGACACAGGTGGTGCCACGGTGGTTTATGGCTGATGCTCTGGCATTCACATTCATCTTTGTCACTTCCAGGATTGCTCCGTTTCCAAAATCATTCCACTTTGAATTCTACTAAGGAGGGTGTCACTAACAGCTGTGGTGTTAGTGGGTTTGGGTTTGTTGTCTGTCAGTCAGCGGTCCGTGTGCATACGGAACCAGGCTAAGGGGGTTTTGCATCATCTCCCACAGAAGTACAGGTAAGGAGGATTTCTCCTCTCATCCTTGTCCCACTATCAGTGTAAAAAAAAAAAAAAAGTTAATTGATAAATTACATGATTGTATTTGACACTAAGTCCCCTATCTATACAATAGAATTAAAATAACAAGGACAAATGGGCCTTTGCAATGTGTGATGTATGTTGTCTCCAGAGGGAGATGGTTGTGTTTATCAGTAATCTGCATCTGGAGTGGAAGTCCGTGACTCCCGTGTGGAGAAAGCCACGTGCTCTGATTATCATTCCCCAAGATTTCAGGCAGAGGGGGAGAAAAAAACCAACAGCTGGTGTAGAATAAACTGAGGATAATTCCATACTTACCACATTTAAATGCATTTGGTCTTATTTTGGGTGACCAGAGATTGCAAATGGAGAGCAAGATCTCAGTGTGCCAATAATGATCAGCAAACACAGACGCAAAGGTTCAGGAGGAGACAGGACTGCAGCAGAAGTTTCTGAAAGTGGCAAACTGAGATACAAACCTAAGTGCCCGACTGTTGGTAAATTTGCCGTAGCCCTTCTCCGTGCCTTGGCTCCTTGCCCCACCGTTGACAGTCTGGTCTTCAGGAGAAGACTCTACACTATGCAAAAGTCTTCATTTGACAGCAGAAGCCACAGCGGGAACCAATGGCTGGCAGGAGCGGTCCTGAGGCTGCACGCAACGGGATGATTTTGCCAGGCAAAGAGAAAGCCTGCCTGGCGGGGAGCGTGCTGCCCGGCACATCCACAGAGGCAGGCTGCGCCGGCCCGCTGCCGCACGCCAGGCAGTCGTGTCGATGGGAAGCAGGCAGGAGACACACAGCTCTCCGCTTGAGTCCTCCCGGAGCCAGCAAGGTTTGTTTACCGATGTTCCAATGTTCCCGAAGAAATCCGCTTTGGGGGAGAGATGCTGTGAGCAAGCCACTTCCTTCCGTTAAAAATTTGTACATATAAACCTCTGCCAACGGCGTGCTCGCTTTTATCAGCTTGCTTTGCACTGGTACATCACTGAACCTGTCTGGAGGGACATAAATGATAACTAAATAATCTACTGGATGTGGGCACCGCTTTAAATGGAGGAATTGAAAGCCGATCTAGTTTAAATGATGTAGCTGATTTTTAAAGTTGAACAGGCTTGGATTTTTAGTGTGGCTAGCTGAGGCCTTAAGCTTTGCTGCATTGAAATATTGCTGAAAAATAGAAGTGTCCGAGAAAAAGATAGAAAGCATGATTTACACCTATTATTTCACTTATTTCACCATTTGTTACCAGGCAATATATTCTCTATCTTGTGTGGAATTCAGCCCTTGGTACACAGCCAACTGACAATTGTGTAAGCTCCTTGAACATCATTCCTGTGGGATCTAATCCCACATTTTTCACTCAGAAATCATTTCCTCCTTATTAACAGTTGTGCTACACCACAGAGCAGCCCACTAGGGTGCTCTCCTCCTCAGGTAGAGCAACTTCTACCCAGTGCCGATCTCATATGAAATGCTCTGTAGTGAAACTCAGGCTCCTCTGAGCTTTTTACACGTGATCTGATTATTTTCTAGTTCATCTTGGTGGCATGCGAAAGAGATGCTTGGCCACCATTGAATCCCTTTTTAGTACAGAGGAGGAGGCAGACGCAGAGTAGACAGATCTCATCAGCTGATACCAAGACACAGCAATCATTAGCTGAAGAGCAAAGAAGAAACTGCTTGTTTGAGAAAGATAAAGCAATAGAGAAATCAGAATTCTTCAAAACTTCCCTCACTCTCTCTTGCTTTTGCCTGGGAGGCACGCACAGCCAACCAGCAGAATTAAAACTGTGCATGTGCCTTCTCAGGTGCGGTATGTGGCCATTGGCATAGCTAAACGTCCACGTGTCTCCCTGCTCATAACATCCACTGCATGGGGACCAGAACTGAGTGAGCCATCAGGAGAAGTGGACATCTGATCCAACGCTTCCTTTATCAGCTTGTGCTGCAAGTTCCAGCAGTGAACGGTTGTCTTCTTAACAACCACCCCAAGTCTGGCTTTCTTGCTGTAGAGGTGAGTCTTCAAGAAACCCAAAAAGTTATCACTTTTCTTTTTCAGAAAATTATTTGACTTTTGCAGTGTGTCTTCCCTGTTTCCCAACTGCGTCTCTTCGGTATTACATCCCATGCATGCTTCCAAATGCACAAATAAATATTTGTTGGAGTGATACACAGAGGCCCCAGCCTCCGCTGGATACTGCGCAAACACAGAAAAAAGACATGTTCTGCTAGGCTTATGAGGTGAAGGAAAAATGACCCGCTTAACCCATTAAGTGATTCGTACTTCTACTAGACCCTCAGACACAGCTGAGTACAGTGGGCTTCAGCGTTACTGGTTACTTTTCACAGCAATAGCTGGCTATAGGGGACGGCTTTCCAAAGTGCATTTCCTTTATTCACATATTGATTGTACCCTGAGGGCTTGGGGATGTAAACAGCTGTTTGCAGATGACAGGTTTTGGAGAATATCCAATTCTTCTTCTTTTTTTTTTTCCCCCCAGAAGAAAACATGCTCTGAAGAAACATCTACTGCTGTTTAGAAAAATATAGTTACCCAGTAGTTTCAGGTGGTGAAAGCGCTGCCGTCAAAATCATCTTGAGGTGTATGATTCGCCCCTGTGCAGATCTGTATGGCTTGGATGAGATACTGCTTCAATCCAAAAAAACTTACGCTGGAGGCCTGACCGACCTTTCAGTGCTGCTGAAGCTTTGAGCTTACTCTGACTAGTGATGAATATTGTCGAGCAATGACTGAGACAGGATGCTCGTGGCAGGGTTGTTTCTACTACGCAAGACACTGAATTGTGTTTGTAGAAGAGGGCCTCACCTAAACATAACCTAGATGGGAAACAGTTTTCTTTAAGGACTTGTGCAATGAGGTAGCCGTAAAACTGTCCCTTCTTTTCTTACTTTTGCATTGGGGGCAGGGTTGCATTGGAGGCGTTTTCTGCAAATCACATTTTCTCCTTGCTTTCCCTTTGAACACGACCCTTTTGGTGCTCGCTGCACACTGGCAACAGCGTCTGTGCTCCTAATGAGGAATCTGCTCCCTCACAGAGACATGAGAGGCTCCTGGACAAAGAAGGTTTCCTTCCACATCAAGGACTTCTCTGGGCTGCGGCAATGGTCCTTCCATTTGCCAGCCCTGGCTGCATGAAGTATGTTTATTACTGTCATATGTTTCAGTTCTTGCAGCCAACTCCTCCTGACAGAAAGTACAAGAGAACAAG
Organism: Grus americana; assembly: GCF_028858705.1. NCBI lineage: Eukaryota > Metazoa > Chordata > Aves > Gruiformes > Gruidae > Grus > Grus americana. Next base: position 124,739,135 of record NC_072853.1, on the reverse strand, counting down.
TCCTCCCTGTCCCCTCTCCACCAGAAAAAAAAAAGGTGTCAGAAACTTCCTACAGCTGTGGTGACCCAGGATCAGGGAACTGCAAAAGCAAAAATCTCTGCTCTTCAGCTAAATTCTTGTTTATTTTATTATAACTTCCTTCTCCTCCCAGTCCACTTCCAGCTCATTTATCTGTCCCATCCACATGTCACATCCTGTCTGGCATACAGAGTGCGAGCTTTTTGAGGTGATTGCCATTACTTGCCTACACAACACCTTAGGAGAAACCTTCAAAAAGTACCCAAGGCATGAGCGCCAAGCTATAACCACACTGGATTCTCTGCTGGGACTTCTTTGGTTATTTCTTCCCAAAGCATATTATTTTTTATTAGGCTTGGAAAGAATTCTCATAAAAAAATAGGGATTTGAACATCAAAGCACACTGTGGTAATGTAGACTGTTCACCTGAGAGAACCAGGTCATCTACTGAGTAGGACTATTGAAGGCTGTAGCTAATTGGACAAAAAGGGGCGAAAATAGACAAACTTCCCAAAAAGAAGAGGCAGGGAATTACCTCCCCTAACCTGGAAGAGACTTTGCAGGCTAGTGAGGCTCTGCCCCATTTTGCCTCTCCTTGGAGGCACCTACAGTTTAGGAAGGTTGAGGTAGACCAAGCATGAGCTGCGCTGGGGAATGAATTAGCAAATAATTTTGATTAGTTCTGCGCACAGGTAAAAGGGAAAGGACTGAAGCAGGATGGATGGCTGAGGTGCACGTGGGCTGCGAGGGAACAAGGAAACTTGAATGTCAGATAGCAGGACATCAACGCCTGGCCCAGAAAATTGTCTCCTCCTCAATGCGGCACAGACAAGCATTCACTTTATCAGTACCAAGGGTTCAGAAACATGGGATGAAAAATTTTATAGCAGGATTGCTTTTCCCAGTAGTGATATCTACAATGATCCAAAATAAATAATTTACAAAATAAAGCTCCAGTCCCTTTCCTCCTCCAGCTACTCGCTGCCTGCACCCTTTCTTTTCCAAGAAAGATGGCATAGAGGTAACTTAATTTAAAATAATAAAGCTTAAAAAAAAAAAAAAAAGGCAAAACAAAACCATAAACTGAATTACTGCAGAGGGTAACGTACAACTGCACCCTAAAATGGCTTACTTCCTAAATTAAAAAATAAGAAGAAAAAAAGAATTGTACATGCTTTAAGATTCGCACTTGTATGATAAGTTTGTTTGCAGACTGAAGTTCTGATCAGAGGCAAGAAAGATGGCTGCTTTCGGTCCTCTGCAACGTTCTGCTTGCTTTTGCCCATTCATAGAATGCCATTTAAGAAAGGCGCCGTGCTGTGGATATCAATGTATGTTCATGTATATAAACAGACCCATGATAATTTTATGAGCTAGGGACTCTATTTAGCATTATCGTCAATCTTCTTTAAACCCTGACCCATCCTCAGAACTCGAACGAAAAAGCAAACTGTTCAGCTGACAACTTGTTTCTTTCTTTCCACAACACTTTCGGTAATAAAAACTGCTTGGTAGCAAGGCATATGTGTAAAACGTGCCTGTACATTTGATCCGCCTCGCTGCATGCCAACGCAAACTCGAGGGCTTTCGTTGCCCTCGTTTTTAACGGCTGCAGGTGCCATTTGGTGCAACAGACCCAGCGGAGCGATGCGGTCTATGGAGAATAAAAAGCACGTGAGTTCAAGTCTCCAGACAGGAAAAATGATCTCTGTGCAGAGGTCAGAGAAAGACCTAAGTAGGGGAATCTTTTCCCCATAATGAGCAACAAAAATACTTCTCCGTCCTCTCCCATAGCTTTACTTAAGAAGCCTCCGATCCTCCTTTCCTTGCGATAGACTTCATTACGCCTTTTGTCCTCACAGTAGCCCGCTGCAGCGCTGTCTCCGTTTCCCACCAAATGCAGATCTATTCAAAAGACTTGGGGTTCCTATAGGTATTGAGCACTCAAAACACAGAACGCCAGTGACGGCTGAGCGCGTGCTAGCGGAGCTTGGTCCAACGAGGCACGATTCCACCCGTGGCAGCTGGCTGCTCTAGTAAAACTCTCCTGGGCTCGTGAAATAACTGACATGAAAGTGGTGTTTGGAGCAAGAAACGGAACTCATTTTTCAATTGACATTAAATAGGAAATCATTTTAGTGTCAGTTGATACTGCCCAGGCACATTTTTGGTAATTGCTCAGAAAAAAGCAATGGAAATACCTACGAGGTGTGTTAAGAATGAAGCCAGAAGCAACGTGTGAGAGGTGCCAGCTGAACGCTACGCGTAATGGGAGTTCAACCACAGAGGGAACAAGTAAAGAGCAGCCCAGAAGAATCACACATGGAGGAACCTAGATTACACCTTTGAGTAGGGTGTGAATACACAGGAAAGACAGAGGTGATTTCAGAAGAAGTGTGATGCATGTGGGAGTGTAAGGTATTCTTGTGATTTTGAGGTACTGAGGAATAAATGCTACCGTATATCCCCTCTTGCCTCAGCTGTGAAACGCTTCTCATCCTATTCCTTCCCTCCCTGTCGGCTAATACGGCATCCATGGGACTTGGTTTGGGTTTTGGATTTTTTTCTTATTTTTTACTCTCATGATATTAGATTTCACTTCTACATCCAGTTACAGGGTTTGGAGGTTTTCTCGAGAGTTTTGGTCTTACTTTTTCCATATTATATTTTGCAACATTATAATCACTTCAGAGATACATTCCATTATGCAGAAAATCACATGACATTCCTACATTTTTTACAAACAAAAACCACTGAAAGAGACGGCAGCTAGACCCATAGGATAAGCATATTTTTAAATATGGAATCCCCAAATCCCGTAAGGATTTTTCAGCTTTATCTCCCTGACTGTCCTTGAGGCTCCAGGTGAAATTACAGTGGTTCCCCTGCATTAGCCCTAGGCAGAGGTGGATATCTAAACTTGCAAGTCAAATAGTACCAAATCCCAAGGTGTATATTCTTTGCTGTTGATTGCCTAAATACTTTCCAGACCACCAGACGCTACCAGCCCCTGCTTTCCGCACTCTGAGTTTGTGCCGCTACCTTTGAGGAGAGTTTAGTGTTGAGTGAGGATGTGCAGCAGCACCCCAGAGAAAAGCGCGCGCTGCAACCGCAGGTGATAACGCTCCTTTATGAACCTGCGAAGAAATCACCGAGGCTAAAAAGCAACCTCCTTCCCTGCTCCCCAAAATTGTGAGACCCTCCCATTTACTCTCAGCATCTTCAGTCAGACGTCGGTTCAGATGTGTGTTCATAAACAAATTGTCTTCAAATGACTTTTTCAAGGTTTTATGAGGAAATGAATCAGCTCCCTTGTTAAATTCCAATTCTATTTTACGTTCTGGTTTTCTTATGGCCACTAAGAGCCCTGTCCCCCTCCCATCACAGAGAAAAGACAACATTCCTGAGAACTACAAAGGGAGCACGAGCATGTTCACAGTTTGTAATGTGTTTGTTTATCTGTTAAGATTTGCTTTTTATAAATCTTTGCTATTTTCCTGCTGTAACTCTTCATAGCAGAACACGCTGCTCTCTTATTTATTCTTGACAGATCCTGCATAAATTTATAGTTCTGCATCAATAATAAGAGTCATTAATCATAGTAACAATGCACATCACAGGGTCTTCCAGACATTCGCCACTGAACTTCTTGAACTGTCCTACAAATGAACCCCCACACACACACTCTCAGTCATTATTTCTGGGCTTACACAGAAAACAAGGAGCTTGGTTAGAAAAACGGGGAGAAAAAAGATAATTTTCTCCCAATGGATTTTAATGATGGGGGTGGGGTTGGGAAGAATCTCAGTTACAGGAAGGTAAAAAGGGCAAACTATAGTTATTGGAAAAGGGTTTCATTTCTGTAGTAAATGAAAGTTTGTTTTTGAACAACTTCTAGACAGTCAGAATTATGGACAAAGATGTCGTTAAAAATATACAAAAACTGTTCCCAAAATAGCCATTGCTTTTGTTTAGCTTCCATTCTTCCAACAACTACATTAGCCAATAAGAACAACTGCCCCATATTCATCATTTATTTACATAAAGGAAAGAAATAGCAGGAGGAAAGTAATCTAACAGATTAGAGCAATGGACAGTAAATCCAATTCTATACCCAGTAAAGTCAATAAGAATTATTCTGCTGAGTTCACTGGGTACAAGGAGAAGCCTGTGATTCAGACATCGTAATAGAAGCAATGAGAAACAAAGGAACCCAAGAGCAAAAAGCAAGGATTGCAGAAACGAGGCAACAGCAGAAACAGAAGTCATACATTTTAACTTTTTTTTTTTTAATTGAGCTTTGAGAGCACATTTTGACAATGCTATATTTTGGAGGGCAAGCAATAAATTTAATTTGCCGGCTATAAAGGTGGTTTTACCACAACTCAAGTCCTAAAATCTTATCCAAGATTTTGCTCCCTCTTTATCAAGAAAAACTGCCATTGGCTTAGGATGTCATCTCAGCAAGGATGGGATTATTAGTTAGTTATATCACCTTTCTTCCCCACTGCCTTTCCATCTGCTTTATGGAGAGGGTTTGATGGCTCTCAGGGAGGTGGATGGAGCCTTGTGAGAGCCTGAGGAGGAAGGGGGGAAGTGATAGACGACTGCTGAATGGGCAGTGGGGAAAGAGAGCCTGGGGAAGGAGAAGGAAGGAAGGAAGAAGAAGTGTAGGTGGCACATTCGCCGCGGCTGATGAAGCCAATTATCAACTGGTATGAGGACATGTATTTGTGGTTATTCATCTACGTACTTACAGTCTCTACTTTCCAGAGTATTTTCTTTGTGACACACTTTAACAAAATTTCCCACCTTTTCTGAAACGTCCTGGATCATCATTTGATTAACCAATGCATTTCAGGATTTTCATCTGAAAACAAGAAAGCTGAAATAGGTTAAGCTACCTTTAAAAGAGTATGAGCAAGATACGATGTCACCACTCTTCCCGATGAACATTGTCACCTTTCTGTTTGTTTGTTTGGGGTTTTGGGTGGGTTTTTTTTGTTTTGTTTCTCTACAACACACCGGTTTTGCTGCCTTTATTTCTGCCATGGAAGCCTTAACAATGTTATGCCTGATCCTTAGTCCTCAGTAGAACTGTAAATACGCAGTTACAAGTACATAATAACGCTGTATAAAAGAATATTCCCAAATGACTGAATTTTGCATAACCTAATGAAGAATTAGACCTTACTCTTATTGGGCTGGCTCCCTCAGGCCTCCGTCTGCTCTGATGTGAGTGCTGTCCTTGAAGATAAAAGCTTTCTCTTAGAAAGTAACTAGTCCACTTACAGGTTGGGGTTTTTCCTTCAAAAACTGAAGGGAATTTTGAGAAAGTCAGCCCAAATTCTTCAAATAAAACATGAAGACTGCCTTCGTCTGCCTCTATGGCAAACATTAATCCCAAGTAATGTTTAAAATAAATGATTGCTTAGTATTGAAATAAATGATTGCTTATTATTGTCTGGGAAGCCCATTTCTATCCCAAGAACTGTACCTACTGAGAGAAATGGAGACAGCTCATGACGGATGAAGTTGACGGGGCATCAGAAAAAAATAATTGAGCTTGTATTCACGTAAATATTCATTTGCTGTAAACAGGCTCACTATGAGATGCAGACGTTGAAGGTGTTTGTTGTTCCGGTAAACCTGCAAGACTCCAACCCACCTACCTCAGACAGAATCAGGGATGGAGACAGTTAGAAATGTCAGGGAGTCTTTACATTTTTCCGTAACCTGTTTAAGCTTTTTGTGGTTTAAAAGCTCATCAATGACTGCTGATCCATATCAATGAGCGTGACAGTCTGGGACAGTCAAGGTAAGCAGCTTTAGTTTTTGAGAGAGACTGGAACTGATTGGCTTTTGATGAACACTGTGGCTTCTATAAATCATATGGATCAGCCCTTCCTTCTTTTGAGGTTTTATTCATTCCTTTCTTGTTTTAAGGGTACCTACACTCGTATTTTTTAACATACCAGTAGAGTTGCTGCTGACTTCTTTCCACCAGATGGCACCACAGACTGTAATCCATAGCCACTAGCTATATGTGTGTGTGTATATATATTTGTATAAACGCGTGTGTGTGTGAACACAGGCATAGGCATGCATTCGTTGGTGTGAACGTATGAGTGCTAGGCACCTACAAACCTCACCAACTTTACTTGTCTCTTATCTCACCACAGAAGGAGGAGAAAGACCAACCAACACCTTGCATTGAGACCACGCTAGAAATAGTGCTTCTGTATTTGACACATTCATGGTACCGGCACTCTGTGCTATTTAAAATAAAGATGATTAAAGAGACAATGCACAGTATGAACTTTTACTTTCTAGCACAATTTATGGTAGCCACTTTCTTCTCAATTCCAATACCTGCTGCATGGTCCTTCTGAAATTGAGTTCAGTCGTTGAAGGATTATTCATTGGAATCCAAATTTGAAATCTTTTCAATCCAAGCGTTCCATATTGCAATACAGGCTGTCTACCTAATGCTTTAGTAGCAAATGGAAAGGTAATGCTTTTTCTATCCTAACTGGTTAGGATAACTTCCTTATCTTAATTTGACTCTTCGATAGCTTGATCAAACATCTTCACTGTAAGAATACTATAGAAATCTGAGAGATGAGCAAAAATGAACATTGCACACAGAAAAGTAATTTTAAAAGAAATTGGCAAATAACACTGGCAAATGTTCATTATATTGTGGGTTATATATTTAAAACACACTTAAATTTACTTGGCGTTCCTGGTTTTTTTCTTAATTAATTCTCTGTTACTTCAGTTTTCTTTAGAAACAAAACCTCTCCTTGATCTGAAGAGTCTTCAGTGGGATTTGTCAGCTGACTGCTTAATGTCTGAGGTCTTGCCTCCAGAGACATGTGAAATAATATTGATGTTTTTGAGGACAACCATATTTAATTGTTACTGTAAAGTCCTTGCTGGAAAGGTGCTGTTTCATGCTGCAATTATAATTAATGTGACTATCCTTTGCGAACAGTTTATCAGATCCATTAAGTCTTTTTTGGTCTGTGATTCATTTCCAAGCCATTTTAATTTCTGATGTTTTTATAATTCCTAATGTTTTTCCCTCCATGCTTTAAAGAGCTATCTTGGCTTGTGCTGCTATCACTACTTTGTGGCAACTCCCATAATCTATCACAACGATAAGAGGCACAACAGAACTGATACAGTCTTAGGTAGTGTATATGGAAGAAAAAATAGTGCTCGTTGCATTTTTTTCTTCTTCTGTCCGTTTCCAGTTGTTGCTTCCCTCCCTCCTGATCAGGTGTCAGAGCCGTGAAACTGCCCTCTTCTCACCCTACACCTTTAAAGCAGTAATTTCCAACCTGTTCTGAAATGGGCAGGCACCTGCTGCCTCCAGTTCCTGCTGAAGACATCTTCAGCCTGTCTTAGCTGGGAACCTAAACCATCCTGAGTGTATTGAAAACTTGTGTGAGAGCCACCAGGAAAAAAACCCACATTGCTGATTTATGGTGGGTGTCCAGGAACCAGCAGCAAAGGAAAGGAATAGTGATTGAGTTACTGGCAAACTCGTAACGCCAAAAAGCAAACCAAGAATCTCCATTTGGGTACCTAAGAGAGAGGGAGAAGAAACATAATTCCTAGGGTCATTAAAGTTGGACAAGGCTTTTATGTGACAGGAAAGCTGCTCTGCATTCAGAAGGCTGCAATTTTGGCTCATAACATACCCATGTCTCTGCTCCACATGGTACCCTGCAAAACGGGCTCTGGGTGTCAGATCCTGAGCTTGGTATCCACGCTGCAGTTGTTAAGCTCCAGGTTGAGCCTGCCTCACATGACAGGCATGCTATACAAGCCGCAGCATGCGTGGGAGACAATAAATCACGCTCTTTGGAAATGCTGCAATAATCAATGACCAGGAAAGATAGATAGTTGACCGGGGAGAGCATGGAAACAGGTCTTCACTTGATACAAGGGATGGACTGAGGTGCCTGTTAATTGTTTTCTTCAGTCATGAATGTCATTTCTTAAAAGCATACTGTAAAGTACCTTTTAATGCCTCATCCTTTAATTCTCTTCTGTTTCCCCTTCTTCACTCCCTGTAAATGCATTGGCTTGTGGGCTTGATGGTACTTAATTTGTACATTTTTGCTTAATTTGATGAGCTCTAAGTGCTCTTTTAGCCTATTGTGAGCGTTCAATAATCCAAAGTGGCTGTGAAGTATATAAGTCCTGTTGCTGCTTTATAGTGCCTGATTAAAACAGAAATAATGTATTATGAAATCCCACTCAAATGTCTATATTGGATCACAGCTATCCATCATAACTCTGAGGTAAAAACTGTCTTGGCTTGCTGGTCTATTTTTTCTCCTCACTACCGGTCTACATTAATAAGCGTGATGAAGTTAAAGCATTAGTCTCCTCACGGCTCTCTGGGTGTTTTCTATTAGTATGCAAATTTACATTTCAGTTTAGCGGTAATGTCCCCATCCCTTCACCCGTGCCTGGCCAGTCCAGAGCTTTGTCTCAAACCACCTTTTGGGAAAAGTCCCTCAGTTTCCCCATGTAGAAAAATGGGAATAAGAGTCTTTTTTCAGCACCCATTTGAAAGCTCAGTTGATCATGTTTGCAAAATATTTTGGACCTTCAAACACTTCTTTTTTTTTTTGGGGGGGGGGGGGGAGACCCACAACTTTTTTTTTTTTTTAAAGGATGCAGCACAGATTATTTTCTAGATCTGTCTGTATGACTTGTAAGTGACAATGTTTTTTCTACCCTCTCCCCCTAAGTCTCATCCCCCCCCCGCCCCAGATGCAGGCGCAGCATGGCTAGAGGTGTGACTGCTCAGACCTGCCACTCTCTGACAAAAAGATGCATACTTGCGAATTGCTGAGCAGAGCGTGATAATACCACCCTCTATACTATACATCGGGAAGGATTTCTACATGCATTACCTGCAAGGACATGTTTCCTACATGAGGTCTCCCTACTCCTCTTCTTTCCCCCCTCTATGCCTTACTTTCCCCCCCTCCTTTCACATGGTCCTTAATATCAGGATGCTCTAACCTACTTTTATTAAGAGGTTAAATGAAGCCAGAATGCTCCAGAACAGTGTTCTGTCTCATCGACCTCCCCTCCAGGCTGTGTTCTGTAATTTCTCCCGCTGTGCTGAATTGATGCTCCTCTCCGTGTGTGAAATAAGCAGTCGCTTCCTGAGAGGAGACACGCTGCCTTCTGAAGTGCCCATTCAGCACCGCAGAGGACAAACTGTCTGGCAACAGGGGTGTGATTCAAGGGCTGCGATAGACGGAAAAGAACAAAAGGAGGGAGGTGCAAGGGAAGGAGGCTGGAAAACAGAATGAGGAGATAAAGAGAAGAAGTGGGGGAGAGGCTTAGGTTAGGGTACAGAGGCTAGCGAGCTATAAATATTACAATTGTTGGTATAGTGATGGAGCACCCAAAACATAACAGGTTCTTTCAGACAGATAAAACATGCCAGGTGGGCTTACTCATGCCAGGTAGCACTCTGTTGTGAAAACAGCTCCCTTGAAAGCAGTACTACATTGCACTGGCACATAGCTTTTATTTTAAATGAAGATTGATTCTATCGAATGAGAGAATACCTGAAAAAAAACCCACAGAAAGGTGGCCTTTGTTGTCATCATCATGTGTGTCCCCCCCCGCAGGTGTCGTAGATCAGAAGCTTTTCCCACAAAGAACTGTTTTGATTAATTTCCATTTTATATAATATTAACACATATTAAATATAATATTACAACATATTAATCCATCCTCCTGATTTAAAATATAAATTACAGCTTTTGCTGGCCACAGAGATTGCCTAATATCCCTTTGCCAACCCATCTTCCATCCTCCACTAAGTCCCATCACGAAAGTAATTTTGGCGAGTCAGGTCATATGTATCTTGCAGTCGGGCCAGTTAAAGGGAACTGTGCTTGGAGAGCCCATCGGGGGGCTGCATGGAACAGAAAGTCCGGAGAGACGGGAAAAGTTTGGTGTTATTACAATTCATCATTCTTCACATCAGAGTGACTGAAGAGCGTGTGTCTGAGTACAAGAGCCAGCACAGGCGGTCCACCCAGACCGTCACTTCCCATGTCACCCATGATCCGCATGCAGAGATAGCTGCTGCAGGTGTGAGTAGCGCCGCTTCGTACTGCGTGACTCTTGTTGGCCAGAGGGGCCTAGATCTCTTTTCCACCACAGTTTCAGCAGCCTTGGCCTTTCACGTCATAAATACCATTGCCTTCTCTCCTCGCCAAGGTTAGTTTGCTTGGGCAGGAGCAGCTCTGGTCCTCGCTGCTTCTGCATTAATCTGCAGCAGCTCCTCTGTCTCAGCCCACTGATCTCTGATCCCAAGGTTGATCCTTTGCTGAGAGAATCAGTTTCAAGTAGGGAACCGCTTTAAAAAGGGAGATTTTTCATGAACCAGTTTGGGACTTTTTTTTTTTTATTTAGGACTGAAAAAAACCCCCAGGCCCTGGCCTTGTGTCTTCTCTATGCACCTTTGGAAATTGTGTCATTTGCAATAATTTATGGAAAGGAAAGCTGTGTTGTTAGGAAACAAAAAAGCCACCTATAAATTATAAAAAATGCCCACTGCAGCATCAGAAGCACAATAACATTTGCCTGACTTTGTCATCTACTACCAAAACTAACGCCCGGATGCCCTGCAAGCTACGCCACGCTGTAGGTAACAGCCAGCCTCGCTGGCTGCTCAGGGCCTCCTGTCACTGTGTCTCCCGGGGGGCGGGTGTCACCCGAGCAGCCCCACAAACTCAGCTTGAAAAAAACGACACCCAGCGCTTAAGGCCCTTCCCTGGCAGCGCGACTGCCGGACACGGCACCGTGCGCGCTCAGCAGCGGCAGCAGCATTGAGCATGCTCAGCAGCGGCCCCGCCCCTTCCAGAAGGTTCTGGGAGATCCCCAGCCCGGCAGCCGCCTCCACTTCTGTCTTTCAGCAAAATATTTGGCGTGCGTGGTAAATCGCGGATGAGCGGGTGGCACCTGCATGCTGTCCCTCACAGTGGGTTCGTGCTGTGCGTGAACACCACTGAGGGCAGGGAGGTGGGATGGGCGTGCAGCTCCACCCTTCAGGGCAGCCATCTCTTGCTGTCAGGGCAGCTTCTGATGGCCCCCTTGTCTCGCTGGAAGAGGATAATCATCGGGGCTGGGCTGGATTTCACCCAGGTTTGGGGGATTAGTGCATGTGGCAGGAAAAGCTGAGTCAGTCCTAGCTGCATCTGCCTTTTCCAGAGGGCTAATTAGAAGTGCTTGCAGCTGATGAGGAGAGCTGCCAGGCATGTGAGGTTATATATGATTCCCTTTACTCAACACTGGATGCTGCTCTGGGAGGGTCTGGCTGTGTGGTGCTCCATCCTAGGGTCATTGGTCAAGCCCAAGGACCATGGCAAGCTGGCTGAGAAAGGAAACTGTGAGTAACAACTGCTGCTTTGGGGGCTAATGTGTGATCCAACTCATTTGGCAAGGTGGAATTAAGTTGTAATTCTTCAGAAGTAGTTCATTACAACGGTCAGCAGTTTCTTTAGTATTCTTGACGTGTGGTCTCATGTTTGCTGTTCCTGCAACTTTACTGGTGGTTTTAGGCTCTGCATGTGCCCTTTACTTTCTTATGAAATTTCTAATTTTAGCTCCTTTTATTTTAAATGTTGTCAGCACACAGCTCTTGGGTTGCAAGGTGCAATTGTGCCATGACTGTAGCCCATTGATATATGCAGTTGATAGCATGTGATATTTTCCCTTCATTTCCCAGGAGCTGCAGAGTAGCTTTGCTGTTGTTCTTGCCCTTCTTCATTGTTTCGGGGTGTCTCTGTAAGAAGCACATTTAGTCACGATGTGTGTGGATTTCAGTGCTAACTAAAATTGTGGAGAAAATGATCAAGAGACATCTGGGAAATCACTGGCCATCATCTTTGCATGCTAGGCTGCTTTCTGAATGCTAATACCTGTAAGCAAATCAGCCCAATAACTAGGTAATTTCTGTTAATCTACTTTAAAATTCAGGATTCTTCTGTGCAAGGGTCGGAAACTTAGAACAGGAAGGACACATGCTTTTGTGTTGTTAACTCTTTGAGGGACTTCTTGTTATGTTTCTGTGACTTAGATTTCCCATTTCTAAAGTGGTTGCATCTGTTGGTCTCACCAAAATCTGTACTATCAGGTGCAATCAATAAAAACAGCTTTGTGTATTTAAGAGCTTTGTTAGTAGACCTGCAAGCCAGCTGATCTATGCAATTTGTGCTTTATGTTTCCTTGATGTGTTTGCAGCCCTAGCCTTTTGCGTGCAACTGCTCACACGGTATGAACACTCGCTAGACATGAGACATTTAGAGCTTCTGCACAGCCCCTTTGAAAATGTAGCCCACTGTGTTTTCCTTGAATGCTTCAAGACTCTTTCGTTGTTATTTCCCAAATGATGTGGTGCTGCTTGGCCATTTGAAGTGGCAAAGTGCTTTCAAGCACAAAAGACTTGCTGTTGATTTTTCTTTTGTTTTAACTAAATTCTTTGAGCAGAACAGGAAGGAGGCAGCTTTGTGAGGTGAGTAAATTATAGCTAGCCCAGTTGTGGGTATGAGGAAATAAGGCTGTATGCACAAACACACGCAGGGTAATAGTCTACTTCAACAGTAGGTTCCCCTGCTAATTTGGAAAGCCATTCCAGCTCTGGCTTGATTCCATTTCAACCTCAAACTGTGAATAAGGAGGGCTTTTAAGTTGTCATTTTGTTAAAGCCAGCTTTTAAAACACAAGAGGAAGACACATCAATTACCAAGGCAAACAAACCTATGTAAGTAAAACTATTCTCTTTGATATATAATTCAACACTGAGAGCCAATGCTACAAGATTTTACTCTCTGTTTGCTTTTTTCTGGTTTGTTTGGTCTAGAGTTTTTGTTTGTTTGTTTTGTTTATTGCAGTTTGGTAGAGGGCTTAATAACCAGAAAGCTTGTTTTGGCAGGTGAACATGTTAAAATGTGAGTGTGCAGCAGGTGATTTGATTTCAGGTAAAGTCAAAATGGAGGTAGTGAGTTAACTAAGTGTGAAATGTAGTATTACTGGATTTGTATTTACATTTTTCAGTACCTGAGGGAACCATTTCTGGGGCTAAAATAAAGTGTCATTTTGTCTTTTTTAATGGTATTTTCTCCAATCAGGAAATGAAATCATGTTAAAGCAGTGTGTTTCAACCCAATATATGACTCCCTGATGTATTACAGAAGCCTAGCAGAAAAGCCAACCCTGTTTTTAACCAAAAACTTAAAATCAAATGAAGGAAACTTCTGAATTGTGAACTGGTTCTTTAGAATTTTCTCTTAAGATCTACAAGACACAACTTGGAATGTAATTTTCTCAGAAATAACCGATAATGGGTTATTCCATAAGTGTATAGGGCATGGCCTATAATAACTCCATGATAACAAACCATACTTTCAACTGGTATAAACTACCATAATTTCCTGAACAATAACAGAAGTATGCCAGATCATCAGTTGAGATTCTTGGCCTATAATTAGCTAAACTAGTAGTTGCATGGTTGTACTTTAGTATTTCTTGTTGAATGAACTGACAACTAAACACATACAGTAAAAGTATAGGCTGGCCTTTCCATTCTGTTTCAGACAGCGCGGTGCTATTTTCTGTCTGCTTTCCTGCTTGTGGACTTTTAATGCTTTGTTGGAACTTTCACTGAAAACAGAGGTCCAGGCCTGCCCTTGTGCAGTCACTGAAGTGAGCGGAAGCTGTCCGCCCATGCCTGAGGATAAGTAATTCCCACTGTTTACTTCGCAGACGTGTATTACATTGCAGTGTCAACATATTCAATAGGATATGCTTCCTAGAAATGAGACACATGGTAAAACATGGTCAGTGTGTATTCTGAGATGAAATTATGATATATGACTGCCTTTGAATCCCAAGGATGCTGCAATATTTTTATAGGACTGTCATTTTTATATAAAATCAATTTTTGTACAAAATAAATGGTGCACAATTGCCTGCCTACTTTAGAGCTATAAAGGGAGAGAAACATTATTAACAAATTCATCCTCTTAACCAATATCTAGCACATCTCCCACTAAGATTAATTTTCAGCCATCTTTTTTTTTCTTATGGGTGGAAGACTGTTGCATCAGAGTTGTAAGCATATATAGACATCTCATTTTCACAGACCGATGTGAAGTAATAAGCAGTAGCTCTGCCCATCCCTTCTCCATAGTGTGTGTTTCTGTGGGTACTGTATGGGAGAAGATGGACGAGGGATATTAGGTTTGTGTGTGTGCAATTGTGAAAAGCTTAATTTGTTGGTCTTGTACTTACTTTTATGGGAGTCTTGCCTGTAGAAATAATGAGCAAACCAGGAAGAATAAATGAAGCTGTCTTTTGTAATTGTGAACATGAATACTGAGAACAATAAATCAGTTGCGGCTGAGTTAATGAAGCCTGAGTTCCTATGGATTTGGATCTCACATACTCTTCACTTCCCAACCTCCGCATCAGTCTCCTGTTGCAATACTTGCATGTCTTCCTGCTTCCCCAATTGTGCTCTTATTATCCCTTTGTAAAACTTCTCTAATCCATCCCCACTCCAGCCCTTCAAATCTGGAAGTCCGTCCTACTATGGCTGGGTCAGAGCTAGATGTGGTCTGACTGCCTGCCCGGTAGATGGGTGCCAAATGGCAAGCCTTTGCTGTGCTAACTGGCCTTTCAGTGCCTTATCAGTGGCATCCATCTTTCTGTCCGAACTTCCCACCTACCATTTTAATGGAAAAAAAAAAAGTGTGTTAAAAAAAAATACTGTAACTTTGAGACCTCTGTCTCACTCTCAAATTTGGTTAAGTTAACCGACAGGTTCAGAAATTATTAGCTATGGTCTGTTAAAAGAAGTATTTTGTTTCCCTAAAAATTCCAAACAGGCAGAAAACAACAGAAAAACATAAAAATCCCCTCAGTTAAAAAAACAACCAAACAAAAACCCCAAACAAAGTACTCAGGTTACTTATTTTCGATCGCTTACTGTGTGTTTTTTGTGGGTGGGTTGATGGTTGTTGTGTGGCTTTTGGTGGTTTTGGTGTTTGGGGGATGTTGTTGTTTTGGGGGTCTTTTCTTCTTGTGTTTTTTGGTTTGTGGGTTTGGTTTTTTGTTGTTTTTGGGTTTTTTACAAACTGAAAATGTTTGCTTACACCAGAGTAGGAGGAAGCAGCTCCTGCAAGTGCATAGTGTGTTCCTAGATGTATTTGTCTTCGTAGAAAAGTCAGATTTTTTTTTCAAGAGGGTGGCACAATGGAGCTACTGAAGGGACAAGCTACCACTCTGAGGTAAAGGTGCCCAAATCACGCTTGCTGGTACCGTTACTGCAGGAGAAGGGCAGGAAGATGGAGTATCAGGGAACTTGCTGCAGCACTCTCCAGGTTGAGGGAGTAGGCAGGTCTCTGTGCCTTTGAGATTTTAACTTGAAGCTACTGTCCTTGTTTCCCCAACTCAGTTAATACAACAGAAGCACCGTGGAATACCTGTCACGAATCTGGCACATCCTTTTAATTTTGGGTAACTGAGACTGTTTAGAGTGTAAGACACAGGAGCATGTCCTGGATGTTACTGAGCAGCGTACAGGTTGAACAGGAGTGTAACAGATGCTCCTCTGCTCCCTCAACTGATTCGCTGGTGAGCAGGACTCTTGAGCATTGACAATATAATGTGGCTACCACTTAGGCATAACCTGTGCGCACTTGAACTTTAGGTATTGGGTATCTACTGGGGGAGGAAGGAGACGAAGAGGGAACTCAAGGAATTTGAAGTAACCTTGGAGTGTGTCGGGGGCCATGAAAGCAGATCCTGAGAGATGCTTCAGTGCTGTACCTGAAGTATAAAATGTGAACACTGAAGCAGGTTGAAAAATCATCAGCATGTCAAGAATGTGAGGAATGTGTGATACTTATCAAAAAAAAGCATGTTACAGTGTTGATTACAACACTAGTCAATTACAGCTAGCCTAACTTTCTAGGGCATATGACTTACAAAAAAACCCAACCAAAAAACCTACCCACAAACAACAAGGCCCTCCATCAGTGCCTATGATCACTCTAAGCCACTCTTAGGAGCAGTTTGCATGTATCACAGGCTGCGTAGCTGCAGGTTTCTCTTTCAGCTATCAGTCCATCTCTTGAGATTTATCTGGAAGTTACAACTGGAATCATGCTAGGCAAGAGTTGAAGGATAAATAGGTTCTACAGGTAAAAAGTTATTGTTTCAAACTACCCCAGTTGCCACAAAAAAAGGTGATGTGGTGGAGATGATCTGTCTGGACTGCCTTATGACACACTGCATTGATGCACTTACAATATGTCTAACTTTAAGTCATATGTATAGTGAGGCAATCTGAAATGGACTTGTAAGCTCATATCTAAACTGAAGTATGGCTTCAGTCTTAAGTACCAGTCTAAGTCAGAATATCTTTGAGGTTCGGAAAGCTGAAATACGTGTTTTGGGGATAAAACCAGGTTTGGATAAACTGATTCTTTTCTGTCTCAAGGTCCTGCTCTTACGAACTCTTCCTTATTTGCAGCAGCTCTGCTTTGAAGTGGATCTTTCATCTTCTGCATTTCCCTCTACTACGTGGTGGAGTATAAGCTTAATGTGGTACTATGTTTTAATTGTCTGCTCAAGCAGACAATTGAAGTAAAACATTGTACAATGAAATTGCACTGCAGCAGAAATACAAGGTGTGTGGTGATGGGGAATCAGCCTCAGAAAGTCTCAATCACTTCAATGTGAAATTGCTTCAGCAGAGTGAAATAGCTTGGGACAGTGTGGGAAGGAGCAGAGCCAGAGAGGATCAGAGCTGGTGGTGGTGAGCCTTTTCTCCCCTTTCCTCCCCCCCCCCCCCCCCCCCCCCCCCCCAAGTAATTCACTGATTATAGCCGGGGCTTTTTTCTTATTTCTCATTTCTGCTTGTATTTTTACCTGCAATTACCTTTTAAAAAGATGTTGCTGACAGCTTCGTTATTTCAGTCCCCTAAGCGCTGTAGAAGAGCACAGCAAAAAAAGTCTTCTGGTGCATACTGACTATTAATAGCCTTTGCCAGGTCTGAAGACTAAGCGGTGCAAATAGCTGTCATTTATACCACCAACATATTGTCTTTCCTGGTGGAAATGTGGGATATGAATGCATGATCACCTTTGCTGGCTGTAGCATATACACGCATATAACTTGTGTATCTAAGTAGGATATTAAGCAATCCTTGCAAAAAAGCATAATGAAACAAAAATGCCTTTTCTCCTTTAAGTAACTCAGAGAATATTAATAACATCTTCAAAAAAAAAAAAAGGCAAAAACCTCTCACGTTTGCAACACTAACATTTGTTTTTCCTGAATCAGTGACAAGTTGTACTGCCCTTCCATCTCACCTTTAGGATAGCAGTAAATCTTGCTTGGCTAGTGAGCCAATATCATCTAAAAATAGCCTGTGTCTGAGTGGGAAATGCATACAGCTCTGTTCTTGCAGCCTGCCTGTGAGACTTCTGTCAACCTGTATTAGATTCCAAATATTTGGGTAATTTTTTAAAATGAAAATGCCCTTGCTTACATTTGGGGAGTCTTTTTGTAGGGGCAGAAGTGGCCCAAGATTTAATAAAGTAGACTTGGCCCAAAGCACAAGTGTTCTGAGTGATAGGCCAAAGAATCCATTTTGTGCTGAGATGATGCCATTAAGACAATTCACAAAGCAGACATAGTGCACAGGTATTTCTAGATCCTGCTTGAAATGTAATAGCAAATTCTTCCTGCAATGCTATGAATTTCTTGAAAGAGTCATCCTGCTCTATCTCTCTGTACTATTGATCTGTGTTTCTATCCCTTTGGTCAGAGAGAGGGAACTTAAATTGGAGGTTGCTAGTAAGGGATTTAACAAAACAGCTGCTTCAAGATTTCCACCGCAGGTCTTGATAGCATAGAAAAGGAGATTTAACCTAGCAATGTCAGCTATTATACATCGTTGGGTTGGTGTTATCCCTCACTGAAGAGGCAGATGCTAAGCTAGATTTTAGGGAGAAAGGCAGTGTGACTAGCAATCTTATCATGTTTAGCAGGTTACAGTAATCTTGCCCACACTGTAGAAAAGTATTATCAGCAATGCAGTGCTTGAGAACTTTTGAGTTAGCTTTTAAATATGCTATGTCAATAGAGATTTTTGGCTTTTTTTGTAACAAAGATTCTGAGGTAACATACTTTTGTACAGCAGCTATATTGTGTTCCTTGACTAAATTACAGCAGTACTTGTTTATCAGTTTTGTTAAAAGAAAAAGTGGATTAACCTGGGTATAGTACCGCACAAACACAGCCAGATTATTCCTGGTATCTGTGTCAAACATCAGCAAGCCAATGGATCCACATGGTGGTGTGCTGTGCCACGTAAGTCCACTGGGTCTATTGTTCTAGTTCTGGGATCTGTGGCTTGGTGCTGTGTTGCCCAGCAGGTATGACTTGGGTAAGACCTGAAGTAATAACTTAACCTGTTTGGGCTGAAGAGGATGTTGTGACCCTGTACTGGTTTGTGGAAACACACAGGACATGTTGTTCACTTCAATTTAGCATGAAAACAAATACTGAAATCCAAAAAAAAAGATGATGAATGAACTATCATGCAATAGCTAGCTCTAAGCATTAAGCTTGTTCAGAGATGGAAAGTGTAAGATGTAGAGGCAGAAGTCCTGGGCTTTTTTGAACCTATCAGAGGTTCAAGTACTTGTTTTCTAAGCCACGTTGTCTCTGAGTGCAGAAGGTATATTACTAATGTGTACTACTATATTATGCGCTACTATAGTGATATATGTTACTAATTAACATTACTAATTAGAAACACAGAAAAGTCTATTAATTCTAAACTAAGTGCTAAGCCATTGGGTGATGGTGCTTCCTAAGTTGCAATGTTTCATAACAGCGCAAGTATCTGTTCAATACTTTTCACTGCTTCAAGAGAAGAGTGGAAGTAGGTCAGTACTATTTCTTCTTACAATATATTGTTAAGGAAGCGCCTTCCTCTGACATTGAGAGACTTGGTATTGTAACTCTGAAAGGACATTGCCAATTAACAAACTATATCAGATTTATCTTATATAATATGAAATATCTTTTCTGAAGTACAGTATAATTCAACTTTTCATGCTTTAAGATGCAGATGGCCTATCGATGAAGATAGTGGCATATGAACTGGATAGCCTCAGTGTAAATGTTACAAGCCACCCCACCACCACCACCTTTTTCCCACCACCCCCAATAGCTTCAGAAACCATAAAATAATGCTTATTTTCCCCCATATGTTGTGCTGTAGTTGGTTTGGAGTCTTTTACGTTTTATTTTGTAACTTTCCTGGAATGTTGAAAATCCTGAAATCAAAATGGTTCTCTTAGGTCCTATTTATGATTGTCATTGATGTACAGATGATCCAGATCTGCAAAACATTTATATACAGGTTTAAATCAATCTCTATTCAGGAAAGCACTTAACCATATGCTTAATTGTAAGGGCAAACATAAATTACATTTTACTCAAAGCAACCTCACACATTCTGCACAACAAAACCCATGCTTTTAATAATTGCAACTATTTTGCGAAGTTTACTCTGCTTGGAGAATTTGAATTTGGAAATCCTCTGGTTCTCTTCTTTGTAAACATAAGCACATTGAACTCCCTGGGGTTTTAGAATAAGTGCAGATATATACATTTGGATGGGACTGGGTTTATTGGGCATTAAGAACAAAGCAAGTTTTTTCTATTGTTTCTTGTTAGCAGAGAGATGATAGAGATGTTTTTTCCAGAGCCATGCCCCTTATGACATAGTGGACGAGGGGTTTGTGATCTCCAGCCAAATCTGCATGTGTCAATACGTACTGGGTAGCTGCTGAGCCAGACTGCTTCTGTGATACCTCAGAATTCATTGGACTGGGCTGTTAGTGGAAAAACTTATCTCAGCATTTTCTCAGTCTCTTGCCTTTCTCAATTTTGTGAAACTTAGAGCAGATCAGATGGGTAGCTGATGGAGAGGGAAATATGAATAGAAAATTTTCCTCTCCCTCTCTGTCTCCCCCTCTTCTGAAATAGTAAAAACTATGCTGACTGGACTTTTGATCTTGGAACAAAAACCCACTCACTTTGAGCCTCACTCTGAGAGGCTAGTGGCTCTTCAGGTTAAAAAGTAAAGCATGTAGCATTTAAAAAAGCCAGTCTTGGCATGCTACTGACTGAATCATCTACTTTGGCACCCCACATTAGAGAGAGCTTGCTTCTGAGCTAGCTTTCCTGGGTCTCTTCTAGGGAGATGGACCTTACAGAAGCCAGTGCAACTCATCCTGAACCAAGCTCTGAGAAAGGCCATGTAACTCACTCACTGGAGGCACCTGCTTATCTCCTTTCATTACAGAGAGCCTTGGGAGACGGCATTGCTGTTGTGGTTTTACCCCAGCCGGCAGCTCAGCACCATGCAGCCGCTCACTCACTCTCCCCTGGCAGGACTGGGGAGAGAATTGGAAGAGTCAAAGTGAGAAAACAGCTGGGTTGAGATAAAGGCAGTTTAACAGGTAAAGCAAAAGCCACGCATGCAAGCGAAGCAAGACAAGGAATTCATTCCCCACTTCCCATGGGCAGGCAGGTGTTCAGCCATCTCCAGGAAAAGCAGGGCTCCATCATGCGTAACGGTTACTTGGGAAGACAAATGCTATCACTCTAAATGCTGCTGCTGCCCCCCCCGCCCCCCCTTCCCCAAGCCCCTTATAAGCTGATCATGACATCATATGATATGGAATATCCCTTTGGTCAGTTTGACTCAGCTGTCCTGGTTGTGTCCCCTCCTAACTTCTTGTGTAGTCGAGCCTACTTGCTGGTGGGGTGGTGTGAGAAGTGGAAGAGGTCTTTACTCTGTGTAAGTACTGCTTAACAAAACCAAAACCATCTCTATTATCAACACTGTTTTCAGCACAAATCCAAAACATAGCCCTGTACTAGCTACGATGAAGAAAATTAACTCTATCTCAGCTGAAACCAGGACAATTGCATTTAGAAGTCCAGCTTGAGGTACCTAGCTTCAAGTGAGATCCTACCTTAAGGTAATCGGAAGAGGGACTCTCTTTCCCTTTTGTGTGTCAGAGGAAATGACAGGTTGTGGAACCACAAATGGGTTTGTATTCTATCTTTAATTTCCAGAGTTTGTTTTCTGTAAGCTGTCCCCAGCAGGTGATACTGGTATTCATTGCTACTTGGATGTGGGGAAGGAAGGGCAGGCTATTAAGAACAACTTTGCAGGACAGCAGCTTGGTTACTTTTCCTGAATCTTGAATCATGAAACAACCAGTTTGGGTCCTGTGTACCAGATCAAGCATATAATGTTCCTACAAAGCAAATATAAGCAGGAGGGTCACCAAGATCCTGTTGGAGGTATTCACTGAGTGCAGCTGTAGAGCTTGCTCCTATTGCTGTAAATCTACGGGGCTTAACTGAGAAATGATGTGGCTGTGGCCTTTCTATAACTTCATACCCTTCAGCCTGCTCTTCTGGGCCAAGGGAGCTCTTGCCAACCTGATCATGAGCTTTGGGCTGCTCTACTTTATGGCAGTCAGGAAAGCTTACCCACAGTAAGCTTAAAAGCACAAATGTAAGAAAAATAGTACCTTTGCATTTCTTCCTCTCATGTTGCTCAGCATGCATCTGGGCAGATCTCAGTGTCATAATAGTGAGCTGATTTGTTTGCACTGTGCCTCTTCCATGAGAAAACAGATGATTTGAACCTCCAGGGATCTCAGCCTAGCAGCTTTCATTGAGGGCAAAATCCAAGTCCCTTGATTTGCCTGAAAAGGCAAAATTTCTTTTATTGAGGGTGAGGGGAGAGGAAAATCTTGTCAATTTTTCAGATAAAATGAAGCCCCCAAAGTATTAGGGAATCGGGGGATTTATCTTTTATCTTCTTATTGTTTTTTATTTTTTCCTTTAGGGCACTTGTATAGTATGGAATATTAGCTTTGTATTTTAGCCACTAGGTGGAGAAAGCAAGCCTTCTGTAATTTAATAGTATTTGTAGTATAATGCTATTCTGACCTAAATTCCGTAGATATTTTGGAGCAGAAAAGTTCCTTCTTTCCTGCAGTACTTGAGAAGGTAGAATAGCAATGAAGAGTGGCTAGATGAAACCTTGCTGGAGTTAATATTAAGAAAATATGGTAGAAGATCAGTCTTAAATACAAAAGCAAGTATACCACAGCCAGCCCCAGGTAGTCTTCTGAACTGGAATTCTGATCATCATTGCTTCCGATGCCCGTGTTGCTAGGAGTAAGGAGTTGGGCTATCACTGCAAAAAGATTGTACACAGAGGACGGGCATCTTCTCTTAGAGACAGATCGCTTGTCACATCTTCATCAGGATAGATAGAAAAAGAGTGGATAACTACAGATAGCTTGTGATGTCTCCCTCCTGCCTGAGGTTGAGATAGGAGTCATTGTTTCAACATGTCTGAGCACATATGTGAAGTTTAACAGTTTCAGCTGGGAAGGTTGGAAGACATTCATTTCAGCACAGTTTAGTCAGCAGAGGCCTCTGAGGCCCTACCTTAGGTCAGTATGGGTGGAAGTTGACTCTGATTCTCTTGTCTTTCAGAGCAGTGTCTTGACTATGAACACGCACATTAGAAGGGAGATAATGGCACTATTGCAAATGAGATGTGAAGAAATCAGAATGGTTTTGGTTCGTACTTGTCAAAAGGGATCCCTGCAGCATTCTTTTCTTTATATATATATATGTGTCTGTGTTGAATTTTATCCAAATAAGCTAATAATTCCCCCAACCTGCCCTGCTCCTGTTCTACTGGAACTGTTTTGTCTGTGTTATGGAGACTTCCCTGGGTCTAATTATGAAATGATTTCAAGTGTCTGTGGGACAGCATGTACGCCCCTTTAGTCAGCATAAATTGCCATTAAAGAAAGTTTTTACCACTGAACTTTCTGAAATTCCCCTCTGGGCAGCAGTGTGTTTCTGTGCTTGAGGATTGACAGCATTCTTTTCCAGTCAAAGCCCATGTGAAAACATGATAAATCTGTGCCTCCCCTATCCATCCTAATCATATCCTGGTCATGTTCCCCAATTTGGGGAATGAGTTGACTGCTTACAGTACCATCTACTCCAGAGGAAGGGATATTTTGGATGTTTTATACGCTTACAACCTGCTATTTTTGTGCCTATTATGTCATAACAAGTTAGTATTGTGGTTTGTGTTGGCTTCTGCAGGTAGTAACTGTGGCCAGCTGGCTTCCTAAACTGTAGTCGTGGCTGCAGAACCTTGCGCCTTGAATCATGAAGATATACTTTAGTTCGATCCTGAACTAGACTCAACATTGGCTAGAATCAGTTTGTAATGAGTATCCCTGTCCCATGTAGTAAAATACTGCATAGAAGTGGTCTGAAAGAGAATGCATGAATGATGCCTCTTGACCAGTGAAGTAGCAGTCAGAACTATTTTTCCAAGTTGTTTTCAGTTTTTCCATCTATTTTGATCTTGCACTCCAGTTGAAACGAGATGATTTTCCTAAGATGCAGCTTGGGTAACTCATTTTGCAGCATGCAGTATGTGATGAATTCCTGCAGGTGAAAGAGGATATTAAGATAATAAAATGTATATAGAGAATAAAATAAATTAACTGGTGCTGTGTTTATAAACACCTTTCAAGCTAAGAAAAGATCCTCTTTCGATGCTGTCAGCTTCATTGATCATTGCAGTTATTTGCTGGTTTCCATCCCAATTAAATCTTTCCACTGCAGAGTTGGATTAAAACATTTTAAAACTATAAGGATCTTAGAATAAGATGTTCATTCATGTAGCTTATCAAATGATGTCTGCAAACTGTTTAGCTTCAGTTTTCATTCATGATCACTCTAAAATGACTCTTTCATTAAGTTTGATATTTGAGGATTTCATGTTACTCTTTTTTAATTGGCTTCTGTACAGTTACAGGGATGAGTTTGATTTTTATGTATATGATCTATGTTAAAGCAGAGTTCCACTTTTTTTATTGATATCCTGCCTGTGTCTGATCTTTAGTCTTTCTGGCTTTCACATATTTTCTTAAAGCAGGACAAAAAAAAAAATCACAAACCACTGGTATTTCAATCAATTCAAACTCTTTAAATCAAGTGAAGTTAGCTTTTTCTTAAATTATTTTTCACTTTCAACCATATGAAGTACTCTATCATCGATAGATTGCAATTGTAATAAGTAATTTTCTTGACTTCATGATTCAGAAAATACATGGATTCTGTAAACTAGGTTTTACATCAACTAAAGAGTTTGTGTACGTACTGCTGGACCAACTGCTAAGCAGATCCCCAGGGAAGTTTGATTTGTGGCTTGGTGACTTGCTCTGAGCCTTACTGATAAAGGAACTGTAGTACACTACACAGAAAGAAAAGGAATGTTGAAGCGTAACATAGAGCAAAGCCAGTGTGTGTCTGAGCCAAGGTTACTGCTTTGTCCTCGTGGGTTATCTTGGCTCTAAAGGGAATTACAGAATGCATGTGATCCTGGTTTAGAGAAGTATCTTGACTTTCCATGTCTTTCAGAATACCTGTAGTAAGCAAGCTGCCATGAATGGGATCTGCTATGGCCCCTGTTAGGGGCAACGTGAAAAGTCCTACAAACTTTAAAACAAGACAAATGGGGATCTAAATGTCTGTCATTTATGTGAATTCGTGTCAAGTTTTCCACAGCAGCTATTATGTTATACAGGCAAACACGTATGTTGCAAATAATCATAGAATGGTTTGGGTTGGAAGGGACCTTAAAGATCATCTAGTTCCAGCCCCCCTGCCATGGGCAGGGACACCCTCCACTAGACCACGTTGCCCAAAGCCCCATCCAACCTGGCCTTGAACATTTCCAGGGAGGGGGCATCCACAACCTCTCTGGGCAACCTGTGCCAGTGCCTCACCACCCTCACAGTAAATAATTTTTTCCTTGTATCTAATCTAAATCGACCCTCTTTTAGCAGGGATGTGGAGAAATCAGCAGTCTTGAGATAGTGATTGGACACATAGGAAAAATGATCTAGGAAGATTAAGGCTGTTTGATCAGAAGAGTGAGAGGATACAACATAGTAGCCTTCAGATATACAAAAAGATCCTGAAGGAAGGAATCTGCTTTGCTTTCTATCTCAGTGGCAGATGAAACAAGAAGTGATGGGCTTAGATTTGTGAGAGTGATTTCTTTTCTAAGAAAAGAAAAAAAGAGCATGGGGAGTGGGAGAGATACAAAGGGCCCACACTTTCTGGATACTCCTCTTAAAAGAGACAAAGAATAATTGAGCACTTCACTCTTACACCACCATGCCTCCCAGTGACACAGTAAGAATCTTAGCTACAAGATCTCATTCCTCAAAAATGTAAATCATTAGAGAATATGATAGCAGTCCTTAAAGTTGCAGATGAAGATTGAATCTTAAGTATAATCAATAAATTATGTATATTGCTTTCAGAGATGTGTTCTTGATCACACCTGTAATAAAATGGCAAACTAGCTTTTTCAGGAAAATGTTTTTGCTAGGCTTATGTGCTACACTGATAATGACTGTATAAATACCAACAGTGAGGTTAGCTGAGAACTTCAGTGGTTGAAAATTATAAATATTAAATATATTATTGACGCTAGTAAGCTCAGTCCTATTTATTTAGTAACTAACAAATTAAACTCAGTGGCCAGTGAAGACTACTGGAGATTGTTTTAGTATTAGATTAGTGCTCTCTCTTATAACTTATATCGCTGTAGTGCCTGAGAGTTCTTGTTATGGAATAAAATCTTTTACTTCTAGATGCTAAAAGCCAGTTTCTGCACCAATTTATCTAGTGTTGTATCTTAGATAACCAATACTGAATGCAAATGAAGGCAAGGATGACAGGTATATGGACAGTGAGGTAAAAGTCAGGATTTCCACTGTGAGTGACAGGTAAGTTGAAGTTAGGCTGTGATGCATGTAAAAAGTGAAGAGAAGCAGCTTGGATTTGGATTCAGTGGAGAAGAAAACCAGGGGAGGAATTAAAGAAGATATGGAACATGAGATGAACAGAAAGATGAGCTAAGAAAGTGATCTTTGGATGGATAAGGGCAAGGGCAAGGTTGTGTTTATGTAGGTTGGAGGAAGACCTGTTGCAAAGTCTGGTGGGAGATAAGAGAAACTTGGCTAGCATTTTAAGTAGGTGATCTGAATAGGAATGACCACATCTTAGGTTCCACAAAGAGGAACTAATTATTGGTCATCCTTTTCAAAATGAGGTTCAAACGGATGTACTTTGAATAGGCACGTGCCCAATTTTAAACATCTGCATTTTCAGTTGAGTCTTTTGGTACTTCTCCATTTAAAAGGAGAAAAGAAAAAACAAAATCCAGGCTGTTGGCTAATAGTGTTAAAGGCTTCTACCTCAGTTGTGTTTGCAGTGGAGAGCATTCCAGCTAAATCCATATCATTGTGTGGGAAATAGCAGCCAATTCACTTGTCTAGATTACAAGTGTAGCTTTGTATTCCCACAGGATTGCAGGCTACCCTGGACAATTGGGCAGTGTTTCAGACTGGCTGGCAGTAGGCAGTCAGAATTCAGATTTTGAAGCCTGCTTTCTTTCTCTACCCAGACTGGTTACTTTTTCAAGCCCTTTCAAGGGCTCTTTCCGAACAGGACAATGTTATGCAAGATTGCACAGAAATAAACTTCGACACTGGCAATGCTGTCATCACCTGGATTCAGCAGAATCTCAGGGGAATGGCCTGGTAATGGAAGTCTGTGCACCGATACCGGTTTTAATTAAAAATACAGAGGCATACTTTTCATTTATTCAGAGACATGGCACGGCATCCAAGATTATCAAGAGACCCTTACACAGGCCAGATAGATTAAATTACCCTTGCAAGCATTTCCTATTCTGCATCCATCGTCAGGGTGAACTAGGGTAGAGGACTGTGTATTTTGTACTACTACAGTAACTGGGGCAGTGCCAGTGCAGAGCTGGCTAGACTTTATGTTCCTGACAGGTGGGCCTACAATTCTAGCTGTGGTGAATTTGTTTCAGATTTTGCCTCTGTCTTCACTGGGAGTAAGGGTTACCTTTAAGGAGAGATTAATTTCTTAGATGAAATATCTTGTCCTCACAACAAACAGCTGCCACAGGGCTTGCCATGCAGCAGTTGACAGTAGTTTATTGTTCTGTTCACAAGACCCTTGATTCTGAGAGCTTTTCTTTTTAAGTACTTATCTACTTTGGGCCCCATAAAGTATTTTACCACAATATTGAAGCTGGCATTAGTGATGGAATTGTTTAATTTAAGGAGGGGGTGTAAATTAACTAAAACCCCTATGCCAGAAGGTTTTGTCCCACTTTTCCCTTCTGGTGCCTTTCCGTTCTATGACTGGCTGAACTTAGAGTGCTATGGGAAGAGGATATTTCTCATTCCTTCAATTGACTAGTCAAAAGACTGCCATTCCTGGTGGGATGACAGAGATTGTCAGTGCAGACCATGCAGATTTGGTTTAGTCCTAGGTGAAAAAGGGATCTGGAATTGAGCTTTACAAAAGATAGATATTGGAGGTTATTTTCTAGGAGATCGTGTTTGTGGTATGCGGTTCATACCTACGCACCAAAGAATGATGACTTAGTGTCCATGAAGTTCAAGACAAGCTGAAAGCACGTTGCAAATACCTTTTTAACTTCTCCCTTTGGCTACGTTTGCATTTCAGTGTTCAATGGGAGATTTCTTAGAATCAGAGCAAGTAGTGAGTTGACCAGTCACAAGTCCGTGTGTCATAAGGCACATGCATAAACCGGCTTGGACCACTGACATGTCAGTAGCAGGTTTTTTTAAGAGTAACTCTAATATACAGGCATTGGGCAATCTCTCTTTAAAGAAAAAAAAAAAGTAGTAGTAGTCATTTGAAAATGAGGCATTGCTTCCTTGATGTATTTTATTAAACCAGGTTTTGACCTTTGCTGGTGTTTGCCCTGGAGTGTCAAAGCACTTGCTAGTGCACCAAACCCCCACCACCTGCCAAAAGCATAATGCTGTACCTTATATGCTGTTAAGAAGATAAGCAAAACAGAAATGCAAATCAGAAATAAGTTTTACAAACACCATAGTTAAATTAAGATTCGTGCTTTCTGGTAAACATATAATTTGAAGCATAGAAACATTTGAGTGCCTAAACTGTGGAGTCCTAGCACAAAAATCTTAAAGGCACTGAAGAGAGTCAGTGTAGGGCTGTTCAGCTTTGAGCATATTTATATAAGGGTACTGTACCAAAACCTTCTTTGTCAATGTATAAATAGATTTTGGTGTGAGTTTAGGGCTAAGAGAAAATTCAGAGAGTGTGTATGAGCAATTCCTCTGCCCTGATGCAGGATGAGTATGCCTAGCAGCCCGTCTTGGAGCTATCTAAAAAACAAATGGTAATAAAAGAGATTCCTTAGTCATTTCCTTTCCCTAAATAATATGTCACAATTCTTGATTACCCTCAGAAGCTCAGGATTTTTCTTTGGCTACCCACAGTAGCATTTGATTTTTTTCTCCTGTTTATATGCTGGAAGACTGTTGTAATGGGTATTTTCAACTATACATCCTCTTATTCTCCTCTTTCCAGAGAAGACTTCTTCACCAAACCAATCTGCTTTTCTTCATTGGTTGTCTTTGTAGCACTCATACCATTCTTGCTGATATCTTCTGCACAATTTATGCCCAAAACTGAAAGGAATGTGCCAGACAAATTTCACCAGCGCTACATACAGTGCACCAGCAGTGATGCCATGTTCTGGCTTCAAAATATATTTATTACCTACTATAGTTCCCAGCTTCTCTTTTGCTGTAGAACAGCTTATGTATTTTATCCCACGTCTTATACTTGATCTGTCCTTCTAGCATGTAGTACTTTATGTTTGTTTTTTATTTGCTTGTGTTATTTCAACTGGATTCAGTTTTCAACACTATGATGAATGCTACCCTTTGCACTACCAGTTATTATCATTCCTGAATATATAAGCGTATTCTCTCATACCTCATCCAGGTCATCAAGAAAGCATTGAGTGGAATTAGGCCTAGGATAGATCCCTTTAATATTCAATTTGGAAGCCAAAGCAATCACTTTTTCACCCACTATATAACTTAATCTATACTTTATTTCGTAGACTGCTGATGGAAATGCTATATCAAAATCGAGATATATTGCATCTACTGTTTTTTTAACCCTCACTCCCTACCCCAGCCCCAAGGCAGTTAGCATAGGAGAAAATGTTGGTGGTAGGATATATTTTAACTGGACAAGTCTAGGTACTTTAAATAGTTATACGTCATTTGAGAATTTTTTTTCTATAATAAAGATAATTCTACAATCTCAAGAAGAAGTCATTGCTACTTTTTCATACTGACTTGTTGTGATTCAGGCAATTGTCTTCAGCGGGTTTTTTAGTAACATTTCTTTCATAAGAGTGTTTCACTGGACTTCTAACTTTAGGAGCTTGTTAACCAGTGGTTGAGGTAACCCATGAGGTTTCTGTCCTAGTTCATGATATTTTGTTTTCTGGGACCCAGAATTAGCAAAGTGTTACAATGCTAATGCCTTATTTGAGGGCTTGAGTGTGATAAGTTAGAGAGGTGCAGGCTGCCGGTAGTCAAACTAACTGTGTTAGTCTGCAAGTCCTTCAATGTTACGTACTTGGCTGCACCATTGGGTCTGTTGCAGCTTTGAGTTCCAGGAACACTTCAACGTGCTTTTCCAGAATGAATTTATATTTAGTTATGTTGTCTTAAGCAGTTGATACTGAAACCCCAAAATAACACCAGAGGAGGTGTTAGAATACAAAAGATTCATACTGTTATTTATGAACTAGCATAATCTACAAGCTGTTGTTTATAGTGTGACTCCATGGAGTACAAAGTGACACATTGCTTTGGGTAATGGAGCAGATCATTGGTGATGAAATAGTTTCAGCTACTACCAGTACCCTGTGCACCCCCCACGTACGAGACATGTCTACCCTACCTTTTTGCTGCAGCTTTTTCTACCACTAGTTTTACTATTTCATTAGTGCTTAAGACAACGCTCCATCAAATGCAGCACAAGATGGAGCTCAGATTTCTTAGAATGTGTCAGTATAGCTAGTTCTGCTCTCTTCTGGGAATTGAAGGGAGCGAGCTGAGCTTATTGTAATCTTATTTCTACTACCCATACATTCCTTGTGTAGCTGTGTTCATAATCTTATTTTGACTACCGATTTATTCCTTCTGTAGTTGCATTCCTCTGGAATGAGAGTCCATGAATGCAAAGGAGAATGTCACTGACCTTCACTGAGAGGTCAGGCAGGATGCTGTAAGCTGGTGCGGCATTTTGATTTCTACCCTGCTATCCAAGCATGCTTTTGCATTTCCTTTACCTTTGTTATCTTTATTAGCACAGGTTTTTTGCTGCAAATAAAGGCACAAGGCAGTAATGGAATTTTTCAAACTCATTGCACAATCTTTGATAATAATTAGGAGGAAGCAAAGGTGGCCTCTCTCGTTTTCAGTTGTTGTTCTGTACAAACTCATTGTGTGTGTCAAACAAATACAACGGGATCTGTTGTCACAATACGATGGTGGATATATTTCCTTTTCCCAACAAAGTTCACATGCATGTTTTGATTGTTTCTTTTCTCTCGGGTTATTTTCCTCACCATCAAATGTTGTGTTTAGTTTTAATAATTGGGGGAGGGAGCAGGGAGAAAGAAATATTCATAGTGTCTTCCTAGCACAGTTCTCTTAGCACTAAGCACACTCCTAGGATGGGAAATGAAATCACCTTTAGCAAGCTTTTCAATGAAAGGCTACTTTATTTACATGGCAAAGAAATATGTACTGAGTAGACAGGATACACAAGTTCTGTCCATCATGATTCCCAGAATACATAAATACCTTATAAATATCTCTTTGAAACCAGTTAAGTTTGGGAACATCAAGGTGCATGTATGTTGTTCAACAAAAGGGGACCAGATGATGCTCAAGCACTGAATCCTGGATTGTCATTACTAGCGCTCTCCCTGCAACCCTGCCCGCCCCAACTTTGTTCTGGGCCATGCAACTTGGCTCTCTAAGCCACTGCGTGGGTGTAACTCTGCGAGAGAGCACACTCCAGGCACTGCCCCCAGAAAGCTCAGTGGGGAAGGCTGCCATAGGTCTGGTTGTCTTTTCCCCATATGATCTGTCAACACGATCCCAGCGGGCTTTACCCCTTCAAGCATCCTCATAATGTGCTCATGCAACACAGCCTCGGCGTCATGCTATGAACTCTGATAGCTTACAGCAGAGTCAGTAATCACATTGGTCAGTCTGAAGAGTCTGAAATAAAACCACTAACTGGTAATTATGTCTTAGGGCCATGGAGGCACTAGAGGGGACTTAGGAAGAAATGCTGTGTAGTTTGCACAGAAGCAGTTTGCCACAGGGGGACTGCACATACGCAGGGTGGTTGTGCTCCGCTTATCAGGTGTAAGGAATGGTCTCTGGCTCTTTTTATTTTATTTCTAATTTTAATTTTTTAGTTGTTTTTTAATTTTTTATTTAACAACAGTCATAGACAGCTTCTGTTAATTATAATTTTACTCTGCACTAACAAATATGGGTTGAGAAGCAACCTTTTTATCTACTGGCACACTGCTGAAAATATACCCCTTTCTGGTAAGGGGAAATGGTCTTGTACACTGTTTGGTTTGGGGTTTTTTTGACACAGGATTGAGATGCAGGAGGTATAGATACAGCCCTTGGCTCTACCACGTTTTCGGTGTGATTCTGAACTTACGTACAGTCAACACTCAGTTATCTGTGGGTGCTTTGACCAGTTTGAGGTTTAATCATACCATGGAAGCAGAGATACTTGAGCTTTCCCTTTACCAAGCCAGCATCAGGCTGCCCAGACTTATTAGTTTAGGCGCAACGCCAAGAAGAGACAGCTGTACTGCCTGCCCAGCCAGCTTGGGTCTGCGAGCAGTTTAGCCACATTGTGTCTGCAGAACGCAAACTAATAGCCCTAAAGACCTCGGCTCATTTTGTGGAGTCATCAGGAAGGCTTCAGTACTGCATTCATATTTCCCACAAGGACTGGGACTGCACAGAGGCAGTTCAGAGCCAGCCAGGCTTATTAAGTGCCACCTGAACATCTCTACCACGCAGGAGGTTCCAAGAAGACTTATTAGCTCAGGTTCAATGCCAGTCTAATAAATTCACTCATCCTCTTGTCAGCACGTCTGCTTGTATAGTGTTTAGATCAAGTACCTTATTCAGCAACAACTTTTTGAACTCAGCATGAACTTTCTGGTGAAAAAGTAGAACTGTATACACTGTTAAACTGTATAGATTGTCATGCCTTGTTCTGCCAGATATAAATACACAGTAATAAACAAACATACTTCAAATTACATGAGCAAATGATGAAGAGAAAGTAATTCACTGAGATCTATAGGCAGGTCAGTTTTATTCGTAGTAGATATTTGATTTACTTCCAGGTGGGTCTATAGGAAGAACTATAGCTCCATGATGAAACATGCATGTCCTGAAAGCATTATAAACACACTAGTACAGCTCTGAATCCACAGTAATTATCTCTATCTTTCAGCAAGCTGCACTGGTGTCATGACACTGCTTCCAGTTCCTAAGGTAGCTGATTAGCTCTCTGGCAGCGTGTTTAGTAATGTAGACGTGTCCTAAGAGGACCATCTGCAGTTGGGTCCTGCAGTAGTAGGCACTACAGCCAAAATAATTACAACCTGAAGCCTACACTTACATTTCAAAATCAATTTTTTTTGTTTTATTTAAGTTTATAAATGTAGTTTGAAGGTTTGTAATGGAGTCTGTGCTCTTAGCTGAGGCAGGTCCTTTTGAAAATCCACTCCTAGAAAACTAATTGTATGCCTTGAAATGTTGAATGTTCAGTGAAGCGGGGCCTGTTAAGCAAGACAGTGTGTGTTTGTTTTCCCAGAAAAAAAGAGAAATTTGTCTGACTTGTTGGATTTAATCTAGGAAGAAATATTTGGCTCAGTTCAACACTGAGAAACCTGAAGTGATCAGTCTTGTTATCATTTGCTCATCCGATAAATGAATACAAATCAGAACTATATCAATTGTTATAAGAATTAATATTTTTCTGCTTTACCCAGGCTGAACCACTTTGGTTTCATTTGTCTGTGTTTAATAAACCACAATGATAGGTCCAAATATCAGCTGTAAAGTGCTGGGAAGGACAATAAGGGGGGGAGCAGGGGTTGAGGCCAAAAGAGAGACAGAGAAGAGAAAGAAAATACAGTGAAGAGATCTCGGAGGTATTCCATAGGTGAAAGTGTGGAGGGAATAGAGAGTTGTGGGGTGTTGAGCCAGTGTCTCCTGTCATCTATGGAAGCCTTTTCATTGACTTAAACAGATATTGAACGAGGCCCTACCAGAATGAGTTTGTGTCTCTGTACAAATGTCTGAAGCCAAAACAAAAATAATTACAGTACTGAATGGATTGCATTGGCTGACTTCTTTAGTGTCTAATGTTCTTTGGCAATGCTTCATCCCCGATTATTCCATCTGGAGATAATTGTGTGATATCATCCATAAAATTAAAACATAAATCAATCCAACTAGTGATCAGCCCCATGAGCTGCTGTTTAAAAACACACATGGAAACCTAGCACTCCCTGCCTTTTTAGTAGGATGTGCAAAGAAACAGTGAAGTGTCAGGACAAAATAAATTCATGAGCTAGTAGTCAAAACCTACAAATCTTTCATGAGCTGTAATAGTGCTGTCAACACAATTCATGGAAAATAATAGAGGAACTCTTTATTTTTCCTTATACTTTAAATAAACTTTTAACAATAGGTAATATTTGAATTTTAAAAACTTCCGTATTTGTTGGAATAATGGCTTCAGTGCAGCACTGAACAGCTGACTTAAAGCAAGTAATCAATTATTAGCAGCTGAGAAAAGACATTCCTAATGGAAGAATAATTTTCTTCTGTAGGGCTGGTAGAGTAATACCCTCATACCAATAAAGTCTTTATGCCTGCTTTCTGCCAGGAAAGCCATTATATCACTTTATGTGATATTAACTTCTAGCAGGTAGTCTTTGAACCATGAAGAACTAATTCAACTTTTATCTTGCATTGTCTTGAAAAAAGATTATTAGCAACAAAGATTAACACCTATTCATTTTAGCTGTTAGCAATTGACTTTTGTTAGGAGACATTTAAAGGGTTAACCTAGGTCATATGGGAAAAGGCCATTTAGGAGATGAATTTATGCTTTATTTCTTTTGTCACATTTTGAAAGTTTTAGGAAATGTTACAAATGGAATCACTCCAACAGTCTTCCCATCTCTAAAATAACTGTAGTATTTTAAACATGATACGACTTGATGCAAGTTTTAATATCTTTATAGTATGCACACAAATGCTTAGGGAAAGCACACTGTTCTCTTTGGGGGAATATTTTACTTACTTTCCCTATGGTAACAGCTCTTGATCGTTTGAAACTTTGCAGAAAGTAAACAGAACAACACTATGAATTAAGTATTTATTGTCAAATGTTCAACTGAATCTCCATAGCAAGTTGTACATGCAGTGCTCAATCGGATATGTTTACTGCAAGCCAGATGCTAATATCTTGATTCATTCTGAATAGAAACGTATTGTGAGAGCAAAAAAAACTTAACTCAAAGATTTTTTGAACATAGGTAAGGGGTAAGTTAGTAATAACCTTGAATAAGAATTGTCCAGTTTTGTCCTATCCGTAACAACAAATGTTGTGTATAATAACTAAAACACAAAACATGACATAGATATTAAACTCCACTATATATTATTCTGAGTTCAATTTTTAATGCTCTACACTAATCTAGATATTAATCTGAGTCAAATGCATACTAATGAGTTTTAGTAGATACCAGTGTACAGAGCTTCTAGGAAAGCTAGAATGAAACAGGTTATAGTGGTTCTTCAGAAAATGTTTGCCATATATAGAATGTGCTGGTTTGGGCTTCTTCCTTAAAAAGACATTGAATTAGGAATCACATTTAGTACATTTAATAATAGGCATATTTGACAGACATATCTATTTTTGTTGATACAGATGTCATATCTCTTTATATGCATATATGTATTCAGTGTATCTATATATTGCCTTCATACTTTCAATATATATACACACTTTATTTGATAATTTGATAGGACACATATAAAGAGAAACTGCAGATGATAGGATTGTTTCATCTGGAAAAGAGAAGAAACATTCTTAATTGATCCTGAAATTGATTCTTAAGTGATCCTGGAAGTCCTACAAGACATCCTGTTTAAAGTGGTAGAGGAAAAAAAATAGAAGAAATGTGTCTTACTGCTTCTAGTGAAAGGTTTAGATGCTTCTTTACCAATCTTCTCTGACTACCTTATGATTGGAATTGAAAGACTGATCTTTCCTTTGAAGGAAAGTGTGAAAAGATGGGAGGGAGATTGAGTCTGTCAATCCCAGAATAATTTCCATAAAAATAGGTAAGAGGGCAGGAGAATTGGTATGTGGAGAAACAGCGCCATCAGCTCAAATGTGTTTGAAATTAATTTCATGTTTGCAGTTTTAATTAGAAGTCAGTGTTTAATTGTTAGTATTTCAACCATTTCGATTGCTCTGGCAACATATTGTCTGCACTGGGAGTTTGTTAATATAGAATTGAGAATATGCACAGCATTCGGCTCAATGGGTAACTGCAGAACAAAAACTTGTGTTCTAATACTTAAATAGTGACTCAAAATTAGAAGATGTCTCAGTTTCTTTGAAATTAGTAGTGGCAAAATCCATTATTACAGCAAGAGAGAAGAGACTATCCGACATGAGATGACATCCGCTTTTAGAGTTATTAGACTGTACCCTGAGGAAAGAAAACAATGGGAGGGACAGTATCTCATCATTGTGCCATGTGTCGTCTTCACATTACTCATTTTTCATTTCAAATTTGGCTCAGGTAGATCCTGGAATACGGAGGCAAACCCAATTGCTATATGCAATAATGCAGTTAAAATTTCTGGAGGTTACAATGCCGCCTGCGTAAATAACTAGCAGATTTATCAAGCTATACCTTTGAGACTTGGGAGAAGGTAGCTGATGTATATGACTTCACTTCATTGCATGTCTGGGTTGATTGAGTATTTTAGAAAGGTAGGAAAATGAAGAAGGAAAAGCAGCTCTGTGCCATCCACTTCGTCCTCCTATGAATGCCAGCTTCCCCCCTGTAGAACATTAGAACTTCTTGGAGTTTTGACCAGTTTCAATGCCCTGGCTAGTAAAACCACAATTTCCTACAGGGAACTTCACAGTTGTTCTCTTTAAAAACATAGTCTCACACTCAGCCAGAACATCACTTTGTTTAGCTTCATTCCTAGTTGCTTACTAGCTATAACCCCCTTTTGCTACTTAACTAGTTATTTTTCTGATGCTTCTAGTTGCCAAATATTTATAGACTATCACCCAGTCCATCACCTCTCAGCCTACCCTGGTAGGTAGTAAGGTAGGATATGGCACAGCACATGTTTAATGCTCCTGCCAGATTCCTTCAGCCCTGCATTTTGGTAGTGGTTTCACTGTAAAGTGCTGGGTCCTAACGGATTAGGATAAGTAGATTTCAATGGGCATTGAATGAGATGTACCAAGAAACCTTTACTGCCTTATTTTGTGCTTTTTGCAGTTCATATTGTTATGGCCTTTGTTGATATTGTTGCTCACCTGTGAAGGGAAGTGGTCAAAAATACAGCTTTGTGCTCTCTTCCTATAACATACAATTATACTCTGCTAGTTGGCCACAGGTTTATGCTTTATATTTATCTATCTGTGATTCATGTTAGAGTAGCTGAAAGCACCCCTTTAAAAGTGGGAGGTATTCTATCTGGGGCTGTATGAACATCTCGGAAGGGATCACGCTTGTTACATGAAGCCTCTGACATAAATTAATAGCTGGAAGAGGACTGGGAAGAGAAGAGAGAAACAAAAGCCATTGAGGAAACAAGACTTGCCTGATGTGCATGGGATTATTAGTTATATTAGGTAAAATATATTTTGTTAAGTGTACATATGCCTTTTTCTGAAGTCATGCATGTAATTTTTCTGGAAGTAGAAAATTAGTTTTGTAGTAAAAGAAAGAAAGGGGGAAAAAAAGGAAAAAAACCAAACAAACCACCAAACCAAGAAGGATATTAAGTTCCTAGGGAATTTAACTGTGCTATGTAATTGGATGAACTCTATCCATTCCTTTCATGGATAAACCCTGTGGTGGGATGAGTAGAGCCTATTTCTCCTCAATGTTGTCTCTGCCAAAGTATTGAAACTGAGCCTCCTTTGGGGGAATGGAGACAGCAGAACTGCTGACACCATAGCTTCCTCCTTGCATTCTCTATGTTCAGATGGAAATAACATTCTGTACTCTTAATAGCCCCATTTCTTACTATGCAGTGTAACAAAGTAAGCTGGGCAATTTGTTTACTGAATTTTAGCATGTACATTTGTAAAAGTTTGAATAATCAGCGGGATCCCAGCCTAAAAACATCTGATTTCCTCAGTGGTTCAACACTGCCCGTCCTTTTGTCGTTTTACAAATATACTTTAATTGAAACAGGCCGCACCAGGGTGTGCATTAATGGGCTGCTGTTGTACTGCTTGGGTGGTAGAAGGTAATTGGTCTCTGGTCCAGTGCTTCACAATGCTCAAAAGGCATGTGCCAATAGTCTGTTAATGCACACCCTGTTGTGACGCTGCTTAATTAAAATCTTAGGATATCAAAAGCAGAAAGGTCTAATGAAGAAGTTTCTTTCAAGCTGGTAAATACAACTGTATGACATATTAACCAGTGTAATGTATGCTGGCTGTTTCTCGCCTGCAGAACGCTCAGTCAAATCAATGAATAGCAAAGGAGTGCATACGGGGGGACGTATCCACCATCACTGGAGTATGCAGTGCAATAGCCGGACTTGTGCAGTCAGGTCCAAATTATTTTGTGCTTTTTCTATGGGTCTGTTTCTTGCCTGGTGAATTTGAGCTTTATGCTATCAAATGGTAATCGACTGTGTTATGAGGTATTTTCTGAAGTTTTGCAGTAGATGGATTTTAAATCAAAAGGCTCATTCACATTTGGTTATGTAAAGATACCCTTTCCCATGATTTTCATTGGGTAAAGCGAGATCAACTACTTTATAAATCAATTATTTTTCCAGATTTTCACCAGGAATGTTGGTTTGAGCATGGTGTGTTATATGCTTTTAGTAGTCTGTCAGCTTATGATCACAGCCATGCCATCTACAAAATGAAATTACAATGAGGGGTCTTTTCACTATGCATTTTCAAATGGAGACATACAGGTTTTGTGGGGGGGTTTTTTGTTCTTGAAGAGACAAGTGCAACCTGCTGAAGGTGTTGCTGTTCTTATGAGTTGGTCCGCCAGATGTGGATGTGTTTCCACTGGGTATCAAAGGTGTGGAAGAAACTAATAATCATGCTTCTGATAACATGACAGAACATATACAGAAGGCTTTTGGAACCATCAGCCTGCTTATTCTAAAGTGAACCTCAAGGATGCCGACCTGTTTATCGCACTGATCCAGACTGTGGAGTTCATGAACATTACAGCTAGCTAAGCATGTGTGGCCATGCCGTGTACAGTCCTCCAACTGCCTCTGCAGGCACAACTGTGCTATGCAACCCAGAACATATATGCTGCACTCAACCATATCAATAAAAGAATTAGTCTTGTTAATCCCTCTGTTTCCTTAGGAAACTTATATGTTTTAAAATCACTCTCAAGGTACAGATTGCCGTCCTTCTCCTTTGTACATTGAATTACACAGTCTAGCTATCCTAAGTCCAAGGCAATGTTAAACCCTGCAGGGACAGCCTTCAGAAATGGAAGCTGAAATGCAACATACAGAAGCACTCTGGAGCCCCAGACATAGGCTTTAAACTGTCTTGAATATTAACCTTATATAAATTTCCTGGTGAGGTATGTGCAATTCTTTATTCCTTTCCCTCAGGCAGCCAAAGAGCTACAGAGTCTTCTCAAAAATTGTTCAAGGAAAACTGGTTTTGAACATTTGGCAGTTACAATAGGCCTGTATGGATGCGCCACTGTAGGGTAAGTCAGCCTGTACTGAGCTTTCTGTTGTGATATGGTTAAATTGTGTCTGGTATTAAGTCAGTTTAAATCCAGGAGAAATCTCTTTAGCTTGCACTGTATTCTTCAGCATGGATCTAGCTTAAGTAACTCTTTAGGGAAAAAAAAAAATCTTATCTCTTTTGAGATGATTTGTTAGCTATTTTTTTAATAGGCAACTAATCTGTTTGGCCCTAAAGAACCTAAAATTGCTAAAACCTGAACAAGAATACCTGAACAGATCTGGAGAAGAATGAAATGGAAGTTTCCCTTCAGTCAGAGAAAAGGGACTCACAAAATTTGTTGTCTGCTTTATTACTTGGGAGCATTATCTCTACCCTCTGCTGATATCTGCTTTCTTTCCTATGTAATTCAGTAACATGTAATGTGGCTTTAATCTCCTGTTCCCTCCTGTCTGTGTGCTGTGAGACAAGAGAGACAGATGAGCTTGGAAGTCAGGGGGCAGTGGAGCTGCAGCACACAGCTGCGTACCTGTCAAGTCTCCTCAATCATCCATTTGATCATGCTGCTTTCAAGGCCTGTAGAGATCAAAAAAAACCTGTACACACCGCAGGTCCCCAAGGAGACAGCAATTGAACTTAGAGATGTGTGCAACGGAAGAGAGGAGGTCTTCCGAGGAAAAACAATTTTAGGCCTTCTGCTGGTGCAATAAGGTGGTGTCTAATTTGAAGGGGTTTGCTGGTACAGTTACGCTGGTAGAACTGCAGCAGCAAATCCTGCTACTGGCATTATGGCTGATACTAGAAGGAATCTTAAAGCAGTTCTTAAATGGAGTGATCTGTCCTTTTGTGTTTCCATAACTGTATTTATTCAAAAGATTTTGCTGAGCCATATAGGTGTTCTGGCACATAAATTTAGATGTGGCATAAGGCTAAATAAGTAGGGAGATGGATGTGCTATGGATGTACTATCTATAAATGCAGAGTTTTCCAGGCAGAGAGCTGCTTTCTGCTGCCTTTTTTAGGTCCAGGCAGCATGGAGACATAGGACAGATATACAGACTCAAGAAGGAAAGGGAAATTTCACAAAGCTCTGTACCCTGGCCAGCTGATCTGTAAGGATTGCCCCTTTACAGTCATGGTCTTACCCTGTAGCTAGATTGTTACCTAAACATACTTTTTTTTCCCCCCATCCCGTTTTTCTCCACAGCAGCAAATGAAAGGCATGCTTTATGCCTTTAGGAAGAGTGTACTCCCCCTCTGTCCATGGGAACTCTACAGGACGCTGTGTAAAGTGTGTGCCAGACCCCCTCCTGGTGCCATTTGAAATCTGCTGACGTGGAGATGTACCACATCACAGCTCAGCCTGGGCCTTTTTTTCCTCTCCTTTTCTCTCCGAGGACTTTTGTTGTTTAAAGTCACATTATGCATGTGCTTTGGAGACACAACGTCCTTCTTTCCTGTTTTTACTGTTGTGAGGTGGTTTCTGTTAAATTCTACTGTGTTGGTTTTGATTGTCTAACTTTTTCTTTTGTTTCTCTTTATGCTGTCCTGATCTTCTCTGAACCCTTATCTTTACTTTTAAACCATATTCCAGCAAAAGATCTCTGAGATGAAACCCAACTTTTATAAATTCAGGGCTTGTGCATGCTTGCATGTACACATACATACTTACATGCTGAGACATAAAACTAAAATAACTCTCTCTTCATTCTTTATAGCATTTCTTTCAAAACTGTCTCAACAAAGCTGCAGCTCACACATACGGTCTTCCAAATTTTTGTGTTAGTCTTTACAAGCTAACAAAGAATATGATCCTTTAACTGGAGAATCCTCACATCAATGTAGAGTTCTTCTCTGGTGATTCTATAAGCTCCTCATCCAGTTAAGAGCCACTAGTCCTTATAAAAAATCACCAATTGTAGCATGCTACACTAAAGTATTATCACCAGCTCCCAAAGGAGTAGTCCGAATTGGACAGAGGACGTTCAAAGATGTCACAATCACCTACCTGAAGTAGCGCTGAATCAGTAAGTAATTCTTAGAACTCACCTTTTCTTAAGCTGTTCCTGGTGAGGAAATTAATATAGAGTATTTCTACTAATGGCAACTAAAGACCCATAGGATACTTCATGTCAAACATAGTCATCTGCCCAGACTCTCGACTATATTCTGATTACTTACAGTCCTTCTGCAATTTCAGTTAGATTCAGCAGATTCAGTTGGATTTCTTCAGACTCTTTTGTGTATTCCAGATATGACTGTTTTGGGGATAACATATGGAATGTCATCTCTACCTCACTGAGCTGAGGCAAAGCAAGGGCATGTTTGTGCAGTATTTGAGGCCTCCCAGTAAGAAAGGCTGTTGAACAACAGTTCCTCAAAATATGTGCCTTGTATGATTTGTCAAGTTGCTTTTGTTACTTAGACATCTGCTTTGCTAAGTTCAGTGATAATTTCAGTTGTATCCACATGGTGTAGTTGCAGCAGGATGAATTTTCTGATGGTCATCAAGCCATCAGAAGCATACCCAGAACATATCTGAAGTGTTATCAACTTCACTGTATTAATGGAGAAAACTTTCAGAATGGTTACAATGCTTTGTTTTCCTTGAAGTGGTGGGTTGTCCTTTGTAGCTGTATTTTGGAAAGATAAAGTAGGAGATCAGTGTTATTTAAGGCCCAGTGCTTTCGAGACAGACAGTTTGGAGGAGGAGAGGCATCTTCGGGGGGCTGCAGCCAGAGAAGCTTCTCCTAAAGCTGCTTTGTCTTGCACATGTGGATGTCTCTAAGGTAAGGTGTTGCTGATTCAGTCTGGCTGCAGGGCCTGCTCCTCGCACACTCTTCTGCAAGTGAGAAAGGCAAAGTTATTTTGTTCTGAGTAACAGTAACATTATGTCACTGTTGCTAGGACTAGGTGTCTAGTACTTGGTGAAATAAATATTGTCTGGTTTGGGATTGGGTTTTTTATTCACTTCACTGGGGTAGAGCTATCGCTCCCATGTGTTTCCTCTTCCCATGGTGCTTAGCAGTCCTTCCTACAAATATGAAACCAAGAACAAACCTGTTATCATTGCTTCCTTAAACTTCTCTTTCTATCTGTTCCATGTTCCTTGGTGTTGGCA
Source organism: Grus americana (assembly GCF_028858705.1). Classification (NCBI taxonomy): domain Eukaryota; kingdom Metazoa; phylum Chordata; class Aves; order Gruiformes; family Gruidae; genus Grus; species Grus americana. The sequence continues at coordinate 124,696,815 of NC_072853.1, read as the reverse complement.
AACTCTTATCAGATCAGGCTTCTTGGCTGCCTCAAGGAGTAGTTTCTTCAGGCCTCAGATCCTATATCAGGTAAATGATTGCAAGAAACCATAGGGTATGTCAGTGTCTCCAAGGCTTGAGAGTCTTGGAGCTGGAGAGTTGGTCATTCAGGTAACTGCAGGGCCAAGCCTCTGGGGTTGAGCACTTGCTGTTTTGCCCTGCAGCACTGGCAAATTCAGGCAGACACAGATAGGGAAGAAGAGTAGAGAAGGCTTGTAGTCCAAAGGTCTAGGTGGAACCACTTGCCCAAGTTCTTTCCCCCCTGGCCTCTTGCCCTGTTCCATTTGCTGTGGGATGCTGGGGCTGAGCAAACTGGTACAGAACTGGTAGGTGGGGTCCAGGGTGTGCGCATGAGCTAAAGAAAGCATATGTGAAAGGAAAGCTAAAGCTATTGCTAGGGTGTTCAAGATCCAAAGACAGTCTCCAATGCTCTGGAGAAGCCTAAAAACCCTGTTCAGCAGATGTAGACAGAATGTTTTTTGCCTGTGGCACCCTCTCCAGAGCAGTTTGAGAGTGATCCAGTAAAACAATGAGCTTGGCATTCTAACTGGGAATCTGAGGGTTAATGTGCAAAACTTGGCAAGAAGAATAAAAACACATGGATTTTTGAGTAGACCAAGTGCACTACACTTCCCTGGTTTGTTTTGTGGTATTAAATAGCTTTTCTACTTGCATGTAAAAAATAAACTTGTAGTGTTTTTGTTGTATTATCAGAAATTGACTAGTACATTCACCCTTTTCTTCTCCCAGCCTCCCCTGTTCTGCTTCACGTTCCCTCCCCCGTCATCTGAATGTCACTGTCACTTGAACACTGGGTTGTCTTTCAATAATATTTTTCTCTTGTTGCTGAAGCACACAATAGCCATCTAGACAGTGAAGGAACATAATGGGGTACACTTTCAGCATGGGCAATTAGATGTGCAATTTTCATTAACAATAACGGGACTTGCACTGAAAATTTTCCTCTATAAATCTACCAGCACAAAGCCTTTCCCCTTATGAGCAACAGATGGGTTTTCCATAATGGCTCATTACCTCCTTGCTTTGTCATGCTGCCAGAAATGAAATATAAAGTTATTTATGGTTAGAAAAAGATGCACAAGTCACTGTAGATCATTCCTTGCCATCTTTTATAGTTTATCTAGTTAGTACTTTAAATCTCTCAGGACTAGGAAGTTTCGGAAGATGACAGAGCACTGCCTGAGAATTAAGATGAGTGTCCTTCTGTCTGGTTATTTATCCTGATGGTCTTGTATCTCCAGGGTGATACTATGGTCTCCACTGGGACTAGTAATTTGGGTGTTTCAGTAGAAAAGAGGCCATTTCTCAAAAGAAATTTTGTCAGCTGTGACAACCCATTTCTGTGAAATTTGACTACTGGGGGCAGGAGGCAGCACTGTTTTACTGTGCTGATAAAGTTGCAAAGGTAAACAAGTTACTTGATAATATTTGAAACTGGGAGGGAGTAGGGGGTCATTTTTTGGCATGTCAGTGAGAGATGTCATTCTTCTGACAACTGATGGTGGAGGCCAGGAAAGAAAGTAATTCTGATGTGGACAGTGCTTTAGATATATTTCACATCATTAAACTCTGTATATTGGAGTTTATACCCTGGGTGTGTACCCACAGATTCACTATTATCTCCACAAATCCTTGCTGAAGACCTACGTGCTCCTGCTACAAATGTGTTCATTTGTCACCTTTTGTAAGTAATATATTTACAGTGACTAATATGGCATCAGTGTTACTACTTAAGACAGAAGCAAAATATAAGATACTGTTTTAACACTACTTACCTTAAGAGTTTTTCCCAGAAGGCTCATGAAGTGAGTTGATCCCAGAACATCCGCAAGTCCTCTCTCAAGTGTATAGGTCTCCCAGCAGGTTGGAGGGATATGCTTACTTGAGTTTCTCTTACTTCCATTCAGGAGAGCATTTTAAATGTATTTAAATCTAATTGAGATCAGTACATGCTTAAGTATTTTCCTGAACATGGGTAGTGCTAACCACATGTTCCTGGACTAGAGCCTTAGACTATAGGCCAAAGATTTTGTTTATCTTTGAGCTCAGGTTTTGCTCCTTGTTAAAGAACTGTACAACCTGAGGAAGTTCAGTGAAGTAGTCCCAGTGGCAGGAGAAGCAAAGCAGGACCTTTAGTGCTAAAGAGGTAATAAAAGTATATTGGAGCATGGTGATGTATGTGTGGCCTAGCAAGACTATGGTGGATCCCAAATGTTTAAATTTTCTAAAGCAGAGCTTGCCTATTTCATAGATTGACAAATTCAGTGACCTATTTACAGATTCAGTAAGAGACCTTTCTACGACTGTAATCACATGTGCTTTCTGCACGTTATTTTGAAATGCTGTACTACTGCTGGGTCTCAATCTGTGGGAAATGCCTTGTGCAGCTCATATAATGCGTAATACGTAGATGATCACAGGATGGTCTATGTCTCCTCTCAGTGCTGATTAGCAAGCAACATAAAAAATGGATGGACAGTTGGTAATAGAAATACGCTGTGGCTGAATACACTGAAATAGTCTCTCTTCCTGTTATTTATACAAATGATCTCTTGAGGTTCACACTATGCCAAAGGGTCCAGCCTGTGGACAAAGAGAGGGCTGTAAAACTAGATGCCATCTAAAGAGGGTGCTGTCTCTTCTCAAATGACCCATGAAAAGTTGATCCATGCCAACCTGTTTACCAGCTAATATTAGTGACAATGCAAGGTACTACTAAAGAAAGAAGTATGAAAGGGGAAAAGTTATGTTTGCAAAAACAAGTTCTTATTGCTTTATTGAAAGCATGTAATCAGATGTATTTCTGGAATAAAAATTTGTATCAGTTTTCAATGTCTATTACTGTCTTACTGTCAGTATGATCTTCTCTTCTGTATTACCTTTTTCTTTTATTTATTTTGCTATTCCTTTAATTAATGTACTTTTTAGTTAAAGAATTTTTCCCCTCAAGTTTATAGCTCATGAGAAACATGAACAAAAGATTAATGCAAGATTTAATGGTTTGTTGTTCTGGAAAAATTTAAATTCTATATAAAATTTTGAGCATCAAAATTTAAACATTTGGGATCCAGTGTTATCTTGCCAAGCTATGAAGACTACCTTGTCTAAGCTTTTTATATGCCCAAGATAGATGACCTGTCTGAAAAGGCCATTTTCTTATTGTTGAAATATGTATTTTGTTCACTCCGGAGCACACTTTCTTATCTTTTAGTCCTATTCCACAGTCTTACAGTTCTTGGAACATGTTCTTGTAGCAGCTTCCGCTGTGTTTAGCAAAGAAAAAAAAAAAAAGCATATCTTTGTTTCAACTTCTCCCAGTGTACTGGCTGCAACATTAGTCAGTCTCACAGTTACCTTGTGTCACCGCAGCTTGGGAAGCACATTGAAGCATGATCAAAGCCCTCGTTGGCCTTTGGATTATACTTGCAATTCATTATATAAGACCATTTCACTATGAGATTTAAACAGCCTTCCACACAGAAGGGAGACTATTTCTACATTAATATATTCCCCCTCCCTCACTGTGGAATTATACTGACTTAGAAAATGCCAAGTTTATGTCTGTTTAACATTCAAAGCACATGTCAAACTGTTTAAAAAAAAAAGTGTGTGCCTGCTCTGGTGCATATTTAAAGTTTTTGAAACTATCCCAAGAAAGACCACTGATTTTTTTTTCTTAGTTTTATTTCACAAAGCCTGTTTATTAGCCACCTGGTGAGCATTACTGCACCTACAGCTTGTCTTAATAAATCATTGGCCATTTGGTGCTGCTGAAGCTACTCAACCTCAGGTTTGCAAGGCCTGCTTGCCTGAGCAAAATAAATGAAGGAAATGGCCAGGGGAGGCAGTTAATAATTGTGCTTGGTATTTTAAAATCCAGATGCAGTAAAGTGGAAGCTTGTAATGCTGCCCCCATCCTTGCTGCTGCAGTTACTATAGCAGCAGCAGATGCTGACTTTGGATGACTTTAAAATATTGAGTATAAGGCAAAACATAAATGCCTAGGGAGGATTTTCTTGTAGGGAGTGGCATGGTGCCTCGGTTTAGGACAAGAACAGGCATTGGTAGACCTGAAAAAATGACAAGTTTTTCTAGGCTGTCAGAAATATCATGATCACCATAGGGAAACTGCTTGATCCTGCCTCTCAGAACTGAACCCAAGATTTTCTCTCACAAGCAAGAGTGGGCTCAAATAAAAGACCTGTCTATTAAGTAAAGAACAGGGATATCAGATGAGTCAGTATGACTGTGAATGGACATGAATGCTATTAAGAGTTGACTGTACCCATCACATGCTCCTGTTTCAGCATAGGTGGTAGCAAGGGGTTCAGCAAAGCTTTCTCCTGCACAACGATCTCTGTAAAAGAGAGGTAAGCCATCACAGAGTTTATCACATCTTTTGCCCATCAGTCTCCTGCTTGATGTTCTTGCCTGGAGGAATCAAGATAGTTCACTTACAGAACACTGGCAATGGTTCTATGGAAGCTGAAGCCACTGCTCTGCCTTTATCCCTCCCCCTACTCTTGTATTTGAGTAGTGAAGTCTGCTAGAACTCCATTAGCTTACTGGGAGGGAGGTGGGAAGCAAGGTTGGATTAGTCTGGGAACAATTCCTTTAGAATAAAACTCCAGGGGGGACTGAGCTTGAGAGTTAAATGGCTGGCCACAGGTCATCTGCTTTCACATAGGTAAACTCATGTGGATAAGACAGACTAGTATGAAGCTATGTTTTCTGATATTGATAGCAGATGTCAGGGGGAGGAAGACAGGTGAGGAAGGGTTGGTTTCAGAGGAAACCTCTGATACTACAGTTGGATACTGCAAGGGGCCTTTCTGTCTAGGCTGATCCAGTTGTAAGGCCGAGGTTCAAATCTGGCAGTGTTTCATCTTTGGATTTGATGTGGCTAATGTCAAGTATCTGTTTTATGCATCGTGTTTCTTTCGTATAGACTGAGTCAAGACATCTTGGTTACAAAAAAACCCCAAAACCCCACAACTTCCACTTTGTGGCAGCTAGTGCCAGCTATAGTAGCTGTGTAGGTACTCTTGGAACAACTGTTGGGAGTTGTAATAAAGCGGGCCCTGAGCAGGGTTTATAGAAGAAAAAGGGCTGTTACAGCTGTCTGTGCAGATCCACCATGCTCTACGTTTCCCTGCACACGACTCTCACTGTTTCAGCCTCATTTGACCCTGTTCTCATTGCTCAACCCTGCAAGTCCCATACTCCTTACAAATGGAGCCAAGTCCCGAGAGTGGACCTCAGCATGAGATGCAGGTGGCCAGCACTTCTTAAAATTTGGCAGTTGGGTAACTCATACAATGCCTCAGGTCATAATACAGTTGCCTGTTAGATGACTCTCTTCTCCCTCACTTCTACTAGGCACAGTACTGCCAAACTGCAATACATTCATAATAATAATGACATTGTCATAGCTATTGATCATTCCTCTAAGGATCTGAGGGCTTTATAAATTTGTAATGAGTCTCCTGACTCTGTGAAGCCATGCATTTAAAGATCCAGGATGATGAAGATGCTTGGGCTCATGTAACTGTTACAAAACTGTGTGGATTTGTCACCTTTCTAGCCCAATGGGAAATGGTATTGGTGTGTAATGACTTGTTGGCCAACACCAAAAGAGCCATAGGCTGAACAGCCTCAGCCCTTATAACTTAGCCATGTTTACTCCTGACTTTACTGTTTAGTTGTGAAGCCAATTCAGCAGTGTTAATTTAAAGCACAGGGTGAAATGATTTGAAGGAGGGGGTGGGGAAAAAGGCTTTTGAAGTATTAATTGAATAATTTGTTAGAGACAACATGGCTAAAAGGATAAAAGAGGTAAACTCAACTTCACTAGCTAGTGGGGGAAGGAGATGGAGAATTCAGCTTTTGCATTCAATTAATTGCCTCTGGTCTTACCTTCAATATGAGGGTATGATTAGTAGTATGGACCTATTTTAGTCATATACCTCTGTATCCAAAGAGGAGGAAGTCTGTGCTACTTTATGAGAATGGCTGGTTATAATGGTGAAGCTGGAAGAAGAAAATAGAGCAGGAATGGGCTGGTTTTCTTTCTTTTTTTTTCCTCTTTTTTTTTTTTAACACTGGTGTTTGCTGTGGACTTCATGCCGCACCCAGCAATGGTAACTAGGAAAGTGGGAGCAGTGGCTACAGTCCCCTTTATTTTTCTGGAAAATCAGTATGTGCCTGTGAAAGAACATATTCCAGGCCCTATTTAATACAGTATATTTTAGCTTTTGAAATATTTGAATTATATGTTTGTTTATGGTTCACAAAGCAATTCAAGGGTGGTTATTTATCTTGTTTACAAAGCACAAAATAACCCCTCAAACAGTCTGTGCTGTATATATATAAAACTATAAAACCCTCTGAGCTCTTCCAAATACACAAGTGTGCCAGGAACTTATATATTTATATATACCCTTATATAAATTTCTTGCACACATGGCTTAAATCCAAAGGTAATTTTTCTACATTGTGTGAAGCAGATATTGTAGTTATCCTTTTATGTGTCATAGTTTTTTTAACCTATTAAGAGAGCAACATTCCAAACAATTTGACAAGGAGTAAATTCCCTGAAATGGTTTGTCTGGGGTTGGTTGGTTAGTTGCAGTGTAGGTGCCTTGCAATCCAAGAGTAAAACTACTACATTAAGTCATGCAAACCTTAGGACAGTATCTGATATTTTACAGTAATGATGCATAGCATGTAAAGTTACTTTAATCTGTAGGTCTCAGTATTATAAAAGTGATTAAATTCTTTCAGTCACATGGGTTAAGTGGAATGCTACAGTAGCATCATTAGGAAATTATGCTATTTGGGATAGAATCCATATCCCTGACCCTAGCGTTCATCTGCAGGATTTTGGTGGCTCCTTTACAGTCATTCCTCAGTTTTGGATTTTTTGGGTCAGCAGACTCTCTTTACTGTTGGTTCCATTACTTTTTTTTTCCCCCTGACTTGTTTGCTTTAAAATGTCTGAATTAGTACCCACTTAACATTCTACAGTAGAAGGAAATGAAAAACTGACTGTGTGTCTCAGGACATAGACCAAGAAGTTGAAAGGGGATGGACACTGAGCTGTCTTTTCCTAGCTGTGGATGGTCTATCCAGGTGAGGGTTGATTTTGCTCAAGATCAGGAGGAAAAAAAATAAAAAGGCAAACTCTGCTTTTCCTTGCTTTCAAACTGTTCTCTAGTGAAAAGAGGTCAGCTTCTAGGACAGTCCCCTTGACTCTTTGCAGGTGTGCTAAATTTGCTTAAATAAAAGTTAAAGGGGAAAAAAAATGTACTTTTTAAAATCTTGCCTTTTAAAGAGTGTAGACTGTATTTAATTTCCTCAGTTGCAGTCTAAGTCTATACACCACCACTTGACTCCAGAGGTCTCAAAGCAGAGTTAATAATTTTTCTAACACTTTTTTGTCTTCTGTTTGGACAAAGCAACTTTGTGAAATCAGAACCTTCTGTCAAAGCTTTGAATAACACTTCATTTTGGAAAATCTCTACCTAGGACTTTCAATGGTGCTGACATTGGGAATGAAATAATTTAATATTTCATTTCAAATCAATATTTCAGTTTTTAATATAAATATTTCAAAGTTCATACCAAAATGAAACTTTTTAAATAGGAAAGCAATGTTAGATCAGCACTCCATTTTTTTCAAGAAAATTCTATCCTGTTAGGAAAAGTCTTCTGTGTTTTGTTGTGGGTTGCTTGGGTTTGGTTTGTTTTTTTTTTTTTAAATGGAAATATAAGCAAATATTTAACTACTAAAATTGTTTCCATAATAGAAGTTCTGGCTTTTTTTATAGCTCTAGCACAAAGTTGGATGTTAATCACATTGGCGTGTACTGACCATTGAGTATGTTGTGCACTGGGGTAATACTCGGTTACTTCAACGCGGTGCTGCTATGCCAGAGTGAGTAGGGGCACTCTTTGTCTCCCAATGATGGTTGTGACAGCAAGTGTGCATGGTGCATATCCTCCAATGATGTGGTTTTCTTATGACCGTATAAAGTTTTCTAAGATGGGAAGTGAGCTGTGCATCCATTTACATGTCCTGAGGCAGTTTAGCCCAATGCTTTCCACCATCCCAGACATCCTGGTTGAGCTGGAGGACATAATTTAAACCACTTGTCAACTTTATTCAAATGTCAGACAATGCAGAATTCACCTCATTGTTAAATAAGGATTTGTTAGTTATTGTCAGTACTAAATGTGTGCAGTATTTCCAGCACAAACTGTCTGTCTTCAATTTTCACACTCTGGATTTTGTGCATCTTCATCATGAGAAATTTTTTGCCCATGTAGTATAAACCACAGACAAATAAATCCCATTGTTCTGAAAAGCTGAGTTTTATGCTTTCATTGTATGGTTTATTTTCCATTCTGTGTGGCTGTTTTCTGGACCATTTCCAGTTTGCTAAGAGACACTACCAGTGGGCAAAATTTGGTACTCAGCATATGTTTTCTTATTGCTATAGCACTCCGTTACAGTAACATCAGGAGGTCTCATTGGATCTCTTTTGGTTGCAACTGAGCAATAGCGTCCTGTACCATGTAAAGGATTTGGCCCTTTCCACTTTCTTCCCTATTTTTGCATCTAGCTCCATTCCCTATGAGGTAAGTATTCCTGTGTGTTTTGGTCAGACAGAAAGATGCTTTTCAGAATGATTTAGCACAGCTGTTCACTCTAAACCCTTAGTTAACCAGGTGCTGAGCAGAAAAGTTCTCCCTTGTGCTATTACATAGAAAATGTCATGTAATAATAATCTACTTCCTCCATAACAAACTGAGTACCTGAGTCAGAGAAACTAAGACTTCCCTTAACTCTGAGCAGCTCTGAGCTACTTCTGCAGGCCTTTTCGTAGCCAGCTGTGAATTGTTTGGGCATAAATTGGATAGGAACAGCTGCTGAAACACCTGCTACAAGGCCTTTGATCTCTTCTACTGCAAGAATAACTATTGAGTCTTTGAAAGTTTTCTCATGTGGAGGAGAAGCTACAGTTGAAACTTCACTCCTATCAGGGCTGCTGCAAGGTGAATGTGTTGGAGTGGTGGCACAGTTTCCAGATGATTCTTTTTATATAGGTGCATAAATTAAGTTTCAAACTGTTTATGGTTATATGGAAGTAAATATCCCTGGATGTTTTCCTGCAGTGAAATGCAGAGCAGGATGTAGCTGTCATATTCTGGGCATTATACACTCTTTCAGCCTGGCCAGTACCACACTTCCAGTCTGCTTTGCTTTAAGGACACAGGTAGATAGTTGGTTTGCTCCTCCCCACAGTTAAACTGTGCTTATCACAGGGCCAGAGATTTGGAGGCACAGAGGGCTGTTGGTCTCCATGTTCTGTTGCTGAGGACTGACTGGGTTGCTGATTCTGCTTTAGACAATGTTTGGTGCTGGTTTAAGTGATGCTGATGGGTAAGAGGTCCTAGTGCCTGCATGCCATCTGAGCTGGCATTTGTTCTCTCTCAACCAACCACTTCCATGCAAGTATGAAAAGGATGGTTATGATCCTCAGCAGAGAAGTTTACAGCTGCTTTAACTCTCTTGGGCCTTATGAGATGAATAGCTGGTCCATGTAGTCTGATATAAACTGAGAAGCTGTAGTGGGACACTAGATTCTGTGTGCAATTAATATTTCTATCATCTATTGGAGTCACCTCCTGCTTGATTACTCCTAGACTGGAACTAATGAAATATTGATGAGAGCATTTGCCATATGTACTACAAAACCTCACACCATTCTTTGTACATACATTTCTGCAACACTGATGCCTTGAATCCTCCAACTTGCATTATTATGATGCAAGGGCTAGAATTTTAGTTTTTGTCATAATTGTAGTTCTAAAGGTAGAAAAAAAAATTTTTTTAAAATGAAAGAACACTTACAGATCAATAAGCAAAAACTGGAACCAGTAGAACTTTTTCTGTTTTAATCTGTTCCTGAATAGCTTGGTATCTGAGATGGCAAAATCAAGGACAATGAAGCTGGTGAAGGGTCTTGAGAACAGGTCTTATGAGGAGCAGCTGAGGGAACTGGGGTGGTTTTGCCTGGAGAAAAGGAGGCTGAGGGGAGACCTTATTGCTCTATACAACTACCTGAAAGGAGGTTGTATCCAGGTGGGTGTTGGTCTCTTCTTTTGTCCTGTCACTTGTTACTTGGGAGGAAACAGCCTCAAGTTGTGCCAGGGGAGGCTTAGATTGGATATTAGGAAAAATTTCTTCACTGGAAGGGTTGTCAAGCATTGGAACAGGGTGTCTAGGGAAGTGGTTGAGTCACCATCCTGGAGGTATTTAAAACACAAAAGTGGTGCTTAGGGACATGGTTGAGTGGTGGACTTGGCAGTGCTAGGTTAATGGTTGGACTTGATGATCTTAAAGGTCTTTTCCAACCTAAATGAGTCTATGATTCTAAGATAAGAATGATCATATAGTTTCTAAAACTGAAATCCACTATGGCTTTGCTCCTCTCTACTTATAAATACATATATTATCAGCTGGTAATAAATCCTATCATTTCAACACTAAACCTTTTAATGAAGCAGTTAATTGTTATGAATAACTGAGATTACAATTATGTGAGTCACAAATTGGTTTTATAACATGCAGCTGGGGAAAGCAGTTTTGGGAATGCTAGTAAAATTTCTCTATTATAAGCTTTGGAATTCCAAGAATGCTGGAGGTTTTTCTGCACCATCCTTTGTCATTCAGTGAAATTCATGTCTACTTTGGAGTAGAACTCTGCTCATGGAGAAACATATTAATCTTTGACACCCACATGATAAATTTCAGCAACATCTCTAGTGTTCAAAACTACACAGTTTGCTTAAATACTTCTAATGACTTACATAATTTTAACTTTGAGATGGGATTTAGTAACTTAGTTGCTTGTAACAAGTGTTGTTGTTATAGCTTGTTTTTTCAGTTTACTTGAAACTGATAGAAAAATGAGATTGGCTAATGTTATTTACCCTGACAGTGTTTCTCTTTTACTTCTAAAGCAGATCTTTCTCAGAGCCTCTCAGCAGTGTAGGCAAAATTAAATTTTGTTGCCATAAAGATGAAGGGCAAAGTCCTTCCAGTCGTAGTCAGGGACAGTGGATAAGATGAACTTGAGATACAGATTGGAAAAAAAAATAAGTTTGTTGTTCCAGCTGTTGTTGGAGAAAGGGAGTAAGAGGACTCACAAGTGACAGCTGCTGCTGTTGAGGTGGGATATCATCTCCCTGCAGTAACTACCACTCCACTTCTCCCAAATCCTGTGACAAAAGCAACAGCTTTATTTCTGCTCTCTGTAGGCAATGCAGAGGACAAGGCTTTTTCCGTGGTGCTGCTTCTTATGTACCCAAGCAAACCGCTAGCCTCACTGTGTAGCAGGCTACCTTCCTGTTGCTTAGATAGTTCTGGGCACAGACAAAATAAATAACTATCTTTACCAGGAGCAGGTGAAGTAGAGCTTTCATCAAGTGGAAAACCAGTAGTCCTAACAAGCAGTCTTTACAACTTGGTTACAGCAGTAAGTCCTCTATCAAAAGTTGGTTGCAACAGAAAAGTGTGGTCTTGTGCCATCTTATCCCACTGACACCATCATTCAATAGAAGGAAGTCTGATACTAGCAACAACAAATAAAATCTGTTTGGTCTAGTTAATTTTGTAAATTGTACTAAAACAATGCATGACCTGTTCTGGCAATTATTGTGGCTCTAGGACCTTCCAGAGTGTGCAGAGTTTGAGTATAGATTCAGAAGACATCAGACACGAATTCTCAGGCTTTCTTAGTGTTTCTGAGACTAATTTTTTAAGGTCAAGGTCTGGTAAACCCTAAAGGGTTCTACTGGTAGCAATCTATAGAGATGGAGACACTTGAAGATTAGAAGGGAATCACTAGGGACACTGGAGAACTGCCATCCACGGACAGCTCTTTGGAGCAGGGTTGGAAGCACTTCTCGGTCCTAGTTAGGCACACTTGATCTAGCCTTTGGGATATGATAAGATGCCTCTGAGAAGCCTTCCAGTTCTAGCTGGAGTATCACAAGAATCTGAGTTCTTGGCTCAATGTCCGTACAAAACTTTTCTAATCAGTTTGGCAATGTTTTTCCTGTCTGATGCTTTTATTGTAAATTGAACAATGTCTGCATAGCACTGTCACAGTACTTTCTGGTAATCGCAGGAACGTTTTCTTCTGTGCTGCAACACCCCAACTCCCATCAAGCGCACCCCGGCCCTCCCCGCAGTGTTTTTACTAAACCTTTTGTTGACACATACATTAACTTAATTTCAAAAGTAAAAGTCATTTTGACCAAGGAAATAAACTATTTCCCTTTGAAAATGTCAAAACAAGATGATAATTTTGCCACTGTGTAACACACATCAAACTTCATCTTCTATTGCAAAATTGGCTTTCCCATGACCTGTTTAGGTTTTGTAATATTTCATAGTAAATAAAAAAAAATCACAGAAAATTCCCAAACAGCTCTAACAGTGGTATAATTTCCTGGAATAGTGTGTGCTAATATCTGGCAAACCCTAACGCTAAGGATAAAAGAATGTAAAGGAACATGAAAATGCAGTTGTGTAGGGGGATGTGAGGATGAAATAATTATGTGAAATTGGTCTATGGCAGAAGAAGATATGAGAGTTTCTTAAATCAGTATTCAGTATATCTGTGTTAGGTCAGAATAGTGTGAATGCCAGGAATTCTTTGTGGCATTGATATCTTGCACTGGCATCTTCTTCAGGCACTGGGCAGGGGGTGGGGGTGGGAAGAGGAACCTCTTCTTGTAAATCAACAAGTTTATTTTCAACCTATGTTGCCATGGAATTTGACGCCCCATTATGCTGAGCTCTGTACCTTTACACACACGAGCCTGGACATAGTAACAAAACTTTCCTTGCCAGACTAATTTTCTTCAACATTGGTTCACATTAGCTGAACATCTGGCACTTCATATTTTTCACTAAACTGAGTTGTCTCTTCCCAAATGCTCAAAGTACTGGTACCTATAAGAAAATATTAATGAGTGATAACCAGAAGCAGGCAAACCTTTTTAACAAAATACAATGTAAGCAAGTTTATATATAGCATGAAGGCCGTGCAAATCTTTTACTATACTTACAATCCAGATACTCCCACGTGAGTTGATTTGAGCAGATAGTAATCTAGATACCTGGTAAAACTCATTATTGCCTTAGGGACAAACATTTTGGAGGACACCACATTTAAAAGACTTGTTGCTTGGTGCTACTTAGCCACCTCTGTTATGTGATAGGGTAAACTAGGTATGTTCATCAGTATGTGACTTACTATGATACTTTCAGGGAAGGTAAACTTTCTATTGTTGTTCTTACCCACAGAGTTTAAAAATATTTCATTCTTTATGCATATACAGTAGCATCTACAGGTCTCAAATAGGTTTTGAAGTCAAAATGGCTCTGTTTTTAAAGTAATAGGTCACATAGGTTCTGGACAAACATTTGTGCCTTAGAATTGTCTGTGATTAACCATATGTTAACTAACACCTTTGAAGGCTGGTTTGCTCGAGGATGTTGTAAACAACAGCTGTCATAAAATGCTCATGAGACAAGGCATCTATCCTGGTGCTATAAATGGAAAACAGCAACTGAGACTGCATATGTATTTTTACTTAGTTGGTTCTCTTTGCAGTAGAGAAAATAGCTCTTCTAAAGTCAATGGAACAATTTATGGTTCAGCCAGGAATGGCCAGGTCTTCCTCTTGCTAGCTCTACAACCTCTTGGCCATGTATCCCTCCAAAAGATCTAACTTTTCTACTACGTCGCCAACTTTCCTTAAAGCTTTGTTTTAAAGCTTACTTAACTACACGGCAACCATGAAGGAAGTCCATTTTTTTCCTCTAGGCTTTGATATCTGCTTTTGAATAATCTAAAGGCTTAACAGAAGCTTTGTGTATCACGTGTACTGTATGCTTACTCAAATGCTAATAAGATAAACTTTTCCACAAAACCAACAAAACTTCCCCAGCTTACTGACAGATAAATTGCAAACTTTACATTTTCTCCAATACTTTTTCAAAACAGGTACACACAAATGAACTAATCAAATTTTTAATTGCATTTGACTCCCACTTCACTTAGCAAATGCAAGATACTTGATATGCCTCACTTGTTGCATAGTAACCAACCCACTTTCAGAAATGCAACTGCAAGCTGAGAATTAGGACTCATTATGCCTTTGCCGAGGGCTCATTAGGATTGCATGCTGAGGGTGCCATCTTAATTAGGGATGAACCTGACCACCTGAAAGTAATTCACACTGGCAGCCAACTGTAGTATTTTCCAATTTCTGATTTGTCTGGCTTCCATCTGCCAGCTTTATCTTAGTGACTTTTTCTGTTGACATCAACAATGATGTTCATAATATCATGAATTGCATCCTGTCTCTTGGGTGCAATCAAGTTCGACAGTTCCCTTCACAGTATGACTCTGAAGAAAGGGGTCGCTAGCTATGGGAGAGTCATGATCAAGATGATGAAATGCGAGACATCAAGTGCATGACAAGACATGCAGTAAATGACCTTGAAATGTAAAAATCCAAAACAAAATTTCATGCTGCTTCTAAAAAAATTATTAAATGAACAAAGCATGCCCTTACACTTTCTGCCATCGTTGCAAGTATACTGAACTGATGCATGAGTGGCACACAATGTTACACTTCACTATATAGCATATATATAGTATCTATTGGCACCTATTTCAATGATATCTCAAAGAATCTGCGTTGATGTAACCCACCAACCAAGCAACTGGAACTTTAACTGGAGCTTTATTTTTATGCCTATTGTATACCAGTGCAGTCTCAGAACAAAACAAGGCAGATAGGTGCAGATGCTATGTAAATTATGTTTTGCTGACAAGGCAATGATGTAAGCAAGTCTACATACGAAAACCTACAGAGGTTCAGGAGTATGAACAAAAGTGACTTAAATTCTGAATGAGATGCAAAAAGCCAAAAGGGATGGAAATTCCCTCCTTTATTTCAAATAGAACATAGGACCATAGGCATGCTGCTAGTCTATCGAATACAGGAAAAAAAGAAAAAAAGTTAAACCACAGCAAAATGCTTGTGATTGTCAGACTGTACTGCAGGCAGATGCATCCTCCTCAACAGCCAGGCTAATAGGAAGTGGAAATTGCAACATCTTGAACTCCATTGAGATTTGTTTAGTTCTAGTTCTGACACAATCGTTTACTGCTTTCATGTAGCCACATTTCTTGAAAGTTAGGGATTAAAAATTGAGACAGCTTTTGCCATGTTGAGCAAGGTTAATGGAATGGTTTCCCCTGGAGATCTTTTCTTCTCCAGTTGCTTCTGAAACTCCTGTTAATAGGAGAATTTAGTATGCTGTGCTTTTTGGCACGTTGATCGTTCCTATTGAGTAATAGTACTTTGTCAGGTATTTAGTGTCTTAACCTTTCACTCAGGGACTTTCAGCATGGTTCGCCTACTTTCTACATCTGGGGTGGAGTACAACAGTGGTTTACAGCATGAAGGTGAGAGTGCTTGTAGAAAGTATTTTCTCTAAGTGAAAGAATTAAGATATTTTAAGTGGAAGAATGGCTATAGAAAAAATTGGTTAGGCTTCTCTGTGTTTGGATTTTCAGAGAGGTTTTACAGCATTTTCATATGCTCAGTGTTCCTTGAGAATTGATGCCCAGTCCTGACAAAAAAAAAAAAAAAAAGAAAATTGGTGATTAACTGTCACTGGGTACATTGGCTTTACCAACATTCTAAGTAGAAACCTAAAATATTTACCGCATCTTTGTATATTGAGTGTCCCTCTCCAGCTGACACCCAACCACTCAGTGCCCAGCTCATTTTGCACTATGTCTACGGGGATGACTTATGGAAAGTAGGAGCACACCTCATTGGCTACTGTAGTGACAAAGAAGTCTTGCAGGTTCTGTACTCTGAAGAGTTCCCAGATGACATTCACACCTCCATAGCAATCAACAGCCACCACACCACAGACCTGGACAACCTGGATAGGCATCTTTAGAGCCCCACCTCTTCTCTACTGGTTCCCCACCATGCCTTACTCCAGGTTGAGACAAAACACAAGTATTTCTCACCCCAGCTGCTAGACTTGCAAACTGTTTCACACAAAGATATCACACTTATGAAATTCTGGCTTTCAAAGATAAAATAGCTGTGTGACTGCTTATAGAAAGTGACACAAAGCCATTTTCCTCAACATTCTTAAATCTAGTGGTTGGTGTGCTGTAGAAAAAACAAATAATTTAGGGGCATTGTTTTCCCTAGCATGTGGTAAAAGGCAAACCCCAAGACTAAGGAATTCAAGGTAGAGTACTGTGGTTTGAGGTTGACCACACCTGTAGTCAGAGTGTTGTTTTTTCTGGGTTTGTCCTGAATTTGGATACAGTTGAATTTCCAGTGCTGACTTTGTGTATACCAATAGATTCACTGAGGTTTTAATTGCTGATTTACTTAAAACAGCAGCACCTATGTCATTTGTTAGTCTAAGATACTTGCTTTGAATAGGTAGGTTTTTCAATGTCTCTGTGAGAAGTGCTCACTTGACCATCACCCTCTCTATGACCCACTCCTGTCTGTTTTGATTAATTAACTTATATGCAATAGTCTATGCTGCTATTTATATTCCTCCCCCAATTGCACCTCATCTCTCTTTGAGTGGGATAAACAACAGAACAGTGCAGACAAATGTTTACATGGAGAGATTGAAATTGGCTGGGATTCCTGACTGTTATGAAGAAAAATTCTCGCACATTATGTACTAGTGGAACAGAGCACACAAATACTGTATTTTGTTGAAAGCAAGCCAGTTATGAACAAGCATGAACAGAGTAATAATATAAAAGATCACCTCACTTAAGCTTTGAAATGAATACCATCTGCAAAACTGCTCACAAGCTGGAGTAGAAAACCACAAGTGACAAAAAAACTCTCAAACGAATATTCAATATTTGAACGTGACTGTTTATGGTAAAAAGCATTAGAAAATGGCAGAGAAGCTTTTAAACACTTTTTATAAAAAGAATTGAAAAAGGTAAAGAACTGAAAGAGTTCCTAGTAAACTGGAGCACCACAGGATTATCATAAATAAATATCAAGGTGCAAGGGATGAGACAATTGCAGTTTACTGCTGGAAAAAACCATAGACAATCATTTAAAATGTAGAATAAGAACCACAGGCAAATCTTAAGAGAATTCTCCATAGTGGATCATTGCTTCTCCTCACCCAGTATAAAACCAGTCAGCCAATAATTACAAGGTTAATCCTGATACACAGATTTTGTTGTTATTTGTTGTCCAGTATGAGCCTTTAGAACCCATTTTAAACAGCACAGGTTGAGAAGTCAAGTCAATCTAAGGTAATGAACCAAAATCACTTTTATCTGTTGGATATCTGATGACAATGGTGTTGCCATAAGGTGAGGTATTGCATCCCTTTGTCCATGCACTTGCAATTTCTTGGGAAGAGGAAAGAAGAAGATGGCGTAGACTGGAAAAGCAAGAGGTCATCATGCTAAAAGAGTAAATGGCTATCTAGGTAGGGCATTCACTACTAGTAGATGTGTCGCTATGGTCCTGGCAGCTTTAGCACTAGAACTTCAGTACTACTGACCATGAGACTGTGTTCTGCTAGTGCATTAGTGTCCTGCTGCTATTAATAATTTTGTTCATTTTGCTTTAATTCTTACATCTACTGGCAGTTATATAATTTTTATAACTAAAGAGATGACACAAGACCTTTGTTTTGAATCATTTTGGCATGTAAATATAATCTTGCGTGGAAAAGAGGTTTATTCTCTATTGGGATTGGGAGGGATTCTGGAAGATAGAATATTCTGAGGATTTTCTGTCTTCCTCTTGCAAAACAGCTGCTGAGACTTGAATTTTCCATTGTTCTTTTTGCTGCTTCAAGTTCTAGCATTGTGCCTGAGCCACTAACAGTGTGTCAGGAAGAACTATTGCAGCAATTTAGCCTGCTTAATATAAAAAGCTTATGAAACTTGCTAATATTAAATATATTGAATTCGGTAGGCTGCCAATCAAGTCATTGTCTCTGTTGATGCAATTGACTCCAGATCAAATGTGGGGTTTACCATCATATCCTTCCTTGGTCATGTTCACATCTGTCTTCTGGTTTTGATGGCCTGTCCATAGAAAGGTGTAGGAACCCAGGAGTTGCAATCAATAAATGGTGAATGATGAGGAAGTAGAAAATTAAGCAGCTCCTGTTGTGTGAACCCTTCACTGGGACGAATCTCCCAGTCAGGCATGACGGCGAGAGCTGGCTACCATAGCAATACTCTAGCTGGGCCAACGTCAGCCACCACAGATTAGAACAGCCTGAAGACTGTAATTTATCTTTTAAGGCAAGAGAAGTTCTGGAGGAATAATCATGCACAAAAAGTGAACAGAGCTTTAAGGCAACAAGACTGAAACTCTCCCTTACACTGTCGTCCTTGGAAGAGCTCTCTTTTCTGCAAGGAGTTCTCTCAAACTCCAGATTGTCTTCAATATAGCTTAGATTGGGCATCCTAAAATGTCAGCATTGGTATGGTAGACAGTAGCCAGAACAAACAGTGCCCCAGCTGTCTGGTGGTTTGGCTCCTGTTTAGAATGACACCTTCTTTTTAAACATTCCTTTAATGAAATGCTCAGCTTGAAAAGAATGTAGATTATAACTAGAGCTCTCACTTGCACACACCCTCAAGGTGCCACTCTTTTACTGGAAAAGATTATTTTTTTTGTCTTTCACTAAAGCACTTCGTTCTGGGTAAGGTTAGTCAAAATTTCCCCTTTGTTTCACCAAGATCATTTGAATGTGCCTGCTGAAAAGCTTTTCAAGAGTCATACACTGACATCTGTTTAGAGTCAAATTTGGAATTCTCCAACAGTCAGAGAACACTTTGTTATAAACCTATGTCAGGTGGGAAGTAGGGAAGATAATGCTTACATAAGAAGTGAGAAAATAATAATAGCTAGAACAACAGAAGAATAAGTGAGAAGCAAAATGGATAACCTTAGAGAGCAATGTGGAATTTCTGTTTCCTTAACTTTTCTTTTTATGAGGCTCCAGTGAGGTGTACACAATGCAATGGTTTTGCTAGGCAGTATAGAAGCCTTCTAAAGGCAGGATTAAATGTTTGATGTTGTTTCCATTTGGAAGAATTTAAGCCATAATTATTCAGTATTACAAAACCAGAAACCAAGAGTATTTCATAATGTCTGTTCTAGACTCTGGACTAGAAAATATTCTCTCACTGGCTTGGTACCTATTTAGTGCCCTTCAAACTATACCCTGTTTTTCCTACTAAAACCAACAAATTATTTAAGCATGGTGAAAATGCTGTCCTTGTGACAGCTGCAGAAAAGACAATGTGGTAACACCAAAATGGATTTACTATTAGCAGCTGTTTTCTGCAGAGAAAGCAACAGGTAATGCAATAGAGATTTGTGAAATACTCTCCTTGACATTCAGCATTTAGATCTGAGAATGAGACCCATGTAAAGACTCAAATGTGGGGTTTTTTGTGATTTGTACCTGCTCTTCAGAAGTCATAAAAAGGGAAATGGACCATTCTCCCTTGCAATTCTGCCTGTAAGTGCCTGCACACAGCTTACAATGAGGTTGATGTGAACTATTTACATTCACATCTAAAGGTAGACTAGACTTTTATGACCACATTATGTAAGTAATTCAAATATACAGGCTTTTTATTGTACAAAATTATGGACTGTTTAATCTTATCTCTTTAGACCCCAAAATATTGGTATAAATATAGGTTGTTTCATCAAGCTCTTCTTGAAATTATAATTTTTGGAGGATTCTGAGAATTTCAAGACAGATTCTCCCTATCCCATTTCTGAGTCAGGATTTGATCACTTATAGAATTGTGTTTACTGAAAGAGCGAAAGTATCTATAAACTATAATGAAATATTGTAAATCACATTTTTCCAGTTTTACAAGCTCAAAGCTTCTTTAGGCTAAAATTGTAAAAGTCTTTTGAACAGCAGACAGTAGTGTGTTCATGTTTTATAAACGTAGTGTGTAAAATTCATCCAAATCTTATTGACTTCATTAGAATTACAGAAGGCTTTGGAATGGAATTTCAGTTAGAACCACACCTTAAACTGTTGCAGCCATTTTAAGTGTTCACTGGGTTTTATTTTTTGTTAGTTCTGAAAATACTAACACTTGAAAACTACTTGAGTTTTTCTGTCCTATTCCTTTCTTTTTAAAAATTGGCTTAGTTAATTTATTTTTTGCTTCCATAATATCAAAGTGGGAGGGTTAAGGAAGAGGTGATTATTAATAATTTTGTGAGTATAGGGGAAGAGTTTGGCAGCTCTCTATTAGACCTCCCTGTCAGAGCACATATTGTAAAAGTAGTCTGAAATGTATCCAAAGATGACAAACACAGGAACTGAAATTTTAACTCCTATTGGCAGTGACGTTAGTAGACTCAACACAGACTCTGGGGTTTGGATATATTTTTCTTGTTTTTAACTACAGGGATAAAGCAAATAATACAGCTTCAATTCCTTCACACACTGTGGTATTTTGCTTTAATGGTGGAATATTTTGCTCTTGCCTCTTAATTGAAAGACGTCTCTGATGTAAACTGGACCTTGTACTTACTTTAAAGGAGTACAGTAAGTCCACAGCACAGTGCACACATACATCTATGTATTCCAGTGTGCACTCTGTACATTCAGTTATTATCAACTCAAGAAATCTATGTGTATTTATACAATACCACGTTTAGGAGGGTGCTTAAATAAAACAATGTTTTTTCTTCAAAATTACTGTCTCAAGATCTCTTAAAACTGTTTACTTTGACCTTCCAGATGGAATTGGTCATTTATTCTGTGCAGTGCATTTGGAAAAAACAAGCAGGTAAAAATCAAGCAGTAAAATCTGTGAAAGCCATAATTATGCTACATGTAGTTGCAATTTGTGTTTCCGTGGCTTTCTATCTAATTCTGTCATAGGGATTGTATGGCTGAGAAGTCAAATCTGCCCTTTTAATTTCTTCCCAAACCTGCTGATCCCAAGATTGACATATTTTCCTTCTCGGCAGTGGGAAGTAGCAACAAAGGCCAGGAGAAGGAAGGGACTGGGACACGGTAGCGAGTGGGCAGCGGGAGATGGCCGAACAGCTGTAGTGGGTGGAATGGTGGCAGCAGTTAATGGAAGCAGAAAAAACAGGAAGGGCCCGGCTGCCAAGAAGGTTTCAGCATGACAGAAGGGATTTGCATAGACCAGTGGTTCCTGTCTTTCTGTGGCTAAGATGTACTTGAGAAATTTGGCATTGCGTTTCACTTCACTGAGTTCAGCTCCGCCTCTCTCCTCCACTTGGAAATTCCTGCTGTCTCTGTGTCCCCAGTGCACCCTGTGGCTGCTACTGCTATCTTCAAAAAGGCCAGGAGGCACTGGACACGGCTCCACATCGAGACAGTGTAGTTCTGGCAAACTGTATTCCCTTGAGCTCTGGTGCTTATCAATTCTATGTTGTTGCCTCAGCAAGGAGAACTACATATCTCATTGGGAGCTGCTGAAAGAGACCATTCTTTGTGGCTTTAGCTTTCCTATCAGTAGATTCCTCTGTACTGGATGAAGATGGTGCTGGCTTCCTTTACCCAGGAGATGCCCTGTTCAGAAGTAGAGTTGTCTCTTCACATCTCAGATGCCAGACTCAGTCATGGAGAACACGCTGCTACAAAAACTAGGTGTCTTGCCACAGGCAGGTAATGACAGGCATCGACTATCACAGCAGCGAATGTCAGAAAATTGAGCAACATATATGCAAACCATGAGATGGCAATGGCAAGCAGAGAGATAATTTTATCGCTGCTGTTCCTAATGGCAGAGACACTGGCAACAAAATTCACTAGGCTCAGCCTGCCTCTTTCTCCACTGCTGTAGTTTTCTGTAATTTCCCCTTATCAGCTTTTTGTTTCTCTCTCAAGAAATGTAAATAGCTTCAGTTTGTGAGTTGAAACCCTGCGTCGCACTATAATGGCGTTTCCCTCGATTTACAAGCGCTCGCTCCAAGGACTTTATTTACCACTAGATTAAGCTAGAGGGTCTGCAGCTTCTTAGAACTTGATTTGATTTATTTCTATGTGTTGTGTTCCCTCCTCTCCAGTCCACCTGCACCTCTTGTCCCTTGTTGTCTTCATTCTAAATCCCGCACTGATATTTCACGGAGATTGTATGTGGCATATTATCGCTGTTCACTCTCAGTTTATTCCTTCAACATCTAACAGTGTACAGCCTGGAGTTGTACATATTCTAGAGAAGTAAATCTGCCTTCCATAGCTGCACTTGAAACTCAGTTAATAATAAAGCTGTACTGATTTTGTTTGGTCTCACAGAAATACTATCATTTATCTTTGTCTCTTTTGATCTGATATAAATGAGTGCTATTTCTTGGGAAATGTCATACTTTTTGGTGTCTGGATTTTCACCCAGACTGCAGTTCTCACTTGTAATCCATGATCTAGTCTCTGTCAGTCAGTTCTAGCTATCAGAATTGAACTAGGCAAAGTGATGGACAACTTCTGTTCTTTGAAATCTGACATTTAACCTTCCTTTATCTCCATTTGAAAAAGCACGAGAACCTACCGACAGGAGGGAGGGAAAGAAAAGTTGTTTGGCTCAGAGTTTTGCTCTTTCTCAGTCAAGCATTGAAAACTGTTGTCCAAAGTATGCTGAGAATTAGGGAACAGCAAATTTGTGCAATTGAAAACAGTTATGTAAATTGAAATGCCAAATTTCCTGTGCCAGATGCAATATGAATTCACTGTAGGGCAAGAACTATCATTAGAGCTCCCTAGGAAAGGAACTAGAATAGCAAAGTAATGATTTTAGGGTAATATGCTGATGTTATTTGAAAGCTGTGATTGGGATGCAAACATTTGTGCAGCATTTTGTTTTACGTAGTCCCTTGTTAATGCATCTGGTATTCATTTTAATACCACTAATCCTAATGGATTCATTTAGTACTCATGTGGATGTCATATGCACTTCCTGTAGGTGTTGTGCTGTGATGAAGTACTGGTTACTGGACACTTAAAATAAAGTGTTACCACATTTCCTTTGATTATGTAAATTTTTTTATAAGCTGTCACAATAAAATTCTTCCTGGTATGGGTTAGCAGAAGCAGCTGTATGAGGAGACCATTGTATCAGCAGTATTTGAATAATGTCATGGCCAGGGGGATTCAAGCCTAATAGATAAAACATTCAGTTATCCTGGTAGTAAGTGGAATTTGAAAGTGTTTCAGAAAAGCAATCTTGGTTGCACATAGGGATGGAGCAAATGGGCAGGTTTTATCAAGGTGGCAAATATTTTTTAAAAAGGCAATCAGTCAGCATTCTCTTTATCCAGAAAAAATCTGTTTTCCGGCTTTTGTGTGGAGCAAGGGATATGAGTGGGGAAGTGGGGCACTGTGGTGTGTTCAGCTGGATGCTTGCTCATTCTGTCTTCAGAAATTGGTTTGCCTGTCCTATATGTTTGTCAAGTTTGTAATGGCGTTTATTCAAGAATAAGCATTCTCTTGAAAGCTTTCCAAAAGCCTTACTTTATAACAAAATAAATAAGGCTTGCAAAGTGATAACTTTCAGGTTCCTTGGTGGGGTTTTTGTTTTGTAGGGTTTTTTGTTGGTTTGGGTGTTGTTTTTTTTACAGTATGTCTTAGGAATGTCTGACAGAACCAGATCAGAATGGACTGGAACATTTGGTTATATGGTTTGAATTATTACTAGACTTAGAAAAGTACTTGTTTGGGAGAGCTGTAGCTTTTAATACGTGGGTTTGTCTCACAAATCACTGCATGTGGTACACAACATAGTACTTTAAAGTCAACCCTATTGAAATTCTGCTACTCCTAATCCCCAGTGCAATAATAAACCCCCTAAAAGAATGCCTCATAACCCTGTCCTTGTCTGACATATTATTATTGTAATATCCAGTCTGATAAAAATTCTTACCAAGATTTACCACTAAATGGGAAGACTCAGGCTTTGGATCAATATTGGAATAACACAGATTCAGGATACTGCATGTGAAGCTGGGTCTTAAACATTTTAATCTGATTTGGCTTCATCCAATTATTCAAACATACTTTTTGCACCCATCTCTTTCTGGTAGAACTGTAAGAGTTACTTTGTTAACATTGGTAGTGTATAAAAGCCTATTGAATGCTCACAGCAAGACAAAGTCCTCTCGAAGAGTCAAAAGAAGATGGAAGCCTGTTGTTCCTTGTTCTCTGTCCTCCAACAATTGCACTAGCCTGCGGAGGACAAGGGCCAGTTTTCAGGAGGGCTGGCATAAAGTAAAATTATTCTGGCATTGTATCCTTAGCCAGGACCGGGCAAAAATCATGTGTATCGAATGGCAGGAAAAGTCATGGATGCACGTATGGCTACAGAGGAGGTTTTTTTGGTGGCTTAGTTTGTCACGTAGGGGGTGGTATATATAGCTTTGCAAGCAGCAAAACTCTTTGTCAGCAAATGCCATGCATCCAGCAGGAGTCTTGCAGAGCAGAGCTGCCCTGGCGTACCCAGAGCTGCAGAAACCCTTGTAGCAAGATTGGAAATGCCAGCAATGGAAATGCTCTTGAAAGCAGTGCTTAAAACCCCACATACTGACAGGAGCAACCTGCAGCTTCGCAAGGCACAGTGTGTGTCAGGCAGATCAAATCACCATGAAAGACTCATTCCTTTTAAATGCCCACAATATTGCTTATATAAAATAATACTAAATGTGAATTCTACTGTTTCGCTGTGTGACTGTTGAGAGCTGAACTAAGTTATCATTCATGCAGTCACTCATCTGTTCAGAAAGGAGAGTTAAGTGGAGTCTTGCAGGACTGAAATGAGTAGTTTGTGTTCTCTCTGGTCACGCCAGTCTTCTGAGCTTATGTTCTTCCGCAAGCTCATAGAAGGGTGGTCCTTCTGAAATTTAAGTCTCACCCTTGTACTTCCAAAGTCATAAAACTTAGATTGCCTTCTGTTGTGTCTTTTTTGCTAAAGTAAATCATGCTGTGAAAAAAACATGTATAATAATGCAGATACAGCAGCTGATGACCAAACCAACCATATAAACCACAGCTAATTGATTCCTGTTGATTTGGGAATAATGGCTTTTCTTAATATGATATGCCTTTCTTACAGACCGAATTCTCCTTGAGGGTAAAGGATAAGTTCCACTCATCATTTTCTGTCTATCTTTTCCTCCCCTCTCTAACTCCAGTCTTCCTGTTAGTTCAAGATAAAATATCAGAAAGCAAATCTCATGTAAACAAATACCTATGGAGACATCTATGGTTTTGTTTAACTGTTTTATGACTGCGACCCCTACCAACTGCCTCTCCCCAAATAACTCCTTGAATGAAGGCTATAATGTGTCTGGTTACATTTTCATATGAAGGAATATGTTATTTCCCATGACACTGTACATTATTGTAGCATTGAGATAAGGAGATACTGTTGCCTGTTAAAAACCACTTTTTACCTCTAGGCTACTTTTCACCTTGTTGCCCCCCTGGAAAATAGCTGAGGTTGTAGAGGGAATTTTGCATAGCTGATGTGGATTATACTGTCAGAAAGGAAACATTGGAATGCACTTTTTTTTTCTTCTGTGAGTTACAACTCGGGTTACCTGTTAATAGGATGTTGCCAAAATTACCTTTGACTTAAAATATGTGAAGTTAATAACGTAATTTCTCACCACTGAGTTTTGTCAAAATGATTTGGAGAGGAGGCACTTGCCCGTGCCTCTTAGATCTTCCTTTGTGTTCCAATCCATCTGTGAAAGTGATACCAAATAAAGCATATTCCACATCTTCATTTACCTGAGAGCTCCTGAACATTATTTCCATGAAGGAATTCCTACAAACCAACATAGATTAGCTTCTGTGTGTAAAGTGTCTGGGATATTCTTGCCACCTTCAAGGTTTGTTGTGTCATAAGAATGCTGGGGTCTGACTGATAGGTTTTGTCTGCAGGTCCATGTTTCAGTATTATGTCCTGATTCATGCAGATAAAAGCAAAACTGATGTCAGTAAATCAGTTACAGAGTACTGCTTCCCACTTGAGGTATATCACCCTTCCTTGGAAAACCCATTACCAGATTCTCACAGAGCTAAACAAAAATATGCTGTGTGTTATATGTTAATAATGGTTACTAGCCAAATATATTCAGACCCCCACAGTATCACTCTTACTTACAGCACTTCTAATGCTACCAATAAATTTCCATTCTTGGGGCAGTTAAAAATATATTACTTTTCTTATAGTGTGTACTGCACTTAACTCTTGGTATTATCAACTCCTCTTACTCAGACTTTCAAAAGACCTCTTTGGATGCTCAGGTCAAAACTAGTCCTTGCTTCCACCACAAAGTTAACCGAGTAGAATGGACAAAGTGCATTATCAACTACCTGTAATACAGATTCATTACACACTGCGATCTAGACCTGCAGTGTGGATCAAGTCTGATAGCTTTTTATTGTGTATCTTTTTTTCTGAGTATCTTTTCCACTTGTCTGGTCTTCCTATCATTAAATGTCAAGGCAAGTGATTGACAAGTATCCAAACTTTGTCAGAAAAGAAAACCTCGGAGGAATTCTGTCTGCTTCAAAGCCGCAGTATTTACAACTCGCTGCACGTGATTCATGGAGTTTCTTTAAATGACCTGCCATGTAGTTCTCTAGGTAACGTGATCAGTCACTGATCATCAAAAGGAAACCACAGGCAAAAGATCAGTCAAAGACTGGACAACCCCTTTGTGTTCTAGCTTTGCTATGAAGATCACACCACATACATGTGTCTTTTGACTGACGTACCTTTTTTAGTACTTCAAACAGAATGTAGTACCTCTGTATCTATTTCGTAAACTTAGGTGTCTATTTAAGCTGTTAAAATGTGTGGCATATATTACATAACACTTCTTTATAGGCCTTGGAAAAGACTTTTATAGTCACAGGAAAAATATCAATGTTCTTCAGAAAGTGTTCTATTGATACTGTTGCTCAACCTATCAGCCTTTGGCTTTATCTGTTAAATATAGCAAAAGTAGCTTTACTTCTCAAGGCAGAAAAACTTGTCAGAGTAGCAATCTGTAGCTGAACGCCACTGCCCACGTATCAATGATCGGTACAAAACCAACTAAGAAAGGTAGAATTGAGACTCATTTTGCATATCCTCTTTTCTGGTACTCAGATTTTCAGTTCCCATGATTGTTATCGTGGTCTCAGGAAAATGTAAATAGGTATGATGCAAAATAGCTATAAATTATCCAAGCAATTTTTCTTCCAAACATCATAATCTTGCTGCTATCCATTCTGGTGGCATCAGGATTTTCCCGGTTTTCTTTACTGGGAAATAAGGTGAAAACTTTTTGAGCATCATAATTATTGAATGTAACTTTCAGAAATCCCTAGGATCTGAATTATAACCAGACTATGGTGTGGACAGCATAACATAATGACATGTTCATCATACCATTGACTGGGCTGCTGTGTGACCAAGGCAGGACCTCACTCTTTGAGGTGTTTCATCTGTTAATTGTCATGTATTTACCAGCTGCTTCCAATGACATTTTATATTCTTTTTTCTCTGTAGGAAGAATATGCATACATATGCATGTATGCACACATACATTTCCAGTGTCACCTTCACAAAATACACTTATTGCAAATGTAGCCTCACAAACCTGGATTAAGAAAGGATATTAACAACTGGTGCTTTAAAGCTGGCTGCTCTCCTTCTTTATGGGTCAATTGGGAAATTATAAGAACTGATTCATTGCAAACAGCTGTGTTTATGAAAAAAAAAAAGCAAGCTATGCTGGCATATATCCATTTTATGCCAGTAAAAGCATAAGCATGTGCTAGTCGCCAGATCTCTAAGTCCAAAATGTCATACTTTAATTAGCTTTGGGCTATATCTACATTCCTAGTTTTAAGATGCTAGTGTTTCCTACAGCTTAGATACTTCAAAGTTAGGAAGAAAGGTCTCAGCCCAATAAATCAATACAGAAGGTAGAAACAGATACTGATCTTATAAATGTAATTAATAATAGCTATTGTTAATGTAGTTGGTCATAATAATTTGTTGAAAGAACCAAAAAACCTACATTGATCATTTTTTCAGTCCTTAGCTGAGAAGATACAGATAATTAATATTTCACAAAGAAAACTTTTCTTCCAGGAGTTGCCAGGAATTTGAATTAAATAGGTGTTAATTTAAAACATAAAGGTGAGGCAGGAAAGAACAAGGATATGACCACAGCATGAGATACAGCATCATATGGAGGTTATTATAGTTGTACTCATACTGGGAGCAAGTAGCTGTTTCAATCTTACTCTGAACCTGGCTTGATTGGATATTTTTAACCAATTAATTTAGAAAGAGAATGAAGCAGAAATAGCCGTGCTATTTAGACTCACAGTAAAATTTGTAAGTGACTTCTGGAGTTTGCAGAGTCCAAAATTTTGCTCAAAGCAAGTCTAACTTCAGATTGCCCATAGCCTTGTTCAGTCCAGTTTTGAAAATTTTATTAAATTAGTTCAGGGGGAGGAAAAAAAAAAAAGTATTTCAATGGAAACAATCTTGTTCGGTAAAACTTGTTATTCCTTCTGAAATTGTCTGGTTTCTTTGATAATAAGAGAAAACTTGTAAACATTAGCTCATCAGGAAAATAATTGCTTTTGTTCATGTTTGTATTTAAAAAGTGAAAACCGAAAACCTCAGCAAAGCCCCAATATTTTGTACAAAAACCTGTTTGTATTTTACCATCTTAATTCAAATAGAACTACATTTCTTGTTTTCCACTTAGTTTTCCTGCCATCTTGAGATTTGCCAAGTAAAACCACTACCAAAAGAAGGAAGAAAACGCCTTTATTTCAAAACCAACAGTAAATGAAGTACTTTATAGATTATAAAGAAGCAGCAAATAACTACACACATTCTTTTTTGCTTTCATTTGTAAGGAATGGTAAATTAAGTATAATGAAAGCACGAATGCTTTTCAGTAGCAGGAGTATGGTTTTTGAACACAGGTGCATAATTCTGTTTTTGAGTAGACCTATACAGAGCAGTCTCTGCTTTGAGTTAAGTGTTAATTTTTATTTTAGTACTGAAAATAATGTACTTGCAGGAAAATTATCCTGGCAGATTGATATTAATCACAGGAGGTCGATATGGTTAAAGAGAAACAAACACTTAGAAGCATTTTTATAAGCTTGCAGTTCTCTGCTACTTGAAGGTGTGGGAGTGGTGGAATGGAGCAATGCAGGCTTGCTAAAGGAAGCATGGAAAATAAAATAATCTCCCTCTTCCACAAAAAATAGTAGGCTAGGATATATTTGCTAATGCTAATTCATGGCACTGGAGACAGAATTAGGAGCCTGACAGACCTCCAAAGCTAACTTCCAGGTCAGAACCCCTTCCTGACACTCAGGGAGTCTCAAGCTGGAATCCTTTTTGATGATTCCCTGGGATGGGAGTAGGTGGAAAAAGCATACTGTATTCATTCTCCACTAACTCAGTTCAGTCGGGTAAGGGAAGACCAGATTTTGTTCTGCCTGGTTTCAAAACATCCAAGGGCTATTTTAAATTTCTGTGTTTGGGCATGCGGTCTCTGTACAATGGCATGTGTGTTGAACTTGTTGCTCTGTATTCATGACACGTCCAGCTGCATCCTGTACTGTCATAGCACAGGTCACTGGTGACTGCCAATTAAAACACATCGCTTGTGTTTACATACCGCACTGAAATGTGCTGGGATGAGATACTGAAGTTTCTTCAGTCCTGAACTGTAAACTATAAGGAATTAGTATGCAGAGAAGCACACATTGTACACTCCTGATGCTCAGGTGTGTCAAGGTTTTTTTTTTCATAAGATACAGTGCTGCTGCAGCTCCCTGTCACAGCTTTCCTAAAGCACAGAGGCCCTTGTTGAAGGCGGCAGACATTTTCTACAATGGGGAGTCACCGCTTAGCTTATTCTTGCTTCTTTCCCATATTGTACAAACATGCCTTGAATGCGCAAGCTCCTACTGCAGAAAGCGTCTAGAAAGTCTGCCACAGTTTCTTCTGGTTTTCCAGAAAGTAATCTTGTCCTTTGGTTTTCTGACCTGGTATTCAGGGTTCAGGAACTCGCTTGTTATTTTTCCTTGTTTGACATAAATTAGTAGAATATTTTTCCTAGGAAAATTGCCTTGTCTTGGATGTCCTCTCTTGGAAACTAAACTTATGCTAGTATTTGGCAAAGTTGGAAATAGTACGGCTTTGTTATAAGAACTTTTCATCCTCTGATATCAATAGAGATTTTGTTATTGGTTACCATTTAGCAGAAACTAGGGATTATTCTTTCAGACATACTGTCATTTTTCTTAGAAACTTAAAAAGCTATGTCAGTTAAGCTGTTGCAAAAGTTTTTTTTGTGTTTTGGTCTGGGTTTGTTGTTGGCTGGGAAGACTAATTTCTTCTTACATTGTTGTGAGCATAATTGGCCAAATTTATCTCCGGCATCTCTCCACTGAGACCAAACTCTTTTCCTCCCTCCATTCCTTCTGGTGGGTCACACAGAACTATACCAGATAGTAAGTTTATGGTGTCTTTTTTCCAGTTCAGGACATTTTGGGCTTACTTAGAATATTCCTTTCTCCTGTTTAGCCAACCAGCACAAGGAAAGATAACATATTGCCCTAGTTTGCAGGGCACCTGCTTCATCACAGATTCTATGATGGGATGATGGAGTTGGGAAGTGCTCCTCCCTAGGAATCCACTGCTATCCAGATGTGTCTCCCTCTGCTAAGAACATTAACTGTCCTTTCTTACTAGATCACAGTAAATAGTAGGGCTGAAATGGAAAGGTGAGGAGGAAAGTAAAATAGTTATATGATCTTTTTTTAGTACGTAAGTACAGCTGCAGTTGTACCATTTCATTTCATAACAATAGCTTTTCTGTTGTCAGTTTTAGTAAGTGTAAGATACACAATGACAATTTTGACCCCTTTAAAATAAAATGGAGATTTTTGGCTTCTTTATGTTTTAGTCCTACTGGAGGAATTGGAAATTTGTCTGTGATTCAACGAGGACACCGGATCCTCCTATTTCATTGTCTTGGGAAGAGGCACGATTAGATTATTAACCATTAGCAAAGTAATTACCATTCCCACAATGTCATTTTATTTTAAAGTCATCCTATTCAAATTCTGTGTGAGTCAGATTTGTTTCTAATCCATTGCTCCAAAAAGCACATAGGAGAAAGGAGTGAAGGAAGCTAGCCAAGAAATATTGAGCTTGAATATTATCATTTGAATCTACT
Source organism: Grus americana (assembly GCF_028858705.1). Lineage (NCBI taxonomy): Eukaryota > Metazoa > Chordata > Aves > Gruiformes > Gruidae > Grus > Grus americana. Next base: position 124,665,353 of record NC_072853.1, on the reverse strand, counting down.
TATTGTTCAAGGGGTGGCATAAAGTATGATTGCATATCTCTGCATGCTAGCTGTAATGTTTTATCCTAGCTGGTAGGTATTCCATATGGATGTTTAAGTTTTTCTCTACCTCAGGGAGGGAGTATATCACTTTCTTTTTTATACATAGTCACATATCTCAGCATCCATGACATCTTGCCTTCAAAAATGTCTCCTTTCCACAGAGATGGTCTAGTCCCCCTCCACTGAAGGCATAATTTGCTCATAAACCACAAATGCTATATTCAGAAGGTAAATTCATTGCTGCAATGCACAGTCATCGTCATCTTTCTTCTCTACAGGTATTACAGAAATAAGACTGGTGAGCATGGCTTGAGAAAACCTTGCCCATTTTAGTAACAGCGGAGAAAAAAACTGTGCGAGGGGGCTAGGAATGTTTGATAACATTAGACCAGAAAGTATCTGCTCTGTGTAGTTCAAAGAATTATAGGCTTCTGCACATAAACAGAAGAGGCATGTAGATGTGTTTGCCAGATGATCATTAATTTTGATAATTTTGCACTAATTTAATAGACTTTGGATTAAGAAAGTGTGATTATTGGCTTTTAAAACATGTTTCATAAAAGAATGCGAAGTCCCCCTTGTTAACTTGTGTGTTTCAACACTATTCCCTCCAAGTTTTCAGCTTATGAAAGTTCACTTTTTGTACTGGCTCTAGTAATCTGAGAGACTTCCTTGATCAATGTTTACTCCTGATAATGATTACCTCTTTTATCATTTGTTGGGTACATTGGTGAGATTTCTCTCTTCTTAGAAAATCCTCCCCTTTTTTGAACTGTTGCTTTTGCTTGTTAACCAACCGCTCCTTTTCAAATCAAGACCAATTAGCTTGTGTCTAATGACCATTTTCAAGACACTGGATAGTAGTTTTCTTTGGTTCTTTTGGTATCATTATTTCATTAAAATAGAAATTTGATTACTACCAAAGCCTAACAAAACATCAGAGCTTTAAGTAAATTGTTATTAATTTTTCTCAGAAGTTCTTCAAAGCTGTTGTCTTGCAAAGCAACAATTACTGGTGCCCAACTGGACCAAAAGTACCTTTGAATAGATTACACAGAAGAATACCTAAACTGCTGTGTCCAGCATTCTCCATGATGGAAACCACGGAGAGTCTGCAGCAGGTAACAGTATGTATGAAGGATATAATTGTATCTCTACATGAAGTGGGAAGAGTGGGATATAACCACAGATACAAAGTTTCAGCTATAATTTAGTCCCTCAGTGTTTCATGTGATTTACATGCATCTCTTCCTCTCTCAAAATCAGATCAGAGGATTTGGATTGTAAATGCATAATGCTATAAGCAAGACAATCTACATCCTCTCCACAGCTCACACAAGGGGAGCCCTTCACATGTGACTGAGTCAGTATATATAGAGCTAACCAAAAAGATTTGACTCCCTTTGAAGGAGTGTTATAAACTCAAACATAAAATAGCAAAGCAACAAAAATCTCCCTCTAACACAATCTCCCTCCAAAGCTGACATGGATTTTAAAAATACTCATGTATGTAGTCCATGTCTTTCACTATGGAATGTGGTCCATGTCAAAAGTTGAACTTGAAATGTTATTTACCCATATCCATAATTTATTTGATGAATGAGCAAAAATAAATTAAAATAAATAGAACTGCAAAGAAACACACTTTCTATCTGTCTGTGTTTTGAGTTGTTTGGGTTTTTTTTTTTTCTGTTGGCAGGTAAAGGGAATTCTTTTACAGATGTTTCCAATACAATAAGACACAGGGGATAAAACTAAATGTGGAAAATTGCTGCATAGCACAGAAAGAGTGAAATTGGAAATTTTTTCTGTGACATTATGCTTCCAGTAGAGTAATACTCCATATAAGCTTTATTTTCATTGTGCAGCTTTTTAAAATTAATTACACACACACACAAAATTGTTTAAGTGTTTGTTGATGTGAGTGAACAAATATGTGAACTTATTTTAAATTGCTTCACACTGGATTAAATTAATAAAAGCATTGGTGATGATCAAGATAAAAAGTGTAAAGGTATGAGAAAAAACTGTCAGGAAAATTAGTTCATATAAGGCTTTGGCTTTTCTGCTAGATACTGCAAAACATTTGACTGTTCTGACATCTCTTAAGTAGGGTTAAGTTTAGTATGCATTTTGACATTGATACCACAATCTTGTCTAAGAGGCCATCAGCTCTACACAGCTCTCAAAGGGACACAAAGAAATAATGCTTCATGGAAGGTAATCGCTTTGTCTATACTAAGTTTTCATTCAGGTGATGGCTAAGGTGGCATCAGGGAATTCCAGAGAAAACTTTGTCTTACAACACCCATATCTTCATCCTGAGCTTGTATATCATATAGCTGGACGCACTATCATAGGCCTGGTGCTCCATAAAAGCAACTTCAGGCAGACGATATGCCCAGAGGCCTTCCTGAAGGATCCCAGATGTCATCTGCTGAAACGGCTGGTGGGATGTCTGGGCATTCATAGCTCAGACTGCCAACAAGAGGTGCTATGGGCATAGGAAGCCCAGGCATGGCTCACGCTAGCCTTCAGCCTCTCCATGGCCCAGCCAGCTCAGGTACACTGAAGGGCAGCCTCTCTCTTACAAGCGATGATCTGTTACAGGTGGGAGCCCCATACTAACCTGGTGAACTTCTAGGACAGCCTGTCCTGCGTGCCTTGCCTCACCAAACCCAGACCGTGAATGATGAGCCTAGTTCCTGAGTATGCCTGGAAGTGCTCATCCTGATGTGAATCCAGGAATTTAGGCCCCTCAATATTTCTCATTTTCTCAAGGATCTTACACAGAGTGGTACTATGCACAATTCCTTTGTATGATGCATTACTGGCCTTCAGAACTAAGAAATTGCTGCTTTTCTGGGAAGAAGTTAATATCTGAGTTCTTTACCTATGCCATATGCATGTGTACTGCGTAGTATCCGCATTGTGGACTGTGAGTTGGGAAGTGCACACCCATGATTAGGTCTGGGCCAGTCAAGCTCAGAAGTCAAGAGAAGGTTGTGTCAAGAACCAAGAAGCCTAGGATCAGACCAAGCGGAGGCTTAAAGTCAGGAGCCACTGGATTAAAGAGCTGGGGTAAGCAGGCAGGAGTATAGCTGTATGCACAATGGCACACAGGGTAATTAAGAGCAAGTGGCAGAATTACCTTCTAAACATTGCTAGTTGGCTGTGCATTGGCTCAGCTCTCTCTACCTCGTTTGACTACTTGATGCTGAAGAAGGCCACTTGACTGTTAGGGGACTTGGATAGACAGTGGGGTTTTCTTCACTTGCATAAGTGCTTTACTCAGTTATGGCAGCACAGGTGAGCAGCTCCTGTGATGAGTACAAATGCTCGTATTGAGCAAAATGCTTTCACAGTCATTCCTAGCTTCCAACACGCCATTGCATTTTAGTGTGCAAACTGGTCCCTTCTGCACCTATCCCAGAGTGAGCTCTGTACGCTTTGCATACGGAAAGAGCTCATAGGTTCTGCTTGCTTTCTCATTCCCTGACTTCTGAGCAGTCTCCTTTCACAGCCATGGTATGGTTTTGTTTGTTTGCTTTATTATTATTAACGACCAGTATGTCAATTTTTGTAGATGAGCACCTCAGGGTTCTTCAAACCTCCATCCATGAATGCAGCTTTCTTGTCACTTAGTGCTGATGCTGCCTGGCAGAATTGCCTCTTGGCATCATGGTGTCTGAAGTCATTCTTGGCAGGAGTTGTTTTAAACTCTTAAGTGAAAATGCAGCATCTAAGTTTCTGAGGAAGCACTGAAGACATACTGAAAAATGTCATGCACAGCTTAAAAGGGAGTTGTGCAACCCCATGTACCAACAAGTGAAACCACACTGGGAATTGCAAAGAAGAAACCATTGACAATATCATTATGGAATCTAGCATGGTTGTTGCCTAAGGCTAAATATGAAACCCTTGAAAAAACAGGCTGGTGTTACAGAAATTATAAGACTATACGGGAATTACAAATATCAGAGAGGGGAAAAAACGTTTGTTTAGGAAGTAGAACAAAGCACCTCAGCTTCTGCAATCAAAGACTCATGTTAGAAACTCAGTGGTCGGTGTGAAATTTTTGTCTGGTTTGATGGAATTGACATAGCAAATGAATCAATGTTGGCTGTTTTCTTACTTTATTTTTTCAAGATTTATCTAAATAGTTCTCAAAACTATTACCTCATTACTTTCCAAATCTTCAGTGAGGTCTCTTTTTCATGAAACAACTAGAAGAAATACTAAATGACAAAGCAGGGAGAGATTTGAGGATAATTTTCATACCGAGCTGAAACTGTCCTGTGTAAAAGTTGAGAAATGAGTGCAAGTGCTTGACTTAGAAACGTGGGCAGAGGATGCTGGAAAGATTAATGTGGGATTTAAGTGGCAGTTCATAAGTGTGTGCATTAGAGAGTAAGTGTTTGCAAGAAATATATGGTGCCTTTCATTTCACCCTTCATGCTTCATCGTTATATGAGTTGCTGAAGGTGGTAGAGTCTGTGAGGAAGCACAGCTAGACTACTGCTGCTTTTTTTATACCAACCTCCTATGTGTCTTTTGGCCAGTCACATCTTTTTAGTGTATTTTAGTTTCACTATCCATTAACAATGTCACAATCACAGTATATCTTTTGTTCTGATGTTTTGTGGAAGCATAGAATGATTTGGGTTGGCAGTATCAAATCCTGTGAGCACCATGCAGCACTGAGGGAATTAGAGGAGTGCTGGAACAGAGAGCACAAGAAGTTACACTAGGACACCTGTAGCCATCACTTTGTGGTTAAAGTCACACTAATTTCTCACCAAAGGAGCTCCAAAAACTGAAACTTCATTCATTGGCTCTATGGGAGACTCCATCATCACAGCTGAAGTAATGATATTTTTCTAAGGGAGTTTGTACTCTATCAATTAGAATGTTATTGAAGCAATAAGAATTAGCCTTTATGTGTCTTGAGGCAGAGATTTTGCCTTCCTTTATAGCTGAACAGTGAATAGAATTTTTTGACAATTACTGTGAATAGTAGAAGTGGTATCTTATATGTATTTGAATTAAACAAGGCTTGTGGGACTATAAGCAGACCACCCACTATCTGCTTAATTTAGTTATTGTAACTGCTTCTCCCTTGACTGTGGAAAGTGTCTATCTTTGTCTCGGAGGCCTGAATCATTCATCATTCTCTTAAACCCTAAGCTTTACACTAAACCTCTAGTAGTCACTAGTGGTAGAAATATGGCATGGATCTAGAAAAGTAGTGAAGAATACTGATAGTATTACAGCTGGATAATTAATGAGGAGAAAAGAAGTGTTTCTAATATTTTATTTGATAACCTTCTCGAGACATTTTGAGATCATTCTAGAAATACTGCCTTGGCAGTTAGGGTTATTGTAAAGACCACAGTAGCACTGCCATAATAATATTATCCTGGTTTGAATGTTACGCATTTGTTGGTTTTAAATGAGAGTGGTGGACTGAAGACTACAGAGATTAAAATTTCTCCACAGAGCAGCAAGAACAGGAGTGAGAATCAGTTGCCCTTTAGCGCTCCACCAGTATAAATCAGCTCCATTTCGAGGTTTTCTAATTCCATTGAGGATTCAAACATCTCTGTGGAGAATGCTTCCAGATGGCAACAGTATCTACTGATGCTAATACTGTTAATACCGCTGTTGATGGTTAAAAATAAATGGGTGCTAACACAGCTCCCAGGGATTATGGGAGTAAGTAATTTCAGAACATGTATATTTGGGTGAACTTTTGGTGTGTGTTGAAAAACACAGTGCTTTTCCAATGCTTAGCTGAGCTGTTCAGAACATTCAGATCTGATAAATTTGGTAATCTGTTGAGGATCTCCCTTTAGAGGAGGTGCTGTAGAAATACAAGTAGATTATAGAGTTGTTTCCAGCTCTGCTGGTCCTTGCTGTAATAAGTAATCAGTCCACTGAACACTTAAAAATATAGAAAAAAAAATATGGCTGCATTGAAGAAACAGTTAAAGCCTTTAAAAAGGACCTTTCTTACGTAATGATGTTCCACTACATAAAACAGAACCTGGACAGCAATGACCATGCACTGACAGCCACTTTTAATCTTGTCTAAGATGTAGTTCTACTGCTACAGAGAAGTAAAATACCCTTTTGTTTTTTCAAATCTACAATGTCACTCAGGTCCCCAGGGTTACTATTCCCACTAATGTGATGGTGTAAGAACAAACTTGGTAACGTACAAGGATGGAGAAGTTAATAGTCTGTCCTGGAAAAAGGGGCAGAAATCATTCTGGCTTTGTAGCATCCATTTCCCCTAGAGGAACAACCTTTTATATGGTTCATAAAAAGAGAGGAGTACCATCCAAAGAGTGCTACTGCTCTTATGGAGATTTAAGGGGTTTCTGAAGTAGAGACAGAAAAGCAGGGAGAATTTAGAGTACAGAATGGGCAATTTTGAAGGAGCAACTCTTGATAAAGCCAAGTTGGAGAAGAAGGCTTGGGCTGAACTTAATCTTATTGTAAATGTCTTTTTTTTCATGCATCCAAACCTCAGGAAAGAACTGAGGCTGAACTCAGCTTAGCATGTCGACTATGTTCTAAAGAGGATGTGAAAGGTAATTGCTCACAGATGGCATGGTGATCTGTGATAATTGGAACTGTAGTACCAGCTTCAGGGAAGAAGTTCTCACCTCTCTATAAATGTTAGGTTTCTGATAACTCACAGGGAACTAAATGCTTTCCAGAAGCAAACTATACCTTTTTTTAAAGGCTAGAGTGCATGTTGTATGCCATACATCTACATCACGCTTCTTGTGATTGTTGGCTTCTGTTAAACATCTTAAATTAAGCCCTTGAAAACAATCTCAGATAATACCATGTGCTAATGCAACTCCAGGTCCACTACAGTAACTCATTTCAGAGTGGAAGGGGAAAGGAGATATGGGGATTCTCTTCTGGGAAATAAGGCTTCCTTGATGCTTTTTTTCCTGAAGAGGAATACAGCTATTTTTAACCCAGGGACTCAAAGGGGCCTATCTGCACAGCGTAATATATGTGGCTTGGGGTGGTCAGATTTTGAAGGGCTAATTTAAGTGTCACTTCAGCATGCTGCTTTGAATAGTGTAGGTAGTGATGATCTGTGGTCGTGAAAGGATACGTTCAAGTGTTACAACTTGGTACTTTTTGCCTTGCTGCCCCTCCAGCCAGCCCCCTCTCGGTTCTGGGCCATGGCAGCCAACTCTGGTGTCTCTGAAAGCAGCAGATGCTGCACAAAATGTAGATGGTGCTGTCTACTCATCCTGTCATGTATAAAGCAAGAGCCTTGACTTACAATTGTTACAGAAATAGTGATTTATAGCTGTAAGCACTTAATAATGCCAAAAAGACTTTGTGAATTAGGTGGAACGAATAAACCAACAACTCCCATTTTGCAGAGTGGGCAAAACCGCTTTCACAACAAATGACTTCAGAGCTTATTAAAAGAGAAAACTGCAAGTTAATTAAAGGGACAGGCAAGTAGGGCCAAGACTGAGTGGGAAATAATGCCTCTGTCTATCTTTAAGCAAAACAAAGTGATAGTGAGAGTAAAAAATGAGCAAATAAATAAAATGCCATGAGAAGGGTCAGACTTTTCTAAGCAACACTTTCAAGTCATGTGCCAGACCTCTGTTCTACATATCTGAATTCATGAATAGAATGTCCTAATTCAAAAGTGCTAAGTTAAAAAACGAACAACAAATAAAGCGTCGTTAAAACCTTGCAAGAACACTGGAGAGAGGAGATGAACATATCCCTCCAACTTTTAATACACTTTTTCCTGTCTTCAGCTCAACATACCCTCTCAAACCCAGAATACACAGGCCGAGCTGTTAAAAAACACAGCTTTAACCTATCCTATGGTGAAACAGATACTGCTGTGTGTTAACAGGGAAAATGCCTTGTTAGGGTGAAATTGTCCTGAGCCAGAGAGCCTACACAAAACCTAAACATTTCATCTGGTTTCTGACTGATAGACAAGACCTCATTCAGATCTTTTTTAGCTGGTTTGGTTCTCTTTCTTATGGATTTTTTTTTTTTTTTGAGTAGCATCATCTTGGCCTGTCAACATGGGCCTTATAAATGTTTTCAGGGCTTTGTAGTTAATCTGTGTGAGAACTCACATCAGTTCAAAACTTGACTCAATAGGTCTGAGCCTTTGGCTTTGCACTGCCCTGCTGCTGATCTCATCATTTATTCACAGAGCCTCCTAAGTTCAGCTGGCATCGGGGAGTTACAGTCTACATTCAGCCTAGGTAGAAAAAGCAATTTTGTCAGAAATACATGTTTGTTTTAATACGTTGCTTTTGTGTTTTGCTAGATGCACTCACTTTTGGAGTTAGTGAATTTGCATGGATTTTCATTCTAGGATCATTTTATTTAGGGTTTTCTTGTTTCTCTGAAGTATTGCAATCTCTCTGCTTTCCTGAACAGTTAAAGTTATTTTATAGAATAGTACAAGAGTACAATAGAACAAGAATAATTTGTTGCAGATGTGCATATTTATAGTTTACAGTAACTTTTATTATCTGCACAAATGCATAAAGTCATTAAGATTTGAGGATAACATTTAGGGATATCTCAGGAATTTCACACATTCGTATTTAAATCATCAATATCATTCTTTCAATTCCTAATTCAGTGTATGTTCGAGCTTTTTAATACCACCTATTATCACTGTCGGTGACTCTTAATTTTTTAGGGGATTCAGAAAGTAATTTCTGCCTTGGCAATATTCCTTCTTATTTTTTTTTATATACCACTGCTAGGGGAGAAGAGGAATTATCTATTTTCATAGTAGCACAGCTTGTCCAGGCCATTTTTAGTTCAATGCACTGCCCACAGTTGAAATTACAGCTTTAGAGATTCTTCATATACAAAAGCTTTGGATACATTTCATGTAGAATGATACAATGATTTATGTTCTGAGCATGCAAAGTGTTGTCCAGGTCCCCCTTACTAATCACTGCTAATTTGGTCAGTCTATTTGTACTAGGAGAAACTCTGTTTTAAAAAAAGGATATGACAGAATCTGAAAGACATGAGACTGATAAATGAGCTATCCTTCTTCACTTTTAAAGTGATCTGGCATTTGACCACTGCAAAATTTGAGGCAATTGTCTTCTATTTCACTCCCTACTATTTCTAGATTTTCAGTTATTGGTACCAGGTTTTTCTGTGCCAGTGGATTCAGCAGAGTTGTACACCCAATTAAAAAGCATCACTAAGAAATGGAGACGATACCAAGCTCAGGACAGTGAACACACACCCTCAGCTCTCTATACCATGGGCTACAAAACAGGAAAGATCTTTAACATAAAGTACAAATAATGAAATAAATCACAGTGCAAAGCTGCTTAGAGTGGTATTCCTCACTCTGTCTCATACTGGCTTTCTAGTTATCTGGAACCTCCTCCTGCTGTTGCTGACAGGAAGGAATTTTGCCAGTGGCATTGATAGGAGACAGTTTGCTTCCTTTCTGATGTGGAAATCAGTCCAACAGTATCTCGTGTTTTATATAATGCTTTCTCCTGAAAGAGCCTCTGAGCTTTTCACAAACTATGAATTCAGTCACAGTTTTGCCACAGACCTTGGGTAAAGGACAGCCCATTGTTTCTTCTTCCAGTACATGGCAAGCTGAGAGTTACAAACTGGTGTTTAGGTTCCTTCTTGCACCCAGTAAACGCTGCCTGGGGAAGACTGGATGCCTCAAGGGAGCTGCATGTTTGGTCTCATAGCGCAATGCAAAGCACTGCTGTGTTAAATGCTAAATCCCACCCTCTCCATCCATACAACTCTACAAAGAAAAAATACTCCCTCCCTAGGAATTGCAACCCCCCAATACCTTCTTTTTGAGGAAGCTTGCCTGCAACCTATCTGCCAAAAAAAGAGAGTAAGTCATTGTTTTCGCTCAAGTGTAGGAAGGCAACTCTTGCAGTAGGACAATCTCAGTGGCTAGAACACTGATCTGAGAGAACAACAGTGGCTGATTTTTTTGTCTTCACATGACTGGTGAAGACACCCACATCTGCCAAAAGTGAGCACTCCCTATGGCTACAGGCCATACTCTCCTCCCTTTTGTTGAAGCTGTTCCACTTAAAGGGAATTTGTTGCAGACTCATTGGCCCAGTGAGGGGGAACATGATACTTGGTGTATATTTTTTGACACTTATCAGGGAAAAGAAGAGGACTGGGTTTAAGCTACTGCTTTGGGAGAGGGTTTTTGTTTCACATAAAACAGCTATTCTGTGAAGTACCTGTGCTGACTTTGGAGCAAGACCTGGAGCTTGGAACTTTGTCTCCCCTCATTAGCTAAAGAAACAAAATTCTCTACTATTCCTCCACAGGCAGCATCAAAATCAGTGTTCTCTGCAGAGTGTTATGTATTTGGGGTCTTCTGAGAATTAGCCTTTCCAGGAAGCCTGGCAGATGGGCCTGATGGAGATCATGGTTTTAAGGATTACAGTTTTGATGTGGCTGATGTTTAGGCATGAAACACCTCCTTTGAATGTGTATCTAAGCAACTGATCCAACTTCACCAAAGAAGTTTGATCTTCTCACTTCAGAACTCAGATACAGATCTTTCAAGCTGCTGACTAATATTGAAGCATGAGGTCACCCTTCCTCTCCTGCTGTTCCACTCCACGGTTGAAATATGTTATCTCCCCAGTACGATATGGAGTTTTTTAGCTGTTAAGGCAACACTATACAGAAGGCAGGATATTGTATCTGTTTGAAATGGCCTTAGGAATGCAATCATCATTGGTGATTGTGTGAAAAGCACCTTAGGGTGCCTGATCTTTAAAATGGTTGTGGTCTTAATTTTATGCCTATATTCAAAAGACACTATCATAAAAAAAAAAGCAAAACAGAAAACTCACACACGCTCCTGCCTCCTTACATCGTGCTGGGCAGTGATTCAACACTGAGTCAGACCTTTCTACTGAGACAGCCATGCTCTTTCCTGCAGCAGGAAAAAATGTCAGGAAACTGGAACTCTACAATTCCAAGCACAAAGTAGTGGCCTTGGGTCCCCTTTGTGCTTTCATAGAAGGTCCCATTAACATTAATCAGCATTGGGGACAGAGCAGCTAAGGAACAGTTCAACAGAGAATGCTAATTTACTGTTTAAGAATGTTGGTTGGGTTTGATGTCTTTTTTTTTTTTTTTGTTAGCTGGTTGGTTTTTTGGGGGAGGAAACTATACGCTATTCCCAAAGGGAAGGGATGATAGCAGTTGTAGATCAATCTGAAACATGAGCACCACAAAACAGTCACTGAGCTGCACAAGGAAGGGGTTTGAGGCTACGGGTCCATGGCCAGGGGATTCAGGTGTGTGTGGGCAGTCCTGGACTCTTCCTCCAGGATATCCTTTCTCCACAGTTTAAACATACATACAGTCTTGGGAGGCAGGACAGCAACGTGTCAGACCTCTATGCTTCTCTGCTGGCCCTGGGATTGGCATAAAAGTCCGCACAGGGACACGGTAGCCACTGAAAAGGTGAAGTCTGCCTTCCTGTCTCACACACACTTTGGCTAGGTGCTTTTCTAGGAGCCCAAAAGTTTTGTGTGAGTGCTATAATTACTAAATGAGGCTACCATTTGAAATACAAGAGCTGATAGTATTTATCTCTTCCAGCAGCTGCATCCTCAAAAGTGAGCCCTGCTCACCTGCTTGAAAAAAACTTTCTAAGCACCTACTCTCAGGATTTAAACCGGAGGGAGTTCAGGCATCTGCCTGAGCTCTGGTTCAAGGCTTTAAGCCTCAAAGAGATGCAGGATTTCAGATAGACCCTAGGTTTAGTGTTTCCTGCTGGCTCTCATTAGAAAGCTCCCCTTGCATCTTGATGCCTTAAGGTTATCATTCAGACTGCTGGTCATTTATAAGGGTCTCAGTACTGAAGCATGATTTTGGTATATATTTTGAAAGAGGCAGGCATCTAAGCATGAGATACTGCAGATTTTTTACTTACATACTACTATGTCTCTTATTTGTTCTAGGTAACTTGATATATATGTGTAGAGCAATTAAGTAGGAGATGGGACTTTTGCCCAATCATTTCATGTGTGACTTTCGGAACGTGTGACTTAAATCCTTTTGGTATCTCAGCCTGTCATCTGTTCTCTTGGATACCCTGCTGTTTATCATGCCTGGCTCCCATTTTAATTTTTTCAGTCTGGATTGCAAGCTGTTTTAGACAGAGACCATCTTTTCTATGTTTGTCTTATGCTTGATACACAGTGAAGTTCTATCCTACAGTCGTAACTAGCAGCAGCGCTAATTCTCCACAGGCAGATGCTGAGGCCAAAAAGGTTGCTGGAGTTCAGGTCATTTGCCTTTAAAATTTTCTTTAATAGGAACTGAACGCACTCTGCTTTTTGGAGGAACAAATTCACTTTCTAGGATAGTGATCAGTGTTAAAAATTATGTGTTGGCTGAGATATAGCTGGAATTCCTTGTTGCCAACAGTTTTATTAAGTCAGTGGTCCCTGTTCTGGTTAGTATGTGCAAATGCAGCAGAGCACACTGCGGTTTCAGTGCCTCTCCATGATTGCTTGTCATCTTATGTAGCAAGTCAGTCTGGCTACTGCACTTTCTCTGCAGTCATAGCATTAAAGAGCTGGTGATGCATCACCAGTGATAACCTCAGCACCGTTCCAGGGAAAAGCTGTCAAGATTTTGTTTTCACCTTCTTCTGACTAACTGCAACTTCAGGGCATTTTACAGAACCTTCATGTTTATTCTCCTGATTAGCATCAGAGTTTACAGTGATGAATGAGTCATTCACTAGTGCAGCCATTTAATAAGCTTTTCTGGGGTCCACCTTAATGTGAGTCAGAAAAGTATGAGTGCAGTGCATCCAACAACTGAGAACTAGTCACCTTATCTGAGAAATGATCACCTTATTCTTTCAGTAAAGGATTAGTTTTGAGTTGTCTGTGCAAAACGAATATCTGCAGTACATATTCTGTGGCATTTGTGTGGTGGCCTAAACTGAAATTTTACTGTTTTCTTTCTGGTCAGCTTGCTTTGTTTTACTCTGTTTTACCAAAAAAACAAAACAAAACAAAACAAACCCACCCAAAAAAACCCAAACCCCAAAAAACCACGGCTATCTGAAATTGAATGGTTTAAATGTTCTGCTACGCTGTCTTCATGGAAAAGGTAATAACTTTTCAGTTTTTCCTATTCTCCAGTGCCTTCTAGACTTGACATCTTGCTGCAGCTTTGCTTTATTTTCCCACTGTGTTCCAAATACCTCTGTGAAAGTGTGTTGGGGATTAATTCTTCATGCTTCTCAGCTACTCTAATTTTGTCTAGAATACTCCCATTTTTTTCAGGCTAATGAATCTGTTTTCCATTGATCTCTTAATTCTTTCTCTAATTTCTACTGTCTATGCTGTGGAAAGGTGGTTTTCTCTCAATAGAATTTAATGCACAGAATTGAGACAGAATGTGAGTGTAAATCTTATTGACAAAGCTTCTACTCCCTTTAACCCACATTTTGTTTAGGTAAGGAACGATAGATTAAAACCCTACATTGTGCCCAGTCTGCACCAATGTCATGTAAACTGACCTGTAGCTGTCATATAAGGTTTTGACAGTCTTGATTGTTTTACCTCACATTCATAAATAATGCAAGTGCCAGTTATGGCAAAAATGAATAGTTGCACAGAAAACCCAAATTGTGCAGTGTAGTGCAAACACACTGAAAAAGTAGCAAAAGAAAGACTGCAAGGGTGTTGAGGTATGAATTGGACAGGTATTCAAAGACACAAAAGTCACGTATCAGTTATGTAAATTGTAGTGGATATAAACCACTACAAATGGCTTTGCTCATCAAAGAGTGGCTGTTAGTAGGCAATTATTTCTCATTATCAGTGTATATTTTCTGAAGTCAGTGTAAGGCAGTTACAAGAACTTGTTATAAGCAAGAGTGTTTCGATAATTAATTAATTGATAATTAAGAAATAGAAGGCTCAGTTAAATAGAATAGGAAAAAACACGCTCCTTTAGTCCTATAAGCAAACAAAATGGTAGCTTATCGTTTTACAGCTGAAGTATGAAGTGTTCTGCAGGTAAACTGACACAAATTTATTTCGGAAACCTTGATTTCTAGTTCTGATCTCTTAAAAGGAAAACCTCAAGTTAAACAGCAATTAGTATAAAATGTTGATGGAAGAAGGTGAGTATGTAAGGGAACAAACAGCAGCTTGCTCAAGCGGAAATTAATCTTTGAGTTATTGAGCAAATGGGAAAGATGGGTTATGTGTTCTGTGCAGCTGGGCTTATCCTGTAGTTTGTCTGCCTTTTTTTACCTAGACTGAATCTTAATAATGTTAGCTATGTAATTTGCCATAGAATAATAAACTTGGAATTGGAGCCTGCGATATTTTTAGCAATGCCTTACTTTTTCTTTCTGTTAATATTTCCCCGACTCTCTCCCACCTACATCCTCATTAGTCACTACTGCAAGAAAATTAATAACAACTTGCATATTGTGAATTTCGAGTTTCACACATTCCTGCACAACTCTCTTCAGAATCGTCAAATGACTTCAGTCCAAGTGAATCTGCCATTTCTGTATTTATTTAACCTTGGTTTTACTGAGTTGTGGGTGGAATGAATGGTATCAAAATGTTTAGCTTGTGGTGGTTGGAGGCATTTTCATTGTATTTTCCTCTTGTTATGACACTCTTGTCTGTTTTATTTTTTGTTTTGCTTGCAGCAAGTGTGCATAGTCCTCAACTTGAGTTGTTTGTCAATTAAACAGTTGTTCCATTTTTAGTATGTTTAAGAATAATTTAGAAGCTTTTTTTAAGTTGTAATTATGTTTCAGGCTTTGTATGCTTGGACAGAAATTAAGGACAATTTGAGGAAAAGACTACTCTACAGTTTCAGTTAACCTTTCTTATTATGTAGATTTTTCCTCACTGCTTCATATTAGGCGAGGGCCAGTGTACAATGTAAACTGCAAAAGTACAAAAGCAATTACTCTCATACCATGGGGCAGTGAATTTCTTACCTGGGTATTCTTCATGAGGGCATAGGTGGGAATAGCTAACAGAGTAGCCAGTTCTAAATGGATGGCAATGCTACTTGTGAATTAACTCCTGAGACAGCGTCAGTTCCCTACACAGCATCTTAAGGCAAATCAGTGCACAAGAGTTTCTGCTTTGATGTAGTAGCGTAAGGAGGAGTGAATAGAATGTGGTAGCCTCAGTACCTGTCTCAAACTAAAACAATGCTGCTCGTGAATCAGTACTGTTAGAGGCACTGTCATTCTGGTAATGCATTGGAGAAACAAGGGACTAATCCCTGTTCTCCAGGAGGCCAGCTGCTTGACTGGGGCAGATCTTTTCAATCAGCATTCTTGTTGGTGATTAGGCCTTCTTAGAAAATCTTCTGACCACCTCTACTTATCAGGAAGCAAGGTGAAGAAAAGGAAATGTATTCAGTATGGATGGGATCTGTATGAATGCTATCCTAATTGAGGGTTTTTTTCACGTTATGTACATTGAGGCCATATCAAGGGTTCAGAAATGGAGGAAAAGCACTTGTGAGCATGTAGACAGAATATTCTGATTTTTTTTTTCCTCTAAACCACAAGTATTTAAAACTGACAAATCTCAGCTAGTTCTACCTAACTGGCAGGTGGCAGAGAAAAACATGGTGAGGAACTGGAGCAGGAACAGAAGAAAGAGCAGAGTCTCAAGAGGAGGAAAAGGGAGGAACCTTTTCTCAGACACTGGTAGAAGTGAGTTGTTCATCAGCAGGGAAGTGGAGAGGACAAGTGGCTTTTAGTCATGCAAATAATGAGGTAGGAGGGCTGTACTGCAAGGCAGATCTGAGAGCGAGCCCTGTTTAGAGGACTGTGTGTCAGTGCTCAGTTAAGAGTTCTTTGATTATTAGAAAGGGTGCAGACTGTGTCTGGAGTTTTCACTTCTAGCTTCAAAGGACATTCTTCTTGGCACAGAGGAAAAAGAGGTTTATTTTCAAATCAAACCAAAACAGACTTTGTAGTAAAAGAAACCACAATTTTCTTATTACTAAGAAGGCACACAAATCTTTTTCATTTTTAAATGGAGATAGCCTCTTGACTATGCTGTTACAGCCTACCAATTACTGTCTTAATTGCTGCTACCAGTTAGCTTAATTGGGAAATCAACTGTTGATTTATACAGTTAATATTCCAAACACATTTGCATACATGAACACACAGCCTTGATTGATTTTTTTTTTTTTAAAAGATGTCAGAAAAATACCTAGCCACTTTGGTGGTTTTGATTAACTCTCCAGAAAGAAAATTACCCTCTGCAAACAAAAAGTGGACTTGGACTAACTCATTAAAGAAAATTACTTCAAACCGTAGCACCAACAAACACAGAAAGAACTTACATTTAGGCATTTCGGTTAATTCACCTAAACTGCCTTTTCACTGCATACCTGTTACTGTTTTCAGGCTTGTCTTGTACATTGCCTCTATGGCCCTCACCTGCTTCCTCCACTAGGTCAGGAATTTACTGCTACTCAGACATCTACATTACATGCTACAATCTGACCGTGTCCATTAAAAGTCCAGAGATGTTCCCTTTCACCATCATTTTTCTATCACATCAGGCTTGGCATTAATAAATGGGTTTTATTTCTTACCAGTAATTCCTAAATTATTGGAGTATTGCTGCAGGCTTGGAGGAAGCAGGACAGCACCTTGGTTAGTCCCGCAAAAGTACAAATACACAGTATCAGTCCTATGCCCATGTGCAAAAATAGTATGTGTACAGGAAAAAAAATTAATCCTGACAATGAAGGCTAAATATTTCCAGAGCCTGCACTTGAAACCAGGGGGGTTTTTTGTGAATTTTTGAAGCACGGTAAATCAAAGTGCTAGAATGGTGACACAAGACATGCTTCAGGACTTTAATGTGTGTAGAGGATTGGATGGGTTGTTCAGAGGACTGAAGTCTAGGTCGGAGGGGCTCAGAGGATTGCCATGCTGGTACAAATGGGACTGTGTTGCCTGCTGTATTCTCAGTGCTGAAAGAGCAAACCAGTTGCTGAATTTGTTTGGGATGTGTGAACCATTTTCTTCAGAGTGATAGTATCATGGAGGAAGTTTGGGAATTGCTGACTGGTTTGAAGTGTGTGTTGAAAGGAAAACACTGGCCTCAGAAGCTTAGATCTCAGCTACTTTGCTGTAATTGCACACAATTATATCACTTTTATGGAGGGTTTGATTGTAGTTCTAAAACCACGAGATTACTACATAAGAAAACTGGATTACACGTTTCCTCAGTAGGAATCTTGCTGCTGAGACCGGTATTTGCTCAAGTCCATCATTATTCAATTGAAGAGCTTGATGCTCCTGAAGAGAGACGAATTACTGCTTTGAAGAGCTGTACTGGCAAGGAAGAAAATACCAATGATGTTACTGGCTAATTATTTTCAAGTCAATGATAGGGCTATGTTATTACTGCAGAGACTGAAATGCAGTGTTGAAGATGTTGCATTTACTGATGAGAAGCTCTTCGTTCTGACAAAGAACTGGCTTGCTGGCAGGCAAACTGGTCCTGCTGCTAAAGGGAAATTGGTAGTGCTAGAAGATTGTTTGTGAGACCTTCAGGAGGGATATAAAGCACTTTAGAGAGTTTCTCTGAGGCAAACTTGAAAAATAAAACCACAATAAAAAACCCCTGCTCCATTGTAGCAACAATAAAACATCCCTATTAAAGCCCACTCTTACAGGCTTTTTTGAAAGGCAGAGACCCTTGGACACCAGTGGAAGTTTTGTATGTTTTTAGGGTTTATTCTTCAACCTTAAATTTGAGTTTGATTTATTTTCAGGAATGTTCATTCTATAACAGGACTGCAATATAACTTTTTGTCTTACATATTGTGAGAAGGGAGGATAAGAAGAGGAAAATGAGAATACCAAGAAAATGATATTGCAGATAATGTTTTAATGGGGACACTCATAAGGGAGAAATAAGACAGAGAACAAAAAAGGACAATATGGATGAAAATATTATATGATGAATGATTTGCAGGGTAAAAAAGTTGATCTTTTGGCTCAGCTACAGTGCCTGTTGAGGGGGCTTGGGCAGCTGCAGGGCCTGTGGGTCTGCTCTCTCCCTCTGGATGGTGCTGTCTACTCTCAAGCAGTGTTTGATAGAGATTGTGGCCAGGGCCCAGCACAGTGCAGTAAGTTGTGTCTCCTTAGAATACCCACAACATTTTTCTTTCAAATATTCTACCGTTTTATCAGGGTCTTGCAGTTGTTCGGGAGTGAAGCTCCAAACCATTGGGGGTGAGAAGGTCTCTAGATACCTGCCCATAGTCTCCCACGTGCCATGCCAGCCCTGACCATTCAGCCTTGGGGAAGATCCTTGGGTGGTATTCTTGAAACAATTTTTGCTAACCCTGAACAGGAGTTGGAAAACATTCAGGAGACATAGCAATAGGAATATACTGGCCTGAACATTCCAAGGGTATTCAAAATTCTCAAAAATTGTTGTAACCAACCAAAAGGGGAAAGGGGAGGTGAAAGAGTGGAGAAGGTATCCCCCCCCCGTCTTTCCCATATATTGGGTGCAATTATTAATCAGTTCTGAAAGATACTGACCGAGGTACGGGCCTGACCGAAATGCTACATACAAGTACCAGCTCAGACTCATGACCGTCGATGATATCATAAGTCATTATCACACAATACAACAATATGAGAACAGGAACCCCTCTCCCAGAGGTGATAAACAGCGCCGCAGGGATTACATAGAGTAAACACGGGTTTACAAACCAGAGCCATGTGACCAAACAGAACATCAGTATGACCACCGACTGTTTCAATAACATTATAGATGCTTATAACAACTTCGTTTTAACACACCTGCGTCACACTTGTCGTTATCACAACCCCTCGGGCCCCACGTTGGGCGCCGAAAAGGACTGGCGTGGTTCAGCCCCCGCCGGCAGCTGGGTGCCACGCGCCGCTGGCTCACCCCTCCCCCGGCGGGCTGGGGAGGAGAACGGGAAAACAACGGCAAAGCCTCGGGGGTTGGGGTAAGGGCAGGTTACTGGGACAACAATCAACAACAGCACTGATAACAGATATTCACAATGGGTGATAACAGAGAACAATTTACCGATCCAACCACCGACCGGACGCTCAGCCCGTCCCGGAGGCACGCGGAACCCGCCCCTGCCCGACTGGCCCCCTTTTATGGTGAGCATGACGTCACATGGTATGGAATAGCCCCCGGCCAGCTTGGGTCACCTGTCCTGGCTCTTTGTGAAATTAACTCTGTCCTTGCCAGAACCAGGACAGACAGAGAACAAAAAAGGACAATATGGATGAAAATATTGTATGATGAATGGTTTGCAGGGTAGAGGAGTTTGAGGTAAAAGGAGAGGAAGTAACAGCATTTCAGAGCACTAGCAATAAGCCAGAGAATAGTCACACCTGTAGAGGATCTGTTGTCATGTTGTGTATTGGTTTTGAACAAATCAATTTTCTCCTGAAACACATTGAAACTTTTTGTCCACTATACTTTTAAGCATACAGCTGTGGCTGCTTGCATTTTTTTTTTTTTTTTTTTTGCTGAGCTTTCTGGGTTTACTGAAGCATACACTAAAGAAATTTTCAAGGACATCCACACAAAGATTGGTATTTGATGTCGTAACTCATGAAAACTGAATTATGTAAAGAAGGCAGATGTTTTGCAAAACACCTTGTAAAAGTGATTGTTCTGCCTCACAAATGACTCACCAACTATCCCACTTCAACAAGAGTTTGCAGAGTGGCAGACTTGGATTAAAGCACTGTGCCTTTGTTAGAAGTGTTCAGTCTGTGACAGTATCAGGGCCTCCAAGAATATCCAGAGGAATACCTTACCAATACAAAGCCCCCAGAACTGCCCTTTGTTGAATTTTTGTTACTTTCTCCGTTCTTCAAGCTTCACAGAATTTGAGCTGGCTTTAATGTCTAAACATATCTCTAAACATAATCAAGCTTAGCCTGGTATAAAACAACTGCCAGAGAACCATAAGTATGTATGTATTTCTTGGCTAATTCAGTGCAGTATGCCTTTTTGGTTTGAACAATAGTATGTAAGGGAGTGGTATGCCTCCTTTAGGTAGGTTGGAAAAAATTGGTTTGCCCATGCTGGCACGGGCAGGTTGAGTATCTTTTGCTATTTCCCTAAGACTTGTATATTCAGTAGAGTTCATTCCTGGATCAGATTGCTTTTATTGTACCAACCCACATACCAGGGTATCTTCTAGTAAGCCAAAAAATCCCTGTGATGTGGCTTGTTGCCCTTATTTGACTGATTGTTTAGGCTAGAAAGTCTACTTAGGACCTAAAATGAAAAAGGTATTTCCATGTATCATTGCCATTTTTTTATTGTCTTAAATGGTTGAAATTTAAAACTAAACTTATGCTTTTATTCTTTATACTTTAATGCTTAAAATTTGTACTCATTTTATCAAGCTGCATTGGCTTTAATACTTACATGTATTATGTGGTTCTCCATTGCCAATAGCTAAGCTTCTAGATTAATAAGCCTATAAATTGATAAATAACTAGTACATTTCTGTGAATAAGTTGTTAGCATGGGGCTTAGTTACATTCAAATGTTCAAAATATGAACTGATTACAGAGCATAATTTTTACAATCCATTTTCTAGACTGAGTAGTCAAATGGAAACTTTGCCTACCATTACTAATACATTACTTTTCTACCATTATTTTCTTAAATAGAGTAATGAAAGTAACAGAAATTACTTTATGAAGAATGCAATAAACTGTTTATATATTGTCATTATTTTTTATTTCTTGCAGCGTTTAGTTAGTTCTAAGGTGGACCAAGTAATAAACATATGTGGTTTCCTGTCATCTTAGCATCTATCTTCTAGTCTACGTCATGTTGACGGTTTCTACCCTATAGCTTTCAGGCATTACGTTGCTTGTGAGATGTTCCAGTGTTGGTCACAGCAAAATGGAAATCAAAAGTTAAAATGGGAAGGCTTGATGCCCACAATGCATCACGTCCACATTATTGCTGTTATCAGGTCCATTAAATACTCATGATTGCTGTAGTGAGCCATAAATTTACTGTGAGTTTCAGTCACTAGAGGGCACTTGAACGGTTTTCATACATACCATCCAGTAAATGACAAAAATACATACCAAGCTCTGTGGGAGTGCAGACTGGGCATATAAATATAACCTGTGATGCACTAAGCTTTATACAAAAAGGAGACTATACAGGAGAAAAGGAAGATTCCAGACTCCAGAATGAGAGTAGAAATGAGTAAAAAGTAAAACCATTAAGAATGTAACAAGGCGGCACTGATTTTCTAGCTGAAAAATGATGGAGAGAAATTTAATTATTTTTTCATTAAAACCATGAGGCAGATTTATCTGTTACTATAAAGAAGGAGGTACAGATCAGCTTTGTTTTATCTGCACTTGAGGATTTTTTAGTTTCTTGCCAGTCTACCTGTAAAGCTCGTATTGTGTTTCCTCTCCAAATTACTTTTAGTAGTTTATGACCACCAGGCTCTGTGTTATGGAAGAAGTCTTCTTAGATGGATTGAGGTTTCTTTCTTTTTTGAGCTAATTCCTGCTGAGAAATTTAATTAAGATCTTGAAGGTGATGTATACTTTGGCTTACAGTTAAAAGACATGTTTACCTCTTCTTTTTCCTACTAATTACTACTCCCTTTCACAGTGCATTTCAGTCGCATAACTTTACACCAAAAGCCCTAGCCAAAATCATGGTTCACTTGCCTCTAATATTTCTTTCTCTATTAGAAGTGGGATTGTAGTTTCTAATTTATTTTTGTTTGCCAGAATGCAGGGTGGGGGGAAAAAGTGTTCATTGTAATATATATGAGTTTATGGATTTCTTTAACAAATTGAAAAGAAAGGTTCAGATTGTAGCCTTTAAGGTCAGTTCTGAGCAAAAAAGGCTCTGAAGTGCACTATGTCTCATAAACACCCACTCCTGTCTATGTTTCTTGATTCAGATTTGTTCTGAGTTGGTCTGTAACAGCAGTTAACCGTAATGAAGACTCCAGACCACCTCAAATATGACAGTCAGCTAGTGAGGCTTCCTGTTTCTTTTGCCCATATGCTGCATGGTATAGGGGGCAAACACAACCACACTGCGTGTGCAGGGTAGATTTATACAAAGCTGGAGGCTGGAAGACATCTTATTGCATCCTGCACGCAAGCAGTTCAACTCATCATCTAAAAATCAAAAAATTCTTTGTGAATGTCCCAGGATCAGAAACTGGACCTTTAGATAGTAGCTTAAAGAAATCTTTCTAAGGAACAAAATCTTATACAATCATAGAATCATTTAGATTGGAATAGACTTTTAAGATCATTGAGTCCAACCGTAAATCTTCCTAGGTGGTGAGAATCTTGGAGGTGCTACCCTTTTGCAACTCATGGAAAGCTGGAGCCCTCCTAACAAGCAGGAACTAGGATTCTTTTTGGCTAGACTTGATATAGGTAGACTTTTCAGTTTTGCTAACAAAGAGGCACTCAATTGCGTTAGTTACCTTTCTAAAATAACTTGCTCTCTATTGACTCTGAGTGCTAAAATAGTCCCAGATAATAACTACAAGTAAAACAGGTAAAGGAAAATAGAAATGTGTATCATTTTTCCAGAGTTTCCTGTTTAACAAAAGATGGTGGCAAAACAATTTTCAAAAACAGAGTATCTAGAAAAGTGTCTCCACATATCTGTCACTGTTTGAGAGACCCCTGGAAAAAATGACCAATGCTTTCCTGCTAAAGACCTTGAAAAGGAAATAACAGTTGAACATATTCGAAGTTACGCTGTATATAAATCAGTCATATGGCTTCAAGTGTTGTTGTACTTTTCCAATTATGCCTACCATCTAACATTCACTTTTTCCATTAGTGAAACGCTAGATATTCCCTTTGGCAGCTCTGCTTAAATCATTTGGGATTCACATTTCTATTTTCCTAGGGTGACACATTCTACTTCCAAGATTGATACTGAAACTTGTTTTGCATCGCTAATTGTTGCCTTATTTATGCTGTAACCCCGGGATATAAAAGACTAGACACTGAGCCGAAAGCATTGAGATGAGTTGGAGTAACTCCACTGAATTTAGAGAGAACTCCTCATCTCAGTGAAGTAAATGGGAGATTTGTCCTTGACTTAAGAAATGTCAGGATGCTACCCAGTGAATTTATTCAGACTGACAGCAGTGTAAATTAAATTAAAATATGGCTGGTTTGGGGCTGTGGAATAATACAGAATGCACCGGGGTCACTAATTTTACAAATCTTACCAGGTGAATTGTGCAGGCAGGCAAACCATCTGAGCCATAAGAGAACATGATGGTTTGGAGCCTCAGACTTTTCTTCTTGGATTACTTTGCATTTTCTTGGAAAACATATCTTTCTCCAGTGGGAACTGGGATGTTAATGGTCCTTCCCAAATGAGCTAATTAACTGCATTTGTGTGCGCTACAAATTAAAAAATAAACATAAAAAATATTTAGGGCGGTACCAAGACTGGACTTTTTGCTTTCTGTGTTTCAAGTTACTGTTTCCAGAACACTGTGAAGTTAACTCATGAAAGCCTACCTGATTAAAAGCCCTCTCTTTCTCTATCGATTTGCTTCAGCCATGGGATTAACTGTAAATCTTGACTTCTAGTCACAGTTTGAGAAATTCAGTATTGTGAGTCTTACTTGTTGAATTAGTTTAGTCTTTATCACTGTAACATCATCATATCCTGAGTAAAATGTAGGGAGAGACCTCAGGTTACATTTCTGATCTTTGGATCTGAAATCTGTTCACAAAATGTACTGAAGTACTTAAAACTTTAACAGAAAAGTATGTTCTATATTTTTACCTCACGCCTCCGTTTAATTTGGCTTGCTCATTATGGAGAAAGATTTTAATCAGTGAAGTTAGTGAACTGGCTAATCTGTCATTATTTTGCTTTTCATTACCCTCCAAGATCATTCCTGTGCAGCTCCAGTATATTTAACTAAAATGAGGATTTAGCATTCTAAGGCACCAGCTTGTAATGATTCATTATTTCTAATATATTCAGTTCATACCAGATAATTTCAAAGTAAATCCTTTTAACTAGTTCCCTCCAGTGCTCCTTATTTGAGCCTTGTGCTCAGAAGGACTCCTGGAATCACTGCCCATTACAACATCTCAGGGAACTGGAAATTTACCTTAAAAAGAAAAAGCAAATTAGTGCTGTTAAATGAGGTCTGCTCTAAGGTCATTGACTCACTGAATTCCAAACAATATATAAGATCACTGTCAGTCCCTATATTTACTGCATATTCCTCCTTCGAATGTCCTGTTTATTATTATGTAATGAGAAGTTGTGCCCCTGGATTACCTTTATTCAAATATGGAAATGAACTGATAGAAAATAGGTGCATGGATATTTGATTCTCAAAAAAAAAACCCCAAACAACAAATGTAGTAAGTGGAGAAAGATTAAATTCTGTGACTACTGGACACCATAGATAGTCGGAATTGTTAGCTTCCTAAATATCCTCTCAGCCCAGAGCTTGTCTAAACCCTTCAAATGCCTCTAATGCAAGTAACTTGCCTTTTGATCTCCTCTTTCTCTGACATGATGCCAGTGCTATTTATCATGAGTAAAATCTATAGCCATGTTAGATTTAAGTCAGATAATTTAGGTTCATAAATGACAAGTGATTCATTTAGGGAGGAATACAGGCCTCCATTCTCCTCCTATGGAAGTCAGTGACAAGCCTACCTTAGCATTCTTTGGTTTAGGGCAGGGGCCACAACTTAGGATGGTTGTATCCATCTTATTCAGTGAACTGGGTTCCAACGACATCAGCTGTTAGGTCAGTCCAAAGTGGAAGAGATCACAGAGGGATAAAATACAGCAAGTCTTCAGTGTGTGAAGGACTAGACCATTTAAACAATAGAGATTATGTAAACTTTATTATTTTCTTTTCCTCATCCATATTATAAAGCATTTTACTAAAGCTGGCTGGGAAGCAAAAGTGCAATTTTATGAATATTTCTCACTAAAACCCTAGGATTTTTTTTTTCCCTATGGAAAAAGCCAGTATCTAGATGGCTATAGCAACTAGGTGGGATATGGAAACCACACATTCAAGTCTTTGCTCTACCTTAGAAGAGGATCAGCAACCTAGATCTTCTACATGTCAACTGGGTGACCTAATCAATAATCTCTAGTATTTGGCCACTTTTAAAACTCTCTTGTGGGCACTCTTCAGCTCAGTATAGCTAAGGACTCACTGGGTCAAATTAAAAAGTTCTCTTAAGCCCACAGAATAGACTACTTGCCTGGGAGACAGCACATCCTTCTTTAAAACATCTTGAACCACATCTCATCCGAGCACCAGATAATTAACTACACCAATCTGTGCATTGTTAATGTTTAAATTTGTTTCAGAATTTCGCTGTTGGCAGCAAAGCTTCATTAGAAGCATTACTTACCATTGGTCAGGGGGTTTGCCTAATGGGCATTTTCCAGAGTAGAAGTCTTTTGCTGAAAATAATTTCTAAGCAGCATTGAATGGAAAGGTAAGCTAGATGCTAAAACAATTCTTTTAGCTCCTCAAAAACTTTTAGAAGCAAATTTAAAACTTGCTTTTGAACCATAGGCTGTCAAGTAATATACAGTCTAAATATTAATTAGAGGAAAGAGAGTATCTTTTAATTAACTGTAATTTAAAATGTTGAATGCAAAAAACATTTTATCAGCACAGCTTTTTTGTTGTTTTTTAATTGTTACCTCTGGCCCTCTAAAATTCTTAGTAATCCAAATTAAATCTTTCCCAAAAGACCTAATTAGGCCTTTCCCAAAAAACATAGCACAGAAATGTCAAGAATAGCTTCTGCAATATGTTGGGTAAAGGACACCCTTGTCAAAACAGGATACCTGGTCAGAACCACGGATCACTCAGCACTCTCCCTTCACACACATTGCTGCCCAGATTAGAGATAGCCAGGAAGTGCGTGTTGTTTACTTGGAAGCTGGCATGAGAACTGCACTGATGTTCCAGCTCGCCAGGATGGAGAGGGGACGTAATAAAGAATGCAGCAATCATCCACAACTTCCCTCCCTCATCCTCCACGACTTTTTGACCATTAGCTGAGTTTACATTTAACAATGGGGGGAAAAAATAGTCATGTCGTCCTAATCTTTTCTTGTTAATGGGTTTCAGTTTAACTATACTTGCTTGGATGGGTTTTTGTTGTGGGGTGGGGTTTTTTTTCCTCATGTTAAATTCGGTTTCTTTAGACTACTTTCCTCAGTCTTGTAAAATGTTGCTAGTTGTGTGAGTGCTGCACACTCAGGGGGCCAGCATCCTGTGTTTGGAGTTGGGTACAATGGCAGTGACAATGTGTGTCCTCTGTGACACGATGGCAAAATTCTATGTGAATTGTTCTATACATTCACACACATGGTCCATGAGTTTACTCCGTAGAAAATGCTGCAGACAGAGAAAAAAACCCACAGCTTTACAATGGCCATGAAAATAACGTAGTTTATAGGGCTGAATATCAAAGCTTTTAAAAGGCAAGAATGCCCTTCATGGTCACTGTCGTGTGGTCCATTACTCTTCTGGGTTTCTGGAAGCTCATGGGGAAGACAATGTCCTGGACAAGCAGCCTTCACGAAAGTTTTTCAACACTACAGAACTGGACCTAATAATACTGTGCTTTTATCTCCTTGTGCTTCTGGGTTCTGTCTTTTTGATTTGTCACCAAAGTCACCCAAAACCAGGAATAAAAAAGTGTCAGGAACATTTCCTTAGTTAGTATTTTTTGCATGGAATAAAGTGAACAATGACCCACAACAGGTATGAAGGTAGAACTGTATAAACACATGGAGAGTTAGTAGTTTTTTCTACAGTGGTCACTTAAAAGAACCTTGTGGGGAAAGTCTGCCTCATGTTAAAAGATAGAAAATACCAGTAATGACAGTTCTGTGGACACAAATCCACAAAGCACACTGTTGAATGACTAAAATTACTGAATCTTCTAGAAGCTGCCACAGAATGATGCAAATAATCTGGTAACAGAGACAAATTTTCAGCTCTGAGAGCTCTGACTGGAGCAAAGGAATACTTTAAAAGTGTTCCCTCCACTCTTACACCGACTGGACTCCAGTAGGACTCGTGATCTGAAGTCCTAGAGTAAGACTTTCAAAAGTGTCTTAGCCTATTGACTTGTGGTGGCATTACAAAATAGTCTGCTTTAGAAATCCCATCATATTTCAGTTTGGCCAGAGTTGGACAGAGAGAGTTGGTACAATGCCAGTTACTTAATTTCCAAGTTACTGACACTAGAGTTAAGAACGCTAATAAGGTAAAAAACCCAGGGATGCACTGTGTCTAATAGAGCATATAAAGCTTCAGTAGAAGACAACAGCTTGAACCCAGAATGTTCAAAACTTAACTTTTTTCTTCATTTGAGGACTTTCAATCCAGACTATTCAAGTACTAACTCTTTCTTCCATTGAGGAATCTCAAGGAAAATATTAAGCAAATGTTGTATTTTGGGCTGTAATTCACAGAACCAAAATGTATGTCTAGAAGCTGGCTCACTTTGGGTGGAAAAATACTAATCCAAAAGCCATTAATTCTATTTAAAAAACTTTTATAGCAAAAAGGTGCCTTTATACCCTAAAATGCTACTCTCATGACAAGATGTGTTCAAATTTTCCTTTGTGAAGATAAAAAGTTTCAAATGTGTCATGTAGATACACTATATATTTCAGTTTGTGTGGTGTACTTTCTTGGTTAGGCAAACAAGGTGCCCTGGCAATTCAATATTCGTTAACATGGAAATACAATAGAGGACAATCTCAAAATTGAGTTTTAGCCTCATCCACAGTAAGGCCTTTGTGGGACTTCCCTGCTTTAAACTTGTACATCAAGGGACATAAAGGAAAATTAACTCAAATTTACATATATTAACTATTCTGCAGGCAGTTCAAGTAAAATTGAAGATAGAATTTTGAAGCCAACTCAAGTCTGTATAAGTGTGTCTATACAAGGGATTAATGTGACTTAAAAGGGAATTCAGATTAACTGTGAGAACAGAATCTGATTCCTAAACTGGTGATGTAACTACTTACACTTTGTACAGGAAACATGTAGTTACTTCCTTCGATCTGTGATTAATGTGATTTAATCAGTCAATCTGGCATACTAAAAATTGTTTCTATGGCTGCTGACTTTTTTTAATAGCAGACAAATTTCTGAAAGTTTCTTTAGAATTTTTCTGTTTTATTTTTGAAGAGGTTAAAGCAAATGTGATGTTTAATATCCTCATCATTTGAAATGCACATGTTCTTGACTTTATTACCGAGTATAACCTACTCAGGTGGTTCTTTGTACTTGAAGAGCTGTAAGGCATCATAATGGGTGTATGAAAGTTGATTTTGCAGGACCTGAGTTAGAAGACATTAATGTGCTGCTTTCTGTCTCCTCTTGATGAGATAATGGGAAAACTCACTGCACTTGTGAGGCTGTAGGCATCAAGATCAGAAAATTACAAAGCCATCCTAAAGCCACATTTGCTCACTGAGTAGTGAATACTTTGAATCGTTTCCACTCAAATTCTGAATTATTATTGAGACAAGAAACCATCAAATTCTCTTTTCAAATCGCTGCAGAATTTTCTCTCTTAGGAAGGATAGTGATGTCTGTCTTGGGTTTTTTGTTGGGTTTGGGTTTTCTTTGAGTTTTTGTTTGTTTTATTTTTTTCTTTTAGCTAAAAAGCAAAACAGAACGAAATACCACAGCAGTTTCCACTCAAATACTACTTTTAATTTTGTTTTGTTCTGATCATAAAGATTTATTTTTCTATAAGAGGACTTTAAATCTTCTTTTTGAAAAGCATGCATGTGATTTCACTCCAAATCAGTTATTCTTCTAAATTAACTTTAATAATGTGTAGAAAGGGGGTTGTTTTTGATAAATAAACCCAATAATTCTTCTAACAAAAAATGTCTCTCTACTAACTATCAATATATTCTGCCTCAATACCAAATAACAATTCCCGGAACAAGGAACACTGATTCTCTTCTTATTTAATTAGAAGACTTGTTTCTCATGGGTACTCATGCTGATTTATGAATACCTATTGTTCTTAATTTAACTACACATTCAGTTTTGCACAATAGAAGACATATACACTCTGGCCTTGGTTCACTCAGCATACATACACAAACCAAGCTTCTATGCGTTTTACTGCTAAGCACCTATTAGGTGTTTAATTCTAGAAACCCTTGGGCTACAATAAATATAATTTTATCAAGCAATTAACCCAGGAATTCTGTGGAGAATGGAGGGGGAGGTCTTCTGTTCTTTAAGATGGTGAATGCCACAAACTCTAATAAAAAGAGGATTTTGTTTCAAGTTCTTTAATGGGAGAAAATTTAAATAAGCATCTAAAACTTCAGGGCCCAAATTCTTCTGTCACTAACAGTGATATAAATTTATTGAATTCAGAGAAAATACAAATATGGAACGGCTTTTTTTCCAGTATGATTTGAGCTTATTGGTACCTCTTAGGTCTGCAACACTAAATGCAAAGTCTCCTGAAAATAAAGATGAGGTACTGGGGTTGGGAGTGTTCTTCACCCCTTCACTCCTCTCTTCTTCCACTCCCCTATTTTCTTTTTCTCCTCTTTCTCGCTTCATGTTCCCTCACCTCCCTTACTGTCTCTGGTCCATACAGGTGGAGGCATACAAAAATAAGAAGCCATTCTGAAGTAGTAAGTACAATTTGAATCTTAAAAAAAAAGTGGTTTTTTGTAGTCAAGGATGTATTTCCAGTACGCTTTTGTAAATTATTGGTGTCAGGATCAGCTAACGCATGCCTACTTCTTCAGGGCCGGTATAGATATTTTTAAGCTGTCAAGAGGGAGAATAGCTGGAAGATGATTTGAAAAATCTCAAGTTAGTTTAAATCTCTGGTGTAAAGACTTTTGTCAGCTTAAGTTGTAAGAAGCAGCAAAGCAGAAATCATTTTGAAGGAATATAGGCTTGGGTGCACCATATATGTCCAGCCAGCTCTTTACAATCAAAATGTTTGTGATGCATCATATACATGATCAAAGCCAGGCATGATTTATCTGTTAAAATACTCTTTGACTCTGCTTTTTGGTGTTTCTGTCAACACAGCTTACTGTGTTTGATCTACTTGTACATGAGATGGCTCTAGGTCATAATTTTCTCTTTACCACCCTAGTTAGCTTCAAGCAAAACTGTCATCTTGATCAAGTTCAAACTCATTCACACTGATTTTGATTGTAACATCCACAACTGAAATTCACAGCCCTTCCGAGAGTAATGTCTGCTTCAGATTCCCCATAGCACGTTGGCACTGTGGTAGTTGAGAAGTGACTTGTGGATTGGGCATCAGAGCAAGCCATTTGGTCCAGGTAGATCCTCCCCATCTGCCTGAGTGGAGAGTTAGATCAAGCGATGCAATCAAGCACAGTTTTCACACTACATCAGGAAAAAATGAATACTGCAGATATTTATGTGAAATATTAAAGGGAATGCAACTTATGTAAGCAGAATAGAATCAGAGAGTCGTATGGAAATTATCTAGCCATCTTCTTGTGTCAGTGTCATTCCTTATAGATATATGTCTCACCACCAATGGGAAGATTGTACAGCTTCCTGCGACTTACTGCAGTGTTTTACTTTCTTGCTGTTAGAAAGCTCTTCCCGATGCCCATCCTGAATCTTTCGTACTGCACTTTAGGCTGTACTAGTCACAGGGAATGGATTTTCCTTTTTTTTTGCAGCTGCAGCCTTCTGTATGTTTGAAAACTTATTAACTCTCCCAACCCCAGTTAATTTAATCTTTTCTTCAAGGTTGTGTTTCCAAAATCTGTGTTCCTTTTCCCCCCTCTCATTGTTCATGGTTCTTGAGTTCAAATTTGGATACAGGACTACAACTTCACTCAGCACTCATATAACATCAGCTGAAGGAAACTGGAGGATGGCTTCCTATATCTTGAAAATTAGTTTATATATGTATCCCAGTATCATATTTACCTTTTTCTTCCAAATAGCATGGTACTGCTAACACAGCTTCTGAGCCACTATAAACCCCAAATCATTGCTAAAGAATCCCCATCTAATGAGCTACCCTTCCTATTACAATTATAGAGTTATGCAGTTAATTATTCTTACTTTACTGTAGATCCTCCAGTTTATTCTTAGAGTTGCATCCTATTTTTTTTAGGTCATTTCTCCAATTTAGCAGGATCATTTTGAATTCTAATCCTGTCCTCCAAGGTACTCACAATTGTTCCTAGTTCCATGCCACTTGCAAATTTAATAAGCAGATTCCTATAATATATATTGGTTACAAAAAACCCTGAAGATTTTCCATAATTGTAAATTAGCGCTGACTTAACTATTCATATAAATGCTGCTGGATTTTCATTAATTGCTGGAATTTCACTAATTATGAAAATGCTACTAAATCGGATCGAATGTGGGGTGCATATTGGTCTAGAATTCCAGAAGCCCTGAACTGCAAGTCCAGATTTTACATCCAGTTTTTGTGAAAGTCCTGTATGATAGATTCTCAAATGGGGTAGCATTTTAGTTCCATTTTCCTTCTACTATCATTACTTGAGGCATTCAGAATTTAAACTGCTTTGAACTGAATCCTTTTCTGTTCCAGTTTCCAAATGGACATCAGTTTCTTTGCGTGGAAGCTAAACGTAATAATTCCTATCCTCCACAAAGAAGCATTTTAAGGATTTGCAGTACTGCAGTTTCAGCAGGGACTTCACTGTTAAATATAGTATGGTATGGGAGTGATAACTGTTACTAGACAGCACTGTAAAAATTCTTCTTGCATTTTGCTGATTATTCTTTCCAAAACAACAGCCTATCCATGAGTTATGATCCACTTCTCTGAGTGAATGCTGTTATTTGTTTTAGAAATCTACATCTATTTAAAACAAGCCTTAGCTCAGTTTGATTTACTGAGCATTTAAGCCCCAAAGGATGCATAGTCAATGCATTCCATTAAAGAATAGATACACAAATCTACTGACAATGGCCAGAATTTGCTTATTGCTTGTTACATTTACAGCACAGGTCTGGGCATTTGGGTCTTTGGTGTCTGCTACTGACTGTATGTGACCGTCAGTAAATTATTTAACCCTTCTGTACTCAAGTTCCCTTAGCCAGGCATTTTACCAGCCTCAGAGGAGTATTACAAGATCGAACTAAGAACTGGCCTTTTGAGTTCCTCAGATAAAAAGTGTTGTCTAAGTGCCAAGCAGTACCGAAAATCTAGAGGGACTGTGCTGACATTTAGGATGTGGTTCTTTTTCCTTACTGTTGAGCTTCCCTAACTTCAGCAGCTATTTCTGCTATTCATTTGCAGACAGAAGAATCGCATCCTGTGTATTTTAAGGGGCAAGGAAGCACTGTTCCTCCAACAGGCCCATTCCTCCAGTGGGTAAAAACTGGGCAAGCCTTTTCTGTTTGGCTTCCCAGTGAGGAAGAAGCGTTTGTAACAAAATATACGTATATTCCAAATGTATTCTTGTTTCATTTAAGAAATAACATCCCTCTTGGAGCAGAGATAGGTCAGCAGGGTCAAGGGCAGGCCCTTCCTTTTGAATACCAGTGCCTTTGCTCCCCTGCATTACCTTGGGCTCAGGAATGATCTGCTGAGAAACAGATGCCAAGGGCAAATTTAGCTACGGTTTTGTATGGCTCTTCTTGCTTTCTGCAGGGCCTTGTGCAGCAGAAGTGAATGGCATCACAGGATGTTTTCCTTCACAGCTCTGTGCTCTGATGTCTCTTTAGGAAACATACTCAGGAAGCCAGTCAGATCACCCCTTGGCAACACTTGCAGCGTTATCAGTTATAGCAATACCAGTATTATGCTATTTCTGTATCCCTCAATGCGCAGTGTTTTTCTCTTCCAAGATCACAGGCTTCTTAACGTCAGAGTCCTAGTAAGGTTTCACTTCTTATCTTCCACAGTAGGCTAAAGGTACTTTTTCCTTTAAGCTCTTTGTGATTCTTCTCTTATAGCTCTCCCTTTTAGCTGTATACAAGCACCTTGGAGTATTGTCCAGCCGCATTCTAGAAGAACCTAGTCAAGCACTTGTAACAATAAGATTTGCTAAAAGATTGCAAGGGGGTGTGTTTGTGGTTGGTTTCTTGTGGGGTGTTGGTTTTTTTTTAAACGAAGTTTGGGAAGCAGTTTGTCTTCAGCCCTCAGAACCTTTTGGATAAATTTATGTTATTTTTAGGTTTTTATTTGTCCAGTGTTCTTATGGTTCTGCAACTAAAAAAAAGGCAAACATGAAACTTGAGATTTTATATTGGACTTCAGATTCTAGCAACTGGAAAACCAGCAAATACTTGAATATTAACATTATGATCACTGATTTTGATAGTGAGATCATCTTCTCAAACACTTCTCCACTCAGCTCAAGACACGAACCCTTTCTCTTTTTAATGCATATCAAATCAGTTAACATTTTTTTAGCATTCTTTCAATCATACCTCTTAAAGCTATCACATTTCTACTTCACACATCATTACACAAATATTGTTGTCTATATCCAAGCTAGATCATAAGTTACTTAACTTCTTCATAAATGTATGTGATCTTGAGCATGTTATTTGAATTTGGAAACAAGAATAGCAATAACATGCCTTCTTATGTACCAGCTATGAAGGAAACTGGGGGTGGGGAAGTAGACAAATGTTTCCACCAATTAGAGAGGAATTTTTCAATAAATTACATTCAGTTTAACTGTAGAGATTTGAGTGTGTTACTTGATCCATCAGATGTTGGTGGCATTTCCTCTGGCTATTGAAATGTGTGATTTATTGGATCAAGGCTAATAACATGCTCATTTATATAAATGCATATTCAGTACTGCAGTGGTACATTTTTAAATGGTTCTGAGTTAAACCAGGAGGTTTTTTAGAGGCAATGAAATATATGGCTTACATAAAGCATGCAGTCCTTCCAAAAAAGTTGAGCAAAAATTAATGAAATTTGTTGTTTACGATGAGTTCTAAATAAAAATATCAAATCAATCATTTTTAGCAGCTGACATTTACAGACTCAGAGTTGTCGTTATCACTGACAAACAGCTAAAAATACTAAGTTTGAATTATAAAATAGTGAAGATTTTCTGTTCTTCTCCACAGCTCCAACTAGACCAATCACAATTTAATTTTTCACCAGGCAGATGTCATTTACCATTTAACAATCTTTGAAATAACTGCAGTATCCTTAAGGAATGCCAATATTATGCACAACAGATAATAATCATGAATGTTACCACGGACAGGATTCTAAATGTAAATTCTTTATTACTGAGACAGAATCTATGCATTCTTTAAACTAGCTGTATTTTCTACCAGTTTACCATGTACTTCTATGCTGTTCTGTGTTAAACTGAAATAACATTGGATTTTTTTTTAAAACACAGCACTTGCCACAAAGAAATCAAAGTATTCTTACTTCATGTGGAAAATCTTCTTACTCCATGTGAATACACACCAGTAAATGGAACTAATACAGTAATCTCAATGTCCTTGCAGACTGCAAGATTACCAGCCAGAAAAAAAAGTGTATTATCTCAGCCTCATTTTTTTAACCTCACCCCTCAAAACATTTCTCATCTCAAAAGCTGCTAATAAATGCAGCTAATGACCTTGCTTCAAATTAACTAACAGGGAGTTGAAAAGTCTGGCTCATTTTTATCATACAGAGACCCCATCAGTGACTTGATTAGTCTTCGATAAACCTTTTTACAATTTAGAAAAGATGAGCAGGGTGACACAAAGGGAAAGCAGTCGAGTTAAACAGCAGCTGAAATGGGGGAACTGTAACAGGCAGTATTAGAGGAGACTGACTTTACAGGCTTTGAGAAGGGCTTGTGAAACTGCATCCACTGCACTGATACTCCCATCCACTGCGCTGTAATTAACACAGTTCCATATGAAGCTGGGGAAAAAACAAGATTTAGTAATATCTGCGAAATGTATTGTTCTGAAGGGAAAATAGTCTAGTTTGGCTGGTGGGTCTAGGGTAGGTGCCAAGATAGCTAAATCATCGGCACTCAAGCACTCCTGGGAAAGAGTGTGGAAAGTCCCCTGATTTTATACAGCGTGTTAAAATAGTTCTTTTGTTTGCATCATGTTAAGGTTGAGTAAGATACCATCTGTGCTGAGATATGATCTTATGACAGGAATAATGACCATAATTGGTCTGTTATCAGCTCCTGCTACTCATAAAAGAGATGTGAAGATGGGTACTACAGCAAAGCAGACCTGGATGGGTGCCCAGTTGTGGCTCTCGCCTGCAAAGGTTCAAAAATGCAGTAGGAGTCTGCATAGATTAGAGGCAAGAAGCAACGCTCTCTAAGAATTAGCTCAAAATCAAAAGAATTAGGAAGACTTGGAGAATAGTAACACATTTGGGGCTTGGTTCCCATGGTAAGAAGGCATAAGCAGTCACAGATTATGTACATATGAGTAAATTAATGTGCCCAGGATTGGATTTGAGGCCAAATGGCATGGAAGAACCTGTCCATACTGTTAAACTTTCTGACCCTCCAAATTGGGGTGGCTGCATCCAAATTGCCATTAGGAATGATCCCTGGCCAGTGTCGACTTCTGACCTGCGCCCGGGACTTGTTTGCAAGATGAGCTGTCAGCCTTGGGCCAGAACCGTGCCTGCAAACATTATAACGATTTAACAATGTTGATGACTGAGACATGGTGTCCAGGACTGTTCCTGGCACTGCTTCATTTCCCACTGTAGATGCAGTCTCTGTGTTCAGGTATATCTCTGCTTGTGTGTACCCCGTGTGTGACATTTGAACCCTGGCAATTTAAAATTTGACATAGAGGTAGAAATATTGACCACACCAGGTGCCACAAGGATAATGAAAACAGGTACAATAAAGAATGTTTAACTGAGGCAAAACCCACAGTGTGAGTTACCTTATGTACATTCCAATACACTCTTTCTTTCTATATGTCTTTCTAATTTGGGGTTTTCCATTATTATTGGCTGAGCTGCTAAGACTGTTCTTGAGCATGTATTTGTGGTTCAGAATGTGCTTTCACAAATGCCAGAAAAAAAGTGAAAAGCATACTCTCAGTGTACACCTTTGCCCCCACCCTGATCTGGGTTTTGAGTTCCCTGAATACTGGGAAACCAAGTTCACTGAGCTGTAGTTTAGCCCACGTATCGGTACACAGAAATCATGATGAGACAGCAGTATTAACCTCCAATGTCCCTTTTGCTGTTGTTAATTTGTTTTTGTTTTTCTGTTAGTTTAAGGAGTTTAATTTCAGCAAATATCTGGCAGGTGGCTGAAAAGGTCAGGGTGACATTAGTCAGAGCCTGCTTAGGGCCCTGGGTAGAAAGCTATGTTCACACGGCTGAGAGCCCGGCGCCTTGCAGGGGGACGGTCCCGGTGGCTGAGCCACCTCTGCTCTGGTCAGTGGGTGAGAAAGCAAAATGCAGTAGGCTTGGCTGGCTAGGAACAAGTAAAGGTGTCTGAAGACTGTTAATGAAATAACTGGTTGACTGACTTGGTGGTTGGTTCTACCATGTAATACACAGGAAAACTTGGAGTGATGGAATCCGCATCTTACTGCTCTGTGTAGTAGAGGGGCAAAAAGGGCTGTGACAGTAAACTTGAGCGGCTATGGGGAAGAAACAGGAAAAAGCACGGGAGGGGGATCGGGTGATCTGGCAGCAGGACATTGCTGCCTCGCGTAATAAAGCGATAGGCGTATAAGCTTTTATTGGTACTGCTCAGCTTTGCTTAAACTGAGATCTTCCTTGAAAAGTTACCCCATGTTAGTTAGTGTTTCAAAGCTATATGAAAGCATTAGCAGAGAGTGATATCAGTGAACACATTCCTAAATAACCTTTGTGCTGGCAGGTGTGTGGTGCTGGAACTTTGAATATTGCAGAGAAATGGAGGATTGCCACATCACAATGTCCACCCTCTTCTAAGCATGCGAGCAACCTGAACAGCAAAAGAGGAATGTGTTGTTTGAGAGGCAAACATATATCCCTACCAGTGCAGACAGAAATCTTTCTCTTGCAGGTAATTCTGTGTAATTCCCAGACTACAGCAGTATCTGATCCACCTCAGTTCTGAATCCTTACACTTCTGTTGGCGCTCTTTTCCAGACGGGAGACTGAGGCACAGGAAGCCCACGATTTGCCTAAGTAGTACGGACCATCTGGACCTAAGCAGGAAATGAGCTGGGTCTCCAGAACTCCAGAACAAGGCCGTCATCATAGGGTCATCTATTTTCCCTGTGCCATGATGCTTCTTGTGAAATAAAATGCCTTCTTTGCTTCCCTGGGAATCTAATTCTGTGTACTGAATAAATACAACTGTAAGAGCAGGAACAGGAATAATTTTCTTTCCCTTGTAAGAGTCTGCAAGCTAATTTATTCTGTGTTCGTATTTCCCTTTTCCCTATCTACCTTCCACATTTTATGCATTTTCTTCCATGTTTAAAACATGCTGTCTCTTTCACATGTCATTCTTTCTTAACAACATAATACTTGACATAATCTGCCCTCTGGATCCTTTCTGTGGTGTAATTATGTTATCTTTGTTGTTATTGATTTCTGTTGCTAGGGGATGAGGTCGTGCCACTTCTGGCCGGTTCTTCTTTGCAATTCAGCTGTATTCTTTTAACTCTTAAAGATTTTCCTCCTGAGAACACTGAGTGCCAAGTTTTGAAGTCATACAAAAATGCCAGCAATCCCAGAGGATGATTTTGTCTGAGGAGAGATTGCAAGATTTAATTATAAAATGGGAGAACAGATAGCAATTGGGACAGATTCTGATCTTAGCTGTTCCTTTTTGAGAGCAGAATTTGGCCAATGAACTTTGATTTTTTTTTTTTCAGCCCTACTGTGTTATTGTTCAACAGTTTGAATGCTTTCAAGTAAAAATATTGTAGGATTTCTTGATCAGTAACACACTTCCAATTGAATACTTTTTTTTTTTTTTGGAAGGGGCATGTCCTTTTGAAATACACAAACTATTTTTGCTCTTCACTGAGTTTCTGCTTTTTTATTGAATCTACATTCCATTTTCTCTGCAGAACAGAAATTTGGTTCCACAAAATGAAGGGACCGATGCAGAACTTTTAAGATTTGAATAACAGTTGAAACCAAAGGGAAGGGTGAAATAGCTGAGAGAGGCTTTTTAAAGCAAAATTGCTTCGCTGCTTTCAGCATAAACTAGGATTTGGTTTTGTCTGGTTGGTTGATCTGTTGGTTGTTTTTTTACAGGAACTTGAGACTGTTATGTGTTGTGCTCCTGGGTGAGATTTTCACATGCTCTTGGGGTAAAATCTATAGCTTCAGACTTCCTGATTAAACTCTCACAATTTTACTGCAGCATTGTAATAAGTAGTTTAACTTCTGCCTGCCTCTCTGAGAGCCCCCAGTATCACGCAAGGATTATGGAAGTTGGCAGCTCAGCTACTGAGGCCCACAAATGGTTGCTTGCTTATCTGTGAGGTGCCAGGTGGGAGCAGACAGGCCATGCCAGACCCTTCTTCTCCTGGTCTACTTCAGCCTGCTCTGGGCTTTGCAGCTAGCTGAGCTGCTGAGCCTCAGTTGATAGGCATTATGGTTGGAAAGGGCTGCCATAACGTCACGGCAGATGCTGCAATGGTTCATCTGGTAGCTTCAGAAAAGCGCGAGATATAATAGCAGACTATTTAAAAGGGGTTTTAACTTACTGTTTTATTGTATCGTGAGGCTGTCAGACTCCACCCAGTATGCAGTAATTTTAACACTTGAAATTGTGTAAATAGCTACAACTAATTTGATGTGTGGCAGAAGGTGGAAGATCCTTTGTCAAATCTTTTTTTCTGTTTTCCCTTGAAATGTGGATGTTACAGAGGTGTCTCTGGGAGAGATTCTCAGAATTATGTTCCCTTGTACACAATAAATGTCCAACTTGTGGTGAATCTGGAATCAGACTCTGCAGTTATATTTAGGTCTCTATCTGTGTTCCTGGCTTGAGCAGAGGGACATCTATCTCTTCCCCTTACCTAAGACCACTTTTCTTGTAAGAAATACCTTTGTGCTTTTTGTATTAGTATGCCTTTCAGCCTGCTCTTCTCACTTCAGTAATGAATATGTAGGTGAAAACAGCAAATATATCTGACATCAAATTGCATACAGGCAAAGGGGAGTAGTCTCAGAAACTGACTTTTGAACTTTTAAACCCAAAGTGTTTGCACCAGATGCTTTTTTATTCCAACCTAGCATGAAGTATGTCCTAAGCTGAACGTACTTGTGCTAAGGCAAAATGCACTGCTTACAGCTTGCATGGTTCTCAAATGAATCATAAGCATTATTTCATATAGCACAGAGTCCTGCTCTGCACGTACATGCACACACATACACACACTGCTTTCCTGTAAAGAGACACTGATTTCTGCATCAAGTCACAGTATAGCCCAGATTTGACAGCTGGGTAACCATGATGTGGCTGGGTACAGAGAGGATAAGTGTATGAACACTATCATCTCATTGCTGGCAACCCATAAACAGCAAGAAGCCAAATAGGCATACCTGTTTGCGAATTTTGCTGTTCGCAAAACCTTTCTGTCTACCGTAGGCAGTGCAGATCTCATGTTCAATCAGCCAACCAACAAGGGAGGTCATATGTTCTAGATATGTTCCTTTTCCAGGTATATGTATATGCTACATGTGGTAGAAGCAAACTGTTACTGAGAAAATGATTCATGGAGCCATCTCCCAAGAGCACAGCAGAAAAGAATTGGTGGGCAATTTTTATGTAAGCAAAAAGATGATGATGTCAAATACTCGTGAGGGGAGCAGAGGAAAGCAGAAATGTCTGCAGAGGGCTCTGCCTTTTTCAGATACAAACAGTTGCATAGTAAATAGCATTTTTCAAAAACCTCATAAGGCTCAAGTCTCACTGTTTGTTAGAGGCTCCCTGTGGTAATGCCAGCCATCCTTTACGAGCCCTGTAGGAACAGCATCTTTAGTTACAGCTATCAGAGACAGGCTCTTCTCTGCCCCCTCCTTCTCCCGCTGGCAGAGTTCCCAGATTGGACCCATTTGGCTGACAACTTGCTCACCTGCGTCAGCCGATGGTGCGCAAAGGCATCCCAGAGACTTGGCTCTGATCCTTCTCAAGGTGAGAACAGCTCCGTGACAGACACACTCAGCACGCAAAGTCTCTCAGCACCGGGGGGTGCAGGTGTGAGATTCCCCTTCACACCAAGTGGAGTTCGCACACCAGTTCCTGACGCAGCCTGCAATGAGGATGCGCTCCAGCTGCCTGATTAGTACTGGAGCCAGCCAAATCATTGAATACCTACATCAGCACTTTCTGTTCCTTATGAGTTTAATCCTAAGCAACTGAACATTTTTCCCTACATTTAATATAATAAATAAATCATGCTAACAAGTGATGTGCATGGGAGAAAATGGGGTGAAGCAGAACTGTTTGCATATTTGTACAAAGCTGATTTAATCTGCTTAAGTTGCTTTCTTGTTTAGAAAGATCTTGTTTGTTTCAGATCAACATGACAGTATAAATATAAATCTGCTCGCTGATGCTATAATTTGAGTCTTTAATCAAGCCCTTTGAAGCAGAACATACACCCTGAACACTCTTGGTTGTATATCTGTTACCTCTTACAGCTTAATTTACACTCATAGTTTATACAGCAGTAAGGAAGTTTTAAAATATGAAATCTACATCCTCAGGTAATCCACTAAAAACACTTATTTACAGTAAGAGCAACACAGAAGGAGATTACTAAAAGCTTTCCATTCCCAACTACTGCTGCAGGCAGCAAAACAATGGAATTAAATTTGGCTTTATGTGCAGTCTAATCAGTTGATTCCAGGATTACTGACTCTCCCTGGCTCCTATGGCTATGAATACATAAAACTGGTCACTTCTGCAGTGCTGCATTTGTAATCCTGCCATTGAATTAGCTCAAAGCATGCTTGATGAGGTGGGAAGAAAAGGACTGGAAGGGAAGGAATTAGGAGTCAAGGGAAGGATGTTGGACGACTAGGGTTGATTTGGATTGCTACAATTCCACTGCAGTCACTAAGACTGCCTGGGTGATGACTTGATACAAAATTTGACCATAACATTTGAATCCAAGAAAAATGCTCTCAGTCCTGTGGAGACTAAGCAGGGTCACTTATTGGTTATTTTTTTGAGCATATTCATTCTCTTTTTGGTGGCTTCTTTGGGGGGAACTTTTGGCGTGATATTATGTGTTAGTAGAACCAGTCTGCTTTGGACAGGTTCCATACCTGTAGGTAAAAGCAGTCATTTGTTTTGTTTTAATCTCATAGCTTGCATGGTGTACAATAGTTTCAATGAAAACTTTGCAAACCCAGCCTTGGACTTCACTGAATCAGGCAAAGAATTCATTGAAGTAGGTGGTATAGGCATTTGGATTACATCCTTGGGCAATTGCTTTGCAGAATATATCGACAATCTGATTTGGAACCCTGTGGTGTGCTCAGCATTGTAGAGGAGATGTACGTATTTACGGCCTTGTGCTTCACAGTGATTTTGAAGAGAGGGGAATCTGTCAAAACTGTAAATGGTTTTATTTTAACTTTCTCAGCCACCTGGCTGCAACTGCCCAGCCCCAATCTTGTTCCCATTTTGGTGGGGTTTCATCAGTTCTGTTGTAGAATCCTGGTTCTGTCAGAAGTACTGAAGTCCTCCTGCCTGAGCTGGCAATGGGAAGTGCTCAAGGGTACAGTTTACTTTTTTTTCCTCTGTGCTCTTTTGATCACATGGGATTACACAGAAGGCATTGACCTAATCATCAAAGACCCAGTCTTCAAGCCCCTCCTTAATTTCTGCTCAGTACTTACTCAGGCAAGGATCCAGTTGACTTCCTTGAGTTCAGCCTCAGCAAAAAAACAAATTAAGGACTTGGCCTCAGGTCTGATGTCATACTCCATTTCCTTTCACTTTAACTCTTCGTTTTACCAGGTAGTGAAACTGCACTAGAGAAGGTAGAGGGGGCTTGTTTT
The DNA here is from genome assembly GCF_028858705.1 of Grus americana. Classification (NCBI taxonomy): domain Eukaryota; kingdom Metazoa; phylum Chordata; class Aves; order Gruiformes; family Gruidae; genus Grus; species Grus americana. The sequence goes on along the minus strand of NC_072853.1, from coordinate 124,623,154 downwards.
GATCGTGGATTCTTCAAGTTTCCAAGCATTCCTTTTTTTTCCCCCCACAACACAAAGTAGATGTGGGGACTTGAGAGAGCTGTGAGAAAATTCTGGCAGTGCCACTAGCATGCAAGAACCGAGTGGGGAAAGTGGTATTAGCTTCTCTAAATACACAGAATATGAGCAGTTATTTGAACCGCTGTTTTCTCATAAAGACTCTGCAGCCCTCTTTAGAGCTCTTTATCTTATCTGCTGCAGGTCATGATGACATTTCCTGACTCAAAGAGGACCCCAAAATGCCACAGGATAAATGCTGTTTCCTGCCCTGGCACACCCAATGCTGCCTGCCATGCCCCAAAGGGCAAGCAGACTTTGTCTTGCTGTTCTTTGTGAGTGTGTGTACGTATACACACACACACACATATATATGTTTTTTGCAGCGGACAAGAGAGCAGTTCTTTATCACTGTTCATTCGATTTATTCCCCATTTGAGAATGAAATTGTAATCCAAATAAATGAATAACGGGGAGTGCCAATTCCATTTTCCCCCACTCTCTGTTGTCAGGGAGACTTAGCTGACTCCAAGCTCTCCATTTCGAGGTCAGAGGCTTAGGCAAGAGCAAAGCCTCCCTCAGGCTATGCTCCATTCTTGCATATTTAGGCTCCAAAGAACATGATGGAAAAAAACTTAGCCTTCTAGATCTCCTACTCCCAACTGCTTCATGAGAGCTCTGAAAGGGCCTTGCCCTTTCCAATTCAAGTTAGCATCTCTGATTCAAAAGACCAGACAAGTGCATGATTGTTCCATAGATATGTCTGCTTCAGTTGAATGTCATTACTAATACTGGAATGCTGTCAGAGTAGCTATCCCATAGTTTCTTTGAGCCAGATGCATTCTGTCTGTGCCAAAAGTATTGGCAAACACACAAACACACACAAGTACACACTCACGCAAATACCTTTGTGGAGGGTTCCCAAGCAGCATAGCTGCTTGCAGATATGAAACATAGCTAAGGAAACAGGACATACATTAATCCTGGGCAACCCCAACAGATGATGTTACTGTAGATCCTAACAAAGAGTGGACGGCAATGAAATTCTCTGGGTCCCTCCACAGAAGTGCTGCTCGTCTCTGTGAGAAAATAGCTCACAGTCCTACAGCTCAGTGAGCGAGGTTTGGAGCAAGGTAAAAGTTGCACCTCCCCTTCAGCTAACAGGTTTTGGAGTGTTTTCAAACTGAGTAAAATATTCACAGTCACAGACCTTTCAAGTTTCTTTTGTGCAAAAAGTACTTTGGTAATTTCCAGTAGGCATAAACCAGAATATATAAACAACTGTGTGCTCTGTAATGGCTTGTTGCAGTTTTGGTTTTGCATGTGTTTGAATTTTGATAGGAAATGCACTAAATGGCCTTAGTTCCCTCATTGGTATTTGCCACATGTTGCTTTTTGCATCATGTTTTACATTTTTCACACATTAATTAACCTTACTGAGATACCAAACATGATGGGCTTCCCCCCACCCTAGCTGCCCCATTTGTTATTTCATTATGACTCAATTTTTCACAGCTCTTTCTTGCTTCGGTGCAATCATCATGATTCTGTTTCTGTTCTTCCTTTCATTCCCTCTTTCCCCTTACTAACTTGCACGTTCCCTGTGTACAAAAGTAACCAAAGATTCTGAGGCTGCTCTGTGGTGTATGGGCTCTGCTTTTCCTTCCAGGTTGCAGGAAATGTTTCATCTGGAGAGCTTTAACTGGTGTGAACTGCTGAAACTCTGTGGCCCTTCAGTGGAGCTGCACAGCCAAAAAGACCTGGTGGCCTTTAGTTTCTACTTATTTCTTCAGCTAGTGAATCTTCAGGAGACCTGTACTGGGACATAGATGAAGTGAGGAGCAGAAGCTCTGTAGCTATAATGTCAGGATCCATTTTAATCGAAACAGACTGGAGCATCACTGTGCTGTTAATATTTATCACACTGTCAGTTTGGGGCTCCATCCTGCTGCTCCTCAGGTCAGTCAGAAAAGTTGTGCTGCTCCTGCAAACCAGAATCAGGCCCTACCTGAGGATGAGACTAAATACCAGTCTAAATCTTAGTCAGTCCTCAGCCCATGAATCTTTAAGTAGTTTCACCGTTGTCAGTGGTAATGAAGGTACAGTCAAGTACCCCATCTGTAATGAACACAGCTCTTCCTCACCAGAATTTTGTCCTCACTCAGATGATTCAGCTTTTTAACAGAGTTTAAGAACCAATGCTGTGCAAATAATAACTTTCATTTGTATTCAAAGGAAAAGTCAAACCTACTTCATCCAGTTATTTTTATAACTTACCTTGTTCCTTAGCAAACACTAAGAAGGAAACAGGCTACATAAATTACTTTTATGCTAGCTGGGGACCTACCTGAGGATAGGTCTATTTATATGGTCAGCCACCTACACCAGCCCACAGAAAGACATGGATGGCTCACAGAAAAAAATGATGTTAATTCCCATCTGCAATAAAATGAAGGGTAGATGTTAAATTTGTGGAATGCAGAGTGTTTCAGGAAAAGAAGTAAAAGCCAGAACTTTTTGAATGTCTGTATTTGAAGAAGTCTTAAAATTGTTATTTATTGTCTTTCAGCAAAACTGTCATTTACTGCAAATACTTCACAGCTAGTGGGGAAATACTATATATTTCTTTTTCTTTGACTCCAACAAAGGCAAGAATGGTACAACCTAACTCCAGAGAAAAGAAAAGGTTTATTAAAACAGCTTCTTTTTTCTAAAGTGTCAGACCTCTGACTGTGATTTACTTTGAATGGTACTTACAGACCAGATCTTTGTTGCTGTTACCCATACAAAATGCTTTGTTGCTTCTATCAGTGCTTGGGCATAGATATAAGGAGAACATGTTTGTGGATAAGGTGGTTGTGTGGAGCATGCTGATCACCACAGTATCTGAAAGTCCACCTCCACTCTTTAGCAAAGTGACTGACACAAGAGGTTGCAGTACCAAGATAGTCAAAAAACACGGGTTATCTTACTTTAGGACAGGCAGAGACAGACAGAAACAAATGCATCTTATCATAACCTCAGGAATGCACAACTTTGTTATTTTGTTTTCTTTTCTGTGCAGGAGAAAAACATTTTTCTTAATTACTTGGCCACAATGGAAACACAACTTCTCTATTAAGTTTTTTGCAAAGTTGGTCTCAGTAATGTTGTGAGCAGTGCCGTAGCATAGCATACAGGCAGGATCGAGTGTAGAGCACGATAGTGTTCTATTTCTGGGAATACTTTCAGGCACAAAAAAGAACAAAGGTTTTGTGGGTTCTTCAATTTGCAAGCAGCATCCCGTATAGCCATATTGTTCTACCTTGTTTGCAGCAAACAGCAGAGCATTGGAAACTCTCTGAGAAGAAAAGAGTTTTCAGTTTCTCAAATATCAGCGTTGCTTTTACTAAGCGGAGGCAGGGCTCATTTCAGTGGTTCTGTGCTGGAGTTCATCTTTTATTGATTTAAATTTAGCATAAGCATTCTAGCCACATTACAAAGGGAATTTTATACCACACAAAAGTTGTTGAGTTTTTCAGAAGGGTTTGTTTACTTAGAGCATACCATGCCATAAGGCTGTTCAATACCTACCTTCCACACCATATTCCTGCCTCATACTTAGTCTTCCAAACTTCATAACTGAGCATCCATGCCTTATCTTCTAGAGGGATCTTTCAGTGGGAAGAGTAACTAGAGAGCCTTTATAGTCTTCATTACAGAGCTGTCTGAGGGAGAAAACTCGGATCTTTCTTCTCAGCTTTACCTGTTCTCTGCCTTACAATCAACACTTGCAAAAGTGCAAGTGTTTCAGAATGTTAATTTCAACATAATTGAGAAAAAAATATTTTGCTGTCTGAGAGTTTGGAGAGTGCAGAGACTGGCAGCTAACAGCCGCCAACAGTCCAGACCACTTATTGTGTGTATTTTAGACCAAAAAATGAAACTCCAATTAGGAAAACAAAGCTTGAATTTTCCAAGTTAGTCTAAATAACCATGAGAACTAGAATGCTCAGCCTCACTGGATACACTAAATCACTTTCCACAAACCTCTCTTTTACAGACAGTCCCGGTTACTACATCCAAACCCACAAGATCTTTTTTACTTAAATCATAACTATCAAATAGTAATTCACTTTTTTTGACAAAACCACAATAAAGTACATGATCCTAACAAAAAGAAAATCAGGTGGAGAATGAAGATACAGCTAATTTTTACCACCTGGAATCAGAGAACTCTTTCCTTATGAGATTTTTATGTGATTTGGGGCCACTGAAGAAATAGCAGTCTGCAAAACTGAATTAACACTCATTAAATCTAGTAGGTGAAGTTAGTCTATATGCAAAATAAGCTAAAAAATCAATGATCTACAGAGCTTCTGTGTGGCTGTTTGTGTTAACTGCTTTCAGGCTTAGGGGAAAACTTCTCTCTGGGTAAGTCAATATAATTCCCTAGAAGTTAACTGAGCTACTGAGAGACTGATAATCGCTCCTTTATGTTTTGAATGTTAGCGGTTCAAGTTTTAGTCTGGAAAGTATTGGTAGCTACCACAAGGATTTTCCATTTGCATATTACTGCCGTATCTCCTAGCCTACACCAGTGATAAGAATAGCATTTGACAGGGCCCGCCGGTGACTCTGAGGTCTGAGCTTGCTGAGGAGCTGTACCGCAGGAAAAGCCCCGGGGGGAGTTCTGGCTGACTCAGACAGGAAATTCTCCTCAGCAGTGCGTGCTGCAATGACAGCTCTGCAGCCAGCGTGTTCACTATGGGCACCATACATCCCGCTTGCAGCCCAGGAGCCTACGCCCACTGTAACGGAAGGTGGGGAAATCCCAAAGCTATCCTCAGCTTAGGGAGAGAGAAGGTCCTCACGAGCTGGCAGAAGACATTCAGCAGTTCAGCCTCAAAGTTCCACAGGGAAAGCATCTGTAACATCAGCGGATGAAATGGTCTGTTACGGGATGGTATGGCACACTGATGTTTTTTAAAATATCAAGCATATATACTGGTATTTTCCAGATGTGGACTGCGGAGGAAATAGAATATTAAACTGATGATGTGAAAGCTTTTTTGTTGCCACAACGAGATCTCTACCTTTCCATTCTGACCACTCTGTTAAGTCCATGAGTTTCCAAGTGCATTCAGTGCCTCCTTCTCCTTTAACAATCAAACCTAATCTCCTTAGACGATCCAGAAGGTATCTGGGTAATAGTCTTTAGTCATGTGCGGTGATAGGCAGGTACATACATTTGTAACTTCATGATCTCTGCCTAAAGCAGAAATTGTTACAAACTATTCCGCACCAGTCCTTTAGACGTTAGTACCAAACTAAAGGATGTGGGTCAAATTCCTCTTCACTTGTCAATGGGAGGATTGCCTATGAAGAAGAGCAAGCTTTGAAGGAAATGAGCAAAATCATCAGCACTGGTGAATGTAGAGTGAGCAAACAGATTCTCTCATGAAAATTCATTTTAGAAGATGAAATGCCCAACATACATCAAAGTTGATGTCCATTAATCTAATCACAGAGTACAAATCATTTCAGTCGTTAACCATATTGGCATACAGCGGTTATTTTCTGCTGCCTCAGCACTGTAGCATAGGTTTTATGCCTCCTCCCCAAACTTGCTTCTTTTGTTCTTGCTACTTACAAATTCTGTTTTAAACTACCATATTTCATCAGCTACATCCCTTCCAAAGGAATTAATGTGCAGCTGGAGCAGCTGAGGTAGTAGGACAAGCAGTACCGCTAGAGGAAGAGAATGCATTGCAACCAGGAGACCTCTATTGACAGACCCAGGGTGCTCAGGGCTTTGTGCCGCCACGTCTGCCCCACTCTACTGCTTAATTATCCTTGTAGTAAAATTACTTTCATTATATCCAGGAAAAAACACGTCATTCCAATTTATGATCACCGTCTCTCATTCTGCCACTATTCACCTCAGCAAAGAGCCTGACTCTCTGCTCTCAGTACCCTCTGTAGGTACTGGGGGCAGCAGGTCCCCTGAAGATGTCCCTTCTCCAGGTTGAACCAGCCCCACTCCCTCACAGGGGCTGAAGCAGCCTCTCCTCACAGGGCAAGTGCTCCAGCCGTGGCTGCCTTGGCAGATCTCTGCTGAACTCGCTGCAGATTATTGACAACCTTCATGTACTGGGGGGCTCAGAACTGAACCCAGTATCCCAGATATGATGAGGCAAATACTGAGCAAAAAGGAGTGACTGTTTTCCCCCATCTCCTGGCTGCGCTGCTGCCGACACAGCCCAGGGTGCTGTTAGCCTTCATCGCTGCTCGGGTCCTGCTGGCTCGGGCTCACCCAGCTGCCCCCCAGGACCCCCAGGCCCTTCTCCGCAGAGCTGCTCCCCAGCCAGGCAGTCCAGTCTGTTCTGTGCTGGGTGTTAGTCTGTCCCAGACACAGGGCAGGGCATTTGTCCTGGCTGAATGTCATGCGTTTCTTGTCAGCTCATTTCTCCTGCCTAGGTCCCGCTGAATGGCAGCCCTGCTCTTGAGCGTATCAGCTGCACACACCCTCGTTCCCCTCCATTTCAGGTCATTGCATACTCCACAAGGGTAAATCTCTCTGCTTCTCCAGACCCAGGATAGGCCCCTAAGCAACTCTACTTGTAACCATTTACAAACATTTGTATGTAACTTTTTTCCATCCATACTTTATGAAAAGCTAAAATTGTTGCAAGTGTTGTATTAGAAAAAATTTGAACAGTAAATCTGTCCAAACATGATGTTTCCAGCAAACTTGTTGCAAGATGGTCTAACGAAAATAAAATTAGGCTGCCAAGATATTTTGTAAGGCAACAGGAATTGATGGAGTAACTTTTCATGTTATTTTAGCATTTTCCTATCTAACAAATTTATGGGGCTGGTAAGAAGTGACTTAAACTTCAGTTTTGGCTTAACTCCAAAGTACCTCTAGAAACAAATATATAGGAGTGCCAGCATGCCCAAAACTGAATTTGAGACCTATATAATGAAAAGGATAACTTGTGTGCATGGCAGGACACTGTTCAGGGAGCTAAAATTCACTCTGGTCTAATTTTATTTTTTGCCTATATTTGAGCACAACTCTCTGATGCTCATGTGGCCCTGACCTCAGAGTTTGTTAGCAGGCTATTTCACTGGAAAAAGCAAAATGAAACATTCTTTAAAGGTAGGATTTCTTTTCACTACTAAAACACACACACACAGAGGCAAAATGCCAAAAAATGTCATATTTAAAACACAAAAGATGCAGAGCCAGAAATTCCCTGGCTTCGTTAGAGGTGTGAATATTGCTATGTAGTTTTTACTCTGAGTTTTGGCTCTGTTCTCAGTTGTCGTTTTTATTCATAAGCTCAGAAATTCTGCTGAGTGTGTCAACCTCCTCTTTTTCTGCTGTGGCCAAACATGCTTTCTTCTGTTTTAGGAATATTCCTTGCGGTTCTCTCTGACAATAAGTTCTCGTTGATTTGTTGGCTTGATTTTGCTGAAAGGATGGGACGGGTAAGTTTGTGAAGAAAATAATCCTTCCTCTTAACTCCTCCATAGTTTTGCATTTGCCATCTTACCTGCACGATTAACAGGTTAGCTGATATGATAGGGTTTTCCTTTTTTAATAGCTTCAGGAGGAATTTTGTGATTGTGTCCTAGTATTCCCACCTGAGTGTCTGTCAGCTCTTTGGGCTTGTATACCATGGGATAAAGTGCCATGTTAGAGATACCCAGCTACCCTGAATGACTTGGTCTGTACATAACACAACTCAGCTCCAAGCAGATGCTAGCTTCAGAAATGGAACTAAGCCCAGCATTAAGCCCAGGCTAATTAGCCCCCCCTCCCCCCCCCCCCCAAGCTCACCACATTACCTAAGGTGTGACCTAAGATGCTGAAAAGCTTTGTTTTTCCTCTAAATATGTTTTATGGCTGCTTGATGTCTGAGCAGAACTCTTGAGCGTGACTCCAGTGTGCCCCCAGTAATTGTAACTAGGGAACATCTTCCTGACCTTTGTAATAAAGATTCCCATTCTTAAAGCCCCTTTGCTTTTGGCCCCTGGCTTGTTACTGGATTTGGTGTACTTAGGGAGCAGGAGAGAGACACGCTGAAGCCATTGCCTAAAGAATGGCTCTGTTATCTGCAGATGTGGATGGGAAAAGTATGGCACCTTTTACAGAGAGCGCTACTACACAGACTAGCAAAACTACCTTTCCCAAAGAGACTTGATGCAATACCGCGTGACAATGACAGAGGATTTGAAGATGTCATCATCACAAGTTTTTCAGCTTGTACACTCTGTCTGCAAGCATAATAATGATGGCTGAGCCCAGCAAACTTTTAAAAGCCAGCTGCAAGGATGGCTGCTATTGCTGCCTTTGTTTTGGTGCTTTGAAGACTGTCATTGAATTTTTTTTTTTGTGTCAGCTGCTTTCTTCTGCTAAAACAACTGTGGGCAGAATTAATTTGGGGGCGAGCAGATGAGAGGGAAGAGGACCAATGATAGTGATATCCGCCAGGGCAGAGGTAGCTCAAGGTCGCAGCCTTCAGACAGGGTCCAAGAGGTCTGCTCTGCTCTGAACCTGACTGGCCCGTCTCCCATGCAGCCGTGTGAGCCGACGAACGGTCAGCCCACAGTATCCAAGTTACTGTCATTTGCTGTTCCGGTGGTTCTTCCATGTGGACTTAATATTTTATTGTAGTAAATTTTACTGTAGTAAAATATTAAGTGAAGAGCCTTAGCCAATGTCAATAATATCTGGTTAATGCGTATTTTTGCAGTTGTAGAGCAAAATGCAGCAATATACGACTAAGCCATTTTTATTGTTTACCTAAGAAAGCTCAGTTTAGAGGTAAAATCTCTCTTTTTTGAATTTGGTCCCAAATTTATGCATCTTTCCAGATGAAGCATGTGAGGTGCCAACAGGCCTTGTGACTTTCTGAAGTCAGAGAGTTGGCTGGTGTAAATTTACATTGTCCACTTAAAATTAATGGAGCTAATGTGATTCTTGCTAGCTCAGGATCTAGCCCCAAGACTCAGTAGATGATTTTACTCAAATTAGAAACACCAGGTGTGTTACTGCTGTACCTCCAAGTTGTTTGTAAATAGGCTGCAGATGTTAAAACATTCATGATTTGCGGTGTCTGAGCGTGAGGTCCAGATATTATCTACTGTGACTTCAAAAGTAGGATAGGAGGAGGAGAAAACTGAAGCTTCCACTGTACTTATGGAAAAAGAAAAAATTACCATGGAGAGGATTCAGGGAAAAGTGCAGAAGAGAGAGCACAGGAATGGCGTAGGAATTTTGTGTCCATTGATGTGAGAGACGCTTGCCTTTGAAACAAGGCATTTAGCTCGGTTATCTAGTGTACAACGTTACAGTAGCAGAAGCAGCCAGCCTCCAGTTTTAACTTATTATCTCTTCTTAAAAAATATTTAGGGTGAGCAGACACACTACTTCCTTAAATACTGCATAAGATATCATTTATCAAAAAGAAATAGGTGCCATTTGGCACCTGCTGTAATTGCTATGATGGAAATGGCAATACATAACTATCAGAAGAAAGGGTGCCACACTTTTAAAAAGCTTACAGCTATTTTATGTATTTCTAATGGCCAATGAATAAATGATGCGACATACATTTTACATATCTGTGAAGTAATGAATTTGAGATTAAATCATACATAATGATTTTCAGGTGCTAGACACGTTTAATATACTGAGGCAAAAACTGCTTTTGATGTTAAGTATGAATATAATTACAAGTATGTGGATAGTTCCTGAGAGTACCTTCTATACCTGAAGAAAATTATTTGGCTCCAGCAGTGGACCCCCCTTAATACATGAAGAGCAGGCCTGTAGCCCTCACCCCAGATATCTAGTTCATCTTCAAAATGTCCAGTCATTAAAAACAAGTGCTAAATATTCTTGATTTTACCTGATCCTGCCACTGCTTGCTACTATAGTCTTCAACATGAGCCATTACAAGGCACACATGAACACAGCTGAACATGTTCATAAATGAGTGGCGAGGAATTTAAAAATAAAAAACAATAAACAAATTCCATGACCTTCTGACCTTCTTCCTGAAAAAAAAAAAAAACCAAAACCCCAACCTATGTTCATCAGTTACAAGTATTGTTCATATAGTAATAAAATATTTTTTTTCTTCCTAACAAAATGATGTCTGATTTTTTTTTTTTACTTACTGATATAATCTTTAAATCATGGAATTTTTTAGTCATTTTTTAACTCTTAAGGAGAAAGTGCATTGTCTGCCAGGCAGATGAATCTTCCATCAAAGAATTTCAGATGTGATTTTTTTCTTAATGTAATAAGACAGTATGCATTTTGTCCTCAGTTCTCTGGAAGGGATATCAAAGAAGCAATTAATATCAAACTGAATGACTGACCAACCATCTGCCAATTCCAGCACATTCAATACAACTGATGCTTTATTCAAATACAGAGTCAGAGTACAGACTCTGCCACCAGAAGAATTGATTTAGCTCAGACGGGAAGGCAAGAATGATATGTAATTACACGTACAGTGAAACCTGCTCGTATAAGACTTTGATGCAGTAAAAGTCTTTTTCTGCTACAGTAAAGGAGAAAAAGATAACAGGAAACTTTCAGTATATTGCAATGGATAAGATTCAAGGCAAGTCATACTGAATCTTTATTTGCCAGGTTGTCTGGGGAAGGGAAGGAGTTGCCTCATTACAGGAGGTTTTGCTGTTTAAACTCAGATATTCAGAGATGCTAAAAGGCTTAGACACTCAAATCTGATTTATTTTGGTGGACTTGGGCAACATAATCCTCGGGCAACACTTAACTCATGTTTTGATACCACAGAAGGCAGCTGCAGGGACAGGAAGCTATCCAACAAAGGGAGAGGAAATCCTGGGTTGTTTGGTTCAATAGAATATAAATGAAGAAGACATTACAATGAATAAGGAATCAAAGCTTGCAGAAGACATTTTGTGTCAGCTTCTGACCGCTGATTTGGTGACAGCCTATAAATCAACTGCAAAGTCAGCTGGAAAAGCCATGAGAGGTTTTCTACAACCTTGGGAGAACCTATAGGCCTACACTACAGTCTTCCTCAGTTGGTTTCCTTAGCTGCAGGGGGACAGGTTACAGTCTTGCCTGGAAATAAGGGCATAAAATCCTACATGGGTTACCATTTCTGTATTTACACAGAAAGTGTCCTCAAGTCACTGTGCAAGATGTGCAGCAAAGTTAGAGGAAATGGGATTTCTCAAAGTAGGACATTCATGGCTGGTTGTAGAGATTCCAGGTTTTGATAGAGAAAAATATCATAATAGCAATCAAAAGTAAAAATGATAATTCAAAGAATACCTACCTTTTCCTTCTTTTTCTGTGAAAATAACACCCCTCTGCTACGTGACATGGGCAGAAATCAGGAAGGGTCATATCAACCAAGCTCATCTCTACAGCATGGAGTTCTGGCAACAGGCACAAAGCGCTCAGCCTTTCACAGAAGTGAAAGTGCTAGTTTATTTATTCCTGAGACTGTTAGAACCTCTGCTTTGATATTACACAGAGCCAGTCATTCAGAAGAAGTTGATTTTGAGTCACCAACAGCTCTAGGATATGAGTAAGTTGCAGCTCAGGACTTTTATGAGTAGAGTTTGAAAATATAGCTTCTTGACCCAAATGCTTAGGTTCTAGGATTAGCTAAGTATCTTCACTGTTCACCTGGTGATTCTTATATGAAGTACCTACAGAAAACACACATCCTGTACACTTTGGCTGTCACAGATAATCCACCTTTCCTCCTGAAAAAGGTCAGCAGTTCAAACAGTGCATGCTTTCTTTTAATACAAATTGAAACTAATTAGCAGCATGTGAAAATGATTGCTAGCAATTAAGCCAGTGTTTATATAGCCAGGCACATTGCAAAGTTGGGATAGTAGGTTTTCTGTGGTTGTCTATAGGAGGCTTCTGTGTTAATTTTTAATTGCATAGTAGTGTTTAAACTAGAGCTTTGCTTGTTATACTTTGTATTTCACAGGTCAGTAAGGATTTATTTGTTTGTTTAAAATAAGGAAAATGAATTGACATTAATTTTCAATTTTATTGATTTAACTTGGTGTGGAGGAGGAAACTTTCTGGTACTGAACATTAACTGCTTCTATGTAATCTGATGCTCTTGCTGTGTCTGCTGTATCTTTTAAAATATTGCTGCTGACATTTGTCAACCTACTGAGCCCAAGGAAGTGAAACTTAGTGAACTTAAAATAATTCAGATTCCTTAGCAACAGCTATGCCTGCTGCTATTTTCTGCTACTATTGGGGAAAAGGGTGGAAGATCTCTAGACTGGAGTCTAGCTTTTCCATAGCCAAACTTGCTTCTTGTGCATGGTTCTGGCTCAATCCGTTCCATCAAACTGTACCTCTAAACCAGTCTGCAGATAATGATGGCACTGTTAGAAAGTTGGTTGGAGTTCCTGACACTAAACTTTACTTACCCTGCATACAGCTGCTGCAAAGAGAAGTTCTGTTTTGCCTTTCTCAGCACCTTCTAGAGGCAGCTGCAGCCCCCAGGTTCAACTACCTTGGTATGTTGGCAGAGTGATAGTTTTGATGACTCTTTACAGGTGGTGAGGTAATTCTCTATTTATGGCTGTTTTCCTATATTTCCAGGTAGTGTTTCCTCCTTTCTGTTGGTGAGCAGACATGCTGAACAACATACAGCATCAGAGGAGCAAGTTTTAGCCCAGTTCGTTGGTTCTTTAGGCTGCCTTGCACAGTTCTGTTGCAATATTGAGACCTGCCTTGACCGAAGGATAGCCCCTCTCCAAAATGATCCACAGCACTTTCACCCTGTCACCCCAGAAGGTGCTATCACAGGAGGACTTGCTATCTTGGGGGGAAAAAACAAGGGCACAGGCAAATCTTTAGGCTACTTTCACTTATACTGAGAATTGAGTCAAAATGCAAACAGGACAGATTTCTCTGCACCAATTTCTTTCCAGCAGCAAAGAGCTCTATGCAGACTTAATGATTTGGCTGCCTGCTGAGAGATGTAATGTATGCAACTGTCTCCCAATAGATTTCTTGCCTAAAAGATACCTTTTTTGTTTCATTCTTGTCATTGTTGTGCTACCTAACATGAAAGTAGAAAGGACAAGAGTAATTTTTTGAAGACATTTCTTATTGCAAATACGAAACTCTTAGAGTTGCTCAAAAGTTAGTACACATCTAAAAACATGGTCAGACCATCAGACCCTGAGTAGCCCAGGAACAGGTGGTGTATTGGCTGCTAAAGGCTAATCTTCATTTAAGATACTCTGATTGCAACTGAATATAGTGTAAAGGTATGGCTCTCAAAGCCCCTGCTGCTCAAATTGTTCTGTTTCTATTCCTGCTATTATACTTTTTTTTTTTTCTCGAGATTGGGAAGATTGAGATGAATGCGATCTCAAAATGGAAAGGCAACATGTAGCTTTATGAAAATTAAAATTTTATTTCTTCCTGATAGCACTAAAGTAAAAAATTGTTACCCTTATATTTCTAATTCCCTTCTCTGAATTTCTAAATCTGTGTTATTTCTTATGAATCTTTGTTTAATAAAACATGAAAATCCTGTAGCTCCTTCAGTTACAGTGATGTTTAGTCATTTCTGTTGTCTCAAACTAAAATAATAACAAATAGAAACCATTTTTAGAAGACAAACAACAAAATACCTCTGGTACTCCAGCAAAACAAATTGTACTATATGTTTGTTAACAGCTGTGAGTTGTCAGATATAAATTTTTACTTAAACATAAATCACAATTTATTTAAACAATTTATGATATTTAACAATGGTATTTATTTTATACTTAACAATTGTATTTAAGTAACACCCTTTGACTACTACTTCCTTTCATGGACTTTTCCTCACGATGCATTCTTATATTAGTATTTCCCATGCTCATGGGGTAGGTCTTCAAATCTTTATGTGTTTTTAATGTTTCTTAATCACAATTTTGCCCTTCTACTTTGCTTTTTTCCTCTGCTATTTTGACTAAATGTTTTAAATAGAATTCTTAAATATTTTTTACATTTGTGCAAGTTTTTAATCAAAAGTATTTGTCAAACTTTGTGACTAGTAGAATACTTTCAGTTGTCTCATCATTATTTTTCTTTGACAAATTCATTATTTGCAAAAAATATGTTTCTGGGTTCTTCACAAAGACTACTTTGTAGATAATACAAAAATGCAGAGAATGATTTTGGTGAACTTGGTGATCCTGAATGTTCATTAACAGGGAACATAAAGACCAGAATTGTTTCAATAGGCTATATGTAAAATGGATCTCTAGGTTACAGTGAGAAAATAATAGCAATATTATTTCATCACAAAAGGAAATACCACTGTAGGAAATGAGAAATCATGCAGACAAATGATAAGTCAATGCAGGAATGCTTCACTGTAATGGAATGATGAGGCTGAAGAAATTTTTTAAATGTTTCTTTTTTTTTTTTAATTGAATATTGTGGTTACTGTTTCACAGTCAATACCACAGAAAAGACTGTACAGACTGTATCTGTATATAATTTGGAAATGCAAGCATTCACCACTTACTTTGCAGGCTTGAAAACATGAAAAAAAGTTTTTCAGGTGTCTCCTAGGGGAATGGTGTTTTCCCTGCTTACGTGCAGGGTTATCATGGCAACTTGAATTAATTTTAAGGTGATGAACAAATGTAGTACAACTTGTTTGTTGGTTCATGATATGCAGACTGATAGTAAACTAAAAAAAAAAAATATATATATATATATATAAAATCATGGCTCTAATTTCCAGTAGAGTACAGTTGTGTGTTCAGTTTCTTCTGTATTTAGGTCAGTAGCATCCAAGAAATGGAGAGAGCAAAAAAGGCAAATGATTGCCCTTCAGTCTCACCTCAGAACTCCTAGCCAGTGTCTGAAACAGTCTGCTACTCCACTAGCATTTACAGGACTTCATGCAATATTTGGCATTACAATAGCTTAGTTTGGATCGTCTTTTCCAGAAGTTTATTGTAGCACTTGTGAAAAGATCTCGATTGACAGCTCTGTACAGTGAAGCCTTCTGTTAACTGGTCCACAGAAAATTTGCAGCAGCTGGTACATGGTCCCTGCGTGTCGGAGCCACCACCCTACAGAACTGTCTGGGGGAGCAGGAGGAAGAATCTCATTTCTCTGCCTGTAGCATCGCTGGGATTAAAGGTATTGATACTCACCGTTGTGTAAAAATCTTCAGCGTGCGTAACAGGAGAGAAAAGCGCTAAAGCAAAAGGTACCAAACCTTAACAAGCCTGCTTTTTAAGTGCAATCAGTTTGGCCTCAGTGTGAACGGTAGTAAATTACAGCACAAGACACCTACTAGAATGTTGTAGTTAGCAGAAAGGTATTTATACATGGATTTTTAAAGCCCAGGGAATTCAGAGTTAAGATTAAATTCACAAGCCATTGAACACTTGAAAGTTTGGAAATTCATAGTTAAGGTCCACAAACTTACTTAGCTCGCTCCCATGGATGATAGCAGCCTCCCTAAATTCTTTTTTATCTATGTTGTGGTAAATGGTATTTTTTTGATCAAGCATTTCTTAAATACTTTAAGAAGTCAGCAAATTTGGAAAAAACATTGCACTTGTACTTCCAGAGAAAATCCAGGAAGGGATCAAAGTGAGCGTGTGTGTTTGCATTTCTGGCTGACTCTTCTCTGTCCCTGAGCTGCTGATGAGCTAAAATTAGAACATCAAGATGGGTTGCTGGGAACTAATCACTACTAAAGTCTGGTTCTGTGCGTTTAGCTCTGACTGATACGTCCATTTAATCATGATGTATCTCACTTTTTTGTCATGTTTTTGCTGTGACATGGTGAAAACTGAGGAAGGAATGTGGGTTTTCTGTTTTGTCTCATAAATGCTGAAAAACTGCTTGTCTTTGAATTCCTCAGAAGGCACAGAATATTGTAATAAATTTTTCTTTTCTACATATCAACAAGCTTAGGGAAAATTATATCTTAGCACTTGCTTTGAAAATCAACTTGGGAGTGTGGGGGAGTAGGGGGTAAATTTTAGAATGAGGGCAAAATTACTAATAATCATGAAAGCTGTAGATGAGGCATTATTAATGTATGGTCTCCAGGAATATATACGAATGAGGAATCTATTGTGTTTTTGCAAACACAACTGTTATCATTGCATAAATAATTTATGCACTTTAGTGGTGAGCTTTTCATTTCCAGTACCTGTGTGTTGTTTGAGGATTACTAAGCCTGTATCTCTCATACAAATCCCAAAGTGACAGAGGCACTGCAGAGTTCAGAGCAGAGCTTCCAGAAGCTTAAACAATGTCAAACTTCACTGATGCCCTTTCCAGTCATGTGGATCCTGCTAGCTTTGCTTCTGGATACAAGTCAAATATAGCCGCCTGTAGAAGTAATGTAGAAATACATTTCCAGTGTTTGTTTTTAATTCTCCTTGTGACCTGGACAGCTTATGAACAAATTTGGAAGCCTAATTAAAATAATGCATTGAAAGCTGTCACTAGATTTGAACACAGAGTGAAGAAGTAGTGATGCTTTTCTGATTTAAAAACAAAGCAAGTTGGGAATCAGAGTGAAAAATAAAATCCTCTCTTTATTTGATTGTTCCCAGGGATTGAAATGAGCACACAGTGAAATGTTTGGAGAAGTCTCAGTTTTCCATTCCTCCTTCTTGTGTACTGCAAACACTATTATATGAGAACTGCAGGTAATATTGGCTCTAGGAAACAAAGGGCTGACGGTTTTCCAAGCTAGCGGCAGAGTATCCCTTACACTGCTGCTGGCTGGTGAAGAAGACCAAAGTGTTTTTAATGGCTTGCAGAGATAGCACTGTTTTGATTTAGAATCAGCACAGAGTATGCCATTCCCTGCTTATCTGCAACAAGCATCTGTTTTAAGATTACGGTACTTTCTATAGAGCTGCAAAAATGTGTTGACATGTTGTAAGTTAAAGGGAGATAGGGCTCTCAGTGTGCTCACACAAAGCCAAAAGCAAAGCTTGCCGTCACTTCATATATGTGAGGGATTCAGTCCCAGCTTCCAAAACATATCATGAAAAGACAAGGGAGAGACTATAAGGGCAGTGTAATAGCCAAGTTCTGAATCAAGTCACTAAGAACAGAGTGAACCTCTGACCCTGTCCAGCCAGCCAACTGTTTACCTGGAGGTAAGCAGTTCTTACCTGGGTTAAAGCCAACAGAGCCTTCTCCCATGCCACCCCTTTTGAGGAAAAGGAAGTGTGGATGTCAGTGTTCAGCTCTGTAGCCTCCATAGTGAAGTGAAAGCAGGCCCACCGTGATGCGGTTGGTTTGGCTGAGGGAACATATACAAACTAATATGACCCACAACCACCAACCTCTTGAGACTGTCTCCCAGATGTGTCTTTGCAATCGTACTTCTTTTCTGAAACAAGGATTTCTTATTTCATGCCATCAACATAATATATGCAGAAACACGCATACGCACAATTTACTATATGCTGAGGAAGGAAATGTTTGGTTTGTACTCAGTAACATCCAAGATCAGCAATCATCTGCTGCTGCAGTTATAAATACCAATTAAGGTTTTCCACTGTCTGATACTTGCTAGGACCTCCCATGCTTACCGTTCTACGGACATGTTACAATGCAATTTGTGTTTCTGTTGTGATGCTGTAACAAAGTCAAGGCTTTGAATTGGCTAAAAGTAATCTTGAAGAAAAGATTATTTTTTTTATTCTTAAAACTCTGGTTAAATTTAATAGCAATTAAGAGCCTGGTGATTCATCTGTATTATTCCTTTAGACATAACCACTGTGTGTGTTCCATGTATATCTATCAGCTGTATTTTACATTTCCATTTTTGTAATCTTGAGTGCCAAGAAGACAACTGGAGGTGCAGGGAGAATTTCTCAGAGAAACTGTGTTCACCTCTGTTGGAGAGTTGGAGGAATGTTGGAGGGATTTAGTAGTGCCATTCAATCAATGCAGAAATAATCATCTCAGTGTGATCCAATTTGATTACGTGCATTTGTATTCTTGTGTGATTTGGGAATATCTGCAGAGTTTCTATAGGAGGTAAAGGTAAGCAGTAATGCACCCTTTGTTAAGAGGCTGTATAATTTACATGGATCAGTTTCAGTGCGATTAGTTTAAGTGAGAAGGTGCTAGCAGATACTACCTGTCAGCTGTATATTAATAAATGTGCATAGTACAGAGATAATAGAAATGAAATCTCCCATATTTTTGTTTCTTTAGTCTTAATGCCTAAAGATATTGAAAGTAAAATCCCCCTAAAATGCACTGTAGCCTTTCTCCAGTTCACAACTGAGTAATTTGTTCTGCTCCCAGCTAGGCCTAGACGAGCTACCTAGTTATGTGTTATTTATATCTTGGACTGAATTCCATGCGAGCCCTAAGACCCTCTTGTCCTTTTCCTCTTGTGACTGAAGGTCTAGGAAGACTGATGCAACTTGAAGAGAAGAACTGGCAAAGTAGTACTTGTTGGTAGCTTGGTACGGTGCTGCTGTGCAATTTCTATCTCAGACATTGGTGTTACAGCCAGGAACTGCCTTCGTTTGTGATTCTCCTTTTGTTGCAGTTGGGAGTAATGGCTGCTCCTCGGGTTTCAGTGCCTCCAATGTGGCAAGTTTGGCTTCCTGTGGTGAAGAGTGAGTGAATGAGTATGATGAGAGACAGCTATGGTTGATGGTAGCCACAAGTAAAGTGGCTTTCCTGGTGATTGTGGCCCCAGTCATGGTTTCTGAAATGCCTGACACAGAATAAGTATCATTATTTTCCTCTACAGCAAACAAGCCCTTATTTCATCCATAATTGATAGAGAGGAACATAACTGAGAGAAATTAACGTATTTATTGACTGAAATAACAGAAATTTGGGGGAAAATATGTTGTGAATAACATTCTCTTATTACTTTCTTGACTGGAAACTCTACCTAAGAAACTTGACTCCGTTCAGGCTTGGAAAATAGGTGCTCTAACTGAGGCCGCCACAAATGTTCTCTGAGACTTGCATGTTCTGATAAAAAAAAGCAGATCATGTCCATCAGCAAGATGACAGGAAAGGAAAGGGGGCCTTCCCACTATTAAGTTCGCAATGTTTGGTACCTTGAGGCTCATTCCTAATAAATTTTGGGGTTCCACAGTCCTCCTGATGTGTCTGCCATGACTAATTGCATAATCTAAAGTTTTAAGCCACTTTGCTGTGGAATGGCAAAGCTTTTACAAAAGCATGACCAGCAATATATAAACGCCATCTTAATTACATTGCTTGAATCAAAACCATTTGCATGTAAGCATTAGCTGGAGAATGCAGCAAATTGCTGCTCTCCGTAAGTGTTAAACCAACCCTAGGATATCCTGCACTGTTATGAAATTTTGTGATTTATATTGGCTATTAAGAAATATTAAAAATCTCCAACTATGCAAAAGTGCACTATAGCTGGAGGGGATCTGGAGATACTCATATTGTGAAGTGATCCTTTATGAGAAAAGCTCTTCTTTACTTGACAGCTGCATTATTCGCCCTATGATATGCTTCCAAAATATTTCAAGTTGTGGATTAGTTGCACTGTTTTAATTACTAAATGCAGGCTTTTTTAATCAACCATGCTTCTAATGCCTGAGGAATTTGCCCGATCCTCTAGTAAATGTTAAGTCTTTGTTAGTGAAAGGCATTTGAAGAATAGCTCAGTAGTCTGAGGGCTAAAGAAAATCCGTATAAAACAAAGATATATTTTTATTTTTCTAGTTCTGCATATGAAAAAAATGCTGATATGCCATAAACTATGTAGCCTTCTGCCATTTTTCTAACCCTTGGGGAATGCAGTGCAGAATGGACACTTGTTCAGTTACTAAAACTTCTTTTCAGCCTCACAAAGACTTGGCTTCCCAACCTGATGAAAACATTCTTAGGAGTTTATATATAGCACTGATTCTTTGAGCAGTATTGTTTGGTGACAATAATAACATTATTGTTTTAGTTTCTCAAAAGCTCTCTTCACAGCAGTAGTTGAATAGTAGCAGGCTAAATGCCACAGTACAGTCCCATGTGTTGTACAATTTTCTTCTGCACCCATAGACGTAGAAGATGCAGGTGTTGGTTTCTCTCACCAAATGTATATTGTTACATAATATCCATGGGCATAAAGGTATTGTTGCGTGAAATACACCTTCACAAAATGTGAATAGAGCTTCACGATTTGTAAAATACAAGGACAACATTGATTTTTTTTAATTTTGGAGCAAACTCCCAGCTGGTGTCAATTAACTCAGATTTGGTGAAGTCTTTCTTTTGTCATATGCCACCATATGATTTAAGGGAAACATTTTGGCACAGTCATTTTATCCTGGCTCAGGATTCATCTGCCTAGAGAATTTGACAGCTTCTTCAGTGATATGAAGTCAATACAGAAGTTGAACACTTTTCCCTCACCCCATCAGGATGCTCTCATTTAGAAGTAGACTTC
Source organism: Grus americana (assembly GCF_028858705.1). Taxonomy (NCBI): domain Eukaryota; kingdom Metazoa; phylum Chordata; class Aves; order Gruiformes; family Gruidae; genus Grus; species Grus americana. The sequence continues at coordinate 124,602,641 of NC_072853.1, read as the reverse complement.
TTTTCACTGCAGTTGACAATAGAGTATCTGAAGTGCTTTTAAGGATTTTTTTTTGTTTTTATTTTCAACTTCAAACATTAAGCCTAAGCTTCCAGAGTACCTCTGGATAGATAAGCAAAGAGATTCCTTGACTTGCTCAAGAAATTTAACTGCATAGTTTCCTGGTATAGGTTTGTGGTAACATAACTTGTTCATGTAACAGTAATTCATAAATCAGGAGATCTCTAGGTTTGTAATTAACTGCTTAGCACCCATATTTGTAAAGCTGCCATTTTGCTTACCCACAGTTGTGAGAAAGCCCCATTCATCCAACCCCCATTTTACACTGTGCTCACAGATGTAGTATAACCTCATGTAATTGATACAGTCCCTTGTGACATGTTATAATATAATAGGCCAGCTGGTAAAAGTGGAATAATGAAGAAACATAAGTAACTGTTGATGTCAAGATAGGACTGATGTGAATGTTGTGTTCTGGCCAAATCCCAAATTAGAGCAGAAATCACAATCAGCTGAGAGATGTATGGTTTGAAGCAGCATTCAAAATATTAGTGTCCTGTAGCAATGTGCAAAAGCTCACTAGCTCACTAACTTTCAGAGGAACTGAGGATTCTCAGCACCTCTAAATGAGGCCCCTTCCTGAAGAATAATTCAGAGTGAAGTCAGAATGCATGAGAAAAGCTACTTTGCAGAAATCTCTCAGCAAGAACAGTGGTGCAGTTTATATCAGTGTCAGCCATTCCTTTTCAGAAATCAAATTATGTTATAACCCGGGCTCCTGAGGATGTGGGCACATTCTTACAGCATTGCTCCAGAAACATTCAGCCAAATGATATCGATAAAACATATGAGTTGTGCTTGCTTGATTGTGCTGAAAGATACAGGATGTGCACTGGCTAAATATCACTGTAAGATGCTTATCACACTTGACTTCCTGAGAACAGAGCTATACTTGTATGTACAGCTGGTCAAAATTCCTTTTTTATAAATGTTGACTTGAGCACAAAAATATTAGAATTTCTTGTCCAGAATATTCTTAAAAGGAGGAGGGGAGGAGATTTTATTATCTATAAGAAAAAATGTTTGAAGAAAACTTTTTTCTTAAAAAGAGCCATGCTCCACAAAAAGAAGATTTCTCGTCCCCTCCTTGCCTTTGCAAGCATTCCTGGTTAATTAAAAATTCACTTTTTGTCTTTGCTTTTGCTTTTTTATGATGTTCTGACTTGGAAGACACCAAGTTCCTTGCCTAGCCTAGCGATGTTACCAGCACTGGAAGTTAGAGCAGCCCACTGGGCACAGTAACTGCTGCTATTTTTCACTTGGTGTTGAGAAACAACCCTGAGACCCAGAATGGTTGAGGTTTCAGGGCTTCTTTGGCCTCACTCCTCTGCTAGTCTTCTGATGGAGCAGCTTGAGGTTTCACATACAAGTTTAGCATCAATCTTGCATTATGGAAAATTCTCTAAGAGGCTACTGAGATTCTCTTACGTTGTTGAACAAGTTCAAAATCTGACCCATAATGTTTGATGGTAATCTGAGTATGAGTGAGCTCAGGAATGTTACTTGGGATTTGGAATTTTTTTTCACTTTGAGTACAACAAATACAGGCTCTGTCTCCTTAACACTCATTTTGTTCAAACTACCGAAGGTTAGACAGTTTCTAATTTGGTACCAAATTGATCTTGTCAGTGGAAATAACCAAGTGCTTAACATGTTCAAATAGGCTTTAGCTTCCAGAGATAATGCTTTGTAAGCATTAAGAAAATAAAACTCTAAGTCAGCTGTAGAGTATCCAAAGCACAACTTACCGATGTAAATGTTATTTGCCACATTCCTCCATTTCCAAATGGAATAAGATGGCCAGCAAAGGGCAGAAATATCTTTAAAAGGGATGTTGGAACAGGTAATTTTTTTCAGATGGAAGAGACAAGTGAATGGCAAGGAACCCAGAGTTGCATTCTTGTGGCCAAGGGTAAAGGAAAATACAAAGACACCTTAGGGCAAAGAGCAATCTCCAATTAGTGGCTAAGGGAAAAGTTTTTTAGATGCTCGTATTACTAGAATGGGGGAAATAAATGAGAGTGTTGAAATGAATATAGACCAGCTTCAGAAAGTCTCATCTGATGATGTTGAGATGGTAAGGTTAGCTGGAAGAACCTAGCAAGCCTATATTTCAATAGAAAATACCTGTTTAGTTTTGAGGAACTGATTATTCACTTCGATTTACCAAAACTGTGTAGCTACCTCGGCTCTGTAGTCAGTAGGCAGATAAGGTGGACTCAGTCCTGTGCTAGGGAAGAAAACTGGCTTCACCACAGTCAGTCAGTGTGATCCTGAACATTATGTGTCTCTGTTCACGTTGGTCATAACCAAGTGAGTTGTTCTCGGTCAGTTCTGTAGAGGAGACAAGGACAAAGTAGATGGAGATGCTGAAAGTTATGGAGATGACCTTAAGCATCCATGTGTTCTTTTCTCTCCCTGTCACATAAATTCCAAAAATCTGAAAGGAGAAAAATAGACTGAGATGGGGAGGGGAAGGAAAAAGGCAGCTGCACATATGTTTCTAAAGAAATTTGACGCACTGAAGACAAGATAATTTGAGAAATTTCAACATCAATTGAAATTGAATTTTTGATTTGTATTTTATTTGTAGCCATCAAGCAATTGCTTGGCCTTCCTTATTAGAAAGCTATAAAAGCCACTCAGTTTATGAATTGTGACAGGAAAAAAAATCAAGAAAAAAATTTAAAAATCACCCTAAAATTGTCATATTATCTGCATGTGACCCAGTGTAAATACTTAAAGAATTCCAGTTTGAAATACAATGTGGTAGAGAACAAAATGAAATACAAGAATTCTCGAGTTCTAATGATGTGCCTTTAAGTGAAAATTGCTCAGCTTACACAACTCATTACCTTTTCTGTGTAATGGAAGAAATATTCACCTACCTCAAAGGAATTTATGAATTGGATCCTGAGTCTGATTTTATGGTCACATAAATGGTAAATTTACCAATGAACATTTTGGCTGGTAAAAGGACAGAGGGGAAAATTTTTTTTTTCAAAGTAGAGACTTCTGCAGGTGCAAAGCAGCAAGCATTAGTATTTCCTTAATAATATTTGACACCACATAAAATTATGAATAGATCCCCATCTCTCCAGATTCCCAAGCCACTATTAACAATAATGATACAAATAAAAACTGTTTTGTGTCCTGTTTGGAATCAGTAGATTGGGCTGTTATCTCCATCTGGAAATTTTAAACCCATATAAACTTAGTGTAGCAATATTGCTTTTGAACTACTTTGACAATACTGTCTGGACTTGGAACAGAATTTGCCTAGAAATGCAATGCAAAGACATCAAAACAGAAGTTTGCATCTAAATAACCAGAAGAATTAATGTGATGAGGTTCTGAGTTCCTTATCCTCTGGAAATGAATAGCAAAGGTCCTGCTAACTTGGAGGGTGGCTTCAAACATCTGTCTATGTCTGGTACATGGAAGAAAAAAAATGATGATTTGATACATCCTCAAGACTTAGGAGTCTGAATTATCAGATCCTTGTCAATTTGTTTCTTCCTCCCTTTCCTGCAAACCTTTTTCCTTCTGGTTCTTTGTTGCAGGCTGTGCTTGCTTTGCTGTGCCTGTTCTTTAGACATTTAGGATGGCGCAAAACAAAGACAGCCACTCTGTGCTTGGAGGAGATAGTTGTGTGTCTTGAAATGGTTAACTTGAGATATATAACAGTCACTGCTTTGCCTCAAAGACTACTTTTGCTGTTACACAAACTGCTTTTTCCCCAATGTCTTGACATAGTCCCTGTTCATGCAAATGGTAAGATTTGAAATTTAAAATGCTTCATTGCCCTGGACTTCCTGCCACTGGCAAAGGAGGGAAGACAGTGTCAGTAACCTTGGTGATTTTTTCAGTCAGGCCTTTTCAGCAAATCCAAACAAAATCATAGGTCTCAATATAAAAAGCTTTACAAGATTGCTGATTCCCTCTCAAACCAGTCTCAGTGCTAAAGGAAATTATTTGATTACTTTGCACATTATAAATTATTATGAAGGATATTTGCAAAAGTTCCTAACTTGTGATGTATTTAGGCACACAAGTCATGACCATAGCTCCCTTCCCTGCTTTTACTCTCTAATATATAATCTGGTGCTACCAGACTGTACTGTGCTGGCAGTTCTGGTACAGGATGGGTCCACGCAGCTGCACCGTGACTTCAAGGAGGCCAGGAGTCTGCCCTAAAATTTTCTTAATCCAAAAGTCCAGAATGCAAATGAGCACAACAGAATCCCATTCTCCTATAAGCAGTCCAGATGCAACTGATGGTTGCTTCAGTTTTTGAGTTCTTAATCTCTTACACCATTGCCATTGATTAGAGATGCAGAAGGTTTAGTACCTTTGTAACAGCTGCAGTTTCTGTCTTTACGTCAGAAGATAAAAATATTCTGGTCTTTGTGTCTAATTCTGTTCCATTACAGTAAAATTAGTGCTGAAATTAGGGATTCTGGTTTTCAGGTTAGTAAAAAAAAAAATCTGATAAAATTACATCAGCTGCAAATTTCCTAGAGTGAAAATAAACATACTTGAATGGCAGAAAGTGACACATTTCCTTTAAAAAGCTTTACTGGAATTTACATTCTGTTCACACTTTCTGCTGCACGACACACATCTCTTCCTGTTCATGCTCTCTGTGGTTCACATGTGCACTGGTAAAAGTAGTATCATAGAATCATACAGTGGTTTGGGTTGGAAGGCATCTCAAAGATCATCTAGTTCCAACCCCCCTGCCGCGGGCAGGGACACCCTCCACTAGACCAGGTTGCCCAAAGCCCCATCCAACCTGGCCTTGAACACTTCCAGGGAGGGGGCATCCACAACCTCTCTGGGCAACCTGTTCCAGTGCCTCACCACCCTCACAGTGAAGAATTTCTTCCTAATATCTAATCTAAATCGACCCTCCTTCAGCTTAAACCCATTACCCCTTGTCCCATCACTCCATGCCCTTGTAAACAGTCCCCCTCCAGCTTTCCTGTAGGCCCCCTTCAGGTACTGGAAGGCTGCTATAAGATGTCCCTGGAGCCTTCTCTTCTCCAGGCTGAACAACCCCAGCTCTCTCAGCCTGTCTTCATAACAGCTTTTTATTTGAGTTCTAAACTCCATGTGGGACCATATGAAACGAATTCTAAATGAAGTAATGGCAAAGTTTGTATATGTTTTCCTATTGCCTTCCTGTCTGTCTTGTAAAACAGCTCATTTTTGCTCAGGTTTACATGGCTACCATTCAAATCATAGTGTAAAAACCAGTTTTCTAAGAATTTACAAAGTACTAACCATTTGTAAAAACAGACACTAAGGATTCACTAATTATACCACTAATTAAAAAGAAATCTCTTTCCTGGAGCTGTAAATAATTCATTTTATGTTATATGCCTGGGAAGAGTACAGTGTCTCTTTTTTTTTTTTTTAGCGGAAAAGAGTTGGAGTTTATTCTAAATGTTACGAAGTCAAGGACAGAAAATACAATTAAAAATGACATTTTTATCATAATCCCCCTTTCAGATATGGTATGTAAAAGAAAAGGTATATTTAGTAATGGATCATTTCACAGAAGGGCTTAAAATGTCATTGCTAACCATATTTTCTAACTTTGCTCTGTGCGTAGATAACCCCTTGTTCCATTTGCCGCCTACACACTGATAAAGCTTTAAGACCCCTTCTCCAGGTGAAAGGATAATCCGGTGGTTAGACTGAAATTTGAATTTGATGAGCAGCTTTGCCATAGACCTATATCTGGTGACCTGCCACAAATCCCTTATTGCCATATGCAAACAAAAGGCAGTAAATGCTGCAATATTTAGGTCTTTTCTGGTGGTGTCTGGCTTGTGCCGGCTTACCGGGCCTAGCTGAGCTTGTGGGACACCTCACCTAGAAGCAGCCACCTCAAAATATGGGAACATTCAGTCTAGGGAATCAGGCTAACTCATGTCTGAAGTAAAACACACAGAATGACTTGCACGGGATCCTCAGTACCAACTGCTTGATCTTCTTTTATTCCACTGCGCTTACTAGCGTGACTGACTCCTGGCTATGTTTCAGCATACTGTTTGCCTGATTGTATGCGCTGTCTGCTTGCTAGACCAGTCCTGAGATTTCACCTGGAATGGAGTAACTAGGTCTCTTTCTGGACAAAATTAGCAGTTATGTAGGATTTGAACAGTGATTGTTCCACTAGGCAGGACGGTCCTCTGGTACTGGTCCTCTAACTAGTCTGGTCATCCACTGCCATTCCAGAATGTGCAATCATTTTGGCACATGACCTCCTACAGTAGCATAGAGAGATTAATGCTTAGAGAACCTTTAAAAGGTTTCTAAGGTATCTCAACCCAAAAAAGGGACCGTGAGGAACCTGGAGCAGAGATGGGATTTTTATACCAATGTTCCTCAAGCTATGCCAGACGAGATAGGAGAGTTCATGACTGTGGTGTTGGTCATCTACAAGGATGTGGAATGGTTTCATCTAGAGGAGTTTAAAAACAGCATTGAAACTAAATGTGATCTGTATTAAGGTCCAAGGAGAGAAACTGCCCTGTAGAGCACAGAGCAAATACTGTGCATGGCATGACCCATGTGCTAGAAATGTCTTTGACAGAGGAAAAGCGAAGGTGTATGGGACAGCTGTGGAGCCAGGGTTGGCATTAAGTGGTGTGCAGTGTGGAATTGACTGGCTGATGCTAAGTGTGGCTACTCTGGACCCCTTGGCCAAAGCAGTGGGCCCACTCATAGATGAAAACCACAAAAAGGGGAAACTTGTATACTTCAGTTCCCCAGTGACAGAATTAGTATTTCACTGTCAAGTATGTTGTAAAGTGAGTAATTCAGAGGCACGTTTTAAGGGAGTTGTGTAAGCAAGTACTAGATACACGGTGGAATCCCATTGGCCCTTGAGCCAGCAAGGCAGGTGTTTAGTTCTGCTAAACAAGGATGGATTAAAACAAGAGCATAAGGTCAAGGTGCCTATTTTGTTACTTTTTTCTCTTTGCTTTGGCCCTAACAACATCTGCTGTACTGCATCATCCTGCTAAGCACATCAGAACAGTCAAGACAGCACTTCTTAAAAAAAGCCGGTTGTCATTTCATACTAATTTCCTGACAGGAATGAAGCTAAATTGGTTAGAATTTTTTTTTTTAAGGAACATCAGCATTTGGCAAATAAGGATGCATAAAAATAATTGAATATACTATACATTTCACTAGAGCAGGCTTGAATAGTTCCTGCACCAAATTACATACGTGGATCCCACTGTTTCATCTGAGATCATCTCAGCAGGGATGACTATGGAAATGCAAATTTACACTGCTGCTGAGTCCTTGCAGATTTTACACTATATGTCAATAATTCGCTTAAGGATCTTGGAATGGCTTGTTTTCTTTCTTAACGTTTAGCGATTCAAACATTCTGCTCTCCAAATTATATAAAACTATTTAAATCATAATGGTCTTTTCATTATCTGCTCTGGGCCTCTTCTTGCTGCAGGAGATTCCAGCTTTCCCTATGTCTCCTTTGTGCAATGTATGACTATGTCCGTCACTTCATCTAAAACATGGAGGGGACTTTGTGCCAACAGTCTTTCAAAAAATGACAAAATGTTAATTTTTCATATAATTTTTTATTTTACCAAAACCAGAGTCAACACAGGTGACAGTATTGTTGTTCATACAAAATCCTACCGTTATTCTGCCATCTATTTTTTTTGCAAAGTTTCCTTCAAAAGCACTGCAAGCTATGCCTATGTAATGACTGATGAAGCATTCTCTGTATGGAGGTGTTAGATATCTTGTAAGACAGACTGATAGAGTTGTTAAAAGATAGCCGAGTTTTTGCCTATGTGAGCTGTTTTCACCTTGTCTCACACAAACTATCACAGCCAAATTGACTCAAAGTCTGTAAATATCCAAAACTGGCAAACTCCTAATTGCATTAATCCTCATAGTAACGAAGCAGCAGCAAATGACCAAGACTGGTCTGTTAAAAGTTGGGAAAAAAATTAAGCCTCCTAATAATATTGTCTTGCTTTCTTCTATTAGAAAAATCCAGTTTTTTCTGTAAGCATCAAAGGGAAGGAAACTTACTTGCCTACGAATTTCTTTGGTGATTGACTTCACAGCCTAAGACGCAAGGTCTTGCTCAAGCGTTACCAACAGTGGGGGTGTTTAGAGGGGCTTTTGATACTGCAGACTTTCTGGTATGTAATAAGCACTGCGTCTTTCTCCCTCATGGGAGGCACTGGTAGCCTGACTGTACCCTGCCTTCGTGGAGCTGCTAGGAGCTTAATGTCTCTGAGACTGCCCTCACTCTGCCGTGCTTGGCTGAGCATATTATTGGGAACTGGATGGACAGATAAGCACAGCACTTACCTAGCCTCATGTGACTGCGTGCTTCTTACCTTACTAACAAGGGTAGAAAACACTGCTGCTTGTAGCGAGGCTAGTCAGACTCACATTTTGGGGCATACCTGATTTTCAGGAGATCGTTAACGTTCTTCCAGTTTACTGTAAGACTCTGATACATACCTCTCCATCTGCCAAAATTTAATTGTAGAACAAATTAGGGATGTTTAAAAAAATCAGTCATTCTGAAAAGTAAACTGTACTGGGATGAATTCTCTTAATGTAAAATGGTCTTTCTGTTATGTCTGCTTTTGAACTCTGTTTCTGAGGGCAAAGTGTTTTAGCAGTCACAGTGAAAGGGATGGCACGTTTCTGTGGCAGTGCTGAAGGTGCTTTTAGCTTGAAACTAGTGCTACTCCTTGAAATGAGATACTCGTGGGAAGTGTGCTTGGAAACCTGACTGACTGAAGCATGCTGCCCTGGGCATTAGCTGTGGCCATGTTTTGTCATAGGTCAAAGAACAAGAGGAAGTCTTGTACGACCCCAAGAATAGAGTGGATTGGATGTTCTCCAGTCAAACCATTTTTTTTTTTTCTGTCAGAAAATGGTGACTCATCACATCTGGAATTATTTGCAGCACTCTGTCAGTTTTAGCAAACTGACAGAGAACCGTAAGGAGATTTTCATCATTTCATACTTGTTTGCCTGGTAGGAGGTTGTAGGCCCCAGCAACAGTCACTTCTTCAGCACCATGGGACTTCTATGGGTTTTTATAACTTCCAGGAACTCTCACAGGCATTTGGAGGCCAGAAGCCCGAGGAGCCTTTGGTCCACTTGGAGTTTGGCCCACTGTTGTGCAGCTGAGAGCTCATGTTAGGGGCCTCTCTCATATAGACATGAGAGACACTGTTGAAATTTTCCAGATATAAACTGCTTTTTTGTTCTGAAAAAAACAGCTATTTATATCCATACAAATAATTTACAGATACTTTGAGTGAAAAAGAGAGTCAACACATTTATTTCTTAAATTGACCTAAATTTAAAGTTTAAAAAAAAAACCAAACCCAAAACCAGAAACCATCACAAATTCTCGAACTCCAACATTTCATTCTGCCCAGAACAATCTTCCTTCCGTATTTGGGAGAAAGAAAGGCTGAGAGGTTGTTTTCTGGTTTTTGATGATGGCTCGTGTGGAAAGCAGGACTTAAGCCAGCCAAAAAGCCTGCTCCGTGTAAAAACCCAACTCTGGACACCTTTGCCAATGAGCTGGAATGCTCGTTCCTGCACTCCCAATCTGCTGCCTCACCCATGGACCCTTGGGGCTTTGCCGTTTCTGACTCCCTGTTGTTACCCCTAGGATATAAGCATTAAGCAAGAGTCTGTCATTGTCTCAGTTTTCAGTTTCTTCAACATTTTTGAAAAATCAGTCATTTTAGCTATTTGGAAACAAAATATTTGGGGACTTCTAACTTTCATGGGAAACTCATGAAATTTTTACTTTTTTTTTAATTCCAAAAGAAAGGAAGAAAAGAGTCTAGAATTTCCTACAGAGAAGAAATGTTAACTTTTTATGTGGTGTTCTCAGGAATATCCTTGCTAGAGGCCAGAGCATTGCAGCCTTAGGAACGATGGGAGCTGGGTAGAATAGCTGGAGGCAATGTGAAGTGTCCGTTTTCTGTGATGTCATTTTACTTTTATCCGGGAACAGCAGAGTGCTAATGCTTTGACAGCCAAAGTCACAATAAGCTCTAGCTGTAGTGAATGTAGGGATGCAGACTTGCCTGCAAATCATAAGAGGTGTGAGTCTTGGATGCAGTCATCTGTACTGCCAAACCTTGCCCACATGTGCTGTTCGCACATTGGGGTTTTTCAACTGTTACTTCTATTAAGAAATAGCCCTCAGAAATTACAGAAAAGAATTTTGGGAAAAAGCAGAGCATTTTTGAAATCTCATCTCTGTCACCCCCTCTCTAACATCCCATTGTCACCTTTTCCTTCCATAAATTACTTGAAATAATTAGAGCTTTTTAACAAATCTGAAATGATCTGTTTATCAGTGAGCTCTTCAATAGTGCTTGTTAGCAGGGTCACACTGATTAGCCAATCACCCACAGTTTCTTTCCTCTCTCGATCTTGGAAAATGTTGCTGGTGAGATTAAAATGAATGACATCGAATATGCTGTTTTCTAAAGAGCGACCTTTTGGTTCCATGGAAGGAGAGCTGCCTTTTTCACTCTGCTGCCAAAGCTTTTCCTCTACACTTTCAAATTAGTATGAGTCATTTTTTGCAGAGAGCTGAATATCTGTCTGCTAGTGGGGCTGCAGGTGTCGGGTGTTATTCCCAAAGTCCTCTTCACATTCCGTGCTTGCTGTTGTGTTCCCTCAGCACTGCTCCTGCCTTTTTGCTTGCTAGATTGAAACATGCATTCAATTCTTGCGAGGCCTTTGTTGCAGGAAAGCATTGATCCTGGTCTTGTTCAATAACCTCTGACACTAAAGGTGTCTGCGTGTTCTCTTTGAAGCAACTCCAAGCTTGAAGGGAGAGGCCATAGTTTGCATTAGAACAGCTGAAACCCTTGGAGAACAGAGACAAGTCTTCACGCATGCAAACTTTTCTTCTGGTCTGAGGGAGAAGCAGCAGGCAGGCTCATGCCAACTAATATTACTTAGCCATCATGGCCGCGAAAACGCCACTACTGTTGTATAGTAATGCTTTCTATTTTCTATTTCTCTGGCGTTTTTACAGAAAGCTGGGCAGGGGTAGTTTAAATTTTTAGTATTCTGCATGAGAAACAGTTCCCCAAACTGAAATAATTTTGTTTGGCATTTTTCCTAGATTTTTACTTGCGCAAGTCTGACTCCAGAGTGAATATGATCGCTTAACAGGGTCACAAAAGTATTTATCAGCAGGCATCTTTAAGATTGCCTTCCTCTCTTTCGCCTTGTTTCAGTTGCCAGGCCATATTCCCTCAGCCCTACAGAGCTTCGTTTTCCTTCCAGCCTGAAGGCTGGTTCTCTGCTGTCTATTCATATCCATCATAGTGCCTTTACGTTTACAAAATATTAGGACCAAGCACAAGACTATTCAGTTTGTAAATAAGAGCAAAATCTATTAGGCAAGCAAGGAAGCAAGAATTCATCATTTCAATCCCAGCTTAGAAACAGTGGGTATAAAAAAGCTGCTTGAAACTGTATCATGCATTAAAAGGAAAATAGAGCCTGTCATTTATTCACTGGACTTTATTTATTTTTCTCTCACGCAAGAAGTGGGCTTCAGTATATGTGTCATATTAATGATGTTTGAACTTCAGCCATCTTAAGGCTTGCCCCTTAATCTCATGAAGTATCATAGTTCTGTTTGGAGATAGAGAACAGAGGCAGGAAGCTCCTGAGAGTAATTCAACCCACCTCTCGTCTAAGAGGATGAATAGTCCTGTGTGACTGTCTTGGATTGCCTTTCTTCAAGGTAGCTTAAGTTAGGGGAGATGAACCCCGTTTCCCAAAGTGAAACCCTAGATTTTCCCCCATTCCCTCTTCCTATGAATTGATCTGTTTTTCTCAGAAGCACTAAAAGAAAATAAGTGGATATAGAATCAGTTGGAAGGATCCCTGCGGGATGATGCCTCTCTTTAAAAATAATTTTTAAAAAACTAAAAAAAGAGAAGAAAAAAAAAAAAGAGCTCCAGTGATATTGTACAATCCATAAAGAGTTCTCTACATTTGGCAGAAATAAAATGCAAAGCATTTATCCCAGTATTGCACAGGGCCCTAGAGGTGCAGTAATCAACACTTTATACAGCCAAAGCGGCGTTCTAGGAGACACACTGTAAAGCAGAGCCCGACTCAGTGGCTATACAATCCCGTGTTGGTGGTAACTTTGATAAAGAGGGGAAAGTGGGGATCGTTGTTTCACAAGGAGGTTTGGATAGTTTAATCCTGGGGATCCTAGCAGCAAAGGTGATACGGCTGGAGCAATTTATGTTTGATTTAAAGCCTAGAAGACCGTGAGCATTTTCCATGCTGTCAGAACCAGTGGGGCACAGGGAGGCTTGTATTCTGCAGAACCAGCCCCCTATTTACAGTTCTAGTTTATAAAGAAAATGACATGAGATAAACTTCTTTGTCAATGCCAGGGAAATATGACCAGAACAGTCCACTTTGAGGGGGGGTCTTTAAGTTCCCTGAAATATTTACCATGGTGTGGCCTGATCCTAAAGTGAGCTGGGGAGCAGTGGCTCTTCAGACTGCATGGAGACCCCCTATATGGAGTCCCTCTGTGGGACACTCTCTCCAAGGCGGATCACATTGCCACCTAGCCACAGGTCTCTGCAAAAATGTTACTAGTCGACATGCAGTAACAACCTTTATTGGAGAAAAATGCAGTCTTGCAGATCCAATCAAAAGACCCTTTCCTTTGTCAGAACTGGGGAGTGACTCATTTCAGTACTGATAGTAGAGCCTCCTCTGCATCTCATAGGCATCTAACCACTTTCTAGGAGCCTCAAAACCCACAGAAGTAATTTCTGGGTAAACCTTAAGCTGGGTATTTTGAAACAGATGTTTTTCCCCAAAATAAAGGTACCATTTCTCATTGGTTATTCTACTCCACCTTTGTCATTCTCTTTTCCTTAGAAAAGGCTGTAACTGCAATAATTAAATTGACACTTTCAAGAATAAATTTACCTGGAGCCACTTCTACAAATATGAAGTCATTAGACTTTGGCCTGTGCTTTAGATTTTGCCAGAAAGCCACTTCTCTTTACAGTCATGTCCATTCAGCCAAAAAGGAAACTGTCCTAAAAATATTATGCAGCTTGATAGAATGAATGGACCATTTATCAGTTTTGGGCCAAATCTCATCTTCAGTGATTACTTCATGCCACTCTATCCACTCTAATGGATTCGATGTGAAAACAGACGGAGCTGATAGAAGCTCAACCTACACTTTCAAGCCAAGACTACAGGCACCAAATCCAAAGCGTGTTGATTTAATGTATACTGATGAGGGCAACATCTTGGCAGCAAAAATTCAGTAGTGTGCTTAAGTGAGCAAGTCCAGTAGGCTAATATGTGCATGGTTCAGTAGAAACAATTGCACCTTAAGCTGGCAAAGTATGATTAGTAAGAATAGGAAATCCAAATTCTGGTAAATAAACGTTAGTGTTTGTTACATCCAGTAGTTGTGCAGCAACAGAAATGGAAGAAAAATGTTATCCCCTGACACACTCAATACTAGTCTTGTTAAATTTCAAGCGCTCCGATGCCATGAAACGTGCAAATAAACTAGCTGCCAGCATCTGAGTAGTCACATGGAATTATTAGCTCCGTTGCATTTTCTTCAAATGGATAATCAAGTGTAAACTTGCAGCTTCTTTACTGTCTGACACTTCACACCTAACTAAGGTTCTGCGAAGGCGGTTAAGGACTTCCAGAAGGCCATTCACTGAATACAGGTGATGAACGTGCTCCTCATTCCGGGCCCTCACTTAAATCCCTGAATTTGGATGGAAATAATGCCAACCATAGTCTGTTCAGGAGGATGTCAAAAGCCAGTTACATGTGATGAAGAGGCAAATCTGATGGTGCCCAAAACAGGTATGGAAAGCACAATGAGATATCATCAGTCTATGTGACGTGCCCTTGAAATTTCTCATCCAGAAACACAATCTGTTTCTGAAGAGGGGAGCAGTGCTGGGAAGCAAGGCTGCAAAACTGCATGGCTAAAAGCAGCAGTTAAACTGCTGTGTGGCCTGAAAGGCATTTGGGAAAGAATGAAATGGGAAGGCATCACTCAGGGCTGCCTTAGTGTGAAGTTTGTAGTTTTACGATTGCAAAAGGAAGGAAAATAGACTCTGTAAATCTCTTCACTATTATGGGAACACATGTAAGACAAGGTCAGTTTTCTGGAAGCTGGTCATTTGAAAGTTATTCTGATCTGCACCTTCTCCTTTAACCTTTACTTCCTGAAATGCATGAAGTTAGTTTCCTAAATAGAAGATGGATTAAAAGCTCCAAAAAGCTGATGTCACTTGATTCTTTTCACTGGTAGATCTATTGTTACATAATCATCACAGAAACATTTAATTGGGAAGGGACCCGTGGAAGGCAACTGATTAAACTACTACTAATGAAAAAGTTCAGAATTTCTAACTGCAGAATCTTTGCTGGCAGTGGCATAAACTGTGCTCTTTGATTTCAGTCACTGTGGTTAGTGTAGAGACTGGGGAAAGGGAGAGAGATTTTAAACCACCTCTTTGATTTTCCTGTATTTTTGTGCTCTTAGGTCTGCCTGGCTCCCACTGTAAATTGAGACCTCTCTAAAGTATGTTTTGTTAATGGGCCGTGAGAAAGAAAATACAGTTTTAGCATTCCCTACTCTGCCTGTGTCTTTTGTTCCCATTTTTGAGGAGTGCCATTACAGTGGGAGCTGAGAGAAGAGGTGGAATAGGGTCATTCCCACAACCTGTGCTGATGGGGGAGGCTCCTTCGCCTAGTCCCACATGCTGAAAGATCAAATGTAAACCTTTCTTACGTCTTTTGCTGTACTCAAAGAAATGGTACAAAGGGCCTATGCATTTACGTTTCAAATAACCATGTTTGCTAATACACAGGGCCCAGCTGCATCTGCAGGGAGCTGGAATCCATCCACGTCTGCTGGATTTCAAATTGGCACTTTACATATCTCTCCAAAAACCAATAAGAGGCATGTAAAGAAATGAGATATATTTTCCAGTTCAGAATTTCCCTGTAATTAGAAATATTTCAAGTCCTCTTTTTCTGTTTCAGTAATCTAAAATGGAAAAGCTCATCATAAGCAAAAGGCAAGCAATTTTCAATCTACATGTGAGACATCATTTATCATTAGGAGCTATGAGAGCATGACCATTAATTTTTTCCCAGGTCTTTCATATCTTGTATTTTTTAACTCACTTTTGTATTACGTTTTTGAATGATAAAGTGTTCAATTCACTGCTTAGGGATTGTTCTCAAACTCTTTAATATAAACCACATCCATACAATATTGAAAGATCTGACTTAAATTAAATCTACAGAAGAAGGGATATTCAAAGTTCTCTATTTTTATGAGTGTATCATTCATCTTCATCTGTCACGTCAGTGTCTCTCTGTACTGTAAGACTGTGCACTTGTCCATTCTAAATTGCTTAGATATCCTTGAAAAACGAGAAAAAAAATCAGCAGCGCTGAGCATTTTGTCATCAGCTTCACAGAGCCCAGAATTCAGCTTTTAATGCAAGGAGTGCTACTTACATGGAAGTCTCTGCTCCGTCACTGCAGAAAATTAAATATCAGGTGTGAGAGTCTATGGAAATTATGCTCACCTTAGTTATGCAAGTGTTAATCAAAACGGAGCTCCATGGATTTAAATGGAGGTGCAGCAAGGTCAACCAGCTGCCAGACAAGAACCAGGTTCATTAAGTGCTAAGGGAGTGACTTCCACCAATTTTCCAGACGTTGCATTTTCCTGTATCATTGCAGGGTGAATGGGAAGCAATAAGCAGCAGTAAATAACAGAAGAGGACCTGACAAAGTGGTGGGGGGGAGGTTAACCGTAACCTTCTTGTGAGTCGTTTTCCTGCTACGCATTGCTTTCCCCTGCAGTTGGTTTGCCTGCCCACAGAATGTCAAGTTATTGCAAGACGCACTGTTCTAGCACATCTGTCAATTCTCCAACCAGTCTTGACTTGATGCACTGTATACGTGCAACGTGGCTTACACGTACCATCTAAGAAGGCATGTATATATGCATATGAACCTGAAATGTTGTTGATGGAGACTTTCAGTGGTCTGGCCTCTTTGGAAACACGGTAAATCGTCTGATATCTGTGCACCAAATTGTCTAAGAATTTGCTCCTGAAAACACTTTTGGTGCCAGAGTTTCAGTTCTAAAATTTGTCTGTGATCAAAAGGCTTATACAGCGTCTGCTACTTAGAGTAGTTGCACAGCATATATGCTCTAGAGAACATTTACATGCTTTTGATGCAGTTTAGAAACAGTTTCTCAGAACAAAATACAATCCAGTATAACTTATCACTAGCAACCTGGATAGTTTTTAGAGCTTAATTACTTCGTCCCTTTCTTAAAGTGCAAAAACTTGACTGACTTCACAATGCCTTCTCTCGTGGAGAAATGCTATCAGGCATGGGTCATACTACCTCCGCTCACAGTTACAGGAGCATGCACAGATATGCATCAACAGTATCCCTAAAAAAATGATGTCTCTTATGAGCCCTTTTAAATGAATTTTCTACTATTTATTATGGGGACTGTATTTATTAAGAGCTTTTATCAAGAGTTTTGGACTTTTTAGTTATATCAAACAAAAATATATTATTCTTATTTGTGCTACTGTAACTCCATTGCTTGTAGTGTTTCAGCAGCCAGTGTAATTCAGAGGACAATCTGACTTTTTGTATTTATATTCCTAATGAAGTTAATATGAAATTTCATTCCCATTTCCCTATTCCCAGATGAGCTGTCATAAGAAAAGTTCAGGGCAATACCGTTTGGCCATGGCATATCTAAGAAACCCAAAAGCTTGGATTTCAGCTGAAAAATATCAGTAACCAGAGGTGATTTTTGTTTACTGTTCCCTACCATGTCCCTGTTCTCACACTGTCCTGCAGTGGGCACATATGGGTTTGTTTTTAACATTGTGGTCTGGACACGTGCAGCACCTCTCGCTGTAACAGCTTTCAAGATTCCAAACCTCCAGCAAGCAGAAATGCCTGATTGCAGAGCTGTGTCCTTGCTGTCCAGCTGAGGAAAGCTCTGCTTGACCTCACCACCTGCATCCTCCCAGCACTTCTAAGAACACCGTGCAGTGGGGTGACTAACTGGTGAAACGCTCTTCTGGGAAGAGTTAGCACAAAACACAAGGAACCTGAAAAGAATGAACTCACTGTGTGGTTGCGGGGGGGGGGGGGCGGGATGTGTGCGCGCATGAAATTCAAACCAAATGTCTTACAGAATTAAGACTGGTTTGCAGGGAGACCTCCTGTGTTAAGACTGAAAGCTGATCATGGTCTGCAAACAGAAAGAGATGAAAAATGAATACCCCACAGGTTTGTAGTCACCTGGGAACTTGGGCACGTGTGAAACTTCCAACACGTAAGCAGCTGCGTTGAAGCCTGTACCCACGATTAAGCCTCTTCCTGTACTGGGACCTGGTTGTGAATTATTGGCTTAGTTCTAATTCTTGCTACTTGGGACTGCTTTTAAATCTAAATTCATTCATTAATGTTTATAAGGCGCACTGAGATCTTGCAATGTGTATGGCACTATTGAAATGTTAAGTGTCGTGATAACTCATGCTTACAAAAGCAGCTGAAGATGGATTTACTTTACGTGGCAGACGGTAATGGCTCACTTGGAACAGTTACACATTCTATTGGGTAAATAACAGGAGTGTTATAAATTATAGCAGTGATATGTTTACATAATAGACGGTAACCACTCCAGAGGAGCCATAACAGTCAGCTTAATAATATGTGTTTTGAAAATGATGGAAATATATGTATATGTGAGGAAGCAAAATGGCTGTAGGAGATAGAGAGCTGACAGTTCTTGGTAAATACTGCTTGTTTTGAATGCTGTATTGTAATGTTTTTATGCAAACATGTCCATCCGGTGGCTTAACATGATAGCAGAGCAGAAAAAGGATTGTATTCCGGGGCCTGTCACTAATGTATACACCAGTACTATTAAATGCACTATAGATGGGCTGTACAGTGGGCTGCTGACTTTGCAAGTCAGGCAGTGCTGCTAAAAGCTTTCAGGCGTGCTTGTTCCCCAGGACAACTCCATCTTCTCATCCCCTTTTTGGCTGTGTACCTTCACATAAGCTTCCTCCCACACTTTAAAAAATGCGACCACTTCTTTTCTGCCAAGCACGTTGCTTGTCCTCCATCTATAGAATGCCTCAGGAAAAAAAGTTCTCCCAGCTTTGTTCTCTGGCTCTGTAGCATTTACCTGGCTGTTTCTACCTTATCTTGCCTTAATTTTTAATATTCTGGGTAGTGACGTTCTGGTAAGGAATGCTGCTCTATGAAACAGTGTGAAACTATATATTCCGTATCAATAACCACGCTGTTAATGGCACTACGTGTGAGGGGAAATAATGCGGTAGCATTAACTGCAAGAGTGAAACCAAATTCTTGACTGGAGCTATTCTGTGGCTGTTTGTGAAACATTTTTTCAACAAAAGCAAAAATGCCTTTTTGCCCAAAGGAATTTTTTTCATGGGAAAAGCATCTTTTGATCAAAATCATTCATTTTGGAAAGGAAAAAGGAGGGGAAGCATACAATAAAGGCACCATTTTAATTTAAAAAAAAAAAAGGGGAGGAAAATCATGATACAACTTTTTTTTCCCACCTCTCCCAAAATAGCCAGTCAAAAATGGTCATAACGATGTGCTGTATTCCATAGCTGTGTTGGCCGCTACATAGTCCATTTAAAAGCGTTCCTCATTATTCTTCCACTATTCTGAGAAAAATACCTGAACTGTATCTATCACTCTCTTTCGTTTCCCCATCTTTTAAAAAATAATAAATGTACTCAAATAACTTTTTAAGTATTAAGAATAAGCTAAGAACACTTTCAAACTTATCTTTAGTATTGAAACTATTTTTAGTACCCTAAAATAACAAGCCTAAAGACAGGAAAATTTGTCAACAAGGAGCTCTGTTACCCCCTGTGCTGTGGTGGCTGTGTGACAGACCAGGAGAATTATATTCTTACAGCTTCAGTACAGTAACAATCATACTGCTCTTTCCATATTTATCTGGATTCTGTTTCTCTCTAAGTCTGTGCAGTTTGGGTCCTTGTGACAGAAGAGTTTTTCTGTGGGGCAAGTCACATGGGAGTCCGGAAATCAAGCTGCCTGTTCAAATCTGAGGGACGCAGCCTGGCGCTGTGGCTGCTGAGTCACCTGGGTCTCTCGGGGTGCACCAACACTTCAGTGGAGCCCGCACTGCGGGGGACATGGCAAAAATCCCTGTCCCCTGTGGAGGAGTCCTCCGCTGCTCCTTGCCCCCACTGGCACAAAGAATGTGATTCCTCCCTTTTGGGTCATCTGGGGTGACACGTGAGGAGGAGAGAGTCTGGTGGAGCTGGAGAAAGGAGTTTTGGAGGTGTAGTCCATGGACAAACTGGGACCAGTTTGTCAATTATGGTTAGCACTAAAAAATGGAAAAAATTTCTTGAGGGCTGGGACTGGGGGAAGTGCTTCACTCCCCCAAAGCTCTCGTACATTCAGTTTACTCATTAGGCATCTCCCTTTGCCAGAGGATGAACCTGGGCTGCAGCTTTAACACCCCCTTGCAGCTTAGCCCCAGTGCATGTTCCTCGCCCCCTCCCCTCTGCTGTGAGGCTCTCGAGTCTCTTCCTCTACATCTACAGCAGGAAGCCGAGCAAAAGTCAGGAACAGAAAGGTCTGGGCATGAGTCCTGTGTCAAAGCTGAGAGAGAGGAGCAGTTCTGGAGATGATATGGCTGTCCATATTCCTAATAAGGATTGCTTAGAGTTAGAATAAAGCTTGCTGTATGGTTTTGATTTGTTTTTTAACTTAGTGGCTTTCAGCAGTGCCTAGGAGCTAAATAGATTTCTACTATTACCTATTTCAGATGCCTTATTTAAAATCTGTTATAATACTTTGATCTAAATTTATTCATGATTTTATAAAGATTTTGCTTCCTTGAGGATTCTCTTCCCAAACTAGAAGTAATATCTCAGTGTTAAAAGTACATGGCAGATCTAGAGGTTTACAGTCAATTAGATGAAGCCTCGGGGAGGGGAGTTTGGATTTCATTCTTATCTGTGTGCGCAGCAACTGGGTTAGGATGAGGACACGCTCCAAAGATTGATTTTTCTTTTCCTGTAAATACAATGGAGGGATGAGTCTTTCAACTACAGAAGAACCACACCCTGCCATAACAGGATCCCCACCCTGTCTCTACTCAATCCTTTCGATAAAAGCCCCATGCTGTGGGCAATACAGATTAGTTTTAGATGAAGGAAGCGAATCAGAGAGGTAAGGATGGGGGGGTGGGTGTCTGACTTACAATGCTGTCCATTATGGTTATCTAGGAGAATGTCTAGGGACAGCACCTCGTCTTACCCCAGCAATTGCTAAGAGCTCTGCGTCTCATCAATGTTCTGTCCAGCTCTGGGACTGGGATAGTTTCACTTTTCATATGAAATGGTCTTAGCTCTTCTCAGGCACATGATTTTAACCGAAATGTGGTATTTACAGTATATCCTTTTCTCATTTATTTTGCAACATCATCTGTCATCTAAAAAAAAGACCTACAGGAAATATTAGAGGGAAAGGCAAAAGTACAAGAGTTTCCATCAGCAAGACACTGGGAAAGTGAGAGACACACAGACCAAAAAGGAAAAAAGGAATTACCAAACCAACCCAGCTAACATGGACTTGATGTTATTCTTCCTAAAATCAAAATGTCATGGCAGCACCAAGAAGCGAGTTGTACAGTGTGATATTTTAACTGGGCTGATTCGTGGTAGACTCATAAGAGTTGCAGAGAGACAACCCCACTGATAAGTAAATTTTAATCAAGATGCAGGTCTTTCTCTTTCCTTCTTTCTCCTAAAGACACATCATTAGCCCAAAAAGTGACTTGTGCTTTCTGTTTCTTACTCAAGTAAGAGAAGCTGAATGGGAGAAATGAGCTAATCTATAAAGTAGGCCAAGTTCTTAAAATTTGGATTTTGGACAGCATATTTGGGAGTGTTAATTGGGGGATAAACTTTTAGAGTTGTTTCCTGCAAGCCCTTCAAGGTGCAACCCAGTAACTCCAATTAAGTTGTTCTGAAGAACTCCAGTGAGGAGTGGGATTGACTCACGCACATTATATTTAAACACTTCATCTGAATAACAAAAAACCTATTTCTCTCTCCTCTCTTTCTAATATCCATTTTGTGATGATGGCTTGATTGTAGCCCATATTTTCTTTGTAGCATTTTTGGTTGAGAGTTTCAAAAAGCTTAGGCAAGTCTGATACTTCTTGCCACTGAAACGCAGGGTTAACTGGGAATCGTAACTATGTTTTATTAGCTTCAGAAATCTGGACTTTTATTTTTCCATCTGTTACTAATTTTTTTTTAACAGATTGCATTTTTTGAGGCGTGAAAAAGACAAACAGATTTTATTGGGTTTTTTCACCTGCGGAACCTGATTAAAAAACATCTTTCTGCACAGAATACACTCAGCCTGTGACACTGTGGGTGGGGAACTCTTCTGGGTCCTCATGTACCAGGAGACCGATTTAGTACATAATTCACATTTTAGTATGTAACATATTTTTCTTTCTAAGCTGTAGCATTTTCTAATAACTTTGATGGCAACATTTGTCATCAAAAGGAATATATGCAGTACATGTATACATATGTGTACATATATGTATATGCATTTAATTCTAGTGCGTGAGAGAGCATAGTGCTTTATGGAGATACTGGACCATATATGCTATCCGAAGGTACTGATATCTGCGTTGTAAAATCTGAGAAGAAAGTAAGTTAACTATTGTGATACCAAGAGAGAGCTGGCAGCTGAGTATCTAAATACTTCCTTGCATGCCAACCTGTACAAAGGCAGCAGGGCAGGTGTGCTGTGAGACCAAGTAGGACCCCATGGCATCTCCACCTCTTATTCCCCTTCCTGATTTCTATGTTAAATAAGACGGTTTCAAGTTTGATTATTTTGTCGCCTTCCTTTCAATTTTTAGAGGCATTTAAACGAGTCCCTTTTGAAGAAGCTCTTTGGCTTGGCTGCAGGAATTGTTCCTTAGAGGAAGGCAGCCAGTAAAATACCCTAGAAACAAAAGAAGAAAATGAGAAAAACAGCCCCAATGGGAATGATTTACAGGCAATCTCAGTGAGATTAGTAAATGGAATAAAAGCCAAGTCTACAAAAGGAGGCAATGCAGAAATGAGATACTGATCTCTCTGCAAGAGACACTGTCCCAGAATTTGGGATCAGCTCAGCTGAGCAGCAATAAACAAACAAACAAAAACCAGCAAAGCTCACAATAGTTGGGATCATAAAAACCTTTAAACCGTTGAAAGCCATATTAATACAAAGCCAACAGGAGAAACAACAAAATTTTTGAGTAAGCTACAGTTTACTGCAACTCACAAGAAAATTGCCCCACCAATATCTAATGTGAATATGCATTATGTTACAAGACCTCAGCACCGGCTGACCGTATCTTGGTATTTTACAAAGCCCTTTACATGCCGGTTCAGCTATGTCTAGTAGTCAGTGCCTGTATTTGCTCTCCATCCTTATCCCTTCCTAATAAATTTGGCCCCACGCACTCCAGTCAGCTCTGGGAAGGTTGGGGTTTTGGTTTATTTTTGGTCAAAAAAATTACTGAAACTAAAATTTTTAAGAATAATGTGTCACTTATGACAGAATTTTAATTGGAAAATGTTTTTTCAGTTCCAGGAATTTGTAGTCCAAGTGTGAGTGTAACGAATTGTTTCAGTCTGGGTTTTAGTATCTCCTGGTTGGAAGAGAACGCAGGTTTTTTTCAGATTTAAGGCATGGTATCTGTTCTGGTTTCCCGATCTGTTAAAAGAACCTGACGATGGATTAGGACTAACAGAAAACGTGCTCTAGGCCTCTTGGTGTAAACTGTGAACATGAATGAATTTACATTAGCAAAAGGCAGTCAAGCTACCCAAAGCAAGATTTGGTGCAGCACCATGGGGGATATTTCTGAGCTACCTTATTCTGTTCCAGCTCTGGGCCCCTTGCTCTGCACTCTGTTGCACAGTGAAGATATGACAAATTCAGCCTTTGAAGATTTTGCTGCGTTTCACATCAATTATATTCCAGGTCAGATTTCTTTTCACATTAATAGTCGCTGCCCTCTGATTACTGCTGGAGCCCACTCTTGAAAAGTGCTAGTGATTTGCCCAGTCCCAAACGCTTTACTTCAGTACAAATAAAATAAAAACAGATCCACAATTTACAATCAGCACATCCATTTTATATTTTAAGAAACAGATTCTACACAGATTGTTCAGTGCAGCGAAGCAGTATTCATGATGGAACAGCACTCAGGCATTTCCCACACTACAAGCTGGGATCTTTTAATTAGACTCAAGGGATTGTTATTCCTCAGTCTGTTTTTCTAGCCCAAGGACACGGTGGTAAGAAGTTCAGCCTGAGAAACCGATGTGGGACCTCGCATTCGTTGGCAGCTTTGAAAGCCTCACCTTCGAGGCCAAAAGCTGCACTGTCCTGGAGTCCATCCTGACCTCTCAGTTGAGACGTTGTCTGCACGCTAGAGCCAGCTCACAGAGAGGTAGGACATGAGGCATAAAGGCACTCAAAATCCAACTTGTTCTGCTTTGCTACTGGATGTGTAGCAGAAGAGCAGTCACCTGGGGGAGGTAGGATGGAGAAGCCACTGCTTCCCAACCTCATCCCCAACCCACTGCACTCCAAGAGAGCTTGAGGAACAGTGCTGGGAAAACTTGCTGCTGTGCTGCCAGAACTCACTGTTTGCTACAGAAAAAGGCCATTGGTCTGTAGTTCTTCTCCAAGCCAGGAAGCATTACATTCACTCCAAAAGGAGTGGATGTTTAAATAATTTTTTTAAGGAAGAGAAAAAAGATTTTATGCTGTGAGCAAGGGGGGTGCAGAAAAGGGGCAAAGAACAAAAAAAGAAATGCATAAAAGTTAATTTAAAATTATTTGCTTCATGAAGCAGTTACGTAACATGCACCTAAAATACAACATTGGTAAGAAATCAAAACATGGATTTTTTTTTTTTTATATGCAGAATGAAACTCTTCACTACAATATCCAGTAGCTAGAATCACTAAAAAACTGTGGATCCATGTTGGAAGTGGGTTTGAGGTTATTTTAAAACAAAGGGAAAAGAATAGCAATCAATGAAATACAATGGTTTGTAAAGACTTTTCCTGGAAGAGAGATATACTTTTTAGGGCATTCATGATCCAGTGGGACAAGTACTTCTGCTGCTGCTTTGATAAATGATCTTTTTTGCTGCTTCAGAGTCAAAGGGAGAGCCACTTTTCAGAGTGAATGGAGCTGGGTGAATCACATGGTCTATGGCAAGCTCCGGAGTGCTTAGCAAATGAAGTCATCCAGACAGGATTAAACAGAGTTATGTCTCCGTAGCAGAGCCTTGTTTATGGAAAATGAGTTTGGGCGATTGGCTTAGCCTAAGCACATACTGTTCTTTTTTGCCTAGGCACATACGGCTTTCTTCAATAAAGTAGTCCTGTCCCAGGCAGCAAACGTTCCTGGTTTTAGTTCATAGAGGTGGAGCTTTGGGGAAGGAGGCTGGACTATCTGTTCCTCTGATTTCCCATAGCCTTGGCAAGCTCCTCAATATATGCAGCAGTCTGTGCTGCTTTTTTTTTTTTTTTTCTAATGAAATCCTACACTTTTTGAGGTCCCTGTGTCTTTTCCAAATGAAGCCGCCAAGAAACACATGAAGCGTATATCAGCTGCAATTAGAAAATGGTGGTTTAAAATTATGTTGGTATTTTAAGGCATAAATATTCCTATTCATATGCATTTAAAATGTATAAATGCACCAGCTGCAAGGTTTTTCCTTTACTTCAGCTTATGAAAAATTCCGGGAGATCAGGAAATTTACAGCACAAGGATGGTTTATTTCTATACCTATTTCCCTTGTCATTTCCTTTTCCCATTCCAGTCCCTCTGAGAAGAACCAATTAACTTGAGACATTTTCCACATTCATTAGTATCTTCATTATAAAAAAGGCAGAATTGTTTCAAGACTGGTATTTTATGCCCAGTAAACTATGATAATGTTGCCTGTCAGAGTGCAGCAAATAGGGGAAGTGCTAAAGATGTAAAATCTGTGAATAAATAAACCTGTTAAATTTTGCATCTGCACCTGTATCAGAACGGAACAGACACCATTACAAAACAGCAGGTTGCTAAATAAAATGTACTTTAAGAAAGTAGGTTAGTGGCCATAAATGAAAAGGTGATTGCTAATGCTGTTGGATCTGGTTGCTGGAAAAGAACCCGATTAGCACTTTTCAATAGAAGAACAAACTGTTGTGACTTCAGCAAAACTCTTCAATGCTGTCAGGCGTGTAAGGAGTCACCAAAACGGCACCGGAGCTACATGCCGCAATCGGAGCAGTAGCACAGCCAGGGAGACAGGAGTGTCACATCTGGATGCCATCCGGGGAGTGCTGGACCCACAGAGCATCCGGTGCTGGTACCGCCGCATGATCCCCTTCTCCTTCTCCCTCCTTGCCTCTCGCCCGCCACCATTACAGAGATGCCACAGCCACCCTGCCGTCAGCGCAACCAGTAGCAGAGGCAGGTGATGGGTAGGAGCACAGTACGTGCAGGGGGTGAGAGCTGGTCCCTTCACGTGTATGCTCTTCTCACCTGATTTGGCTGGCTAGGGACATTGCTCTGGGCCCAGAATGCTCCTTAGATGTATGCTCAAGTTTGAGCCTGATGCTTTTGCTCCTTTGCTTCTCGGCTGCAGTAGAAAAACAGTAGGTCAGTAATAGTGTAGGACAGAGTTACTTTTGCTGCGTACACATGGTTGATTCCCTGCTCTTTATCACTGTGTTTCTATGGGCTATATTACAAACCTTTTTATTATTATTATTATTTCTAATAATTTAGTGAAAAACACTAACAGGTTCTTTTCCACTGCTCTTTTTCTTTTTTACTACTGAGGGGGCTGGAATTGGCTCGAGCTGTCCAGCCAAAATTGTGTATGATATCCAGAAGTCCTCAGATGGCATGAGACCAAGGTAGCTGGTTCTTACACCCACTCATCTTAATTCTTTGCTATGGAGATACAAAGTCCAGTGCAGATTTTTCCTGTCCTTCAAAGATTTCTCAAATTATTTACAGTGAACATTAGACACGACCAGTAGTGTACATTGGAGCAACCCCAAGTTTTTTTTTTAGGATTAGAAAAGCCTGTACATCAGCAATATGTCACACTTCCTCACGCAACTCTCTGTATTCTTTCCTTCTTGCCACGCTGAGCAAGTTGTCGTAGAGCTATCGTTTTTCACTAGACTGGCAGCAACCCTGCTCTGACCCATTTACCCCAACGGGCTCGACAGCCTCTTGCAGCGACAGTTGCCCAGCACAGACAGGTTGGACACTATTTTTTTGGTGAAGATCCAGCAACTTGCTCTGTAATTCCTAGCTGAATCTGGTTTTCCTATTACTAGGGTTTTTAAGTTGCCAAGCTCAGCCAGCATTTCAGACTTAGGGTTTGTGGCTAAAGTCAAATACAGTCAATTTTGAAACTAGGGTCTAGCTGCTGCTTGAATAAAGTGAGCAGATCTTTAGTAGCTCCATCTCAGCTATTAAAAGTAGAGAGAGAAAGAAGAGGGAAGGAAAATAAAAGCATGTTTGACAGAGCAAAACTGTCACCCCAGAAATAAAGCGGAGGAACCTTTCATAATTGTTAAACTGGTGTCACCACACCTCTGGTAAGGTTAGAGAGGCTTTTTGGTTAGACGCCTTTAGTTCCCAAGCTCCTGTTTCTTCAAGACCCCACTCAGAAAATTCAGTGTACTGTTATGTGAAAGATTAAAGTTTTCTTGACTAAATTATCAAGAAAGATCACAACTGCCTTCAATGACTGCTTGCAAAATATTGTTCCTCTGGGGAAAGAAAAATGGCCCCGTTTTTAACAAAAGGGCTTTGCATATGACTGCTACAGTGTAGGTTCAGACATAGATAAGAG
The DNA here is from genome assembly GCF_028858705.1 of Grus americana. Lineage (NCBI taxonomy): Eukaryota > Metazoa > Chordata > Aves > Gruiformes > Gruidae > Grus > Grus americana. The sequence goes on along the minus strand of NC_072853.1, from coordinate 124,575,457 downwards.
AATTTTAAATGCAAAATTTAATATGAGAAACAGAATAGCTGTTTGAGTTCTTGATAGGCACAATATGAATGGCAAGTTCCTGATCTTCATCACAAACAGCATTGAATAGAGCCTCCACCTCTTGGTCATATTTGCTGAAGTAATTTCGTATCTGTTATCATGTTGCCTAAATGGTTTCATTACACATAGAAGACAAATCTGAGCCATGTATCTCAAGCATCTTTCAGAGTTTGTAAGCACAATATCTTACAATACAAAGCATTTCAGCGTCAGAGTGCTGCAAAAATCTCATGCTTAAAAATGTTATGTATAGGACAGTTCACCTCAGAAATGATGTTTAGCTTTTTAAAAAACATTTGCCAATTTTAATTAGCTTATTCTTCAATATCCTATACTTAAAAATACAGGAAACAAGAATTAGACAATGGATAAAAGAGCTCATAATAACTAAACCAAAATTTCCTCCCATGAAGTCAGAGCTCTGAACCTTGCAGGAATATCAAAGTACTGCATATATTTTCTGTGTACTAAACTAAATATTTTAAAATACCATAGAGGCTTTTAAAAATAAATACCTTACTTAAAGCACTACTCCTCCTAAAAATATTTTTAAGAAACACAATTGTGTTTTTGGTTTCTATATTGTTCAAAAGAAGAAAAGAAAATCTGATGAAGCAGAAGCCAGAAAACAGAGCAAATGCTGCAATGTTCCTGTAGAAAAGTAAACAAACACCCCCCACCCTCCCCAAACCACTATGTGGGGAGATGTACTGAGCTATCCACGGCAAGGTTGTAAATGACAGTGAAGGGAATCACGTATGCCACATCAGGAAAGGAAAAGCAGATTCAAAGCTAAGTCAATCCCACTACATAGAATAAAAAAGATAACCTAACCATACACAGACATTCTGTTGGCTTTACGTGTCTGTGCCACACATCTATGGATTTCAGTGGTTGATTAAGGATTTGGGAGGTTTTTACATTTTCATGGGTCTGCTGCTTTCTTGGGGATATAAACTCTGTCCTTGGCAGTAAACTGCATGTGAAGGATGGATGCTTGCAAAAAGAAATGCCAAATGTCCTCAAGCTGAGCTTAGAGCTCTGCATTTCAGTGTTGTCCATGGAGCTGGTTGTACAGTACTCACCCTGCTCTAATTGTTAGTGATATCTGTGCCTGTGTGACCAGGAAGATGGAGTGATAGAACCTTAGCACCTTACGTGAAGAAATGATGTCTAATATTTGTGAATGTTTTCTAAATTGTTGAATAACAGCTGAGACTGTTCTGATGGTGCAGGTGCCTTTGCAGTGGAAAGATCAGCAATAAATGTTACCCAAAGCAATATTTGATTAGTGCAGGAATAGTTGCAGCTAAATTTTGTGAGCTCTTTGTCTCCTGAATTATGACTTTGGGCTTGATCCAGCCCCTACTGAAATCAGCAACAGTCTTTCCATTGACATTTAAGAGAAGCTGGATATAGAGAGACCTACAAAGTCAGTAGTCTTTGGGCAAAACTTCTTTGGCTTCAGCTGGAGAGAAAGCAGCCCAAAAAGGCTGTAAATATTTCAGGATGGAGTTATATACTTGTGCTGACACAGCAGACAGTTTCTTTTTATCTGGACATAAAGTGCATTTCAGCCAACTTCTGGATTTTAGCTGGTTAGAGCAGAGTTTTAAAATTCACAAAATACCGCATTACAAGTGGCAGATATATTCTTACTACTGTGGGTCAATGTGAAACAGTGAGAAAGTAAAACAGCCTGAGAGAGCTTGCCATGTGCTGTGTTGATGGACATTCACTAAATGGCTACATGTTCTTGGGGGTTAACTGCAACTTTGGATTTGAGCGTTTTGGCACATCCATGGGTCAGCAGAACTCTAATGCAGCCTTTCTTGGAGTTATTGCATGACTGGACTTGTGTAGTGCGAATGATTGATTCAGGCAGCCTGAGCCTCCTCCCTGTGCCTGAGAGGATCCTTTAGAGAACTGTTTTCCGTGTTTCCTCAAGTTTCCTGGAGAGATTAAATATGTGGAGTGAGGCTATAATAGAACTAATGGAGGGCAGTGGGAGAATCTCACAGATCTTCACAGCCAGAAAGCTGCTATGGGATTCAAGTTCTCCAGCACAAAGACATGTTAGGAGTGGGCCAAGAACAAAGGCCTAAACAGACCACTGAAATCCTCAAAGGGACCAGATCGGATTTAATTAAACGGACACTGAGCTATCTATGTTTGGAAATAGACACCCTATATAGGGGAATAGAAGTAGTACATGCCTGGTGGGGATGGCAGGAAATCTAGTTTCCCCATTAGAAGATCTGGTATGTGTCGTGCATTGAGTGATGTTAATGAAGCAGACTATATTTTCATCATTGCCTGGTAACTCCGGCCCTGCTGGTGTATTTGTGCATGCTAAGTCTGTGTGTGCAAAAAGGACATTTTTCTCTATCTTTCTTCACCTTCTCTTCCCTTCAGTGGCCAAATCTGGCAGGTGGTTACTGCCTTTACCTCTGCTTCTGCATGACCTCTCCTGAGAACAAACACTGTACACGAAAGCTTTCCCCTCAAATTTTTATAGCTTTACTAAAAATATTGTACACACACACTTAAAAAAGATGTCTTATCAGCATAAAATAATGTTGGAGCCCTTTTAGAGTAAATTACTGTAGGAAAAACATATCCTTCCTCTCCTCGCACAACATCAACTCATACCATTATTATGTATGTGTTCCTGTCTTGAGTCCAACCACGTGTACTGCTACATATTGAAATGTCTGTACGTTAGACAGTTACTTACTTTGAGCAGCTTCAAAAATTATAAGCAAATTTTTAAGCACATTCTGTGCTTCGTCCTTATGGCCCAGTTCCTGTTATCCATCAAGTATGTTTTAAAATAGGACGCGTTTTCAGTACTGCAAAGTCAACAGTGCTGGAAAATTGGCAGGTACGCTTGTTTAAACAACATTCCCAAGTAGTCTCCTGGCAGGTGTTTCCAGAGTACTTTGAGCACAATTCTTCGGATGGGATATCTGCCAAAGTACATAGCAACAGGGAAAAAAGTGTTTTCTTTTTACCGCAGTTGGGACAGTGCAGTGTTTTAGATGCTGCGCTCCGCGTCCATTTCAGGAGCTTATTTTGGCACAGGGTCAGAGCCTATACAATGGTAAAATAAACAGCATCTTCCTGCCTGTTTAACGCGAGTGAACTCCAGAATACCAACTGGTAGGTTATCTTCCTGGCAACGGGCCAAGCTTCTTGCACCGATCTAGTCTTTCAGCTGTATAGAAACCCTTTACCTTAGAACCCCTTACCGTAGACCGTCATGCTGCAAGGGTTTCTGCAAGTTCAGAACAAATGTTCATTTCATAGTGGGCCAAAAGAACAAAATGGGAAGGGCGGGTGAGGCAGGAGAGGGATGGGAGAAGCCTTGTCTACCTGGCACTGATTTCTCTTACAGCTGAAGCTAGCTTTGCTTAATTGAAACCTGTCCTTTAGATTTGAAAAACACACGACTGGTTTTATAATCCTTCTGGCAGCCTGTCTGTTTCTCAGTATGTGTTCTAGACCTAAAATTACCCTCTGTATTATCCATGCAGAAATAGTCTCTTAGATATGTGTGCTCTTAGATACGTACAAACGCTTTCTGACCTAAAATAGAAACAGGTATGTGGAACAGTAAACAGACATCAAAGGCTAAAGGAAACATTAACTGAGGGATATGCTGGTTTGAAATTTAAACTTTAATGCTATACTGAAATAAGCCCTGTTCAAAGACATGGTCACAGCATGTTTGGTTGTTAAATGAGTACTTAGTAGTCTAATACCAGAGCTGCAGCTGCAGGTGACCTGCGCTCACGCAGCCTTGGCACAGGTTATAGAGAGTGCTCTATGGCACAAACTGGTTTCCAAAATAAGAGCTTTCTTCTCAAATCCAATTCTAGCTCTTGGTTATAAAGAAAAAGACCTGGGTCAAACCAAAGCACTTGCATTTTCCTGGGTGTGTAGACAGGCTAACACAAAAGTTTCAGATGTGACCTACTCCACTCACTTCAGAACCTTTTACCGTTTAATTGCCTGTGTAAACATCCGTACTGCCGCGCATTTCACATGAGCTGTTACTGTGTGTGTGACACAACTCCATGCTGCCTCCTTACTCACCCCCTTACTCACCTCCTTACCAATCTGCCCCACCTGCTATATAGTGAGCTACCAATACCTTCACCTTTCTCATCTGTAACTTCTGCAGGTTGGCATAGGTGCACAAACTCTGTAAGCTGCTAATGACAATATTGTGTGGTAAATAATACTGCAGGAAGACAAGCAGCATGGGTAGTAACTTTTTTGTGTTTCATTTTGTAAAAATCTCCATTCTCTATTGCAATTGTCTGGCACAGAATTTTCAGGTTTCTGGAGTAGGCTGCCATCAAATCCAGCTGGCCCGGCTACGAAATGTGTGGACTGGCAAGGACCGTCCCTTGTCCTTTGTAACTGCCAACCTTCCTATTTCACTGAGCCTGTCCTGTTTCCCACCCAAAATTCACCTTGGCCTGAGCTAGAGGCAGGCTCTTCTGCAGGGGCTAAACTTCTCTAGGGAGTTGTGACTACGCCTGTCTTCAAAACCAACTTTAAAGCTCTCCTGTTGTGAATATTTTATAGGTGACTATTTCCATTACTTTCCTTTGCCTTTCATGTGTAAGTAGAAGGGGGATCTTGTTTTTAGTATTGTATGTTTTATAGGTTAGAGAGCCTATGCGTAAGCATATGGACAGGTGGATAAGGAATTGGCTGGATGGTCGCACTCAAAGAGTTGTGGTCAACGGCTCAATGTCCAAGTGGAGAACGGTGATGAGTGGCATTCCTCAGGGGTCAGTGCTGGGACCGGCACTGTTCAACATCTTTGTCAGCGACATGGACAGTGGGATCAAGTGCACCCTCAGCAAGTTTGTCGACAACACCAAGCTGTGTGGTGTGGTCAACACGCTGGAGGGAAGGGATGCCATCCAGAGGGACCTTGACAGGCTTGAGAGGTGGGCCCCTGCGAACCGCATGAAGTTCAACAAGGCCAAGTGCAAGGTCCTGCACGTGGGTTGGCGCAATCCCAAGCATGACTATAGGCTGGGCGAGGAATGGATTGAAAGCAGCCCTGAGGAGAAGGACTTGGGGGTATTGAGTGATGAGAAGCTCAACATGAGCCGGCAGCGTGTGCTTGCAGCCCAGAAAGCCAACCGCGTCCTGGGCTGCATCAAAAGAGGTGTGACCAGCAGGTCGAGGGAGGTGATCCTGCCCCTCTACTCAGCTCGCATGAGACCCCACCTGGGGTACTGTGTCCAGCTCTGGGGACCCCAGTACAGGAGAGACATTGAGCTGTTGGAGCGAGTCCAGAGGAGGGCCACAAAGCTGATCTAGAGGGCTGGAGCACCTCTCCTATGAGGACAGGCTGAGAGAGTTGGGATTGTTGAGCCTGGAGAAGAGAAGGCTCTGAGGAGATCTAATTGCGGCTTTCCAGTACCTGAAGGGGCCTACAGGAAAGATGGTGAGGGACTGTTTATCGGGGAGTGTAGTGACAGGACATGGGGTAATGGGTTTAAGCTGAAGGAGGGTCGATTTAGATTAGATGTTAGAAAGAAATTCTTGACTGTGAGGGTGGTGAGGCACTGGCACAGGTTGCCCAGAGAGGTTGTGGATGCCCCATCCCTGGAAGTGTTTAAGGCCAGGTTGGATGGGGCTTTGGGCAACGTGGCCTAGTGGAGGGTGTCCCTGCCCATGGCAGGGGGGTTGGAACTAGATGATCTTTGAGGTCCCTTCCAACCCTAACCATTCTGTCATTCTATGATTCTATGACAGGGATGCTGTGGGACTAGGCACTGTGTGAACACAACACAAATGCAGCATCAGACACCTCCTTGTCCAGATGTAAGGGGTGGATGAGCAGGAGAGCAGGAGGACACAACTAAACACTACAGGGTGGCACGGAAGGTCTGAGCAGCCCTGCCCTTATTAGACTGTGCCATTATGAGCATTGCAGCAAATGAAAGTTTTCAGCACGCTTTAAAAGAAAAACTAACTGTCCAAACCAAAGCACGAGTCATCACTTCAGGGGAGCCCAGCCCAGATAAGATATTTAACTATTGTGGGAGAGAGTCTACAGTATGTTTTTTCTAACAAGTCCTTTATAAATTGTTTTATATAACTTTGTGTAATAACTGTTTTAAAGAATGAAACCATGAAACAAAGAAAATGTGCAACAGATCCAGGGGAATCAGGTATTCAGTGCCCAGTTTTGGTGTTTGACTTACAAAACCACTCCTTAGTGGTACACATAGACACTTGAGTATTGCTGGAGCATTATAGCTGCATTAGCTAAGTGTCCTTTTCTCTTGTTTTGTAGACATAACCTAGTTGTCAACTATTGACTTTGATGCTGGCTCTGTCCCCAGGGAAGAAAGTAACCCAAGAAAGTAAATATAAATGCTTTAAGTCTGGGTAAAGCAAAATTTGAGTGACTATCTCCAGAAATGTTTATAGTATTTTCCATTCTATGTTGCTCAGATTAACAATAGAGTGAAGAATACTAGTACTAGTACTGCTCGTAAAAAAAGCTATATTCTGAGTCGTTATTGGAATCTTAAGCATTTCCAGGTGTTGTGCATGGTTTACAATAGTAAGGATGGAAATTTTCCCAGCCTCCTTTTCCTTTTTGTTTTGACTTTTTTTTCTATACTTGTGAGGGATACTAGACTGACAGGCCTAGTGAATACTCATTTGTCTTGCCACAGATCATACACACTCCTGATGTTTGGGCTTTTCCACTCTGACCTATGACCATATTTCTTGCTTGACTTGATTTCTATATGTTTGAGCTGTCTGCCTTCTCCAGATAGTGGAGTAAGACCATCACCATTTTCCATTGAAAAAACCTTATTCCATTCAAGTTGCATAAACCCACCATGGACATCAATGTGAATGCAGTCACTTTCAGTGATGATAATGTGTTCTAATCATTACCAAAGTAGGCCAGATAAAGGCTAGTGACCTAAATCCCTCAGAATTACTTTATTAATCCTGTAAATCTCTGGATTCCTCTAGAGGTGGACCTGCTGCATGTGACCAGTGGTCAGGCTGATGGAGATTCCTGTTCAAGGGAACAAGGAATTTTTGGTTCCCTAATAATTTGGACTAGCGTATATTTTCAAACAACTTGTCTTTCACTTCTGAGGTTTCCTAAAAACTGTTACTTTTGAAGAAGCTTCTTTTAGCTGGTAAGTGCCGCTGTTGGGGAGGGTGCATTAGTGGTGTAGTTTTTCTTAAGGAAAGTCTTTAAACATAATCTCACAGATTTGCATCAGTCAGACAGGGCCTTGGAGACAGAGCTTCTGCAATAGAAATTTTAGAAGGCGGCATTTCAGAGGTTTTCCAAACCTTAGGGAACACTGACTGCCATTCTTACAGATGCTTTTTGAAAGGGGAATGTTCCTTTATATTTTACTTCCCTTACAGTTCTGAATGTAACTTTACTCCAATGCTGGCATAGCTTTCGCTAGAGTGGGCAAAGGTCTTGCAACCAAAATGGAATTTCTGTGAGTGTGGTTACAACATGCTTCCTCCAGAGAACCTGACAAGGAAAACAGGGAGAAATGTGCTGAGCAATCAGTGTGGATTGGGTTTTTTTGCCAAGCATGCTAATGCCTGTCATCCTTTTTGAACAGTCACTTCTGAAATTTGTGGGAGTTTATCAGTAGCACTGCCAAATTACCAACAAGGATTCAGTATTACATCAACTGTTCAGACTGCAAAGAAATCACCACATCTTTTCCTCTGTTGAGTGCAAGGTGCATAATAATAATAATAATAATAATAATTCTTCAGTGGACATTATCCTTTAGAAAGTAGAAATCACTAAAAGCTTTAGAACAAAATATTTTCTAAGCCTAGCTGAACAGTCACCAGGTTGCTGAGTTGGAGCCAGCTTTCAGATCCCTGTTTGTTTGGAGCTGTGTCTAGGCACAGCTTCTAAATCAGCTTACCAGCACACCTCCGTGGAACAGATCCTCTGTCTGGTATCTCTCATGAGCACGTGCTGCCATAGCATTCGGCTGCCAGAGACCCAAGTACCAGTTCTGACATATCCCATTCACTTTACTCATCTCACTAACTGAAATATGTCCAGAGCTTTAACCATTGGATTTTGTGACCAATTAATATATGGGATATATCAGCTGGCTGAGTAGTCTGTTCCATTGCAAGGAACACAGGCTTGGAAATCCCAGCCCACTCAGGACAGAAATAAGGAGTAAAAAAATTTAAACATAGGAAGGACAAGAAAGAAGTAATGCATTAGAACTGCCTATTGGAAGGCAACTCACTTTCTAGCAAGACAAGAGGACAAGGCTAGGAAGGCAAAACCAATTCCAGATTCTTTGGAAGGGTGCTGTGGCCAGGACTCTCAGGAAAGGATTCTCAGTGGAGACTCTAAGAGAAGATCATGTATTAAATGTAGTCTGTTTCTTACAGGCTGTTGTCCCCTGAGCTTTGTCAGTAAGGTATCTCATTTTAATAGTTGTTACAATTGTGTTCTGTGACACCATCTAGTTCTAATTATTCCAGCCTTGTTTTAAAAACAACTGCAGTACCCAAGAATTTATTTCCCAAGCCAAAATTTGAAATTATCTTCAGGCTTCTATATGCAAGCAAGAATTGCTAGGCTTGAAATGACTACTCCCTTGCAACATCTTAAATACCAAAGACAGCCAAATGATTGTCCACATTTTCTTTGAGAAGAAATTTAATGATTATAAGGCAGTAACGATTCAACATTTCCTTTTGTTTTGTAAAACCTGTTACTCGTTCAGTGTTAATTCTCAACTTCTAACTTGCTGAACGAAAGTAGTGAATGCATTTCCAATATATATTTCTCCTTTACATATTTTTTTCAGGAATATTGTAGCAAATAAATTCACTAATAGCATTCTTAGAAACTATGAATTTTAAGTGCATATTAGGGTTCATCTGCAGAAAATAAATTTTGGACTCATGAAACCTAATTTTTAGACAAGATAATCTCAAGCAATCATGTTTCAGCATCTTAATAATTCCATCTCAACTCAAAATAATTGCCATGCAACTAAGTCATTGTAACAGACTGTTGCCATGTTTTTAAACCAGTGCTGAGCAGAGTCAAATGAATTACTGCGAATAACCGCCACTTGTTATTTTGCCACAGAACAGGAAAAATACTCTGTGGTCAATGTATCCAAACCAGACTAACCCACAGTCTTTGAATTTTAAGTATTGAATATCCTTACCCAACTGTCTGCAAATGATGCAGTCACTGAACTTTGAAAAGCATATACATTGGAGGAAAACTGGAAAGTGCTCACAGATTTTTTTTCCAAAATTTTTATTTCATCGAAGTATGTGATTTGTTGCAAATTATTTACCAGTTCCACTAATAAGAGAGAGAGAGGAAAAGTTGCACAACAGCTTCAAAACAGAAAATGGAAGTAGCATTGGATGTCTTAGGCTACAGTGTAAGGAAGAGATTGTGCACGCAGATCAGGCTGAACTGGTGCAGCAAACCATGTAAGATGGAATTCATATCATATCATTTCAGTCATCTGGAAAGTAGATGTTTAATTTAGTAGCAGCTTCAGTTCGCTCTATAGCCAGTGGCAAGTAGACACCTTCGGAGAAAAGTCATCCACTTCAGATGGGTTGAATACTCCTCCACACTGATTACAGAGGAAGCCTCAGTAACCAGCGCAATAGCTCAGACAACTATCTTTCAGTAGGTGTTGTGGTTTAACCCCAGCCGGTAAGTAAGCACCATGCAGCTGCTCGCTTACCCCTTCACCCCAGTGGGATGAGGAGGAGAATGGAAAAAAAAAACCTCATGGGTTGAGATAAAGAGAGTTTAATAGGATAACAAAGGAAGGTGGTGGTGGTGGTGATGATGGTAATAATAATATGAAACAAATGGTGCACAAATGCAATTGCTCACCACCTGTGGAGGAAAAAAACCAAACCCTGATACCCAGTCTGTTTCCAAGCAGCAATCCCGCCACCCAGCTAGCCTCCTCAGTTATATATGCTGAGCATGACATCGTATGGTATAGAATATGCCTTTGGTCAGTTGGGGTCAGCTGTCCTGGCTGTGTCCCCTCCCAACTCCTTGTGCACTCCCAGCCTACTCACTGGTGGGGTGGGCTGAGAAGCAGAAAAGGCCTTGGCTCTGTGTAAGCACTGCTCAGCAGTAACGAAAACATCCCTGTGTTATCAACACTGTTTTCAGCACAAATCTAAAACACAGCCCCATACCAGCTACTATGAAGAAAATTAACTCTATCCCAGCGAAAACCAGCACAGTAGGTTAATGTTAGGTGAGACGAATCTTGCTTATAGGAGGGCCTGGCTTCCAGTCAGAGCCAAAATTACAGGTCAAAGTTTGTCATGTGCAGTAAAGGCGTTTACGTTATGCAAACAGTTCTTTGTCGCAAGGGCCTCCGGCTGGTGAGGGCCAAACGCCTTCGTGACATGGTTGCCCTGTGCCTGGAGTGGTTCCTGCTCCACAAAGCACAAGAGCCTCGGTGCTGGCGGCACTGGGAAAGAGCGGCTCAAGGAACAATGGGCTCATAGCTGAGCAGTGCACACACGAGGAAAGGAAGCCATTTATCATCTCTAGGCCATAATGGAGAGCCACTTCCTATTAATTAGAGAAACACAGAAATTGAAAAAAGAAAACAAGAAACTTACGTAATATGATCTCAGAGCTGGCTGATTTGCTAATGTAAAACACAGGGTGGAAAAAAAAGGCTGATAATGTGGAACAGTAGGGCATGACTGCTGATCTCATAGAAAAAACATGCGGAAAATACTATTCAAAACACTGGCAAAATGACTTCATGTGAAAGGCAGATTTCTTCTCTTCCAGTGGGCAGAACGTTCCAAAGGAACCTGCGTGCGTCTGCCTGCGTGCTCTTTCCATTAGCAGGCGTGCAGACGGCTTGGGTGTCGCAGGGCCAAATGGGCAGTGGTTGGTTCACATAATGTGAGTATCTTCGTCCTAGATTATGAACCTGTTAGATTGCATCAGATATATTTTTCCTTCTTGAGCCCTGGCTGTAAGGCTGAGAGCATTTTCTGTGTTTTTGAGGGCTTGGGGGGCAAAAGGGAGTTCCTTATCAGATGCAGTCACTCACCTCTAGCTCTGTAGACCCAGATGGTATCAGACGCAGCATTAGCAGCGGGGTATGGCCAGTCCCTGTTTTTTAAAACCGGAGTCTGGAGCATGGGCAAATGACCCAGGGTCGCTCCCTACTACTTCCATTCAGTAACCATGTACACATTTTATTATTTTCGTAGTAGTTATGAGTGACTGAAGAAACAGGCGTTAGTTCAGGTAGATTTAAAAAAACCCAGCCATGATACTGTAAAAAAATGACAATTTACAAGACAAAACTCCCCTTCTTTTTCATGTACAGGAAAGAAGGTTTCACAGTGATTGCTTTAGGAAGTGATAGCATGTTGCACTAAAATAGTTGATGGCCAGTATTTTGCATGGCAGTATAAGGTGGTGTTCAAAATCTTTAGTAGCTCCTAAAATTTTAGGAGGAATTTCTCCATGTGCTTATGAATTCTGGCTCCCACTATTACACACTCAAGCACTACACTCTTTTGCTGTTATTGGCAGGAAAATAAGTTTGACAGGGGCTGATCAGAGGCTTGAGAAACAAAACTGTTGGCCTCTATTTCTCATGCTGTTTTTCCTGCCCTTACAAAACCTATAATAAGCCTGGGCATTGAATGAGATCCCATACATGCTGAGAAATGAACAGCAAATAAAAAGAGACCCCAGAAGTGCCTCTGGAGGTGAACATGGTCCTCTCCTGAACAGGCATCTCTCCATCACTTGACCGGAGGTAAATGTGCCACATCAGCACTAATCGTGTGACCACAGTCTCTGTCACCTCCTTCCTTCCTAGCAAACCTATGCTTCCTGTCTGTGTATTTTTGGAAACATCAGTGTGAAGATAAAACTGAATTTTTAACCCCTGTCCAATACAAAAAAGCTGTAGAGTCCTTTTACTGTGGCTAATAGGTGCTTGTTTGAGCGTTGGTGTATTATTTTGTCTTTACTTGCCAGCTTCTCTGACACCTGGTGTTACGACACAGAGAGCCTTCTAATTACCTGACAAACCCAATAGCTAAATCAATTCTTTTATTGCTCATAACTGTTACATGCACCATCTTACCTTGGTAGTGTTATCATCTGGCTTAAACTAGTATGCTTCATGTAAAAGCAACCAGGAGCGCCCAGTTTCAGGCAGCAGTGTTTCTGTTAGGTCAGGCACTGAGCTGACTCAGATGTAGCTCACGCTGGCTTTTGGTTCTTTTTAAAGAGCTGTGCAGATGCCATGGCAACTGACCTAGGCTAAGAGAGGCAAGCTAGGCATTACTAAATGAGGCTTTGAGCTTTTTAGTGCAGTTCACTGGAGAATAACCTGACCTCCACATATGTGGCACTCAATCAGGATTTTAAAGTTTGGGGTTTTTTTTCATTAAGAAACTGTTTTTATAATTTCTGGCCTGAGGCAAAACAGCATTGGCATTTGCAAAGGCTCTAAAGATTGTTAATATTTGACTAGTCCCTATCGCTTTCAGCAAACTGAACGTAGGAATGGCACAAGGGATACAGAATGTATCAGGAGTTTGTCTTTTTCTGTTATTCATATAGGAAACATACAGTGCATAATAAAACTTTATTCTGAGTCATTGCATTCACCAAGAATATATCTAAGAGCTGTAATAGTCCACAACAGAGATCAGCAAGAAAGCCAAAGATGGCACACAGGCATTTTTTCATGGCATGTGGTCTAGAGCTAGGAGCAACATCGTAGAAGAGAGATCTCTGAAAGGCAACACTTCCCTGCTTCTGTTTACATCTAAATTGAGCTGGAAACCATTGGCTCATGAAAAATCGAGATGCCATCAGTAAAACTTTCTCTCATGGAGGTACAGCATGTCCTGGATTCTGGTGTATTTTTACTAGGCAGGTTTTAATCTCTAATTCGGGGGAAGAAAATTACATCCTGATGCAACGCCTTCAGATAGGTTGCTGCCTCCTGACCTAGAGCGCTGGGCAAAATACCATATTGCCTAGATAAGGAGGTTTTTGTAATGTAAATTGTGTCCCACATTTTCTCCTAAGAAAATTTTCTTCGCTCTCTCTCACTTTTAAAACATCTGAAAATATGTCATGTACCTTAATATAGGGTTGAAATCTTAATCCCAGTTTTATGAGCTCTATGAAACTGATACGTATTGTGCAATGTGGGAATTAATCCCAGGTGACCGCTAGGCAAGCCTGGTGTCTCTAGTTATCAAGTGCTAGTCTCCTACAAGTCGGTGTGTGATCTCTGTGTTTTCCAGTGTGTACAGTGTGTTAATGAGATAAAGACAAGTGGAATGTGCACACTTAATCAGTTCAAATGATAGCATTTCCTAACCCACATCACCAACAAAGGCTCACAGCTGTTCAGGCTCATTCCAGGGAATAATAGCTGTCAAAGAAAAATGAACTATAAAAAATAGTAGAAATCAAAATGTAATTAGAGGCAACTGGTAATCTTTCTGTCCTAATTACATCATGGCAATTGTCCTTACTTCAGAGAGAGAACTCCTGGGAGAATTTTGCCCACCGGATTGTTCAGGGGAAAAAAATGAAAAAAACCTGTATTTTTTTGTCCATTTCCCTCTTGTGTGGTTTCTTCCTTTATCCTGAAGACTGTCAGGTTCATGTCCTTTTAATTTCATTGTCTGGGAACATGTTAGCTGTGGTAGCTTTACTTCTCCCACGTGAGTTCCAGTGAAAATGCAGCCCAGTCAGGAGTTTTGGGTGCAAGACTGAAAGACTGAACGAGAGCACCACCGGGTCAGATTCTGATACCTTTTCTAGTGTCCTACACCCTAACTCCATACAGAGCTTCTAGAGTAGCCAGAGCACTTCAGAAAAATAGGTCTTTGAAAACAGTGGCAACAGCCTAGTTCTGCACCCACTAATATCTTGAGAAACCCCAATGAATTCAGTATAATTCATCCATGAATTTGGCTGCCCTTTTTCTTTTCTTTTCAGCATAAACAGTTGACCTTAAATGCCAGATTATGAAACAAATTACAGAAAATGTGATGTTTTTCTAGGAAATGGATCCAGTGTAACCATAGAATGTGCCCTGTCAGTCTGGACTCTGTCACCCTGGGATTTTTTTATATGTGCAAGTAGTACTGGAAGGAGTCAAGAGAAGTGACCCTTGGGAGCCCTTTCTTAGGGGAAGCAAAAGCCAGGCAGCACCGTTTTTGTGAGAGGGTTGAATGGTGCTTCTTAAGGACAGCCTTAAGCGAGATGGGAAAGCATCTGTCTGAAAATCATTTCCTTTGCCAAATTTTGTATCTCTTCCTCAATATCTTTGTAAAGGCAGGCTGGGAAATCTGTGGGTAGTTGTTACCAGCAGTAGTTTTGCCTAATTTCCTGTCCAAAAAATTCACCCATTTTAGCCTAGTTTCCTGCCTTCAGACACAGCGAACATTTTGAGATATAAGTTAAGATAATGAACATTGCTGTGCACTGAGTCAGGTATATAATGTTGTTCTTGTACTTGTGTGTGCAATGGGATTCCCTCTTGATCTCTCCAACTGTTAGCTTATGCTCTGAAGATTGACTATGAAGAGAAGCAATAATTTTAGGTCATAGTCTGATTTTGTGGGGCAGTATCACGAGACAGTAGAAAACAAACACTTGGCTGTGGAGACAAGGAGTCAAGCGTCCTTCTAGGTTTCTTTTTTTCTTTCTTTCTTTTTTCTTTTTTTGTGTAATTATGAAGGATTAATCACTTTTGTCAAGCATTGTCAAGGCCTACGATACACATTTATGCTACAGAGTCTGGGATCTCGGCTCTTTTCACTTGTGCTAACACAGGGCAAGCATGAGACAGTAGAATTACTTTTTTTCAACAACAGCCTACTGGTTATTAAGCAAGAAGTGTTTAAGCAAAAAAGAAAAAAGGAATGATTTGAACGAAAACCGTTAGCAAGACTTCTGGTGTCCTCTCATGGCAACCTGGGGAGCTGAAGTGAGCCTGCCTCTGTCCCTGGCCATGCTGTGGACCACTGGCCTGCCTTGGCAGCTCAGCAGCCGCTTGCCATCACTGAGCATCTCCTCACTGACGTCAGTCAGCCCTGAACTGTGTCTCTTTGTGGATAACTGAGACATTTTGCAAAAGAACCCAGAACCATCAGGGGAAGCATTTATAAAGCAACTGGAATCACTTCTCTGTAGTACTTTCCCAGACTTTTCCTGCCTCACAGCTCTCCTAGATCACTTTTCCCTCTCCTCCATCTTCGTTTTCTCAGGTACTCGGGTAGCCACCCTAAAGTCTATTGTTCAAAAAAATTCTTTCTAATTTGCAGGCGTTTTATCCTTGCACTTAGGACAGGGCCAGAAATCAGTCTCCACTGAAGGAGAAAGACTCCCCCTTAACTGCCTTTTAACCCTTTCCTTAACCAGGGCTTTAAAGCATAGAGGAGATGCAAGGAACCAGGTTCAAAACTTTTCAAAGGGTAGAGAATATAACTTTGCTGGGAAAAAACACCCTAAATACCTCAGTTCCAAATACAATGATTAAGAATCAACAATATTTGTTATCCGTTCTAACACCGGAGTTAGGCAATAGCATTCAGCAAGAACTGCTATGTCACTGATTGTTGAGTCAAAATATTTTCTATGACAGGTCACAAAATGGTTTTGCAGCATTTCCACACAGCCGGAGAAATAATTACACAAACAAAAGGGCAGCAGCTGTGAGATTTCAAAGTCTTACCAGGAAAGGAATTCTGAAAATGTAACAGATATTTTAAAGTCCCCATCATTCTGTCTAGTCCCCCCATCTCTTTCCCTTTCTTGCCTACATATGTCTTAAATACCAAGTAAAAAAAATTACTGATATACTATAGTTCTGGTTTCCAATATATATTATGATATTTGCAAAAAATCTATCCATAAATAAAAGTAGAGCTCATTGTCTTAAGGGTTGGATGTCTTAGCTTTAAGTATTAAATTGTTCCTTAAGAACCCATAAAGTAGATACCCATTTGAATCCAGTAATTCCAGGCTGTGTTGTGAAACAAAGACAGAAAGGAAACCTCCGAAACTGGATGCGCACAGCAGCCATTGACTAACTTCCAGCCCACCAAACAACTGAACATATAACTTGCCTTTTTCAGCATACTCCTAACTCTCACAGAGAATACTGCCTACATGCACTGTGGAATGAACAGTTTCTTGAGCAGCAAAAACTGATTATCCTGGGACTGCAAGTTTGAAGAATATGGATGAAGGAAGAGAAAATGAAGTAGTAGGCAGTGCAATCAGCGTAGTGATTTTAGGGACAATTTTTTCAGGGACTTGCTCTCTGGTTTGGGGAATAGTTTGAGTTTGTCCAGATTTTCTTGAACCATTCCAATCTAGAGCATTTTTCCTCACACAAAAGGCACGCTATTTTCAGTTTGCAAATCTTCAGCTAAAGCAAAAGAAGAGTTTATTTAGCGCTCTTGTATTTCACATACATCCTCTCAGCAGTAGTATAATGCAGAGAAATACTGACCAGCATATATTTTGTTGTTCTTAAAGCTTGCTTTTACTTCTGTGATTCCTTATGAAGCAGCTTTGCACTATGGGTGCTCAACTTACCATCTTCTGTAGGTACAACCTCTGTGGTCACCTGTAACAATAAACTCCTCTTGACCTCAATGGCAACAAGAATGTGTATCAGGCAGAATCAAAGAACAGCATGCAAGCACTCAGAAAACAGGAACCATGAACAGGCAGTCTCAGATTTACAGTCTGAGAATCCACCGGTTTCATCAATATCATATAAACAGCTAAATGCGTCTAGTGGTGATTTTGTCATACCTAAATACAGGCCCGCAGCAAAGAAGGATGTATTCTGGAAGGACTTAGCAGACCCGTGCAGGGACAGATTCTTGGAGCTCAGTTCCTTTGGGCTATTTCAGTCGCAGACTGTCCAAGATTCCTATTGGTCTCATGGGAGCCAAAGTGGGTTTTGGTTTATTCAGTTTGGAAAGCTTCTTTCTGGTTCCTGCATGGGTGCTTGGGCTTTTGAAAATCTGGTCATTTATTTGAGACGTTTGGCCCTTCTGAAAAGCAAGCTTGTACTGCAGTGTTTGGCATGCGTGTTCATACAAAACAGAAGTGTGGGAAGAAATCTCTTGTAGCCAGCATAGCCTGTTAAAAACCTAGCAATAACACAGGGTAGGCATTGCTATGCCAAAGAAAAGGCTGTCTTCTGATGTATTTTGTGCCATGAGGAGTTATACAGAAGGTCTCCACTAGGAGGCTCTGCCAATTAATCTCCATTAGCCCAAGTCCTCTGGTTCAGTTCTGTCTTACAGGTGGGGTCCTACTAGGAGGGAAGGGTTCGCACCTTTTTCTAAGTCTTCGGAGTACATGGCATGGCTATAGATTTTACTAGGGTGTTAGTGAAATACCTAGAAGGGAATTCTGCCTTAATTTAAGTTACCCCACAGTTACAGTGAAGCGTGTCCACCCACGTTTACCTCCTCTTGCTTGTCTTCCTGTACACCAGCTGTTGAGCAATGCAACCACCATCACTTCTATGACGTCAAAATGCCTACTAGTAACTATCCAGATGAAGAACAGTCAGCTCAGGCTGAATCTAGGCAAGACTGAAGTGTGTCTGGCTGAAAGGGGAAACACTTTGAAGAGATGGCCAAAACATTGTCACCACCCTTCCTCAAAGATATACAGCCCTTATTCATCAAAGTTATGGCTGACTCCTTGCTAGGCTTGGATGATCAAATTTGCAGCAATTTCCAGAAATGCTTTCTCTCACCTTCAGCTCACTAGAAAACTCTGTCATTTCCTTGTAGATAGGCATCTCGCCCCAGTGATTCATGCAGTTGTCACCTTCAGCCTGAACTCCTGCAATGGGAGTAGAATCCAAAACCTGCAAATGGATCCAGAAGGTGACTGCTGACTTTTGCCATGGTGTAAGGTGCTTTTAGCACAGTATGTCTGAACTCAAGTCCCTCAGCAGGCTTCCGCTTTTTCTCAGTACCTGTTTACAGCCTTGGCCATCATTTTCAAAGCAACTGAAGAAATGTCAGGGACACCTGCATACCTGTGATGTGCTTTAGATCAGGAGGTTTGGGGAAAAATGTGTGAGAACTACTCACAACATGAATATGGTTTTGCTTTGCTATGTCTGCACCTCTTGCCAAGGTAATCCTGCAGTGGAATGCTCGGCTGGATTCTGATCATCTTTGTGAAATATTGCCATTTTCCCTGTGTGATTGGGTGGGGGGAAGGGGGACTTATTACCATATATGACACAATTCAACAGCTGGTTTTATTCAATAATCCCTTCCTCCTTTCTCCCAGCTTTCTCCCACCAAATCCCACTTCATGAATGTTGATCCCACAGAGCATATGTAAAGAATCCTATCCAGGCAACCAAGGATTTCACTATTGCTTTTGATGTCCTGTGGAAGGTACTCAGATAGTACCTTGTTCTGTTTAGGATTTAAGTCTTAGTAGCTCATTTTTTCACCTTCAGGCTCTTTCAAGCTTCTGTTACTTTTATTTAAGGGGGGGCATAAAGGTTTTCAAGTACTCTGAGTTTTAAAACAATTTGAGTTCTGAAGTTCCATGAGTGAGACCTCCTGAGGGCAAAAGTCAGTTTATGTGGTTTATTCACTTGGCTGTGGAATAAAATTTGTTTCAAAATTGTTAAATACTGAGAAGTTCTCTGCTGCTTCAAACTCAATTTGAGGTTGTTAAGATATTGTGTTTCTGATGTGATAACAAAAATGTTTGAATTAGTCAAGTAAAGGCAACTGTTCCATTTAGAATGAAAACACAGGAGGGCGGAAAGAGGCTGTATTTAGAGTTTGCTTCTAAAACAGTGAAATAGTTTAATATTTAGGGTTATTTTGACAAGTGACTAAATCCAAGGGAGTACAGGTCAAACCACTGTAGAGAGGATGGTTTTCATTTGATAGCAAAGAATGTGAATAAAAGTAAACTAAACTGAAAGGAATACTCCATCAAAAATGCACATTTTTCTTTGGGAGAGCAGGACAGTAAGGGTTGACACAGAAGGCTTAGATGGAAGTGAGCGTATGCAGACTGTTACTGCACTTAGGCCAAGACTTCAAAATGCGTGCAAGAGTATGTAAATTGCATAGCAAAAATGCTTTTGGTCTTCAAAGTATAAATCGCTCAAGTCAGTATTCCCATCACAAGGAAAATTCATAAGCAAATTGGCTTGCCTCCATCCTTTTTCATTGCGGAATATCTTGTAGAACTATAAGGCCCGTGGCCAAAAGTTTTACCTGTCTGTATAGACCAGAATGAGATTTTGGAGATGTGCTTGAGCCCAAGTTGTGAAACACCAGCTGGGAAACAGAGCTGCTTTGAATTAAGCTGAGCAATAGGCCTGACTGGAATTCATATGACAGAAAGCCAGCTGTAAATTTGTGGCTAACACAGATTTCTATGGAGAGGAGGATTAAAAGCTCCTTCACACCAGTCAGGGGTTGTTGCCTTGGTTGTTCACATAGCAAGAGAGCAGTTGTGTGTCTGTAAAGCTCTCCCCCAGTTTTCCTTTCCATCACCATTCTGGCTGCATTCATTTCTGGCCAAGGGGCATACACTGGCAAAATAAAGCCTTGCTATGCTTTGGGATAACCTCACAGCCTAAACTCAACATCTGATGCATATAATTAGTTTGAAAAGTAGACCAAGTAAGGTCTTGTAGAAAATGCGTATTTCTGTATGACTGTCAATGTTTTGGGAGTAGGGCCTGCCTTTAGGTGCTGTGCATTCAGTGATTTATACAATCAGATGACAATTGCCAACTGCATTTCCATGTTACCACAGAGGAAACTCACTGTAGCAATTTTAATTTTAATGTAAAATTTGGGCCAGATGATCTTTTGAAGTCCCTTCCAACCTGGGCTATTCTATGATTCTATAATTAAATGAAGGATTTGCTCTATTTCATGTATGTCACAGATGCAAGAAAAAAAAAAAAAAGAAATAATCATTCCAAACTGCCATTGTGGTAGAAAAAATGGGTAGGTAGGTAGGCAGGCAGGCAGGCATATCTAGCACGGACATTACTGTGGGAGCCATTCATGGGAAGAGCCATTTCTCTATTCATAGGGATTATTGCTGTGGAGAATGGGCAGCCCGGAGAGTTTAGACAAGGCATTTGGTGTGAGGTTAACTAATAAAATTCACAGAAATACCTCAGCATGAATTTCTACATCCCTGCCAGACTGAAGTTGTTTGTCCCAAGGCAGACCCCATGAGGCTGAAGCCATGGCTCTTCCTTTCTGCCATACACGGAGGAATTTCTACAAGAAATCCAAATGTATTCAAGTAAAAAGAGCCTAGTACAAATGGCAGAGAAGCTCAGAGAGGAGGAAAGATTAGTCCAGAACAAGAAAGCTACAGAACCTCGCTTTCCTAGTAGCCATGGATTAGAGAAGTGCTCTGCCCTGAGCCCGCAGCCAGTGAGAAGAAGCAGCAGGAGCTAGACAGATAGAGCTGCTGCCCACACGTTTCCTACTATTCTCACACTCTTTCAGAGATTGCTAGAATTTACGGCCAGAAAGGACTATTAGTTGTTTTAGCCTGACTCACATTATTTTTTATTCTAACTTACACCAGTAACTTGTGTTTCGTTGCAACTTCCATCTTCTCAATCTGAAGACATCAGGAAATACAGAATCCACCACTGCCTGCAACAATTTGTCCAATGATCGGTCTTCCTCACAGTTTTTAAAAGAAAGTACCTAATTTCAAAGGCATGTCTCTTAAGCCTCTGGTCATTGGTTATGTATGATTTTTTCCTGGTATTTTCTCCAGATGAGGGTAATTAGTGGAGACTTCTCAGTCTTACTGTAGGTGTCCCTCTCCTACTTGTGAAGGCGACTTCCCACTCTCAATTTATCTGTAACAACATAAGCTAGGAATAAAGCTGTGTAACAGTGTCCATGGAGACATAGCATTGGTTTAACTCAAATAATTCATTTTAGTTTTGTATTTTGCTTAGCATAGAAGACTCTCTCCCATCACTATCCTTCTGTGGAGACCTTGGACATTGTTAAAATACAGCTAATGTATGATCATGGACATAGCATTCTGTCCCTCACCGTTCATCTAGCCTTATAAGACTATAACCCTTTGGGATGATAGCTGTACTTTCATTGTACTTACATTTATTTTTGCACAATAGCTAGCACTGATGTCGTGATCTCGTTTGTATGTCTTTGTAACAGTGAACACTAATAATTGATGAGAAAACTCTGACGAGAACAAGGAAATGGCACTGTTCTTCAGTCTCTGCAAGTGGGAATACACAGCGGTTGCAATGCTTTGTAAGCTCTTCAAATCCAACCACTGGCCATACTTTTTCATTTACATGCAATCACTTTTATTGGATGTGGAAAACATCAACAAGAAAAATAACTTAAGAAAACAAGCTAATGTAGCAAGTTGTTTACAGTTACCGATGTCATTCTTTCCATCTCCAGCTGTTCTGATTAATCTTTTGAACCCTATCACAAAAGCCGCTGTGTTCTTTACAGCAGGATAGTAATAACAGTCACCATAGTTATTGCCAGTGCTTCAAAAACCTAAGAAGTTAATGAAAAAATCAATTGCATGTTTTCTTTAATGAGAAAGTTGCATTATTTTGAAAATTATATTCTTTTTTATTCAAACCTGGAGATTCTTCATGGCAGCCTGAAATTAAACATTAGTGTTTTTCTGAGTATTCCTCCATTCCATTGTCTTAGGGGCAAAATGGGGTGTGCAGAGGGAAGAGGGATGGCAGTAAAAACAGAAAGATAAAAGCTTGTGAAAATTCTGAATATTCTTAAAATATTTTAATGGAAAATGCTTAGAGAATGAAATGCGGTTCCCTTTCAAAGCATACAAGATATGTATTTCTTTAAATTTCCTAAAAAATCTTCATCATGTCTCAGTCTTTTCTAATGTAGTGGATAAGGGAGGAATCCTGGGGAATATGGGACTAAGCTGGTTGATCCAACAGATCCTCCTAGGGACATCATAAAGAATGTTTCTTCTGCAACTTCCTCAGATCAGGGAAACCTGCTATATTTGCTGCTTCCATATTTCCCTTCCTTTGTGGAACAGCAACGCAGAGGAGTAATTTCTCAGAGATGCCACAACAAATGAGTGTATGGATCCAGTGGCTGTAGCTCAGAGTGAAGGCAAACAACGTTCCTGATCAGCTGAGCAATATGAATTGCTTTGCTCCCAGCATGAGATTTCTTGCTACCTGGTAAGGCTTCAGTAGTTTAGAATCACTGACATTAGACATTATAAAGTGTCCTGGTTTTAGCTGAGAGGGTTGATTTTCTTCATAGTAGCTAGTGTGAGGATATGTTTTGGATTTGTGCTGGAGACAGTGTTGATAATATAGAGATGTTTTTGTTCTATGGACTTATTGTTGAGCAGTGTTTACACAGGGCCAAGGCCTTTTCTGCTTCTTGCACTGCCCTGCCAGCGGGATGGCTGGGAGTGCACAAGAAGTTGGGAGGAGACAGACAGGACAGGTGACCCAAACTGACCAAAGGGATATTCCATACCATATGACGTCATGCTCAGTTTATAAGGAGCTTGGGGGGAAGAGAAGGGGGGGGCGGCGGCGTTCGGAGTGATGGCGTTTGTCTTCCCAAGTAACCGTTACGCGTGACAGGGCCCTGCTTCCCTGGAGATGGCTGAACACCTGCCTGCCCATGGGGAGTGGTGAATGAATTCCTTGCTTTGCTTTGCTTGTGCGCGCGGCTTTTGCTTTACCTATTAAAATGTCTTTATCTCAACCCACGAGTTTTCTCACTTTAACTTTTCCAATTCTCTCCCCCATCCCGATGCGGGGGGGGAGCGAGTGAGCGGCTGCGTGGTGGTTAGCTGCCGGCTGGGGTAAAACCACGACATAAAGTCACCCAGAGTAAAAATCAGTAAAGTAGTTACAGTCCCTGGGAAAAGGTTTAGTATTTTGCTTTAGCTGCTTTAAAACCAGCACCTTCCTTAATGCACTAATGCCTTCACTCTTTCCAGAAAGATTTACACCGAATCCTGGTTGCCCAATGTAGATTGACATTAGCAAAGATAAACAAATCTACAGATCTTTCTCTTAAGACCCTGATTTAATCTATTTGGTTCTGATTACAATTCAAGCACCTCTGAGAAAGGCATGGTTTGTTCAAGGAAGAAGGTTGGACACCTTTGAATTTGACTGCCCATATTTTATTCTTTGCCACAGCTCAGAGGGAGATCCTGTCACCTGCGGAATTAACTGTGCTAACCAAGTTGCAAAAACGCTTGAGCTTGAACACTAACCTCATTACAAATATCAGCCAGTTTTAAACAACGCATTTGTGCAGTGCTCCATCTGAACCAGTCATATGTGTACAGCACTCTTCTCCTCCAGCAGAAGGCCAGATGGCACTGTTGCAAAAAACTCTTGCTAATTCTGCTGACCTGTGTGTCTAAACTGGTAGTCCTTAAAGAACTGCTTATTGTCACTGGTGAGCCATTTCTTTCTAGTTCTCACCAGTAAAAATTGCTTTCCTGGCTTTAATCTTTCTGTGAAACCATTGTAGGTAAGTCTGCTGCCACAGCAATCAAACAAAATATTGTACAGTGCCAAGACATTATGCTACACATGAATTCTCAGCACATAGCTCTCCAAGAACATCTTTCCACCCAGTTAAAAAGGGGTGGGACTTTTTCTCTGATTTCCCTTGGCAGTGTCTCCAACAACTCTCTCCCTAATTAAAACAATTCTATTGCAGATTATTTTGCCTGAACTTACTTTACTGAGAGAAATGATACATACTAAGAGTTTTAAAGCACTTTTGGAAGGTAGGGTACAGGAAAGAAAAGACATACGATGTAAAAGGCAGGACAAGGTGTGGTTTGTGAAAGAGAAAATGAGCTAAATATCAGCTTGTTCCCAAATATCCAGCAGCCCACAGAACTTTAAAATTTGGTTTTTTTCTTTCTTTCAACTTTAAGGTAGGGAAAGATTTTTCCATTAATTGTATGCATACCCATACTGAAGTATTGCCATCAGCTTGAACAGTCTTTTTGCGGCAGAAGATGTGGAGACAGTAACTCTCCTAGAAAAAGCAATGTACAGCAGAAGGACAAGCTTCACTGGCTGGAAGGGGCTCACCTCTCCCTCTGCCCTGCGGTGCTGGGAGTGGTTCTGCAGCAGTTGTCCACAGGACTGTCCCGACGGCTCTGGAAGGGGTGCACAGCGGCGTGCTGCTGTTTCTCTTGAGAGAACAATTCACCATCGTGGTTTCTTACAGAATTCAATTCTTCCCTTATTTAAGGACTTGTACCCGTACTGTAATGAAGCTGTCTTCTGGATAGAAGCCTGAAGCATTTCATAGTGCTAGGGAACTTCTGCTTATAGAAAAGCCGATATGTGGAAAGAGTTTTAACCTTGGTAACAACAGACTTCACTTTATCCAGGTACTTCTCTACCCACTTCCCAATTGCTGGAAAGTGTCCCGCATAGTTCTGTGAGCCTCACAGCACTGTTGTATTGTGAGGTTGACCCCTTCAAAAATGCTCCCTGTCCCTTTCATAAATGTGAAAGTATTCCCAGTGTCTTACTGTTCAGTGACACGGACATTTAATAGCTTGTTCTTTGCAGAACCTTTTTTTATGTGTTTAAATCAAATCTCTTGCCTATACTCACATGGTAAGAGCAGTAACAGAGCTGAGAAGTGACTGCATGAGTATCTTCCTCTTTCCTTCCTTACACAGCCTAACCTACATGCACAGTAGCTTGGTGTGACGTGCTGCTGCAACTGAGATTTTCCCAGGGCTCTGTTCCGATCTCTAAAGTCTGATAGAGTCTTTCTGCTCTTGCTGCTTTTCCAAGCACTTAAAAACTGGCTGTCATTATTAGGCCTCTGAAATGAAATTCAGATATAAGAAGATGTCCTTCATCCAACACAGTGAAGTTTCAGACAGACTCTGAACAGAAACCGCTGGTGTGTTTTGGAGGCTGACAGCAGCACAGGAGCACCGTACAGCACTGTGGAGGAGTGCTAGGTTAGTAATCAGAGGTCACTGAGACGGCTTAACAGTGACCACAGCCACCCCTTGCTATTGATAGTGTTTCTTTCTACACGGTTGGAGAAGCAACTGTTTATACAAATAATCTTTATCACACTTTTACCAGGAAATTGCTTAACATGTGTCCGAAGCTGAGCATGTTCAAGTTGAGCTCATTTCATTTCAAGCCAACTGCTGTTTCTGTGCTGCTCAGTGAGCACAACCCATCCAATTTTAATTTTGTTACAAAAAAACAAAAAAAGATAACTAACAACATACGTGTTAGACTCTTTTTCCTAGAGCAATATGTTTTCCAAAACCCTTTCCAACATAGAGCTAAGTGCAAAAACTGTTCTTAAAACTCCTGTGAGAGCCTGGAGAGTGCTATCCTCTGCTGTACATTGCTGTCATCTCCTTTGGACAACCGATGTTCTGAGCCATTCAGCGCACCATCAGCCCTCACCTACTTAGATCAGACTTTGGCTTTACTCAGTGGCAGAAACATAAAAATCATTGCCTTGGAACGGCTTGGCGGTCCACTCTCATCTGTTATCCTATGTCAATGCTAAATCTGTTAGAGGAAACAACCCACCACCCTAGAAGCAACTATTAGAATGTATGAGGTAAACCAAGCAAGGACTTTTTTTTGGACATGTTTGTTGAGTTAACACTAAATAGAGAAGGCCATGAGTCTAATGAAATAAATTGTGATCACAAAATGGAGATTTCTACAGACCTAAGGTGTCTAATTGGCAGCAAAATGTTAGGCATGTAGGAAAACTCCTGAAAATTCCAGTCGGAAATGGAGCTAAACCAGAACTACAACTCCAAACTCCAAAGGTTTGAGGAAGTTTTGGATGAAAGACAAGCTTTGCAGCTGGGCTTTGATCTGAACGGAGCAAGCCCAAACCTAGGATGAGATCTCCTGTGAATGCTGAAAAAAATTGTGTTGGGATCTAGTTTCAGACTTTACGACTTGGGGACTATCTCCTAAAATGGTGTAGATGAAGGCCAGAAATAGCTGCCTGCTGTAAAAGGAAGCAGAAAGTCCCCCACCAGCTGCGTACTCTGAGCAGCCTAGCTGCCTGTGCAGAACAGTATCAACACGGCAGGGGTAAGCCCACAAGGAAGTCTCTGCGGTGAATTGGTTTGCAAAAGCTGAGAGTAGTGTGCATCCTTTGTAGCACGATAGCAGAAGGTTATTCTGTGGCTGCTGCAAAACAACCTCTAATTCCTGTTTAGGTCTGCAAATGCAGCCTTTGCAAAATACGCGTTAGGCTTTGAAACCAAAGTTCACACTGGTTCCTGCTTATCGCATATTGGCTTACACACTCTATCAGCACCTGCCAGTTCTCAGTTGTCACCGCTTCTTTCACACCTGGAAGCTCACATTGCGGGTCTATGATTGGCAGTGAGTTACAAGTGGTAAGTGGTGATGTTAGCATGCTCCAGATGAATCACATTTGATGCTGCAGATGTCTTCTTAAGAGTCATCAACATGACCACCACAAAGAGAATGATGTTTGCACCTGAAAGACCATATAGAAGAAAACATACTGGAGTTATGAAGTACATATATCATTTATCGTGCTTTCCACCTGCGAAGTATGCCTTATATATCCTAATATACGTCTCATCCACACAGTGAGATAGCAATTATTATTTCCATGTCTCACATGAGAAAACATGTCCACAGAGGTATGTGTTACCCCCATCTCGTCCCTTCATGTGCCACACACAAAGGTCAACAGCAGAAATAAGAATAGATACACATCCCTGTCTAAAAATCTGCTCAGTGCTGTAAGAAAAGGGACTATTATTTTTTAGGTCATTGTGATCACTCATGAGAAAAGAAACTCACCTGTGCTTTCCAGGGGTCTCTTTCTCCATCACACATTCCAGCTGAGGATCTTCAAGCACTTCACAGGGAGTAGTGCGCCTCTTAGTCGATGAGAACCATTGGGTCCCCTCTGATTCTTGCTCGTATGGCTCCCTGGAGAGAGGAGCAGGCTGTTGGCATGCGTGGTGCAACTGTGATAAACTGTAGCTTGAGTGGTTTATTCCAATGCAAAAACAAAAACAAAAAAAAAAGTTTTTTACAAAAAATAGCAGGAGGAAAAAAGACTCAGGTCATCTCCAGTGGAAGATTATAAGTTACACTTATGGCTTCTTGACTGCAGTTCAGTGAGGTGAAGGTCTACGTGTCTGTGTAGAACAGGCTAAATGCTACCTTGCTCCCTTCATCACCTCCATGAGTTGCCTGCCTTCTTGTTGCCAGTGAAGGCCCTTCAAAGGCATGGCTTCCTTTGCCATCAGGTGGGTGGACAGTAAGCAGAAAACAGGACAGCAACAGAGCTTGGCTCCATGCTCCAGCTGTATCATGCAACACAACCGCAGCTGGCACCATTTGGAAGGAATTGTGACTTTCAGGAGATGTTCTGCATCATGACTGATGATTTTGGAGCCTGTGTACTAAATGATTGGGCTGACAGCCATGTCTGGTTTGGTATGGGGGAGGGAAGGAGCAATACTTGAGCTGTCTGTGTAAATTCGTTCTTTGCCAGATTCTTATTGTTCTCACCAACACCCAAGAGGATGAACAACATCAAAACTGATCAATAAGCAGCAGCTAGATATCCAAGTTCTTAAAGGGTCCAAGACAGCACTTACTCCACATTTTTCTGTGTACAAAGGCAGTGATTAAAAGCCTCTTGTCAGTGATTATATGACTGTGGCACCAGCAAACTTTAATCACAGTATTAAAGGCAATTCAGTGGTAAAAATTGTGTTTACCTTTTAAATTGTTTTGCCCGCTGCAGCTAAGTAAGGAAAGAAATTCAACAATGACCTAGTAGCTGGTTTAGATTGCTTTTTTTTTTTTTAAACTTTTATTAGTTTTAAGAAACTTCGCATGAAATACCATGTAAAAGCTTCTGCAAGAGCCATGAGGGTGATCTGTACAGGATGGGCAGGGACATGTACCCCAAGCGTTCCTTCCAGGGGCACGGCAAACCAAAGCAAGTACGTCAAACCCCGCCAGCCGGGGCTGCTGCCCCAAGCCGGGCAATGGGCTGAGGGGGGCGAGCAGGCAGTGGCAGCTGGCAGGAACTCAGAGAGGCAGAAATAGCAGCGGGAGGGCTGAAAGAGAGGACTCAGGAACTGGAAGGAGCAGGTGAGAGAATGTGCTGATGGCAGGGGGAAGGCAAGACAGAAAGGAGATGTTCTGAGAGTGAAACATCCTGCTGCAGCTCTGGGTTATGGTAAAAGTCTGCTGGTGTTTTAGCATCCCATTTGGTTACATGGAAGATAGGTCTTCACTGCAGTGAGCACAGGCTCTGGTGACCTGGATCTGAGTGCGTAAATTAGCCTAATCCACCCTTGTCTCCTCTGGGTCTCCCAGGGAGAGTGTGTCAAGCAAGTCTGGGAGTGCGGCTCAGTGCAGCATTCATCTGAGCTAATGATTCAGTCCCTGGAAGGGTGGAAGAGCTCACAGCCTGGGCAAACTGTGGGAGAGCACCGAAAGATGTTCAGTGCTCACATGAGTCAGTTTATGTCCTTGCTGCAAATGAAGCACATTTTTTGAAGCAAAAATAGGATCTTTACTCCCTGATATGTCACTGTGCTTCATGAGTGGATCCGAGAGGAGTGGAAACAGGTTCTGCACAGGAGGCCGAGCTCATTCTGCAAAGCCAGCCCCTGTTCAGCTGCACCCTGCCAGCACCACACACATGTATGTGATTGCACTGGTAGAAAAAGTGGACCTCACTGCCATGGCTTTTTGCAAGGCTTTACCTATCAGCTTATCAGCACATCTGAGAAGAGCTAGAAGAAATGGTCAGTAATCGAACGGAGGCCAGCCGGGGCTGGGACTCTTCATTGTGGTTAACAGGGCAAATAAAAGAGCTGTAAAGTATATTATGCCAGTCCCATTTCACAACACCCTTTAATCTGGGCTTTGATTAAAAGAGACTATATTAGACCCAGAAGTTTTACCACTGATACATTAACTGAGTGTGGTTGTTGCTAGTTGTGAAACTAATAGGAATTTCTTCTGAATGAAATGTTAGTGCGTGCACACAAACACACAGCAGAAACGCTTTTGAACAAGCAGCTTAAGTCTAACAGTACCATAGTTTGAAACAACAGTAATTGCAAAGATGGTAAAAAAAGATTTATTTTTTAAATAGCAGTCTGTAATTGACAGCCAGAGGAAAAGTCAATGGCGATAGATTAACACAGAACAAATAATCTGAAAGAAAAGAAGGCAAGAGATAGCAGAGAATAGGAGAAATAAGAATAAGGAACCCAAAGAAAGGAGGCACAAAAGGCAACAAAATGAAGAAAAGACAGACGTGCCAATTCAGAACAGCATGTCCTTTAAAGGGAAAACATTGAAATCATACAAGAGTAACGTCATGCAGACAGCTGTAAATTACTTTTCATTTGTGATGGAGATTACCGAAATTGACTTTTTTATCTTGTCTTATTTTTGAATTACAGTAAAAAAATCATCCAAAAAAAGGTAGAGATGGAAACCAGGCTAATATTTACGGCAAGCAAATACATGCATCAAATAGCAAATACTGTAAAAGCTCTTCAGAAAAATCATCCTGACTTCAACAGGACCTCCTCACTCGCTACTAAGCATCACTACACTTTTCTGTACAATGTCCCACCCCGTTGCCTGGCTGCCCTGTTTGCCTCACCATAAAGCCTACCAACTCCTCAATTTCTAAGCAGTTTTTGTATTAGATGGGCAGCAGTCCCTCAGGACAGGAGGTTTCCAACTGCTGCATGATTCAGAGATCAAACTGTGTCAGCACTGGACAAGATGTGTCCGTATCTATACTTCAAAGCATGTGAAGATGCAACAAATGCTCACTTACACTCATCCCTCATCAGTCTCAATTGCACCTCAATTTGTAGCAGGCAGGAGAATTGCCAAATCACTTTCTCCAGCCATAGGTCACCAGAGACAAGAAAATGTTCTTACAGACAGGGCAAAGTCGAGCAAGAAATGTTATGCACCTTTGTATAGAAGGGAAGACTGACTTTAAACCAGCAATGCTCATTTGTTCCCTCACTGCAGTCAATATCTGGATGTAGAACCTGGGGAATTGACACTCCAGAAATGCCAAATTGACAGAAAATGCAGTGTTATTTCTCCATAGACAGTGGAGTCAATCATGCATCTTTTATTAACTGCAAAGCATCTCATTCTCAGTTACATTAAGGACTATTTATAACACTTTAATATTGTAAAAAGGTAATAAAATGGGTGTAAATTGCACTAAAGCTTTCTCTAATAGCCCCTATATTGCTATAGTGAGGCAGGGAGCCTTGAATATCACTGAGGCTGTGGATTAACCACCTCTCCCTGATCCTTGCAGAAGTCCTTAATGGCCCCAAGGCTAGTCCCCATCTACCAGATGGAATTGGTATCCTTCACACCTATTCAGAATTTCAGGTGAGCACTATGTAATTTTCACTGCCCTGTATTAGACAGCTCCAGCCAAGAATTGAAACTATTGATGGCAGCCCAGCTAGTCTTGCCTAGAGATGTGAAGGGAAATGCCTGCCCAACATTCAGGGCTGGTAGGATGGCACGGAGAGCATCTTCCAAGTGGGGACAAGTCATACCATCTGGAAGTTGTGGGAGGCTGTGTGTGCACAGCCTGAAAATGGGGCTCACAGGCTAGTTTGGTGATGATCTTGGTCACAGAAAAGGAAAACAGCAAAAGTGAATTATATTAGCTAGGTTATCTGCAAGCCACAGTTAGCCCATTTGTTCCAGGGTTAGCTCTGTTGGAACAATATCCAACTCCCAAGGCATTCTGGATCCTCCTGTACTGCTTGCTTCTGACCTCTAAAGCACAGTAGCCACCTCCTGTGACCACAGATCATAAAGTTGCCTTCCAGATAAAAATTATGGAACCATGCATTTCCTTTCTGAGAGGAACAGCTGTGCTATCACAAATAAATTTGTTTAAAGATCTTGGTCAAATGAGTCAGTTTAGCATCATCAGTGTACTGCATTCCTGAATAAAACAGACATGATCTACTTGGTGGGGTGGGAGGATACTTTCCTCAGTTCTGGGGCTTTGTGGTTGAAGTACTGGGATTCTTTCAGATTAGATTTAGGGATATACTCTATCATAGATTCACAACTCCCTTTTGTTCCAGTGGGAGCAATGAAACAGAAGGGCCTCTGTGTTATGCTACTTAGGTTCTTTGGTAGGTTCAGATATTTTCTGGAGCTTGGCATCCAGTGTTCAAATTCTTTCTAATGAAGAGCCTGAAATAACAAGCTTTGATGATAATAAATACTACAAATTATGTGGTAACGGAGGCAGGTTCCACAGGTAACCATGTTTTTGAGCAACTTAAATTATCTCCCAAGTATATCTGTAATAATTTGGTTCCACATCTTTTAAAAATGCCACTTCGTCTAGTCTAAGTTTTACTAGTTCTTTGTACATGTAAAAGAGTTAAGACAAAACATAGAACATGCTTATGGAAAAGTGCAAGGTTTTTCCCCAGCTCCGATACCCATTGTGAGAAGTGGAAGAAACTGAAGAAAACAGTATAAAATTCTCCAAATGTCCTTTGCTTTTGGAAAAATAAAGTGGAATTCTTCATGTAAAATGTTGCGTGGTGAGATTAATGGCACTTCCTGCGGGAACAGTATCTCTTCTGACACTAACGTACTTCTGCTTTCACTATTGGGGGTATTTATACATACACAGTAAACACAGAACAAGCCAATTCAGTGAAGCTTAAAAATGGTTGATTTGCATTATAGCTAAAAGTCAGAGATCGGGTGAGCAGCAGTGCCCTGAGAGTCTAGTGCTAATTTGAATAATGTTTCAAAACTTTGTTTTGCCAAGTGTCATTCAGGAGATTTGTACAGAAAGCATTACTAAGATAAATCTTGAAGATAACATTATTCTTGTTGCCTCTGATGTATGCAGGAGTTGATAACAAGTTGATTGCCTCCTTCTGATGGATGATTACACACAACAGATGTTTTAATTTGATTATATCTGTGAGATAAGCATAATGCTGTGTTAAGTCCAAACACTTTTTATGAGTCTTTCAAAACATCTTGCAATGAATGTAACCTTTTGTAAATGTCCTTGCTTGAGGCTGCGTGTGTTCTCATAATGGTGCAAATTATTAGTAACAAGTGGAAACCAGTGATTATGCAAAAGAAGAAAACTGCATTTAATAGTAGCTGCAATTCTGTGCTCTATGATAACCTACATTGAGAGAAATATGATGCAAGCAGTGATACAAGGCACAACAGTTTAACATTATCCCAAAAAGGACTATGTGTTCTTCAGCGAATGGTGCACCAGAGGGGCAAAACTTTTATCAAGAATGCTGAAAGGCCAATACTCCATGCCAAGCACCCTCGATTTGAAAATTAGCCCGCAAATGTCAGCTTTGTGAACAGAGCGCTGCAGGGACCAGAAGTTTTGGGTTGCAAATAATACGGGGTTACAAAATTTTACTTTGACTTGAACTGAAATGCCAAAATTTCCCTGAAAATAAACCTCTTCCTTCACTGCAGCGAAATCAAAGTGTTGTATGTTGCTCCCATGTTTTGCTTTCATATGTAACATGGAGAGAACAAAAACATTTCAAAACAAATTGGCTACTTCAAAACAAAAAAAGGATCTCTATCACCAAAAATGTCAAAATGGGACGCATCAACTTTTTAATGCAGATTTCCTATTTTTCTTTTGAAAGTAGTTATGACAAAAATTACTCCAAGTCATCAATGGTTTTATTTTGGTCAAACTACTTATTCCAGTTATGTCATTAATAGTTTTGTCAAGGCAATATCAGCATTGTATGGACCCGATTGCCTTATTTCGTTCCAAACAAAAATCACAGGCAGTAATGACTGCCAGTCAGTAAAGCATCTTGTAGCTTACGTTATATGATGTATACATTCTTTAGGATTCATGTCATCTAACATCAGATACCTAAAAAGTAGATGTCTGGGCTAACTATGCTCTCTGTTGTCAGCTCATGTATCTAGCGGTTTTTAAAATATGTAGACTCCTCTCCATCCTTAGGTGACTGAGGGAATGTAGGTGCCCTGATAGCTTGCTGCCACCGTAATGGCAGATCTGTTCATCCAGCCTTCGTCCTCCATCCTTTGGTCCCTGAACCTGATCTGGGACTAACCCACCACAGTCAAACAAATGAGACTGCTCCTTTAGATGGCAGGAAAGGTGCTAGGTTGTCTCAGCCATCTCCTGGAACTTAACTCCAAGGCTAACTTTTAGACAGCTGAAGTAAGGTGAGATGTCTTCACCCTAAGCCACATATGTCAGCTTCACATAGGCACGAACATTACGTTGTGTTAGTGCAGCTGTATAGGCCTTACTTAATTCGGAGTCAATGGATCTGGGAAGTAGCTTGTTGTGGGATTCTTAAACAAAGCAACACTGGAGCTAATAAATTAATCAAAATAATGGCTTTACTGGGCATATCAGCAGTTCTTGGCTGTAGGTAGAACGATTTGGGGTTAAAAGTGTATGTTGCGTCCAGTGAAATGACAGTTTTTAGTAACAATGCAAGTTTTGTGGAAGCTTGAAAGTGTTCTTCGTATAAGAATAACGCTGCAGTTCTTATGGGATTTTGACAGAAATATGATACTGCAAGCTGAGAAATGGTTGGAATACTAAAGAGAGATCATTCATACTCAATAGTTTTTATGAACTGTTTTAAAATGCTGTACCTAAAACTGCAGCAAGAAACGCTTAGCTCGTCTTCACTAGGAGGCCTTGAGATACAAGAGGTACTAGCTTGTTTGTGTTGTGGGTATCTTTTTTTAAGGCTCAGAAAGAAAATAAAATATTCAGTGTTTCAGTATCTTGCCTTTCTGAGTAGCAAACTGAAATTAGTTGACCCTTCCTTACCCTGTCAGGCTGGAGTTAATTATTTACAGCTTTAATCTGCAGCACTTCAAAGTGGGCTCTTTCTTACCTCAGTAAGGCTGAGGTTAAATATTCACAGTTTCAATCTAGAAGTAAGTAATAAACTTCCATCTGCAATAGGGAACTGGGAACTATGAACAAGGAAATGGAAAGAAACGACTGGCTTAGTCTTGTTTTATATATTTTGGTTGTCCAGGAAATCTTGATTAAGCTGCATTTGGGCCCTAACAGGGAAGCTTATAGTACTAAAAAAGGCAGGATGTGAGCTTTTGTTAATAAACCTGTCTGGGACAAATCTGTGAACCAAAATGGGGGTTACTTCAACTTCCATGTTGACTTCTGGTGACGAAGTTACTCCTTCACTGAGGATATCCAGGTAAGATAGATGCCTTCCACCCAAAAACTTTCTACCACTTTCATGGGTTATCTGAACATCCAAAGTGCAGCTGTAGCACAATCCTTACCGCATGACATGTCTGTGGAAATAAAAGCAATGCTTATATGGAAATATCAGGCTTCTGAAATCCACTTGTAGACTCCTCACTTACTGGGTAACAGGCGCCATATCACCTCATGTGACAGAGAGGGGCTGTGATGCCAGGCTGCAGTCAGAGACTACTGGGGACCTGAGGACAGCCCTCCCCGAGGCCTCCAAATCCTGCAAGCCCCTCTCCTACTCCCAGACCCTGGATGAGAGAGACTGGTCAGAAGGTGCCCATGTGGGAGAAGAGCCACGGCACTCGTGCGAGGAGAGAGATGCAAGTGAGGCACAGGCCAGCTTGCCAAGTCACGCCTGGATTGTGACAGGGTTGAATAGTAACATTAAATCTGCATTTAATGGCTTTTAAGCTTCTTTTCATATTGAAAGTTAGTCATCAAAAACTAACAGGAGAGTTCAGTGTACAGAGCCAACTTTCTAAGCAAACAGCAACTCCTTGGCACCTGCAGCTTGACAGCTACAAGGAGAGAGGAGTGTATACGGCATACAGTATATACTGATGGAGGTTGAGAAATGCTTTGGTTTAAGTGGATTACTGAAAACACAGCCAGCTTCTAGCACAGGGCTGGTGCACAGGAACTGATAAGAACACTCCAGTCTGTGCTCAAAGGGGAGTCCAACATTTTTCATACCTCTGGAAGGTGGCAACTGTGTTTGAGTGAATCTTGAAGGAAAATGCTCTTGGAGAGGTTTATGAGAATTTGCACCATAAACTGGGACTGCAATGTGACAATATGCATTTAGGGAGTTTTTAAAACTAAATTTACATAAAATCACAATAAGATTTTTTAATGTCTGTAATAGGCCAATTAAATGCTTTATGCAAACATTTCCAAATTCATACAGAGTTGATCTGGGACATTCAGAGCATGATTACATATATTCCCCCTGAGGGCTTAGCCCTTTTCCTGAAATACCCAGATCTGTACCTCTATCTAACTCATGCTGTAATTGACACAAAGGCGAATCACCAAAATTTAGACAGACACCCTCAACTTATGCCCATGTGCATCGCTTTACATTTCAATCAGTGCCCAGCCATTTTAACTTGCAGCAGAAGACTCTCTGAACCAAAAATGGGTCTCAAGACAACTGGTGGCTATGCAATGGCTGGATTTATATTGGGAGAAAGTTCAAGCCTTAATCAGATTGAGAGTCTAATGGTTCCTATAGTCTCTGTCTGGGCCACGCAAAGCTGGCATCACCGGTGTGGTCCTACTCCCTGAATCCTATGTGCAATTTCTCCCTTCTGGAGAAAGCAAAATCTCTCAGAGGGGACTGGAGATAACTTAATCTGTGTCACATATACAGCGTTTGGGACCAAGTGGTGTGCGTCCAGCCCATTTGGGAGCAAAATGCAAAAAAAGAGGCAGGTGACAAGTTGTCGCAGTCAGCCTCAACATCTGCAAGCTGAGTGCCCAGCTAGTCTGTGTGCACGTTTCCGGTTATTACCCCGCCTTCAACCTCCCCTGCCCCCTGCTTTAGTTCATCTGGGGGTTATGTCCGTCTTTCAGATACCAGCTCTGCAGAGGAGGAAACAGGCTGCAGCAGCATCGATAAGGTCAGGGATACGGATGCAAGGAGGAGCTCTGGGTAGTCCCCCTTCCCCCAGATGACAGAACTGTCAACTCGTGTGGAGAAGGGCCCGTTCGAGTTGGCGGCTTCCCGTCGACCTTGAGTCCCCTCGCAAGCCACGCCGCCGCTCCGGGGCCCGGCAGCGCGGGCGGGTGGCTGTGCCCGGTCCCCGCCTCGGGAGGGAGGCAGGCGCAGGGATCCGGGCTGCACGTCGGGGCTGGCCCCGGCGCGCTTGTGGTGGGAGAGCCAGACCTGAGAGGGGCTGGCCTCTGGCAGATGATTGACACCAAACTGGGTGAGGTTTCATGTTTTTTAAAAAAAAAAAAAGAAAGAAAGAAAGAAAAAGGGCGAGCGCAGGGGAG
Organism: Grus americana; assembly: GCF_028858705.1. Lineage (NCBI taxonomy): Eukaryota > Metazoa > Chordata > Aves > Gruiformes > Gruidae > Grus > Grus americana. The sequence goes on along the minus strand of NC_072853.1, from coordinate 124,538,872 downwards.
GGGGTGACTGTGGGAAGGGGGAGAAGGAACTACTGTAAGAGTAAGAGAGTCCTGCCCAGCTGTTTGCGAAGTTTAAGATTTCCTGTTTCCCCTGCAGCGCCGAAGTGAAGTTTTCAGTGAGTCACCCGCGGTCCCGACCAGCGGAGCCGCGCAGCCCGCTCCCCCGCCGCCCTGCCAGCCCCGCCGCCGCGGCCTCCCCCGCTGCCCGGCCGGCCCGGCCGCCCCCCGCCCGCGGCTCGCCGTCTATGCCGATCCGGCTCCGCGATGATTCTCCGTCTGCCGAGGAGCCTGGGGCGGCTGCTTCTGCGCGTCTCCCTCTGGGTCCTCATGGGCAGCTCGGTCCCCGCTCTGCTTCGGGGTAAGTGCGCGCCGGCCCGGCGCTCCCGCTTGACAGTTGCTGGGGCCGGAGGCAGGAGCGGAGCGGGGCAGGAGGCAGGAGCGGGGCAGGAGGCAGGCGTCCGCCGCGGGAGGGGGGGACGCGGTTGCTAAGAAAGTTTTGAGGCTGGAAACATTTCGGGAGGGGTGAGCGTGTTTGTTTATTGCCCTGCTGGAAAATAAGCGGAGAAGAAAGGACGGGGAATCTGGGGGCTTCGCCGCAAAATCTGAGGTACGTCCGTGGAGGGAGGAGGGGGGAGAAAAGAGAGGATTTGGCAGGAAATGCAGCAGGGTCTGGTCCGGCCGGAGGAGCCCGGAGAGGGCAGCTCGGGAGCGGACTGCTGTCCCCGGGGGCAGCGGCTGCCCGGCCCTGCAGCTGCTGCAGCAGCTTCCGCACCTGGTGCCGGGCCGCACCGTGTGCCCGGGGGGCGCCAGGCCGGGGGGCAACCAGCCGGCCACGGCCCGCGCCTCCAGCCCCCTTCGGTGCGTGCTCACGGCTGCAGGATCCAGCCCCCGGCAGAGCCTTTGCGATGCCCTGTGGGACGGGGAGCAGCTCGCCCTGCGCAGCCACAGGGAGAGGGGCTGGAAGGTGCCACGGGCGCTACATGGCCTGAGCCGGTGGGTGCCGGCTCCCAGCTGAGGGCCTGTGCGTGGCCACAGAGCTCACTGCTGTGTGGATCAGCAGTTGCTTACCAAAAAGTTACTTTATATGTTGAGTCTCTGCCTACAGCAGAATTAAGCCGTGATCGTGAGCAGCTGGACTGAGAGTAGCGGTCATTCCTGTAGCACTTGGTGCTCGTGGTGTTCAGTTCACTTTTAATGACACTTTACATCCCTTATTCCATTTTTACCAAGACATCCTTAGATAGGTTTTTGAGACTGTGGCTTGCGGTATTCTTCATAGGGTAATTTGGAATGTAGCAAGAGCTTAAAGTGCTGCTGCAAAAGCAAGGTCCCTGCCCTGAGGAGCTTTCATTCTCAGTCCTACCAGCACTAAACCACATCTGTGAACTAACATCTGTAAATGCAAAGTTAGGCCCTAAATCATGTTGCAGTGCAACTGGTGAACCTAAAAAGAGAACATCAGATTGCAGCACAACTACATCTGAAACAGTTTCGAAGAATTAAGTAGATTTCTGAGATGTCTTCTGATATCACATCTAGTTTTAGTCTTCAGGTAAGATGTGCAGACACCTGAGCTTCTACAAACTTTGCTCTGTGCCCTCTGATTCTCCCTTGTGGTCCGTTCATGGTCCATAATGATCTCAAAATTGTTGCTAAAACATAATAACATGAACTAGATAGCCCTTGTATGGCTACTTCCAATAGCTATGTACAGTAGGAATAACTTCATGCTTCATTAGTAATCCTGTCAAAGTCAACAGGTTTTACATACCTGCAAAGTTACTCATGGAAGCTTAGGGCAGATGAACAAAACAGTTTAAGAATAAGATGCTATGGTGTCCCAGGGCTCAAAATTGTATTATTTTAAATGTGAGGTTTGCAGCTTCTTGTTGATTGTCATAAATATTATTTCTGATTAATGTCAATCATACTCAACTAGTGATGGCTTTTATTTTGACCCCAGCCCCAATTTTTTTTCAGATTCCCATCACAAAGAGCTTTAAATGAAAAAGTTCCACTTTTGTCAATCTTGTGTTATTTATTATTATGGTTTGGTTTTTTTTTTCCACTCAACCAGTATAGACAGTCTCAAACTACAGGTAGATTTTTAAAATGACATAGCTTAAGGATTTGTTGTTCTTTCTTGTCGTAGGTCCAGTGAGGAAAAAATATATAGAAATTGGTTACAATTCATCATTTTTCATACTGATCTTCATCTACACCCTACAGTAACTAAAACTGAGTAGACCTGTTGTCAGATAACCTATACTATAGCTCCAAAAGTTGTTTTAATAATCACCATAGGATTCTATTGTGTGCGTAACAGGAAGAGTTGGTCAGAAAAGGACAGTTTTGTGGGGGCAGAAAGTATGAGGTTCGCGTATCAGTTATTTGGCATCAGAATGAAAACTAGAGCTGCCAAATGTTTGGGGGAAAACAAAACAGTAAAGAGATACTTACTTTGTAGTAATCAATAGCTCAGTAATTCAGTGAGGATGAGGCAGGAGAGATACCTGTCTCAGGAGAGCTCACTTCCCAGGTATGCCTACTAACCAGCTGACTCTTGTTGGTGAAAAGTTCAATAAAGGCCTAGTTAAAATTTCATTTTAACATTCTTCACAGCGAAATATTAGACAGGAATGGCACATTCCCATAAAGGTTCTGGACAAAACCACAAATTTATAAGCAGGTCCAATAGGAACTACCTGCTTTGAAAAAGATGCTTTCATGTCTTGTACTACACACAAGTAACTGAAATTTTTTCAATAAAGTAAAGGGACAAGGTGTGATTTTTCGAATGATTGTGAATGCTATATTGAGCATTTAATCAATACATGGCAGTGCAAACCAGCAATTGCCCACATAAGAAATCAACACTGCTGTGTCCAAGTGAGTATGAATCTGTAATTTATCTTTGGGGTATCCAAACCAAAAATTTATTCTTTGGAATAATCTGTGTAATTATTGTTCTTTTCTGAACCACAGGAACTTAATTTCTCCGTACAACCAAACTCTATTTGCATTATTGTCTCATTTTTTAAAAAGTCATATCATGGGTAATTTTATAGTAATAAAATCAAATTTAGAGCTTCAGATATTTGCAAGAGTGAAGTATGAGAACAAACATCTTCATAACATGGTGGAACATGCTTGTAACATGATTGAATCTAAAATGCATTCCTGCCCACCCAATTAAAACTGGCAAATTTCCAGTTATTTCAGGAGGGAAGTAGGAATAGAACAGAGATATTATTGCATTTTCTTCTATTTATGGGGTATCTTGAGTTCTAAGACTTCTATACCTGAGACTTTGAAAATCACTTTTACTTAATTGCTATTTTGGACTCCTTGGCATTAACATGCTTCTATAATATTCAGGTGGTGAATACATACAGGAATGGTTTCTATTAAAAAATGATGAGCCAGATCTTAAGCTGCTGCAAATTAATATAGTTCTATTAGCATCGGTAGAGTTACGTAGAGTTATAGCATAGAAGTGTCCTGAAACAGTTTCAAAAGTAATTTCAAAAAAAGGACAATGGAATAATTCAGATTTTTTCATATTCATAGTATTTTTTCACTTATATTTTATAAACACTTATGACCTACATTTAACCAAACAGCATTGCTTCAAAATGAAATACTCCTTTCTGTGATGAATTGTTACAGTTTCATATAATGGTGACTGATCAAAGTTGTCATTGTGACAACATTAATTCTGAACTTAGGAGCAAAGATGGTGTCGGGCTCTTACCAGAAGGAAAATTCTTCATGCTTTGATTTTTGGGGTTTCATGTTTTGGTTTTTTGGAGTTTTTTGTTGTGGTGTTTTGTGGGGTTTTTTGTTTTGTTTTGTTTTGTTTTCAGGACTAGGCCTTTAGAAAGGAGTTGCTCTTTTGGGGGGAGGAAAAAAGAGTGTAATAACACTGTAGCACCAGTTGTTGGAGTTTCCCATGCTTATATTTCCTCTGCAGGATATTTTTATGATGATGTATTTGCATTTGTGGCATAGGAACTTTTTTTTCTCAATACTGTATGTCTGTGCTGTGTGCATTTTGCTAGCATTAACTTTGTATCACTGCGTCACTCCTCTGACTTCAGAAGAGCTGCGCCTCACTTACGGTATAGCAAAAATAAGCAAAACCAACTGGTTGGGCCCAACTTGTTAATCTCTTGGACTTTGCATAACCAGGTGCATTTGTATCAGCTAGGTATGAAATATCACTAGCGCAATGACAGGTGTTGATCTGAAAGTGGTCCGTGCAGTTTCCATGCTGGCTGGCATGGCCGCAGTTGAGTGTTGGTGGCACAGTGAAAGTCAGGGCTTCCAGCCACCTTTGTGGCCCCATGGTCCTGGGCTCAGCAGGAGGAAGGTGTGTTGTTACAGCCCTGGTCTGCCCATGGTCCCCCGGCCCCTCTGGCACCTGCTGAGCAGAGGAACTGCGGGATGTCCTGAGGCCGGTGGGACACCAGAGGTGCAGTGTCTCCTTTGCCACACACGAGCCCTTTGACTCAGGGGAAATTACCAGGTAGGCACATCCCAGGGACATCAGCTAGTTTGTATTGCCAGAGCATTGCAAAATCAGTAAAATGGACTGAGATATCAACCAGTTCTGTGCAGATGTTGGGGAGTACAAGGGTTTTCCAACTTGGAGTAGTGGAGAGGCAGCCCTATTGTGAAAAATAAATTTGGCTGAGTCCTAGTCTAAGAGATTTAGTGCTGAGATTTTGGTTTACTTAATAGGTCTTCAGACTTAAATTTTGTTGGGGTTAGAGGGTTTTTTGTTTCTTTTTGCCTATAGGATAATGGGAACTGGTTTTTAAACTCTTACAATCAAGAATAAAATAAAAGGTTGCAACAGAATACTTGTGCTTTTTTATGAACCATAATTCTGGAAGGTTAAAATAGACCAAAATAAATCAGAAAGAATATGCTTTGTTTTCAACAGACTAGTTAGAAGTCCTTTTGAAGTTTAACTTCACTGGCAGGTGGAAGTGATAAGAGTTGTATTAAGAAACAGTGGAGAAACTTCTTACTACAGGGGATGGATCGCTTTTATAGCAAGGAGTGGGCTTACACGCTGAGGCAGGGCATTGTAGTTAAGGCAGATGCTGGTGATCTGCATGCCACTGTAAGCAATGAGTTGATACTACGTATTTGCAAGGCTGGGTTCTCAGTGACCCAGCTAAGTCTTCAATGGTTATTTTTCATAGTATGTCTTCATCCTGGTGTAAAGACAGAGCAGCAGCGCTGGCATTAGTTGAGTACAACCATTTATATCCTACTGCCTGAAAGAGCACAGATTAGTTAGTATACAGATGTTTAGGGTAAGATACGTAGAGAGAGCAAACCACTTCAAACACCATCCAGTGATGAAGAGCTCATCCAGATCAGTAGTTAGAACTAACAAATCTCACCAGGAGTTGCTTAATTCTATTTCTGTTGGTGACAGCATGCCATCGTTTGTTTGTGTCCATTAACTTCTAGGGATTTAAGCAGAATTTAAATTGCAGTGTGCATTAAGGAGTTTGCCCTCCAGTCCGTATGGATTCCTGAGTCAGGGACTAATGTCCATTTGTTTGCATTGCTGCAAAGTTTAGCAACTGTTTCAGATTTTAATAAACAACAACATTAGCAGTGGCAGGAGAAATACTAGTTGCCAATTTGTCCATGTTTGTGCATTTTTTTTAATATGTCATTTCCTTGCTCTTTCTCGCACTCTGAATGTCATTGTGGTTGTTACAGCTGGAATTACCTGTCCTTTTTTTCATATTGATTTTAAAGCCTTTTTCACCTCTGGGAAGATCGTCTGGTGGAGGAGTAGTTTTCCTTTGCTCAAACAACTGGTATTTAGCAAGAACTTCCTGCTGGCATTCATCCCTGGGTTAATCTGGTTAGAATTAGAGCTGGTTGAGAGTTTTTGACACTGTTTTTCATGGGAAAATGCTGATTTGTCAAAACTGAAACAATTTGTGGAAATGTACCAGTTTCCATTAAACTTTCGTCAGGAAACCCTTCTTTTTTTTTTTTTTTTTTTCCTTTCCCCCCCCCCCCCCCCCCCTAGTCCAGGATGGAATTTCTGATATAGAAAGAGAGAGAAAGAGAAATAATCATTAATCAATAATTAGAATAATCACTGGTTGAGGTTAAAAGAAAGGCAGGATCAAGTGCCTGGTCTGGCTCATAGAGTGCACATTTGAATCTGGAGCTCCCCCTATCCACTTTCCCCAGGATATTGGAGAGCTGTCACTCTCTCGTTGTGCGTGCATGCACAAACACCCCTGCACCCACCACTTCAAATGATTTCGGTTTGACTCTGGTAGTGAATTTGAAAATATATGAAATGTCACAGCACTTTGTGGGGCAGGAAAAACATTTTCCTGCCAGTGTTTTTTAGGTTGACCTGTAGCCATGTGCACGTTTTCTTCTTGTTGGGTGGGAATGGCAGTGCTCTGAATGACTGGTGTCTTCTAGTCTTTGTTTCATATCATAATAACAAGCTGTATTCAGAAATTTCTGTCATGCAAAGGAACCACAATTTTTATTACTAACAGTCCTGATAGTCTGATTCCAGGATTCCAGTTCTCCACTCATACAGAGTAGTATTTTGGCAAAAATTCGACTGAAATTAATAGATTTCAGGAGCAGAAGGAGTCGTCTGCTTCCTCCCACTTACAGCATCCTTCAGTTTACAACCCAGCAGATAGATCACTACAATGATGCCTAGGGATAGCATTGTGCCTTTGAAATGGTAATCTGGAACCAGAGGTATTAGAAAGCCGTCTTCTATTTCCTACATACCTTCTGTTTGTACCCAAGGACTTCAGCCCACGCCTGCCAAAGAGCTGTTGCCCTGCTCCATAAGTAGACACCTGAGGTTTTAAGGTAAAAAAGACTTATCAAGTAGCTAAAGCCATAAGCTCAGCCACTGATTTGACAGCCACACCACATTCTTTCTGGCTTGTTTATAGTCACCAGTAATACAAGTTTTGAAAGATAGCTTCTGCCCTCTGTGCAGTTGATCGGTTCCTCCAAAACATTGCGTTGGTATACCTGTGGGCTTCATTTAATTCAGCATTTAAAGTCAGTTAAAAAAAACGAGTCTACGCAGAAGACATTACAAAATCCATCTTGTGTTCCCAAGGTCATAGTGGCTCTGTCAGGGCTTAGAGACTTCCTTCTGTTAGAAAAGCAAGTGAATTTAAACAGTACAGACTGAGAGAGCAGCGAGAAGGTTTCACAGTCTTACTCCTCAGAGCAACGTTTTCCAAGTAAAGACCCGAGTGTGGTTCTTACGTGCCTGGGGCACTTTAATGGGCCTCTTTAAAAACTAGCATTGTGCAAGTGGAACGCATGCAGGGCCAGACTGTCAGCTGGCATAAATCAGCTTTACTCTGTTGTAGGCAAGGAACCTGCCCTGATTTATACCAGCTGAGAATCTGGCCACAGAATAAATAATAGGCAACTGTATGTTATGAGGCTGTAATTCCCTTGAGGGAGCTTTTGTGATATCAGTCTTACAGGAGCCAGAGTGATTCAGTTCTCTTTCTTGGAGCAAAAGAGTAATTTGACTGCAGTATTTTGAAGTCCTTAGAACTTTAGGAAGGAGAGAATTCAGGCATTTGAGGGAAGGAAGATATTTCCAAACTTCTTGTAACGTATCATTGAAGATTTTTGCCCAGGAGGAATTGTGGGGAGAGAATTTGGGAGGATGGAGATCAGTTGATTTGAGATAGGTAGTCCCCCCAAAAAAAGATAAATGTGTAAGAAGGTTGATTTCTCACTGAGACCAGGCTTTTCCTTCAAAAGCACTTACGTATGTTTCCCAAGCTGTCTGAAAACTGCAGCTTTCTCGTCACTGATAAGCTGCTAGTGCTGGTGTAATTAATAAGAAAGCAAAGTGGAGAATGGGAAGTGAGGACTGAGGGGCAACCTCCTCCTCAGAATGTGGATGTGGGTTTTAATTTTGTTTAAGGTTTTACCCAAAAGGGTCATAAGTGAGCTGGTATTCATTTTATTGACTTAGAAATTAAAGGCGGTTCAGTTAGATTTTTCAAAGAGTTAACCTGCAGTTCTCCTAAGTCTAGATATTTTAAATGTGAGATGCAGGTGAGCCACCTCCCTCTGGTTTTAATCCTGCTGTGGATTCTGCAGCCCAGAATGGGAGTAAGCACATCACACGTGTACGGCACCTGTTGGCACGGTTAGGTGGTGCCTGGGGCTTTTGGATGATAATGTGGTAATTTTGTAGATTTCATCTCACTAACTAATAGAAGTACATTTTTAATGTTGCTGTACAAGGGGGTGAACTTTGAAACAGACCACAGATGATTACTAATGGATTATCACTTCTGGTTATTTTCAGGGAAGGCAGCAGAAACAGCTGTCCAGGATTCTTTTGTTTCTTGAGATGCTGATCTGGTCTGATCCTTGAAGTCTAATTCATAGCTCGGATTTTATTGACAGGCCACTATATAAAGCTGTAGAACAGCAATACTTTTGATAACATGGCTATAATACTTAGGCAACAATTTAAGAAAGGTCTTAGTGCTCAAAGGGAGCTGAAATTTCTTACCATTTTGACTGCTCCCCTCTTTTTAGTGTTACCTGGCTGTCCTGACTAACTCTGTATGCTTCCTTTGGGAGCTCTGTGGCTGGAGCAAATCTGAAGTCATAGAATCATAGAATGGTTAGAAGGGACCTTAAAGATCATCTAGTTCCAACCCCCCTGCTACAGGCAGGGACACCCTCCACTAGACCAGGTTGCCCAAAGCCAACCTGACCTTGAACACTGCCAGGGATGGGGCCTCCAAATCATAGTTACATCAGGACTTAACATACCTTGTGCGCTTAGAGTGCTCCAGGAGAGCAGTGTGTGAATAACTTCTGTCAGTTGAAGTGCATGCTTGGGGAAATATGTTAGATGTAACTAGACTTTTTCCCTTTTCCAGTTTTTTTCTTCAACTGTCTAGTCTCTTAAAATATTCCTTCATTAGATAGTATCCACTGTGCAATTTCAGGCCAGTGCTAAAGGGAGGACTGTAGCTACATGTCAGTTTATTTTACTTCAACGCACTGTAAAGCTAATTAATATGGAGTAGCACTTTTTTGGTTTTTTGTTGGGTTTTTTTTTTACCTTTTACCCTAAAATGGCTGCATTGTAAAAATTACATGATTAAGGATGTATCTTTTTTGTTATGTTATCAGTAGTGATAAGATGGAATGACAATAAAATCACATGCAGGAGTTGAGCATCTGACCAGCACTGAGTTGCTTCTGGAGTTCACATGATAGTTGGTCTCTTCGTGCTCTCAGGATGCTCCCTCCTCAGCTCCATGGCTATCTTAAGCTTTCCTGTAACGTGACTGGGTGGTGACTCCAGGGTGTCCCATTCTTCTTGAGAAACCCATAGAAAGAATGTAGGAATGAAGAAGTAAATCTTTGTGTGTTTCACTAATGGGAAGAATTTAATGAGGTTTTGAACAGCACGAATTTGTCAATCTGTGATCAGGAACCCGTGAAGCTTTCAAGAGAAGAGCTGTCATATGCAGGTGGTTGTTGAGCTTTTATTTCCTTTGGCTGGTTCTGCCTGCAAGCATGCAGCAATTACCCTTCTCATTTGTCTCCTGCACACAAGGAGATCTGTGATTCTGCAGTGACTGTGCTGTGGCAGTTGGCCAGCTGCCCTGCTGCGTACCTTCTACCTCCCCACAGTTCCCATTACCAATTTTCACGGTTGCGTTGCCTCCTTTTCCTGCAGCGGTTAGAGCCTTTGCCCAGAAAGTGGGAGGCCCATGGTCATGCCACTCCTCAGCCTATGAGTATCTAAACTCCATCAGTGATGGGCTCCGAGAGGAAGGATCCTTGCTGGCTGAGACTGGGCAGGGCTTTAGAGGCAGCACTCTGCAGAGAAGGGGTTGACATGTGTGCGGGTGGTCTCCCGAAGCATGTCAGAGGAGAAGAAAGCCTGTTCCCTGATGGGTTCATTCATTATTCCAGCCCCTGCAGGGTGACTGATATTCTCTCCAGGGAGTTCACAGCACAACAAAGAGAGACTTTACATACAGAATCTTTTTTTTCTGTTTTTAAACTGAAAACAACCATTTCTCATCCTCATGAAAAGATCAGAGAGGACCATGTAATAGTCATGACTTCGTAAGCCTCTTTATTGAAGCTTTCACAAAGTAACTAGGTCAGTGATACATGCTTCTGGGCTATTGAATTTCCCCTCTTCCCCTCAGTCTGTTCTTCTGTTTCCTCACCCAACTTTACCACAAGGGAATGCCTTAAGTCAAAAATCTGGGAAGCTGATCCTTTTATTGCATTTGTAGTATTTTCATCTGGTATGTACAGTGCCAGGGCATCAGGCTTGCAAAGCTGGTGTAGCCCAAGTTTGCGTGTAAACAGCAATACCACATTGTCTTGTTGTAACTAAAGCCATATCTGCTCTCTCTTTGTCTCTGGATAATAGAAACAGGAAGACATTCAGCGGGAAAAGATTGCTGAACTATTCTGGAAAAGGGAATACAGCTAAAAAGTGTTCCTTCATCAGTGTTTTTCTTTCTCCTTCAATTCCTTTCTCATGCACTCCTTTCTTCTCACATTTTATACTTTTGCCTTGAAGTTTCTGCCTGGCTGGAGCTTTGCTGTTGCCACTCTTCCCTGAGGCCACACTGGTACCATGAGTATTAGCATAGCAAGTAGCAGCCTAGAGCTTCCCATATGTACATGTCCCCTGCCTTTAAAGTGTATAAAGGAAGATAAAAATGGGTTTCAAATTAAATCACCAAAATCCAGGAACATGGGATTCAGAATGTGGACCCAGGCATATCCCATGTAGATTTTGAATTGCTAGGCACTTGACCCTAGGAGGAAGATTTCCAGGTATCTGTATTAGGCGTGAAGACTCCTTCTATATATGTTGGAAGGAGTTACAGGCTCATTCTTTTACATGTGAGGAAGAGGCAAGATTTGTTGGTGACCTATAACTGAGAACAGCTTTTGCATCTTGATCCATGGTTAAAGCAGTGAGCTGGGAAGTGAGAAACCTGGGCTCAATCTCTTAGTCTCTGGAGACCCAAACCCAGATCTCCAGCTTCCCATGATTTCATCCTTTGTATTGTTGATGCCACTGTTAAACTTCAGTAGTTATTTCAGAATTTCCACAGTTTCAACTAGATGTGTGTAAAAAAAATTAATGCACTGATGTGTTAATTACAGTTTCTATGGTCAACTATAGAACTTATGGGAAATGAGCAGAGATTGTTTCAACATTGATCTATTGTGATTGGGAAATTGAGGTTCCAATAGAGAAATAACTGCTGTTATTTCTCAACAGAAATTCTGGATTAAAGCCCTCGGAGCATCCAGACATTCTCATCAGCCTCAAATACCCTGCCAAGTTCAATAAGATACAATTAGCACTCTTTTTTTTCCCCTTTTTTTCTCTGGTTAAGAGGCTGTGTGCTAGGAGCTGCCAGGGAATGGTGAGGCACAAAGAAGCTTTGGTAGCTTGCTTCAGTTTGACCATTTAAGGCCTAACTCTTCCCACAATTGTCTACATACATATTATTCACAGTTCAGCCAATTTGCACTTCCCCTAACTTGGCTTTTTTGTTTCGGTGACTTGTAGTATGATTGTCAGGCACGTACCTACTGGTGGTTTGAAATCAGAAACATACTGACCTTCTCATGGGTGAAGGTGGGTAGCAAATGCTAGAAGCAAACCACTAATTATTTAAAGTATCTTCCCTTGAAAGTTAATGACAAGGCACGTTTACCACTATCGTAACCACACACGTAGAAATAGAAAGCACTGACACATGCCTTTCCAAGCTGTTGCTTAGCATGAGTAGTTAGACTACCCGTACAATCATCACTCTTCCCTTTAAAACGTGGATTTTGGTTTAAGTTTCCATTTTGTGCTTTTGAAACGAAGGTGTGGATAGCTTTGACCAAAGCAGTAATTTCCACTCGATTGTCCTTAGGCCTGCAGCCGGTTAGGAAGGAGGTGGTACTGTTTGTTTAGGGAACCATACTGCCTCTTTAGCATTTTCAGGTAAGAGTTTAATGTTAATGATTGCCTGCCTTTTGAAAATGACAGACTGTGGTGGTTTTGCACATATGAAGGACATTCAGCTACTGGTCCCTGGCTGGATACAGATTTGGTCAGATATGCAGGCAGTTTGCTATGCCTTAATAAGATACCACACATCACATAAACAGCAGTAACTGGGAGCATTTGCCTCGAGGCAAATGTAAGGTAGTGCAACCTAGCTAAATCTGCTCTGCCGGAATGCTAAGCTGTGGGTAGGATTGCTCATGTGAAAGTTCACCACAGTTAGTTGATGGAGAGTAAGGTGCTAAGCTGTGCTAACTTGATATTTTAGACTCTGCAGGGGATGAGAATATGAAAGGTGAACAAGCATCCATTCCAACAAGTGAAAGCTGTAGGTGAACTAAATCACTCCAGAAACAAGGTGTGCATTTTTAACAGCATCATTTCATTATTAGAGCCCTGCCAAGGGACGTGATGGACTTCCCATTGCAAATCAAGACAGGGTTTTGCTTGTTAAATATATACTCAGATAAATTAGGGCTTTGCAAAACTAGCTGAATGGAATGACTTCACTTGCAGAAGGCCAGACTGGGAATAGCGTCCCAGCTCTTCCTGGCATACAGGTCCTGTAACCTACAAATCTGTAATGCAGCAGGTTACCACCACCAGGCTGGTATCACTCATGTCCCTCTCAGAATTAGGACTAGCATCTCCAGAAGTAACAAACAAGCTACTCTGCTAACTAACCCTGCGCAAGCATATTTCAGATATGCACGAGTTATAAAATTTTGCATCCAAGGAATTAAAAAAATGTCTCCATTCCTACGGAGCACTTTCATCTGGTATAACCTATACTATTGCTGCATTTGGAAGGCTTGGAATTGTTGTGTTTTGTGAGAACACTTTTTAAAACATATTGTGTTCTACATGAGTGCAGTATTTGTGAAAGATGCCAAAGTGACAGCTTTAGAGAATGAGCTGCCCACATCACTGAACAGTTACACCAGAAACCACAACAAAGCATGCAACTAGCTCCTGATGTTTAAAGGGATGCTGAGTGGTTCAGCTACTATGACCATGTTATGCACAGCCTCCTCAATGACAGTTGTTGAAATAGTATTTTCATTACATAATTATTAATCCACTTGGCATTTGATTAAAATGATCAAGGCATTTCATAGAAGCCCTTTAGACATCCTGCAGACTGTTACCGATTTCTACAGTTGAGTGCCCTCCAGGTGAAGGATGATGATGTGCTATGACCAATATCCAGAAACATTCAGTGACTCTAAACTGTTAAACATCAGCTAGTATAATTTGACATAGCAGCACTCAGAAATCACAGATTAGCATCTGCTGAAGATCTTATCCTATTAAATTTAACTAATACATGTGACAGTAAACATCTTCTGTGCTGCGGTAGCAGGATGAGGAATGTTATGCTTTTGCCAGAAACGAACTGCATCATTTAAAAGTTTGTGAAGTGTCATCATATTTTGCTTTTCATAGTTCTCAGTTGTTAGAAAAAAATTTTTGAAGTAATTGGATGAAATTTGAAGATATTCAGATTAAAATTAAGAGGCAATGGAAGGCTTGCTTCTGAGCTGCTGCTTGATGCACTTGGTCTTGTGTTTCTATCTTATCTCTTCCCAGCTTTTCTCCCTGAAACAATTCCTTCAACAGAAGTAATTGTTTTGTAGACACTTAAATTTCTTTTTTTGCCATATTTTTTTTAAACAAACTTGTCAGTGTTTATGCTGTCTTGGAGTTCTGCTGAAAGATTATGGTCTTGAGAATGACTTAGGATATAGCTTGAGAACCTGAAATTAGTTTACGGAAACAATGACCATATCAAGAGCAGTTGGGAGGGGAAAACCCTAGAAACCCAACTTCATGTGTACATTTCACATTCTGAGTTTATTTATAATTTTGTTCTGCTTCATCATAAACAAAGTGGAAGAGTCTGCAGTCCCTCACACATCTTCAGGCAGGTAGACTAAACATTTTAGACTGGCAAGTTCCTTCCCACTGAGCTATGTCTAATGTAGGAATGTCCTCACCTTGCGCTGTAATGCCAACCCTGCTGGGGGCTGGCTGCTGCAAGCAGTGAGTAATATTGTATTGTTGTATGGAGTGAGAATTGTTGTATTCCTACATGCAGATTTTTTTAGTATCCGGGGCTCATTTTTTTTAAGGGGGGGGCTTACCTGCTGGGCCATGCACACATGCAGAAGAGGCTGTGCTTAAAATACTCAGTTTTATAGTATAATGAATGAATTCTTTGCATGTGATTTAGAAATAATGGCAAACATAAGGACTTTTCAGTGAACTTTCAAGGGATGTATTTAGGGGTGAAACACCTATTTATTTCAGAATGGGCAGGTTTCACCCATGGCTTTTATTTTCCTTTAAGCCCAGTAAAATTTCAGCCTCAAACGGAAATGAAAGAGCTGATTACTCTTTCCCTTATTTCAGCAGGATAGTGTTACCAGCTACTGATTCATAGTCTCAAAGGTAACTGGAGGGAGTCATCTGCAAATGCATTAAAAGAACAGCTAATACCTGGGGGATATGTTAGCAAATTTACCTTTGGCAGATACGGGAGATGTTGCTTTGTTGGTAGAGATACTTCTTCACCAAGAAATCTGATAAGTCTCTAACAGCATGCCACAGCAGCAGGATTTCTGCAACAGAAGTCGGCAAAAGAAAGTTTTCCTAAGGTTGAATATCATTAGAAGCGTGTATTTTTATGCATGTGCCCTTTTCTTAATACTCAGTATATAATTCCCATTAACGGTTGTGGAAGTTAGATGCATCTATCAAGAGAACATATCCCCAGGGTATTAAATTCTGTTATGCTGCTTCTTTGCATGTAACTTGACAGAGACAAATATAACCATCCAAGCTACTGAATTTGAGAAGGATGTGTATTTTTCTCCAAATCCATTCAAAGTGATTCTGCTCCCAAGGGATTACATTTGAGTCTAACTTTCCTCTGATTTACTCTTTTAGCTGAGCTGATGGATTATGAAAGAGAGTAATTTCTTTTTCATACTGTTTTCCTGAATCTGTCATTCAAAACTTGCTGTGTGGGGACAGAATGGTTCGTAAACATTATTTTCCTGGAGGAAAATGGCTTCTCACAGTAAAAAAGAGCTCTGAACAGAGCTTCCGCATAAACACGTTTGCCCATCAGTGACTGACAGAGAAGCCTCTGTGTGTGTTAAGGATGTGGACTTGTTAAATGAGACTTCTTATTTGGAAACAGTTTTTCAAATAGACTAAGAAGGATGGGTTATATTCAGGTCTAGAGAAAGAAACTGCATAGAACTCTGTTTTACCAGAATTTGTAAATTAAATTGTAAACTAGTACCATAGTAGGAGCATCCTTTGGTCAGGGGATGTGCCTTAACTTAAATTCCAGATCTCTCAAATATTCCTCAAATTCAGAGGTCTTCAAAAAGCTAAGCAAAATTAAATCTTTTATGCTCCTTACATGAGTAAGTTGTCTTTTTATATTAAGCTTAAACCAAAATCCCCAAGTCTTAAATAGTGACTACAAATTTTGCACCCTAAATGCATCCTTGTTTTTGTTTCATTTCCTTGTTTGTTTGTCTATGGCTGCGAGGGATGGATAGTGGTAGTGAATGCACTTAAAAAATCCCACTAATACCCTCCTTTTATCTGGAAAAACAAATATTTATAAATCCCTCTGAATCATGTAACTGTGTAACAATTGCAAGTTTGAAAGCACAGTTGTCTGGTTAATCTATTTAAATGCTTATTTTGAATGGGCAGCTGTGAGTCTTTGTGTGCACACAGTTTCTCCCCGTACTTACTGGTGTGTTAGAAAATACCATAGAAATTCTACTTTGGTTCAGTAGCAACCAGCATACACACATATAGTTTTCTCTTGTACAAGATAGAGACTCTTGCTTAAGGTGGACTTAAAAGCTGTGGCTGAAGCCAGTTTGCTCGGTCACTTCCAATCCTGGCTGTATAGGTTGCTGAGATCGTGCTTAAAGAATGTGTGGGTCCTGGTCAGAGGCACAAAGCACCCCCTAACTCATGACTTGAACATGCTCCAGCAGTTGACACAAAAGGTGCGCTTGTGAAGGGCCAGTGCAGAGGCGCAGGATGGAGTTGTACATGGAAAAAGATCGAGGAACTTTAGTTTGAATTCCTCTACCTAGGTAAAAATAAAACACTGAACAGCAGGACTGTAATTTATGTACTCCAAACTGTGCCATTGTACCTAAAATCTTTTTATGTCTTACTTGTGCTATTTGTGCCCCTTGTACTTCAAAATGATGAAGTATTTCCTACTTGTGAATGTGACACTTAAAACAATATTTGAACAGATGCAGCCTATTCCAACTACTCTGTTACATTTTGAGACTGGTTTTGATATTTTTTTTTTAAATCCCAGATCTATTATTTAGGTTTGGCTTCATTTGACCTATGTTTTGTTCCTTAGTACACAGGATCTTGCTTGCAGTTTACAGAAAAGGAAGTGCAGTCAGAATCAGGCCCTTTGAAATCAGAGGTGGGAAATAAAGTTCAGCAAAAGTTTCAGAGCAAAAGCTGAAACTCTAGCAATACTTTTGTCTGGGTTTACAGAGCATTTTCCCAGACTAGTGGTAGTTTCAGGTAAATGTTCGTCAGAATTTTCCCCTGAAATAAAGCAGAATTGGGGTGACTGGCTGAATTTTATTTTTAGGTTCATATTACAGATCAGCAGCAAAATCAGATGTTTCACTTTAGACAGAGGATATCTGTGCTTCATAGTACTGTCTGTCCCATTTATATAGTCCTTTCTTGTGAAAAAAAGTGTATTCTAAACCCAAGACTGCTCTGACTCCATCAGCATCCTATGAAGAGGAGACATCTGCTAGGTCTGCGTACTGCTGAGGAAACAGTCACAGAGACTAATACTTATCTTCTCAGATGTCTCCCATAAATGTTGTTAACTGACTTGAGACACCAAAAGTATTTTTACTACACTTCAAAGTCAAAATAACCTCCTGTCTACTTTCATAGTGGATTTAAACAGCTCTGGGGCCCATCCTAAGGTGCCTTTGGAAATATTTCTGGGGAGAAACATCAGTCCTTGGAGTGCTCCCCAAAGTGTCGTAACCCATGCAGATGAGTCCTAGGCAAGTCCCATCTGCCTTTGTGGTGACGATGCCTGGCAGAAAATAATAACTGCAGAACCCTTGTTGCCTCTCTTGGAAGGGCTGTGACGTCTCCTGTCTCAGGGCAGGTGGCATTTGAAAGCAAACTGTGCTCGGGTTGGAGACAGCAGCAGAGAGCAGGTCCCTCATGTCCCTGGCGTGGTGGGCTGCCTGACCGCAGCCTGGGGTGCAGAGCCCTTGGGTGCAGCCCTGCCCTCGGGGCTGGACGCTCCAGGCTGATCAGCCTGGGTGTCAGCAAAACTGCAGGGATCAGCCAGCTAGAGAAATTGAGCCCGTGCTGCCCTGGGACAGCCATTTAGAACTTGAAATCCCCCCAGACTAGGAGTCCTAAAATCTAGAAGATCTTTCCTAGAAACAGAGAGTAGTATAAATTCCCACCCCTGCAGCTATCTCCCACGGCAAGAAGGCCTGCCTGCCTTTGCTCTCCCATGATCTTGCCCCAGAACTGCAGCCATAGATCCACTGAGACTTTTCTCTGCCCTCAGCAGTGCTGCTGCTGCTGTTGAAATATGCACTTATGCATTACCCTAGCCGTGGGTTCCCGCTCCTCATACCACATTCTTTATTATGTTTGTGTAGTCAGATAGTTGTCTAGACTGGAGAACTGTTCTGGGTCAAACTGGCCTCTTGGAGGGGGAGGGAGGTATGGTAAGGTGCGGTCTGATTCCTCTGTGAGAGAGGAGAAAGTGCAATGAGGGATGTGAACAAATAACCAGAACAGAGGAGCAGCACTGCTGGTTTTTGCAAAGCGAAACTGTGCAGATATTTTCTGTATGGCCTCACTAGAGAGAAAAGGAAAAGGGAAGATCTTTTGGGTTCACAATGCTTAAGAAACAAATCAGTCATTTTTCTTAAAATGGTCTGAGGGCTTCTCCATGAGACAGACAATTGTTGTTCTCAAAATATGTGTTTCCTTGCATCAAAAAAGGAACAACATTAAAAATAAGATGTCAGGAAAGGTGTGTGAGTGTGAAGGAGGCTCTGCAGTGGCATCCCTAAAGGAGGGATCTGCTGAGGGCTCTGGAAGGCTGCATGGGGCAGGAGCCTTTTGAAAGGCAGGAAGGGTACGGCCCTGTGCCTTCCAAAACCTGTCTGGAAAGCATGTCAGTAGTTTTAGGGGGATATTACTAAAGTAAATAAAATGAAAAAAAAAAAAAAAAGCATGAAATGGCAAATACAGGAGTGATATTTTTTCTGATTCACCAGGCAACCTAGCTGTATCAAAGGGAACCTGGGGGAGTCAGACGTAACTTTGAATTTCCTGTTTTGTGTGATTTGTCACAGTCTTAATGTCTGCGCTTCATTTTCACTGCTTTAAAAAGCAAACAAAAATCTCCCCCCAAACTAACATATTTCATGACCTTTTCTGGAGGTTCTTCTCTGAGACCAGAGAGGGTTTGCAAGTGCCTGCCAGTCTCCTGAGTGAAGCAACAATATTAATAAACATCTGCTCGTCTGTATGAACTAACTCTTCATAAGGCCCGGCAGCTGCTTTTAGGTATTATTGAGAGTTTCCTCTACATTTTAGTTACCTTAGTCTGCTCTTTTGAATACACTAGAGTCCAGTAGTCATACATTTAGCAAGAATTTAACTGTAGCAAGAGTTAACTTTAGCAAGGGTTAACTGTAGTTTCAGGAGAAAGACTCGGCTTTTTGCCACCTGAGTTGCTGCGTGCTGCCAACGTAGAGATCAGTATTTAAATCATTACCATTTTGCGTTTGGAAGAGATGGTTTTCTGCCGTCTATCTAACCTCCCTTATTCCTGTTGAAAATGCTGCAGATAAATAGTCAAGTAACATGAAAGCTTTTTCCGCATACAGAATTCGCACCTTTTGAACTTAGAGTTGATTTCAAAGTAATTGAGTAAACCGCAGCAACTTTGTGTGTGGTAATTCTCAATTCTGATGCTGGCTAGACTTGTTCCTGATATAACCTATGCTGAGGTAAATCAGCTTTAAAAGGATTTGAAGATCCACATGCAAAGCTGAAAAACCTCCACCCCTTTAATTTAATCAGTTAAACTCATGTGGTGGTGGTGTGTGTATGCCGGGCCAGCACTTAGTTACTTGAAACCATTTGGAAAGTTAAGCATGACAAGACCGTTTACTAAAGATGAGTAAAGGCCCTGTAGGAGTGTCATTTGTGGGTGTTTGGCCAAGCAACTATGTTACTATTTTTAATTTCTGTGCGGCTTGAGTTGCGCAGCCCTCTGTGGGAGCTGAGGGCAGGACTCCCATCTGCGCAGCGTGCCCTGTGGCTGCCCGCTGTGGTGTCCAGCGATGAGCCGGCATGGCAGCCGTCTGTGTAAGGGAGAAGCCGGAGCAGTACCCATGTGCCCATCACAGCTACCACAACTGCAGTTCCCCGTGGGAAGGACGGCAGGGTTTGGCAATGAAGTATAGCGGGAAGCTCGTAACACGTTTGAAGTTAGCCTCTTTGGCCCTACCGTAGAGCTGTTCTGCTGCCCAGAAGTTTAGCAGAAGATGCAGTCACTTGCCCTGTGACATAGACTTCAAAACTCCTCTGCCTTCCTCCCACCTGTAGCCTACCTAGTGAGGATGCTCCTAAAAAGCAGACAGGATTTTTGTCTTTGTGTTAAGCAGGTATCACAAGACAGACACTTAGGCCTGCTAGTAAGTAATAAAGAGATGACTTTAGGTAAGCAGCACTGATGCCTTAAGGATATGATTTGGGTTTTTTATGATCTCATGGATTTTTCAGTTTGTATATGCCACTGAGCACATTCAGTAGCCTCGCAGGTAAACTGAAGAGACAGGATGTGTCTCTATGGAATACTTCATGGTTAATAGAAATAGCTTGGCCATAATGTTATTAGAAAATGTCCTAAAGTACTGTTCCACCTGTACTGGGTGGACTCCTGAATTTCCCTTTTGGAAACCGGGAGTTTAATGAATAGGGCCTTGAAAATAGGGTTGAGTGACTCTTTAAGGTGGACATTCCTCATTTCTCTTGTAGTAAGAGAGAGAAAGGGAAGAAATATAAACTAAGCTTTTTGGAGGGAATATGTGCCTCTTGCAGGACAAATGATTCACCTTGTGAAGAATGAAGAGCCCTGTCGTATCTCGAAATAGGTTGTGTTGGTGGTGTGACTGTTGAGGGGGCAGGAGTGGAGAGAAGCATGCTTCAATAAACAGGCTTTCTTAACCAACCGAAGGGAGAGGTACAATGGGTTAAGAAACTCCATTCAACCTACTTAGAAGATTGAATTGCATGGTTTTGTTCAGGTGAGGCTCTGTAGCTGAGAGTGGAGGCACATTTGAGTTTTTCTGAGTCAGAATTGTTCCTAATTGTGTGTGTTTTAAAATGTTGGGGGGTTTGCCACAGAGACTCTCCTGTCATGAAAAAATCTTTGCTTCCTTCTTTATCACAGAAATAACTGTATAATGCTTGAATGACTGCTGTCTATTTTCAGAGCATATAAGTTGGAAAAATAATATTTGTACAAAAGCTGGAGTGTTTATACTCTTTCAGCTCCATTTCAAGTGAAGTAATGGCAGCTTTCACTGTGCGGGCACGAATACAAAAGGAGGTGAAGTTGCAGGATATGCTTTTTAATGGACAGGTCAGAATTAGCTATGCAAATGTCAGTCCTGAACCATGATTCATGCTTATTCCAACAAAGCTGTTTTTCCTGATCTTAAGCATTGCTGTGCTTGGTACTCACGATATATCTGAAGTCACAGAAGGAGTTAACCACCAAAGACAGCCTCCAGTAAATTCCAAACTTAATGCATTATGCAGGAAAAACCTAGAGCCTGTAGTCATAGTTGAATAAATTGATCTTCGTGTTATATCACATACGGTTCTCCAGTGCTGTGTGCTGTTTACCAGCTGTGTTAGGGAGGCTGCGGGTTAAAGTCAGGAGAAGATGAAACGTCTCTTTGAATGCCCTATGGGAAGCCATCATTTAGATTTTTTTTCAGCCTTTTTGCCTGGAGACAGTATTCTTTTGTTCCGCCTACCATGGAGTGCTAAACAGTGGCCAGAAAATGTGGAAGAGAGCAGCAAGTTAAAAATCCGCAGGTAAAAATCCATCTCATTATTTGAAGCATCACAATAATGCTATTTTTATTGCCTGTTTTCAGAATGTGTTTGCACTTCTATTCTAAGTGCTGAGCTGGCATCTCCTCACACCTGCACTAATGTCAGTCAGGAGTCAGGGCTGCCAGCTCCGTCCTTAGGCGTGTTTGAGGCAGTTCACTGCCATGCCCTGGACCAGTGAGAAGAACCCAGCCCATGATTAAAACTGCCAGTGCTAGCTCATTTTGGAAGCAGGGGATAAAAATAGTCTTATTTTAATGCTTTAAATACAAGAATGATTTTTATCTTCAAGATCTCCAGCTTAGTATGCTGTTCCTTCCCATATTTTCTCTGGTTGTGTCCCTGCCCCCAGCTCCTGCCAGATTTGATTCTGTTTCTGTGTCAGTGCCTGCGGCAATCCCCAAAGCAAAGTTTTGCCAGTTCCACTTGCTGTTAAAAGCCAGGCACTTCCACAGAGAGGAGAGTTAAACGAAGTTTTCTAACTCCTGCTCCTTTTCCTTTGTCTTCTCCCTCTGCACGTATCTTCCTCTGCCCCTCACCTGGTGGGAAATAGCATTTTCCCAGATTTCAGCACAGTCCATCAGTGGCCTTCCTGCTGTGAACCAGGTCTTCTGCTTTGGCCTTCCTTCAGCTGGGGGTGGCCAAACTACTTCTGGCTAGGTCTAGCTTGTCAGAACGGCTTACCTAGTCTCCCCTCTTCTTTCCTAGCAGACTTCTTGGGGATGGCTGAAGAGCAGGTCATAGCCCACATAAACCATTCGAAGGCCTGTGGACCCCGCTGAACTGATCTTTCCACCCATCTCATAGTGTCTGCTTTGTGATAGGATGGGTTGCAGGGGTGTACGTGTGTCTTGTTACATTCACAGTGGTATTGTTGCCATCTGATAGGTGTGACTTGCATTTTTTTCACATGACGAGCAAGAGCCATTGCGTGTTAGGGAAAAGCCAGGACACACGTCTCCTCCAAGTACTTCACAAAGAAGTGTGTTCATAAAAAGGAACTTATTTTGGTCCTTATCCTTTGCAAAGCCCTGATGAGGTTTGGTCAGGCAGGAAAGGAACACAAAGGTCCCAAACACTTTGCAAACGAAAGTGTAATTGGTAAGCTTAAAGGCATGTCTTTAAGCACTAAGGCAGCTGTTGTGCTAGGCCCGAAGGCTGAAGATCAAAAGGAAACCTAAGAGGTGAAACACCTTCTGAGGAGAAAAAAGGGAGTAAGCTGCTAGGGGCAGACCAGGGTGGTGTCAGTGATCAGTGACTATATATGATACAGGTCGAGGCAGAGAGATTCTGCAAAAGAATCTATAGGAATGTGGTTTTCTGGAATCCCGCCACAGGGACAGTTAAATATGTGGTGAGCTAAACATTTATGGAACCTGTTTTCCTCTGACATATTTTAGTTGTACTTAAAAGATAGCTCATATTTGGCTTTACAGAGGCTGTCTCAGCACTCTTGTTAATAGAAACATGCGCAAAAGTCCTGTGCTCATGGTAATCCTACTGGGGTAAATCATAGTTGAGATAAAGGACTGCAGCCCCAAGCAGGGTCCAAGACAGTATGATCTATGTGAGTTAATACTCACGTAGTGAGTATGGAGTATGTGTCACAGAGCGACCATCAGGATATATCCAGGTCTTAAAAGCAAAGCTCGGATCACTCATTTTCCTTGACTCCTTCCCTCCTGTAGTTGATTCATCAATATCTATAAGGCAAAAAATGTGCTTTTGCATCATCACATCTCCATTTTCATAATGCTGGCAGTGTCCCCATCACTATCAAAGTTCTGCTGAGGTTATAGATTGTGTACTGGGGGTGGTAGGCAAAAGAGAAAGACTGTTGTGATTAGCACTGTTCCTGGCAAAACCTGGTGTCTTTCTGTTGGATGAGAAGGTTACACAGCTTGGATGTTCTTCATAGCTGCTTCTGTGCTTTCCAGCCACTGAGACATGATGTCATGGAGCTATGCTTTTTGGGAGAACAAGGATAGTCTCCTTCAAGACTTTCTGATAAAGGCATCCTCCTCCTTGCAGATTTCCGTGATGTAGCAAAGTTTTAAATTCAAGCTTCTTCCATCAGGTGGAATTCTTTTACAGCAGCTGAGTAGTTGAGTTCCCATCCCAGCATCTCCCTCAGCAATTTTTTTGTTTTTAAAGGGATGGAATCTATCTGCTCAGCAGTGGTATTTTATATATGTACATGTGCCAGAGGCACTGGATGAGAAAAGAGAAATGCAGTAACTATTTTACAAGATAGGAGTAAGAGAAATTGACTGCTGTTTCTGAAATGCATCCTAAGACATAAATAAAGCTTTCCAGTGTAGATATTCCCAAAAATACAGCATGTTGGTTTGGGCTTTATTTAAATGTTGTTGGCTTTTGAGAGTTCTGTAATGATACTAAAAAAATAAGAGGAATGTAAACTATAGCCTGAGGCCTCAGTGAAAGTTTTACATCTACAAACAACAGAAACAAAGCGAACAATTTCAAGATAGTGAATAGACTTTGGGCGAGGCCTACTGTTTAAAAGGTCCTGAGAAATCATAAAAAAGGTATGAACCATAGAGTAAAAATTTTGTCCTGCAATCCTGGCTCCACCAGAATCCATGGAGTTGATATTTCCTATGTGGCTGCTGTCGTGTCTCTTCCATAATATCCACCCCACGTGCTGGCTTGCATGTTCCATGCATTTTAACCGACTGATCTATGCTGAACTGGTTGGTTGAAAGCTTCATAGCCAAGAAACCACAGTCTTTTATTTGGAGACCTCTCCCTGGACAAGGAAGGAAGGAAAGCTAGAATTAGGCTTCCTGTAAAAGTCAAAATAAGAAAACAAACATTAGAGAGTAGACGACAAAACTCACATTTTAGGAGACCAAACACACGTTTTAGGATGGCTTCCTTCAGATGTGCGAATCTGTGTTTTCTTTGTTGACTTTCCCATTATATCCACTTTTTTTTGTTTTCACGCAAAATGAAAGGTTGCTTCTGTCCACAGTGTTCAAGTGACTTTGGTTGTCTGAATGGGAGAAAACCTTGAGGAGCTGGCTCACGTGGTATGAAGTGTGCAACAGGATAGTCAAGCATTTTTAGAGATGGACATTCAAGTGACTACAAGAAGAGGAGCGATCTTGCTGATCGGGAAGCACTCATTGCTTGTGGGCCCCTCAGGGAATGAGTCAATACACTTCCCTTGGGAAGAACCCTAACAACTTGTCATTCTCCAGCCAGGATTTTGTTGATTAGAGACAGGTCTGAGTTCATGTGACTTTGAAGGAGACCAATCTTTCCTGGATTTCTAAGTCCTCAGAGTCTAGTAGCAGACTGTGATCAGAAGAGAGGTTGGGGTTCACATCTGACTCCAGATTTAATCTCAGGCCCTTTGCAGAGGTTAATTTCAACATCAGTCTGATAGGGGAAAGTCAAACTTAGCTTTAGCCCAGTTAGTTTAGAACTAGATGGGATATCAGAGTGGGCAAAGCCAAGCCGTATTAATGAACAACACATCAACACCTGCTAGAGCAATGTGACAATATCACTTTAAATCAGATGCTGAAGTGTGGAAGAAAGGTTGTCCACCTGGGCAGTTTATCCAGTACCTTGAAGTGCCAGAGGAATGAAGAGAGGCACTGCATGTCAGCCTCTATTAAAGAATTTTCAGAAGAAAATTCAAGTGCAGTCAGTTCTGGAAGTCCTAAAACCCCATTAGCTTTCGCCATTAATTTAACCTGTTCAGAAATTAGCTGGTTCTAGCTTTTGCCAGTAATTGAGTTAAGGCCTACCACTCTAACTTAGAAACTTAAGGTTTGTGACCTTGCAGTAGATTGCTGCATTCCAGATAGTTGGTTTTGGGTTTGTGGGGTTTTGTTTGTTTGTTTGTTTGTTTGTTGGTTTTTTTAAATCAAGTCGCTTGGTTTGGAGATCCCTTCCTGGAAGAGGTCCAAACATTTTCATATGTTTGTTCCAGTGGGTGAGTCTTGGCAGAACCTGGCATGGCCCGGGACCGCACAGGAATGAGCCCTGCCTCTCAACAAGCATAATGTGCTTGAACCAGTTTACCTAAGGACCCACCTTCATGTAGCTTTTGGCTCCAGTGCAGCGGGCATTAGAGAGGACTGAGTCAAGCCTGTGGCAGAGGCATCCATCGTGACACAGCTGCCCAGTGAAACACAGAGCCGTGTGAGCTCAGAGCTGAAAGCAGTGTAGATGCAGATAAAGTCTGCAGTTTGAGCAGCAGATATCTTTCCCCCGTGCTCAGTTGTGAGGCACTTGGCACCCTGCCACAGGTTTCCTGTGTGAACTTGGGTGAGTCACTTAATCTCTCCCTTGATATTTGTCTGTATTGTTCATCCAGACTTTTAGGACCATAGCTTGTTTCTTACTGAGTAGAGGGACAGTCCCTCGTTATCAGGTTGTTTTGATCATTACTGGAACTTAGCTATTAGTTTCTCCTCAACATGTGGTAAATATGAGGTACCATCCAGAAGAGAGGAATAATTTGCCATAATGATGATTATATTAACACATACAGATCACTAGATTGAAGACCTTTTTAGTTCCTACCACACCTACTTCAATGATGTTTTGTTCTTCTGTATGGCTCCTGGGAGTTTTTTGCAATATAAATAATTAAGAACAAGAAATGTTTACCTGGGGCTTAAAATTCAGCCAGCCCGTAACATACTGCCAGCATTCTCCACCTGAGTGAGTGCTCCCAGTGAGCTCATCAGAACCCTCCCCTCTGTGTAGGAGCTTCTTCTAAACCATTAAAATCATTGGGAGTTTGCCACTGATTACAATGGCAGTAAGATCAGGGACCTTAGATCAGTACCAGTGCATGCTAGTGATGAGAGGGATGTGTGATTTGGATGAAGAGGCAAGACTTTTCTCTCAGTCCCTCACAATGGCTTAGAAATCCATTGAAAATGTTAGCAAGAGGCCTTTTTATTTCCTTCTGGAAAAAAACATGTATATTTAATTCCTGTAATAAAATATTCTAATGGTAGTAAATTGTGAAGTTCTAGAAAGAAAAAAAATTGATTTCTCAGCTAATGGAGGAGAGAGGGGGAAATTACAAATCCCTGATTGCCTATTATTGGTTGACTAGCAACATTTGGCCACAGAGAGCAATATGAACATAGTTTTAACATGCAGGTGGCTACAAGAGAAAGGCTGTGCTGTGTGAAGCCCAGTATCTCCTTAAAGTGGTTCAACCTACTTTTCTAAATATATTACAAAGTGAGGCAGACTGAAACTGTTGTAGATGGTCTGCTCCACTTCAGATAGTCACATATTCATTTTAGCTTTAGAAAAAAAAGTTTATGTTGGCATTTTCTGTTCCTTGTAGTCACGCTGGCTTTTCAAAATAGTTTTTGAACTAAAAATATGTTTCCTGAAATTCATACACTGGGACAAAAAATATCTCTTCCCTTACTGCTACCACACCAAAGCAGATGGTGAGTGCTAACACTCAGAACCAGTAAGCAAGTAATTCTTCAATGCCTGGGTGCAGAAATGTAGCTGTTGGGTCAAAGTAGACTTCTACAAGACAGACTGTCAGTGCAAGTTAGTTTGAGTTCAAGTTCCCTTGAGTTAGACCAGGAAGACTCCAGTAGCAGATTACATGAGCTGCACAGATGCCCTATTGCATTTCCAGCTTGAGTTCACCCACGAGCTCTGGCAGACCATCTGCCTTAAGTTGAAAGTCAGTTCCAGCTCTGTGTTTTTCTGTGTGAACAGTAGTCAGATTAGGGACAACATTCAGGTTATGCCTCAGGTTAGTAAAGGCAAACTTGCAAAATTCATCATGATCCAGGTCATAATGATGTCACCCACCTAGCGTGCTTTCCCACTATGGTATCTACAGTTACTTTGGCACACAGACCATGATGCAATATAGTGTACATGGGAGACAGATATGCTGCCTGTGAATAATGCAAATGGGTGACTACAGAGTAATTATTTCAGTGCAAACTGGACTCAGAATAAGCTTGATTCTGCAAAATACAAAGCAACTTTTGCTCCCTCTGAAGTCAATAGAAGTTGATTTCGCTTTTCACATTCACTTTGATTAACCTGGTCTTGACATTGTGGCACTTGTCCTGTTGTAAAGAAAATTGGTAGCTGAGAAAGAGCAAAGATTTTCTAATTTAAGATGGGAGGGAGTGTTTGCTGCTGACAAAACCTTATCTTCATAATAAGCAATAACACAGTCTGATAATCTGCCATTATTGAGTTTCCTTCTCTTTTTTTTTCCTTAAGCTGAAATTATGTCACCTGTAGACAGAAATAAGGAAAATGGATTGCAAATGCCGAACCTATGCAAATTTTGTGACATTAAAGTAACAACCTGCTCAAACCAACATCCGTGCAAGAGCAACTGCAACATCACTGCTATCTGTGAGAAGAATAATGAAGTCTGTGTTGCTATATGGTAAGTTATTTCTTCATACAGGTGAGGAGGGGAGCACACCCTCATCCATCATTACTTAGTACTTTCCTCGATTGCTTTGATATTCAGAATGTCCCTGCTACCTCACCAGGTTTTGCGCTCTCACTTCCAACTCATATCTGTGCTCAGCATACTGAGAGTTGCTTGAGGTTAACAACAATTCTGATATGAAATGTTCTGGGAATTTTTTTCTTTCAAAGCAGTTCTGTTTCAGCTTATGCTGTTATTGGAAAAGAGGCATGTTTTTGCTCAAACCATTAAGGTGCATCCACCCACAGCACTGAGAGTAGAAACAGATTTGAGACTCAGAGAGGATTGTGGTGGCATTTGCTGAAGAAAGACAATTCTCTTTCAGGTTTCAAAGTAAACTAGATTATGTAGGTCTATCACAGGAGGCTTATTTACCGTGTATAGTTAGAAATACTTTCTCTTAATGGTAAAAAAAAAAAAATTTTGTATATGTAGTGACTCTGATGTAAACGTGGTGCTTTTTATATAGCATATTTCTAGGTTCAAAGAAATCAAGGGTATATGAAAATGAGTTGTAACACTTTTTTTAGGCAGTCTAAAAACTGGGCTTTTTTCCTTCAATAAAAGATAAGCCAATCCTACCAAAGAAAACCAGAAACACTCTTAATGAGTTCATATGTGGACAAAAGGAACAGAACTTGGCAACATTGCTGCTGATTTCGGAACATAATTAGAATCACTTACAGAAAGACATAATTAATTCATTTATTGAGGGTTTAGTTGTGTCTATTGACTTGAAGAGATGTTCAGCATAATTGGAAGTAGACACTTGAAATGCAGGATCAGTCCAGTGTGCTGTTCCTTATTTGTCCTGTGCTCCTTTAGTAAGTGGTCAGTGTCTATTATTGCCATACAAAGTGGCTGTAGTGCAATTTAAGATACATTCTGGATTTTTCATGCCAACTTATCCAAAAGGCAAATGAGTTGAGAACTGTATTTAAAGTACTCTCTGTCTCTGAGTCTTGTGTCAATAAAATGAAATCTGTGGACCAAGACAAAACACAGGAGTATGGTCCAGATTATCAGCTGTAAATACTTCTGTGACAGCGAGGCAACTCTAGCTTGCACAAGTTCTGTGGTTGGTTTTGTTTTGGGTTTTGTTTTTGTTTGGGTTTTTTGTTGGTGGTTTTTTTTTTTTTAATTATAAGGATAACTCCAGAAATTGTGCTGATTATAGGCCTCAAAAATAAAACAAAAAGGCCAAATCACTAGAAATTCTTCAGATTTTGAGGAAATAATTCGGTATTTATCATAATTTCTCACAGATTTTTTACTGTCTGCACAGTGACCACAAAAACCAAAAGTATGTTCTGAAGTTCACAGCAGTTCATTGAGCATTAGCCTGAATAATTCTGGATGAGATTTTCAAAGGCACTCATTGGAACTCAGTGGTAATATGATACAGGAATAGCTGTGCCATTGTACAAATGCCCCAGTGTGAGGAGCCCAGACACAGCCAAACTTACCCCATTCAGAAAGGCCGGAGAAGAACATATGGTACTCTCTAAATCCCAGTTGAGTTCTCAAAAGAGGCAAATTTCAGGCAGGCACAGTCCTGTCTGCTCCTTTTGTAAAATATTGCTTTGATTTCAGTTTTCTCCTTTTCCTTTTCAGGAGACAAAATGATGAAAATGTGACATTAGAAACAATATGTCACGATCCCCAGAAAACACTCTATGGTCACGTGTTGGATGACTCCAGCTCAGAGCAGTGTTTGATGAGGGAAAAGAAGGAAGATGGGGGATTGATGTTCATGTGTTCCTGTACAGGTGAAGAATGCAATGATATCCTCATTTTTCCATCAGGTGGGTTTAATAATTCACCCTGCATTCTTAGGGTATACCTTACAAGTAATATTAACTGTGTCACAACAATGGACTTTGGAATTGCATTTTGTGGAGGAAAACTTATAGGGGCAGGAGATACTTTGGTCTCTTCTGAGTCTTGCAAAACCTCAACCTTTCTTTTCTGCATTCAGAGGATATTTCTTCCTGCCAGGCTATCCTCCTTTTGAAGTAAGTCTGATACTCAGCTCAAGACATTGCACTTAAAAGTTGATGAAAAGAAAGGTGAAAGCAAGATGTTTAGAGTTGTTCTGTTGACACACCAAAATGCAACATATGCTAATTACATTATAAAGCATAAACAAGAAGCAAATGCCATATTTAAGGTCTTGCCTCTTCTAAAAGGCTGTACTGCCATAGTGTGGCATCTGCACATACTGATACTACTGAGTAACTTGATAGGATGTGAATTTAAAGTCAGCTTCTCCGTTGTAACTGACCACCTGTGCTTGTTCTGTGGTGGGTGTGGAGTAGCTAGAAGGTTCCTTTGCTGGTGGATATGCTACTTCATGCTTACTACAGCACAAGGACATGTATGTGAGTTCAGTTAAACCAGTGAAATCCAAGTGTAGACTACTATCATAAGCGCATAACCTTCTAATTCATGAATGCCTATATCAACCACTGCAAATACAGTAAAGACAGTGCAGGTGTGTACAGTGCTGGTGAACCTCATGCTGCATACACAGATGTGCATGTGTGCACACATACACCTCA
Source organism: Grus americana (assembly GCF_028858705.1). NCBI lineage: Eukaryota > Metazoa > Chordata > Aves > Gruiformes > Gruidae > Grus > Grus americana. The sequence goes on along the minus strand of NC_072853.1, from coordinate 124,508,517 downwards.
CTTTATTTTCTCCTACCTGCTGGATCCCACAATGATTCTTTTACCGAGACTAAGTCAGGTCTCTCGCAGGCAAGTGTGAGGCCTCCTGTGGGGAACTTTGTGTGCACACTTCTAAATGAGTGTGGCACACAGCACCTATCCTTATCACCTGTAAGTTCCTCAGAAAAGGAGGAATCAAATCCTCGTCTGAGGTAACAGAGGGTTGGGACACTGTTTCCACTCCTGGGGAACATGGTGCGTGACTGCACTGAGGCGGACAGCTATGTGAGTGGCTTCTAGCTCTTGTTTCCCTGCCATCCAAGAAGGCTAACTAGTTTAGGTTGCAAAACCACACCAGATTAGCCAAGAGCAAGCTAGAAAGTCTTTGTCTCCCTTGGCCCAGGCTGTCCATACCCTTCCCTCTTCCTCATCCCCTCCCCAAACTTGATTTGAAACCAGACAACCTGACTGCTGATCCGTGGTTGTGTGACCACCCCTTACTTGGGTGGGCTTTAAAGGAGTTGGAGTAAATACTGATATGGATTTGAGCACAGGTGGTAGACCCAGGACCTAATTCTAACAGATTGCTTTAATTTTATTGAAGAGAGTGTGTTCCTAGTGAAAAGATCTTACTGTGTGTTGGCTGTCTAGAGTTTTTATACAAAGCGAACCACACCCTTGTGGATTTTGGCTAATTTGTTATAAATTATTCACATTATAGCTTTTTTCTCCTGGAGCTATGTAGCTGAATACAGTTGCTCTGACAAGTGTGTGTCTTCTGTGTGTATGGTTATGAAAACTGTACTGTAAATTCAACACCAAGTGCCTTCATTCCCATCAACTCTGCAGCCCCCCCCCCCACTTCCAGAGCAGCCTAAAAGGAGCTGTAGGATAAATTAAACCCCAGTCTTTTACCCTAATTCATTTCACTCTTCAGAGTGGAGCTTTTCCTTCTAGGTCATGTGCTGTCAGCACTCTAGGTGACTCATGAAAACTGCCCTGCATTCACATGTAGTAAGTGAATAACTACAGATAAAAATTAAAGTAATGTAAAACTTCAGTTTGTAACATTTCCAGTTCATTCACAAACACAAGCATTAGCTCCAGTTGGGAGGGGGGGAAAATTGAGCCTTTGTCATTCCTTTTTTATTGTTGTGGATTAGTGTTTCTTTTAAATGAAAACAGCCCCTTTGGGTTGCTTGCCTGGTTAGCCATGGCAGGAAGACAAACGATTTTTACAGTATCAGACATGCGGTTTCCTGTCTGTGTTTAACTTTGAGCAGAACATCACAGCCAGCTGGTCCACGGCTCCTCCAGACAACTAGATAATAGCCTGTAATAATTTTGCCTTTGGAATGACTGTCATCCAGATCTATTCTGTGCATTGTTCTTGCCTTTTTTTCTCTCTACATTTCTTGTACACCAGAGCAAGATTTTTTTGCAGTGTTTTTGCACATCCTATAGTTTTAGAGAGTGGACAAATGCTAGTCTAAAAAAGCCTGATCAAAAAGTGATTGTACTCATTTATGAGCAGAAACTGAGATGATAAAAAAGATTGTAATTTTTGCCTGATATTCACAGCCTTTCCTTTCAAGCTATTGCTCTAAATGATCAGTGTTCTAGCTCTTCTTCCTCCTGGGTGCACGCTTAAGACAGACCAGATTTAGTTTCTTCGTGGTGTTTCTGAGGTAAGAAAGAAAATTGTGGGTAAGGCAACAAATTCTAATTTCCACCAGAGGTTAGTCACAACATTTGAGTGATTCACAGCTGAGCTGTTATTGCTTATAGAAGAATTGGTTTATATCACTCTTGGCTTGTATCAGTTTTGACTGTGAAGGGTAAACATCTAAAGGTTTTGGGTAGTGGGAGATGTTGTGACTCACCAAGTGTGGCTTTGGAAATGTTTGAAGTAGTTACATCCAAATCAAATGCTTGTTTCTTGTACGAACTTTCATTTAATTTGCCAATCTGCAAAATAAGCAAGACACAGTCAGACATGTGCCTAAACATGCCTGTAGTTCTGCTGTGTCAGGGGGCTTCTGACCCTGAATCAGATCCCTGGCATTTCAGGCCACAGGCAGCTGGTGGAAAATACTGTGTGCAGAATCATTCCAAACAATGTTCTGTAGTTCTTGGAGAAATAATATATAGGAGACAGGTAGCCATTGCAAATCTGACTGTGTTTATTTTTAAATCCCTTTCTTTTTTGCCAAACAAAATTGTGGGTGACTGGCAAGCAGCTTACACCCCTGTGGTGGAAAAATGCTTCTAACGGCAAAACTCAATGCCAGTCTGTTTTAATTATTATTTATTCAAATGTCTAATGTCAGTGTTACCAGAAGGCAAAGCCAGGGACCAAAACCACTGGAAAAGATTAGCCAAAATTCAGGGGGGAAAGGCTCTGGCTGGCTAGAAGTTGGCTAGGTGGCAGACAGGGACAGGTCCTGCTGTCATGGAAAAGATGAGTGCAGGACTGGACTACCAGTTTTTTCCTCCCTGATGTCTAGTTGTGTCTGGTGGATCTTCTGCATCTTGCTTTGCCTTCTTATGTTCTGACCTCTTGTGATGAACAAAGTCTGTCTGTAGCTGTTTGCACAGTTCCAGGCCTCCCTTGGTGTTTGGGCAGCTTTGTTCCTCAGCCTTCCCCTCACCGCACCATCTCTCTGCCTCTATTCATCAGCCAGTGCGAGCATGACAAATGCCTAACAAAGTTCTTTATTAACAATCCTAAGCTAGTTGGCTGAGGTCAGGGCTTGTTTACCCAAAGGGACCAAGTAGGACTGTGCTTTTTCCAGCCTCACGTCTGACCCGTTCTCCACGGGCAGGGATGACCAGGCACTCATTGTAGCTGAGGAACTGGGATACCTGCGTGTTACTCCGTGCATGACCTACCTGCTACGCAGCACAATTTCTCCCTGTTGTGCAGGCTCATTCATTCAGCAGTGTGCAAAAGGGTGACCCCAGCACTGGAGACTGCAGGCAGGAAAACAAATCCTTTCAGTAGTGTTGTTGTTATCCTGGGCATGGAGTTCAAATCCAAGCAAAAATGCAGAGAACTCAAAATTTGGAAACAGGGTTTGCAGAGCTGTAGCCCAGCCCCATTTGGTTTAGAGTCATTTCGTTCTAATAATTTACGTGGTGATCGGTTTTCATCCTCACGTCTCTTGCCCTGCTACGCAGATCTTCATGCAGTTTGCAACTGAGGTGCCTGTGGGATTGTTCAGGTAGTCTCTGTTTATTCCTCGTGTACTGCAAGATGAGGTCATTATCTAGGGCATTCCCACTGCACTCGGACTTAATGTGGGAGAAACCTTTAGCAGCAACAATGTATACAAATTTTAATGATTATCTGAATCATCCAAACAGTTGCCTTGAAATATCAAAACTTTAGTGACAGAGATGACTGACAGGCCAGCAAGAGTTTATGAGAATAATGAAGCTAATTGGGGAAGTGTGTTGGAGGGGGGGAGGATGTTGTGTTGCTAGCAATCTTCACATTGATCATGGATTTACTAAGTTTGCTAATTGAGAGTGTAAAAGACATAAGTATTTGATTAATCAATTGTGGCTGAGTCATTTGCCCGAACAAATTACAGCCTATGGATTTGCAGCGTGCCAAGTGCTGTGATTGCTCACTGTGTATGGTTGTTGCCTGGGAGACCTGATATTGTTCTGCTTCCTGAACCACCACAAGCATGCCTGCATGATGCCTTGTCCTGTGCCCAGATCGCAGGAGATATGGGTAATGTTTTAGAATTTCCTTAACTTGGTATCTCTTGCTTGTCTCTAACATGTTGCCCCTGTCTTTTCCTTTCTTTCTCTCTCTCCTCTTCCTCTCCTTACTAGAGTCAATCACTTGTTAGTGATTTTACTTGACTACATAGGAGGATCTCAGACTTAAGAGCAGACTTAAGACCTGTGCACAAACAGCCGCCAGGCCATAAATACTCATGTGATGAGTTGCCCAGTGCTGAAGGAACAGCAGAAGGGAGATGATTACACCTGAACTGCTTCCAAGTGGATTTTAACAAAGGCTTTCATTAATCTGTTTTTGTTATCCAACTAACATGTTCAGAAGGTAACTGTCTTCCAGCTGCCCCATAAAAGAGGTCAGTAGCATTACATAACGTTGCACAGAGCCTCTCACTGCTTGTATATTGGCATTGTTCTCTATGTTTCCTCTTAGGTATTTGCAGCCACAGAGTCCCACCCAATGCCTGCAGCTGTGTGTAACGAAAGGAGAGGCTGTCTAATACTGAACGTCTGATTCATTTAGTGGGATAGAAAGGAAATAGAATGGAAAGAGGCAAAAGAAGCCAGAATTTTGTTTTGCGCTGTATTATTTATATTGTTTGCTTCCTAGGAAAATAACCGTGCAGAGCTCAGTTACAGATTTGTGTAAAAACAAACTAGGCAGAGCTCTTCCAGTCTGGTTGGCATATTTGTTACAATTTGCATCACTCGAGAGCTTAATAAGTGTGGGAATGTGGCCAACCTTTTATCAGGTTGTCATGGAAGAGACTTTAATAATTACAGACAGAAACAAACTGTAACTAACACTGGCAACATAATATTTTGGGAAAGGTTGGAGGGGTGAAACTCAGACTGAGAGTAAAAATAGTGGTTAGCGTGTGGCATCTGTTGGAACATATTGAAACTGGAGAGATTGATTTGTTCCAGAAAACCACCAGCAAACAGCAGCAGACACTGAGTTGTGTAACTGAGGCATGTATCACAGAAACACAGTCACATCATGTAAAGTTAGAATATGTTGGCTTTCATATCACTGAGTAGGTAAGCTCAGCTGCAAAAGTCAAAATATGTGAGAGGTGCCATGTACACACAGTGAAGTGACCTGTTAGAATGGGAGAGATAAGAAGGGAATGATCCGGGGGTGGGAGATTTTAAACAAATGAGTGCTGTGCCAGCAAACCAAGGAATTACACTTTCCAGCCAGCAGGGAGGGAATAAAACAGCAACAAACTATTTGTTCTGTCTTAGAGCTTAAGAGTTTCTTAAACCTCCTGGGTGCTGAATAGCATACTTGGCAATCAGTTGAAAAATGAAATTCTGCTTACGATAGATAAAATATCCATTACATCATTGCTGCCTAGCCTTTTCACTGAAGTAAGCCACCCAGAGGCAACCAAGTTGCCTGCCTCCTGCCTTCGTGACTAGGATGCAGCCATTCCCATCAGGTGATGGGATGCACATGCATGACTCTTCCAACATGTAACACATATAACTGGGTCACGTAACTGGGAATTTTCCCCAGGCAGAACAGAGATGTCTTGAGTCCTGATCACCCGATCGTGGGTAGTCATGTGCCAAGGGCAAAGCCTCTGGCCCCCAGGGGAGAGAAGCAGTGAGTGCGCCACAGCTCTCCAAAACTGCTCATGCCTTTGCCTTACTACCTCTCAGGAAAAGAGGTGAGTGGTGGCACTGAGCAATGGCCTGCAGTAAGTGCTCTAAGGGCTGGGTCTGGTTTGCCAGCCATATTTTGACTGCAGAGCAACATTCAGGCTGGCAAATAACCAAAAGGTCAAGTGAATGAGCTCCACACCTCTGAGCAAACATCCTTAGGGCACAAATTCTGAGCCATGAGGATGGCAGTGCTTTTAAAAGACAGCTTTAGAAACAGGCTCTAGAGATGGCTTTACCTTGTCACTTCTACTATCTTTGAGCCCCTGTAGCAGGCCAGGCAGACCTAGCAGCTACTGGAGCTGGTGCCTCTCCGGGAGGCTGCTTCAGCACATATTGTGTTTTGGATATCCTGGCAATATCCTCTTTAGACTAAAAGATGAAGACATACAGCTCAAACACAAGTTACCAGCCTTGACAGACTTGGTTTACCTAGTACAAAAAAACCTGTTGTCAAATTCAGGAACTGGCTGCAGGAATTTAACTTTGAGGAAAGTCTACAAGAAATGTCAGGCTTTATTTTCCACTGGATAGCAAGATAGAGTCCACTCTGGTTTTAAAATCAAGTAATCTCTGTCTTCTGCTATCAGATGGTTCTACATAGAGCTGAGGGATGGGTGGAACTGATTTCCTGCCCCACAAAACTATTAAATTTAAAAAAAAAACCCACCAAACTTCATCTCCAGCAAGGATGGAAAATTAAAGTGTTTCCAAGAAACTGTCAAGATAAAAAAATGCAGGTTAGTTTGAGGTGCAGCATTTGAGTTCGATTATTTCTAAGTATTTTGTGTCAAGATCAACCATTTTCTAAGGAAAAAGCCCCCTTACCCCAATAAAAAGATCCCCACCCTCATCCACAAAGGCCAAAAAACAATGCCTGTAAAATTAGCAGAAGTTTTTAAACGTAAAAGTTATATCAACTTTCAGACCACTTTTGTCCTCAAGATAGGGGTTTCAGGGAAAAGTACAGGAATGTCAGAAGCAGAGTTTCTGTTTTGAAAATCAACATTTCCCATCTAAAAATGTTTTGCTGAAGATTTCCAAGTCATTTTAATTCAAAAAATACCAAAATCAGGAAGGTATATGAGACACTGTGCTACAGGATTTCATTGTCACTTGAGGATTCTTCAATAGAGAGAAACTAAGTTCCCCCAAACAGCTGCTCAGAGTCTGTGAAACTTCATTTCACTGAAAATGAAGCATTTTATGGAATTAGTTTTCATCCAGAAAGTAATGCTAAAGAGATGGGCAGACTTTGTCGTATTTTATTGCCTCGTGTCTTGCCCAGAAATCGGTATGCATGTAAGGTTCAAACTCACATTTTGCCTGATTGAGAATAACCAGAGAGGAAAAGCTCTTCCCTGAATCAGAGAAGGACTTGAACTTGGAGGTCTCATACCCCAGACTAGTCCCTTCACTGGTGGGAATTCAGCACTCATATCTCTTGCCAAATTGCAACATTTGAACAGAATTCTGTTTATGCAAAAACATTCAAAAAGTGTTAGTTTTCATTCCAGTGTGGAATTGAAACCAAACTTTGAAACCTCAGAATTGCTGCAAATCAGAGTTGTCCTCCAGTCAGCTCAAAGGGCTGCTTTGTGTCTCAGGAGCTTGCAAAATAACTAGATCACAGTCCCGGTTCTGAGCCCATATTTTGCAACTGGGTGTTTCTGGGGCTTTTTAAGGCACTAGACAAGCTTGCAATACATCAGTGTCGATATGTTTAACCTGAGTTCTGCCAATATCAGATATATTCTTGCCCTGCAGCGTGGCTTTGACTCTGCTGCTTTGAATAAGCAGCAACTTTAGACCTTGCACAAGCAGCAAACAGCGCTGCAGTAGTTCTGTCAGGCCTGGCTGTGCATTTCTGCTGCCCTGTGCATTAAAGTCCGGGTCTTAATTTTATTGCCATTGTTTTATTTCTTGTTTCCAAAGTTCGGTGACACCGAAGTTCAATCAAAGGCACCCAGTCCAACCTAAAGAATTTGCAGGCAAAGCGCTGTTGTGCTTTGAAGCTTCTTGACTGAACGGGGGCTGTACAGTGTTTCCATTTTCCTTGGCACCTGAGCCCTATTCCCTAAAGGCTTAGGTCGTGTTAAGGGTTGTGCAGATGGCTTGTGCTTAGTTTAAACCGCATACAGGAAGCTTTCTTTTAGCTCAACTTCTCTATTGTTATGCTATATTAATAGGCTCTTTTGAAGCTTAAGAAAGGACTGATCTGACTAAATAATAGTTCTGGGTGTGGAAAGTTATTTAGGACCACTGTTTGCAAAACCCAAAAGGCTGTTTCATTTAACTGTTTCCTTGCCTGCCTGTGCAGCCAGGTTTTGCTCGTTGCAGTGCTCAAAAAGAGGAAGCTGCACTCCCATTTTTGAAATGATGGGCTTTGAGTTATAGGTATTTATTTATAAGCAAATGAACATATTTATTCTTAGATTGCTGTAGTCAAGCCAGAAAATGTTGGCTAGCCACTATGCAAACATACAGATGTGCTCTGAATTTTGATCCTGCCCTGCCTTTGTGCGCAGATTCCACAGAGAAGTACCCCAACCTTAGCTTGTGCTGGAAGGGCTGATTTTGTTTTGCTCGTATCCACAGTCAAAATCAGAGGCAGTTCCAGAAGTGCCTTGCTTGGACCAGCCCTCAGTGCCGCCAGCGCTTCGCTGCTGCTGTCCCCTTTAATTCTGCTGGCAGGCAGCTCAGTCCTCTCTTAAGCTCAGGGTTCAGCCTTGTCAGCCCTGACACTCAGTTCTCCCTGTTGGATGCTCGTTCTTGCACTTCCAAAGCCCTGAGTGAGACTTGCTTAGTGTCTTAAAAACAGAAATGAGCACACCCTTCGTCCCTGCTGCTTTAGGTGGGGATGTGCAGCCATATGCTCTTCACCCCCTACCTCCCTACTTCCTCCAAGGGACGGTGCCAAAGTGGATGTGTCACTTTGCAGCAGGGGTGCAGGACAATACAGTGCTCAGGGGAAGTGGCCAAACTGCTCAGCTTCTGCTTTGATTAAAAACTTCTTTTCATTCTTTTTCAAGTGCCCATTTGCAACATCAACAGTTTCTCCCTTCCACCCAGAAATTCCCCTGCACCACAAGCAGAGCTTTCTCTTGTGCAAAAAGAGGAAGAGCCAAAGGGGCCATGAAGTCTGCTGGAGACTTCTTAGCTGTAGGCCAAAATAATCCAGCCTACTCTAAGGCATTATAGGAACAATTGGAGACTCTCAGACAGGTAGCCATAACAGTTAAGGACTGGAGCTTTTGGGTGAGTTTCTTCTCAGATCTGAACATGCACCCAACCACCTCCAACTGCCTGGAACTCATGGGGAGAAATTTGAAAGAGAACTAACACATCTTGGGTTTTGCTCCCTCATTTAGAAGACATTGGTATTTCAAATATCTGAGCTACATATTGCAGTTCTGTAGCAAATAAAAAAAGGCTTAAAGAGCCCTAAAGGGGCATGTTCATCTTTGTTCAAAAGTATACCACATGATACAGATGACACATTACTCAGTTCCAAGAGCAGAGTCCAAACTTCAAGCATGCTTTTCTGTGGTGGAGAAAGGAAAAAAAACCCAAACCCCCAGAACCCTAAACATTAATCAAAACTATTTTATCTGATTGTTACAGATCACACTTGCATTCATGCAGTTGTGGCCTGCTTGCAGCCAAAACTCTGAAGCAGCCATCCCACAACGTAGTCAGTTCTCCTCCACCGAGGTGTTTCCCAAGTTCTTTATAAAGCAGATTTTCTGGGACTGAAGAATCACATGGGAATAAGTGATGCAAATCTTCTGTTTGCTGACAGTGACATTGGACTTTCTAAATATATAACTCCAGTAAAAGCCATAAACAAAAACAATCTTTTCCTCCTTTTCAACATGTTGAGAAGCAGAAAGGGTGCCTGTAATCTCTGACAAATTTTAAAGTGGGGGTTTTTTATTTACAATTAAAAAAAAAATTAACATTTTGTTGCCAAGGGAAATCACTTTAGAATAAGGATTTGTGGTTTGCATAGCTGTGAAAGAAAGGATTGGTTTAAAAGGGATTGGCTTCATTTTGCATAAATGAAGGAAATTCATTCTTTGTAGGTGCTGCTAGTGAGTGCCACTGACCTGTGCTAGCCGGGAATGTCAGTGCTAGAAAGGCACTTCCTCTTCCTTGAAACCCTATGAGAGAGGCTAGGATTGAATTACTTGCTCTACATCTGGTTGCTGAACCTTTCAAACAGAGGAAGCACATCCTGGTTCAGAATTCAGGCCTTCTTCCAAATAAAGAATGTACTCTTTAGATGTCCCATCACCTGCCTTTGAATAGCTAATGGCTCCTGCTGTTTGCCAGCTAACTGTGTTTCCAGTGGAAAAGTGATTACAAGGGAAATTGAAGGGTCAGAAGTGCTGCTTGTTCTGACTGTAAACTCTTTCCCCCCACCCCTTTCAGCATTGCTCACCTTCATTTTGAGAGGCACAGGGTAGGGAAACCAGAGGCTCGTGGCTAATGTAGTTCGTGGCAACTTCCCTTCAGACCTTGTTAAACTTTTCCTATTGTCTTATTTGGCCCGATACACAGAACCTGAGTCAGTGACATGGCTGTAAGCATTCACCAGAGCATCGTGCTGCCAACACAAGCCACATGCTTAACTCTGGTTGCCGCTTCAGTTGTTTTAGTCCATTCAGGTTAGACTCCCAATCAGCCCCCTCCCTCATGGAAAGATAACGTAGTACATTTGCTCTGACTCAAAGGAAGAAATAGGCTGGGGGAGTACATTGCCATGTGTCCAATCAAATCAGGTTCAGATAAACTCTGACCCTCCTTCTTTAATCTATTTTCAGAATAAAACTCTTCCCTTTTAAACTGTTTATCTTCCCTGAGAAAAACTGAAGTAGGTCACTTCTAGAGGCGACATGGCAGCTCTCACCTCTAAAATAATGTTCTGTACTGTTCCCAGAACATGTCCCTATTCTAGAATATGTCCCTGTTGTTCTTCTGTTCCCTATGCCTTTCTGTTCCACCTAAGAATATGTTTGTGTGTGGACTGCATCTGCTAAGGAGTTTGGAGTGAACCACCTACTGCTTTACAACAGGGCAGCCGGTGTACAGCTAGCAAGGGACACACAGAAGATGTGTTCAGTTACATAAATCCATGCAAGAAGTACATGGGAGGGGTGACAATTCTCAGATGTGTCATACATGCCTGATTGTGCCTGCAGGATTCAAACGCCTGCGTACATGTAGGCGTTTGAATTCATTCTAGCAACACTCTTTCACATACATCAAAGTATGAGAATGAGTTTTGTTTTTCAGATGTGTATGCAGGCATACATACTGTGCCTGAATACTGGCCTGGAGTAGTTGTGTGCAGACAACTACTTCAGGCTTCCTCAAGATGTCTTTACATGGATACCACTGAAATATACTGGATCTGGCGTGATAACTGGGCAAGTGGGAATTTATATGCTGCATTATCTATTTATTTATCAATCTAGTTCTTAGAAAAATTAATGGGTTTAGTAATCACTGGTTAAAGGGGCAGATCTGTCAAGAGTACACTGACAGAGACTCTGGCTATAGTCTTCCGGAAAGTAAAGTTTCATTCATAATGTATTAAGAGCCTGAGAGAAGAACAAAGCTATTAAATTACATTAGGTTCTTGCTCATTCAGTTCCGGCTTATAAAATAAGCAGACAGGGAAGTCCTGGTAAGTGGAGGCCTATGTACAAAACAGCATTTTGAGGTAAGAAAGTAATGATAATTTTTATTACTTACTGTCAGTGGAGGAAATAATGTATTGCACTCTGGATAAAAATTATAATTACTGACAGCTTCCTGTACCCAGAAAGCTATGATATCATTTAATGTATGTCCTCCTTCTGTTCTTCTTTCCAGATGACCCCCATAAGCCAGAGGAGAAAGATGAAATTTCCAAAGTCACAATCATAAGTCTTGTCCCATTACTGGTGATTTCTGTTGCTGTGATTGTTATCTTTTATGCCTACCGCACTCATAAGAAGAGGAAGCTCAACAAGGCATGGGAGAAGAATGTTAAGCCTAGGAAACATAAGGACTGCAGTGACGTTTGTGCCATTATGTTAGATGATGACCGCTCAGACATCAGCTCTACCTGTGCCAACAACATCAACCACAACACAGAATTGCTGCCCATTGAGTTGGACGTTGTTGTTGGCAAAGGAAGGTTTGCTGAAGTATATAAAGCCAAATTGAAGCAAAACACATCGGAGCAGTATGAAACTGTGGCAGTCAAGATCTTCCCCTATGAAGAATATGCCTCCTGGAAAACTGAGAAAGACATTTTTTCGGATGTAAACCTGAAGCACGAGAACATACTCCAATTCTTGACAGCCGAGGAGCGTAAGACAGATCTTGGGAAACAGTATTGGTTGATCACTGCCTTCCATGCTAGAGGAAACTTGCAGGAGTACCTCACACGGCACATTATCAGCTGGGAGGACCTCTGGAAACTGGGTGGGTCCTTGGCCCGAGGGATTGCCCATCTGCATAGTGACCACACACCCTGTGGTCGCCCCAAAACACCTATCGTGCACAGAGACCTAAAGAGTTCCAACATCCTGGTGAAAAATGATTTAACCTGCTGTCTTTGTGACTTTGGGTTATCCCTGAGATTGGACCCTTCTCTGTCTGTGGATGACTTGGCTAATAGTGGGCAGGTAAGTTAAAAGTTTGAAAGGGGGGGGCAGGGGGTGTTGTACCAGTTGGTGTGTCAGTTCCTGGGGCGAACTTAACATTGAAACAACAGTGAGAAATGTGCAACGAAGATTTTGTTATGATCAGAGAGCTGCATATGTATATGATGCAACCATCCTCTTTATAAGCTTATACTATGTGTGTATGAACTTGTTAGCTACTCTTTGTGGTGCTGCTGCAATGCACATGCACACACATGTGATAAGGATGTGCTTCACATTGTGAGGTTGTGCCACAGTTTTCATGCCTGATGGCATTACAGTTTTGGGTGAGTAGACCCACTCCCAGTGTACCCCAGCATAGGTGAAGTCAGTCTTCTATCCTTGAGAGGCGTAAGCGGATAACTAGAGTGATAGATAACCACTTTAAAAGGCCAAACATAAACTTGTTTAAGATTATGGCACTTTTTCCAAATGCAAGTAAATGCAAGAATCTCAAATAAAAATAATTACCCTGTTGTTACTTTTTCAACTAAGTAGCATGGATAATACTCATCTACTTCAGAAGGATGTCAGGAGGATGTTTATGAATGCTTTGAGGATGAAATTCTTCATGTAAATCTCTAAATATTGGCTCTTCTAATGAAAACTCCTGTATAAATTCAGACCATTTGTTAAGTTAATTCATTATTTAATTGTACATATATTTATACATGTATTTTTCTATTTATATTTTTATACAGAAGTCCCATCAAAGCCTGTCCATTTACACTGACTTTTACTTCACATGGAACTAATATTTTGGTTTGGAACATTTTCAGGGGCATTTCTTCAGTCAGTAGTTCTCCACTGAGTTCACAGGAGCTTTGCTGTTGTTTATCTAATGAGGATCTGTCTTTGAAAGTCTCCTTAGTGAGAGGCAACCGTCCTGATCTCATTTTGAGAGCGTTTATTAACCGGCACCGGGAGTAATGATAACCTAGGAAGCTGTATTTAAAATAATACAAACACCACTCACAGTTATATATCGTTTCTCTCCAGCATGCCAGACCTTTTTGGAGTTCAGGGAAATCATACCATATTGTAAGTCATAAAACTGGTTCCATTTGGAATAAAGTGAAAACAGAGTATTCAGCAGTGTAAGGCAGGGGCTCTGAAACTCAACCCCACAGGCACTTTGATTGCGTAAAGCCAACCCATATTTCAAGCTGATTTCTCTGACATTGCTCACAGACACTCGGAAGTAGGAGGGTAGCGTTGATACTGCCACTTCCACAGTCCACACCGACACTGATGACAAAGTACAGTGCTGCCCAGAGTAGGTTACTGCTTTGGAATCGGTGTCCTTGGGCACTGGTGTTGAGGCCCACTGTTCTACTCTGTTTAGCTTCGCTGAATCTGTTTGAAGGTGACCCAGCTAGTGTCATTCTTCTCTGTGACGAGGAGTAAGATGGTGTGAAGTGGCTCCACTTCAACCTCCACCTTGTTCCTTCTGGGGACGCAAGCACCACCCACACAAATTCCCCAACATGCCAACTTCAGTGCTGCAGCTTTTGCTAAATGGATCTTGCACCAGAATTTGTCGTATGCATATTTTCTATACTTTACCCTTTGACTCAAACCTTTCCAACCAGGAGGTCCAATCTTTGAAGGTATGTAATGGAGCTGACTCAAATCTTAAATCAAGGAAACCTCTAGCCTCCTATGAAATAGATAAAAGAGTGTAAGCACTTTACCATTTTTCTGGTCAGCTTTAGTAATATGCAAGGCAAGTTGTTGGGGTTACAAAGCCATCTTCTTTCACGTCTACCCAACTACCTTCCCTATCACGCAAATGTTGCTGTTACTGACGATACAGAACTAGTGCCCTTAGTGACTGGCTGGAAACCATCTTTTTCCCCATTAGAACCTTTGCAGTCTTTTCAGTTTGGCCACCCATGATGGTTAATATTTGCAGACATTACTTAATATGAGTAAATAAATCTGGACCTTTGTCCCATTGTGTTCAAAGGACTGGTAGGTGCCTTCCAGCAGTTCCTCACCCTAGCAGCATCAGCAACCTTGTAACAGATGGTCTCTCTCATCAGATAAAGAGGAATATCTACTGCCTCTCTGACTGACACACCTCAGGGCACAAAGCATCCCTCAGCAGCTTGAAAGAAATATAAGGTCGCCAGTAAAAAAGACCCAAAAGTCACAAAAATTATAATGTACCACAGGAAGAGAGATGGTCCCTCACTAGAAGTTTTGCAGAAGCAAGAACTGAAACCAGAGTGGTCTTTGCAAAGAGAAAGCATATCCAGACTCCAGAGAGGCAACCAAATCTGAATTGCTGGAATTTAGATACCTAAAATGCCTTTGAGACTCAGGACTCAGGTTTGTGTGAGATACAGGAAAAGTATCTTTGACCCAAAGACCTAATCATCTAAATGCAGATAAAAGGACACAAGCAGAGTGGAACACATGATAAATCCTAAGCAGGATGGAAATGGGATTGATTTGATATAATTTTAAGTTGGGTTTTTGGTTTGGGTTTGGTTTTTTTTTTTTGGGGGGGGGTTGTTATTTTAAGTTTTCTTCGCGTTTCCAACTGTACTTTTTAGTTGTAGGGTTTGATCCTCCATTGTCCAGCAAAGCTGCAGAATAATGTTCACTGCTGCAAAGAGATTGTGAAATGCCAGACCAGACCAGCACTTTGTGACAATGTTAAGAATCTGTATTTAGGCACAATTAACTCTTGTTAAAATCAGCAGGGATTTGGGAGTGTGGATCTGTGGGCTGTAGTGTACATGTAACCCTTTTCAACCTTTGGATGGGATCTGCTTGGGGAAGAAGTTGTGTGTTGGGGAGCAGATGGGGGTGTAGAAACAGCCTCTGCTGCAGAGTTTCCATACGTTCGTGTTCTGTAGAGGGAGATGCTGGTCACCTCAGTGGTGCTGACACACGATTGTCCCAAGTACCTGTTCAGTTGCTCACATGCTCGGCCTTAAATTCACCACAGAGTCCATGTAATAGGGAATTTAACTTTGGGACTGGTCACACAGGTTTTTTTCTGTCCTCTGTTCACAGAGGCTTTGATCCTGTGACCATTTGGATATTTTTGACACAGAAATTCTCTGCTGTTGCAGGGTCCTGTGACAAAGCTATGGCCTTGATCTTTCCTGCTGTCTTCTTATGGTGCGTTGCACTTCTTGTGGAACATATTCCCATTTGCCCTGAGCCTGGGGTGATAAGATGTGTTCGCAGAAGCTTGTAAAATGGATGTCGCAGGGCTCTCTCAGGGACTGTACATTTACTATGTGGCTGCCTGCAATTGCAGCCCGAGTTACTGAAATGATCTTTTGCAGCCCTGCTCGCCGCTGGGCTCTGGAGTGATTGCTGTAGTGCAGTCTACAAATAGCTCATTTGAATCACAGGTCCTACTGCATCACCCACTTGTGCTTGTTCATCTCTGTGATTAACCAGTCTCCAATTTGAAACTGTCTTTGCCTGATCAAAGACTTATTATGTTTGCAGTTTTTCAAAGGGGATGAATTTTTTATACCTACCCTGTGAAGAGTTTGTCATTTGAGAGCAACTGTTGAGTGATTCAAAAATTCTTCCTTGAATCCTTCCTTGTCATCAAAACAGACATTTAAACTTTGCCTTCTATAACGCAAGGTCATAATCTAGATTTCAGCAAAGCTGCTAAAATCATTGCTGAAAATTGCACAGTATGAATAAAGTTTATGAGAACGGCTTTTCAAACAAAGGGGCCAATTTTTGGTTTCGATTCAAATGTGTGCTTCTGCATTCAGTATCTGTGTATTTGCTTTCTTCTGCCAGGCCTGCATTTACCACTTTCCTTTTAAGCCTATCATGAAAAGAAACAGCTAACACTGTAATATGCAGCGCAAAAGAATACAATGTGTTTCTTGCTCATCCGAAAGACACTCAGTCAGCCGCAATTGCTTCAGGCCCGAAGGGCAGAGTTTATCTGTGAACAGCCAAAGAGCGAGAAAGCTTGTTAGTGTCAAAATTATTTGCTTAAAGAACTAAAAAAGAGCTGCTGCTTTTTTTTTTTTTTTTTTTCCTTTACAAGGGAGGTGCAAGTGAGTTGGTAGTCAGGACAATGCCAGATTCTCCTGGCAGCAGAAAATATGACCTGTGCCAAGTATGGCCTGAATTTTTTGGATATATGTCAAATGGCACCATTTCTGTGCAAGCTGAAGTTAAATCACAGCAGAATCCAAAACATGAATTACAATTGCAGCTCCTGAGCTCTCCCCAATCTCCTCTCCTGTAGGTTGGCACAGCGAGGTACATGGCCCCTGAGGTTCTGGAATCCAGGATGAACCTGGAGAACGTGGAGTCCTTCAAACAAACAGATGTATACTCCATGGCTTTGGTCCTCTGGGAAATGACATCTCGCTGTAACGGCGTCGGAGGTAAGTGCCATCAGTTTTCTTCTCTCTAAAAGTGTATTTGGACAGACATGCTCTTGTGGTTGTCTGGGGAGGGGATGATTCTTTTTAACTCTCACCAATTGTTCTAGTGTACCTGGATGCTGTAAATTAACAGGCCTTTGGTAGTATGGGAGGCACATGTGCATGAGCAGGCTTGAAGGGCAAGCACCTGCGAGCACGAGAAAATTGGTTCTTGATTGGTATAAGGATAAATCTGCTGCAAGGTAGACCACTTTTGAAGATAATTAATGTCTGTTTTTTCTTATAACATCTTGAGTAGCCATGGATTGACTCATTGGTTAACTTCACCCAAAATGATTGGAAACATAGGAATTTGAAATATTAGGACCAAGAAGTGATAACTGCCTCCCATTTACTTTCATGGAATTTTAATTATGAAACCTAATGAGAGCCAGTTAAGTGTCATATTTACTAATTGATCATTTCAGTAAGAGCCATCATACCTTCCTGCTTTCCCAAAATCCCCAGCTACTGCTCATCATTTGTTGTGATGTTGCAAGAGATCATCCATATGAGAAATCAAAGGATGTTTGTTGTATGAAGTGCAGTAACAAAATAAAAATCATTGGAACTATCAGAACAGCTCCAGGAAGAGCTGCTGTGCTTGTTCATATTCAGAGTTTGTTCACTGAAACAAAATCTCCATTTCTGCTTTGCCTAAAGCTGCCCCAGAATTCCCAGTGTGCGGCACTGGTATGTGCTAGAAATCAGAAAAGTTGCTGTTGAGATATCTGCATTACATATTGCCATATTTGAAGATTTTCACCTTACTTCAGGGACTAAAATGAGACAGTTACATATAAAATTCTTCAGTCTGCTGGTATTGTCTAATATTCATTGTAACAAAAACTGCTGTGCAGTCCAGGGCTCACACAGGCAGTCTGAGGAGTGGGGCTGTAAAAGGTAACACTAATGTGGATGTTATAGTAGATATACAACTATGATTTGATTTGTTAGCCTTCTTCCAAAACCACAGAGGCTGCCTTTTAATTGGGCTTGGCATGGTTGCATATCGAAGGACTGCCACAGAGACAGGACAATCTTGCAGGCTAGAGCGCTATAGTATGGGGAACACAGTGTACAGGAGGGGAACCAATGTCCCATGAGAAGATGTGCATAGCTGCTCTTTGTTTCTCTGCTAATATCTGTGGGATACCACAAGGGTGTCCATGGAGGTCTCTGAAGCCGCTCTGCACAGTGGCTGTGTGGCTGCAACACCGTGTCCCTGTGCCTCCACCTCAGTCTCCTCCTATGTCTGACCA
The DNA here is from genome assembly GCF_028858705.1 of Grus americana. Lineage (NCBI taxonomy): Eukaryota > Metazoa > Chordata > Aves > Gruiformes > Gruidae > Grus > Grus americana. Next base: position 124,490,733 of record NC_072853.1, on the reverse strand, counting down.
GCATTTGATCTTGCTGGGTGGGCCGGACTGCGGGCAACAGATTTGCCCCTGCTTGCACCCTGCCAGGAAAGCTACAAAGGGAGTATGTGTGCAAACAGCTAGTGCTAGCATAAAAGCATGAAAATAAAGTATTTCCTAGTCAAACATTTCAGGGAAAAAACATTTGGTGCTTCAGGAACTGAACCTCAGTCTGGCATATTCCAAGGCAAACCTATCCACGTTTAACTGTCGTGGTCATGCCTGTTCCAAATGCATTGGCACAACCTCAGCCTTTCATTAGCACTTTGTAAATGTGGCTGAGGAGATTTAAAACCCGAGAAAAAGGATCTTTGCCCTCTCTCTTGAGCTCTCTCTGTTTCTTGCATTTAGGGACTCAACTTATTAATATAAATATGAGCCGTTCACTGTGGAGTCTTTTATCTTTGCGGATGCCTGAGTCCCTTCCTGTTCATTATTTGCTGAGTACGGCAAAATGGATATTGTGGCAAAAGCAAACCTTATTGCTGCTGTTCTCAGAAGACGACTGCCTAAAAGAGGATATAAAGGGAGTTTCATAAGGAAGGAAAATCACCAGCGTGTTTAGCTAGAAGAGACTGACCCACTATAACCTTGAGAAGAAAAGCTGAAGTCATTTCAGGAAAAGGAAAGATTTCTCTGGCTCAGCATCCCCCTTGCTTTCAAGGTGGAGTTTAACCCCCACCCACATCCAGATTTTCCCTATTCATTTCATCCCTTGGTCATCCTTATCTCCAGAAACACATTTCTTGAGTTTTGTTTCCCTATTTCAGTCATCTTTCCAGGGGCTAAAGTCCCAGGAAAGGAAAAAGAGTACTTGGGCAGATCTGTAGCAGGTGGAACTTGGGCTTAGTGTCTCCATCCAGAGCAGTTAAATACAACTCCTGGGATGTAGCTCCCTTAACTTGTCGCTGGTACTGAGCTGCAGCAGAATGGCACAGTTTCTCTCATTTCCTTCTTAGATTTTCCCCTGGTTCGTGCAGTCTGGCTATCTTTGCAACCAGCTGGTGAAATACCCTTACAGTGATTCATGACTACAGCTCCCCCTCTGCTTTCTCTCTCCATCTGTCACTCGTGAGACTCCCTTCTCTCCTCGCAGCCTTCCCGAGGAGCTGCCTCCGCTCACGCAAACCTCTCTTTCCTTCCTAAACTGCTAGGCACTGAGAGAAATGACCTCGTGTGTAAGCCAGAGCAGGCTGACCTGCTTGCAGCCAGCCTTTCCAAAGGAGCCTGAAAGACGTAGGCACCGTCTTTGCGGGGCAGGCTTGGCTGCCGTGTCAGCTCCCTGTCACTAGAGAAAGCCCGTGGCAGTTTAGAGGACAGGAGCGGCAGTCTAAGCCGAGGCAGCGGCATTAGCAACTTTCATTAGGGAGGAAATCATGGGGAGGGGGGTGGTAATTGCCATTCAGCCACGTAAAGGTACAGTGACTTATTTCTTTTACAAAGGGAGCTCTCAGGATTCATTTGTCAGCGTGCAGGTGTTCGGTGAGTGTGGGAGGCAGTGGAGGCAGGTCCTTTCACTACAGCAGCTTTGTCAAACACAGTCTCCATGCTATGCCAGGCCTTTTCAGTCAGCAGACGTTTAAACAAAAATACCCAGCAGCATAATCCATACTGTGAAGCTGCCGTAGTAAATAAGCAGGTGGGGATCGGCTTTCGAGAAAGGCCATGCTGTTCATTGTTACTTTGTTGTGCTAAATATGGAGAAGCAGAAATGGGGCACGAGGGAAAGGCAGACAGAGGCAAAGATCGAGTTTGACTGATTTTTCACCGGAGTATAATTTAAGAGGCATATTTAGAAACTCAGCTATACTACTTTAGGGAGAACTTCAACTGCTCCACGCTGCCGTTAACTTGGTATTTCATTCAGCGCAACAGCTGTGCACCAGATGCTGCACGTTGCAAGAAATATAATTTTCATCTCAACCACTTGCTTTCAGAGCGACACAGCTTTGACGACTGAGGCAAGTGTAATTTCTCTGACAGCCTCCTAGAAAGAAAAGAAAACCATCTGGTTTGTATCTGAGTTGCTACGGGTGGGGGACTGTTGGGGGTGGCAGGGGAGAAGGAGAGGAAAGGGAACTTCTGGACACACAGAGTTGGTGAAGAGGGAGAAGAGAAACCCCTCAGAAAATGGCGACGTTGCTCGTGCAGGATTGTACTGCCTGGAGTGGTGGCTGGCTTCGGTATAGCAGCAGGGCTTTGTGTGAAATGGCAGCATTGCTTTACCAGAGCCGTGTTTAATGTGAATAAAATCACTGATTAATCTTATGCTTACTTGGAAAGAGTCAGCCAAAAGCCACAGTTCGGTAACTAAACATTTGTGCATCCTGTACCTTGTGAAATGCTCAGCTTTCGTCATATTGACGTGGAGGGGTGACAGTTTCTGGCGGCAGGGAGCACGTTGATAGCCTGTACAGTGGGGCTGTGCCTGTCCATTGGGCCCTGAGGTGGCTGCAGCTGGGGCCTGATTTAAACCTCTCCTTCTGTGGAGCGGAGCCCAATTAGGGCATGTCTGCACTGCGCTGGCTTGTGGTGGCGTATAACCCCGAGCTGGTACATCCACACAGTGTAGCATCACCCCATGGCAGTAACTCATGTCCTAGAAAGTCTCTAAGTGTCGCCACAGTACTACATCTAAGGTAGCAAGTGCTGTCCTTCAACAAGCCCAGGTAGCAGTAGACAAGATCACTGCACTGGGCTCCATGTTGGGTGCTGATGTGCTCTGTGTTCCTCTACTTTCCCACCTCAGGATCCAGCACATAATGACTAAGCAGCCTGTAGCCATACACTGATAGCACGTGTACTCCCAAACCTTTGGAAAAGTGACTGCATCTGTGATCATCAGATGTGAAGTCACTTAAAACATGTCTGTGCAAAGGAAGCTGCACAGTGAGTTCACCCATCCCAACACACCCTCAACCATCCCAGCTAGCATCTATATTCTGAAGGAGTGGAATGGGGAAACCTAGGCAAAATGTGAAGTAAGAACATGACAGCTCCTTAAACTTGGCCACTGAATGGCTTTTGAGCCTCTGCTTTGTGCATTATTATCCCTTTGTGCAACAGCTAGGTAGATCCACCACCCAAATTCCTCTAGCATGAAGAAAGACACGATCTGCACACACATGCAGGTGTGTGTGAGCTGTCACAGTACCTCTACCCCTTCTGTGGCTCTCCCCTTGTAAACTCTAAAGTCAGGGATGTTTCAAAAGGGCCTAAAGGTTCCTAAACACAACCCTACTGCTGTGGACTGTGCTTCACAGTTGATTTTTGCTGGCCTTCTTTCACCTCACTCTGGTTTTGATTCTACAAATGAGCCTTCATCTTCCAGCATGAAAAGTTGTCCCACAGAAATCCATAAGACGCGTGTGGGAGTGTTGATAGGGTTTGCAGGTGTGCTGCTCTGACCCAAAGGAAGAGAATCTTACTGCAAAGAGCTTAGAATAGAAAAAAATCATGTGAGTGAGGGGTATTTTTCATGAGGAACCCACGGCCAAATTTTCCAAAGCATTCATCAGGCACAACAAATAGATTTTCAGTAATGTCTATGTTTGAGGCTAAAAATCCAGTCCCAGCCTTTCTGAGACTTATGGCCAGGCCAGTGTCAAAGGAAACCAGAGGTACAGTGATTATTAGTGCAAGGTAGCTCACAACCGTAAAGATTAAATGCTGGAGGTTAAAGTTGTAGGAACTCTGCCATCACTGAACGCTAAGGGTGCTGTAGTTCATGGTATCAGAGGTATTTATGGTACTTCATCCAGTTGTCATTTTTAGTGCCTGACTGGTCTAAAAACAATCAAAAGAAACACATAAGGCATGAAAAATAGATTCAGCATCTATATACAGCCGTGCACAAGCAGCTAGACACAAACATCTTAACGCACCTCAAATTGACATCTGTTACATCTACTGTAGCATGTCAACATGATCCATGAATAACCCCAGCTATTACTGCAAAATGTGTCTGACACCTGAGATTCCACAGCATAAGGATGATTTACTGCAAGAGGATTCAGTGGGCTTTTCTTTCTAAGGGAAAGAGAAGCAAGACAATAAATAGAAAGAAGATGCGGCATTCTTTTCAAACTGTATTACTATAAAGTTGTTACAGCGAATTGGCATCTGGCCTCAATTTCTCTCTCTTTACCATTAAAAAAAAAAAAACAAACACAAAAAAACCCCAAAAAACCCAAAACCAAAAAAACCCACCCCAAACCTGAAAAACCTATTCAATCTTTATGTTTGGAAGAGGAATGCTCATAGCATAGAAATAATTTCTCAAATAGGGAAAATTTATTACAAACCTATCGATTCCCTGGTAAGGCTTTTCCTCCCCCCACATGAACCATCTCATGAACCTGAATGGCCTTCGGATTGAGCTCAGCAAGAGGAAACAGGTCAGCACCACAGCACCAGTTTCCCTCTGTTGGACATTTGGACTCCTGACTCCTCATACTGCAAGAAGATCTCAGGGCCTTGGCTGGTGTCCACGACCACTACCACAATCAAACCATGACTGATGGAGATGGTGTAGGAAATGACCGTCTAGGTCATGCTATTTAAATTTTCCCAGCAAACTTTAATATTTTGGTTAGCTTTGAAAGCAGAGGTATCTGCTTTGTAATCATTGTGCATCCGCTGCAGAGTAATCCAGGTCTGACCAGCAAGATGGCAACTTCCCAATTAACTTCTAGGGCTAAAGTCTTGTAAATGTACTTTGGCTGAGTAATCTTTGACTCAGATTAATGCGGGTGGAACTGGTATGCCTTCTCGTAGAGGAAAAAAAGCAAAGCGGTGTTTGGCCCTTGAGTCCTAAAGAAAGTGTTGCGTATGAGAAGATAGGAGTTGTGTTTCACGACTATAGGCACTCTCCAGAGCATTGTGTGGACAGTGGCCAGCACCAGATGGTTCAGGAGAAGGAAGGGCAGCTCTGCAGGAGGCATCTGTGGGGGTGATCTGCTGCACTGCACACACAGTTGTTTGCAGCTGGATCTTGTAACACTGAACATTTGAAGCACAAGGTTTAATATCCCTTCCCAAATGTTTGTTATCCGTAACTTGGCTATTCTTTTTAAGCATTAGAAATTCTTTTTCTGTAGCCTGATAAAATCTTCATCTCGTAGCCATCACGTAGAAGTGAGATCTACAGCCTGACTCTAAGGTTTTGGAGAAAAGTCCACCTTTTAGCTATGTTTGGTTCTACCTTGTTTTTATCCTGAGACATGACAGAAGGATCTGACCTGTGTTACCTTGATCATTAGTTATTTTCAGTATTTTATCATATGACCCCTTACCTTTCTCTCTGAAGTAAACAAAGCCAAGCTTTAGAGGTTCTTCCCATTTTTTTTCTGGGCCTTTAATCATTGTTATCACCCTTCTTGCAGTTTATTTTTATCGAAAAATGCCCCTTGAGAGGAGTCAGCAGCACCGGATGCTGCATTTGAACTTTGGTTGTAAGATTATGCAACAGTACTGTGTCTCCCGTCTTGTTCATCCCTCTTCACACATCTTTTGGGCACTCACATGTATTCTTCAGACTTGTAGATTACACTTCAGTTTTTCTTGCCCTCAATTAATTCCTAGAAAGAAATAAGAGGCAGCAGAACAGGCCAACTTCATAAATCTTTATCTAATACTAGCAAGTCATTAGGCCTGTGAGTAAAGTCTCCATCTGTTCCCAAAGAAACCACAGCATTTTCTACACTGTGTCAGCATCTACTATAATATTTCCGCTCTCAGAGATTTCTTGAGTTTTCTCCAAAGGTCCCATATGTCTGCCTCTTCCTTACTCCCTCCAAAGAAAAGCAAAGAAAGTATGCAACATGCAAACAAAAACTAGAACGGCAGCAGCCCCTTCAGGAAGCTGTGCCCCCTGCATCATGGGCCAAAAATGACCCATTTGGGGAAAGAGGCCTAAAATAAGAGCAGATTACTACTTTCTGCAAAGGAATGCGGCTCAGTAATAAACAAGGGCAGCATGGCAGCTTCCGGCGCTGCTCCTTAAGTGTATCTTTGTCCTTTTCAAGCAACTGTTTCCTCCTGGCAATCTGGCACATCAACATCTATCATGACCTAGTTAGATTTCGGTTTATATTTCACCTGGTAAGTGTGTGTGGACTCCAGGGGACCTAAGGGGCACCAGTTCTTGCAAGCCTCGCTCGAGCAAAACTCACCTTGAACCTCCTGTGTGTTCTGCCTCAGCACAGATTGAAAGGCTCACAAACCATTATAGGTTACTCTGCTGCTCTGACTGTTGCTAATATGATTATGTACTAAAGAGTTTAAATGAAAATTGTTTAGTTGGCTAGGAAAGAAAAGGGGAGGGAGGGGGCGTGTGGGAGAAACACATTTGAAACATTTTTGAAAATGCCAACTGGCTTTGCTTTGTTTGGAGCTGGTCAAGCAGAACAGTGGCACTGAGCAGCTAATCAGTAGCTCTTACTCCTCCAGAGAATAGCCAGCTCCCTTCACGCTTGGCACCAGCACAGCCCAGCTGAATACCCTTGTGTTTGCTTATTCTCTTGGCAGAAGTGAAAGAGTATGAGCCCCCATTTGGCTCTAAAGTGCGAGAACACCCCTGCGTGGAAAGCATGAAGGACAATGTCCTAAGAGACAGAGGGCGACCCGAGATCCCCAGCTCCTGGCTTAACCATCAGGTAAGAGCACCACGTGTGAGCAGCTGGGAGCTGCTGCCTGAAGCCTGAGCCCTAACTCAGCTCAACAGGCTGGACGTCTCTTTTGCACAGATTAGAGCTCTGTCACGCAGTGACACCGGTGCTGCCGTGGTTCAGGCACCACAGTGCTCTCCACCATGACTACCCCAAAGGCCTGAGATTGCTGCTGCCCACCAGTGTAATCTAAAAGTGATCAAAACAAAAAGGTTGGAAACCTGAGATCCGACAATCATCCAGCCAGCCTCAGAATAATTAGGGCTTTAGAGCGTACTGTGTGCAGGCTCTGAAAGGTCAAAGAGAAAAACTTCACACATGGGCCCCTTTAGCAGAGAAAACAAATCTCAGTACTTTATCATGGAGAGCAGTCATAGTTGTATCCCAGCTGTTGACAGGTTTAAGAAAATAGGAAATGAGTCTTCAGCAAGCCAGTCTGTTTTTATTCAGGTTGCACGTTAGCAGTCCGTTTCCCTTGCATGTCGTGAAGCACTCTGTCAGCTTCCCCATTCACGGACACCACGGTTGCACTTCCTAGGCGATAGTTGCAGCCTGATTTATCAGTAAAGATAAAACGAGAATCGTATCAGGGGAGAAGTGAGGCTTGGTCATTCCACTTGTCAATGAAATATGTTGAGTGGTCTTTACAGAAAAGAGGAAAGCATTGTGAACAAGCCCAGCAACCAAGATCAGCTAGTATTTCTATCAGGAGCAATGTAACACTCCCTTTTTCATTCCAGTGGAGATGTTAAAATCATAGCCTAACACCTACTTAGCAAAGGCCAAGTGAGTGGCCGAAATCAATCATCTTTCCAACTTAGAACAACATGTCTGCCATCTGATGACTATGGCAGAGTGCGGCCCCTTCCAGGACCACAAGGACTTGCTCCCTGTGTAGTCATCTATGATGAGTAGGGTAATTGAGGTGGGGTGCTTTAACTGGGGAGGAGAGCTGTATTTTGAGGGACACCTGGATATTTGATGTCACTAGTACTAAAAAGCTCTTGACATTTCTAGGAGCCATAGATACAGCCATCTTCTCAATGACAAGTTGAGCTGAGAGATTATATTAATACTCGTCTTTGTAGAAAAGAACTGGTTGCAGAAATATTATACAAATTGTGGATGAGCTGGTGAAAGGGATCATGAGTTGGCTGCAGTTGTTTGTTTTCCACAAAGCCAAAATGAAGTCCAAACTGGTAATACATACGTGGTACTTTAGAAGAGCCCAATTAACAAAGCAGAAAAGAATCCTGAGCCAGATCGTTTGGGAGAAAAAAAACCTAAATAGTAGAAAATGCTTAAAATTAGTAACAATGTGAGAACATGTCTCGGGATGTTCAAAAGACATGGTCTTATGTGTGGAAAAAATTAAAGTAAAGAAGGGTAGAGAACTGATAAGGGAAACAGAAGAACAACAGGAAGATCTGTGGTCAGCAAACTTGAGGATAATCACCATTTTCTCAAGAGCAAAAGGAAACCTAACTTAGTACCAATCTGTTGCTGGATACGAAAGAAAGATACTGCTTATGCTAATGCAAAGGCAGACATGGTCAGCAAATATTTCTGTTCTGCATTTGGGAAGAGTCAGATGATGTACATGTAACAGAAGGTGATGAAAGCCCCTATAAAGCAGAAGTCATTGGCACTTAAAGCAGGCCAGGGGCAGTGTTAGTTGGCCCAGAGCCTTGTCCGCATTCGGGACAGGGCTGCTCCCGCGGGCACTGCCGCAGGGCACTGCATTACGTGGCGGTAGAAGCGGGCAGTACCGCCGGTTATGCCCTGGAGAGAAATGTCTGGGAGCTCGTTTCATGCGCAGCCAGGCATAGCGGCAAGCGTAGGTGTGCCGGCACGCCCAGGGTGCCGGGGCAGGGAAGCGCTGGGCTCGGGATCCCCGCGGTGCTCAGGCATGGGGCAGGCCCGCGGCTGCTCTCATGGCAGCAAGCCTGAGCGTGTGGAGGGCTGCAGCTTGAGGTACTGGAGTGGAGCTGTAAGATACTCTGAATTTTGTCACCTCTAGGTTTACATAACAAGTAAAATGATGGCAGATTTGGGCCTAAGTGTCCTGAGTTCAACTTCAGAGATTTCTTCCCTATGTAAAAGCCAGACCTCAGTCTGCCCCCCCCAGTACAGGGCACCCCGCCAACTGGGAGAACCACGCGTCTGCGCTTGTGTGTCACCGGCACGGGCACGGCTGGCTCCAGCAGGGTTCAGCTAAGAGTCTAAGGCAGGAAATGGATGCCTGATAGCACACTCACAGGACATTTAGTGAAGGTGGATTTAATTCCCTTCGTCTGAATCCCTTCAGCATTTCACATTGCGCTATCTAAAATGCAGTGACGCATCGGCTTCCGCAGGGCTGTGACAGTTTGCAGCAGCTGAGGATCTGCTTTGAACTCCATAGAAGTTGCTCTTACTGTAATGGCTCTTCCATATTCATTTCCTTCCTCTGCAGTCATGTTTTTGTAATGAACTCATTATTCATCGTGATAAAATTCTGGAATGGATTTACATACTACAATTTTTCCCCCCTTAATGAGATTTGTTGCACTATTGATTTCAAGTTAATGTTTAATATTTAATTTAATTTACTGCTTGTAATTTCAATGCCAGCAGAAAACTAATGTTATTTGTATACAGACAATAACGTTCTGCTATTAACATTGACATCAGTCAACATCACCAATTAGGTAAATTATGCAATTAATGCAGTGTTGTGAAATGTTATTTTTTTAAATAAGAAGTTTAAGATAAATCCTACTTAATGGGCTTTTAGTGTCATAAAGCAAAGCACACAATTTCCTGGCAAATACCTCATGTTTATAAAATGCATTACAGAGCTGCAACTGTTTTTTGCTCCTGTAAACATGTGCATCAGCATTGAAATGAAGGTTAAATAGTTACATCTGTGAGTGACATGTGTTTAAGTGTTTGTGGGACTGTGGCCCGTATTTGCACATAGATTTAGTTAGTCTGCAAGGAATTTATGAAGGGCTGATGTAGCGCCTGATATTGCTGGCAATCAGAATTTTGTTCGAAAAACCCAAACAGAATTCCGCGCAAAGTCATGGGTTGAGCGGGAAGTCACCTTATCCAAGAATTCTGATCATATTTATTAAAAATATACCCTACTTGATTCTATAGCACTAGTCCAAAGTATAATTTTTCTTATAAAGTATCAGAACATATGCCCAGAAATGACAGTACCAACTAAAGTGCTGAAAATATTGTAGTGGGGTTTCTTTTTATTAAAAAAAAGCATGCCCCCATGACAGGAGCGGAAGAGCCCTTAAAGCTCCTCCAGGACACACGTGAATAGATGCCCTGAACTTCGGAGGGCACTAAAACCACTCTCCCACGCCAGCTTTCGTGGTGACTGGCCCCATCACGGCTTCTCTCTCTGTGCTCCCTGCAGGGCATCCAGATGGTGTGTGAAACTCTTATTGAGTGCTGGGACCACGACCCCGAGGCCCGGCTGACGGCACAGTGCGTCGCGGAGCGCTTCAGCGAGCTCAAGTACCACGACAAGCTCTCGGGGAGAAGCTGTTCAGAGGAGAAGATCCCCGAAGACGGCTCCGTGACCACTGCCAAGTAGCACGCACCCTAGAACTCTGAAACGGAGGGAAGTCACTCCTAGACGTGTTCACCTTGGCAAAGGAAGAAGTCTCGATCGGTGCCTTGACTTGCTTCCTGGAAGACTGAGGCTGTCACTACTCCCTTTAGGCTCCGGCTCCGGACAGGGAGATGTATTCATGGGAATTAAAAGCCAGGGAGTAGGTGTCATACCCTAGCATTGGCTGCCAGCATCATGTCATAGGAGGAGCTATGTATGTTAGCACTTCCTCAGGAAATGGGATTTGAAAATAGCCAATAACATTATGCACTTTATTAATGCCTGTATATAAGTATGAAATTGCTATTTTTATATATATATACATATATATATATAAAAAATGTGTGTGTATGTGTATATATATATCTCTCTCTAAACCAGCCATGCTCTGAAAAAAAGAGTTTATTAAAAAAAAAAAAGTGCTTCCAGGAAATTACGGTGCATTAGAGATCCCCCCCCTTAGGGAAGGAGACTGGGGAGACTGGCATAGCACCACACCAGCAATTGTGCACTAAGCGCTCTGCCAAAAAAGATAGGAATGATATGCAATAAGATGGCTAGCAAAGCATGTGCTGTGAACAGCCGGCCGTGGCCCTGCAGTTCACAGTTGCAGGAGCAGTCTCACAGTGGACAGGCCGATTTGGCTTTACGGTTTTACCTATGCATTCCTGTCTGCAGCACATTTGGGAAAGTTCAGGGATGCCTTTGCCCTCTCACCTTAACCCCAGTGTCCTCATAGTGGCCCAGAACGGGAGTGTGAGGAGGTTTGGTCCCTCCCACACATGTGTTTCCATACAGAGATCATTAATGTTATACGTTTATTGCTTTGAATTCACGCTGTTCGCAAGCAGGTTGCAAAATAGCAGCGGGTTGCATTTTTTTCCCCTCCTCCCATCCCCACCCCCAAACCACACAAAACAAGACAGGGCCAGCAGTAATCCAAGCAGATGTTTTATATTTGCTGTGCATTCTGAGTGCAGGCAGTATTTTTTTTTTTTTTACCTTCCTTTTACCTTGATTTTGTTGCTGCAAGAGCAAACATTTTTTTCCCCAGCACGTCTAACTGCTTGACACACCGCAAGCCTGACTCCGTTCCACACTTCCTAGAGAAAAATAAGGACGACGGCCAGTGCCTTTATTTTCGCAAAAGGACCTTGGAGGTGAGGGAAAACTCCATAGCATTAAGTTAATGGCATATCCTGCTTGCATATAGGGCTGCCCTCAGCGAGGCAGCAATTAACAGAAAAACCCCCAAACCCAAGGAAGATGATTTATTCCAAAAGGATCCCTCAGACATTGCTTACATTCTCTACGTTATCCAAAATGTTTAAGACAGTTGCCATCACATTGTGCCTATATAAATGACAGCAATGTGTTTAGTAAGTGCTAACAATTTTATCTTCAAGAATTTTGAAGTGATTTTTCCACTTTTTTCTTCCCCACAGCATGTAGGCAGGCCTTGGAAATTAGAAATTCAGCCAGCACAAACCAGTCCTGTACCAATGTATCTGGTGTCACTTATTAAACACCTTTGACAGATAAACATCGATATTTCTCTAGAAGACATTGCTGTGTAAGTCAATAGGAATCATGCTTATTCAAATAGGAGTTAAGATTTATGATGACAAATACTTTAATTGAAATGGTTTTGTATCTGTTGTTGTTTATTTTAACCAAACTACTCAGAAATATTTAAACGGAGCGGGGCAAAACCTCAACAACTACAGTGGAATTCAGAGGATACTGTATCAAATTTTATGGGAGGAGGGGGGGGAGTTTTTTTGTAAAAACAAACGAAAAGGAAAGGGAAAGCGGGCAGGGGCGCGGGGCTGCGGAGCGGCGGCGGGAGCGCGGCGGGGCCCGCTGCCCTCTAGCGACGCGACGCTGCCGCCGCCTCGGCTGCCCGGAGCCGGAGTCCGGGGGGAGGGGATGTCGCGGCCCGTTTCTCTTCCTCCATCCGCGCTGAAGGTCAAGAAATGACGTCTGGTAGTTCCTGACAATACTGACATTTTTATGGGTTTGGGGGTTGGTTTTTTGTTTGTTTGGTTTTTTTTTTTTTACTACATGTAAAGGAAAATTTTTATTCTTTTAAGGAATATTTCACCTGTACATCATGTATGAAATAGGAATGTGAACAATATATACTCTTGTATATCAAATGTTTCAAGCACTTAACTTGCTTTGTAAACAGTTTTGGGGTTTTTTTGGTCTGTTTGGGTTTGGTTTGTTTTGGTTTTGTATAAATCAAATGTTTATTGGAGCAAATAAAATAACACCAACTCAAGTTTGTCTTTCATCTTTGGAGCATCCAAAACAGGGAGAGGGCTCTTCCTAATATGATCCCTCTCCTAAAATGATTCAGGCCCATTCCTTCCCACCAGAGGTCTGAATGTCATGGTCAGCGTGTCCAATGGCCTTTGCGCGTGTCCTGCTTTGCTAATGACACCTTGCCCAGTCTCCATCCTGCCCTTCAGCAGAGCGGCACCAGCAGATAGCCAAACTTGCTGGCCCGTTAGCCCCCACGGTGTAAAACCTTCCCTAGTCTCGGGAGGGAGAAGAGGGTTCACAGCTGATGCTCTCCTACTTCTAGGTTGCTCAGTTCTCAGTGCGGATAAGGCCTTAGTTAAACCTCAGTCATTTTGGTACTGGTATTAAGGTGAGCCAGAAGACAGCCCACTAAATCTGTGTCACTGAGAAGTGTATGATTAATGTGCTTGTGCCTTATAGCTACTGCTCTCCACTCGGCGCTTTCACCTTTTTAAGCTGATACCCCTCCCATGGAAGACATGCAGAATACAAGCACCACATAAACAAAGAGCGAGATACCTCACCAAAAAAAAAAATTGCCTCGAGTGTGACTTTGAATCTGGCCTTTACACAGGATACAGTCCACCAGTGCCTGATTCCAGCATCAGAGACTCTGCAGGCATCACCCTTTTTTTCAGGGAATATATTTTGGTACCAAAACCCCCACCAGAGCTTATGCTTGGCTGCATTATCTCCTTTTTAACCTCCAAGTGGGGATTCCCCAAACAGGTGCCCAGATGTCTTTTGTTCATGAGTCAAGCAGAATTGGAGAATAACAGGCTGGCAGGGACCTCCAGTCCAGGTGCTGCCCGGTCCAGGCTCCTGTTCAAAACAGGCAGCTTGGGTCAGGTTGGTCAAGACCTTGTTGAATTTTGAATGTGTTCAATGTTAATGATTTCACAACCTCTTTGGGCACCTGGTGGTCTGAACAGAGCAACACACATAGCCGAGGTCAGGTATGGTGCAAAGCACAGTGACCACATCTAGGCTAAAATGGGCAAAATGGGGGCTTTGTAAGAAGGCCCTGCCTAGGTCCCCCTCAAGCAGACAGCTGCAGGTGACCAGCTCCTCCTTCAAGCCAGCTTCCCTCTGCCCCATATTACCAGCCTCTAAACCAAGCTGCACAGTGAGGATGCTCTGCAGCCAGCTGAAACCATGGGGACACCATGAAGGGGCCTGCAGGGACCTTTGTGGGGCAGCTGCCGAGGGTGCACAGGACAGGACCCCTGCCAGCTGCAAGGCAGCGCTGCCCACACCAGCCTTGCTGTGGTTGCTCTAACATTGAGGGATGGTGGGATGCTCTACAGCCTCCCCAGCAAGTGCTAACAGCGCAGCCTTCCCTTCTCTCCTGTTCCTTCAGCGAAGGGCAGGTACAAAACACCTCCCAGCTTCCCTACGGGCATGCACACACCCTTGCTGCCGACACCTCTGTGGTTTCCAGCAGCGCCTTGCCAAACCCTAGGCAAGCCCAGCTGTGGTCAGCCCCAGTATTTGCTGGTGCACTGGTGGCATTGCCACCATTGGCTGCGTATTGCAAAGATCTTCAAGCCCTGACATCCTGTTTACACTGGCTCAAAGTCTAAGTCCTTCTGGCATAACAAGGCAACCAAGTGTTGCAAATGCCACAGACCCTCAGTCTTGAAGTACACAATATCCTTGAAATGAAGTACTCTATAGCCTTTAAATTTTTTTTTTCTCAGTTAAGGCTTTTGTCCACCTTTCTTATCCTAAATATGGTATTCATCAGCATTCTTCCGTAAGTAGCTCTTAATTAGCACGTCAGTCAGCATTTTATCGCCAAGGTACACAGCAAGGAGGCTCCAGCTGTGCAATGCAGAAGGCAATCCTTGGGTTTACTACTGAACCATGCGATGGGCTAAACTGAATGGCAAAGTTTCCCACTGCAGCCTGTTACCAGTTCATCCAATTTCCAGCATGATGGCGATTTCAGCCCCTTCTAGGATATTCCCAACTGCTACTGGAATAGACATGAACAATAAAAGAAGAAAAAATCATGACCCAGCTCCTGAGGGGTGGGGGGGTGGGGGGGGGGTGGGGAAGAAAGGCATTAAGACATCGTTGTTCTGAATGCTCCTGGAAACAAACTGGGCCACATGTAGAGCACCTGCTATATTGTCTCTTGTCAAGCCAGCTGTGCTGGGACCCAAGGGCTTCCTTTGCTTCCAGAGGAACACTGATTAATTTATTTCCTGATCCTTAGCTCTTTCTCTCTCTCCTGCTTGCCTTTTTTTGCCTTTTTTTTTTTTTGGCATTATGTTTTTAATAAAATGCTGCCTATGGCAATTTTTCCCTCCAGCCACAAAGAAGATGGAGTGAATTCTGTTCCAGACTGTCTGCTTCTTGTTCCTGAATGCAGTTTGGCTGCGTTCGTGCTGCTTATTACTTGGCAAACATTCATGCAAGTGGGTGCACACCATGTGCATGTTCAGAAGGCTCTTGCTAGGGATTGTGCCAAAAATTCCAATCTCATCCCAGCAAACAGGGTAGGTATAACTGACGCACCTCACTGCAGAATTTTGGTAGTGTTTTTTCAGGCACCTGTGCCCCACTGGGTTACATTCCATGCATGACCCACAAGACCCAGTTGGCCCAAGCCCATGGTGTCCAGCCTGGCTGTTTGGAGCCCATTTCCTCACCGTGCCTTGACCTAGTGGCAGCTCTCACCTATTTTTGACCTCTGGCAGCTGAAAGGCCTTGCTCATGGGCAGAAAGCTGAGGAGAAAGTCAGTGTTTTATTTGAAATACAGCCACATTGTGAGGCTCCTGGGAGGACCAAGCCTAGGAAATAGATTTTAAACTCTTGACTAATGAATACTTTGAGCACTATCTAATCACTTCATGAACAGGCAAAGGCAAAAGGCAGCTCATAAATTATCTGCTGTGAATTATTTGCTCAGTTATAATGGTGATAAACCAATCTCTTCAGACAGTTGCATTTATGTAGCTAAATTCTTAAAAAAATAAAAATAGTCACCTGATCAAGTCAGCATGATTAAACTCCCGCTGCTGAAATGTTGGTTTGGTAAACATGCTGCCATGTGAAAGCAGGTAGAGCAATGATGCCTGCCACTTCTTCCCAGATTAGCCACCTCCTGTGTGTCACAGGAGGGACACACACAGCTGAAAACACTCCTCTTTCTCCTCTGCTGCAGCAAGGCTTTCCTGTGGGAGAAGAAAAAAAAAAAGCAATTCACTCTGCTCTCTTTTCTGTGGCTTCAAGCCCAGACTGCCACCGTTCCCTCTCTGCCACTCCTCTCCTCCACCCAGGCACCTTTGGGTGCCTGAAGGGGGGCTGTGCAGTACCCTCCCGCCTCTGGTTTTGGACCGGGGTGCTGGCATTTCTCTCATGCAAGTAACTCGTTTTTGTGGTTCAGAACAAGACTTGCGTCAGATATTAGGGTTTAAGCATTGAGCTCTGCCCTGCATGATCTCCCGAAGGTCGCCTCACCATCATTTCTGCTCCAGCTGGAGCCGTGCCCTTCCTCCTGCATCCCTCTGTCTCCTGGCCCCCTCCTCTCCCCAACAGGGACAGTCCTGACCACCAGGGTCTGTCCTCCTCCAGAAACAGCACCTGAGTACACCCATCGCACACACCTGTTTCATACACCACCACTTTGTGGGGCAGGAGCGATGCAGAGGAAGCAAAGCCCAAAAGAAATACACATCATACATGTTTCTAACCAACTTGCATTGGTTAGAAACAACCAACAATTGGTTAGAAACAACCATACATGTTTCTAACCAACTTGCATTGGTTGCATTGCCCCCCCCCCGCCCCCCATGAATCCCACCCCCTGAGCCTGGGATGAAAACACCCCTATGGCATTTAGAGCCCTGCTGCAGCAGGGTTTTCTGTAGGGTGCAGCTCAGTCGCCTGCCAGTGTTAACAGAAGGACCTTTGAAATGTCCCATTTTTTGACGAGTGCCTCAGCTAGCAGCTGGCTGCGTGTGGGGTTTAGGGGAGTGCTTTATTTAGGGTGAGCTAAACCGCCATGGGATGCAGGGCGTGTTATCAGAGCTGTACGGTGAGCTACAGAAGTGGAGCTCCTCACCACCCACCCCACCCCCCCCCAAAACCCGCCGCTTTCCGTCTCACACAAAGAGCTCCAGGAGCAGACTTCCTTCTGTTAGAAACAGGCCAGGGTCTTCACGCTTCAACCTTGTGGGAGACCATTTAAGGTTCGAAAATGTTTTACAGAAGATACTGATTGCATCTAATTCCTGCTTTCTCTTGAAGGTGAAAAAACTGTCTTTCTAACTCTCAGACAGAAGATGGTATAAACTTCTCCTGAGATAAACATCTGTCTGTCTGTGGCTGCAAATGTTTAGCTCTTAAAGGCTGGGCTTTTTTTCTACTGACTTCCTTATCCATGTATGTGAATGCTGACAGAATCTCTGAGCTCATCTGGCAAGGCTGTCTGTTCTATGATTACCCAGTAAAATATTGATATTAAATTGGGAATACACAATTTGGTAACGTATAAGAAATGCCTCCCCAGACTCAGAGTGCCAAGGATTGTTGCCTCAGAGATTGAGGTGAAAATACGAGGCCTACTCTGGGCTCTTTCAGTGCATCATTGCAACAATTGTTTGAGAACCGTTTAAAGTAAAACACTCTTTTTTTTTGAAAGAGCAAAGCCTTTTATACAGGGCGTATGAACAACTGGAATGACAATACCAGTGTTTCATCTTTGATCCAACAAAACTGAACTAAAAGCTATATCAGAGCGAGGATCCAGTAAAAGAAAGCACAAAACCCATCTGCTCACCCCAGCCAGAAGAACAGCTACGCGGTGCTGCCACCAAGGAGAACCGTAACTTGCAGCACGTGGGTTAACGGGCAGCGTATTCAAGAGCTGCCCATCCGTAAGAGAGGCACTTAGCAAGTGAAAGATGATAACTGCTGATACTTGAATCCAGCCTTATTTCTGGAAAGGTGAAGTTTTTCTCCTTTGGTGAAATTAAAGCCAGAGTATCGATTCTCTTCAACCGAGACACTCGCTTTCCATCAGCCATCCGGTGCTCCTGGAGGCAGAAGAAAGTAGGCCATACCTTTAATTAGCTAAAAGGTTTTGAACAGGACATAAATCTCATACCAAGACTTTTAATTTTCCAGTTGTTAAGCCTTGTACACTTTTACACAGACTTGCTCACGTGCTTTGGCTCCAACCACTTTTTTTGCTCATCTAATCCCCGCGTGAGAAGCGGTAGCAATGTTTCTATAACATGACAATGTCACCGACACTTCAGCCTCACCACTGAGGAGGAGTTTGCAGAAGCGACTTGCAGGGGATTAGACTGAACTTTTTCTTGTAATGCTTTGAACAGCATAGCGAAATGCTATATTTTAAGGCGTTAAGGGCATCTCCCATTAAGCAGCAGGTTGTTTAGCCTGAGTACTTCTGGAAAGAACATGTAAGCCTTATAAAATAAGGGGGGAAAATTAGGGCAATTTCATTTTAATGTAGGAATGTTAAAATTAATTTGCTTGTCTTGAAATAATTTCTGGAATGGTTGCTTTAAGAACCTAATCTTAACAAAGCCATAGGAAATGGAAGAAAGAATTTAAATTAACTTACTCCATGCATTTATAAATTGTTTAGGTTAATCACAGTAAACCAAACAGGATTCAGCCATACTTAAACACAGCCTTTGCCCGAGTATAAACTGTTTATTATATCTATGACACACAACCAGACAAAATTCATTCCTGATCTGGGGAAGAGTCTAATTTGGTTTTATTAGCTCTAGAGGAAAACATTTTGGCAGAAGAAGGTTCATTTTTCAATGTAAAACATTCTCGAGCGATGCAGCAGTGCCTCACCACCTTCACTGCATCAGCAGCTTGGCCTAAAATTGGCTCCTGAGGCAGGACGGGCCCTTCCCGGTGGGAGCGGGGCCACGCAGGGGGCCACGAGGGAGTCTGAGCACCGGCAGCGACTGGCCAGACAGCCAACGCTTGGAGAGATGAAGCCTGCCCCATGTGCTTTCATCTGCTCGCATTAAGGTCGTCACTTCGCTCCACTGTGACACCTCTGAAGTCACTAGGTTTGACTTCAGCACTGTGATCTATTACATCTGTGGGTTATAGGCAGATTCTTAGTATGGACAATATGCTTTTCATACCAACGTATGGAGTCTAGCTTAAAGAGTGATTATTCTTTTCTTTACTTATCTCCACATTGCTGCTAATGATACAGAGTATCAGGTTCAAAAATCCTAGTGAGAAATTCAATGGATTTTTTACAAAGACATTTTTGCCTTTCAATTTTTCCAACGAAAATTGGAATCTTTGGTGAGTCTTGATTGCCACGTGGGCTGGCTAGGCTGGAGCTCTGTATTTTTGCACTACTTGCCCTGATGTGCAAAATCAATCATATTAGCTTCTAGAAGAGATGGAAATTTATTTCGTGGACAAATGCATGAAATAAGCTTTGGATGCAGGGTCAGACAGGTCGAATGATGATGTTCATCTTCTTTCATCTCCTTTTCTGTATGTGCAGCCAATGCATTAGCAATTGGAATGTCTGAATGTTATAGAGCAAATGACTGCTCTCGCCATCATAGCAACACATTTCTTGCTTGAGCCACGCATCCTGGCAATAATGAAATTATTAACTTGAAGGTATTGAATGCTCTGATTAATACCTTGTGTATGCCTGTGACTCCATTTTGCTATACTTTATGGTATTTTTAAATAACTGTTTTAATTGTCTTCCAGGAGTAATTAAAATTAAATTATAGGTATTGTGAGCTGCATGTAGTGCTTTCATTAAGACAATAATTATGAGGGGAAGGGCTTTTTAAACGGGCAGGGGCAGGAGCTCTTTTATTTTAATATCTTATGCAAATATCCCATACACGATTGCCTCATTGGGCACTCAAAACTGGACACAGTATTTGAGGTGGGGCCGCAGCAGTGCGGTGTAGAGTGGGACAATCACCTCCCCTGACCAGCTAGCTATGCTGTGCTTGATGAAAAAACATGATCGTCTTTAGTGGAGACACTTACAAAGGAGTAGTTAAGCATATAGAAGGGGAAAAGCCATGCAGAGCAGTTGGCCAAAGAAGCTCTAGTGCTCAGAGTGGATCACAGACCTGACGAGAGTCAACAGCAACTTGCTGTTACAAAAGATGACGATCACACTGTGATGTATAAGCTAGCCGAGTGGCTGAGAGCTGTACAAAGTAACCCTGCCCCTCTTTTAAACCCTGGCAAGGTTTCAGAGGCCTGGTCTGTCCTGTTTTGGACAGCAGAATAATCAGAAGATTTAGGAACATGGCCTCTGAGGAAACATCGGAGGAATGACTGTAATTCAGAACTAGAAAAGACGATGATTAAGGGGCAATAAGATAATAATCTGTGAACGTGCAGAAGCTGCAAAGAGGAAGAATATCTTTTGGCCCTAATCATGGTGGATGGATCAAGCATAGCAGGGAAAAAATCTAGCTTATTCATTAAGAAAACCTCAAGGGAAGGCTGCAGGATGTCCAGCAATTTAGGTCATGAATTATAGACTAGGCAAAGGTTAGATGCTAGTTCTCTGGTATCACTGATCCTATCTCAGGATGAAGGTCATATTGTCTCAATGACATCTTGAGACCCTTTCCTGACACAGGAAAGTATTTCTATGTTCGGTCTGTGTCTCCAAAGGTCTGAGTTCAGGGTGGCCAGAAGCTGGAAATTTTGTTCTATGGGAAATTCCAAACTGTTCTGGAGCATGGTGGCAGGTCATCTTCTCTTGTAACTCACCATAGACCATCGATATTTCTCATGGAAAGGGAAAAAAACCAAACCGAAACAAAACCAAACCAAAACACAAAAACCAAACCCCACAAAACAAAAAAAAAAAAAACCCCAGCCCCAAAACAAAGAAACAAAAACCCCCAGACTTTTGGATTGCTTCAGAATAAAATCAAGCCTGGAAGCTCAGCGCTCTGAGGTCATAGAGCTTAAAAGTAGCTTGCATGTTCCTGACTCCATTTTTAACCTTGGTAAAGAGCAAGATTAAGGAATCACTGCTCAGCCGAGGGGCTTGGGGTGGGAGTGGAGCATTTTTCATGGCACCCTGAGCTCCCCATTGCTCAGCTTGGATGCCCCAAACACACCAGTATCATCATGGGTTACGCAGCATGGAAACACAGTCCCGTCACTATTTAGGCAGGATGACAAGAAATGATCACAGGTCTGCATGCATTTCCCTGAAGTCCACTGAAAGCCAACATTTTCACAGGAGACCGCCTAAAACAAAGCAACATTTTCTGACATACCATCTTTGTCTGAAAAAAATCCCAAGAAGTTTTAGTCCCAATTCCCTCCTCTGCCACATATGAGAGATCTAAGAGCGCTCTGCGGACGAGACGTTCCGCGTGTTGGTTACCAGAGGACGCACCAGTAGATGGAGCACGCGACTAAGCGGCGCTGCTCTTTGGCTCCGTAAAACCGTTTCATATTCTCACTCTTCACTGCTCGCAGCTTGAGACAACAGAGCTGGGGGACAGAAGCCTGGACCAGCCACCGAGTCTGCTGCCCAGCTAGGGTTTCCTTGCTGCCATGCTGCAGAGGAGAGATCTGCTTTGATGGTTACCACCGAATTTTTTGGCTGGCTGACTTTATTTATATGGCATTTAGGCTTAGCTCATACACTGCTATTTATGCCATCATTACACTAATCCCCACTGTTTTTTGTTTCCCAAATGTTTGCCATCCTACCTCTAACCAAAAAGCTCTTGCAGCTTTTTGCAAGTCCCCAAAGATTTTGCGCTTTGTTTGTCTGAGTCTCTCCTGCCACGAGCTCTTAAAGTCACTGAGTTCTTCATGCATCTCAAACTCTCTAACTTCCAGCATACCTTCATCAGCAAATTTCATGAACAGATGTCTGATCTTTCTGAAAGGGTTAGTGATGACAGTATGAAGTTAGATTAGCCCAGAATCAATACCAGTACTTGAGTGGCATCTTCCTTTCTCCATCGCTCGTTTTCATCTTTAACTAAATAGTCCTACCCACCTTCCATTTTCTGTCCTGCTTCCCATCTTAGGTAGGCTTTCCTAAATGATACCACGTCAAATACTGTAAAAGTCCAATCTATATATTTTTTTATTTTTTTTTTTTTTCCCCAGAAAGCTCTCTGGTTAGCCTAGCACCATCTCCCTCTGCTAAGCCCATAGCACACTATGTCCACAGCTCTCTCCTGGTAGTGACTCCTTCCACATTTTTTTCTAAAGCCAGAAAACAGTGCAAGTTTTCACAAAAACAGAAGTTTAAAATTCGCTGTGCATCATTCGTCTGTAAAACAGGTCAATTGACATTTCTTTCTCCCACTCTGTCTTAGTTTCCCAAGGCCAAATTGGTCTCCCACGTTGTACAGTGCACGGCGAAGTCCTGATGTTGGTGTTAGCATGGTTCTGACAGGAGCAGTGAGTGATCGTCATCTGAGCATCTAGACAAATCCGTTGCTGAGAAAGAGAAGGCAAAATGTCACTTCAGGATACCAACGTGAGCACTGCTTTTGCTTCACCCTTCAATCTTCCCCCTTCTGCTACTCTGACATTTTTCCTATGGTGTCGAACACTGACTATCTCCCTCTGAAAACATGTCCAGGCATGAGGGAGGGCACAGAAGCAGAGCGAGAGTAAAAATCCGTATCACCTGGCACGAGAGGGGCAGGATGTATAAAGCTGCCAGTGCCAATGCCTGCCAGATTTAAGGAGTCACTTCCCAGAATGACAAGCTGGGTGAAAGTTTCTTGGAAGAAGTGTTGTGCAGAGGACAATAATGACTGCACAGTCCCAAAGGCAGATGTTATTTTCCATGGACCTCTGCTATTTCATGGCAAGTGCTTTCATCATACTTTCCATTTTTAAATAGCTCTGTAGAAATTAATGCTCTCCAAGTTACTTACGAGAAAGAAATTACTTCATCAAAACAGAACATCTGTGTTTGACAGAATTGTTAAGGGTCCATGGCCTTCACTTTCTATTATTTGGCTTTGTCCTTCATAAAATAATGATTTTACTGGGTTTTTCTAATGAATTTTAAAAATGCGATCAATTGTACTTCAATTGTACATGAGCTACTAAGGCTTAAAGTGGTCATCTCTGTTGGACTTTTTCAAGATCACCCTTTCAGTATCACTTTTACTACTGAGACTGCTTTAAAACACACTGTACCCTGATGTATACAAAAGTCATTACCATACTACAAAGCGTCTTGCCCCCTGAAAGGGCTTCTCTAGGATCAACGGATGGACCGTGCTCCATTGGGGCAGATTGCTGGAGCGTCAGGGTATACGCAAGTTCTTTGATGACTCCGTGGTGGGCACTACTTCACTGCTCCACTCCTGCAGCGCAGCCATGCGGCGCATTCAGAGGTTAATCGTTTGCGTGACCATTGTTTCCTTCTGTGGGTTTGCCTCGAAACCTTTGACGTTCTCTTTATTGTACTTCTTGCTGTGCAAATTTCCTCGTTTTGTTTTGCTTCTCAAAGTAATGTTTGGTTGATTGTTGTGTAGTTACAGAATTAGAGTAATAACATCTAATTGTACATCTCAAGCAAAAACATGTAATTGTGGGAGAGTAGATTCAATTTAAAGAAAGAAAACCCCTCCACCAGGGTTTTGCGTGGTTTGCACAGTGCATTTGCCAGGCAGTGCTGCTTTGATTGCATCTAACCCGCAATTAGCATGTGCAATTAAGACATAATGAATGTGTGCAATTGCATTATTTCGGGATGTAACAGTAGCAATATTTAGCAGTTACTGTACTAGATACTGCGCTTATAAGCTCAAATGATTCATCAGCATTTACCAATTACGCCACAGGAAGGAGGGCCGGCGTGCGAGTGGGCCTTACCTGGAAGTGATTTCCAGGTTGAACACCCTTCGCTCTCCCGTTGAAAGCCCATGGAACTAGCCGGCAGGGATGAGAGGCTGGGCAGATTTGGCGCTGTTGAAAATGAGGGACTCAAATGACACTTTCAGCTTACCCTTGGCTTGTCACGTGTGACATAATAGGAGAAAGCAGGCTTCGCATTTAGTATTTCTGAATTATTATTCTCCTCTGCCTTCAACATTTCGTATCGGTTTTGTAAGCCAAATCAGGCTACCCAAGCATTTAAAAATAAAAATTATTTGAGCATGAACTAATGCTGTGATCTGTGTGTATGACGAAGCCTCGGGCACGTAACAGGTTTTTACACAGCTCTTACCTTGGCATTCTGGGAATGCAACTCTGCCAGCTCTACCGGGCTTCTCTTAAAGGACATTACTTGTCCTTTAAGGGTCAAAGGATATTTGAAAAGCATCTTAATGCATCATTGAGCGATACAAATGAAAATACATTTCAATTCAGTCTCACAGAAATAAAGATAAATCTGAATCTCTAGGCACGAACCTTGAATAGATAACTGAGATGTTCTGAGTGCCAAACTGCTGGTGTTGAAATGAAAGATCCCAGCGATAAAACTCAGGGCCCAATCCAGCAAGGGTTTCCAGTTAACTCAGTGGGAGTTAGAAGCACTAAAATCATACATAACCAGACTCTATTGATTTGTATTAATCTATGACAGAAAATTGCATTTGAAGTCCTGAGACCAGGACTCCTTGTTCCAGGCACAATGATTTGTGTGAGTGATTTTGCACATGGACCCAGCACAAAATGCCCAAATTTCTCACAAGATACATCCACACAACTAAGAGCAAAAACTGTCTCAGCATCCCGTCTCAATTCCTTTTCTATTGAAAAAAGATTATTAGAAGTAGACACAAGAAATCACAAAGACTGAAAGAGCCAATGGACCAACTTCTGCAATGATTTATACCTGTACCTCATTACTTCTAGAACTTGGCTTAGCATCCTGAGAGATGGCGCTTCTCAGTAACTAGGAGAGGGAGCTCATGGGCCAATCCCATCTAGTAGAACAGTAAAAAAATAAATAAAATTGCCAATTCTGAAAAAAAAACCCAAACCAAAAAAACCAAAAACAATTTAACTTCTGCATTTGAGAGCAAGGGTAAGAAAAATTGTGACACATTTTCATCCAAGATGTTTATTAAAGATTAGATGGGCACAGCACACAGGTAAACCATGTCCTGAAGCAGGGTTAAACCAGGTTTCACATTTTAAAGCTGTGCTGGCAGTTTGCTGTTTCTCCATCTGGCGAGCTCATGGGTACCTTCTTTATATATATCACTGCAGGTTTTGATTGACAAATGACAAACACAGCCTGTATTTATAAGGGTGTCATTTACTTCACTTTTTATTAAAATCACCAGCTACAAAACAGACAGTTTGTACATACTAGTCCTAAATAGGCAGCTAGGAGAAAATGACATTAGTCCTGAAATGAGACCATCATATCGTGCACCTGGGAGGTGATAAGGGGTCAGAAATAATAGAAAATATATGGAGATTAGATAAGGTACATCACACTGGAAGATTAACCTATACCTTTGAAGAAATCAGTGCTTGTGTTGATTGGAGACCTATTTTCTGCAGACGTTAAAAAAGTTCCATTTGCTCTCATTTAAAAATACTATAGCCACTGCCGCTACAGAAAGGAACTGTGTTACTTCAGTCTGACATGTGCCATAAGAGTCACAGTATCTGGAAACAGAAATGCACTAACACCACAACGAAAAACAAGACAGTAACACTTTTTCGATAGCAGCGGTGTCACGAAACACCACGGACCAAATTCTTAGCTGACAGAAGGTGACATAGCTCCCCCTGAATGAAAAAATCAAGTACTCACCAAGAATCTGGACCATAATCAAAACATCCTGACACTGTATTCTGTCTTTCCCTTCAAGGTCAAAAAAAGAGAAGGAGAAGGGATAACAGTCTAACTCAAGAAGGAACAGCAAAGTCACCCCATCCACCCAGCACCCCTCGGGTACTCTGCACTCCACTCGGAGTGGCTGGGAGGCTGAATAAGCTGAATTTAGTTATGGGCTTTCCAAGATCACGATGGCTGGTATAGCCAGAAGCACAAGGCAATGAATGATAAAGCGATCTGTGGGTATTGCAGGGCAGAATCCAGGGGGCACATTGTGATATTCATTTTTATATTAATATCAACGTAGGGTTTGGCTTAAAGTCCAGTGGATCACTACAATAGCGCAAGAATATTCACTTTCAGGACACTGTTAAAGGCATCTGTCAAGTGCTGTAGGATGACTCTTGCTCTTATCTACCGCTCTGCTAGTGTGACCTCCTTGGTTATCATGACCTTGTTAAACCTTCCACACCGTCATCTTGGAGATTGGAAGTAGGAATGTCACGCGATGTTGGATTCTAGTACAGTGTAGGAAATGAAACCAAGAAAGCGTTGTGTTTAAAGACAGCTTTCAGCAGGACAGAAAACATCATAGCAGAAAGGTTCATATTGGTCAGTGCTACCTCAAATACAGAATAAGGAACAAACATCAAAACAGGAAAGTAAAGCAGGTGTTGACTGTAAGGTGAAAGACACGGTTATTTCCATTATTTTGCTGCAAGTACTTCACCCCATGAAATATATTTCTATCATTATAAAACAGATCATCTTAGAGAATAAAAACAGATCAAAAGCATACTGTAAGTCTTAACACAAAGACAAAGTTTAGAACTTAATTTTGCAACTTAAGATTGACCAAAAACATTTAAGCTGTTTATACCCTAAAATTACAGGCAGGTCTTCTCTGATCATGACCACATTAACTGCAGTTTGAAAATATAAATTATACACTGATAACATAAGATAGAGTCATCTCAAATCTGTAGGAAAATACAAACAGACAATGACAAATAAGTCATTTCACTACATTCTTAATATATAGTCACCATGCATAAAAAATACATATCTTTCAGGTATTTTTTTTTCTCTGTTATAATTTTAAAGTGCATCTAAAAGCTGCTAAACATATCTTTGCACTTTAAAAATAGAGGAAGGTGAACAGCAGTTCAGAAATGATAGGGAACTCCTGTTACCAAAGAGGTAAGAAGTTCTAAGTGCTATTCCAATAGTCTCAGCTCTTCTAAAGTGGTGGTGATATTTTGGGCGGGCAACATTGGCAAATGCTGACTGGGCCCAATGACTGTACTTCATAGAATCACAAAATCCTGTAGGTTGGAAGGGACCTTAAGAGGTCATCTAGTTCCACCTGCTCAAAGCAGGGTCAATATTGGTTGCTCAGGGCTTTGTGTAGGTGGGACGTGCAAACCTCCCAGGATGGGAACTGCACAACCCCACTAAGCACCTGTCCTGCTGTCTGCCTGAGCTCACGGCGGAAAACCTGGACAATCCACGTAGTTAGGGACCTTGAGGAACTCTTCATATAAGTCCATGATTTCCAGTCTTATCAATGTAATTACCAACCAGGCCTCTACCCTTAATCACATACCAAACTAAAATATTGACAGAGTACTAACTAGCACTTTAAAGCTCACTGAGCTAAATGCACTCGTAACAGTAACTTCAGAGGAGTATTGCCTGCATGTGTAAGTGACCAGTTTGAGCTACACTGTGCACAGGCATCCCATAAATAGCTGCCCTCCCTGGGACACAGACACCATTTTCAGAAGTGCTCCCTTCTCAAGGAAACACTTCCCAGAACGGCAGCGGTGCTGCAAGCACCGGCCTGCCCCTGGCCACTCTCAGCCCCCATCAGCAAATACTTTCCTGCAAAGGGGTGTTCTACCCGCAAAGCTCTCAACATCACTCTGTAAAATGACAGTTTCCAAACTACGTGTCAAGCTTTTTACTACTTTTCACAAAATAGCACCAAAACGCTGCCGCCATTCTCTCTCCATAAATATCACACGTGAGCAGCGCCTGGTGCTGTGGAGCTACAGCTACAAGTCCTTAGCAAGCAGTTCAATTTCATCCAGCAAGAAGTCCATGTCCTCTCGACTAACTTGCGGGCTGATCACCACCTGGCGGAAGAAGTTGACTTTGCCTTGGTGAGGTTGGTACCCAAGCATCATGCTGCCCTTCTTCATCATCCTTTCTTTAATTATAGGAGCAATCTGAAAGTAGAGATAAAAGAGAGTTGATGTCACACTCAGAAATAAATCAGATTTGAGCAGGAACTGTATTTTGTGACTTAACAAAGTTTTTTTGAAGTGTCTGAGTTTTGCACCCCTTGCCTGCCTTCCCACTGCCTGCCCCAAGAAACACTAAAGCTCAGAACTGCAGGTTTAGAGGCAGACTGTGCATTGAGACCCTCAGGTACTGGGACTCCTGGAAGAATCAGACCAAGATCTAAAACCCTCAGAAGCCTGCTGCTTGGGCCATTCATCAGTGACACGGGAAAGCTTGCGTTAAGGTTCCTAGTCTTCCTGATTTACATCAAAGGTTTGAACTCAGGAAGAACATTAACTGCAGCTGGTGAAAGGCAGGGTTTCTCTCCTTGCGCTAACTAGGCTAAGCCTGACTACACGCCCTTGATGGCCCTTCTCCCACCACATCTGCAAAGCCACTCTCCCTAGAGGACACTCTCCATTGAACCCCTGTGAAGCTCAAGCTGCCAAAGAAGTCGGTGTGATACAATATTAAGGGAGAAGGCCTGATCCTGGAGCGTAAGATTTCATTTCTTAGACTTAAGGTTTAAGTAGCATTTGGCTACACCACTCTTGCGTCAAATGAGATGAAATCTCATAGGTGTCTCACTGCAGAAAAAAACCATGAGTAAGATTGGCAGAGTCAGGTCATTATAGCTGAACAGTTGATCTCAGCCCAGCAGGGCTATTAACCTTGTCCAATTAATCTCGTGCTTAACTTTAAGCATGTGAGTAGTTTTGTGTTCTCATGCTTGAAATCGGTCATAAGCTTAAATGCATTGCTGGATTAAATAGTCTGTTCCTTGGAAGAATAAATAAGTATTTTGACAGAAGTAGTATTTTTTAAAATGTGTTGCATTTTAACATATTACTAATAACACTAATGTATTTCAGAACAGCGCGTTCCTTTTTTACCTTTTGTGACGGTTTGACTTTGAACTAAGCAAATAGGTGTACGACCTAACCTTGGTTTCTGCATTAATTTATTTCAGCTCTAAAAGTTAGTGCCAGAAACTACCACCTGATCTGCAAAAAAGAAAAATGATGCCACCAACCTTGCCTTAACAGCTTTATTTTTACATGGCACGTTTTAGTAGGCAAGTTCCATACAGTTTGCTTAGATAGAAACAGCTAAGCTTTTCAACACAAACGGCCTAGCTTTCCCATACTGGTTTAGTGGTACATGTCTAAATTACCATTGTTTCAGAATGTAGATTGAATTCAGAGGAGTGTTTATGGTTCTAACTTAATTTTCCTCTCTGATTTTGGTTTATCTTTGTGACAAAGCTACGTGTTTTATCTAGTGTTTGTTTTTTTAAGCTGTGAGAGTGACGGAGTCAGAATTCTAATTGAAGTCCAGAGTGTGACATCAGTATGAATTATGCATGTGAAAGCAATTAATATCCTTCCAGAATGCAATGTGCAATCAGAATTTTTTTTTATTATTTTCATATTGCTGCAAGCAAAATATTAGAAGTAAGGTGTGAAAGTAGCTCTGATAAACATTTGGGAAACAAGATGATAACAACAAGGACAGGAACACTCAGAATTACAGCAGAAATGTTAAGAGGCATACTGCGATACCTTCAGTCACATTCAATAGCACCTTTTTCCGTAAAATCCATAAAATCTAATGTGGAGCTCCAGGTGTTCCTCCTGCATAAAGATCCTAATGGAAGCTACCAATGAAATCACAATGCTGCGTGTATCTGCAATGCGTACATCATTTAGAAATAGAAGTCATCAAACATATCCCTATACCATCACCCACCTGGGTTTCTATCTGCCTAGGAAATGGTTCAATTTTGTTTTATAGCTCAGAGTTACTTCAGACTAACCTCATTTAGTCCATACTCAAGAAAAAAATAAACAAACACTGGTGTTTTGCTTGGATAGAGATGGTAGCTATTTTGCATGAGACAGCCTTCTTCATTCTGCGAAGTATGTTACTCAGCAAACAATTCTCTCTGCTTCAGATCAAATATTCCAAACTGCATCCTAACAAACCGCTGAAGGCAGTTCTGTGCAGTGCTAACGCTAGGGCAAAATCTGGGCCTTATAACCGTTCTTGCGCAATTTGCCAGTGGCGGAGTCAAATGGACAGACTCTTGGTTGGGAACACTCCTGGTTACGCGCACTAGTGAATGGACCTGCAACACACGGTCCCTTCAAGAGTGAATAACTCCGGCATGATAAAATTCTCCTACTTCTAAAGTTTGCATGTGTTGAACCCTTTAACAGCACATGAGGCTATTAAGAGCTCTACTCTTCCGGTTTTGTTCATGCCAGCTATGGGCTGAGATAGCAATGACACTGTGACAAAGCTCGGAAGACCTTGTGCCCAGGAGGCATAGTGCTAGGCACCATACACGTAGAGAAAAGAAAAAATTCCTCCACCCCTGTATTTGACAAGAACCCCCAAGCGACTTCTGCTCATGGAATAAAGACACTAGTGCGAGGGGAGAAGTGAATTCTTCTTAATATACTTTCTCAAGCTCTTCTTTAGGATTCAAATCCCTATGGCAACTTTTAGCCTTTATTGATGTTCCATCAGAGTTATTTCATCTTTTGTATCACACTATTGATTCTGTTCATCTCAACACCCACTGCTCCACAATCCATCATCCCTAAATGTGCAGTAGCACAAATGGAGACCATGAAAGCAAAAACATTTAGCGCTTCAGTAATTTGAGGACTGTAAATACACTGCATTTCAGTAGGTCTTCTCTCATGGAAAGGAAAGGTAGAAAAATCTCACTTTCATTATCTCATTCATCCTCCATGCTAATGAAGTTGTCCTCTTAATTTGAAGTGCATCCATCCCTTTTTGAAGGCAAAGCAAACACTTCCTACTTGAAAGAAACAAAACAAAACAAAACATAAAACTATCTTATGGGCTTTTGACTGGATTCTTTTTCGGAAGATTTTCCATCAAGTATTTTGCATGTCCTATTTGCCAACGTGATGCAGTCGGTGTAACAAAACCATCAGGGATCCTATCCACAGAAAGCAGTAAGGAACAGAATGTATGCACAAACGCTTAAGTACATGTCTTACAAAAGGATCATCGAATGATACATGCACGCTAAGGCTTGGACTTGAGGAGCACAGGGAATGACTGCTAACTGAAAGTAAAGGCAGCTACTACTTTGCAGCAGAAAAATTAGACCTATGAGAAACTAATTGCCTAGTGAGGAGTTCAATGAGTTTAATTCCCACTGAAGTCAATGAGACCTGAGAATGCTCAAATATCAGAAAAAGCGGAACAGCCCCATTCAGGATAGGCTCCGCGGAAAGCAATTTTGTGAGAGTGAGATTGCTTCACCAGTCCAATTATTTTACTACGGAACTTACTTCAAATTGTAAATCTAATTCTTTATGTGGCCCGTCAGTGGAACAGTCTCAGAATTTTAAGTGTAATGTATCCTAAAACTGAAGTAATCTTCTCTCCTTTGCTCTCTTCACCTCTTCCTTCCCGCCGCTGGCCTCCCCTGCCAATCCGCCCTGGAGATTATTCCAAACGCTCATTTCAGCAGCGTATTAGCTATCAGACATGCCCTTCTTCCACCTAGGAAGGTGGGGAGGAGGTGCAGCGCATGGAAGGCCATCCTGCAGCAGAGCTGCGCACATTGCACTGTGCAACCAGAGGCCCAGGGATCTGCTTCCTTGTTCTACTTGCTTCAATAGAGGAATCAGCACCTACTGGGTTTAATTAGCCTCTTATTTTTCTGCTCTAATGTTGTCTCTGACAATTGCAATTAACAGATATGCTGAAAGTGCAAGAAAGCTCAGGTTGAACAACTGCAGAATAGCTTGCTGATAGTGGAAGACTACGTCCAACCTTGGTTATGAATTTCTTTCTCCATGCCCTCCCTTAATCTTTAAGGGATCTCATTTTAGACCTAATCCAGTCATTTCAAACTGTCCCATCACAAATGATTTTCTATGCCTCTAAGACTGTACCTCTGTTACCTAAATGCTACTTGTACTGCTGTCATTCTCACAGGCTCTAGTTGTATTACTCTAGTCATACCAGATGTTGACATATCGCAACAGCTTTTCCAAACTGTAGGCTAGAGGCTATACTCTTTAAAAGCAACATTTTGTAAATTTTGTATTTAAACACTAAGGCAACAGGAATGAGTTGTAAATTGATAACAGTGCTGGGTAAAAATATTCTGCTAAGCAATGAATTTACAAAAGTATTTTGCTTCAGGGGAAAAAAAAAAAAGAAATTGTGAATTTGACAAATAGCCCAAGTGAAAAGATAGCATTAGCCACAAAAATACAGAAACTAGAAGAGCCTAATGGTTCTCTAAATTTTTAAAGTAAAAGTATTTTGAATATTTGTTTCAAAACACTGTTTTCAATTAAATCTTAAATTCAATTGGAAATTGACCCATTTTTATTGCAGTAAGTAGGAAAGGACTGGGGAAACAGAAACTAAGCAAATTGTTTCATTTTAGCTTGTCTGAAAACTAAAATTCTTTCTGGTCAACTAAAACCAAGAATTGCTTCCAGTTTCTTAATTCAATGGCCAAAGCAAAAAATCCATTATTTGTACAACCAGAAATATGTAGGATCAAAAGTGCTGACACTGCTTAACTGAAACATCTGTAGAATTTTTGGCTCCCAGAAAAAACAGAAAGTATGGGAAAATTCGCAGGACTGCCTGTTCCGTCGGCAAAAATTTGGCTGGGAATCTCATGTGAACAGCTTCGAGTAGCGTGGATGACTAAACGTGCTAGCCCAGCAAGTGCTACAAAGTCAGAATACCTATAAAAACTGGTGTTAATACTGGCAACTACTATCAGAAACATTTTTTTTCCAAATCTTTTGGACAGTCCCCAGGTCATTGAGCATCTATGCAACATAAAGCTGAAGAGGTGTTTTCCAGCTGCTGGCAGAAGCGACTCCTAGTCACCAGAACCCCATCCTGCTCCTCCTGAAATTAATTTCAAAACTGCCAAAGTCTTCAATGGAAGCAGAATGCAATTATCTAAATTTCCTCCTTATGTGTCTGCTTCAGGTGGCAGTTTGCAAACAGCCTTCAGCTTTAACTAGAGAAAGCCACACTTGCAGTAAATCAATAACCTTTCCAGGGATCCACAAAAGCAGGCTAGACAGTGTTGGAAGGACAGGAGCATATTAGCAGCTCAAACTATTTCTCTTCCTCAAATACAGCCTTGATGAAACTTTCTGAAGTACCGAATACTGCACTAGAAATTGGCTGAAGATTTGTAGCTAGAAGAAAAAAGAAAAAAGTTGCCCTTTTGACAAAATGGAAACATCACATTCTCATGATTTCACAAAAATGGAAAACACATTTTGTGTTCTTACCTCAATTATTCCTTGCAATGGAAGACAAGTTTATAAAGAACAGTCTCTCTCATCTAACCACAAAAATCTATTCTGGCTGCCCCGGAAGGGGCAAATTTTCATTTGGAAGTTCATGATTGTTACTTAAAAGGCAACTTATTGCCTATTCAAAGTCTGACAAGTTATGCTTCCTGCAAGAAATGACCAGTTTGGATTCATGTATGTTCATAAGAAAACAACTATTGTACAGCAATTGCCATGCAAAAAAGTAAACAAAACCCCAATTCAGTGAAGTATTTGGACACAATTTTAAACTTTTACATATGGGCTATTGAGTTCAGTGGGTCTTCACAATATTGTGTCTTATCTTGCCCAAATGACAGCACAGTGGTTGTACTGGATACAGACTCAACAAAGAGGACTGGTCCCTAACCCTGCCAGAGCTGTTTGGACAAATCATCTCCTGTGGGTAACAGGTTTCTCTTTCCCTTCACAGGAGGCATGTAACCCTTCAGGGCAATGAAGTCTCTAGGTGTTCATACATGTAATTGTAATCGGCCCTGATACCTGGTGGGTGCTCTGTAGGCTGCTGTGATATATATTAAATAATTGCTGTGCCAAATAGGTCTCACAAACATCTGTCACAGCGTATCATCTGCTGCATTTCCCAGTGTGACTGCAGAAGGTAACTTTGATATCAATGATACCAGTCAGTATTAAGTAAGAACAGTAGCTGGCATTTTAGTATCGATCATTGGATGCAATACAAATGAACAAAACACTTTTCTTGGTTGGCTGTAATCACAAATCTAGGCTAAACACTATAAACATTTGGAAGTAATAGTGCTTTCAACATATTCTAACACTGAGAAAGTATACCCTCCACTGTTAAATATCTTTTCTTGCCTTGTGCTGCAGCATCGGTTGCTGGCTTTAAAACAACAGGCTTTTTCCCTTTTGGTGATAATTAAAAACAAACTCAGACCATTTGTCAGCTGTCATCCCAACCGGGACAATCGAAATACCAAATATTTGCACACCCAAACACAGCTTTGTTCCTGTAGCCAAGGCACTCTGTAAAACCCAAACATGTTTTTCTTTTGTCTAGAATTTGTTCTGGGCCCACATCCCTAAACCACTAATAAATTATTGCGGTACACTATTGCGCCAGTGTTCCCCTTGTGCCACACCAGGCAACAAAAGGAGAAATAAGCGCATTTGTCAAAACAGCAGTAACTGCTTCCACATACTTCGGAGCAACTAACATATCAAAGGAGAACAGATGCTGCTGTATTTTTGTCCTGATACCGACGTTCTCCATGTACCTTCGACTCAGGGCTGTGCTGTACGCCTACGCTATCACATTTTGCACGTCATCTTCTCACCCGTGGCTTTTTGCCAGAAGACACATTCATGAACCCCACAAATCACTCAAAATGATCTAATAGGAGATGGTGGGTTGGCTTTGGATTTTGATTGCCTTAAATGACTTATTTAATTGGTCTTTTACACACACACAAAAAAAATAGCCTTCAGATAAAGGCTTCTACATTAATGGTGTGTATCTCTGAGAAAGAGGCGGCTGAACAGACAGCACCCAGAACAGAATCAGCACTTAAAGATGTTTGTGTATGGTTTTACTTACAGCTAGAAGGTACATTGGTGAGCAACATGGCTTTCCAGGTGCACAGTCCCATGTCCCATGCTGTCTGAGCACATGTGGCTTTTCAAGACAATTCACGTGCATTTCCTATTATTTTTCTGTCATTTCTGTGGTGCTTTACCGAGGTCTTATTAACAAGCCATATGGAAAGCGTAGGCATTAAGAAAACTCCAAAGACTAGCACACAACGTTATGGATCCACTGCTCTGATCTGTTTAAACAGTAGCAAGAGAGTTGAGCGCTACTGGTTTTATAAAAATACTTGTTTTAAAAGCTTTCAGAGTGTACACGAGGTTCTTCCACGCAACATTTTGTTATTCTCCATTTTAGTGTCTAGGTTTTCCAGTCTTTCAACCCTGCCAAAGACAAGCTCCTTTTCTCCATCCAGGATGAAAGGGTAGCTTGTTATCTTGAAAGCAAGAGTAACTAATAAAAAAAAAAACCCAACCTTTTTAGTTTATATGCATAGGGATGAGCTTCTGTTCTACTCCATTGGGGGAAAAAAGAAATCACAGTGCGACGTGAACGCCTGGGGCTGGGAGGAGCACTTTACACAAGGAAGATTACATTATATGGTGACACAAGTTCCCAAACTTGACACACTTCAGGTGTAGAAAAAGCAATGTTGCTTCAGAAGCTTGAAATGATTCCCAACTGTTAAGATCTTATTTACTACTTGCACCAGTCAGCTTCTGACATAAGGTAGCAGCACCTTCTGTATTTGCATTACAGTAAGGATTAAAGAACAGTAACATGTCTTTGCTCATATTCTTTAACCAGATCTAAAGAAAAATGAACATTTCAACAAAACTAGATATCTTTTGTGGTTTGTTTTTTTTTTTTTTGTCCTTAAAAACATCATAATGACCTCCTCAGAGTGTGCTTACAATCTATTGGGAGGGATGAGGGGATGGTGTCTACCATGACCCAGACTGCTACCACAAAACCAAGGCTGCAGTCTGATCTGATCACCGAATTTAACAAAGAAAATTATCCCCTTTCCCCCTCCACCCAGTGAAATATAGGACTCATAACTGACAGTTATTAGAATTGTTTTTCTTACCTGAGATTCATTTATTTAAAGCCTGATCTGACCATGAAATAAAGGCCACCAAACCCTTCCACGTGGAGCCCTATCAAAGTCAAGAACACTTTTTCCGTGTACAACTTGTCCCAGGAGAGTGGTCATTCCAGCTCAGCCTTCCTCCTCTCCTCATCCCCAGTAAGCATGTTTTCCTTTTTTTTTAATCCACAACTTAAATGCAACATATGCTACAAACCTCTGTGCTTAAATGCACTTTCAGGAAACTGAAAGAACAAAGCAGGATCCCTAGGGTATCAAAATTCACAAATTTTCTTGTGGTCTGAAAGGGTGGAAAGTGAAGGGAAAATAATGATTTGCACCCACAAGTATTTGCAAACCAAAGAACCAAAATATAGGTAATTATGATTCTTAAAAGTCTTAGCTAAATAGAACTAGACTGCAGTCAAACCCTAGATAATTTAAGGGCAGCTGGAGGGGGAAAGGCACACTGGGCTCAAAATTTAGCATCTGTTTTGCAGAGATTTGTAACAATATACTTACCTCAAAAGGAATACATGGAATAAAAAATTTGCTAACCTCGGGCCTACCCTACACCGTATAGATATGGCTCAGCATTCAGAGGCACAGATTAAATCCTCTAATCCTGTACACCAAATTGCTTTGAGAACCTTATTCTTTCACCAGTCTGACCAGGTATTCACTCTGGACCATTGCAAATGTCGTAATTGCCTTAGTGCCACAGCTACCTATAAATCACACCAAAAAGGTAAAAATGGTACAATTAGAAGGAAAATAGCAGGGTGAAAAATGGTGAAAATCTTGCACGTTTTTGTCAGGCTTCCACACCAGCACACATATTTTGACAAGAGAGAGCGAGCGAGGACAATCTTTTGATTTTTGAAAGCAGTTACGATCTACTATATAAAACTCATCCATTAAAGTCTGCTAGATTTCACTTCCTTTATTGAAAAGGTTCTGCAGAATTCAATAAATACAAATAACCTTCCTACAAAATTTATAAAGTCTCCAATTGATCAGTGGCTCCAGAAAAGACTCTCTACGTTAATCAACATTCACCGACAGAAGTCTGCCATTGAAGTCGCGGGGAGTTTTATAGCTGAATTCACCTGCAGTAGAGTTAGACTAACATATGTTTCCTTATAACTCTATCAAATTTGAAAGGAAGGTCTAAATAGCTGCTGAATGGATATCAATCTATCTCAAATATTTTCTACTGCTTTTAGAGGAACTCTCCTCAGTTATAAGAAATTTTATAAGACTTGTAGATATTTCTGACCATACTGACACCTTTGGAGAGTAACAAGAAATTCCTCCCTTGTAGGCATGATAAAGAAACGTATTCCATCTCAATCCTCTCGAGACGCCTACAGTTAACAAGGAATCTGTGCTTAAATATCTGAAACACAAAATGAAATCTGAAGTTCTAGAAAAAACTTTGTAGATCAGCAGACATGAAGGAGTAGAATTTCCTCCCCCATTCACCCCCACAAATATTTTTGACACCACTCACAACATTACACAAAATACGAAGACTGCTTAATTGAGCAGATGATGCAAGCTACACACTTTTTCTGTGGCATTATTAGTAATTGATTTTTTTTCTGAACTTCTCTTAAATTTCTTAGCAAGCAACAGTAAGGAAGGGCAGTTTTACATGAAGAAAGGACAAAGAGTTCAGAGCCCAACCCTTTTTTCCTCTATTTGCAAATTCAATGTTTTCTTGCCATTTCTTAAAGAAGCATTTGATGCAGCAGGAGGGAAGTGCAGCTCCCCTCTCCAACTTAAGTTGGTGATAGGAAACAGAAGAGCACTAATGTAATAAGTAGATACTCATTTAAGTGGAGGCAAGCATAAGATTTATTGACCTGAGAGCAAGAGGTCAATATTTATTCAGAGAACAATAAATCTTGATACTTGGTTCTAACAGATGTTAATCCAATGTATTATTAAATCCATCCCATTAAAACTAATTAGATTGTGTGTCCTCGTGAGCCTTGTTGCCAATAGTTGTTAGTATTGCAAGGGTCATAATTACTGTGCTTTGATAATTAAATCATATAATTTCCAATAAAATTAAATATCTGGGGATAGAAATACTTATTTTTCTCTACCATGACTATAACTGTACATTTCATTGGGTTCTTCCTTCATGCTGCTCTAGACCTTCCTTCCCTTCTTCTGCCAGGATCAGCACAGCTAAGGAATCAAAAGCTCTGTTTGAACTACACCATTTTTTAAACTTCCTCATTTGTCTTAAAAACCTGATACTCCTAAAGCCACATCAATCTACTATTCATGCACTAGGCAGGTAAGGAGCAGGGGGACAAATTAGTAAGTAGCTGCTGTCGGGGGGAAACGAGAAAGGGAAAAGAAAAGGAGTCATACTCCTAAGTATAAGTGAAAAATTCCTTCTGTTTTGGAGTTTTACAGTGCTTTCCATCCCCACATTTCAATGTACTTCATAAGAGGAAATACTATCATTTTCATCTTAATCTCTGGAAGGAACTGAGGCACACAGAAAGGAAGTAACGACCAAGATCTTAAGCACTCAGGTCCATTAATGAGTTAGTGAGCAGGACAGGGTATTTTTAGTGCAAATATGTCTTGCAAATACTCTTGCAGAACATACACAAACTTGCTGCCATTTGGGTCAAAGTGTTTTCCTTCCTGAAGGAATCACAGCTGAATTCGGGCATCAGGGTGCAATGCAGAGTGCCCTGCAATCAAATCCTGGTCACTCCATCTTCTTTATGCCACATACATCAGTAAAACAGACCACAGTTCCCAAATTTCAGCTCCATATATTGACTTATATTGATCCTTGGAAGTATTTTTCCATCAGGACCTACATTGTTTACAGAAGGTAGATGTTTATTTCTGTGTCTCACACATAAGGGCAATAATAGCTTGAGAGGAAGCGTTAGGTGCATTGAACTGTACATCACGTGTTACCCAGAGACATGGCTTCTAGCACTGAAGGTAAAACATGGAAAGCAGGACTCAACCCCCAGCATTTTGGCAGTCTAAAAGTTAGACATCTAGCCTAAGCTAGTTATCTAGGCTTTGTCCTTAATTAACGGAGAAAAAGAGGCACCTCTAGAGAGTGATTCATCTCATCTTTGAGTAGGCATCTAATAGATGGGCTCAATTTAGAAAAGCTTCTCTCCTCCTCCATGGGCTTCAGTAGAAGACCTCTACCTAAGTTTTAGATGGCTAAAGCAAGGTAAGATGAAGTCTATGCAGACATTTTCTCTTAAATCAAAGATATCTAAAATCCACATTCCTCTACTGTTTCTAGGCTATGGAACTGCTGGATAGGCCCGAGAGCTGCACTGGTCACAGCATAGAGAGAGGATATCCAGAGTACAAGCAGAATCAAGGGGAACCAATGGTCCTCCGGTGACTAACATGGTGAATGTGCATTAGGTGATGTGATTAAAGACTAACCACAGAAAACACAAAGATCCAGCAAGGATCAGAGAAACAACAAGCAGAGGAACTCTAGTAACCTGGTCAGTGAAAATGGAGCACATCGTATTGACTACTCCTCTGACTATCAGAGGACGCTTGCCCCTCGTATGGAACCCACAAAGAGAAATAAATGAAAAACTCTCAAAGGAATGTCAGGCAAGGGGTGCAATACTTACTATGGGATGCAGAGGGATGGAAATTCTGGGACCGTAGAAAACATATACATCATGTATTTTTTGTGTGTATGTGCATGCACACACATGTGCGCCTATTGCAATATGTGTACTAGCTGGACCTGTGGACAGGGAACCACAGTGGCCTCATACATGTTGGGCTGGAAAAGGAGAAATGCTCCTGGGTCCCAAGGGCACCTGGATTTAGCCACCTTCTGACACTGTACTTAATTGCCACTGCTCTGAAGTCTTTTCTGTGGTTGACAATTGACAGTCGACAATTTTCACTGAAATGGTGAGGATGTGCTTTGAATCATTTTCTATATATAAGAACTCATTTGCATTTGATCTCGGGAGCATCCCACTGGTCCCATACATGCATACTGATCATTAGAAAGCTCTGTCTTCGGGGTGGAGGTTCATCTGACATGAACTTAAAATGGGACTTCAGACTAGGATTAAATCCATGTATGCTTTTACCTCGTTATCCTATCATATGTTAAGTTCTTTAGGATCAAAAACTGCAAATGCACAGAATGAGACAATGTGAAGTTTGCATTTCTGATTCTGTTTGAGAAAGAACCATCTTTAATCAAGAACAGTTGTGAGAATACGTGCTAACACCATACTAAGGGCGTGCCTCAGCTCTCTTGACGCTATTTCCCTTCTACATTCAGAGCCAGTTTTTATAAATTTAGTGCACACAAATCCCTTTGGTGCACTGTTGCCAAGCTGGCTATGTGTACATGCAAAGATCCATTTTTCACGCATACACAGATTATTTGCATGCGTATATTATATGCATGCAAGTGTATACATGCAGCTGTGTAGGACCAATTTAGAACAAAAGTCAGACTTGCAGTGGACTCCAAAAAACACAAACACAAAAACCACGCCAAGGAAAAAACTCCATCTAGTACGTGACACAACCTCCATCTCTCCAACGTGCTACAGAGCAATTGACTCTCCACATCTAGCATGGCTACAGGCTACTGCCCTCCTACAAGCTTCAAACTGTTGTTATTTTACTTCCCCTCAGATGATTCTCATTATAACCGGGCTGAGTGCTGAGTTAAAAAGTCAGTGTATGAATCATATCATCAACTCAGTTGTCTGGAATCTTGCTTTTCCGTGCATTTCCTCATTGCTACACAGATCAGCAGTGTAAAACATGTTGTAGCTGCATCAAATTTCCTTTTGCTCTTTTTAACCCTACAGTTGCCTGTAAGCAGATACTTATTTACTGTTCCTCCAGCTTCCTAACCACCGATGATCTGTGCCTTCACTGCCTGCCTCGCAGAAGTCGCAGAGAGTTACAAATATTTAGCTTGAGGTTATTGCCCGAGGGGGATCTCTTTATCCAGCTTCTAGGATAAGGCCTCAGCAATGAGCGTGTTCTGTTCAGGAAGGAAAAAAAGATGGCTCTCAATTTAAGCCATGCCTTTGCTCCACACAACATTACATCTCCTCAGTCTTTCCACACATGAAGGTGGCTCCACAGCACCATATCTTTTGCCACAGCCATCCTCCTGTGCTGGAGGACCAGGAGGGTTGTTTCTATTAGCTTTTAACCCTGCCAGAGGAAGGATGTATGCACGAGAGTGGCTCTGAGCACTAGTCCTGAGATAGGCTTCTGCTGCCTTACTTACAGACATACACAGAGGACAAAAAAAAAAAAAAAAAGCTCCCAGCTATTAAGACTCACTATTTATGTGGCACCCTCCTCCTTTCAACTGTTCATTTGAACTACTCTGTTGTCCTATAATGGCTATAGTACAGTCCGGTGTGTTGTACAATGGCATCTTACAGTCCCATGTGTAGTACTTTCCCCTTCTACTACCTAAAAACTGCACCGATATTCTCTACCTACCATCACTCTACACAGTATTGTACTAGCTTTCCCCATGTCCCTAATCTGTCTAAATCCATCTATCAGTCTCCATTCCTGAAAACTGTACTTTGATTTTTTAGTAAAAGGAATATTTTTGACTGATTCTCTTCAGTGGAATGCATTTTTCCAGTTACAGAATGCAAAATACATCTTGAAATCTTTCCCTTTGAAGCCAGTAGTATTCCCAAGTTACAGGATTAGAGTAGCTTTTGTAATTTCAGGGTGGGCAGTACGGAAACAGTTTCTGTTCGGTTTGTTTTCAGTCTTATAAAAATCTGTAATCATGTTTTCAGAGTAGTGCTCCCCCTTTTCCATTACTATCTTTTATTATCCTCTGGTAATCGATTTGTACATTCAGAGACCAAGTTTCAGTCCGTAGCAACTATTTTAAGAACTGGTACATTTGAATTCCTGTATTGTGGAAACAACACTAACCCCAGCTTGAAATTATGGGACATTTTATGAATATTTCATGATCACACAGACAGAAGTACTTCCAATGAGTTTATCAAACAACTGATTTAAAAATCACAGTTCCAACAGGATATATGAATTTAGCAGCACCACCAAGCACTTTCATTTCTACCTGAA
Organism: Grus americana; assembly: GCF_028858705.1. NCBI lineage: Eukaryota > Metazoa > Chordata > Aves > Gruiformes > Gruidae > Grus > Grus americana. The sequence continues at coordinate 124,448,892 of NC_072853.1, read as the reverse complement.
TCTTTAAGAAGATTCTGCTAAATAGATTAATCATTCATGGACAGAGGAAAAAAAGTTTAAAAGCTTGGCAGGAAAAGTGGTCAGTCTCATGTGCTTTCATTTTCCATTGTCAGCTGTGACTTTGGGAAGCAGAAGAGAGCACACAACTTGGACTGCTTTTGATCACCATCTAGTGCATGAATTAAGGAACTGCACACATTTAAGGAGTGACTTCCCAATTTAAAGTTAGCAACAGTAGGATTAACAGTTCTTTTCATCATTTTTAGAATACCTCAGATAGGCTTAACGAACTTGAAAAAGCAGGAATTTCCAGATGCCCCTAGCTGCCTGATAAAAGCCAGATGTTTCATGATGACACTGTTTTCTGTGACTACGATGGTCTAGGGATATAAAGAAAGCAAGACCTGCATAGTGAAGTAGTATCTTTTTCAGGCCAATTATTTAGTGAGAAAAAGCAACATGGTTTCAGGCAAGGAGTCCTTTCTTCAAGTCTCCGTGTCTTTTCTAGGTGTCTAGATGCTACACTCATTTCATTGCTGTCTGATATTTTGTTAAGATTGTCAGAAATACTATTTGCAACATTTTTCACTTACAAAATGAATTGAGTGTGTTGTTATAAACTAAAACCCACGAATTGCACTTCAACATTCATCCATGCAATGGGGACTTCAAGGCTGGTAAATAGTAAGACAACTGGTCAAAGGAAGACCACCAGTACCATTGGGGATGAAAGTCCCTGGCAGCTTTAGGTTTTGATCATTGCAGATGACTCAGGATAACTTGGAAAATGCTTTCCAACAGCACTGGCCAAGCCAGGCCAGACCTCAGCTGGTAGCTTTGCCTTTCAGAAAGCATGTTGTGACTCAAAAGGCAGAAACTCACTATCTTCACACCGAGGAACTTAAACTAAAACAAAACAGAAAACAAATCTTTACTGAAACAGGGTCATACCTTCAATATTAAATAATAATACCGTACATTTTCACCAAAGATGAGCAGGAGGAATTTCAATAGACAGTTGGAAGAAGCCTTTGCCGGTAGATAACAGAAGAGCCTTCTTTTTAAAAGGAAAAATACTACTTCCCACCCATTTTCTTGTGAGGCCAGGTCAAGGAGCAGGCAAAGATACTTTGACACCAGTAGCCTATAGTCACTGTTACACAATATCTACCCATGTTAAAATCCACACAGAGCAACTAGTCAGGAGAGATATCTTTAGGTATCCCTTCACATCTGAAATTCAGACCATCAGCTGAATTGTCACTCAGGAAAAAAACCAAAACACTCAACTGCTGTTAAAACTGTATACTAACTCCTCAAACATTATTGGATTCAGACCCCATATAGGACACTCAAATACCTAGGAAGGAGAGAACTGTAAAATCTTTACAAGCAGCTTCATATTTTATTAGACACTGACCTCTCGGTGACAATTATTCAAAATATCTTATGCAAAATAACTTTCTAGTCTAAACCTTGTAAGTAATACATAATTTTAAACAAAGGATTTTTTTAAAAAAAAAAAGACAAGAAAAGAAAAGAAAGACAAAGCTAGTGCTGCCTGGAAAGTAGGAGATAACTCATGCTTGCTATAGTTTATTCTTTAACAGCTCATGCTTTCAAAACAGAGCTGGAAGTATTACTGAGGAAATTATGTTGATTTAAGAACTGGAAGAAATTTCCTCCCCTCCTCAAACACAGGGGTTTTTTTCCCTGACTGCACCAAATAGACATTAACAGCGTGTGCACTAATTAGCAGTTCCAACATATTACTGTTGTTCTGGTGCCCCCCAATGGTCACCTGGCTTTACTACTAGCTACGGCTCAAAAACCATTCTCGGAAAAGCTACAATCCAGATGTAATCCCCAAATGTACGTGCAGGTCTCCATCCGGCTGGACCTGAGCTCCGAGCCCTGACACAGGTACCAGCACTGCAGATTTCCCATAGGTGGTACCCAGAGTTGGGCATGCAGGGCAGGTCCTACGGCCAGGTACTAACCACCATGCCTAACCACTTCCAGCAGAGCACGTTGGCAGCTGGAGCAGTGAGACTTCTGGGTCAACCAACTACTTCATAGTTACTGTTGATTGCGAAAATTAACCTGATTCACAAGCACAGATGTTACATCCAGGATCTCTGTAGAAAACTGCATTATACTAATCAAACTGAGGCATCATTCAAGCAGCTAAGCCACACGGATACCCAGCACTGGCTGTGCCTTCCCTCCCTTCCCCATCTGCCGCATCCCATTATCACACACACTGACCGAGCATGTCCAGACAGTCCCCATCTCATACGACAGTCAGTTTTGCACAGCAACCCATCTCGTCCCGCTCACCAGCAGGGGTGGCGCAGACCCCGTATGATACATCTTCATTTCCAACCGTATCGTGGCACAGAGAAATTAATCATTGGTCTATAAATCAGCACTTCCCTCTGTGAACCGATCACAACCTGACTATACTCACTGCAACCAAAGGAAAAGGATGGTCCCAATCACAAAGGGTGTTTCAAAAGACTTAATTTCCAAAAAACTTCAGGTGGGAAAGATAGATGAAATCTTAAAGCTCTGTAAGAAGAGATTAGATGGCCAAAAGCTGCAATCCTTCAATCAAGAAAGAAGACAGCTTTATCTAAAAGCCCATCTTGGTTTATTGGCAAAGTGAAGATAGCAAAGCAATATTTAACACGTTGAAAGGGGGAAGTGGATCAGATAGCAATCAATACAAATGTGACATGGAGAAAATTTATCAGAAGGAAAAGAAATCCTTGATTGACGGGACTAAGGAAAAAAGAAACACTTTAGTATGTACATTAGAGATGAGTGAAGCCCTACCTATGCTTAATCATTAAAAATGCAGGCAAGGCAGAAGTGTTCAATAAGCTTTCAATTTCTGCAGGGAGAAATTCCTACCACAAATATGATAAACTTTCCAAGCCATCAGCAGCTATCGGGATGTTAAAGACCTACTGAGGGCAATTACTTAGACCTACAGGCCTGGATGACTTGTACCGAGATTAAAAAAGGCTCACTGAATCTTTGCATAATTTTGGGGATACCATGGAAATTTCAGAAAACAAGCACCAGTATTAGAAGTGGTAAGGAGACAGACCTAGTGAAATAAGGATTCTTAAGCTAATATGAACAGAAAGTTTAAAAAAAAAAACCCACTAGAAACACTTGCACTGGATTTAATTTATAATGAATTAAAGGGTAAGAATATATAGTCATTTTAAAACTGATAGAAACAGATTTAAAATTTAGTCTTTTGTGTTCAGTTACATTTATATCTTTGCCAAACACCATTTTTTTGGGTCAGCCTGCCTTCATTATTTTGCTGATAATACAAGTTTTCTTGATGATTTACTTGCACTTAGAGCATTAATAAGAAAGCCTTACACAAGGCATTTAGATGAAAAATAGCAGGAACAATTCACACAGCAGCAGCACAAAAAAATTAGGACCACACAACAGCAGTACAGTAAAAATAAGCAAGATTTGAATAACTAGCATATCTCCACATGTAGTAAATAGGGCATCAATCAAATGGTGCTGCTAGTGAGGCTCCATGGAGATCAGGATTAGCCTTGATGCTAATCCTCATTGTTGGTTTCCTGGAAGTCAATAAATGACAGCTGATATCATTTGTAAGTGAGAGACTCACAAAGGGAAAAGAACTGAGGAAGACAAGCCATCACACAGATCTGCTCAAACCCACTCTAGCACCGGCTTGTCAATACAGCCAAAAGGTAAGTTGTGCATGTAGGGAAAAAAACCCAGACAGCTCAGAATGGATGACTATCCTAAAAACAGTGACTCTGAAAAGACTGTAGGAGTCAACAATAAAACAAAAATCATACGAGCTTCCAGGTCACATATCAGAAACCAAGAATCCTTCCTGGCAAGAAACTGACTTCCCTGCAATTGTTTTTACTCTACATCAAAGCCAAAATCAGCTTTAAAAAGTTCTGTCAAGAGACAGACTCCAAAGTTTTTACATTAGGTCATTTATGTGGATGCTTTAAAACAGTCAGGGCTGCTCTTAAACACAGATCCCCAGATCCTAGGACCACTGGTTAATCTGGAATGTCAGTCTGTTTTCCGTGGCCCAATTGGAAAAAAAAGAAAAACAAACCAAGATGTCTTGACAATTTATTTTGTTCGTGAAATAGTCATTTATACACACAAGAAAAGTTTTCATTTCAGCATTCATCATTGCAATATATATATTTTACAAAGCCTCATCAGCTTGAGCTCCCAAAGAAATACAATAGAAGAAAAAAGTTAATATGATCCACAATTTTACAAACAAGTGCACAAGCATTAAGGAGGCAATTTTGTCTCCACATGCAGTAGTGGAAACTCAGGTGCTGGCAAACAATACATAGTTCAGACATCCACTTTTTTTTTTCCAAATGATAAAGAAAAACTGGAAGGATGCTGATGACAGCTGCGGAAATGATTCAATGGCTAATGAAGACTTAAAGTTGTGAATCTATTTAATTTATAAATAAAAGAATGAGAGGTGGTTTGATGATAGCTTATAAGCAAGTGAAAGGGAAAAATAGAGAAGGCTTTTTTAGTGTGGAAAGGTATTTTTTCACCTTCCTTCCTCCCTTCTCAATCAATTTCCTTTCATACAGGAAGGCTAATTAGCCATTGAAAGAAGGTGCCAAGGAAAATGGTAGTTTTACCATTCCTTGATATTTTCCAGTCAAGAATATATGCCTTTCTAGAAGATATGCTTATACAAAAGTCACTGGGCTACCCAGAGAAAAGTCCCCAAAATACAGAGATGGCCAGGTAATTTCCTTCTGCCCTTAAGTTCTTTTTGATCATAGGCTTCAGTTTTATGGCAAGATGCAAATCAGCTGCAAACATGTAAATTAATTTATTCATTTATTTTCATAAGTCACATGCAGCACCCTGAACCTTGTTAAAAAATGGCTAATACGTTCCTGTCTGGCAGGCATAATTCAGTTTAAGCATAATTTTAAAGGAAAAAGGTAGAACCAGCTGATGCCTTCACGCAGGTCTCTGGACTGACTGCAGCTGGTTCATCTGATCTGCTCCAAAGAGGGAAAGGGGAGAGGAACTGCATTCCCTGTCCAGATGCATCTGTCCTAGCACACACGGTGCACTTCAGACGGTGAGAGCGCAAACATTGTACTGGTAAAGAGCTGCTGCAGCAGGAAAGGGCAGGGAAAGTACAACAGCTTCATTGCCTGTCTGCAGCAGAGCAGCAGAGCATGCTTTCCTATGTGGTACTTGCACTCCTATTCTGGTGCCAAAAAAAAAAAAAAGCATCTTTTGGATTGCTAGGAACAAAGTAAAGACGCTTCCATGCACTACCACTCTTCCACAAAATCTACATCAGCTGTCCAACAAAAGGAGAAGTGTAAAGCCATAAAGGTTTCATTCGTATCCTAATAACAACCACTAAACAATTCTTTGATCAAATATTTGTAACCCAGGTATGTTTGTCATTCTTTTCTAGAAATGCTGCATGTGCCCAAGTGCCCGCATCCTTTGCAACTCCACTCAACATGGAAGTTCCCCACTTATACCTGACAGAACAAATATCATTAAATATCTCCCCAGATAGGTTAACCCAGTGTTGAAATTGTCATCCCTATTTCTGGACTCCAGCAGAAGTTTACCTTTCCTATGAGGTAAAATAAAGGCTTATACTGTTAAGCAGCTTCTGTTTTCTGGGTGATAAGGCAGAAAGATATCTTATCTTGGTTTTGCATCAAATACATAGTAACTCATGCTGTAGGGTCCATTAATTAAGGGTGAAACTCAAAGATTTTATTTTCCTTCTGTCCCATTTGCTATAAAATGGCCAAAAAAAAAATCACTGTGCTATTTATCTTGTAATCACTATTACTACACTACAGCCAATTCATTGCTGTTATTTATTAAGCATGCCAAAACCAGCAGAATGCTAGAAAACACTTGGTTCATTTAGAAACCACAGCAGGTACCAGCTGGCGGGGCAGAACGGTCACGATGCCACCAGTAAGATTTGTAACTGGAGGAAACTTCACTGTATAGTGTAGAAAGGGTTCGTGTACATAGCCACTACCAACAGACCACACTAGCACTCATTATTCATGAGGTTGTCACGTAGTCCACCTGCAATTTCTGATATTCAAGTACCTTTATAAGATATTTAAAGCATTCAGAGAAGCTCCTGTTACCACACCCTTGCAGAGGGAGAGGCTGCACTTCAAAAGGCACCAACCAAGAAGTGGTGGCTTCCATGCCACGTTGCAGTTTTGCTGTGTGCTGAAGCAAGAAAAATCATGCACTAACAATTAAACAACTGCTGAAAATAATTTTTGTTCAGCCACGTTCTTTGCTTTCACTCTCAGTGAGATTCACCCTGTGCAAAGGACCAATGGGAGGGGCAGATGTTACTTTCATCCTACACATGTCCTTCAGCATTGAAATATCAGTTATTAGCAAGGTTAAGGAATATATATAACCATCACGTATGAAGCCAGTGGCTCTGCTGGGCCTTCACCTAATCAATCCCTAGCGCACCCTAAAATGTTCACTGCAAGTGCTCGCCTAAAAATCACCTGTTATCCCCTCATTTGCATTCCTCAGTCATCAACCTCGTTCAGTTGTAACTCCCACTGTACAACAGAAAAGACAAAACCCCTGATCCTCTGAACTGCATACCAAAATCCTCACAGGGATGGGGAGCCACAGCTCAGACAGCTGCAGGAAGGGCAATTCTGGGAGCAGCTTACAGGCGCAAGGTTAAACAATGTGGTGAAACAATGACGGTTCTCACGGAGCACCATTGCCCACCATGAGATGGGACTAATCTGGGCTGCACGGCTGCCTCGCTACCTCTAACCCGGAGGGCTCCAGATCAGACTTCACGCCCTGTACCAGCCCAGTTCTGCTACAATCCCACGATGCAGCCCTGGCAAAAGGAGCCCTGTGATCACAACTCAAGAAAGGCCCCAGGGTCTCAATTTGGCCACGCTTCCTACAGTTTCATTCCAAGTTTTTTTTCTGTCAGTAGGACGCTGCAGCAGTCAACCTTCCTTCCACCACCTTCACATGGGAATAGAATTTATCCCCTGTGCAAACCACAGAGCACCAAGTCCACAAAACCCTTCAGTGACTGCTGTTTTCCTGAGATGAGACTATACATCCTCCCCATACCTACACAATACCACCTGTGCAGCCCCAGGGTTGCAAATTATTGCATTCTCATCACCAAGGGACCAGTTACAATCCTTCAGAGTGCCCCAGGGGCTTCTCATATGAAAGGAGTAAATTCAGAGCTGGTGTGCAGACCAGCTTCACAGACCCAGAGAACATGTTCACTGCCCCTGTGGGACCATTCTGCAGACACCCAGCACAGAAAGGAGATAGCCGTGAGTCGAGTGTACTGGAGACATTATGAAATGCTAATACCTCTGAATGACTGTTTTCCTCATTTCACAGAAAATTAGTAGGTGGAAGGAGAAGAAAAGGGAATTCATTATTCCCCAAAATGCCAAATAAAATAATTTAAGTCAGTGCATTAAAATATGATTGGTGTTTGTTACAAAAAGAAAAGATGATGGGGGAAGAGACAGCTTTTATTCAAGTAAAAACTGAGCACAGAATGAAGCTTCTAGTGACCTCAAGACTCCAGTACTTAGACATTCCTGGGATGCTTCAATTATTGAGTTCCCCTGTGATATATATTGGGTTTCATTTTGATCCACAGGCTATTAAACATGATCTATGACACTTTCAGAAAAGCTGTAGTTTGTAGTTCAGCCTGTAACTCAAACTTTTTTTTTCTTCCATCATTGGTTATTAATGTGCATATAGGACTGAGAGAGCATAATAAAGAGGTGCACAGATATGCAAGAGCACAGTGCTGCTTTATAAGAACATAGTCAATAGGGTCAACCAGAACTAAATTAACTGTGTTGAGTGTCTTCAAACTCTGCTTTCTTATTAAAAGCAGTTTTCTTCACACACAGGCAGAAAAGGCCATTTAAAATATTAGTCAATATGTTCTAACTCCAAAATGAAGCAAAGGAAAGGAAGAATAATTAGTCCTATTTAAGCAGAGGAAAATACATGCTGTTTGGGCAAACAAGTACTATGTAGTCAGGAATCTGGATGCACTAGCTGAAACCAACAAAATACATCAAGAGTATAGCAGTTTGCCATAGCGCAGAATGGAAAATATTTGACTGTAGGCTAAGAATGCATACTGTATTTTTGTCAAAGAATAATCCATAGATTTAGAGGTCACCATTTCTTGGAAAGCATACATTTGCAAGGAATAAGACTGTGTTTGCTTTTGTAGGGTTGTGGATTGGTATGGTTTTTTCCCCTAAAAGTAGCCAAAGACTATTAAGATAGCAAAGATGTTGACCATGTTTATGAGAAACTGGAACATGCAGACTAAATAGAGGCTGGACAAATGGGTTGATGAGAACCTCATGAAGTTCAAAGGGAAATGCTAAATCCTACACCTGAGGACGAACAACCCCCTGCATCAATAAACGCTGGGGGCCACTCAGCTGGAAAGCAACTTGAGAGAAAAGGACGTAGGGGGCCTGGTGGACACCAAGTTGCATGTGAGCCAGCAATGTATCCTTGCCACAAAGGCGGCAAGCGTAGCCTGGGCTGCACTAGGTAGAGCACTGCCAGCAGGTTAAGGGAGATGATCCTTCCCCTCTACTCAGCACTGGTGAGGCCACACCTGGAGTGCTGTGTCCAGTTCTGGGCTCCCTCGTACAAGAGAGACATGAACATACTGGAGAGAGTCCAATGAAGGGCCATGAAAACTATTCAGGAACTGGAGCATCTCTCCTATGAGGAAAGGCTGAGAGAGCTGGGACTGTTCCGCCTGGAGAACAGAAGGCTCCGGGGAGGGGATCTTATCAATGATATAAACACCTGAAGGGAGGGTGCAAAGACGACAGACCCAAGCTCTTTCCAGCGGTACCCAGTGACAGGACCAGAGCCAATGGGCACAAACTGAAATGCAGGAGGTTCCCCCTGAACATCAGGAAACACTTTCACTGTGAGGGTGGCTGAGCACTGGCACAGGTTGCCCAGGGAGGCTGTGGAGTCTCCATCCTTAGAGATACTCAAAAGCCACCTGGACATGGTCCTGGGCAACCAGCTCTAGGTGTCCCTTCTTTGGGGAGGGTTTGGATAAGATGACATCCAGAGTTCCCTTCCAACCTCAACTGTTCTGTGATTCTGTTAACTAGTTTTTCTAAGAATCTAGATACTTCAGTGATACTATGCCTTATTCCATCCTCTCCCTTTTCAAGAATTATTTTCTTTTACATGATCCCGATATGTAAATACATAATCATACACATGTGCATGCATGAGCGCACATACACACTGACATTCAAAAAGCATATATGAACAATTCTAAAATGTCTCACAGTGTTACATCACAAAATATTAAATTTTTCATTTCTATAGCAGCAATGAACAAAAATACAATACTGTTCTGTGTGGCAACATGACTCCAAGAAAGAAGTGCTTATTTTTATTATGCTATTGGGAAATGACGAGAGGTACAAATCAAGATGACATGTTAAAGAGCTCTTATAAGACGATAAACTCTTACATCCATACCTTTTTTTTTTCCTTATTTTATCTGTAAAATATTGATAATTAATCATTAATTTACCTGCCTTTCAAATATGTAACAAGCATTCACTAGCAAGACAGATTCAATGTAAATTCCCTCCAGCTTCCTATACTCTGAAAATAGTGTAATGCTTGCTTTTAAAAAATGTCATAGAGTTGACTTAGTTTTCAGATTAGCTGGTTTTGACTATTAGCATAAGGACAGGCTAATAATAACAGAAAATGTTAAATTATTCTTTGTTCCTGTCTTCACAGCAATGATCATTATTTTTCTTTTCTACCTCGGTCATTCATAGTAGGATATACCATTCCAATGCTTCAGTTTACCATAGTATAACCATTTAATGAAGATGAACATTATCTCCAAATTAGGAGCACTTAGGTATCTTAGTTTTTCAATTCTTCACAAGCAGAGAGAGAACAATTTTCTGAGGTATGTCACCATCTACCTACTTAATTTATACAAACTGTGCCACTTCCACTTAATCCTCCCAAAAAATCACTTTTCTGGAAAAGAAATGGGGTTTAGTTTTACCATCTTGGTACTTCTACAAGCCGTGAGACTTGTAACAATGGATGAAAACGTCCACTGCTCTGGGTAACATGCTGTACAAATTAAATAGTACTGTCTTTGTTCACACAGAAATAGCAAGAAGCACTTATGCAGTGCTTAAGCACCGTTTAGTCAATTGAATCTGTAGCAACAAAGTGCAGAATGCAGTCCCACTGAATCCCCATGGCCTTTGTTTCTGTGATCTTTCAGTTAGAAAATAAAGCTTTTTAGATGCTTCCTATATATAAACAGAAAGATTTATTATGTGTGAAGCTTTTAACAATGCAAAGATTTAAAATCAGCTTGTTTGTTTTCTCTATCTGAACTGAAAGCTAGAATGACCTTCAGATTTTAGCACAAGAGTATGCAAAATTTTTAAGACACTGGACAAGTGGAACTTACGCTTCCCCCGTAAGAAGGGAGTACATCTACAGAAACAATACCCTATTATCATAGGTGATTTCCTTGGGTCCTGAAAGAATGGTCATGTTAGCTAACTAGTCCTGGTGAGATATTTTTTAAACTGAATCAAGTACCATACTTACATATGGCCAGATCACTCCTAGTACCTGAGGTAGCTCTTCACAGACCATCACATACTGTGATGAAAATACATCGTGCCTTGATCTCCCTGAAAGGTTTGGTCCTTTACTTTGAATCTGTCGGACTCTCATGATTTTATTTCCTTACAATATTTTTCTCCACTTTGTCTACCCCCCCCCCCAGCTTCATTTCATGCCATTATATGTATTACCACACGGAGAAATGATTGGACCCTCCATTATCCTTAAAAGGATTTCAAGCAAGAAACAACTAGTGTGAAACCTACTTCACCTCTGGAGAACTGAGCAATCTTGCTCTGCAGGTGGCTCGGGGAAGATGAAATCCTTGTTCAGACTGAAAGAAACATACGGAGCTGCAGCGGACTCCCTTCCCACAGCTTCGATCGTTTCTATAGGATGAGCACTAGGGATCAATAGACCTCAGTCCCCAGTGGACCTTGAACATGCACAGCTCAATGTTAAATCTCTGACAAAAGTTGCCCTGCACTCTCTTCTAGTAAACCATACAGCAGCAAAGCCATTTGGGTTTCTTCTCTTTGTTCTGAGAATTGAGGGGTAGTTTTAGCAGCTGTGTAACAGTGCTCTTACAAAAGAGATGTTTTGCTGCCAGATGTGTTGTTATTGCTGGATGGCACGTAAATATTGGCAGTTCAAGATATCACCTGATATTACAAGGCTGGGAAGGGACTGAGGAGTTGAACAGAAATAGTCAGCTATCCAAAGGACAGAACTTAGATGGTTAAAATGAAGTGAAAGGTGATTTAGTGATGTTGATTCTTGCCTATTTGCCTCCATTGAAACAGTACCACTGACCTAAAAACAGTAACGATTTCTGCATGAACAGAACTGCTTTTAACTGGTGCTACCCATTCCTCAAAAGCCAGTCTGAAAGAGAGTCCAAGCAGAGACCTAGAACAGAAATCTCTACAATGGGCATATGAATTACCAAAATTTCACTTAGGACTACTACAGAAAGCATGGGCTGGAAGCAGTTCAAATCCTTGCCTTGCCTTATGACATCTACTGTAGGTTACAATACAGTCATACAAATATACTTCCGTCCTATTCCCATACACATCTGATATGCCAGTCATCCCATGAAAGAGCAAGCGTGAGATCAGGTCAGTCTCACGAACCATTATATGCGGCTGAACGTTAAGCAGGTGTACAACCCCACCAATGTAAAATATAAGCTGAAGTGTTGCTAGCACCTGGGTCTAATGCTAAGGTGAGCTGGACACCATCAGTGTAAAATGCATTGATCCCTACTTCTCCTGATGGAAACTTCAACAGTAAATTTGTCCCCTTAGTCTAGCACTACTACTTCAGTATTCATGCAAGAATAAACATAACAGAGAACAAAGACATAAATTCCAGTTATGGGCAGATATAGAAACCAAAGTATTGTATTTTGAATTAATATTTTTTTAAAAAGGCATGTTATTATTGTGTTCTTACAACTCAAGCCTACAGAGGAGACATTTAAAACAAAGTCATGCTAAATATCTTTTTTAATTAACAGCTACAGACACTTTTGTACTGATGAGTTATATAAAACTGCAGAAAAAAAACATGTTAAAAGGGAAAGTGTGCAAATCCCTCATTAACAAGGTACTGAAACACTGCTATAATTTTTCTCTGCTATTATATTCCACTGTACTGTTCCTTCTCATTTATCAGAGCTCAGATCTCTCTGCTGAACAATAACAGTAATTTACATGCAGCTAAACTACAAAGATTTTATTCATTTGCTGCTGTATATTATGTACTATTAGTTGCAATATAAGAGATGTTGTTACTCTAACAAGTGACTGCTTATTGTACTATTAAATTTTTGAGCACCATTCTCTGCTGAGGAATGGTCACACTACAACGTAAGTCCTGGTTATTATTCTATTACTCATTTTGTGGTTTCAGGGCTTATTGTGCCTCTCTTCCCCTAAGGTCCTTGCCTGCAGCCCTGCCTCCACCAGGTCTCCAGCTCTCGTGTCTCCAAAAATGCTGCATTTCTGCCCTTCTTGAACACAATACTGAGAATTCTGCTGTAAAATAGAGGTCAAAACCAGCACAGAGCATGCTCAGGATTTAGTGTTGGTTTCTTTGTACTTGTGTTTATGAACTAAAGCAGCCAAGCTGGGACCCTGGCATCCCTAAAGTTCCTCTCCTGAATAATGAAGCCAGACATGTCTTTCCCAACGGTAGTTCTGACACTAGGTTGCCTAAGTCATGATCTGGGAGTTCCCCTTCTCCATGTTAAAGATGAAGGGAAACTGTGCCAACTTCTCAAGTAGCTTCCCTGGATAATTGCCTGAAGTTATATAGGATGAATCTGGAGCTTTTGTTAACCCTGAGGATTTCCCTGGCAAACAAAATTTCTTCAGACAACCCCTTTGAAGGTGCCTATCTGATTCCCTGAAATGACAATCCATCCCCTGGAAGGCCTTTCTTTTAGACTTGCCAAAGCAATCTCTTCTACTTGTAGATTTTTGCTTCTTGAAGTCCACAACAGATTTCTAGGTTGCTTTGAGAGAAAGCAAAAAGGTTAATAGATGGCACTATGTCTTAACAATCCTTACACGTTTGCAAAAAAACCAGAACTTGACCCACTCTTTTTCTTTCTGTTCTTTTCCAAACACATTTCTACACGATTACATTATTTCAATGCAAGAAAGCACTTGGGATCAGAAACAATTTGTGAATACAGTATTCACAAATGACTGATGAACAGCTCCAAATCTGTCAGTCACAATGATTTAGTCAATCTAACTCCCATATACTTCTGTGTAAATCTTACCATTGATTTTCCTGTCGTTTGATGTGGCCCTCCACAGAAACTTATGACAAACAGAGCTAGATGCTAGAGTCAGTAGGCTACTTGTTATCCTAAAAATTACTCACATAAGCAAAATTCACAGAAATGGGTCTCTACTGTTACTCTTCAAATACACACATGCAAATATTGTTTAATTGTTTTCTTGTTCAAGTGTAAGAAAAACTCAAAGTATAGTATACAAGGATGCCAGGCATTCAAGTAACAACATTTTGCACACAAACCCCAAGTGGAAATACACTTGCAGTGACATGTTGGGGACCTTTCTTGTGCATAAACCTGGGCTCACTGCATTGAATGTTGTGGTTATAATCTATGTCATTTTCCTCTTGTTACTGCAAAATATAGAGGGCAAATATTATTAATATAACCAATTGGAGGTCTTGTTTTCCCTTCCCAAACCTCATACCATAGTCAACAGATATTTTGAATACACAAAGAATACTGAATCGGGTCCTTGATTAGTGTTTGATTTATACCATAAAGACCACAAGACTCAGAGGTTGCCAAGGCAACACCACTTCAACCTCCTTACATTTCTGCTTTGATATGAAACCTCTCATTATATAAATGTATCACAACACCAGTCAGCATGACAGGCTATTTTACAAATATGCCTTCAGATAGCAGACAGCTATATTCTTCTCTTAAGTGGGGGGGGAAGGCAATAATAAGGTTACTTTTTACTAAGGGGGTGAGGCAAAAATGACATTCCAAGCTACACAGGCTTTATTATGAAATTGTATCCTGAGCCTTTTAATATAGCCAATAAATTTTGTTTTATTTGGCCAAAAATCCACAAAAAGGCAGGAAGCAAACAAAACAAAAAACCCCAAACACACCACACAAGTAGAGTCTGAGACTGAGATGCTAGAATTTTGAGTAAGTGCAACTAACAACTTCATATAAAAGTTTTACTGAACCATTGGAAATCGGATACTCCAGCATATGTTGTTTACAACTACAGATCCAGCAAAGTTCAGTAAAGCATAAAAGACCTACCAGGAACCTCTGACACTTTTCTATCCCCAATTTTGAGGTCTAAAGTGGTACTTCATAATATACCACTAGCCTCCTTTACTGAGCAGTATTCAATACGCAGTAGTCTACCTACAGTTACGCTCCAGGATCCTTCAGCAAAGCCAGGCTCCTGCAAGAGGAGGGCTCTGTTAAAGACGGTTACTTCTCTGTCTCCTCCTTAGTCTTCCAGATCCTGCAGAGTCTGAGCAGACTACAAGCTGATTCAGAATGCACATGGTATGGCTGGCTGGGTTAGTAATAGGGTGGCAATAGTTCCAGATACATCGCTCCAACCTTTCCTTGTGTCCTAGCACCCTTTGTGCTGTCAGCCCACTTTCCAGAGACAGTATTACTAACAATCAGCTAATTCTGCATCATCTGGAGACACTTCAGCATAAGCTGAGAAAGCTGACCTTTCTAAGAAAGAAGGTTGTAACAAGTAAGAATATACATAGATATTTGGAGTTATGGAAAAATATGAAAATTGGAATGGTCTGGACTTAATTTTTTTACTTCTTCCCTCACTCCATTTTTGGCTTGTAATTTCCAGCTACACTTTTCTCACCGTGACCCTGTGACATTCTGACTATCCTCAGCAGTAAACAAAGTAAATCTTACGGTGTGGCATAAGAGGAAGAGGAGCAAAAATACCACTAGGAAGCACATACAGTACTAGCAAAGGAATTGTTCCTTCATCCCACCAATTATGTCAGTTCCAGGTCAGAGACAACTGCCCCCAGTTTGCAATGACAAAATAGCATCACTTAGAAATATTTCTAGTTGAATGTAACACTAGGTGCCCAATTACCACAGAGTGCCCGTTTGCATGGTTTCTACAAGAAGAAATCTCTCTTTACTTACTTGTGAAGAATGTCGCTGAAAAACACCTTGCATCACAGGTTCCTTTATGGGTTATGCCATCTGCTATGTACTCAGAATACTGCAAAATGTTCAGGGCATGGACTGTCTTGGACCACCCAACAGCATCCAAAGCCTTGCTGTACTATAGAACCAGTTTCACTACACAGCCAATTCCTGCTGTAATCCCAAAAGATGAAAGTGTTGTAAGACTGTGGATGTGCACAGAATTCCCAGTTTCACTGGGTAATGGAGTAATGTACCATTCATGCTGTTCTTTACTTCCCCAGCATCATGTTGTTTCTCATTTGCTAAAGTGTTCAGGTAATGAATCAAATGACCAGCTAGTGGCTGATCCAAATCCTTCAGGCCACTTTCCTATCACCTTTGTTTTGCACATTGCACATTGTTGAGACTCTGAAGAGGGCAAATTTTATACCTAAAGTCCAAGGTTCCAGAATTTAAAACAAACAGTGTACCACAAAACAACAAACAAACAAGCAAGCTTCTGAGAGACACGGTTTAAGTAGGACAGCTAGAAGATTCACATCAGAATCAGGTATCATGCTGCAATCCAGTCAGCCCTGACACATTTCCACATAAAGTGGGCCATGGAAGCTAGAGAAAAGCCAGTATAGCAGAAAACCTTCAGGGTTATTTTGCATAGGATTATGCAAATTCTTCACAAAACTGAGGACTTGAGATCAGAGGTATTTGCTTATCAACTTTCACCAGCACTAAAACTCACATAACTAACCTTAGAAGGCAGCATGTTATTCTGAACACTATTGCTGAACAAGCAGCTGAATAAAATCAATTACTTGCTCAAGGGATATTCAAGACATACATTTCCTTAATTATTGTCAGATATGCAGGTCAACAAAAAGGAAGATTGATTTCTGGATAAACAGAATAACTATGATGTTAAAATGTTGTGTGGAAAGACAAATTGTGAATTAAAGCATTTTAACGCTCATTTTAGTGAAATGATGGGAATATTTAGGAAGCACTTACAGTCCAGAAACTGTACGCATCCCCATCTGCCTGTCGATAGCATAATGCAACAACCTCTCCAGTTTTCATCTTCTTATCACTTATACCTTGCTGATCAGGATGCATTCCTTCTTGCCCAACCACGTATTTGTACTGATTAATGAAATACTAATATAATGACTATGCTGTTTGCATCAGCAATGCTAGAACAAATTGACATTAGCTGGAAAAGTCAAGTCAGCCTTATTTTTTTGTGACCCAGTGCCGTCGCCTCATCTGCTCACTGATACATGTTGTGCCCCAAACTGGCCCTCAGCATCCAAAAAGGAAAGTGACCCCAGACCTGTCCCTGTAGAGAATCAGGGAGGTGAAATAACATATTTTAGTTGCATAACAGGCTCATTGCTGTAATGTCAAAGAATTTCCCAGCAGTTCTTAAACAACGCAATGAACAATCATCATTTGTTGTTTCCTCTCCCCATCATCCGAGAGAGAATTTTGTGCCATTAAATGCCTTGTTTTGCTAGACAGTTTTGGTCTGTTTTGTCGTAGATTTTCTTTTGGGCTTATTTGGGGAGGAGGGAAACAGGTTATGGTTTAGGATTTTAGTTTTCTTAGTGCTTCATCAGAGGATGCATAAGAATCAAGAAAATGTCACCTTGCCCATGAAAAGAGTGGTTGAGATCTGCAGTGGTGCTCAGTTCTTGGGGGAAACTGCACACAAGCTCCTTTCCCTCCAAGTTCTCTCCCACAAAACATTGGCTAGGAAATCTGCATTTCCAGCATCAGTCTGTCTGTATCAGTATATAAAATAAAGCCAGGCATCTATTCCCCACCCTGACTAGAAGCACCATAGAGCAGCAGAGCAAAGAACCAGTAAGTTACACTCAAAAAGCCACTCACAATACACATGCTCAAAGCCATTCGTTGTGCTTCATCCCTTTCCTCCTCAGCCCCTTCCGTAGCATACATAAATCAAAAGATGGCAGCTGCAGCATTATTTCTTCTATTCCTTCCCATTTCTCCTTTCCAAATCCTCACTCCTCCATCAGCAGGGGAGCTATTATACAGCTCTGTGTGCGTGTGTGTACATATATACATATATAGGCCTTTCTACTCTAACGAGAAGAAGGAAAGCCCCATATAAAAGGATCATTACCCATCCATGCTTTGTTGAAGCATGGTAAATGCAAATCCCTTGTATCCACACTGTGGCTATGCATGGCTTTGCACTGCAAAAGTTAAATATACTTCCTAAAACAATACAGACAGGATTAAGGAAGACCTCAGCCCTAAAGACACCAGCATCCAGCATAAATTGAAAGCAGTTCCTGTGAAAGGAAAGCTGCTGAAAGGAGAGTAGACATTATAGGAAGTACGCATGTATATATAGTATGCATAGCATGTATATATAGTATCTATAGATCTGTGTTCTAGTTAAATTTCTAGTAGTAAATTCTAGGAAAAAATAAATGCAGAACACCAAAGCTGCTACTGAGAGGAGCAAACAGTGAATTAAATTCAATTCCTCCCAGAATAGCTTATTCAGTACAACATAGTACCACAGTGTCTAATGGCTTCTTAATTAAGTCTTAACTACTGTTTCCCACTAGTAACTTCAAAAATTTACTGCTGCTTTTTTTTTAGATGTTCACGATTTTCCACCAGGATGGCAAAGAGTTGACAAAATGCTCACCAATGAAGTTTTTCCCATGATATTCCTGCTGTCATTTATGGGTTGTTGAACATCAGAAATGTATTCCTAAGCACTTCCTCACTTGTATTATCATAGATTATCATAGATAATGCAAGACAAGTTCCAAGGACAGTGTTAAGTTTATGAAACAGGTAATGAAGACTCTGGCTAGACAAGAGATGCAGACAACACTGCTCGTCTTCCCTCAGTTCTGCCAGCTGCTAACAGCTTTGATAGTAAGCTGAATACTTGTAAATGCCTGCATCTCTTACATTAAGAAAAAAATTAATTAGCCTTGTCTAAATAGAGATCAAACTTAAATCCTACCATTGTCTACTTAAGGATTAAATCCACATTCTACTGATAGGTTAATGGTGGACAAAGTCAGAGGCTACTTCACATTCTTCTCTGGCACAAGATAAATCAGCTAACACTGTTCATGTGACACTCACCTGGTGTAGCTTCTGCCAAAATTCAGGTCCATCTTCCATTTGTCTTAAGCTTGGTGGAATGTACCAAAAGCAAACGTTTGCATACTCCGGCTAAACAAGAAAACAAGTGATTGCTTATGAGATGTAACAAATGGGACAGGAATATTATATATTATAGCTCATCAAAAAGTTCTGCTTTCTTTTTTTTTTTTTTGCGGGGGGGGGGGGGGCGGGGGGGCAAGCCTATGAGTTTATATCCCGTTCATTAAAGCATCCTTCTCCAACTCACCTTTTGTTTCCCTTTTTAGAAACCAGAAATAGTTTTCATGTCATTCACTTCTCTTCCTGCTGCCAGAAAAAGGAAACCTGTTGGGGTTCCTTTTTCATTTCTTCTTCCTACATATGTATTTAACTCTGCTTTGCTCACTAAAAACTTTCATTAGGAAAAACATGTAAGAGAAGCATAGAGAGGTAACTTACAGATTTCAAAATTGAAGCAACCTTCTAGATAAGGATACATTTTCTTTTACTTTTTTTTTTAAATGAAAATTTCCTATGATGCATTTTACATAAAACATATAAACTCAATTTAACGCTTGCACACCTAGTCATTTTTCTACTGAAAAATGCCAATCTCCTTTTATATCATATATCACACAGCACACTACACAGTGCTGGAGTTGATGCTGGCTTTCTCAGTTTCCACATTTTATAGGAATCTCAGGACCACTTGCAGGGTATGTGCCATATCCTGGATATATCTTGTCCAATATCTAAGCAGGCCTTTTGAGCAAAGATTGAGACTACACATCTCTGCTTCCCTCCAGAGAAATTTTGCCTTTAAACTCAGCAGAGAGTTAGCTGCAAGACTCCCAACAAGAATGGCTGTTCGCCATGCATTACAAAATAAGGCATTTTGTGCTTATGAGGTTTCTGTTTCATATAAGATTGAGAAAATGTTCCTAGCAGATCAGTCTAGGGTCTCTCTATATTTCCTGCTAATTTGGAACATTTCTTTTTTTTTTTTTTTTAACCTGTACAGGTAGCAATAGCATGAGGAATAGATGTGCCTTCTAGCCCCATCCAACACTACCCATAAAACCACTCAGTCAATCTTGACCTATGTTATTTACAACACAGTATTTAACTGGGGTCTAGATTATAACATGGATTATAAACTCACACACCCCTCTCCTCACCCACACACCATCCTCATTAGTACTGGTTCAAAGAGAAAAAAAAAAGAAGTTAAAAGGGAGCTTGGTAGCTGGGTCACACCATCTCTTTGCCCCAGTGTGAATGCGGCTGCTATTACAATCCCAGGCAGTCTCCTGAACGAGGAGAGCCCACCAGCTAAGACATGTTCCTTCATGAAAGGGCACTGGGAACTGCTCATATCATTTTCCGCCTCACTTCAAAGAATGCATTAAATACAATTTAATCATCAAGAAGAATATCGTTGTCAGCAGGAACAGAGCTGCAAACCTGCCACCTGCTGCCACCGAATGAAATAAAGCTCAGCTCTTAAAGTCCCATTTCTTTCCCCAAAGAGCATGCATTCAGTACACACATAAACACAGATCCTGAAAAGGCAGTGGCTTCCTCATGAGTACAAGCACTAGCTCGCTGTTAAAGGGTTTATTTTAAAACTATTTAAAATCAGATGGCGTAGACAGATGGCATATATTACCATATTGCCATTGCCTATATTGCCTTCTTGATTATCTCAGTTTCCTTTCACACATCAAATACATCATCCCCCTCTGAAAATGCCATTCATCCTAGAAAAACTTAACAACTCCCAGACATACTTCACTCTATTTCTGGTTATCTTGTCACAGCTCTTACCCAAGCAGGTAATCATACCACAGCAGAATTCAAGATGACTCAAGCACGAGCAGCATTTCCAGGCCATAGAGTGGTTCTCATTACAGGACTTCCCTCACTGCATGTATCAGAGGATCATCTTCCTGAGCTTCTTGTCCAAAGTCCAACTTGCTCTCAGGAAGGGCTCACATAACTGGGTCTAGCTGCCTCCCAGCAGTCTTTCTTTGAACTCTCACTGCTTGTCCCCCTGCACTCCACGAAATCTTTCCTTAACCCTTCCTGAACTTCCTTCTCATAGCCCATACTACAAGACTCCCTCCAATCCCACTTTTAATCCAGGTGTCCTGTTCCTCCAAGAACAGTCTCTGCTCTCACCAACAGCTTTCACATCTACAGCAGATCCGGGCTCTCTGCTAAGCTCTATAATAATGTAGAACGGAGAGCTTTTAACAGATTTGCCACTTTAGTAACCCCATTATGTGCCGCTGGCCCAGAATTCTTCACTCCATGTAAAGTTTCCCAGTAAGCACTTTCAAATTAGGAGTTTTCAAAGTTAAAGGGAAAAGTTTATATTGTATGAATAGTATAAAACATTTTTTATATTTCATATTTCTTCTAGCCTAACCTGGAATGCTCATGGCATCAGCAAGTGTAAACCAAATCTACATCATTATGGTTTGCCCGTCTCCATGTGTGGCCCTTCGTTTCCCTTCCTCCCCATGCTACACACCCAGCTTTCACACACGTACACTTCCAACAACACTGAAGATTTTTCTAAAAATGACAAGTCTTTTCAATGTCCCCAGATATTAATCACATTAACCAAAAAGCTGGGCATAGGTGGAAAAACAGAGCACTTCAGCTCTGACCCTTTTTCTCACTCTCCCCTAAGCAAGATCACCAATAGGTAATAACCTGACAGGTTTAGCAAAGATGGGTGAAAACCAGAACTTTGGGGTAGTTTTTGGGAAAATGAGTGTAGAAACAGATTTAAGGGATAAAAACATAGACTTTACTGATGAAACGTCCATTTTTAGGATCAAAATATTCTTCCATCTAGCACACAGTCTTATCCGTAAGTCTGGCAAGCACTGGCAGCCAGACTCTCAGCTTTCTGAGAAAGTGCTCCATCCATACCCCCTGAGGCAATACAGGTCCAGAAGCTAGGAAAATAGGTAGAGCGATGGCAGGGAATATAAAGCATGTTATGTGTTCAATCATAGCTGTGCATCTCCAATACATAAAGCTTATTAAATTACATACTTCAAATACAACTTGGCAATTAGCTTAGAAGTACAAAATCAAACAGTAAACACCTCCCAACAACAACCACAGTTCAGTTCCATTTTCACTTACCTCCAAAATAAGCTGGAATCCTTCTCTTTTCTTAATTTCCTCCACTAGATACCTGTAATTAAAGATACAGGGTTTTAAAGCATAGAACATAGCAATACATACAGGCAACAACAAAAAGGATCTTGAACATTTATACACTTTTTTCTTTTTCTTTTTTTCCAGTGTTCTTTTTCTTTCCCCCCCCCCCCTGAAGAAACCACAGAGTTAAACCTCATTTCTTCCTGCTGTGAAAATGCAGTAGATATCAGTTCCTAGAAACAAATGAAGGCTACAGCCAGCCAAGGAGCACTGAGAAGAGGCCAAATTCTGTCCTCAGGCACAGATTTTCAGTCGAGCCACATGGCACAAATTGATCCTATTTGCATCAGGCTGTGAACCTTCTCAGTGTAAATTTCATTGATGTTGCTCTTTACAAATTAATTCCTCCATCTCTTTTTCTCTAGTGCTGATGCTCTGCTGCCATGTTATTTCATGGTCACCCTGACATCCCTTGCACTACTACTGTCACCGGGACCTCTTAGTTTAGCCCAGAACGTTAAAGTTTCCATGTACTTCAAGCCTAGCAATTTTCCTAGTACTGGCCTTGTTCCACACTGTACACAACAGTGCCCATTTCCATTCAGCGAGCCACTGCTGATGCACAGTAATCCCTGGGCATCCTACGCTAACAATACATTGAAATAAGTATTGCTTTTCTCTTTCACCTGTTAGTTTGAAAAACACAGAAGCCTTCAATGGGAAAATGGGTTTGAATCAAAACTTTGGATCCAAACAGCTTCAATTTATAGACATTTTTAAAATCATGACCTCACCTTTGCTATGGCACATGTCACACAGGAATTCTGAAGCAAAGATGACACTTTGACATAGCTGGGACTGCTCTTGTTATTCCCCCCTACAAAGCCTTCCCAAGGAAAACTCCAAAGAAATCACCTCAAATTCACAGTTTTTCCATTTCAACAGAATTTTATTCTTCTACACAAAGATTTTGCTGTCTAACAGTAATAAAACTAAGACAGCTAAACTACTAATTGTGTACCAATCTACATTTTTGTTGCATTAATTTAGCATTTTCCTGCCTGCAGCTGCATTACTGGTCATCACACAAATAATTCTTTCATCCACTATTTGACGAAGAAAAATATTGTCAAAATAACCCCCCTTGGTCCTATCCACCTGCCTGAAACCTGTCCCCACAGGGACACCGCTAGCACAGTTGTATCTGCAACGCCTGCTATTCGGCAGATGTGCTGCAGAAACAGGTTGGCTAGGGAGGCAGTAAACAATACCCTAGATGGTATACATTTTTCAAATCAGAGCATGGGGAGTTGTCACGCTGTTTATCATTAAGAAGGACTGTGCGTGTGACTCATTACCTCTTAGCACACATCCCTGCAAAACGATTGCTGTGGTAGAGTGCCAGTTCCCATGGCACACAGCTCTACGAGTTGTGCCGCACTGTGCGCTGTTGAGATGTTTCCTCTCACTACAGTAAGTCAAGGTTCTGGGTCTTTTCTGCAATGACCATTTAGATCCTACTGTGTGCTTTTGTTATCTGGCTGTTAATGCCCACACTACTGTTTACGTTGAAAGGTAAGTAGGAGGCTAGATATCATGTGAGGGTGTTGGGAGGAACCTGTTGCTGAACAAGCTCAGTGCTTTTGTCCTGTTGATTAGAAGATACTTGTCTGTGTCATAAAACCAACATTCAGCAAAATCAGCAGGCTATTCACAAGAAAGTGGCCCTCAATTTATTTTTTTCATAAATCACGAAAAAGAAACCTATGTATGATCACCTTTTTTTTTTTTTTGTAGGTCTTGATTTGTTAGAGCTATTTTACAACACTTAATACCCTTCCCTCTTACCACAAGTGCCTTTTTTTTAGACCACCATCTGACATAGGATATCTGATGTCACTCAGGCTCACAATAGTGTTAATCGTGTTCTTAACTACATTGCCAATAGCCTAAGAAGGCAGCCATTAGAAAATCCATCACCCATGATTTATCTTGCCAGGACCATTTGATGGCAGTGGAGCAATTTACTCTGTGCATCCTTCCACAGTTGACAGTGGAGTTTTATTATCGTGTCATGGTTGTAGAACTGTAGACGTTGAGTCTCAGTGAGGACTGGAGTGCACAGAAAAGTGATATTTGCTATGATTAAGCCTTGTAGAAAATGAGGGGTGGAGATTTGCAGTGAAAGTAGACATATGTCTGCTAAGAGTGGGTGTCAGAAAAGGAATCAGGCAGAAAAACTGCAAACATGCTGAAGCATAAAATGCAGAGGTGGTTATAGTTGTATTCTAAAAGCAGTTTACTTCTATTTTCTTTTTAGTGTACTTCATAACGCAACGTCCCTGCATCAAAAATAATTGAGGGGGGGAAAAAAACAGCAAAAAATTTTCTGAAGTGATCAGCAGGATGATCACTATAGGTATTTTAAAAATAAGCCTTTCCAAATAGGTAGCATCACAATATTCCTGGGATATCTAGTACACTGAAAACATGATTCATCTTCAGAATAAGAAGAAATTAATGGAATTGACAATAAGCAAAGTTTGATGCAACAGAAATACATGCCTGCAATTACCCTAAAACCTTTGCAGCTCTGTCTGGCCATGAGGGGGGGGAAAAAAAAAAGTAATCTTGCTCTTAAGTTCTACAGTCTAGTAGTAGACTAGTTCCAGAATTAATCCAGGTTTGTGTTAGGAACACTGAAATACTATCTTTGCAACATCAAAGTAAAACCTACTGCAGCAAATCAGGAGAAAGGCTGCACAGCTGTTGAGTAGTTAGGAAACCTGGCATAGTGCCCGGTAAACCTGATGTCTCAGCTGCAAAGCGCCCATGTCCATGCAAACTCAAGCTAGCAAGGCAGCTACCGTAAAGAATATACTTCATCAGATAATGACTAAGAATTAAATTTCTTCTTAAAGGGGAGGGGGGCGGGGGAGGGGGAGGGAAGACAACTCAAGTCACTCCTTAGAAGCGCTATCAGCTGAATCCTGATGTTTAAAGAAAATATCGATCCCAGAAAGGTCATTAATCACTACACTCTCAGTAAATGACCTTGGCCAGTGACCTTGATAAGGCTGAATTCTCCTACTGATAGTGGAATGAATTACTTACCCTGTACAGACACAGAACAGTACAATGCTTCGGAACAAAACCAAGGTGCAATTTAACCAGAAGTTATTAAGGAACACTTAACTAGCCAAACAACGAGTGGCTTTAAGGAAATAAAATAGAGAAAAAAGCCACGGCTCATTTGGGCTTTTCTGGTTTTGCTTCTTTCTTTTTATTCCTTTCTAATCCACTCTGTGTTTAGGTCATGGGTATTTTTACCTTTTCTTTGACTTAATTAAAGTGAGACTATTCCTTTAATTTTCACTTGAGTAAACATTCAATTCTTTTCAACTTGGTAGTTCACATCAAAAATAAAATGCCAGTATGATATGGGTGACTGTTTTTTGATATTAATGCTTTTACTTATGGTAGTGTGTAGCTAGCCCAGGAAATGGTGAAGATTTCATTGTGGTTTATCTTGTATAAATTCTGAACAAATATGATACTTCAAGTGAGTTGTTTTTAATGGGCCATTATCTTATTTCAATATTATTCCTTCTATTGGAAGACAAAACAACCTGCATATGGAAGTTTCTTCCCAGAAACTGAGACATCTTCATCACTTTAGACACATCTTCTAGCAAGTATTTTGCAGAATTCACTTGTGAAACTCAGTTCTGCAAGACCAAAAACTTAGTAAAATTGAACAGGGCAGGCTAGGGGAAGATCACAAGAAAAAGGTACTTCAGTCCCTAACAGGACATACTGTAAGCATTAAAAACTTCGGCAAACTTGTGGACAAAAAACAAGCAGTATCTTAGAACAATATGCCTTCATAGACCTCATACAAATTTCCCCAAATCATTGGCTTTCTGCATTTCTTCCTCAGTCATGAGGAATGAAGTGAACAGAAGAATGCTAATTCACTTCTTGCTAGACCCAGCTCAGAGCCTAGCACATAGGTCTGCTTTTATACTAACACCAGAACACACAGTTAGGAGTTAGAAGAGGGTGTATTGGTAAACTTGTCCTATGTCTGATTCAGATAAGTGTTAAACAATGTAGATTGATAGTCTAATTTAGACTTCTATGCTTACCAACACTTATGCTTATTGCTAAAAGTAACTATTACTATTAAATATTGTAGCAAATGTAATAACACTAATTAGTATTGCTGTTAGTTCTTCCCATTATACAAAAGGAGACGGGGGAAAAAAGTAACAATGTGGTCTGTTCCAGGATGTGGAGTATCAGCAGTGCCAACATTTCAGTCAATTAAACAGACTAGACATATTCAAAATTGTGAGGCGGTACCTAGCCAAAGCCAGTGCCCTGTTTACTCTCTCCTCGAGGCCTGTGGTTCCCAATGCTTTCCACATCAGCCAGAATTTGAACGCATCTGGACGCCTGCTGCACTGAATGGACTTGTCACCAGTGTCATAGCTGACATCGTAGAACTTGTCCTGCTGGAACAGGTATGCGGCCTTGGCAGAGTAACACTTCTTCAGGAGGCCCTATTAGAAACACAGTAAAGACTTAGATTGCTGATAAACATTTTCAAACCTTTTTATCTTCACAAGGCAAAGTCTTTTTATCCCGTCTGTACCACCTTCTTAGTAAAACAGAACTGGATGTGCAGGAAACTATCCAAAGCTTATGGTGTGGTTTAAGAACCCTGGATGAACCTGAACCCAGTGAAGTCAGCACTGACAACAAGGAAACTTCTTTTTTTATTATTTTCTTCATAATGTCACTGAAGAGTTGCAGGTAGAAGAGAAATTCTGACTCAGATGATCTCAAGAAACGATGGGAGTGAGTACCGCAGAAACAGTTGCCCAAAGACATACATAGGTGGGAAAGAGGGAGAAGGAGAAACCTGTGTTCACTGTGCCAGTCTATAGATTGGAAGAACAGGTCCTGAGGAGCTTCCTACATGTTCACAAATGGCTCAATCTATTCCTTCTTTGTCAAACAAAGAACTTTATATGTATACAGCACAGTTAGTTGCAGGTAGGGAAGATTTCAGCCCCAAGAAGTAAATGTTTAGCCCTTACCAGAAATTAAAGTCACTGAGGATTTAGTATAGGCTATCTGAGTGGAAGCACCATGAGGAAATTAGTACAACCCCAATTTTTGTCTCTTTTCACAGTTCAGACAATTTTAACATTTGAAAATAACCTCAGAAAAGGTACTTTAGCATACCCTAATTATGGTTTGTAAATGAAATTATTTTTATTCAGCAATCTTCACCCTCCAACTTTTGAGAGGCTGCCCGAGCAGAGATGAGCAGCAGAAAACAAAGATAAATGAGTAACGTGGCAAGTTCCAGCAAAGAACAAAGCTGGGAAAGAGAAAGCACAGAAGCTGTTACAGGTTTAAAGGCGAAGAGCAAGAGAAGAGGCATAGGACTGGGCATTGGCTGAAGAATGAATTATTGAAGTATATTCTGTAATATTATGAAGTAGAGAGAAGGGCTGGCAGAAAGCAGGTTACAAGAGCAGAATTGAGGATGGCCCTACAAGGAGCCCAGGAGACAGAAAAGATTGTAGAATTGTCAGTGATATTAAAAGCAGGTAAGAAAAACAAACCACAATCTATAAGATAATACTAGAATAGAAATTCAGATGAGGTTAAAAACATAGCTACAGCATCTGATTCAGATATGTAAACATGTATTTAAGTGACAGTTGGACCAGATATCTTTCATGCAGAACAGGCCAAGGAACAGAAGTGGACAGCATGACAGAAGTTGCTAAACAGTTTCTCAAAGAGCACAATTCATTTTCCAATTCAACATCACTCTTCAATTTGAACCAACTGAAAAAGCATTTCACATTTCATGCTTTTCTCTGCATCTGCTGCAAGTCTGATTTTAAAATGGCAGACAGTGTCTGACATCACTCTTAATCAAAGTGTCACATTCCCATAACAGAGGTACAATTCTTGATCTACATTACAATACACTACTGCTAACTTTGGAACTGGCAATAGAGAAAAAAAGGGTCAAGACAAAAAAATCCAAAGGAGAAATAATCCACTGGCATATACAGAATAAGTCTCCCTATCTCCTAGCCTTTTCAATTCCCTCCATCGATACTAAAAACAAAACAAACAAAAAAACCAACCTGCGCACCTACTGGTAGAGCACAAAAGGAGAACACCACCAAAGGCTTCTCCACAACTTCTGTAGAGGTCTGACAATCCCATAGTAATATCGCTGGTTTGCAAGAAGGACAGCAAATTCAGTCTGAACTCTTTAGCCACAGGAGCAGCACATTCAGCCTCGTGAAAAGACAGTTTATGTGACAGCTTGGGGAAAAAGGGGGCAGCAGCTGCTCTCCCTCTGCAGTCATCAGAGTGATAACGTGCTGCTGCAGCTGGAAAGCCAATGCTGGGCACAGTTTTTTTGCAGTATATAAGATTCTCACACCTACTTTCCAACTTTTGCAGAAAAAGAAAGGCAAGAAGATGACATTAGAAACTGAAGGTAAGTGAAGCACTGAAGCATCCGTCCTTTACAGTTTTTCCACAGCTTTGTGTTCTCGGGCTAGCAGCTGCACAACAGGAACAGGAATCTGTTTGTCAAGCCATTGTCGCATATTCGTTTACACCTCCACACCTTGATTTTCAGGGAAAATACAAGTTTACTAGATGTGGTATTTAAAAAAAAAAAAAATGGCAGCAACATCCACAAATTTAAGTTAATTGCTTTGTCTCTTACTGACATTAAAATTTTGCACAGTGTTTCTGCAGTAAGTGCAGAGCAGGGCTGATCAATGTGGGACTATCTTCTGCCTTATGAGAATGTAATACAGCTGCACAATAGAGGACATCACAGGATATTAGTTCCCCTCATGCCTGTTGTCTGAGAAATAATTACTTTTGTTTGTCACAAGAAACCTAAACTCTAATATTACAGAAAGACTGAAAAGTTCACTTAAGATCACAGTACAGCTCCAGAGTTTCATAGTTTAAAAACAAATGCTCTAGAGTGCAAACACAACAAGAACAAATAGTTCAATATGTCTGAGTGAACTCAAATTCCCGAGAAAATATTTCATTAAAAAAAAAACCAGTGGGTACTGTCCTATTCTCCTGGTGCATCCAAAGCAGACAAGATGTGCTGGCTTGATGATCCTTTTCCATCTGCTTATCTTACTACTAATGCAACATGCCTAAGAAATCCTGCTGAAGATATTGCCTATTGTCAATCTCCAGAGGTAAGTACAGTGACATCTTCCAGCACGTCACTAGAGCAGACAGGAGAAGAAACAAAAATCACGCTTTGTGAGAAATAAATATGCCAGACCAACGCAAGAAGCAAGGTGAAGGGGAAAGAGAAGGGCAGCGAAAGGAAATGTTGAAGAATAGAGTTTGGGCAGGGAGGACAACAGAAAAGGAAAAAAATCCAAGATAAATTTTATGTTCAAGAAAGCAGTTTCTCCTTGATCACTGCTCTTTCAAAAGTAATAGACTCAAACATGCTGATGACATAAAAAGTCATCTCGGTTTTCCTGAGAAGTTTAAAAGTAGCTTTCTA
Source organism: Grus americana (assembly GCF_028858705.1). Classification (NCBI taxonomy): domain Eukaryota; kingdom Metazoa; phylum Chordata; class Aves; order Gruiformes; family Gruidae; genus Grus; species Grus americana. The sequence continues at coordinate 124,419,511 of NC_072853.1, read as the reverse complement.
ATTCAACATTCTCAGTCCCAAGAAGACTCCAGCAGTTTTCTACACAGTGAGCTGCCCCATCTGTTCAGAATTGCAAAAATTTCATTACAATTGACCCAGTTGACAAGTTTGAAATTCTCTCTTCAGCATCTTTTCTCTTTCTACCCTTTGTACAGAGACTAATGGTAGTGCTCTGCCTTATGCTGGGGCTGTTAAAGTTTAGAAAATGGAATACTATTTTCATGGAGGGCCCAGTCCACTATGAAGTTTCAAATAGCCTTTGGTTTTGATGAAGTTTATGGATAGTTGTTGTGTGTTCTAATTAATGGCAAATAAATAATAATTATAGATACTGAAATCATAGAATCATAGAACATCCTGAGTTGGAAGGTACCCATAAGGATCGAGTCCAACTCCTGGCTCCACACAGGACCAGCCGAATCAGAGCATGTGACTGAGAGCATTACCCAGATGCTTCTTGAACTCAGTCAAGCTTGGTGCTGTGACCACTTCCCTGGGGAGTCTGTTCCAGTGCCTGACCACCCTCTCAGTGAAGAACCTTTTCCTGATATCCAACCTAAACCTCCCCTGTTGCAGCTTCATGCTGTTCCCTTGGGTTCTATCACTGGTCACCAGAGGGAGAAGATCAGTGCCTGCCCCTTCGCTCCCGCTCATGAGGAAGCTGTAGGCTGCGATGAGGTCTCCCCTCAGTCTCCTCTTCTGTAGGCTGAACAAACCAAGGGACTTCAGCCTGTCCTCATACGTCTATGAAATCAATATACGTCTATTGAAATCAATATATAAAAGCTCCAGTTTCATAATTCAACATGTTTTCCTAATTGAACAGCAAGACTTCTGATACCTTTCATTTCCATTGCTAGTTAAAAGTGAATTTCAATTTCATTAACAAAGAATCTTTTCCCCTAAGACAAACATCTTCCAGATTTGCCTCATCTAAGGCAATAAGGACAATCCTTTGAATGGCATACTTGAATATTCTCAAAAGCAGTACAGTGCAAAAGGCCACCCCTGCAATTCACTTCAAGAAGTAAGAAGGAGCACTCAGTTGTGCTAACCCCAAGCAGAAAGCAATGGGAATAGTGTATTCCCTGTGGCTGCCCTAGAAAGGAACCAGAGAAGTAGATATCTTTGTGATTCTGCTAATGATGAGGAAGAGATTACACTGCAGATGACTACCGTGATCACCTCAATCAATTATATTCTATGCTAAACTGGGATTTCCTTAGCTACATTCTTTGAGACTTTATTTTAACTAAAAAGTGAAAATTCTGCTCATTACCTAGAATTCATTGCTAATTACCTAACCTAGTGCTACACTCTAACGAGCGACAGAACTTTGGCACTGGTGATAAACACTCATTCTCTATTTATATGGTGATAATATTCATGTTTATATAGATTATAGCAAGGACAAATATGAGTAGCTCTGTGGTCGTAAGGGAGTATGTACAACCCAAGACTGATTCACAGCATTTTAAGAACATGTAAGAACAAAGTTGACTCGCTAATATTTTGACAATATCAATCCATCTAGCTTTGTGTTTAAACAGTCACTGCAACTCACACCACAGCAATACAAGTGTTTTCTGAGTAAGTCTGTCTTATTACAAAAGTGATGAAAGTTTCTCAGGGTATGACAGTGAAAAAGGGTGTCCTGGTTTCAGCTGGGATAGAGTTAATTTTCTTCCTAGCAGCTGGTATAGTGCTGTGGTTTGGATTTAGGATGAGAATAATGTTGATAACACACTGATATTTTAGTGTTGCCAAGCAGTCAAGGACTTTTCAGCTTCTCATCCCAGCCTGCCAACAAGAATGCAGGGGGTGCACAAGAAGCTGGGAGGGGACACAGCCAGGACAGCTGACCCAAACTGGCCAAAGGGATATTCCATACCATATGACATCATGCTCCGTATATAACAGGGGGTTGGCCAGGAGACAGCGTGGCTCAGGAACTAGCTGAGCATCAGCTTTGGGTGGTGAGCAATTGTGCTGTGCAGCACTTGGTTTGTATAGTCTATTATTATTATAATCTTTTTCTGTCCTATTAAAATGTCTTTTTCTCAACCCACGAGTTTTACCTTTTTCTTTTCGATTCCCTCCTCCATCCCACTGTGGGGGGGGTAGAGAGCCAATGGCTGAGTAGTTGTTTTAGCTGCCTCCCAGTTAAACCACGACAAAGGGAGAGCTGTGCATTTCTTGAGTGCTTTAAGCATTCATAGAACTACTGTCATTGATCGGAGCTTTTACGGAGGATTAGCCAACTTCTCTTTCCCTTTGGTGAAAATGCTTCTCCCTTCTAATCAAGACAAACGCATATTTCTCTTTTCTATGTCTACGTTTTTTGGAAGTCATTCCAATTTTGTTTCACTAAGGCTGGAAGATACTCTTTTAATGGCATTTCACTGCAGTTTACCCTTTTTTTTTTTAATTTGTATAGGAAAAAATTTAAATACAATGTTTCATTCTGATAATCTAGCTGCAATGTTTTAAGCCTATTAACATCGCTAAAGCACATAGCTTTATCGATACCATGTGGCAAAAAAACCCCAAACCAAACAAAACCAGTCACTATTACTTTTGCTAATGGCAAATTAAAGTTTATCCACTACGTCAGAAACGTGATGATTCCTTCTAAAGATTATCTTCTCATACATAAAATAAAGTACAAAGTTTGGGCTTGTTAAACAATCTATACCTAAAAAAAAAAGAAAAAAAGAAAAAAGAAAAAACAGGAAAAAAAAAAAAAAGAGAGAGACACCTAGAAAATCTGAGTATCCACTTATAATCACCTAACCTTAATCCTGAGGTAGTCCACAGTTTCCAAATGGCCCTCAAAGCAAATGGGAAGACAGGCTAACAAAAATTCCTTAATCAGACCTTCAAAGGGAGCTAGGGCTTGATTCATAAATGGGACTTAACATCTACATTTAACATTTCACTGCTCTGATTTCTTGCAGAATTCACTGCTTCAGAAACTACCTGAGGTTCCCTGAACATTCACTAGCAGAGCAATGTGTGCCAAAATCTTCCAGATCCCACTTCAGCATCCAGGTCCCACTGACACATCCTAACCACAGTGTGAAGGAATTATATTCACATATAATTGTGTGCTTCATCTGCAGCCACAGGTATTTATGTAATTTAAGAGCAGTGGAACAAGCTCCAAAGTGCAAAACTGATACATATACTCTTCCCTTCTCTTACTGGTGTGAAAATAGCATTTTTAATGGGAAACTGGATTCAGCTGCCTGTTCTGGTATGGAGAGGATCAAAGTGAAGCAAGACCTTTCTGCCAAAGTGACTTAAATATGCATTTGATCTTTTTTTCTTAAGGATTTATACTCCAACACTTTCAAAAAGCTGAAAAGAAAGTACTCAAATTTGTATGTGCATCTGCATATAAAGACTGCACTGGCACATACACAAAATACGTAAGTGCCAATTTTCCAGGAATTAAACAGAGTAAAATGCCCTCTCCTCCCCATGCAGAGAAATCATCTACTTTACGTCTCACTGTACAACAGGATCTGACTGTATGATCAGTAATACTTGTGTTTTCACCCCTCAATGGCCTAGGATTCAGCTCTACAACTATTTCCAGCACAACGGTGCCTAGCTGTGATTTATAAGTAGAATAGGATTGCCCTACCAGACATTACACTGCATAGAAGGAGAATACAGAAAGGCTGCCAGAGCCCTGAAGTTGGAACAGTATTTGTAAAAGGACTCTAAATGCCAGGGCAGCTAGAATATTTCATTCCTCTCCGTTTCTTTCCTCATTCTTCCTGAGAAATCTCCGCTATTCTGCCCAAGTAGTCTAATCATTACCTGGGGCTATATCTACGTACTGGGCCTAATTAGTTAAAAATATAGCATTGAATTCTTCCCAAGCCTGCAATTAAGACACCACATTAATCTTAGTCAATAACTTCACTCTACTTGCTTTTCATCCTGCAATAAAGATAAAGTGATGGACGGGTAGTCCTGGAGTCTAATCCTCTTTAATCCCACAGTCTCTAGTCTAAGAAAATGAGGAGGCACACTTCTCCTTGCTGTCCTGCCATGTCTCACCCCCAACTTGGAACAATCAGCTCCAAGAGAACGCTGATTAGTATCTATGCTCTTTGGTTCTCATCAGTTCTTACTGCCAGAAGTTAGTAACCAATTACATGGATAGCTAACCACTAGCAGCTGAATAGAAACTAGCAGCTGTTTTGACAGAGATTTATAAGCAATGGCCACAAAATAGCGATGCAAACCTCAGAGGTTCCATATCTTCATGATGTTCAGTCATTCATAACCTACGAAGTATAAGCTAAAACTCACCCCTGATGGTGGACAATGGGCGTAAGTTTTAGCAGGGCTGAATTTGAAATGGGGCTTGAAATAATCGACCTCTTACTGGTTTCTTTATTACAATAGAAGAATTCCACAAAGATATAAGCCGGGACTTTTACGACATTACAGACTCATCTCACTTTTGTACCACTTGAGATCAGAGCTCTGTTCTTTGCTTGCTAGACCTTTTAATTAGTCATGGCTTTTGGAAAGCTTAAAGCATGCTGGTGATGAGGAAGAACTAGCAGAGTAAGGAAAGAAGGCTCAGCACCTTTACCTGCACATGCTCCGACTCCTATCCATCTCTTTTCCCACTCTGGTGCACCCACGTAAGAGGCTGTGAAGAGGAGCTCTGCCTACTTTAAACAGAGACACAGTACTGCTGCAGTCCCAATAGATGACAGCTATTCTGAGGACTTTGATGAGCTCAGTGCTTAAGTGCTGCAGACCCAGGTGATAAAATACTCAATTCTGAATGCAAATCATGCACAGAAGTTAACTAGCAAGGGCACCAGCTGCAAAATTTGACCACTGGTGAGTACAGTGACTTGGATCAGTTTGACCCTGCTCTCTTATCACCCTTTAATTTTGTGGTGAAATTCAAAGTAATATCATTCAGCCTTTTGCACTGCAGTGTAGTAAAACTGACTTGCAGTTGTTTTCTAATTATTTCCACTTCCATATTACAGCAATGACAGCCTACAGCATTTAAAAAACAAAAAACAAAAAAACCACCAAACCCAAAGAACAAACAGGAGGACTTACAGAGTTGTCTTTCACCAGAAGAGCACAGCACTGGATTCCTGCCAACAGCATTTTATGGGGATTCCAGGCAACAGAATCAGCCCTGAGAAATTTATAAACAGAGAAAGGGAGGTGAAAATTGTATCTATAATCATGGGTATAAGAGAATCAAAAATGGCCAAACACAATCCAAGCAGACAAATCAGATTTCCCATTTTTTCCTCCCCATATACCCATAGGTTCAGAAATATCTCCAATTAATAGTAATATTTATTTTGGAAAATGCAGCTCTCATGGAGGCCAACAGGCCACACAACTTCCATCTCAGTCCCTGGTAGGTGTGCCTATGAACTAAAGTGACTTACCTGTGGATGCCATGAAGAAGTCTGCAATGCTTCCTCGATATCAAAGCTGAGCCACCCCAAGAAGCCTGTTGGAACATTTATAGAGCCAAGACAATATTATTTGTACAAAGTTCTCTTGATAATGCTTCAACTAATAATTTCTGAAGATGTTTTATCTTATTTAAAACTTACTTTACTACACAATCAGTGGGCTAAATTTTGCCTTTAATATCATCTACTGATATAAAGATGGCAGCCTAAGGCTGTGCCTCAAATAAAGGAGCTGATGGTTTGTGCCACTATGTGAGCCACAAACCACACTGTCCCTTCTGTGTAAGCAAGGGCATGAACTGAAGCGTCCTTGAATAACCAGACCCATTCCTGATACTGAATCAGAGCTGCTTCCTTTCCCCTAGCCTAAACCTAAGCAGTGAGAGCAGAAAGCTCCATTTGGCATAACTTCTTCCTGCTAGCTGTTTCCTTTCGCAGACATTCACAAGGGAAATAGTAGAGAATTATAATCTCTGCCAATTGCATACTCCAGGCTCAGATTTTCCACAGAGTTTGGACATGAAAAGTGAAGTCAGTGAGTAGGCAACAGCAGCATTTCTGTTACCAGCAATCCAATTGATATTAAAACGGAGTAAGCCTCACCACGTCTCCCTCAGGTCATCTGAGAACTGTGTTGTCTAAGAGTCATTTAGGCCTTCTCTGTAATGAGGGGCTCACCACTGAGACTACTTATCAAGTGTCATTTTATCTATCCTAGATACTTGCCTTTGGGTGACACCTTTTGCAGATGTCTCTCCATGGACTATAGAAGGAACCCAGACAACAAGCTTTTATTACATAAGTTTAATTTCTGGCAACTGGATCCATGAATTCTGCAAGGATCAGATTTCACCCACTGGGTGCTCTGAATCTTCCTTTCTCAAAGAACGATATTTGTCCACAGGGGAGGGGTAGAGGCAACAAACACTAGACAAGTTATACAGTGCATTTGAGAAATTATTAATAAATATGAAAAAAAACCTATTTTCAATGTTCATGCAGGCAGAATCCACTTAAGCAAATTCCCTGTGAAGTAAGCAAGGCTCCTCAGAGATGCACAGGAGGCATAAGTCCACAGAACATGTGGACTCAGCATATTTTAAACAAAGATTCATACATTCTGGGCTAATGAAGAAAAAAGAAAAAAAAAAAACCAACACTGATGTGAAGATTCCTGACCTAAGCATGGAGAATACATGCTTGTTTGGCTTTTGTTCTTTTTTTTCCTTGAAAGAAACAGATGTGATAGCTGACCTATGAATTTAGCATCAGTATTTGCTTCATAAGCCATACATTAGGAATAAGATCTGCTATCTCTGGGAGACAGGAATGGTAAAGGCTCATAAGGGAAATGAAAGGTTAATAACTTGTCTTAACACATGTCATTCTCATTAATGCAGTATGTTAATGCACCACATCATATTTTATGTTGTCATGCTCACAACATCCTTGCTGAGGAAAGGGCTGCTGCTCAATCTAAGGTAACTAAGGGACCTAAGGTAGGAAATTATTTGCCTCAAACTGCACAGTAATCCTGTGGCAGAACTGTGACTTGAAACTGGGTTTCTCCAACTAGCCCAAATTTGCCATGTTATGGGAAAACAATCAAACTGAACTTCCTATTCATAGACAAATTTTACTCGTTCTATGATTCAGTAAAGTCAAAACAGTCACTAAATTATTCCCTGATTTTCATAATCCATAAGCAACCCATTGAAATACAGTTAGTCTTTACAAAATGTGTATCCAAAGGCATCTGTATTTGAAAAAGTTGACATTTTCAGAGTCTCTGAAAAACAGGACTAGAAAGGCCCTCAAGAGGTCATCTCAACAGCGTGCCACCTCCAAAGGCAGGATCAGCCATATTCATCTCATTTCTGTCAAACACTTGTCTTTTCTAGAGATTATTAATCGATGAACACACTCAGCTTGTGATTAGCATCAAAGTGAAAAGTAAGGTGCAGAGAGACATCAGTAATTGCTGCCTCCACAGCACTATTGGCACTACTTCCCACCTTTGTTTTAAAAATTACTGCTGGAGATCTGGAAGAGAGGGATGATAGTACTGGAGGTCCAGGCATCTCCACCACCTTTCAACCTCTCCTTGAGCCACAGTACTACAAGATGAACTTGTGCTCCATGCTTCTTTACCCAGTTCAAAGACCAAGCAGTCAGGGGAACAGATTATTCCTTTTCTTTTTGCAGCAGCTTTTAAAGCATCTGTAGACTATTACGTATTGTCTCTCTGTCTTTTCTAGTTTAAGTAACATCAGTGCTTTCAATCTTTCCTCATTGGTCATAATTTCTAGATATGGTTCTGTTTATCCTCATTGCTTTACTATTTTCTAATCTTTCTCCTGTAGGTTCTTAACCTTCTTGAAATGCAGCTTTTTATATGGACACAATCTCGACAAAGCAGATGGAGCACCAAGCAGAAAGAGAGACTATTTTCTGTATCTTCTTTATTCAACTCTGAAGACATTTAACCCTATCTGAAAATGCTTATGATCACTGATTTGTGATATACTGCACACCCTAGATCTTTTTCTGAAGACCTGCTCTCTAGCCAACAATCCCCAGCCTGTGTTTGTGCAGTTGATTATTACAGCTTAAACTTGGAGCTCTCTCTTTATTGAACTGTAGCCTAGTTTTTCCACTTTTTTCTACAAACTGTCAAGATCTCTTTGATTTCTAATCCTGTCCTCCCACTGCCTCTTGCAGCAGTTTTATGTCATTTTCATTTTTAGTCAGCGTATTCTTTTTCATCCAAGTTATTCATGAAAATACCAACTAACTTCTAACCTAGGATGGGCTGTTGTGGAATCCTGCTCAAAATTTTCTCCCCTTTCAGCAGTGAACCACTGGTAACTGCTCTCTGGGTTTGATTTTCCAGCCAGGTTTTCACCTGCTACCACACCTGCAGCTTGGCATGTTTCTCTGGCTTTCTGATGAGATATTGCAAAGACACAATAAAGTTAACTGCTTCTCCTCCATCCATGAGACTACAGAAGGAAGGTAGATTGATCAAACCAGATTGACACATTTTGTTTACGACAAATCCAGCTGATACAGCAATGCAGGGTAGCTCAAAACACAAAGATTATCATCTGTGTCCCATGCAACGTAATTAGTAACTAGGTATGTGAAAATTACTGTTTCATATGCAACAAACCACTTACAGCTGAATGATGGGGATCACAGTGTTTGCAATGTGATTAAACTCACTACCTAAGCACAGGCTAATAGGTCAAACCTGATTTTCTGTACTGGCCTAGTCACAGGAAAAAAGAAGGCAAAGTAAGGACCAGCAGGGAAGAAATACTCCTACATAGTATTTAAAGCTGCATGAACACAACACATGACGTACATAAGCGCTGGAGCTTGAGTGCATATTGATGATGCAAAACAAGTCATTAAGGCATCATAGATGAATGCGAAAAGCAACTGGAATGCGTGTACAAATACTGTAACGTGCACAAAATAAGCCTGGTTATAGTCTTTGCACTTAGGCTGCTGAATGGCTTGACTGCTGAGACAGTTTGGGCTTATTGGTATTATCTTCTTAAAACAACTTTTCCCTTAACTCCCTTTTCCTCTTTAGATTTGTCTCCATGCGAGAGCTTATCTACTATTTCTGACTTTATTGAAATTTATCTTGCTGAAGCCCACTGATTTTATGTTGACATTCTCCCTTTTGCCCTCCTAAGAATCATGAGCTTTATCGTTTCATATTTAATGAAAAGAGTCTCCCTAAGGCAAACATACCAATTTTTGGGATCAGAAAATATTCTGAAATGAGATACATCAGTGTCAATCTGGAAATAATACCACTGACATTCATATAAGATATTCTTATAAACAGCTCTTGAGACCATTTGCAGTAGAAAATCCTGATTCCCATCAACAATACATGAACAGTCCTAAATTAGACACACCTTTCCCTGTTTTTTAATCTTTGTTTTAATTGTACCATATCTTTTTTTTCCTCCAAAGTTACAGCAGGCCAAAACAGCAGCATTCACTTGCTAGAACTCAGACTGCATAACATGTAAATCATTCAACAAGAAGCCAGGTCTTTCAGAAGAACGTAGATCCTCAAAGCTTTCAAAAAATATGATATTCTTGCCTATAAGGCTAGAAGGAGGTAAGCTTACTTAAAAACAAAGAAAAAAAATCCAACTCTTCACTATGTTTCTTGTACATTCTTTCTGAATGGCAGATGCCTGGTCTTTTCACATATTATTCTAGTAAACGTATTTCTAATAGTGCTATGAGTGAAAAAAAGGTCACATTATGAATTACAATCTGCTCATTTTACCATAGCACATTTGTATATACATGTATGCCTGATGTCCCTTAGGTGGAAAGCTTTCAGTCTTTTCCCTATACCCTGTTCTCATATAAATACAGCTAGAAACTTTAAACAAAAAATAAAGAAACAGCCATCCACTCAATTCTTCAGAGACGGTGTAAGGAAAGATGGAAAAAATACTGATAGAACTCCTGAGAACCATTGAGAGGTTCATAACATGAATCACATCTTAACAGAACAATTGGTCTTTCAGACCATAAACCAAATTTATTACTGGACATTTGTCCTTCTACTGGGAATCAATTAACATCTGACAACTACAGTCACTGTTCAAACAGAAAGTTAACTTTAAGATATTCAATGACATTTTTACCTGAGTTTAACGTGAGGCAAAATTGGAAGAAGAAAAAACCCTATCAACTGCATATGAAGTATATAGTTCACAACGTGGCCCAGGCCCATCTCACATAATTTTAGTTATTCAGCTACAGGGAGTATGTTAGGAGACTACTCATTGTCCTCCTACAGCCATTGAATAGAAGTGGCTGGACCCATCTCCAACTCACCTAAGATCCAACACAGACTCTGAATACATCCCTCTTTCCACCGACTATACGCAGACACACAAGAGACTAGCGCCTAATGCAAATGCTGCACGTGTGCTGAAAATCTGCTGGGTCGTTCTCACCAGCACACAGTTTAAATACTAGGGCTAAATTCTCCACCTTTGCCTCCAAGTCAATAAGAAAACTCTTGTGACTCACAGCGACTTTATTTATTAATGTCTGCGACACATTTAGTTGAAACACACATCGCTGCCTACGTGATTTTTCTTTAGATACTCAACATTAAACAAACACTTCAAAAATTTAGTGCAGGTCTAAAAATCTCCATTAACGTTGTGCCAGACTCTCTCATTGCTCCATGGCTGTTAATCTAGCCATTCTGGAATTGTGGCATTGCAATTACAGAGAGAATGCAATTTTAGCAAATATGAAGAGACCTAGTTTTAAAAAAATACATTGACAGCTAATTCTTTCAGGTAATAAAAAGGCTAAATGATTATTCCAAAAAAGTTCATGAATGGATTTTAATATCCAAACCTAAAATTATAAAGAAATGACAAAACAAAAATTTCTAAACAATTCAGGATAATGTAAGGAGATCCACAGGAAACTCAAACCTGTAAATATCACACAGAATAATTTATGACTGGTTGAGTCAGAAATATACCTTTATTTTAACCCAGACAAACCATACACCGCAATTCTAATGTGTCCATTCTCCCATAGAATGTGGAAAGAATCCAAAGTTATATTTGTGTATAATCACCCTTGAAGCATTTTTAGGAGGTAGCAAGAAGAAATTGATTTTAAAATCATTCTGAAATATAACCTGACAACGACAAAATAGCTTTGACTGCTTGTCACAACCAAATTATTTGCTGTTTTTCAGAACATGTAACAGAGAGAAATCAGAATGTATTTCTGTTCTCCATGCAAAAAAAAAAAAACGTTACCAGAGTTCAACTTACTTCTACAAAGAAACATCAACAGTCAAAAAAAAAAAGCAATTATAAAAAAAAGCAATGCTAAACACAACTACACAGTATACAAACTCACGTCAACATGAAGCCAGAGGCCATGCTTTTCACAGATATCGGCAATTTTATCCAGAGGATCAAATGCTCCCAGCACTGTTGTGCCTGCTGTAGCGCAGACAAGAAATGGTGCTGACCCCTGCAATAGGATTCAAAACAAAAAATTGTCATTTGCACTGCTCATTTCCTCCAGTATATCTGCAAAGCTAAAGTATAAAAAGGTCTAGGAATATAGGACAAAGATGTGACAGTCTATATTTTAGTTTCCCAGCAGAAGGTAGTGCATCTAAAAGGTCTGGCTCTTTTAAAAAAAAAAAAAAAAAAAAAAAAAAAGAGCATTTTCCATTTCCAGTTAACATCATCCCAGGGCAGACTTCACCAGCTTCAGACTGTTTTGACAGATGCTAGTTTTGTCAAGATCAAAACATACCGAATATTTGACATCTCTCTTTATACACTGATTTTCATTTCTCAGTCTTCCACATTTTACTACCATATTTGCTGCCATTCTGCCGAATAAAATAAAGCTACTAGCTCAGCCAGCAGGCTACCCATGCAAGGAAAGGGCTCATCCCTTTAGGGGTTCCACCTGTGTCGTCTCTACAGTGCCCCTATTCTCTGTCTAGCGAAGAGGAACCTTCTGCTAGGGAACACGATTTGCCTTCAGCACCACTGGCACATACCGTGACGGGGACAGCCATCGCTGTCTGACCCTGACCTACAGCAAAGCGCTGTTCTCTTGCTCCTACTCCTGTCTAGAAAACAGGCAAGGCTGTAGATGGTCAGGAGAGACACCACTGGAAATTTCAGACAGTTTTAAGGTTAGACAGGTGGGATAAGGAAAACTACTGTCAGGTTGCAGTCTCAGACAACCGTCACAAGCCATCCATTTTGGTTTCAGTGGCTTTGCTTATTGCTTTCCCGTTCAGCTAATACCAGGGGTGCAATTACAATAGCAGACTAGGCCGCGTGCACCGGCTGGCACCTTCCCTTGCAGGTGTACGTGCCTTGTGCCTGCTTAGGAGCAGAAAACAAAACAATAAAAAGAATCCGTAGAGTTTGAAACAACTTCATGAAATTGAGGGTACCAGCCCTCGCGATGACTGTGCGGTCTCACGTGCTGGTAAATATATGTGGAAGGAACTCCTCTGAACATTTCAGCATCCGGCCCGCAGTGTGACAACACAGTTACTGAAGAGGGACTAAAGTTGTTATTAAATTGTATAATCTGGAATCCCTGGAGTTCACTTGCAGTGAATTAAATCTCGCAGATGACGTAAAGTCTCTCTGCTGATGTAACTCAAGATAGCTTCACTGAAATCAGACATCAGCTGGAAAATCAAACTCTACATATGAGTCTTTTATGTATCTTCAATTCAGCTGAAATCTGATCTGTCTCTTTAAAAAAAAAAGTTGTCTCTTTTAAACATCTGCTACGGAGACAGACAGGCTTGATTCATATTTACTCTCTGACAGTTTTATACTTCTTGAACAGCGTAGAAGATTGTTAGAACGGTACATAATTATGATTTATTTGTATTTTAATTTTCTTTACAAATTCCTAAAGCAGTGAAAAGTAACCTTGGAATTAATTTAAATTAATCTCATACATTCACAGAGAACTACCAGCCTATAATTCACTTCTTGGTCATTCATTCCTAGTACAATCTACCACAAAAGGCAATCAAACTTATAAACCAGCCTGAAGCTCAAGTGCAAAACACTTGTGAGTGCGGCAAAGATGTATCTGCTGCACCTAGTTCCTGTTAGCATTCTCACCAATTTTTTCCCACAGCTACATCAAAGTCAAGGGTCCCCCAGCAGCCAGAAGGTAACATGACTGAATATGGGGACAAGTCTGAGATCTCTACAAATTCCAAAGATTGTTACCATTACATTTTTCCCCACAAAGAAGGAAATTAAATATAGTTAAATAAATAAATCTTCCTGACTAAATTCTCTAAAAAGAGGCCTAAGACTCTTGCTATTCATAGTCAGTGATCATTTTGTGCTCCTATCACTACAAATACATTCTCTGCTGTCTAGAGTCATTAGAATATTTACTGTAATTCACTGAATTGTCCTTCTGTAAAAGTTGTAAAGTAGCACTTTATCAAGGACAGACACACTTACTGAAGCTCTGATGAAATGAAAACCTTCCAATACACCTGTAACTTCCATTAAAATGCAAGTGAAATAGTGTTCTCCTGTAAGCAGAGCATTTTAATATAGAACATTTGTTTTTAAATTGCAGAGCACCATACTGAGGTTGACCTTTTATTTAAACTCATAAATGTCAGAGGATTTCTTTCAAATAACCAGTACCTTTATTATTACATCAACAAACAAGAATTCTGTTTTTGCAAGAGCAAAGAGCTCATTCTCCTGTCAGCTTGCTTCCTCCTGCCCCATTTAATTTCAGTCCTTTTTTCCCCCCCTCCAGCTTGCTCAAATGAGTAAAGTAAGGTTGTCTTCCACAGATAACACAAAGCACAGAAAGAGGCAATCAAGAGAGTTTGCTAGGTCATTAGGGCCACCGCGTATCAGTAGTTATTCTGTCTAGCATGAAACTCACAGAGGAGATGGCTGTTTGGCAAAAGATGTATCTAAATCAGGTCTTAATGAAAGCTGTGGCCATGCCAGTGCACGACAGGACAGCACAGCCTTGGCATTTCTATCAGCCACAAAAGTAGGTTTCTCAAGGTAGGATTCCATGGTAGGCATTGTCCACACCACGGACGTTGCGCTAGTTGCTTGGTATTCACAGATCATGGACCGAGGACTGAGCTCTGAATCCTGCTGCTCTCATGCACAAACTGGACGTGAGAAATAGGGTGAGCTAACCGAGCCAAAAGAAGATGCTCCGTGCCTTAGAATTCACATCCAGTCCTCCAAGTGCTTTAAAATGAGTTATGTTGACTATAGTAAGTGCTGTCTTACAGACTGTGGGAATGTATGTTAATACACACATCAGTACATTTCCAAATGCTGGCCTTTGACTTTCTACTTGGCAAAGTCCCTGGGGGAAAAGAGGCACAGCATGGAATCCCTGCACTCTTGCTACAATACTAGAAAGGACCAAATTTAGCATTTGTAGGTGGTGTGATAGAGACTAAGCCACATGTTACAGTTCTTACTGCAGAAGATAGAGCAACAGCAGCTGTAATTAACTGAAAAACCTACAGTTTTCATTTACCATTTAAAGGAAACCAATACTGCATCCATTTAAAAAAAGGATCAAGGGCAAAAGAAATCCTAGCAGAAATGTGCTAAATACTTCAGAGCAGTGTTGTTCTCTCAGGACTTTCATTAGTAGCAAACAACCTGTGGAATTTTTCTCCCTCGGAAGGGTGCGGCACCTAGAAGTCTTGGCTTGTTACACAAGCTTGTGGCAAACAGATCACACCTGTTAGAAAGACACTGGTACATGAACTGCCCTATTTTTAAGATTTCACTCACTCTTAGTTCTCCTTCCTTTCACTCAGACACAAGCACACCATCTGCATACACTCTTCCTATCTCCTTCATACTCTCTCTCCCCCTCTCACCTCTTTCCTGGCCCGTTGGACTTGTTTCTCCAGTTCCTCAGGTATCATCTTACCTCTAAGGGACACAGATTTAAAACTTTTTCAGTTACATTGAAATAGGTTGGTTATGTACAGCACTACTGCATTTTAAAAAGGCTCAGAGACCACAGCCATGGCTTTTGCTTCCTTACCTTTCATCTGTTTTGATGAAGTAAACATTCTCTGTACCAATACCCAGGAAGGAGGCTGCCTTCTTCATGGAGTAATGACACTGTAAATGAAAGAGGCATGAAAAAAACCTGAGTACGCAATTAAAAAGAAAGAAATAGATTCCTTAACACAGGGAACAGTGACACTGAAATTAATTTAATAGCAGATAACAGTCATGACAACAGTATATCCTAATACAAAAAGCAAACTGACAAAAGCTTCGCAGCACCAAGACCATCTTGTATTTAACAATTAGTGACACACACTGAAGACTGGGGAAAACGACAAAAAACGATGCGCACCATGATTAAAACGTGGGCTGAAAAAGTAAAAAGCTCCATTCCATATGATTTTTTTTTAAAGCTGGTTCTGCACTACAATGAAAAATAGAAACTCTGAAGTGTCATCAGGGAAGAATTATTGTTTCAAAATGTTTTAATAGATCTGAGTCAAAAGTATTGATGAGTGTGAGAGTTAGGAAATGCACATGAAGAAAGGTCCAAAGGCTATTGAACTCAACAGCCTAGAGGCAACCTATAGGTCTGAAAGTCCAATGCACCACTCCTTGGAAACTGGACCCTTAATTAGGATGCATCTTGTGATATATCTAAAGCCTCTACTACTTTATCCTTGTGATTTTTCCATATGCTTTCTCTAAACATCAGCTGTTGTCCACTGCCAGAGACAGGACACTACGTCAAACTGATCCTTGGCCTGATCCAGCAGCTCTGTTCGTAGGTCATCAAGGAGCTCAAGTCCCAAGACTTACCAAAGCCTTTAGATGTGGTACAGTTGGGACTTCCAAGGCCTTCAAAGCCCCATCTCTGGAAAAGGACCTGAAAATCTTGGTGTTTAGATACCAAGGTTGTTCACATGAACGTGGCTCTTAGAAGCCATTACAAAAGTAAGCAGACTTTGGACAGGACTCAACACAGCTTCAAAAGTTAATATGGATTTTGCAAAAGGTTCCAGTTTGGACCAGTCTGCATCTTCCAGAAAATGAAGCTGCTATTTCAGCAAAGAATTTTAGCTAGGTCTCATGACAGAGGTATCTTTGAATGGTTACAGATGCAGCCCATTTCTCACTTTACACTAAGGGGCATTAGTGTATGAAACCTCAGAAGTGACTGTAAAAGCAGAGGCCCCTTGACCTGCTCAAAGGGTGTTAGAAATGTGTGCTTATTCAGTCAGAATGTGGTAAAATGGCTCTGGTGAGAAGGATACTCAAGCCTCCAGTCCACTCTCTACTTCTTACAAGCTTTTTTCTGTTAAACAAATACTCAAGGTATATCTTACCATCTTTCCAACATTCACCTCTACAAGGACCTGCTCTGCTGTGGATACTGTCATTCCAGCATAAGAACATTTTGTCTTATTCCAGAATAAGAGTATGCTGATCTCGGCTTAATCCATCTTCAAGATTAGCCTGGGAATTCAAGATACAGTAACCTTCTTGATCTGAAGATATTTTTAGATGTCAAAACCACTCTGAACAACCTGCAGCATGCCAAATGCCTACCCACTTATAGCAACGGAGTCAGTTTTGAGAGTACGCAGCATCTCACAGGGCTACCACAGTTCTCGGAATCAAGATCATCCAAACCTTGGATTATCACCGCTCTTCTCAAAACATAAAATTGGCTCTTTTTCACATTATTACTGAAGAGTTAAAATAACGCATATTCCAGCAACCGTGAAGATGTCTAGAATTGTTACTTTTCATACAGGAGGTGAAGCCAGGTGGTTAATTAATTCCATTTTCTTCCAGAGAGTTCACACAAATGCAGTTACTGCTGAACATAATTATGAAAAATGTACAACATATTAATGTGTGGGTATGAATATATTAAGGGTATTAAAGCCTGTCACGCTTATTTTGATGAGATGGATCATCTCAAAGGGCTCTTTTTCTTTTTGACAAAAAGGTTTCCCCCACAATCACCCACTTTTTAAATAAAGGCATACAAAGACACTACTTGATACTATCAGGTAGTTTTAAGAAACCTTAATTTTGTAACATGACACATCCACAAAGCCTTTAGGGCTCATTCATTTAGACTGTTACAAAAATAATAACATACATAGGTGGATAATTAGTCTTACATTACAGCAAATTACATCAATAATGGTAATAATGATGGTAGAGTGGCTGTGTGTTGTTCAGTAGAAGTTTGGAGATGTTTTCAACTGATTAGTGAATCACTTAAAACACTAGTTGCCTCCATCACTGATTTCTATCCATTAGGTTCAGCTGAAAGGTATGAATCACCAGGAATAATCAGATTGCTCCAAACTGACAAAGCAGTAGACCTGCAAATTCTGTATACTAGTGAACAGGCAATCACTAAAAAAATGTATTTTATTATAAAAAATGTTATAGGAGTTTAGGAGAAAGATGAAAGAGGCTTGACCATCTGAGAGATTATACCAAAAAGCAGAGGGAAAGAGAAGAACAAAGGGAATACCAAAACAAAACAGGCTACAAGATATATTATTTCTCGCCTCCACAAGTACTTCTGCACCTCTTGGAAAATTCTGTCAGGTCTTCAGTAGGACAGAAAAGGGACAAGACTTATACTACTACATAGACTTGGAATATGCTTCCTTTGATGAAAAAAAAAAGTAGTCTTCCAGTTATATTGATGGAAAACATAAAAGAATTTCTTTTTTTCCCCCCCATTATCATTACTAGAAGCCATTATGGTAAATTAGATTGCTTCATTTTAGGAAAATATATACCAGAGAACATTTAGCAGCTCCACTCACAACAGTGTCAACTAATACACTTGTTCATAGTTCCCTTTCCAAAAAAAGAGAAAGAAATATCCAGATAAAAGGTATTATTTGTATCTAGATTATATACATAATTTTAAAGAATAATTTTAAATATTGTGAATTCAGATTACTCTTGCCATGTCTTTGGCAGTTTTGTTTGTTTGGACACATTATTAAATCTGTAGCCATTTGTAGTAAGAAATTAATGCCTTTGAGCACAAGATCAAATTGGAACAGTGCATTCAGGATGTGCTGCTCTACTATTTTAACTATAGCTAGACACAGTTTTCGTTTCCTAATAATGTTTGCAAAGACAAGGTACTTTTCCTCTGTGCTCATTAAAACAGAAGATAAATTTGTATTTTCTTGATTTTGAAAAGTTTCTTAGAAACATGATTGCATAAAGCAATTACATTATTATGAGATTGTTTTATTACTCATTTTTGTCTGTTGTAATTTCAACAGGGGACAACATGGTGAGTTAATGTTGTGTTCTCTCACTTTATTACTTTCATGATCAAGTTGCACTGGGGAGGAATTTAGTTTCATTGCATCTAAAAAACTGCTCATATCAGCATGCACATTTCGACTGCTTACACATTCTCCTCTACCCTCAGTTACCTCAAATTTAGCAGATTTCTACCCTTCAGATCAATGCAATACATTCTTGGGTCAGAATAAAGTTCAGATGGGATTCAAATAGCAAGAAGTGATAAAAAGTTGGGCTGACATCTATAACTACAACTGCATTCAGCTCCTACAAATCAGAGCCACAAATCATGCCTCAAGAAAGTGAGATCTAACAATTTCTCTACTGCTGCTACTGTCTCAAGAGGAATCACTCTGTAATTGTCCAGTGAGAGAACTACGTAGTAGGAGCATAAACAGTGTTCATTGTGTATCACCACGATTTGAAGTGGCTAAGCATTTTACTTGCAGGAACAAGGAGCCTTTTTGTTCCTGAAGGCCAAACACAGCATGAGGACCTCGGGTGGACCACACATTAAACATACACCTTCATGTCATCCAAGAACATACAAAAAAATACATAGCCCCAGATCACAGAAAATTAAGTCACTGACAAGTCTGTGCATGCCACTGCTCTACAGCAAGGCAACTCTTTCAGTCTGCCAAGCGCCAGACTGAAACTTTGAGACTTGGCAACTCAAGACAAATATAATTTCATGTGAACACAGTGTTGAAGCCAAGCCCTAAAATGACAAAAATGCCTTAAGCAGCCACGTGTTTTGACTCCTTATCAATATTCTCAGTTCACTTTAGCCTCATGGCTTCTCCATGCCAACACTGTTTGCCCGATTCACATCAAAGATAAACATAGGCTGTTAACTTCTCCAGCATCACTTTTTAAATCATTTGCTTCTTCAGGTACCTCTTCAGTAAAAAAAAAAAAAAAAAAAAAAAAAAAAAAAGGCACAAAACACTAAATAAATGAAGGCTCAAAATAAAAACAAATAATAAAAAATTAAGAGTGTACGATGCAAGCACTTATGTACTTATCTTCAGTGTGGGCCATTTATTAAATATATTCTCAATATGACATATCTGAACTAAATACAATTCTAAAAGATAACTTAACTTGGACTCAGTACAGGTGTGTCTAAAATAAGGATATATGAATATGCACATCTTGTTGCTCATAACCATGAATAAACACTAGAGATCTTAGACAATAGCCACAATATCTAACCACTAAAAGTGGCAGCTCTGCAGCAAGTGATCATTCAGCACTAGCACTAAAGACCACACGGTTTTGTAAATCAAGCAAAGTATTGGAGATCAAGAGCACTGCCTTACAAATAATTTACCAATTTATTTTTCCTGTTCCGTTCTGTGTTTTATGGCTTTGGTCTT
The DNA here is from genome assembly GCF_028858705.1 of Grus americana. NCBI lineage: Eukaryota > Metazoa > Chordata > Aves > Gruiformes > Gruidae > Grus > Grus americana. The sequence goes on along the minus strand of NC_072853.1, from coordinate 124,399,738 downwards.
TCTAGAGAAGCAAAGATATCAAAATAAATTTACTCTGGGCATCGAATGAAAGTTATTTTGTTATGAAATTAAATGCTTGTTTATTTTAGAGTACAAGAGTATACATTTTAGTTAAATCTTGCAATGAAATAAAATGTTACTTCATCATAAAAATTCTATGTCCTTCTCTTCAAAAGCATTAACGGAACATGTTTTAACTTCATTTTTTCCTCCTTAGCTATTTTTAAGATGTAACGTGATGAATTAAGTATGAGCTGGCATGTCATTTCATATACACACTTTTCAGAAAGAAAAAAACCTAAATATATTTTGCCTGGAAAAAAAAAAAAATCCCTTTATTTAGGACATTTGGATTCAGTTCCAAAATATATGTGCTGTCTTGGACAACTTATGCAATGCCTTCATCCCTTGGGCCTCTTCAAAATAAGCCTCTCATCTATTTACACTGCAAACTGTTTGGAGCATAAACTTAAGAGCTAAAATTATTCTAGTAACTACATATTCCCTAGTACAATAAGGTTCTTAGTTCCACTGGGGCCTTTATATAGTGGAGTCAGAATTAATAACAATTCTGTACTAATGAAATTATAAACTCTTAACATTGGAGGAATAAGTGAGAGAAAAAGCCTCAAAAAATAGCTTCAGAATAAATATATGAATATAACTCAATTTCCCACAGGCAGTTTGGACAGATAATATTCAAAAACTTTAACACTAGCCACATATTTTCAATTATTTAAAGAAGAACTGTCTAAAGATCCAGCAGGTGGTTTCGGTTCTGTACTGCAGCCAGTATGTATCCTGATACAGGGCAGAGTGGGAGCTGCAGAGAGCTGTCTCACAGGTACAAATGCTCAGCTTAGTACAAATTAAACCATCAGGAAAAAAACTTTGACATCCAAAACCTATCTATGGTTCCTGCTAGACTTTATGCTGTGGGAAATCAAATGCTGCAGACCTCCACAACATCCCACACACATTCTGCTTCAGGTTTGCCCCACGTACAACCTATTCTTATATCAGCAGTTTCCAAGAGCAGAAACATCTGTGTTTGCGTTCTGAAAGGAAGGAAGCTTCTGCAGGGAAATTTACCATCAGACTTCTCCAAATAGCTCCAAAATTTCACATCATACACTGATGACAAATTTATCGCACCAGTGGCCCATCAGATATGCAAATGATACAATTTTGCAACCATTGAAAAATAAAAGTTCATTTTTAGAAATTCTATAATGAAAACAAAAGCTTTTTTTGTTTTGTTTTTACCTCTTCCGAAGTGAACAGGACTAGTCTTGGCAAACCTGAAAGGCCTTTTTCCTTTATCTCAGGACAAAATTTGTATCTTGCTAAGTTCATAGCATACATATTAGAAACAGAGCCACCTGGAGAAAAAGGCATATAGATATTGCGTTAGCCACAGTCCTAGCACCTGTCCTGTGTCTGAGCACTTGATCTATTAGGGAAAAAATAAACCATACAGTTAGCCTATAGATGCATCCATCATAGCTTATTTCCTCCTCAAAAGCCTACAAACATAAAATGAACTTTGGGCTCTGCAGCATGTATGGAAACAGCGTGTTTGAATGCTCTTTGGGGAAGAAATTCTTTACTGTGAGGGCGGTGAGGCACTGGAACAGGCTGCCCAGAGAGGTTGTGGATGCCCCATCCCTGGAAGTGTTCAAGGCCAGGTTGGATGGGGCTTTGGGCAACGTGGTCTAGTGGAGGGTGTCCCTGCCCATGGCAGGGGGGGTTGGAACTAGATGATCTTTAAGGTCCCTTCCAACCCAAACCATCCTACAATTCTGTATTTCCTGGAGAACTGTGCCCAAACAATCCTCCCCAAGAGAGGACGCCCTGCAACAGCTCCTTCCCATTTACACTGAAGCAGTGCCAGCTCAGCTGCCCGCACTGAGCTCTGCTGTGGTTGCACTGTACAAAGCCTAAGAGATCTCTTGGGCAACCAGGCCTCAGAGAAAAAAGCCATTAGAAAAGAAAAAACCAGAGTGAGTGGGAACTGGAAGATCTGCAAGGTGAGACCTGGATGGGTTTTACTCACTTGAAAGAACAAAACCAAAATAATAAGAAAAACCCTTACATAAAACTAGCATGAAAAAGTACAATGCATTTCTCTTTTGACAGTATCTCAGTAAGTTTTAATTAAGCAATTCTGCCATAAAAGCACAGATTCTACTGAAAATACACATCAAATCTGACATTAAAAAAAATCCAGACCATTAATATATTTTAAAAAATATATTTTATTTATTTTTATTTTTTTTCTACTACTTACATGTAGAATTACTGACTTAGGTTTGGTTTTGGAGGTGGGGTTTAAATCCATTTACTAATTTTATTTCTCTTCTCACCCCCAAATTAGATAGAAAAGCTTCACATCTAGCATAATAATTCGTTAGCCAAATAATCTGTGCAATAATATCAGTATGCTTTATTATTTCAATACAGTGGGCTGGAACGCTGCTTTACAGAACATTTGAAAACTGTGGCTTCTCAAGAAGCTTAAGTATTTTTTTGGTTGGCCTTATTGTAACATTTACAAAAACGATCAAAACTGAAAGCCGTTAAGCTTATGACACTCCCACTAAGATAAAGTCTGGCTCCCACAGCTGATAGGAGCATACACAGATCAGTGCTCTCAGGCACCACTGGTTGGTGTCTAGCACATAAATCAGGTCCCTGTCTGTCAACCAATTTGACTCAGTCCCATGAGGCTGTTGGTATTGCTGTTAGTAAGGTCAGGAAGGGCATCGGTTACAAACAATTAATTTCCACATAATTATATTTAATATAGAACTGTTTTCATTCATTCACTGACCAGGTTCACAGAATTATTACTAGAAACACATAAGATAAGCCTGGATTAAATAGTTATGTGTGTGCATCACTGGATTTTTGCATGCATTTTCAAATATTCTACACGATTGGATTCGTGTTCATGGAATTACTGGTGTTAGTTGTTTTATAATGACTCAACTTGAAATCTGAACTGTTCTTACCTGGATTGAATATACCATCACCTTCTTCCCAGCCTATGAACTCAATCATTTTCTTGATGACTGCTTCTTCCACCAACAGAAACACAGGGGATACTTCATATGTATATCTGAACAAAAATGAAAGCATCGTGATTGGTATTAAGACTACAGAACTCATATCACAGAATATTGCCAGAACTAGATAAAGGTTTCTTGCACCTTTCTCTAATCTATCAGAAGCTGACCACTATCAGCAGTAGAACTCTAAACTAAAACACTACAGATCTGACCCAGTAGAGCAACTGCTTAGTTCCTAACAGCATCACATTAACACTTCCAGTTTGCTTTTAACGTAGGTCACATGATTAAATTTCAGCTGTAATGATTTACTGCAAGCAAAAATTACTTTTTGTTTGGGCTTTACATTTGCAAGTAAACAGGTAACCATTTGCATTCAACTCAGTGCAGAATGCTTCAAAGGAAATGAACAACTGAGTAAGTCTGATTAATTCATTTTTATGCACTCAGTAAGATAAAAGTCTAAGTTTAAAAGCATTGAAAAACAAAGATCTCTCCTCTTAAGCTCCACCTCACAAACTAGAAAAAAAGGCCTCATCAGATTATCCAACCTTATGGTGAGCTATTCAGCCAATCCAGACTCTTTTCCCTCCAAAATTCCTGCACAATTCCTCCCTCCTCTGTAACACTGAAAACAAAAATCAGAAGGCCGGAGGGAGCAAAAAACACTGTTATGCTGAAAAGCATGCTAATTCATCAACGAGAGGACAAAGGACTACACTTACACACTTGGGTTCAGTGCTTCTGTAATGAAACGAGCCACTAACGAGGAATAATCTATTCCAGCATACAGCTGATTGAAAAATCTTGGATGACCTGAAAATACAGATGAAAAGCAATGAGTGACAGGATGTACATGCAAAAAGGATATATCACAGGCCCTCTCAGCTGAACACTGATCACTGCAAACCACAATTCACTCCATCATTCTCTCAGTATTTTCTGGACTTTTCTTAGGTTACACAATCTTTTGAAAGTAAATTTAATAAGCACTTTCAGGTCCCAAACAAGGTTTGAGAGATGTAAGTAGTGCACAGAATGAATGTGTGTTGTTCACAAGTTTTACAAATAAAAAGAAAAAAAGAAAAAAAAAGAAAAAGAGGAAAAAAAAAGGTATTGACAGTTAAGTATACACAGTGGCTTTTAACAGTGGTCTTCAGAGGCCACGATGGATGCTCGGCCAACTTTCGCTAAGCAGTAGAATACAGGAACCTGCTGATCCTAGGCAGCTGTGCCTGTGCTCCCACCAAAGTATTGGTATTGAGAGAGAGAGGTGGTATAACAGCCTGGAAAAACCTGCTATAGAGTTAAAATGACAGAAGAATTTGTTTACCTGCCTTGAAACACTGAGATATAACTAATTATGAGAAAATTCTAATACTACTGCTGACTATAAAAACAAGTCAGTTCCGCAGTGGGATCATCACCTAAATTTTAACCCACAACATAATACTTTCACATGCAAAACCAGGTAAACTGTATGGCTCCCTTTATAATATATCTGGGGGGCTTCAATAAGCGTTTATACTTAAATTAAAGATTATTTGTACAGTATATTTTTATTTACAACATCCTTTCTAAGGGGACATAGTGTAACAAATGAAAATCTAAAGGCAATTTGCAAAAATAAGATAAACAGAACACCTTCCAGTAACTCAGTAATTATATCTGCATATTATTAGTGCACCTCCCCTGCAGATCAGTATTGCTACTTTTCTATGATTTTCAAAGGCACGCATTCACTGTCAAAATTATTTAACAGTTTTACTTCATAGCAGTAGTGACTGTAGCAGGGAACGTCCCCTGGAAATGCATAACTAACTGTATCGAACGACCTTCTCACTTTCCAAAACACAGCCTAAGCTATGCCACATCTGAAATCCTGAGCTACTGATCCACAGCGCTATTTCCTGAACAGATGTTATTCATCCCTTTTCGCTAAGATTGAATTGTACTACACATGCTGCAGAAAGGTTAGCCGTAGAGAGCTAATCCTGCAGAGATGTGGCGTACTTTCTCTGAAACACTGCAGGCTCTCTTCTCACAGTGTCTGGAACAGGAATTGCTGCCTATCAGCAAATTAACACCCTATAAGACTATTGCTCAAAAAGAGCAATAGTAAATGCAGGGTAATCATCACTAAGAATATATGAGGGCAATGATGGCAACTCCACTCCTCATCACTCAGACAGCAGGAAATCACACGCAGAGGTCTTTCTCCTGCCTGTTTTCCTAGACTGTTATATCATACTCATCTAGGTGACTTTCACAAGACTTCAAAATAACAAAATATACCACTAATGTCCATGGCATTACAGGAATTAGTTTTCCTTTAGTTTGCCATTATTATACATTTTAGTCAAACCTATGGTGGCTAGCATCCAGTCAAACAATGGAAACACAGCCAAATGTTTGCATACTTGTATAGGCAGGAAGAAAACAAACATTCACACCCCTAGTTCCCTGAAAGGTGACAGAACTTTGTAAACATTATCCCATCTTCCTAGGTTAGCATATAAAATAACTTCACTAGAAATCCCATTCCTACTGGTTTTGACGCTGTATTGTATAACATCCCGGCAGAGTTGCAAGAGTTTCTGATGAGATTCTCCGGTGTCCCTCATTTCCAGATCAAGAATCTGCTTCAGTGCTTCGGGGGCCCGCCATTCACAAACCTAACGATGGGGAGGAAGGAGACACCAGCAGTGAACAGGTTTGCCAAGAGGAAGAGGTTATAAAGGTACCAGGTAAGCACCACATTCAGCACCGGTTTCACTCAACTGCCCACTGCAGTGCAGCATGCCACTAGAAAGTATCTCTGGTAAACTGGTCTCGTGGGATCTTGCGTTTATTGTGTCTCAGGTATTCCTTGACCATAAAAACTAGAGTGGGAAAAGCTGGAAGGAGGAATAGGTTTAGAAGAGAATAAGGTGTGCCTGTTGGAATGCAGGGGCGTACAAAGCTAGCTTCAAGTCTGAAAACCAAAATGCCTTGTTCACGGCTCGCATGTCCTAGCTAGGAGCAAGAGGCCTGCAGGTAAAGTTCTGTCCTTAGCTAAAGATTTGCAGTTATAGCATTTTCAGATGCGGTTCTGCCAACGGCTGGGAGCAATCAGTGCATGACCATAGGCAAACATGCTGCATTTTCAGCTCCTCTTCCCATACACCCTCTTAAGCAGGGGTTCTGTGAAACACAGAGCAATATCATAATGTTCCTCCCCCACAGTGGTACCACATCCACTGTTCCTCCTTCTCTGATAACCAGTACCCCAGAGGAGCAAACAAGTAAGTCCCCCACCCCGAACAGGAAAAACAGTGCTCCCATTTGTCATCTCAAACAAAGTGACCATTGTATTCTGAGATGAAAAAACTCATTATATTCTGGCAAATATGTATGCTAATTACATTATTGAAAGGTTTTACAATATGATCTCTCTTAATTTGGAAGGCTGTCTTTTTATTTCAGAGCGAGGCACAGACTAGAAGCAATTCTGAGGCTACTTAAAGTGCAATAAAATACAGCTTAGAAAAAAAAATGATTCACTGTTCATTATCTCTGTTACAAATTCTCAACAACACTCTATGGCTTTACCTTTTCTGTTACATCATCAGCCTTCCGGACGACTTCTTCCATTATAATCTTACAGGCCTCTTCCACAAACTTCTCTCCTGCTTTTGAGTCCATTATTGGACCATTTAGGATGACCCCATCCACCAAAACAGCATTTTTCTTCTTCTGGAGCATCTCCTGTTTGCAAATGCCAACTGTAAGATAAATAACTCACCATTAGAGCAAGGCCTGGACAACTAAATCATTAACTAAACAAATATTCTTTCATTGCTGACGATTTAGTCAACTTAAGGAAAAATTCACACTGACTTTTCACATGTACAAAAATCCTAGATTTTGGTGTAAGAATCTTTACAGACAAAAAACCTCAGTGTGTTACTTCAAAACTAGATTGCTATTATGTAAGTAATAATAGCCTACTGTATGGTATCTACTGCTTTCTGTAGCATAAAAAAGCATGCAAGGCACCTTCCAAACACAGAGGAAAATACAGCTCTGGCCTAGAACATGACGCAGCTGCATAAACAGAAATAAAGTGCAAGATAGCAGGCATTTTTCTTAGCTGAAAATGTTTCTCTCCACATCATCTCTCCTGCTCCCCTTTTCTCGTGAATTAATTTCAGCTTCATTTCCCATATCTTTATGCTGATCCTTCCCACCAGCCAGTCCTCTTTCTGTGTCTTCTGCATCCTTTGCAAAGTGTTTTACTGACCCACACTCCATGAAGATAAAACCTTTTGAGACTGCTGTCAATATCGCATACCTGTACTTCTCTCCTTTCTGGCCTTATCCTATTAAGTGCCCTCAGTCACTAATTACAGTAATTTGCTGTGCAGATTATCCAGTTTATGCACTTCAACAATGATGGCTCTTCTCCCTCACCTATCCATGAGACATACTCTCCTGATGTGTTCCATAAACACATTGCTACTTCCCTCTTTACGTTACTTCTGAATGCACATCCAAGATGCTTATAAGACACTGGCCAACAGCAGCAACCACGGATCTATTTCATGTATTGATTTCATACGGCAAGATCAGGACTCCAGTTTTAATCAACGTGAGGATAAAGACGAAAGTGAGACATTTGGAGGTATCAAGGGAACAGACATTTGAAACGGTACAGCTCTCAAAGGAGAAGCAGTAACTACTGTATCCAAATTATCTGGGTTACAGACAGCGCTTGTCCGCTGATCTCACCCTAGAACAGCTAAGATCTATGAAGCCAGGCAGCATTGCCTTGGAGGGTCTTCTTCAGCCAGTGCTACAGTGAGGATGGTGGAAGGGTAAGATGTACGAGGAGAAAGTTCTATGCCCAAATCAACTTTATCTTCTGCTTTACTTTTTGCTCCAGTTATAAAGTACAGAAGAAAGGTACCTTTTTCACAGGTTTAAACAAGCAAGTGAATTTCCAGAAGCCTGCCAGACACTGCAGTCTGACACATTCATCATACTTATCATAATTACAGTTCTTCATGCGCAGGAGAATATAAAAGAACAACAATGCTGCCTAGGAAGGTGACTTTGAGGTCCATTGATTGAACAAAACTCTGTCAATCTCATGAGCTTTTATTTACTGATGACTCAGAGAAGCTATTCAGTTTACTTTTGCTTATCAGGAGAGAGATGATAAACAAGATCAAATTCTAACATGAGGTGGAACCTCAGGCTTCCCATAGCGCTTACAGCAAAAATGAGACCGCTACCCTCTGCACTTCTGAAATTACTTCTATTTTTAATCCAAAGGGGTAATATACTGAAATTCACTGAACAGAGTAGCCTTCAGCACATTGTTACAGGACAGGCACAAATGTTCTTGTGGGACAGATACAGAACTGGCAGGTAAACAGTATTCCATCTTCAACAGGTAAAGAGGGAAAATCCCAGACATCAGAAATGTCAATTCTCATCATGCTTCCCAGCACACCACAGCAGAGGCACTGTACAGAAATTGCAGCTTTGAAAAACTCTTAGAGGTTTCTCTCTGAAAACACAAGCTAGTAGGTCAACTTTACAAGACTTACAACACCAGGTATTAACCAGGAATTGGAAGCCACCAGGTCTTTGGGTAGACAGAACAGGAACTATTTTTGGATTAAGAGTGAGTTAGTTGGTGCATAAATAGCTGCCTTAACAAACAAACAAACAAAATCTCAGCCTTGCCATCTCCTGGAGATGCTACCATCTCCATGTATGTCAAAGGTGGTTTGTTTCAACGGAAAAGAGGACAGGATCTGAGAAAACTTCATAGGAGATTAATATCTATCACAGAGCACAGATGTTGATACTTCCTTTTGTTACAGGAAGAAGAGACAGCAGAGCAAGAGAACTCACTAACTCCTTTTTTTGCTCTGCTCTGCCCCTCAGGTCTCTGCTAGAACCAGAGCTGTGCAAAAGCTGTCTGTTGGTAACTCCATCAGCCCTATTTCTGATACTTTTGCACAGATATGTGCTAGTAGTACTTCCATGACTTCACAACGATCTCTTCCAGAAATTCTGCGAAAACCAAAAGCAGAACTTCACATCGCTTCTTTTATCAGGTCTTTAGGGGGCTGGGTGATGGGTCTAACAACTGATCCCTATTTCAAGCAGGTCTATTCTCCTCTACACATAGTTTTACAATCTCCACAGGACACTTTGTGGAGGCTGAGGAAGACGACATCCTCTGGAAAATAAGCGACAGCCTACCCCTAGTCCCAACACATCTGTGTTGGGCCTCAGGCACAGTTTCTGAAACAGAAAGGCAAAGCAGAGGGTTCAGAAGGAAGGGAGGGAAAAGAGCCTTCACTACAACAGCAATTTACCTGTGTAAGGCTCCAGCAAAGAGTTCAGGACTTAGCCACGTTATATTTCATGAAATAATACACATTGCAATTATTTACCATTTTCTCAATAATTTTTTTTGTTATCACTTACCATTTCAATCTGAACTTGCTGAGCTAAATTCTGCCCTGGAACTTATCATGACTATTACTGGAAATTAATATGAACAACTACTTCACAATCAGCAGCTTAAATCTAGCCCCATAGACATTTTCTGAGGTATATGTCTTCAGGTTTTGCAAGCCACTGTTGGATATATACATTAGTCCCATCCCTCATGATTTTACTCCAAATCCTGTGATACTTAATCTTCTACTTAGAACTGTCTGACTTCAGGAATTCTTATGAGAATCCCAAGCTCTTCTTTACTGAAAAATAAATTTGTGTACTCTTGGTTGCAGCAAAAACCTTGAAGAAGAAAACTAAGTAGATTATAAAAGTCTGAATTTCCATAACATTGTTTTTCTTTTTACCACATTTTTAAAAAGATCCTATGACCAATTTATTATGTTTTAGATGGGTGAACCTCCAGAAAGATTCAAGTTTCACTTTTTTTGTAACACTACTCAAGTTAAGTAGCATGCTTTTAGCATCTTCTCAGAGCTCAGCATCCAAGCTAATAACCACACGCTATCTTTATGAGCTGGTAATTCATGTTGTCTCTTTAAAAAAAACAAAACCAAAAAAACCTATCCACACCTCAAATGGTCAAAACATTATTTTCCAGGAATTTGGGGCCTTTTATATATGTCTCAAACACACCTGATTGCACTATGGGAACGTGTTTCACATGGAGCCCACTTTGTAGAAACAGCATCTTGTCACATACGCCCTCTTTGTTTTCAAACACGACAGGCAAACAATCTAGAGATGTGGCTGCAATAATTATATTCTTTTCTATTTAAGAATATAGAAACAGACTCCTAAGCAGACTCAGAAAACAGACTTCCAGAAAGTATATCAAATGCAATTTCAGCCAAATGGCTCCAGGCTTGAAACAGTACTAAAATTTTACCAAACGGAAGTGCTTTAAATCAGAGATTAAGGATTATTGACTGTTCAAGATATCCTTCTGCAAAAGAGATGACTCGATCCTGCTCCAATTGAAGGTAACTGGGCATTCAGCCACTGGCTTCAGCAGCAGCACACTCAAACCTATAATTCTCACATTTCATCCTGAATGAAATATTCTATTACAGAAGCCTAAGGATTTCCAACTAGCATTTCATTTTTATGATCAATATTATTTTCCCAGCAGCAAATGTAAATTAATTGGAGTTGAAATAATGTACAGAAAAATAAACATTTTTCAGATGTTTCTATATCTTTATGTAAGCACTACCAAGTGTTTTAAAAGCTGCATCTGTGTTTCCATAAACATATAGAAACTTTCACTGCTAAATTCTTGCACTACAAAAAGAAACTGGAGCCCTGTACTTGGCACGTTCTGACAACATTTGGGAGAGCAGAATAAAATGCCCAGAAAGATTTGCTGCTCAGAAGGAAAAGGCAGAAACAGAAGGGGGTGGTTGTGAAAGAGTAGCTTGTGCTTGAATGCCGGAGCCAATACTGCTCAGTTTACACTGCACTAGCACCACTGACTATTTCAGTGAATCCAAAAGGCTGGTTTTGACCAAAGGCTGATATCTGCCTTGTAACAAATGCAGTAATAATTGCCAGCATTAATCAGAAACAAATTTTAAGTTTCTCATCCTGTATGATCTAGTCATTGTTCTTATTTCAGATGACCTCAGCATTTTCTTTCAGTGTGTCCAGCAAAAGAAAACAAGTGAACTTCAGTGTCAAGACTCCACACCACCATGTTTAATGGATTACTGTGGTGCCGTATCGTGTATCAAAGTATTAAAACACAAACCTGTGCCGTACTACGCAGTTATTCGAGTCCTTGTGGTGGGTTGACCTTGGCTGGATGCCACGTGCCCACCAAGCCGCTATATCACTCCCCTCCTCAGCAGGACAGGGAAGGGAGAAAAATAAGATGGAAAAAACCCTTGTGGACCAAGATAAAGGCAGTTTAATAAAGCAAAAACAAAAGGCCACACATGGAAGCAAAGGAAAAAAACCAAAAGATTTATTCTCTGCTTCCTATCAGCAGGCGATGTCCAGCCACTTCCAGGTAAGCAGGGCTTCAGTACACATAGCGGTTGCTCCAGAAGACAAATGCCATAAGTAACAAATGCCCCCATTTCCTCCTTCTTTCTCTTAGCTTTTATTGCTGAGCAGACGTCATACGGTATGGAATATCCCTTTGGTCAGTTTGGGTCAGCTGCCCTGGCTGTGTCCCGTCCCTAGATCTTGCCCACCCTCAGCCTGCTGGTGAGGGGGGGAATGTTGGTGAGAGACAGCCTCGGTGCTGTGCCGGCACTGCTCAGAGTAGCCAAAACCCTGGGGTGTTACCAACACCTTGCTGGCTACCGGTACACAGCACAGCACTGTAGGGCTGCTATGGGGAAAATTAACTCCATCTCGGCCAGACCCAATACAGTCCCATGGCATACATAATCTTTAAGTACACTTTTGTTTCTTTAATCACCGCTTTTTGTCAATGACTGAAGCGAAGCCACTCCAGTTTTAAGGCAAAATACATTGTTTCTTAGCAAACTGACTTCCCAGGCCTGCTGCCGAGTAAAGGAGAGGCAAGTTTCCTAGAATCCAGTATACAAGTTGATTTGGTATCCTGGGAAAGCCATCCACATGAAAGAAAATAGGCACAGGTACGGTAGGGCTCATGCAATTGCCCCTGTACGACATGCCTCTGTTTTGCAGGGTTATGAACAAGGCCTGTGGATAGGGAACAAGTTGGGTGCTTCCCTTCAGACGGTCCGTAACAGCCTCCACACACAGGAACCCTCTGACTGTGAAAATGCAAAAGTGACCTTTATAGAGCAGGACCCGAGGAAAACAAAGTGCTTGTGTCCGGGCTCAGAGGCTCCTCAATAGACTCTCTGAGCACACTGCTAGCACTGAATGGCAACAGTACTCCAAACGGGTCCTATGCTCCATCCCACACCTGAATTTCCCATTCTGAAAGGAAAGGTTGGGAGGAGAGAGAGAAACCTGGAGAGGAGCCCCAGCGAGGAATATCTGACAGGGAATGCAAGGTCCGTGCTAGGACAGAGGTTCTGCTTTCAGAGATGCTTCCAGAGTCCTGAGGAGGCACCTTTATTAGTTGAATGCTCATGACACGTTGTGCCCATTCACTGCTTGCTATACACAACAGTTCTAGGCAGGATATGCTAAAAAAGATAATAAAAGAAGCAGACAAATGTTAAGAAACAAGAATCGGGAATTTTTATGCAGCCAAACCTCAGGAACTGATGTTAATATTTAATAATGACTTCTCAGTGCCCTAACCGAGTAACTGCAGGAATGATTCATGCTGTAACATTTCCAATTAGGAAGAAAGGCTGCGGAGAATTGGAATTCACCTTGATGAGAAACTGAGAAACGGCAGATGCCAACTATGAAATGGAAATCCCAACTCCCTGACCCCAATGAGATTCTCTCAGCTCACATGTTCTAATTTTTAACATCTGCCAACAGTGTAGGGAGCATCTGAGAAACAAAATGGCTTTTATTTTAATTAGAAGTTGCACATTGATAATGAACATTTAATGAACATTCCTTTTTCTGGGGGAAAGTGAATATATGTGCAACATCCAAGGCAATCACAGGCACTGTGCATGGGATAGCAAAGTTAACAACTCCAGGAGGCTGAATTCAGACAGAAGCGACGAATACATGTGTGACCCACATAGAAAATAAAGAATCCCTGAGATTTCACTGCTTCCCACTGGAAAAAATTTAAGTGAAAATACAATTGGGTTCTTTTTCCAAATGGAAGTCCTGCAACTTGATTTAAGAGAGTCCGCGACAGGCTGTAATTTCATGTAAGAACTATATTTTCAGTCATAACATAAAAACAATTTTTAACTCCAGTCTTTCAAAAATCAACTAAGAAAGTAGTAATTTACTAAAACTGAATTTTCTGGGATTCAGCACAAGTTAAAATGTAAAAATAGATGAAAAGTCCAAATTTCATTTTAGGAAGTTTTACCTCTACCTTCAAGTTACAGTCAAACCAACTTTTTTCCTTTCACTTTTTCTTATCATCATAAACACTTCTATATTTTCTGTTTCCTACAAAGGACTTCCAATTACTGCTTACTAATTCACATCTGCAACATTGCTCTGAGATATGCCCTTGGTCACTAACACAGGGAAGCTAGTGCATAGTAAATCGGGATGCAACTTCACAGCCCACTCTGAACTAGTTCCTATGTAGGCATTCACTAATTCATTAGCATATTACGTATCGCAAAGTAGTTAATCCACTTTCAAAATGGAGCAAGCTGCCTTGCAGAGACCATTATATTGTTGCTGGCCAGATCAGCAGAGACCAGTCACACAGCTGAGGGACCCAGCAGAGCTCTGGATATATCACTTCAGATCACGCCTGCCTTGCTTTTCCTATGTGGTTTTGGGAAACTACTCCTGAGCTGGAAGAGGCCAAGCTGCTGGGTGACGATACACAGTGGCAAGTGCCAGCAGAAGACCCTGGCAGTCCTTTTCGAGGGCAGCAGCCTGGGTGATGCCTGGCAGAAGCACAGATCTGACCACGCTACACGTGCTAGGGCTCACCAAGGAAACAGTGTGATCCCTGCCCCAGCTGAAAGAGGCCCAAACAGAGTCCCCACAACCACCTGCAGTCTGACTGCACCTGTGATCCCAGTCTTCCATTTTTCCTCTAAGGCAGGCAGAAGATGGATAACTTCCTTTGGTTGGGGTTTTTCTGACCATGTCAAAACTTTAATCAGTCATTTGAGATCAGCCTCAGCACTGCAACCGAATACCATGTACCTACAACATTTGTTGTTTGCTCTTTCCCCTTCAGGCAGGTGTAACAGCTTTTGAACATGATATATTAGCCCCAAAGGGGGCTCAATAATCCCTGAACGATGGAGTAGGTCTGCTTGAGAAAAAGGAGTTTAAGAAACTCAATGAGACACAAGCTGTCTTCCAGTGTAACTAGCAGAGGGACGTCAAGCTGCTTACAAGACAACCTTTCTTGTTGAAACCCTGACATTTGCAATGGATAAGATCATGTTTATAAGGGTTTTCAGCTTATATAAGGTGAGAAGTGACAGAGGGCAGGGACATCCAAGCTTTAGAGTCAAAAGCTCTTCCAAATTATCTAGATTTAACCAGCTACTTTGTAGAGTTATTGCTACTTCACTGACAAAAGACCTTGGTCACTAAGAACCACTTTCCTCATCATATTTATGGCACTGAAAAAAGCTCTGGTCCAGTGAGTTTTTCTTTAAAGACACTTCTATCTGCTGACACTTGACAAGTTTTTCATTTAAAAAAAAAAACCAAACCCACAAAAAAAGCCAGGATCACATATACTTAAGAAACAGTAACAGAGATGGACGTAGATACATTTGAACCAGGTCAAAGTCACCTTTTATTACCCGTAGACTAGTCCTGATAATTATCAACAGAAACAACCTCCACTGACATGCCACAAAGCAACAGCCATTTGCCTTTTAAATTTATTACTCCCTCATTGCACACGTATAAACCCCATTAATGTTAAAATAAGATAACCTGTGTGCACAGATGGGAAAACAAAAAAGGGGGAAATTGGCCTCAATTTAACCATGTCCTGCTGAGTATCCTTGAGCTATCAATGCTTTACAAACAACTACCTCCAACAACCTCTACAGTTTGTGACACAAGACAAAGCAAAAAAAGACCATAAGAAATTTAACTTTTGATTTTTACAAAGCCTGAAGAGGTAGTAAACATTTGGAATGAGCATTAGGACTGACTATCCCAAATCAGACTACAGTGGAGGGAAAAGTCAGAGAAATACAAAGACATGTATTTTTTGTGTCTTGAACATGTAATAAAGGCTTATGGAAATGCAAACGGTCTTTATAGAAGCAGGCTACTTAAAATAATCAAGAGCAGGGAAAATTAAGGCACGTGAAATCTAAACTGTTTAATAGGCAATAATAGCTGAATCAGTATGCAACAAGATCTCCCAGTGCATTAAAAAGTGACAATTCTTGGTTGTATAAGTGACAGCTTAAAAGATGCCTTAATCAAGAAAGAAAAATTATTTATTGAACTTCTCAAATGTCAAATTAAGCTTCTTCACTAGATGTTCATTAACTGCCAAGAAAATTCTTATTAATTTTAAAGCACAATGAATGCATGCACGTAGAATGGCTTTATTTGACGCAAACTTCATTTCTTGCAAACCTATGTTTCCCTTCCTCTGATGAAGTGATATTAGCAAAGATCCTAGTATCTTTTTTATCAGATCAGATTTTAAGACACAAGAGAGATCCTATCCCTCTGCTCTGACCAAAATACTAACGCGAGTGTCACCTTACCAGAGCCTTACAGTCACCCTAACTTCCAGTACGTTTTACCACGCTTCACATTACACCTGTTTGAGATGGCAACGCAGCAATATCTTACATGAAATAGATGTTTGACTGACCCATCTCCCCAGTCTGCTGGCAGATGCAAACCACATAACACCCCAAATTTAACATATACACACTGAGCAGCCAGCAACTCAGAAGTTAAGCAGCATATTGCATAAATGCTGGCTGCTTCCTTCCTCTTGTGGTTTCCAGCTCCGGCTCTATTTGTTGTACTTGATGAGCTAGTAACAACTTGCTAGAGACTCTGCTTAATAGACTCAGCGTTTATACCCCACAATGGAACATCTCACCTATTTTTTTTCTCCAAGTACAGAACTCACCAGGCTTTCTCCCTGCCAAAAGAGCACTGGAAAGCTACCCTAATGCCAAATGACTGAAGGATATATGCAGTCAAGACCCATTTCTGCAGCTAGGAGTAGGAATCTACAACTTGGTCCCCACTCACACACGGGATTTTGCTACCTTTTGTATTAGTGGAGGCATAGCCTCAAGAATCCTCTTACCCATCCCTGCACAGTCAGTAAGGCTGCCCTCGCGGACAGTGGTGATAATGTCTGAGAGAAACTAGGCTCAGTTAGCAAAAGCAAGATGAATCTCACTTTCGGATATGTTAAGGGTGTTAAAAATCAATGTCACTGCCCAAGAGCGCTCCCACGGCCTTCATGGCCACAGCAGCCACTGCAAGGATAACTCTATGCACTGGGAAACACCTCCAAGTCTTCGCTGCAACTGCGTCCACTTTACCAGCTGCTCCAGCTGTGCAAAGCAAACACAATGCTGCTGCTGCAACAGGCAAGTACCCTTCAGTCTTTGTCTCCCAGATGTTTTCCCATACAGCCTTAACACGATGCAGCTAAGAGCACATAAAATCAGTACTGAAAGGAGAAAGACTGCACATACTAGCCCGAAATGATCTGGGTTTATGTGTGGATCTATACTTGCTAGAAAAAAAAGCTTTGAGGAGGCAGCAACGACCTTACCACCTCAAGAACCTGACCCTCATATGGCTTTGCATAAGGAGCACAATCTTTCCTCAGATCTCAAATCACCTAAATCCACAAATAATCAGGCTACAATCAACATCCCCAGCAAAGGCTACAGTGCAGCCCAGCTTCCTTCACCACCACACTGATGTGAAGTTCATTCACCAGACAGAAAACACAGCAAATCACCAAAGGTAAAGGGAAGAAGAAGGAACAGGGAGACTGAAGAATTTCTGATGAGAAGAAAGTAGCCAGAAGTTATAGATGCTACTCATGAGGAAGGTAGAGGGACTGAAAAACCTGCAGCACAAGGGTAGGGACTATCTTATCGCTAGACTCATTTTGTCTTAACCAGCACAAGCCAATGGATTTGGAAGGAAATTAGACTTTTGGCAGCATACTTTGGGCAATATTTCAACAAGAAAACTATTACTTAGCTGAAGGGAACACCAGGATCTTGGTCTTACTGACCACTAGAAGCTTATCTTTGGTGTTGTCTTGGCAGAGGGTATTAAGATAAGCTACATCTGAAGGGAATCGCTTTTGGAGCTGCTGCCATTCGTACGGTAGTGCTGCTGCTACTTGTACAGTACAGCCTTAAGCTACCGTGCAGTCTAGAACATATCTACTCCATACTAGAGTTGTCATGTAACTTTACAAAGCTCATTCAATTTACAGCAAGTTAAGAAAAAGGGAATCACTGTCCTTAAATATTAAGTTTAGGAGTTCTTATATTCTCTCAATTTCAAATATATTATTGTTGTTTGGAGATTTTCCACCAGTAGAGTGCTAATAACTTCGGTCACCCATGAATGAAAGAGACTGCATTTTTGGAGAAAAGCTAGGAGACTGCCAGTAAAAACTTTTTCAAAAGTGTCTCATCCACGCTTAGGGTAAAATCTACTAGATCCCACGCTTTTCTGACTGTTTTCGTAAGAGATTCCCAATTTGGGATAAGTGGAGAAACTCTTATCAAGACTATTGATCTTGTGGGAAGGGGGACTGCCATCTGCAAACACTTTTACTGTTTTCTGACTTAGCAACCAGTTTCAACCCACAAGATCAAGGACTTCCTCATTTTTGAACCTTGCAAATAACGGCATACCTAAAGCCTAAGCATACCACAATTTAGCCTCTTCTCATTTTCCAAGCTTCTACAGAAGCCTCATTATTCTATTATCCATATGTCATCCCTGTTGACAACTTCATAAACAAATAGTCTTTTATTTTTCATTACATAATGATGCAAGGCCTTCCTGTTAATGCAGGTAGACAAGTTAACTTTATAATACATTTATAAAATAGGATTAACTTCTCCCTTCTTGAGACCTTTTGCTCCAAAGCAAATCAACATATTGCCATGCCTGTTTTATTCTGGTGCCTGAAAGAAAATTAAAATAAATAAAAGGCACCACTCTTTAAAGATAATTTATTTCAACAAAAATACTGTGCTGCAATACTTTTCTAATAATTGTTGCAAACTCTATGCCTTATTAAACCATTCTGGCTATGTTACTGCTGCACTTTAACAAAAGGAGGTTATAGATAGGTATTCAACAGGCAGCCTTTCTGCTCATCGCCACACGTTACCGGGGAAGTTCCCGAACCGGTGGGAGCCCTACCCCTCCCCACCTCGGCTGCGAACAGACCCTGCCTCCCTCTTCAGCCCCCGGGTCCCTCTCCTCCCCGGGCACGGCGGTAGCCGCGGCGGGGAGGCTCCGGGAGCCCCCGCAAGCCGGCGGCCGGCAAGGAGAGGGGTTAAAAACCCCGAGCGGGGCAGAGAGCGAGGCGCTCCCCTCCTCCTGCCTCCCCCGAGCCCATCCGCCCGGCCGAGAGGGCGCCGCCCCGGCGGCCGCAGTCTGAGGAGTGGCGGGCGGGGGCTGCAGCCCCGCTGAAGCAGGGGGAGAGAGAGGAGGGAGAAGGCGGCTCTAGCCGCGGCAGCATTTACCCTCCATCTCGCCTTCGCGGTGGGAGCCGGGTGCGGACCGGAGGGGAAGAGAGGCACGGCACCTCCCCGGCGTGGCCCTGGCCGCTCCCGCGCCGAGCCGAGCCCCGCAGATTTCGCCCCGCACACCCGCAGCCGCCCGGCCGCTGCCTCCGGGCCGCCTATTAATACCCTCGGCACCGCTGGCCCGCCGCCAGCCACCTCCTCCGGCGACGGGGGGCGGGTGATGGGGCACGGCCGGGCGCACCGAAGGGGGGAGCAGCCGGGCGCGTTTTCCTACTCGGCTGCTCCCCGTGTAAGAGAACCGCCGGCGGGGAGGCCGCAATAAATACGGAGGGAGTTTTTAATACCGGCGGGCTGCCCTTATTCCCGAAGTCGGGGTTTCGTTGCTGTCGCTGCTTGTGACAGGGTGTGCTTCGGTACCTCGGAACCCTTCCCGGGGCGGCTGCCAGCCCCGCACAACCCTGCCTGCGCGCTGCTGCTCATCCGGGCGCGGCCTGGCACCGCCGGCCGCTGAGGGCTATTTTAAGGCCTCCGAGTGAGTTGTGATGGACCTCATTATCCCAGTTTATTCCAGGACACCAGCCCCATTCAACGCGACACAGGCCTTCTTAATTCTCACCCCTTTATTTCCTCCAATTGCTACCTTTAAAAAAAAAATAAAATTGCAAACAAGCTTTCTTTTTGACAAAAAGGATTAGTGGTATTGTCACAGGAAGGTCTGAAAGCATTCAAAAATTCCCTACCAAAGTCCTCAAAAGCTCATGTCCTCCTTTAAAATTCAGGCCTGATTAAAGTTTGGCAAAGACTTGGAAGCCAGTGAAATATTCAGGCATGAATTAAACGCTTATTCATATGTTCTATCCTCACTTTCCTTGTTTGTGAGGAAACAAAAAAGGTAGCCCTTTTCTTGCTTCAACAGCAGCCTCTATTAAGTCATTAATAACTTCCACAACTCGCAGAAGGTAATTTTGTAGTCCAATAGATATCCTTACACTGCAAGAGATAAGTATTTGAACCTCATTGTGATAGATAAAATGGTAGATATCACTAAATTAAAAGTTTGTAGTTGCCTGGGAACAAGCAATCGTGGCCTGATTGCATTCATCATGGGTAAATGAAGGACAGCTCCAATCAAAACTACGTATTTCTGCTGCTTCAAAAAAGCTGATTTCCACAAACTGAGAAAAACAGTAAGGGGAACTCACGAGGCAAGAAACACTTAGTGAGAACACTGAAAGAGGAGCTCTCAAAGACTCTATTAAATGGGCAAAAGACTATGATTTGGCAGTCACAGAAGGCAGTAACTTTCCCTTAAAAGCTCAAAGGTGGCAGTTAGAAATAAAATTGGAAACAAAGAGAAATTATGTAAATTACAATTGCTATAAATTACAAGTTACAATATCAAAAATTGGTAAGGGAAGTTAATAGGCAGGAAAAAATCTGTAGTTGTAAGACTTCCAGGAGACTATGAAGAACTGCTCCAGCCTGCTAGTAATTAAGAAAGATAGGAATCATGACCATTCTCCTATAAGCAAACTCGAGACAACTTTTACTCCCAGTTCCAGAGTAGATACTTGGGCTTTTTCACCTGTTTTAGTAAACTTTACTTGTGAAATTCCAAAGAGGTGCTATACCAGTAGTCAAGGTGTTATACCAGTAGTCAAAAAAGGGCAATTGCAATGACAGGAAAATACAGGCCAACATCAGAACCCCAAATAATAATGGGAATAACAGATTCAATTTAAAAAGATTTCAAAGAACAGAAATAATTCCAGTCTTTTTTATGAAGACCAGGTCTAATCCAACTTCTCTAAATTCATTCTTTGATGAGATTGCTCCTTTGGTTAAGTGCATATTGATGATTTAGACCTTTAAGACAGTCTGAAAGAAAATGTAGTACCCTGTGATATCATTAAAGCACATACTAAATTGACTAAGACTTGCTTAAATGACTGATGACAAAAAGTAGCTGACAGTAAGGAACCTTCATCGAACGGGTATGTTTCTGTGAAAAGAGGGTCACATCTGAAAATGACACAAAGAGGAGAGAAATGGTAGAAGTAATAAGGACCAAGCAACCACATGAAGTACTCTGAATCGAGTGGCAAACTGGACCTTGTCAAACAAAATGCATTTACTATAACTAAATCCCTGTAACAAGGTGCTGTGTACTGAGAGGGAGTTGGCACTTGCTGAAAAAGATTTAGGGGCTGTAGTCACCAACTCATCATAAACGCTTACTCTGACACTGGTAACAGGAAGGTTAATCTGCATCAGGGGAGTAGGAAGTAGGGGAGATAGTATACAAGATTGGTCTCATCAGTGATATATCCAGAGATAAAACTCTGTTCCTGCCCATGTATTGAGAAAAAAACCCCAACAAACAAACAAAAAACCCAAAAACGCCATTGAAAAATTGGAGAGGGGGCAGATTAAGAGCTGAAAATGTGACTTGAGAATTGAAGAAAAATGCTGCTAAGTGAGACTTAAAGAGCTCGATCTGTTTGTCGTATCAAAAAGATTGACTTGATTACAGCATATAAGTACCTCTATGGAGAAAAAAATACTGAATTCTGAAGGGCTCTTTAACCTAGCGGAGAATGGCATAACAAGAAGCTGTGGTGGAAACTGATGTCAGACGAATTCAAATGAAACACAAAATTTTTCATCTTAAGGTGACAATACAGCAGTGGGACAAGCTAACAAGGGCACAAAGAAATGCTTAATGGTTTTATGTCCCCCAACCAGGACAAGATGTCATTCCGGAAGATAGGTTTTAGCCAAATGTAGGTTACTGCCCTTAGTGCTTGTACATTCTTGAAATCTAATGACATAGGATACAGAGGAGATCAGACCATATGACATATTTGTGATCTTACGTCATTATTTCTTGTAATAGTAAATATAAGAAGGGGTGGCTACCGGTGAGCATCTGCTCAAGATAATGTTCTTTGTCAACTGGCTGCAATCAGCCTTTATGAACAATGTGACTACCCTGAATGTGTAGGATTTTAAATGTTCGCAGTACATGAGACATTCTTGGCAAGCAGATTACGAAATATCAAAAGACAATCAACATTAGTCACCTATTTTCATTTGTCAGTGCACTAAGCGGACAAGATTTCAATTCATCTGGGTCGCAGAGGAGCTCAGAAGAGCTTAAGGAGATGCTGAAGGAAAGGGCAGAAGCATGAATCCATTAAAAAACACTGGCCATCAGACTTAGGTAACATGATAATTAAACTGCAAGCTTTGAAATGCTGGCAGACAAACTAGACAACTAATTCTATATGCAATATTACACTAGTAAATATACATCAGTTTTAAATATTTATGGGTTTCTTGCCCAGCTTGCGCATAAATGAATCGAGTTACCTCACCTGAAGCTATGATCCCCCATAATGAGCAGTGGTATGCAATGAAGACTAAAAGGTTTGACACTGACAAGTAATACCTACCTCTCTGAAAGCAGCCAGGACGACACAACTGAATTGTGTTGCACATAAACTATTGAGAACTCCATTTAAACATTAATGAAGTAACATTCTTCTTAAATTGTTGTATTTGCTAGGATGTGAACCTGCTTCTTCTCTCTTCTGCTCACAAAGTTGATATGGCAATGTTCATGTCGGTGCCCTTTCTGTTCTCATCACCTGTTCCTCTCCCTGAAGTTTGTTGTATGAAGACACAACCTTTTCATCAAGTGAGGAACCTCCTCTAAACTATGCAGAAAACCAATGGCCATAAACAAATAGTTAGAACAGTAGAATAATAATACATTCCTTAACTGAAGGAAGAAAGAATGGAGAGGGAGAGTTTATTTTGGAGTCGGCATGTAAACCTTTTTTCAGTTCCACTACCCCAAAATTCAAAACAAGGGTGCTTTCCAAACAAGAAAACAATTTTTTCCAAAAGAGACTCAAAGATTCTGAGCTGCCTAATTTTGGTACGCAAACCTTAACACCCTGTGAATGGTTCTAATTTTTTAGAAATTATTAGAAAATTGCCAGGCCCTTTAGATGGTCTTAAAGATGGAAGCTTTCAAAATTACCAGATACTTTTGCAAATCTTACCTGGAAGGTGCATAAAATAGGGTCTTGGATCTTTCTCTGTCTTTTCCCCAGAGGAAGCTGTGGGCTTCATTTTTAGAATTACAAAGAATTCCCAATTCCAAATGGAGTAAACAAAAGCTGCAAGATCCCTGTGCTTGTGAAAATCAGATCCTGGGGCATTAATAATTGAAGTGTCATGGTTACCTCTATTGGCATCAACATCACCTATGGAACTCAGACATTAGTAGTTTGGTGCAGGTAACTGAGACAGGGAAGAAAAAGCATTAAGAGGTTGAAGGGCATTCATTACCTTTTTGATGCCTAGAGGAATAATGTTGCTGTGCTACTGGAGGCCAACCAAAGGTGAAGACTGATCATTCTATACAGTAAAGTGAAGAAGTAGTTAGGCTCTCAAGTTGCAGCATCTGATGCCTTCAAAGGAACAATATTACATTAGCTGGCTGGCAAAACACATTGTTCAGAGCATCAAGGCTCAAAACAACAAAACATCAGTAGGTGAGGCTCAGACCCTAAAGGCGTCAGCAAAGACAACAAAGCTGGCAGAAGGAATACTGTATTTAAGCAGCAAAATATGACTACAGGACACCTTCTGGAGATTATATTCTGCATATCAGAGGTGATCAGATGTCATTCCCTTGAGACACACATGGACCATATCTTCTTTTGGTCATCGCATATTCTATGAAAAGTCTAGGTGGAGGAAAGCATGGAGAGCACAGTTCACAAGCAGCAAAAGTCTCTGCACTCTTAGGAGGCAGGCCAAGGAGCTGGCAAATAACCAGAACCCACTGCTGTCCCAGCTGCTGGTGCCAGGGGCAGGATGAGCAGGAGATAACACCAGCCTAAAAGAGGCAGAGGCACTGAAAAGATGTCCCACCACTCCACCACAGGCCTGGGCTGGACATCCGGCTCAGGCCTGTGGCAACCTCACATTACTAGCTTTATGCCCACTTGCTGCTCAAACAGAAGCTCACTCAAATTGCTGGCAAATCTTTCACGGTTTCATCGACCCAGTTTAGATACCCATGTTGCATATTTAAATCTATTAAATCACATTTGTATATTCTTGAAAATAACCCAAAACAAAAAACACAGGGGAATCCAAATAGGGCTATTTATAACCCTTGAACATGCAGCCTTTCAAGAGTGACTTTTGTTGATTCAAGTAAATAATTTTAATTACAGATCTGACTGTTGTTATTCCCATGTTTAATAAAAGAAGCCTTGCAACATACTTTAATAAAGGGTAGACTACCTGAGGTGCCTGATCTCAAAATTGTAATATTGTTCTTGAATAACTGATACATTTTCTATACTCTCCTTCAATCAATGCTGACAAATGAAGTCATGTCATATCCCTCCTCTAATGATTGTTTTGATGGGAGGTGAAAGAATTTAAAACCTCATAGGAGGAAGAACCTTGCAGGATTTCGGAATCGGCATACTGTTTCACCCAGTATGTTTTAATCAAATATCTTCCTGGGGTAGATATGTGCTCTAGGAAAGATCCTCATGATAAAATAATGCTTAACAAATCTCATTACTCAGGTTTATGAAGTCACTTGCCCCTTCTGTAATTCTGAGGGATTAAATCACTCCTGCAAATTAAAAATAGGACGATCAACTGATTAGAGCAGGGCTTCTGTTTCCTATTTGAATCAGGCAGACAAAAGAGGGAGCAGAAACAATAAGGAAATCGTGTTGAAGAATTGTAAAAAATGAGGATATTTCAAATCTCAAATTCTAATTTTATATCAAGATCTCATTGATTACAAAGATGACGACTATTCTTATGTTTTATAACATTACCAAAATCTTTTGATAGCCATATAATTCACATTTGCCTGTTTCATTGTGTTCTAGACAGAGAAGCCTAGGGAAAAATGGCTAATAAAAGCAAGGTGTTTTCATCCTTATTATGTGTTTGTACTTGATGTTTTTTAATAAACAAAAATATACTAAAAGTGCACATAGCTTTTTTCTTTTCCTTTCTTTTTGTAATGCAAAAATCTTAACATTCTATTTTAAGCACAGAAAGACAAAGGGGATCACAGAGGAGGGATAGAGAAAAATTAAAGAAACACCAGATACTGCTGTACTGTGGTCACTGCGGCTGGTGTGGGCATGTATGAGCTATCTTTAAACTAGCAAGCTTGGATATTGCTGAAGAAGTAGCAAAAGTAACCCAATGCTCAAGGCAAGCTGCAGACTCTTCCTCAAGGCTGGGTATTTGGCACGTGGCCCACACAGAGCTACGCACTGCCGCAGCCAGCATGCTGTTGTGCACAGGGCTGTAACAGATGGTCATACGTGCCAGCAGAACAGAGGAAAGATCAGTCCTTAGTTTATCTTGGAAGTTAGGAGATAAAAATCCACGTATGGAGATTACAAAAATTGAAGATGCAATTAGTAAAAAGACAGGGTTTCATTCATCAGTCAGCTGCATCAATTAGACTCTCCCACAATGGCTCTTTTCCAAATTCTTTTATAGATACTTTTGAATCAGGCTTCACTAGATATTCTTTGGACAATAAGCTCTGAAGAGCACAACATTAGTGGTGGCAAAGCAGAGATGGGGCAAGTTCTCCACTTTTACATTTCGTAGTGCAGGAACCTTAAGAAAACCCTATATACCTGGTTTTCCACATAAAGTAGCTTGCACATTTGCCACCCTACCTAAAAAGTAATATCTTGTCATTTTCCAAAAGAATAAAAACTAGGAAATTTTGAGCAGGCTAAGTATATGCCATCCTGAAATACCTTTGTGGGGAAAAGCTGTAATTAACACATTAGCAAGCCATAAAATAAAAGGCATGAATATTGTTTCTAGAATCGGGATTTATCTTCTTTGTAACTTGCAGCCACCAGGAGGGAACATGAGCCCAAGAAATGCACTCAAACATGTCTACTCTTCGTCCAATGCAGGGCATTGGGTGGTACCATTTGGAGGCAGATACCGCAGAGTGTAAGTGGAACACGTCTACGTTGTCTTCCAGAGCATGTAACCATATTAAGTAAGATGGGCTAATGCATGAGCCTCCTGTCCCTGTAAACTTCAGGAAAAGAATGAAGTCTGTATTGATTCAAGACAGATTTTATATGAATTCTGTCCTCTTGCCAAACAAGAGTCATGGACCACATAACATTCAGAAGGATGCAAAGCAGCAGGCAATTTCAGAATCATACTGAGCAGTGTTATTTAGAAAAAAGGAGCCTGTGGGTTCTGCAAATGAAATGACCCCAACTCTCACTTGCATGGCAAATGTAAAATTCTGTGTACAAATAATGTACGTTGAGCATCATGAAAGTGCATTTGGGGACAAAAAAAAAAGCTTGAGCCATCTTCATATCTGATGTGACCTTGTTCAATCTCACTGGAATGAGTACTATTTCTTGTATTTGTGCGAAGAAGTGTTACGGCTAAAGAAGTCTGAGGTAAAATGAAATCTGCTATATGCAGGTACTGTAATAGTTGATGTCATGGCTGGGATACAGAAACTAGGCACAGGCAAAAGGCAAAGAGATGTCACTAGCCCACACCCAGAACAAAGTATTTTTTTAATGATAACATGTTTTAAATAATGCAAATACTGCATGTAGATTAGAGAGCCAGTTTCAGTTAGGTGGCTTACTACTCCTCCATCTTTCAGGAGAAGTGAAGCAGTAATAGAGAGAGGACTAACTTCTTCAGGACAGTATTAGCTACATGAAACTAGAAGGCACTTCTGGCCTATGTCATCTCTCTCATGCTAGCAGAGGTAGAAATTAAGTAGTTCAGTGGCCCTTTTGTCTGTCTGTACACTGTTGATTACAAAGCACAGCTATGCTAAACCTTGTTATTGTGATAACTGGAAGTGGTTTTAGTATTTAACCCCCCCCCCCCGCAGAAAGTGAAGTGACTAGTTAGTTCCAATGGACACACATTCAACTGCAATTCGAGTCTGTCCTGATGCATCTGGGTTTTGTATAGCTTTCACAACACTGAACTACATCATCACCTAGAAACAGACCATGAATAGGACAAGCTGGCCTTGCAAACTCAAACTTAAGACCAAGAAACGGAGATGATTGGGAGTTGGGCACAGTGCAACGCATATCAGTAATGTCTGCAACTTTTTTTTTTTTCAGTTATTTCTTCAGCAACTCTTTTATAGTGAGGAAAAAGGTTTGTGACAAAGCATCTTTTCTGAGATCAAAGGAGATAAACAAGAAATATAAGCTCCTCTCATGACAAGAATTATGCTAAGCAGCTCACTCCTCTCAGTATCTTCAACTCTTACATAACTTTTCAAAAGTCCCTATTGTTAGATTGAAGAAAACAACTTCCATACAGACAATATAGTGTATAGAAAGGTCAAGTCAATGCCAGTGGCTTGCTGAAAGTCACCTGCCACACTCCTGAGAGAGCAAGGATCTGAACTCCCATCTCCTACGTCCAGCGTAGTGCCCTGCACACCGAGTAAATTTCACATTTTGAGACTGAGAACAGGCTAGTGATTTAAAATTGTTCCACAGCAAAAAGAAAGGGAAGTCCCAGTCCCTGACTAGGAGAAAAGCCTATCATTGTTGCTGAAACACTAACCCCTGTTTCTGCTTTTTAAGGGCTAGGAAGACCACTTCCTCCAAAGATGACACCCATGAAAAGCACCAGCTGCTTCTACCGATAGAGCTGAGGCAAAACTAGGAACAGGTCTACCTGAAAAAGGCACTGATATAAGATAAGATATGGTACTTAACAAGTATAGCATAACCTTTGTTCTGCAGTAGGGTTTTGACGTGGGTACCTCCAGACCTTTTACAATAGGATCAGTACATTAATAAAGAAAGAAACTAGAGTTTCCAGTGTAGAAATGGCAGTGTGTAAACAAATGAGACAATAGTAGAACTGTGAACAAGAGGGCTTTTTTGACCGTTTTTGACCACATTTTTACTTTAGCAAAGACATTCACAGCTGAATAGCTGAACTGGAGCCTGTGCACTGCTATTTCTTTCACCATCAAATACTTTGGGAGCACTATGAGATATTAGGATAATGTGAACTGGTCTCTTGAAAACAGCAATTCACACATTATTTTTGAGATATTTTTTTTTTAAGGAAGAAAAGCAGAGGAAAACTTAGTCAGCTGCAAACCAAAAGCTGAAGCTTGAGGGAAATGGCTCAAAGTCCTGTTACTTTCAGTTATGTAGACCCTTTCATGAAGCGAGCTGGTATCAGGCTGCCCAGGTAGGAAGAAGGATTCATTATTTCCAAGAATACTTTTTTATTTAATCATTCAGAACTGGTTTTCTCCTGAGACACCCTCCATTTAAACTTCTAAGGCATTCTTTGCCAAGACATCTTTTCTCTTGGGGTCTCTTTCGATTTCACAGGTAAAGAAATGCAGACTGTGATTGCTCACTCTGCCAGTTGTATTCAAAATAGTAGAGATGACAACACTGCGTAGTCTTCTGTACTCGACAATACAGAAGAATACAGATACAAAGACTTACTCTACAGGCATATCAGAAAGAATTGAGCCAAATCAGTCACAAAATACGAGGCCTGCCAGCAGTGCAATGGAAAGAAATCAAAATGAACTTCCACCTTGTTTTAGAAAAGATGCCAGTACCGTTTTACAAATAAACTGAACTGTAGGAAATATCTGACAAGTATATAAACCTAAAATGTATAAATATACATAGAGTTAAAAATTAAATAAAGAGAAAATGCATCATTTTAATGCATTCTTTTAGTACCTATTTACATAAAGCAATACAGAGTGGTATAGAACACTTTTAGAGATAAAGATGCCGTTAAATTATATACTTCACAACCAACTGTGGTCCATTAAAACCAGTTACATTCCCTCCTGAGTCATAACCATCTTCAAACATTTAATGTCGACAGCAACATAAAACCAAAATATGTAATTTTACATCATCTGTGTTGCATCCTGCACATAAACAACCTATAAAGTTTTGTTTAGACACAGTTTTAGTGTCAGTGTAGTTTTTCTATGTCTGAACTACTAACACAATCACTGAAACAGATTCTCTTACCGCTGGTATTTAGAAGTGCTAAATCAGTAACTCAAATCAACATATGCCTTTTAAAATAGGGCTACTTATATTGATACAGAACTTCTTAATTGTGTAACTATTTGATTCCTCTTCAAAGGTCAATCCCTAGAGTTTCGAACTACTCAATAAAATTTCATTAATATAGTCCCCTAACATAAATTGACCCACTGTAGCAAAATTAGGTACCTCAGATTACTTCCAGTTTTTCAAGATGACCCTTTACAGCCATTTGCTTTTTATTACAGTATTGGGCCATCAAAAGACAGCACTTCTACTATTTTTGACCCTTCTCTGTAAATCCATTAATATATTCTTTAATCCTAGTCCCTTGTTACTCAGTTCATTTACAGTGGCAGGGTGGCAATAAGGGCTTTTGATCCATTCTGGATGCTTTGGTTCCTTTTCACATGTCAAATAAATTCCTGAGTATTCTCGGTACTAGAATAAAGATAATAATTGTGCCATTAGTTTTCAAGCAGAAACCTCTATTGATAGCAAACTGGATTTTTTGCTTAACAATCCTAGCTCTGAGTATCTTTTACACTTTACTGCTCCATTTTTCTCAGAGGCTAGTTTTAAGAACTGGTGCAGTAACAGAACTTCAAGTATCCCAAAGAGTACTCTCATTTCTTTTTCCTTTCTAAAGAAAATGAAAGCTTGTAGGAAGAAATACATAAGTGTCTGACCCAGCACAGAATCATTAGGAAAATCTCATAGTTTTAATTTTGTTACTCTGAGACTTTTTTCAGTATTCTAATTCTCACAACAATAAAAGTCAGACACTAATTAGTTTTATAATAAGGCAAGCTATCAAAAATGGAGAGAGCTAATTAGTATTTCTCTCTCAGCAGTCCAAAAAAATCAATTCAATAGAAAGGTTACAGCAAAATGGTGAATAACAGAACTGCATTCGGGAGTTTTCCAGAATCTACTCAGCACTAAAAAGAATACGAAACTTGTGATATATTAAGGCATTATAAACCCAATCTTTCCCATCTATTGGGAGCTATGTATGAGACTTTCAAAGGTTTGCAACTCAGAGTTCAGTTCCTCTGTTTAGAAAGTAGCTGGTGATTTGTGTGCCGAAATGCCAGTTTCTGCCCCAGGACAACATAAGCATTAATGGACTCTTTCACAGCCCCCTCTTTGCTGTGTTCTGCTCCACAATATTATGTACAACCTCTTGATGGAACGAATGAGCTGAAGCTTTCACTCGATTTCTCTTTTACAATGTCTACACATCTGCTTTCTTCCATTTTGTTTAAAGGCTAGAAGCATATGGCCCTTAGTGGGCTTGAAATCTCGTAGGGTAATTTTAAGAGACATTGTCTGTGATAAAGAATCTGAAAGTTAACCTAGTTTGACAGCAGTTCCCCCTACTATAGACAACAACAGTGAAAAAGAAGATAGACGTATATGGTGGCAACACAGGAAAGCAAACCAACGAGATTCCTGTGCTGGTCTCTGATGAGCCCCTTCTCCTTCACCCTGCAGCAAGGTCTAACAAGAAAACAAACAAACATTGAAAAAAAAAGTTAGCTTATTTTAAGAATTTTTTTTTACATGATTCAACAAGATCTCTGTAATGGTGGGTAAATGGTCAACATAAGATGGGTCTGAAAGTCTGTGTTAAAATAGTTTCTAGTGTCTCACTATCACTGTATCCATAATCGCTATGAACAAAGAACCTCATTAACTGTCTCAGAAGATAAAAGCCAGTGAGAAAACTGAATGGACATGGAGGATAAACAGCTGTCCAAATCATGATGCATCTTGCTCAGGCATCGAGGGTTAAGCCGGTCGCCAGGTTTGTGGCCAAAAAATTCTTTCAGAGCAGATTGGCAGGGAAGGCTTGGAAGGTTTTGGTCTCTATCAATAGTATGAGGGATTGTTTACTTTGTAGGATCTTCTAGACTTCTTTAGGGGACAAATTCTCCTGATACTTTGGATTCTGAACACAGTGGTAATGCCCCAATCTCTTCTGTTCTTTCCCTGTGGTGCAGTGCACTTTTGTGGTTCTGCCTTTTGAAATATGGTCTTTTACATTATTACAAGTTTGGGGGAAGTGTCCTGTGGCTCCTACAATACACACGGACTAGCATATCTGTTGACTTATCTGTACCAAACATTTATCACAGGGCTGCCTGCTACCACAAAGGACTAAATTCGATGGCTGAGGCGCTTCCTCCAAGATCCCTGTTCCCTCTAGGTGGCACTTCCAGTTTAGGCATTAGCCAACTTAATGGGCAGCTCCCAGGAAGCATGCTCCAAATCTCCCCTGCCCAGCCAGCAAGAAGAAAACCAGACAGCCTCCAGAGCCATCAACACAACAGAAGCTCAATATTGCTATTAAAATAAACAACGAAAGCAGAGATTTCTCAGTCTGACTGCAGCTGCTTCCACCATCTCCTTTCACACCCCAGGGAATCAAACTTCACACTGCAGATGTTTTCACAAAACGTCCTCCTGCCTGATATATTAACACCAGACTCAAAACAACACAGGTTTTCCATCTATCTCTTTCTTTAGCTGATTGTAATCCTTGGTCTGCAGATTTTAGTCCTTTCCCTCCTGAAATTTGTCATCTTATTTTAGACGTTTTTTAACCTCAAACAACCTACTGTCATTGCCACATACACAATTCCAGAGCCAATAGTAAGGAGCAGTGCTGAGGACAAATAGCATAATCAATGTGTTACCTACATCCTGCCCCGAACTAGTTTAGGGATTACAAGGAGAAATGCTGTCCCCATGCAAGTCAAGAAAATGAATTGCTCTTAACTATAACAGAGTCAGGTTTTTCAGCCATGGTGACTAAAACTCCAAGTAAAGCAGTTTATACTGAAAGCTCCCTCTGTGACTACCGCCAGAGGACCTGAATCAATTAGCAAGGTATTTGGAGGAAAATATGAAGACAAAAGTAGATCCACATTTATACACGTGCTCACACACACCCTCCTTCATCCATCAACATACCTGACCCACTTTCTAAATCCCTGTTGTTGCAGATGTTGCTGATGCAAAGCCTGTTTCAGCTTATTGGGAAAATACATTCATCAGAAAAATAATGCAGTGCAGCAGTGTCTTCTTCTGTCAGGAGCAGCTGGAATTATTGCTTACTTGGTCACCCCAAGGCATTCATAATTGGGAGGCAGGAGATGCATGTGCCAAAATAGGCTGTAAAAGACACGTTTTATGCCAAAAACAGGTTGGGAATGTCTTTGTAAGTACAGCAAATGGTTTCATTTATACCTTAATGAAGTCAATTTTCTTGGATTTCATTTTCATAGTTTGCATAGAAGCATTTGATCTGGTGCAATAAAGATTCAAGTAACATACATTTATGATGGCGCCGTACCAAAACCTGTTACTTCTCTCTGCAACAAATTCATAATTCCATGATAAAGAAAAAAAATCTCCACAAGAGGTCACATTTCTGAGTATTCAGGTATGAATCCGAGGATTTAACTTCACAATGAAGTAACATTAGTTTAACTAAAAGCATGATTTTCAATTAATTTAATGTAAAATTTAAGTTAATTTAAACATGAAGTGTGCTAGTTTAAATCCTCTTCACCAAGTTTAAACCAAAATCACCTTATTTGCCAATGCATCTGAGAGCTCACAATACCAAAGAACGTGGGTTTCCACTAAGACGCCAGACTGTGAACGGTGGAGACCTAGGTACGCTTTTCTTTCTGCCAGGTCTCCTACAGGAATAGTAACTGCTGACAGAGGGGGGGTACCAAGCAGCAAAGAGGCTATAAGAGCTTAAACCAGTGCAGCTGTTTTCTTAGCCTTAACTGCAAACACACAGTTCTAGCAGCTTCACCAAATGGGTGATAAATTGTTATCACTTGTCACATTCCCTTGCTTGGCCATAGTCTGAGTAGAGCTATCTGTGATGAACGGAAATTAGCAGTCCAGCTCCAGAAGAAGGATTGCGGGCAAGGTTGCCCCTCTCTACTCCTTCAGCTATACTGCTCGCTGCATCCAGCTCAGGTTCATCACCAGGACTGTGCTCTGCAGTTTCCCAGTGGGGCACTCTCCTGTCCTCTTCTCTCTTCAGGGGCAGACCAAATAGACCAATTCTTCAGTCTCTGAACAAGCCTGTCAGGAGCTTCCCGCTTGTCAGAACGAATTATTACTTATTACTTGCCACTTACTACCTATTACTATTTATTAGCTATTTCTAAACTGTACAGGCTCTGTGTATGGATGGAGAGTGGAGGAGGGACCTTTGTTTTCTGGCTGAGAAGGTTGAGGTCAAAGCCAAACCCCGAAGTGGATTGCAGGACTATCCCCATGCATTTGGCAATGATTTAGTCATACCTGTGAACAACTCAACTGGGAAACAAAAGCATTACAAAAGTCTTCAGTGTGGCACATTGCAGACCACTGACTCCCAACCTTTTTAGTCAAGGCCTACCTTCAGTGAACCATTTTGTAGCTGATCATAACCAGTGGCTCTTGGTCAGTACTGCTTGATCGAGGGCTCTGCAGAGCGCTGGGCTAGCATCCCTGCACCATCTGCATGTGTGAGTGCAGGCCAGTGGTACCCCAGAGGTCTATGTGTTGAGTTTCATTACTTAATACAGAAACATCGTCCATGACCTCAAGAGCCTCCATACAGCATTCAGAGAAGTCCCTCTGCAAAGATCAAGTTGCAGGGTTGGAGCCAAAGACAATCACACACAAAGCTGCACCATAATAAGCTCTTTCCTCATACGTCTTCCTGGATAAATAAAACTTACCTCCAAATGATCAAATATTACTAAAAAAAAAACCCCACCATAATTCAAAGGTATTATCAACTTCATTGTATATCAGAAAACATTTTAACTGGAATTTTCCAGCAAAAAATATGACCTGGAATTCCCAGATGCCTGTATATTTTAACCCAAGTGAGTGGATGATCATTATTCTTCTAAAAGCAGAAAAATAAATTAAGATAACAGTCACAACACAGAGGAAGAGAACACTGATCGAGTTTGACACTTACGACTTTCAGATCAGAGACCTATGAAAACAGTACTGTCCTGTCAAGATAAAAAAAACTGAAACTGGATGAAAATCATCTAGGGAATGCTAATTAGGCCTATGCTTCTCTGTCCACCCCTGACATGCCATATGTTGAGCTTCTGCTTCTTTCCTCTGCAACTGAAAGAGTGAAATTTCTGACATTCGTTGCTGGGCTGCACTGACCATTAAACAAATAGATGAGGTTACAGGAGATATATTTGTTAGGTCATCTTATAACTGAGCTGGAAAACATGCATTTTTAGGAATGAAAAGGAAGGCTTGTACTGAAGCATAGGATTGTGGCTACGTGATCAAAATTGTGCAGGACAGAGTACCTCAAGGCAAAAGCCTGAAAGTACTTGGCTCAGAGCAGCAATGTGCAAATGCAGAGTTTCTATGGGAATAAACTATTTTTGTCCAAAAAGAAGCTACTTGGGATTAAAACTGGGGCAACAGTTCTAAGGCAAAGGCAGCATCTGGTCATCATTTTTTTTTGCTTGAAGGAGCAAAGGTTTTCCAGTCTGATCCCACTTACACATTCATAGTCACAGAATATGAAACCAATTCAAAGCCAATGGAGTAAGTGGAGTAAGTATTCACACCTTTTTTCCATGAAGTTTCTTTACTATTGCTGGAAATTGTTAGCCATTAATAGCAAAGGTTCTTTTCTTTGCTGGTCAGCCTTGTTGCTAGTTGTCATCATTATGACCCTGCCATCACAGTGAACATCATTACAATGTGTTACAATGGAACTTAAAATACCCAAGAAGTTCAATCGTAATAACTATATACTGTAAACTAAGCAGGGCTGGGTACTGACCTGAGGTCTGGCCCATGATCATCGACGCCATTTAGGTGTTAGCATGCTCCCAGCCCATTTCTCACCCATGCTAACTCCCACTCTCCCATATCCTACCCGGGCTCAGTTTTGGGGTGGAACAGCATTGTCGTGTTCTTATTAAGCCATTTGGGCTCAGTCATCATAGTTGAAGAGGGAAAGAGAATGTATCTATGTGAACGTGAGCTAGGCTACACTACCTGGCCTAAGCACAGAGAATACTCCCTGGCCCATTTTATCTGGCATTGGAAACACTGCCCCTACACAATCCTTACAGTACTGTGCAGCAGAGGCTTGACTTAAAGCCAAATTGCCACACTAATTGCCACCTGGAAAGCCCTCAGGATGGCTTTGTGTTGAATCCATTGGTAGGCGGAGAGGGAAGCCAACCTTGGATGCATCTTAGGCTTTGCAGTACGCTTACAGGTGTACTTATCTACCAGATGAAGGGCTCTGATCTCTCTCTGAGCTCAGTGAGTCTCCTCACTGAGACTGAAGCAATTTTAATAATTGAATCTTGGTCAAGAGAACTTATTTTTAAGAAGTTTTCTGAAAGAGAATAGGTATATATTTAGGTGTGATAGAACTAGAACTTTTTCCAACAATGAAAATCATCTGACACTGCTTAGGAAATCTGTAAAACTTCTACTGAAAGAGTTCAGATCATCACAGTTTAGATCACCAAATTACATTTTTTTCAAGAGGAAGGGAAATGAAAATTAACTGTTGTATTTTAAAGTCGTTAATGATCTCATGTGAACTTTTTCCACAATGTTTAATCTAATAAGGACATTTTCAGCTCCGGCAATCTATGCTCAAGTGCAATGGATGTGAATATTTAGGAGGTTTTTTAAACAATAATATGACAGTATCGAACTGTTTTGTTTTGATTCCTCTTCAGGAAATGTTCTCTATATTTTTATTTTCAAAAGATTACAGCTGAATCAGGGCTTTGCAAGACATTTTGAATTGGTTTAACATCAGCAGGTAGATGAAATGCTATGAAGTGGGCAAAGCGTGAAGTTGCATGAGATATTAAATCAAGGCCAAGTGAAAAGCAAAGGTGCTAAGATGGATACTTGGGAAAGGAAATGGAAGAAAAAAAGAAAAAAGAACATTGAGAGCAAGATTTCTCAGAAACCCCATTCCCTGCAATATCAGTGACCTGTGCAGATCACAATCAGGTCAGAGTCCCTGCAAAACCAGAGGGCGAAGGATGGGAAAAGTCACAGAGTTCTCCCAGACAGCTGAGATGAAGACAGGTCTCAGGAAAGAAGAACATACCACAGCAAAAGCTAAAGGCCAAAGGAAGCAGGCAGAGGGCCAGGGCCAGGTCTCTCTGCCAAGAGAATCCAAAAGAGCAAATTCCAAGTCCCAGAAATATCAGACAAGAATCCCTAAACAGAGATACCAGTTCTGAGCACATAAGGACATAGTACCCATTGGGTATGTGCACACAGATGGAGAGGCCAAGACTGTGAAGTTCAGAATCAAATTCCCAGAATTCAGTGTTTAGGGTATCAGTGTTCAGGCATAATGGGAAAGAGACATGGTCATGAATCAAAGAACCTGGATTTAATTTCTGGCAGGAACTCAGGCTGTCAGCTCTGGAGAGAGAAAAAAATAAATCAAATTTTTTTTGAAAGTTCATATGTCAAACAAGTGTGTACAAGATCAGTTTGCAGGAGGGATATAAAAACTGTATTCTCTAGAGCACAGATAATCAACAGGGATCTGCACAGGGGACACTGGTAATATTCTCAAATTCTGTGATTTATGCAGCCAAAGTACATTTTCTGTGCATTGTGCCTTCAGACTCCTTAGCATAGCAAACATTTTGTATCATCAGAGTCACTTCTGACAATTAAGGAAAGTATTCACATAGCTTTCACTGAAGGTTTATTTTGCTTTGGGGTTTTTTGGGTTTGGTTTTTTTTTGTAGTCTTTGCAAGCTGCCTCTTTCCCAGTATTCAAGTGCCAGAGGCTTCAGAGTGTGATAGTGGACTGGATCTGGTAAGCCTGTGACTGGGAAGGATCTTGGTAAAAGGCTCCTGCTGAAGAAATTCTGAAAGTCTCTTTGAATACTGGATCTCATGAGAGGGCATATCGGTGCTTCATGGTAGCACCATGGCCTTGCCCCTCCACCAACCCATGCACTAGGTGCCACTACAGGCAGATTACAGATCACATTGGTCGTTCACATCCTCCATCATCAGGTTCCACAAAGCAGGAGAAAGTGCAGGGTGTTATACAGTGGATGGCTGCAACAAAGGACAGGCAGGTGAGGAAAATGAGATGTGACGCCATGGCAGGAACCTCATGAGCAATCGTGAGATTTGACAGGTCTGTGATTTCCTTAATCTAAAATAAAAAGAACACATTATCCTTTTAGGAGGAAAAGAGCTTGGGGCCCTTAATCCTCATGACAGTCATCCTAATAACATCCTAAAACCAATCCTAATAACAACGCACAGTAACTGAAAGGTCAAAGAAGGATTGCTACTAGGTTTAGCTAAGGAAATTTACATACGGTTTTAATTAATGACATCTAACTGCCTTAACCACTGTTCTTTGGGCTCTCTTGAGCATGTCCCAGAAGGCGTTCACTGGGTCTCCCCCTCCTAAACTGCAGGGAAGGAATTGGTGATGGTCACCACAGGGCCAAACATGCAGACACCAACATAACGAGTCACCCTGAGCTGCCTAAACTTGGTATTTGCAGCTATGAACACTGTGGGGGGCTAGTTCTCAGTTTCTCAGACCACTTGCCAAGCAGGAGATGCTCTCAATGAGGCATACAAAGAGGGGAAAACAGGACAAGAGGCTTCCTTAATGGAAAATGTCTGATCAGATTTCTCCAGTATCAAAAGCATTATACAAACAGATCTTTCCGTATTCAACTTGTCAATAATTTACAATAAAATTAGCATATACTTAAAATCTCCTACACGTAGATGGACTAGAAAACTTCCATGAAGCATTACACAATCAAGCGGGCAAGTGGATGTTAGATGCAAGAGATGAGGGATCAAGAGCAGGAGCTGCAGCCAGTACAGGCAGAAGGGTCTAAAAACCGATTCACACTGACCTTGACTGAAGTTTCAGCTAGCAGCAGAGAGCAGCATGAAGCCACCATTGAATGGAACTTGCTTTCTGATGTTCAACTAAGAAAGGAGACAGCTGACAGGACTGAAACAGGCTCTCTCACAGTTAAGGGACCAACTTTATTCTCTCACTGGTGCTATAAATATTCCCTTGGTTTAACTGGTTTCCAGCAGTAAGCACACAGACACGTCAGGAGAGAGATACTGCCTTTTTTAGCAGGATTTCAAAAATGCAGTCTCAATGACTTGCTTTTAGGGGGGCATGTAAGTGCCAATCCAGATTGGAAAATTATGTTTTTAAATGGCCTCCTTTGAAGCCCCACGCTCATAAGTAGCACATCTTGACAAGCAGAAGAAAATTATGGTATTTCCCAATGTGCAAAAATGCACTGTTGCTTAGAAATATGTATACTAACATTTTTGCTTTATAGGGTATTGATAGAAAGTGAAAAATATTACCAAGTGCTCAGCTAGCCTTATGCACTGTGAAATGCACTGTACTGTGTTCCGCTTTCTTGTGCAGAGTAGGCTAACAGCTCCCCAGGCAAAACACAGAGATGTTCTGTACTGCAGATGACATTCTCACCTACCTTGTACATTTGAACGTGTGCTGTACTGAGCCTGCTACAACTATCCAAGATTATAGTAGAGGTCATGTAGATTTCTATAGTGACAAATAAAAATATAAAACTGTTGTAAGAACTCTATGAAGAAAAAGAAGTCAAATGTGAAACTTTCAGGCCCGCAACAAAATGGGTTCCGATATCCAAAGTGGTGTGCATAAGCCGGAGCTGTCTGAGGAAACGCTGCTGGATTTTTCAACAGCTTCACTATATCATCAAAACTTGCGTATGAAAGCATCCCATAAAAAACCCACACATCTCAACGCAATCCAACACGTTTTCAAGCACTGCACTGTTACAATCTGGAGTCCTACTAATTAAGCCTTGCAGGTGAAAAAAAAAGTCCCCCGCAGAAATCAGTCAGCTTTTCTAAACTTTCCTCTAACTAGTTTTCTTTGTGTAACTTGTACAGCTGGCACCAAACATACATTACTGTGATTTGCTTGGCATGAGGTTGTGATGGCAGAAGGCCATGTTGTTCAAGTGATAAAGCTAAGTACCAGATGCACAAAAAGGCTAGGGCATCTACATTTCACTTGTCTCTGTATTTGCCACCCAGCCCTGAAGCTGAGATACATAAAACTGCTGGCTGCCTCCTTCCCCACTTGCCATGTAAATCCTCAAGTCCCTCAAGGGACTCAAGTGTAAACGTGAGCGTTCCCCAGGTATCTAAAGTACTTCTGAGCGTGCACACAGATACTTAACATCACTTGGCAATCAAGTGCCAAGCCTGGCTAGGTCCCACCAGTTGGTTTTCCAGTTGACAGGTGATCCAGGTAGTGGTCTGTCAGCATGTCTAAAGGAAGAGCGTTACTCCTGTCTTTTGAAGCACAGCTAACAGATGAACTACCGCTCTCCCTTTTGTACTGCAATCTAGTGGTAAATTCAGCAAATGCAGCAGCAGAAAACACACATTCAAAGCCATCTTCTGCCTGATGGGATTCAAACTGGTCTTTCCAGAAAACTGTTCTTACCACAAGCATCTGGCTATTTTGTGTGGCAGGAGTCTTTACCATCTCTCTGGCTGAGCCTGCTTCACTTTGCATAAAAAATTAAAAGCTCATTGGGTGAATGTAGGTAACCTGACTCTGTCACCTAGTGGCCAGGGTTCTCCCCAAGGACTTCTCATTCCTAGGTCTATAGAAGTGACTACAAATTTTGCAGTGAAATCGATGTTGGTGAAGGGATGGTGTCCCAGGACTCTCCATGGGGGAATCACTGAAGACAAAGCATAACTCCCAAATCTTTAATTATTTTACAATAACAAAACAAACAAAAGAAACCAAACCAACAAACAAAAAAAAGAATGAGGGGGTGTAAAAGATGTACTGTCCCTTATCCTCAGATCAGGGAAGTTTCACCAAGAAAGATGGGTTAAATGCCATATGGCAGAGCAGAACAAAGTGCCCCAATGTCTCTGCATGCTGGTCCTAGCCTCCGAGCTGTTGTGCTGCTGCATCATTCTGTAAACAAAAAGGACCAACACAAATCCAGTCTTCAGAAAAATGCATACTGCAAGCCAAAGGGGTGGCTGAAACATAACAAATCTCACTCTTACAATATACTGATTTGTATTCTAGCACTTGTACCCAGGGACACTGGGAGCCTCTGAGTTTGGTTAGCTTGCT
This sequence comes from Grus americana, assembly GCF_028858705.1. Classification (NCBI taxonomy): domain Eukaryota; kingdom Metazoa; phylum Chordata; class Aves; order Gruiformes; family Gruidae; genus Grus; species Grus americana. The sequence continues at coordinate 124,359,513 of NC_072853.1, read as the reverse complement.
GTCCAGCAACCATTTTACAGGTGAAAAGGACACCTGGAGAGTCACTGTACTGTACTGTTTAGACAACCATCTTCTGCTTGTTTTCTTTCACAGAGAGAAATCTATGAGTCATCAGCATCATTACCGCCTCCTTTCCGCTTACCTAGCCTCATTAAAAGGATTACACTGATCAGCAAGGGGCAGCAATTTAACCGGTGTGTGCTTTACAAACAAAGCTTCACCGATTTCTTCCATGTCCTCTGATATTTTTGCCACATGAAGAAACAAAGTGGCCTGATCTTTCCTCTGTAGGACTTCTGTTCTTGTAGAGGAAGTATTTATTATTTGCTGTCTCAAATACAAAACGTGTACGTGGTTTAATCCTTCCCATCAGTCTAACATCTCTATCTATAGTAAGTCTAAGATGCTTATCATTCTCTTGGCTAAGAAACTGCCCCTTACATGGCAGACAACATTAAATGCTCCTTAAATCCCATTACAGTCAGAGGAAGATGAGTCACTGAGTGGCAACTAAAATAAACATGGCATTGAAGTTGTTTTCAGTGACTATTGCACAAAGCCTATGGAAAAAAATCAGGATGAGTGACACCAAGAAAGAGTCTATTGGCAAAATCTGTCTCTTTTCAAAATAAGATAATAGCAGTGGCTGAGATTAATGATCTAAAGATCACAAAGCATATATATGCTTTACAGAAATAAGCTGCAGACATCTCTGAGATGCAACAAAAGCCACTTTGAAAAAGCTGTCATAATAGTACAGAGCAATATTAGGGGACACAAGAGTCTACTCTTCTCATGCAGCTGAAGGATAGATTTGGTGAGGGAACATTAAAGGTGAGGCCTGTTCTACCTCAACAATAAAACTAATGTAACAGCTATGGGCAATGACAACCCTTCCCTTCGGGGGGGAATGTAGCCTAATTCTCTTTCCTACCCTGCTAGAGCACTGTTTGGTGCTGACTCGGAAGGGGGAGTACCACCTATTGCCCTGAAAAGCACTTCTTCATTTCAGAAGAAAATTATTTTCTGGATAGTTTGCTATATGAGCAGGCACCCTGCCTGGCCTGCCATTCTACCTGTAAGCAGCTTCTAAGTCTGATGTGATACCAGTGTTTTATAGTCAAGGGTAGCAGCCGAGAATTCTTTATCTGTGGATTCGACTAAGCTGATACTTGCATCTCTTGAGTGAATGCTGAAGTCCTTGTTCCTTTCATCTCAATGGGATCTCTGCCAGAGAGGTATCAAGGCATAAGGATGCAGCTCTCAGGATTTCTGCTCTTCTAAACGGCATCTTAAAATTCTACAGCTATTGTTAAAGAAAAACTAATGAATAAGATTTGGCACAAAGTAACAGGGCAGGCTTTAGATCTTCTGTTTATTGCATTTCATTTAGTGAACTTCCTTGCATGGGATTTAAGATGTGGCTTTCTACAGCAGCAGCAAATATTTTGATTTCTAATAAAAAAAATCATGTTGATTATTCAGGCCAACGGATCCACAGCAACCGTGACATTACTTGTGACAAGTGATGGGAACACTGGATATTTTTCGCTAGAGATAGTAAATAGGAAGACAGCTGAAAAATAGAGCCAGCACTGGAAGAGATTAATGAGAAACTAAATGATTTACAAGTACCATGTCCTCATTTGACTGGGAATTAGATAAATTAACCAAAAAAAATCAATGCTCTAATGAAGCTGAAGAGCAACTCCACAAACATATCACAAATGGACTTGGAGACGAGAGGAGGAAAAGAGAGGAGGGAGAAGGAAGTGAAGAAAGAAATGACAGCCTACATTTAAAATGTGCTTAGCAACCCAGTGGAAACGGTAACAATTCAAGCAGAAGCCCTTAATGTTGTTTCCTGAGGGTGACAGACAGGGAAGGAGGAGCTGGTATATAGTAATCTTCATCTAAGATAGCTGATACAACTGTTAAAAAGAGGATACCTTCTATGTGGGAGTGTCTTATAAGATAACTGGGACATGCTACCCAAAATGCTTGCAGAAGTTTAATTTTAAACATAATGGACTTGGTGGACAGAGGAGAGCTGTAAATGCTGAGGCTAGAGGCTGGGTAGGAGGAAAATGAGCTTGTATTAAGGAACATGCTTTTGGGGATCTTCAGGGATACATTCCCCAGCAACACAAACAAAAAAACCCAAAATCAAAACCAAAACAAAAAAAAAAGCAAAAGCTGTGCAATTTTTCCTACTTCAGCAAACTTTCATAGCCACAAGATGAAAAGTATTGATTCTGCACCAAAGATAAAGCTCTGTATGAAAAGGAATACTTCTTGGGAACCTGCAAAAAGTTACCGTGTAACAGGATTTTAACAAAGGAAATAGCACAGCTGGTTTTCAATAATTATCAGCACCAGATCCATTTTGCAGGCACTGAATTCTCTCTTATTCTTGCCATAGCCAGAAAAGGGGCCACAGCTGCAGCAGAGGATGACCAGCCATTTACATATTAATGGTTCTCCCTCCAGCCTGTTGTTTTAATGACAGAATTTTCACTGAACCTGGAGCTGAGGGCTATTCAGTACTTGGTTTATCTTAACTATTTTAACAGGCCCACTTCTTGGTTTGTTTACTACATCCAGGTTCCTGGGAAACTGGAAAATTACTCACAAAAGATTTTTACAGGGCAGGTCTGTTACCCCAGCAATCCAGTAAGGTGATTCAGCTATATCTTGTTAATTAAAAGTCTATAAGTTTTTACATCGGTTTTACTTTTGGTGGGAGTTTGCAGCTGAAATAGCTATGTCTGCATAATATCCTCCATTTAAACTTCTGTTTAACCTGCTTAAAGCTTCTTGCTCTGGCATCTAATAGTGCACATCATAATTAATATGCACATTACTAAAAGCATATTCTTCTGAAGCTCTTCCTAGTCATGAATAAAAAGCAAAAATAACCAATTTTTCTGGTTCAGCCACCAAAACAAGAAATGGAAAAAATATTTTGACTCAACACTAAACTATTTGTTTTCAATTTGAAAATTACCTTTACCATAGAGCATATTCAAATATTTGTTTGAGAAGAGAGGGACAGTGAGAATCACTCTGGATGGTTTCAGGTCTTACCTGTAAAGGACGCTATCTGCTGCCATAAATGCTTCTGTATTACTGTGCAGTAAAAATGTTGTATCAGGAGGAGTCAGCACGCAACGTCCTAGAGATGAGCAACAAGAGCTGTTCCAAGATGTGAGAACCACTGCTGTGATTTAGGTTCAGCTTAGATTTAAACCTTCCTCAACTAAATCAAGCAAGAACCACTGGAATATGGGCTATCAATGGAGAAAAGGGAGGCATCACCCTCTTCTTTATTGTTGCAAGTGGTATCTAAGTTCCTTTCTGAATCAGATCCCTAATGCTGAAATACTCCTGTTTGGAAAATATCAGCCCTATTCTTGTCAACTATTCTATCTCTTCTTTTTAGTTTGTTTGTTTGTTTCAGCCAACATAATTTGCTGAATTAATCTTAAATTCAAGACTTGTTCTGACCGGCCAAATATGGCCTATTTATTATTGAAGGGAGCAAGCAAGCAAGATGCAATTCTGCTCTGGGTAAAGGCATTTTATAGGTAGCGCGTGTGTGAAAAGGTTAAGGAACATCACAGGGACCATGAGATGAGCTGTCCCTTCGGTGTGACATATAGCCAGTTTTAACAGCATACTTAGAACTACTGGAGAATAAAATTCATCTCCGTGTAGAAAATTGCACTTAAACCTTCAAAACAAGGCTTTAAGTGAGACATAAATGGTTGTCTATACCTTTTCCTGGCTTTTGAATGGAGCTGAATTTCCTCCCAGGAGGTTAAGAGAAATACGAATACTCTCCTGAAAAACTGCAGAAATGCCGCAGGTAAGTAGAAAAATATTTGTTTTAATGAAGACTTTGAAACAGAGGGGTGTTGTGAATTTTTCTGAAGCCTGCCCATTTGCAGAAGTGCCCTTAGTGTACAGGATACTTTGTGGTAAGTGTATTCATGCTGTGCCTCCTCACTGCTTGGTAGGCACAGCCATAAAAGCTGTGTGGATTTTTTGTGTTTACTCCAGAGCATTTTCCTTTTGATTCTATTTGAATGCTTAGGTGCAACAGAGCAGGAATGTAGCATCCAAAAAGTATCATCTGCACCTGAAGGAGGGTTACCTCTGCTATTTCAAACAAGCGTGGTTCAAGAGAGATTCATAATTTGTTTTAATTCAGCTAACTTTGCTGGACATAGAACCAGAACCAATGCTTTCAGTACGGCATTATTAAAAGATTCATAGATATTCTAAAAGTGAGATCCAGTGTTTGATCCAATCAGCATGAAAGCACTTTTTTCAAGGATTTGAATGTGAAAATAATGTTGCCATGGAGCAGCACAAAATAATATTTTTCCAACATGACATCAAGCGCCCATTAAAATCCAGTTTTGCTAGGCACTGAGTAATCTGATGAGAGCTGAAGTTGTCTTTGTGCGTTGCACAAAAGTTCTCAGTCTACAGCAGCAGGATCAAATAGAAGGGAAAACAATACGAAGATGATAAGAGAAAAAGAAGAAATACTTTACCCGTCTCTTCTGCCTTAAAGATATTTGCTATCAATGTTGATAGCGTTGCAATGAAATTAAACCTATTCTACGGTGTTGTATTCCCAAAACAAACACATACTGATTTATTTTCTTCATATAAACAGTATATGCCTATCTCGCAGAATCGGTGCTGTAAAAGGAGTAACTTCCGAGGCACAGGGAACTTGTTATGTTCTTCCTAGATCTCTCTGAACATACACAATAATCTGAACTGTCAGTCTCAGTAGGCAGGCAATGAAGGAGCACTAAAGCCACTGCTCCGCTGGTAGGGAAATTACTGATCTCTGCGTGCAAGGACAGCAGTGCTTCTTCACCTCTCTCTGAAGAAGAACACCCCACCTGCCAGGACACACCGGGTAGCGAGCAAACTACTCCAGCGCAAACCACCACCAAGTGGGCACTTACCGGCAGAGTACGTAAAGCGTTTGTGGGACTGCTGAGAGGACAAAATGCCTGCAAGAAAACGTGAGTGTATTTGAAAAGGAGGCAGGAGGAGGACGAGGGGAAAGGATGAGATCATCTACGAGGTCGGAGGTGCAAGAGAAGAGATGTTTGTAGCTCCACGTGGAGTACCTTTGAGATTCTTCCTACCAAGTGCACCGGGACCAAAATGTTTCCTGGTCTTTTAAAGATAAATTGGAATAAATTGGAAGCTGTGAGAAAAGCCTCAACATGAAATCACTCTGATAGACTAGTAAACTCTAAAAGGAGGAAAATCAGTTTCTGAATGAATGAAAAGCTCCAGGTGCCCTGCCATCAATACACTAAATGAGCCATCCTTACTCTCCACTGGCCCTGGGATAAGCGGCAGAGATGCTGGCAGATTCAGAGGGGTTCCAGCCACACATAACATACACCAGCAGCTCCTCATCCTGCGGATGACTCGGGACTAATCTCTGAACTGCTGGGTGACACTGCCAGAACTTCACAAAACATTGCACCATGGGAAAGCAATTTTTTAAAACAAAAATGGAGATCAAGAGGAAGAAACCCTGAGGAAAAATTATTTGAAGTATTTCAGCACCCCACCACATTCATTTCATTATGAAGATCACAAACAATATTTGATGGAGCAACCAAAGGTGCAAAAGTGTAAGATGTGCTTCCCTATTATATTTTAAAGCTTTAATTATAAAAATGTCTGACCAACTCTAACTGGCACCTTTACCTTTATGATAATGAGAACAAGAAGCAAGGGGACTTAAGAGACTGAACTACTCTTTCATTCCTTTAGATCAGCCCTTTGGATAAAGGCAAAGGCATAAATCTTGTAATTAAGAGGGAGTTTGAACTGCCAGCATTTGAGCTAGACAAACTAGATTTGTCTTGTGCTTATAACCTTGGTATGATAGTTAGGACACACATTCTTTAATGTCTATCTAGATCTACAGTACGGATATTTCTTTACACATGTGTGTCTTTCATTCTCCAGTCACAGGCTTTGAAAACTAGCTTGTTTTGGCTTGCCACCTGCCTTCTCACCCATTCAGAAAACCAGCTCACGCTCTGTGGACTCAATGCCAGCTTCATGTAGAGGGCTGGCACATGGTCTATGGACTATTTGAAACAGAAAGGAAACTCGGATGATACACAGTCCTCATACTAATCCTCCAAACACACACGACATCTATCCCTTGTGACTAACACCTGAATGAATACTAAGAAATATTCGATGTAGGTGGAATTGAGCAATGTAGTAGCAGTCACAGCAGGTGTGACCAGAGGTCCTTCCTGCCAGAACCCTCTCTGTGATGGGGGCCAGAATGGGATGCTTAGGGGAGAGAACAAGAGCAGAGTTAACATGTAGCAATGCTGTCCCTAAGTACCATGCCAGCCATCAGCAATTTACACCTTCCTGAACCATTGATGACGTATTTTTATTTCCTAGTCCACGCATTTGTCTTGTCACTTTTGGAACCTGCACAAACTGGTCAGGTACAGAACACTTCCCTCAGGCATGCCTAATTTTACCTAACTTCTGCTGTCTAGCTCTTGGATGTCTAGTCTAAGCCATTTTTTCCGTGTTTCCTCTATCAGCTGAGAGAAGCTGGCTTTTCAGAGGGAAATTCCACTCATCCTAAGATTAACTATTACAGACGTGGGGGATAAGTTGCCTCCTGGAGATGCTGTTTCTTCCTCCATTAACTTAGGAGGGAGCCTGATAAATGCCTAGCTTCTGACAACTATAGCTAGGTGACACAGATTCATTGCCAAAAGCCCGCCTCTGGAATGCAGAGATACCGTTGCCGTAAATGGCTGATCCAAGAAACCCAGAAAATAGAGTTAAAAGGGACCTAAGAGAGTCCCTTTAACTATACAGAGATTGTCTGGCCTCTGATCCGAGTGATCCCATTGCCCTTTAGGATGGAGCTGGTTACTGGAATGACCTAATCACAGTATGTAATTTCTTAATAAAGTCCAGGGCTGTGACAAAGGAAACTGAAATTAGTACAATATTTGACAACATACTTGACATTTCCAAGAGAATGCACTATCTAACAATAACAACAACAATAATAGCAATAAAATGTTTCAGAAAAGCTGAATCTGATTATGCGGTAAATTGCTAAACTAGAATCTGAACAGATTTTTTAAAGGGAGGAGATAATTAGGCAAATGTTCAAGAAATAGTCTCATAAGAATGTCAAATGTCACAATTATCCATTTACTTGATAAAACAAGTACTCTGCTGATTAAATTTTATTGCTCTCACTGCTTCCTGCTTTAAAGATGAAAGCATCAGAATCAATTCTGAGACACCGGGTTTGTTAGAAAGGGGGGAGGGTGCCTGTGGCAGCAGAAGTCCTCATACAAACTCTGAGCCTTTAGAGGGTCTGTAACGTCCACTGCCTTTCACATGCCTTGGTTTCGCTGCCTTTGCTGGAGGGATGGGTAGAGACCACAGCTTCATTTCCATCAGACTTTGTTTTGGGAAATCCACTAGCTATTCAACAGATGCAGTCCTCACTGGCTACGAAAGCTGGCCACTGCAGAGAGCAGGATGAAGACGACTTCACCAGCACACTGCTTTTCTGGAGAACCGTCAATCACCTGGCTTTAAGCAAACACGCAAAAGTCATTACCATTTGTGCTCCAATCTGATTCACCGTGGCATTTCCATCCCAGTGTAACTTTATCACGCATCAGCAGAAACCTGGAGTGACGCAGGAGTTATTCCAGCCCTGGCTATTTAGAGCTCCTCAGAGATGAGCCGTGTGTGTTACAGTAGGTCCACTTATGTAAGAGGGGGGACCTTGTGATTTACAGCTCGTGCCAGAATTTGGAAAGGCCAGCTGGCCAGCTGCTTTCAGTCTGTATTACACTACTGCTGGCTCTAGCGTGAAACTGCCCCATCAGTCTTAGAAATCCCTCTGCTTCTACCCGGGGCTGTTCCCACATCTTGCTCATTATCTGTAGCAACAACAGCTACTGTCTCTGCCACCAAATCCAGCAAGCACCGACTCCAGTCTTCTGGCCTGCTTATTCAGTGCCATCCCTGAGCCATCCCCTGCATGGTGTGGAAGGGTGCTGCCATACTATATGGTCTTCTAGCTTCTTGGCTCAAGGTTTCAGTGGATTAGGAGCAACTTTAAGCTTATCGAATGTCTTCTTGCTCCATCTCTACAATGGAAAAGAAGAATGGGGACTGTGCAGTAATACTGGCTAAATAGCAGGACCTGCTAATACCTGTGGGGATGCCTGGTGAGATAAAGCAAGTGTGAGGAAGGGGAGGGAGAAAGTAGGACCTCCTTCAATCACATCTTCTTTTGATACGTACAGATGTACAGGAACAGGAGCTGAAGGATGCTCAGCCTGACACGTTGGTATTACAAAGAATCTGCCAAAGGACAGTGAATACCATTATCTCTCTTCTGCTACACGTTTTGTCCTTTGCAGCACAATTTAAAAACCCCTGAAGACTTGGGCCAGAGTTTTCAGAAATAGAAACCTAAAGTTAGAGCTACATTTAGATACCAGCATCAAATGGTCAGTGGTGGCTGCTGCATGCTCCGAAGCTTTCACAGTCAGTCAGCCCGCCCGTGTCTTAACACAGACTTGGCTGCTCAGGTCTGCGCTTCTATTTCTGAAACCCTTGTGTGGTGAACCCCCTTCCATCACATGCCAAATCCCAGCCCTGCCTGTGCATTAGCTTCTGATTCGGTATCCTGCCAGCTAGCCTTATATTCAGATGAGCTACACACAATTCTTTCAGAGCCTGCTATCACCTTTCACCGTGATTTCAGCAGCTGGGCAGATCAACATTCAGAGGGCGCAAACAACTACATTTTGCTTCATTACTTTTAAGTAATAAATAAAATGGATTCTGAAAGTTTTCCCAACCTGGTCCTCGCTCTTTATTGCTTTGATATACTAAACCACAGTGTCCCAACCAAAGCATATTTCTCTTACATTCAGCTTACTTCACCGTGAAATGACTCAATTCCGCAAGTGGGTTTGAAATATACACTGAAGGCAGTGTAAAACAGCACCTTACCAAGTGTGGAAAAAGAAATGCAATTCATAAACAGAGTAGAAAGCATATTTAAAACAACTTCTAATGAACTCCAAAGACAGAAGAGCTTGAACCAGTCAACATGCCCCCGACATCAGCATAGGCTTTCAAAAAATCACATTGTCCCTGGGTCATATATTTCACTGTGTCTCTGAAGAAATGTTAAATCAATAAAATACCTAAAGGTTTCCGATGAATCAGACAGTGTTCTATAAAAAGCCAACCATTATTGCTGAGGGGCAACATAAGAGCTGAAGAAATATTTGCAAGGAAAAGGCCATCCCTCCCACCGGAGCCCATTCATATTCGGTCATCTGACACATTCCAGCGGACACTGGCAAGCAGCACCGGGAGCTGGAATCATGTCGGCCCGCTCACTTTACTTCGGCAGCTTTCCTTGATGATGGAGGATGTCTCACACACTGTCAGTTTGATTTCTTGAGTGCTTCCCCTCACTGAGCCTGGTTTTTAGCAACATAATGAAAACTCAAGCTTGCATTAGGCAACACATTCACCAATTAATGTTTGCGGTACATCAGTACCCATTTTTCCAGATTGCACATTCTATATTCAGCCTTCAAAAGGCCATAAAATTATCCATACCTTGTAATTGTGAAGTCAGGTCTGGGAACTTTTTAACCACCCACAGCAGATCTTTGTTTTAGTTGTTTATGTATGCACCACAAGGATGCAATCTTCTTGCTGAGGAAAATATACAGAGGAGAATAAAATACTCAGTGAAAGCAAACTTTGATATTTTGCTGTGAATCCAGAAATTTACCCCATTGATGTCATAGAAGACTTTTGCTTCTTGTTTCCTTCATATGCTGACATGTATCTTATTAGACACATTAAAGTGAGCGGAATCCTTAGAAAATCAGACTACCGTGCTCATCTCCCTCAGTTTTCACAGTAGTAACAATAAATGTAGGTGTCTACTTCCTGAAATCCTGCAAAGCACTTTGATCTTTTTAGGCTAGCAATTTTAAAAGAGGGCAAAGCAGTCTAAAAGCCAATCCAGGGTTGATGGGGAGGCTAAGCACTACTGGAAATAAAGTTCTTTTAATTTCTTGCAAAAGCTGGGACTAGCACCTGTATCTCCTGATGTTAACGTTATACAAAGCCCGCTCCTTTCAGTCACGGTAGCGTACAACTCTGCAGTAGTTTCAGAAAATAATAATTAGTTCCAGAAGAAGTATGTGTTACATATATTAAGTCTTGGCAACACAGTTTTCTATCCTGCTTTCCTGTTGCTAAAAATACAAATTGTTCACAACCATGCTTTCAATATCCATTTAATATTTGCAAACAGGGTGTCTTTGACAAACAGGGTTTTTGGCTAGGCTTCAATGAGCACTGTGTTCAGCTCCATTACCTACAGCATGACAGCCCTCTGAAGATATATCCTCCCACTGTTGCCACCAACGTAGACACAAAAAGGGGTCTTATTCTCCTCACAGTCACTCTCCCGCAAGCTTCACGGTTTGAAAAAGTCAATCTCACCTACATTTCATTACTCACCTCCAAGAATTTGCCAGTTCAGGGGAACATCAGATAGCCTTTAGGCTTTATACTTGTCTTGCTTTAAAATGTTGCTTAAGTTTTACCCCAAATCTTTACCTCTCTCCCCAACGCACTTCCATGCTGGATTCACTTCTAATAAGCGCTTGTTTAGAGATATAGGCACTTAGCAATGCCAAAGACAACGCTTTCAAGCAGATGACTTTGTGGGTGGCCAAATGCTCACCAGCCAAACGTACATCAAAATTGTTTTCATTAGTTTACAGGAATGCAGGCCAGAAAGACTTATGGATTCCGAAATGTTTATCACCACGTGTATTTCAACGTTGTGCTTGCTGGCAGATGTTTATTAAAAGCTTACTTTCACCTACCAGTTCTGTAGAACACTCACGATACATCAGATTTTTCTCTCTCCTCTGATAAACCCACTTGATCTTCATAACTTATGGGTTACGAATCTTTGCCATTTCTTCATACCTTTCCTAAGTTAGACTTTGAGATACTGGGCAATGAGTAGCTATGTCAGACAGCGTACTCCTAGTGTCTTTCCTTGTAAATACATCAGACATTTCCATTTAGCATTGTAATGATTTTTATCCCCTTGAAATTATCCTTTTGATTCCAATTGCACTCTATCATTTTCCTGAGTAGACCAGTTCCTTTACAATCATTTTAAACAAGTTTCTGGAAAACAATCATCCTTTTAGCCCTATTATTAAAAAAAAAAACTCCTCTGCTACACAGCATCTTTTGTCATTACACTATATCCCTTTTGTACAAGACTGTTTCTTGTTTATGTTCAAACCTGACATAAGTGGCATAAGTAGGAGGGATGCCAAGCCAAATTCGGTCCATGCATCTTTTCAGCCCCAGGGAGATCAAGCCAAAAATGAATTAGGCCTAAGTAAGTAAGGCACTAATGCAGGAATGACAAAGCTGAGCGTCTTGAATACCGAGTGTGTTGCCTAGGAGTGCATTTACAAAAGATCAACAAATACGGAGAATCATTTTCCTTTTCACAAATTCTGATTCTCAGAATGCCATTAACAACACCAGCTCACTAAGTTTAACAGCGATAGGTGTTCTTGTCAGATCCTCATCAAATGCAATGTTTATATCCTTCACCCATCGGAGTCATTAGTATTAACAATACCATAGTCCCACAAAATAACCACAGATTAGTTTGACTTGTTCAACATTTAACAGGCTCTAAAATGAGCACAGCTCATACCTGGAGTGGACTTTCTCCCCAAAAAACTTCTGTGGAGTGCATCTTGTGGTTTTTATTGTGGTAGAAGGAGAAAGTTATGGGGAACACCTTAAAAATTATCTTTTAGATGAGCGATACCTATATGTACAAGCTCCTATCATCAGGGTGAATCTTGCCACTAATATCCAAAGCTGCTAGGCAAACCCTAAAAAGTAGGCTGAACACATTCCCATTTCTTCCTCGTGAGGCCCGATAACGCTGGGCACAGCATGACTCCTCCTGTTCGAGTGTTAAATGGCGGCTGGGAAAAGCAGCTGGCTCTCTGTTACTGGGATGCTGAGGGTAGTACAGGGAAAAGACAGTTAAGGATCTAACTAAATCAACATTTCTGCAGTAAAAAATTGAGACGGCGGGAAAATGTGTGCAACTTTTATAGCATTATTTGTGTTTCTTCAGGCTTGGGTTATGGTATTGTAGCGATATCACCTCTCTGCCTGAAGTGTGTCAAATCTAAAGTGTATAGGTTTTGAAAGAAACTGACTGTTAAAAAAGATATATGAATGGTGAAATCTTTAAACGGTTGATGACTATACCTACAAGACCTTTTCAGATGAAATATTATGGCACATATCTCCATCTTTTTCTCCCCATACTATTCACAATTTTAAAACTGTCTCTGATTATGACTTGAATCTGAGCTAAGAATATAGAGGCTGATCAGCTACAGCTGCTTTAGCGCACTTCTCAGTAGGTGAAAACTGAGGTAATTCTATTGTATTTTTTAGGCTGAGGTTTGCTTTCCATCTCCAGAAGAATGCTGCTCTTGCAGGTGATGATTAGGAAACCCGCTCTGGTATCAGGATCAAGGGAAATAAGACTAGGCAGAGTTCACAATTGCCAAATGCCACGGACAGTCAAATTTTGGACCATACTCCAGGAACAAACTGTTACTGGACAGGCCACAGAAGGGACTACCTACCACTGGATTCTCGCATTAGATCCTTCTGATGGGAGCGTAAAGAATTAAGTGCTCCAGTGCATTCAGTCAAGCAAGGTCAGAAAGAGGAAAACTAATGTCACGTTACGCTTGGTCTCCTCTGCTAAGCACAGTCCAGTGTCAGTCGGGTTCAGTTTCAAATGAAGTTGTGTCAGTAGGGCTCAGGTCATTGAACTCTTCCAACCACTCTTCTTGTCTGATTAATTTTGCTTATAATGTGACAGCTTTCAGGTATGGAGGAGTTTGGTGAAAACCTCTGGCCACTGTGGTATAGAATAATGCACTGGAATTTTGCCATTTCATTTTAAATCTCAGCTGAAAACAGCTGTTCCCCGAGCCTATAACTTGCTGTGACTGTCTCCTTCTGCTGTTATTTATCTCAGTAGCTGTATTATTTAACTTGGCGAAGCATATTGGAATACAGTTTATCTGGAGAACACTATTAAGTGCAAAATGAAGTGGTACTCTTAAATCAGATTTCACTGATTGCTTTGAAAAGCTGCTAAAAATTCTCACCTGATGCTTCCCGTACAGTCATTCTTTACACATCTCTTCCATAACACGACATGGAAGGAATTTTAGGCTTCAGACCTTCTACTTTCTGACTCTGGCAGCTTCTGAAAATCTTTCAGATCAAAGAATAGACAGTTTGTCATCTTTGTAATGATGCATCTTTAAAGGTATAGCTAGTGCAAGAAGTTACATGTACCTTTTCTGCGTCAGTGCATCTTCCCAATTAAGTAGGATTCCCTGTTGCTGCAGGCTCGACTGGTCAGATAATGGACTGCAGTGAGATATGTCCCGAGCTGAATGCTGCAACATGGACAAAATTAATGCTGGGAGAAAAATGACATGAAAAGTAAAATTAAGTGGAATGATTAAGTAATGCGACTATGTAATTCACTTCTAAATTGTGAGAAAGATGAGAAAAGTGTTAATCTTTTAATATTTAATGGGCCAAATTAATCCTTAGTTTATACAGCCTGTTAGAAACTAACAGAAAAGTGGAAAAAATCTTGTGAAGACCATTTGAGCAAACTGCAGAACTTGGTTCAAAATTATATCCTTACTACACAATACTACAGGATTTTTTTTTCCTAGGGTATAAAAAGGATACATTTTATAAAGACATGTTGTTGTTGCACGGCTTTCATATTTAGGGAATTCCAGCCAGTCTGTTTCTGCCTGGTGGAGACAGGATCTCTATTTGACACCTGACTGCAGGGTAACATACAGCTAATTCTGTCACTGTTCTGCAATATTTTCCCTTCCTATTCTTCAGATAGCTGGTCAATTTTAATTGAAAATTTCCTGAGCCCAGGAAATTATTGCACGTATTTATAGTAACCAGTCTTCTGGTATGCTCATCACAACTTAATCTTTACTTGATCTTCAGCAGGAAAAATAAAAGAGGAGAAATATGGAAAATTGACTCTGGTAGCCTTTTACTTCAGCAACGTGTGTGCATGATAAGTGACTAGACTGATGCGTAGGCCTTGGGCAAGGAGGTACTGTTCACATGCAGTGTAACCAGTGACCCAGAACAACCTCAGTATCCCACCCTTGGTGACGGTATCCCACAACTGTGCCACAGAAAGGCAGGCTCCCCAAAAATTCTGGTCAGTTTTCAAGTTGAAGGAGCTCAAATTGCAATACGCGCTCACGGTATCAGGTTAAAGCACCTTCTGATCAACCACTGTGATCAGTAACTTCTCTGATATATAGCTAGACACAGATTTCAAGATCTTAAAAGGAGTAAAGGGTCTTACTTAAACATTCTTTGTGGGAAGGAAAAATGCAAATGAATGAGTCATGGCTTCAATTAACATCAAGTACACTCTAATGGCCAGCTTCATTCTGTCTGATTCATCATTTAAAGCTACACGCACTACTCTAGAATGAATAACTAGGGATATACTAGTGCAGTCATTCAACTTGCAGAGTTCCTATGCTGGTTTTGGACACGAAAGCACTCTAAGCTCATGACTGTCATGATGCACAAAGATTCAGGGTTTATAGATACACAGGGCAGCACACTGCATCCCCAAACAGACCTGTCTAAAAAGACATGGCCATGACGGGTATTTCATGAAACTAGCCTTACTTTGAGCAAATAAGCCTCTTTGCAAGAAGCGTACAACAATTAAGTGCCATAAATAGAAAGAGAATATGATCTAGATGGAGAAATGTTCTTATTTCAGAAAAATAATATATAATTAATCAATACATCTCTGATCCTATAATTCCCTTTTAGTAAGGCCTTGACATGGAGAGGCAAGGACTGTACACTGACACTGTTATCAGACTATTTCCTCTTAGCAATGAACTGATGTTTTGGACTAATGCTGAATGAACTTCAAAATATTAAACCCCCTAAGATTTCCCTTTATTAATTCTTGCATCAAGTCCAATGATTGTGTGCAATTGAACTAGAAAAAATCTTTCAGAAGAAAACATTGAATCCTGATGTAAAAAATTAGCAATTGTCAAAGATCCACCACTAGTCTACATAAATGGTTTGCAATGATTAATTATCTTCTTTGTTAGAATCATATTCTTTGTTATTGCTCTGAATCACAGTGTCCACTATCACAGATAACTGCTACAAAATTATCTTTTTTGGGTCCTTCTAGGTGTAAACACAGAGCTATAGCAGGAAAAGCAACTGATGTCAACAACTGGACAAAATAGATCCCCACACAGCTTATACCTTTTATTTATACTCAACAGCTGAACTGGAGACTAAAGGTTTCCATCTCATTAGAGATGTGAATGTGAAATCAGTTGCTATAATCTTTTTCATTCAGGAAGGAAGGAGGATATTTTTCTGCCCTAAGCTGCAAAACAGAATGACTGAAAAAACTCACTTTCCGTTTTATTTTTAACCAACAATTATTCACTAAAATGGGACAAAGCTGAACACAGCACTTGAGTACCAAGGAAGTGCTACCAAGTAAAAATTCACAGATCCTCAACAAGAAAAAGGCCTGATTCAGCAATAGGGGCGGATTTGAGTGGATTTTGAGGATTCTACTGTCTTTTGAGCTAACACACAACACTAAGAAATAATGTACATGTGTATTTTATATCACATCGCATTAGTTTACAGAGCTATTCAGCCAAATTATCTGCATAGACTACAGTAAAGATACGCAGGCTTCCACCAGCAGATACCATAGCTCATCTTCTAGAACCAAACAGAAATTAAAATACCTCCAAGGTATTTTACGTTAACACTGAAAACAATCATCCTATCTTTCACCAGTCTTAAAATTCTTGAGCATTATTGGTCTGTCTGGATTTAAACTCTGAGAAGCCAAAGACTTTCCTTAGAAGTAAAGGACATCCATGGAGAAAAAGCAAGTCTGAGGAAGAGAATGATCAGCGATAAGCCAAAAACTTGCCAGTTCATCCTGGGCTGATGCTGTAGTGACAGGGAATATTGAATGTATTGGAAAACTGCAAGGCTCACTTCCTCTGCGCTGAACCTCTTCTTACTCAATGGCCAGCTAAAGGGATGCTGTCATTTCTTCATTAGCACTGCCGACAATCAGCCTCTGCTTTGGGCCAGGGAACAGAGTTGTACAGGGTTATGCTAAGGAACAGGAACCATTTGGATCAGGGTACCAAGTCAGAATAATTATACAAATCATTGATTTTATCTCAGGCAGCCAAAGTATTTCTAACAGATTCCAACATTCACATTTATTCAGCCAGATTCCTCAGATTTCTCAAGCATTCATGTGATGGGAAGACAGCAAGTAGTCACAATGAAATTTAAACTAAGCGTTACTCCCCCTCAGCTCCTTACCACCTTTCACCATTATTCATCCTTCTCAAACACAGAGAATTTATAGCAATCTGTTTGAAGAAACAGATCAATTCCTTTGTTTCATCTTAGAAGAAGATGAGTGGTGCGGGCAATCCAAATAGCCTTCATTTTCCAGGAACAATAAAGTCAGTTCACTTAGGTTTACATTGCTTTGCTTGTAGGAGGGTCCAGAGGGGCTGTACCTTGCTTTCTTCCACCTTTGGCATGGAGATTCCTATGAATCCTAAATTTTACTAACAGATGAGACATGGACAGCAAGAAATTGTAGCTAAATCCTGCTAAGATCTCTGCTGCTAGGCAACCTGCCTTAAGCACAGCGTGAATAAGGTTAGCCAAGTTTGTAGTTCAATGAGATATATTTTCTGTGAGCAAAATTTGGTAGCAGACTTGATCTCATTCTTGATTCCAAGTTTACCCTTACTCTGCATCTCTCCCTCTCTGTACTTGGTCAGCTGTTTATCAGCTTTGAAATACTGCAAGGATGAAGTACCTCCTTACGCAGGCTGAGGCTCTGACCAATACAGCCATGATGGGAGAGGCTGATTATTACAACGCATTTAGCCTGGCTAAATGTTCTGCCCCCGACCATCAGCGTACTGAAAATACACGGTGCAAACCCTTGGTAGATGCTGGGACAGGGCAGGCAAAATACACTAAGTGCAAACAGGATGGCTGCAACTGCTACAAGATTACCTCCTTCACACCAGGTCACAGCCAAGGGCAGGCTGAAGAAAGGCACCCAGAGCCACTGAGAAGCCTCTCTGCTTTCTCTCCAGCTCCCTGTATCTAGTGCACAAGACCACAGAGACCGCGGGAATCTGTAACTCAGTGCAAGGAATGTGCGCGGTGCCGCTGCCACAGCAGAAACATGGTGGAAGCACAGAAACTGGGGCTTTACTGCTAGGGCCCCGTGGGCCAAAGGACAAGTCATTTCATAGTAACTTCATGTTAGGGGCTCACATTCACCCCAGATAACTTCAGATCCTCCACTGAGGCATCTAATCCCTTAGGCTCCCACTGTACCTGTCCTTCAGGGGGCAGTTCACGTAGTCTCTTGAGGGAAGTACGTTGTTCTGCCACTAGCCCACGTGCTTCAACTCAAGATCTCTGATGAAGTGGGGTGAATAAGGAGCATGGAGCCCTTTCTTGATAACTAATCGACCGATAGCACCGCAGGGGTTGCGCTATAGTTTGCTACAGCCTGATTCAGCGGTGACATGATGTCCCCTAACTCCTGCTAGTAGCAGTAGTAGTAGTGTCTGTTTGAATTGCTAGAATAGTTAAGGACCCTGCATGCCACTGCATTAGAAAAAAAACCATTTAAATAACAGTTTCTAGTTCATCTGTCTAATTTTGCAAAACGCAATTGTTCTGAAGATATGGATGGTTAGGAAAAATGGATTACATGTCAAAACCAGCCAAACTCTTCTTTTTTTGACACTGGATCTAGATATATATTAAGTAATGAGTACACAGCATATGAACATATATATGGCCAAATACTAATCCTGTGTGGCAACAAATACTGCGTGGCAAAATTGATCAAGAAGGCTTTTGATCTAACTTAAAAATAATGCAAGCAGTGAACTGTGCCTATGCATTTTAAATAGGCTGAATGCATAATAATGTCTTTTTTTTTTTTGGTAGTTCTCATACACAATACAGGTGAGTTGAGCACATTCAGAATACACCAGGGTTTTTTGCCTGATGTCACAGAACAGTTGCACATCAATTGTGCTATGAAAATTATGTTTGAAGTTTTATTCAGATTTCTGGATTTCCCCACTTTCAACAGAATTAGCTGTCATGTTCATGTTTAAAATAAGTTTGGCTGTGAAATCTTTAGATAAAATAACAATAGCTATTCCTCACCATAAAGCTGCACCTGGTAGACTTTCATATGAGAAGTGCTTCCTGAAAGACAACGGACAGATGACGGTGAATGTAGTTTGCAAAACACGAACAAGCACAAGAAGTAACATGGCCAAAACAGTCACTGTTACAGTTTGGGTACCTGAAATCTTTAAAAAGTCAGACAAAAGAATTTTAGCCAGTGACTGTATGCTATCTAAACTACATTATTACAGGGTAGAGGGGATTTTTTACTACCAGATGGTTGTTGCTCCAGTCGTGCTAGCCTGGATATGTGCTGACATCTAGTGGTCCTTTAGAGAATAAATACAGGCTTATTAATTAGCAATAACGAATAATAACCTCAGAATAAAAACCGTCAAAAAACGTGTTTTCCCCCTTCTCTCCCTTTTTCCCCACAGTGCATTTAATAGTGTTTATAGATAACCAAATTCTAGTGATTATTGTCCTTTTCGATATTTGTTCAAGCTGAGGTTTTCTAAAGCAATGTTCCCATTGACATCATGCTGAGTCCTTTGGGAAAATCCACCTGGAGGCATTACTTGACTGACAATCACCACGGTATTTAAGCAGAAACTGTAAAATTGAAAAAGAAATAGATAAAGTGCCGTTCTGAATGTCTGGAGCCACAGCATGATCTGTATTACACCTGATTTCATCAGAGACCCCTTAAGCTATTCCTAATAAATTCAGATCAGAATTCTGCCTTAAACTGTTATTTACCTATTAATGTGAGAAAATGGCTACAAATAGACTTTAAATTATAATTTAGTTTACTACTATATTGAAAATATCTGTCTGTATTAGAGACCCCAATGAATATTTATGAGATGACAGTCAAAACTCTACTTAGGAAACCCACTTTCCACAGCATTTACTGCATCTTCATTTAGCACATATATCTGTTCATTTGCAAAGCCGTGCATGTAATGAGTTATCCACTCAGGATAACTACATTGGGAAGAAAGCATTGGAGCTTTAGTCACTGACTCAAAGTAGGCTGAAAGAGGAAACAAAACCAGAAAATCAACTGTCTTTAGAAAGAACTGACTCAGGAGACCAAAACCTCCTGGTTAGGTTTCAGCTGATTTTAGAATCCCCACCACTGAGAAAGGCTTTTATTACTTAAATAAGGTAACTACAGGTTTTACAGTGATGTGTCTGGTCAGAGAACCCCAGTCTCCAAGATGGCATATTCAAACCCTAAAAAGAAGGTCTATACACCTCCAAGGGGTCCCTGAGGCCATCTTTTAACCTGCTTTGGTTTCCAGGAGATAGAGAATAGTCTTTTCAGGCTAAATAGTCTTTCAGGCTGCTGCAGAAGACCCCAGGTCAGAGAGAAGGGAGAGGAATGATATGCTGAACTAGCACTGAAGAGATTTATTTTGAAGGAAGAAAATGGAAGCCGATCAGAAAATGGCCTGACAGCTTGTGTTCATGTGCTGTCACTGTTTCACACAAAGATCACCAGCGTACCTTTAGTGGTCCCGTGACATGCATCCACCAGTGTCCCTAACAACACAGTGTGCTCAATTCCTCGTGAACAGGTCATTACTTATTACCTTTGCTTGATGTTCAGTTTGGGGGTATTACAATTCAAGTGGCTGCTCAGCTGGTACCCTATAAAGAGTCTTTCCACAAAATGTTATTTTTCATTTTTTGCCTCAGTGCAAGATCTGCTCATGATTTATTGGCTGTAGCAAAGCACAAAGCCATAATTTTCTTTTATTGAACTTACTCTGGGTAGCCATCACTCTGCAGAAATGCAGATGGTCATCTTATTCTTATTCTTAGTGACAGGATGAATGCCACAACTCTGCTGACAAAGACAGCAAAGCAGTCATTTATAATAGTAAGAGGAGCGGTCAATTTAATATCTGTGTTAACTGCACATAGTCAGGCATTTTGGACACAGCTTTTATAGGATCCTGCTCTGCTAATACTTTAGGACTTTACAGTATTAAGGCAAATTTGCATAACATGTATGCTGGCATCCAGGTGCAATTTCTGTGCTTATAGCAAATGAAACAGAACTATACCATGCAGAAAAAGTTGGCCCCCAGTTGAACCCTGATCATAGTCAGCTTTTATTATGTGCATTTGAGATACTGCAGTTTAATAATTCGTCTATCTCTTCCCTTACTTCACACTTCAGTTTTCAGGGGCATCCACGCTGCAGATGAAATTTGGGATCTGGATCAGAACCTATGAGCTTGAGTGGACGAATGTATTTCTTTAACTAGTTCATTGTCAATGGAATTAAAGAGATGGCTTGCAGCTTCCCTTCCATCTCAGAAAAATGTGGATTTAGGGAATTGCTGGGGCCAGCAAGATGCACAAAGTACACTTTCTCTGTTCTGGGCCGAGAAGAGTGGCAGTGAATAATTCACAGCACCTAGTGGAGTGCCCAGAGACATGCCCTGTGATGACCAGTGAGTTTGTGGAGAAAGAAAATACGGCGTTGAATATTAAACAGAAAGGATCAGGTGGTTTTTAATAAGCACCCTGCCTGATCCTGCCAAAGGGCCCCCACACAGGCCTTAACAGCTGAATCTGGAATGTGCTTCATTTCATCACAGAACTGGCTATCACTACAGCAACAGCACTAGGAGAATAATTCAAAGAAACAAAACACAGATGCAAGTCAAATCCAGGGGATTAGAGTATTTAATCATTTAGAATAAGGGGAGCTTTACCTAGCATATTCAGTGAATGGATTCAGAGCAAAACTACATCCAACATCTGCTAATGTCACATTTTAGTGTTGCCTCTTCAATCAGAGTAAATTATATAGCTTAAGTGTTCATATCACCAATTAATCTCTCCTGAATCAGATCTGCATATTAGTTGCTTGAAATAGGCCTAATATAGTCATAATTGTACAAAACATGAATATAATTTTTCACAATAATTAGGTAGTCACGTTGCTTTTTCTCTCAATTTGTCTAAATGTTCATATGTACATTAGAAGTTAGCAGTTAAATTTTATCTATGCAACATCACTCAACTACTCCATTGGTCTGTCTATAGCATCCTCTGCTTAAGGCACCAGACCTGTGCAAAGTACAGCTGCTCAATACGCGGTGCATTAATTCCTTCAGAGGCACGTTTGAAAGGATTGGAACTCTGTCCCAGCAAGTGCATGGCAAGGAAGCACGTAAGATATTTCCCACATTGGAAATGGCTCAGTGAGAGGAACCAGGCACGCTGACCGTCAGATCCTTTCTTTGCAAGCTGAGAGCAGGCCAGGAACTTGCTGTGCGAGGGCCGCAGAGCCTTGCGAGGGAACTGCATCGTGCTGAAACTACCCAAGCGTTATAACGCTCTTCCATAGCACAGCTTGATCGCCTCATTTGCTACAAAGAAAGACCCCAAAAGTGACAAGGAGATAATTACTCTGACCTCTGCTCATTGGAGTTGATAGAGAGAGAGTTGATAGCAGTTCCTTGAACTGTCCTCATGTTTCATTTGCTGATGTGCTGTAAACCTTTGACTTGCTGCCAAAATTTAAGGTTGCCTTATGAGATAATCCCAGCTAAGAAGTTCAGTTTATGTGCATCTTCCTGCCCTTCTGCTGGAGACAGGGGCGTGATGCAGTTAGCCAAGAAAAGAAACGCAAAAACTCCTGGGCTATGAATAATGATCTTGAATAAGTTCTTGGATTTGCAGAATGATGATAATGCTATTTACCCTTGTATTAAATTTATAAAGCACTTCTCCCCTGCTGGAGTCTCTAAATCCCTGATTAGACCACCAACAATTCCCTTATACATTTCCTGCTGGTTTTAATCGCCTATCCCCATCTTTTCAAGATATTTTCCCTAAAGAAAATAAAAATAATTTTAAAAAAAGCAGAAACTCTGCATTCAGAAACAAACAGTTACAGCTGCATTCAGGAAGGGTATGAGAGTTGGCTAATAATAATAACTTTAAAGATACTGTAGAGGCTTTATTAATCCATACTGTTGACAGCTTTGAATGCCAAATTATCTGTGTTGCACTGAGCCATGAAACTATCCCAAGAGGTACTAAGTCCACCTTGAGACAGCAGTGAAGCCAAAGCTTTGATCCTCAAGGCTGACTTGAGTAAATCATTATTTTTAAACTCTTTAATCCCTCATGCATCCAGAACACATAATTTCAGTAATGCATTTGACTTAAATTTCTTATTACTTCAGAATTCAGTCCAACTTCTACTGCAAATAAAGTCAGAGCTCCCAGAGGCTCCAGAGAGCAGAACTAGTCCTGCTCTACTGCAATTCTCCATTGAACTGATGAGACGACAGAAACAGTATGTCATCAGGAACCATCATTTTACCTTCTTTGGATGCTTTTTATCCTCTTTTACTGTATCTCAGTGTAGCATTTTTCAGAGATGAGGAGCTGGACTGGGAGTTTGGAGGTTCTAAATTTCAGTTCTTGCTCCCACACCAGTTCATGAGATTCCAGCTTAACTCAGAGCATTTTCAGAAGCAGCAGTGAGCACCTTGACCTGCCCACCTTACCACCTTTGTTTGACTGCTAGAAAATGACCGCAGATAACACACTTCGTACCAGACAACATCTTACATCAGCTCAGCTATACCCAGCTGAGGATTCGGACTTTATCTGTATTGCTAAATAAAGCTCAAGGCCCTGAGTGGCACTGCCCAGCCACTCTATGTAATGTTTGGCCCAGGGTTTCCCTTTGGTCCCCTGTAGTCTCCCCATAGCCTGAATGCATAAATGCGATTTCCTTGCATATTATTCTGAGTTCAGAGCATTTTGAATAATGTGATGGCTGTGTCACAACTCATCAAAATAACATTTTATCAGCACGAAATTGAGGCGATAGGTTGCACGCTCTGTGGTGTAGCAGAAGTCTTGAAGGTGCAAAGCATCCTAGGGTGTTGTTTGAGGGTGGGGAAAACAAGCCTGGTCCTGACAACACAAAACAGTCTCAGGCTGCAAAACAAGTATTAAGCAGGAGGGACAGTCAGAGCCCTGAGAATTCCTTCCCTGGCCCTAGTTTCTTCTACAGTACAGACACAGCCCTGGAGCCCTACATGCTCCGGCTTCCCCAGTCCATACTGTAGGCTCTCTACCCCTACGGACTATGCAGGCTGCTCCTCAGGCTGCTCCTCCCTATAGACATACTACCTCTTGTGCTGCCGAATGCAAACGCAATTCCTGCCTGTACCTCGGTGATAATAACATTTGCTCAATTACTTTCTGTAAAGTTCACCTTATCAATGCCAATACACTATTCACTGTATTGAAAAAATATATCTTTTTTTTGTGAATATATATACTGAATAAAGAGAGCAAACAGAGAGATGTTTTATATCACTGCAATAGCAAAGTGTACCTGTGAGTCAGGCAGTCATTTGCCATGTGCTGTAAAACACACCCAGTGCTGAAACTGCCCCATCTATTAACTGTTAGTTCCAAATCAAAGGCCAAACGAGCTCCCTCTGGAAAAAATAATTAGTGCCTGAGTATTGCTGCAGCATTCGTGTCTCTCTACAATTCCTGGAAGGACAGGTTGGAGAGGGAGCCAGGGATGCTCAGCTGCAGGATTCTTCCCACAGACGCTGCCTGCGGAAAGTATCACCAGCAAAGCTGAAAGGAGCTGTACGTGACTAATCCGAAATCCTGCGTACTTCTTGCTTGGCTGATCTAAATGGCCATTGATTTTCATGGTGCTACTGTAACTCAAACATCATTCCAGTTGAAGGAAACTTATTTTGTATGATACACAGTGTCCTGGAAGAAAGCTTGTCATTACTGTCTCAAGCTTACGTTGCTACCAGGAGTCATTGAATCTTGGTGAACTTGACGTTTTTTGAAAACAAATTTCTTACTGCTCAGAAACATGTCATGTGCTTAGTGTGAAAGGGATTGATAAAACAATCCCTTGCTTTGCCGGCTCTGCTCTTTTCAACTCTTTAAGTCCTCAAAAATCTCCTTGCTGGGAAAAATGAGCTGAAATGTGGATGATGCATTTCTGTTTACTGAAGGTATATACTGTGCATATGTGCCAGTGAACCTGTTTTCTAAACAGCATTAAAAAAACCCCACAATCAGCTAAATGTTTCAGATTTTTGTTCATGCTTTAAGGAAAGCTAGATGAAAAGAGAGGGGTAGACATTAAAAAAAAAAAAAAAGAGTCAAATTTACTAGCGTAAAACAGCATCATTCATCAGTGAACACTGTTTCCACTTAGTACTGCACACATGACAAGGGCAGCAAGTCCACACAAGCAAGGGGAAGCAGGGAAAGTGTCCTTTCACCCACCACCCTGGAAAAAAAGATGACTGCTGGCCCTCTGTGTTATGCCCAGCAAATATCATCTCCTTACCACAGACTTGTTTACATAAGCTGCAAAAAGTGACAGTTCTACCACCACCACCACAAAAACCCAACCCACAATAGAGGGAAACAACAGACACTCACCCATGCACAAAGTGCTCGCTTTTAGGTGTTTCTGATGCTGTGTATCTCCCTGTCTACTCAGAACAAGAATCTAATTTCTACCATAGGAGACACTTGGGTATAATAAGGTGCAGGTTTTCATAGGCTGTCAGTTGGTCCTTCTGTCCCTAACTTCTCCTGCAAAAAATGCAGAAATCAGTGCTAATAACAATTCTGACAACAACGTCATTTCAGTACGTTGCAGACCTTCATGCTTAAACATCTGTAGCTTACCAGCACCATGCAGACTAGCTTTACGACAGAAGATTAACAGTATCACCTCCGAATCACATTTGCTTGGCTAACAGTCTGAGCGCTAAGAGGGAGACAAGAATCAGAGCTCTCCAGAAGTTTGACATGATGAATTTGACAGGACAAGGGGTAATGGGTATAAGCTGAAGGAGGGTCGATTTAGATCAGATATTAGAAAGAAATTCTTTACTGTGAGGGTGGTGAGGCACTGGCACAGGTTGCCCAGAGAGGTTGTGGATGCCCCATCCCTGGAAGTGTTCAAGGCCAGGTTGGATGGGGCTTTGGGCAACGTGGCCTAGTGGAGGGTGTCCCTGCCCATGGCAGGGGGGGTTGGAACTAGATGATCCTTGAGGTCCCTTCCAACCCAAACCATTCTGTGATTCTAATTTCCATATTGGTGTTATTGAAAAAATAGATACAGGCAGAAGGGAAAAGAAAATGCAGTGAAACTGTCCTTTCACAGTTAAAATGAGCCATTAAATACTTGCTAATGAAGAAATTCACATACTATGAATGCAGAATTAGCAACTGTAATTCTTATAAGAGAATCAATTAAAATCAGCATAATAGTAGCAATATATAAGTTGATATGACAAAAATTATCTTCAACAGTTCATTAATATTAAAAATAATGTGACATTAATATTACTTTAGAAAACATTTTTTAGATGTTTGTAGGTATATGTTTTTATGTTATCTGGGTATTTATAAGTCCTTATCACCATAGAATAGGAGCACCTTACAGCTTCCAAAGGAAGTTCATTGCCTTTCATTTACTTCTCTTCAAGGATGGGAGAATATGAAGATAATGAAAAATAGTCAAAATGCTTTACATTTTGTCTATAGCTCTGCATATTCACTGTAGAGTTAAACATCATTCTAATCTCCTTGGTGTAAAAATGTCCATCAAAAGCGTCGCTATTTTACAAGAAAAAGTAAGAAATGGCCAACCAACAACTATTGAAGCCAATTCAGAGAAATAAATGTGGCTCGAATTCTATTTCCACTTATAAACTCTCCCACAAACACAGCAAAGAGCAGCTGAATGTGGCTCAGAAATGATCACGCTATTTGTACAAGGAGGTACCTACCTGTTAAGACACAGCAAAAGCTTCATCCTACTGCATTCTGTGCAGTGCAACCTGCCAGCCAAAACAATCGCCTTGGAACTGCAGGCAACTGTGGGATTTGGGGAAAACAGAGAGGTTGCATAAGCCAGTTCATTAGGAAAGTCAAAGAAAGTGTGTATGCAATTATCATGACAGTCAGACAAGCTACAGATTCACAGCCATATAAAGCCCAGTTTCAGCCACATGCTGAATGGCGAGAACTGAAGGCTGGGGAGACGTTTCTGCTATTGGGTAAACGTCAATGACATCGACACTATTGAAGAGGACTGAAGGAACAGGACTGAATGTCAAGCAGAATAGGTAGGTTCCATCTCAGGAAGACTAAGCTGGAAAGAAGTGACAAGATTTCATAATGAAAACGTATAAGCATGGGCAGCAGGGGAAGAAATTGTATAAAACTTCTCTTAATTTCCTTATCATTTCATCATCCCTACTTCCCATGCAATTTTGCCTATTTGAAATATCCTCTTCTTCCAGTCTTTGTCCTTTGCCATTCCTTCTCCTAACAAACCCTTCAGTCCTTTAAAGTCCACCAGAATCCAACCTGAGCTAAGAAATTAAACATGAGCACCTTGGAGAAGAAAGGACAAGTGAGAAGCAAGAGACAGGGACCCATTTAAATAATGGAAAAAATGCTGGGCGTGGAATCGGAAAGTGGAGGAGCATATCCCTCTCCTAAAAACCCATGCATTTCCCAGCATCCTCTTCAATTCAGACTGCCTCTGATGTCTGCTCTTTCCATCTAATTAATTATGGGCTCACTCTACAAAATGTTATCGTCATCACTCCATGAAACTTCTCAAATCTACAGTAGCTTCTGCAGTCTTTGTAGTATACTGCTTAGAAAACAAATGTACTACATCATGTTATTTGGGAGATCAAGAAAGATAGGGTGAATAGGGACATTCTTCACATTAATATTTGGTCAGATGGAGCTAAAACACAGTACATGCAGGAAAGCAAAAATAATTTTGAAACACTGGCTTGTGAATTTTAAACCATTACAGAAAGAAATATGGAATTATAAATTTTCTCCACTGACTTGAATAGATAGATACATAAATTGCACTGTTCTTTCAAAACCACTCCATAAATAAAATCACTCACGGATGCATTGACATGCCTTATTCAGAATCAACAAGTAATTTAGTAATAACGTATTCTGCAGTGTGTGAGCTCTACAATATGCAGTGTACAGAAACTGGATAATATCATTTTAAGCAGTCTGTGAGCACTTTAATGATCTTCACTCTTGTTCTGTGTCCAGAAGGCTCATGAGAACAGCTTCATACAGAAGGAACTAGCCTTCACCTGCTCTGTATGATTAATAAATACATTTATTGGTTATTTGGTTAAATATCTTACTATAATTATGCATATAGGCAAAAAACTCTTCTGTTTGTACAATTCCTTATCAGGCTTATGCATAAAGAGACAACTATATCATGCTAATATTAAAGAATATAGCTAATATGATTATTAATATGTGGTAAATATAGTTAATACAATTTATATTATATTTATTGTATTTATATGCATATTTGCAATACAATGTCACCCAGTTTCAGATGTCAGTGTTTCCTTTGAGCTGCTCATGTTTACTTGGAAAGGGTGTTCCTGAGGCTGCTCCAAACTACAGTCTCAAGCTTTCACCTCTCACATCTTGGGTCCCCACACACCCTTGCATCACAAGGACACCACAGGCTTCCACGATCTGAGAAGAGCTGTCGTTTGTCGTTAAAAGGCATCTCAAGATAAAGTGGGCTTTCTGCTTCATTACAGCATGGTGCGGAATCGTTCTGTATGCCATGCAAGTACAGACAAGTACAAGTATAGTGGAATATGTTGTCATCCTTTGACTAGAAAAGAATAGCATAAGGGAGGATGGTCGGGTCTCTAGTTCATTGTTGGACAGGCAGAAACAAAGTGTGGCATCTTCTGACACACAGGAGATACACACCCTGCATGGCACTGTGTAGGTATTCTATAGCTTACACTAGAAATGTATCATCTGATATAACATGAGTAGATGCAAGATTTGTGGTCTACAGATTGCATTTAGGCAAGCAGAGTAAAGCTGGGTTTTTAATGGGGTTTGAGGCATCTTGGAATCATATTCTCTCAACTATGCATTTGAACTTGACACTTCTAATATAGTATTAACGTACTTGTTTCAGAGCAAGATATGACCCGTAACTGATAACACCCACTTGCAACATGCACAGATAAAACTTATACAAATATAATACCATGTTTAAGAATCTAATGCATACGTATCTCAAAACTGAGTGCTGTAGAAAAGAGACATATGGCTAAGAGAGGATAATTTCTTTCAAATGCCATAAATTCTTATATTGGAATGAAAATATTGCATGCTGTCTGTGCAAGATACTAAATTCATACTATTTTATTTATACACAAATATTTCATCACTTTGTTAATTTAAAAGATTTCTGCCTTTTCACATTTCCCAATTATTAAAGTGAATCAATTACTTAGAAAGGTTACATGTTGCCAGTACTTTTTCCACACGGGACCAAGGACTGCTGCCTTTACTTTGTTAAGCATTAACATTGTTTATTTGGACCTGGGTGGCCCAAAAACGGCAATCGCTGGACTGGCGGCACTAAAGTACACATGCGATTTTAAGCACGAGAACTAATGAGACCTATTCACAGTCCTCTACTAAGTGAGATACTACAACAGTATTTACAGCATGTCGGAAAATTCCCAAACCAGCTCATCAACATGCCACAACTTTGGCACAGAGACACTAGAGAGGTTTTCAAGCTCCAGCTGTATTCATCCTTCAGCTCTTTTGCTTACAATTTCCGCCAAACTGATAGTCTAACCAGCACATTGTTTTTCATTAGCAAATAGACTGACGCTCTATCGGTCACCTACCAGCTATCAAAGAGTAACAAGCTCCATTTCTACTGGCATGGGCCACCTTTTAATTGGCTTTGATATGAAGGTCTCAGGTTATTATATGCAACAGCACATGCACAAAGCACATCTTCATTAGATCCCGAAACATGTACCAAAGCTGCATTTAGGATCACAGAAAAAATGCAGTCGCATCAGAAACAGAAGATACATTGCCACTGTAGGAAATACAATACAGACAATGCTGAGAGCAGGAGAAAAGAAGTCAGTAGGGTTAAATTAAAAGTTCAGTCCAAATGCTTAGCAATGTGAATGCAGTTGTCTGTCAGACAAAGAGCATAGTTTCCAATACTGTCAGTCATTTGCCGTAGAAAACTATAAAGTTGCTTTTTGAACTGGTCAGAGCCCAGGAGACTTCACATGAAATGAAAAGCGGAATGAAGAAATGCCAAGGAGGCAGCGAACTGTTTAAAAATCTTTCTGTTAAAAAAAAAAAAAAAAGAGAGAGAGAGAGAGAGAGAAAGCGCAAGAGAAGCAGATTGTGAGAGATCTTTTAAACTAAAAAAAAACCCCAACAAAAAAAAACAGAAAAGAAATATAATTTTAATTAATTTCTTATGTGCAAACATTCCAACTGGTCTTGAGCACAAGATAAGCAGATAATCACCTAAATACTGTCAAATAGACCTCGCCAGTGAAAGCGCTTTCCCAAGTTTTATTGCAATTCCTTAAATTTTATGGAGGCAGTTAAAAGGGATGTGAAGCAAAGAAGGTATTCTCTTAGCCTTTTATGACAGGCCTCGCAAATTGTTTTATTCTAAGGAAATAGCTGTACCTATTTCCTACTGTATATAATAATGATGCCTAGGAAACAGTTACTTCAGTAAAATCAATTGTAAACCAAGATTCTTTTTATTTTATTTCTGAATTGGTCTCCAAAGATATTACCAGCATTAAATCCCTGACATTTCTTGGTCATGTAGAAAATTAGTGACGGGTAGGCATATCATGCTGCTGTACCTCTAGAATTACTACAAAAGATTTAGCAGGACTAGGAAAAAATGGATTGTAGGGGAAAAAAGCTATTTAATCCAGAAACATATTCAGAGAGATCGCTCAGGGTTTGGAGGAATGATTTAAGATTTAGTCTTTTCTTTATATTTAGCTAGTCATTAGAGAGAAAAATGTTTCTGGAATATCTTTACAGAACATAAAATCAAAGCAGAGGTGAATAGTAAATCCAAACAAAAGGAGAAAGTGTTTGCTATTCAGATCTGTATCTCTGTGAGGAAGAGACACTCATTATTCCAGGATGTGTGTGCCAGATGAATGTTAATCTTTGCCTTTTTAAGATATCTGGCCAAGTTTTCTTACAGGTGCCCCAAATAATACGATTCTAATTTGCAGACACAGCACCGTACACAGGCATTCAGGCAAGGATTTCCAGAAGGTCAAATAAAGAAGACGCTGACTTCTGCTGAACCTCAGCAAGAAGTGGATGCCCAACTCATCTAGGTGCCCTGGCAGATCCAGTCTGGGGACGCAGGCAAGCCTGGATGCTGATATTTCAGTTGTATATGACAACAAAACATTTGAAAGAGCATGTTGGAAAAGGTGCCTGTACGGTTCAGGCTTTCTAAGTTTTGCCATTATTTCTTCTACAATCATAAACCAGCTATCTATAGTCTAATTAGCTATAAAAAAACCCTGCATCAGTCTTCATGAGGACATTTTCTTTAGAAAGTGAAATTTATACCTAGAGTGAGCTTTTCACCTCAAAAAACAGAGTAAATTTCACAGTCATAGCAGTGATATTGATCCTGGGACCCAAGAATGGAAAGAACAGCTGTACCATGCTGGATCTCTGCTGTACCATCAACTCTGCCACCGGCCAGTACCACTCTGCCTAGAGCAGAGTGGAAGAAAAAAATACCCACAATACTGCCCCAACTTCCTGCAATTTATTGAGGCAGAGGTAAGAGATTTCTGTTATGCAGCCGTCCTTAGATTTTCTTCCATGAATCTGTCAACTGCTCCATAAAACCTTAAAAATTTTCAGCATCTTGTGGCGATATGTTTCTTGACTGAACTACACATTACACACAGAAGCGCCTCTTTTTGCTGTGAAACTAACACCTTTTAATTTCATTTGAGGTCTCCTATGTTCTACACTGGAAAGAACAATGAACAGTTTCTCCGCTCACCTTCTTTATGTCAGGCTCTATGGACTTCTAGCGTGTTGTCCCTTAGTCAACTTTTCTCCAGGCTAAACAGCATTAGCATACTTAACTTCTTCATATTACGGAAATTTTTCAATACCAGTGATTGTCTTTGTTATTCATCTCTCTAACTTTTTAAGTTATATTACATTTTATTTGAGATGGAGGAACCAGAACTGTTTAAAGCATTTAAGATCCAAGCCTAATGTGGATTTATACAGCTGTATAATAATGTTTCCTCAAAATTGTTAAGACAGCTTGCTTTCATCATATAAAAATATACATAAAGCATCAGGACTTAGAATTCAGTATCTATAAGTGGATTTAGACAATATTTTAAAATATCCTTGCTGTCCTAAGGGCAATCTTATTTTCATATATATCCAAGAGAACCTACAAATCACTACAATCCAATAACTAACAGAGATTGACCTGCATTACTTCCTGTTTTATTCATAAGGCAGAATCACAGTCCTGCAGCTAACACCCATATGGCAGTTGCTACTAATTCTGCCAAATTATTAAGTGATGACATAACACAATAATCAGAACATTAGAAGAACCCAGATAAAATCAGGCAGAAGACTGTAATAACTTAACTTACTCTCTACCTGTCCAGTGTTGAGGTCAAACTTGGGACAGGCATGAACAACTGCTTCTCCTTTTGAGGAAACGAAGTTAATCAAGTTGATCCAAGTTTACAAGGTCCGCCAATAAATTTCCCTCACATTGAAGCCCTGCATCAGGCAGGTGGAAGAAAATATGTTCTCTATTTGGTTCTTTCAGGTATTTACATAACAGAAACATATGTTATATGGCTGTGCTAGCCCGTGCTCCATAGCAGCTCCTGGCTAACAGCAGAGCGGGTAAGGCTCCATGCTGAGGTGGTTGGGCTGTGAAATTCCCCATGACAACCTGATGAAAGTTGCTATATCTCCTCTGTCAAGTATGGTGGCAGAAAATTACATCTTCCTCTTTGTGGTAAAATCGTTATCAGGTTGAATGGGATATTCCATGTCATAAGCAAAAGATGCGTAAGAGAGGTGATGCACTGAGGCACGGTGCAGCTTCTCTTCTCTGGATCCCTTCCTCACAGCAAAGTGTCTGCTGAATTGTGTGTGGACAGGTCTCTTCGGACTGAAATGGGGACAAGACAAAGTAGTTCCCTTCTCTTTAACATCTTCCTTTAGTTATCAAGCCCTCAGCAAACCACAGCAGGAATAACCAAGGGACTTAAGGCTTTAAACTGGAGGGAAAAGACAAGACAGTTGCACTAACGTACACATACAGATTGTGTTCACACATTTATAACACGTCCCAACTTAGGCTGTCGACTGGTCTGCAAGAAATAACATGAGACCATGATGTTCCAGGTTGCAAGGTCAGCCAACAAATATCCTGAGAACTACTCCTCAACACTGCAGAAAATCAAAGAGAAAATTAACTAGCATTTTTCAGCTCCTGTGAGCTGTTCAAAATTGTTTTACGTAGGGACGTACATCATTACTTCTTGTAAAGAATATCTATGGTGCCAATTTCCTACCAACACTATACAAACTGAGACAAGAAGCAAGTACCTGGAACTAGATATATATTACTTGGCTGAGCAGACTAAATGCAATAAAACTGAACTGACTCCCAGGTGTATTTTAGTTATTGTATATACCACCTTTAAACACTTCTCAGTCTTCCTTCCAAGAATCTAATATAAGTTCAAAGCTTTATGGGTCTTAAAAAAAAAAAAAAGTTAATCTTAAGATTAGCACTAGGAGAATGTTTTCTAGAGAACGGAATGTCAGGATATATTGCTGGATGTTCTCACTCAGATGTCTAACAAATAAGGACTTATTTTTGGATAAAGCACTGCACTGAGGATACTTATGTTCAGTTGGCAGCACTGCCATCAGCTTCCTGCATAACCTAAGGCTAGTCAGTAAATTACTCTTTTATTCAATTCTTGTCGGTGAGGACAATAATAGTTAATTTTTCCCACTTGTACTTATTTAGACAGGAAGCTGTTGGAGGCAGAGACTCTTTCTACCCACAGGTATATAAAGCACCTATTGCAAAAGAACTCTGGTCATTTGTGCTGCTGTAGTAGGAGTAACTGTATGTGTTATTTCCTCCAGGTATTCCCCCGCTCTTGGAAAGTAAACTCCTGGATCTACAGGACAGCTATGTCGTCACCACTAGAGGCAGGGTAAAACTGCATAAAAAAAGATGCCCTGAGGTAGTATGACTGTGAAGAAATGTATATGTTCGTGCTGTATAAGACTGCAACAGTTCTTGGCAAGACATTCCACTTCATTTAAGCACAGAATTAGCTCTGATTAACAGTCAACTTGTGTTAACAAATACCACCTATTTAATTAATTTATTTCATAAATTACCTATAATAAGAACTGGTGTAGCTAAGATGACAAGATGTAACAACAGCAGAGAAAGACTTTCTTAGAATGGTGATTATTGTACAAAGACCAAGTTACATGGGACTTCTCCCCTCTTTTTTATATAATTGCTATGCATTAAAAACAGAAAGCAAGTACTAAAAATTTGCCCTATGTGTAGTCCTTGCCCTATAGTATTTGCCCTTTTCTAAAGTATTTAGGAAAATGTTATTCTGAATGGTAACTATTGCAAAACAAACTCTTGCCAGTCAACACAACAGAGCCGTGAAAAGTGTTCAAGAGACTGATCTGTCATTGTCTCCTGTATGTAGAAAATTAAAAGACGGCGGGGGGGAAGAAAAAGGAAAAATGGATTCTCAAAATATATCAGCATGATTTTAAGTATGACTCAGCTGTCTTTTCTCTCTCTCTCAAAGGCAAATCCCTTTCAAATCTCTCAGAAGTCAGATGGTCAAGTAGTATAAAATCCTGTCATCTATATTTAGAGTGCGTAGAAAATTGCCTGTGTAGACATTCTCTTGTCGTCAGCACAAACATGCAGGACTTTGGAACATGTCTGCAACATCAGTCAAAACTGAAGGAGAAAAAAAGCAAGGGGAAGTAAGAAGATAAATAAAAGGTGGGAAAATATTTTTAAAACTATACAATACTGTATGATTTAATAATGTCAACAATTTGCAAGAGTTTCATGAGCATTTGTACTTTAATTCTTACAGAAGAATCACAGTATTTTGGCTAACAGGGGACTGAAACTAAAATGCACCTGATAGTATATCAGAGAATTCATGTTTGTAAGGTATGCAATATATTATTGACAACTGACCTTTATATATTTAACGATCTTTAGTTCTGCCGGTTCGTTTCAGAAATCTAGTATAAACTGTACTTCTGGAAAATCTTTGCCTTGTGAATTATCACTAGGGGATACCAAAATCTGGATCCTGAGAGTTTTGTCCCATTGCTTCAGCTGCTTTTCAGCTTCTGTCCGTGATTGATTCTTTCATCAGAATTTAAGCCACAAATTGGATCTAAAAAGTGTAAGATTTCACCGTATTTTCTGAAACTATTCCTTAAATAACCCTTCACTAGGATATTCTATGTGATGAGACTTTATGATACTATTTTAGATTGTAAGTTGTGAAGTGAACTTTAGCATTCAAGCACCGCTTCTATATCCTATAAAGGGCAATGTTTGGAATATGAACAAAATTATGGTCTGTCACTACAAAATGATATTGTGTTATCAAGTAATACCTGGCACGATGAAGCAGTTGGATGGGGATCTAAACACTTTTGATATTCATCCAAAGTGAAGAAAATCATATCAGCTCTGACTGGTTGAAAATTGTTTGGAGCAATTTATAAGACTATCGATGCCAAAGTTAGCGTTGTGAAGTACAGATTGAGACAGTAATTTTGGTCTGGAAGACAAACTTTAATTCCAGTATTAAGAAAACATAATATTAACACACATTGTTGTAATTCAGACAGCTGTCAAATTAGTTGTGCCATGAAATGAGCTTTGAGAGACATTAAAGTGCCAAGATACTTTGTTAATTACTTCAATAGTAGATGATGCACCAAGTATGCCTAGCAATGAAAGCATCCGTTATGGAAATCTGTAACTTGGTGCAAACTAATGCCGTTTGTTTCATCTGAATGGGCCTCTCACTGGAAATAGCTGGCATACATGATCAAAACTTGCCATCAGAAAAGTTGCTTCAGCTGTTACTTATCCAGCTGATCACAGACCTTTTTTTTTGGACATAGAACTGTGGTATTTTATATATGTATATGATAAAGTAGTGCAATACTCTCTGGGCAAACAAGACACCACTACAAATGGTGACCCGGTAATCAACAGAATGAAAGAATTGCACAACCCCAAAGGGTTAACAATATTAACCCTAAAAGATACCAATTTTTACACTTTCCCATAGATAGGCCATGGCTATATACAAACAGAATTATGTTTAAATCAGAAGATAAAATGTTACATGATTGGTAGGAGAAATGAACTGGGGTCATGTGATCATCACAATCGTAGGTTATTTCATATCACCCACATAGTTACGTTTCCTACTGTCATGGTTTAGGCTGAAATAGAGTTAATTTTCTTTCTAGTAGCTGGTATAGTGATGTGTTTTGGATTTAGTATCATAATAATGTTGATAGCACACTGATGTTTTTAGTTGTTGCTAGGTAGTTTTAGTGTCCACACTAAGTCAAGGACTTTTCAGCTTCTCACATCCTACCATCTCCTTCAGCCATATACAGAGTTTTTCCTGTTCCTGGTGCTGTTGAAGCAAGTTCTCTGCTTTGCTCTCCAGTTCTGCTCACCATCCCTTCCCAGCTCAGCACACACAGCCCCATTCCACAACTGGTTGAAACTCCATCACGTCACTTTCAGCCTGGTTTATGTTGCTTTGCCTGCCTCTATCATGGTTCTCACTACACCACCCTTTAAAATTTCTTTCCATTTAATGCACTTTTGTTCAGCTTCAGGATTTTTTTCACCTTTGTCATTCTCTGTGGATCTGCAACCTCTGGGCTTTATCCTAATGGTTCTCCTTACTCCTCCCCATGCCTATATTGTTATATCCCTTCAATCATGCCAAACAGCATCATTTTGTTCTTTCTAATCCCATTGTAAATATATCTTCTACCGCTATCATCTACCCATCTAATCTGCCTTTTGCTCTCTTCGCTACTTACAATAGCACTCATACGTAGAAGACAAGAAAACTAAAATACCTTGAAATTAGCAGGATGTGTTCATTGACCTGTGCCATTTATTCTGTTTATATTCCATCCCTTTGGTCCCACCCCCCAAAGCTGGTTTTTATTACCTCTTTCTGTTCTGCTACACAAAGATACAAAGATCAACCAGAGTTCCTCTCTGTCACCACTGGTGGCTCAATTTTCAAATACTAATTTGCATTGTTAGACTGTGAACTCATTGAAGCAAGGATTGCTCTTTTAAAATATCTTTTAAAAGGCCTTTGGGGCTTGCTTTCTCTCTCCCATGCTCTGATTCTCTACTCTCTCTAACATCCTGCAGCCCTTCTCTTGTACCTGTGAGATGCCACAGCCCTCAGTTTCTACCACCATCTCCTTCCTTCTCAGAAGCACTGAAAACATTAAGTTTGTTTAGTCCACAAGCAAAAGTTGAAAGAGGATGTCTAGAATCAGGGTCAGGAGAAAAGATTTTAAAATTAAAGGACCAAAAGGAAGGGGTAGGCATCTCATATGAAATCAAGGATTCCTTTCAAAGCACTGTAGGCCTTGGCTAGGACCCTGTAAGAGTTTTTAACTGACTGCTATGTCCCAAAAGAGACTGGGACCTAAAAAGCTGGGGAAGAAATCCCTCCCTTTTAAGAGAAAAGAAGTCAAAGAAGTAGTCAAAAGTGCTTGCTTATTGGCATTATCCACCCAATACGATGGAGAGCAAGCACTACAACATACAACAGCTGCAATATTTGAACTATATAAAACAAATTATTACCATGCACTGCTAAGCTATTTCTGACCCAAAGATTCAGGAATTATGTACATAAGTCACACACGCCCCTGCCCAAAGCTGGTTACATCTGTGAGGTTAGATTGGTCCACTAGAATAAATTATATAGTTCAAGGTTGGTTTGGATGAAATTCTGGCCAATGTAAATATGCAAATTTACATCAGAGTTGGAGGCTGGGTTCAATTCCATCACTAATGAACAACGAGATGATGTGAAATAGATCAAAAATCATCTTGCACTCAATGAGATGATCTCATACTTGTGTTTTGCCTTTCACATTTTCACAGGAAACATTTCACAAATTAACAGCTATAGATATAAAGATAAAAACATACAAAGGAAAACCAAATAGAACAGTGGTACACAGACGAATGTACAGCATTCAATGTCTCCCATTTTTGAGTTCTGCTTCTAAGTTTGATGTCTTACAATATCCACCAGTGCATTCTTTTATCTCATGAATGCAGTGAGAACCAGTTCCTCCATGTTTGAATCAATTTCTTAGAAATTGTTTTGGAGCATAAATTAGAACATACTTTTTCTTCAGATTATCCCATAATGTCTTTTAATTTTTATTAGGATGAAATAGTACTAAGTAAATTTTATTCAACCTGGAAGTCAATTGAGTTCTATCAAGCCTGACGATCACATGACATCTATAACCTTTCATTGTTCTAATCTCAATTTCTGATCTATAAAATACTGTCTTCATGAATCCTTATTGATTGCTAACAATTCTTTTTTTTTTTTTAAAAGGAGATTATTTTCAGCATGCCTTTAATGGCAGTGCTCACATGTACTGCAAGGACATTGAGCACTCAAATCCCCAATTGCTTTTTCTTTCTAGGCCAGTCCTGTAGTGATGTTCTCCAGAAAAGCTGGAGAGTGGTTTAAAAGAGAGAAAGTTTTTCTCTGTTGTTCAGGCTTTGATTTTTGTCTGCTCCGTAGAATCACTGATATGCCTTGTTTCACATATGTTTTGAGTTGAACATCAGAGTTCAGAGTCCAAGCACAAAAGATTAACACAGACTGTTTCCATTGAACTCTTTCTGTAGGCACCAGGCACAGCAGCACAGCAGGGTGTTTTGTTCTCAACAGTTTTCAGAGCCTGTTTATAGACATATGTCTATATATGGATTTCAAAATACCTAATGCTTTCAGGTGTTTTACTAACCCCACATTTCATGGGAGACTATCCTTTTCCTTTTTGCCTGCAATGTAAAAAGCCCCAAAATAATATTTTTTTTTATATATATATATGTATGTATGTATAAGTACTTACTGCAAGAGGACAACAGGGCCTTGCATAAGAATTTAGTTGAAGTTAATCTTCAGTCTTATACCCCAGCTAAATTTCCTGAATGCTATGCATCACTACATAAAGGAATACTAAGGGACAACTGATGAACCATCCCCAGATCTAGAGGATCTGGTAACGTATGTGTTCTGTTCTCTTTGTAGAGGGTGCAGGAGTGACTTCACTTACTGAATTGGAGAAGATTTACAGAGCATCACCTCAAACTAGAGCAGGGAATTTATTTTTTCTTCTGCTGCTCACTATTTGGCCTGACTCTCAACATTGGACTTGACCCAAAACTTTAAAATGGGCTTCTTTTAGCAACAAAAAATGCTCAGATCACTAGGTTCAGAGTAGATTATAGACTAGTAATCAGAGATCAAAAGGAAGAAACTAATAAAATAAACTTACTACTCTGCACTACTTTTCAATTTAAATCTGCAGTCCAAAACAGTTAATTTATCAGAGCACACAGGGTTGTGACAGATAAGGCAAAATGCCATCAACTATAGACTTTGTAGACAGACTCATAGCTAGCAATTGTTAGAAAAATAATGTCTGAGAAGCAGCAGAAAAATCAAGCAGTGGGGCTTGGATTTCTCTGTCATAGGAGAGATGCTGAGGAAAAGTGGCACAGGAGAAACTCAAGATTACAAACCCTGTACTTTGCATAACAAAGTTCCATTCTTTCCCTAGAGTAAGGATGCCAGTCAAAGATCATTCACCAATGTCATACAGTAAGTAAACAGTATGACTTTATTTCTTATGTAAATAGAGGTAATATCTGTAGCTTTCTGTTTCTTACCAATATGTATACCACAGGATATCTCCTCTGATTAAAATAACCAGAGGGAAATGTAGATGCATTAGCAAAATAAGACATGAGAGGAATCACTATCAGTTCGTAAAACCTCCCTTCTACTTCCCACACCTGCAAGGATCAAGGGCAGGCAGGAATTTGTGGAAGCTAGTGAAACAGAACTCCTCCAGTGCCATTGTCAACCTCTGCATCATATGGGCAACCCTTTGTAATCCTGTTGCCTTCTTCCGTATGACCAACCTGCTGCCAAGAGAGCTCTGGGGACAAGGCCAAGATCTCCTGAACACAGTAAAGAACAACAGGAAAAGTTTTATCTTGTAGTCCAAAACAGTTCATCCAGGAGAAATATCCATTGTTGTCAGTGATAATGGGGAGTTAGTTCTCGCCCAGTCCCTCAAAATGAGCCAACTTGTTTCCTCTGAAACAAATTCTGAGAATAGTTCATTTTAGGAGATACTCTGCATATGTAATACTGACATGTCCACATAAATTTGGCTTCCTCCATCTTCTCATGTCCTAGTAAGGACATACAACATAAATTCTTTGTGCCACGTTACAGTATGAGAACTGTAACACAGCCCTTATGCTATTTCATGGGGTCTGAACTGGGGAAAAAATAAGGATGTTTCCTGGAATCCAGAAGACGAAGGCCATGTGTCCAGCAGGATGGGCTAACCCTGAGGGGAGCATACTCAAGGTACTCTGTACAATATGGTAGATCTTCTAAAATGCTGAAGGAACACAGGGCAGTGCTTGCCGCATTTTTGGAAAAAGCTCGGCATGTATGAGTGATTCCCTGAAAGGCCAGGGAAGACTGTGCTAAGCCACTGCCTGTTCCTGCCAAACCCTCTCATAGTGCTCACGCAACTCGGAACATATCAGTACTCTAGGTAGCACCTGGTTGTAATACGCAAACAGGATTTAGGAAGCAGAAGGACTACCTGGATTATCCTCATTGTCATTATACATCTCTGCAAGGTCAGGCAAGCACAGTGTGACCTAGAGACATTAACTTCATGCCAGCTGTTCTCCTATTCCAGGAAAATAATCTTGCTTTAATCTTATTTGCAAGAGTCTGATAAAAGAGAACCATTTATCACCCACTCTAAATGAATAAATCTCATTTAAAAATCATTGTGATGCAGCTTATATGTGATCTATATTGTTAACTTATCACTGCGAAAGCTGACAGGCCTAAAATTAGATTGTCCAGCTGCATATGGATATGGGGAAGTAAGATTGAACACCACACCGTCCCTCTGCTTCACTCTGCCCTATGGTGGTGTGGAAGACTGAAATCAGAAACAAGTACAGCAGAGAGCAGGATCCTTGCATATTTGATTCCTTTGAAAGTTGTTTCAGGACCCTCCTGAAACACAAGGAAAAGATGCTGTGGAAAACAAAAGATCACTGAAGAAGTCAGTAGCGTATGTTTGTGTGTGTGTGGTGGTGGCAATGGTGAGTTTTCCGAGAAGCTAAATTGTTACCTGCGTTACAGCCTTGTGTCATTTGTGTATACAGCTCACTCACTTCTTAGGAGCTATGGGGTAAAAGTTTGATTTGTTTCTTTTTACAAAAGCATCACAGGAGTTTTAAGACAGTTTATATATTGGGCATGTCAGCCTTGAAAATGTGGCTGTAAAGCGGTGTGTGAAATGAACTATGTGGCAGGACCTCAAGACTACTAAATCCATGGATTGCTGAACATAAGCATTCAGAAGACAGAAGAATGTGAATTTCCTGATAACCAGACACTTCATTGACAGGTCATATCTCATTTTCAGGCTTGGTAGAAATAATACAATAAAATATGATCTGTGACCGCCTCCCCACCAGAAATCTTTCCTGAGAAAATGATGGTAAGGATTAAAATTACTTGTGTTCTTAATGACTTGTATTCCAGGTCATCTGACCCTCCCTCTTTTCATTTGGCATGCATACACAGGCACAGAGGGTTGAAATTGGCAGGCGTGCGTAAGTACGTTACACCAGTAAGCGTGTGTACAGGCATGCTCTCTGTAAAGGAAGTGAGACAAACGGGGGTGCCAGGACTTCAAAATATCCATACGAGTCTTACGAATTCCTGTTTTGACTGCTACACTTGGTAAGACTGCAAATAATCCTATGTACAGAAATATCTAGGAAAGATTGCATACCAAAAAAATTGAGGATCTGAGGAATCCAAGAACAACAACCTGTGCAGTGTTTTGAACTGAATGCAAAGACAATCACTGTCTCATGAAAGGGCTCTGTGTCTTTGCGTGTATCTCTCTACTGAGAAAACTAACGGAGGATGCTTAATGCTGTACCTATCTGTTTGTAAAAGATGGGAATTCTGCGCAGTGGAAAGTTACCAGAGAAACCAAGTGTTAAAAAGGAGGTTTGTAGTGTAGGAAGCCTCAGGGAGATGAAGAGGAAGCTTTGGGAAGGAGATAAGAGAGGAATATCCTTTTATAGCAGGGATGCTGGTCTAGCTCCAGGAACCACCAGGGTTAAAGAGGAGCTAAGCTGGAAAGACTGAGCAGCTCAGGAGACCAGTCATGAGCTGCAAGAAAGCAATTCTGGACCGTCCCAGAGGGACTGATCCAAAAGCCCAAAGGATGTTTCAGAGTAGGAAGAAAATTGAGGCATAGAAACATATCTAGGATTTAGTATTTTGCTATCTCTGCTTTTTCCCATGCAATTTAGAGTTCTGGCACCTCTGAAAGACATATGCACAGCATTTATCCCAGCTTCCCTGAAGAGTTATACTGTAGCCCAAGGTACACATGCAGTTGAAATTGTGGGAAAGGCTGCTAAAGGAACACAGATGTTCAGAGATGTTAGGGCAGTTGTAGACCCAAGCTAGCAAGGCATCAGAGGCATAAGGGAAGAAACAGCACTACAGTTCATTGGTACACAGAAATTTCGAGCATATGAGCTCAACAGAATAGAGCCCAATACAACAGTCTGCTGCGTGTCAGGACTACAAAGACTTGAGCAGATCCCTGACAAATCATTAGGCACGTCTTTTCAAAGCAAGCGGGCTCTCGATTACATAAGTACACGGTTAACCTGGACTCTTCATTAACTTTCAAGCACATGCAGTGTGCTTGAACCATTTAACGATCACTCCTGTTCAACTTTTTACATGAATATTGTGTAAGCATTATGAGAATATTAGGAACACAATCAAATTATGCAAATGTATCTGTGTCTTTCTATCAGGTATCTGTGCTATTTATTTCCACCATATATCTAGTGTACGGGGGGGGGGGGGGGGGGGTGTGTGTGTAAATATTACTGTTCCTGCTGTCCCAGCTCACTTCAAATCATTTTGCTGTTCAATAAATATCTGCACTGCCGTTTACAATACTGCATTCTAAAAAACTAGGGTACCAAAACAACCCATGGTAAACTTTCAGTCTAGCCACTCTGATTTTACACACAAATATAGCATGCAATACAGATATACTCTGAGCTCAATTTTCTTGGGTGTTTTGTCTTGCTCTGGTGCCAGTAACACCTTAGTTTCTGACTGAGCTGACACCAAATAAAATGTTTGTCAGTAAAAGTGAGGCTTTTCTGAGTACAAGGGGTACAAATTCTCAGCACAGAAGCCACTCAGTTTTAATTCCCTTTGCAGATACTCTGTACAAAGCAGGAGGTAGCCTTCTCTGTCTCACGTAAGCCAACTGGTACTAGATGTGCTGTCAGTGCATATTTGAATGGTCTCCCGGAGACACCATGGCATA
The DNA here is from genome assembly GCF_028858705.1 of Grus americana. Lineage (NCBI taxonomy): Eukaryota > Metazoa > Chordata > Aves > Gruiformes > Gruidae > Grus > Grus americana. The sequence goes on along the minus strand of NC_072853.1, from coordinate 124,316,265 downwards.
CCTATTGCACTTCATACTCAGAGCCTTCATGCTAACTGCTCGTATAGACAAGCTCTAAAAGACATTAGATATGGACTAGAAATAAGAGAAATAACATGACAACAGATTATTCACAATCTATACAAAAACAGGTCCACAGAGTACAGTTTGAGAGATCTATCTCGTACAACTTCTACTAATCTACTTATGCCAAGTTAGATGGTTGTTAGCAAATCTCTAGACAAAACTTGACCAAAATATTTAAAGAAAATGCAGGTTAGGGTCTTGCTGATAGCCCACATACATCATCTGAAAAAAAAGAGAAAAATGTATATATTCAAGGAAGGAGACCAAAAAAAAAAAAAAAAAAAAAAGAGAGAGAGCAGTATGTCTTCCTTTGGCTTCAACATGGGATGAATGTTATTTACTTTCTTATTAGCTTCACTGTTTGAATCTAAGATCAAAAATAGCACTTCTGAGACAAGGTCAAGATCATGCTCCATCTTGTTGTTAAGGAAACAGCACACAAGGTCAGAACTTGTGTCTTGTTGAGATTTTACTTTCTCATTGCAAGGTCCCTATTACCACGGCTTCTGATAGCGTAATGCTTCATAAAGAAACTACTGAAATGACTGCATACAGAAATCAATAGTATTTCTTTCACCATTGATACAGGTGATTGAAATACATCTCATAGAATTAAATTTATTCGAGGGAAAGTGAAGGAGTAAAGACTAGAGAGAAAGCAAAAACTTCTATGAAGTGCCAAAATCTTGGCATGTGCAAATAAGATGATCATTGACTATTCCACACTGCATAAAAAGAAGTTCAGGCTAATCAAGAACCGAGGTCATGAATGTGACAAATCAAAACCAAGAAGTGCTCAAGCATCCCAGCCTACTGGGCAGGGTGTGAAGACAAATAACAAATATTTTTTCTGTTATTCTGTCTTTACTTTTAATTAGTGGCTTTTTACTGTTACCATCCAAATCCAGTTGAAACTGTTGCAGATACAAGTTCAAAGATCCTGAAAGACTTCGAAGCATAAGAGAAAAAGAATATCTTTAAGAAAATCTTTCTTAAGTGATCTTTTAATGATGCATTAAACTCCTGCATACTGGTGAAACCTAGCAGTTAGGCAATTTAAGAAATTAACAGATAAAAATGGAATTGTCATGATGCCAAGTAGCATTGACACTGAGAACACAAATATCAGCATGACAGGCTTTATAGTACTGTTATTCTCATTAATATTCTGGTCAGTCTTTCTGGTCTACTGCACCTAGGCATACAGGTCAGTTTTACATGATCATGTATAAAATGAAAAAGAATAGTTATAAATCAAAACCATAATAATTTACAAGTGTGTGGCTGAAACACAGCCATGTTTTTCTTTTTCTGATCAAGACCACTTAAATGAGCTCCAGACTTTTCTATACTCTAATGATAAACTCCTCTGCTCCCAATTCTTAGTTTTAATAAATCTATACTCTAGGAGAAAACAAGTATCCATGTAAAAAAAAAAAAAAAAAAAAAAAAGGAAAAAACCCCAAAACAAAACACCACACCTGAAGCAACGAAGAACTCCTAACTTCAGGGACCATCCAGAGATTTGCTGCAGTTTATGCAGATGTGCACGCACAGCCCAAAGCAAGGCTGTGCAGGAATACTTGAATTATTTCTGTTTCGATACCTCAGCAAGGCTAAGCAGCTCTGCCAAGGTTATACCCCGAGGTGACTATATTGCTTCCAGTAGCCCTAGTAACCCATGGGTCCTGTAGACATATCCTTATGTTATCCTTAGTGATCTCATTAAAGTATCGGCCCATTCTATTAGTTAAATAATATTCAGGCTGTTGGTGCCTCAGGGCTGCACTACATTACTTGGGTTGTTCTGGAAATCACAAACTGAAAGCCTACAGCAGTCCTCTTATCATACCTTCTTATTCAAATGGCCAAGGTTTCCTTTGATGACTCGAGAAGCTTTTCTTCTGCTGGAATTACCCAATTCAGATGCCAGATGGTTCACATCGCCACACAGCAGGGGAAGGATCTCGGTATTGGTGGGGTCAAGCCAACACTCGGGCAGGACACAGTAGTCATGCGAAAAGATTGCCCGCCACTGGACTGAACAATGTTCCAATTGATACAGGCAGAGAGGCAAAAATTAGATAAAATCCAGATGCCACTTAGCCTCAAGGCAACATCTTCAGAAAAGGTCTCCTCCTAAAAAGAAAATGTTGAAAAGACAACCAGTTCTTTCCTCTACCTGTTTTTTGTGGCAGGTGGTGAAGTTACATATGTTCTAAGAATCTATAGGACTGGAATGATTTGAGGAATAATAATGAGCCTGCATTCTGTTCCCTGTGCTCAAGCCTTTAAGTGAGGCCATCCCTTGAAAAGCAATGGCACTCTGCAAAGGCAGGAATCTTCCCATGTGACTTTAAGATTAAAAAGAAATCACATAAAATGCAAGTGATCCAAAATTTATGATACAGTGAAAGCAAACTACCTGTTTTTGAGGGGAGAGAGGATCTGTTTATTTTCTTGCCAACTCACATGGTTTAAAGAATAATCAGTGACTAAGGAATCTAATGTAATTAGGGAACTGAATAGCCTAATAGCAAATGCATCTTAAATGGAGTTGAATGCAGAGAAATGGAAGGAACAAGATGAACTCCTTGCATACTCTGATGGCTAGTACCCATAACCATTTAGAAAAAGAATTAGACATCTTTCTGAAAAGCACAATGTCCAGTGGCAGTATAAAACCACCAAATAACTTTTTAGCTTTCATTAAAGAATAGATAACAAGCAATCTGAAAAATATCAAAGTGCCATTATATAAAAATCAATTGCAGAATCACATTTCAGTTCTGGTCATCCAATTTCACAAAAAACCAGAGCAGAAATAGCAAGGGACAGGTAAGGGCAATAAAAACAATTAGAGAGACAGAAATATTTCCAAATAGGAACAGATTAAAAACAAAGAAAGATTATAATTCTTGTTTGGAAAGCAAAAAAAAAAAAACCCACCCTGGGAATAGGACAGATCTATAAAATAAATAACTTATAGAAAACCGCAACAATAGGATCCTAGCTAATAATGAAACACAGTAGAAGAGATTTCTAAAACCAATAAAACACATGAAACTCAGTTCCACAAGATACTATTGAAATAAAGAGTTCAGTAGGATTAAAAAGGGGAGATATTGCTGCAGGCACAAGAAAGTCTCCATCTGAAGCTACCTAAAATAAATACATTTCAGTAACACCAGCCTGCTTGCTTTCAGATATGATTGTGTATTACTGCAAAATTGTCCATGAAATATTAGATTTTTATCTTCCTCTAAAACATGTGGTATTGGCTGCTGCTGGTCTCTGGAAATGCAGCTCTAGATGGATCTTGAATCGGATCCATTACAGCAACCCCCGTGTTACTTTTGAAACTGAATAGCATAATATTTTCACCAATAAATTAGTAAATAAACACCTAACAAATTGACCATTCGCTTCAGGGAGAAAAAAAAAAATGCAAAAGATAACATCCCAGGGAGTTATTTGTAAAAGAGGGAAATAAAGCAACGACAACACCACCACAAAATAGCAGGAGCATGATACATATCGATGAAGGTCTTGTCACTTTGAATCGCTTAGCACAAATAACTTTTGCCAATCTGTTCAAGAGCTGCAAATGCTGAACACTTCTGAAAAATATGATTTATAATAACTTCTGCAACTACAGTTCTTTAGCTAAATGTTACAGAGGCTAATCATTTCTCATGTTCCCCCAGCCAAGGTTAGTAGTTGATCTCACCCATAATTGAGCTACTACTTCAGGAAGTGAAGTACACTCTGAAGGTATTCAACTTTTTGTGAAAGATCAGGACAAGGTTTAATGACTCCAGGTTCCGCCCCCACCTCTTTTGGCTCATAGTACAAAGTTTCACACAGTATAATTGAAATAAATGAGATATTAAACCCTAAAAGTCAAGTTACATATAATTAAAATCTAATCACTGTTCACTTCAGCTACCTACTAGGACATCACCTTTTAAGTCTCAAAAGCAACACCATTTTAAGTGACTCATTTCTGTCTGCCTTTTATTTACAAATTACTAGCACTATTGAAGTGTGTCTGCTTTGATTATTCCATGTACATCACCTAATAGAGAGGTTTGAGCTTTCCAAGCTCATTTGACGGAGGTTCACAGATCAGACTCAAACCAAAGTCCCCGAGATAAAATGCACTTATTTATCCACTAAAGCCATCTACTGGAAAATCGATATCTCAGATGTAATGAGTTGTAAGACAAGTAAATTAGAGTACAGATTACTCTGTCAATTGGAACACATAAATTTCCTCTGTAATTAAGTATTTCATGTGTGGTGCATTGCATTTGGCACTGGTTGCTCTGTCTAATTACTGTACATTTTATTTTAAATGAACAAGAAACTTCCTAAAATACATTGGCTTCCACTTCCAAAGGTGCATGTGCCAAAACTGAGGGTCTGGAGTAACCAGAAAAATTTCCTGCCCCAGCAGGAGCTGGCATTGGAAATAAAGCATGCTGTATAATTAATGCGCCTGTCCTTTCTCATTTCAGCCCTGCTACTTATATGAAAATAGTTACTTTAGAATAGCTCTAATCATCACTTATCCTAGTCACAGAAACAGTGTGGATATGGAAGGCAACATGAAAAATTATACCTCAAATCCATAACTGAAGGAAATATTTCTATTGAAAAACGCAGCTAAGAAGAATACACGGTTACTTCATGTTGTTCTTAAAACATCCATTGACTAAGAGTGTATGAATCCCGTTCAGGTTTGCAGATGGTTGAGGCGTCTGAAACCTATTACACCTGTACTGACAGGAGTACACTGTGAGTTCAGGACATACACAGCAACATCATCAACTTTGGAAGACTTTGGGGTGGGATGGGATCCTGGACAAACCCAGACTATTCTGAATGCTTGAGAAACCTATACCACAGCTAGAGCCCCCACGCTGCTGAAGATAAAGGAAGAGCTTGGAGTTTGTCCATGTTACAAAAGTAGCATGATGGACTAGCAATAATCTGAGACGGAGAGCTCTTATGTTGTGCAAACCTCTGTTCTCAGGACAGAGGTACCAGAAAGGATACGGTATCTGCATCCCAAGAGCATGCCTGCAGACTTATGGATAGGAGTGGTGCCTGGACCCTTTGATTCAAGAGGAGTCTGAACCTTCAGTTCAGTTCAACTAGCTCTAACAGGATTTAAACACAGAAGACTGATAAATAGTATGTTTGCATTTGCACAGATCTGAAACTTACTTCTCTCTCTCAAAAAAAAAAAAAAAAAGAGCTAGGAGACTGCACATGCATGGTTATGGAGGATTATATACCAGAAGGACACCCTGAAAATCACACATCACCATGTATGAACTGATTTAAAAAAAAAAAAAAAAGACATTTCATATTATTCTGTGATTTGCAGGTACTGTATTTAGAAAGGTTTTGCTCACTCTAGTAATGAAAAGGGACTGTGTTGTCTGTAGTTCTAAAGAACATCTTTGTGGACAGAGATAAAAAGTTCACTTTTTTTATGTTGTTCATTTGTTCTTCAGCTCCTTCCTTTTCACTGCTGCATCTGATCTGCTACCCAGAGAAATCAAAGGAAGATTTTTCTGATCAGTGCTCCTCTGATGGTGTCAGATACAATCAAAGGCTGGGAGTTTATTACATTACAAAGTGTTGGGATTTAGTGGCAGATCAGATCAAATCAGCTAGGGGAAACTACCATGGATCAACATTTAAAGTGCATTGCCTTTTTCTTGAGTAAAACCTGGCTGTTGTCAAGGAAGAAAACTTTTCATATTTTGATACTTACTTTGTCCTTTCAAAGAAAGCCACATTAACAAAACCCAAATGTATGAGAAAATAGTTCATTGTTTGGACTGTCCGCCAAGTGGGAATTATTATGATTTCTTATTTATTTAACATGCACTGCAAAGAAGATATTTTATTGCCAACGAACCCAAAATTATTCTACTCCAAAGCCCTCCTCTACCACCAGTAATACAGAAAAAAATTTACATAAGTATGAGCTATACTTACCTCCATTCTAAGTTCATTTTACATTACCTGAGGGATGTAAAGAGGTCATGGTGTTACTGAAGATAAGGCCATTTCCCATCTTCAAAAACCTTTACCCAAACATTTTCTAGTCATCTAGTCAGTAGCTCAAGTATCTCCTTCAGGCCTATCTACACCATGCAATCAAGGAATGCACAAGAGTCTCTAGGCAGTAAATCTAAATGGCACACACAGAGCTGTGTGTGATGACTAGACGAGGTCAAGCAGCTGTGCCTGATGAGCTCAGGCACCGCAGTGGAACAACGTGCCCATCCTGCGTCTGAGCCTGACTGGCTCAAATATCCCTGACATAACCGGCAAAAATTTTTGAGAGAACAAGGCAAGCATCTTTCTTATTCTTTCAAACCCTCTTACAATCAAAAGTAATCCATTTCCAGCAAGAGACATATAAGTCAATAAAGCTTTAGGATGCTTTTGTGAATCACGGCTTAGCAGATCTCAAAAAGCAGCAGCGTAGTTGTGCATTATAATTCAGCTGGCAGGAATCATGACTTCTTCACATGACAAGTCCCATCAAAATCAAAAAACCACAAGAACTTTAGGTGCTGATATTGCAAATGACAGCACACAGGCAAACTGCTGAAACTACACATTGTCCCACTAAAAATCAATAGAGATACTTTAAGATCCTCCCTTCTACCCTGGTGTTACCAATTGCTGAATTTGAGCTACATTTTGCAGTCTTGTAGTAGGATATTCAAATAGGGGCAAATACACAGAGAAAGAAAATAACTCATCTGCTTAGGTTCTTAAATACTGGTTATGTTGTTCTGCGATCCTGAGCTCTCACACAAAAGTTTTCGACAATAAGCATGCTACAGATACATGTACATTGTGCTAAAGAGTTTATAGCGTAATTTTAAACTTCATACCCAATACACGTGACTCCTTTTTAAAGTAAGACAACTAGCTTTAGATGACTGACCTGAGAAAACAAACCAAACAAAAAAATTGCAATGGAAACAGCACTGTAGGTTATTGGGTTTTTTAACCACACCATAACTAAGCAAAGTCACAGTAGGTAAGATTTGCCATAGGCTGGCCATATCAAAAGCAGAAGTTCCAGGTACTTTGTCTCCATCAGGATCAGACTAACAAAAAGTGAAAGAGCCACACTCCTTAGGGTGAAGCTGCAGGAGACAAAGGTTCTGCCACTCTCACAATAAGCCATGGAGCTGGGGACACAGAGTGATCTCCCCACCTGGGCAGCCACCAGCTCAAAGTCTACATACACAAAAGAGGAGAGCTTCAAAACTTTCCCAGCCATTCGGCACTCAGCAGGGTTTAAGACACAACTCATCTGCTAACCTTAAATAGCAGAAAATCAGATTACATGAGGAGGATGAAAATAACTTTAGAGTACCCTGATCCTAGTACAATAAGAATTCAGCTGATTCAACCTGCCTGCCCTTATGCTACTCTTCCATCCAGTTTGCTGCTAAAATTAGGTGCCGTTGTCACCCTGTTTGTAGGCATCTACAGTATAAACATTGAAAATATGGAAATGTGTAGCCTGAACTTTTTCAATTTATCACACAAAACTGCATAAAGATCTATTCACTTGATTCCTAGCAGTCACGCAGACACTTTTTCCTGAGTATTAATCATAGGATCTAATCTTGAGTGCTACGTTCAACCGTGCCTTAAAGCCCTGAAGAAAGCACTGGTGAAGCCATTTCTGTTCTAATACAAAGGAACTAGGTGTGGGAGAATATTCCGGAAAAGTAATCCAAATTCACTTTTTAAGAAGATTAGTTAAACTGCATTAAGCTGGCAAATGGATGCTTTTTCTCAGAATGAAAGTGCCTTAACTTGGTTTAGTTTAATTTGCTTTGGAAGAAGATCAGGAATTAATCTGATTTAACTAATCCACTTTAAGTCCATTAATTCCTTCTGATTCTTGAGTTTTCTAGTGCAGACAAACCCACTTTCATCTTAATTGTCAGAGTCTGAGCTTGCAGATCTAGATGGAACAGTTTAAGGAGCACATTCCAGATACAGGTTACATCTTCATGGATAAGCCTCATATTAAAAAATTTTGTGATCTTACCTAATACAGTTCCATTGGAAAACAAAAGAGATTAATCACCTTCAGTGATCTACAGAGTAGGCCATGTGTGCACTAAATACAATAGACTAATTTAAGGCAGGCTCACCAGATACTCTGGTGCTCAAGAAGCTTTTAGCTGATAAAGGTTGGAGGGTTTATGAGTCATATTTTTTTATTAGCTGAACTGGTATATTGAAAATACTGACAATGGATCTCAAAAGGAAGAAAATATAGAACTTTCCTCCCTAACCTTACGTTAGCATTGATATCCCACCCAGGTTTTTAAGAGTTCCTTCTAGAGCAGTTGATATGCAAACAGGGTAGATGCTCTGAGGTAGGAACTTTCAGGTGGCCCTGGGGCACCAATCCATCACCTGGAGATGACACTGGTATGAGCCTTGCCCAGTATTTTCAAAGATTTTCCATCTATCACCTAAAGAGAGGTCAAATATATTGATTATTTTACAGGGCTTCCCAGGACAAAAATTGCAATTAGATTAGGGGGAAATGTGAACAAGTGACACAAATGCAAATGGTGATTCACTCCAGGAAAGAGGCTGAAGTCAAGCCTGCTGCAGTTATTCATGTGGGTTTTGTGACACTTGTCAGCTATGTATCACAACCTTGCTTCAGGGAACAAGTAGCGAACAGCTCCACTGTTGCCAACCCAGACTAAATATTACCTGCAGTTCTGCAAATGTGGTTTTGGAAAGAGAACTGCTTGTGCTTCAGGGAGAACTCATGCCTCCACGCCTCTCACTGTCCCAGCTCTCTCAGGGAAGGGCTGCTACTCTCCCTGCCTTACATCTCCACTGACTCCAGCAGGCAGTACTGAGTGCAACTGGGGCCAGCCACTTTCCAGAGGAACACTTTAACCCAGGCAGAGAACAGCAGCTTCGGGCAGGATACACTGAATCCTTGCTAACGTTCCTTCTGGTCTCCAGGAAGAGGGACTGAGAGGTGCAGACTCTACAGCCAAACTCAGAAAAACACAAGGATATGGTACAGATGCCATTTTGCCCTAGGAGCAGAAATATCTCAGTATGGCTCTGTGTATAATAGCCATCTCACCGAAGTACTTAGAAAAAAATTGACAGCAGGAATTGTCAGGTTTCAGGTAACATCTGAACAGCATATGACCCCAGCTCATACTCTGCTATGCAGTGCCAGCACACATATGTACTCTGCCTACACCAAACTAGACTTACTCTTAGCAGGAAATCTATGTCAAACCCATTCATGGTATGTTGGTCCCAGCCTGCCTTCCTCTGTCTATCAAGTCATGAAGCCAATGAGCTGGTGCCCAAAGTACAGCTAATGACAGATGTTTCATAGCTCAGGGGAGTATGTGACCTACTCAACCACTGACTGAACCGTAGCTGTCCTACCTGAACGTTACCACATACTCTCCAGCCAGTTAAAAACATCACCAGCCACTGGCTGCGGCAGGCAGAAGGGGAGAAAGCCTCTAATCCTACCACGAGCTCCGACATGACCATGAGGCCTGGGAGGTGTCTTGTCACTGGTCACCTGAACCTGCACAGTGCTTTCTTTCACATTAGACTCTGCCTAGGTGCCCTCTAAAAGAGCAGAACTGATGCAATTAATCCACGTTTTGACTAACCCCTTTTGACTAAATCTAGTTGCCACAGTAATAAAGCCATGATGACCTAGTCCCAACTAATGAGAGTAACCTCGCTTACGAGTTTGAATGGATTCGTGTAGGAAGTTAACACTGGTAGATCGTAACAAGCCTGCAAAAGAAGTAGTTTTGTGTGGTTAGCCTTCTCCAAGATTGTTAAACTTCTACAACAGCAAAGCAGGTAAAACCTTAAATTTAGCACTGAATAGCACTTTCTATTTTAAGGCATATTTGTGACAATAAAACCTGCTATCTTCCACATACACATGCAAGTGTTATTGTTGGGGTTTTTTATTGATTTAGAAACAGACACATTTTCCACTAGCCAGACATTAAAGCAAAAAACCAAAAAGCTCACGCACTCTGTAAACAAAATATATTGACCATAAAAGCCAAACTCCACGATGAATACAGAAATAAAATCTTATGTCTTAATCATAATATTACCTGACTGTCAGATACAGCACACAACAAAAAAAAAAAGAATGCTCACAGTCTACAGAGGACTACAGCAATATATTGCTGTATTTAAATGCAAGTGATAGATAATGGAACATCTGCATCACTATCTTGTGCCTTGCCACTCTCCAGCTCATCCACTTTGATTTTTGAATGGAAAGGAAAAGAGAAGAAATCCATGATTAATAACATTTTCTAAGTATTCTGTTTTACAGGTATTTAACTTCTCCACAAGAAGAAGAAAGAGCAAGGGTGAGGGGAGAACCTCTCAGAAGTGCTGCTACAGATAGATAGTTCACAATGCATTCTCCTCCACAAAGGTTATTTGTGTATGTTTTCAAAATTTTTGGTTTTATATATATAAAAGATATTTCCAGACAACATAACATGGGATTTCACAAAAAGTTTTATAAGACCATGGTAAGCAAGAAAGAGAAAGATATAGGAAATTGCTACATTAAGCAACATAGACATTATGACTTTTCACAGATTTTAACAGAACATAGACTGAAGACACAAAGGGAAGATGATTTGTTTGTTGCTTCTCTCTGTGCTAGGCCTGAGACACCATATGAAATTGCAAAGGCACTAGGCTTTCCAATGCAAAGAAAGATCTTCACTCAAATTGTTCTTGCACTGTTTCAAGGGAACGGCAGAAACACAAACAACTCAGCTACTGCCCCAAAATCTACTCTGGCATGGCTGTGAACCTGTAACACAGCTGATGAGATATATGAACAAGAAGCAAACTTCGATTCAAGTCCTGGATGACACTGAGGATACTTGGTGTGAAGGTCTTTCCTAGTCACCTTCTTCCTTCTTAACAGTAGCTCATCTCTTCCTCCCTTAATCAGCCCTATCACCTTTCCCTGTAACCTAAGGACTACAGAACAGCTCCCTGAAGTGCTTAATCCCCACCGCCACCAGCCTGCTTCCTGCCTGTGCCTACAGGTAACTCACTGGAGCTTCTGAACCTTTTCTTCCATTACCTAAGTCTTCAGATTTGCAAAGTTATCAACATTGCTTCCGAGCAGATCTTTCCCAGACTCACTCCCTCCCTCTCTCCCATCACAAGTCATACTGCTTGTACACCTTCTCACATCCTGCTTTTCTCACCAGCAATCCCTTTTCAGCATCTCTTATGACCATATTTCTTTTACTCTCAGCTTTTCCTTGTTTCTTTAATAATGCTACCTACTTCCTGCCTCTCTCTTTTCTTCCTCTGCTCTTTTTAGTTCTTACAATTTCTTTCCTTTCTCTTCACAGATGGTTCAACATGCCCTTTTCTCACCTCTTCCACAGGCCATATATGCGTTTGTTCTCCACTCAGCCTACCCTCTGCTCTTTCATTCTTACATTTGATTTTTGAAGCTACATTCAACAAAATCTAAACAAAAAGCAGGAAAGAGAGAAAGCACTAGTAAAGCCCTGATCATAGCTCCATATATCCTCCAGCAAAGTTTAGCTCTAGTAGCCTCACTAACAGTTTAAGGAGGGCCAATAGATCTCATTTGGGTAACACACCTGGAGCAGTAAATGACTGCACTCAGCTGTCTTGCATCTATCTCAGATCATCAGCACAGAGATATTGCTGTGCCCCATGAAGCCAGGCATTACTCTCAGTGTATAATATAAACACTGCATAAGCAAACAAAACTTAACACAGGACAAAACTACTTACTTCATATTAGAAAAGCATTCTGGAAAATCAATTTCCAGAGGACTACTGCTCTTCCAGCTCTGTGGCCTGCAGCCTTATACCTTTCAGCAATCCAGCTGAGGCAGTCAATAACCACTCTGAAAGACACTGCTACCCATGGTGAATTATTGCTTAATTAGATGGAGCCGGAATGTTCTACCACATATGCAACGCTTTATGAATAAAATCAAGTGTATCCTGCTTGCTTAGCATTCATCTCACCACAGCATAAAACCTAGGAAGTGACAGCTTGCTACCGGGAGTAAATCTACCCAAAAGAGGTATCTGTTATATTTTTAAAAAAGAGTGTAACTATAAACAGTTCAAACAACTCAATAGTCTGCAGTGCTGTCAGTCATAAATGCTTATGTGGTTCAAAGGCAGAGAAAAGCTCCAGTCAATATCAGGAGCCCACTACGATGAGCTGCATCGATGTGGAAAACAGCCTGGTGAGAGTTTCTCCACAAAAGCAGCTCTGCGGTCACTCCCCTTCCATGCTCGCTCTAATTCCCCACTAAGGCTGCCTTTATACTAATCCACTTCCAAACTAGTTTGAGGCAATTTCAGAAAGATCCTCTGTTTGGACTAAGAGTAGCCGCACGAAGAGTTTGTGCAGAAATAGCTGGCGTGCTTCAAATTCACATTCTGGATTGTTTTGAAACAGCTTTCATGTACAAGTATATAACTTAAACATCAAATCTCTGCCTTGAAGGATTTATTATCCAAAAAGCCAATCTTGCAAACACTTATACACCTTCTCAGCTTGTGGTACACAATTAAACCCTTCCAGTGTGTTTTAAGAAGGTTGCATAAAATTTCACGATCTAAAATGCTAGGAATAGCTTTTAATTTCCGAGTTAATTGGCAGTGATCTCTCTCATGTCAAACTCCTAACAACAGGTCGATAAATTCAGTGGGAGGTCTTTTCAAGCGATATTTGAATTTCCAGTTCATAAGAGAAGACTCTAAAATCAGAATATACTTGAGTGAATGCTGCACTTCTCAAGAGGCTAAAATCACTTATACTTCCCACATTTCAAATGTTTTGTTAGATCTAATACTGTAAAGGCACATGTTAACAGTTTAATTATTTGATTAGTCATTACTGAGGGCTTTCTATACAAAATTGGCACAAAATTAATTCCCTGATTAATTTAACTCTTAAAAAGGTAGTGCAAAGAGTGAACAGAAGGATGAAGGAAGATTGTAACTAATACCACTGCTAAAAGGTTTTGTCATTTGTGTAGCACAGGGAAAGTCCCTACAAACAAGACCTAAAGAAACACTGTGTGATATACATATATAGGGCTAGAAGTCTGGGAGAACAGTGATAGTAGTCCAAATAATTCCAAATATAATTATTAAATAAATAGAGATGCTGGTAGTGAAAAGTCATTCCAATATCCAGTCAGTACAGGACTGAGGGCAGTGACCGTCAGGTCTCACAAATGGGCGATGCTCTCCGCAGAAGGGAATAACCGCACCGAGAGCAAAGGCGGTGTACAAATTCCATTGCGCACCGCTGCTGATAGGTCTCTGCAAAAGGTCCTGGCTAGATGAAGCTGCTGTTCTCCAAAGGAAGCCCTGAGGAAATGTAATCGAAGGCTCTAACGAGTGAGTGGAAGATGGACTGTGCAAGACTGAAGGCACAAACAGTAATGGCAACTGTGGGCGGTGCATATTGGACTAGTTATCTTTCTACAGTAACTGCCATCACTGATGTGATGTGTAATGAAAGCTGGTAATATACAAAAGACCATGAACTTAGAGAATGTATGTGTAATTCATCTCTTCTATAACATTAAATATAGGACATTAATAGCTCCAGCAGGATATTAAAGTATAAATTCCTCAGCACAGCCTGGACAAGAGTAGCTAGCCAGCAGGCTAGCCCTCAATGCCTTCCTCAAAAAAAAAAGCCATCAAGCCCTCACATTTTTATTCCAAACCTCAGTTCTCAAAGACATGGACCATGGGTGATTGAAGACAGTTAAGCTTTTGAAAAAGAGAGGGAGATTGAATTCCTATAGAGAAGAGGGAGAGTCTTATTGGCTACTCAGTACAAACTTTGAAGCTGAAGCAGTGAAAATAAGTGGGAAATTACATTGGAGGGAGGCTGCCCAGAACAGAGATATATTTAGGCTCTAGTTGAAAAGGGATGAGTATAGCTACCTACTTATTAAGACTAACTGGATTTTTGTGTGTGTGTTTGTAACATTTCCTTCCATATTGGCAGGCAACAGTATGGCCTTAACTCTTGCTTGGCCTTGCTTGGCCAGTTAAATTTATCTGAAGTTGGCTACAAGGCAGCTTGGGGAAAAACCGCTGAATGGAGCAGACAGTAAAAATTCCAGTATGACAATGATCCTTGAGGACCTGCAGGCATTTTTAGGAGACCCAATGCTGTAGGGTACTTCTTGCTACACTGCTAATGACCCTTATTTGCAGTTGGTATCACTGGTGCCGAGCGTTGGAAAATAGTTCCCTGTGGCAAATACAACCCAGCATTTCTTTTGCAAAGAGCAGATGGATGAGCAGTACCCTGGGACTCTAGGCAAAGCCTGAGGCATCACACTTGGGAAATTTTCAGTTATCTTTCTTTTCCCTGTTTCCATAATTTCAGGAGAGAAAGAAAGCAGCCAGGCAAATAAGTAACATTTCTGAAAGTCATATGGTTACAGTGCTTTACTGGTTACACTATAAACTGGTCCTTTTTCGTTAATCAAGACAACTGCTGAAATGTATTTCACTTCAGTGGTGATAAATGCCTTTGGTTCTCAGCATCCCAATTCATAGTGAACGCTTGAGAGTACTGCAGATAGATCAGGTGGGGTAGCAAGAAGAAAGAGGAGCAACGGCTGCTGTTTTAGAGGCCAGTGGATTTCGTGTGCTAGTCTCTTTCCTGATTTACACTGTGTAATGTTGCAACATGCGGGAAACACCCTGGACTAGCTGGTTGTGAAAATAATTTGGGTTTGTATCTCACTGTCTGCAGCTGCCTGGCTTGGATAGAGCGCCACCATTCTCCAAGTGATTCTCGCCTTAAAATGAACTTCTTGTTCATTGCATGTTGTTCCTCATCAGCTACAGTCTTGGTTTCTTTGGGTTATAATGGTTCTGCCAGGCATGTGCTTTTCATGGGACCGTAGCACCAGCAGCCCCACAGAAAGAGTCTGCATGAAAAACTAATTTACGTTGAATCACTGCAGCATCTATTTTATCAAAGGAAGTGGTTCTACACTCAACCAGTGTAAGCCACAGATGGGATGTTTTAGGCAATCAGCTGTAAGATTAGAAAGAAATCCGAATATATATCCTGCCCATACATTTCTGAATTTAAAAAATAAATATCCAGTAGCATAGGAACAGTAGACAGCAGGTTATTGCTGTCCATCAAATATTTTATCAACTTCAGTAATGGTACATGGATAGTTATCTGGGATGAAAACACACTGCTGTGTAGTCTGCTTTGATTAACTCATCACATAAATCCTCTCTTACAGGAATTTTTAGGAGGTATTGAAAGCATTATTAGAAACGTCAAGGCTAGAACTGTCAGGCGTTACAGTGTGGAGGAGCCTCAATTAAACAAGGCAGCACATAACAAGAAGAAAACCCTCTAAACTAAAAATGTTTGATTAATTTAACTTTCTTATATGAAATCAAAAGCCCAGTTTGTTTTCTAATCCTTCCCTTGCTGGTCAGAAAAGCACCTCCACTTTAGAACATTATTATGATTTAGTTTCCAGCTATGATTTCCCCAAGCACCTTTGCCAATTGGATGTCTCAGGTCAGGTGAAGTTTCATGAATGACTGGACTGCTGGTAAGTTTTAAGCTTCCTATAGTCTTAATATTGCCTCAATACTTATAAATTCCTCATATATCCAGAAATAAACATAATTTTTCAGAGAGGTGGTATCAGACAAAGAAGACGCAGATTGAGTTGAAGTCCTTACAGGAGCTGTGGATGAGAGGACATCCCACAGACTGAAGAATGAACAATACTGTTTTGGAGTTCCTAAGAAACCTGGGAAGATTGTAGAAACACCAGAAAAAGTCATTAGAGCCTTGGAAGGAAAAGGAATTTTACATGTTGTTGCTACTAAAAGACCCAAATAAAAATGAGTAAAATTAGAAATAAAGTTTTAATAAGATTGTCTCAATTTTTATTCCAAATCTCTAGATGTAGTTTTTGTGATACTAATCTATTTTTTAGCAGCTACACAGCATTTTTATTAAACGATTTCCTGTCTTAGAAAATATTTACTTCATGTGCAAAATAAAAACAAACAAACAAACAAATATCATAAAGCTGGAAAGGTCTCAATTTTTTGTTTATATATGGAAATCTAACTATTTTATTTTGATGTTTTATTACAATACCTTATACTGGTTGCTGAATGCTTCTATTCTCCTCTGCACATTGTGCTCCCTAGCTGGATTTTCTCTTCCATCATTAAAGACCACCTCTCACAAGGGATGAGGCTGTTGTAATCCCATTAGGAAGGAAGGAAATTATAAGCCAATAGGGAAATATTTTCGAATTCAAAATATAACTGATTTGAATTAAATATTCCATTTTCAAGTGTTTTGCCAGAAACCTTTTTTTTTTTTTTAAGACAATAAAAACAAACTATAGTCTCCATATAGCTTTGTTTTAAAGTTTTGCCAACAATGGCAAACCATCAGGCACCACAGTGTTTGTCCGTAAAAATGATTTATCTAAGTGTACGAATGCTAGAAATCCCCAAATTTAGGCACAATAAACCCAGAGAATTTCTGCAATGACAATACTGACTACTGAAATTATTACTATTATAATTTAAATCATAGTAGGTCAAACTTAATTTATTCAGGCAGAATTTGTTCTTTTTGTAGGAACATCTGTGAGAGGGACTGTTGGAAAAAGAGACAAGTATCCTATGCTTTGTTCTGATTTCTTTTACTAAACCAAATTGATTTACCTCAACTAGGTAATTTTCAGCATAGTAAATCCAGAGGGCCACTGCAGCCAGGGAATGCAAAACTCTTTGCCCTCCTCAGAAGGAAAGCAAACAGGATCTGCGAGAAAAAGAAAATGAATGCCTGAGATCCTCCAGGATAAAGCAAGCATGCCCTCTGAGTCTGTCCTATATGTTGTTAAGGTAATGCTTTCTTCACTGTAGTATTCAACGTGGGAAAAGGTGTGATACTGCAAAGGGGATGCAGAACGGTAAATTTGAAGGAATAATGTCATAATAACCCTGCTAAGATTCTTTGCCTGTGTTAGTGCTACAAACACACATGTTCTTAAAAAGATACATTTTTTTAATCTGTTGTGTTTCTTAACATATATATTGCTCGTTTCCCTCTTCCCACACACTTTGAGAGGTAGTTTCTTTCTCTTGTTTTGTTTCTCTTTCATCTGTTGGTTTTCGGGAACAAGAACTATGTGTGTGTTTTGAATTTATAGCACGGTAAGAACATATTGAATTTAAAGCCATAATCTAATGTATAGACATTCAAATCACTACAAATAATAAAAGACAGATATAAAGTGTCCTAGACTGCATAGTTCTAAATGCAAGAAATATGATTCAAGATTAAGTTGTAGTGGCATTTTGGCTGTCTCAATATAGACTAAGCAGAGATGGAACGCCTGCTCTGATCTTCATAAATTGAAGTTCAGTGCCTGTGTAGATTTTGAAATGCCATTTGCATATGCAAATAACGTTATTGTTATGTAAAGTGGACATTTATTCACTTAGCAGAGTGGAAAATGTGCGATATGCCTACGCACAATTAGCGCAAGCAACTGTGCTATCCACATACACAAAAGAAACCCTAATTACAAGAAGCAGCTACCAAGTAACTTCCAGGTCAATGCTGTACTTTCCATGCTTCAGCAGCATGCAGTCAATGACATTACTTTAACAGTTCTTTTCAGAAATTGCCAATAATCCAATAGGGGAAAGAAATTAATTTTCAGATGTAATAACAATAGCGAGATGGCAGTCATATCCCTCATACTGAGACAGGAGGAAAAGCAGAGATCGTTGAACTCAGTATTCCTGAAAATAGTTCCAAGAGCACTTGCACTCCAGCAGACCTGAGCTGCCGTCACTTCACCACCACAGACCACTCACTGTTCTCTGGCTACAGGAAATACTTCTCCAACATCTGCACATGTATAAGCTAGCAAGCAGATATGTAAGCCAATGAGACACATACTAAAATTGCTGTAATTCATCCTTCTGCTTCAGTTATTCATCCAAAAATAATTAATACATGCAGACTTTGAGCACATCATGCAGGTCAGGTTTGGCAGGGAGGCTTTGCTAAGTGAGTGAAACTACGAACAAAATCTTTTCTAGGAGAATAGAAGTTACCTCACAATGACTTTGAGTCTTTCTCATATCATCCTGTGCTGAGATGCATTTCTTTATTCTTAATTTATTTCTCTGTGGGAGGTTGAGTCTGAACCATAAGCAAAATGGTAGCCCCACCAAGAGAAAGGTAAGGAGGGAGGGAAAGTAAGTGCCATATTCAAGGAACAGAGATACTTAAACAATGACCAGAATATCTGTGAGTGAACACTGAAGGCACATTTATGATCCATGTTACTTAGTCTTATTTGACAGATTGATGATAGAATCATAGAATCATAGAATCACAGGGCTATAATATCATAGAATCATAGAATGGTTTGGGTTTGAAGGAACCTTAAAGACCATCTAGTTCCAACCCCCCTGCCACGGGCAGGGACACCCTCCACTAGACCACGTTGCCCAAAGCCTCATCCAACCTGGCCTTGAACACTTCCAGGGATGGGGCATCCACAACTTCTCTGGCCAACTTGTTCCAGTGCCTCACCACCCTCACAGTAAAGAATTTCTTCCTAACATCTAATCTAAATCGACCCTCCTTCAGCTTAAGGCCATTATCCCTTGTCCTATCACTGCATGCCCTTGTAAAAAATCCCTCTCCAGATTTCTTGTAGGCCCCATTCAGGTACTGGAAGGCTGCTATAAGGTCTCCCTGGAGCCTTCTCCAGGCTGAAGAACCTCAACTGTCTCAGCCTGTCCTCATAGGAGAGGTGCTCCAGCCCTCTGATCATCATACGGCTATCAAAGTTATCATATATAATTGCTGCCATTTTCATGGAAATAAAGAGTGTTCATAAAGTCATTTGACTCTGCTAGTCCTTCTTTACTCATAGTGAAATTGAGTAAGAACATGGTTTTAAGCTGAACAGAAGCCCCCCCTCCAAAACTATTCTTCGTGAGCACCCCTACAGGTCTATACACACTCCAGTCTTTACACTTTAGCAATAACACAGCTGTTCCCCAAATGTGTTCAACAACTGTTAGCTAATGCCATCAGTTTCATAGTGTAAATGGGTCCTAAAATAGCTGGAACATGATGTCCTTTACCATTATATCTTCCCGCCTGACTGCCAGATTGTTCTCTTTTCCTTTTTTGATGGATTAAGTAGAACCACAGCAATTTGTTGATTTGAAAACTAAGCAATCTCTTTAAACTGTCTGTGTGCTCATTCAGTGCTGTCACTGACTCTACCTGAATTCATTTTGGAGCCTGCATTACAAAAGCTTTATTCTTGAGGAATTTGCATATGCAAGCAGTGTTGATGAATCCAATAAAATAGACTCATATCATATCTAGACACACCTCTAAAGATTTACTTTTTGGCTCAGTTGCTGACATTGCCTCCCTTCACTTGTCGTCTTGCCTGTCTCTTTAGGGACATAGGTTGATTCTGCAAACATTTCACTTGTAAGGGATGTGGTTTCACAGATGCCCCTCTCGCTGGACTGTGCAGAAACGCTATCAATTACAGCACTCTTCCAAGTTTTGTCAGCAGCAACAGGGCTTTATTCAAGTATCAGTGTGATGTTTCTTGAGACCAACAAAGAAAACAGGCCCAATTCCATTGCCAGAAACCAAGAACAAATGAAATAACAAAAGACTTGATATTACAAAGACATTCTTCTCCACAACTTAAGAGCTCCCTCCTTCTCCATCGAGAGGTATGTGGATCACAGGCCAGATGTTAAGGTTTGGTTATGACACCTCTTCACTCAGAGGGCATAACTACAGTCCTGTTGCCCTTTGTCACAGAGCAAGAAGAAAAAAAAAAAACCAAACAAAAATCCCTAAAAAAACCCCAAAAAACCAAACATTTGTTACCCCAAAACCTTAGAATGGAGCAAAAGCTTGCAGTGGTACAGCAGGGAACATTAGCAAGGTCAGCTCACTCTGCCTTTTCCCCTAGTCCACCAATAGATGGTGGCAAAGACCCCCTCCAAAGCTGCCACTGGACTTGCACAGTTAACGGTTTTTATATCCCTCTAATAACCTATAAAATGGGAAAGGCAGATGCAGGCATCCCCTTTGCCACAATCGCCTATAAACATGTGAGTCGGGTTTTGTTTCTAACATACCTGTACATAATTATTCCGTTAATGCTAGTTTTCTTTATCTTCAGATATGAATGTATTTGTTTCTTCCTTTGTAAAGTTACAATAGCGATTCTCTTTAATTTCATGCAACAGAGCATAAAGAGGAAGTTCAAAGCAAGCTCTTCTAAAATAGGTTAAGAAATGATACTTGTTCCTAAGAACTCAGCATGTCTCTGTCTGAAAAAGAGGAGGAACCGGAGACGAAAGACTCACAGAAAGTGAATTCAAAATCTTGTTACAATAAGTAACATTTTGAAGAGCAGGCTGCTCTCTTCTGAATTGCCAACAGTTGAGGCAACTTCATGTCATTTCAAGAGACTCCACATAGCTGCGTGCCTCTCTTGGGCACCTGTGTCAGGCTCAACGGAGTTTTGATGGCTCAGAGGAGCCAAGTATCAGAGCCTTGTTATGCAGTATTTGGTGGTAAAATCAGCAACAATTATTTTGGTTTGATTCAAAGGCTTTTTAAGTGCCATCTTTGTGTTTCAAGAAGCTGTGCAAGAAACTTACTTCTCCCTGACTCAGGAAGAGAGCAGTGTAGGCAGAGCACTACGGGTGGCTTGTAAGTCACTAGCATAGGTGATACATAAAACAGGAGCTCTGAATATTTGCAAAGAACCCATCACAATACTGGCTGAAGTAAACCAGACATGCTGGCCAAATTACAGAGCACATAATAATATCCCGCCTATCTTAATATGACATCATTGTTTTCATGATGATATTGACCACCTCATTTCATGGTCTTGTGTAATGTTGCCAGCAAATGACTGACTGTCCCATTTCACACCAACTTTTGAGAGATGGCCAAGCTTTATTACCCTTTTATTTGAGAACAAAGACCTTTGAGGTCCTCAGGTTCAAATTTGTAAAAAAAAAAAAAAAAAGTTATTTTAGTCTCTTTGCTATCACGTTCACCTCTGAACACAACCATGCTAGTTTCTTTCACCAGATACCTTTGCAGAGCACTTCACAAGGGTTTTCTGTATTTAGATATTGCGCTTATGTGCTTTTTAGTTCTTTCCTTATTTGCAGTAACTCATATCCAAGCTAGGGATCTATGGTCAGCTTATTTGTTTAAGTACCAATCTGTCAGTATAAATAACCCATTGTGCTTCAAGCTTTCCATCTTGAAAATAAGAACAAAAAAGATATTCTCAGCTGTTCTTTCCCTAGCAAGTATAAGGAAAACTTCCCCCATAATTTGCACAGAGCATAATTGTTTAAATTTTTGTATGGAGGATCTAAACTATTTTTTCTAAATTGTAAACCTTATTTTTCCTTCTGGATTTGAAATGTAGGTGTGTAGAGAGTCCAAAAAGACATTCCTAGTGACCCATGGGACTCTTATTTCCTACCAAGAGATATAAAAAGTAGCTCTGAACCAGATATTTGTGGTGTTGGACCAGGTGAGCTCCAGAGATCACTTAAAACCTAAATTATTCTATGAATCTATGACTCTGTAATTCATTCCCCTATTAGTTTGCTTCTCTGGATTATTTGTGATAGAAGGGTTGTGTTTCTAAGAAAGAGACAGGTTCAAAACAGAGAGGATGGATAAGGAGTTCAGTTTCTCTTCTCATCCAGTCCTGAGCTGATATAAACACAGAAACTGATAAAATACTCAGGCTCCCAAAAGGCAGTGTACTGTGGGTACTAATACTTTGCTAAGAGATCATCATGCATAATGCGCAAACCTCCTAACACTCAAAGTCTAGACAGCCCCTTTTTTACCTCCGTAAACTATCCCTATCTTACTGAGTCATATACTCTTCTGAATGAGTTTTTCATCGTCTACATGAAGTGAGGTGGTATCTTCACTAATGTACAAAGCAGATGCTAAACTGTGGGTTGTGTCCTGTGCCTTAAATCATGCCATCCAGAATCAGCTTATGCTTTTCATTTCATCCATGCATTTAGCTGAGACAAGAGTATGGAAAGAATTTGCACTAGGATTTTTTTATTATTATTACTATTATTGCTATTACTACTATTATTATTAATAGAGTGAGATGGAGGGAATCCAGTTATGTTCCCAGCCACCATCTTATTTATTCTTCATTGGCTTTTACAGATATTTTGATTGTTTTCTGATGATAAAACATATTCCTGAAGGTTTCATTACTATGTAGTTTTCTACAGAGCAAAATGGGCAATAGCAGCAAAGAAAACTTCACAGTAGCCCTACCACAAAGGGACAAAATCAAGCAATGGTTCAAACAGTTTAGCAAAAAAGCTAGGTGAGAGTGTAGTGCACCGGACTGAATAGTGGTCACCCTTTTTGCCAGCGTACTTAAAAGAGATTCCTTTGGAAGTGTGGATTATGGCATTTCTTGGGCCAAATAGCACGATGGCCTGAGGGCAAGAAGTGAAAACACACCTTCAGAAGTCAAAAGGTTCCCAAACCCACCAGCTGTGCTCTAGCCACCCAGCAAAGACTATACGCAACAAAGACACATTTTAAATGTGGTTTTCCCATCCAGCAGTGTTTGCTGGGTCTAGGCTACTGCTTTGAGCTGAAAAGCTGCTTCAACATCTGCAAGCTGAATTGGGAGTAGTAGCGAGAGCACTACGGCTTGGGTTTGTGTAGGCAGGGAAAAGGGATGGTTTGTTTGTTTGTTTGAAGTCAGAGCACAGAATGGAGGGAGCAGCCTTCAGTCTGAAGAGAAATACTAGGAACTTCAGCATACTGAGTATAATTATTCCTAAAAGCTCAGCACTTGATCCAATGTCTATTTAAGTCAATGGGCGTTTTTCATTGACTAGGGGTGATAGATAAAATGGGCCATTAGTGCACTTTTTAAAAGCTCAGCTGAACAAACACATCACTAGGTAGCTCAGATCTTTTTTATAATGCCTCTCCTTCTCTCTCAAACATTGCATTTATCTCTACTCTTGTCCTTTACCGCAGCTTGTATTGTAACACTTTCACCTGCATCACACAAGGAGAAAAATTCTCGGCCTCTTTTCCTCTTAGTCAGTAACAGAGAATCTGCTCCATTACTGTCCTCATATCACTGTAGCTCTGAAGATTAAGAAATTTTATCAGGGTGTGTGAAGGTAGATTTGGGTACTTAATGCTGTATACCTAAGCTTTTGAAAAAATCACATTTTTTTCTTTAAAATTCTAATTAAACTAGTTTGTTAAAGAATTTCAGATCTCTTACTTTGAAGTACAGAAGAGTGAAACAACTGGGCAATAAGCATGGATTCGTCAAATGAGAAGTACTTTGAATTTTCCTACTCACGCTGGACATTTCCCAGAGGAGTAAAGAGAGAAAAGAAAACAACTTTAGAAAAGTCATCTGCGTTATACCAAATTGCCATTCCATTCTGCCTCCTAAAAGGGTCTTGTTAACTGATGGTAGTGTGATTTAATAGCTAAGATTAGGTAAAAGTAGATACCATGGAGAAAACACATAGCACACAGCAGTAATAAAATACAGCAGCAGGCTCTCATTTGCTGCCCACATACTGTAAACTTGTGGGTAACTCCATATGCGTTAAGCACCCTGTATTAAATTCACAGAGAAGCAGAGCCAAAAAAAAAGCCACCAGCTTTAGCTGTCTGGACCAGTAACACCTCCCACCTGCAATGGCACTTACTTCTTTGCTTTTTATTTTTTTAGTTTTCTGTTTACTTGAGATGTAGTACACTCAGTCCTAACACCATTGTCCGTATCAGGGAGCAGAGCATGGGCAGGCAGGTCAACGACAAATGCAGTTTACTCACCTTTCACTGCTGGTCTAGACTACCAAATGTGGATGTTTACCTGCTGTTTTACTTGCCATTGCACCACTGGAATAGAAATGCTCAAAACTAAGCAGTCCTGCAGCATGATTCCCTTAAACAGCTGGAATTCCTTCAAAGACAACCTTATTCTTATTAGTACACGGAAGTGGTAGGTCAACATTTCCAGAAGCATCTCAGATGCTTAAAGGTTTGCATGCTGGTGAATGTCATTTTTATTGGAAATGCAACAAGCAGTGTTTAAAAGGGAAACCTTAAAACTGAAGGATAACATCATTTCCAGAAACATTGACAATGTTGCTGAAGATGAAATGTTGGAAATGAAACATTTTCAGATAACACTGCCTTTCGGCTCCCCTGCGCTTTATGAGACAACAGTGAGTCACAGCATAACAACCTTAGTGATAGGCAACATTCTGCTGACGCAGCGGTATCATGACTCAAAAAATACACAGTATCACATGATTAGAAAATTAACAGGTGCTGGTACTGCCATGGTGTCTCTACTCGGTGCTACCTGTGTCTCTGCCCCTTTTTCCTGCCCATGTGAGCCTGACGCAGTACTGGCAGATCAGCTCCCCTGCTCCGGCAGCAGGCAACTGGAGGAACTGGGATGGCTCTGCCTCCCTGTTAGCTAGCAGCTGTCCTTCCTCTGCCCAGGATGAACGCCAGTGCTGCCACTCTTGTGAGCCTGTGAGGACCTAAAGCTCTGTGGAAGAAAGGAGAGGAGGGAGGGATCTGACACTTTTGTACGCTGTGCTGCGAGGTCCTACTCAGAGTGTGAAGCTCTCTATTGACAAGTCCCAGCTCCTCAATCTTTGTCCCCAAGCCAACTAATTCCTAGTCTGAAATCAACCGCATTGCAATAATTTGTGGCAGAATATTTTTTCTATTATCGGTATTATTATACATTCACCAGGTATTGTCCCTGCCTAAGCCACCTATGTACCTCCTATACCAGTAGCAAAGGAACAAAAATGGAGAACTCAGCCTCAGGAAGAAAGGATGTCAGCGGGGGGGGACACACGCAGCACAAAATACCCTTCTGTTATTCATGAAAGGGAACACTATTTCATTTTAAATTAAATCATGAGGCTTTCTATTTGTCTGAATCATCGCTTTTTGCTGATACCCTCACTACTCACCATGTCTAGAGTTTCTGATTTTCCATCTGGGTATTTAACAAACAACATAATTTGCCTCATAAATCTTTGTTAAGATTTTTTGAATGCTGGCTACTTCCCCGCACACAGGCACGCAAATGCACTCCCATTTCCACAGCAGAGCACCGCGTCTCACAGCAGGAGAATGAAGGGGGAAAATACCCAACAACACAAAACCCAGCTGCAGCACAGTCCTGTGAAAACGGATGTTAGGAAAGCTGATACAGATTCAACCTTCCCTTGAATTCTCAGAATGAACCCAGCTTTATTTCCCTTGTCAAGGAGCAAGGAGAATGTTTTTTTAAGGAAAAGAGATATTTGGAACTTTTCAGAGAGCTTCCACTTTCCAAAAGCCTTTCCTTGAGGGTGAGCAAGGGAGGAGGGAAGGAAGGACTTGTCAACAGGTAGTAACGAGAGGAAATCAAGGTAATACCCACTCTTACTCACAAACTACTGCAAACTATTCCAGAACTGCATGTGATTGTTCCCTTCCCGCAATCCCACTGCCCAGATTTCTTGCCATCACTTTTGAAATTAATCACAACACATTGTCCTATCACAAAAGTTAAAACTCTGTCCTTCATGTTCTTCCTCACCAAGGACAAGCAGCAGTAGCTTTCGAGGCAAAACTGTCAGTGTACACTTATAATAGTAAATAAACAAACTAAGGATTACAAGCTCCTAATGAGGTCTTTCAGGCTTTACAGATCAGGCTTCTCAAATTGCTGTTCTCTGAACAAAGGAGTCTTGCTAATCATTGGATTTGTGCTTTACAATTTTGAGAAGTTTGCAGTGCTGTTCAAATGATGTGATCTGCTTTTAGATTTTTTTCTGAAGGAGCTTAACAGGACTATCCATCCCTTCTCTTGGCCCTGCTTCAGGAAATATTTTGTCCCATAGTAAGTCAGCTCTTATTCATAAATTCACCTAAGCATGAGTTTAAAAGCATTGCACATAAATCCCAATGAGGTTTGTGTTTAAGTATACATTACCTGGAAAGTAAATTTTCCCAAACAAAGCTTTGAGAATGGACTCAATGACTGAAAAATCATTTTGTAGAATATGGGGAACTGTGCCTGCTTTGTGTTAAGTTTCCTTCCCCGAGTTCAGATGTGCTGAGGTAGCAGGTCTCTAAGATGCTGGCTAGAGAGTTGCAGAATTCTGTTTTTCGTGCTGTGCTTTGACCTCATCTGATTTAATTTACATATTTTGCTGCTTTTCAGCTTGGCCTGTCAAATTTGCTTGATATATGCCTAACTCTCTTTCTGCCTTCTCTTCCGAGGGCTTTATCACTCCTCTTTACTTCAGTGCACCTAACTCTCAACAACAGTTTGGTTCTTGTGCAGAAAAAGCTAGTTCTTTCCTTGGTCCTTCTCTTCAGTCCAGCTCTCCTCCATAGGTCGGGTGCTCCTAATTGCATGGGAGTTCGACTTTGACAAGGGGAGGCTCTTTTTACACCAACGAGCACCGCAAAGTGCGAATCAAACCAAAGGTTGTTTGACTGATAATTTAGAAAGTTAAACTGCTGAAATAAGTAGTTTATCATTAAAGTACTGAGAAAACAACTGAAGAATCACTAGAGCAACACTATAATTACACTGTCCTTCATATCCCGCCATTAGCATTTCTAGAAGTGACATAATAATAGCGTGGCTTTTTTTTTCTCTTTAGGAACTGTCAGCTCTCTTTACAGAATTCAAGTAAGTTTATAAAGAATATCAAGTTCTTAAATGGAAAATGCAAATGATGATTTCTGTGTTAGAGACATGACAGTCACATTAGTAAGCTCATGAAATTCATGGCCATATATGTTTCAAGTCAGTAGAGTAGAAGACCTTTTTCCTTTTCCTTTTTTTCCCCTATCTATTCAGGGTTCAAGAAAAAAAAGACCTAACAATCACTCTTTTGAGCTCTCCTGTTAACTGTTCAAATCAAGTATTTTTGTAGACTGCCTGTACTTCCAGGAGCACACAGAGAGCCCATCTCAGTTAATTAGAAGGAAGATTCTGATCCCAGACATCAAAAAGACTTTATGCAGGTAGCAACCAAGTTTGCAGTAAGAAACACATTTTGGGGGATGTCCCAAGAACATCCTTTAGGCTGTTGTTGCCAGCAGACAACGCTCCTTCTGCCCCATAGCAAGGAAAAGGCTGCAGTACCAGCTGTGGCTGTTGAGAACACATTTGGGCATGTATTCTCCGACCACCACATCCCTCAGGAGGTATAATTTGATTTGCATTCTAACACGTCCTAACACATTCAGAAAGAAGAAAAGAAAGTATGTGTCCCTGTGTTCCTACATTGGGGATGCTAGTGAGGCTTACTGCTGATTCTGAAGGAGAGCTGATACATTTTCAAAGCACAAACTGTCAAGAATTGTGGCTCACAACAGGACGCAAGGCGTTGGCAGCCAGTTCTGTTCTGTTGATTCTCAGTCAATCATAAGTGTTAATAAAAGAAAAATGTGTTTAGGAAAAGCGCATTTTCTGTCGAACAAGCAGCACAAGTATAATGGAGTTGAAATGAGATACTTGAATATTTTAAATCTTTTGTGGAGTATGGAAGTGAAATAAGTAGTAAAACAAATCTAAATGTGTTCTCTAATAGATTTTAATTATTGACTGCTTGAAAATAAATTATTATATTCAAAAAACTATGTGATGTTGATTAAATTGCATGAAATTATATGGTTAGGATATTTCATAGTGCTTGTGGTATAATTTGCTAGCCTTTCAAGATCATAAAATATTACAGTGAGGGCAAATATACCTCATTATAACAATTTTTGGGGAAGACAAGCATCTCACATCTGACACAGGCAGGTAGCATTTACCTGTCATATATGTACATATAAGATACTGATTTACTAAGAACAGACAGGAATGAGAGTGAGGTCCTGGGAAGATGTGAATGAGATGTGAACTGAATCTGCATTTACTAAGTTAACGCAGCACCAAGCTCATCTCATAAACTATATGAAAGTCAGCGTATACTTGTTTCAGTCTAGTACTGCTTAAATGTAGCTATACTTCTTTCATAGATCAGTTCCCTCCAGCTCAGAGCAGCAATAGAAATAACTCACAGCTGACAAAACATGCCAGCAAAATTGCTGCTGATAAAAACTTGAACTTTTGTTCTTTTTAGAAGCCTGGTCCAGAACCTGTGTAATGGAAGGTGGCCAGGGGTCCTCACTCCCCGCCAGCCAAAGGTCCTTCTTCCATAATAGAGATCACAGTGGTAAGAGATGGACTTCTGTGTAAGTTTCCTTCAGGTTGCATACAGTGCAAGAAAGGATTTGTCTATGCACCACAATTAAATCAAGTTGTGGCTCCAAAACCCTTTTCCTGTATACAACCCAAACATCCCTTTT
Organism: Grus americana; assembly: GCF_028858705.1. Taxonomy (NCBI): domain Eukaryota; kingdom Metazoa; phylum Chordata; class Aves; order Gruiformes; family Gruidae; genus Grus; species Grus americana. The sequence continues at coordinate 124,287,551 of NC_072853.1, read as the reverse complement.
ACCGTACACATGACAAAGGCTTCCAACTCAAGCTAGTTGGCTTGTAAGATGTGTGGATTAGATCAAATCAGCACAACTCAGTTGTTCACCCAGTCATTGTGCAGCATATTTTGGTGTGGCTAAGGGCTAGACTACATCAGATGGGAGGGGAACGAGTGAATATGTGGGATGTTCTGGTACTTTGTTTTCAGGTTGAAATCCCTGCAGCCTCATGATGGAGTTCTCCCAAGTGAACTAGCAAGCTTCTGCCAACTGGAGAAACTCTTCCAAAAGGACATTACATTCTTTTAATGATGAGTTAAAGCAGGGGAAGGAAAAGTTCATACAGTTGCATCTGTATGTTAGATGTCCTTTTTTAGACTTTGGCAGTCTTCCCACTGCTGTCCTACACTTTGCTGTCTCTCGCCATGACCAGTCTGTCAGATTACCTAGCTGCCCTGCAGTGCACCAGAGTCAAGCTGACCAGCTGCTAACTCACTGCTTTTAAAAGTTGGCATGTAACTCAGTGCATTCCACTGGTGGTCACACAATCCTAAAAGCTGATTATCCTACTCAGCATCACAGCAATCATGCATTGTGTCACTGCCTAGCAGTAAGCAGAGATCCCAGATTTCTCTGACACTTGATAGAAGACATTATTCTACTTTAAAAGCTGTCACTGTAGCACAAAGAGCTATGAACTATGAGTAAATAAAGGTAGGACAGGGTATTTGCCTAGGACACATCTTAGGTAATGTCAAAAAGAGGTGCATCTTTTTAAACAGCACAGGACAGTAAGAAGTCTTCTAGTTACTGTGCAAGTCCTCATCCTTACTCTGGGTTGGATATTATGGAAAACACTGAGACATTGAAGATACCAGAATCAGAACTCTCATGAGTTAGAGATGAACATCAGAATAATTCTGCTATGAAGGAGCCAAAGAATAACAGAGAAATAGAGAGAGAGAGAGAATGGCTCCCAAGCTCAACAGGGTTATGTAGGGGACCTGGCAGTACACGCTGCATTAAAGTACGTGAACGGATGATCTAAACAAAGAGAGATCCTCTGTGCCTGACAGAGGCTGCATTTTAGGCAGGTATTAGTGAAGACCCTTTCTGAACCTGTTTGGCTCTATCCCCATATTCTCACATGTGTGCTGGGAAATTCACATCAGCAGCAATTATTTTCCTTCTATTTTCAGATCCCACAGACCTCAGCTGCATTAGCACTTACCCCTCAGCTGTCCCCTTTCATTTGGCTGGCATTCAGGGCATACTCTTTCTGCACTCCAAGTGCCCTCTGAAAGGCTTCATATGACAAAGCAACAGAGGGTAAGTTGGAAACCTCAGCATCAGTGATGGATTAATGAGGCTTTGTCAAAACCTTGTATGTTCTCTTTCAAGTGCAAGGCAAAGTCCTTTGATCCTTCCTTATCTACCATGTTTATATAGAAGCACGTAGACCAAAAGAGCAAACAAGTAAATAAAATCCCTCAGGTCCACCAAAACAAGAGACCTAATTGGACAAGTTTTTCCTCCTAGGAGAATCTGAGAATAAGCAAGTAACAGATGTGTAAGATATATGGCTTAATGCAATAATGGAAGGCTCTTGCATGCCACAGGAATGAATGTAGCCTAACAGTCTAGGGAAAATGGAATTATCCTTGGTGGAATAACTGCAAATGTTATATTTTGACATATACTATGGGTATGTACACCATATATTTTATATACATATATGTTTGTTCGTTTGTTTGTTTCCTCCTTTTTACTCATTTAAGGTGTGATTTTTCAAAATTGCCTAAGTGACTTTCCCATTTTAATTTAATTGAATTCCATAATTACTGAAGATGACAGCATGAGGCCAAATGCTGCCCTTGAAATCATTGACTTCTCTGGGAATTGTGTGTATTCAGAAGACCACAGGCTTTTGCAGAGGCTGAATCTGCAAAGTCTGCGGAATTGTAGCAGCCTGGTCTGGCCTTTTGGAGTTGGCTGTCAGAGTTATGCCTGCACAAGGACTGTTGACAAAGCCTTCAATATATACACCATTCGAAAAAAAAAAATCTTTAACAGAAATAGTCCATTCTTCTCCAGACATCTGTGCTGGGATTTCCCTACCGCTTCTCTGTAGTTTGGAGTGAGTGCCATGAATTATTTTAGGATAAGTGTTCCATTGCAAACTAGCAGAACTTGATCCCTCTGTCTTTCCTGTGGCAGTGCCATTTCCAAATCCCTGCCAATCATGTTGGAGAAACACTGCCATGGGCTGTGATTGTGATAGTTCCAACAATGATCACTGAAAATTTCATTCTGACCATCCAGCCAGGTGGCTTTAACAGGTATCAGTCTGGAAGACTTTTGTGCAGAAAAAGGTGGATGCCTTGGGATAATTCCACCTGGATGAACTTTTCCTGGACTTGCTTTACTGAGATGGGAAAACCAGGTGGGAAAACTAGGTGGGAAACCATCAGCTTTTATTAGGAAAGGATAGTAATATGGTTATGGTAACAGAATCCAACAGAAGGAAAGAAACCAGCAGATTGTGCTTGTATGTGCAGGGTACCATGTATCCACTTGTTTATGCACTCCCTAACCTGCATTAGCCACCTGAACATAAACAGTTTGCATCGTAAATGTAGGTTGACCAGATTCATTTTGATAGAAGAGGGTTAGGCATTGCTGGCAGCCCTGAATGAGTGATAGCATCTCATATCACAAAGGGTGGTGATAAGCAGTTGTGGCATGAACTACTGGTAGTATCTGCTTCCTACTGCAAGCGGAACACAGCATCTCTCTATAGGCTTAAGAGCTAACCTGTTTAAAACTGGAAAATCAGCAGTAATGATTTTATACATATATATATGAAATGTCAGAGCGCAAAACTGATGCTTGATGCTCCTGTGAGCCAGTGGTATTAGAATGAAGTGCAAACCCCCAGGTTACGTTACATTCTTGTATGCCACAAAGACGGGGGAAAAGTGATTCCAGCTTCTGAAGCATCATATAATAGCATTTGTGGAGTCTGAACGGGGAACCAAATCCCAGCCTCCTTTACTCATGTGAGTAGTTTTGTGCTGAGCTATTCTTAAAATAATCATCAATTCCCGCTCAGTGCTTCCCCCCATAAATTAGTTTCTATGATGTATAACAGCCACTGAAAGAAGAATTGAACAGGGGAAATTAACTTGCTTTTCAGTAACAGAAATTTATCAAGGCCACAGTTTTTACTGGGACAAAAACAATTCATTTAAGCCTTGTCAAGATTCCTAATTAAAAATCCTCTACTCCCAATTGCAACTTACAAATACTGTGCTTAATTTGGAAGTTAATAATATTTACATGCATTTCTGCTACACTCTGCTATGGCAGCTATGACTCTAGTCTGATAACAAGAGCACTGTACCCAAGCCAGCAGTAAATGACTTCCCTCATTTCTGTGCAAAAATGAAACCTACTTTGTAGAAGGGGGATGGGGAGGTTTGAAGCTGTATTTATTGTCTGAATTTCAGCTCCATGGTATGAGATAAGAAAGATCCCTCTCTGTTAGGCTTAGGCTAATGCATCAGATATTGGAGGCCTGAAAAGCTTTGACTTTTTCTTGTGAGTCAATCTGCTCCCATCAGGCTACCCGGCTGCCTGGCAGGTCTCCATTGGTAAGTGTTTGTGGGAACGGCTTGGGTCATAGGTCACACTAATAGGAGATCAAGCCTTCAACCAACTAGCCCATGAGTAGATCTCAACTCTGGTTTCACTAGTTGTGAGTTGGGGGTTTCTTCCTTCAAAGACTTTGGTAGTGTAGACCTTCAGCATGTCCAAAGACCAATTTTTCTGTTCTAAAAGAATATGATGAAGATTATTCTGTTCTGTCATGGAAGGTTATGATTTCATAGGTAGTCATTCATAGAATCACAGAATCATTGAATGGTTTGGGTTGGAAGGGACCTTAAAGACCATCTAGTTCCAACCCCCCTGCCATGGGCAGGGACACCCTCCACTAGACCAGGTTGCCAAAAGCCTCATCCAACCTGGCCTTGAACACTTCCAGGGATGGGGCATCCACAACCTCTCTGGGCAATCTGTGCCAGTGCCTCACCACCCTCACAGTAAAGAATTTCTTCCTAACATCTAATTTAAACCTACCCTCCTTCAGCTTAAGGCCATTACCCCTTGTCCTATCACTGCATGCCCTTGTAAAAAATCCCTCACCATCTTTCCTGTAGGCCCCCTTTAAGTACCGGAAGGCCACAATTAGATCTCCCTGGAGCCTTCTCTTCTCCAGGCTGAACAACCCCAACTCTCTCAGCCTGTCCTCATAGGAGAGGTGCTCCAGCCCTTTGATCATCTTCATGGCCCTCCTCTGGACTCACTCCAACAGCTCAATGTCTTTCAAGCCTATAGCACCTTGACTGGATTTTTTAATGCAAACTACAATATGAACTTGAAAGAAAAACAACTCTCTCAATCATTATCAACACATAACAGTTCATCTTCCTCTACTTATGGAGGAATATTATAATGCAGAAATTGACATGTGACAAATTTCCAATAAATCAAAACTCAACATCTCTGTTACGTGTCTCAAAAATACTTTACTTTGAAGCAACCCACATTCTGCCCTCATTACACATCAGTAACACATTTCCCTACACCATCTCATCTCTGCCAGTTGCCTCCTTGCTTACAGTCTGTGAGACAAGAATATGCATAGCAAATCATACAGTGAGGGTCCCAAACATTTATTTTTCTGTGCACTATCAATCTCATTACCTCAATAGCCAGCATGTTGCCAGATTTCTTGAGAATATCACTTAAAAATAGACAGTATTAAGGAGAGATTTGAGAGAGAAACAGGAGGCAACTTTTCTGATATTTATAGGGAAGGGTTTTCTAATAATCAGGGCCAGGACAGGAGAAAACAAGAAGCTGTGAGTTTAAAAATTCAGACTAGATGTAATGGAGGATGTGATCCCTGGCTGATCACAAGGCCATTGTGAAGTTTGACCTAAACTATATCTTCCAATAAAACAACTGAAAATCAGACTTGACTTTCCAAATGTTTAAAAGCACTTTAAAAATGAAGCATGAAAAGGCTTCTGAAAGGAGAACTAGCCTTTCTGTTCTTAGTTTTATATGAATTGGATATAAATACATCAACAGTCAAAAAGTGACTTCAGAAATGGCAGTGTGAACATTAAAGGGAAAAAGCCTCAATACAATGATTCTGTCCTGTTTTTTAAAGCTGAATTTAAATATTATTATTTGTCCTTGAATTTTGTTGTACATCTCTCAGTTTAAGCACATTAGAAATTATTAAGAGCCAAAACCAAGTTAAAACTAGGTACCAGTAAGATAATTTTTTTAATCCTTGAAGACTGGCATACATACCAATTTATGAACTCAGAGCTGCAATGTGCAAATCACCTCACTGATGGGGAACCCTCTCGGGACCTCCCTAACTAATACTATTAATTCTCCCTTTCAGAGTCATTAAGAAACAAGATAAGAAAACTTCTCCTCATGTTGTTAGGACCTGGTCTAAAGCCACCAAAACCAGTACAAGTCTTTCCAATAGTTTCAGATCAGGCCATAAGTCCTGAGATGGCCCCCCCTCTTGAATTTCATGAACTATGATTCCTCAGCACTGGCAGCACACAATGTCACTGGCAAGGTCACATCAACCATGAAACCCAGCCAGTGGTAGCAGCCAGCCTGCCTTTGGTGACATAAGAGAAAAATCCAATGGGCTACGTGTTTTTTGCAGTTATCAGTTTGCACTCAATGCACGGGGAAAGAGAGGGAAAAGAATGAGTCTCAGAGTTCTGCCACTCTACCTGATATTCTCTTAATTACCCCTAATTATCCTACTCTCTTTAAATTTCCAATTTAAATACTGTACACCTTGTATGGCAGTTATTTTTACTTACTCAAATTATTTGATTTTTTTTTTCCTGCTCTGCAAACACAAAAGAATAGATGTCTTGGCCTTGAGCTGACATCACTTGAGTAAATAGACTGATGCTGGAAACCTACAGTTTGACCTTCTGTGTGTTCCTATGTAGTTCTTAAGGACTGTGGTGGGTTGACCCTGGCTGGAGGCCAGGTGCCCACCAGAGCCACTCTCTCACTCCCCTCATTCACTAAACAGGGGAGAAAAGGCATAACGAAATGCTTGTAGGTTGAGATAAGGACAGGGAGAGATCACTCACTAATTGTTGTCACAAGCAAAACAGACCGAACTTAGAGAGGGAATTCATCTAATTTATTACTAGGCAAAACAGAGTAGAGGAATGAGAAATAAAATCAACTCTTAAAACACCTCCCCCCACCCCTCCCATCTTCCCGGGCTCGACTTCACTCCCGGCTTCAACCTTCCCCCCCTCAGCGGCACAGGGGGACGGGGAATGGGGGTTACGGTCAGTTCATCTCACGGTGTTTCTGCCGCTTCTTCATCCTCAGGGGGAGGACTCCTCTCATCGTTCCCCTGCTCCAGCATGGGGTCCCTCTCACGGGGTGCAGACCTTCAGGAGCAAACTGCTCCAGCGTGGGGTCCCCCACGGGGTCACAAGTCCTGCCAGCAAACCTGCCCTGGCGTGGGCTCCCCTCTTCACGGGTCCACCGGTCCGGCCTGGAACTTGCTCCAGCGTGGGCTTCCCACGGGCCGCAGCCTCCTTCAGGTGCCTCCACCTGCTCCGGCGTGGGGTCCTCCACGGGCTGCAGGTGGAATCTCTACACCCCCTCATCCTTCCTCCATGGGCTGCAGGGGGACAGCCTGCTTCACCATGGTCTTCACCACGGGCTGCAGGGGGATCTCCGCTCCGGCGCCTGGAGCTCCTCCTCCCCCTCCATCTGCACTGACCTTGGTGTCTGCAGAGTTTCTTACATCTTCCCACTCCTCTCTCCGGCTGCAAAAGCTCTCCCTCTAAGTGTTTTTCTTCTTCTTAAATATGTTATCACAGAGGCACTGATTGGCTTGGCCTTGGCCAGCGGCGGGCCCGTCTTGGAGCCGGCTGGCATTGGCTCTGTCAGACACAGGGGGAGCTTCTAGCAGCTTCTCACAGCAGCCACTCCTGTAGCCCCCCTGCTACCAAAACCTTGCCACACAAACCCAACACAAGGATGTAACTTTTGTTAGATAAAGCACAGTTAGACAGTTGTTATGAAAGAAATTATAATTGACAGAAACAGCAGAACTAACTTACACAAGAGTATTTACCCAGTGACTCGCTAAAACACTCAAAGACCAAAAGCTCACAACAGTCCTCCAGTCAGCACAGTTCAAACAATCTGGAAGATGCTCTCCACCTCATAAAACTCATTCACCTCAGCCCAAAAGGGGAGCAGCACAACTCTTCCTCTGGGGATACCTGACCTTGGAGGATCTCCAGGGATGTCTGCGACCAAGATCATGCAGCCCAAACCAGCACACTTAATGCCCTACTCCTCTAAACTATTGACTGAGGTGAGCAGCTAAAGTGGAAGTAGAGACAATCCCATTTCTGCATCTTTGTAGTCTTCTATGCATTAATAATCACTCTTTCAGAGACAATAAGTATCTAAATTTCTTCATACAGATCTAATTATCACATAGTATTTGATGTGTGAATTCAGTCCGTCCTGACCTAATCCACAATCATAGGAAATGCACTTTGAAACTTAATAGTCTCACTGAATTTGTATTAATTAGGATGAGCATGAAAATAAGCAGGACTACTAACAGAAGGTTCAGAAAGTCTAGAAAGGGTTTCATTATCTGTTACAGCTATTGTAAAACATTAAATAAATAAATGCAAACATTCTTCCTACATATGACATCCCATTAAAAAGAGCTCCAAAAGTCATCACTTCCTCTTCAAGTATTGTCATGGGGCTGGTGTCACAAATTTGGCTTCTTTGGACATACAGGTTTACCTTCTTGCCAGAGATGAAAGACTTATTGATACTGAAACAGCTTTAAAAAAAAAAAAATTTGCTCAAAAAAAATATATACAAACTTGTATTTATAAAAACAGCAAAAAAATACCTAGTTACCATAAGTTTTGTGAAATAATAATACATTTTCTGCTTTCAGACTTAAACCTGTATTTAACCACTGCTCAGGAGGGCACCTAATGTAAAGAACACATTAGCCTCATTTCTATATGAAGCAGGTGGTTTCTTCCACCTTCCCTCTGAAACATCTGGTGCTGACTACAGTCAGAGACAAGTTTGTAGAGTAGATTGATATGAAGTCTAATTCAGTATGGCAAATCCTCTGGGACAAATTCCACCATAGTGTGCAAATGTACCACGACTCTGAAGTCAACAATGTTGCATAATTTATATCATTATAGATTTTCCCAGGTTGGTTGGGACTGGGTTTTGAGGTTTTGTTGCTGTTCTTTTTCCTCTTTATTGGATTTTAACAAATAAATATACACAAAATTGTGTCTTTAGCATATTAACTCCTGGATATAGTGATGGGTTTTCTATAAGGCTACTGAATTCAAACAGGGAAAAAAATCCCCTGTTTCATGAGATGGTCACATTAGTCATGTCAAGAAGTACAATGCAGTACGATAGGTAGTGATCTTATATATGCAAGTGCTTATTCTCTAGATCTAATAGCACAGTTGCTTCTTCACCAAGTGCTGACAGGTCCTGCAAACAAAGCTGATCATATTGTGCCCAGCTGTATTACTCAACATAAGAAACACTTCATCAATAAGAATGCCTTTGACCACCTGCAGCCTGCCCTGACAGTCAGTTCTTTTCCTTCCTTCATAAATGCATACAGAATTGAATTTAAATCTGAAGCAGTGATTTTTACCTGGAAACAATTTGAGAACTTGTGACCTGCACACACAGGGAAACCACAGATGGTCCAATAGGCCCTGAGAACAAAGGGAGAAATGAGAGGAATGAATAGCCTTGTCCTCATTCTCTTGTTCGCTGTCTTTTGGGAAGACACCTGTAGACTATTTGATTTCCTTCCCATTGAGAAGTGATTTATTTTTATTCATCGCCTGCTAGAAAAGGTTGTGTTCATGTTAGAATTAGCAAGTACTTTTTCCCGCCGTGGGAACTGCAATCCTGTTTCTCGCATTGCTTTAAATAATCTTCTTTTTCCAGAATTTAACAAAGCACTAATGGTCACACAACCATTCCCTCTGCAGAGCTTTGATTATGTTTATACCAGGCAAAAGTAACATCACAAAAAGTCTGTTATTCAAAGGTAAACTTAAAAAACACTGAGTTTGCATAGTTAAGCTGGTGACAGACTTCTCATACCTGATAGTAAGCCTCCATGAACACAATTGCAAGCTGTAGATACAATCAAACTACATTTTACTTTTATTTCAGGACTTAAAATAGATTCCTTCATGCATCCTGAATACAGTAAAACCCAAGTATTCATTACAATCAATAGAGTGTATTATATTGTGACCTCTCAGCTGTAGCAAGATCTTTCACCCAGCAGAAATCATTCTATGTGAAGGGACCTTGAGCACAAATTAAATGAAAGTAGACTGCAATCGAGGGAAATTATAGTCATAACTGCTGTAGAAATGAAGTCAACTCTTTCTCTGCGTGATCACAGCAAACAGTGCAGGTGCTCTCTGCCATCAGCATTGATGCAGGTGCCAAAATTCCTTCCTGCTAAAAGAGTTTTATTAAAATGCCTTTATCCTTAAGGGATGTGTCATCAGTATTACACAAAAACAAAGACAGAAACAAGTCTTGAAAATACAATGGGAGCTCAGGAACCAATTTGATCTACTAGCGCCATTATAATACAAATGAGTGTCTAATGACATATATTACACTTCAGGTGTGAATAAGAATCTATACATTGCCTGCCTAAGTGATGTGTATGGAGTTGTACAAAACACACTTAAAGGTCTCCTACCCCAAGAAAGTTGACAGAATCACATTCTAAGAAACCCACAACATATACTTATTTAGAAAATTGAATGTTTTCTTTTTCCTTCCAACTACTTCTTCAGCATAGATTTTACAGTATATAATTTTTTCTCTACAAAGCTTATAAAAGCAAGTGATAGATCCTTAAAAGTAGTAAATCATCAGAATCCAAGCTAGCTTGACAATACTCAAAAGGCTAAGAACACATAATGGAATCTGTTTGCCAACAGCCACCAATTGAAAATACAAAATATTACTACTTATGACCATATTTATCAGAGAGAACTCACTAGCTGGTATAATGTATTACAGTCAATAAAAGAGCATAGAAAGGGCAGAGATATTGTTCTTCTGAGCAGAGACACCAACTTCAGGGCTTTAAGCCTTTAAGCAGAAGATCAGGTTTAGCGGAGATGTTGAGCTCCCTAGGAGAAGCCTAGTGCCAGATTTTAGAATAAATTGGCCTTTCATGAAGGTAGAAATCTCTGAGTTTTCTAAATAAATGAATGCAAACCCCACAATTCTCTTTTAGGACTCAAAGACCTTAAATGTATATCGCTGAAGGAGCAACAGGCCACTTTACTTCAAAGACACCAGGGAATAAGGAAAAGAAAAAAAAAGAAATGTTAAGAAATGCTGGTCACAAACTATTTAAGGATACTTCCTCTTTAAAAATCTGCTTCACAAATATATCAGCTAAATGAATCCTCCTCAAAGGCTAACTCCTAGTACATGTTAACAGATTAATTTACAGTGCTGACCTCTTAAAGAGAAAAATGCAAATAGAAACAAAACATGCCATCTTAATGGAACTGCTTGCAGGACACATACCCATTTCCATCAATAACAAACAGCATGCTCTGGGGACCAGGACAGATCGATGACAGGCAAATAGTGAGAAGTCTGAACTGATCATTGCTAACATCACTTTAGGATTCCCTTCTCTTTCCATTCTGAAACTGTTAAAAGCTGAGAAGTGGGGGAAAATACCAGAGGAAGAGAAACATCTCTTTTCCCCATGAAAAAAATAAATGCACAAACATACTATCTTTTTTATTTATGGCCTCAGCTCTTTATTGAGACAGCAAATATTTGCATATATATTTTTTTTTTCCTCCATTAAAGATTTTGGAAAAATGTAATGGAAAGTCAAATTACTATTTGTCATAGTCCTGGCTAAGTCTCTTTCATAGACAATCATCAATCTGCTGTAATTGGACCCAACAGTTGCATCGCGCACATTTCCAAGCCAGCTGAATCTGGCAAGATTCCAAATACTGTCTTTACTCTGGGTCTCTCCAGCAAATTTCTGGATACAGAAATTCTGTCTGAAGCGCTCTTGAAGGGATCTTTTAGTCTAACTGCCCAGGGCCTGGAACCAGTGGTAGAACCCAACTCAACTCTGCTGTTAGGCATGTTCTCCCAGAATTACACCTAGCTGTAGCTGTTCTATAGACATTCAAAGGAATTTCCTAGAAACACATACTTTAATTTTAGCTAGTTTTAGAGCATTGCAATGTTTGGGGGGGAAAAAAAAAAACAAACCCCACACCAAACCCACAAATACTTGAACAATGTCTCACTTTGGAGCATTTGGATTCGATCTGTGTCCTTGAGGAAGGACAACACTCCACTTGCCCCTCAGCTCATTCAGCTGTCTTCTTTTTCCAGAAGTAGGTTGGACATACCTCCTTTTCTTTTATGGATATGTCTCCTTTACGGTATCAAAACACTATTCTTTTTCTTCTTCCTCTACCTGAAATTTTCCCATCTCTGCCCCCTGCCTCCCCTTCTTTATTGGCAGCTGAGCAGAGAACACATGAAAATCAGTGATTATGCTAGTAGAAACTCTTTTATTCTACCACAGTGGAAACGTTTGCTGAGACCTTGATTGGCCTCTTTCTGCTTCCCAGATGCATTCAGCACTGCTATAAAACAGATATTCTTCTCTACACTGGAGGTTACAATCATAAATGATGCTCATAAAACAAAGAAGAATTCTTGTCCTCACAGGGGCATATTCCCCACACTGTCACACTATTGCTCCTATCTTTATGTACCAGAGAATCAACAGGCTCTTTTGAAGGAGAGCTACTGTAGTGGGGTATAAATAGCTTCCCTCAGCAGAGCTCAGGCCATGTGTTATACTAACACGGCTAGGATGCCTCCAATCCCCATCTCAGCTACCCGTGGCACACCTGCGTGGTGCTGACCTGGTGCCTTCTGACCATCAAACTACTGATCCTCTTTGGTTTTGCTAATTGGCATTTATGGGAGCAGAATGTGCTTTGGACGCAATTAAAGAAGCATCTCTACCTATGGGCTTCTAATTGAAAAGAATTAAATTTGTGCTAATGTTTCCTTACGAAGGGCATTATCACATATAATAATTCATCAGTACAAAAATATAAACATGAAATTAAGGCATATGGAGCCTCTCTAACGTAATGGTCCATGAAACAGATAAGTTTACAAGGTATTGTTAAGGGTTTTCAGGCTAGAGAACACAGATTCTCCTTCTTAAAACAAGAATTCGATACTTATCCCTAGGCTCTTCGTTTGTCAATTTCCTTCACAAAGCCCTGTGTAGCTATAATGTGGGGCCGGTCTAATTTTGCAACATCTTGTAAACTGAACCTTGTCTCAAGCCGAGCTCTCCAGATCAGGTAGTGAGGTCAACTCACCGAACATGCAACCCCCCAGCTATACAATCAATCATGAAGTCCGGATTCTAGCCTGTGTGTATTTTAAATTAAACAACACTGACACTCTCTTAGCCACCTGACCCGTTGGTCCTAATAATAAATAGATCTACTCAGCCAAACTCTGCTGACACAAAGAGAACCACTTAAATAAAAATAACCCTGTCTTCCTCTTCTGATCAGTTACCACCTAATAGATTGCATCACAACTCAGAAAACCTGTAATCTTAACATCATAGTTTCTTTCCCCTCTCTACTAACAAATCTCTTTCTTAAGATTAAGAATTGTATCTTTCTTTACGAGTTACACAGAAAATTTTTGCACCCTCCATGTATTATCTTCTGAGCCATACCTTGTCATTAGCTACTTTCCGATTGCTCAATATTTGTACCGATTGCCTCCATTCCTTGCTGCTGACTCTCATGACACTTGTCATTAATTTGTTGCCTAAAGAAATAATTCTGGAAACCTTCTGAAATAACTCACTTGCTTGGTGCATAAAATTAGGCACTTCTTCAATAAAGGATGCAGGTTCATCAAACAGCCAAGTTCTAAACAGAATTACTTGAATCTTGATTTGATGCCTTTAGGCACTAGGCTGTCATGTAAAGGAATCATTAATAAAGCAAGTATAATTTGTACACCTAGAACAATTCACTCTTCAGCTGGGAAAAAAGCATACTGAATCATTTGAGCTAAATTCCCAAGAATCCCTGGGAAAAAGGCCAAGTAACAAAAAATCCATTTCAGCACAAGACCAAAGAAAGCAAAGTAGAACAGGTTTTTGATCTTATCCTCTAGACAACTGTTGACCTACAGCAAAACAAATTATAACCACTTCTAACTAATCACATGGCTGTCTTTTTCACTCTTACTCTTTATTTATCTATGCAGATATAAGGAGTTGACAGAATACTGGATTCCTTACTACGGTCACCTTATCCCACAACTTCAGAAAGAATAAGAAAGTATTATTTTCATATGCAATCAGCAAAGCGATACTATCTGGGAATAAACATTCTTCACCTCAGGACAGGAGAAATCTCACGCTACCTTCTCCATACTAGAATTAGTAAATTACTTCAGCTATCTGAGAAGCTTTGCTAGCTGACTGCTAAAGGGCAGTTTGCATTTTGCTTAAACAGAGTACAAACTTATTAAGCAGTTTACTTAGATTATCTGTAACGTTAACAGGCTACCAAGGAAATGCACTAATATGTCAAGTATGTCAGTCTGGGGGGTGGGATATAGGAGGTGTCAGAGAGAGAGAAATTACATATATTTATATATTAATATCTATTCATCTCAAGAAGCTGTTGATAGGATTCTGTTAATATGTCAACATTTTGACTTGGAATGAGTTTCAGCCTGATCTCTCTCCTGAAGCGCTGGGTTGTTTCTGGGGAATAGGAAGAACAGGCCTATAAAATTCCTTCCAGGCTGAACAGCAAAAACAGCAAAACCAGCAGCTGCAGGAGGTATGAGTGGCTTTTTGGCAGAAAGGCATCCTGTCATGCATCAGATCCATACTCATTAGTATTAGTGAGCATTGCTGCAGTCAAAATTAACTATTACGCACAGGACTCAAGGATAATTTAGCCTCAAACAATGAGAAAGCATATGTATTTTAACATTAGAAGTAATGGTGGCATCAGCTCAGCTGCACACTTAATTCTTTTGAACAGAATTCAAATCTAACCCCATGCAGAATGCCTTCCTGTTACTCTAGTTGAAGACTTCCAGAATATTAAATAGAAAACAATCTTGTAATGGGACAAAATAAAGAAAAAACAGGTGTGAAGAAAAAAAATGTCATTATTTGCACCTAATTCTGCACAATACTGAGGACATGCTGAACATTAAGCATTAAGCATTACTAAGCATTAAGAGGTCTCATTACCATTCAGGTAGCATCTAACAGAATCAGGCCTTTCACAAGGAGATAGTACCTACAGATAAGGTCACAGCAACATTTTTCATCAGTACATCTCAAAGCACCACATGAAAGAGGCTATTGTTATGCCCATTTTACAGATAAGGAAATTGAGGCAAAAAAGCTGTGAAGTACCTTCATCAAGACTTGACAAGCTACTATTAGACCTAAAAATAGAATCCAGTTCTCTTAAATACTCATCTCGTCTAGTCAGGAGCTTCCCAGGAGAAAAAGGAGACAGTTGTTCTTGAACAATGATAAAGAAATGACTTTTCAGAGGTGCAGCCAGTGAGGGAGAAAGACACTTGAAGCCTACAGAAGAAAAATGCACATATTTTTTCCCTTTTTATAGCCAACACAATCACCGGATCAATAAGCAGCCTCGAGTGCTAAAGACTACATTTCTTGGCCTGGTGTCAGATGGCATCCCAGACAAACAAATCCAACTGCCCTCAGAGGGTTGCTCTGAACTGAGTGGGATTCCCTTCAGGCAGAAAAGTTGCACGCACAGGACAACTTATAGGATCAAGATATAATAGCATGATGAATTATTAATTTAAAAATGTTTAAAATTGCAACATCCCTTTAAAGGTAAGCTATTTCCTACATAGTCTTGACAGTACTCTCATTAAATGCTAATAGATTAGTCTGTAATAAACAGAAGCTTAAAAATAAATCACATTTATATGCCTTGGGATGTCATGAGTAACAGTGTTTTGCAACTTAGGAGCGCAGAGAATTTTTTTTTATGATGCATTGATATCTCCTTGGCATTGAACAACACTTCGTAATATCTTACATTATAATTTTATTTCTTTTGTACCAAAATTTGTAATTGTTCTATAAATTTCAAATGTTAATTGTATAATTGTCCTTTATGAGGATACAAGAAAGTCTCTTCATTTTCACCTTTTTTTATACATGCAGAGCAATCACTCCCTTGCGTGCCATAACAATGACAAACATGAGGTATTTTTTCTTCTGAGTTAAAATTAATATACCACTCCCCTCATTAGAAATGTAAATATTTGGGCTGAAGAGAAGAACTGTAACTAAGCAATGTTTTCAGAAGGTCACATTTCTCATGACCTACTGTCTAATCCTTTTCTAGGTGTACACATCATAATCTACTCTCAGCAAAGCTGCTGGTAATGCTGAGGTAACAGTTAATTAAATATTTTGTTCTAAGGCACTTTGAAATCCTACGATCAAAGGCACCATGCAATTTCAAATATTATTACCTCCAAAATCACTGTTATCGGCTACTAATAAATTACATTAACATAGACTGCAGTCCTATCAATGCAAACAAACTTGAATTTCGGAGGAGTCCTAAAATGAGATTCTGGTGTTGGGACAGAGGTAGGTGACTCAGCCATTAAAAACGCAGCACTGTCTCAGCTTTTTTTCCTTTGCAGCAAAACCTTGGAGCCATACTATAGGGTACATCTCAATCCTGACACAAAAAACCAAAGAAGTCAACCACTGTTTATCACTGCTATTCACACGGTTCCAAGCTCATCATAGCCACTTCCTAGGGAAACCACATGATGTCTGCACATTTGCAGTATTCGAGCTGGAAATAATAGCAGGGCAAAATAAAAGGTTTTACATAAGTTTTATATTTGGAAATACCAAGGGAAAGAAAACAAGATGAGAACCAAGCTATTTACTTAGGTACAAAAGGATGTGTATAGAGATCCATTTTTAGCAATGAGGTAAGTTACTAATGTTGGTTGTGTAAAAAAGCAGACAAGCATTCCATGCAAGCTCTGCGGTTTAGTCGCAATGTTGGGTTTAATCTAACAATTATTAATTACCTGATTTAATTATTAGTAGTCGCTTTGTATGGAGGACTACAACACAAACATGAACCAGAAGACTTAATTTCCTCTTTCTTTACATCTGTAGGTCCTAATTCTGTCTACTGTGGGATTTTACACAACGGTGACACAAGTGTTATTATTGCTAGCTATGACAATATGGGGATCAAATTACTTGTTTTATTTGCTCATCTAGATTTTAAAAACTGGCAAAACACAAGTTTAATACTATCAAATTAGTTACATCAATGCAAACTCCTAGAGGTATGTGCACACACACACAAATTACTGTGACGTAAAGCAAGGAATGTATTTAGAGATATCGTAGACTGATAGAATGATTAAAACGGTGTAGCTTAATTTGGGTATGTGCATGTCAACAGAAGAAAATAGCTTCTACTTAATTTAGGCTAACATTTTAAAGGAATTTACTCAGGTAGACAAAATAAGGTGTCTGGAAACTCTCAGAAATTGCCACACAGACTAATTACAATAAGGTAACAGGCTACTGTGTATCAGCTGATGCATGGCCATGGTCCATGTCAGTTTTCTTAGCCTGCAACAAGTAGTGAGATAACCAAAGTCAGCTTAGCCATCTTTCTATGAAACCTAAACTAATTAAATAATTTGGACAGATGCGCAGTCACTGTAGATCAGCTGATATGCGATATCTTGTCAAGGCATTGCATTGGATGAAGAATGTGAGAACAGAATAAAATTGGTCTAACTTCTGTACGAGAAAAATAACTAAATGACCAAACTAAAATGGGATAAACTGTATTTTGTTCCAGTCGCTGCATTTTTCAGGGATCTATGTCAGCCTAAACTAACTGGTAGTGGTGCCAATTTTCTTTATCTAGATGGAAACACACAGAGCCGCCAATAAAATGTAGTATTAGTTTAACTAAGTGCACATTTAAAATGACTAAATGTAACTCAGTTCAAAACACTACGTTTAAAGTAGGTTTATTTTCATTTGCTTTAATTTGATTAGGAATGGGCTTAAATTAAACTAATATAGTCTTAAATCAGAATGCTGTATGAGAATACCACAACTATGCAGTTTTTTAACCTATAAAGTTGTTTAAAAATGCTTTCTAACCTCGTCAGACAGGCCAAAATTAATACTGGTAAAGGTAGTAGAAGGTCCAATTAAGACCTCCATTTTTTGCCAAGAAACTCTCAATTCTGGTAGTCTTTTGCATCTGAGTATGACCCAAAGGTGGAAATATTTGCATATGTAAGGTTATTATAAATATCTGATTTATTCCTGGTTGAAATTTAATCCTACTTGAGGAAATACTGTCAGGTAACCCAGAAAGAGTTAATTATTATGCTTAGAATAAATGAAATATTTCTACAGCTTTAGCAATCTAAATTAAAAATGTAAAACCTTTTGCTCCTCAGACTCAAGGACTACAGCTAATTAGACTGAATCATAATGCTCCCTTAAAACCAATACATATTAAAAGAAGAGTATTTAAAAGACTAGAGAAAACAACATAAAGAAAAAGTAACGAAATTAGTAAATTCTTCATGATTCTGCAAATCAGTATCAAAGGGTTTACTGTCATCATCTTTTAACATCAAACTGTATAAAAGAGAATTTCTCTACATGTTTTGAAGCAGGAACATTTCAAAAAAGATTTACTGGGTATATTGCTTTGGATGGAAGTGCCAAAATACACAGAAAAAATATTACTGTCCAAGATGTCCAATCTCATTTCTAAATAAAAGAAGTAATAGCCTGAGTTTCATCCATTACAGGAATACCAATGGTTTGAGAATCACTCACACTAAAACGACAGAGCAAAACATCTCAGCACACACAGGAACAAACAAGACCTTGATCCAGGAAACTGCTCCCTGCTGAGACTCCTTGAGATCAATTACACTCAGGACTGACATGGGACATGGTTTATTCAGAGCAGATTGCAAGACTGAGGTCAAAAATCTAAAAGAAAACTTTAACAGAAATTCCTCTCACTGCAAGAAAAAGCCCCTTCTGCGTTTTTCAATTTTCCATCTTTTGTTGTTCCTTCTATTAAATTTTAATATTATATCTTATTGTAAGATATTGGGAAGGCCAAGGTTTATTTTATTCTTAACATTTTTCACTAGTAAAAGGGGATATTACCAATTTAAAAAAAAAAACATTTAAAATAAATAATTTCAGATATACTACTAATACTCACTGATGACTTCGTGGGTGGCCAAAATGTTTCTAAAGGGCTAAGAAATTTTAAGGGCAGGTGTTCCCCAAAAGTCAGTCCACAAATTCCTCTTCTCTCCCAAAGGCAAACTTCCAGGTATCTCTTATTTTCATTTAAAAATTTCTCAGCTGTTCCTTGTGGGTATAGGTAAACTGGTGGTGATGGAGAAAGGTCATTCTGAGCTGTTATGATTCAAGTGCTGGCATGGGTTCTAAAATAAAGCAACATTCTCAGTGCTATAATAAAGGCTGATCCTCCAACACGTTTGGTTTTACTATTGAAACTATTGCTGAGGTACAGCGTTAGCTATTCTCAGCAATTCATACTAACCTTGGAAAATTTGCAGAGAAAATTGAGAAGTGTTCCACTCTACTTAAATATGCACAGTATATCTACAGATTCAATCCATTAGCTTAATAAAATTGCATTTATTAAAAAAAAAAAAAATTGATTCACCATGGAGCTTGTATGCTCTTCCTATTTTCACTGCATTAAGTGAAATGCAAAAGGCAGACACTTATCCCAGCAGGGAATAGCACTGAGATATTTCATGGCTATGTAAAGTTTTAAATCAAAGGAGACCATCAGATCATCCCATCCGCTTCAGGTACATCATAATCCGTTATGTCTCATCTAGTCACCACTGCACTGAGCCTCCTCTAACTTGTGTTTGTTGAATGCCTGTCTACCAAAGTAGACACCTGGGGGTTTTGCTTCAGTCATTACTGGTTAAACTGCAGTCTCTGTGGCCCCTGCTGCAGCTGCAAATGAACCCAAAGCAAACAAAGCGGCACGGTTTTGTGTGGCACTCTCTGCCAGGGCACTTCACACACATCGCAACTCCTTCGGTTTACATGTGAAGACAAGGCTGATGTAAGGGTGCTCAGATCCTTCACAGTTCATGGCACCTGAGGACTCTGACAGCAGGAGTGGCAGGTATGTCATGGTGTAGTGACAAAATCTGAAAAGACAGCTATTGTCCCTCCAGTACGTGCTGGTGCCATTCTGAGTGACTGGCCATGACTCTTTCCTGAAAGACAGGTGTGAGATGTTCCAGGACTATTGGTTCAAAAATGACTGATACAACCCTAGCATCTGATCGGGCAGGAATAACTACAGAACAGGTTTTTACAGATATCAAAGGGTTCCTTCACAGCTACGCAGATCTTTGAAACTAGGACACTTGTAAAGACATTTATCTGTACTATATAGCTCCAGCACAACTAAGACTAGCAGCTGGCTTCAGGTAAATGTGGGCAATACTTCACCGTCTCCTCTTCCTCTGTCATTTGGCCCTTAGCTTTGATAGTGCACTTGTTCAATTTGAAATTTCCTGCCTCACTGACACAACTGAAGCCTGGATTAGGGTGTATATTAACATACATGAAGGCCTTTGAAGACAGCTACTGCCTTTTCCAATGTGTTTAGCAACTGACGTAACCATGACCAGCATGACAACGAAGGTTAGACCCATGCAGAGGAGTGTGTTCATGAACAGTAGGTGAAAATGGATCAATACGATCATGGCTGTCAAAACCAAAGTCAGTCAAAGGATTTCTGAAGAAGTGGGAAGGAATTTAATGAAGGGGTGTAGCCACTCCATCTTTATATTCTTGAATGAGAACATGAGGAGACACAGCAGGGGCATACTCACCAAGTGTGAAAGAAGTGAATCTCCCACAGGGCCCAAGGAATGGAGAAGCCCTGATGCTGAATTAAAAAGAGAGGGAAAAGCACGGATGTCTGGATAAAGAGTCCCGCATGATTCCTTCAAGTGAGTGCAGTCGAATTGTGCTGTGCCACAGAGGAAAAAGAGAACTGCGCTTAAGTCTTCCAGTAGTGGGGCAGAAAAAACAATGAAGAAGAACCACCTGTTTCCTTAACAGTTTCACTTTCTAGTTCTCATCTGCAACACCGCGACTATACTACCTGCAATCACAATAAGGGGACTTCTCTTCCTCTTTTTTTTTTCTCCTGTAGTCAGTCATTTCTGCCTTTCCCTGAGGTGCCACTGAATTCTAAACCTCAAGGAAGAATTTAGCCAGTGAGTGGATAGGAGTGTAAAGGTAAGAAGGGGGAAGAGAAGGCAAACAAGCAGGTAAATGTCAAACCAAACAAACTATAACACCAATATCAAAGCAGCAAAAGCCACAAAGGCCGAGAACCTGAGGCTGATGTGATTTACTTTGATGCCTTAGGACATTCAGTTCCACATAATCCACTGTCAAAGTCAATTATAAATATTACAGGATCTGCTGTTGGAACTGATCCAATCCATTCAGAAGAAAACATCAAATGTTGCCTGTAAGGTACGTGAGCACTTAATGACAACGATTTATACCAAGATACAATCAAAATGAACAAGCTGTATAAAAGAGCAAACCAAAGCTAGGTTGCTTGTGTGTCTCTGTTTTTTAATATCTTCACTTGATTTCTCAAGGGATTATTTTAAACTAATTTCTTCAAACATAACAGCATTAGGAAACAAAGGACCAAATATTTTTTTTAACACTGGCCCATAAAGTTACTTTCCCAAGTCTGTGTTAATCTACCAAAATAGACATAATTTTTAGATTTTTAAAACACTCAGAGCCTAGCACCTTCTGCTGAAATCAGTAACACCATCTATCTCTCAGCACATGACTTTACCACTACTGAGAGGATGATCCACTCTTGAATGTGACGAAGTAGTGCTATTTGAAGAAGGAAACTGTGCTGGTAGGCATAGGGAAATGCTTTGAAGAGTTTGAAATCAGAGTACAATCTCTTTTCATCAAAGATATACAGGCACAGCTGTTTGTTTAAAACCGGAACTGCTCCCCAGATCTTTCCCTAGTTTTAGGGCAGAGGAGTAATGATTTTTACTATACCTGCTTGGCTAAGAAACACCAGACTGTTCTGGCAAAAGAGGGCCTTGGCAACATTTATTTCTGTCTTTGCCCTTTCTTGTCTTGTGTACAATTGCCATGTACTTCAACACAAAGCCTCTAACACTGGAAATTCCAGCTGGCACCAAGCAGAGCAACATGTGCCCTCAGAAACACATGCTGCTGTGAGCACATCAAATCTATTCTCCTCACTTTCAAGTGGCTTCTCAACAGGCAACAAATGAAGTTCTAGTTCTACCAGATGGCAGGGTGTCTAAAAGATCAACAAAACCTCCAAAATTAACATTAGGATCAACATAATCCCATGGCCCAAGCCTGCACTATGAGAGAAGTCCAAACCTCACCTCATAAGTACAGGCTGACTTTCTCTTACCTTCTCTTCTTCTAGCATTAACACACAACAGTAGGAATAGTGTATATTTTAACCTTAAATTCCATCGCACATATTCTTCCTTTTAAGAAACTGCGGAGTGGGCAGCAGTGTCAGGCAGTCAATATCCTGCCATGTGACGAGGAATATAAAGACCATACCAAGTGGTGACATGGGTGGGAAAGGACTAGTGGATTGCTTAGCACACCCTCATCTAGTATATAAACTCGAGGTAAGCAAAATCGCTAGGAGGTGCATAGAAGTGCATTCATCACTAAGAAGAATCACGCAATCCTGCTGTAAAATCATAAAGTAAGAGAGGAAACTGGATCAGATTTTCATTTTTAACTTCCAACATTTCATCAAGCCAGGTCTGGACAATTATGACACACTGATGCACTTGTAACTTGTGGGAAGCAAGCTGGTTTACTGGATACACTTTGCTAGCAGATAAACCGCTATGGCACAGGCAGGCCCAGGGAAAACAAAGCCTACAAGAGCAGAAAGAATCCTCTAAAGTGATATTCCAAGTGACTGTGGATATCCTTTACGGAGGAAAATCGTACTTCTACTGTTCCTCTCGAAAACAGATGCAAGATTTTTTCCAGGCCTGTTCATTTGACTCCTCCTGACTATGTTAACAACTTATTCCTATATTTCTCACTTCTTTTTAATAAGAAGGATTCCACTGAAAATTGTGGATAGCACAGGAGACTAGTTTTAGTTCACCTTTTTAGCACAGTAAAAATCTTTCTACACTATATAATTTCATTTGCTACAATGAATCATTATAAAGTCAGCTGAAGTGCAAGATAACATATCTTAAGAACCTTCAAAGAAAAAAAAATATAACGGTATCTACCTAATTATACATCAAAGAGTACTTTAGGAATAAATTCTGTTACCTGCAATGTTAGAATTTTTTTAGTGCTCTACTTTAGTAATAATATAAGAACAGTGCTGCTTGAATTAACCACAGATTTCTGCATAACTGCACTCAGATATCAGGGGTGTCCAAATGTCCTTTTACATGTCCAGTCTATTGTTGTCATTAGAGATTCTCATTCCATATTTCCCACAAAAATATTCAATTCTTAATGCAGAAGTACTTTCACTGTGGTCCTTTTTAATAACTTCTGTCTTGTCACAGTTCAGCATAATATTTTATAAAGCTTCTTTTTGAGTTAAAGGGCATGAAGTTCCAATAATACAAGTAATATATATTGCATTTGTATTTCAGTTTTCAATTATTTTCACGTTTCTATTATCAGTTTCTCCACAAAAATGT
Source organism: Grus americana (assembly GCF_028858705.1). Taxonomy (NCBI): domain Eukaryota; kingdom Metazoa; phylum Chordata; class Aves; order Gruiformes; family Gruidae; genus Grus; species Grus americana. The sequence continues at coordinate 124,264,451 of NC_072853.1, read as the reverse complement.
TTACATGGGGGCAGTCTCATTTTGCACACAAGAATACATCTAATTCTGACATCCATCTGGTATGCTGTCTGGAAATCTTTTTTATTATATTTGTCACAGTATATTTAGAGGTAAACTTACTCTGTGACATTTCAAGATATAACAGCATCTTCTCATGCACACTAACAAAAATCCTAACAATCTCCTATACTGTGTTGAAAAACTGCCCTAAATTATAGATACGATGTTTTTCAGGGTACTTTGAATCTGCATGTTATTTAGCATCTAAAACATTTAATCAAAGTTGATCAGAGTTGAGGTTGGAAGGAACCTCTGGAGATCAACTTGTCCAAACCCCTTGTTCAAGCAGGGACACCTACAGTCAGTTGCCCAGAACCATATCCAGACAGTTTTTGAGTATCTACAAGATGGGAGACTCCACAATCTCCCTGGGCAACCTGCGCTAGTGCTCAGCCATCCTCACAGTGAAAATGCTTTTCCTGATGTTCAGAGGGAACCTCCCACATTTCAGTTTGTGCCCATTGGTGTCCAGTCACTGGGCACCACTGGAAAGAGCTTGGGTCTGTCTTCTTTGCAACCTCCCTTCAGGTATTTATACATATTGGTCAGGTCCCTCCAAGCTTTCTTTTCTCTAGGCTGAGCAGTCCCAGCTCTCTCAGTCAGCCTTTCCTCATAGGAGAGATGCTCCAGTCCCTTAGTAATTTTCATGCCTCTTTGTTGGACAATCCAGTACATCCATGTCTCTCTTGTACTGGGGAGCCCAGAACTGGACACAGCACTCCAGGTGTGGCCTCACCAGTGCAGAACAGAGGGGAAGAATCACCTCCCTTGACCTGCTGGTGATGCTTTGCCTAATGCAGCCCAACAACACACTAGCCTTTTTTTGCTACAAAGACACATTGCTGGCTCATGTTCAACTTGGTGTCCATCAGGACCCCCAGGTCTTTTTCTGCCAAGCTGCCTTCCAGATGGATGGCCCTCAGCATTTATTGGTGCAGGGGGTTGTTCCTCCTCAGGCTCAGCATGAGCCAGCAATGTGCCCTTGCAGCAAAAAAGGACAACAGTTTCTTGGGCTGGATTACAAAGAGTGTTGCGAACAAGTCAAGGGACATATATAAATACCTGAAGGGACAGTATTGACCCTTGGGGTGCATCGCTTGTTACTGGCCTCCAACTAGACTTTGTGCCACTGATCACAACCCTCTGGGCTCAGCTGTTCACTCAGTTTTCAATCCCCCTCACTGTCTGTTCATTTAGCTCATACTTCAGCTTTTCTGTGAGCATCTTTTGGGAGGCAGTGTTGAATGCCTCAATGAAGTCAAGGTATACAATATCCACTGCTCTTAAGTTTACCAGAACCATGATTTCATCTCATATTCTTTTATTGTTCATTAATATATCAACACTCCTGATGTGCTCCAGTTAACGTTTTTAAAAGAGAGTAGGTCAGACATTCAGGATTCACCAGTAGGTCAATTGCCTCTGAAATCAGTGATACATTGCTGCTTCCCTGTTAGACCAGGAACGAACCTTTAATACTGGGAAGAGGAAGCAAGAAAAACACAGGAGCAACCAAGTTCATGTTTTCTTTTTTATTTTTTTTATCCTTTTTTCTTTATAAATTCACTTCTTTGGGGTATCCTTGGGGACATCTCTATGAGATGTCTGAAAGAACAGAGAAAGACAGACTGGTAATTGGGATGGAAGAATGTCCTACACCCAGCAGTCCTTAAAAAAAAGAAACAGAAGAGCAGGACATGAAAAGCTGGAATCACTAATACAACAAAAGAAGGAGTGGTGACACAATAAAAGACTATTCAGAGGCAGCAGGTTCCAATGCTCCTCAGTTTTGATTAAACCCCAGAGCAGGCTTATCTTGTGTACTGAATGAACCAAGGGGTCCTTTGGAAAAAAATGGGAAAGCCTTGGTGGCAGAGAACTAATTAAAAACTAATAGCAATCATATACCAAATGAGAAGTCATTAAGAACAACTTAAAACTGTAGATTCCTTACACATTTTACCCCAGTGTACTTTCTTTCAAACAAACAAACATGATATTCTAATTCAGATCTGTTTCCAAATGATTCACCTTTTTACATGCAACATCCAAAATCATTTAAATTATCTTCCTTAAAAATAAGAGTAAAATTCCTTCTCCTTTTAAGATGTTAATTCTCAGAGCAGAGGTGTCATAGGAGACAATTATGAAATCTCAAAGTAAAATTCATCTTTCAAAGGGTAAAAAGTAGTACAGTTACATAATTTAAAAGGTAGAGTAATAAAATAGTAATAACGCTGGCAACTTCTTTCTAAAGATCTTTGAAATCTGTACAAACATTGATGTAGATGTAAGTATAATTTATCCGGAAATTAGGAAATAGTTTCATTTCAGAGATGAATAAAGGCACACCAAGGTTAACTAATTAGCTCAGAGTCACTCAGGTATATCATGGAATCAAAAAGGAGGATTCAGAACTGCTGTGCTTGGCCACCGTTTTAAAAATATAACTGAAAACTGCTCCAAAGTCATATGCCTACTTCCTAGATTACATTCCATTCAGGAGTACTATCTATCCAGAAAATAGATCACTTTGTGCCTTACATTAGCAAACAAAAGAAGTTACAAATCTGCTAGTACAGTACCTCAGTAAAGAAACATGTATAGCCTACAGTATGGAACAAATGAAAAGGCAAAGTTCTGAAGATGTTTTGTCATTTTCTTACCTGCTTTTATTACTGCACACAAATGAGAACAAGGTTGTGTGGAAAGACTAAATGATTAGAAGAAATGCAAAACAGAATCACCTGGATAAAATTAAATTCTAGTATAAAAATGTGACTGATAATGAAGTGGGAGGAAGAAGGTGCATGCTTACATGCGCTCATTTTTTATCAGTGCATGACTGAATCTATTCTACAGCATTACATACCAAGGTGAGAAATAATCAGATTCTATCCCACATCTATTTCCTCTAAAAATGTGCTAATGTATACACAGGGCAATAATGCAACACAATCAGTAACATCCTAGACTGGCTTCTCTAAAGGGGAAACATAAAGAGTGTAATTCACTGGCATTATAGTGAGATATTTCAATAGAGACACAAGAGAAATCAAATAAAAAATGAAAAGTGAAACTCTTCCTTGATATGGTATTAGTCACTGTCTTTATCTTTAAAATGGGTGATAAGGGATGAAGCACACCTCGTGTTGGTTAATATCCTGTTTGTTACCATTATACTGAATTTAGCAGTCCATTTAACAATCAGAGAATTTTAATCTCATTTGAATGTGACTCCAAAACCTAACATGGCATTTGTATGAGTCCAATCTGTTGCTGAAGAAGCACTGCTTATTCAGGTAACATCTGTGTGGAAGTAGCTTTAAATTTACAATTCTGTTATTTCCAAAATGTCACCTATTTCTAAGTAACAAGAAGAATAGCACCTCCACGTGGTTGTACAACTTTGCCCAATTACAAAACCAAAACACAGTGGAAAAGATAAGACAATCTGAACATTGAATATCCCAGGACAATTCAGATCCTATAATACGAATGTGTTCTACCTACCATCAACCAACCTACCTACCATTCTTACATATCAAGCATCCTGGTTGCTATTTTGTATTGCAATATGGCTAGATAGTATCAGAATGATTCAGTGGAAAATATTTTGATTTGTTTTAATAGTAATGTAAAGTTTTGACAGAACTCATACACCAAAGCCAAAAGGGTCTGTATTTTTAAAACCTGTATCAGATTTTCATTTGCATTAGTGTCAGTCTGTTAATCTTTACATCAATTCTTCATTTAAGCAACACATGTAGAAGATTAACACACCCACATACATTCCTTTGCTATCATTTTTGCCATTCACCTAACCAAAAAGACAGATCCTGATGTGCACTGTAGTTGGAATTGTATGGATCTTAACAGATCCAGAAGCGCATTTTGATGGCCAGGTAATAAGGAATTAGGAAACAGAGCTATAAAAGCTATCAATGTAGAAATTTGCAAATGGAGAGGTTTCATTAAGGCTTTATCTGGAGCTGTGTGATTTTTTAATTTTGTTTTAGAGGAGGAAAATTTTTATCTTAAAAAAAATGAACACTGATTCAAGGTGCATTTTTAAAAGTCCAACACATGAAAGATTTTCCTTAGTGTGTTCTAAATGCTGTACAGATTCTCAGTCATCCTGTATTTTCTCTTCTTTATTCCTCAGCAGAACACTGTCAAGGCAAGTCATATCAAGGCACCTGCACAGAAAAAATGACCATGTATATTCAGAAAATATTAATAAATTTTCTAATCTTGATATATACAAGGCTGCGATAGATTTTTTCACTTTTTGCACACATAATTGCAATTTATTTTAAAAAATCCAACATCTTTCCATCTTGTGACAGCAAAGCCTCTCACATCTTTTGAGTAAAATCTTAAAAGGATGTCTCACTGTATTCCTTTTCATTAGCAGTCCATAATGCTAAAGCAAGAATATTCTCATTTCATTACAAATGCAAAATAATTTGCATCATCTGGGACTCAAAAACCACACAACCTACTAGAGAAAAATCAAATGAGAAAAAGGAAAATAGGAAATAACTTCTGTATCAGACAAGGAGACTAAATTAAGTAATCTTTAGAAACAGGAACGAACCGAGTGTTTTACTTAAGATCTCATCTTTACTTAAGATCTATTTTCTGAGCAAGTTACAAGATCATTAATTGACACAATATTCAAAGGCCAGAGTTTTGAAAGAGAAGCATGCAAGAGCAAGCACCTCCCAGTCAACATCCTGCCAAAGCAGGCGATACATCTTTTGCTATAGCTTACAACTCTATAGAGCTGATAACTAAACCAACTTATCCCCCTGATCTGTCAGTCTTTCATATCTCAGATAAGTGCCATCAACTGCATCATGATAGAAGGGCTGAGTCTTTCTCTCTGTTTCTGCACCTGGAAAGCTTTCACCCAGAAGACATTTCATGACAACGAGTATATTTCTGCAGGAAGTTTTAGTTTTATTAAGTGACCATTTTTTTTGCAAAAGAATGTTTCATCAGAAAATTCATTATTTGAATTCTTGAGCATAGTCATGGCAATTAATATATTTTTCTGATACCATTTTTCATTAGTTTCTTTCCACACAGAGATTTTAATATAGTTCTAATAAAATAGTCATCCAAGACAGACAGAAAGACAGACACTTCAAGGAATATTAAAACTGCCTATCACAGTGCACAAAGAGAACTTAGGAGCCTACTAAGGAATCTATATTCAGGAGTAATCAATCATTCACAGTCTGTAAGACTTGGCTGTACCTGGAGAGTTAGGAGCAGTAGTTAATTTGGTCATCTGCAGTCCCAAAACAGACTTCTCAGTTTTCTGAGTAGGCTGCACAGAAAAACAAGTCTGGCAGCCTTGGACAGTATGCACTGAATCTGTCATAACTTTCTCATTGTTAGAGGTCTACAATATGCCTTCAAATTTTTTTTTTTTTTTCCGCCTAATCAGAATGGCTAAGACTATAACGTTAATAAAAGAGCCCAGAGACTGTTCTCTGGCTTTAAGGCCATGTGGCAGATGCACACCACGTAGCATTTGACCCTCAGTCCCTATGGGCCCCATGAATTGCCCCTCTAACCACAAGACATCGTTATTTTTTACTGTGTTTTCTTTTCAGTTCAAACCACCTGAAATAACATAAGACCTGTTCATACAGCTCTTCCAGCTTTGGTTGTTCTCTGTCTGCAAAATTTTAAATCTAAAAATAGGACTTAAATATCCCTTCCATAATGATATGTCATACTGAAACAGCAGGCAAAAAAAATGAGTATGTATTACCATATAGTACTGCTGTGGCTGGTAGCTGTACTGTAATTAAAAATTGTTAATGGTTCTGTTATAAGTGTCTAAATCACAGGTTTCATCATTTAGCCTTAAAAGATAATGGCTTCATTTTACTTCATTTACTTGAGTGAGTAATCCGAACTTGTGAAAGGAATCATGTTAATGAGTCACATCAATAAAGATGCAGAATTGGCCCTAAATTGAAAGTAACATTTACAGTGTAAACTTTCGTTGAAAGCCACATTTCTTTCTTTCCCTCTCTACCTGTAAATGAAGAAGAACAGCTTCATCTGAACCAAAATGAAAACATGTAGATGCTCTCAGCTGACACCAGATTTGTTTTCAGAATTAAATAGGAAATTTATCAAGTGAGCAGTCATTACAGGTTTATGATTTTTTTTTTTTTAAAAATCTTTGAAATGTAGTTCAGGTAGTTCATCATCAGTGGTCAGTGCTTTTGTAAAGCAAAATCCAAAGGATCTCATTGCAAATTATAGAATCATAGAATGGTTTGGGTTGGAAGGGACCTCAAAGATCATCTAGTTCCAACCCCCCTGCCACGGGCAGGGACACCCTCCACTAGACCACGTTGCCCAAAGCCCCATCCAACCTCATCTTACATGAGGTGCTGAGTTTATACTCACTTCATACTCAACACACCCCCAAACTCACTTCAAATCCAGTAGTAATTGGTCAGATCCAAAGGACATGTTTGTTTCTGGATAATGTCTACATATCATGATTTTTAGTTGGCAAATATCAGTCTTTTCACATGTTATGAATGTTTATTTGACCATATAAGGCCTGGCCTTTTTCACAAGAATCAGTTCATCAGAGTACAGAAGAAATTCAGTCATTTTGGTGGAGATCTTATCCACATTTTTATGCCATGCCTCTACCATGGGATTTCCTAGATCCACAAGGTACCCCTTGCACTTAACACTCCATGCTCTGTAGCACTGTATTTTTTCCCACAACATATTATTTTAGACACTAAGACAAATGATGTGCCAGTGCATCAACAGAGATCTCGTATCACTTAGCATACCGACACATAGAAGTGCAAAATCACAGTGAAGAATGAAGTTTCTTTGAGGGACAATGAACTCCAGGCTACTGAGGCTAATGAAGCAATTCCGTTTCTTCTGCCAAGCTGAACAAGGGAAGTGAATGTGTATCACAGAAGCTAGGAAGAAGTTTGTGCATCAAAACTGGTGACAGAAAAGTGCAACATTCAAGGTACTAACAGTGCTGGAGAGCTAATGCAAAGGAGGCCAAGCCAATGATGATTCCAGTGATTTACCTTACTTTGAGCTGCTTATTTTAGCGGGGATATTGAACTCATAAAACTAGATCAGGGTTTGTAAAGGCAAAGTTTGATCCTGATGAGGTAAAGTCCTGCCAGTCCCCCAGCTCAGTCCTTGTAGCAATGCAGGAAGCTGCTCTTATCAACACATCAGTTTCAGACCACAGAGAACTTTCCAGACAGAAATTAAACATTAAAAAAGCACACAAAACAACAGATAACACACCACCATTAGACTAGGACAGAAAACAACATGGAAGAAAATTTGACTCAGAGCTCAGAGGAAGGGGCCAAGAGCAGGATGAGCAAAAGTACTTACGTGTGCTAACAGCTAAAAACCTAGCTCAAGACAGCAGCCACTGAAAGAAAAGCTAGGTTAGACATGTCTTTGAAAAGCTTACCTACCATTTAAATTCCAGTGATAACAAGTGATTAAAAAAAAGGAACAGGAAGCTGCAGGCTGAGACTTATGGGAATCAAGGAATTAATTTTATTTATATATGTATATACATATATATGCACTGAGCACCTAAGAGGCTTTGACAAAAAGCTGAAGTTGTGTTGACTAGAATAATTGGAAATTATTCTTGGGGCAAGGATTTTCTTCTGGGTTTTCACTTACAAAGGAATTGTCTGAAATGCTCTCAGAGCTACCAGATTATGAGAGAGTGCTCAGTGGGGTGGATCCTTTGGAACAGCCTTGAAAGTCTCAAAGGTTAGCAGTTTCCCTGATTTGTGTCAAGGGTGAAAAACAAGATGGATAGGTCTAAAACTAAATTAATACTTCACCAGGCTACAGAAAGGGCAATGATTTTGAGCTGGGGGCAAAAAATCCTTGGATATTGGGAATGCAAGTGTGAGACAGCAATGACCACAGAGCAGGTAGAAATAAAACTCAAGGGGCTTCATGAACTATAGGGCATCTGCCAATTTCCAAGCTGGTATTCTGAAAGACTTAGCACATGCATTCACATGAAAATACTTTTAATAAATGTCTCAACTTGTCACATGAACAGGTAGCAGCAATTATTGAGTTTGTGTTTATGAAGCAGTGGGGACAGAAAAAATGGTCCAGACAGTTACAGCCTCAACGGAACACAGTGTTTTCAAACAGATGACACTGGTAAATGGAAATAAATACAAAATGGATTCAAAGGCAAATAAGTCCAGACTAAACTTGACAGCATTCTTTTTTAAAGAGAGCTGCCTTTAAAAGAAAATCCTTAGATGTCCTCTGTCTGGACTTCAGTAAAATAGCTAATACAGGGCTATCTGGGAAATTAATAAATAATGCTAGAGAAGAAAGAGGTAAAAGAGAAACTGCTAGACGGGTATTGCTAAAGGAAAAAAGGAAATAGAGGGTTGGATAGTTGACAGTGTTGAAAGGGGCAGTTTGACACCAAAGGAAGCTTAATGGTAGTTACTCGAGGATCAGTTCTGGGGCCAATTCTTTTTAAATTTTCTTTCATGGTCATGGCACAAAAATGAGTGGTGTGATGACACAAAGCAAAGCAGCATTGTCAGTACAAAACAAAATCAAGTCACTGCAGAGAAAAATTGGAATGATCTGAGGACAGAAGTAATGCGAAAAAGAGTGTGGACCGCAACACTATTTACTTGAGGACCTAATTGCCAATCTTTCTGCAGTAAATGTAGAAAATCACTAGTTGAAAATGCCTGAAGAAAAGGGCCTATCTTGGTTATGAGACACAGATTTACCAGGAAACTAGAACGTCCTTCCTCTCTTGCACCAGCATTTATCCGAGAGCAAGTACAGCACACATGCTCCCACTGCATGTGATGCAATTTCAGTTGTTCAGCTTCCTAGTCACCCAGTCCGATCACGGCATGCTTAAGGGCTGATCACAGAACAACTATGAGCAATGCAGCTGTGACAAGAATGAAGACAAAAGCAGGATGTATTATTTGAGGTATTTTCCGTGGACGCAGAGAACCATGTGTGCCATTATAGAAGGCATTGGTAACCAGTGACAATTCCAGCCACCCATTATAAAAAAAGGAAGACACAAACAGGAACAGGTGAGAGAGGCTACTAGGGAAAGCACAAGAGTTCTGGCTGATGTAATAGCAGAACTCTGAAGCTGAAGTTGCAAGAAGTTTTGGGCAATTCCTTTTTCTTGGGTTGAAATCAGCAGTCTTTGTTAGCCTGTCTCAATATTTTAAGGTGACAGTCCTGAACTAGGAGCAAAAAGTGTTTGGTTTTTTAAAAAAAAAGTCTCACAACGGGGCAAGTATCTTAACAGGTTTCTTTAGCAGAGCTTTAGATTTATATTTACAGCTTTACGCAGATCCAAGATTACAGAGATAGAAGAGATATTAAAAAATAACAATTCTGCATGGTTTATCTTTCATGCCATTGTAGAAGAGTGCATTGTACCATTGTACACTCAAAGAAAGAATCAGTAACTCAACCATAAAGTGATATATTGAATGTGTTCTGCAAGAAGGGCAATCGTCATCACCACATCATAATACAGTCCCATAAAGATTTGCTCACCCTGAGCCAACACACAGAACCATAATGCCTTCAAAGGCTTTTTATAGCCCCCTAGCCTAAAATTTCCAGAGTCTAATAAATAAATAAAGTTATTAATAAAGTGTTCTGACCATTGAGGCGAAAAATGTGCATTTGTGTAACATCTTTTTGTAACCAGGATTAGCAAGCAGAAGGACCAAACAGTAAAGCCTGGGGTTTCATTCATTCCTCCAAATAGCCTCCAAATAGTTCACTGTTGCATTTGCTTGGTTTATATCTCACTTACAAAATTTTGCATTAAATCAAAGTAATAGTCTTTTCAATCTTACCCTCTTTTCCACAGTAGCCACAGGCAGATAATTTATGCAACAGTTTAAACTTTCTTCCTTGCTGTTTGATATCATATTGATGCATAAAGTTCCTTCCTCACCTCTGGCAGGTAAAAGTTAGATTATACCCTGAAAACTTACATCCCGGATGATAGCCATTCCTTTCAATATTTCTAATATAAGCTAGCATTACTGTGGTTTGTGTACTAAATATCTCTGTAAAGTGGGAAGGCCCATCTAGAAACATGGGCCATATATGACTTGACAAAACAATTGATCGAGTCTGGCTGCTCTCTTCTCTTACTAGTCCTGAGGCACAAGTGAGGAGGGAGCTCTCAGCCACCTGAATAATTCTATGCCCAGTTGTCTTTTCCAGCAGCCCAGCATGTGGCAGTCACAGAAAAATGGGAAAATAGCAGTTAAGGGCTCTTGTGAAAGCAATCAGCAGGGACTGGGATGGATCAATGATTCTGGAGGTGGCTGTGAAGAACAGCCAAAGCTTTCCTTGATAGATATGGACAGACATATGCTGCATCGTACATCAGCAAGGTTTTCATTGCTTCAGGGAAGCATCAGATCTAGCAAGCATACTCAATCTCATTGATTTGGGCACGTTCAGTAAATCCAGTGCCATAAGGATTAATCTAGTTTACCGTGCAAGTGCAAATCCTCTGGACAGTCCATTATGTGCTGGCCATGTGACCATGGAAGAGCCATGGCACACAGCTCAAGTGCTTTTACAAGAAGCTGTGTGGCCAATTATATCAGAAAGACTGGGCATCACCAACATAAACAACCAATGGCAAAAAGATTGTCCACATATTAAGATACCAATCTAGCAATCAGGTCACTAAAATTCAGTTTTGTTCTACAAGAGATTCTGTCTGTGGTCCAGGACAAATTATCTAGTGTTCCCCCAGTGTCAATTCAGTTCACTGGATTAGGGGCATGATAATACTTTCTGCCTTAGAAGCCTTTTGTAAGGATCCATACATTAAGGATTCTTAAACATTCAGATCATATGCGATTGGATGATTACCCAAGGTAGCAAGAAATGTCAGACCCTTTTATTAATCCCATGAAGTTCATTGCCTCAGATCTTGAGGCAGTGAGGCCGCGTTTATGCAAAAAGGATTTTCTGCTATCAGTTTTAAACTGAAAGGCTATAATTTCATTGTGAACTCTCTGTTCTTGTGTTCTGAGACAGTTAAATCAGTGCACCTTCTGGACCTTCTCTAAACCATTAATAATTAATACACCTCCTTCATTTCACCTCTTATTCATATCTGTTCTTACGTAAATATCCTAATCTTTTTAATCTCTGCATGTATGGAACTCCTTCCATGACTCTAATCATTCTCATTACTATTCTCTATTTCCTAAGTGAAATAAAGGCATCAAATTGAATGCATATTCAAAATGGAAGGTTATTACTGCTTTATGTAAGATGTTTATAATACATTCAATTTATTTCTAAATTTCAGAATCCTCTCTTGTTTTCGTCCTTTGTATATGTGTAGATGTTTTCAATTGGAAGTCCACAGTAACAGCATAGTCTTTCCTCTGAATATAGTTGCTGTTCATTTAGGACTTCTCAGGGTATGCAAGCAGTTCTAATAATTTTTTCCAATGCTCATTAATGTTTTCTTACTTTATCAGCTACTGTTGGAGTACAGGCTTCCAAACTGTAGCTCCCTGCATTCTGCACCCTGGTGTTCTCTCTGTTTTGCTCTTATTTAATTTCTTCTGTCTCTCCTGTGTCAGCATAGCTGTTTCCTGAGCTTTGCTTAAAAATTCTGTTTTTTCTTCAATTGTATTTCTGTTACTCAAATAATTAGTATCCCACCATATCTTGTACTGCTGCCTCATGCCATTGTTTTGCACAAACCCAAACCCAATCATGTGGGCACAATGAGAAGACTTTCACTCATCTACTGCACTGGTCGATCTGTTTAGCTTGGCATGCTCCCATGAACTCTCTTGCTTATCTGTCAGGATCTTTTCCTGTCTGTTTGCCTTCCTTTCTGTTTTGCTTTAAATCAATGGTCTCCTGACCATCTTAATTGCCAACTGTGCCATACCATCATTTTGTGTCACCCATGGAAGGTGCCCTTGTCCTCAAAGTCCTGTTGATGCTGACTTGGTCAAATCCAGCTGCAGTGTGGCATGAACCAGTGTCTGAGTACAGTAATCTCAGGTCAAACACATACTTTGCAAAACACACCTGGGGCTCCCTAGTCAGAGCTCTTTCCTGTGTGTCCTTCAGACAGGCACTTCCCAGAAATGCCTGGAGTGTCTTACAGGTAACTGTTACCAGAAGTCAAGTCTATCCTCACCTTCTGCCAGAATTGAGGTGTGTAAAACTATATTGCATACTGTCTTTGATTTCATCATCCAGTTACATATGTGCCCTCAATTATATATTTATGTCTGCCAAGCAGACAGGCTCTCTAACCAGTCTTAGTGATGTCTGTAATTTCATATATGAGATGTTATCCATTTCATATCAACTCCTAAGATTATGACTCAATTCTCGATAACTAAAATGTCTCAACCACACAGCTCATCCATCATCTCATGTAGGAGACAGCTTTGTGTGGTACTTACTCCTCACAATCCAGTCAATGCCAGAGTATAAATGCATTTACTCTCATTAATCCCCACTTTCAGTACAGTGTTGTGTTATGCAAGAAAGCACATACACATCTCAAGAAAAGAAGCAAATATAACAAGAAAATCCACTGCTGGAATCCATCTCACAGAGATGTGTGCATTATGTTCAGGAAAACCAGTTCAGTATCTGCTACTGGTAGTGATTCTTGCTCCATGTTGTAGTTCTGGAGTCTTCACAACACTCAGTCATCTGAGCATACTCAGAATGCAGCTATTCTGATGAGACTGCTCACAGTGCTGGTACCAAGAGGAGATCTGGTGAAAATGATTGTTTGCAAAAAGCTCAGTTTGTGACTCTTGTTCTAAGAGCCATTTTTTGTGTCTCTTGATGCTTTCTAACAACTTCTGCAAGCTGCTCCTTAGCAGCCACAGCATTCTTGGTTTCCAGCAGGACAAATACTTTAGGCAAATATTTCAGCTATAATATTTTTATTCTTCAAATGCCTGTTCTTGGACCCATGACTCTTCTCATGCTGCATCGCTATCTGTTAAAAGCTGTCTCAAAGACTATTTGTAAAAGCATCCAGTATCTAGAAAGACAGTTAGTTATTCATCCTTATAGATCATTGGCTCCCCTCATACACATCGGTCATATATTCTTAACAGCATCTCAAGGCTTGGCCATTATTTCTTAGAAGCCTACAGAGGTCAGTTGCTCTCACCTTCACCTTGCCCATGTTTTCGGTAATACACTTTTCCCAGTACTTGCTCATAAATTGTTGCACCTTCATTGCTTGTTCATTGATGCCTTGTTTACCTTCAAGAATGTCATCAGTACTGCGCCTAGGAGTTTTTCTAGTGGGTGTTTCAATTGACATCAGAACTTCTTTGAAGATGGACAGATACTTAAAGCTATTCATGGCCAGCCCAATGATAACAAACAATAAAGGTAGTTGCATTGCCTTATTATGCCAAAACTTGTACTTGACTTCACCTAAAATGGTATTTTTCATCCTAAAGCAGATCTTACATCCTCAGTCTCTGGATAAGGCTAATGACTTATTTTCAGTGCGACCTCAGTACAGGTTCTGGTATCACCTGAAGAGTCCTTCATTTCTTGTGGATCTAGATTACCATTGTAGTCTACTGTAAGTAATTACACAGTATGGTAGTTCATTGGTATGTTTGCCAGTTCCTTTCTATAGGGAGTTTAAAATCATTTCATTCTCACATAGTAAACATGGGAATATACCTCTAAAATAATCCTGTGCTGCAGGTGTCCTTTTCCTTGAAATATATTATCATTCTCCTATTTGGATGCTGCTAGACAGTTTTCATTTCTTTTTTCAATCAAGGACTTCATTGCTGTTCAACAGTGGGAGGTACACCTGCATTTGGACTACTGGAAATTCTAACAAATAACATATTATTTGGGAAGGAGGGGTTCTTATGGACAGTATGTATTCAGCCCACTGACTTCTGAAAGATTTTACTGTCTTTCATCACTTGGTAGACAACCTTCTTAAATCTAACCACTTCATTTATCAGCTGATATTATAATGCCGTTGGAATTTAATTGGTTGCCAGTCTAATAACATAGCTTCAAATATTATTTGACATGAACATATACATACACACTAGTTTTGGGATCGCTCATACATGGCAGACATCTCTTCTATAGGCTTCCTTCATTACCCACACTGCTGCTTACCACTCTTATGGTAGTTTCAGTTTTGGGATACGAAATCTTTCTAGTCCTCATCCCTGCCCCCAGACTGGGCTTTTTTTTTTTTTCTCCTGCTTTTCATACTGCTTTCTGATGTCTGCGCTAGATCACAGTATCAGCCTCAATGTCTCCTACTTCATGGTTTTCTTTAATTTGAGCCAGCAGGTTGTTTTGTTGGTTTGGGTTTTTTCCTAGTATCCACTATTGCTTTGAAAGTTTCCCTGGATAGCGCAACAGGCTTGGTTATTGGAAGCTATGCTGTTGCACTGGATGTATGTCTCTTGACAGTCTTTCCTGCGAGAAACTTGTCTGCCACATACAAATCTGCCATTAACAAGGAATCTTTAATGTTTCCAGAGTTTCACGGGGCTCTCAGCTCTTGGTATAATTATTTCCTCTTCTGCTTGGCTTTAAGTAGAAAATAGCAAAAACAGCACAACAGCCTCTTGTCCATGATCATCTTTTGTGGGGTCATGTTACTCATTAAGTACTTTTATCAGTCTTCCCAGTGTTTCAGGCACAACAGCATCTTATTTGCTTCTCTTCCACCTTTTCCCAAAAGGATAGTAAAAAAATCCCAAACTTTACTGTCATTTTCTCACCTTTATTCCTTTGGGCATACACTCAATTACTTTTTTTAACCACTTCCTTGTTTGTGTAGGTTATTTTGTCTGGAAATCCACCATCACATGTTTAAAAGTCCCTCCAGGCCATCTGTTTGCTTTACTCTTTATTTTTTACTGCTTTATTTTCTAGTTAATCATATTTGAAGGAGGAGGTGTGTCTCTCTGGAATTAGTGCTGCTGACATGTTTCTGCATCATGTACTGGACAATAATACAAGAAGACGCCATGTTTCTAACACTAACCTGGCTTTTTAATAAGCAAACTATTTACACAGATGCTGAGACTGCAATTAACACCAAAGCAATGTGCATACAGATTAGCTTATGTGTGGTCTTTCAGATCTCCCTGCAACCTATGTTCTTCTCCCTGGTTTCAGACAGACTGCTGTACTCAGTTATCTTTATTTACTTTGCCAGCCTGAGGAATTGTACATGATTTAACAGCAGCTAGAGAAGTCAGATGCTGAGCACTTATCAGTAGCAGTGGCAGCTGTTATTCCAATAAATCTGTCTTTTCCAGCTTGGATTTATATTTAGGTACTCACTTAAGCAAGACTCAATCTATGTTAAACAGAATTCCTCTCAAAAAAAGGAATTTTAAATATTAGCTCTGGCAACCTTATGTATTTGCTAGGAAAGCAAATTTTCAAACCTCTGTGCTCATGTTACATGGGTAATACAGGCATATGCAGATAACATTACCAATTTTAAGTATTGATGAGCTTTTCTTAAATCCATCACTGGTCTTGTACACCTTATCTCACTTGGACTGTGTCACCCATACAGGACGTCCTAAAAGTCTGTGCTTAATAAAGCAGTGTATTATGCTGACAGAAAAAACCTTTAACATATTCAAATTTACTCTTTGATCACAGACTACGATGGTATTGCCAAGATAAGGATAAAAGGCACATTTAAAATTACTTTAGCTTAAATATTTAAACACTACTATTTCTAAATTCAAATGTATATAGAGATGTTTTAAAATATATGAGCTACTAAAAATAAACTCTAAGCTCTTCCTATGGTTTTCGACTCAAGCAGCTAAACATGGCAAAATATATCACATATTTTGATAGGACATTAAAACATGACCATTAAAATGTGGTATCTCCTGTGGAGGGCTCTTTAGTCAATAACTCCTGTGTTAATCTAGAAACATCCTGTAATACTTCAGGCAAATCGGAGAAAGAAATGACAGTTCAGACCTTGTGCTTAAAGCATTGTGTTCTTTAGTGTAAACCAGCAATGAAAGATTCATTTCACATTTAAAAATTAAACAAACAGCTATAAATATAAGATATGGTATCAATTACAAAATGAAGATTATATTGCCTTTAAGAAAATCCAGCTAATTTTCATTCATCCAAATATGTTCAGTCTTACTTAAAAATTAATATATATGTAGAGGCATATCGCATTTTTCCAGGAAGACAGACATAGTATGTTTTCTTACTTCATACTGCAATACAAGTGGCCACATCTGCTCACGTCAGAAAGCAGATGGATGTTCAAATACTGTATCAAAGTAGATATTTCAAGGAGAAAATTTAACTACCTGGGTGTCACAGTTTAATTCAATATAGCTGAAGCAGGAAGATTAGAATTTTAAAAAATTTCCTGAGTTAATTGATTGATGAATAACAGCTTCCAAGAACAGACCTTTATTCATCTAATTTCATATACCCTGATCTGAAATTCACTCAGATTACCTCAGGTCATAAAAAATGATAACTAAGGACACACTGAAGTGTGCACTGCACACTTGCAGTTTCTATTTTCTAGTATTTTTCTGAGATTTTAATTTACTGAGATACATGACCAGAATACCTATTTTTATAAAACTACTTTTAGAGCTTGAGTCAAGAAATATTAAGAGCAAGTATTTCCCCATAGTGTTTCTGTGAAGAGCAGTAACTACCTGGTGCCACTTCCCTCTCTCAGGGGGGAGAAACTTTTTTACAACTCTCAACCATAGACAAATGGGAAAGCTTCTCAGCTCCAAAGATAAATATTTTTATAAAGATGGTTATTGATGCAAATGTTTTCTGCCAGATTAGCTTTCTTGCCCCATGGCTTATACAATTGAAGAGGTGTTGTTTGCCAAAATGATAGCGATATAGGTACAAATAACTTAACAATAAAAGAACACTAGCATGAAGTCTGGAACATGAAATCTATACACATTGTAAGTTATTGTGGATCTCTCTGACTTTAT
This sequence comes from Grus americana, assembly GCF_028858705.1. NCBI lineage: Eukaryota > Metazoa > Chordata > Aves > Gruiformes > Gruidae > Grus > Grus americana. The sequence continues at coordinate 124,247,283 of NC_072853.1, read as the reverse complement.
CACTGCTGAATGGTTTTTAAATGTTGCATTCCTTTCACATGTGCATCCCTAGCAAGCATATAAATGTCAGCTCTTTCAATTATAGACACCTACTAGCAGGCAGCCAAATTGTCTATATAGTAAGAGGGAAATTTAAGAGATTTAGGTGTTGAGATAGCAACAGCCAATTAGAAATGTAATAAAAAGCATAAAGCTTTGGAACGTAGTTCAAATTGTATCTTCTTAAAGAATGATCTATGGTGCATCATATTCAGCAGCTCCACAGCTCGGAGTACACCTCGTGTGAGCTGGGTACAGCCCTGTGCAGAACATACATGTTTTTCATAAGGACACTATGTGACAGGATGTTCCACACTGACTAGACATGTCACACGCTGACTACATTTAGCCCTTCACTGGGCAGTGAACTGAAGACAAGAAAAAACACCTTCCTCGTCACCCAGACTGAGTGAATGAACAAACATTCCATCTGTGAATAACTGAAGAAAAAATTAAAATTCATGGAGAACATGGGGTTGTTTGCTTAGCATAATTCTAAAATGTGTGCTGTTCACACAAATTTATGTAAAAAAATGAATACTTGTTCTTCAAAAATAAATAAATGTTTTGCAATAGAACTCCATCATCTCTGATGCTGATCATAGTGGCTTTCTTTTGTCATGAGAGTGATGAATTATGACTAGTTTTAAGAAGCCATATCATGTAATTATTATCAACATCCATATATATTCAATTGGACAGGTAATTTTTTTCTCACTGATATTGGCTTCCATCAGCTCTATGGATAGATCTTTTTGTCTTCTGGAATGTTCATAATACTATTGGGAAATTGATTTCTAAATTATAAACGAGGCAGGGTCATTTATAATAAACAATGTTTTTTAAAAGATCAGGTTTTTGGAAGTCAGTTTCTAACTTTAATATGAACTGTCATTGCAAGGGGTTTGTTGAGCATAGCTAGAGCAAACAGGACAAGCAAAGTACAGAACAATAATATTATAGAAGAGGACATTATTGAACAGAACAGATAAAATGGGATGCAAAAAAATATATGGTGTGCGGAGTCAGAAGGTTTAAGAAACTATGAACTTTAAAATGATTGTTTCACTTATAGCTTGGTGCTGATAGCAAGTTGTCAACTAACTGTTATCACCTATACAAGAGGCTAGCTGACTTTACTAACTGTATATAGGCAAGTGTGTAGAAATAGCCTAAAGCCCAGGCTCAAGCTGAATTTCTCACTTCTCCATAGTATTTTCCTGCAAAAGCTGATTAAAGGGTCAGCTCTACAGCAACCCAAATAGTGCACCAAGTAGAGAAACCCCATGTACTTTTGAAGGCACATAAGGTTATACTTACTTGCTATGTGGATGCACTGCAGGATAACTGCAACTTATTTGCCCTCAGGATGTCATGTCATGGAGGTTCGCAAAATGAGATGCCTGAATGTTCTTCCAGGAAGGCCTCACTGAGTCCTACTGCAAGGCCAAATGGGATGTGTAAGCTCAAGCTCCAACTCAAGGAAAACTGCTTGTAACAGAGACATAAAATGTCAAGGTTTCAAAGCATTTGGGGGCCACCCAGATCACATACAATGTGTAAGTACGGCCAGAGGTTATTAACAGTTGTGATATCTTTGTATCCACCTGCTATGTTATTTGTATAACAAGTAGGTCACATGGCCAAATATCACTCTACATGTTCCAATGACTTTTACCCACACATTTGTCCTTCCTTAGCTTGCTGTTCTTCATTCAAGCCCCAGTTTTGCAAAGAGTTCCAGGGCCTTGTCATGAGGATGGCATTAAAGTCTCAAGACCTTACATTCAAATTTGTTTGGAACAGAGACTGTCTTGTGATATACGTCTGTATAATGCCCAAGGTTTCAGGGTATTTGAGCTTGCTGTTACTAAAAAAAACAACCAAAAAACCCCAAACAAACAGCAACACAAAACCAGTAGAAGGTTACATTCTCTCCAAAAGATTTCTTCCACACATTAACCTAGTGAGATTACTTGGAATTAGCTGGTCTGTAGAAAGTATTCCTCTGACCCCCATTCTTCTTTTTTCTGTTCTCTTTGGAATTGAGAAGGCACCTAGAAATGGGCTCTTGCCCACTTTAATCACATCTTCACTTCAGAATCAATGAACAAAGTCAGCGCTATTGGCAAAGAAAAGAATATAACATTTCAAGAGAGAATAATCTTTCTTGCAAACCCTCACCAATCTCATTTCCATTTCTTGTTTGCATTCTGGAAACAACACTTTTATATTGCCACTATACCCTTGCAACAATTATCATCTTCAGGTGTCTTTATTTTTGTAAACTAATGGCTTTTATTCATAAATAAAAGTGGGATTGAATAAAGAATGCTGGCAAAGCTAGCAAATACGAAGCTTTCGAAGCAGAAGTATTCTGGTCATCATTACCCTAAGACACTGTATTAAAGGCTTTCTCCTATAATAATCTTAACACTGTAAACAAGAGGTATCTGCTTCTGGAGAGCAGTGGAATGAAGGTGCCACAATATTAGCAGTATCACAGCAAGTAACAGTCAGGCTCTGGTGTGACAGAATAATAACAGAAAATACATCCGTTTCAGGGAGAAAACATACTAACTTGTAGTCAACTCCACATGCTGGAGAAATACTGGTAACAACTCCTTAAACTGGCTTCCAAAGAAAGATGGTAGGATATTAGCTTACTGCATCTCTTGCCTGAGAGCCACAACCAAGTGCGTTACACAGAATGATGAGTGCTATTTTTAAAAAAGGGCAGTTAACTATTTCTACCAATCCTAATAATACTTGCCTCTTCATATGACGGTTTCCAGCTCACCTGCATCTCACAGCACTTTGCAAAGTGCTGTTCTATAGTCCCTTTCGCCCAGGGAGTTCAAAAGCAAAGTATTATCAAAGTAGGGTTGTCTCTGAGGAAACACCAAAGGAGGAAAACATATACCCAAACCATTTCTGCTGCTGCCAAGAACATTCACCCCTTATGTCCTCATCCTTGCAAGTTCACTCATGCAGGAGGCTGCATATCAGAGTTACAGAGAGAAGGGGTAAAGATAAGCAGGCTGACTGGAAGGATGTGGTGAGGAGAAAATAAGGTCAGAAAAACCTTGGAGGAAGTACAGTTTGATAGAATGGAATGTGGAAAGCTCACACAGTTGGGAGGGCCAAGACCCAGAGGTAAAGATAGTTCATTAACATTTATATAGACTGTCAACCACCTTGGGAAGTAGACCGCAGATATGACAACCCTGCACTGCACAACAAAGTTAGTTCTAGTGGGAAATGTGGCATCTGTTGCACAATGAGTAACATTTCACCACATTCTAGGGGACAAAATAAAGAAGCATCTAACTGAAGCTACTAGGAAAGTTAATAGGCAACAGGTAATTCTCTACACTACAGACTGGAATTTGCTTTTCCCACAACTATTAAATGAGAAAAGGCTCTACTTAGCTCCTAGCTAGTGGAAGACAATTGAGTTCCACCTTATGTTATTCTTCTGCAGAGGTCAAGGAATGCAAGAAAAACTCTCTCCTGTGCAATTCACTAGAGCAGAATACGGAGTTCCTCTACCACAATCCTTTAAGCAACACCTTCGCTTTGTATCCATTGCTAGTAGAATCTATAATCTACCATATGGAGATCACAGTAGACACTGCATTGGCTCAGTTCCAGCAATTATCTGAAAACACTGTTTCAGCCACTAAATCTACAGTTTTAATCAACTTACAAAAGTAAATCATCCCCAGCAGTGGGCCACTGCATTCCTCAGTGTTTAGGCCTCATGGAAACAGTGATTGCATCTGTCACCCCAAAAAAACTATTCTCTCTTAGACAGCTCTTCACCATCCCTAGAGTCAGACTCCACACTTAAAATTCATCCCTCTGAATTTAGGCAAGACTTTAAATATGGAACAGTGCCCAAGTTGTTGCTTATTTGGACCAGAATTCCTGTGAACCGTAAATGACAGGGTTTGAGACAGAACTGTTATCATCTGATTCCTAGTTTGACCACAGACTTCCGTACTGCTCTTAAGATATGTTTTATGGGAATCCTTCTAGTATAATTGAATTTCTTGGCTACCATTTCCTTTCTGCCAAAGAGGTGGGGAATACCAGAAAAAAAAAACCCACGATGGAAAAACTGGTAGGGACCTCAGCAGTGCAATTTCCAGACAATCCCACTGTTTAAACGAACAATGCCAAAAAAATATTTATTTCTAAGACCTTTAATTCTAGCCACCCTTAAGCCTTGCAAAATCAACTGCAGCCTAGAAAGAGAGCAAAACACAATAGATGAGTTCATCTTTTCTATAGTAGATATCTATTCTGTGCAATGCTCCCACCTGTTTAGTAATGTGGGAAGGACTGCAATTGCCTGTTGCCTCAATCCCAAGGAACACAAGTCCCTGCTAATAGAAGTATTTGCTAAAACTCTCTGTAACAAATATGACCTTTAGAGAAACAGTGTGCAAGAGGCTTGAATTCTTTAGTTACTACCTAGCCATGTAGAATGTAGTATATGACATTGAAAATAGTCATCTTTTCACCAAACATTAATTCTATCACCTCATATTAATTATATCACCAGATATCTAACTCTATCTGGCCAGACTCCCTTATGTCTTCTCCCTGTGCAATCACTTACACTTTTCTAATTTAAAATAAAAAGTAGGTAAGGTGGCCATCCAGTATTGTTGGGACATATAACATCTGTTTTGTAATACCACAAGGTGCTCTGCATTAAAGAATTTTTTTAAATATCCATATTCTTCAATATTGGTATACTACCACATAGAAAAATTGATTAAACTGTATAGCAAATAATCTTCTTAGAGACAAATATTTTTGTCCAAGCTAACAGCAGATTTAATCTGGAAGAAGTCTAAAACACATTGCTAAAAATAATCTTTCCAGAGCAGACAAACTTTCAGGTAAACTTCTGTTTGCTTTTACTATTGTTTGATCACTGTTGTCACTAAGAGCTATAGTCATGGACCATGAAGTCACACCACCTTAACTATTGAAAAATTAATATTTACTATGCAATTGATCTTACTTGTACATTGTCAAACAATTGACAAAAGTTTCAGGGCAGAAAACTGAACACGATGTCATCAAAAGTGACATAAATGCCTGGTGTCTGCCCACAATACAGTGTAATTCAGTGCCATACTTCTGCAGTTAACAATACTATGAAGAAAATAAACCATAATTGCCATAGAATTTTGCTTTGTATCCCATACCTTGACTTTCTGTCTTGTTTGCACACTGTTGCCTTGTATAAATACACAATAACTATATCTTAATTTTTCTTAGGAGAATACATTTGGGTTTTTTTGCCTTCCCATCAAGTCTCAACTGTCTTTAGTTTGATAGAGTTAAGATGCATGTGAGGGAAAAAAAAAATGAACAGCTTTTACCTTATTCAACAGTGTTTGACATGAGTATGAAACTGGAAAAAAACATATCTTTGAAGTGCATGTGGTATCATACTGTGACATTATATTGCCAGGTGGTGATAAAACGTGACACCACGTGAAATGATGATACATCTTTGTCATGGAGAATTTTGGCTGCTTTGGAAGAGTATCACTTGCTGTTCTGAGAAAGAAAAATTCTAAGTTATCAGGAAACTTACAGGATGGCTGCATCCAACACTGAAGAAAATTACTTGAAAATAGTTTCAACTTCACTGCCCAGAGCATACATTAAATGCATTATCTGTATTGAGCTCTGCTGCAGCTCTAAATTTAGTGAAATGTGGTTTTCACTGAGGCTAATGAAACTGGTAATCCCTATGGAGAGTGAAATTTCAGCATTTTCCTTATTCAGTGGCTTCTCATTTTCCAACCAGACCACCTCAGGCTATGATTTATCAGGGCTCAGAAGCTAAAGTTTGAGGGCCTTTTTAAATACATGGATAGGAAACCTTTTTGGAAAACTTGGTGTTGAAGGAAGAAGTGATAATGATACTATTGCACTACTATAAACTCAGAACAAGGGTAGTAGGTACCTAGCCACTGAAATTCCCTTCTTTTGATTGAGATCTAAAATAGAAGTGTAATTAGCAGAAGATTTTCAAAAGATTATTTAAAAAAAAAAATGCCCCACAAGAGGAAATGCCTATACTCCTGTTTCAGTGGGATATGAGGCTGTAGTTCTGCATATTGCCAGGTCACATTGTTTCATCTGGTTTAACTGTGGGCACATAACCATAGTTCTGTTGAATTTGCTAGATGACACAACTTGGAGCTTATACTGGCTTCATGCTTTTTTGATAACTGTATGTCACTACGGAAGCACCTGCTTCCCCCTAAAATTGGGGTGATAAAGATCATCCATACCCAACTGGCATAAAGTTAGCAGGAGCAAAGCTAGCCTGCCAAAAATTTTCAGAGAAGTCTAACCTAGCCATGTGAATGGGGTCATTTAGTCCTGTGGCCAGGGTAGTTTCCATGCAAGATTAAGAGCTCTAATGTTGGATTTATTGTATCACCATGTTATAGCTTGTACACAGATCCAAAGACAAAAAACCCCCCATTTGATGCTCAGTAAAAAGTTATGAGGATGGGACTTACCTCTACATTAAGACATCTAAGCTTAGGCTTCTACATGTGAGCTAGATGTCCTCACTCCCACTGTAGTTAGTGGAGATTTGATCCATACAGCTGATTGAATCCAAAACCAAGTCAGCTCAGCAGACTGTTCTGAATTTGACAGCTCATAGGGCCAGCATGGTTAAAAGCACTGTTTCTGTGGCCAATTTTATACAAATGAACGGTGCATCTGTCAACCCGCTTCATTAGTTTTGACTCCTGAACCCAAATGACTAAGGACCCACACACAGCAGGATCAATCACAGTTTTGTCACAAGGCTGAAATTCACATCTCTACATACCATAAGGGCCACTCTACTTCCACAGTGCCATCATTTTCTGTATCTGTACTTCATCTCTGTGTCTTTAGTTCAAAGCTCCACTTAAAAGCAAATAAAACAGAAGCATAACAGTTAGGATTTGGTTTAACACCACAGCTCAAATGGTTTAATTTCCTATCAGCATTAAGTCCTCTTGAAGAAATGTATGATGGCATAATTTACGCAAAGCACCTAAAATTACCTAAATGCCTGAGGTACTGAGCTGCCTGCTGAAACATATACTGATCCTATACATCCTCAAGGCAGCCTTTGCTGACTGACACCTAAGAAATCCACTATGGAATTTAAATCTCCCCCTACGCAAACTTCTCAAGCTCTCTGTCCGATAATTACACCTCGGTATTACAGCAAGGTTCAAGCATCCTCTCATGCATGACATTTAACTGAAAATGGTTCACCCCTCAGCGAAAGTTTGGATGAAGATGCTAAAGATATCCCCTGCAGATCAGCTTAAAAGCTTTTTAGCTTTGTTAAGATGAGAGTCTGATTGTATTAGTATCAGCTAATTGATATGGGGAAAACTTACTCCCTTAGGTTTAACCTATCTTACAGCTGCCCTATAGTTTGCTGGTAAAGCTGAATAGTCAGAGACCAAGTCTTACCAGATGCAGCAGAGACTGGAAATTGGATGTTTTCCAGCTCAGCAATTGGTATAGACGTTATCTGGATTATGCAGTCCCTTATTAAGAAGTGTCAAGGATTAGCCAGAACTAAAAACACTTGTGGGATTAGGGATTTATTTATATGGGGACAATCAGGAAAGTGAATTAACTAAAAATGTTACTTTAAAGAGAAGCTGTAAAACTGCATTAAACCCTAATGTGTATGTTCTCCTTTAGAATTACATTTGAATGATCTAACTTCACTGTAGAAGTAAATTAAATTAAATTAGGACCACTTGAATTCTGGATAAGAAGGTCCTTGGGGGTTTTAATGACGTTTAGCTGATCTAAGTCACATCTTTAGCTGACTCACATTAATTTTCATTAATTGCCCCATGTAGATAAGTCTCAAGTTCTGAAATGAGGAAATCCCACAAAAAGAATAGCGACTGCTAAATTAATGGCAACAAAACATTTCTAAAAACAGTAGCAACACAGCTTGTTCATCTGCAAAGGCAACAGTAAGTAATCACAATGACTCTGGATCTGCATACTGAAGGACAAGATTTAGTAACAGGCTCACAAATAAGTCTTCTTGTGCCAACACCCAAGTGAGGCTCCTTCTATACTTCTCACATTGAAAACTGCTCACGCTGTAATTGTTGTTCACCTAGTCTTACTCCAAAGATTTTAGATTTTTAGGCAACTCCAACCATTTTGGAAGGCGTTTAGGCCAAGTTTAATATTTATAATTAAAGAGCTGTAAATTGTTGATACATCAGGAAAACAGCTTTCTTTTCTCGGTTTTTCAATCCAACTTCAACTGCTAGAGGCAAAAAGAACAAGACTCAAAACCATCTTTTGTTTGTTTCCATTTCTGTAATCTGTGTAGTCCATTGTTGACAACTTCTATCCAATCTATTTCTTGTATCATATTAGAAAGCCAATGGGACAAATGGCATTACTGACCTTTCTCCTTTATGGATGTTCAATATCCTGTTTCCAGAGGGGAAGGAACTATATGGCTCTGTAATATTATTGATATGAGTCAAATTATGCACCAGTTCGTTTGTTGTAAATTCAGCTAATTTACCACTGCCATCCTTCTGCTGTGCATCTAGAGTTCCTTCTGTGCTTTTACTCTCTATAGAACAAGTACTATTATGTACTCATATTTGGGGTGCGCATAAGACTTCATTCCCTCATACAAGGTTTCCTCTTCCTTAAGAGGTGTTATATAAGAATATGCATTTAAATTGTAATAGCAGGCGTTATAAATAGGTTTTCCTTGCTAAGAGATAGTTCCTTGAGTCCCTCTCATGACATGTGCAGCAATGAGCATCACATCACTGTGGATGGGTTGTAGTTATTGCTGTTCAGAGAGTATCTCTATACTTACGAGGTAAAAAAAATGCTGCAACAAGGCTAAAAGATGATGAACCATTGGTTCAAATCCTTTTGTCTTCACCACTGTCAGTAGCTAAGGGTAAAAGCATCCATATTATGCCTCAAAAGAGGCAAACTCAAAGATTTTCCTTGTGCACAGGATAATCTGTGAAGGCCTGACCTTCGTTGCTAATAGCAAACACATTAAAACAGATTAAAATGTAGGTCTTAAAATATCCTACTTTTGAACACATGCACCTAGAAGGACATTATGTCTAATTTAGGTCTTTTGGGAGGCTTAGTATTCAGATCATATTTTACAGATGTCTTAGTATAGTTGCAGAAATAAAGTACAACATGTTGGTTCAGTAGCAAACGTTTAAAAAAAAAAAAAATCAAGATTGATACAGTGTTTTCTCCTCACTTGAAAGACCAAAAAAAAAAGCTACTTTGTACCAAAAACCAAAGTCATTTCATTATCGCCATTCATTATCATCTGAAACAACATGCATGCTACCAGAATTGTTAAAAGGAGCAGAAAAACTAAAAAGCTGTAATGGATTGCAGTAAAGCTTAGCTTAGCACCTTTACCTTTTTCCATTATGGAATTAAGACTTCAGCATTTTGATTGATAATCCCTGATGTTTTACCCATTATATCATGATGTTCTACAGAAGGAAACACAACCTGCCTATTTCAGGGCACTGAACAAACCAACAAAGACGGGGGGCGGGGGGGTGGGTGCATTTATGAACAAGGTAGAGAATGCAATATGTCTATGAACTTTCTGGAAAATACGAAGGGCTAAAACCAGAGAGGTTAAGGGGAGGAAAGCGTGCCAGTTTTAAAAATGAAGAGGAAACCCATGCAACCTGGACTTCCTCAGTGTTCGTGAAATGCTAACATCCAAGCAGATCTTTAAATGAAAAAAAAAACAAACCCTGCTTCTCAATTATGCTGGGGTGACAGGGACTGCAGAACTTCAGAGAGCGTGGTTCTGTAATTCTAGTATGCTGTTGCCCATCACAATATCCTGATTTTATTTTCCACTGGGAAAGATAAAATCAACTATTTCTTTTTTGAGCCCTGAATTAGTAATGGCTTACGCACATATCTAAATCCTTCTGATTTCTAAAATACTGTATGTTTTTCAGGACTCTGTCTTTTTGTTATGTGTTTGTGCAGACTCTTCCATGACAAATATAACAAATAAAATTGCAAAAGCCTGCCTGGTTCAGCAAAAAAAACCCAAACCAACCACCCTGCTTTCTGCTGACTTAATGAGCTGAATCAGCTCCTGAGTGGTTGAACAAGTAACAGTGCCTGTAAAAAAAGAGGTTGGACCATGGGGCAGAAGTAAGGGAGGGCAGAAGAGGAAGCAGGGGAGAACAGAACCTGAAATCCTCCTTTCAGCAGTTAGCAAACTGTTGAATGGCTCAGAGATCTCATCTCTTTGCAGCTTTACAGACCCAAGTATGATGTCTGAAAACAGGCAAGCGCCTCTGCCTTTTCCTCTTCCCTTGCTTCCCAGGGGCACGGTTCTGCTAAATGTGTAAAAAGACCTGTTAAATCTTGCAAGTTTTAGCAAAAACTTTTTTTTTTTAAACTGATGTTGAAGTACTTGTAGTAGCTCCAGTGCATTGAATACAGTCTTGTAAAGTCCTACCTACTTAATAATAACCCTGATGCTTTCTCATACTAGTCAAGAGTATTAAGTCTCCAGACAAGACATTTTTATAAGGCTTTTCAAAAAGCAAAGTCTTTTGCTGTAAAAATGAAAACAATTTCTTTTCAGTTTCCATCCTCTCAAAAAACAGCCTGTGCAGTTGAACTTGAGAACTTTCCAAGTACTTTCTTCTGACTACACATCACACTCCAAAATTTAAAAGAAAAGTTCTCCTCCATGAAAGTCAACATTAAAAGCTTTACCAAAAAAAAAACCCAACCAAAACACAAACAAAAAACCAACAAAACACACCAAACCAAAACAAACCAACCAAACAAAAAACTTTACCTGTGAAACTGCTGTTGGAAGACTATATTCTCAAGATACGCTGCAAAATATTTGGGGGGAGAGGTACAGAAATTTGTCTGGATTTTTCTGTAAATTATCAACATGCACTGGCAGACTTTGCTGGAATGCATTAAAACGCAGTAAAGGAAAAATGTTGCCCTTTTCTATCTATATTTAAATTACACCTTTGTACAAAAGCCCATTTCAAATGAGTTGGGTTTTTTTGTTTGTTTGTTTTTGCTTAAACCAACATTGGAAGAGATGAACTATTAAAAAAAAAATCTCCCCCAAATGAAAAAGAGGATTATCCAATTGCATTTTCTACCCAGTTTTGATTAAAACTCGGTGATAAAAACCTTCATATGCTATCCCATGTAATAAATTGATATATAAGCAGCATCTGCAGAAATCCTAAAAATACAATTATCTTTCAATGCATATTAAATATCACACACCAAACTCATCAGCCTTCCACTGCGAAATAATACAAGCACAGGTACCACAAGGTCCCACATGGCAGTCTTTCATGCTGCCTTCTGCTCTTTTCCTGCACTGGAAATACTGTCATGACAGACTCTTTTACAAAATGTATCATGAACAGATAAAATGGATGGCATTTTCATTCTGAATGTTACATCTACACCCCCACACATACACCAGTAGATTTTTACTGTGGTTTTATAAGTAGCAATGTATACTCATTTGCTACATCTTACCACTGATTGGAGAAAGGAAAACAGATGTGTGTGAGGAGGAAATGTAAGTGCAGGAGGGAAGGAAAGCAGAACCAAAAGTGAACTTCTGCATACCAAAGATGGTGGTAGCAAGTAGGGGCTGTAACATATGATGGAACACTGCTCTTAACATCAACAGTCTTTTGGACTGCAGATAACAAGCAGGAATATAGAGATGATTAATGGACGAAAAGTGAGAAGGAAGGAAAAGCAGAGTGGCTAGAGACTCTGTAGAGTCCCTAGAGACTGCGGTTGGCCTGCTGACATCTGCAGCAGCAGGACTGTGGCTGCAAGACTGGGGGAGCAAACACTGGATATGGTATGAAACAGTTGGGGGCTGAAGGAGGGAATGCACCTGTGAGGAAATGCCAACTTACTCAAATGCAGACACCCTGTCAATTATCGTCCTCAGTTCCTATTTTCAGAGTAATACCCGATTCCCCTGTTGAAGGTAACAGAAGAGGCAGGTGTGCCGGGAACCTTTGGAAATTAGAGTTGGACAACAAAGAATTCAAAGACCAACAGTTACGGATACTTTCCAGAAGCTAGCTGTTAAACATCTTCCACCTCAGATTATCTCTAAAATGGAGATATAATATCTAGCTAGCCTACAGAAGATACCGAGTTGTTGGCAGCAAAGCTCTTACCCCGATACATGGGCTAATAGAAAAGTGTTAAATATTATTATTGTTACAACCACTAAGAAAAAACAATAAAATGTAGTATTGAACAAAGGGCAGCACACTGTGATATTGTTACATGCTGCTTGAAAAAATATCTTTTCCTGTCAATGGTAATAAAAATATACTATAAAAATGAGAACTTGTAAAAATAATCTCATGTCAGTAAGCTAAGGAGGGTGAGTGATATAAGAAATTGGCATCAGTTTGCTTGATTGCTTTTATACTAAATGACTTGGGGATTGGGCTGAATAAACTGTCGTAAGATGCTCTATTAAGGTTGATTTGTCCAAATCCATTGCTCTGTCAGAATTTGGTCATTTAAGCATCTGTAGGGGAGAGAAATCAAATATTATAAACTCTCAAGCCAGTGATGTAACTCCTGTATTGTAATTTTTCAGTTTGAAGCCACCACAGACCATTTGGATGTTGCGAATCTCTTTATTCCCTCTGCAGGAGTCTGGACACGCTTACCTTTCTTTACCCTGTGCAACTTTGAGTGGAATAAAGAATATGCCAGTTTGCCACTAGGCAGCATAGCTTGTGTGTACATACCCAAGCTGACTTAACTAACTGGTTTGGTGACTGATGAAAGTACATCCCAAAGCAGGATGAGTCTCACTAAAGACTGTTAAAGCCTAAATAAGACAAACAGCCTAAATGGAGCTCCAGGCCCTTGTCTGGCTACACTATGCTTGGTACCCAAGCCAGCTGTTCTAAAGCCAGCTCAGGTGTATCACGAGGAGCTATAGCTGCATTGCTGGATTGCAGTGCAGATGTATGATTTGAGAGATGACTGTAGATAATCATCAGCTTTAAAAATTAAAAAATGCTCAGGATGAGAGCAGGAAAGAGACAAAGACAAATTTTTAAAGGAAATAAGATTTTACTTTCTGGAAATTGCCACTTGGACATAAATTCTGATTAAGTTTAGTAATGTTTTTAGCATCTAATCACATTTGCTCAGGGTGGTTTTGGCTCCCACCAGTGCTGGTTATCCAGTAAATTCCTAACTAGTGAAATACATGACATTTCCTCAGTCATCTAAAGCTTTGGTGGGAAGATTTCTCACAAGAAACTGATTCCAGTCCAAGAGGTTCTTCTCAGGAATGCCACACAAATTTTGAAGATGTCTAATTTTAGCTTCCTGGGCAACAAGCTTGCTCATTTGCTTATTTTGCTCAGCAATTTCAACAAGCAAAAGCAGCAAAATCCTCCTCAGATGGGAGCACTACTTTCTTAGGGATTCATTTTCACCTCACTTCATGTTTTTACTTTCTTTAAGCAAAACAGCCATACAGGCATCTTATGCATAAAACTAAAGTCCTTAGAAAAGAATATAGACAAACGTCCGATCCAACTTATTTTAAAAGTCATTAAGTACTTAAAACATTTTAGCATGGGCGTGAGTCCCATTGATATTTTTGGGAAGGGAGGAGAGCAAGTCTGTTTCTTAAGGCCTTTACCATTACAGAGCAAAAACATCAGGAACTTACTGCGTGTAATTAAGGGATGAAGTCCACAGGAGTTTCAAATCCCTTTTTTGGTGATGAACTGACCTACAGGTACCTAGGCAATCATGTTATTTCATTAAGATACAATTCATTAAGGAACTTAAGCCTGCCAAATTGTTACCATGAATTGTAACCATTATTCTATTACCAAGACTAGAAATACTGGAAGTCCTCTATCTGTTGGGATTCTAGCTATTCAGAAAATGAATAAAAGTTTTATTTAAAAACTTTTAATATTAAATATTATATATATATTTTTTTTAAATTAGAGAGACTACTATCTTTAGTTTGATATGAATTGCTTTAGCAAGCTATATTTTTAGGTTTATTTACTTAACCTGACCTGTTTTCAGTTCTGAGATATCTATTAATCATCCTCTCATTGCACACTCTTATACAGCAAGTCATTGTTGTCATGTAAGTTGTCCCAAAAAGGTGACAAATGGTTGTATTTATGGGCAAATAGATGTGTTACGATGTTTTAAAATACTAGAAATTATTTCTGTTGCATCTTCTAGCAGGAACAGTAACAGTTTCATTAAAGGGTGAAACAAAATGAAAGTGAATGTTCGCTTTTTGTGCCTCTATAATGCTCTTTACTTGATCTTTAATCTTTTAGCAAGATTAAAAGAACAAGACCTGTGCGATTTGTTTCAACGATAACATTGTTAGTTCAGAAGGAATGCCTATAAGATCTGCAGTGCCTGGCAGCAAGAATTATTAAGGACAGTAGCAAAGACATGTAGACATGAATTTAAAATAAAGAGCATATAATTTACAAATCTTATTTTGCTTACTCTGTTGTTTACCTGTCATTGCAATTAACAGTACATTAAATGGCTGTGATAAGTCACGGTAATATGAAAAGATTTTTTTTTTATTTTAGTGAGGATGTATTTGAAAGAATTTGTTTCAATACTATATCCTCTCTCACTCTTCAGGGGGCCCCTTACTGCAACAAATATATATGAAAATATAATTGCAAAACCTCAACATTTGCCAAGGCACTTGGGTATATATAGCATTGAACTGGAAAATACTTTAATTTTTTTTCTCTCTATCTAGCCCAGAAAAGATCAGATAACAAATTGCTGCTCTTTAAAATATATCTATATCCATCTACCTATCTATATATGTATGCTAAATATAAAGTAAAATATAATGAAATAGTTTTGAGTAAGTTATTCAATAACTTCCCTAGGGAAGCAGTCAAAATCCTGTTATTTGCAGAGATATTTAAAACTAAATTGCATAAAGCACTGGAAAAGTTTATGGTAGAGAACCATTTTGCAGTGGCAAGGTGATGGACTGCCCAACCTAATTAGTCTGTCCTATCTAGATTCCATGATTCATATATATAAAGATGACCAATGACTTTTAAGCAATAAAACAAATATTTCTTATGAAAACTCTGTCCATTATTCTGGCAGATAATAAGGTTGAGAAGTCTGACAAGTCCACTAATGGTTCTAAAATTGCAACAAAATCTAAATAATTGATTTTATTTAAGTACTATTTCACAAGTACTGTATCATACTTACATTTCTAAAACATTACACTTTCTAACATGTTTACATTTGATCGGGGCCTGCCCAGAGCAAAGCAAAACAGCAAAGTCATACAGGTAAACAAAGGGTACAAAACAAGGATTTAAGCCCAATTTGAGCTGTAAATCTACTAGTCAAGTTAGGGCAATAAATCATTGATCATATGAGTGAGTATTCCTGAAACGACACAGTGGCCTGGAGCCTTCCCAGCTTCACTGGGGATATTTACCAAAATGCCTAAAGTTAACATTGTCACCTTGTGCTCCACCTATGGCCACTTAAGAGAAAGCTGCTCTGCCATGCGATTCAGGCCACCTACAATCCAAAAGAAAAAGAGACCAAAGAGGGAGCCTCAGTTATTCATCCCTGCCCCAACAGGGAGTGAGTGCAGTTTGAGACACTCCTGGGAGCCCAATTGCAAATTCTTCCTTGGAAACGTTAGCAGATAATGCTCTGCATGACCCCAGCTACTCACTACAGCAGAGAGCTGTGGCTAACCCCATAGTGATATACAGTCCCAGCTATTGCTTTTTTCTCTCCACAGGGAACAAAAGGTTCATATACTGGAACCATACAGAGTTTCCTATAGGACAGAAAGGGTAGTAACTGGGCTGCGTGCTGGCTATGCCTATCAGCTACTCTTTATTACAGTTGGGTGAGCCTTGAGTAACTTTGGGTTCCCCGCATGCTCACCTCCCTCTGGATACATTCCATGCACCCTTTTGAGAGCATATATACCCCCGTCACCAAAAATAAAAATCTGAGATCCACTTCAGCGGGCTGATTCTTCCAAAACAAATTATGAATAATTCTTACTGACAACAGTGGCTTAATCCTGTTTGCAGAGTGATAATAGAGTTTCTTGAGCACAATGACTAGTATTATACTGGATTGGAGTAGGAGGGCAGGTGATGCCTTGCACTTTCTCTGTGCTTATGTAACAGTACGGAACAGTGCACAAATCCAGCCCTCAGGCTGTTGAAAAGAAAAGTATCTTATTACTGTCCAGCATTTTATAAATTCTTAATAAAATAGCAACATCAATATATAGCATGATACGCTTACCAAATGCAACTTTGGGGGAGGGAGGAAGGGAAGAGAAGATATTTATGGCACACTTCTTGCATCTGGGTTGCTGAACTACAGAATTATATTAAAACTGTATTCAAGGGAAATGTATACTAAGAAGAACATATAGAAAGCAAAAATATTTCCACCAACCCTAGGAACAATGCTCGTATATTTAGACATATTTTTCTTTGTTCGCATTAAATTCTCTAGGGACTCGATTCAGCAAAACACTTCAACATAAGATTAGCTCTATGCACTTTAATGGGGCTATTCACATGCTTACAGAGAAATACTAGCTTAAGTGCTCAACTTAAGGCTTAGACATTTTAATAATTTTAAAATGACAGTCTTCAAATAAAACATGCCAAAATAGATCTTATAATAAACACATTCACAACTTGCAAGCAACTTTACTCTCATCATTCAGAATCTGCAGGGATGTCCTCACCTCATCCATTGCTAGACAGAACTCTCAAATCTGTCTCTTCTGTTATATCCAGACATAAAACCTAACTACAAATGTCCAAGGTAACCTGATCTCTAGAGGGAGCACACATTTTTAATTATTTTTTTTAAAATCACAACTCTTTTGTTAATTTTCCTAGAAAAAATGAATTTGAAACAATATACCTAGAAAACTGTCAAGAAAGATGCTTTCTTGATGCAATACCTAAACCAAAGTGCTTCTGCAAGAAGTTATTGATCTGATCCCGATTAATAGCAGCAGCATCTTTCTGGCTTCTATGAAGGACATGACATAAAAGACACAAGTCTAACACACACGTCACCATAAGTGTGCTCTGGCAGCACTTCACCTCACCTAGATGGAAACCTTCACAGGAAAATCTACAGATTTTTCTCCTCTCATAGTCCCTGATCTTCTGTCATGGATTCAGCCCAGTCAGAATCCAAGCAACTCTACCTTCAAAAGAATTTGAAAACTCAGAGCAAGAACTGCTTACTTCTATTAGTGTAGGCAGGTTGCTTAGATTAACCAGGTAGCTAAGCACCAAGAATGCTCCTGCTGATTAGGGTTTCATACATGCTCCTTAAGACGCAGGCATTTTTCTTTTCCCTCCACCACAGTCACAGGATAGAAGTTTACGATTTAAAATACTTCTTACATTTCTCTACAACTAAAGTCAAGTCTTCCACAACTATCATCATAGTTTTCTTTCTTTCTGCTTCAAGTATCACAATTAGTACCCTTACAACACAGCTGAAGGGCAGGAAATTTAGGACTATTTAGCATTAATGTTTTAAGGGTAGAAGTTAATCTCCCATCAAAACAAAGATATCTGTTAACCTGCAGAACTCTTCTTCAGAACACTAAGAAACCTAGATTTTATTCATTTTAGGGACAGTCTAAAAAGTAAAATACACTATCAGATCCTTGCAGTTCTTTTACTCTATGTGTAAACTATTCATGAGCAGATAGGACTGGGGAAGATCCTTGCTCACAGTAGGAGATCCTGCACTAGACCAAGAGCATAAACATTGCAACAGAATAGCTCTTTTCAGTCCTTTTCAATTTTTATGCCCCAAAAAGTTTTCCAGTGAAGATGTATTTCTCCATAGTCAATCTAAGGTCATTGGTAGAGGGACTCCTTTTACAAACTCTTTATAGGTAGCCATGAAGGGGATCCACTGACCACACTTTGAAATCTGTAAGCAGCATTGTTACCAAAAGAACTGGCCCCTATGACTATCTGGCCAGCAGGAAAAAGCTCCACCACATGTAAGTTAGGCCTAAGAAACTGTATTTTTCAAAAAATTCAAAGTTGACTAGATACATAAGTATAAACTCACAGTGTTTGTTTGATCATGACATATATATACACTGATGAGCTTGTTTTGAACACTTAACATCTCAACTCTGCTACCAGTGTATTATTTATAACTCCAGAGCATTTCTCAAGCCTTGCAAATGCCTGAAAATAAGGACTACATAAGCACAGGAAAGGAGGCAATGCCAATAACTATGTACTAAGAGGCTCAGAAGAGCCATAATACCGTTCTGGCCAATTTAAATATTCATTCTTTCCTTGTTAACACAAAGCCTCTCCATGTTCAGTTTCTCAATTAAACAAGAGGTGAAGTGGTTTACATAGAAGTGCTTTAGTGAGATGGAATCTAATTACAGTTAATCTCCCAATATACAAAAGGGTGGCTTCCCAACAGTTAATAAAAAGCAATGGTTAGGAATGATGAGAGTACTGCTTCCAAAATGAACTTAAGATAAAGCACAAGAATGTCTAATTACCAAATTAAAAACCTGCATTGAGAGGTATTAATTTCTCAAGCAAGGATGGGTGGAACAAGTTATGATTACATCTCTCATCCTGGAGGAAAGGAAAGCTTACCATACACACTTCTTACAGACCTACCTTGTACTAGTGCTTAGGAAGCTGAATGCTTTTACTTCCTTATCAAGAAACTAGGTGACACGATGTTGGCTCTATGAATAAAAGGATAATAATACCATATGGAGACAGAGGAACTAAAATATTTATATTTCATTTTTTAATCCTACTCAGGATCTATGGTTCTTCAGATTGTTCTAATATGTGACTGACAGAGAATACTCTTGGCCATCATAAATTAATATGATTCAGGATTGCACACCTAAAGGCACTCAGGGTTTGACCTTGTGTTTCCAAATTTTTAGGAGTCTCTATAGTACTTCAAAACATAATTGTATTATGCTGACAGACAGTGCTTATAATACTCTGGAGAATCTGGCTGATCTTCAGAAGCATATCTCTATCTCAACTAAAATAGATTTAAGTAAAAGATGGTCAGTCATTGTACTTAATATTCACAGCTTTCCTAGTTTCTGGCTGTGAGAACCAGTGGTGACTGTCTTACTAAAAAATTTCTCCTATCACATTAGAAGAAACCACATAAAATTTTTACTTGACAATTCAGGTTAGGACAGTGCACACTAAGCTACAGGCCACAGTAGGGCAGAGGAACTACAATGAAATGACACTGCATTTTTCCCAAGCCTGACAAAATTACTCTAATGCTGTTAAAAGAGCATCTCCTCGTTGTTACCTAACACAATGAGTTAATGAAGAAAACAAGAAAGTCACAGACTAATACAAGTCACTTTTCTCTCCAGAAGAAGGATAATTGTTACAGAAATAAGAAAAGATTACCGTGCCTAATAATTCAAATGCCAGTAATTAACAGCCCAATAAAAATTGCCTAGGATTTCCACACAAATCTTACCATCTGCCTGCAATAAAAACCACGGAGTGTATCTCTGCTTCAAGTGGAAGTCACATGAAGGAGATGTAAGTAGAACCGATTCAGCAAATTAAAGAACCTTGTACGTCAAGATAATGGGGGTATTTTCTCTAAAAAAAAAAAAAAGCAGCCCATTATCTTAGAAATTCCTGAATTTATTCTTGATATTAATAAATAAGATCATCTCAAAAGAAAAAGTTGTGTGACTCCATAAATACGTACAGCCTCCGAGCATAATACTGAATGTGTGATGTTGTGTAAACAATAGTATATAATAAAAAGACCTTTGAGTAAAGAGAAAAAATTCCTGGTAACCAGGAAAAAGATATCATGGTCCAGATAGCTTAGTCACATTCCCTATCCATCTTGCCTGTGTGGATTTGGAAACCTGTAGTAGGTGTATGTAGCAAGATTTTGGTAGTGGGGAGACTGCAAGAATAGCTTCTGTGGGAAGAGGTCAGGGGCTGCCCTATCCTGGACACAAATGGTTCCATACAGCTCTGCAATGGACCCACTGCAGGTCAAACCTGAGCCTATCAGCCAAGTTAGTGACACTTTTATGAAAAAAAATCTAAGAAAGAGAAGAAAACACCAGCTAGAGAGAGGAGGAGGGAACAAAAAGTGTTAGAAACAGAGGGAACACCAAGGTCAGAGAAGGAGGAGGAAGGGGAGGAAGGGCTCTATGACAGATACTCCCTGCAGCCCATGAGACCCTAACTTTATACGATGCACTTAAAGACTGCAAATACAAAATACATCTCTCTCAAATTAATGTTGATAAGCTCTTTATGACATTGTGTGCCTGTTAGATGACAGAGGACAAGAGCAGGCATGGAAGCTGCCACACAGTTCGGATGCCAGTGCTATCCTGTCCCCTTCCTCCCCGGCCCTGTTAACAATGCATGTCTGACACAGTAGGTTACAGGACTGAAGGCTCTCAGGATCAGTCTTGAATATTGTACATAATGGCTCACATTTTAGGCATCAGTACAGGGAATAGTTGGAAGATTTGTCCATCTCTCACCCATCCAATTTCAAAGGTCAACAGTTTGGCTATTCCTACCACGTGATCTCCATGGCACAAAGAAGCTAAGGCAACACTGAACACCCTTGTGCAAAACCAGTGTGCACCTGTTCTAGCTCAGAAGAGAGCAATATTGAGATTAGAGTTATCACATAGACCTCAGCAACTTCAGAGGGTCTCAAGCAACACTGGTTCCATGCAAAAATGAGGCACCATATCAACAAGGCAGGGGAAGGGAGGGGGCAGGCAGGCTGGCTGTATGCATGTGCCAGTGGAGTAGAGTTATTAAATCAGCATTTGTAAGGCACTTATGTATCTTCGTGTTAAAGACTATTTCACACAACCCCCCAAAGTGCTTTTAAATGCAAAGTACAGAGAGCATAAAAGCAAAAAACAAGAACAAGTTCTAGAGGACAGAATTCACACCAGAAAACAACAAAGAGGCTTTTTAAAGTTATGAGATGGCTTGTTATGTTATGGTATACTGCTCTGGCTGATTGCCACATCAAGGAAGGAAAACAGGGCACGTAATATTCACCTAACCTGCCCAATATGTCCTGCAAGTGTCTGCCTTGAACTGTGGCTCGGGTGCTTTAGTAGGAGAGTTTACCCTCTGGTCCTGTTTTTGCAGCAGCAATTCTTACATAGTCAAATAAGAAAATGATCTTTATTTTTGCCTTACATTTCTGTAACTGCTTTGCTTTAGCAATTAGAAATTATCTTTTAGGAAATTAATTTGAAATACTAACTGGGTTTTAATCTGGGAGCATGTACCAGTAACATAAAGTATCAATAGGGATTTCAGTGTCCTATGACCTACAAAAGTAGAACAAATATTTAAAGGAGGGATGCATAGAAAGAGAGTTTAGCAGTAAGGATTAATTATTGTGGGATCAGTTTCCTCAGGATGGGGTTTTAAACATTAAGATTCATTGTTCCAGATAGACCTATGATTAAAAAAAAACCCAAAACCAAACCCAAGAACACATACACACATAAAAAACCCCAAAACACCAGAAATTCAACTGGATCACAATAAATCTGGGATTCAAGTGCTACAGTCACTTACAAAAAGAGATTCCTGTGATAAGAACTGAAGACCTACAGATTAGATATCATAGAACTGTCTCAGTTCACATGTGGACAGTCATTAAAAGCCTCTTAGTAACTTTTCTGCAATACAGCAGATTTTCCATTTTTGAGGCCTCTAATCATTTGATGCCACTGTAGCAGCCAAAAACATTCAAGTCATATAAGTCATAAAGTAGTCATTGCTGAATTCTCTTCTTGACTTCAGATCTATATGTGAGGATGGGTTGAAATTATACTATCCCAAAGCACCCATAAGCTCCTGCTTTGTATTACATTGTGCATTTTGGCACAGTTCATTCCACAACAAAATGACTTAAATTCTTTTGCAATTCTGATGCAGTTATTAATGCAGCAGTTGACTAGAAGAATAACTACAAGTAGTCTAGAAAACAGCAAGGAGACAATAATTTGTCTGAATTGCTAGCAACAGAAAAGCACTAGAAACAATCCTTTGTAAAATGACTTCTCTTTCCTTAAGGCTATGCACATTTAGACTACAAACCCAATTATGGAAAAATACTGCACAATACTTACTGAGAAATTTTCATGCATAAGGAAGTCTTTGCTGATATTATACTATACAATCTTCAATTTTTTTCCTACTGCATTAGTTAATGCTCTGAAGTATCTCTGATATTGTAGAAGAATTTTCCAACTTAAAAAAAAACTTGCTCAAATTTATCAGCCAAACTAAAATCAGAAGAGTTCAGCTTTGATGAACTATGGTAATTGTTTACAGACAATGTGCAAACAATACCCTCTTCCCCTACATTCAATTGCTACCAGGAACTGTGTGGAATGTTCTGGTGAGGGAGGCAATGAAAAGAAAAGAAAATACAATTCAGAATGATCAAAATCCTACCAACAAAAAACTCCCACGATTTCAACAGGCTTTAAGCAACAACACAAAAATAATTTTCTTTCCTCTCTGTCCCTCAGTTGCGTGCTGTTTCCACATCTCGCCCTGATGCTGTAACCTGCTGCTAGTGTTACAGCTAACAGCAGAATGACTCTTTCCTATATTCTGCTCTCCCCTCTCACTTCAATCTAG
Organism: Grus americana; assembly: GCF_028858705.1. Taxonomy (NCBI): domain Eukaryota; kingdom Metazoa; phylum Chordata; class Aves; order Gruiformes; family Gruidae; genus Grus; species Grus americana. The sequence goes on along the minus strand of NC_072853.1, from coordinate 124,224,358 downwards.
TGACAAAGTTCACCTTAATTGCAACTAAGTAGTAAGAGATCCCATATATTTAAAATAGATATATTTCTCTCACTCCACTCCCCAGAGGTTAGCTTTACTCTCCAGCTGGTTCCCTTAGCAGCTTTACTGTTCCAAGATCTTTTAATAAGACCCAGTATCTACAACTTCTGGGGACTTAGCATTTACATGCTAAACATCACTCTTCAGCTATTTGATGGCCCATTTAGTGATGTCCCTGAATATAATGGCCTTTTTAAAATTTATTTTTTTCTGATCATCCCCAAGGCAGCACATTCCTTCCTACCAGAAGGAAGAAAATGAAAATTTTGCAAAAACACTTGGCCGCAGCTTTTGCCAAGAACAACCAAGTTCTTGTTAAGATGCTTGCAAACATTAGAGATGACAAAACTCAACACTTCAAGAAAGGTACTTCAGAGGTCCACAGGTTTTAAATATTGCGCAGCACTTATGCACATGGGTAAGAATATACACATGCATAATGTTGAGTATGGGGCGGGGGAGCGATTTTATTTATTTAAAGAAAGGTCCAGTGTGTGCCTCTCCCTCGCTTTTTCCAACAAGGGAAGGGGACTTTGCAGAGCTGGTACCAGTCCACCAGAAGGAAAAGCTCCCTTTCTTCACAAGAAGTGAAGATGAGGTTGATACAAAAGGTGCTGGTGGCAGAATAATATGCCAGGGGTTGGCTAACGAGAGCAAAAAGCATTGTGATTCCTGGCAGGCCTGTGCATGCAAACTGGAGTGATTTCTACCATTGTGCAGGTCATGGGAAAGGGAAATGAAGTAGGATAATTAAGACAGGAGAAGCAGTGGAAGAACATCAACATGTGTTTAAATTATTGGAAAGGAAGAGAAGAAATCATCAGTAGAACACTGTCAGGAGTAAGTCAAGTTTCTACTGTTATTGAATTAAATGCTAGATGACGGCCTTGTCTAAACACAAGAGTTGTGCCATTTTAATTCAAATCAATTAAAAACCTCATTATAGTTACACAGGTGCAAAGCTCTTTGCAGACAATCTTGTATCAGTTTATAACTGGCTTTACACATATCCACAAAGGGTTGCACCTGCTTAATTAAACTGATTTTAAAATTATTTTAAACTCATGCTATTTTGTCTATACGGAGACTAATAGATATTTTTAAAATGCATTAAACTTCAGATTCTCAAGGATAATCATGTGCAATAGTATTATGTTTTGTCTCATTTAAACACTGTCATATTAAACAATGATCATCTGAGCACATAGCTGAAATGAAGCATCCTCCACCACATCTAGTTATGCTCAACTGTGCTACTTGCATTGTAATATCTTTCAGTTCAGGAAGTAATGTACCATTAATTTCTAAAGCCATCTAAAAATCATCTTCACACCAAACTTTTTAGCTTGTTCATCTGCAGGACCACAAAGTTGGAACAACTGTTTAAGAGATTTGTTTATTCACCTCAAACCTGAATTGCTTTTCAAACAGCTTTCTAAAGTAAGGTACCTACTCTTGTTAATAAACATTGCTGAAGTGCTGCCAATAAAGTTTGGTGAAAAGTATGAATTGTTCCCACCAACCATGAGTTTGTACTTCTGGTTAATAATTTATTACCTGGATGTGTCCATGTGCAGTTTTTTCTGCACAAATTTTGTTTGCTATTCATTCAATAGCAGACTGAACATTAGTGCCACATAGTAGCTGTGCTGAGGAACGAGGAGCTCTCATCTGACATTTTCCTGTATGCAGCTCCACAACTTTCAAGATGCTCTGGTTTGTACAACCATAACAAATTCGCACTTGGCATTATCCCCTGAATAATTCCATTATTAAGGAAGCTTGAAAATGTAATATTTTTTTCCTTAAGGCATTTGGCTATTATTTTGCATGATCAGAGTAGGAAACTGATTTTCTAAATGCAAAATGGTTCATAATCACTATGCAAAGTCAACTTATGTGGACACTTTCGTGGTTTTTTTATGCTCAAAGAAAACACCACCACACACAGTGGAACAGATCAAACCAAATTACCCTAAAATGAATGGAAAAACACAAGAGGATGGGGGGGGGGGGGGAAGAAAAACCTCTTTCCCCATCAAGCTGTTGTTATGGGTTGAGTGCAGTTTTTAGTAGACATGTTTTGTAACTCCTCTGCAGAAATGTACTTTCCATTGCTGTCATGGCAGTATAGTATCAAAATCACTGAAACCTTCGATCTAACTGTAGGAGTCTATGAATTTCCATCTGTGTGCATTTGTTTGATCAATTTCATTGTAACACTACTAAACCTTATTTCATACAGAAATTCAAACAATATATTTACAGAAGCATTAAGAAAAGCTTTTACTAGAACTGTGCTTTTGCTGCCACTAAATTTCATTGCCCAAGCTCTGAGGTATTCAACAGTACAGACTTTTGAACAGTTTGAAAATGAATAGGCAACAATATCATTTGTTACCAATGACGAAGAAACACTTTACCATTAGTCAGCATTCAAATAAACCATATTCTGTCTGGGCTTGTCTATGCTCAAAAAATTGTCTAATTTACCTCCGTCAGAATGATATAACCTCCCTGTTGGATGTAAAAGTTATAGCAATGGAGTTTAAAGTAAACACCATATAACCTTATCCACACTGTGATCTGCAATAACTTTTAAATAAAGCAGATTCCCAATCAAGGAAAGTTAACATTGATACTAAATTTTACATGAAAATAAGTTCTTATATACACATTTTTTTCCAGCTGATGTGCATCATCAGTTCTTCTTGGCTCCTTAACATCTAGAAAAATCGTTGGGGGAGAAAGGGGGAAGAAAAGACACAGGTATTCTATGTACAACACTACCATTTAAAGCAGCTCCTCTACTGCATCGTTAAATTTGAACTGCTGTTACCAAAAGACAGGATCCCAACTGTGAGAATGGAAATACCACATTGTCATTTCAGAAAAGTAGACCAGGACTGAACCTGTTGTAAAATCAGTCAATGCATTTTAGAAAACATTTGATAGTTGCAAATTTCTAGTCACATTTGCTCTTTGTTCATAAGCCAATTAAAAAAAATCCTTCACTTGAAATGCCAGTTGGTCAGCTCATTAAAAAAGCCTCTACTGACAACACTAGAAAAGGGGGGCAAACGTCTAACTTAGTTTATCTTGAACATATTATTGGCTTATTTTAACAAGAATAATAAAGAACATGGTATTAAAAAGCAAGCAAGCAAACAAACCCACCAAACAAAAACCCCATAGCCTTCTAAGAGCTAGATTCAGCAAAACTGAACCTCAGAATTTTCTGGAAGCTTTCCCAAGCCTTATTCTAAAAGAGTATGTAAACCAGAGTCCTTTAGGAGCAATGGTATATCAAAGTGCTTATCTTAAAACATGCACACACCTTACAATACAGTAACTCTTGCTTTCAAACCCAATGACCAAGTCACAGCTGTTGATAATACAAGGATTGAGTAAAAATAGTTACATTCTCTACAAATTGTTAAACAGCTTTCCACTAAAAGACCAACTTTAATAGAAAGGCTTCCACTTTGCTTACCATGAAACATACTGTTTTTCTTCCTCTGGCAAATAAAATAAAAACAGAGATAATAGCAAGGACTAATTAGAATGATATTAGGCAGCTAAGGCCCAGTGTGGTCTCCATCGATAATAGTGAAATTGAACCACAAAACTTCAGGACCTCTGAAAAGTCATGTTTGTGTATCAAAGGGAACGCCTGGAGCTCAGACAACAAAACCCAAGCTATTTAATTTCAAAAATACAGCCCTACATAAAAGTCACAAAAGGAGTTGTTGGTGTAAACAGTGCAAACAACCATATTTTTTTTATTTTGCCTGTGCTTAGTATCATACGTCTTCTAAAAGCAGTCAGTCTCCTGCCATCTCAGAGTAGAAGGGTCAGCAGGACCATTCAAAGTGTGACTGCAAAACTTCACTAGCTTTGCATTTTCCTCACATTCTCTTTAAAACTGCAGGTTTCACAAATTGAGGAAGTTGCAAGACTCCCAAGTAGCATTTCATTATGAAAACTCCTAAACCAGAAGTAACTTATGTAATAAAAAAAGCGCCAAGGTTTCCATTTGCTCATCTCTGCACCAGTCTGGAAGTGACCCAGCAGAGGCAGGCGGGCCCAGGCACCCCGCAGGTGGATGCAGTGCGGCGAGGGCAGCGAGGTCTCCCAGACCTTGGCCAGGCCTTGCCTCCGGCTGCTTCTCCCAGCTGCCTGAACGTCAAGCTCTGGCACCACGCTTGCTGCAGCCAACGCAATTTACACTGGGGTAATTGAACATTTGAAACAAACGGATCAAAGGTAGGCGAGCCCCGAGGAGGCACAGGAGCCAAGAGTACGTTCATACCATGAGAGACAAAAGCAGGCTCCAGGACTGAGAGGTGGGCGACCAGAGCTTAACGCCAGCCAAGGGCCCCCTCAGGGGAGGGAGGGGAGCCCCTAGGGCTCCCTGGGGAAGGCTGGCACCGCTGCTGCCTCGCACGCACACCCCACCGCAAGCAGCGCCACAAGACCCCTCCGAGAGGGAAGAGCCGTCGGGGCCGTCACAACTGTTAGCGCAACCCCTCGCGCGCGGAGGGACGGAGGCACACCCCCACCCCAAACTACGACTCCCGGCAGGCTTCGCTTCGCGCCGCTCCACGCCGCGCGGCTCGGGCACCCCCACGCAGAGCACGCCGGGAAGCGGTCCCGTCCCGCCCCGCCCCGCCAGCCCACGCGCACTGCAGCGCCCTGGCACAGCGCCGGAGGCCGCCAGAAGTGATCGCCGCTCCTGAAGGCGCCCATGTGACTCACACACCTCACTCCAATTGGAGCCAACCACCGCCAGTCACTGCTGCCCCTTTTTCTTTTATCCCCCCAATGACTGGCAGTGAGCGCAACCTCCCCTACTCGCGCTGCCACGCCTTCACCCCCGCCGCTCCGATTGGCTGCCTGGAAACGCCCCGCCTCTTTTAAATACCTGTCGCTCTGTGACAGGTCGTCATGGAGTTCCTGTTAGAAGGGCTACCGCGGGGATTGGTCCCTCCCCCTCGCCATCCTCGCCTTTTCCTCGGAGCCCCGCCCCTCTCCCCGTAGCTCCTCCCGCGCTGGACGGCGGCAATGTCAAACCGCTCGCTCGGACACGAGCCCTCGCGCCCGCCCGCCGCCTCCCGCCCAGATCCTCGCGCGCCCAAGCGCGGGGCGACCGCAGCTCCCTGACGCCAGCCGCGCGCCTGCGGCTCCCCCCACTCTGCCCTCAGCCTGCGCGCGCGCGGCCGCCGGCCCCTCCCTCCCGCCTCGAGCCCGGCCCCCGGCTTCTCGGCTCCTCTCCCTCTCCGTCACTGGCCCCACCCCCGGGCTCGTGCGCCGCACCGGCCCCCTCCACCCCGCGCCGCACTGGGATGGTGACGGCGGCGGCGGGAGGCAGAGCCCGGCTGAGCGAGGAGGCGGCGGCGGCGGCGGGGAGTCAGTGAGGACCACTGAGGGAGCGGGCGGGCTCCGCCCCTCCCCTGCCGAGCCTCCCGCCCCCTGCCCTTCCTCCCGCTCCCTCCCCCACCTCTCCTCCGCCTCCTCCCGCACGCGCCAGGCGGAGAGGCTGCGAGGGAGCCCCGGGTACAACATGGCGGAGCACTCGGCCCCCGACAACAAGCACAAACCCGCCGCCAACTCCGTGGCGCTGCTCAACAGCCGCGCCGGGGCAGGCGGCGGCGGCGCGGCGGCGGCGGCTGCCGGCGGCCCCCCGGCGGGCGGAGGCGGCCTGTCGGGGGGCCTGTCGCAGCCGGCGGGCTGGCAGTCGCTCCTCTCCTTCACCGTCCTCTTCCTGGCCTGGCTGGCCGGCTTCAGCTCCCGGCTCTTCGCCGTCATCCGCTTCGAGAGCATCATCCACGAGTTCGACCCCTGGTCAGTCCCCGCCGCCGCCGGACGGGACGGGACGGGGAGGCGGGAAAGCCGCCCCCTCACGGGGCGCGTCTCAGGCGGGCGCCGCGCCGTGAGCCCCGGCGGCGGAGGTTGGGGGGGAGGTGTCCTGCAGGCTTCCCCCGCCGCGGGGACGACGAGAGGCCCCCGTCGCCTGCCCCCCGGTCCGCCACTTTGCGAACTTGCTCTCCTGCCTGTTTCCCCGGCCGCCGGGCAGAGGGAGCCGAGAGCCGCGGCCGCCCTGGAAGGGAAGGGAGGGAGGCGGTGCAGACGGGACACGCTGTGGCAGGTCGGAGGGAGCCCGAGGGGTCGCGGTGCGCGGCGACGGGCGTGAGGGGCCGCCGCGGGGCAGAGGCCGGCGGGCGGGGGAAGGGAGCGAGCGGCGGTGCCGGGCACTTAAGTGTCCCCGCAGGGCGGGAGGGAGCGCGCTGGCGGCGGCGGCGACCTCGGGGATGGGGAGGCGGCTGTTCTCCCGGATCCGGCGGAGTTGTGCGGGCTGGACGCGGTGGAGTTGCGGCAGGACTCTCCGCCGCGCTGCCAAGGGGCACGGGGAAAGTTGTGGTGCTGGCAGGGAGGCGGGGTGCTAGGCAGGAATCGGGGGGTCCGGGTAATGAAATAGTTGTACCAAACGTGACCGACGCCCAGGTCCGGGTCCCTCCTGTCGCGGCGTTGGTCTCCAGATGTGCGGTGTGGCTCCTCGGAGGGGTCTTTCCTAGAGCTCTTGTCGGCCGGGGAGGGAGGAGGGTGAGGAATGCACTGCAGGAAGTAATCTTCATAAAAGTGACTTGAGGGATTACAGTGAAATGGGTGACATTGATTTACTGCCAGGTGTTTCAAAGCTGCGTTTCTGAGCCCAAGGACTTTTGCTGTTTCCCACGCATCTTGATTTTTCTAAAGATTGCTTTCCCTCCTATAGAACCTGTCTGTTCTTTTCCCTGTTGGAAGGGACTGAAACCATTTTATGTATAAGATCAAGAAATGCTGCACTCGTTCCTTGCAGCAAGGCAAAGTGAAAGATGATGGGACATGTGGGGCAATTTTTTTAATGCAAAAACGTGACAATGAATTTTTATATTAGTGGCTACTTCATGCCAGGAATCCGTGGGGTTTTTTTATAACTTTAAGTAGGGTGAGCAGCAGATGACTTTAGAATAATGATTTCTCTGTTTTTAATTTAAAATCTTATGTCTCGGGTCTTACTGTTAATCACACGAGGGAAGGAGATGCTTCATTTTGAAATGCATGGTAGATACTCTGTGTTAAAAATCTGAAATTGTTACTGAAATTGTACTTATCTGCAAAGCACGCACTCCACTTTGATAGTTTCAAAAGCACAACTTCCTCTTTTCTGGTTGGTTTCCCCCGTGCCTCTATGTCCCCCCGTCCAATGTAATCCATTCACAAATCGTGGCTCAGAATAGTGCGTAGAGAACAAGGAGTTGCTTTGTGTTTAAATGCCGTCTGAAGCAATACACGCTTTGTGATGCGAAAGCCAGATATCTCAAAATATCTTCAAAACATCAAGTAATTGCCCATAATTCAAGGGTTTTTCTGCAAACACAAATGAATGGAAGGAATGCAAACTTTCAATTAATAAAGTTAACAACAGGGGGAGCATAGTTAAACACATCTGCAGTGAGACTGTGAACCCAGGGTTGTATCCTATGGAGTAGTTCTCAGGTTCTTCTAATCTCAACTTAAGCAAAAAGATTTACTTTTCTGTCATGGAGGAAACTTTTTATTAAGCATACAACCTATATTTTTTCACAACTTTATCTGATTTTTATAATAAGGTTCATCCTTGTTGGATAAATGGAAATATTACAGTGTTGAGTTGCGTAACTTTTGTTACTAAGCCTTGAAGGACAGTAAAAAATGTGATATGGGAGTTAAGTTTGTAGTCGTCGTATGGTTGTAAAGATAAACTTTTGGTTTAAGCAATATGTAAGTTGATGCAAAGTCATCTTCCTGAGTATACAAACAGAAGGCATTGCTAATTAGAGAATAGATGAAGTTGACAAAAATCATTGATTTTAATGCAAGTCTGTGAGAAGCAGCTGAAATGTCAAGAATCATGCCAGTGTCATGTTGCTGCATGCCAGAAATAGTAGAGGCAAATGCATTAAGTTAGTTAATGGGAAAGAGAACCTAAAATTTTAGAAACTAAGGAAAAAACAAAGGGCTTTCTCTGTTGCAGCAGCAATATTGGTGGAAAGTGAGAAAAATGATTTAGCTTCTAAATACTGTTGAGTAACTAGATAGGAATTTTTTTTCACAGTTGTAAGGGTCTTACAAGTCTGAATCTAATGTGGGAAAGGAGCTTATGAAAAGAGATTAGAAGCAGTGCTCTATTTTTATTTTTTTAACCACTTCTTTAGCAGCTCACCCAGGTAAACTAGATTTTTAAATTTTTTTTTTTCAGAACAGTGTCCATAGTCTTGGCTAGTGAAACAGTTCCGTAGTTTTCTCCATTCCTTTGGCTTTTTCTGTCACGCTTGCATTGCATATCTTGCAATGTGTTATGTCACCTATTTTCTAGTATTCATTTTGTCATCAAGAGAGGAAGCTTAGGTATATTTGATAATATGAGGAGCATTAGGCAAATCTATTATTCTTTTGAATGGAAAAATATTGTTGCCTCTAAGGTGTAGAAAGCTTTCTCATTTACTTAGGAATCCAATTTTCTGGTATGGACACAGGAAATGTAGGAGATCTGGGGTGGTAAGAAAGGGAGATTTGCCTTGGGTTTTCTGCATATTAATTGAATCCAATACTACTTTTTTCTAACATACCATTCAGGCTGCATTTCTGACAGTAAAGTTAGGTTTTGATTTGGGGGCAGGAGGTTTGCTTGTTTTGTAAAATTAGCCTCTGAGACTTACTCCAGCTGTCATTTCTTCCAGAAATTACCCAAATGTTGTACAATAGGCCAAGGCAGTAGAGAGAGGACAGCTTTTGCTTTTGATCTCCATTATAATACAATGTTTGTGTAAGGTAAAACCAAACTGGTATTTTCAGGTCACCATACTGTCACTTAGAAACTTGTAACCTGTTTGACATTACTAGGATTACTGGTTTTTTTCACACCGAATAGCTCTTCCATATAGTATTGCGACTTTGTTTTGATTTACTTCTCATGTCTTGTTTACTTTCCATATTTGAGCTGGTCCAGAGACTTTGAAAAATGTGTGTAATTTTTGGCAGCTCCTAGGCCAGGTGAGCTGATATGTGAAGTCAGTCAGCGTTGACATTAAGCTGTGCTATTGACAGGCCTCCAGCACTTAACTTCAGGATTTCATTATCAGGCCAAGAACTTGGACAGTGTTGATACATTGGGATGGACACATTTCATGTCTGAAATTTGGTTCATCTATTGGCTGGTTTGGCAGCTGGGTGGACCAAGACCATAATTTCTGTTCTATGTACACACAAGTGCACAGTGAAAGCTTTTCATGAAAGTACAACAGCGTGTTTAACTCGGTTGTCAGGCGAGGTCTTTCTTTCTGTCAGACGTTGCCGTAAATGCCAGCACGGCTGCCGAACCAAGGCAACCAAAATGATGGAATACTTGAACAGGGATTACTTTCTATGTACTGGTTTGTCTAAAGTACAGCTCCAGCATGCCCATACACTATGTCATTTGTATGCTTGTATCATATATACACACACCTAATAATCTATATATGTGTGTATATGTATGTATACATAGAAGGTAGCTATATCTAGCATGACCATTGTGTCATAATACTGCTACTAAGTACAACGGTAACAGCCTTTGGTACATCAGTAGTCTTCAGGGAGTGCTATCAAAATAGTAACATTCATTCTGTTTGCACAGTTATTACTAGACTTAGAATCATAGAATCTTAAGGTTGGAAAAGACCTCTAAGATCAAGTCCAACCATTGACCCAACACCACCATGTCTACTAAAACATGTCCTGAAGTGCCACATCTATGTGTTTTTTTAACACCTCCAGGGATGGTGACTCCACCACCTCTCTGGGCAGCCTGTTCCAATGCCTGACCACTCTTTTGGTGAAGAAATTTTTCCTCATAGCTAATGTAAACCTTCCCTGACACTAGTTGAGACCATTTCCTCTTGTCCTTTCACTAGTTACTTGGGAGAAGAGACCCACCTCACTACAACCTCCTTTCAGGTAGTTGTAGAGAGCAATAAGGTCTCCCCTCAGCCTCCTCCAGGCGAAACAACCCCAATTCCCTCAGCCGCTCCTCATAAGACTTGTGCTCCAGTCCCTTTACTCTTCTTTGGACACACTCCAGCACCTCAATGTCCTTTTTGTACTGAGGGGCCCAAAACTGAACCCAGTATTCGAGGTGCAGCCTCACGAGAGCCGAGTACAGGGGCACAATCACTTCCCTACTCCTGGCCGCACTATTCCTGATACAAGCCAGGATGCTGTTGGCCTTCTTGGCCACCTGGGCACACTGTTGGCTCATGTTCAGCCAGTTGTCAACCAGCACACCCAGGTCCTTTTCCACCAGGGGAATGGTATCTGAATCATTAATTGTGTCCCATGACATTAGATCAAACTTTTGTCTTTCCCTGAGAATTTTAACAGCTTGTTAAACCCCAGATTAACACCAGTTGCCTCAGGAAGTTAGCTTAAGCTGGAATGCAGAAGCTCGTGTGTCTGAGCATGAAACCATCTCTGTACCAGTGATCTTTGTCAGCTACATTTGCCTACCTACGACTGCCAGGAATGTTGTCTCCTACTGTCCTGCCAGTTCCTGGTACTGAACAGTACTACCACAATCTCATGTACATCTTTGCCTCTTCCAAACCAGCACCATTGATTGCTGAAACCACCAGCTTTTTAACTGTCATCAGGGTGACCATTGTTTATCATACCTCACGGAGGTAACGTTATTGTGCTAGTGGGAAGTATGGTTTATGTATATATGATAGCAATCCACTTTCTCGTCACTGATACCATTGTCTGCTACTAGTGGACTTCAGTGAACGGGGGTGAACTGGTGAAAATAAACATAAGGTTGGTGTCATTGCTTGCGTTCTAGAGGCAGATAGGTTAAAGGAAGTTAGGATTTTATCTTGGGCACAGCCAAAAAGATGGGTTTTGCTAGGTTCAAATCATGTTTCCTAAATGGATTCTTGAGCTGTTATAAACTTTTTTCATTAATGAAAACTTAAATTAACACCTATAAATATGATATTAAAGCTTCATTAAAATACAAAGTGTGACTCAAGTGAACATTAGAAGTGGTGTATGGAATTGATCAAACACTGCAGATGATTGTGTAAATGTATTGATTTCATTGGGAGAGAGTAAGATCGTGGGTTTGTATTGTAGTTAGCTGATCTGATGGTTGCCTTTTGGAGTAGGAGTTCTCTGTCACCCACTGTGCAGCCCTGCTTTTTTCTTTGTGCTCACTCTAAAGCAGTCATGGATTGATTCAATGAGGTAAATGGTCAAAATACTGTAACATTTGAGTTCCCTGAGCCTGCCCACCATCAGTTTTTATATTGCAGTTTAGTTTCTTATTTTTGAGAAAGAATATGAATGTTGGGAAGGAGTGTAAAAAGCAACTGATTTTTAGAGGATAAACTGGGATTGAGTGATAGGGTGGAGACAGGTATACATATAAAACCAACATGTTAAGACACTGGAGCAACAGGAGTGACAAAAGAAGGGGTATGTAGCAGTAAATGAGAGTACCTTAAGCTGGTATTCATACAGGGGGGGAAAAATTGTGTAAAGAGGATGATAGTGTTGATAATATCAATTAACAATGCTCAATATGTAGGCTATGGGCAGGTGTGGCCCACTCACATAATTCATCCGACCATTGCTTACCTGCCAGTGACTCTTCTTGCTGGGCAAACAGACAGCAGATTGCATAGTAAATGTGTTGTTCTTGAGGGATGGCAGCCACTGTCATCTTCAAACTGTTGTCTTTCTGGAGGCTTTCAACTCATCACATAATCTTGTTGAAGGTGAGTACGTGAATGTGGATCTGTTTAGGAAACATTTCCCACCCGTTTTAGGATTCTTTTCCCAAACACTTCCTTTTGTTTATAATCTTCAACAATTTCCAGATCTTGGGAAAGCATTTGATTCCAGTCCAGTTTGAACATAATCACTCTGGATTGATTTTGAGATGTTGCAAATGTCATGAGATTCATATTAAAAACTTAGTATGGTATCTTCATTCATAAGCTTTTTGATTCTATGAAATGAGAAGTATTCTATTTATTTCTGTTTTATAGGAATATATTTTACAAGATTGTGTACTTACTGTTAATGAACAGTTCAGTTAAGTATTTTGTGACTTTTTGTCTAAATGTAAGATACAGATATATTACATTTGAATGATAGTTGTTTAGACTCTAGTAATACTAACTATTTTAGCAGGATTTCAGGTAGCAAGGTAGCTCAAACTCCTTTCTGCCATTTTATTATAGTAGGAAAAATATTCTAGCATGGTCTCCAGATCTGATTTAGCGAGGCTTGTATATTCATGAAGAGATTCATGAAGTTTAGAGATTTTTATGTTCTTGGAGAATAGCCTGCCAGATATCTTCCTCTTCCCTCCTTTTTAATGAGGAAGATTCAGATCAGACATATTTTTTTTGGTCACTTCTATTGCAATATGACATCGGTTGAAAAACTCTCGTAGTCAGTCTCTGGTTTTGGGAACTGTCTAGATTATAACATACTGTCCTGTATGTCTAGGGACTTGAATGGCCTTTCCTTGTTTAGGTACTTGGAGGGTCCTGTTTTGAAGCTAAATAAACTTTTCTAGAAGGTTTATGCAGTGTTAACAGTCAAGAAGATGTGCAGTTGACTGTACTGAACTTTTCTACTGTTTAGGAAACTGCAGACATAGGTAAATATTAGAAAATTAATGGAAGGAGGACAATCTGGAAAAAGAACATTGGACAGAGTTGAAGGCATAGCAGAGACTATGCTTTGTGAGTGGAGAGACCTCAGGCTAGATTTGGTAAGTTAGACTGATGGAGCTGAAAAGTGGTTCACCATGTGGCCTCATAAAATAACATTAATGTAAGAATCAAACCTCTGCTCCATCTCTACTATTGTTTTCTTACCATCTTTACTTAGCAGGCAGTGTTTCTTTCCTCACTTGCACAACTTTTAATTGGGGTGAAAACCTCATCAAACTTCATGTGGGTGCAGTAATGGGGTTATGCATGAGAGGGTAGGAGGGGCAGTGTTCATAAAACACGTGTAGGATATGGTTGAGTACAGAGACTATCCCTACAGTCTTCTTTTGGAAAACATAGGAGGTGAGACAAAATGCTTGCAAAGTGTTGACCCTTTTATTGATTTCTGGATAGCAGAATGAAACTTAAAAGGAAAACTGTATTGGAGTGTTTTATGTAGACCCAGTCAAACCAAACCGGCAAGTTTAGCTTTTAATGCCCTTTTTTTTTTTTTTTTTTTTTTTTAAACAGTCTTCAGCAAATACTCACAAACACTTGACTAGCTAGAGCAAATGCTATGATGAAAATCCTTGAATGGACTTTTCTTGGCAGATATCCTATTATTTGAGCAGCTTAATATGTTCTATGTTTTAAACAGAAATTTGATTTGATTATAAAGGGTTAGGGTGGTTTATAAAGGTTATCTTTTGCTTCCTATCATAGTTCTTTCTCTAATAATCTTTGGTTTTGGCAGCCTGTAATCCTCATGTTTTAAAATGTCTCATGTTGAACTAGTGGGGGAAGGGGAGAATAAAAAATTTGGACAGTAAAGCTAGCAGGAAAATTCAAAATCTTGTAGGTACTAATAGTTTTTAAATGGGTTAGTGGTAGGCTGGGTTTAGGGAGGTGTCTTTGCTGTTCCACAAGGATGTCTTCTGATTCAGTCGGGTTATTTCCTGTTTAATGTGTAGCTGTGCATGTGCTGCAGAGTTCCCTCCTTAATTTTTGAAAATGCTGTTTTTGCAAGCCCTTTAAGGTACGTTTGTACTGACGTTTAGGGCTAATCCTGAGGGCTTCTTTCTACTTAGCAGATTCATTAAAGCCGCTGCTGTTTTCAGAGCATGTGGAGCCTGGACCCTGCAGCAGGGCATGTGCAGATGTTTTTAACTCCTTTAGCAAAACTTCTTATAACCATCAGTCTTACCACTTGCTTGGAGAACAAAGTGAACTTAGGAAAAGTATTAGAACAAGTACTGCAGTAGTCTTTCTGTGCTTTACGTCTGCAGTAAATTGTATAGTATGTCCAACAGATAGATATTATTTCCAGCCCCATAGCTGAGCAAGCTTGTGATCTTTATCTGAGCTGTTGCTGAGAATCAAGCTGAGTTTATTTTAATGTGGGTAGCCAGGGAGTCTGGGCTTGAGAGGTACCATGAAATTCACCCTAATTCTGCACCACACCTTACATAAGTTGAAGCTGCCTGAAGAATGAATTTAAGGATATCGATACAAACAAAATAGATCCGCTTTGGTATTTCTCAACTAACTGCTGCTTTCCCAGGGTAAAAGTTCCTTTGGCATATGGAGAATTAAATGCTGCCTATACTTCAAAAGATCTTGCTATTAAGTGAGGCAATATCCCTGGGCTTTAGAAAGAGAAATGGTCTATTTTAAACAAGGAATAACTGAGTGTTTGTACATGCGTGTTTATAAAAGCAGGAAACAGTATTTAAAATGCCTATCTGCTATGAGAGACCCAAGTCCAGTACCATACACTACTTTTTGAAGAGCCCATCTAATATAAATGACTGGGGTATGTGGACTGTAATGATAATTACTTCCGGGTGTTACAATGCTTGTCGTATAATTTTCTATGGCAATTGATTTATATGGGTTATGTTAGTTTGTTAGGTAAAGAACATGTTGGAGTTCTGTTCAGCTGATAATCCATGAAGACAGAATTGCAAAACACTTTTTCAAAACTTCTCTCACTTGAAACAAATGAAAAACACCTTGGGAAACTACATTGCAACTGAGGATGAGAGTTTGGTTTGATTATTGATTTTTTTGGTGGTGTTCTTAATGGAATTGCTGTTTATCTTCTAGACTGTTTTACACAGTATTATTTACATTTATTTAAAAAGAGTGTCTCACTGTATGCATGGGCACCATCTATCCTGTTTGAATGGTGAATGGATTTTGCAGAAGGGAAAAATAGCATGTAATTATGTAATTTTAAACTGATCTAGCAAACGTGGCTGGGCAGCCTACATTTTGTGAGTTCTTTGCTTTATTTTTTTCAGTTTCTGCATTCATTTTTTGCAGTTGTTATACTATAAATGGTAGCCAACTTCTTTAACTCCAAGGAGTGTGATTTTATTTATTTTTATTCCAATCTTCCCCACAGATGGATATTTTAAGGAAATCTAGGTATAGAAAGCACTAGTTTGAGGATGCAGCTGACAGGGAAGACCACATGTTGAACAGAATACTTGTGTGCTATAGCCAGAGGATCTGAAAATACAGGAATGCATTTTCTTGATGCAGAAGCAAAACAACAAAATAAGCCTACTTGTCCTGAATATTTTCTTTATGTTTATCCAGCTTTTTTTTTTCCTGTAGTCTATTGTGTATGTCGAATGTGTTTCCTTCCTATACTAAACTTATACCAAGCCGCCTTTGGAATTTCAGTTGAGTAACTTAGAATTTCATAAATGTTGTTTGGAATGTGTATCTTGAAAAAGGCAGTTTCATCTTCATGGTTGAAATATTTAAAGTTTATCATTTGTGTATTAAAGGCCTTTAAAATGCCTTTAATTCTTTCTCTGGCAATAGATAAAATACCTTAAAGTTGCAATTCTTCTAATTTAGAAAGTCAGTGAAACAAAATTGGAGCTTTGGCATTATTGTATTTATGTTAACAATGGAAATAAATAGGCATCTCTTTGACTCACTTTACTGTAGAACAAGAGTAATGAAAGCCAATGCAGTGTTTGAGTTTTCCAAGAAGTTGTGTAATGGTACTGTGTTTTGACTATCTTATCTTACATAGGTGACTAGAATGATTTATTTAATGTCAAGTGTCTCAAGTAATGTTTGAAAAACTGTTGCATATGTCTCACAATTCATTTTACTCTGTAACAGTTTTAATCTTTAATCATTTGCCAAATAGAAAATGGATTTTGACACTGGAGAGACTACCTTAAACATTTGCAAGAGTATCTTAATTTGTGATGTCTCAGGTCAGCTAGTAATGACAAATGTAATTTTTCTGCTATGGCTAAACATGTGTAGGAGCTAAGGAATTTTTAGTGCTTTAATTTTGTAATTCACCGCTACTTTACCAACGCTCCCCCCACCCTTTCGCAGTAAAGCCCACTTTTTTGCTTGGGAGAAGACTGGATGATATGTTTTATGTCAAATATGCCATGCTTGTAATTGTTTCATCACTGAATTTTATTTTCTAGCTTTTGCTTTAGTAAGTCAACTTCAGGGTCCCTTTTTCCTTACACTTCCATCATACTCTAGTTTCAACACAACATTCTTACCTATGCACATTGTGGTTTTGCTTTGTGATAGTATGTTCCGTACAGTGCCATCTGCTGTCTTCTTTCAGGGCTACCTTCAAGAAGAAAAAGCCACGGAACAGCTTTGAATGTTAGTTTAATGGTACTTTTACCTGGGAAGTTAAGCAGTGTTGTCTTCTATCTCAGTGTCTAATATGCTGTGCTGGAGTACCTGTTGATATCATTTACACATTGGAAAACACATGGAAGATGATTCCAAAGGTTCCTTTGAGAACCTCCAAGAAGCTGCTGTGGCTTATAAGACGGTGGTTCAGAGTGTTCTGAGTAAAACCTGACTCTGAATATCTACAATATGACATGGTACTGCTAAGCTTGTCTTCACCAGTATTAATTTGTCTTATTTGCATCTAATCATGTGAAACAGGTCTCTGGAATTTCCCATCATCTGTTGGACATTTTCTGGGGCAGTTTTCTGCTGTGTTAAAAGTTAAGGCAACTCACAGAAATCTGGTAAGCACAGGTGTCAGGCTCTGCAGCTGGATGTCAGGCTCTGCAGCTGGATGCAGGGAGAAGGAAATTCCTCTTTTGCAGTGGCAGTGAGCTACTGTATTGGCACACCTTGTACCCTGATCCAATCTCAAGTATCTATGAGTTCTCTGCCCAGCAGGTGATCTGGTTATTGAGCGGTAAACATATCAATAGTTTCTGCTAAAGCTCTTCTACTCTACTGTGCTGTAACTGTTTAAAAGTTCTGCCAGAAATAAGATTGTCATTGCTTAAATGGTTATATGGGATGCTGGGGATCTAGAGCCAAATCCCTTTTCTGAATCAGGAAGGCTACTCTAGTTTTCTAATTTAAATGCACATTTGCGGAGAGAGAGTTGAGAGGGCATATAATGTGGTGGGGATTGAAGCATGAGAGGTCCTGGAACAGGCCAATTTAATTTATGTCTGGAGAGCAAGGAGAGAGATTTAGGATTATGTGACCTAAGGGCTGTCCCTTCAGAACTTCTGCTAGGTCTTTCCCAACAGCTCTCATGTATCCCTTGCAATACACCTTTTTTTCAACCCCACCTGAACAGCAACTGATCCTCTTGCTATAGGATCCTCCTTTCCTTGTTCCTTTTCATGGGCAACCAAACATTCATTTTACCATACCCCGTTTCATGTGGCAATGGAGAGAAGGGGAAGGCGTGATAGCTCAAGACAGTACTTGTTATTTAATAAAATGGCATTAGAAATTAAACTCATCCATTTTACTGTTCATTAATATAAGACAGAAGGGCTTAGAGCTACCAAACTGTACACTAATGTAGTCAGCTGGTCAAGGAGGTCATGTGTTTTGGAAAGGACATGTTCCTGGATATATAGACAAGGCAATGGTGGGTGTAGTCTATGAATATTTCCATAATAGCATTTGTGGCAAAAAGGCATCTCAGCTTTAAAGCATGTGTGTGTAATATTAAGCCCGTCTCATCTTAACAGTGTTCCTCCACCTCCACATTTTTATTGTATTTTCTTTTTTTTTTTTTTTAAAAGCCCCTTTAAGGTCACTTCTAAACATGAATTGGGTTTTACTAAAGTGACAGAGGAGCACAGTGAAATAGTTTGATAGCTACAGTATAGTAAGAGTAAGCAGTACTAGAAATTATATCACGTAATGAGAAAACAAACATGTAACTTTAATTTTACATTGTACATGGCAGGATTTTAATATTAATTATAAATACTGTGTTGAATGCTGAGCACTGTAGTCAGTGCAATACACTTAATCTGTAGTGTTTCTGTGAGGATACCTAATAAAAAGCAAATAATGTTTTGTTATTACACTTTTGTGTTTCTTGTGGATAGTCTTTAAAGAAATATCAGTAGCCATTAAATACAATTCTTAACAGGTTGAATTATTTTTTTTTTATTTAGACTTACTTGAAACAGTATGAAAGATATAAATGTAGTGGATAACTGATTTGAAATTGTGCTTGCCGTACTTATTTCAGAATAAATCAGACATTGAAAGTGGGTCAAGAATGCAAAATATAGTTAGAAAGATAAACTCCAATCTGTGTATTATAGGGAAGGATGAAGACCACTTTCCGTTGTCATCTACTTTCCTGGTCTTTGTTTATTTTATTGGTGACATCCTATTTCCACATCAATTTCCTCCAATGTGAGAATATGCAGTCACTTTGCAAACAGCTGGAAGTCTTTCTGCCCTCAGCTGCAGGCCACTGTCCCTTCTGTTGGATTGTATTAATAGATCATGTGAGTACTCCTAATCTGCTTCAGAGAAAAATCAGGTGAAATAGTTTAAATCATCTTTAGAGTGGTTTGCATTTTAGCTGTGATTCAAGCTAATTTGTCTGATTTGGATACAGAAACAGGAGTGCTTCTGCACTCCTTTTAACTAGCAAAACTCAGTTGAAGGATTTAACTGCCACAGTTAAATGTGGGTGAGTGTGTAATTCAGTACAAGGCATTCTGGAGTTGTGTATCTCTTCTTTCTTTCTCTCCCCCTCTCCATTCCCGTTTGCACTTTGGGCTATATTCATACCTTTTTCAGCTGTATTTGTTTAGGGCAGAATTAAATCTATCTCTGGGTTTCTGCAAACTCTGGGCATATTGTTTGGTTTGGTCTGCAGATAGCTATATATGTATATCTATATATGTACAAAGCCACAGCGGAAAATTGCCTGATCCCTGCTACATGCCTGATGAATGCAATAGTTATGTCTATTTATGTCAGGTTACTGAAGAATTAAGCAGAATTTGAGCAGACATACTTAAGTTAGATAAAATTAGGTCTTTAACCCGGCCTCAATCACTGGACAGAAATTGTTCAAGTTAGATAAACTGTCTGGTTCTGCTCTGATGATGCTTTGTATTATCCACTCTGAAACTTTTTTTTTTTTAAGTGTTCATTGTAGTAAAATGTCAGTAAGTCAATATTGCAACAGATGGAGCTGAACAGGTGCGCTATGAGAGGTCCAGCTTCTTGGACTAAACATAATTACATACAGAAAGGACAATTGAAAGAAAGCATAGTTGGAGAATATGAGTTACTGAGAGCTAGTTGCTGGAGGAAGAATAGCAGGTGCATTAAGAGATGTACTAAAAAGCAAATACTTCAGGATGGAACGCTACCTTATTTTAATTTACTAAACTGACTTAGACTACTGACATGCAACCACAACACTGTAGATTTTTTTTTAATTTCTGTGAGCTAGCAAAAAACTATGTTGAAATAATCTGTGCAGAGTGATTTGATATCTAATGTCAGATTCTGACTGGATCTACTCTTTCTAATGTTACACAGAAGTTCAAACAACAGGCTGTTGGTTATTGAGGGGTGAACACAATAGTTTCTGCTAAAGCTCTTCTATGGTGCTATAACTGTTTAAATGTTCTGCCAGAAATAAGATTGTCATTGCTTAAATGATTATATAGGATGTTGGGGATCTAGAGCCTTTCTAAGGGTCCTGTTTACTTTTTGCCATGTCTTGTATCTTACAGGGTAGAAATGGTCTGCCAGGCCACATTGCGTCCAGACTGATTCCTTAAATTTCATTTAATGGGAAGAGATTGTGAAGCTGGTTCAAGTGCATTTTGGTGTAGCTAATACTTCCATAGTTGCCACTGTATTGTAGCATATAGATGACTTTATTACATAATAGAGATGATGACTATGCCACATTCTCCCAAATAATTAATGTACCCGCAAAGAATAAAAAATATCCTTTATTATACTCTATATTTCAGACAATTACAAAAATTAGTATTCTTTTCTGTGTACATATTAGATCTTGCTACAGGATAATAGGTAGTATGTTTGAGATCAGTTGAGTCCACTATAGTTGTTGAGGTGTTACAGGCTGCTTTATCCTGTAGTAGAAGACCACGAAAAACGTGGCTTGAGAGCTAGCTGTTCTCTATTCCCAGTCACTTCTTGTGAAGCAGGCATGTTCAGCCCATTGATTTCTAGTATCACATTGCTCATGGAAAGAATATTTTGCTCCTTAAAATATGTTATTCAGCTAATTGCTTTTTGAATTCCTTTCTGCTGACCAGATTCTGATGTACCAGCCTTTAACTTAGAAGGTCCTAAAGTTCAGCTGCCTCTGTCATGTTAAAAACAAGTACAGTATGAATCTCTTTCATCTGGAAGACGCATCCTTCTTGAACATACTCTTGAATTTGGTGCGAAGCCTTCAGAATTGCAAGATGCAAGGTTAATGCACCACAGAGTAGCCCAATAGCACTCAGAAGAAACACACAGATATAACACTATAGGGCCTTTTGAGTTTGTGGTAGTTAATACTGTATTGAGCAATGAAGTGATGCCTCTCAACAAGCTGATGCTGTCAAAAGATATAGAAAGAATATTGCCATTAGTATTGATGCCAGTCATAGTGTAGTATCTGCAGTGAAGTGTATGTACAGTAAAGAAGAAAAGGAGCATTCAAGTTTTGCCTGTAGGAATTTTGATTTATTGTATTTGCATCTGATCTTTGAAACCTCTTGGAAATTTTGCCTGTCCCAAGAAAAAATGGCATCATCGCTTTCTTCTTAGGTCTATAATGTTAAATGTTATGAATGGCAGACATCACTGGCAAAGTATGTCTTTTAGTATTGATAAAACTAACGCTTTTCTTAATAATTTGCTGTGAGACATGGAATAGTTCAAAAGCAAGACAGAAAAAAGTCATGAAAAAGCCTAATAGGCATCAGAAGAAGTGTCTGAAACTGTAGGCAGATATACACCCACTACAGTGATGATGGGAAGCATATCATGGCTTCAGAGGTGGTATATTGTGTGAAAAGTATAAGCTGTGGTCATGGAATGCTGTAAAAAGCTTGCAGCTCTTTAGCAGAAATATTGAAGATGCCCTGGGCTCTCAGAAGAAGTTAGAGTGACTGTATGCTCCCTGTAGAATTTCATATCGTTAAGCTACTGGCAGCAAGCAGTTCCTGATTTTAGCCCTTGCTAAGCGTGACATCTTATTGCAGGCAGTGAAAATACCATGCCAAGCAGTGGCAGTAGGAATGCTGTAATCCTCCTTAAACACGTTGGGGACGTTCTGATATTCTTAATGGTTATTCTATAACCATTCTGATACTCTTCAGGATTTCCATTGAGCCTGTTTGAATGTTGGAGCTGAAAAAATAGCTGCCCTTCTGGTTGTGCCATCCAGCTTTTTTTTTTCTGCCTGGGCTTTCTGCTGTTCTTCCTCATCAGGGATTATTCTAATAGTGTTACAGACAGGAGGAGTTTTGTTGCTTGGGTGTATTCCAGGAACAGAAACTTTTTCCTGCTTTGACTCAGAATTTCCATCTTTTCTGAAGTTAGGTGGCCACATCACTGCAGAACTTCCTGCCATTTTATTACTTCGGCACACTAACTATCCTTCGTATAACAAAGGAGTCTTCACCACATTTTTCTGAGTGTGTTTGTTCAGAATTAGGAAATCTGAAATCAAAAGCAGGATCAAGACCAATTTTGAACCTGAGGAAACTCAGAATGATAGTACTGCTGCCAATTCTCTTAGCACACGTTAGACTTCTGGATGACAGTCAAGTTGTAGGATGTGTATTTCTCTTTTCAAATGGCCCTACTTGCAACAAAACCCCTAAAGATCATTTGGGCCTCTCTGTAGGGCACTCCTGGGAGCTGTCACCAAATGCTTGATATTAGTTGAGACTTACCTCAGAATACAAAGCGTAACTACAAATCCATATATTTTGAAATAAAATCATAAAGACTAAACCATCCAAAATTCCATATTTAACCCTCTAAACCCAACAGAATTAGGACAATATTAAACTCTACATCAGCCGTTGCTTTTATTTTTTCTTTCTGGTAGACTTGACTTAATAATCATCTTTTTCAATCAACTTTAGTAAGTACTGTGCGAACATGTTCCATGTCTCTTGTGAAAGACTGGGTAGAGTTAACGTGTTCATGACTCCTGGGTGTTTGTCCGGTGAGGTGCAGAAGCTCCAGTTGAGTGTGCAAAGTGATATCTTCCACATAAAACAGGTGTGCATCTAGAGAAATTCCAGAAAAAAAGATTTGTGGACACATAAGTACTAGATTATATGTAAATGTTCTAATTGGGGACAATTCATGCAATGTTATCTTTATGTTTGTAATAGATTTAAGATCTAATAAAGCCATTCTGCTAACATCAGATTAAGTAAAAAAGAGAGGAACATGAGATCTTTCTGAAATAAAATTGCCTGGTTGCTCTTCCATTTTGCAGACTTACGTCAGTTATACACATAGAACTCAGTGTATGTTTTCTCTGTTCTTGCTATGAGGTTTGTAATACCTTGGTTTTGGGTTGTGGGCAGTAGGAAAGGCTCTATACCTGTCATAAGTACTTTTGCCTAAAGGTATTACTGGTGCAAAATTCTGATCTTGATTAGTTGAAACTGGCTTAAATGTCCATACGTGCTTTCCAAGGTTATCAACTCAACACATGTAAACATTTTCATGATGAGAAATACTGCCGTAGTGCATTGAATTCGTTATGTGATTGATGGGGTACTGTACTGCCATTTTAAAAACATATGCAAAACTCGTTGTGGTAATTGCTTATTCATAGATACAGACTTCAGAATAAGACTTTCAGGATGTTGTGTTTGTAGTATAATATGTAGGCAAGCAGGTGTTGTAAAATTTAATATGGAATACTGTATATATGTTTCTTCGTTTCAGTGAAAGTTACTGAACTTTCTCATTAGATTTTCCATAGAAATGTTGCACTGAATAAATTCTTCCTTTGGATGCAAAGAATATGTCGGATGTGGAGTCAATCTGCAGCTATCTCTTTCAAGAACCTAGACATCTAATCTCTAATTAGATGCTGTATGGCAGAATTGATTCTGTAATCTACATTTGCATTAAAAACTGACTCTCAGAATTGCTCAGATAGCTTGTAATGTTCACAGCTAGTTTGTATCGTGTCATTTCTCCGAGTTTGCAGATGTGAAAATTTTGTGCATCTGCAGCTGAAGACTTTTAGAGCACAGAAGCCTTCATAATTGGAGACTTAGGAAGTTTTCAACAGATTCTGCTAGTAAGGAGATTACATATTCTCACATGGCTATAAAATGCCAGATAAAAAGTCTAGATGATGGGGCAGTAGTAGCATGAAATTGATAGGGTTTTAAACAGTCAACGACATTCCCACAAGAAGCAACACTCGGATCTTGCACTCTGTTGTAATGGGAGGGTCAAATGAATTCCATCGCTGCCAGTGTAATTTGGCTTAAATGTTAAGATCTGGATGAAATAACCACATTGCTGTGTGTGTGCTCTTTTTGTATACATTCTTACTTTCTCAGTAGGCTGAATTTTGTTTGAATGTACATCTTAAATAGTACTTTTGTCAAGGAAATACTAAACTTAGGAATGTCAAAGCCAAAGATGTCTCCTTATGAATATAGCAGTAATTGTTGCTGGGAAGTGCTGGAGAATTCTATAGCTCCTGGATACAGAAAGTGATCACTGTGAATAGCATTAACTAGTCATCTTACAGCATTACCTTGTGTCATCAAAAAAGCCATTCATAGGGTGGAATAAAAATCAAACCCAAGCATGAACAGATAGTTAAGATTATATTTTAACAGTACATAACATATAAGTGAAAACTTTGCAGGCTTTATTTTGGAAGTTGCCTAGTTAAGCTTTCCAAATTAATGTTGCTACTAAAAAAAAATTATGCCTCTGCTCAGCTATTTTGCTGTTGCTGCTTGTGCTCTGTTCTATGCTGAAATTGAAATGTGCTTTGAAAATGAGAACCATATCTTTATTAACTCATTGTCAGTTGTCTCCTGAACCAACTATAATATAGGTAGCTCAAATAGTGCCACAAAATTAATGGTACCATGCATAGAGCGCTTTTGTGATCATTAGAGCATCCCCCAAAAGGTTCAAACTACAATACCAGGCTAATTTGGTGGTTGGGATTTTGAATTCAGAAATATACAAAGACTTAGGATTGTTTGATGATTCCTTTAAAGTTTATCGTGGAGGAGGAGACAGTTCAAATTAAAGACCTGACAGAAAAAGGCAAGGAGAACAGCAGAGCATTACTTTTCCTTCTAGAACGTCAGCTAAAATAAAAGTCAATGCTTACTGGTGTTAGTCAGTCAGGTCCTTAAGAGCTGTTCTCTGCTGAATGTTAGCAAGTGTGTTATCTTCACAACGTGGACTGAGAACTTGAATATTCATCTCAGTCTTTCAAGCTAAGTTCTTAATTAGGCAAGTGCTTCACGTAATTTTGTTCTTCATTCTTCTCAGGTCTGTCTCAAATTGGCTTTCTTCAAAGGGATAAGGGAGGATGAGAACGAATCTTAGGAGATGGATGAACAGTTCCTATACCTCAAGATAAGATCAGTGTGCGGGTTGTGGGTGGGAGAAGAGAGATCTTTTTCCTTCAGTCTGGTCTTTTCACATAGCACTGTGTCTGGTCTTTTCACATAGCACTGTATCCTGTTTAGTCACTGCCACCAGCAGTGTACTCCAGTTTCTGTGTCTCCTTGGCTAATGTCTAGCCAGTCAGAAAGAGGGTTGGGTAAAACCTCTAAATATCACCTATTCTTACTGCTGCTGGAGATGGACAAACTGGGGAAGGCAGTGACACCCAAGCCTGAAATGTAACCCCTACCCAGCACTGGCTGTTCTTGTCTCCATTCTGATTCCTCCCTCAGTTGCAGCCCCTAAATCTTCAGGATACTGGCATAGGCAAAGGCAGCACTACTTCTGATATTTCCCAGGGCTGTTTTACACCCCTTATGAAACCTATAGATAGTTATACATACCGTAACAGTACTGCTGTAGAAAAACAATACCACTGTGCTTCCTTTCAAACACAGTTCAAAAAGTACCAAGATAGCAAGAAGGTTAAGTGACTATGGTTTGCAATACTTGCTGTTCATTAGCAGCTCTCTCTGTTCTGGCCAAAAGGGAAACAGTTTTGCAAGGTTCTGGCTTGTCCCTAAAGGAGTAGGTGTTACGAAGTGGATAAGCAGTATCAGAGCATAATACTGGCATGGTATGATTGCTAAACTATACTGTTGTGTGGCACGCTGCCCATTACTGCTGCTTTGTCAATGTCTGAAGCTGGCTCTGATGTGCAGCATTACTCATCAATCTTCTCCTTATGTATGCATGTGTTTATATTTACATTTTAACTTATTTTTGTTTGCAGGTTACCTAGTGGGAGGGGAAGTGAGTGAGGTGGGTTTTTTTAAAGTCAAAGTGAGGTGCTGTAGTTAGGCTTCTAAATGCTTTTTGTTTAAATTGCTGTGGTCAGAAGGCCATTTTTTGTTCTCACCTATAGGTCTTCTCACAGTGAAAAATTAACGTACCTATAGTATTGCTCATAATTTCTGCTGTAAAGACATGCCCAGCTATCTCTGCGTGCTTTTCATTTGTGGTGAAAGAATCAATCGCTTTTTGAAAGAAGGGGTTAATAGATTTGTATCTATCCAAAAATATATTAGGAGGGAAGATAAAATTCTTACCTCTTAAGTGGTAGAAGTAGAATGCTGTTATGTTGCACTTCAATTTTGGGTGGTAATTCCTTCTTATTAAAGACTTAATGGGATGCTGCCAAAGCACAAGACAGTTGTTTGCATCCTTCTGAAGTTTTGAAGCTTTACTAGTTTAAAACATGAGAAGAATGTCAATATGTATTCTTCTTGCCTATTTTAGTTGTTTAACTAATCTTTTAATGCTCTAAGAGTAAACATTTGTCATACTTTTGTAGCCTCTGTGAGTTTGAGTCATGATTTAAAAATTTGAAAGTAATCCGTGTTAGTAAATATCTTTCTTGTTTCCTTTTTAAAGTTATAGGATAACAACATCAACTGGGTTTTCAGTGTGTTTTAAGTCCAGCCCATAGCTGGCTGGATTGTATGCATCCTGTAGAACATTGAACTCCTGCTTTTGTCTCGTACCGTACTGCAGGTACTTGGCACTAAACAAATTAACAGTAGACCTTGCTATACTAAGATAAGAGGCTAATTTTACAGGTGCAGCTTTTCATAAATCACATTATAGTTCACAGTGCAGAACTGGAGAAATAATTAATATTTAGAAATCTAGTCAAATGGGAATAGTTGCAGGCTTATTAGAAACAAATGTCACATTGCTGTTTGATACAAAGATTTCTAGGTCAGAATGACTGATGTTTGTGTGAATTTTTTTATACAAACATGAGTGATTACTTTTCAAAGTCCACAGTTTTATCAGTTAATGTATCCCATATAACTGCTTATTTACCATGTAAGAGAGTGTTCCTGAAAATACGGTACTCGTATTTTTTTATTTACTTTTAATGTCACTTGACTGATGCTGTGATAGTTCAGTGAGTGAAAACATGCAAGTTTGCTGACATCTGGACTGGAATTTCAAGTCTTTTTGTTCTTTCGCTGTGTAGATGAAGAAATCTGCTCGTGACCTCTGTGTGATTGTACTTCAGATATTAGACTTGTACTGATTAAACAAGTAGGAACTTGATGGGTCTTACAGTTTTGAATGACATTAGCTTTAAATGTTGAAATGAATTAGTTTAAAGTAAACCTGTGACATTTTGGGAATCCTAAATATACGAAAGAATTTGATGTATTTTTAAAATTTGTGTTAAAGTGATGCATGTTACTGATATAAGTGGATCCTTTCATAAAATAGACAAAATGAAAAATACACATAAACTTTCCTAGTCTTGAATACTGTCTTTGGAAGCCTTTCATGGTGATTTGCTCATCTAACATGTTGTCTGTTACAGTATTCCATTTAGTCATCTGAACTTCTACTTAACTAATAAATATAATCTTTAATACTTCTTTAATGAATTTCACATTGTTATCTAAATTCCAATTAAAATATCCATTAAGAGGGTTGGGTTTATGGATGTTGCTTGTTTTAGAAGTGGTGTTCACCCAGGCTTTTCTAAGCCTCAACTCTTTACAGAGCTTTACAGTATCAGTACTGGCAGCCTTGTTAGTTTGACTTTTTTGAATGATCATGAAAGAGTTGCAGTTTAGGGTAACACGCACTGCAGTTCTTCTCACAGCAGTCTGATACCTAAGTTGAAGAATTAATGGACTTTGTAATACCTGAAAAGTTTTACTATCTGAAGTTTGAGAAGTTGGAAAAATTACATGCCAGAAGAGTGGAAGATTAATGCTATGATGGCAATCCATTGATAGTTTTTAATGGGATATGGGCAATGTGGAAGACAAGATATTCATAGGAGGGCTTTTGTTCTACAAGGAATTTTCTGCAGCAGAGAACAGACAAAACTTTGAAGATGAAGCTTCATTTATGTAGATTCTATGTTGTGTAGATTCTTCTTGATTGAAAGCAGGGAATATGTCAAGGCCATTAGATTGATAGTATGAAAAAATAGCCTGGTTCCCTTTGTTGCATATTATTACATTATGTCACCTCTCAATGAAATAGAGCAGCAGCAGATGTATTGGGTAGCTATCCTGTCTCAGAATGGGAGTCTTGTGTTGATTCTTCCACGATCTGAATTCTGTTTAAGTGGTATTCTGGATGTGGTAAATAATTGTTTGATAGACTAGATTTGAAAACTAGCTTTAAAAAGGAATGCCGAAAATGACAGGAGTAATTGTCAGAGCGATAGAAACCCAACCCCCCCCCCCCAAAAAAAAAAACCCAACCCCAAACTGTAACATTTCAGTTGTGTATATGCACTGACTCGATGGATTTAGAGAGGACCATTGTACTTGTAAACTAAATGAGATGCTAAAGTTTAATTACTTTCTAGATCTTAGAAAACAGATGACTTAAGGTATGCCTAAAACTTAGGTTCTTGATTTTTATCTCCCCCCCATCTCCTTTTTGTCCTCTGTTTCTTTCTAGGTTTAACTATAGATCAACACATCATCTTGCATCCCATGGGTTTTATGAATTTTTAAATTGGTTTGATGAAAGAGCATGGTATCCACTGGGAAGAATAGTAGGTGGAACTGTAAGTATTGTAATAATAACTTAAAGATGACTTTGCAGTAAGTTTTTTGAACTTTCAGTACAAATTTGACATTGATAAAAGGAGAATCTTAATAAAATATGCTTTTAATTGTCAAATTGCTGCAGAGAGAATAGCGCGATGTTTTTAATTTTTTGCTACGGGAACTAAGACAGTAAGTCAACGTGCTTTAGTCTTTAACCAACAGTGTACTATGAACAAGAAACACAGTTTTACTTCCTTACATATGAACTTCTAATCGTAATAAATAAGGGTATTATGACTCCTGTAATTCTGGTACATGAAATGAAAAAAGCAAAAAAAAATTTTTATTTTTATTTTATTTTTTTTTTCAAAAAACAGTTATCTAAATTTCTTAAGGCACAAGTTTTAATCCAGTGGTATATTTTTGAGTGGACTTCATGTGTGTATGGAAAATGTTAGGGTTTAACTGGGAAAAGACCTTTTGAAATTGCATCGGCAGGACACTTGTATGAAGCATCAGGAGTAGGTAAGATGGGTGTCGATGCAAGTTACAAGACATGGAAAGGTGTATGAAACTATTATCAAATCAGAATACAAATATCGTTCATTAGTAGAATAGCTTTAGTAACACTGGGTAACACAGCCATGTGTTACTTAATGTGTGAAAGTGCATTAAAACTTTAATTATAGTACATACCATTTAAGTGCATTTACAAGTTTTTTTGTAAAAATCAGATCACAATTTGTTTTAGTATCTTAGAGATACTTTGAGACTCTTTTTATGTAACGCATATATGTGCTTTTTCATACCTGTCTTAAATGAAGCAAAAACCCTTACAAAATAGAATTGAAATGTTGATTGCACACATTATTTTGCAAGTTATCTGGTATATTATGTTCTAATAGTTTATCTTGAAAACCAACTTTCAATGATATATGCAGGTGAACATTGTGTTGTCTGTTAATTTAATTTAGTACATCGCCCTTCTTAGCTTTCAAAAGAAACTAAGGCAGGTGAAGTCCATATTAACTTTTCTAGTACATATTGATTTTTCTAATGTTGATAAATGTGGGAGGGCAGAATTCCTATTAAGAATATTTTAATGTTCTCCAATATTCTATGATGGGTTCAATAGATTTGTGTACGTCTATGCTACCTTTCCTGGAGGACGTCTTAATTCAATTTTATAGGACTTTATTTTAATCCTTTATATCCAAAGATGTCTACAGATGTCTTGGAAATATATAATACTTAACTTACTGTCAGCTTTTCAGCTTAAAAAAAAACTTCTTGATGCACGTTTTCTTTCTCCATGGGTAACAAGAAGTGAAAGAGTGGCATGGTGTATTTTGGAGGAAAATGGATAGGGCCTGGAAATGTTGTTGGGTTTCTTCTTGTTGTCGTAGGGGTTTGTGGTTTGGTTTTTTTTTCCTTGAAGCTGTTAGGTGGCTTGAAATTCTCTTGCAAACTTTAGCTTCTGCTTCCATACCTTAATGACAAATTCTTCTTGTTATATGATAAATGTCAGGCAAGATAGGATATTATCTGTATGCTGCTTATTCATTTACGAAATGGATTATATGTAATTGTTAGCATTTGGATAAAATTTAAAGAACCTCTGGTATTCAACGATGTTGTCAAAACATGATTAAAGTAGTATTAAAATAATTCCATTAGCTTTACCTGCTCACTGCTTATAGCAGCTTAAGAAATGACTGTTTCTTTGCAAATTATATACAAATAACCTTACCATGATCGTTTTCTGCAATAACCTAGTGGGTTGTGGTTTGTTTTGTTTGGTTTTTTTTTTTTTTTTTTTCTCTCCTTTTAGGTGTACCCAGGACTGATGGTGACAGCAGGCCTTATACATTGGATTTTAAATATGCTTAACGTGACAGTCCATATAAGAGATGTATGTGTGTTCCTAGCACCAGTTTTTAGCGGCCTTACAGCTATTTCTACTTTCCTGCTCACCAGAGAACTGTGGAACCAGGGAGCAGGGCTTTTAGCTGCCTGTTTTATTGCCATAGTTCCAGGTTACATATCCCGATCAGTAGCAGGATCATTTGACAATGAAGGCATAGCTATTTTTGCACTGCAGTTCACATACTATTTATGGGTAAGTAATTGCTGAGTCTTTTGCTTTGGAAAGGTTTTTTGGTTCCTCCTCCAACCAAATGACTGATTTTTCTTAGAATCCATTGAATTCTTATTTTCCTCCCTCTCATCCCTCTTCCCCTTGGCTCTTGATCAGGCCAGTACTGAGAAGTCACATGATCTGAACCACTCTATATTCATGCTCTTTAGTTTGCTGTGTAAAAGTACTGTTCACCTGAAGTATGTGTGTCCTATAGAAGTAGTAGTAATAATAATGATGATGGGTCTACAAATATAAAGCAAACAGGAGGGTTGTTTCTGTTTTTCAGTTTGGAGGTATCAGTATTATGTGAGCATCAAACTTTAGCCTTTGTATTTAGCTGGTGAAAAGCAGTAGACTCTGAATAAAAGTGCTTTGAATTGTCTTTTGTAAAAGCTATTAACTGTATGGAGGGTCTAGACTTTGACTTAAGCATCCAAATTAAATACCTAAAGCTGTTCCAGAGCAAGATAATAATATTGCTTGCATGCTTAAAAAAATAGTCTGGTGTCTTTTAATTAGCATACTTGCTAGTGCAGTTTGTCTGTCACTCCTTAATCTGTATGTAGAATTGCTTCTGTAATGCAGTTTTGTATGAAGGAGTTCAGGCAATCTGGAATTTTACTTGACTGTTGGATCTATTTTGGAAATATCACAAATAGCATAACTATATTGTTAATTCAGCATAGACACTGTATGCTACTGTCCCTTGTGCATTCCTTGAATGTGTGTACTCTTCATTTTGAGTGTCTCCATGGACAGTATGTATATGATCATTACAGCTTTTCCCATATTGTCAAGAGTTCTGCTTTTCATAAGCAGATGCATACTCACAAGTTTTTTAGCTTTAGAATATTTCAAACTTGGGCTATTGTTCATGGGAGTATAATGGAAGGGAATTCAGTTTTTTTCATGGCTGAGTGACTGATGTTACATAAATGCAGGGTTTTTTAAATGTGGTCTTAGAATAAACTGCAGCTGTAAAGGTGTACTGTGTTTGATAACAGTAATAGAATCAACCTACATTGTTACTTTATAATAACTGAGACATGATAGCAGTTATCTGTTCTTATGGAACTCATATTTAACTAAACTGCATAATGTAATAATGTTTGCATGAACTCTTGCAGAATTCTATATGACTCAAATATATTTTATAGATAACTTTCTAGCTTTATATAATGTTGGCTTTTCATTCCTATTTTCTCATACCACAATCACTGCCATCGTTTTTGGACAAAATCATACTTCTGGGCCAGTTTATGGATCCCTCTAAACCTTTAGTGGTATCTGGATGCTCTCATTAACCTTAAGTGAGTTTTTCAAAATTACAGAATAGCTCTTTTATCTATAATTGCAGAGTTTGGTCTGATGCCAGCCAAAGTAAGCCACGGATAGTCTACGCTTAGAATTATAAAGTGATGTAATGCCTCAGAGAAAGTAGCACAGAGGTGTTGCAACTACTTTTTTCCCTGAGATCA
Source organism: Grus americana (assembly GCF_028858705.1). Classification (NCBI taxonomy): domain Eukaryota; kingdom Metazoa; phylum Chordata; class Aves; order Gruiformes; family Gruidae; genus Grus; species Grus americana. Next base: position 124,192,383 of record NC_072853.1, on the reverse strand, counting down.
TGCAGCAGAGAGTTGCATTGCATTCTGCCTCTGCTTTAACTGGAGACAAAGGTATAAGCTGTTTTGTGTGTGAATGAATTGCACTTGTGGTTTAGTTTTATGGACATCAGTTCAGAAGCATACAAATATAACTTGATATGTGCTAAGGAAGTTCTCTTGACAGTTGTTTTGGAATGAAATTTTGGAATATTGTCCAGTATTTGTTTGTCATTCATAAATACTTGGTTATTTTTAAAGGTGAAGTCTGTGAAAACTGGGTCAGTCTTTTGGACAATCTGCTGCTGTCTATCCTACTTTTATATGGTAAGCCTTTTATATATAAGTGTGTATATATATATAATAGCTCAACTATTTGAGTAGGTCTTATATGATCCATGTGCTGACGAAGAACAGGAGAAGGAGATTTTAATCTTTGTTGAAACCATAACATAAAATCGTTGCTTAAGTATAACAACTTTACTTACAAATTTATCCTATGCTGAGAATAGGTACTCTGATTCAGTGGAATTTTTGTTTTGGTGCAGGTGAATTAAAGAGGAATTTTGATATTCATGTGCTTGTGTGTCATTATTACTAAAATGCAATAATAATATTAAAATTTTATGGATAAAGTTACATTTATATAACTTTGAAAGCTATTTCTTTGGGTATAATTATGCCGTAAAGTAAAGCTTACACCAGAACTGCTGATTGAATTTGATGTCAGATTAAACAATCACAAAGTTCCTTTTCATTCTCGATCTATGAAAATGGACGCTGTTGCAGAGATGTTCCTAAGGGCTGACAGAGGGAGAAAAACAGTAGTAAAATTGAGATAAAACTAATAGCAAAATGGAGGGACTTGGCTTCCCCCCACCTCTTACAGCTTCTGAAACCTTAGACTTGAAAAATTTTCCTGTATGAATTGGTCAAAAGCCTCTTTTTCCCCCTAACTGTTGAACTTTTTTTTTTTTTTTTTTTTTGTGGCTATATGAAAAATAAATTACCCTCAAAGTAGCCAGTGGTGAGACAGTCAGGCTAGTTGCTTGGTGTCGGTCAAGACTGAGGTCTCAAATACTGCTTTTCTACAGTCAGGTAACTAGGCTTGCAAGAAAAAGGAATTAAAGAACTGTTTTGCATTCATTAATTTAAAGTACAAGGTTAATTCAGAGGTTATCTGAATGCTGCCTAGATTTCCTCTAGCTTTAATGTTCATTGGGTTTTCTGGGAGATTTTTGCTGTTGATACAGCAAATAATAATAGCTTTTGTCACCAAAGAGGATAGCTATGTCCTGTTAAGAGTACATTTATTTCTTCTCCCATTTCTCCTCCTTTTTACCAAGTCATTAAATAAACAGCTACTTTTTTATACATAACATTGCTGTTTATATAGCATTACAGTGAAGAGATCCTGTAGGTTTGGTACAGACCTATGTGCAGTAGAAAATCAGGCAAGTAAGTTTTTGAATTGTTGTATTTATCTGCTGTAGTCTTTTTTTATATTGTGCCAGTTTATTGGCAAAATCCTCTAAAAGTGCTGTTCGTAAATATGCAGTTAACAAATACGATACTTGTACAATTTTACTGCTGAAAAAAATCACACAATAACAAGATCTTCTCATCTTAGTCTGACTAATGTCTTGGTCTGTGGGACTGTATGAGAAGGAGGGGGTGTGATCTAGACTGTGCATGGTGACAGAACTTATGGAATCAATGTCATAATCATGACATTCAATCCTTGAATGTAAATGAATGTTTTTTCTTTTATTTTCCTTTTAAGTGCTGTCAGCTAGTGAAAGGTTAAGATTTGTCCATAGCTTAGCCTCGATGATTAGGTGATAGAATTTTATTGCTTACAGAGTGTACCTTCATCCCTGATGGTGACTTTCCAAATATTGTATTTCCTTTGGGGAAGGAGTTTTGTTAAATTTTTTTTCTTTGGTAAATTTTTAGGAAAAGGCATAATTGTACTATTCATTATATAGTATTAATTTGTCTTTCTCTAATGGAATTAGTTATGTTTTCAGTGTAAGCTGAAAATTAAATCCAATCACAATTTTGAGGTACTAAGAGTCAGTCCTTGCATGGGGAGTTTGGAGAACAGGTCCTTGAAAGAGGAATGGATATTGCACAAAATAACAGAAAAGTTTCTTGATAACTGAATCCGCTTAAAATATATACCTAACTCACTGTGGTAATTTGACTCATAGCATTGCGTTGCATAACAAGAAGGGTTTTTTCCTTGCATTTATATTTTTAGCATTTATTTGACTTCAGCAACTTCTGCTTTGGATAGCTTTTTATAACAAGGAGATAAAATAAAACAAAGCTTTACAGTGAAGCAGTCCCTGTAGGAGTAATAGCATGTTTCTGCTCTTTTTGCCAGTCTGTGAGGATGCCTCAGTTTTCTTTGAAAAGAAAGTGCACCTTCAGTTCAGAGTGATGTTCAATGCTTACATTTGGTTTAGTATTTTGATACTTAGAGATGCAGGTCTCTGGTCTGTACAAACTGTCTGCTACCTGCATCATTCAAACCTTTCCCTAAATATGACGGTGTCCTAATTGCACGTGTTCTCATTCTGTTCTGTCTTACCTGTCTTAATATAATATTTTCTCTCAATAAATAAACTTGCCTGTGTAAACCAAGATATTTCATGCTAGTAATATGGCAATAGGATCATGATAATCTGAAACAAGTTTCTAGAAAATTTAGAATATTTCTAGTCTGCTTGTTTCATATTGTCTGAATTGGTTACCCCAAATTTTGAAACACTTTTTTTTTGTAGTATTAGTATGAAAAAACAGTACTTGGCCTTGTCCTTATCTTAGAATCTGTTCTATAGAACACAGTCATTTGTGTTTCTTTTTGCATTCTGGGGCTTTAAAAATATCTACATGAATCTAAGCCCTAAAGTACAATTAAAGTGAAAACCACATTAGCTACTGCATTCTAAAAATGAAGATTTAGGGTAGGCATGGTACATATGGGAGAAGTCTAGACTGTAATTTGACAAGAGGATGTACGTTAAAATACAGATTGTCTAGTCAACATTAGCCCTTCTAAATATGTTAGAAATTTAGATAACACATTGTAATGATAGCTCGTTAAATCTTTATCTAAACCAGCAATCAGTGATATATTGATAACATTGTAGTGTTTCTGTTCTAAGTACATCATACCAGTGCTTCTCAAGTGCTGCTGTTACTCCAGGTTTGCAATATCCCTGACCTTGTTGTACACTATTCCACAGGGCTCAGCCCTCCTTCCTTGTGCATCCACCCCCCTTCCTTTTGTTTCTTTCCTTACACTGCAACTTGCATTGGCTGCTCTGCTCCAGGAGTTCTGCTCCTGGACGCATACCTTGCTCCCTTTCTCCTCTCTGGCTGGAGATACTGTTCCCTGTCCCCACCAAAAAGTGCAGAGCATGGCACTAAATTTGTATGTCAAAGGAAAATTTTGCATCCTACGTGGGAGTCCTACTCCTGCCTTGTGCTACAGCTTTCACCGCAGTGAAAAGCCCCCAGCATTACATTCTTTTTTGCCAGCATGACCAGATTAGCTTGGGAGGAGGAGGAGATACAAGGATAGCCTTGCAAATCCATCAACCCATTTCAAAAGACTTTAATACTTTGATATGCGGGGGTTTTGTTGTTTTGTGGGGTTTTTTTCTTTTTTGATAAGAAATATTGAGAAAGGTTTTGGTGGTATTACTAGTAGTTCTGCTTGTCTAGATGTGGTTTGTGTTTTCTTATTAGACCATCAGGATGTATAAATCCAGCATTGTCTCTCCTAAGCATCTGCAGATATTTTCAGATCTAATTGCCTACTCCATTTCTCATAGGTCTCTGCATGGGGTGGTTATGTTTTCATCATCAACCTTATTCCACTGCATGTGTTTGTTTTGCTGCTGATGCAGAGATACAGCAGGAGGGTCTATATCGGTAAGTTTTGTTAATTGAACAGTTGTTCTCAAATGCTGAATCATGAGATATGAAATTAATTATACTGATGTGTTTTGTATCAAGTGGGAATTAAGTAATTGCATATAGGGTTGCATTTTATTAATTTGACTAGTGATTATAGTTGGTTATTCTCTACAACAAGGAAATAAGGAGTTAAAACATACGCTTCTAAAATTCCATATATGTAACTGCTAATTAATTTTCTCCTTTCTAGTGCACTGGAAAAAAAATTGGATGGCCTGATATTTGTAGAATCCTTTTAATATATATTTTACATATATATGTGTGTGTGTGTCTGTAATAATATTTCATATTTTTGTCTTTTCCTAGTATGTTAAACGGTTGCTATTTTAAGAGTTGTGCAGCAGAAATTATGTGAATTATTGTGACACATATGAGAAAAGACCTAGGGAATATTAAGCAGCCATGTACGTTTTATGTAAGCTAGACTAAAAAGTAGTTGTAAGAGTCTGTTCACTCCACGTGAATCCTTAAGATTTTATTGGGTTAATGGGTCAGCCTTCCTTCCAGTTTCAGGAATGTGTGAATAGTAATCTTAGGAGACCAACTTTTTAATCTATTTGCCTGACATTTAAATACTCTGTAAACTGTTTTTACAGAGACTTTACCAGTTAAATCAGTTGGCCATGGTGTAGGTTTGTGAATAAAGTAAATAATGAGCTATTTGGGTATTCAAAGGTTTATACGTTAGCTAGAACAGTTTTGACTCCCTAATGTGAAATCTTTACAATTGATAGTTTGAGAACATAGTATGAGTTGAAGTGTAATATCACATGATGTCTTGTATTTGTAAATATATTTTTGATACCCATTTTAATACTGTTTTATCTTTGTATTTTTAATTATTTTAATGCTTTTTTTTAGTGTCTGCTAGAGAAACTACTATATTTATATGTATATTTGAACCGTTATATACTATAATGCTTACTTAATTTATTCAAGTTCAGTTTTGTATTTTTGTTACCAAAACTGTAAATACTGGTTTTGTGCTTCTTGTTAATACATTTATGTAATTCAGAAATGGAAGTTCTTTAAAAAAAAAAAGAAGGGGTAGGGAGGAAAGCTCTAACCCACTTTTAATTACTTATCTTCATTAACTACTACTTCATAACTTAAGGGGAAAGTAATTTATCTTGTTTTGCTTTTAAAATTGTTTTATTGAATATTTTCATTTTCCAATTTCTATGACACAGGCAAGAGAAAATTAAATCTGCTAATTATAAAATCCTGAAGCGATGTGGTAACCAGAAACAATAAAGAATAAGTAGTCTTGCTTTTTCAGCTTTCAATGAACTAGTCTTTGAACTCATCTGGGGAAAATAGTACTGTAGGTTCATATGAATTAAAGGTTTTGGCAGACGTTTGTTTTGCAAATAGCTACAGTGTTTTGAGATGTTATTGCTCTTCAGCTGTGAGGGAGATGTACTTCAGCAGAGTTGTCAGAATGAAAATGTGATTGCTGCTCTGCTGTTTCATTGCAACTGCTGGCTTAATTTAAGCTTCCATGGGAAGCCTTACACACAGAGAAGTCTGCACGATCTTGCATGAGTATATGATTTCTATGCTTGTTTAACAGGATGTTTTTGTAAAACAGGTAAGAATTTTCAAGCGCCTATAGAAGGAAATTAAAGTGTGCTTTGCTTCCAAACTATTCAGATAGGGAGAAGAGTTTACAAAAGCTCATTGGAGTTTTGGAGTTTCTGTGATATGCAATTGCTAGTGTGCCTGCAGCAGTCTCATAATTCCAAAAAAAAAATACCAATGTGCAGTTAAAACCTTTGTAAACTATTGTCAGCTGACAGTAGCTAGTAAAATCTGCATCCATTTTAGTACTACCAAGAAGTTTGGGGGTTTTAATCTCTGCATCAGTTGCTTAATTTTTTAAACTAGCACAAGCCTGACTTTTGTAACTGATGAATGTTTAATCTAATATAATAGCATAACTGTAGAGAAGAATATTTGGTAGCACCACATTTTAAAAAAATAGTGATGGTTTCCTGGTATACGTTTTTTCATATGGATGTTCATACACCAAAGAAAAGGTTAATGCAACATGATCTGATATGCCTGGCAGTGTAATTCAGAATCATTTAATGGTAAAAATTTCACACAGTGTGAACTTTTTGCCAATCTTAAAATATTTTATGACTTGCAGGCAGATGAATTTATCAGCCAGATAGCTTCTGACCCACTTGGCATCAATGGTGATCATGCTACCTACGTTTGAAAGCTTAAGCTGTGCTTTTTTTGGTTTGTCTTGACAGTGATCAGTATCTTTCATTCAGATCTTACTAACTTAATAATTAAGAACAAGTGCTTACAATTCCAGTGTGTTAGCAGCCCTTGTATAGGTAGGTAACCTCTTTATTCAGATACAGGAACCTTTGATACTATTTTCTATTATTGTACTTGTGATTTCTCTTGTAGTTTATCATATGTTTAAAAAATAAGTGGCTTTACATGTGGAAACATACAATATAGATTTAAGTCATGCTTGCACGTTTAATAGACTTGGCAATTTTCACGTAAATTTGATTTTTTTGTGTGTGTACAATTTTTTTTTGTTCTGTATACTTTTCAGAATATTTAGTAATAAAACACTTAAGGATCTTCTAGAATTTAAAACTTAATTTCAATAATTCCTTGTTCTGTGTCTTGGATTTTATAATTTAAATAGTGAGCAGGCATATGTTTGTATCAACTACTTCAGTATTCTAAAACTTCAGATGATGAGTTTATTTTTGGTGATTATAATCCATTAATTGAAAGCATGTGGTCAAGTATTTGATTGTACTCTCTGGAGAAGTTTTTCAGTAGGTTTCTTGCTGTGTTTGTACAGTATACAGCAACTAAAATTGTTTGTAAAATGAGTTTATCCGCGGTAGGTCAGTATGTTTTTGTTCTTGACCTAGTCATGGTTATAACTATGAGAGCAGCTTGCAGGAATCAAAATTAACTCCTTGTTTTTACAAAGATTGTGCAAACAGTAGAATAAAAAGAAACATGGAAAGCATCACCTTGATGCATCTAAGTTCCTAGGAAAATTTTGCTGTGTAAATTGCCAGGATTTTTTTCAATACCAGGCAGGCATATGTGATAGCTGTTTGAAAGAAGTGGGAGTAAGGGATGGGGGGTGGAGGGGAAGTGGGCATAGAAAGTATAACAGTTGCAGGACTGGGCTTAAAATTGATGATTTACAATGGTCTAACAAATGTGAAATGTAGTGATTTATGCCAATCATTGGACTTCCACAGGATGGCAGTGTTGTAACACTTTCATGGTACAGTAAATTATTTTAGTGAATTCTTCAAAAATCGAGCTTCCTACAGCAAAAATGTATTTCAGTGACTTAAGAGGGCATAGATCAGTAGCCAGGCCAAGTGGTGCAATACAGATGCTTGAAGGGATGCACCAGAGAAGACAGCAAGTGGTTGGAAATATCATCACAGTCACTTCAGTGACTTTTGGAAAGTACCCTGGGAGCAGACAGTACTCCAGTGAGACCACACAGGTGCTATGGAAACTATATACCACTGGTAAATGATGCACTCCCCAAACTTGTTCTCATGGAAGTTTGCAAAGGATTGCATGAGAACAGGGATCTCTTCATAAGATCGAGGCAGTAACAAAGACAGTGGTTTATGATTTGTAGGAGTGTTTAAAAATCTGGGAGGTGGATTATTGCTGTTTGCCACTGAAGGAACAAAAATTCATTTGGACTTTTAAGTTGGCTGATTACTTCAAATGTAATCAGACTCATGGCTGTTCAGAGTTGATATTTCTCTCTTCACGTTCCCATTCTTCTTCACACTGGAATATTGAGGACCAAAACCCTGTCAAAATAAAGTATATGAATCTTAGTGCATACATAATCATTCATGTTGTTAATATTAATATTAATGATGTTCTTGGCCTCTGCTTTCTGAGGGATTATGAGTCCCCATGGTTGATATAGATCCATTAATACATATGCTTAATATTAATTTTTAATTCTGTTGCTTTTCAGTTTCTTGCCATGCCTCTGCTCTTGTGTTAAAAAAAGAACAAGCATATCTCTATGCATTATCTAAATAGGTAGTGGACTCTTAAATGTTTTGCTTCCTGAGCTCTAGTCCCTTCAATTTCTCCTCATATAGAAGCCTTCTTTTGTCACTTGTTATCAGAGAGCAATTCCCCCACCAGTGAGCCGCAAAAACAAGATGGGAAGAGAAAACTATTTCCAAGCTAGACCATCTTAGGTGGATGGTTTATTTTCCTAGGAGAACAAAAAACAATGCAATTGGGAACAACAATACTTCGCTACTTCCTCTAAAATTGGGTGTAATAGGCAGGTTTATCCTAGTCAGAGGAGGAAAAAGTCATTTGGATGGCTGAAATATTTGGAATGATACGGTTCTCGTTCAGTGTCACGGAAATTGGGGGGAGGATGGACTCTACTATGGAACCAATGCTTTTTGCGATGTGTGTATTCATTTTCTTCCCACCTTTCTCTTCCTCCCCTCTCCTCACTCTTTTTTTTTCCCCCAGCATATAGCACTTTCTACATTGTGGGGTTAATATTATCGATGCAGATACCTTTTGTGGGATTTCAGCCAATTAGAACAAGTGAACACATGGCAGCTGCAGGTAAGAAAATGAAATGTATGCTTCCAAACAGCCTGCTTAGCACAAGAAAACCTCAAACCCTTGCGGCTTTGTTTCATTGTATTAGAAAGAACACCTACTAACAAACCAAATTGTTAAAGAAAAAGAGGTACAATTTAGTGTGTATAGGGAAGTTTTCTTTCCAATTGACTCATTATCCTTCTTTGTGTGAGCTAATGGTGGCAAAATGCCTCCATAACACTGAATCAGTTATGCATTCTGACAAGCACTTATTTTACACATTGATGATCTCTACTGTTTTGCAATATAATGTTGCCTTCAAGCATTGTACAGTTGAAATATTCCTTGTTCGTAAACACAGTTTTTACTGAGCAATTTGGTTTTAGAGTTGATAGTCTTCTGTAATTTTTCAAAGTCGGATAAATACAAATGACTTAAATTACTAATCAGGAGACTGATTTTTAAATAACTGATTTCAATCTTGTTTGATTCTTTTTATTTCTTTAAAGTAAGTTGATTTTTCCATAGTTGTTAACTGTCAGACATCTTGATTTCTTGACAGCAATAACCTCTACTTAGACTAATAGGTTTGTGTTTAACTGCATACACTGTTTGTGTGATATAGTTTAGTTTGTTAGATTCCTCAGGTTTTTTATTATGTGTAGTCACTTATCAAAATGTATTTGGGACAGCAATTGGAATATTAAAATTTACCAGAAAAATACTTCAAAAATGGAGACTTTTTTCAACAATCTGAATATAATGGAAAGAGTAAAGATTATCAAACCACCATTTTGCATCTGAAGAATTTTACATTTATTTAGTGAATAGAGTTTGTGTCTTTCTCTAGGAGATCAGGACTAGTCAATTTCAACATTGTGCACCTCAAATTTATTGTTAAATCAAAGAAAGACCATACACTTGAGTTCTGTTTTCTTCTTCTGTTAGCTACCAGTGAATTTTCATTTTTGAATGGTCTAATCATTGGATTGATCTGAGTATATACACTGAAATGAATAACAACAGAAAAATTGTGTCCAGGTTCTGGTTTAATGTTAAACTCTGAGCAGCCTTTTTGAGCGTGTGGGGTGCTTACCCAGTGGATTCTGGTTTTTCAACACTAGCTTTATATAATTAAGTTGTCTGTATCACTTAATGCTTGCTTGTTTCTTTCTTTCATTAAATCCTCCTGCTTTGTTCAGTAGCTTAATTTCCGTATATTACTATATTAGCCTTGTTTGTGTGTTGCCTGGGGTCTGTGTCTTAATTTTTGACCAGGTCTAGATATGTTAACCTGTGGTTTTGTCATAATCAATGCAATCTAGTTTTCAGGTGATTCTCTCCTTTTCCCCAATTTAATTTGGGAGCAAAGAGGTGGTGGGTATTGGAGCTCTTGATGTAATAAGCAAAGAATGTTTTGTAGAGTGTCATCTCTCATTGCAAGTTTCTGTCATTGCAAGAAAATATCATCCGTGTCAAGTATTAAAGGCTATTTGTCAGAAAGTGATATTATACTAGTTTTTAGATGTAAGGGTGTACCTTACATTTGTTTTTCTAATTCAAATATGGCCGACTTATGCCAATTGCTTTAACAGCTGTTAACTGCTTTTGAGCATTTAAACAAAAAACTTTCTTCTCTCTTCAGGTGTTTTTGCACTGCTGCAGGCGTATGCGTTTTTGCAGTATTTGAGAGACAGATTAACAAAGCAAGAATTCCAGACATTATTCTTCTTGGGTGTCTCACTAGCTGCTGGTATTGTATTCCTGAGTGTCATCTATTTGACATACACAGGTAAATAAGTGAAACTAGTTTACCTTTGGAGCAGGTAAACCAGATGATCATCATTTGGTTTAATTTAAAGTAGTTGTTGGTAATGCCACAGCAAACCAGTGCCTGTGTTACTCTCTCTTTCTGTGTGTTGGAACTTGTGCTTTCTGGGCTGCAGAAAAAATCACTTTGTAGCATCATTCCAATATTTCAGTTTTATCCACAATCCACATAATGATGTAAGCAGTCAGACTGGATGAGGAACATAACTACAGCCAAAGTGTATTATGAAGATACGTATAGCTGATCTATTCTGAATAGCATTGATAGGTCAAGGTCAGATTGCTTACTTTCTTAAATACTTGGATCTGATTTTCTCTCTGACTGGAATTAATCTATAAGTTCTACTTCTGTGGTTCAGGCTCCAGTCTTCAAGGCAGTTCTACTGAATTTCACTAGAGCAAGATTATATCTCAAATACAGTTCTGTTTTGTCAGTTTTATTTTGGAAAAAAAAATATAAAAAAAACACAAAACAAAAAAACCCCAAAAACAAAAACAAAAAACCCCCAAACATTTATGAGACATGACATGTTTTTATTTTAACCACAATATTTAAATGTCTAAACTAGATCTTAAACTAAAACCTTCAGTCAGATTATACTAATTTTAAATATCAGATAGAAGGAAGACTTAGTGTGTCAGGCACAAAGATTTGGATAATAAATGAAAGGATTTAACTTTCTCTTATTTCAGCTTGTCTGTATTTGTCTTCAGAGGGAGCTGAAACAGTTGCAAGTAAAGTGGAAATAAAATTTAAGAAGAATCTTACTGTTTCTTTTCATCTTAAGATATTAAAGTATCTAAAGGCTTTGTTTAAAAAAAAATTTGTAAAGCTTATCAGCATGTCTAGTAGCAGCTTTTATATTCCATGCCACATGCGGATTCATCAGTAGAGAAACAATAGGAAACCAGTCTTTCATTGAGTATTAGTATTTTGGCTATAGATTGTTCCCAGTTTCCTGATCAGGCATTTCAGAAAAATTAAATGTGTTCTTATCAATTATGTTTTCTGTTTCTTATACTTCTTTACAGACTGTAGGTTGCTATCTGTCATATTATTTGAGAAATATTTTACTTACTATTGTATTGCTTTGACTATTGGAGGTGTGCGTGTCTTGCTACTCAATGAGTACAATGTGGCCCTTTAAGACTCTTCTTCTTAAACTAACTTCATGGTTGGTAGACTTTATAGCCTGCCTAATGCAGTAGGTCTGGTTCGCGTATATTGCAAGTTCAATGAAATTTCTTTGGTTTTGTACTATAATTTGAGGGAGTAGAAAAATTATTGCATTTAAATACCTAGACAGCAAAAGGTTTTTTTGGGTTTTTTCCCCTTCTCTTTTTCAGGTTATATTGCTCCTTGGAGTGGTAGATTTTATTCATTGTGGGACACTGGGTAAGTAAGGATAAAGGATATAAGAATTTAGATATCAATAGCATTCTACTGAAAACTAATAATCTTTTGCTCTCCTCATCCTCAAATCCATTTAGTATTTCAAGTCAAGGAGACTATACTGGGCTTTAATCAGTTACCTAAAGAGAGCATTTGTAGTCACCGTTTCATGATCTTTACAACCATTTCACTGATTTGTCTATTACATTTCTTACTTCTTTGGAAGTCTTTGAATATGTAACAGTATGTTTTTCTGTATGAAATTGTAGTACTCAGCATAAAATAACTAAAAGCTGTACCAACACTTGAGGACACATTTAAAAATTATGAAGAGCCTTAAACTTAGACTATTTTCATTGCGCAACATGGCATGAAATGACAAAGATGTTGCACATATGATCTTGCATGTTGCCTGTTTATTATGTTCATACATCTGTTTTATATATACAGATGTCTACTCTGAACAATTCTGGTTTATTCATGTGTATGCTCATGGGTAAAAACCCATGTTAGTGTTTTGTTTTAGTCAACTTTTAAAACTCCGATGTTGGATTCTTTAGCCAGCCAGGAGAACAGGAATAAAACTGAAGATATTTTTCTCAGATAAATGGTTTTAAGGTGAAATTCAATGGATAGATTTTTTTTTTTTTAAGATTAAAAGCAGGGATAGGAGAACTTCAGACTTCTGCAGTTCACTTTTTTTCAGGCTCCAAAGTCCAGCTCATACAGGATCCTGTACCAACTCTGTAATAAATGTAGTAGAACAGATGTCAATAAAGAAGCCTCAGATTTATTTGAAGAACATATAGATGTAGTTCTTTGCCTGTAAATGAAGTTATGTGTGTGTGTATATATATATATACACACACATACAAAGCACTAAACTTTTGAGGGCTTGTCTACATTAGAAAATCATTGTTTTAAAACACACAGTGCAATTTTGAATGAGCACTAGATCTCAGTGAAGAAAAGGACATATGTTTGATACCTCACCATTCAGTCATGTAGCAGATTAGGTCCATGCGTATAGCTGTCTTTAATATAGAATGCAGTTTTGTCCTTGTCTGCACTGAGTGTTTGACATGTTTAGTTGACGTGTATTTCCAAGTGTAGACAAGGCCTGATTATTTATTTTTTTTTCAGCATCTGAAAGAATGTGTGGGCATCAGTAACTGGTCTGGTACTTAATACTGTGACTTTTTGTACTAAGAGAATGAAGGTATTCTCTGTAGGGGAGAGTTTTCAAAATACAGTGTTGAAAATCTAGGAAACTTACTGATACGGATGGTTATCTCTTCAAAATGTAGTGATGGCACATAGCTGCATGTTTTCCTTGTGATGAGTTTGGCTTCATATTTAGTCATAATAAAACATCCATAATTTTCATTCTTTTAATTATTATGGAAATAATCCTTTATATTGGTGTTTCAAATAACTCTATATACCAAATACTTCCTAAATAGAGTAAGACCTGGGGACTTCTTTTGGTATAAAAGTTTCATCAGATTTCTGCTGAATAGAGCACTTGCCACTTTAAATTGAAATGCTTCCTTTGAAATGAATTTCAGAATTCCTAATGTTTACAAGTTTTAATAATTTTATCTTTTCAAAATAATTTGAACTGAATTTTTTTTAAAAAAGGTATGCGAAAATTCACATCCCGATCATTGCCTCTGTGTCTGAGCATCAGCCTACAACATGGGTTTCCTTCTTTTTTGATCTGCATATTCTCGTGTGTACTTTCCCAGCAGGGCTGTGGTTCTGTATCAAAAACATCAATGATGAAAGAGTCTTTGGTAAGAGAAAATATTTTAAAATTGTTTTGAAAAGTCTTGCCTTCAACTTGATTCTATTTTGGTTTTGTTTGCTCAAAGCTGGTATATGGCTTGTTCTAAAAAAGGTTTAAAAGTGATGTGTTTAAAGATGATCATTAAAAGTTGCCTGTACCCAGCAGCATTTAAAATCATTTATAAAAATGCAGAGATTGATGAAATGGTGATGGAGTGTCGTCCCAAGAGGTGGGATGGAAGTATTTGCCAGTATGGCTCTGTTCTGCAGCTGGAGTTGCGTACTGTTCCACAGGCTGATCTTGCAAACCGTGCGTTGGGGTGCAGTTCCACAGCACAGTTCAGCCAGATGAACAGCTCAGTGCAAAGGGAAGGTCCTTACCTTACGTAGGCTGCAAGGCAACTGACCCTTCCCTGGGTGTCTGGCACTTATCCCATCACAGATGATGAGTCAAAATGCCTTTTCTTTCCAGATTTTCTGCCAGTTTAGCGAACTGAATCACTTGCTGTGGAACAAGTGCTAGATAAGGCACAAGCCTAAGTGGCGGTGTGGGGTCTCCCTATGTCAGTGACAACAAAGTGTTTATTTGTACGAAGCTGTACTGTGAAAGCAGACTTGTAAGATTATGAATGAGGCTTGTAAGGATGAGCTTCGGAATTCTAGCCCATACGGTTAGAGCACTCAGGTCTTGGGCTTTTACAGGGGCAGGAGGCTCCAGACCAATATAGCTGCCTCTTCGCATTACCTGAGAGGTGTGTGGGCAGTGGGAACATTTCCTGTGTTAAATTCAGTGACACGGCGGTATTCCGTGCTTTGTGGCTTGCAGTGAGTCCTTGTCAAGACTCAGTGCTGGGCAGCTCGCTTTCAGCCTCTTACTGCTGCATCATCCATTTAAGTCAGCATAAAGGGACCTATGAGTGAGAATGGAGAGCCATACTACTTTGCTACAAAGCAGAAAATACTTATCTAATGTAATCTGATAAATCTATGTCCCTTGATGTCTGTGGCAAATCTTTCACAAAAGCGTATTGTTAAACTGTAGCAGACAAGGAATAGCCACTATTACTTGAACAATAGATGTTCCTAACAAGTGTATACAAGTTGGGGGGTGGTGGTTGGTTGGGTTTTTTTTCCTTCTAAGAAAAGTGTTCTGAATATTCCTTACTATTCTGAAAATCTTGTGCTGGCTAGTTTTTTGTGTTGGAGGGTGGGGCAGGTGGGGAGTGGAGTTAATACTGTTCAGGGAAACTTGCTTCAGAATAGGGCTTACAGTATCATATTATTTGTCTGTATGGAATTATAATGTAGACAAGCCCCCAATTTGTTCACAGATATCTTTAACTTAAATTTAAATTTGATATTTCGATGAAATTCTAATACTTTCTTTTGCCTTTTCCGTTTCGATACTTGTTTAGTCTAGGGCTGTTTGACCTTTTTAATCATATGAAGCTACCTATTATTCCAGTGGTATTTTTGGTGTGTGATATTACATTTGACTAATAATGTATCTTCTGACACATTATTAACAAATATGAAAATGGGGTTGTGTTATTGTTAACAGTTGTCAAGATGAACTTCAGGAAGGGTTTGAGACTTAAAAAGGATAAACGCTATTTGAACTGTATCTCTGTAAATTAAAAAGCAATGAAATGCAAGATGCATACTCAAGTCTTTATATACACAGATGCTCAACCCACTTCCAGAAGTAGTTTTATGGAAAGCATGTACGTGTGCAGTCAGAGTGAGTGTTATTTTCTAAATGTCATCAGTAGATTTGGTTTTTTGCAGTTGCTCTGTATGCAATCAGCGCCGTTTATTTTGCTGGTGTGATGGTTCGGCTGATGCTCACTTTGACTCCAGTGGTCTGTATGCTGTCTGCAATTGCTTTCTCCAATGTCTTTGAGCGTTATTTGGGTGATGATATGAAGAGGGAAAATCCACCGATAGAGGACAGCAGTGATGAGGATGACAAAAGGAACCCTGGCAACCTGTATGATAAGGTGAGGGGAGGGAGCAAAAGTTAGAAGTCAGAAAACAGCTTATTTTTACTAATTTTTTTTTTCTTTTGCTCAGAATATTTTAAATACCACTGGAGATCTGAGTCACTAGCATCTAAATTTATAACAAGTATTGATGTTTTCCAATAAAGTGTAACTCATGTCCTGAAAAAAAGAAATAAATCAGTGTCAGTGTAGAATTTGGTTCCTTCTGGCTTGATTGGTGATGAGCCTTTAACCTAAAGGAAGTGTACAGTGTTGACCCAGCTTTCGATATAAGCGATGGCAGACAGTTGCACACTCTCCTTAACTAAGTATAGCAGTTCTGTGTCACTAAATGTTTCCCTCTTGTATTTCCTCTAACACATGGTGAAATTAAAGAATAATATATTTTATGAAAAAGTATTTCTATTCATAAACTTGCATATTCATAACCTCTTCATCATGAAGAAAATGCTGTTAGGCGCTAATTTTTTTTATCTCTTAGGTTTTGTTATACTGACCCTGACAATGCATGAGCCTTGGGATTCTCCCTTTTCCTCACTGTAAATACCTGTGCCTTTCTCTTTTCTGCCTTGCCTTATAAAAGGGCATCATCATACTGAACCAAACCAAGGAAGTCACACATTGACCCACAAGTAATAGTTGTGGGGTTTTTTTTTTCTTCTAAAAGAGGCTTTGAAGGAATCATCCATTTTTACAAGTTACCAGATTGTCAAAATAATATTCTTGTGGATACTTAGTTAATTTATGCTACAACTTGGTCTAGCTTTATAGTATCTCGTAGCATTTATGGGCTGCGTGTGGTGAGGAAAAAGGCATGGCTTCCATTGTCACAGGTGATAAAAGTTGCCATAACAGATCTATTTGTGTTTGTTTAGGCAGGCAAAGTGAGAAAACACGTGTCTGAACAGGAAAAAACAGAAGAAGGACTGGGTCCCAATATCAAAAACATTGTTACTATGCTGATGCTGATGTTGTTGATGATGTTTACTGTTCATTGTACCTGGGTAACTAGCAATGCATATTCCAGCCCCAGTGTTGTTCTCGCTTCCTATAACCATGATGGGTAAGTAAGGTCTACAGGTCTGAAAATAATTAAAGGGCAAAGCCTTTCTACTTCCTTTGCGTTAGCAATTTGCTTAATCTTGTTTTAATCACTTAATATAATAAGGCAGAATTGTCACCTGAATAAAAATAATCTTAATACTCTAATTTTCAAAAAGATAACATTTTCTGAACTATTTAATGTAAAAACATAAAAATAATCCTATCCAAAGCCAATAAAAATTATGGTTAAAAAAAGGTTTTTGAGTCAATTGGAAAACTTGTTTATCAATATATTTTTGAGTGGAAATGCATTTAGTCACATCTTCAAAAGCAGTTCAGCTTATGGCCATTCAGCTCTTGATGGGTTCAAACTTATGACTGCTGTGACTGAATCCCTTAAAGGGAGCTAAACACGTAAGAAAACCCTTATTTGTGAGCCCAGATTTATTGAGATGCGGTTTATTTGTTGCTAGTATTTGT
Organism: Grus americana; assembly: GCF_028858705.1. Classification (NCBI taxonomy): domain Eukaryota; kingdom Metazoa; phylum Chordata; class Aves; order Gruiformes; family Gruidae; genus Grus; species Grus americana. Next base: position 124,175,277 of record NC_072853.1, on the reverse strand, counting down.
ACCGATGTTAATAACATGAACTGTTTTCCAGCACTCGAAATATCCTAGATGACTTCAGAGAAGCCTACTACTGGCTGAGACAAAACACAGATGAGCACGCCAGAGTGATGTCGTGGTGGGACTATGGCTATCAGATAGCAGGAATGGCGAACCGGACCACCTTGGTTGATAACAATACTTGGAACAACAGCCACATAGCCCTGGTAAGGGTGGCAATTTTCTATGGAGCAGAAACACCAAAATGTTTACGTTGCAGTCAAATATGAAATTGTAAATGTCTGTTGATGGATAGTATGATATTAAGGAAAAATTCCATAGAGCGGGAAACACAGAGGTGGAAGGAACATATTTTTTGCGTTTATTAGAATTAAAGTATGAAGAGTTTTGGGGCTAGAAATGATCAATTTTGCTTTTTGAGTTTCCATTTTGTTTACTTGGAGTTTCCCAAACTTCACCTCTACTTCAGTTTGTCTTATTTTCTTTGTGGGAGGACAGACAAAATCTAATGTAACTATGTAAACAGGGATCATTTCAGTTCAGCAGCGTCTTTGCCGACAGGATTTTAAATGGCACTATGAAAACTGCCCACATGAAACAGCAAATTTTCAGGCATCTTGGAGATTAGAGAAAGTTTGAATTGCAATGGAAGTGTTGCAGATTTCATACAATTCTGTCTTCTCAAATTTGCAGTTAGACAAAACATCTGTACATTTAATTTCTTTCATTTCTGAAGAGTAAATTTAAGCTTTGTGCATGTGCTTAAAAGCAGGGTGTTAGCATTGCCTGTGGTTACAGGGGCACCACCTTGCCAACTTAAACTTTTTCCAGAAACAAAAGAATGCTCTATATTGTAGCTGGGCTGCAGTCTTACTAGATGCCATGTAATCACTCCTCATCACTCAGTGATGACATCACTCATGACTCAGTGGCCATTTCTCCCCAGAAGACCTATGTCATGCTACATAGGCAGAATGAGGAAGAGGCTTGAGGAAGGTATTAGGATAGTGTGTTGTCTTGTGTCCGTAGCACAGCAGTTGGACCAGATCTGCAGACAAGCAGTGTTCAAAATCAACAATTAAGCTGTGCTTTGAGCATACAAAGTCCTGAAAAAAGTGTATTGAGGAAGGAGGGATCATGTATGCGTGCTTTTGACAGGGGCAGGGATATCACATCAGCCAAAAGCAAGCTTGGGAAATTGTAATGTTGGTGCTAATATCAGTCAGCCTTCCCATGTACTTCTAAGGCACTTTTCTCTTATTTTGGTTGTTGACCTGACAGCGTTAGTGTGTTTTGATGGACATTCAACTCTGATGGCTTCTACAAGAAGCAGAAGTGCAGATACTGTATCTAGACCAACAGATCCCTGCAGGACAAGGTGCATCATGTGAATAGAGAGACTGTGGAAGTCATCTGTATAGCATAAGCACAGTAACCATACACATTACAGCAATTAGCAATGATGGTTTTAATTCTCTCCAGTATGACTGCTGGCGCTGTCAGGTTCTGTTTCGGAATGAGTACTTCATAAAGGGGGACCCAAGCAATAAGTGCATGTTGTGGCGAATACCTGTACTTGTGTTCTAAATGAGGCATGCCTGGAGACAGGTGCAGATGACTTCCTCCTGCACGGAAATGGGAATCTGCCAAATAACTTCACATTGATTAGGATAATGGCCGAGAAGCTGAGGTTCTCGGTCTTTTTGACAGATTCCAGCCTAAGCTTAGCTTTTTCTAATTGCGTTCTTAACTGAATGCTACCAATTTGGATGCAAAGTTATTTATATTGTAGTTACTCCCTTTTACTACAGTGATACGTTATTATGCCTGTAGTGCAAGAGCTTTAATAGCAAACAGAAGTACTGAACTGAATGCCAGTTACTGACCTAAGTGAATTGTTGTGGTGGTTTAACCAGGCTGGCAGCTGAAACAACCACACAGCCATTCACTCGCTATCCTCCCTGCCCAGTGGGATGGGGGAGAGAATTAAAAAGAGGAAAAAAAGAAGGTAAAACTCATGCGTTGGGATAAAGACAGTTTAATAGGACAGAAAAGGAAGAGAATTAGTAATAGTAATAATGATGAAAGAATATACAAAACAAGCAATGCACAGCACAATTGCTCACCAACCAAAGCTGATGCTCAGCTAGTTCCTGAGCTGTGCTGCCTCCTGGCCAACTCCCCCAGTTACATAGAGCATGACATCATATGGTATGGGATATCTGTTTGGCCAGTTTGGGTCAGCTGTCCTGGCTGTGCTCTCCCAGCTTCTTGGGCAACCCCACCTTCTCATTAGCAGGGCAGTATGAGAAGCTGAAAAGTCCTTGACTGCATGGCAACAACTAAAAACATCAGCGTGTTATCAACATTATTCTCATCCTAAACCCAAACCACAGCCTTACACCAGCTGCTAGAAAGAAAATTAACTCTGTCCCTGCTGAAACCAGGACACTTCTTTAAGTGTCAGAAGTGACTAATATGGAAGAGGTTCTGGATACAGCTTTAAAAAGTCTTTCAAGGCCAAAACTGTGTTATGCTTTTAACTCAAAGATGTCTCTGTTCTGATGCTGTCTCTGCATAAACTTACTTGGAATTCAATGCTGAGGGTGCTGTATGCTACTGAGTACAATGCAGAATGGCTGCTTCGTTAGTGATGGCCAGAGCTCAAGAAAAAACAAAGCCAAGAAATTACTAACATTTCAAATAACTTACTTTGGGCTGTGTCTAAAGCTTTAAAAATAATTTGTAATTAGGTATTTTCTGCAACACTTAAGTCTTTGGCAATACAGCCATGACTTGAAAAATCTAGGCACCACAAAAGGAAAACTCGTATTGCTACCTTTTATACTCAACGCTCATTTCAAAAGGCAACGCTCCTCTTACAGAGGAGGAAATACTTCAATTTAGGTTGGGCTTTTGAGTTTCTAAATAGACACAATGAGTTTTCTTTATCTAGAATGAAAACGTGAGCTTTGGTTGGTAAGCATGTATTCTTGGGCTTTGGTCTGGCAGGTTATTGATCGCTAGGAAGCTATGCAGATATTTAAGATGTTTTTGCTATGCTACAGGTGGGAAAGGCAATGTCATCAAATGAGTCAGCAGCATATGAGATTATGAGAAGCCTGGACGTGGATTATGTTTTGATTATTTTTGGTGGTGTGATTGGTTACTCTGGTGATGATATTAATAAGTTCTTGTGGATGGTGAGAATAGCAGAGGGGGAACATCCCAAAGATATTCGGGTAAGTGGAAACTACGCAGGAAAACTGAGATGTTCTTGGCTGACTACTGTATTTCTGTATGTTCATCTCCACTGTGGTGGGTTTTGTTTTTCTTTTTAAACTTTTATTGATGCTGTTGCTTTTCTGGTAGTGTTCATTACAGTGGAGGGAAATCTCCACTACTTATTGCAATTTTATTTGAAAAATGTGTTATGGGTCATTTTCCTAGAACAGTAGGAGTGCAGAGGGGCCTGTAGCCCAGTTTCTTTCAATATTTATGGTTTTGAAAGGTCAGTAACCTCAAAAGCTATTCACTTTTTTTGCACAATACTGAAAGTACAGGATATCTTTCGTAATTCTTGTGTGTGTGTGTGTCTCACCATCATACTTTAAAAAAGGAATGTTCAGACTGTTTAAATGGTTGGCATTACGTATTTCTTCAAACTCTGTAATAGTAGGAGACAAGTTAAAGGGTTAATATTGACTTACACAGAGTTTAAGTTATTCAAACATCTCGGAGATTGCAGAAGTCTGTAGTAATATTTTCTTAAGCCTAACAAAAACTTCTAGATATTGAGCACAGGCTTAAGGGAGTAGCCCGTGTGCATAGTTTCATCTTGTACTGGAGATGAAAATGGCAGAAATTCTTTGTTTAAACACTGTCAACATACGAAGTTTATGGTAACATTGCAGACCTCATATTAACAATATGGTGCTTTTCACCTTTCTGAAGAATAATTTTGATAGATGCCCAACTAACTTTTACATTTTGAGATCAGTTTTTCAGTAACTGCCTACTGTGAAGTGACAAAACTTGTACCAGTACAATAATAGGGATTTAGGAAGATGGGTCCATCGGGGTCTGGGTTACAAGCAGGTAGTTTGTAACTATTTTACCTTTAATGAGCACCATTGTTTTCTGTTTTAAGACTAGCTTAAATCAGCTTTTAAAGCCTGTTTAGATTCTTTATGAAGTTTTTTTTGTGGAGAAGGGAATTAGCAATGACCTTAACTAGCAGTTTAGTTAATATTGACTTTTTGTATCTTCTCTTCTTTTTAAAGGAAAGTGATTACTTTACCCCTCAGGGAGAATTCCGAGTAGACAAGGCAGGTTCTCCAACTTTGCTGAACTGCCTCATGTATAAAATGTCCTATTACAGATTTGGAGAGATGCAGGTTAGTGCTACAACTTCTATTGAATCTTAATTGAAATGTGAGAAAACAAATGTTATTTTGATATATTTTACATCTTCTGGATTGAGTGTTGCTTGTAGTAGCAGAATTGAAGGCAAGAGTTACCTTTACAAATTAAAACATGGTTATACATTGTCTACCACATATAACCCTTAGAAAAAAAAGCATTTCTGCTGCTAACCTACACTTGTACTTAGCTTTTTGCTGTCCCTCGTGTTGCCTCAAATGAGCATCTTAATGCTTTAGCTAGTGCACTGTATCATGGAATTAACTGTTAGGTTGTGGAGAGCTTTAGTTTTTTTTTTTTTAAATAGCAACACAGAAGTGGAACTGTTAATTGACTATTTAATATCTGTCAGAAACTACCCAATTTCTATCCAAGTCACATCAGTGTATTAAGCAGGGCACTTACTTACATGATAAAGGCATAATTGGCACAGAGAGTTGTCACTCCCCTTTGGGATTGTCAGACAGATGGATGTAGCTAAGTCTGCTTTGTCTGCTTTTTCATTTCCTGTTCTTCCCCCCCCCCCCCCAAGTGTCTTTCATTCAGATGTGTTAGCACAAGAATCCTTTATTCAGCTAAAATTGGTGCCAGTGGATCTTATTTGTAACACAGGGGTCAAATTTAACTGATAAACACAAACTATTTCAGACTTGTACGGAAAACCAGGAAAGTGCAAGTCATTGCACTACAGAAGAGAGAGCGCAAGGGAGCACCTATGCTAAAACCCCACCACAGGCTGCTGCACCTCAGACTTTCACTTGAGTAGTTTCATCTCTGAATGCAGACATGCTATTTCTGTTGAGACATGCAGTGCTGTCTCCTGCAACAGCTGCAGGAGTAAGAGTGAATTTGTCTCTTTCAATTGTAAAAATGAACCGAGAGGGTTTTTTTTAAATGTATAGTAATAATCAGTGCAAAAGAAATGTTGTCCTTTGGGCCAGTTGAAAGCGTTGCCTCATGGTGGGAAGTACCACAGTTTATAGTGATGCGTGTTTTGGGTTTTGTCTCAAACTAATATGCAACTTTAATTTTTGTAGCTGGATTTTCGGACACCCCCGGGATTTGATCGTACACGCAATGCTGAGATAGGCAACAAAGACATTAAATTTAAACATCTGGAGGAAGCCTTTACCTCAGAGCACTGGCTTGTTAGAATATACAAGGTGAAACAACTAGACAACAGAGAGACATTGGATCATAAACCTAGAGTAACCAACATTGTACCGAAACAGAAGTATTTGTCAAAGAAGGTGGGTTCCTAGTGAAGGGGTCAGGTGAACTGAAAGGGGTCAGGAGATGGCAGTTTATTTTTAACGGTGAATCACATAGCTGGTGAATTATGTATTTCCACTAGCCCGAATGTTATGGATACTGTTCATGTTGGTGTCCAATATCAGACCTGCCTGCTGGTAATAATTGTTAATTTACTGTCTGCTTAACTTAAAAGCATGTGAAGACACAAGGCTAGATTTTTTTTTTTAGGCAGAACGCTAACTGGAAATAGAGCGTGTCACTGGCTGTTACAACTCTTAGGTCTTCATGTAACTGGAAGTATAATCTCTGAAGTACATCAATTCATGTTTCAGTAACTATGGCTCACTAAGTAAATAATGTGGAAGTTGCTTTCTGACTTTGTTTGAAAGTAGTGATGCCTAGAAGTTTAAAAATGGCAATTTTGTATGAAATAAATTAAATATGAAATTTTTGTTGACGGAACTTTAGTGTCTGGCTGCTTACTGTTTGAAGTCATCTTCGTGGTTTTAAAGGTGTTAGCTGTGGTGTGCTACTTCAGCCTATTAAATGATACCAGGGGAGCTGGGGAGACCCTTAGCAGCCAGCCCTCTCCTTCACGTCTGTTTTCTATATATTGAAGTATACGTTGCAAAAGGAATTCCAGAATCCCATCAGAAGCAAACGCGTAACAAACTTAGTACAGGCAGTAAACTTACACTGCGTCATGGAAATACAAGTAAAGCACGTTAGAGGGTAAAGATGCTTATTTTTGTGATTTGATTAAAGTTCATAAAATAAGGTATTTGGGAGTTGCCACTGAAGCTAGACTTACCTTGAAAGGAAATGACAAGCTTATTGTGCCTATCATACACTCACAGTCTAACTTCTGATCTTAAGCAACAAGCAAGGCTATATTTATTAATGATAGATGCCTTGACCCTGCCTAAGCTGTGGACATGTCGGTTCTCTGTCTAAAGACAGGCTAAACTTAACGCAAATTCTGATTCATCACCAACTCTTGCAGTACAAACAGGCTCTACTTCCCATTAAGAAATCAGAGAACCAGCAAAGAGTGAATGTTTAAACTGGGATTTCTTAAATGCATTCTGAGAGCAACTTGGTAGCCACAGGTTTTCAGCAGTTGCTTCCTCATGGGAAATTCAGTCTCTCTCCTGTCATTCTTCCACGTTAGGAATGACACTGCTCGAGCTCAGAGATATAGTATGTCTGAGTATTACATATTAGTTTGTACCTGTCTCACTTTATAATAATAATAATGTTGTTGTTATTACTAAAAAGAGAACAAAGTTATATTTAATTGGCACAATAGAGCATGCCTGCTGGTAAGCACAGCAAAGTGCAGCAAGTGTGGGAGGTGCCTGCTGTCCAATTTGTTATGGCAGGCATGTTGAATGTACAACTCTTACCTGCCAGGAGCGTTACAACTGTATTTATACAACTTCGAAGTTAACATTACCCAAGACTAACATTAATGCTTCCCCCCATTAGTACTTTAAAAAAAAAAAATCTAAAATATACTGATAATATTACCTAAGACTAACATTAATGCTTCCCTCCCATTACTACCTTAAAAAAAAAAAATCTATCTAAAATATGCTGATAAAGACAGATGAGCAGAAAGTGCTAACTGGCCTACAGACCAACAGCAGAGGACTAAGGACTAAAATGTGATTATGCCGTTTTTCTCTTACTTTTGAAAAATGCTGCTTTGAGCAAATATTTTTATCTATCATCTTGCTAACTTCTAAGAGAATCAAATAGTGTGAAAGATGTAAGAAGGTATTTCCAAACAAAACTAACGCTCTACACCACTTCTGCTCTTTGGGCAAGTTAGAGCTTTGTCATGTTGGTTAATTATTAATTCTGCCTCAGCACAAGCTTTGAAAACAATTCTACAGATCTGGTAGATGGGGCTTGCAAAAGTACATCTTGTGCAAAAGCAAATGTTGGGCATGAATTAACAATCCCAACTTTAAAAATAATAACTGGATAATACCTAGTTGAAGGTTTACTATTTAAGCTCTTTAAAAAATCAGTCTGAAGATCAAGCACTGAAATGCACATCATTAAACCGCGGTCACAACTAAATCATTAACTAATACATTTTATTCTGTTTTTCTTTTTAGACCTCCAAAAGGAAGCGTGGCTACATTAAGAATAAACTAATTTTAAAGAAAGGCAAGAGACCCAACAGGAAGACAGTTTAAATACACTGTTCCGATTGCTAATACGAAGCAGTTGTCCTTGAGATAACCAGTCTTTGCCTTTAGCTCAAGTCATGTTTCACAGCAACATGAGGGTACAGAACCATCATTGGTCCAGATTATTGTACAAAATTTTCAGGCAATGTCTGATTAAAAATATTGGCTTATTGAGAACAGCTGTTTTAGATTTGTAATGTGAAGCAAGACAGAGCTGCTATATCCAAGTCTAGCAGCATTTTTTTTTTATTGGTACATATTATCCTTCAAATCTGTTGAGAATTTGGACTGACTGCACCAAAGAACCCTGTAATTTGGTCCTTGGCACATGCATACTTGTCAATCTTTTTTGGAAGACACTGCCCAGCTGAATAGCAGCAATATGTAAACTGGAATGGTGAAATCTAAAAATGACTTGTTCTCAACAATTAGGAGGAAGCAGAGCTCTCTGAAACTAAACTTTCCAAATAAGTTACTCCCGTGATTAATTTTCAACAGTTTCTTTCAATGTCCTTTTACTCTTGCTGCAGGCTGGTTTTGTTCTGGAGTGTAAGAAGCAAAGCTGCAGTATTCACAAGAGATGACAGGACAGATTAATTGGATGCTCGTTTAGATTGGACAAGCTGCTTTTGTTTAACGTGGGATTGCAGTGCGCCATCAGTTCGTAAGGTAGACAAGGCAAATCTTGCACACTGTAGATACAAGGGCTAAATTTGTATCCTGAAAAATCTGAAATGACAGTAATGAATGCTATAGTAATGTAAAACTGAGCATCATGTAGCAGCTGGTGCTTCAGAACAGAAATTAAACTATTTTAGGTAAATGTTTACATTGGTAAAACAAGTATAGCCTGTTTAACAGGGGAAAGAAAAAAAAAAAGGTTGACAGGTATACAAACCCCCTTTTCTGTGGCTATTGGAGGCAGAGGATTTGCAAACCTCTTCCTCCCCTCACTGCCTTCTCTCATGAGGCTAAAAGTTTTTCTGGAAATCTGTTTCTCTGCATTTTTATTTAGAGTGCTTAAATCAATTGAAGAAATTCCTGCTATAGTGCTATTTGCTTTGTCTGTCTTTTATACTGTTTTGGTTTTGTTTTTTTTTAAAGAAAAAGTGGTGAAAACTGTCAGATTAAATGCACTAAAATATAAATGGAGACTGAATATGTTCACTTTCCAGCTATAGGAAAACTTTATACAGACTTGAAATTTTTCTTTAATTAAAATGAAAAGGTTTTGCAGTTTGTTTTCCTGCCACAGGTTGTAACTTTTTATAGAAACAAAACTTGCATCAGTAATTTGATGTAAAATGCAGAATAGTATGTACCTTTCATGAAGAAAATGTAAATTTACAGTGTTCTGTGAGAATGTTACTGCTGACTTCTTTCCCAAGGTGTAGAATATTTTTTTGATTTATGAACTCATTTTTGACTCCAATGGTTTATACAGACCAATATTACAGCTGCAACATTTTCACAAAGGTAATTAAATCTGGATTTCTGGCCCCCTGTCGTTTGGAGATTTCATTTTATTTTGTTGCTTTAAAGCTCAATGCAGACCAGTTGTTGACTGTAGGGGAAAATAAAGTTAATTCAAGTTTTGTGTTAAGGGTGTTGTGTCAGTTTTGTTGTGATTAACTTGGTAACATGTTGCTTACAGTCCTAGTGATAAATTCGGTCATTCAAACTCCATAACACAAATCTGCTGACCTCATGGAGTTGCTGTAATGAAGCCACAGCAGGTACTTAACATCCTTCCAGCTTAAATTTATGAGGCCAAACATAGGGCCTCTGCTGTGATGTAATATTTTCAGAGAACAGCAGCCACCTTTCCCAAACGCACCCCTTGTAGTGAATCCTTCTAGCAGCTGGAGCAGCCCCAGCTGTTAACAGTTGCTTACACACAAGCAGAAGGGGCAATTACATGATGCATGAGTTGTAGTATCTCAGTTCTTCCAAGCAACTCTGCATCCTGTCCCCTCCCTGTTTGTAAGAAATAAGTAATCTAACATTTGGAAGATCAGGTAAAAGGCAGCAGAACAGATGCTGCTGGTCAGGCTGGGGTTTGGCAGTAACTCGGCCCTGGTTTTAAAAAAAAAAAAAAAAAAAAAAAAGGGGGGAAACAAAAGGCTGCCCTCCCATCTTTACAGTTCTGTCACAGTGTTCTCTTTTAAAGAGCAGATACAAGCAAATCCTGTCATCTTTTATAGGATTTTTAAAGCTATGTAAAAGACAAATAAGCTAACTATAGGAATCTCAGTCAGCCTGGGCCTGAAGTTGCCTACCACTTGCCTGACTAACTTGACTTCAAGGCTTCTGCCCATGTTCTGCATTTAGCAGCTGCTTAGAAAAAAACAAAGCTACAAAAAAAAGTAGTGGCAGGCACTGTATCACCTCACATAGGTTACCTGCTTCTCCAGCTGCAGCCAAGAGTTACTCAGCTAAACTAACTTCCACCTGTTCTCTCAGAGAACTGAACCACACTGTACCAGTGAAGAATACTGTCATCTTCTATCATTATCAAACATACCTTCTACACTAGGACAAATTTTGAAGCATAACTGCCACAAAACAGTAAAATCTGAAAGGAAAAAAATGCTCAAGCCAAGCTCTGGTCTTCAGTTGCTAAGGAACTAAAACTGCAAGTGGCTAGAAGCCAGTGTTGCATCAGTTCTGTATCACTTAATCATTACTGGCGAGGGCAGACAGTACTATTCGTAATCCCAGAAGAAATATTTTGACTTGTGGAAGTAATTCTGTAACGGGGTGGGGGAAGTCATTAGTTAAATGAGTCAATAGATTTACTCTTGAAAAAACAGTTAAATGCTTCCACTCAGCCCTTTGTACCTATCAATCCCACTGAGTAAAAACTGAAAACAAATCCTACTTAGCAATGACTAAAACTGTCGATGATGCCTTCAAACCACATGTATAAACCGCTCCAAGACATGGCCGTGACACAATGCAACAGAAGGCAAGGACCACAACTGGGTAGTGTTCCCTGTCCCGTTTACAGCCAGTGGTGTTTTCTGGTTTGCGTAACACCAGTTCTGGCATGATGGTTTCCAACACTGTGGATGGATGTTTAAAATAACCAGAACTGCATTATCTAACACTTGAAAAATGCAGACCAGGATCAATGAAGTCTCTCATAAGCACATTTTTCCTGCCCATGGAAGTGTCCAATGCTGCAATAATTCAGAGTTGTATTTCAAGAGGTATCTAATCAAGAATCTCTGTTAATGACAAAGTTTAAACGAAATAGGATCTTCAGAAACAAGGGAACACCTTAACCGATTTCCTTTCTATTTGTCAAAGTAAGGCATATGTTTGTTCCCCAGCCGTTCCCAAAGCGGCGATGCTGCCCAGCCTTGTTTTCCCTGTGTCGTGCTGTCTGATTTAAACAAAAACTTACCTACGTGGTGCCCGGCAGTGCTAACGGGGCAGAAGAACCCCACAACAAACCAGGGTTCAGGTGACGAGTCACTTCTATCAGAACCATGCAAACAGCCCGCGGGTGACTTGAGTGTTGTACACTGCTCCTGGATGTCTGAATAACTGGTTACCAGATAACTCGGGCTTCAATGGAAAGAGAAAGGGCATTCCACTACTAAATGAAACAAATCTTTTATTCATGAGCATTGTCAGTTTAAATTCACAAATTATGAAAGGAAGGCAAATCAGAAGAGACTGCCAGAGCGTCTTTTGAATGAGAAAGGTATAAATTTTCTTTGAACATCTCTAATTTAAGAAAAGAAAAAGGTTGCATAGGCTTTCTACAGGTGTGCACAAAGAAACTGAAGTACGTGGAGGTTTTTACATTACAATTCAGAGTGTACATTGGCTACTTGAAAAGGAAAATATTTACTTGCAAGTCCAAGACAGCTACTGGAACGACCTACAGAATAAGGCTTATGAATATTTACTTTTCAGTCCTGTAAAATATACCAAACGTGTAACTATCAGAAAAATAAAATGACACTTGAGAATCTTGTTCTGGAATCTCTCGCTGATGGGATCTTTTCAGAAAGGACTAGGTTTACGTTTGCCTCTCCCAAGTTACTTTGGAAAAGAAACAGCGGTAATGGCATCAGGGGATTCTTCACAGCATCAGAACAAAACGAAACATTTATCAGAGCACAAGTGGAATGTTCTCGGCATGCAGAAACAACCAACCATGCAGACAGAAAAAATCTTCAATAAATTACAAGCATAAAATTATTCAAATTTCTCCTTAAAAGAACAGCTACAGCGTCTTTGTAGCCTCAACAGTCAAACCATCAAAGCTGAAAGAGGTCTACTCTTTCAGGAGCGCAGGCCTGACGGAGAGAGGTTTTCAATGGCTATTTTTAGCGAGTGTGTGGCTTGTTCTTTGGTGTGTGAAAGTCAAAGTTCTGGGAGGATGTTCCATGTGGTTAATTCTGCGTTTTTGATTGTTCTTTGTGATGATATTGCAAACTATATGAATGCTCCTAGTTACTTATCAGACTAACCTCTAGAACGAGAGTGGCCCCATTATAAAGTTAATTCTTGCAGGTGATAAAGTACACATTTTCCTGATAATGCTTGGTAGTAGCTCAGTGATTACTATGACAGCATTGTTTTGGTTTTGTTACAGAAAAACATCGACTACTTCTAAAAATAAGATCTTTTTTTCTTTAAAAAAAAAAAGTGTCAGTTACAAACCCAAGGTCATACAGTCCAATTTTTTTTAAAAATAGGATTTAAGCCGTTTATAACACAAATGTTTCTAACGTGCAAAAAAAAAAGAACATACAAGCAGACAAAGTAGCATTTAAGAGGAGAAAGGAGCCACACCTTCATTAAATAGGGATCTGAAGTTCAAATGTAAAGATCTATTAAATGTTGTGTCCAGATGAACAACTAATGGCATGTTTCCTTGCGTACACACCTCCGTTCAGCCTTTTGAGTTGGTCAAGAGATTTTAACATCTACCAAAAAAAAAATTAGAAAACGCAGGGCGCACAAGAACAGATACAAGCAGTGCTTTGACCTAAATATATTTGTGTAATATCTATAAAGCGTAAGTTACTGTATTAAGAAAGCAGACAAAAGGCACAAAATTACTCGGTACTACAGAAAGGTAGGCTTCCATGCTACTGAATGTTAGAAATATAGTGGTTTCTTTACGGGGCACGGTAGGAAGAAGCAGAGCAGAAGTCAGCATGTTTTGCATTTGCCCTTTGTTGCCACTTCACTCAAACACATCTTCACTTTCAACAAATGGGAACTAAAAGGCAACAAAGCCTGAACACGCTTCTAGAATCTACTTTCTCCGTGTCACAGTGGTTACCTTACAAAGCGAGATCACGCTACAGGATTGTTTGCTTACTTTTTTTTAACTTTACAGAACAAATTATATCCCATTTTGTTTGTTTCATTAATAAAGTTATTGTCTCAGTGTAATAATTTACTAAATTGTTATACTGGAAAATCATTCCTCTGAGAAAGCTAGTTATATCATCTCTATTCATCCACACATTTCATCCAGAAGCAATCAACTGGGTCAAAAGCAAAAGAAATCAAAGCACAGGTCTGTTAGGAGCCACAATATGGAATTAAGGGCTCCGACCAGACGAGCTTGGTCTGATTTCCCAGAGCCGCGCACGGAAGCCGCCTCTGGACTGGAGGGGAGGGCTCACGCCCAGTGCAGCAGGCCAGGACACCTACCCAGCCTCACCCGCTGCAGCACACAGCCCGGCATTTTAGCCTGAACGCATCAGCAGCGGCTTAACTTAAACGGCACGGCGGCGAAGGGAGGTGCCTCAGCACAGCCCAACGGCGCACTACACCTCTCAGACTGGGGTGGAAAGCTGAGGCAAGAGCGAGCCACGACACCGCAGCTACAGCTGCCAGAAGGGAGTTAGGGGAACACGTAACCCAAAAAGCATCGGCGTGACAGTAGCCAGAGAACATTACACAGCAAGATCCAAATTACCAGGGCGCTGGCTCACTGGCGACCGCAGATCTATTGAACAGCCGGCAGTATGACCAAACAGAAAAGTGAGGACACAACGGGTTAGTGCGAACAACGTTCTTGAGAAGGTATTGCTGCTTCTTATAAGATGGCAGAAAATTCACACTCGTGACAGGAAACATGCTCTTAAACCAGCATCCCGACAAGCGAGTGCGCTGTCAGTGTATCATTCTTATGTCAAAGTGAGTTTACTCAATGACTGTTTAGACAGAACGACTGCCATTAAGTGACACGTCACATTTTAAGTGCAAAACATTTTTGGCAAAAGTGAAAAATAGAAAAACCTTAACCAGTACTAATAAAAAAGTATTTTCTGAAATACTAGCATAGGGCCTGATCCTGCAAGCACACGACTCGGGGAACCCCAGCTGAGTCCCGCCAGAGTTCTATGCCCTAACTCTTAGAGGAAAAGGTCTTTAAATCACTGTTAGTGTTTATACTTGTTTACATGTAGTGTAAATAATACACACACAGACACATACACACTGCATGAATATATGTGTGCATACGTGGACGCGTGCGTGTGTGTTTGTGTATCTGTACACACAAAATGGCTCCTGAATCAAACTCGAGCTTGTGGTTATTTTGAGATGCATCATTCACAGTATATAACTTCTCGTTTGTTTCTTCTGATAACAGGACCTATTCGATGACATCTTGAAGTTATATACTGTATCATTTTAATGCCTTTAAGGTAAAGTTGTGAGGCAACTGCTCTATCCCGTCAGTGGGTCTTCCAGAGAGGATTCAAGTATAGCCAGCCATCGCCCTGCAAGATAATTAGGGAGAGATTTATACACCCCAGATCTGTGGATGTCCACGTAAAAGCTAAAATAATACCAGTCGACACAATAAACCATGCCTGTCGGCTGAATATTCTGCACTTAATGAATTTACAGGTAATCTGGGAAAAATTACAAGGGGGAAGAGAAGTAATGGGAAGACAAACAGATGAGCTGCTGGTTTAAATGGCTGCACGTACTGGCTAATTTAACAATACAGTCACATCATAATTCCCTCAGTCAGTCTTATTTCCCTTTCCTCCTTCCTCAAAGAAAAAGCACAGACTTAACTTAGGAAAATCTCTTTCATTTCAAGCAGATGAAACCCAAGACTGTGGTTAAGATGTCCATGCTTACTTAATTGGACAAATATCCCTAGATCATGTTCCCTTTAGAGATCCAGATCAGTAGGGGATGGGAGTACACAGCATTTGCAAATTAAGGCGTGGATTTTAAGGTAACAAACATAGCTTTAGGTGCCTAACATTAGGTACCCAACATTCAGGTTACAGTTCATCTAACTGAAAGAGAGTGAACAAGTTTACAATATGGTCAGGGAACAAACCATTGCTGCTCTTGAAGAGCCAAACTGGCAAAAATGAAATTTAAAAAAGCATTGTTATCTAACACCACTAGCCCTGGGGAAACCACAGACAAGCATCCCCCCGTTTGCAGGAAGATGCGATCGGGTCTCGAATGAACATACCTCTTTGGCAAAGTATTTTGGTTTCCACGGCGTTGTAAGAGCCACACGTTGCCTCTCCTCCGCTCGCTGTCTCTCTTCAAGGCGGTGCTTGTGTTCCGTTGCTGCATCGATGTTACCTTCTTTCAGAGAATTGGTGACGTGTTGCCAAAGGTGCCTGCGTGACGGAGAAGGAGCACAAGCAACAGAGTGAGAACGCCTCTGCCACGGCCGAGCGCCCAGCTGGGCAGCGGTACGGCGAGGGGCAGGCCTGGGCCATGTTCCCCGTGCCACTTTTGCAAGTCGCAGAGCTTGTGAACCATCGCTTTACTGGGATGGGGACTCATCGCATTCGTGGACCACATCTTCAGATTTGCTCAACTCCCCGTATTCTGCCATGCCAGTTAACTTTCTTAATAGCTTTTGTTCATGTTCCTGACTCTTCACCACCTGAGCTTTTTTCTCGAAGCAGATGGATTTTTTTCAATCATTTCCCATTCACATTCTTTATTGATGATCCACCCCCAAATGACCTGTGTTTATTCTGTGTTTATTCACGGTTAGATTTTTGAATTATAACGGAATGTTAAGCAGAAGCCAAGAGTTCATTAAATCGGGACACTGACTGTTCCCACCAGGTTACTAACGAAGGAGTTGGCACACCAATTCTAGGGAGCCCTTCTAGGTCTGTGCTCTATGTTCCCAGTTACTGATAATTATCAGTACATAACCAAATTTGTTTTTCACATGACCGACAGCACTCAGACCCAATGTCTTCTCACACTATATTAGCCTAGCAGAAACTCCACCCAGGAAAATACTGAGAAGAAATGAACTGCAGCTTTCACATTTCCAGGGGTGTTCAAATGAGTTTCTGTTTACAATCTGATAAACTGCATATCCTGCAGAAACTCTGGATACTTGTAATTTTCTTACTAGTATCCAAAAAATACAACAAATAGACTGCAGAGCTGCTGGTTTCCTTATTTACTTCAACCTTTCTGTACCTAAACTACAGGGAAAACTGAGTTTGTGAGCATGGCTAGAAACTAAGAAAATGACATCTAACCCTGCACAATGACTCAAGACACACCTTTGTACAATAAAGAAAACATATTTGCAGATAATAAAATGATGCTTAACTCATGTTTTTACATCCTCCAATAAAATGTTCCTAAATTCAATATAAATATTGGTTTGTTTTTTTCTGAAGATAAGCCTCAACGGTTACTGACAGTGAATAAGCAGTTTTTTTCTAATGGCGTTAGGCGTGTGAAATGGGTTCTGAGAGCCTTAAAACCACGTATGTGTGTGTGTATATCTCACATTGCATCACATTTTACATATTTATATATACACAAAAAATAAAATATATAAAACATGAAATTCCACTGTAATTGTAAGATGCAACATTACTTGCACCAACCTAATTTGACTACCATGTTACAATCACTCAAAAAAGTAGGTGAATACACTGCATTACCATTTTCCAAATGCTCGTTAACACGCATACAAGCATTTTTCCCCTCTATAAAATTGATGTTTACGTCACTAGAATGTAATTTATGTACCAGAGACCCCATACACAGCTTCAGCTATTTGTGCCTAGATTAACGTGCAGTAGGAGGCGAGGCTTTTTTGAACCACACCATTTATAACTGCAGTTTGTTTCCCCATTCTGTTCCCATCTGAGTTTCAGAAGCAGAAGACTGTAAAGCCTCCGCCCTTACCTGGATTCCAGTGGGCCTTGTTTTGCTATCGGCCTAATCTTTTTCCTGATAACAGGCAGTTTGCTAGTGTCAATCACTTTGGTTTCTCCGTTGCTGTAAGTGAATTCCAGCGTACCATTCCATTCTCCCTGTGCCTTGCATACGATGGTGTTAGTGGGATTGTGTTTCACTTCGGCTGTAACCCTAATTCAAGCGGAAGAAGAAAGAGACCACAGAAGTAACTGGTACCATTTATTACCAGCATATAAAACCACTACCACAGCTAAGCCTACAAGCAGCTTTCTACATCTACAAAGTAATTTTTCCAGCAAAGTAGTGATGCTGTCTCCAGAAAGACAGACTCAACGCAAGAAAGCTCAGCTAACACAGCAATAGCTTTTGGGCAGCATTGTCCCAACGCACAGCAGTAACCCAGTTTAAAACTGGGATGCTCAGCTTTTTCCCAGAACTGTTCACCTCATCGGCCTGAAAAACAACCCCTGACGTTCATGTGCCGTTTTCAGTATGCCTTATTTTCACACCTGAACATAGCACTGTCAGATACCTATGTCAAAGACTTCAGGTACCTTTCTTCTTTAGCAGTCTACAAGTTACTTCCGTGCTGCTGAGAGGCAAAGATGAAAGCTACCTCAGTCATCCAAGAACTGGTCTGAGAGTGAGCAAAATAGGTAGGACTGGAAATCCAAAATGCAGGGAGAAGCTTTGAGTGTGTGTGTGTGTGTCTACGAGTGGGCACACATGTGCTTTAGCAAGCCATGTCAAGTAATCTGTCAATTAAGTTTTTAAATTATTAATACAGCACAACCTTCCCCAATTTTCACTCACCCTGATGGCACCAATTATTAATCTGCCCCTTTTAGAAAAACCCCTATCAAAACAGCCCATGTTGATATTTGCCTGAGCGCAATACTGAAATGGCTGACTCGCGTGTAGAAGAATAATTAGACCAACTGAAACAAAAGAGAGGTAACTACGCAAAAGCACACCAAACCAACAGGCAACGCAGCCTTCTCATGGACACTGCTACAGTCCAGAGCAGGACCAGAAAGGGGTCTCTGTGTGTTAACGACTGGGTCATCAACTTGAGCACAGAAGTAAGGCAGGAAGTTGTCTTGCAGAGTGCCTCTTTGCACCTTTAATAAAGGGGAACCAAAGACACATAAATAATATTTTCATCATCTGGAATTTCAGTGCAGAAATGGGAGTCCTCAGTAGGGAGCTCCTGCTCTGGGCAGCGACACTTTCGTTTCTCTCCTCTTTACAGGAGCTCCAGCTGGAACACCACTTCATCTGCTAAACTCTCACAGCAGCAGCAGCTGGTGTAGCAGAAACATTGTCTTTTCCACGTACATTTTTCTGATCCTGCACTTAACTGCCATTTTTACAAGCAACAAAGCCTGGAAGAATACATTCACTTTAGTTTAATGAGAGAAATATATCCAATTCAGCTAAACAATATAAAATATATAACTACAATAAACTGTGCTCTAAAGTTGTAAGTCATCTCAGACACTAATAGGAAAAGAAATTCAGATATCTGTCTACAAAATACTCCAACAGAAGAACCAGCCAGATGCCCAAGAGTCTTTCCTTTGAAATCCAGCAGCAGGTAAACAAGAGTAAGACAGTAATTCCCATACCTGTGGACCTTCCCTCCATAGAAAGGCTTGGTGTGGAACGTGACCGTAGCAGAATAGCCTGTTCTGGCACAATTGATGTTGACTTTCCCTCCAAGCTCCACCCATGGGATGGTAAGTATCGAGCGAGCATAGGCACTAGGCAGGGTGAAAACATACTCTTCTTCATGTTCCATCAAGTAAAGAACACCTATGTAGGAAGAAGGTTGAAAGTGAAATGATAAAAATGTTCACTAATAAGACCTGACAGCCATTGACCATCACCAAAACGTACTTCCACAGAGAGCACAACGTGCTACTCGCGTTGAAGGAGGGTACTGTCTGCTAAGGAAAAAAGTCTGCCCTCAGGAACAAAACTCTTCAAACAAACATTTCAGAAGCACACAATTTGAATGTGCACCCTGGGGTCCTTCATGGTGCCAAACGGCTTATCAGAAAATCTGACTGAATTACTTATTTTGTGTTATTGACAAGCAATAAACTGTTAAAGCTGGAAAAAAATAACATTTGCTTGCAAAAAGCCATATTGAATATTCAGATGCTCCCTCGGTGTCATATCATAATGTCCCTCCAGAAAAAAATACGGGCATGGCCAAAGGACTCTTGAGTTGTCCATTCAATCAGATATGACCAGGTCTTCTCTGCTAATTTCTCACTGAGGCATTTGTTGGTGGGAGCAAAAGGCTCTCTTTAGGTCTGACTGGCTGCAACTAGGAAACATGCTTAAGGAAGCCATCTAGAAATTTCCTAGAAGTTTGCTCCTTCAATTCCAAGCATTTCCCATGCAGCCTTTGCAAGTCTCATATAATCAACAGAGGGGGGTTCCAGGGCCGCTGCTCTGCTGCCATCAAGACCAATGTCTCTACCGTGCAGAGAAAATTACCAGCAACTCTATTTCATTCTGAAAAGGTTCCTCCACCCTCAGCATTATGGGGTTGTAATCAAAACCCACAACATGCAGCAGCAGCAGTTTTTCAAGATTATTTGGAATTACAAAGAAAGTTGCATGTCGCATCAGATCTTAGCTTCCTCTGGAGTTAAGGATACAGCTCTATCCCCACCAGAGCTGTCGTTTGGTCTGCAGGATGACAAAGAACAGGACATAAGACCACGTAAAGAGTACCTTAAACCTTGCACACAGAATTGGATCACGCCAAATATCTGTAGTATATCTTTCATTAGAGTTTTACACTCTTGTGTCTCATTTAATAACTGCCTAAAGGCAAAAATTACAACATTGAATATAATTCTTCACAACAGGGATTGAAAATAACCTATCACAGGAAGCACTCAGAACCCAGAAATGTTTGGGGGGAAAAAAAAAAAATCAGGAAAATTATCTTGACATAGTAACAGTATCTGTTTAGAAACAAGATGAGCTTGAGCCAATCTGCCTTCACCCTGGGGCAGATAGAGGAAGAACACATTGGTAGTGGAATTGATTAGTTTGTCTATCTGTTTAAGGGAATAACGATACTAATTTTGCAAAGTGATCTGACATGTAATGATGAAAAAGCACTAAATGAGAACGAGGCACTACTACTGTCAACATAAAAATATGCCCTTAACACTGTATGAAAGCATAAACCTAAATAACATTCCGAATTTAAAAGCACAGAGCTCTAACAGAATAATCATCTTAAATATTGGCGCCAATTAATAGAAATAAATGCAGGCACAGACAGCTCCGCAACTTGTCACTTCTGCCTTCCGTTCCACAGGAAAACATCTTTTGCAAACCGGAATAGCTTTCTGCAGTTGTCCTCAAGACTTCTGCAACCTCAGCCTGCCAGCAACGACACAGCCAGTACTTCTACCCCAGGAAGTTTGACACAAATGAGCTGGAGAGTGCAAAAGCACAAGCACAGAAAAGCAATGTCTTAAAAGGACCTTTAATCATTTTGCCTCAGCAAGTCACAAGTTCCTCGTGTCATGTGCTGAACCCTCTCCCGCAGGGACACAGCTGGAACACACACACACATTTTGTCTCAAGCTTCCTCAGCTCCCTACCTGCAGGTAAAACCAGGCTGAACACATTGCAGGAAGGCTCAACCACCCAACTCACCCGGGACACAGCCAAGAACTTTAACTCAAAAAGACAACTCTGCTGATTAAACTCATTAAATGGATGCTATAATAACATTAAATTAATAAAGAACAATCGAGAAGCCTTTTAACTAGAGGATGACATTCAAAAAGGATCAAAGAAAGATAATGGGTACTGATCAAACGCAGGAAGGAAACCTGACAATCTGCAGTTGGGCATTTTCTGCATTGAGAACTACAACAGGTTTTAGACCCGAGTCTGTCAGCTTTCCCTTCTCCTCCTCTTCCCATTTCTTCTCCACCTTCTTCACTACAGTCACAGGTAACAGACATGTAGCAGCAACCAGCTGCGGGAAACGGCCTGTGGTACTGCCCAGGAGGTCACGTTTCCCCAGTCGTAATGGTCTAAGCACAGATACAATCCTCACACAAACAAAAAGCACAGTCTGCCTGGAAGCATCAGCTTTCAACATTACAGTTTTGGGGGGTTTGTTGTTGTGAGGTTTTGGGGGGTTTTGTTGGGGGGAGGGTGGTGGTGGTTTGTTTTTTTTTTTTTAAAGACAAAAGGTCTACTTTGAGTATGGTGGTCAGGTGTGGTGCTCACTACTGAGGGAGAACCTCACTCTATTTATTAACCACACCTTCATGTGAGCTTCTTCAGAACCTCCTACTTCCCTCCTCTGACCGTCACTGCACGTCCCCACGTGAGAGGAAACTGCTGTGATAAAGACCATTTCCTTCTGAGTTAGTGTAGGTTTGCTTTTGTCTCTCTGATGGGATCGATAGCTTTTTCCCTGGGAGGGACCCAGAGCTCTAATGGACACTGCCAAGCACACTGAAATGTGAACAGCAAATAACAGCAGTGACCTTCAATGTAAATATTTAACCATCACAGCAGGTTAGATATTAAAAACTGAACCCAGCTCTCTTGGCAGTATTTTTAGCACTTGGTAGCATATTTTTTTAATTCCTTAAGCACCTGAATAAATACATTTTTAATGAAGTGCTATCTCACTTGAAATATGACTCCAGCTCAACAATTATAATGTAAAAAAGAATGAAGGGCAAGATTTAAAATATTCACAATCTTGAGAAATTAAAGGCAGAAAAACTAAAATCTAACAGTTATTTTTAAAAGCAGTGTGCACTCTTAATATCCACTTAGAAGTATCATTACATTGTAACTGATCTTTACAATACCTGCTGGAAAATACACAGGCTATTTTTCTTCCCTTGCTCCCCAACTTTAAGGGATTATTCCTTTTTAGTTTAAAAACTGCTGTAAGGAAGTATACTTATAGTATACTTATGTAGTATACTATATACTATACTTATAGTATACTTATATACTATATACTTATTCTTTTGGAAACTGCAGATTCCTTTAACAAAAAAAATCTTAAGTATTTATAGGCAGCTATTACATGGAAGAATGCGCCAGGTAAGTACTCTGGGGAGAATACTAGATTTAGTAGTTTATCTTAGAAAATAATCCCTTAGAGAAGGGTGATTTTTCTTTTTTATAAACAAGTGCGGAATTTTGAAATTCCCCCTTGAAATGTCCTCAACGCGATTCATTCCTGCTTTTGACTAAAACAATGTATTCACAGTCATGCTCCTTTCCATGACTTCTCAGCCTGCATTAAAGGAAGTGATGTTCGTGGCATATAATTTTCCCTGTTTGACTATTACACGTCCCTCACTGACGCTGCAGCTTTGTGAATTGATTTTCCAGTAACACATATTGACAAAATACCCAGAGGAGGCTCTGGATCAATAAGGTGCAGAAGAGGCATATGAAATTTAATGCTTCTCACTGATTGTATGGAGATCAATCTGAACAACAAATGGTACGTGGGACACAAACTGCCTAGGGCAATTTCCTAATTTAACAGGCTCTTCATACTGTCTGCGTTATTCGTAACACGGCACAAACAAGAGTAAGTTACGTATGGGATGAACCCCACACGGGTGTAGTGCATCACCAGCCACGCAGATTCGCACGGGAAAACCTGAGATGCCAGAACCTGGCTTTTATCTTCTCAAACATTCCAGCGAGCTGTGCTGCACGGCTCATTTTCCAAAGACTGGAGCCATTTGCTAAATTAAGTAATGAGTGCCATGCCATATGGAAACTGTCCTGAAACCACTGGGCTAAAAAATATTAATACAAAAATTAGTACTAGGGAAATATTTAGGTAGCTCCAGTTGCAAGGAGCAGTCAATCTTTGGGACTGGTAAATTAAAAAGTCACTCATGCCTCAGGAACAGAAATTATAGACCTGTACATCTATAAACACATACATATAGTTAAACAGAAATAAAAACCAAGAAAAAAAGCATTCATTGCTTTCATTTAGATTTACGCTGGAAAGAGCACTGAACCTTTTCCCTACCTATCAAATCTTTTCAAGGTTGATTTCAATTTAAAAAAATAATTTTTGGAAGCCTATATCTGACTAGTTTTTAAAACATTTAGAATAGCAGGAGTGAAAACACAAGACATAACTAGCCACTTGATAACACAGAGCAATCCACTTAAACCTACTTTATACTCTCTGCAAAATTAACCTGTGAATCAAAGGTGATACTTTTTGTTGGATTTTGCTGCTTTGGAACAGAACTGAAGAGCAGAAAAAGAACACGCATAGCCCGCACTGAAGCGTGCTCACCACAGCCATTTCCACTAAAGCATCCTTATCCTACGACCAGTATCTGTTTGAAGATTCTTTGGACCACGTAAAAAACATTAAATATTTACATTGACTCTCCCACTCCTTGCTAATTTAAATCTTAATGTGATCCTATTCATTACACCCTCTTCTCCTCCCTCACTCTCTCATTAGTACATAATTAACATTAACCACAATTGGGGACTGCCCACGCAACATGAATTCTTTTATGCAAAATACCCTCTCTTCTATTCAAGGTAGCTTTCTCAGGAGGAAAGTCAACACTAACTACTCTGAAGAATGGGGTTTTGTTATATAGCGAAGAAAAAGGTGAGACATTTCATTAGCAAACCAGATTTAGACCTCTCATAACCGCAGATGAAGGGCTGGCATATAAGACAGCTTCTCACACAGATTTCCAGCAGTGCCTTCCTACTGATCTCCGCAACTGATACTTACTTTGAATCAACAAACAAAAATCACAGATAGGGGAAAAAAAAAAGTCTTAGTCATTCTGAGGTGCAACATACACTAAAATTGTACAATTAAGATATTGAGCTCTACCCTTTCACCGTACAGTCCTCAAATCCCCTAATTCTTTAAATTCTTACAGAAGCCTTTGTGCTTCCACGACATCCTACTTCAGCATATCCACTGCTGCTTCTAACAGCAAAGCATAAGAACCAACACACTCTATACATTGAAGGACATTGTGACAAGTTAAAAAAAATACACTTCAAAAGCGCCACAGAAACAGTGCCAGCATATTCCTTATACAACAGAAGTCCAAAAATTCAGTACTACTTCATTGCTGTAAATAACCAACTGTAATAAAAAAAAGCTTCATTGAATTGTTTGAAGGCCACATACAAAAGTATCCAGTAGAAAGCAAAATTTCAAAACAAATCACAGTTGTTTGTATTCAACACTAAGGTCACAACTAATTTACATGTCAAACAAGGCTGTCCTGATAAATATCTGAACTAGAACCAGATGGTCACTCCCTGCCACTGAATGATTCAAAAACATTAATTACAGCTCTCTCATGCTCTGTTGGGAAGGAATTTTTTTTTTTCCTACATACATCAAATAGTACTGAATGAATGCACAGTATAACAGAATTACTATAGCAACACCACAATGATTTAAATGAAGTCTCAGAATGGACACAGCTACAGTAGAGACATCAAAGAAACTGCCTTTCAAGTAGCATTATGCAGAGTCTAAAATGCTTACTGGTCTAACAAAAAGTCAAAGGCACCCATATGTACGTAAGTAAACTCCAGCAACAGCCAAAAAGGGCTGAATGCTCATAATGGAGACGGGGAAAAAAAAAAGAAAAAAAGGAAAAAAAGAGGAAGGCACAGGACAAAAAAAAATCAACAATAACATATGATTAGTTTGGTCATCCAATGCACAGTAGCAAAAAAAGAAACAAACCAACTCCCGGGATTTCTATGATTCATGAGATGTCACTTTGTGACATCATTCCAGGGAAACTCACTTAATCTGGTTTTAACAGTTTCAGATAAGAATCTACAACCTTACTAGCCAACCTTGTTGTCAGAAAGCTCCTCCTAGTAGCTAAGTTTAGTTTCTACCTATGTTAACTACTTCATATACCTTCTGACTAACAGTGCCTTTCCTCAATTTACTCTTTGCTAGACTAACTCACCCCGTTTGAAATGCTGCAATGCATAAAATGTCCTTGAATACAAAGAAAATACTACAAATTATATTTCACCTTAAAACGTTATTAGGCTTTGCATTACCAGACATGTAAATACAGACATAGCTTTTCCACATTGTAAGTCCAGCGGCTACTTCTTCTTGGTTCAGCAATCTATTCCCCAGTACTCACGCTGACCTCAGTCTAATACAAAATTTATACTTAGGCAGCACATGAGAAAGAAACATCTGTGGTAGATTCTAATTTTTGTACAGCTTGACAAATGTACACACCAACTTAATTAGGAAGACTTCCCTGGTACTAAAATAAATGAAAAACAATCTGAAGAAAGCGTCGTTTCGAGTGAAGAAATCACACTGTGAAGCAAACATTTTAAACTGAGGCTGTCAGGGTCAGACTGGCTGTTTTCAGATGACAGAAAAGCTTCAGTGGTTCAACTCCTTGCTGTTTATTGCCAGTCCTCAATATGCAGCAGAAATGCCTGGGCTGCACTGGAGTTTCTTCACCATTTCCCAGAAATGCTGACTCCATGAAGCTGCATGCTTCTGCACTGCTCACATGAACAAAAAAGACGAATGATAACTATGAACTGGTAAAGCCAAACTTCCTCCCCAAATGCCCAAAGACAGCAGCAAACCTTGCAATAAAAGGCTTCGCCATTGCAGATGTTCCCCAAAGCCTACCTCCACTCCTGGGATATCTCCAGGATCATGGAAAGAAAATAGAAAAAAGAAAAAGAAGAAAATAGAAAAAAGAAAAAGAAGAAAATAGAAAAAAGAAAAAGAAGAAAATAGAAAAAAGAAAAAGAAGAAAATAGAAAAAAGAAAAAGAAGAAAATAGAAAAAAGAAAAAGAAAAAAAAGAAAAAGAAGAAAATAGAAAAAAAAAAGAAGAAAATAGAAAAAAAGAGAAGAAAATAGAAAAAAAAAAGAAGAAAAAAAAGAAAAAAAAGAGGGGAGTGGGTTGGGGAGAACTTATTCTCACAAGCCCACATTAAACAATCCTTGGGGTAGGGAAGTGGTTAATTCCTAGACCCTTTCTCTCTCAAAACTGGGACACATCAGGACTTTGAAGTCTTAAATAATCCCCACACTAGACACCCCCAATCCCAGGGAACTGTGTACGCTAGCAGCAAGAAATTTCCCTACTCCTACATAGTCATAAGTGACTTTGTGTTTAATTTTATTTCCATTAAATAGCTCCCTTCACTGAAAGAAACAGTACTAGAAACAAGTATGTACCAGAAAAATGCGGCAGCTGAAACCACTGACTCAGGCTGGCAGTAGTACAGACAGGAGACAGACGGAAGGACCCGTCTCCCTTCTGAGCCTCCCTTCCCAACTTCCTTACCTCCGCATTAAAAGCAAAATACCTAAATCGTAGCAAGAAGGAAACAGCCGTGCAGTTATAGACTTTAACTATTGCAACAGTATTAAATCCCACAGTAAGGAAGTTTCATCACTCTTCTACAAAAAAGGGACTATATTGCCATCAGGAAAGAAGCTACTGTTTGAGTCTGTCCTTTAGTTCTAGCTAGTAGAAACAACAGAACATATCTGTATGTTTTCACCATAATTGTTCTGTTGTTAATACTAAGCAAAACCAAATCACTACATTTCCCACTCTACTTTTTTTACTGCCTTTAATATCATAGTGTTTAACATAATAATGACAAAAAGCAGCATTTACTGTAAGTTGTCCTGGTGCTTCTGAGACCACAGTCTAAAAACTAGTTAAGTCAAAACGCTAAAAACCATACACAGGAAATTACCCTCAAATGGCCAAAGGGACTGACTAAATTGCTTAGAAACATTAAATCAGTACATTAGCAGTCAGTGACGATATTGGTACAGGTGTGTTTATCAGTTCCAATCATCCGTTAAGAATTTGTTATGATTCCTTGTATTTCTGAATTCATGCTGAGCAATGACTTATCACAAAGCAGACCGTATATGTATGACATAGCCAATCACGATTTATACTTGGACTACGTGACTCGCTATAAAGCTGAGATAATACGCTAACTTTGTAAACACTACAGAAACCATGATTCTTTGTAGAAACTATGAAAAAAAGATGTTGCGTTTAAATAAAAATGTGGTTTTTCCTACTGCTTTGCTCCAGTTGTGAAACCATCCCATACCAAATCGCCTATTACTTTAAAAATGAGCAAGACAAATAAAAATGTTCTTACAGAATATACTGTCAGTAGCCATTTACTACTACAATTTAACATATGACTGTACTTCAGATATAATTAACAGTCTCGCATAAATATAAGCACACATTTATACACGTAACGCGTGTCTCACATTCTGTCTGAACAGAAAAAAGTTCTACGAACCCTACAGTTTTAATTCCAAACTTCACAAAAGCAAATAACCACAATGTTGAAATGAGAGGAAGAGCAAGCAGGAAAATATCTGGATTTGTTGTGTTAATACCCACATTAGCTAAAAAAAAAAAAAAACCACCACAAAACAACCAAAGATAAAAGCACATTTCTTACCTTCACCTACCATAGAAACACCTATTGACATGCCCATAAACTTGCTTTTGGTCCATACGTGAGCGTTCACACACATTTTCTTCTCTTTGCACTCACAGTAAAAGCAAGATACCGGTGGATGATGGGATACTTGTTCAGCTAAAAACCTCAGCTTGTAGCATGTGGACTGGTCCTGGCCAAACTCCTTGGTTGGGTCCTTAGAAACCGTGGAGGCACCGTTAGTTCTGAATGCTTTCACTTTCTCTTTAGGCACATCCCACGAGCAATGAAACGTTTCACCAATTATAGGGTTATAGGGCTTCTTGGCAACTGCTCCCTTTCGGCCTTCGTGAAAAGCTGTTAGATAATACTCCACAAAGCAGATAATTCTTTCCTCGGGAGTGGCTCCAGCTGCAATTGACAAAAACAGGTCTGGATGGGCCATGAAATTTGCATACATCTCCAGCAGGGATCTTTTCTCCAAAATAAATGTTGGAAGCACTACCTGTATGCAAAGCAGACAAAGGCAGATATGATTTCCCCATGATCATACTACCGCGGGGGAAAGGGGAGAAGAACAGTTAAGACAGCTGCAATTCTGGCCCTGCCAAGTTTTGGGACAGCGTGTTTTCCTCCCCTCTGCCACAGCAATTTCATTTTCTTTGCAGTGTAAAGAACGAGCGAAGGAAAAAGCAGCGGCCTTGGGAGCTGTGCAGGCTGCTTCCCATTTCATTATGATTCTCAACAGCAGCTCACGCAACAGGGAGGGGCTGTTCTCTCATGGAAATCTGCCTTTTCCCGTCCTCTCACTGAACAAATCAACCATTCTTCTCCTTGTTTACAGGACATAAAAACATACTTTGATGTAAATTAATTTAATTTACCAACTACTAATCATAACCCTCGCAAAAGGGCAGGGCACACCCTCCCAAACCACTAGAAGATGAGTATTTTACATAAACATACACATCACCAACCTGTAAGTGGTGGAGAGTGTAAGGGGTACATCTACCCATTCTGTCAAACAACTGGGCTCCCAGTTTCACTCCTGGGCCCTTGACCACCCATTGCTTACGTATTAGATTCCTTCCTCTAACAAACCAAGGCAACTAGATCCAACCGAAAACACATCTCAGGTGTGTTTCCAAGGATAAAACCACACCAAGGACTCCCCCCAAGAGGCAGGAGACCCTTCTGCTCTCCTGTCACCCCCAGGCACACGGCATGTCCCCTCAGTTTCAGACCATACCATACTCCAGTGGCAGGCCCCTGCATGCCTTCACCTTATTTCAGACAAGCTGAAACAAACAAAAACTGCACAAACTGTTACATCAATGTCCTGGGACTAGAGAGGCTCCAGGGGGCCCAAAAAAAAAATAAAAATCTGGGACTGAGCACTAGGCAGTCTGCACTGAAGGGAGCCAGCCCCGAGTGCTCTGGATGCAGTCTCAAGCGGCTCATCTAGCGACACAGATGTTGCCAAAGTCACCCACTCGGGAATAACGCTTTGTTAAAAGTTTTCAGTGAAACACCCTGGAGTGCACTGCAAGACAGACAAGGGCTACAGGACCTAAAATAATTTATTTCTCTCCGTTCCTTCTCCCTCACCCTCCACACCTCGTGCAGGACCATCATAGGGGAGCTCAGAGGTCACTCCTGTGTGATCGAGGAACTTCTGGCACACACAGATTTGTCTAGAATCAAAGTGGCCCACTGATGCAGACTAACAGCTGTCCTCTATAAACCCAATTCTTCTGCTTTCCTCTTTAATTCTTCATTGCATTTACTTTTTCCCTTTCCCAAACCCAAGGGTTATTTACTGCAGGCAGGGAGCCATCCTTCAAACACACACATTTGTCTTCCCCCCCGCCTCCCTAGCTTGCTATTCTAAGTGGGACCAAAGCACAGTTTAGTCCTTTTGGATCCCATGGATAACGAACTAGAAGCTGTCAAACTTTTATTCATCGTTTAGTTCTTTTCAAAGAAAACTTGTAAACATGAAAAAAGTTTCCAGTCAGAACAGCTCAAACCGTGTCTTAACAGCTACACAGTAAGTTAACATACCACGACTGCAAAAAAACGGATCACCGCGCCATTTGGTAACATACACACTCATTCTCTCTCTCCTTCTGTATCTTATTTACACACATTCAGGCTTTTATAGGCTAATAATTTTTACAAGTTTAGGTATAAGTCAAGCAAAGTTCCATCTGTAATATTCCTCTGAATTACTCTGTAAGCCTTGAGGACTCTACATGGTCTCTGTTACCAAGCGAATGAGGCCCCAAAAGATGCAGGACCTTAATTTTACACTATGCGTGGCAAATTAGTGAGTGCTAAAGACAGCCTACAGTCCCCATGGTGGTGTGATAGTGAGGGGCTGAGGAGATTTGTTTTTAACAGTGAAATCTAAAACTTTGGAAGGCAAACTGGAAAGGTAGTAGATTTTCTTACAGTATTTTTAACTCTTTAAACAACTCCGTCTTACTTGCAACATTCTCATTCTGACCAAATATTCATTATCCGATATAATCTAAAAATCTATAAAAAATGCAATTCAGCATTAGTGAACCTCAACACAGGAGCTCGTTTTAACATGTATTGTACGCTCAAAGACCAGGTTATCAAGGAGGACTGACAGGCAAACATAGGGAAAAAACCCATCACTCGTGTCTAGAAATACTAGTAGTGACTACCATGAGTTCACTGCACAGACCTGAAAGGGCAGAGAAACTCATTTGAATAAACAGCACTCTGCATCTCGTTATGTCCAAATGCCTCTCTAAAAAGAGTGACCTTTATTAGCACAAATGGAGGAGAAGAAAACTACAGACCAGGCTTAAGATGATGCAGATTTTATGGTACAACATTAAGACTGCTGTGGTTTCATCCTGTTGACTTTATCACATAGTCCTCCTATCTATTCTCACAAGTACTAGCTGTGCTTTGCAGCTACATACTTAATACAGCTACACCAACACAGCCACTAAATGAGATGTTACGAATCACTGGGCTCCTATTATTCAGTTTCAAGAATCAATTTAAAATCCGAATAAAGCTTGAACTCCAGCTCAAATGATCTTGCTTTAAAAGCCCAACTAAAACGGACACTACATCCTTAATTGTAGCAGGAAAGGATCAACTGCAAAATGCAGAATAATTGTTTCCACAAAAGGAGGCAGAACTACGTATGAAAAACATTTGAGTTTTAAAGCTTATACACCTCCGGTACTACAAAATATGCCTAGAAAGCATTGCCTTTTACTAAATAATCTCATAGCCTCAAAGTTCCAAAATGCAACATCACACACTAACATAGTCCAAAAAAACTCCAAACCCCTCACACCATTTTTTTTAAATGGCTCTATCCTGATTTCTGCAGAAATAAGCAAAATAGAAATAAACGAATTTGAAAGCGTACACTGTTCTTCTTGCCGGTGTTGGACTGTCGTGCACTTGTGCTAGTACTTTAGCTTCCAAAGGAATGAGATTTTCAACTCTTCTACAGCCAAACTGTCCAGAAAAATACACTTAGGACCTATGTTCTTTATATTGGGTTTGGACTACAGCAATTTTTAAATTATTTTTGTAATTGCATAAAAAGCCAAAACTGCCTAATTTTTTCCTCTGGAAACAAGCCAGCATGACAACGAAACGGACAAAAGAATCTCTCTGCAATAAATACCAAGTGGGTGAATGAAGTCTGAAGTAAAAAAATCTCCTGACTGTATTCTAAAATTCTTTCTCAGGCTTCATGTGAAAAGGAAGCAATTTAGTAGCCATTCTACCATTTTCATTGAGGTTAAAAAGAGGATATTGGTTCAGAGCTCAATCATAATCTCCTAGGTTTGAATTCACCTATACTTAATTAGATCTGAATGCAACTTAGAAAAGGAAGAGCACGAATTCTTCAGAACAGAGGTGTTTATCCCCACTACTATTTAATGTGAGGCAAAACATGGGTGTCAGCACCATTTCCCCCTCCCCCCCCGAAATCTGACCAAGGTACCCCATGCTGAGATGTCCTTCTCTTAGAGCTACAAAAGCTTTCCACTGTCATCTGTCGCTGTGGGAATAAAACAGGCTATTTTCATCCCACTTGTATTTTAAAATTACAAGGTAAAGTATATTGACAAGCAAATGAAAAACTTATGACATCATGAACATACTACAATGATAATTTACAACAGGTTGATGTTCTGCAAAATTACTGGAAGCCCTTTATTTTTAGCACACATTAACTGCGTAGGGAAGGTAAGGGAATGCAGGGGAGTGACCACCCATCTGTACAAATTGTTAGCATTAGTTTCAATCCATTAGACGCCATTTGCCAACACGCTTATCAGGCTGTCAGTGATTTTTGGCACTATTTTTCATTTTTTAAAAGTCCAAAGAACAAACAATTTAGAAACTCACTTTTTTCCAGCAATTCCAATTTTAAATGAGGTTTAAAGTCCTAGCCCAGTCCAAGGCATCAGTTTTGTGCTATGGTCTGCTGCTGCGAACGGCTCCCCTGCCCAACTCTCTCTAGCAGCTATTGAAGTCTATTTGGCCACCACAGAGCCTAGCCTGTTCTAGCAAATCCCCATGCAGATTTAATACGTTGTTCTGGGTATTTTCCTTCACAGTAGATTTTTACTTTTTAACTCCTCATTAAAAGGCATGGCAGCATGACGCATTTCAAAAGTGAAGCACCTCTGCAACATTAAATGTGGCTATCATCACTGCGGGAAATTCACATCAGCGTAGGCAAGGCCAACACTAACATAAGCAAGCACCCCATAGGAAAAGGAAAAGATGCTGTTTCCTCTGATATGGTACATGAAGGTAATGATTACGCATCCAGAACCAAAAGCCACCAAGGGCTCGGAAGAGCCGTTTGTTCACGTGTGCGTCATGTTACGATCCATAGCTCACCAAATGAGCCAAAAAAACCCAACCCTGGGGAAGAAGGCATAGGAAAATGGAAACGTATAAAACATCCTCTGAGATTAGCAACTACTATGCCACAACCACTTCCAACAGAAGCTGACTAGCATCAAAGCTATCAGAAAGCTGACTTTCAGAGGAATAATGAAAAACGAGAAGAGGCGCAACCAACAAACCAAGCTTTATCATCATGCATCTGTGGCCCTAAGGGTCCCATGTCAGGAAGCAAAGTTAATAAAAAGGCAGCCAGCTGTCTTGTAATTTATTTTTTTTAATCCTCAAAACAGTCAGAAAAGTGATGTGCACATGTGGCATGTCTCATTAATATTTGTCATATGTGTATTCGTGCATCACACAGACCAGAGATAGATCTAAGTCTGCCATATGCCTGTTCCTCTTTTCAGACTGTGGGTATTATATACACACATTCATGCATGCTAATATTTTGCCATATTATAGATCTGATAATATTCATCACTATCCTCAAAAACTGTGCTCTAACAACATTATGTAAAAAATAGGTTATCATATATATTTACCTTCCTACTTTTCCTGTAAGTGTCTACACTTCTCATTTAATTTACAGGAATTTCTCTTATTACAGGAATTTCTTTTATTTACATTAACTATCTATCTTTGGGGTTCTTTGCCTCCGCTGCCATGACAAAAAGATGACACTGGAAATCAGGGAAGAAAAATCTCATTTATTACCAAAGACAAAATGTTATGAAGACACAAGAACAACAGAGAAGGAATCTTAGTCTAGTTTAAACATTATGGACTGAGACAGTCTTAGCAAACCAAGATAGAAAAGAGGAAGAGCTATGAAAAATTGAGGAATGTAAGAAAAACAAACTCAAAAATGAACTGTATGTAACCCCAGACATACTAGGAAGTGACAGGTATAAAATATTCACAAATGAAATGATGAAACTTTTGTTCTATTTAGAACAAAACATTCATTTCCATGCAGCCATTTGATAGCTATATTTAGCAAGAGATCAGAGGATTGCTCAGTCTTAAAAATGTAAGTATTTTTAAATACTATTGGTTGTTCCAGAGAAAGCAGAAGAGACTATATTGAGAAAGCCTTATTTTGTAAGAAAGTAATAGTAAAAATAGATTTTGATTAGTATGTAAGATCAAAAAGAAAGCAGATGAACTCTTCAGAATATCAAAATGCCCACCAGAAGAATCTCCTGCATAGCTACTTCATGCACAAATTTAATTCTCTGGTCATTACAAATTTTTTTTATTTGTGGAGAGAGTTAAGTCAGAATAATCTATCTCTTCTCATTTGTGGGAAGTGGATTATAGAGGTTTTATTTGCCTTTTTTTTTTAAGTAGAAAACCTTTGTGGAAGGAAAGGGTATTCCATATCTTTTACAAAAATCCACTTAATAATCAAGTCCCATGAGAAGATTATTAAGTCCCTGGAATGTAGGACTATTCAAAGAGAGGCATTCCCTGCTTCCGGAACATCCACCTCATTTCCAAAACTCTAAGGACTTATGGGAAATTTCCCAGACACCGTAACTTCTCTGATCTATCTGTATGGATAAGTTCATAACAATACTGGTTCCAGGACCAGAAGGATGCACAGAAGGTTAAACTGGTGAGCTGCTTAGCACATACAAGAACAGTGATACATTGAAGACTAATTTCTTCACCATCATGATTGGGTTTTTTTCCTCTGAAGCTGCCAAATAATTAAATGGAATCCAATCTACAACACAATAACTTGAGCACCTACCTCCTTCATCCATAAAATTGACAGTATGGTTCCTCAAACACTCAGTGTACTCTGACTTAACATACATGTAGGACACATACACTACATATGGTTGCTTTTAAACACTTACAAAAAAAACCCAGAAAGACGACTGGGGGGGGGTGTTCTTTTTTTCTTTCCCTTCCCCCTCATCTCTAAAATATCTGACAACACTCCATAGCTCTCCGGAACCACACCTTTATGAAAAGGCAAACTTGATTGTCCACAAGGGCAAAACATGCTCACAGGAATCACACGTGTGCACATGCACACACACACAGAAGGATGAGAAGAAGAAAAAAGAATGAACAATTATAAAAAAGATACAGTGTCCGTACCCTGGTAAGGTCCATGCCAAGTTTGAGCTGAGAGATGAGATGAAGAATTACACTACGTTGATCATCCATGACTCCTAAATCCTCCTCTTCATTATCTTCAGTATCTGTCATTTCATCTTCAACTAGGATCAACTCAGAAGCTGAATGCTGAAATGAAAAGAAACATCACCATCTGGACAAAAAGATACAGTATGGTTTTTTTCCAATATATAAGTTTAGAAATGGAACTGTCTCAACAGAACTAAAGACAGCCTCTGTTAAAACCCAGAAAAGATACAAATTTAAAATAAAATTTAAAAAAATACAGCGATGGGTTCATAGGGCATTTTGATCCTATCCTCAGAACAAGAGCCGTAAGTATCAGATGCTAATTTATACATTATCTTCTCATATTTATATGGCAGTGATGCCAGACAAAAATCACAGCGTATTAAAGTAACAGGTCTTCTATTTAGTAAATAGAAGTACACAGTTGGAAATAAGTCTTCAAGAGTTTGTTTCCTAAATCTCTCCAACAAATATTCATACTTCACACCTAGATGTTGCATGACCTGATTTCACACTATTTTTCTCCTTTCCTCTATCCAACTTCCAAGTTACGTATCTAAGAAAGTCAAGACTATTAACTGAAGGGGATAAAAAGACAACTAAATTAAAGTACGCGCCTTTGGAAAAAAAACCAGACACGTTAGATTTTGGGAGGTAATGTCGCGACTCTTTATGACATTTGCAACATTACACTCCTTCACAGCACAATAATGCCAATACCGCCCGGTTTCCAGACATACTAGCTGAAGATTAAAAGAGAGGCATCGTGCCATCTCCTTTCAAGAGTGACTTTGCAGCAGAAAGGGGTAATGATTTGTGATGCTTTATTTCCCCTCAGGGTTTACAATATATTACTAACAATAATCCAAACAGGTGGTAGTTATTTCGTTCAGTCCATTGAAACCACTCTGCAAGCCTTCCAGATACATATTCAGGTAACTTTCTTGTACTTTATTTAAAAAAAAAATAAAATCAGGTTATATACCTGAAAAATTTACTGCCCAGAATTTCGTTATTCCCCAAGGTTTCCGTGCTGTAAATGAGACAACAGTACCTGCAAAAGTTAGCATTCCTCTATACTAAAAAACATTTTTGCAGAAACAGCTAGTTTGCTACATAAAATGAGAATTTTTTCATCTCGCTGTGAAAGTCTTTGCAACTGAAAAGTTTCATTAAAACCAGGTGATACTCAGAATTAGGTTTCAAAGAAATATTTCTGAATTATCACATTAGAGACCCCTCAGGTGAACAGCAGTTTGTGTAAGGAGAGTGTCTCTGAAACGTAGTTACTACAGATGTTTCCAAGATTTGAATAAAGTGTTTTGTCTCTCTTTTTTTTTTTTAATTAAATAAATGTGTAGGTAGCTACACCCAAAAGAATAGCTATTTGGTGAAATAGAAGGACATTTGAAAGACACTTTGCAATTACTTTATTTAGAAAGTAGAATGTGTAGATTACATAAAACAGAATCTGGTGAGCTGTAACCTCAACAGCTTGGAGCTTTTCAAACGGACAAAACCACGCTTTCTTCTTCCCACTCCCTCAGAAAATAAAAGGACAGAACGATAAACCCTTTCCTCTCAAAATGCACAGCATTATTATCCAACTGACACCTTACTGACAAGTTCAATTAACATAAAACCTGACAACCTCATACAAAATTATCAGTCGGGGAGACATAAAGCACCGAAGCCTGGCTCAGTTGCACAGGCTACGATTCGTTTGGAGGGAGCGTGGAAAAAGCAGTATCAGAACTTACAGTGGATGCTTCCACAGGAGGTTTCCCTTTGATCCAGCTTGACCTCATTGAGAGCTACCGAATAAGCACTGCTGCTTCTGTTACTGCCATGAACCGAGCTCGCGGCAAACAAGCTCCAGCAGGAATTAACAGCGCTAGAAAAAAAAGCAAGGGAACCTCCCCTCCTCACTCCCACCCCCTCTCATTTTTTTTTATTTTTTTTTTTTGCTATCCGACCAGTTGGAGAGTGCATGCGGGATGTCAATCTGCTCCTTGCGTTTCTAGTCACATGGCATTGAGATCAGGGAGCTTAACTGCACACAGCTCCCCCTGGGAAAGGGGGCTGCTGTTTCCCAAAGGATATCCTGGTGGGCTTCCCTCCAGGTGTGGTGCAGGAGGCATGAGTGTGCAGGAGTGTGCGTGAGTGTGCACGAGAGTGAGCGAGAGAACATGCTAGCAAGTAACAAGCTTTCAAGTGAATATGTAACAGCTGCGTAACCTTTAGTTGTTAACAGCAGCAGAAAATAAACAAATTGCACATTCACAAGTCCACGGATTAAATCGTATGTTAAGAATTTTCTTTTTCTCCTGATAATTGCACATTCAGCCAGGGACAGAAATCCTTCTTTCTTTCCTGCTAAAATAGGTATTAGGTTTTCCATGCCTTTCAAAGTGTTACTAACAAAACAGCAACTGCCTCTCATTGCTACTCTACAAAAGCAACCCTATGAACAGTTTAGGTACTCAGGAAAGTAGCATTTGCATTGATTTAAATGAAAGTACAATGTAACATTAGGATCAAGCACGTTTAATGACCATTCTGCAATAAGGACTATAATTTTAATTATCTTAATTATCCCCTATTTTAAGAACATGTGCAAGGGCACCAAAAATCCCACAACTTCTATTAGAGTTATCAACATACTAATGCATGTAGAATGGCATCAGTTGTCTGCATCTTTTCTCACTTTCCAAGAAAATAAGAACTTAAGTAGCAGTTTACATACAATTTATGTCACAGAAACTGAACAACATTCATCTTCAGTAAGGAATATCCTTTCTGTATCTTCCTCTCTTCTCATTAGCTGTTCTAGGTAATTACCGAATTACTTTATAAAAGCACAGAAAACAGATATTTCTTTTTTAAGTAATGCACGTTTTTTAAAAACCCACAACTGCGTAAGCACAACATAGGGTGTGTGGACATAGAGCCACAAAATACAAGGCTACTGTATCTTTAAAGGGTCATAACAGTCCAGTCAGGTTTTTCATTCTTTTTCTTTTCACAGAAGTAGTATGCAGTTTAGTAGTAACTGATGTGTAAGCATGCACTAGCATGCAAAAGATTATGTTGAGTTATTATCCTTTAATGGCAGCTTTTCTGAATTATCAGACACAGACCATGTGTCCCATCCGTCTGGTCGTCATTCCCCCTGCCCCGTCCCTGTAAAATATAATTGCAAAGCCACACTCGGAAAGCTGTTATTTGCTCCGTTCCTGTGCGGTCAGAGTGTAACGTAAAAGGTATCGAGCTGTGTGCAGCTCAGTCTAGGAATGAAAAGCACAGCTAGGCTTGGGTGCTAACCCAGAGAATCAAATACTGAACCAGTTACAAACAAGCACCAAAAAGGGGCTTATATTTAAAACAATTTTAATCGAAATGAATTTCCAACACTGGGCTGAAACACCAGGATTTTTCAGAAAAATCTGAATGGTAAACAACAGATTATTTCTAGAAATTGTGTGAAGGGATTCACTTTAACTCAGTTTAAAGGCTGAAGACATGAAAACACATGCTGGCAGAGATCTATTTTAAACAGGTCACTCATTAGAACTGGGATTGATTAATTTAGAGAGGTCATCTGCTGCGATACGAAATGGATGTTCTAGTCAGCAGCCTTTACCAGAAAACATGTTGATTCTTTTTTAAGAGATGAAATTTGTAAGAGAAAAAAATTGTTTCTAAAGGAAACATTCTGCATTTAAAAAAAAAAAAGTCTTCGGGAAAAAGACACTTCTACAAGCCTGGGATAGAATCACAGAGTTAAAAGCTATGTTTCTGTCAAAGGGCAAACCTGCCTCTGTTCTTCCAAAGCTTCTTCCACAAGTTAATTTTTCAAATTAACTGCTGTGCTGCAAATTAATTTTTAGATAATTAGTTCAGCTATAAGGCTCAGAGCTCGGTTTTCCAACATACTTCACAAACCATATTGTGCAATAGTACTGTCAAGTATGACATGGATCTCATCTTGTTTATTTGTTGTGGAGGACAGAAAGGAATATACAGAATCACAGAATCATTTAAGTTGGAATGGACCTCGTCCTGCACCCTGCTTAAGCAGGGACACCTAGAGCCAGTTGCTGAGGATCATGTCCACCTAGGTTTTGAATATCTCCACCACCTCTCTCAGCAACCTGTGCCAGAGTTTGACTATCTCCATAGCAAAAAGGTGTTTTCTGGTGTTCAGATCGACTTTCATGTGCCTCTTGCCTCTTGTCCTGTCACTGGGCGCTACTGAGAAGACTCCAGCTCCCTGTTCTTCACTCCCTCCCATCAGGTATTTATATACATTGATAAGATCCCCCCCAAGCCTTCTCTTCTCCAGGCTGAACAGTCCCAGCTCTCTCAGCCTCTCCTCATCTGAAGGATGCTCCAGAATCTTCATCACCTTTGTGGACCTGTGCTGGACTCACTCCACTAAGTCCATGTCTCTCTTGCACTGGGGAGCCCAGAACTGCACACAGCACTGCAGATGTGGCCTCACCTGTGCCTACCAGAGAGGAAGGATCACCTCCCTCCCTCTGCTGGCAACACTCTTCCTAAAGCAGCCCAGGATGCTGCTGGTTGCCTTTGCCACGAGGGTGCATTGCTGGCTCATGGTCAGCTTGTTGTCCACCAGGACCTCAAAGTCTTCTCTGCAGAACTGCCTTCCAGTGAGTTGGCCCCCAGCTTGTCCTGGTGCAGGGGCTTATCCCCAGATATCCCTGGATGCGGTACTTTGCATTTCTTTGTGTTGAACTTGGTGAGATTCCTCTCTGTCCAGCCTGTCAAGGTTCCTCTCAATGGCAACAGAACTCTCTGGCTCATGAGCCACTTCTCCATTTTTTTATCCTCTACAAACTTGCTGAGGGTGCACTCTGCCCTATCGTCCAGGTCATTAATGAAGATGTTGATCACAACCCTCTGGGCCTGGTCACTCAGACAGTTTTTAATCCACCCCACTGCCCACTTATTTAATCCATACTCTGTCATATTGTCTACAAGGATGTTATGGGAAACCTTACCAAGTCAAAAACCTTACCAAGGTCAAGGCAAACAACATCCACTGCTCTCCTCACATGTACCAAGCTAGTCACTTGATTGTAGAGCGCTATCATGTTGGTTAAGCATGATTTCCCCTTTGTAAATCCATGCTGACTACTCCTGATCACTTTCTTGTCCTTCATGTGTTCGGAAAGGCTTTCCAGGGCTAGTTGCTCCACCACCTCCCCAGGGATCAAGGCTTACCAACTTGCAGTTCCCCAGATGTTCCTTCTTGCCCTAACTGAAGATAGGAGTGACATTTGCTTTCTTCCAGTCTTCAGGAACTCTCCCAAACACCATGACCCTTTAAAGACAATAGATGGTGGCCTTGCAATGACATTGGCCAACTCCCTCCATGCTCACAGGTGCCTCACAGAGTTATGTATGTGCAGCTTAAGTGCTGCCTAACCTCGTCCTCCTCCACCAAGGCTAAGTCTTCCTCAGACTTTCCCTCTGATCTCTGAGGCCTGGGATTCCCAAAGGCTGATGTCACCAGTGAAGACTGAGGCAAAGAAAGCATTGCATAACTCAGCCTTTTCTCCATCATAGTAATAAGCAGAGACCGTATGTATCCTGACAGGGACACACTGAGGACTTGTGTAGGACTCATAAGGCAATTCTTCATATAATTACACCAAAATATTCTAAGAATTTTCATTAGGGCATGAAGAAGTTTTATGTAGCACAAGAAATACTGTAGTCAGGAACAAGAGGATTAATCTTAGGAACTTAAAACACCCAGATAAAAAGACATCATTTAATAATATTCCAAGGGAAGTAGTCCTTAAGTCTTTCTACATTCAAAAAAATTGCAGAAGATACTAAAAAAAAAAATAACACCGTATGAAATATTTCTGCATTGAGGGAAAGATGAAATAAATTACTTGCAAGGCTTGTTCAGAAGCAACATTAAGCAGAATTAGTATTATCAGACTAGGCAAGGATTGCCATATTTTCTGTAGAGTCATCTAATTACAAGTAGTTCTACTAGTGCACATAAAAGTCAAAGGCCTCATTTTGATATTCAGATTCCCTACGTTAATGATATAGGTTTGCAAGCATCATTTATGCTTGCACTTGTGTAACTTGAGAGCTTGCAAACAGGTTTTCTGTGGGTGTAAGATTAAATGTAACTCTGTAAGGTCAGAGAGCTTTAGCACATTTACACTAATGTGACAAATTGGCCCCATAAGATTTTCACCAGTCTCAATACAAAATTAGAATTCTCTTTGTCAAGTAGATATAGTAATAATACCCCAAAAGTAGTAATATATAATGAGCTGTTAGCTTCTTGCAGGGCTTGTCACTCTATCATAGAATCACAGACTCACAGATTGGTAGGGTTTGGAAGGGACCTCTGGAGATCATCTAGTCCAATCCCCCTGCTAGAACAGGATCACCTAGAGCAGGTTGCACAGGATCACATCCAGGTGAGTTTTTAATATCTCCAGAGAAGGAGACTCCACAACCTCTCTGGGCAGCCTGTTCCAGTGCTCTGTCACCCTCAAAGTGAAGAAGTTTTTCCTCGTGTTGAGATGGAACTTCCTGAGTTCCAGTTTGTGCCTGTTGCCCCTTGTCCTGTCACTGGGCACCATTGAAAAGAGTCTGGCCGCACCCTCTTGACATCTACCCTTTAGATATTTACAGGTATTGATCAGATCCCCTCTCAGTCTTCTCTTCTCCAGGCTAAACAGACCCAGCTCCCTCAGCCTCTCCTCACAAGAGAGATGCTCCAGTCCCCTAATCATCCTCGTAGCCCTCTGCTGGACTCTCTCCAGTAGTTCAGAATCGACAAAACTGTACTAACTTGCATACATCACTTGTCTTCTCTTCTTCCAGCACGTACAGCTTCAAAATATTTAATTGCATTTACTGCCAGCTGTGGCATGCACCTAATAGAAAAACATGCAAGCTTACTGCACCCATCCCTCATTAGCAGTGATTTGAATCTCAGAATGTAGCTTGTCCAGTAGTTCGTACTTATTAAACTATTTTATATACAGACTAGCATATTAGCATGCTGTGAAAGGAGTAATCCCTACATAGAAAATGTAAATGAATATAATAGGAACTAACTAGAAAATTCCAGTTTACTTCAACCTAAATCTTGAAACAAAACAAAAACTCAGATACATTTACTTCAAAACCACTGTAAAGACTGAAATCATCATCATCCATGCACTTCTCTAACTTCCAAATTCATTGTCATTTACAGACTAGCAACTTTACGCTTAACTATAAGGTAGCGACACTTTCCTTTTTATATCCAACAAGCTTCTGTAGCTCTTTATATAAGCTTTTCTACTCTTGAAGAGAGTAGAAAACATTTACCACCACACCATTACACAATGTAAGCAGAGGAAGGGAAAAAAAGAGGGCTGGAAAAGCAGCAGTAGAGCTAACTCATGTCATTGCTTGAGCCCTGGCCTCCATCTCATGGCAGTCTTATTTATGCTTTGCTCCTGGTAGCCCTGTGACTGATCACTGCAAAGAAAGAGTAAATCAAAGATAAAACCTCAAACACACCAATATCCCATACACCCATTGTAATGCAGGCACTTGGATACCAAGGTTCCAATCATTGTCAAAGAGACTTAAGGCTCCCCAGAGTTCAAGGGGTTTTTTTTAAGAGACTTAACAAGGTCAAAACCAAAGCAGAGCTTAAATGAAGAATTTAGAAAGCAAACCTTATTACAGCCCATACATTTCGATTTCATCCTAAAATGGTTGCTTGAAGGTAGCAAAATAGGTGGCTCAGCTCAGCTGATTTTCTTCATTTACTCTGAATATTTCATAGCAGCTGTCTCCTCTACTGCCTTTGTCAGTAGCTTTTGCTTTTATTGCTGGGGAGAATTTTGCTATAGGATTAATATGCAAAAAGTGTACCACCTCAAGGGGGAACCCACCCCCACCAACACCCCAGAACACCCACAGTCACAATTTTCCTAGCAGTCAATCATTATAGCTCAGATATAACAATGACGAACCGAAATTAAAGTTAACTTTTAAAATATCAAAGCAAGTAACAGAGGATGACAATCAAATGAGAAAGATTTTACAATTAAAAAGTGAGCACACTATAACTTGTACACAACAGCACTATGGCAAGCAAAACCATCACTTTCTTCTTGCTTTGCTACTGTCGTCTACATACAGATCCAATCAGCAACACAGTTAGTTTCTCCTTCATCCAACTTGATGAAGGAAAAATGGCATAATAGGCAGATTTTCTACTTACCTTAAACTACATGTACCAAGAAAAATAATCCATGCATATCTACTTGGCTAGATAAGTAACCGCTGCATCTGGGTTTGGGGTGTGAGAGAGAGGGGTCAAAGCTTTTATGCAATCCTGGATACATTGTTCATCACTGATAGGTCAAATCACCCAGTATTTGGTAGAAAAAGCTTGCATCAGGAAAGAATGTCTACAAAGCGCCAAGAAATTAATTTCTTAGCAAATTTGCGTTTGGTAATTCAGGTCCCCAGAGAAAATAAACTTCTTCAAACTAAGACTATCAACAATTAAAACATCTTGGGGTTTTGTGTATGGATAAAATAAATAAATATATTTTTATATATAGTGGTTTGTTGTTTGGCTTTTTTTAACTGAATGTGCTAAACACACTGGATGTCCAGAAAAATCTCTCCAGCTGGGGGCAAGTGCAAGGATCAAAGTGTGGCAATGTGAGCAACCTCTCCATCACACAAGATTAATTGAGTACAACACTTAACAGCAGAGTCATCTACTGAATCAAATAATATCTAGCTCTCTTTAGGAGATCCAACCTTCACTGTCAAGCAAGTAAGCAAAGTAGAAACACATCTTGATACTAATACTTCATAAATATAGACAGGCTGACACAAAGATGATGCAAACAAAGAAAATAATCACAAACCTGTTTCTCAGGTGACAAATAGGTCTGCAATCTTTTTCCCTCCCAACAAAACCAATCTGCCAGACATCTGGAGGCAAGCATATTATCCAGATATTTACTATTGTGAGAGATTTACTAATGCTTTTTTGTTAATGTTTTGCAGCAGTATGCCTGGGAATGGAGATTTTTTTCATACTTAAAGAACAAGCTCAGAAAGCTTCATTTTCCTACACTGCAGATATGTTTAACTCTGACCTGTGACCATATTTAGGGGTAAACATAACAACGCAGCAGTGATGAGGTCCAGATAACATAAGAGATTTAAGAAAAAGGGTTGGTTTGTTGTTTAAAGGATAGGAAAAACATGCATGTAACATGAAACAAAGGGCATCTATGTTTAAGTTGCAGTAAGCCTGTGTAAACCTTCAGAAAAGAATATTAGAAACTAACCATGAAAGTGATTATGTTTAAGAATAAAGAATCAATCAGTGACTTAACATCCTTTTAAATGGAGATCCTCATTTGGGTTACCTACAGCATCATGATCCTATTACACACCAA
The DNA here is from genome assembly GCF_028858705.1 of Grus americana. Lineage (NCBI taxonomy): Eukaryota > Metazoa > Chordata > Aves > Gruiformes > Gruidae > Grus > Grus americana. The sequence continues at coordinate 124,131,117 of NC_072853.1, read as the reverse complement.
ATAATGTTTGTTGGACAACTTTTTGCCTACATGTTCATATCTTCTTCACAAGACAATTCCTCTTGCAAATTTTAATTTTCATAAACCTAAGGAAGTCAATACTGAAAAGCAGCTGAAAAGCAGCTAACTCCCAAGCTCAGGCTCCACAGGAAAAGATTAAATACCAGCACCAGTCCACACATCTTATGAGAATCTTTCATGAAATGAGGGCTACTGAAGTACAGCGCTGCTTAATCTGAATACTAAACCACAAGAGGACTTTGCAGTATTGCATAAATTCAGTAAGAACTGGGAATAAATATTTTTCATCACTGTTATCATCAGAAAGGAACAGCAACATAAGACTACAAAAAATGCGCAGAGAAAAGCCCCATGGACTTGCCCTAAATTGAAGCAAAAAACCTTGAAGGCTAGCATAAATCACAATAGTAAATTTTATGCTAACCTAAACCCACAAGAAATACAGTATCACATCATAAACAATTTTAACAAAACCTATTCCTCATGCAATACAGACACTAGTGAAGAACAATTTCCTGAAAGAGATTCAGTTTTGAGAATAATTTTTTTTTTAGAAGCAAGATGGCTGTAAATACAGCATCTGACACTATCCAAAATAAGTTACTCAGAATTTAGAAGCTTACAAACCACACAGTGCAGCAGGATAAATTCCCATCACTGGCCAGACAGGACTTCAGAGAGTGTGAGAGGTCTGGAAGTCACATGCTTCTAACTTTTGGAGAGCTAAAGACAAAAGACTGCAGTGAGCTGCAGGTTGGTGAGGAAGACTAACATGGAGGAAAGTATGGCTGAAGGCTATACTCTCTAGACATCCCCCTGTATTAAAAGGGATCCTCTCTAGCATGAGAGAGAAACCTGAAGAGCTAGGAGCAACTTGCCTCAAAGAAGGCAAAGACAAATACTTTTGGTCAGGATCCGGCAGGCAGTATTAGTCACCCACCAGCCAGTGCAGCACGCTGGTAAGAAAAGGCATCATAATCAAACCAACCTTTGCTCCCATTGATAAAAATCCCTAGAGAAGCTGCAACAGTTTGTGCAGAGAGGTTGTGGAACCTCCACTATTGGAGATGTTCAAGACTTGACTAGGCATGACCCTGAGTCCCTTCCAACCTGGAGTACTCTGTGATTCCATGCCTATTCTGCTGGCAAAGCCCAGTAACTGAAAAGTTGGGAAGTAAAAGAACTGAAGTCATTCAGCCAGCTGTAATTCTCTTCTATGTCGCTTTATATGCTACCTAAGCAAATTTATGGCAGAAAAATGCTATCCCATTAGTCAATAATGTCCCATTCACATCTGCAAAAACGCACAAAAAGATGCACAATTACACATTTAACCTTTAGTATCACCTGGTTTTGCAATACAAACCTACATGTAAACCCAGTTCTCACAGTGCTATTTTTTGTATGCAATATCACATGCCAGCATATTTATAAGAGGAGAAAAATGATAAAGACATGTTACAAGCAGTATTAACAATGTTTTGTCAAGGCAACAAGCTTATTAAACCATCCAGACTTCCTGCAATTTTTTGTCGCATTCACTATACACATCCTCATTTTCTGACAAACACACAAAAGAAAAAAGAAAAAAAAGAAAAAAAAACCAGCCCCAAGTCTTTCAAAAGAAAAATACATTATTATAAATCATACCAGGAGAACATTCAATGTATGTGTGAAACAAATTGAACCTAAAAGATTGTCATCTTTTATACAGCTAACTTCTTGAGGCCAGTGGAACTCTACTTGAAACGCTTCTAATATTTGTTCTCAGCCTCATGAATAGCTTGGTCCATCTCAGACTGTGAAGACAACTGTGCGGTCTCTCTACACTATAATGTAGAAGAGTCCTGCCTCTTTCATCTTCTCCTTCCAAATCCTCCTCTGAGACAAAGTTTTATAATTAAATACTTTCATCCCAGCTGTTTCCACATTCAGGGCTTTTCAAACAAAGAATCACTAGAATTCATCACCACCAGCAGAAAACCTTATTTTTTTCTAGCAAGACCAGATGTAACAGCTGAAGGCAGTTTGGATGATGCTTCTCACTAAGCAAGATAAAGCACTTCCAACCTGAGACAAATACTCATTGTAGAAGAGTTCAGCCCAACCTACTAAAGTCTAGCTAAGTTATTCACAGTCTTAATGAGATGGGTAACCTTATTAATGGGCAGTATTGCCAAACCCACGTATATAAACATACTAAGAAGTAAGACTGACAGAACAAAGCAAATCATTTGGTGCGCAACAAATCAATTAGCACACAATCCTGACATAAAATTAACATTGGCTTCAGAGTTCATTTTGCAGAGGGCACAGGTTTGATAATGAACAGAGTAAGCAATTGATCCATTTTAAGTCACTTTTTAAGCCTTACTGCAAGGGAACCTGAGTTCTTTATATTCCAATGATTAGTTTTCACTGAATTTCACTAGTAATTATGGAATGCCACATGAATCACAGCCTCGCGTTTATTCAAATTAGATGTAAATTTTGTATTAAAGCTTCATATTTTTATTTTAAGTAGAATATTACTTTCAAACATATTACATAGATAGCAGCTGGAATGCATGCATTTTGGAGGTGGGAATGACTCAACAAAATGCAATGGCTTTGGCTGGAACTAAATTTTTATTAATTATTTGCATAAACAGCTTTACTAGAGATTGTTTGCTGACATAGTGACTATTCCAAAAAGCTATCAAAAAAATAAAATCAAAATCAGTTAGATTATCTTAGTCATTGGCAGCGCTGCTGTGGCAGGCTTAGGGTCATTTAATTCTACTTTTAGTGTAATTGTACATTCAATCCTTAAATATACCTTCCCTTGATTATCCTTAAATATACCTTCAATTGATTATCTCAGATTTCATTTTTTAGATGGTCTGCTAGTGAATGGATTAACTGGTACTATCTTTGCCTAGAGATTAATTTATCTATCCAAGTCATTATAGGCCATTTACTGTGCTCTTCGAGCCAAAAAGTATTTAAACATGCAGAAGGCAAAAAGCAGAGCACATTCAGAAATCCTGTAATGTCTGTACTGAACAGTGAAAAGGGACTCTCTGTAATAGTGCAAAATGTTACTTTCCCACCCTGATCTGCTTGTTCTCTTTCCATTACTGCACTTGTGGCTAGCACTGTATGTTCATGGCTAAGCTGATCTCCCAACATCAATTACACAGTTATGTCAAGTACAAAAAGGAACTAGGAAACATTAGGAAAAATTTATACTAGGAAACTATCCACAGTCCTGGGCAAGTCTGCCGAGACACAGATATACAAAGAAAAGGTAATACTGAATTAGAAATAATTTCTTATATCTAGCTTACTTTCCAAAATCGCAGAAGCATTTTTAAAATTATTTCTTAGCATCGCTCACACATTTTGTAATAGCTCTAAAGGCTATTACATCCTCTGTAAAGGCTGAAGTATCATCATATCAGGAAGTATACTAACCTACAGGTAGAAAACAACTTCACTTTGTAAGCAACTATCACCTTAAGAGATTGGACAAAAACACATCATCTTTTACAATTAAAAACTAAAGAATACAACACCTCTTGCAAATATTGCAGTTCCTTCTTATAGTTGAAAACATGAAGGTTCAGATGATGTAGGGGACCGAAATATCTTTAATGACCTGGACTTGACTGCCCTTGCAATCACTATCACAATTAAAACCTGGTTTAGCAGTTAGATAATCAGGGCTAAAGCCTCAATCCTACAGAGCTAAAACTTCAATCCTATTAAAAAGACACTTGAATATGGAACATGTGTACAGTCTCTTATGCGCATAAGCATGGGAAAGTTAGGGAGAGGAAAGCAGAGAGATTGCATAGATACCAGATCCAGAGGATGGAAAGAATGAGCTGGCATGGTATTTTAAGCCATAAAAATTACATGAAGAGAGCTAAGTCGCAGATGTAGCTACAGCATGATTTTTGTAATAATTCTTAACTGTTAGATGAAAAGAAAATTATTCCTCCCCTCTCAGGTCCCACAGAAAAACAGTCTGCTTCCCATTTGTATTTGGTTGCCAGGGGAAGGATTTGGCCTGCAGTTACATTTTGTCAGCTCAGAAGGGGAATTCTGACACCCAGAATGACAATTAGTTGAATTGGAACAGTAGCTCACACATGGAAGCGATTCACACCTTTATTCTACTTAGGCACCATGTTTATTATAACTGAATTTACTATGAGACTCAATACTTTAATCAATTTCTGCATTTCTTGAAAGGAATTTCAAAATTATAAACCCTTAAATGAAGGAAGCAGGGTCCTGTTTACTGCACACTGGACACAGATCAAGTTCACATCACAGCTCTGCAGAGTGTAGTCTGCATATTCCACACCAGATTTGCGCTGTTCCGCTTTAAGGGAAAAACCCTAAATAATACCTTGAAATTATAACATAGCTTACACCAAAAGTCCAAAGTGGTTTACTAGGAGGTGCACAAAAGTATTTCACATCAACTCACATCAGATGGAGAACAGTTCTGTTCAGCTCAGTCTTTATCCCTGCTTCCATCTGATGTTTCAGGAGGACAGACCAAAAAAGTCCAAACAGGAAAACTAACTAAAACTTGGGGGCTTATGCAAAAAAAAAAAAAAAAAAAAAAAATTAGGAAATAAAAGTGCTTGATCCAGTGTTACCTTGTCAGGAGTTACTTCTTTCAGTGAAGATAACAGGCTTTAACTTAATGCTGTCCTACATCACAACCCTAAACGAAACCCACCTAGGAAGACGAAACAGCAACATCAAGAAAGACATGCTAAAATAGGCAAGAAAATAACCTCTGCCACAAAATCTTTATTTTCTGAACTAGTTTAAGCAATATCTCAAATGATATCCCTGCAATTAGAAGCAAGAAACACCCTGAATAACAAAAGCAATTAAACACCAACACATTATCTAAAGAGAAGAATCTTCAGCTGGATTCCTGAAACCCTGACAGTGTGACAGACCAAAAAGAAAGAGTTTAGTTATCTATGGCATCAAAACTCAACTCCAGAACTTACTATATCCCTCAAGAATGCTTAAGTATTCAAAGAAAATTACATCAGATGAGCCTTGTTATTCCAGAGGAGAATTATAAAGATCCATGCTTCTTCGTAAACATATAAAAAACACGGCAGAGGGCAAGTCCTTGGTTTGTTAATGACGTTGCTTAATACACTGCTACAAAATATCTACATGCAGTGCTGAGAATTAACACAGCTGTCACTAAACACATTCAGCCACTTGGTCATGTTGCCAGAAAACTGCTGCCAGGGGCAGCCAGCTATATGGGAAGGATTCCTCAGCAGTCATCCCCCCCACCAACGTAACAATCATCTCTCTCTCCTTTTTAAAATCATTGCTGATCCACGTACCTAGAATTATCTTTTCCTTACAAATAACATTCTGTAATATAAGCAGCTGAGTCGGTTGTTCCTCAAGGGTAGTAATTTAATGGCTTTTTCTATTTCAGACTACAGGTCAATTCACAATTTGTTTGGTTGGTACATCTACTGTATTATGCCAAGCGTTAGCCAAAAAGCTCTCTCCCGTTCCTTTGGGGTATAGCTTCTAGGAGACAGAGGTTATATCATAAAAAGTACATATTTTTTTAAATAAAAATCTAGGCCCAGTCAAAGAAGAAATTGGAATTAATTTTGATAGCACTGATAGAGAAACCAGCACTCTCTTCTCATAACTTCTGTAAAAGCAAGTCTCCCTTCTTTTGGCAGGTATATTTTGAAAGCTGAGCCCCATTAATACACTATCAGCTTCTTCAGAAATGAGGATCATCCAGTGCCTAGTTTGGTTTTGGTTGGTTTTTTTCTCTTTTTTAAAGAAAATCATTAAGAGAAATAAGCTTTATTTGAATGACACTTGTAGATTCCTCTTTTCTTCTACATCTAAAAGAAGCCATCAGATAAATAAAAAAAGAAATCAGGGTCTCAAATGTCAAAAATTTGTCAAACAATGACATCTAGATGCATTTTCTCATTCTCTGCTGATGCCACCACAGTTAATAACAACAATGTATCTGGACTAGGAAACAAGTGGAGTGTGATGATTTGCAGTAATTAGCACAGTCAGTGCTTTTATACCTTTGAAAATAAACCGGCTACTCAGTGCCAAACCTAGGCTTCTGCTTTGGACACACAACAGGCCAGAATGTGTTTTAAAAATATGCTTAAATCCTGCACACAGAATTGTTAGAGAGTGAGAAGTCAAACACCTTTGATAACTTTGGGGGGTGTCAGACACCATCCCCTGGGTGACTACCTGGCTCAGATAGCATCCTTAACAGTTATGTTGCTCAAAAGACTTTTCTTCAAAGCCTGTTCTCCCACCCTCCTTTCTCTAGTCACCAGAAGAAGCTCCAGCTTCCTGTTCGACACTTTGCTCAGCTTGGATGGCTGGGCAGATCCTGCAGTACTCCAGGAAAACTTCACCTCCTCTCCCAGAAAAGGACCTGACCACAGCAGCCGAGAGGTGTAGCCTCCGTAACAGAGCATGACAACTTTCTTGATCTGAAGATGAAAACAAAACCACAAAAGCTCCAACTTATGTTAGATGCAACTGTTCACCTCTTCCACAATTCAGGTTTTGTGCTTCAGCCTTCCAATAGGGCACTGATATCTTCATCAAAATGATCAAAACTGAAAAATGTATCTGCTGCACTTAAAAGAGCACTTCAAATTGTGAGCCAACACTATCAATCTCAGACAACGTGAAGCACACAGACTCAGTGGAAGGGAAAACGCAGGTTTGGAAAGAGCTTCCAGGAATGAATCCTGATTCAGGCCACTTTCTTGGGGCAAAACCAAATTTCTGCTTAATAAAGTGTGCTACCATAACGAAAATTACATGGCTGAGTCCAGCTGCTTCTTCTTGCTCCACCAATCCATAGATGTCCACTTACTGCTTCTGCCAAAACCACCATCTTCAGCTGAGCTTTTTATAACTTAAAAAAATCTTATTTATTCTCTTTTCCCCCCCCCTTTCTTCTTTTTTAAGGGTTAGTGCCCCAGGGCCTCCAAATGCAGGCTGCTGCTTTCAGGAAGATTGCCCACAAAGCACTGAGGATTCTGTACTACAAACAGGGCGATGCTCCCTTGTTTATATACATCTCTTCAAGGGTGCTCCCTTCTCAATAAATCATGAGTTCCATAAGCAAAACAGTACCTCAAGCCACTCAGGCAACTCAGTATCTCTCATCAGCAAGCGAAGAGGAGGAGATTGGACTTTTTAAAAAAGTGTCATTTAAAACAAGTCATAAATGGCTCAATTCAACTGCAAAATGATACCCTGAGATGAGTTAAATCAGCTGCTGGTCTTTATGTTCTTGCTGCAAAGCCCAGGCTTCCAAAAACATTAAAAAAAGACTAATGAAACAAATCACAGTGCATCCGTGAGTAAAGTAGTAAGTCCCAAAACAATATTCTTAAATAGCCTCTTGTCTTAAAAACACACTGTAAGAACTGCAGTTGGCTTATCTGAAAAAGAAATTACACAACTTCCTAATAAAAAGCAATTACAGGTAATTTAAACATTGTGATGAATGGACACTAGAAGTAATAGAATTTGAAATTACTGTCTAAGGACAGATCTGGAAGAGGACCAAAGCAACACGTAATATTAAAAAAACCCCTGGTTTATCCTTGGATTTTTTTGAACTATATTCAATTCAAGATACTACGAAAGAACTGGAAAAACAAACAGCTTTATTGATGTCCCCAGTCATTACACAGTTTTTTAAAGGCGATACGATATAATTTAATTTAAGCCATTCCAATTGCCAAAGAGCATTCACTAGTAGAAAAGGGTTTCTTCAGCTCTCAAAAACTTCTTCCCAGTTCTCCAGGTCTTGCGTGCTCCAGGTGCCCTACAATCTGTGGGGTCTCAGAATGAAGTGTTTTCCTGGTGGGCAGCACTGGTAACCGAAGCAGACAGTAGAAGCTGGAGAAGTTTGGCATGGTGAGAGACTTTCAGTGCATGAGATGCCTGATACGTAGCTGTGAGCCTCCTCAAAGAGTCGATGCTTCAGAACTGCCCTTTACCAAGTAAATGCCACAAAAGCACAAATCAACAGGCTGGTGCAGGATGGTGTGGACAAGTTCTGCCCATAATCACTTAACAGGAAGAGGGGTCAGAAAACAGTACAGTTTTTCAACTCAAAGAATACTCAGCTATACTCAAGAGACACCCGAGAGCAAACAGCAACATGGAAGAACAAGTAGCTAGCAAGTGTTGTGGTCCTAAGTGCCTATCTATCTCAAATGAGCATAAAAAACAAATCGCTTTTTCTATCACCAGAAGATAGAAATGTGTACTGACAGTCTGTTAAATGCTTTTACAACTAGAAAAGAGACGGTGCGCTTGCTGTAGTCCACTGTCTCTGTCCAAAGCACTTCAGAGAAGCAAAAGCACACAGCAATACTGTCAATGTATTTTTCTAGTTTTTAGAGTGCACTTTTGCATGAAACTTAGCATTTTCACAACTAATTTCAAACAAATAGGATACTCTAAAGAAAAACGTACAATAGGTAACTAGTAAAAGCATCCACAATCACATATAGTTTGTACCCAACCAATGTCAAGTCTCAGATACAAGAGAAATGGCCTACAGAGACCTAGCATGCTTACCTCTGCATTTGGTTGTAGCGCCTGTCCGTCCTGGGCTGCAGATGGTACTATTGCCCATGTAATGTTGGCACTAGCAGATGATAAGGAGCTGAGGGCACCATTTTTCAGTTGCTCTGTGGAGTGTGACTTGGGCCCAGGCCATCCCAAGATACCTTCTGAAGCAGAAAATGGTTGTCAACTTACAAGAGACAGATTACAGATTTCTTCCACTCATCTCATCATTCTACTTATATAAATGATCTGATATCTCTTCTCTGCTTCCATGCATAGTTTTACTTGAGTAACAAAAATACTCCAGCATCTTCTATGCCAATTTATCTGTGATAAATGTTTCTTTTAAAAAGTCAGTGAAGGAAGATTTTAAAATGTTGCTCCTACTACCAGATAGAATTATATATAAAGATGGTATAATGTGGTACATCTTGGTAATTAAGCAAGTATTCTCTATCTAGTATTTTAATAGTTATGAAGTTATCCAAGTAAACATTCTTGATACAATGCAGGTGTTTGTCACATCTTATGGTTCAGTAACTGATTAGGTGACTAATCATCTAGCTTGTGCATCAGAGCCCAGTCCAAAGACTAGTTCAGGTAATATGCTCCCCATCCCTCCATTTCTTCTGTCTGAAATCAGAATTTTAAGCTTAGCAGCTATATTTTATTTCTCTCTGTACTATTAAAAGCTCTTTCTAGATTAAGTGCTAAAATGCTTTACTGGTCCCACGACCACAGTTTAGAAAAGGTCTCGTTAAAAAGACACACACTAAACATGAATCAAACAGAACTAAACATCAGAACAACTGTTATTTCAGAGGCACCTGATGGCCAGGATGGGCCAGTATTTAAGGATATCAAGACAGAAAGAACAATCAGCTAAGGCAACTGCAGAGTTGTTCCTCCCTTGCTGCTCTAAAACATAGTATCAACATTCAAATCAGTAGCCCTCAGCATAGGGTTTAAATTTCAGCTATTAATTACACACTGCTATAAAATGCAGAGATATGGCTAAGAAAATCACAGTTTTTAACTCATTACCATAATTGGTATAAGAAAATACAATTAGTGCCACAAGGAGGATCTCATTCTCTCATCACTGACAACTTAATAAGGAGGTGATTGGTGACAGCCAACATGGCTTCACTAAGGACAAATCGTGCCTGACAAATCTGGTAGCCTTCTACAACGGGGTTACAGCATTGGTGGATAATGGAAGAGCAACTGACATCATCTACCTGGACTTGTGCAAAGCATTTGACACTGTCCCACACGACATCCTTGTCTCTAAATTGCAGAGACAATTGGATGGATGGATCACTCGGTGGATAAGGAATTGGCTGGATGGTTACACTCAAAGAGTTGCGGTCAACGGCTCAATGTCCAAGTGGAGATCAGTGACAAGTGGTGTTCTTCAGGCATTGGTATTGGGACTGGCACTGTTTAACATCTTTGTTGGTAACACGGACAGTGGGATTGAGTGCACCATGCACCCTCAGCAAGTTTGCCAACAACACCAAGCATCATCCTGGAGGCAAGAGATGCCATCCAGAGGGACCTTGACAGGCCTGAGAGGTGGGCCCATGCGAACCGCATGAAGTTCAACAAGGTCAAGTGCAAGGTCCTGCACGTGGGTCGGCACAATCCCAAGCACAACTACAGGCTGGGCGAGGAATGGACTGAGAGCAGCCCTGAGAAGAAGGACTTGGGGGTGCTGGTGGACGAGAAGCTCAACACGACTCAGCAGTGTGCGTTTGCAGCCCAGAAAGCCAACCATATCCTGGGCTGCATTAAAAGAAGCATGATCAGCAGGTCGAGGGAGGTGATTCTGCCCCTCTACTCTACTCTCGTGAGACCCCACCTGGAGCTCTGAGGTCCCCAGTACAAGAAAGGCATTGAGCTGTAGGAGAGAGTCCAGAGGAGGGCCACAAAGATGATCAGAGGGCTGGAGCACCTCCCCTGTGAAGAGAGGCTGAGACAGTTGGGGTTGTTCAGCCTGGAGAAGAGAAGGCTCTGGGGAGACCTTATAGCAGCCTTCCAGTACCTAAAGGGAGCCTACAAGAAAGCTGAAGACGAACTGTTTATCAGGGAGTGTAGCGATAGGACAAGCGCTTTAAACTGAAAGAGGGTAGATTTAAATTAGATGTTAGAAAGAAAATCTTGACTGTTAGAGTAGTGAGGCACTGGAACAGGTTGCCGAGAGAGGTTGTGGATGCCCCACCCTGGAAGTATTCAAGGCCAGGTTGGATGGGGCTTTGGGCAACGTGGTCTAGTGGAGGGTGTCCCTGCCCATGGCCAGGCGGGTTGGAAGTAGGTAATCTTTGAGGTCCCTTCCAACCCAAACCATTCTATGATTCTAACTTTTTAAAATGACCCAAACCAACACAAAGTACATTAAAGAACATGCAATTTCTCCTCTCTGCATCACCAGGGGTTAGCAGAGATTGCTTCCTAATTAAAATAAATGGTTTGATCTGACGAGGCAATCCTGTGTACTGTTATATTACCACTTATTAAAAAATGGGACACAAATCCTATAGCTGACCTCTTACCAAATTCTAAAGATGAAATAATTAAATGGCACTAAGTTATGATGACATGACAAAACTTTGGGTCTACTTGCTTAGAATGATTATGTGGCACCATCTTTTGATGAAGAAAACATAAGCAAATACTTAAGTATAAAATTATTTTCAAAGATCTGAGTAACCAACAGGGGAAAAATCCTTTGTTTTTTTAAAATGTGTATTTCACACAATGACTCGAATTTCCCATTGCCAAAGGAAGAACATCTCTGTGGCTCTGCTGTCAGGCCACATACTGATTTTTTGGGTTTCAATGACTTTGAGGACGATGCCAGTAGATGTTATAAGTCCCAGTGAAGTTATATGAACCATGTGAGAGAAAATGCAAGTACCAAGCAAAAGGTCATTTTCTTGGATTGGCTCTATACCTTGGTCCTACACATCAGGAAGCTAACATCTGCCCCCGTTCCAAAGATGGAGTAAAATCAATACACAATACTGGTATACATAGCAAGGAATGAAGAGCACAATGACTGTAGTGACTTGCTTCTCAGGTCTTGAGCAATTTGCTGCTAGGAACAAAGGATAACCCCAGATGCCTCAAAACAAGCTCTTATTCAGAGGATAATCTGAAGATTATTTTGACAGATCCAAAATGGAGTCTCACTCTGCATGGGAGGAAGGAAGCATACCATCAGCACAAACAGTAAAACTAGACTGGAAAATTTCAAATAAAAATGTTGGTTCCTTGGTGAGAATTCACATGTCTAAACTGTTAAAAAATGTTAGCCTTTTTGGTGTTAACTTTTTGCCTTTTTTCCCTCTCTTTGAAATCTGTATTAATTAACATAAACAAGTTTAACTTTTGAATAGCCACAAAGAATTTTATGGAACATGCTTGGCACTCTGTTACTTTGCAGTAACAAATCTCAATCTCTGTTTCTCCCTGTCAAACAGCTGAATATTGGATTATTACTGCTATTTTCCTATTACAGAGAGACTAAAAAAAAAAAAAAATTGAACTGACTTCTCTTTATGCCAATCTTTGAAAATAAGTCATCTGGTCATTTCCTTGGGCTATCCATTTTCTCTCTGCACACACAATCTATTTGGCCTTCATTGTAAACAATTAATTTTTTAATTTTTTTTCAATTATAATCTATTTTCAGTAAATAAGCACAAGAAAAAGCTCCCACTCGAATAAATACCTCGTTTCAGGGGAAGTTTTTGAGTGCGAACATTTACTTCACCATGACTTAGCTATTTTTAAAAACACTATGCTAGTTTTCCTCTTCAGTACAAACACACCATAAAAAGACTAATTACCTCATCTTTCTCCACACATATTAAACTCCCTTACTGAAACAGAAACTGTTAGAACTATGCAAGTATGTTTTTCCACCTGTCCCAAGGGCAATGCTACTCTCACAAAACAACAAATCTTGTCAGCTTAATCAATTTTTAAACAGATCTTAACAACACATTATGATCTAGCCAACACCAAGGAAGCCACGAGTTAAGGTCCAAAGGATAAAGCACATCTGTTTCCTCAACACCTCTGCATAGGAGAAAAATTGTTTTGTTAAATTCTGCCTGCCTGGAACTTGACAATTTTGCAGAAGAGACATATGCAGTAAAAGATATTAGTCACACACCACAGAAACCTAAGTAAATAAAAAGTCAGATCCCTGAACAAGTTGAAAAAAATTCCATGACTAGTTTCAAAGTGCCATCAGGGAACCTTTGACAATCTTTAATCTACAAATCTTACTCTGAGATGTCAGCATTCTCCTAACAGCCCAAGGGAGCTGCCATATACTGAATATAGCAGCCTACTTTTCAGGCAAAAGCAAAGTATGAAGAGAGAACTCATCAGAAGTAATCTTAAAATCAACTAAGATCAGAATACAATCTCTCAACAGAACGTGAGAGGACACAACAACATGGCTCCTACTTCACTCACAGTATCAGTTGTATATCCAAAACATTCTCATCTGCACTAGTAGAAATTACTCTTACCAGAAAATAGTACAGGTAGGCGTTCTCTGTCCCATATCAAATCAAATTATTTTATTGGAATTTAATCTCCACACACTAAACTGCTATCCGTAAATAATTTAATCCACTCTAATGGAGTTGCCATCTTAGCCACTTCATGGCACTCAAAATTTTCTATCACTAGTTCAATTCCTGTTCTTTTAAAGACTTCAAGAAGAAAAAAAAAAAAAGATATAAACCCTAAACATATTATGAGAAAGTTTATCTTCAGAGCTGGATAAGAAGAAACTGCTGTTGCTGTTTTGTTTTTAAGCCAGATTTTTGCTCTGTTCTTCAGTCATAGCCAAATACAGCTGACAGAAAGGTAAATTCAATTCTTATTTTGAGACATCTCGTAATTCTAAAGACATTCTCCAGAAAGGCAGTCACAAACAGTATAAAAGCATTCACAGCTACTTTACTATTTGCTTTAAGACTATGCAAAGCACTCCACTAATTAAAACAAAACATCTGTTTCTGCAGTAAAGTATGCAAAAAATTAGACAGCACATACCAAATACACAACTAGTAAAATCAGCCAGATCTCTTCCACCTGCATGGTGTTGGTTCTGTGGTTCCAGGAGTGAAAACCCAAGCCTGATTCCTCTGGAAGTTCAGTGCATGTGTACACACAAAATGAGAGTTCCTACAGAAAATACTCAAAAATGAGTTTCTTCCCTGCTTCCCCTCAACACCAATTTCTACTGTGATGAACACGCAGCAGATAAATCCACCAAAGCACAGGAGAACATTTCAATATAAGTACAGCACCCAGACACAACCTACTATCCTTTCCCTATGGCAATGCTACAGTTCACAAAACCCCATCTATTTCAGATGGCAAAACAGGCTGTATCCCCCACAGATGCCCTCAGGAGAAATGCATTTCCCTTTCACAGGTGCACACAGCAGGAGGGAGGGAAATACTCCCCGAAGAGAAGGTTTACAGGACATTTTTCAGTTAAGCAGTGTTGATAATTTTCTTTTGTTGGTTCTGATTTTCTAGGTACCTGATGTACCTTCAAACATTGTTTTTGCATGATAATTGATGCATGAAACATGCTTAACATCTACCTCAATTCTGCAACAAAAATCTTTCTATTTTTAAGTCCTCTGGTCTTGGTTTATAGACTGAAAACCACACATGTTTTTTCCTGGCACAATTGTAAGCTGCCATCTATTGATAAAACTCTTACAATGTACTGTAACTGTACTCTAACAAATATCCCTTAACAATGCAACGGTAGGCCTCAAGGAGAGGCCAAGATGAGATCTGGATTCCTTCCCCTGCCAGGGATGGATGCAACGGTTTTGTCTCTCTGCTGAACCCTACAGCAGGCTGAACCAGCAACAGCAAGTGGCTGCTGCACATCTGCTTTTCAGATTAAAAAAAAAAGACATCATTGTATTTGCTAATGCTGCACGGGGACTAGAAAATAACGTTATGTTCCAAAGAAGAACATATAAGGAGTAATGTATTAGCATTTAAGATAGAACAGCAAATTGTTCTGGTTATTCTCAGCAGAAGCAAGTCTAGTGATGATGCATTCAAGGGAGACCTGACTGACCATGCCAAATTTAGTAAATTATACCAGTAACAAAGAACATGTTCTCCTCTGTCTTCTTTCCTCACCGTTCCCTGCCCACAAGCACTTGGGGGGAATGGTTTGAGCAAGAAAGAGGACTCCTTTGCTCATTTTTCTCTCCTGCCATCTCACCTGCAAGAGAATCCCTACATGTCATTTGTCACCAAATTGAAAGCATCTAGATTTTGTCTTTCCTGTCCATTTATTATCTCCAAAAAGGAGGCAACACAGAATCTGGTAAAACAAAGTTCAAATTCACCCCCAACTTCATGGACTGAAGATGATTCTGGAGTTGCTGGAACTTCAGAAAATCCATAGTTAAAGATGGGTTTGGGTTTTGTTTTTAAAAAAATCTGCAGGAAAAAAAACATTCTATTTTACACTTTGGAAAAGTGGGCAAGTGAGAAACAGAAAAATGTAGGAGGGAATTTCTATCAGGGAGATGCTTTATTCAGTAAATGAATAGCTAATGGGAAACGCAGTCTAAAAGAACGGATTTATCTGTGCAGGCTGTTACTACAGGACAGGATTCTGTCTGCCGAAATACTAATATTAAAAAAACCCAACAAGACACTTACTTACAACATAAGCTGGTAAACCTACTTTAAAATAAACATTCAAGTTTGCTCTGTTCGCAGATTGGGAGGGAAGGATGTTAACCATAGTAGTGAATAGGCTCTAGAGATACTCGTCTGCCAAAGGCTACACAAGCGGAAAAAAATAACACTAAAAGTTTCAAAGTTTGAAATGAAGACAAAAGTTTCTTCTCCACATTTTTATTTTAAAGGGACCTGTTTCCTGTCTGCATGCTAAATGAACTCAAGTTTATCACAATGCACTTAATGCTGATTAGCAAATACTTTACATGTACCTAAGTGATGACATCCCTGGCCAGTAAGAAAATCCTTGACATTTTTCTCCTTCCTACAAAAAGAACAAAATTCCTAAAGTCAAAGAAGCTTGTATAGATGCAATCCCTCATCCTCAACTCACACTGTATGTAACCAATACTTTCAGCTAATAATATCATTCTCCAGCATATTTTTCCTTGAAAGAAAAAAAATTAGAAATAATTTAGCCAGTGATCAATGCACATACCTTTAATAACAACAGCTAGAAATGAATTTGACATTCTTTTGACTCAAAAGTAGAAACACTGACAGGATTTTGCTTCACTGACTGTTCTTGTTGATGCACTTCCAAAAATCACACACTAACAAAAAAGGCAATCACAGAAACCTTCCTTGAAGCTTTACAGTAGAAATAAAACACGTATTGACTACCCTTCAAGATAAGATTGAAGACTTCAGTTTAATCTTTATGTCTCCTTGTAGACTTGAGGTCTAAGACTGACAACTCATGAGAAACATGAAAATGATGAGGAGAAGTCATGTCATCCTTAAACTATTCCATGACAAAGGATGCCATAAAACATTTAAAGTCAAGACCTCCACAATCCCAGTTTCTGGTTAAGATTCCACTAAACGGAATGCCAAGCTGCTTGCTTTCTACTTCCATTACTGGAAAACAAAGCAATAAAAATACTTACATCAAAAGAAAGGCGACAATTTTTTTTTCTTTTTAAAACAATAGAGGTCTGTAAATCTGTTTAAAATAGCTACTATTTAATTATAATGTTCATGAGTGCATTCCGTAAGTACTAGGTCAGAAACTCCGAGCTACTTTAAGTCCTTGCTTTAGAAGTAGTAAGACTGCAAGGCCTACGGTGCACAGACAAGTCAGCAATTCTTGCGTAATCGGCCGTAAAGGCTTCAAGGACTTAAGCAGAGCAAAGGTGCAGAGAAAGTAGATAGGTATCTACTTTTTAGGCAGTTCTCTCTCTTTATGGCGTAATAGCAAGAGCTTCTGATGCTGAAGGAAGGTAAACTCAAGGGTGAGTTCAAATCACCAAAGCTAAGCCACTGATTATTTCTCATACTCCACATGAGCAGGACTGTGCTGCTTTCCTGGACTGCTTTCATGATCTGTAGGCTAGAAGCAAGAAAATAAGTTATCAAATTCCTATCTTGTGTCTCTCTAAGAATTCTGGGGATCCTGCCCCACCGTGCCCACTAGCATCTTGAACACTATGCAGCAGGTAATGAGAGAGCACTGGGATGGAAACATTTGGTAAGAAATTGCACAGGGCCATCACCTCTCAAGGGAAAGGTGTTTGAGTGTTAGAGGAACATAGAGCTTTTAAACTAACAAGAGTCATTTTCACCTGACAGTATCAAGAGGTGACAGTAAAAGTCATCTTTTGGTTGAACTTTCTGGGTATGAAATTAAAAAATTCACCTGGAGGACACAGAATCGAAATGAAATATATTATCTCTCAGAATTAGAGTTTGCTAGAGGATTACTTAAAGGCATTAGTCTGATTAGGTACGAGTTTACGCAGCTTTGATGACTCTGAAACTCTACCGAGTCAGCAGAAATGTTAAGTCTATCAAAGTATGCCTGGACAAGATTAAGTGCATTGGAAAATCAGTAATCAAGACTTTTAGGCCAGGTTCTTTCAGGCAACTGTGTTGCATAACAAGGCCTGGGGAAAAGAAAAGGCGTGGGGAATCATTTCACAGACACTTTCAGTCAGGGAGAAGAGACTAAATATTTCAGCAGCTTTTAGTTCCTCTCTTTTTTTTTTTTTTAAATTACATACCAAAGAATAAGCACACATACACACTGAAGAATTAACTGTTTGCATTCAGGTTCTCACAGTTACACCAAAGATGCTGGTGTGAACCAGCGCTACAGAATTTTGATTCCTGAAAGGATTCTTGTAGAAGTTTAAAGTCATAGGAGGAACAAACAAAAACTATTAAATAAATGTTATTAAGTACATTATAGTCACAGCTTTCCATTTTTTTCCAAAAACAATGGGATTCCCTTTCAGCAATTACTAATGTTATGCTTGCTTTCCTCTGTTCTTGTGCACAGATCCTCAAAAATCATTATCAAGTCAAAATAGAGACACTGATTTAACAGAAGATTATTTAGACACAGATTCAAGGACATGTACAACTCAAGTCACCTATCTCTGACAGTTCACTTAGATCTCATGCACATGAAAAACGACCTTCAGGGACTTTGAAACTAGAAAGTGACTTTTCTTTGAAGGATGCTTTCATCTTTGTTCCAAACCATTCTCTTTTGAAATGAAATTATATCAAATAATTCAACTAAATGCACTTTATCATTATTATTTAAACATGTGCAAGGGGTTTTTTTGCATTTTCTACAAGAAAACCAGAATATAGAAAATAAGAATTTTTTTGTTCATATATGTCCTTTATGAAATACATCAGAAACTGGATGCAAGGAAGTCATGATATACCATAGTATATGCGTCAAAGTTTTGACGCTGTTTTTCCAAGAACCCTTTTTACATAATTTGCCTACTTCTCAGCTGACCCTCTCACACTTCTATTCTCCTCACAACAGGAATTCTTCAGAGGACTTCCTACCTAGATGTCTCAGCAGCTCTTAGGGCATATCCTGCCCTGCAGTAAACCTACTGCAAGTAAGGACAGATTGCCTGGAGGGGGGGGGTGAGGGGGGGGGGGGGTGTATGTTCTTGTAACACCTGAAAAAAAAGTCACCTCGTATCCACAGTTCTGCTGCTGCTGCTCCTCTTATATCAAGTCCTGCTCTTAGAACAGGCAGTGCAGTTTGTGTATGCAAAAACACTGGCCACCCTTTCAGAAAGCTAAAGGTCCAACTTCCAACATTATGGACAGAGACACAGAACTGGGTGAACTGAAAAAATTGAGCTACATGGGGACTGAGAGGTTCATGTCTGCAGAGCTCAATGCAGAATCACACTGTTTGACATTTTAGGCTCATAAAAATTTGCCACAGATTTTTTTTTAAATAGCAACATAGAGAACTCTTTTCAGATTTAAAGAAAATGACAGACTAGAATAAATCTGCCTCAACAGCATCCTTCAATGTAGAAAACTAGCAATATGATTTTTCACTGTAGCATTGCATAACATTACATGTATGTTTTCAAACAAATCTGTACTGTGATTTCAATCTCAAAAAAAACCCCCAAACCCCAAAACAAAACAACCAGGCAGGTTCTGCACTCATTAAGAATATAGGCTTAACTACCTGTTCTCCGTGCTCCCCTTTTTTTTTGTTTTGCTGTCTTCAGAACCTGATTTCCCTGAGAAGACTTTGGACAACCTCTTTTCCTCTTCTTTTCTGATTTCAATAGATTTTGCAACTTTTTTTTAGACAAAGAAAAAATTATGATACTTGAGGCTGTAGAAGCTTACAAGATTCTCACCCCAACTTGCCTCTTTGAGGAATGGTTAATTTTGCCCACTTCAGTATCATAGTAAAAACCCCGAAGGCACATAAAATAATACCCAAGAGAGCTTGTGCTCACCTGATGACAGTGTCCTGTTATGATGCTGGCCCACTTGATGCATGCTTTGCTGTAACAGAGTCAGGCATTCTCCAAGGCAGCTCAGGGTGGCAGCAGAGGTAGCTTTTAAAAGTAGCAAGTCCTGATCCAAGGCAGAAAGGGGCCCAGAACTTGGGAGAGCTTCAATGGCTTGTACAAGATTCTTCTGTTGTCCCTCAACTTGGCTCATGATCTGTAAAGGTCCAAAAACATCTGCTGTCATAGGAAATATCACTATGTAGCTGTTAAATTCTTATGGGTTGATATAGTGACTAAATGTGAAGAACTACCACAAATGGATGTTAATGTACTGATCCAAACATTCCATATACTTACCTACAAAACCGAAGGGCTTGAGACTACCAAAGGCCTGTAAAAATGTCAAGACTATGTTAGAGAAAATTGTCTCTTAAAATAGTAGGTTCATAGTAGGTTTAATAGTGCGACTCATACTTTCTGAAAGTCTTCGTAAGGAAAAACATGAAAATTCTACTTCTTTCTCCATTATTAATTTAGGCTTAGATTTTCTTTCCTTTGTATGTGATCCAAGACACCCAAGGAAGCCACACTGTCCCTCCTCCTCCTTTCCTACATAAAATATCTAATCACAGTTTAAGAATGGACATTTTTCATTTCTCAAGCATAAGTAAGGAATTACTTTTACAAAATAAGGTAACTTGTAAGTTTACAAACATTAGCATAGGATGCCACTTACAGTACTTATTTACTATCAGATATGTATACCAGCTGTAAGGGAGAAAGTTAATCTGTTTCAAGATTTGGACCATCCAGATGAAGATGAAATGCATGTTTGTATAGCAGATAAAAACAACATCATTTGAGCAGGCTAGTTTTTAAACAAATTGACAAGCTTCCAAAATCCTTCCTATAAACCAGAAGAAAAAGGAGATGTTTAAAACTTCTCTCTCTGTTTTTACAGCCTGTAGGAAATTATACATGCACATGACAAGACTCTTTACTTATGCTTACCTTGCAAAAAACTTATTGCAAAAACTTATAGGTTCATACTTGAAGTATCCAAAGCTTTCAAAAAAAAAAAAAGCTCAAGACTTTGTAAGCAAAGATTCAAGCTCCATTTGTCCAAGCTACTATACTGTAAAAATTTATTATTATGAACTTTATGAATCTTTTATTACCATTATTATATTTTCAAAGTACAGTGTGCTTCCTGTAGCCTACCTATGCTGTGGTAAATAGACTGATTAAAAAAAAAAGTATACTTTGAACACACTGAAAAGCAAGAAAGGAAACTGAACTCAATGATGCAAATAACCATCCTTGCAAACAAGTTTGAGTAGAATTAAGTGGAAAGCTGTTGTTGCAAGGTTCATAAAGAAATTTAGCTAAAAGCCTTGCTGAAGGTTACAATAATGACATTTTAATAGTCAACATTTAAAACAGAGGCCAAAGCTTCAGTAGAAGCCACAGTCAATTTTAATTCCCTTTGACAGAAAGCAAGATCAGACAGAAGGTGACACAGATCCCCATGATACACAGCTTCACGGAACCACTAGAATCCCAGTGCTCTGCTTTGAGAAGTCACACACTGTGTAACTGAGCTCCACAGCACAGACAGAGGGTTGCTTCAAAGCTAAAACAAACCCAAGAGCACCACAAGACACACACTCATGCAAATACTTTTTAGTAGGGCCTCTTGCAATAGAACAAAGAATAATGGTTTTAAACTAAAAGAGAGCAGATTCAGGGTAGATTCAGACTAGACGTAAGGAAGAAATTTATGATGAGGGTGGTGAAACACTGGAACAGGTTGCCCAGAGAGGTGGTAGATGTGCCATCCCTGGAAACTTTCAAGGTCAGGTTGGACGGGGCTCTGAGCAACCTGATCTAGTTGAAGATATCCCTGCTTATTGCAGGGGGGTTGGACTAGATGACCTCTAAAGGTCCCTTCCAACCCAAACTGTTGTTCTATGATGAAATATTCCTCCCTCAGGAAAAGAGATCAGGGAGGCAAATTGAAGGAATGACTAGGAGAAAAAAAGATCATCATCTCACTGGAAGACTGCACAGTATAATTGTATGGAAAATTGCTTCCCTCCCTTTCCCATCCTGAATAAGAGCGTGAAGTTGAAAACCTGATGCTGTCTTGCTTCACACCTAACTTTTTTTTTTTTTGTTAGAAACAGCTTATATTTCCAAAGACATGCTTCCATAGGAAATAAAAATCCAAAGTAAAACTTCGAAAACTTCAAACATTTCCGATTTCCCCTCCCCACTAATAAAGGGCAACTATATTCTTCTGCAGTTAAAACAAAAACATAAGATAAACTGACCAGAGAGCTTAGGAAACATTTGGAAAACTAACTGAATGTTTGCAGTTATCACCTAGTCCAAAGCTTTGCAGGCTTTTATCAACTATGTTGTTCCTAGATTAGGAAAAATTTAAATAAAATCAATTATTTATTCTCCCTTTATCCAAAATGAGTTATTGCTTACTGTTCTTTAGCTGACCTAAGATATGTTTAAAGAACCCTTATTGATTCTTCCTTTCTGTGCTACCTAGGTTCACGTTATAGTTGTGATACCAGCCGCTGTTCTACAGACCTGACGCAGCAGAAGACACCAGGAATGGCAACTTTTGTGTAGGATTCAAAGTATTGGAACTTGCTGAACGTGTATTGCTCAAGCACTGATCAAACCCACTCTGTTTAAGGTACTGAATGAACAGAACAAGAAGGAAGAACCTTCCCTGTTCTAAAGAGTCACAAAACACCTCTGTGGCAAAAGGGGAAGGAAATAACGTATATTATTGAAATAACTGAACTTTTCTTACATGGTTGCCAATATTTTTATTTAAAAAGTCGTTGACAAAAGATTTTAAAAGAGTTGAAGTTTGGTTGTTCTAAAAAGAATAAACTAAAGAGGAGCTAATACAAAACCACCAAATCATTCCAGGCAAAACTCATGAAACACATCAACCCTCAACAGGACAGACACTAGGCCATGCAGCTATGGCATTATCCTCTACCTTACTTGTGGGTCTGCTTTTTGCTATCTCAGGGAGAGGGGAGGCAGAATGCTTGATTTATCAGTGCTCTAAGCTGGTTTCAAAACCAGAATGAAAAGCTTTGATTTTGAGAAAGTTAAATCGTAACTTTCTTTTCCCAAAGGGAAATAACTTGCTCTATTTTGCATGACTTTGCTCTTACACAGGGTTATTTTAGTACCTTACAGCTCTTCATCCTCCCCATTTGCAAATACAGACAGTTCAGAGTAGTAGTTCTCTACTTTTGACAATGGCAAAGACTATTTGTCCCTGTCTCCTCACCAAGTCTCAACCCACTTCTCTTTCCAGTCTTGTTTCAGCTTTGGCACCCCCTCTTCACCTATAAATAGCTTCTCATAATATGGAAAAGAAACCGCATATTCCCACAAACGCACTCAAACTTCAGAAATACAAGTCTATGCTAGATAGAAAAACTGAAAGAACTATCAGGGCTACATGTATTAAAAGGAATGATACGCGTGCATATATATATATCTAACATTAGCAGGCCCGCGTTTACCTAACTGTTAAGTAAGAGGAAGCCTCAGGCTAGGAAGAGACCAGCTCATATGCATGGTTTGCTCCTTTCTCCATCTTCAGCCTGCAGCAGGAGAACAAGCAGACCACATTATGCGTTCCCCATTAACAGCTCTTTCTGAAGCTTGAAGGAGATTCAGTCCTTTTAGCTCACCAGAAATTCTCAGGTATTGTCTGTATTCTTCTGAATAACAACACTACCCTCAAGTAACCCACCACCCAATGACACCCTCACAGAAGACCGAATGCAACAGGAATCATCTCTGAGTTGGCCTCAGTAGGTCATCCACTCTCTACCGCTTGCTCCAAAACAGCCAATTCACGGCTTCTGTTGCTGCCTGCTTCCCCCTCTCCCTGTGCCATTGCTTTCTCTACTTACCCCAGCCACAGCAACTGCTAACTACTCCTTCACAGCTGGAGTTGCACCTCCTGGACCTTCCTGTTGTGAACGCACTGCCAACCATGATGTGTGGGACCAAATGGTTACGTGACAAGATCCCAAACAAATGGGTAAGTAGAAATTACTCTCTTCTTGGGGTCACTCTCACAGTATATGAAAGATAGGCAGAAAAAGTTATGAGATATATTTCTTTGCAATCCTAGGGTATTTCAGACAGAATAAGAAGAAAAAATGTTCTTTCATACAGTGAATAAGCTAAAATCAGCTGCTAAAAATTAATTTAAGAAACAATTATGAAAAATTGAGGTGCTATTTTCTGTGCTAAAAAAATTACAGTAATTCAATATTTTGTTAAAATACTAGATGATATATTAATCTTTCCCATACAGAGAAATCATCTTACAAAACCTGAGTGTCATTTTTTATTTAAGGCTTCAATTTGTTTCTGAAACTACAGAGACACAGATATTCCCAATTATTAAGTATAATAATAAACTCTCTGTTAAAAAATTTTCCTCCCATCCTAAAACAAATAGAAACTTCAAAGGAAGAAAACAAATAGCCACTTGTAAATGGAAGAGCATATGACTGCTCTTGACATGATTTTATTTACAGTGGAAATGCTCTTATTATCCAGACTCTAGGACTAACAGGCCTAAGTTTGTCCAGCCCAGACGGGTATTATCGTCATCAGAACA
The DNA here is from genome assembly GCF_028858705.1 of Grus americana. Lineage (NCBI taxonomy): Eukaryota > Metazoa > Chordata > Aves > Gruiformes > Gruidae > Grus > Grus americana. The sequence continues at coordinate 124,107,240 of NC_072853.1, read as the reverse complement.
TCTTTCTTTCTAGAATTACTGATCCTACAGGATTTCACCCAGGTAACACAGTGCATCACAACCACCAAAAGCAAACACCAGCTTTAAGCCATCTACAAAACAGCCTGAGCTACAGCTGTCTCAAGGGCATCTCCCAAGACACAGTGATTTCAAGCTCCCTGAAGCAAAGGAAGAATGACATCAGCCATATTACCTCAAAGGGCAACCAGACACCCTCCCCTGGTCACACAGGCCACATGGACCGTGTCGATAAGTAGCGTCACCAATCCTGTCTTTCTATGTAATGATTTAAATACTTCAGATCTTCCTACCCTTCTTTTGGAATATAAAACCCAAGCAAGATTCTTCAGACCTCCCCAGCCACAGTCTGATACGCACAGGAGCAATTTAAAATTTAACATATGGCATTTTCCTTTTTTGGTATTGATCTTCACATATATTGAATCCTTTTATAGTATGTATTAAGATACGCCTCCCCATGTGTACGAAAAAACCAAAATACTCCAGAGAAAAAGGAAAATATTCTTTTAGCACTAAGAACTCACAGAAATTCTGTATTGTCAAGCTCCTCTGTGATGTCCTAGAAATCATTCATCACTGAGACATTTGGCTCCATCAGTTAATAACTCTCTACTGTAGTATTCTCTGCACAACACCACTAGCAGCACATTCTCTGCCTACTTATCTCTAGGCAATTCCTCTGAAAGATTTAAAGCAGTGATTTTTATTTTTAAATCCTTTCCATTACTAACTGTATGCAAGTTGAAAATAATTATTAAAAACACGGGAAAATAAACAACACAGTGCTTATATGAAAAACAGAGCATCTGTAAAAATAAACAGTTGTGTGGGAAAAGCTTTAGACATTTAAATAGTAACAGAAATTCAAGTTGCCCTTATGAGAAGTTTACTGCCTTCAAAGCCTGGGAAAGAGCCAGTTTGCCACTTCAGTTTTTTGTGGTTGGTTGGTTTGTTGGGGTTTTTTTGGGTTTTGGGGGTTTTTTTTTTTGGTTGGTTTGTTTTTTTAAAAAATAAATGAAGTGTTATATGAAAACACAGTATCTCTCTATCATACACATATACACTTTCTGGAAATATTAGTTTCTTGCTTTTAGACAATAGTACCAAAAGAAAAACAGAAGACATTGGGAAAGGACGTGAGGAGACACCAGCTTTTCAAACCACCCTAGAATAAGTCATAAGTGATATGAGTCAGGACCTTGGTTCTCATTGTTAAACAAGCATATACCACAGGGGTTTCTTGGTGTTTTTTTCCGTAATATCAACCACTGCTTTTCTTAAAGGCGAAAGTGGATGAGTGACAGAAGAAAAGAAAGTCTCCACACGAAAAATAAAAACCTTCTAAGTCGTTGTAAACCCAATACCTTGGGTTGCCATGTAAATGTAACATAGTCATCAATTCTGACCTAGAGCAAGGATGCCTCTTGCAATCGTGACCCGTATTTCATCAACACCACCACAAACTGTCTTCTTGTAAAAATTAAAAGTTAAAACAGATAACCAATATATGTAACAGTACACACACACAAAAGTATATATTAAAATGTAAGATACAGATACCTGAAACTCCAATGTTACTAAAGCAATCATACCGGTCATTAATTTGACACACAGGCTACCAACTCCGCTCCAGTTCACAATTCCCACTTAGTATTTCCATGAAATAGTCCCACTTTCAACTATTTATTCTGAAAAAGCAAAGAGTATAAACACACATGCAAAAAGACTATTGTAAATACTGTTAATCACCAGCTCAAAAGGTATACCTCTCCAACTGAGAAGTCTGACAAATTAAGATAACTTCTACAACTGCAGTAAAAGTGGGTTTTTTTCCTATTTAATGCATTTTTGGTTTGAGTCAAGCATTTACACCTAACCACTGAAAAGCAAGACAAATTTTGCCTTGGCTTAATTTCTGAAAAGCTTTCTCAAGCTACTCAAGGTCTGTGTGCATCTTACTATTTGACAAAAGAAATTGTCTTATAAGTATTTATAGACTTCTCTCTCTTCTTCAGTAAAGTCACATCCATAGATCTTTTAATGAGATTCCATCAATAGCATGCAAGCTAGGAAGGCAAAATTACAGCTTAATATATAATGAAAGTGAAAGAGCTATATGTAGAGGTTACTGCTAGACGTAGTGCAATATATAACACAAATCTCCTTTATAAGAGAATTTTGCATTTCAGCTTTAAGAGTCTAGTATAGAAGCACGTACAAGACCAGATGACCACAAACATGCTTAAAGTCAACAAGTAACATATCTGTACACTTTGCTTACAATAAAACCTGAGCTTTTGACCAAAAAGAACCTCCTTGAGCTGCAAACAGAAGGGAATTCTACCCACAAAGCTTCAATCGGGATGAAGACCCACAGTAGCCTCTGTGAACATCACTATGCTAATGAGAAAAAATATTTTAAGAAAGGATCCTAGAACACCAAGTGAGATATTCTGAAAGCGTCCTGGCAAGATGGAACCAGATAATGACATCCATATCAATTGTCCTTTCTTGATTACTGCTTCCCTCCCATTACAGAGAATAAGCACGTAATTCTCCATTATTGTCACCTCAGGGTAGCAGCCAGCTTGACCTCAATTATTTTAAAGAAGCAAACAATGAAGAGTAAAATTGGAAAGACTTGTTACATAATAGTTATTAAGGCTTAGACACACACATCCTATCAATGAAGCTTCAAAGGAGCAAGTTAATTTTCACTTGGTATGTAATTTGCAGACAAAGACACAAAAAGTGACAAAACAAACAGTACTATACATCTGATAATCAGGATGGCAGCTAATCACCAGGGCACATTTCTTTTTCTTTTCAGTCCTTGCCTCTGCTTTCACAATTCTATTTCTTCCCTCCGAGGAGAATGAAAACAAGTTCCCCTCACCCCCATCCACTATTTTATTCTCTTTTCCCTAACCAAGGTCCACATCATCTCTGTTAAGGGAACAACTGAAAAGCCAGTTGCTACGTATCTTCATTATCTCAGCTAACAAAACATTATTTCCTTTGGGGTTTTGTTTTGGCTTTTTTTGCTCAGCCTTGTCATCATGCACTCTGCAGAGCGGTTCCTTGTGAGGAAAACCTTACAGAAGAGAGAGCAGATGTCATTAGGACTGATTCTAAAAGCCCAGTCTAAGGCAACCAGGAGAAAACAAGGTGTGGAGGAGGCAGCCTGGCTCAATTGTTTCCTGTTCTTAGCTACTCTTTCCAATCTTCTGCTTCCATTGACACTGCTGCTGTTCCACTGGTCGCCATCAGCACCTCCAGGGACCTCAGCACAGGATTTACACTCCATGGAGCAGCTGTTATTTACCAACTCCTGTCATACACTCTTCAAATTGGCTAGTTAATTTATTCATATCCTAGACATGATCCTATGCTCCATTATTTACACCTTCAATCCCTGTTTTATCACTTTAAATTTTGTAACTTGGATGCTGCATATCCTCACAACATAATATTCTATTTTGTTAAGACAACATTTAATGGACTACAGACTTCTTATCCACTGGTCTGCTATCCAGTAGCTTATTAGTCACGCCTCCAAGCTCCCTTGCCGTTAGTTGCACAGCTACAATAATTGGACTTTGTATTTTGTAGGTTTGCTTTGGCCCATGAGGTTGTTGGATTTGGGGGAGGGAGGGAGGAAAAAGGGAAGAAGGGTCTTTTTTGTTGATGGGTCTGGAAAACTTAAACATTCCTTCCAGTACCGGAAGAGGAAAAGTAATCTACCTTCCCAAGAAATTCTCCATCTGTTGCAACTCAGGTATACAGGAGGAAGCTCTTTTCCTTCAATGCTTTAAACCAGGCAGAAGCTCAGCAAGAAAAGGAGCTGACCTATCTGTTTCACAAAAGCATCTCTCTGTTCAGAAGAACAAAAGACAGGATATATTTAACAGATATATCTTCAAATAGCGAAGAATGAATGACATCTGTAATTGTCAACATTCTCTAGGACTTTGTGCAGACACTTTATTTGGATGCAAAACACTCCCAAGGACAACCTGACTGTCCACTGTGAGTTTCTATGGAACTCCACTTCCTACATCAGGCAAATAGACATCTCAGAGAGAGGTTCACAGCCCTTGCAACACATATGCTAGTTAGTAGAGAGGATCTAGCAGTTCTGGCAGGATCCCTGAGAATGCCTCCAGAAATCTCTGCAAAACAGCTCACCTGCTTCAGGTCAAAACAAATCAGATACTTCCCTTTGCTACCTCAGACTCTTTACCACACTTCTTTATGACCACAGTTGCAGACTTAAGGTTAAATGCATGCTCTCTGTATTCAATCCATCCTTCTCCTCACCTGAGACATGAGCTAGTGAATGACAGAAAGGAAACAGGGTGGGGGGGAGAAGAGGAGGAATTACAGAAAAGACCTTTTGTCCATGGAGATGGACTAGGACAAAAAGTTCAAATCTTGCCAGAGAATGTTTTAGCAGACAGACAATCTTGGGTTTTCTAAACTAAAGAATGCTTTTAATCTTAATCAACACCCTGAAACATTCAGCTTCCCTTGAATGGCTTCGTATTTTATTGCTGACGGTGGGGGGGGGAGGCAAAATAAAATAAGCTTCTCCTGCCCTCCTCCCAACATTTGCTAGTTATTCTGAAAATACCTTCTTGCTGCTTAAAATCTGAAGAGGAGAACACTTCTCCCTTCCAAACCAACATAAACTTCACGTTCTTTTCCCTGTGGAAGATTTACAAACAAACCAAAGTACTAAAATCTGGAGGAAAATAAATTCCTCTGATAGTGTCAGCTGTCTTAAGTGTTTCATGGAGCTACTCCACAACTCTAGGTGAGAAGTTAAAGCTTTTTAGTAAGAGCTGGCTGCCGTAATAAATACTCGTGCGAAAGAGCATGATTAAGACCAACTGTATCAATGAGCGCTACTTTGCCTCACAAATCAGAGTGAGTGGGCTATACATTTTCTGCAAAATGATCAGTATCAATCTACCACGGGTCATTTTGCTACCAGAGTGAGGTGTACGGGGATTAGATCTATTGCAGGAAACATGACAGATTTGCCTGTTGTGTTAGAGCTCCCTGTGGATACTCCACACGTGTAGGTAAAGCATGACATTTCCTACCAGTATAACGTTTGTGCCAAAACAAAACAAAACTAGTAAGCGCTAGGTTCCCCCACTGTGAGCTCTTTTCTTGAGCCCTTGCTAATCTAATCTGCTATATTAACCATATCCTACTAATAGTCACCTACTGAGACTTACCATTTACTATTAAAGATGACTCAAGGGGAGTAGGGTGTTGGGATCTTGAGGTAAACCACTGAGAAGAGAAAAAGCAGACAGTGGCTGCCAAGGTTGTTTCCCCTGTCCCAAGTTGCTTCCAGTGATCCAGAACCAAAAGTTAGAGAAGCAAAAGGAAGGAGCTTGCAAGTTCAAGTAAATCTTGGACAGCAACTGGCCACCATCCAGCCAAGCAGGAAGCACACGGTTGTTTTTTTAAAATCACAGAATGCAGCATTGAGAACACAGCTTATTAATAAAAAAAAAAAAATCTTGTGGGGAATTATTCTTACACAATTTTACTATAAAAATTACCTCAAAATCTGCAAGGAAAAGTCATTAGTTTTAGTGATTAAACATTACTCATAAACAGATGTTATTCTATGGGCTCTTCTGAGTAGCAGTTTCTCTTACACGTTTCAGAAGGATCACTTTGGTGAAGTTAATAGCTATAGCGCAGAACCAGAAAGCATATTTTGATTATCAGCAATCAAGGCACATTTGTGAATTTTAAGCACTCAAAAGAGCACCTAAAAGGTTGCTGCTAGTCATTAAGTCAATATCAGCAATCACAGGAAATTTTTATTAGTTTACCGTGACATAACGTACTATTAATAAAACCTGGGTTTGTACTTTGAGTGAAATTGGTCTTCAGAGGAGAAAAGACCACGTTGCACTGGAACATAAATTGCACATTTCAACATGTGTAGCTTCAAGGATGAGGAGGTTTCTCTCAGAACACATATTGATAGAAAATGTAACTCTGATGTTAATTTTTTTTTTATTTATTTATTCCATTCCACCTGGGAATATATAAACACATACTGACATTCAGAGTAGTCCAATATCCTACATAGTACTTACTCAAATTTCTGATGGACACTTCCAGTGCATCTTCTCTTTCCCAACAATGCTTATGCTTCCTTTCACCCCCTCCCAGTTGGCCACCTAGCTTGTAGTGTCCAAGCATAAAATAAAATTTGATTTCTGTTATTTAAACAACTCTCAGGTGTGCAGTATACACTGGAATAACCTTCCATTTTAATCAAAGTAGAAATTACTTCCCCATCTTACAGTCAATTCACCTCATGTTTTCTGAAACGCAAGTGAACTGTCACTATCAAGACGATCTAATCGTGCCACTCCTGAGCCTTGAATAAAGTGTTCCTCTATGACTTGTGACAAAGCATTCCAAAAGCTTCTCCCCATGTCCCAAAGCTGACTGTCAACTGGTTTAAGTTGACATCAGTAACTTCACAGCACTGAAGTGATTCAACATACACTACCATGATTTTGAGTAGCCAATTTATGATCTACTGTAATATAGCTGAATTGCATTTATACAGCAACTTTTCCACAAATTCATGTGGTTTGCATCTGCAATTGGGTAACTGGGGATCTCCGTGAGAAAAACTGCAAGCAGTCATCCCAGAACACGGTAGATTACCATCAGAAGAACATGCTAAGCAGTATGTGCAAGAACATAAGACTATGTTTCCTGAGCCACGGACAAATACATGAGCCATAATAAAAATTACAAATAATTAATCAATTACAAATATACATCTAGTACCTATAATACAAAGCTACTTAAAAGTATATGCCAAATTCAGGCAGATATAGTTCAGGTTAGCTTGTCAGATGAAATGTTGCTAGCCATCATGTTATTAGCCATATTTTAAAAGCATACTGTCAGAAATCAGAATTGCAACCAAGAAGCAGGTAAGCAGCTGCTTAAAAGCATCTGTGTAACACACAAAGTTTCTAAAACATTCAAAACCTGCAAGCCAAGCACTAGAGATGGAGATCACAATAATAACATGTAGCAAAAGCTGCTAGAGATCAGGTCTTTGTTAAATAACAGATGACAGCTATAGTGTTTACTATTCCCATTTGTTGTACAACCAAAATGTTTCCTGTATTTCTTAGTGTAGCATGCAGCACTTTGGGTGTTACACAAGGAGTTAAAGATTACAGTAAGTCCCTCAATAAATGCATATACTAACATAAACTGAATGGTACGCTTAAAATATATGAGCCATTTCTATGGTTACTTTCTCCTGGAGGGCATTTACATAAGTACTTTCTGTACTCAATATTTGAAACTTGGCTAGCCACCTAATATTACATTGTCATCTGTTATGACTGCGAACATTCAGAAGTATCTTCTACTTAATTTAATAAAAATAGCATTTAAGTGTGGGTTATCAAAATAACCCATGTATCTTGGAAGCAGTAATTTGCATTATAAACAGAGTTGCGGAAGGTAAACGCACCTTGTCATGTTCAGGGTTTGCCAAGAAGATCACTGCTGCACCAGCCAGCCACCCAGAAACCTGCACTGAAAGCAAGGCCACTAAACAGCCATGAGATGTGATACCCTAATCTGAGAAAATATTTGCTGAAGTATGTTTTCTTTAAAGCTTCATTTTCAAACTGTCGACTCTAAACTGAAATTACCACAGTATTTGTGCTTTAATTGTGAAAGAAAATGGTCCTGTTGCTTTCCAAAAAATGTAGGTAAGTGTATGATATGCTATACTGGTTTATATAGGTATATAACACAGAACAGTTGAATTCTGTTTCACATACAAAATTAAGTGACATTTTTGAAGGCATACAAAAGCTGGAGACTGACTTCTCTCAAGCTCCTTTGGGAATCTACCATTTACGTAAAATTTAATGAAATATTTTAATAACTGTAAAGAGTAATCTTAGCTTCTCTGCAATTGCTTAAGAAAATGAATGCTGCAGCAGCCTCTGAATGTAGCTATCATGCACACTGTATTATCCTAATTTATAAATTGCCATTAAATGATTGAAAATTATCGTATTTGCACATACTCACTCACTACTAAACTACAGGCTGGAAAAAAAAAATAACGAAAAGAAGCCATGTTTGCATCATTTACAGTTTTCAGATTTGGAGGTAAAAAAAAGAATCAGAAATAATGAACCAGGTTCACTCTTGACATAACCTGCATGGACAAATAGTGTAATTTTAGTAGAACATTTGCTCTATGATTCCCATAGCAACCTTAATTTCCTTGCCTGGGTGTCTGCAATCTACAATGACTCAACCTTTGCACGAATACAAAATCAAATGCACAGAACAAGGTGTAGCTTAGGAAGGTGTAACTTACATGCACTCTTAGCAACCTCAAAGATACTGCAAAGGCAAGGTAAAGACTCAAGTATTCAGCTCACGTTTATGTGATTTAATAATTATTGGTTTATAGTATTAGAATAATTTACATTTCCTCATCCCCAAAGTGAGACAGTTAATGCTACTTACTGAATAATTTTTATGAGCATGTGCACATTTACTATTTCGGAAGGTACAAGACTGACACTCCCAGAGATTTAAGCATCCCATTTATCCCCTGAGGAGACATGTTTTTACTCATCTTTGCAATATTAACTTAAGGTAGAATAAACAGCCGTAGGAGATAAGAATTCTACAGTCAAGTCAAATAGCCTCCAAAGAAAATGCCCCAGAAGATACCAAATAATTTCATCTGTTCCTATGTCTTCTAAATTTGCTTTTTTTCCTACAAGGGTATGGACAGCAGACAATCGCACCAACATTGTTGAACAGCCAGAAGATTTCTGCATGCTTGCACTAGTATTTTCATATTGTACAAGGAACATGCATTTTGAGAACTGAGGCCAATATAAATTCAGAAGAAAGTGCAATTGTAACATCTGCAGCTGTCCCTTTTAGCCCTCGTATTAGGTTTGAAACTGGTTTATACTGTTACAGGTTTAATGCCCCTAAACAAATCATAATGGCTCCTGTTAAAACACAGCTGGGAGCAACCCTCTCAGTAACAGCCACCTCAGCTGTAACTAAGCTGTTAAACATACCTGTAATGCAAATTTGTATTACAATACTTACCAATTCAAAAAATGTTTCTAAGCACAGTTAAATAGCTGTAGTATAATTTACATGAGTATGTTCTATGCCAAATAAATATCAACAGCTGAATTAAGATTCATGCACTTTCTTTTGACTTCAGTGGACACAGAAGTGACTCCTAAGTATCCTATCTTTTCTTCACTAGCACTAGCCAAGAAGAAATCATTGCTTTCTGAGAAACAGCTATAGTTTTGGTTTGGGTTTTTTTGCAAGCACTTTTTCATTATCTGTTTTAGAGTGGAGACATTAGTCTTTGTTTCCCACACCCTGCTAATTAAAATGAAAAATTTGTGACAATAAGTTTAATACATACATTCCATATAAATGATAGATGTAGTGGTATTAAGATGTAACCTATTAGGGAGCATATCTCATTTTCTGACCAGCACCCATCTATAGCTACAAACTATCTATTTTTTGTATATGATATGATGAGCTTGACTGAAGATGATCAAAAGGATGACCTTGTACTTTTAATTTGTTATGGATAGTAGGGGGTGGGAGGAAGATATTTTAAATACAAGCCCAGAAAAAACTGGAGATCTGTACCTAACAAAGGTTCCTCCTCTGTGTTCTTTTCTCTTTCCAAAATTGCCACTCACTGTACCACCATATTATTTGGCCAAACAGACAGAACATTTCAAAAGTGAAATGCTATAAACACTTTCTGCAATATTTATAAACTACCAAGATGAAACTACCATGGTCAGTCCAACTGAGAGATCTCTAGAGGGTATTACAGTACCAGTTTTGAAGTGCGGGAAGACTCTAAAGAGTCAACCATAAACTCCCACAAAGCATGCATCACAAAGCTACTTTTTATACTAAAACATGTCTAGAAGGAAAGAGAGACATGAATTTAGGTAATTAGCTTTAAAACTGCCTAGCACAAGCACAGCAGCACAGATTTCAGCAGTGCTATAGCAGCCACAGTCCATGATTATCAGGCCTCTCTCTGATAAAGCACCTACATTACAAGGCCAGAAAAACTGAAGTTAGGGTAGTCTACCAGTCCATCTTACATCCACACCTTTCAGTTCAATGAGCACGATGACAGCATTTTCACCTTCTAAAAGCAAACATTTATTAGCCATGCAGTCCTGAAGGTCATCTAGCTCTCAACTTCCCACACTCTAAAAATCAAGATGAGAACTGTCAGTGAAAGCAATAGATGTAATACAGAGCATTTCTCCCTACTTACACAAAGTTTATCAAATTAATCAAAATTATACATCTACTTTCAAAACCACTTCAATTATTACCAGGATTTTTTTAAATGTTCCGTGTGCATACTTCACACTGTTTATGCATGATGTCCTGTTCAAAGACCTGAATCAATAATTTTTTTACATGCACCCTTACTTATCACATAACCTCAATGCTATGCCAAACACCAAGAGCTACAGCATTCTTTTTGCTAGAACTGGCATTAGATTGCTTCTCTTCTTATCCATTGACCTTTATATGTACAGATTTCCAGAGAAACAAAAGGAGGACAAAAAAAATGAAATAAAAAGCAAAACTTGACTTTTTCAAAGTTGAAAAGTAAAATTTGGCATGAAACAAATCATCAGTTTTTCCCCCTACTACCAGCTTAAACGTTGATTACAAAGTTTTACCATCAACACACAGCTTAGTTTATGTCTTCATGTGCTCACATACATAAAAGTCCTGCAAGTCTGAATGCCTCCCCGAGTGGTCGAAATACTGCATCTGCTTTACTCACCTACAGTGCTGCCTGTGCAGTGCTGTAATTCTGTAAGAGAACAAACAGTTCTCCACAGACAACAGCATCCTTTTCCTCTATAAATAGCGAGTCACAGTTCCTGATTTTGCTATCCAAATATTACAGTGACTTGAAGATGTTCACGTCTTGCTTGAAAATTCCCCAAAGTGTTGTAGAAGTATCTCTTTCTCCTAGCACCCACATAAAACTGGACAATTGTGGCCCCACAAAACTGCAAGTAGAACCTCACTCTGTGAAGCCCAAAGTGCAAGTCCTAGATTTTCCTATATTGTAAGGGAGGAAGCAAAGAACTACCAGCCAGTTGCATAATTCCTGCAGGAATCAAATGGTAAACATGTTTATATATGGCAAAGGACATGCAAGAAGCAGCAGGACTGTCATCTTACCAAAAAGCAGTCCTTTCCAAATTCTGAAACTGCTCACTGGCACATAAAATGGATGTCACACTGGTGGAGGCCCCAAGAAATCTGGATCTCACTGTACCAGCTGTTCAGAAACACATGCTGATGACTAGTCCACTGTAGAGTATCACAAGTTGTAACAAATATCACTTTGCAAAGGGATCAGAAATTCCTCTATTGACTTTTTAAAGTTATGGAAAAAATATTTCTCTAGACTTTTTTCAGTTAACCTCATTTAATTTCTCTAAACTTCTGTAAATAAGTTACTACAAAACATTCACACACTGCAATTCTTGGGTCTTTAGCAACAATGGTAACATTGACACAGCTTGTACAATAGTCATTCTCAGCCAAAATAAACACCATTCCAAGATGAATTGTGCTGCCATTACATAGTTCAGTGGCAGCTAAAATTTAATATGAAGTGTGATGTGGCCACTTGACTTTATATTCTAGTTAATTTTAACCGCCCGCAGTAAAGAATTCTGCGAGTATAACTCTTACCGCAAATTGCTAAGAGGATAATAATATGTGTAGTTTAAAAAACATAATTCAATTTCAAGACCACGCACACACTTAGGTTACCATAAAATCACTTACTAAAAAAATCAGTTGATAGCACCCCTTCAATGATAAGTTATGGCCCCAATAAAGAGGTAGGATCTTGAATAATTCTGCATAAAATGCAACACATAGTAGATCAGTTCTCTCAAAGTAATGTATGTTGAATTTTAGTTTTGATATAACATTCCATAAATCAGTATGGACTGGAGTATTAACATCAAGTTAATATAATCAAAAATTTGATTTAAGAGAACAATATTATTTTAAACAAAAAAATTACATTACAATGAAAAGTAATGCTCCTGAGCTGCTTTTCAGTTCAATGCTATACAAAAGAAGCTTGAGTATTAAAAATAAAGTTTTTATAGCAGTCTAAAGCTCCATATTCATGCTCAGTTTTAATTTACCAACCCTTTGAAAAAAGGTGAAGTTCTAATTTTACAACAGAAACTTATTACATGTGTCATTTTGGAAACCTATGCAGTTGCTTTTACTACCTTACAGAATTTTGCACATCAGTTTGGTTCTAAATAAACCTCTTTGCCATAATTTATTTTATACTAAAATTATCTGTTGTCTAAAAAAAAAAAAAAAAAAAAAATTGAAGCGGCCAGAACAAACAACAGAAGGAGACAACGTATTGTTTATTATTACTACGAAAGAAAAAAAAGGGGAAAAAGAACAACCAAGTATTACCAAATAGCATTGCATTATGTCATATATAAGAGTGCATTTTGTCCTCTTTGCAGCATGGAGATATACTTCACTACTGCAAATAACATGGCCAAATCAAGGAAAACTGGTCCAGAGTATGGATGTCAAGTTCAGCACTTCCCAGGGATATTGTCCGAGCTAGTGAAGACCATATGTCCCAAGTTGAGGATGCCCCTTTGGCAGCATTCCTGCTTTTCACAGATCTCATATATAACATTGTAGTATTACCATAACACTATTTTAAAATTTAAAAATTATATACTTCTGATTTTCCAGAAGTATATCAATTCTTTCCATTGATTTAACTACTGTATTTTACAAGACGTAAAATTAGTTAATGCAGGCCTATTTATAGTACAATAAAAAAGGCTTATTTGCATGTAAAAGCTCCAATGACTTAATTCTGTAATGGGAACACTAACACGAATCTATAATCCTTTTTGCAGTCTCTTCCCTTCATCCAAATCATACCAAACAACTTCCAAGTAAAAAGCAAAGATTTGGGTGTTGAGGAGGGGATTAACTCTCTCTTATTGTACTTTTAGTTCCTATTTTTCCTTCCTTCAGATTGAATAAAAAGGACTAGAACAGATTTAAGTGCACTTTTTTGAAGGTTTCTAGAACCACCTCCTTATTTATAAATTTAAGAAGGGAAGGTAGATCTAACAGGCACCATTGACTCATATAGGTAATAAGAATATTCCCTGAAAACAGGCGACATATATCCAAGTCTATTGCATTCACTCTGGAAAAGGGGGAGAAGGAAATGCACAGAGCATGACGTTGAAATGAAATCTGCCTGCTTCCTTAATCTGGAAAAACAGACTTATCCTTTCACAATATGGAAACAAGATCAGTCAAGCAGCCACTTTTTAGATGATACTGGGAAAGAGGGCAGAAGGACTGATTTTTCCACTGATATGCTCTTCTTTAAGAAGCTGCCCACAAAAAAAAAAAAAATCCAATACACAAAAACGTAAAGTTCACACACCTCCTTATAAAATTTTCTTATGCATTGTTTATCTTAGTACCATTTTGCCTCCCTGAAAAACACTCATTTCTTTTAACCTTCAATCATTACCATATGTTCAATATCTAAGATTTTTTATTGCAGCCATCTAAGTTGTTAACACAGGATTTGGAACTGCAGCTGAGGTATCACTCATAACAAACATAGCAAAAAGATTATCTTCCACGATTACAGATTGAAGTCTTGTAATACTGACCTTTTTGGAATGACAGTACATTGTAATACATGGCAAACAAATGAGTCAGCAACCCCCAGGCCTTTTCTGCAGGGATGATACCCAGCCACTTATTTTCTGGTTTACTAGAGGCTAGTATTTATTTCTTCTAGTGTAGTTCTCTGCATCTGTTGACTTTTTCCCTTCCCAACTTATTATGATCAGCATATATACTAATTCTCTCTTAAATTCCTTTCAGTCCTACCCAGCTTCATTTGACAAAGCTGCAAGAGCTCCCACTGTTTATTTTATTAATAGGTTTAAGGTGCACTCTGAATTCAACCTATGAGAGTAAATACATTTAGTAAAGTAGAAACAACTTGGGGGAGAAGACTGGTAGGCAAAGATAAGATATTCTCATGAAAAACAAACCATGTGTGTTTTCTATAACATAAAGAAAACGTGGGAGACATTCAGATGGTGCTCTTCAGAGCGAGGAATGACTGTTGTTAATACAATATAGGATACAAGGGAAGTTCTCGCTTTTAATATTACTAGAATAAGAACAAGCATTCTTCATAAGGATGTGTAATTTGAGTCTTCATTGGGAGCACAAACTAAGAATTTATTCAAATTCTTAATATGAAAGGTCTCAATTTACAAAACGTTTAGGGAGCATAAACTTAAAAGCAGACTCTTGAGATTGCAACTGGAAGGACTGGGGTAGGTATTTTACACCCATGTGATAAAAGAATGCTTTAAAGCAGGCAGACTGCCAATAGTGTCTTTAGTAGAAGGGGTGGGAGATGGACCTACAAAGGCACTATTAGAGAATAGCAAGAAATTCAGACAAAGTAAAAATAACAAGGGATGAAAGAAAGATGAAAGTGAGTTCTGTGAAAGTATGCCATACTATTTAAGCTTAAAACTGTACTATTTTTATTGTCCGGGAGACAGACTTAAATCAGTATATGAGTTATACGTCTTAAATCCTGGTAAACTTGCTTTAAAAGAAACATACTTTCTTGTTTGCTTTTCACGTTTAATATGGACAAAGCATTCTTCATCACCAGGCCAGCAACAGAAACTCGACAACAAAGTAAAGACTATAGTGATACAGAAACAAACTGCTGAGAGTGGGAGCTGTGCCTTTTTTCACATTCATTCATCAAATTTATTTGAGTTGGTTTTTTCCAGTTATGTTTAAATGCTTAAGGGCCCTCTTTCCAATCTGAAAGGTTTTGCTGCATGCAACTTAAAAGAGATGTTCCTTCAGCACTGCAGCACCACTGCAAAGTCTGGGAGCTGTGGCCAAACCTAGTTCCTCTTTTAAGCATATGCACACATTAATTTTAACATTGGCACAAAAAAAGCCTGTATACACAAGACTTTAAGCTGAACGAGAACTGAAGACTGCCTTTTGCTCGGCAAGGGGATTGAAACAAAGCAGTCAAACATAAAGTAGGAAACAAAGAGAACTGTTAACTTGTTAGACTTGATTGCCTATTCTAAAGCAAAATAAGCATTTAGAAGTTATAACAAAACAGTAGATTTTTATCTCTTACCTCTCTGACTTCATGGAGTTGACCAGAACGCTGGCTCTTCGCTCTTCGAGCAGCTGCAGGTGATTTGTGATGTGTGATGGTTACAACCGTTGGCCCACTTTGATTCATGTGTTTCTGGCCACTAGGAGATGCAGAATTAACTGTCCCAGGTGGCAGCAGAGATGAGCTTCTACTTCGCGAGGATGAAATGCTCTAGAACAAGCAATGGGAAGTTGATATTCGCAACCTTTACATGAATAAATAATTTACAGTTCAGGCTACAGATTTGTGCTCTTCTACTTTCCTCACAAACCTAAATCTGGAGGTGTAACCGTGCTCAGGAGTGATTTATTCCTTCTGAATCATCTGCATTGCTCAGCAGGGATCTTCTTGGAAACATTGTGGCAATCACCTTTGTTTCTTGGAATGTCTGAAATTGGCCCTTGCAAAAATCTTCACAAACTCTTACAGATTAACATGCTGCTAAGTTCTTACAACCATACTTTTTAGGAAAGATTAGAAAGGATTTTGCAGACAGAGTAGTAACAATGCCAACACGAGTATTTTTCATGAAGCCATTGACCTATAATTCACCAAACTGGTGAGAACAGCAAAGAACAAAAGAAATGTTAATGCTTTCACCTGATGAATTTCTGAAACAGTGCAGTGCTGTTTTCAACATTAGATGAGCTGCAATTTTGGCAAGGCTAATCCACACACCAATTAAACATTAACATTTAAAACAAAATATGGCTTAAAGAGTCAACACATTTTGCAGTAAGCTTGGGATAAACCCTAAATACAAAAAAGGCCAGAAATAAATCTCCAACAGTGTATCTGCAGTGTGAATACTCTTAACATAAAACCTATGAAATCAGTCTGAAAATTCAAGAACTTTCTCTGTTCTTATCTAACTGTCTGTCAGTGTTATCATCTTGGTTTGTTTTCTGCAGCCCTCAAACCCAAGTTTTCCTGGAGGTCTTTAGGACAGCAAATCTTAATCAAGCTCAGATGTGCACAGGAGCACCATGGGACATCATATATAAAAGTATAATATAAAAGAGCTTTTCCCTTCTATTTGAACTGTTGATTGCATCTGTAAGGTTAAAACTGAAATACAGTACTCTTACCTCATGAAACACAAACCATTTCAGAGAGTGACATTTAGTAGCACTTTCAGAAAGTGAGGTAAACATACAGCCCTGTGGGTGAAATATCATGTCATCTCTCCTGCAAACCCTGTACAAGTAATGATGGCAGCCTCCAACATTTCTAAGACAGTTACCGTCAACATGGGTTACTACTCCAGTCTGCTGGCAAGTGCACAAAAACATTACCTGGGTACAATCTCTCTTCTTATTCCTTACGGGTTAAGCTTTGCAATTCTGTGGTAATTTTATTAAACACTTTTAATGCAAGGTGGACAGGTCCCAACTAGCACTGGAATTAAAATCAGGCATCATGTTACCACTACACTGACTGTAAATGACAAGGTAGACAATCTGGCACTGCCAACAAGGAAGAATGAAATAAGTTACATGATCCCTCTGCCACCCACACACAAAACTAGACTTCAGACTTTCTGAGGCATTTGAAGATTTAAAAAATGGGTTATCACATTCCCAGCATGCAAACAGCTGTTATATTCAGAAATAAGCATTATTCAATTATTCTGGACTTACATTTACAAACACTTGCAAGAACGATGGTCTGACTCTGTTTTTGCAACAAATATATTCTTTACTACAGTGACTAGTAAGAGTATAACAATAAGCATCTGTAGAATCAGACATTAAAAAAACATATCCACCCTGGCTGATAATTCACAACTGCATTAAAACTGGATTTGACTCTAAGGCAAAAAAGAGCACGGAGGGTGGAATTTGTCAGAAGGGCACAGAAGGTTGCCAGGTTTTTAGTTCATCTTCCATTTGAAAAAGCATTGCTTAGACATAACTACAATTAAAATGAGAGCCAGAGAAAAGGTGTTTGGGAGAAGGAAGGGGATGAGGGAAACTGGGTGCAAATTAATTTCCTTTTTTAAATAGCAGTTTCACAGAAAAAGGCTATCCCTAGTATATAATAGCAGAATATACTTACTGATGTTTCTTTTTTTAAACTGACTAGCATCAGAATACTTCTTTAAAAATTTAGGGTGCAAAGGAAGAACAAAATAATTTCATTTCTTTCAGCATAAGATCAACTTATCTTCCAGTTTAATAAAAGTTATTTTCTTTATAGAATGAAATCTTCTGAAAAAAATCACTGACATTCTAGTGTCATGCACTCATGATACTAAAAATACACAACTGGTACCTTCACAGAGCTAAACTGGTCCTGAAACTCAGATAAACAGCAGCAATATAAAACAGTGAGTTTAGCCATTAGTTTTGCTTGAAAGAAAACAACATTCTGTGAGAAGTGAAGTTTTATTATGTTTTGATTTTCTTTGGGGGCAGGAGGAAGTTATAGATCTGCAAACAACAAAAGTAATATAAAACTAATATGGAAAAATCCATGCACTGTTTCTGTTTAAATACAGAATTGGGAAGGAATTCTAGGAGAGAGGTAGCTTTCAGAAAAAAACAGTTGCCAAAATAATCTCATTTAACCTGCAAACTTTGAGAGATATGTTCATAAGTTGAAACGCATGTATATTCTAAGTCAATATCTATATCATTGATGTTATTTGGCAATTCAACACTATTTTTCCTCAAGACAGTGTTTCAAACTGCAGTGAACTATCTGCAGCTGACCCATGGACCACAACAGATACTGTGACTGCAGCTCACACCTCACGTTTTCTCTCATCGTCTCACCTAACGCAAAGACACCTTTCACCAAACCCCACTTATGCTTGGGAGTCATAAATTTGATAGTGAACTATTAGTACAAAAGCTGCTAGCTACCTGTCATTTTTTTATCACAAATAAGTAATGGACACATTCCCAAGAAACAGGTATGCCCGTCATTTTGGGAGTCTCTTAATCCAGATTAGATTTTTTTTCCCTACAAGATTTGCTCTAGTTCATTTCACAACTCACTGGGCTATATCAGTTACACTCCTGAACTGTGACTTGAGGCAGAATAAACAGTCTGTGGGACCACGGTGTATTTAAGATGGCTTTTCATTAGGTTTTGCAAAGGCATGTGGCAGCTCACAGCAACTGCTGGTAGACAGTCATTTAGGGCATGGAGTGTGGGAATCAGGGGAGCAGGAGAAAAAAATCAGGAAGAACAGCCCATCTATAGTTCCAGTAGCAGGTGGTGCTCAAGAAGACTGTCCTGCTACAGGGACACAAGGTAAGCTCAAACCTCTGCAAACGCAAGTTCACAGCCTGGCAAGGGCTGACCGTATCACACTGCCTGGCGTGCCTGACATTAGGCTGCATGCCTTGCCCTACAATAGTGCTACATCATCTCTAGGGAGAGATCACCTCTGCCGGTGAGCCCCTCCTAGTGTCCTCTCCTTCCCATCTCAGCACAAGATAATTATCAATCCTATGCAGCTCACCGAGTCAGGAAGATTGGCAATCTTGAATGAGCACATACAGTCACAGTCTGTGCTAAATATCGGAGCCAAATACATTGGTTTGAACGGCTCCTACAGGTCTGTAAGCAAGTTTTCCTCACCTCTTCATTTTCTGTCCCTTTATAACCTTCATCCATCTGGTAACTCAACATTTCCAACTAACATACCAGAAAACCCCACCAGCCCACGACGCAAATCCTCTAGCATCTAATTGGGGATTATTCTTTAGAGGAGGTCTGTAACATACAAACCCTAAATAAGCTCAGCATCAGGACCTCCGGCTACCAATGAAGCTATTCCTAGCAAGACCCCATGATAAATGTGAAAAAATCCAACTTAAAATTTGCAAAAGCAGTCACACACCAAGTGCGGGTGAATGTCTGCAGGAGGCAGTTTTTACATCCACTCAAAACCTTGTGAAGTGGGGCTCCACTCCTCAATGCCACAGAGAACAGCAGCAGAGCACTGTGCCTGCTCCGTCCAAGGAGACAGGGACGGCAGCTAATTCCTTCAGACAGCTTCTTCCTGCCGCTGCCAAAAGAGGCCTCTCCAGGAACTACACACTCAGCCCCTTAGGCACTTCTGAATTTTACAACACATTGTCAACACCTACGTCCCAGCCAAATACTTG
This sequence comes from Grus americana, assembly GCF_028858705.1. Taxonomy (NCBI): domain Eukaryota; kingdom Metazoa; phylum Chordata; class Aves; order Gruiformes; family Gruidae; genus Grus; species Grus americana. The sequence continues at coordinate 124,087,719 of NC_072853.1, read as the reverse complement.
ACTCCTTTTTTTGCAGAACTTCTTCAGATTAAACACTGGCAACGACAAGCATCTCTTTTGCATTGATACACAGCTATGCAAAAATAAAAAATTTCCATTTTTGTTAAAATGTTAAAACCTATGTGATGTTTTCCACAGCTAAAAGCACTCTAATTACACATCATACTACAACAGTCATTAAAGCCACTCTCTCAGGAAATCAAAGTAATGACAGTAACTGATGGATCTTTATTCCTAATTCCCTGCTCTTCCCCCTAGCACTGCTGGTATGAGGGATCTGTCCCTCTAACTATTATCATACCTCATTTTCTTTGGTCCTACTGTTTTCTGGTTTGCAAATAAATGAAAAGATAGTGAAAAGTCTGATGAAAGGAAGACATAAGCTCTTCAACAATTAGTAATGCATGATGCCAATAATGAGTCAAGAAATCCACAGGCTGAAGCATCCCAAAAGGAATACAAATATTCTTTCCTGAGGCCACACTTTACCATTGCTCCAACAGTTTGTCTGCTAATAAAGACAAACTAATAAAAGAAGAAGAAAGAAGCTAATAAAAGATTAATTTGTAACTTGCGTTCATCTTGGTTTTATGACCTAAAGCTAGCTAAAGTACGCTTAGCTAACATAGATTTGGGTTAAGATTTTTATTTTAGTAGACTGTCCATCTCCAAGATAAAAAAGCGGCATAATGAATGCTTCCATTTGGATATCAAAAATCCTAACAATTAAAATAATGTAATTGTAGAACAGTAAGTTCCAACTATAGTAATGTTTTCGTGACTCATTCTCCCTGGAGATTACCCTTCCTGCTCACAAAGAAGCTGAAGTGTTTTTCACCATTTACCAGAAGCAAACAGTTTTGTTTATTTTGGAAAGTAAATGCAATGTTCCAGAGATCAATAAACTAATTTCTGAAGTGAATTGTCATATCTGTTTATGGCTGGTAATCATCATTTTCACAGGCACTGTGCCATAGATGTTTTCTACAGAATAAGAAATACTGAAATGACATTCCTTTACTCCTCTGCATATATATAGCACAGAACCATTCCCTGCATGCAGCTTTAGAGCAATGCAAAGTCACACGCTATCAGAAAGTAATTACAATTGAGACACCATCATTCAGTATTTTAATTCCCATCTACTTCTTTTCCAATGCATCCTAAGTAAACAAACACTGATTAAAGAAAAATATAGACAGAGATCTGTTTAATTTACATTATAATCACTCACAAACATTAAAATGCAAATGACTGAATCTACATAACATCCAAACTTCAGCAGTGCAAAGGGACCAGCTTATGATATGCTTTGCACATTTGTGTAAAGCATCATCTATGGCACTAACTTTTCTGACAGAATATTACCGTGCTTCATCATCTTCAGTAAAAGCAGACACATGTATTGCCTTAAGGAAGAGACTATGATAATCATTTCATCATAAAATCTTTTCTTTGTCAAGAATCATTTGAGCAAGCTCATGTTCAGTCCTAAATGGCTTTTTTCCCTTTCTGTAGAAGGATTTTGAAAGTAGACAACTGTGAGCAACTCTTATCGTCATGCAGCTTCCAAAGGGAAGAGAAAAGGTGTCAAACACACACTTATCTACAGTCAAGCACTGCTTCCTTCTCAGCCTCACCAATGTAAGGATTTCCAAAGCATGTTTTAAATAGAAGCACCATTCTTTAGTTGACTTCTATAGGTCAGGGATGAGAGGAAGCAACAGACAAACATACCACAGGAGGGAAGAGTGAACTTGCTCAAAAGGAAGAGAGGTTTGATGTGCACAAAAGAACCAAAACAACACTCAAAGATTTGAAACTTTCACTAATCTGGCTTTATGGAAACAGTTATCATGCAGATGTTAAAGATATCCAGTGAATAATCCATTTAGAAAGGTAAAGGTATCTCCATGGCGATTCATAGAATCATCATAGAATCATAGAATGGTTTGGGTTGGAAGGGACCTTAAAGATCACCTAGTTCCAACCCCCCTGCCACGGGCAGGGACACCCTCCACTAGACCACGTTGCCTAAAGCCTCATCCAACCTGGTCTTAAACACTTCCATTCGTTAATAAGGCAAGAAGAAACCTGATAAAACTGAAGAATGGCCACCAAAGATCTATGATAGCCATTCTTCCAGCTGTGGAGAAAAATTACATATCTGCCTCAATGACTTCAGAAAAGTGTTGACCTCAAACTTTCAGGCCTTACTACATGTGCTGTTCCACATTACTGCTAAACTGCTACTGCAGTTGCCACTGAAAGGGGCAGATTTGGACTTTTTTCTCCACCATCTCTCCATGCTGGCTCTGAGGCCCATTTGCCCTCATGGTAAACTCCAGGTAGTTAAACCAGAAGAGAAACAGAAATGGAGACACACATAGAGAATGTTCTGCTGATTTAGCTCCCCAAAGTGCCTTTCCAAAGTGCTGGATGATGGTTATAACAGGCACCAGGAGCACTGCTTCAGGGGAAAGAGAGCAGGACAGTCCCTCACAGAGGCATGCAGTCATCAGGTTGGCTCAGTTTTAAAAACAAAGCCTCAGACTAAACCAGAGAAAGGTTAGGTTTTGGCCAGATCCATTTCAGCTATCGTCCATCCAGGAGGAAGAAGAGAGCAGGGCTTTATCACCAGGGGCTGCTGAAAGCAGAGTCCAGTTTCCCCTACATCAGTGCTTGTTGGCTTCCTCAGTGAGCTGATCAGGTAACTAAGCCCTTTTTAGTAGGATGCCATTTTCTCTGTTTCTGATGCCCAAGCTACCACTGGACTAGAAACACAACAGAGCCCACAGAAAGGGTGGCAGCAGCAGAAGGGAATTAGACTGCCATTTACAGCTGCAGGGAATCAGCAGATGAGTTCAGCTGAAACATAAAACCACACTATCCAATTTTTAGCAGCTCACTTGTGCAGCTCTGAACCAGAAGCTGGAACAAGGGGGAGTCTGCCTCCTTATTCTAGCGCAAACCTAAGCTGAAAGTTATCATCTGAGCACAATTTAAGACAGAAGCTACTTCCCAAGATAAAGGTTTCTGGTCCCTGCCACATTCCTGATCCGCACTGAGAAATACAAGGGTTATATGCCAATCCAGCAACTGATCCACATGTTGGCAGTAAGAGCTGGTATAAAAACCTGGGTCTTTGTATTTAGTAGTGCTTTTACAGCCACCATCATTAAACAGTCAAGAAAAAAGGGGTATGAAACAGAAGAACTAACAAGCTTGTGACAACTTATGGATATAAAATTATCGTTGGAAGTTACCACAAAAATTATGCATAAGCCTACTTCTTGGAAGCATTTTATATCACTGAATTCCAATTTGACTAATGCTTTAATTAAAACTTTTACAATAATATTCACTTAACATAGTCTAGAAAACCAGCAATCCTATTTAGACATAGAAGACTTCTTCCAATACAGTGTGATTTAGCACTCTGTGGAGGTTGAGCAATCTGTAATTAAGTGAAATGAGACTTGTATGGGAATACCAAGACCATTAAGACTATCTTATAGCATGGGAATTATTTGCCAGAGAACATTATCCTTTTACTGCTTTTTTATCATTAAAATGTAAAATTTAATTAAAACAAAGTGACAAACTTAGCTTGTGTTACATTCATTTGTTAGCTGTATAGCGCACCTCAGGACCATTCATTAGGATGCAACTAGATTTAGTCATTAGCATACAACTTTTTTCTTTTTTTTTTTTAAAAATCACTGCTCTGCTTCATTTCCTCCAGCACACCAGTCCCCAGATGAAGCTTTAAAGACAGCAAGTTATACAATGCTACTGTAGACTTGAAGCAAGTAGTAGCTCCGAAAAAGAGAGAAAATCAGTGCTGATCTGGATCCAGTGCAGGAAGAAGGAATGCTTTCCTATGAATATTTTACAAACAGTGACATAGCTTCAGCTTTGAAGAACATCCTCCAAATTCTCATGTTTTCCTATGAATCTCCTTCCAATAATATCTATTCAAAATTTCTCTCCAATATTTAAGACCTGTAGCTGAGCGTTGCTTCACTGGTATTCTTGGGAACCTTCCCACTGCTTGCCTGGTTATCCCATTATTTTTTCCCCAGTTAACCTACATCCCACTTGCATAAGATCAAACATGCCCCTCACTGCATATTTTACACTTCTCATTCCAGCTCCTTGTCAAGTCTACAACTCCTAACAAAATAGCTAGAAATTTCTGCCTCTCATTCTTCCTGTGAGAAAGGCGAGTTTAAGCTGTAGAAACAGCTGGGAGCAAACACTCAGGCTCTAACTTTCCAGATGCTTGTTCCCAGCAGAGACAGAGCTTGGATTCTGTTCAAACTCCAGAAGCTTAAAACACATGAGTATCTATCTGCCTGTTCGTGACAGCATTATGAGAGATAGACAATTTGCATTTATCACTTACTACAGCCCTCAAACTATGGGGAGAGGGGGGGGAAGAGAGAGATCCAGCCCCGTTGCTGGTAGAATAACAAATCACATCATGACAGTCCTATCAATAGTAGGGCTACTTTAACAAAATCCAAAACCACATATCTATGTCAAGTCCTCTATTATGCAAAAGGAAGTCAAACATGTACCCTTCCCTGTGTCACTACAGACCTTCCTATGCAATTCCAGTCCCTAACCCCGACACAAAAGAAACAAGAAGGTGGCTAAAATAGCAGCATGCTATTTTATGTAAATTTAAAATATTTTAAACAGCATGTTTCCACTCCCATGCTAATAATTATTATATTAAAGTTCCTTCATCTACTAGAGAAAGAAAAAAAAAAATCACAAAGAAACACAGCAGTTCTTGCTTCCCTTACTACCTACCAGGCAGTGGTTTTGAAGTAAGAAACTTTGAGGGGGAAAAAAAAAAAGTTATAGAAATGCTTTTTTTCCTAGTTTCTGGGAAGCTTTAAAACTTACTTGTACGTTAAGTCCAAGTTAGCACTATATGCAATGCTAAAGCCAGGGAAAATCTGCCTCTCAGATAATACTCTAACCCTGAGAAGACAGGAGGGAAAAAGGAAGAAAGTATATTGAAAAACAAGAGACAAATCTTGTCAAAAGAAAGGTTCCTAGGAATAAGTACGCACGACATTGCTTCAAGTACAGTACACTTCTGGAGTAAGAAGCAGTGTTATCAGTGGTCTCATCTGAAGGACATAAATTCCCAACACTATTTTCTGGGCTGTAAAGCTTAAAAATACAGAAGATATAAATTCTCTATTTGCTCTGTTGCTTACAAAAGTGGAGAATTAAGAGTGCTTTACTAACAAACTTGTCAAGTGAAGAGTGACCTACTCTGATTTTAGATGTAGACTTGTAACACAGAACTAAGAAAAATATTTTAGTTTTCTTCAGCATTTCTATTTTATACTAAATGGATGGAGACCAATTAAAATGTATAACTGGCTGTATCAACCAAAATGCATCTATACTCCAGCATCCTATGCCAAGTTTCTGTAACTCAGTTGTCTAAGAAAAATGCAAGAACCTCCCTCCTGCTGTTTGAAATACTCATTTGTCTGGTTCCTCAGTTACATAGGCCCACCACCCCTCAGTCAAGGAAATCCTTTCATTTTCTTGCACGATGAGCCTAGGAACCAGAATAAAGCCACAGCAATAGTAGGTCACTATCCAAGAGGACAAGAACAAGTTTAGAGAAATGTTCCCCATTCTAAGCCCTTCCTGTTTCTAAAAGTTGTGTGTTAGATCTTCTGTGACAGAGGCTGTCTTTGTATTTAATTGCCTCCTACTCAGTCAAGACTTTCTAATAACATTTTGCCTTTCAAATACTTTTCAAATCTATATAAACTTTTGGCATCGAAAGCATCCAATAATAATCTCCAGTCTTCATTAATCTCCTTTTATTTTGAACCTGTTTTCAGCTCACTTTCTTTGAGGGTCTCCCATACTGCGTCCAGCTTTGGGGCCCCCAGTACAGGAGAGACATGGAGCTGTTGGAGCGAGTCCAGAGGAGGCCACGAAGCTGATCAGAGGGCTGGAGCACCTCTCCTATGAGGACAGGCTGAGAGAGTTGGGATTGTTCAGCCTGGAGAAGAGAAGGCTCTGAGGAGATCTAATTGCAGCTTTCCAGTATCTGAAGGGGGCCTACAGGAAAGATGGTGAGGGACTGTTTATCAGGGAGTGTAGTGACAGGACAAGGGGTAATGGGTTTAAGCTGAAGGAGGGTCGATTTAGATTAGATATTAGAAAGAAATTCTTCACTGTTAGCGTGGTGAGGTACTGGAACGGGTTGCCCAGAGAAGCTGTGGATGCCCCATCCCTGGAAGTGTTCAAGGCCAGGTTGGATGAGGCTTTAGGCAACCTGGTCTAGTGAAGGGTGTCCCTGCCCATGGCAGGGGGGTTGGAACTAGATGATCTTTAAGGTCCCTTCCAACCCAAACCATTCTATGATTCTATACTTTCCCCGACTCCAATGTTTCCATTTAAAAAATGGAAGGGGACTGATAAAACTATTCAAGACAACTATTTGACAGAGTTAGAGCAGTCCAAGTATTTTCCTTTTGTTCCCTGCTCCTTTCCTGATAATCCCTAAAATTCTATTTTCTGGTTTTGAACCACTACTAATTGCTGGACTTTTTCACTGTTATAACACCAAGATTTTTCTCTTGACGTACTAATTAATTCAGAGCCTATCAAAATATGTAGATACTACTACTGCAGGAGCTCAACATGAAGATGCAGTATGAAAAACTCTAAACATAAATTGTTACTAAGTGCAATAGTTTTTACCTAAGGAGGAAAAATGATCCAAACTTCACTTACACAAAGATCAGCCTCAACTCAATTACTGCCACTCTGGAATCAGATTTTGGAATGAAAATAGACACCTCTGCACTCTACATAATTATTTATCAGAAGCAGGCAAAACAAGAAAAACAAATCCAGTATTAAGAAATACTAGCAAACAAATAGAGAGAAGTATAAGAATCAGTATGTCATTGCACAAGTTTCTGATATCACATATACTGCACAACAGTTCTACTACCTCATCACAACACGCTGTAGATGCTAAACATTTAAATGGGTTCAAGAAGTGATCAGAAAACTTATTGAGGAATAGTTAATTGATGGCCAGTCTATTATCCAGATCATGCTGTTCTTCACCTACACCACTTAAAAAAGAAGCTACTTCTCCCTCTTAATTATTTACCTTAGAATTACCTTCCTTGTGGTGTTTGGCACAGGATCGAAGCTGAGTTATCCAGTATTGTTTCTCCTTTGCATCAGCAGCTAGAATAGAAACAAGAAAATACAGGGAATCACACATAAACTAATACTCTTTTTTTGCATAAGAAAATGTGATGGGGTCAGGGTGGGGAGAGAGTATTTATTGGTTAGGATGCACTATAAATTCTAATTTACGCTACTTAAATGCAACACATGTAAACCTCAACTTCAGATGGTGTGGCCAGTTGGAAGAGATAACTATGAAGACGAGTCATAAGCTTATATCTCCTTCAAGTGTTATTAAAAGCAGAATTACCTCAAGATTACTTTTTTAGAAAAAAAAAAAATCCATTTTTGCTTTACTCATCTCTCTCTGAAGTGCAAGGGTCACACCACAGCATTTAAAATCAATGAAATCTCTACACTCAGGCTGTAAATTAGCTACAAGACAAGCTATCAATTCCCAAGATACTTCAGTACTTATGTTTTAATGTAGTTCAACTAAATGTCTCTTTAAAACTGTGAGTCATTCGAATGCAACTTAAAGACACAGGAATGAAAAACACAATTTCCCTCTCATACATCTTTGAAAACCAGCTTTAAAAATTATTGAAAAATATTGTCTACAGTCTATATCTGGTGAGTCCTATGTAATATTAATAAGTATATTTAGGAGAGAGGTTTGGTTGGTTTTGTTTCTTTAAACAAAACACTACTACAGTAATCCTAATTAAGAATACCAACACAGACTGGGTAATTTCAGTAAATATTTTCTCTTATTTCCTCTGCTATTAAGTATCTCCATGGTTATTGACTCAGCATAAAAATTATTTACTGATTTGAATCAAATTCATAGATCTCATTAAATTAAAAACAGCATATTGTAAGTATTTGATAATCTCAAGTGATTGGAAAAGCATGATAATGAACACAAGTGTTCATGATTTCTAGCTGTGCAAATTCCAAAACATTTTAACAGAAACTCTCACTGTTTGTTCTTGTGTTTCAGTTCTACATGTAAAACAGCAATGCACTGTACCACAGGGGAGTCCTGCATACTCTGCCCTGCTAGCCAACTGATAAACTGTGGTCAGAATAAAACTAACATAATTTTAAACTTTTGTTACACTGCATTAGATGTCACTTTTTTTTTTTTATAAACTAGTTTGATATTAAAGTATCTAGATCAATCAACCATACTGAAAATATCTTAGAATCAGAATAGTGCCTTTAAAAAAACCACCACAAAACCAACAAAAAACCCCGTAAATATTCCAAAGTAACTCTCAACATACTCTGTATTGTCTTTCTTACATTTGGGAGCAAGGGAAGGCAAAATTTTATGTTAAAGGTGCATTCAATTATTCCAAGACTGACAAGAACAGAGTATCTTAATAGTCTTCCACTGGCCTTTTCCCTTTCTCTGACCCATCAGCAGATTCATTACTGCACATTATCTGCAGGATGATGGCAGGGGAGAACAATACTAGAAATGAAATGTTATGCTGTGGACAGCAATGACAGCAGCTTTTTCTTCCTTCATAAGCCAACAAGATATACTGTACAATCAAAATACCACAATAACAGCTTGTAGAAGGCATCTTGAGGTACCTTCCAGCCCCAAAAGTCTATATATTGTAAATTCACACATATTTAACTCCAGATTGCTGTTGCACTGCATTTTATAATATAGTATGTAACAATATAGCTGTATAACCACTACTTTCTGACAGTATAGGGAAGTAAAAGATAAATGAGACATGAGAAGAGGTGCAGAAGTGGGAATGCGAGAGAAGAACAACTCAGCTGGCAGTTTAAGCAGCACTGTACCTCTCAACTTATACATCTCTCCATTAGCAGAGTAGACCACCAACATGTGTGGCACTTCATCACTGGGCGATATTATAGCTCCAGCTAAAGACAAGGTTCCTCGTGGCTTCTGGTTTTTGCTTTGTTCATTCACGAAATACTGCAGAATCCCTGTTTCAAAGTCCAGCACAAAGTACCTGTTGAAAGAAATTGCAATAGTATAGTATTTCTGTTGAAGAATTTTTCAACATTTACTTGAAGACGACCACAGGTTGATCTTAAATCAAGATCATAAACAAACAAATGAGGTTAAAGTTGTTTTTGTAATAAGTCAATTCTATATAGTACTGTTATTTTGATCATTAGGTTTGTTTTTTTTAAGGGCATGTGTGAACTATTCCTTTACTCATGTTTCTTTCAGATTAGTGGTGAGGTTCACATACAAGACATAAAAGCAAGGAAAGGAGTTTTTAATTGAAGAGGTTCCACTGAAGAAGTATGAGACTGCTTCTTTGGGGGGTTTTTGGCCCCTCTCCCCTTTTTTCCATTTATAACCATGAAAGACATGCTAATTCCCCACAACTAGTCTTTTGAAAAGGTGACACTGCCTTTGTAGAGGGATGGGCACAATTAAAGATACCATGGTATTTTCATCTTTGTGATAATATTTCACATACAGATGTTGAGTGTAATTTTGAAATCTGGCCAAGGGAATTGAACATTCAGTTCCAAATAAGAACTAGGTAGGAACTATGGACACCCATGTATAAGAAAACAATTAAGAAGGGAGAGAAGTAAAGTCTACATTCTATTTAGTTATTCTGCTAACAAATTGTAACAAGGAAAAAACATTTTTACTGCTGATCATATATTTAGGATCAGGAAATACTCAGTGAAAATCCAGTAAAAAGGTGGGTCTTTGTTTTTAAAAAAGTGTTTTGACAAACACAAGCCATTCCACAATAAACCAACTGCTAGGACTGCAAGATCATACAAACAAAAATAAACTAATTGCATTGTCCAAATGCACTAAATGAAAGTGAAGAGGTTTTGAACTTAGTGTGTCAGTCTCAAGAGCTGGAAACATAAAATTTTGGGTTTGGTTGTGTTGTTTGGGTTTTTTTTTCTCCAGATAAGCCTATCTTTCACAACAGCACAGATCTTAAATTCCATTTCCCTGTGGAAATGATCTATGCTACTACACAGAACAACTATTTAACTCTTCGCTAAGAGGGGACGGACAGCAACCTCCTAGCTCACATGAAGGACAGTTTGCGATGACTCACAACAGACTAGACTGAAGATCACACAAATGCAGCTTACCCCCTTAGCTTCTACTAAAAGCCAGCCCTCACAAGCTGGTTATTACCGCTAACATGGGCATTTAGAATGCATACTATTTGCTACTGTTCCTCTAGATGGGATTAGCAGAGGTCATACGAATTTGTGTATAATATTTCAGAAACTGTGATTATTCAAACTTCTACAGCTTTGTATACTCCAAGTTTGCTCAAGTCACTACTTTGTTTTGAAAGTGACATTTTGTCTTAGCTCTTTTTCAATATCCCCATATGCAGAACGCCTCTAACCTTTCCCATCACAGAGTATTTCCAGGATTTTCACACCCTGTTGACGTTACAGGTGTTCTCATGCTCATCTCTTTATTCAAGCTAACTAAGTCTGGATACGATGCAAGCAATCATCGCCTAAGATTTAGAGAGCTTCAGACATTTTGCTTGGGCAATCTTCCTTTGCCACATTACTGCCATTGTCTCCGCACCAGAACAAAGATCAAATTCTCTTTAAATTATTTCAGATTAACAACCCCTGTCCCAAATAATTTTAAACTACTGTATCACTACACCACTCACTTCTGCACTGACTCCATCTTTGACATCTCCCACAAGCACCTCAGCTTCCCTTCCCTCACAAAACAAATGAAAAGACTCCCTTTTGTAACCATGAAGCACACCTCTTCACCACAAAAAAAAATGGACTAGAGAAATGGCAAGCTGAATGCCAACCACCACAATGCTGACAGTAGCATTAAAAATAAGGAGGCTCTAAATGGAAGTTGCCAAAGTTTCAGATCACTTTATTGACTTGTATTACACCAGTCCATAACCTTCCTGTTTTGTTTGACTTTTAAATGATTTTACAATACTGCTCTCCCACTTACAAAGCATTTTTTCTCTTCAGGTTGCTTAGTAGGGAAAGATGATGCACTTAACTGCAAGCGAAAAGAGCAAAATTGGAAAACATACAATAAAGTCAGACTTGCACATTTCATAATAAATCTTAATTTTGCTCATTCTCCATTTCCCTTGTCCATTTTAGGAACAGCTGTTACATATTCAGGAGAAAAAGCTGCGCACTAGACAGAAGTGATGTCGTGCCCCTAAGAAAATGATACAGTCACTTGACCCTAGAGCTAGTGCTCCTGTCCATCCAACTGACAAGTTTTCAGCAATTTTTTTGGGTTTAGCAAACAAGTCTAGGCTTTATATGCAGCAATGTCCATTCTGAGCCTGTGCCATCCTCATTATAATTTCATTGTCCTTTTATTGTTCAGGTACAAATCATTTATTTCAGACGTTGTTATTAGGCCATCTTTTATTGATTACTACCTTGGAAGACATCATTTTGGTTACTGCAGTATGGCTCTACAATTAACAACAGGAGGAACAACAATTTTTGGAAAAAAAAAAAATGAAAGAAAAGAAAGTCAGGCAAGAAAAATAATCTTGCCTTCTCCTATCAAGACCAAAGGATTTGGGGAAAAAAGTTCCTCTGAGTCTATTAGAACAGAATCTATGAAGTTACATAAACACTACGAGCACTTGAACTCAGAAACCTTTGCATGCTAGACAAGCAAAGCACTCCCAGAATGACTGTAAGCTCCACAAAGATGGGCTTTGCATTGCCATGAAGCTACCCCAGGGACAAAAACCAGCCATTTGAGTAGAGAATACACCTTTACTCAGCATAATGACGTCTGAGAGCAGCGACTTCTGCAAATCCACATGTGCAGAGACGGCATCCTTCCACATCCTTGTTATCACAGCTACAGCAGTAGCAGTAATTTGACCTTCAGCCAACCATAACCTATTTTATGTACAGTCGCAGAAAAACAGAATAGTATCATTGGCCTTGTACCTTCAGTTTTCAACACTTGTGATGATGTCTTAGTTGCCTGTAAAAGCATGTAATATGTTTCCAGTACAACTCAAGCAGTAATCTTAAGAAAGGAAAAAGTAACCAGTTCCCGCAAGCCTTTGCATCGCCCTCTTCAAGTATTCTGCCTTCTTTCTTGTCCCAGATAAACCAGTTTCTATGTCTGCCAACTTTGAAAGTCATAAGAGAAAAGAGAATTACCTACAGAAACGCAAGTCCCAGCTGCCGAACAAAAACTCATGTCAACAAAATAGCTTTCCTGTGACTTTGGAGACCTCAGGAACTTTTCACAGGCATGCTGACTATGACACTATTCTTATCACACGGAACCAAGTATTTGCTTTTCAAGACTTATGGTTTGATGCATAGCTCCTCTCTTCACATTTCACACACTGGTATCACAGAAAAACAGACAGGAGTAAGCTGCACAGACAACTATAGTCTCACAAGAGAAGCAGGGGGGATAATGCACTTTGAAAACTGCTAAAAGGATAGGAAAGGTCAGGAAAAGGAATAAGGAATTAAACGTCAAATCAAGCAGCGCAAGACTTCACACAAAGCAGGAGGAGGGGAGGAACAGAAAGAGACAGAAGAAACAGAAGCAGCTTTCAAAAACATTTTCTTGCATCACAGACCAAGTGATGACCCAGTTCAGACCATCACAAAAAGGCAGAAGAAATGGAGGCCAGATTCTTTCATTAACTGAAGATGGAAAAGCATTATATATATACATAAAGCAGAAGTAAGAGACCGGTACATGTCCCATTTTAGAAGCCTCATGTAACTGTATCAAAAGGACAGGGATATATTTTAACCTGAGTTCCAGAAGTCATTTGTTCTGCACACCAGGGAAATAACAGCACTAACCTCTCCAGAGCTGATTAATCTTGCCACCTTATCCTGTATTTCTCTATTGGTCTTGCTCACAGAGCACACATTTACCCATGATGTCGTATTTCTGTAATTAATTTACAGATGAACATTGATAAAAACTAACATACTCTTTAGAGGTCAGGTAGAGAAGTTATACTGTACTGGATACAATTATCCAGTGCTATACAGAAATGATGAAATAACTGTTATTAACAGACACTTCTAAGCGACAGCTAAATTCTTCTGTTATTTCAAATTTGGACAAAATCATCATTTGGGTTTGGGGGTTTTTTTAAGTTAATATTCATTAAAAGAGTCCATCTAATGATAAACTAGAAAACTGTCTCTTTAAACACATTTCAAGCAGTTTTAAACTGCTTAAGCACTGTTCAAAGTAGACGTGTAAAATTACACGCAAGAGAAAGCAGACCATTTCACAAAAGAAAAGCCTTGCTCAATGGGTATCTCACTTTCTGTGCTGAACACATCTCAGAAACCAACCATCCGAAAATAAGTTTGCACTACTCTGTAATCTCAAGAAGTTTTCAGGTAGGACTACCAAATTTTTCCATTGTATAATGTATTCCTAGTGATTTGAATTCTCCCCACACCTTTCTTCCTGTTAAGTCAGTTTTCTCAAACGCTTTTGTACAACTTCCACTTTGAATTCATAATGTGATAGAGATTTTCTATATAAAAACTTCTGCAACTGGACAACTGCAATCCCAGTCAAATCTTCAATTATGGACTTAATCTGCTAAAACACTCACCTCTTTTGGAAAGCAGAATTGTATTAATTACTTCCTTGTGTTCATAAACTAGCCTACATGGGAATCTGTGCTTCATAGTTGGACTGTGTCTAACCCTAAAGCTCATCTGTTTAGAATTGGTACACATGCCCAAATACTGCACAGTGTCATAAACAAATCCTTTGACTAAAGACACAATCTTCCATAACCTCCAAACAATAAAATGGTTTTCCTTATATGATGACCTAACACAGCAACTACTTCTGGAAGCAGAAGCATGCTGGGTTTCTACAGCAGGCTAGCCTTGGTCTCAGCTTTTTGGAAATTTTCTTCCCAGTTACTTTCTCATTCAGAGACAGAGCTTTTTTCTCTAAACACCCCTTTAACTCTTCCACAGACACCTTTTCTCCTAAACCAGTCTCACAATACATACCTTATGATCTAACTTTTTATTTTGCTTTAATCATCAAAATGCGAATTGCTCACATAAAATACATTGATTTGAAACAGCACAAAGTCTTCGCCCTGATTTGAAACCTCGATAGGCAACATTACCTTCCCTATCATATTAGAAAAGTAACAAGTCATGTAATTCCCCTTCTCAGCCTGCTGAATTTATTATTCCAGACAATGTGACAAATACTATGCTCCATATGATGGTTTAACCCCAGCCGGTAACCAAGCACCACGCAGCCGCTTGTTCACCTCCTCCCCAAAGAAGTGATACCCAAATGCAATTGCTCACCACATGTAGAAGGAAATAAAAAACAACCCAATGCCCAGTCAGTTTCCAAGCAGTGATCCCACCTCCCAGCTAGCTTCCCCAGTTCAGTACGGAGCATGACGTTACATGGTATGGAATATCCCTTTGGCCAGTCCAGGTCAGCTGTCCTGGCTGTGCTCTCCCAGCTTCTTGCACACCTGGCATGGCGTGAGAAGCTGAAAAGTCCTTGACTTAGTGTAGACACTACAACTACCTAGCAATAGCTAAAAACATCAGTGTGTTATCATTATTCTCATCTTAAATCCAGAACACAGCACTACCCCAGCTACTAGAAAGAAAATTAACTCTATCCCAGCCGAAATCAGGATGCCTCACTACATGTTTCAGGATCAAATTAGCTCAAGAAGAGAAGTAGCTCACCAACAGAAGAATTTCACTACCTTATCCTTCTATCACTTTGTTCTCAACATTTCCAAATGCGTGTTCCTTTCACGCCATTCCAGTTTTCCTCCAGTCACTGCCAGTGTGTGTTCTTCAGTGATTCCATAATCCTCAAAAAAGAGGACATTTTCAAGAATAAGGAATCAAACTATTTTATAATTCTCTTCCATTTTTTTTCTAATGTAGTTTAAAAAACTAGATAAGAATTATAGGATAGAAAGTAAATGACTGTGTCAAAGAAAAGCGAAGTTTATGGTTCCAGCAACTGAATGAGATGTCACACAGAAATATTTCATTCTTAGAAAACTGTATCTTATTAGGCCATCTTGGAGATGACATTTATGCAACTGCTTAATTTTTTTTTCCCTTTTACCTTCAGCCATAAGATTAATGGAATTATTCATGCCAATAAAGATAAAGCATGGCATACACATTTGACAGTGAAGGACTTTATTATTAAAAATCATCTCTAAAGTTGTCATTTAAAGACAGGTAGTTGGCAGAACATGCTTACATTTCAGTAACTGTTTAACATCCTTTATTCACTGAGGTTCCTCAATTTATCATTTTTCTAAGAAAATGTAAGAACTGCAGTATTCATTAAAAGTTTTACCTACTTTGAACATCTCTGAATGAAAACTGGATTTTTAAAACAGTAATTTCTCTGCATTATTGTAATGGCATATCAGTCAAGCTGAACTACAATTTGCTGGATACTTTTAGAAATGTTCTACATCTAAAGTGGAGATAAGAAATAAAAGAAGTATTATCCACAACTAATAAATGGACTGTTTGGTTTTGATCATCATGCCCTTCATGATTTTAACATCCACAGAACTCTCACACAAATAAAATCTTAAGAGAAATCTCCTTTCCTGTTTTGTCAAGTCCCAGTCAATCTTTAGGTTTACAAGCAAGTTCGCTTTATTAAAAAAAAAAAAAAAAAAGTCCCTTCTTTCTCAGCATCTGCAGAAGCTACAATTGCTACTGATCAGCTCAGCAGTTCATCAGCTTCTGCTTGCCATACCGATTCCTTTCAATGGTCTGAAACTAGAATCACAGAATGGTCTGGGTTGGAAGGGACCTCAAAGACCATCTAGTTCCAACCCCCCTGCCATGGGCAGGGACACCCTCCACTAGACCACGTTGCCCAAAGCCCCACCCAACCTGGCCTTGAACGCTTCCAGGGATGGGGCATCCACAACTTCACTGGGCAGAATTCTATACAGTCAGCCATATACATGCTGCCCAATTTTTATTTAAGTAAAAAGAGACTACAGAAAGGATAAATATCAATATTAGTTTTATAATTTCAAACAGAGTTGCTTAGGGGTTGCTTTTTAGAACGGAAGGAGGAAAAATAGGTTTAAAAATGCATCCATTTTTACCCATCAGGCTTAGAATTCATACAGATTTGTGGAAAAGTACATTCATCATACTAACCTATGTTATAGCACAACATGGCTACATTGAGGGGTAACAATTGCAATTTAGGGGCAAACACATAAACAAAAGGTACACAGTTGAGGTTGATACCAAAACAGCACTTACTGCTCACCGCCCACCAACCTGACTGGCTGCCCAATGCTGCTTTGTGTCATTTAGTAGTCCTCACCACCTTTCTTTATGTTTGCTCTAAATTCACTACTACTTAATAAGCAGACTCCAATTTTTGTATTGCGGAGCAGAGAGAAAAGGCTAGCAGTGACATAGCTGGGGGAATAAATGGGCTGGTGCAATCTTAATTCTGGCAATGTTGTTATCCCGCTTGATTCAGTTCACAGATTAAAAACAGAGCTTCCAGATAGGAAAACACATTTTGCTTCATAAGAAAAACAAGATCTAAAACAAAACAAGAACAGAGTACCTCCATGTCACTTCTAATAATTTGTGTGTAATGAAAGGACATTAAACTTCAGAAAGACACATTTCTGTGCAATTCTGAAGCAAGATACAGGAAACGTACAAGAGACAAACCGTTTCACACACCAACTCCATTCCGCATCTGAGGGGAAGGCAGTGCTCTGTATGACACAAGACTGCTGCTAAACTGGTTCTCACTGAAGCCAGGTGCACAGGATAGTCATTTGGGCACCAGAATTAGGGAAGCTATCTGGCTTATCCTCTCTCAAGCCCACCTTTACATCTTATCCAGGAGCAAGATTTTGCTCCTTTGAGAAAGGAGCTCCTACTTTGGAGCCTGCATAGACAACTGCTTCTCTAAGTCTTTACACGGTATCGGTCTCTCCCAACTACGAAAAAGAAACCACCAATAAATAAAGCACCTATCCGAAATCAAGCTCTTCATTTTCTGTTTTTCCAAATTCTAACTAAAGTGGGGCTTACATTAAGAAGTTTAGATTTCACCTAGCCATCCCAAGAGGACGCAAAGAAGAATGCATGTACTTTGCTTAGTCAAGGAATATTCTAGTTGGAAAGTACCTTAAGTCTATCCAGAGAAACAACTGTTAGGAGGACCTACAAAGCCAACTAGGTGAGTAGCAGTAAGTAAATGAGATAAACTGACTCAATTACTGTCATTAGCATAACAAATCACCTACAGAAAAATAACTAAACATTTGGGGGGAGAAATATCTAAAAATTGGAAAAAAATTAGTTTCTTCTCTAAAACAGAGAAAATAAATATATAAAATGAGACATTCAATTATGTCTAGCTTTTGAAAGCAGATTTTCCATATTAATATTTGTAATTCTCTACTCACATTAGCAGTTGTCAAAACTGCTGCTGAGCAAACAGCTGCATCACCACAAAGTTTTAAACATCACCCACAACAATGCCACCCATACCAGGAATCTTACTGCCTATTCTCTCCTGTAACAAAAAACCACACCAAAACTGTGATACAGAAATATTTGACCTTCCATAAGAATATGTCGCGTTTCTGCTTGACACTTTCTGCAATGAGTTCAATAAGATTTGACACATTTAGCAAGCACACTTCACATCAAAAATTGCCTAGTGCCATCTCCCACAAAGTACTTACAAAATACAATATGAAATAAACAATTTAGAAGATGACCTAACATACCAAAAATACAACTCTCCAACAAGCCAAATAACAAATTCAGGAAGCCTGAAATGCTGAACCAAAGGCTCTATCACGTATATTAAACACACTAAGACTGGCTTTCTTAAAATAGAAGCATCCCACAGACCTATTTGAAGGAAAGTAATCAAAAAGAAGGCGGCACTGAATGCAGCCACTGTGAACACAGCTGCTCACAGCACTAATGAGTCCAACAGTGACTGACACTATTATGTATTATTCTTTCAACATTCTCTACTTTAAGTAGGGACATGCGCACACACAGAAAACACATTTCCAGGAAGGTCATATATGAAGACAGATCAACAATGAAGTGAGATTTCACCAAGGGCAGTATTTTACAGAGATTTCTGTCTGCTACTTGCCATAGTCTGCAGGAGACTTCACGGACAGAAAACAAATGTGACCTTAGCTTGGTCTTTCTGGTATTTGCTATTACAACATCCATAAATGAGTCAAATATATCCATTTGACAGCCTGGTTCTCATGCAACATAATGAGAGAGTAGCAAATTCAGCCACCTAATATAATGCCCCCACAACATACAAAACCAGCAATTCCAGGCTCCCTGTGAGTGTATCAGCACTACCACGCAACAGAGTTTAAAGAAAAACCACATCCCATTGAATTTGTGTGAGTCAGCCAGGTCTAAATCACAAGTTTATCTCAAAATACTATCATCCACAATCCAAATTCTCTGCAATTTGCAGCTACTAAATTTTGGCAATCCCAAATATACGTACCTCCAAAAGGGGCTGCTGAACAAAACACATCTATTCAACTGAAATACCCCCAACACCACTCTCCTTCACCTTCGGCAACTAGAGCCTGCCCTCTGAATTACATTGAGAGAGATGGATACTATTACTAGAAGGACAGAAAACATTGGAAGGAAGCAGTAAACACACATGCACATGCGCCTACTACACAATACCTTCCAACTGCCCCACCCTAAACTTTCATATCACTTTGCTCCTAGGGTGTATCAATGATGAATCAAATCCTTATTTGCAGAGGTGAAGCTGGTTTATGTTTCTCTTCCTCTCTTTTCCAATAACTTGTATTCCTCACTGGCAAGAATTAGCCCTAACTCAACCCAGCAGTACTGTTATTGGATATTATGTCCCATCTAGGGGAGGCACTTTCATACATCAAACATCTGCAGATTTTGAGAGCCCTCTTTTGCTGCTAAGAATTACAGGCTGTATACGGAAAAACATTCAGCTATGAGACAACCAATATGATCCTGGTTTTTTATGCCAGATCTAATGTTAGTTAGAATCTCACCTGGAGAAAAAATACCTTCAGTGACTGAAATATTAATCAAAGGCACAGAGAATGACCCTGAACAACAGCATGAACACTGAAGCTGAGGAAGAGACAATTGCTGGATGAAAAACCAAGGAAGGGATGGCCCAACACTTCCAAGTGGGAATATCAGGCCTGATATCTATTCAGGTAATCAGACCAGAAAACAGACTGCCAATAGAGGTAGCTCAAATTACAAGACTACTCTAGCTTCAATTATAGTAGCTGTAGAGTAGTTCAGCTACTTTAAGTGCTGCTTTTTGCTCAATTTAACAATGAGAGAACCAAAATTAGGAATATTATTCAAGTCATATCTTGAGCCAATTACACAGACAAAAGAAGTCTGTTATCTCAGTCTGAAGTATTTGGGCTGCATGTCTCCAAGTTAAAAGCCAGGGAAATTGTCTAGATAGGTGAACCCTAATGAGTCTCTTCCTCACAGGTGAATACAGTACCATGCAAAACAGTAACAGCCTGTAGTGATAAGTCAGGGAACTCCAAGGGGTTGACCTTCTTATAAATAAAAAGAAGTAAATGTCAATGCAAGCAAATTGGCCATTGGAGTTCTTTCCAATTAATTTTTACTGCTTACTGGAAACCAAGGTCACTTTAAGACAGACTGGAAAAACCCTGAAGTCACAGGAAAGGTACCTTAAGTCATGCAATGGAATTGTAAATTCTATGCTATAAAATCTGCACTATTTTGTATATAGTAATTATTGAGCAAAATAGCTAAATCACTGAACTGTCTTCAATGTTACTTAGCTCTTCCCTCATTTTTAATTATTAAACATGAAATATAAAAGGTTAGATAGGATTCATAAACTCTCTTAATAAAAAGATGTCACCAACCTAAAAGTTTTTAATAGAAAGATGTTCCTGAAAATTAATTAGAGCAGTCACATATGTCATGGTTTATGGAGACAGAACCCCAGTTTTATTATGACCTCTCTGCTGCCAACAAGTGAGGGACAATTTACAGAGGAAATGAAGTGGAGGGATGAAGGAGTAGACAAGCAGAACAGTTTGGCAACAGGACACGCCAAAAGGTTTTCAGTAAATTCACCTACAACTAAGTAAACAGAAATCTAAAGAATCATTTGACACTACAGTCAAGAATAAAGCACTCTACTAGCTAGACTTCCAAGCACCATCCAGAGCAAAACACTCTCCTGCACTGGACTATACATACTATAGGCTACTTAGTAGGTTAGTGAAAATTGGGTTCTTATTTCTCACCAAAACTAGTTCATCAACATCTTGACCATATCCTTAAAGAAAAGAATTAGTTGGCTACTTCTTCCAAGGCTTATTAGGTGACCGACAGAAAAGCCAGCATCAGACTGCACTTTGACAGTACATTCATACCATTCTGTTAAACTACATAGAGCATTACATTTTCTCGTGATAGCTGTGTAGTTTCAACAGACTAAGCAAGCACATATTGGAAGCAGCAAAGATGCAACTGGAGTACTTAAGAAGAAAGGTATCAACACCTAATATATACTTAGTTTAAGATTTTTTCCTTCTTTTTTTGGCCAGGTCAATTTTCTGCCATTTTAGTGAGCTGAATTCCATTACCATACGATCAACAGGACATCAGAGCAATGGCAAAGAGGGAGTGAGGAGCAGTGAGGAGCATGCAAGGAGGTTGCCCTCCTGTTGTTGACAACATGCTCTTAACTCAGTTCAAGAAATCTCATGAAACCATACCCTCGACGGCTATTTTAATGATATAGCGCTTTATTGTATTTATCAGCAGGGATAAAACTGTAGAGAATAATTCTGATGCTTCTGTTATTCTCATTTGGTCTTTTCAGTTTCCAACACTACTAAGTGATGGTGTACAGTCTGATGTTTGGATTTTTATTTTTCAATCACAGAGGAATAACCATAGTACTATTTTTTTCTCATTCATTTCACTCTTATACCATATTCTTGACTTCTGTCTTACCCCTGCTAATATAAAAACCTACGTGTATGAAAAAAGTAAACCTACAAGTGAAAATGCAAATCTACTATATTCTGTACATTCGACACTCTCAGGCATGCTGTGTACAGATCTCATTATATCACTGCTGCTGTGATTAAAGGTGATCAGCAGGCAGAAAAAGCACCCTCTTCGTGCCTTCGTGATGTGTAAGTGACATCTAGGATGCTCTCCTCCTGTTATATCATCCTCGAGATATTGGTTCCAGCTTTCCCCAGTCTTTCTAAAAGAGTAATGTGCCAGAAACACCACCACAAGGTAATAAATAAAAATAAACAAAAATTCATTCCTGTAGAGCAAACAGGGAAATATTCAAGGGTACACAGGAATCTAAATGAGTCTGTAAAGGCATTCTATCTTTCCATTTCATTCCATCCCATCCACTCTATTCTGTGTGCTTTCTCAGAACATATTTTTGCATTCCAAATCTTGAAAAACTTCCAACAGGTACCATTTTAAAATATTAAAAGTCATATTTATTGCTGAATACCTGCAGGCTCCAAATCACAAGTGCATCTAATGCATGCTGTGACAGGAGAAGCTGTTATGTCTTCCTGTTGTCTGCTCCCCTCCACTGCATTGCCAGCAATCATCACCCCTGCAGAGCAGCAACCAACCAACCCTACTGAATTCCTGTGCTCAGTGAAACTAAAACTGACGGCAGATGATAATGTATCACTATGCCGCATTATGAACAACAGCAGCTGATGGCATTGACTCACAACCTGTACCTCAACCGTTGAGTGAAGCAGCAGCATGAGAGGTAAACAAGTGATCAGAAAGAGGCCTCAGTTAAGTTAAACTGAAACAAACGATCACTTCGCTCTCCCTCAGAAACTGGTATGCTACGCTTACTCCCAAGTGTGGGTTAAATTTACATATCTTAGCTTTTCTTCACAAAACACAGCACAGTTAACCTCACCTCATGCCTACAGCTCAGCTGGTTGTAAAACCTCATCCAAACTTACAGTCCACCACCACTCCTCTTTACTTCTCCTTTCCCTGCTAGACGGCCACAACCCATCCCTTGGGTCCTCTCTAGTGCTCAAACTCAATGGGAACTAATTTAATTTGCTAAACCAGGGAAAAAATATAGAAGGAACACACAGTTGAGAGAGGGTCTCCCTCATTCAGCAGTAGGAAGGTGAAACAGTGGCTCATCTTCTGGTCTCACGAAAGCAGTCGGTACAAGCTACCACAAAAGCAAAAGAGGTATTTTCAGTTACCATCTACCAGCTCGACCCCAACCATAAAATACATTCATGCTCATTATATCAGAAGACAACAACTGGAATATGCAAAATAATTTGTAACTACCAAATCATTATAGAAGTCTACAAAGAGAGATAAGCCATGTTCATTTTTTTCCTCTTAACTATGCAATAACTTTTACATTTTTTTCTCCTAATCTGCTTTTCCAACATTGTTTTTTGGAACAAAGTCAAAGATATTTAATTCTGTGCAAGTTACTGATATGAGACTCTAAAGAACATGACATTCCTCTGGATGCTAAAACCATTCCAAAAATTATATTTAACCTGATTTACATTTGATGCATTTCCATAGATGAAGACTTTCGAAATCAGCACAGACATCCTCTTATAATTGTTTGCATTCTATGTGAACAGTTCCATTCCAGAACTACTTTATTGAAGAAAATACATAAAGTAGCTCTGGTATTTCTCAATACATAAAATTCCTTTATGATCAGTAAATTAAGATGGGGGGGTGGGGGGAAGGGTTAAACATCAGATGAGTCCTTTAATGTCTAAACCACTTAATTTTAGATAGAAATAGAATGTCTTTCATGTTTACACAACAGTCCACAGCAATGATGCAAAATAAATGGCAATTGTTCCCCCAAAGTCTCAGTAAATTGTTATATCAACATAATTTAGCAAAGTGAAAAAAGCTGCTCTTAGAAAGCACAAGTGAAAGTCAGTTGTAATTTCTCACCCTCCTCAAGGAAGAATTGCTGATTTGCATTTTAAAAACCTAGTTCAGCTGAACTAGCCTTCCCCTATTTGGTATCAAATCAGAACTATTGCTCTGTCATCTTCATTTCTTTGTTCCCATCACTGGCCACTAACAGAACTCAGCACTGATTCCCAGTACAGCCTACATAATAATATATTATAATAATATAATGAGTTGTAGTTAGCTAAAGAATAATGCAGCCAGGTCAGTCTTTGGGTAGAAGAGGAACTTTGCAGAGTCATCCATCCAGCAGGAAGGAGATCCATTTCCTCTGCAGCTATGATCATTACGTGGAAACCACTGGCCAATATTTTCAGCTGTAGGTTTGTGATGGATACACTTAGCTGTATTTTGGCTCAGGCTGACTAAGGAGCAACAGGCCTCACGCCCTGGAGTGAACTTGTGAGCCGGAAAGCTCCTGGCTCATGCACCAGGGAGTGAAGGTGCCTCAGAAAAATATTTCAAAAAGTGATTTCAAAACCCAAAAATGCACGATAACCAAAGTACAGAACAAGATACCAGAGCTAAAATGTAGACATCTATCTTGTCTATACTATTGACTAGCAGCCAACTACTTCACTCTGTAAATATTACCATTAGGATAGGCTGAATTTGAGCTCTCCTGGAATTGCAGCTGGACTGCACACCAGGTGACTCTCCTCTTGAGCAGGATGCCTTACCTGAGACTAAGAGAACCTTCCTTATCCAAGGCAGAGAGATCCCTTACCCATGACAGATCCTCAGTAAGTGACTGATAGCATGCTGAATTAATACTAATGAAACACTGCTAATCCATGTAGCTACTCAATATTACTATAAACACTGTATAGATAATTCCATTAGACATAAAACTTTGTCCAAGTCTGAGACTAAGATTGGACCTAGCCACACCTAGGCTACATAAGGAGTTTAGAAAGCAAGGGGGTCCACTCTGAACCTCATCACTCAACGGGAGGGTCTTCCTTACTCTTTGCGTCTCCAGTCTCTGTGTGAATTATTCTAACAATTCTAACTCAATTTTTCTTTGTATGTTTCTTCAATGCAGTAATTAACAAGGTGAACCTTGCCATCAAACTTATTGAACCCTGTTAAACTACTGTTAAACTCTGTTAAATTCCATCAAATTTATTGAACTCTGTCAAATTACTATTTTACCTCAATAAGACATATTGCTGCTTCTCTCTATTGGGTGAGGTGCATTCCACTAATCCACAAAGTCACACGCATTAGTCATCGTACATAGCAGTCCTGACTTGACAGCTTGTCCAGCACACAGGAAAGCTCACTTGCTGCCCCATTATCAACTTTCAACTTCTCCAAACTCCTGGAAAGTAAGCTTTTATGCAATTACATGTGACAACTTTCTCCCAGGCTGAAAACACAGCCTCTCCCATACTAACAACTACTTAACTAACATGAATCTTAGATGACAGTCAAACAAAACAGATAGTAAGAACGATTTGCACCACTCAGCACTAGCAGTCCTGCCAAATTAGTTTCCACTGTACTCAGTACTACATCAATTTCCATTCTAAATTATGAAAAAATGGTATTTTTGAGGAGCCTCCTACATCACATTACATACATGTCTGTCAAATTCCTTGTTATATCTTACTGAATTACTGAGAAGAGTCGTATTGGCTGATCAGCTGGCAAGTAGGCACTTTTAAATAAAAATTGACAAATACAAAAGCAATCAGTTTGCTCTACAATGAGGCAAAAAATCACTAGTAACTTTTTAAAAATTTACATAATTTCTGTTGTCATTCCTATAGTTACAATCACACCAGTTATAAAAGCAATTCTATCTTCAGAAATTGCTCATCTAATCCACCCTCCCACACAAATAACTGATATTATGAACTTCTGAGCTATGAAGAACTACGACCCAATGACTTCAAAAGAGAAGTTTAAATTCTTCACTATTGCAATAAACTAGTACATGGGTATTAGAGAAGTAATGCCAATAGTGAAAACATGACAGCAAAACCAATTTCTTTTAAACATGCTGACAATGTCACTGCTTATCAATGGTACAAAGCAGAATCACCTGCCTCTAGAAGATCAAACCATGGAACAACGAATTAACTTAATGAGACAAATAAACTATCCTTTACAGTCTGCTTCTAGTTCAACTTCAGATATTTATAGATTCTCTATTCAGGTTTATGCTCTCCTCATTTTGGTAAAACCAGCATTAAATATATTATAGCAAAGCAGGAGGCTTTTTTCCCACATGATGGGAAGTAACATCAAGTTGTGAGATTTCTATTCAACCTGAAGTTTAATGGTTCTAGCACTAGCTAGAACCCCAAAGCTTATTTTTAATGCCTGAACATTTAGGCTACATTACGAACATCCTCACGAACCTCCATAGTCATAATAATGAAAGGCTACAGGGAAATTTGGAAGAAGGAAAGAACAAGTTGTTATAGCTTAACCATTTCCTCAACTAGCAGTTATAAGCAACATGTTTTCCTTCAGTTACCAGAAGTCTTCAGCTTTAAAAATCAGAAGCAAGCAAAATTACTGCACTAAGTAGTCTTCAGTAATGACTTAGAATTTATTTTATTTTTTCCTTCAAGTGCAGTTCAAAATGCTCTTCCTTCTAGCATTTTTCCTTGTCCCTAATTATGATAAATGTCAATGCTGTGTTAAGTACTTCTCTGTTTAACCACTTTTTTGTAGTTTTCTTTTAGCTAATTCCCCAATGCTTGCAAACAGACAACTGTTTGCGAACAGTCTCAAGAAATGCTGCTCCTTAGCTGTTAGGTTCTCTTATCTGGCACCTCAAACAGACAAGATATGATTCGAGAGCTGTAGAATGTATACCATTATTCCTTCCTTGCCCAACAAAATGAGGAGTTCCTCTCACTCATTGTATCTAAGACACCCAAATTTATAATCAGAAATGTTCAGGCAAAAACACAGGGGAAAAAAATTCCCAAAGAAACGTTAGTCCCAA
Source organism: Grus americana (assembly GCF_028858705.1). Classification (NCBI taxonomy): domain Eukaryota; kingdom Metazoa; phylum Chordata; class Aves; order Gruiformes; family Gruidae; genus Grus; species Grus americana. The sequence goes on along the minus strand of NC_072853.1, from coordinate 124,061,453 downwards.
CTGAAAACTGTAACTACAGAGAGATGATTTTTTTTTTTTTTTTAAACAGCCATTTCTAAAAGCTTGCTATTTCTCAAAAGAAAACATTGTAAAGAAGTATTATTCCTTCACTTTAGGGAGCACAAAACAGGTGTCCTGTTTTCTAACAGAAATTTGACATCTGAAGGTCACTACCGCTCTGCAGTGCTCTTTGGTACCCTACTACCTGCCTTCACCACACTACTCAGTACTCACACTGGTCCTGCACTGCAGTATTTGACAAGGCACCTTCTCTGCTTTTCACTTCATTCTGAGCAGTGACAAGCAGGCAGTATGACAAAATCGTTAAAAAAAAGGAAAACCCACCAACCTAAAACCCACAACCTAAATGCACTTGGAGGAAAAAGTCCTTAATAGCAGACTAAAAGACTAGCAATAATTTTATGAATTTCCTTAGACTCCTCTAGTAAACCCCATGCTTGCTGTTACAACTGTAATAGCCAGCCTGCCTAGTATGCAGTCCCTGAAACAATGACAGAGCAGGAAATGATGCAGAGAAAGAATTTCAGGAAGAAATTCAGTAGCAGAGATTTCAAGAAACATAAGGTGGTCTTTCAAGAAAGATATAAGGTGGTCATTTTTTCCTTCAGTAGCATAACCAAACTGAACCTCTGAACCCAGTGTTGGAAAATGCATACAGAAAGGGGGTGGGGAATAAACCAATTCATAAGTGTAAAATAATCTTTAAAACAGAAGAGACCCATCACAATTAGCCCAAGTACCTAATAGACGACAATGTCATGGGGGGCAGGGGGGGAAGTAAGCACAGAACAAGCGGAGATAATAAATAAATACATTGCCAGAGCAGAGATCCAGTGGTTTTCACATTTCCAGAACTGTTAACGTTTCATAATTCTGATATTTTCCTTTAAAAAAGCCTGCAATTCAGCATCCCAATAATTAAATCCAGTTGAGGGAATTATTTAATGAAAGTTAAAATTCAACATCAGTAGAGTAGGTATTTTCAGTCTCTCAGACATCTGTTCCTGATAGCCTGACACCATTTCAAATAAGCAATCTGTGAGAAACTGCACTATATTTTTTCCCCTATACAAGCTGCTTTCTCTATTACAGCCGACAGTTCCATCAAAGTTTCTAGCTCCCTTGGTTGAGACACCTATTCCACACCCCTTACATTCAATCTGTTCAAATGTCACTTCTGAAAAATCAAATTTTAAGCTCAAGGGCACTAAAACCCAAAAAGGCTTGATGTCATTAACCTCCTCTCTAGAACCTGAGGTCACAGCTCATCCACCTCTAATTTTTAGCACATGTAACATTTTCATATCTGATCTCTTTACTTTCAAATGTGTTCTTCTCTTCAGTCCATCTCCTACAGCGCTACTCCCCCTACACTTGCCATCATAGTATCAAAAGCAGGATCAAATAAATGTGAAAGGAGAGACATCCTTAGAATACGGGAAGGAGGACAGGTGGATTCATACCATTTATCTGATCCTACAGAGAAATTTCATATTCAACTGAAAACCTGTTCGTTCAGTGCAAGGAGCAAGATCATATCTGGCATCTGTTCAGCCCTCTTCCTCAAGGCTTTAATTCTTCCATTTAAAAACTAGCATGGAGAAAAGAGAAGAACCAAGTTATGAGGCTAACAGTTGTAAGCTGCTACAGTCTGCTTGGAAGGTCTAGCTATTTCCCATGGCTTGTCCCTCAGGGACTTCCACCAGAACCTCTGTGCCCAAGGAGCATCCCCCTAAGCTTCCTACCAGCTTTCACAACCCTCTACAAAAGGTCATGCGCAGGGAGACACCTGCAACGCTTTTCCCATACTGATGGGCACAGTGTACTATGGGGAGCCCTGAGCCCTGGGTTTGAACAATGTGCCAGCCTTTAGTTCACAACATAGCAGAAATCCAGTATATATTAGAGGATCCTATCCTTTGTTGTTGGGCCCAGGGACTGTGAATTAATTCAGTATAGCTCAACAACTAATACGAGTCTGAGCTCACAGGAACAGATGAACTCCAGGCCACGTAGCACTGAGCACACCAAAGCAGGGCTGCGGACAGCCGTCAATGCCAGCCATCGGAAACCCCACAACAAAACGTTCCAGAGTGCCCCAAAATGCAGGTATCACCTGCCTACACCCTGTAAGCAGCACAGGGCACGCGAGGACATAAAGGCTGGAAAAGCACTGGATTACTGGAAAGCTGCAGAAACTTGCAGTTTGAACCTCTGAGCCCCTGGGAAGGACAGAGCAGCTGAACAAGGCTGTCATAACTGACAGGTTATCAATTGCTGACTGTTTGCAACTGATTTTCCTGTTCTCATAGCTCCTTATGACTATCAAGTCTAAATTAGTACCTTAATTAAAAAAGAAGGATAAGAGTACCAGTGAAGCTGTCATTTTCCCCAGCATAATTACATTTTCACTACATTTTTTACTATCAAAATATAGCAACTGGGGGGAAAACCAGCAGTCTGTTAGCAAGTTATTTAATGACAGAAGAAAACTGAAGAATTAGAAGTTTCTGGTATTCCAGTCTTTCGTTGTGTTTTATCATCCAGGAACAAAGTGACCCAGCTAGACAGCACCCCCAGGTCAAGCTTTCACTTCTGGGGAAAATACCAACCTTCCTCTAAACAGTGCAATTTGGGACTTGGGAGGAGAAAAGAATATTCTGAAAGAAGCCTCAAAAGCATGTTTAGATTAAAGTGCCCTCCCAGAGGGAGAGAGAGATAAAAGAAGAAAAGGAAAAGAAAAATATGAACCACACATTTTATCAGCAACCTCCCTTGCATTTCACTATCTCCATGATGATGAATTTACTTGGCACACTAAACTGCATTCCTTACTGGGTGTGGAACAATTGCAGACATACTATATAAGCCTGGTAAGCATTAAAGAAAATGTATACATACACTTAACTGGACAGGACTTGCATCAATTATAGCTGTAGTTTTTATAAACATAATACAGAAATGTCTTAGGATGTCCAAAAAAGATTGAACAAACTGAAAAGAATAGAGGCACTGGCAACAGAGGGGTGGGAATTAAAGGGAATTATAGCATGACTACACAGTCAATTTAAAAAAAAAATCCATGTAATTTTTAGAGAGATCTTCTACAACAGAAGTAATTGTATTAGTAAAGATTACCTCACTATGTAAGAAAAAATTTTTTCTCAGAACACACTATGTTAAGGACTGGCAAGTATAAGTAGTTCATACTATCATTATATGTTTAAAAAGTGGCAGAAAAAGTTTCAAGTATATTCGAAACTACTCCTAGTTTATTTTTAGATCAACTGGATTTCAAGTTGACATTTTTTCAATATTCAGAACCTATTTTGTTGAAGCCAACATTTTAAGAACAAGAACATATCAAGAGAAAGATACTGACTGTACTGCATTACAATAATGCAATCCAATGAGGTTCAAAGCATAACCACATCCCATCAATGGATATTATAGCATAAATTTTCAATTAGCTGCCTTGAGTCAGCAAAGTTTTATAGAGGTCGTATCACAGTTCACTGACTTCTTTGCCAGACCGTCATAGCTTATCCTTGTTTTGTAAATGCTCTGTTCTCAGCAAGATCACTGCCAGGAGCCAGCAACTCTTCAGTGTTATTTTCTAGTCTGTAGCTAAAAATGTCAAGGAGTAAGAGACCTCAAGATATAATAACTTTCCTGTAAACTGTAAGATTAATGTTTAGACTTGAAAACCACCTTGTCAATGAAAGCCAGTTGTGGATCTCAGTTTTACAGCAAGAAAAGTAAAACATATATATTACACCTGGTAATCATTTAATGAGGAAAGATGTGCTTAGTTAGAGACCAAGCACCTCTTCGTCTAACCTCAGTAATGTAAGCATCACATCTAATGCTTGCTAAAATTTTGTAAAGTACCTATAGTATTCTCAGATGAAAAATAAAACTTTTTATGTAATAAAACACTATCATCATAAAATATGGTGTTAAAAGTTTAAAAAAAAGAGAACAGTTGTGCTACAACTTAGTTTTAGTAAGTATTTTACTTTTATTGAGCCACGTATTGCAATACTGACAAGGATGCAAGCTTACTGATGGCTTTTAATATATTATGGTATGTTTGAAATATTAATAACATTTCTAACAAAACAAAGAAGTAAAACAGTTTGAAACACTTTTTCACCTGAAGTGTGCTTGCCTTCAGTCTAGGTCAACAGAGTTGTAATGCAAATATAAAGCTCCTGTATCAAGAATCTGGCTTCTTGATTTTTTCCTGATAACTCTCTCACATTCACCTAGCTATTTTTGGCTTGTGGATATAGGTACATTACTCATATAATTTATACGGAAGAAACACATAACAAAAGCTGATTACCACCCATGAAAGCAACACAAAAATTTTAAAGGTAATTTCCAGGAAGAGAAAGATATACACATGATGCCAGGAGACAGCAGTCCTCAAACCAATTCCTCATTCCTCCCTCATTCCACACTGTAATTCTTATATAATTCACTGAGGGTATATTCGCTACAGCTGTTCTAGACACAAATTATGATATATTGTAAGTGAATATATGGACTATCAGATACTTTCTATGAGACAAATACTTCCTGAACACATCTGTATGGACAGTATTTTTTGTGCAAGTTGATGGAATAAAACATCTGTTTTAAAATTTGTTCTGCATCTTTACTGTAGTGTTTATAGCAGCTGTTATTTTTCACTGTCAAGATGCAGATAATTTATCATCTAGGTTCTCAAAATTGAACCACATGAATGTTGGCATTTCTCCAACTGCAAGTTTCATTTAAAACATTTTTTCACTGTCAGAACCTGTTCAACAAGTAATATTCATTCCACTCTTGCATACAAGGGGCTGAGAACTCAGCTATGTTACACTGATGCCATTTTTTGTGAGCTGCATATATTTGAAATATATATTTACATAGAAGAAGAAAAAAGCAAGAGGCAATTTAAGGTCTTGCTTTGGGAATTTTTGAGGTTCTTAATTTTATGTCTTCCTTTCTGCTTGTTTTTCCTAGCTTTTGAGTTTTTTGTTGTGGGTTTTTGTTTGTTTGTTTTTAAAATCCATAGTCTAAAAGTCCCAGGTTGAAAAGAATGAACATATCCAAGACCATGCAGTATTTTCTTTACGCATCATATGCAAGAAAATACAATATATAAAGTAAGGATCTTGCTTGTGAGATCAACATGCTGGCTCATTTCCATCTCTTCTCCACCCCAGCTAGTTCAAGCAAAGCTTTGCAGAAACCAGACCTTTCTTACATGCTGCATCATCTTAGGATAGTTGGAACTTTTCAGCTTTCTGTGCCAATACTTTGCAGTCCAATAGTTTGCCTTGCCTTTACACTTAGGACTATCAATTCATTGACTGAAATCAGAAGTTTAAGTTTCTATGTTTGGTCTTTATCCTGACAGTTGATACGCAGCCATCTTCACGACAAGAGTATCTTGTCAACACTGTTTCTTAGAAACATATGTATAGAGTCCACAGAGTCCATGAGAGGGTGGTTTCATCAATATGTTGTGAGATATGCAGTGTATTAGCCATAAACCTTTTGAGGAAAGTCTATTTAGATTTGCAAGCAACAATTACTTTCAAAGACCTTTATGCATTAGGTTGCTGCTTCATATATATGTATTTTTTCTAAAAACACTGTTCTACCAAAATCCAGATCCTCACTGTTTTAATAAAAAATGAAGAAACAATACTTACAACCTTTAACAAGAAAACAGTTTCATCATGACATCTGCTTGAATTCCCACATAAGCAATACTGTGTTTAAAAGGGCAAAGGTAAGTCTGGCATGTTAATATATATCCAGGTGGACACTGTCAGTAGCTTCCTCTGGCTGCTATTCAGGCTAGTAGATGACTGATGTGAAATGAGCTCTTCTACAGAAGGTGGTGGAGGAAAGAAAGAAAAACGAGAAAAATCCTCACTGCACTGCACATTCTGCAAGAATAATTTCCCCTCTACTTATTGTGTGCCATTCTTATTAATTAAAATTAATAAATAAGAGCAAATTGTCTCACTTGGGTTTCCAAGACTTCATTCTGAATTCACATTATATGAATTCCAGACTTTTTTTTTTTTTTTTAAGTGGTAAAGGTCTATCCTTGTGCTGTCTTCAGTATCTACTTCCTTCTCTCCTGTTTCTTCCCTTTCCGTGGCTCCTTTTCTCTCCATTAGTCCTCCTCCAGAGGTTTTAACTCCTTTTCTAAACCTTTTCCACCATTCTACATCTCTTCTTTCCTCCCTTGTTCTATTGCCAAACTATCCTTTCCTTGCACTTGCATAATAAAAATAAGATCAAGTTTGACACAAACTCAACAGTCACAAAATCAAAGCCTAGTAACCAGGTAAGACAAAACACAGGCAACAGAAGAAGAAAAAAAAAACCACAAACCCCACACTACACCATATGGTGTGGAAGGCAAACCTTCCAGTTTAAAAACAAACAAACAAACAAAAACCAACAGAGAGAGAGAAATCCCTTTATTCTGTTGTCAAGAGCAAGAACTTCTATAAAAAGCTTACTGTGATAAGGCACAAAAAACCACCAAACAAAATCAAAACACTACACACACCTTCAGGAGAAGTTGTGCTAGTGCAAAATGCTTATAGCAATGAATGACATGTTTTTTGCCTACACTTCCTATCTTTCATTATCAAGTTCATTATCTTCCTCCTATCACCATGATAAAAGTAGAATGGAGAAACCTGATACAACTTTTAAATTCCCTGCCAGCTCCAATAACAGCAACAGACAAGAAATTGGCCATTTCTCCTCTTCCCCCTTTTTTTTTTTAATTTTAAGAATTTAAGGACAATAATAGCAGAATGCCTGATCTTGCTGGCACCAGCTTAAACTATTCTCTTTTTACTAGGAAGGTTTTCTCCGTATTCCAAAGTTAAAAAAACACACACACCTCTCTCCTCATGAGGTTAAACATACTGTGGGAGAATCTACGCACTGGAACCAGCGTGTATGCATCCCTTATGTAAAAGCATCATCCCATCTCAATGAAAGATGTAGCAACCAATATAGCTGTAAGTGGCAGCATGGTTCACAATTCTGCACTTAAGATAAACGTGGAAACTTTATCGACACAGAGCCCCAACTTATATTTATGCACTTCCTCTGACTTTTAAATATACTGTTGAATGACCTAGACAAGTTGTCCTGTCACAATTCGTAACCATATTGCAAGTCCATTCCCAAGCAAATCAAATATTCAGTATTGACTTATTTTATAAAAAATCTTGGGAATCTGATAAAAGGCATACTATACAAGGCACAACTCTTAATACTGCAACAGGTAATCTCTAAAAGGCTGTGTAGTTGAAGCAAAGCCATTTCCCAGGTCACTGAGAAATATGTACTTGATATATGAACTTGTAGTAGTAACTTATCCAAAACCACAGAAAAATATTAATTTAGGGATTTCAACTTAGAACCATCCAATTGATAACCTAAGGTCTTTTCAGTCAAATATCTTGAGGCACCTGCAAATGCTGTACAACACTCTTGAGTGGGTGCACTGGACTAAGAGATACATAATAGCAACTGCAGTTAGCCTGTGGAAGGGTCCTGAAACAAGCACCAAGCATACAGCAATTAATACTACCTATCAGTGTAGTCCAGTCTTTTATTTTAAATTGTAATTTTAACAGAAAGACATTACCAACAAATTGTTAGGTTTCACCAAGCATATACGGAATGACTCAAAACTCTAGAGTTCATCAATACTTGGTGCATCCAGCTTCTTTCCACCAAAACCAACGGGAAAGTTCCCAAACTGAAGGAAACGACACTGTGCAAACATTTTCAAAAGTAAAAATGCAACAGCCTAGTTAATTGCATAGGCCTCAGCCTACCTAATGCTCAATAAAATAACACAACAGCTGATACAGTACATTTTTAAACAAACAAAATATATTTAAAGCAAGATAATTAACACCAATCAGTATGCATTTACTAAAAACATATTTCCTCCAGAAAATCTGCTAGGTTTCTGATATCACAAGTTTGCTTCATAACATTAACAGCATTGAAGCAATGCTCTAATACAGGCAGCACTGAGTTTTAAGTGCAATTAAAAAAAATTAACAAGACACATTAAATGCATTGAAAAACAGTTAAAAGATGGAGCCAGCCTCAAAATATAACTAAATTAGGATATTTGAGTGAATGTATTTCTAATAGGGTTCCTTGACAATGAGTTGTTGGCTTTGGAGAGTTTAGCAATGACCTAGACAGAAAGAAGAAAAAAATTCAATAAATATCGCTGATGACATGAAAACAAGCCATCATCAGCAAACAACATGCATTCCAATACTGTCAAAATAAAATTATACATCTAGTGACAAAAAAAGTCTTAATTACAAGACAGAGGATTTACCTGGAAAAGCACTGACTCATACAAATTCAGGATAAGGAAAATCTACTGATTATTTTGTCCAAGTAATTCTTCCAACTAATAATCAGTTTCCTCAACTATATTTTAAAATTGTCTTCTGTAAACACATAATTAACTACTATTTTTACCCCCTCAAAAATGGGGCATCCACACACCATGAGAAAGCCCAAGAAGTATCACCGGAGATATGCAAAAACATGCTAACCACAGAGAGAGCATACTGGAAGGAGACAGCTCCCATAGCACTCCCTTTCATCACCTTCTTATCCAAAAAAGGATAGTTAAGTGCTACTCTCCATTTTGACACTTCTGGCACTCATTTCGGTAGTACTATGCCATATGTTACTGGATCAAAAAGTATACCAGATATCAGGAGAAAACGGCATAACAAGCACCAGGTTGTTGTGCCACTGACAGCTTAAGCAAAGCGAGTAGGAAGTAACAAGAACATGGGGATGAAGATACCTATCTGGAGAACCCAGGCAGCAACAGGGAACATGAGGTCTCGGTGTTGTGCGTTAGACTAACAAGTTTAACTTAAAAGGCAAAATTATCAACCTACTGTTCAAAAAATAATGATGGAGACCTAAAAAGCTAATGGTCTTTTAACTTTTAAGCAGGGAATATTGAGTTGGAGGAAATGGGATGCATTACCCCTATACTTGATCCCCACTGCAAACACAACTGAAACTGTACACAGTTCTGGTGTCCACATGTGAAGAAAAACATTGAAATACTAAATAATAACCAGAACTATCATAAATTATTAAAATTACTGAGAGATTTGACTTGCAGCAATAAAACTCCATTGGTCTAGATACTCCAAATACAAACAAAAGATAACCTAGCCTGCCCAAAAAGACTGCACACAGAAATTAAATTTGATAAGAGGTATCTTCAGTCTCATACATAACCAGCATAATGAGATTCAGTAAAAAGTCAAAGGTTGACATGTATTAAGAACAACAGGCAACTTTTTAAGCAGTAAATAAAGCCAGGCAAATTGTTCCCATAGCTATAGTGAAGAATCCTCTATCACTGGAAGAACAATTCTCAGATATCCAAAGAGAAACACAAAAGTCTAGGTGGAACAGAAACCACAACAAATTCAATGGCTTGTGCTACAGAACTGGGCAGTTAAGGACCTACATTCTTCAATGTTAAATTACCTACTAATTAAATGCTGTCTTGAAAAAGAGAAGTACAGTAGCACTTAGCATTTACTGAAACATTTTTACATGCAACAGTTCAATACTAAGCAAACTTTGTCTCCCTGGATTAGGTTCCAAAAAGTAATCAAACATCTCGGTAAGATATCCACAAAAGTCTACGAGATGTAAAGCATAACGCCAACATACTTGAAAATAAAGTTGTGTATTAGGATCAAAGAACAAACTCAGCATTTTTAGTTGAATCAAATTCAATACTTTTTGTTTCATCATTCATTATAATACAGATTTAACAAATATAATTTTACATTAAAAAATAATAGTTATAGCAATTTTTAGCATCCTTTTCACTTAGAAGGTTAAGTCTTTTAAATACATCGTAAAGGACAAAGTAAGAATTTTAGGATTACTTTGTCAAGGAGAAGCTAAAGCCCAATTAAATTCTTATTGTTAAACAATTGCTTTTAAATATAAAATAACTGGGGAAGTCTTTCCAATACTTTTCTTATATACTCACAAAAAGACTCCAGGCACATTACTTAGTTTAACAACTTACTGTCACTTCTCCTACACGAACAAAATCCATATTCATAAACTGGTAGGTTTTTTAAAAGGAGCCAGCAAGGGCATGTGTGCTCCCTCTAACCACATTTATCATTGCATTGAAATCACCGTTCAAAAAGCTAGCAGCAAGATGAGCTAGTAATAACAAAACTCAGATAAGGGTAAGTAAGTGCTTCAGTCTTAGTGCCAACTGCCACTTCTTTTCACTGTCTGAAAGCTAAGTGTGACATCTGGGTGAAAGGAAGATCACGCTCTGTTTTGCCTGTCACTTCATTCCCTCTGGTACAAGACTGCTGCTCAGCTCTGAAACGCACTTGCAAATCCCAGATACGCTGCCTTGAGTGAAAATGCCCAAGTGTCATTTGTTTTAAATAGATTTTTTTCTACATTATCATCATGCATCTTATGCACTAGATTATTACACATTATATGAATTTATCCTCTGCATAGGCATAAGCAGCCCTGACACCATGTAGCACAAGCAGCTGCAGAACAAAGAACTTGGGTTACCTGCCAGGGGACAAAAGAAATGTCCATGGCAGTTCCCCAACCAGAAACAACATCTCCAAAGCACAAACCAATTCCTCAACCACAAGACCATCCTTTTCATTTCAGCCTGAGGTTCAAAGTTCTCTTCTTCAAAATGTTCCTTGTAAGCATCAATGAAGGGCAGAGAATGATGGATTTCTCAGCCTCCCTCTTACTTGTTGAAATTCTTTCTCTGACTTCATTTGAACAGCCTTCTCCATTCTCCCCACTGAGCTAGTTTAGAGACAACAGCAAAAGCTATTCAAACTAAATCAACCAGCTCATGATTAAAACAGTTAGGTTTAATCAACCACTAACTAAACAAAGTACATCTTAACTGAAAGTCCTAATTTTCCTACAAAGAAATTAGGGATATACAGTTAAAAAGATTACTTTTTTCTTTCTTTCTTTCTTTCAAGTGAGCATTAATGGTAAGTACTTAGAAGGAAAAAGTTTCAACAGCAAAAAGTGAAGGAAGGAGAAGAGGAAAAAAAAGAAAGCTTCCATTTGAATGTGATTACTTTTGCTACATAGGTTTCAGGATTAAGAAAAAAAGATTAGTGTCTTAATCCAGAACAGAATTTACTAATAACTGATTTTTTGACATTTTAAATTCCAAGTTTATTTCAAACTAATGACATTTCAATAACATAAGATATATGACTCCTGAGTGTTCAGCATGGAAAATATCCTGTCTGTTGAACAGAACTAAAACACATTGCTTTTAAGTAGTTTTCTTCTTTTCCACATTGCTTCCTACTACAAACAGAATCTAAATGTGAAGGGACAACACAGTTCCTAGTAAAATCTTTCATAGAATGTTAGCCCAATATTATCAACATGTCTTGAAAATTTAAAGTGTATCCACAATTCCTAGCAAATTATAACCAAGGTTCCAGAATTTAAGGAACAGGCTTCCAATGACAGAAGAAAGAGAGAAAGTTGCATCTCTGGCTCCTTAAAATTGTCTCCTGTGTCCCAAACTCCGCAAATAAATCCTGGAAGGTATTACAACACTACACAAAGCCCTGTATAGATATGCCAGAAACACACTAAGACTAAAAAATATGCAGTGAAGGGGTTGGTGTTAATCTGATTCTAGAAAGAACACAAAAAATTCCCATTTCAGCAAACTCCACAAACACTACATAAGCACATGGTTATCTTCTTCTCGGACACTGTCTACCATTAGAATCCTGACAGTATGGTTTATTCTAGAAAACCAGTTTATTTCTCTAGGATAGACTTCCCTGCCAGCAGCTATATTGGTATAACTATACAACTATAGTCATGTAGTTTGTTCAGTAACCATCTACTCATTTTTTTCCCTGGAAAAAGGCTTGACTGGTACCATTGAAGTATTAGCAACTACTAGGGGTATTAACTATCTCAAAGCTAGTCAGAGCAGCATAACCTCTGGGGGCCAAAGTCAGCCCCTAAAGTAGCACTAAAGTCTGCTGGTTCTTCTAGCTGTATCCTAGCTGCTGTTTGGGACACCGGAAATAAGGAAGGGTCTTTCTGTGGTGGCAGCAGTCAGATTGCAACTGTTCTCTGCAACTACACAAGCAAAGATACTACACCACAGCATTGTGAAGCCCAGTAAAGAGACTGAGCACAAAAAATCCCCAAATTGCCCTAAAGTACACTTTTTGTGGACATACAAGGAATGCAGCTAATCCCCAAAAGAAGTCTGGTGGTGTCCAAGCACAAGAAGTACATTGGGCACAATTCACGCAGACTGGTAACATGATACATTAATCAACTGACAGAGGAAACAGGAATAGGCCAAAGTAACACTTGAGAAAACACCTGGGCAGCACACAATTTACACACAGCAGTTCAGCTCAGGAAGGCAACATCATCCATCAGCTGGTGCTCCATTTGTTGTTGTTACAAATCCAAATTTAAGCCCGAGCCCAAATGCAGATGATCCAGGGGCTTATACATGCTTGCAGGACAGGCCCCTACAAGTACTAAAAACATTTTCAAGGAAAAAGTGGGTAGGGGGAGGCAGACCACATGTGAATTTCACACTACTCTGGGCAAATGGCGTTTTAAGACTTTTTACAACATTTTACCAATCTAGTCAAGAACAGGGTAATAATGCCACAAGCAATAAGTTTTTCATTAATATCAAATTAATTCAGGCAAAATAGGTTTTGCATGACATGAGAGGATTCTACAGAGACATATTTGTCCATCAAACCCACACAACTCCATTTAAAATACAAGCTACTACTCTCCCATACACATAGAACAAGTAAATCCCAACCGAAACACTTTGTAACAGTACTTCAATTCTGAGAACATAATTATTTGTAATTTCATAGTAAAGACAGTCAGATGCCCCGATGTCTCAGACCAGATACAAGTGTTCTTATGTCAAAGCATCTGTGTTTTAGATGGAAGTTCCGCTCTCTGCATTCATACCTGTGTAAATCTACAGAATGTTACAGACTTTAGCAGAGACGCTGTAGATGCTCAGGCCCCTTGACACATTTATCGCACAAACTGCCTCAAAACAATGAAACAAAAAAAAAAACAACCACAAAAACATAGCAATTCCTTCTGCTTGTTATAAAGGTGAAAAACCTCATTTATTTCCAGATCAGGTTGTTCCTGACCTGCTAGAACTGAAAAAATAGATTTCTTTAGCAATAAACAACAAACCTTCAAAATTCTTTAAATAAGAAGTAACGTAGCTCTCCAGATTGACTGAATTTGAGGCCTTCAATTACTTCAGTGAGTGCTTATAAATGCAGTGTTATGCTTCAATATTCATACTCAGTTGCCTCATCCAAAATAAGACTATCTTGCATACACCTGTTAAAGGACCATTGATAAAAAAGCTACACTAATTTATTATAATTCAAATGACAATAATTTCTTTAGACTTGTAGAGGCTACTCCGCACAGTACATGTTGGATAACCTAAGAAAGCCTTTCAACTTCAATACCACATGGCATAATGTAACATTAAATACATTTAAATTATTTAGGCTAATGGATCAGGAGCTTTAAAGAGCATTCCAAATCCATGATCACTGAACTCTGTCAGTTTTTATTTTTCCATTTTATTTATATTAACACCATCTGGTTGTATCAATCATGCAGTTAAGCAATCTTGTGGTTTTTCCAGATGAAGTAAATCAAAACTAATTTTTATGATCATTCAGTAACACATACACTCTTGATTGATTTGTAGGTGCCAGCTATGAAGTCACTTACCAAATCTTATAGACTGAGCTCCAATTCACAGAAAACACACTCCATAACAAATACTCAGAAGGCCAAACAGACAACCATGCTGGAACTCACAGATCACTATTCATTTACTGGACATTATATAGTTTCAACTGTTCTGTTTAGAACATGTATCAGATTCCCCATCCCAAACAACAGATACATAAATCGACTGAACAGAGTAAGTCAACAAACTGAAAAAGTTACTTAGCCTAAAAGCTCTGTGTCATCATAAACCACTTGCACAAACAGCCAGATTTACAGAAAATAAAATTGGCAATTGACAAAGCATGATAAAGCAGCATTAAAAAAAAAAGACTGCTAAAAATAAACAGACATTAATTTCCAAGTGCTATGGTAGAATTAAGTAACATTTATCTTTTTTCCATGATGTTTGCAGATAAAAGTCTCTTGGACATACACAGATTATACATGCTATTTCAAGCTATGAGCCTTATCAGAGATTTAATCTGTGCCCAAATACAACAAACAGGTAGTCCTAGACCCAAAGATTTATAAGCAAAGACCTCTACTTTGTAATTTCATCAGATTACATGGAAGTGACCCTTAAAATCACTCACATGGTTAGTTAGTTACCATTTCTACAAAAAGAGATGGAAGTGTCAGGGGAAAAAAGGAGGAGGGTGGACTTTTAATTTTTACTCATGGATTTTAGTCCTGTATTTTAGGTATCAAAATGTGTGTGGTTGGTTTTTAAACAAAACTACAGGAGGACTGCATAAATCAACCAACAGATACAAGTCTAATGTGAAACTAGCACAGTTGCAGTAGCCAAATTGCAGTAACCAAATGACAGTCAAGAGACACTATGTCTCCACTGAAGCAGCTTAGTTTTATGGGGATGTCTATCCAAATCATACTGGGCATATTCATTATCACTCATAGCTGGTACACCTATGCATGCCCTCCAGTGTATGGAATTAGACCAGTTCCTAAAACTTTTCAGGAAGTACTGCTACAGTACTCCTACGACTGATTTAGCCTCACACGAGTCAGCATCATAGCATCATTGGCATTTGTGCAATTTAACTCTGTCATTTATAAGTGTGTTAAAATTACTTTCAGAACATCAAGGTCCCAGCCATTCCCATGTTCTTACTGCCTGGGATCACTTAATATGAGCAACAGCAGGGTTTGGTACATTTGGGGTTTTCTTGGTTTTTTTAAAGGTTTGTGAAGAGGTTTTTAACTAGTCCTGTAAGTGTTCTCTCTAAAGCATTTGCTTCTCTTCAAAACCTTCACTGTGACGCCTTACATTAAAAAGTCAAGTTTTAGAGACTCATTCTCATCCATCCACTAAGAGAACAGAGTAATAATAAGAAGTAAAATGCTAATAAGAAATCTCCTCTCTTGATTTCAGCAGATCCCACCACAGCATTATTAATTCCACAGGCTGGCTTCAACTCTGTAAAAAATTTTGTACTGAGACACTAGATTCAAAACCAGACCCTCCCCGGGACTTCCACAGATGCACATCAGCCTGTCCGCACCCAACAAATTGCAGGACCAGGGCCTGGCACCCTATCAACATAAATTAGGACTTGTCAAACAGGAAGGACATAGCAACAGAAGAGATGTTATTAAACACATAGGTAACTGTTTCCACTGTCCCACCCCGTAGCAAAAAAAAAAAAAAAAGTAATAATCACAAGCGTGGCATTTTTCCTGTTTATTTTGGGAGACTCTCAGCCAGTTTCCCATTCTTTAGTTATCCAAGATAACTTCACAGAAGAAGGAAACTAACGTGATAGAAAAGGAGCTTAAAAACGGAACACTGCCGGGAGAACACCATGTGCAGCGTTACTCCTCCCCTGCCCCCGCCCGCACCTGCGGCGGCAGCGCTGGGGCTCACCGCTCCGGCCGCGTTACCCTGTGCGCCCCAACACCGGGCCGCCCCCTCCCGCCCCGTCCTTATGCCCAACTGCTCCTTCGGTTGGGAAAACAAACAAGTAAAACAAAATGAAGGAAAGCGGGCGCGGAGGGGAATGGAGCCTGGCCTCGGGCAGGGCTGGCGGCACAGCCCGGCCTACCTGCCCGCGGCGGCCGGGGAGGGGTCGGGTCGGGGCGGCGTCGCGAGCTGCCCGGACACCATCTTGAGGGCGGCTGGGCGTGAGGAGCGGCGCCCGCTGACAGAGGACGCGGCCCCACAGCCCCGCCGGGGGCCGGCCCGGCGGTTTACCTGCTCTGCCAGCCCTGCAGGAGGTTGGTGTATTTGCTGAGCGTCCCTTCCAGCACCGGCTCCCGCCGCCTGCTGCTGCTGCCGCCGCCGCCGCCGCCACCGGGCGCCTGCGCGCCCCCCGGGCTGGCCGCCGCCGAGCCGGGGCTGCTGCTGCCGCCGGCCCCTCCGCCTCCATCCAGCCTCCCCGCGGCCGCCGCCCGGCCCGGCAGCCCGCGGCTGGCGGAGGAGGACGAGGGAGACGAGCCCGCTGACGTGGGGCGGCTGCTGCTGCGGCTGCTGCTGTTGCTGCCGCCGCCCTCGCTCACCGCTGCCGCTTTCTCCATGGAGCCCCGCGGCGGAGGCTGCGAGCCCCCTCCGGCCGCGGCTGCCACCCGTGCCCGGCAAAGCCCTGACTCACAGGCGGCGCGGAGAGGGGCGGCGCCCGAGGGAGAAGGGGCCGGGCCGCGCCGGGAGAGGGAACCGCTGCGCCGCCTCCTCACGAGTTGCCGAGGGGAGTTGGGCGGCGGTTGGTGACCCGCGGGAGCCCGCCGCCCCCTCGGCCGCCCCGCCTGCCCGAGCCAGGGGCAGGGCGCTGCCCTGGCAGCGGGACCCGGCCGGCTGCCACGGGCCGCGGGAGCCGCGCAGGCCCCTTCGCGTGGGCGGGTGCCACGCATATAGACACGGAGACACCCAGCGAAGTGGGAAAGGCATGACATACACACAGAGTGCATGGTGCTGCGAGGCGGCACACGGGAGTGCCCACGCGCCCTGAGCAATGACATGCACTGATACACCTTGTGACACAGAGGTCACCCTTAAAGGAAAGAGTGCCCAGCGCACAGGGCGTGGGGCGGGCTTGCAGACCCATACATACACAGGCTGACGACACTGGGAGCCGGTGCCCTGCATAGACATTGCGAGGCCCTTGTGCATGTGGCAGGGAGAGAGGAGGCCTCACCATGCAGCACTGGGCAAACACCATCTCCATCCCTGACAGGCCTCACACGTGCACCACATGGCACACACACGTATGGGGAGCAAGGAAAGCAGTGCCTGTATGCAGGTGTACACATAGAAACACCACCAGAGGAGGATGCCCAGGCTACAAAGCATATGACTGACACTCAGAAAAGCTGTGTCCACCAGAGCACAAAGCGTAGCATCAGAGAGGGGATTTCTTGGTACAGGCTGATGCACATCACTGCCTGTTACCACACAGCGTGACACCAAGGAGATGACTGTCCATGGCATAGTATACCAGCAGCACAGAGCAGTGCCTGCACACAGTGAAAAATCAAGATATAGGTGTGTGCCCAGCAGTCAGGAACACAATAGTCTGTCCAACGCACACAATATACTGCTGCACATAATGAATATCAACATACCACATCAGTCATATCATTCATCCAGACTTTGCAAAAAATACTATTGTGGGCTAAGGTACATCTTCTGAAAACAGAAGATGTAACCTCTAGATCATGTAAAAAGCTAAGCAGGTCCTTGGATAGTCAGCTCAGTAGAAAGCTATGTGATTACATTCCCTCAAAGCAATTCTACAGCTATCCTTGCTGCATTAGCCAAGTGCCTCAGTTTTGTTACAATATGTATCTTCACGGCATACCAGAGATGTAGTTATTCTTATTGTCATTTTATAACTGGAGACCTGAAATATACAGGAGCTCAGACAGTCTATGACAAAGTATGAACAGAACTTAGCTGCTACGCTTTAACCCTGTGGAAAGTTTTGCACTCCTGTGTACTAGAGATTTTTGGAGTGTACCAAATACCATGTTCCCTCCATGTTCTGTACCTCAGTAGATACTCAAACTATCCGAATCCATGTACAGTTAGAGGCCTTCGTTCCCCATATAAATGAGCATAGAGAGGAGGGCTCCTAACTTAGATTCTCCCAGTTTATCTCTGGAAAATCGTACCATATGTGTTGTGGTTGTGTAGTGGAAATGTTGGGCAACCTGATCCTGAATTTTGGGTAGTTAAACTTCACACATTGTAGCGAAATACTGAGGCACTGCAGTCTGGAAACTTGAATTTTAATTTAGTATTTCATTGGCACGTCTCTTGCAGTACAAAGATTATGAACTTAGTTATTTTTTACAACAAAATATTTTTGAGTAAGTAATTTTTCAATCCAGAGCTATTACTTCAGATGTTCATGTAAAATTCCCCAATCATTGTTTACCATGGAAAGAAACTCCATGACCACAATCTCAAAATCCTCATTCTTAGGCTCAACACCACTACTTCTGATGACCATAGTTTTCAGAAGACATTGGCATGAACAAGGCATGCTCCTGCAGGAAGCTCAGACCCTGCTCGCTGGAGATAAGCGTGAAACACCTGCATTTCTCCTCATAATCATTTACAACAACAGCCCAAAACAGTGGAACAAAATGCTTTAAAGAAATGTGTCGTCATATCAGCCACTGCAACACATTACCTATATACATTCTACATTATAAAGAATGAATGTAATTTTTTCTGCCTTCCACAGAATTTTTTGGAAGAGAATTGTCTCAGGAAAAGAAACTTTCTTACACAGGTATAGAAAAGCCTCTCCATACTTTTCTGTACAATAAAACTCCAGTAACAATGCTGTGCTCATCAGGGAGTTTCTGAAATGGAAGGGACAACAGGCTGCAAGTATATTATGTCCCCGGGAGAATTTTGCAAAATCCCAAAACATTCTTCACTGCTGCTAGAAGGATTACTGTGACGTGATAACATAGAAAGTCCTCTTACAGCTTATAAACTAGTTAACAGATGGGAAACAAAACCCAGGAATAAATGGCCACTTTTGAAATAGAGGGAAACCACTACTCTGAGTTGGGATCTATGTTACTCAGTATCTTCTCAAATCAGAATCCCTTCACTTGCTCATAGTTAAAGCTAGAATCAAGTGCAAAAAATAGCAGAAGGATCTCACAGTAGTGAGAAATCACTGATAAAATTGCAACTGAAATTTAATGTTGCTAAAAAACCAAAGTAAAGCACCTGGGGAGAAAATAGCTTTTACTATGCATGCATAATGATGATCTATAAATTAGCTATAGCCTCTCAGGAAAGAGATCTTAAAGTCATTTTAAATAGTCCTCTGAAAACCCCATCTCAGTGTTCAAGGGTAATCAAGTGAACAGCTGTGATGAGCTCATTAGGAAAACAAAAATATAGCATGCTGCTATATAAATCTATAGTAGAGCCAGGGTCTGTATACTCTGCATTTATAATATTCCTTCAAAAAGGACAGAGTAAAAAGAGAAAAGGTATAAACCCTAGCTTTTTTATGAGAGCGCTAATTGAACAGGGGTTTTTTGGAGACAACCAGTGTTTGAAACAGTATTCAGGTTAATACGAATGATTCTTCACTGTTTCTCATGAAAGAAGAACTACGGGGCAGTTGGTTTAAAACAAGCAGAAGAAAATACTTCTTCACATTTGTACTTGTAAAACTCATTGTTACAAAATGGTTTTGGATGCCAAACATCAAGAAAGATTTAAAAAGCAATTGTTTTTGAAGAACCTTTAAACAAGGTTGACCAAAGTGTTTTGGATGTATTTGAAGTTCAGAAAGGCCCTAAACATCTGATTGCTTGAAGACTGTTTACTTTGTTGATAAAACAATCCCTGCCCTGTTCTTGAGTCTTTCTCTAAGCACCTACTAGTGGAAGGAATAAAGTACTGGACTAGACAGACCTTTGATATAACCTATAGTGCAGCTTTTCATATACTAAGGATTCCTTCCCCTTGGTTAACCAAAGGTCCTTTTGAGTCAAACACTGGCACTCTACGCAGCTTTTAAATTGTATTTAAGCAAAAGAATATATAATTCTTCTCATCTCTTTTCCCTTCCCAGTATGTACGTACTGTTGCAATCTAACAGAGCTGGACAAGCTTTCATAGCAATCTTGATATCACTGAGCCCCTAACCTCTTTTATTTTCAGTTATGAATGTTCTTCAAAATGACTGAACCTGTAGTGGTTTTTTTTTACTAGCTAATGGTCTGTCCCAGTAGAGCTAGACTTCAGGGTATTACATACTGACTTAGTCTGATGCAATACTGCATGATGTATGGTTTGTTGCAAGTATTCTTAATTAGTTATTTATTAACAGCAACCTGCCTAATGAAGGTTCTCACTGTTTCCAAGGTAACACAGCTGCTATGTTACAGTCCTCCTTTAGAATGTTATGTTCACTCTGACCAAACCAAAATTTTGCCTCTTTAGTTACGTACCCAAAAGAATCAAAATAACTCATTATTTATCCCACCTTTTAGAAAGCAAAACATCTGGTAGGGAAATTCAATACTGTTTACCCTTATCAGGAAACAGAGCCATTTCTCCATCCTTTGCTAAGCTACACAGTTTTAACTTCTAGAACAAGGTCAGCTCGTAATCTATTTGCCAATTTCTGTTTCCTGGTTATTTTAGTTTGGGTTTCTATACCTTTTTAATGCTCCCCTAGCAAAGAGTTTTCTAGAATTACTTTCCAATTTCTTTTTCCACCTCCTCCCCCCGCCCCCTAGATTTCCACACAACTTCTTACTGTCATAATCATACGAAGGAATTTAACTATATGGTCTACAGAAACTACTTCTGCCCAGCCTACATTCAAGCACTGAACCTGTCCCGTGGAAATGCCCAAAGGCTTGCTCAGTTTTATCGTCTCCTCCTTCTTGCCCGACAGAGTCCTGAGACACTGCTTCATTTCACATAAGCTTTGGAGACTAAAGCCATCTGTCACTAAACTGCAGGCAATACTTAGGGCAAAAACATACCACTGTGCACCTCTACCACCACTGTCTATAGACATCAGCACTGGAATGACAGACACAATCCCTGAAGTTGTTCATGTCACAGTCACACCTGCATCAAGCCTGCTCTTGCTTCCCCAGTTGTCTACAGCACCTGCCAGAGAGTGAATGCAGCAGGTGGAACAGTGCACATCAACAGCATGTCCTCTTCTCCTTCCTCAGATCCAGTTCCATAGATTACTGGACTTGAAGGTCTAAAAGAAGCTGCGACCACTCTTATCTGGACTTTTTCATAACACAGTACAAGAATTGTCATAGTATGTTCTATCTTATATAATGGTTTCATTTAGATTTAACTTAGATTTAATAATGTCATCCATGAGTAAAACACTTCTGACCTGAGGATTTCAAGAACATAGAGAAGCTACCATTAACTTTGCAGTCTGCCAACTTTAGCATCAGCTTTGCTGAATCAGTATGCATCTTATCCTCCCTCCCTGGTGCCTGTAAGCCTGCAACGTATACTAAATGTGCCTCTCTGCCATGCTTCATCCTGTTGTCAGCAGCTTCTCATCCAGGTTTCTCATCCACCAGCATAACCATCCTCCTAAACCTCACTTAACTTAAAGCTGGTGACAGGGAAACAGTCAAGAGAGACATGGCATATGGCAAAAGTATCCAAACTACCTTTGCTGCCAGAAACAATCAAGCCCAGGAAGCAGAGACTTGCATGCAAGGTAATTTACTCTACCACAAGGCATTGCAAATTCATTTGGACTGAGGTTTGTGCTGCCAAGCTAGACTCTCATAGCTTGTTTACTCAGCTACAATGCACTGCTCTGTGATTTGCAGGTTAGACTAGCTGAAACAAAACTTGAATCAAAATGTCTGAGCCTCTGGAATACAAACTATGGGATGGTTAGCTGGAGAGAAATACTGGTTTATATTATGCATATATTTGCATTGGATGTCATTAAATGTGCATGAGAAAGTGATGTGTACAACAACCATGACAAAAAGTATTTTCTGTACAGCTAGAATCAACCCTTTGAACTGCAACTGGAAACAAATAGGAAGCCAGTGCGTAAAGAAACTAAGCGAGCATAAATATCACTAACACTATATACTGTGTATTTTAGCTAGTGGGAACAGCCTTATTCTGTGCCAGCTAATGTTTGAACAGTTGTTACAGGTAGTCACAAATAGTTCTTAAAAATAGACTCATTCATACACTGAGGCCAGAAGAAAACCCTGAGATTATTTAGCATAACCTGCTGAATAATGAAAACTTGTTTTGGTTTGATGTGGAATTACAGATAAATGTCAATATACCAAATCTTAACAGTGTGCAAGCATTTTTACTCAATGTTTTTCTAGCTTTATAACTGAACATTTAGAGATTTGAAAAGTACACTAACCCACTAAGGGTCAAATTCAGATTCAAGCCCAGGCTGAGTTTACTCAGTGCCGCTTTCTTATATCGTATCTCAAACCAGTGCTCAAACTCTCTTTTATCCCCCTTTTTTGGAGAGCTGAGTGGTTCCAATGGAATCTGTCAGATTTTAACATTTATTATTCATAAGGCATGAGGTTCTATATCACTGTAAAAACACCCAGTTTAGTGTCCATCCACTTTCTGAATGAAACATCCATGTACCTGTAATCTTATGGCTAATTTGCAAAACCATATTTACATCTATTGCTATAGAGCATTTATACTGCAGAGTGTATATTTATTGATAATATAATGCTATCTTATGCCACTTGGGCTCTGATCTCATACTCCACCAACAGCAATTTGTATAGCTGGTGGATAATAGCATGCAGTATCTTATAGCTTAAGAACCAGTCCCATTCAAATTGGACCAGTCTCTAATCCCCTTATTCATCCACAGCAGAGGTGTATTTTACTCACATCATCTTTAAAAATACTATTTAGGTGGTGTTAGAATCCACCACAAAATGGGATGACAGTTTAAAAAAAAAAAAAAAGAACGATGCACTAGAAATTAAAAACAAAACACAAGCATTAAGATTTTTTGGCACTGATAAAAGGACAAAAATTCAGTTAATAAAACTTTCTAACAACTACTTATGCAGAATGTACTTTAGATTGCTAAGTTCAGACTCCATTCTGCAAGCATTTTCATCTACAGAAACCTAACTGAAACAAATAGAAGTTTCTAATGCAACATGACTGACTCCTTTTTTACCTACAAATCTGCATTAAAAATACTGGTAGGTATTTCAATATGTGTGACTGAAATATATAGACATGCCAAAAGACAGAGTATGTTTGAAACACTTTCTGAAACTGCAGAACTTCATTTTAAAACAAGCATAATGTTCACTCCCTTTTTCATGACAATGTTTTAGAAGCTGGGCAAATTACAGAGACTCCCTATTTTTTTATGAGCAACGTTAACACAAAATGCAAGACCCTTAAAGCAAATCATTATACCTATATTTTAACTGCTTTATACTATCAAAATAAATACCTTATAAATTGAATAAACTACTGAAATACATTTTGCCATTCAGTTCTAAATTTCAGCTCTCACCAATAAAGCCAGTCAATAAGTATGTAAAAGGCAGTAAAAGGCAGTACAACTTGGAGCTTTATACAGTTTGGGGGTTTACAGTCTTGGGGGTTATACTTTGATTAACTCTAGAATGTGTGTGATGTGTGCAATTATCCCAAGCTAGGGATGACATTTTGTTTGCCAGGGTTCACCACTGAGTCATTATCATTTGTCTGTTATCAGCCAAATTATAATAGCTTATGAAAAACACATGAACGAAAAATTTCTTACATAGTACAATAAACAAGATTAGTTAAAAAAAACCCCAAACATAAAAGGAGTGTGCTGCATATTGCCTAATTGATGCAAATGCTGGGCTAATTCTTTTGTGTTCTGCCAGTTTAATGCTGATATAACAGATAGGCAACAGTATATTCAGCAGGACCTCACAGCACAGAATTGATTGTTATCTTCACTGATTCTGAAGAACAATAGAAACTGAAGTTTATAAAGGCCTGACAAGGTCATTTATCTAATCCTCTTCTGGTTGCTGGACAGAAAAAGACAGTCATGTTTTTTTCTCCTTCTTCTCCAGTGAATTTGCTTGTAATGCTTGCTCTCTCATATCACAGCCTTGACAGGAGTGTCCAGTGGAGATAACCTCAAATATGCAAAGACCTGAATTATGATTCCGTCTTTCTGGTTTCTAAAACTCAGCTGTCAGCTTTGATCTTTGACTTTTGAGAGCCTACTCTGCAAAACTGAATGTGCATTCATACATGGCTTGATATGAGAGTATTTGCCATGATTTCAAAAGTAGAAACAAATATTCACTTTTTAGAATAAGCAAACTACAAGTTCAGGAAGCTGCCATTTTTCAGTTTAACTTTTCCTGACCTTGGTCTTTTCCATAAAGGATGTCTGGAACAGGCACTCCTTAGCTGCAGTTTCACAAATCCAGACATTCTAAACTCTGAGCTCTGCCAGCTTCAATCAATCATAACCTTCCCCTTACTATGGTGGTACTGTGTTACAGCCTAAAAATAGGGCTATGCTTTCAGAAAATGAGATAGCATTAAAGTTATGAAAGTTGATAAAACATATTTCAGAAACTAACAATCTGAAATGACAATAAGAGAAAGAATCCAGAGGTTTGCACACAGAGACAATTTTCTTCCTTCTTTATAAGATACACAAGAGACTGCAGAAACTTGTTTTAATTTTTCTGACATCCTGTTTGTGTGAAATGAAGAAGGAATGTCTAATCTTACTATTCTATAGGGGAAAAATAGGGATCAGTTCTGGGGGACCTTGAAATCCTGATCAGGAGAGGTCAACCCCTAACTAACAAGACAGGTTTTGATCTCTAAAAAAAAAATCTTCACACAAATATTTGAAACTGTCACCAGAAATAAAAATTTAAACAAAAAATATAACAAAGCTTTGAAGGGTCTCAGTAAGAATTCTCCACATTCAAATTAGGCTTCACTTAATCTGATGTGAGATTTAAATATTCTGTACGTTCTCTACATAATTTTCAAAACACTTCATGAAAAACAAATAGAAAGGATCTGAGGTTTTTGTATAAATATCAAATGAAACAGGAAAGGTCTTCAAAAGATCATGCACCTCCTTTTTTTTTTTTTTTTAAGAAGACTGCTTGAACTAAATCATCATCTAAAAGCTATAAATAAACTCATACACAGCTTGTGCTTCATAAACTGGAATAGGGTCTTATTATGGGAAAACACAGCCCATATACTAATTTAATCTGATCCTAGATTCCTTCATGTCAGAAATCAAATTCATATTGTTTTTAGTAGAGAAAGGCATAGGATTTTATTGCTGACACAGGGAAATGAGGCTTATAGGCAGAAACAGAGACAAGAATCAGTCAGTTTGAAAGAGAAGAGGTTTAGATTTTTTCTTTGCTAAAAGCAATGAGGACTGTCACACCACATTCGGAGCACCAGCAAGGTCTTTGGCAGTTGCTAGTGCCTTATTTTGCCAGCGAGATCTGTTCTAACCAAGTTTAGACAACACTTTGATAGCAACACAAGCGGCTGGTCTACTGTAGAATTCCCAGTGGAGGTGGAGCTGCTCCAGTGTCAGCCTAAGAGTGTAATGGGGAGTTTGCCAAAAAAGGCTAGGTTAGATGCAGTCTTCAGAGGCTGCATATAAACCACATGTGTCAAAATCCTGGCAGTTAACTCCCAAAAAGTTTATAACCCAGGGAGAAATAGAAGACAAGTTTCCTGACATAACCACAGGATTTTCTCACTCTCATAGAGCTTCAGAATGAAAACTGATGTTGTTTGATGATGCGGTGCACCAGAAATAAGTCAGAGGTCATCAACCACAGACAGAGATAACCAAGCATTTCAGGGTAATTTGAATCTTAGGAAAATACTGTAAAGGGAAACATATCTAAGCAAGCCAACCCAAGCCATTGCACAAGAAAAGAGAAGGGTTCAAGAGGAAAAAAAGCAAGCTTTCTCTTCTGCATGAAAGTAAACTGATGCCCTGATGCCACAGGTTTTAAGATTACTTTTCTTTAGTTTAGTAGTTTTGAGGGAAAATGCTACTCTTATCTACGCAAATTTTATGCATAACACTTCTGACACATTCCTTGCACTCAAGTAATTTTCTTCACAGAGGATAGGAACTGTGTTTATGTATTCAAAGGTACTAATGGTCTTATTAATTAATAAAATACACAAAGCAATTTATTTTTACTTTTTTTTCCCCTAACATTTCCCTAGTGTAAAATTAGCACAGTTCTCAAAAGTGGAAATTCTATGAAGTTGTTTAAATGCAGTACAGGTCCTCAGGCTTGCGTCTTGCTAAAAGACAAAAATAAAAGTGAGGGAAAGGTAGAACAATACTCTTGCCTCAGCCTCTTTCTCAGGGAAATTCTCCACTGTAGTTCCAGTAAAGAGAGCTAAGGTTACCAGCTTCCTTTTCTTTGGCCAAGAGCAGTTTGTTTCAACCTGGACTGGAGAAGTAGAAATAAACAGCAAGAAATACACAGTATCATTTTACAAAAAAGGGATGAATACCCATTTGTAACATAGAACCAAGGCAGTACATTTTTCGTTTACAATCTGTAGCACAATGCAATTGATGCTTCTTCCTTGGAGAATAAAGTTATTTTCTTCTCACTAGTGTTCCTCTTAGCTACCCAGGAATGCACACGTGGAAGGACTGACCAGGAAGCATGTACTTTCCTGTTTCACTGGCTTCTGAACTTCCCCTATATTCTCTGTACTGTCAGTGGCACCCTTTGTGAAGAGCTGCGCCTCTGAGAAATTTGTGCTATATAATAGAGAAGATCAAGAAATTCAAGCCCAACTGGAATCAAAGCACTTAATATAGTTGATCTCTGCTATGCATCCTGTGTCCCAGAGTCTACTTAATGTCACATAACATCAGAAATAAAATACATATCCTAAAGGCTCAATCACAGCTCTAACTCTCTAGAAATACAGCAGACAATGAAAGGAAGTTCAAACACTGTTATACTGTGTATACAAAAGCAATAGGTATCATTAAAAGAAAAAATGACATTGAGAGGTCACCTTTTTATGGTGGCTGGTGCTGAAATGCATGGTGTATTTAAGCATCTCCTGTTAATATAGGTCAAAGGAGGTGGTGAAACTGCAGCATAGAAATGTAAGAAGTACAATAGCTATGACATAAAATGAAACACAAAAATGTGGTTTTTATCTAGGGTACAAGATTACATTAGAAGTATCTGTGGCTGAATGAAAACTGAAGAACCAAATTTGTTTTCTCATGAAGGAAAAGAATATTGAAATCTAGGATGCAACTAAAAAGCTTCAGAAAACACTTCAAAGACTGGCAGATTTAGAATTAAATCTAGGCACATTATTTTGAGTTAGCTCAAAATCTACTCAGTCCCGAATAAAGCTTCTAGCAGATGGATGGCAGTCTAATTCAGCAGACATGACTGAAAATTCAAAATGCCAGTAAAAAGGACAACTCAGATATGAAGCTTACGTCCACAGGGTAATAAGGAATATGCATACAAAGCTCAAAATCAAAGTCAAACAAAATAACAAAAGAAGCCTTACATTCTGTGGTAGCCAGCACAATCTAGGAAAACATGTCACAAAACATATGTAGAAAGAGAAGCAAAAAACCCTAATATATTATGTCATTTTGCAAGGGTGCACCAGCAGAGTGCACAACATCAAAAAGAAGACGATGAGGCCCCCATTAAGTCTGATTAATTCCTCACAGGAGTTGTACCAGGAGATGAATGGACTGTCAGCTAGAAAGCAAACTGGAAATGTATTGCTTTGTGCACTACTGTCCAGCTTAAAACTAATGTATTGCCAGAACTACAGAGTTTCTAATAAAATGCCACTAATAATAAGATAGAAGATAAGCAATAGGACCTAGATCTCACAGTGGTTAGTTTTCCCACAAACATCATATATTAATTAGGCTATATTTCTATAAATTATAACAGTGTCAAAGGAAAAAAAGCCCCAACTTTTGGCTTAAAAGTAACTAACATCCTTGGTCTTACAAAGGAGGCCACAGTCAGAGACAAAGGGAAAGCCAAATAATTCAGGTTATTATGACGACATCTTCCTAGAGAATATAGAAGTCCTCACAGAGTGGAGAAAAGAGCTGGAGAAGTTCAAGCACTTCACATTTCATGCCTCCGGGAAAGCAGGAAATTTGCCTTGGCCTAACATAGCATGAGAAGAGAACCTGAATGCATTATTTTGGGAGTCACAGAGCAAACAGAAGAACCACAAGAACAAATGCATTTAAACATCATAGAAAAAATATTCCACTTAGGCATGGAGTCCAAATAATTCAGCAAATATTTAAAGAGGGAACATGTTCCATTTCCTCAAAGGGAAGGAACACTCAGGCAATATGGCTGATGCCAAGGATTTTTCTTCACTGAATGCATTCTCAAAATCTTCCAGATACCTCTGCAGTAGCCTATCCTGAAAAGCTTATGCATTTCGCTTTTCCCTTTGAGAAAAGACTAAATCATATTTTTATTTAATCCAATATTCTAATAAAATCTGCAAGGTTTAGAGGTGCAAGAAGGTGCCCAGTTAATGTGGTAATTCATGACTACAAAGTCAATTTTCCATTTCATTGTAATTTGGACAGCTCACACACTTCAGAAGACATCTGATTGCATTACTGATGATGAATTTTGAATGGTCAAAGCATGTATGTGTTGTGCACATTTTAGTGCCTTCAAGGCCAATACACTAAACAATTAAAAACTTTCCAATAAATACTGTTGCAAACTTGAAAGCTAAGCCATAAACTACATTACTAAGTTCACTGTTATTACAGCAGATTAATTAGTCATGCAATAGAGTTTACAGGTGCACAGACAAAGAAAGACAATGCATCGTCTCTACTAAAAGGAAATATGAAGATCTGAATCTCCAAGAGAACTGATAATATTTCTTCTAAAAGATGCAGCAAGATTTATAGCAGTTGAGAAAATAAATACAAATGAGAAGAGGCTTCATTATCTACTGTGTTAATTTATTCTTTAATCCAAATGTTTTTTACACCATCGTGGTATCCATTCTTAGGTATAAACTAGAATATCAGAGCAGAGGAGACAAGTTTGCAGAGATGGGGATAACTATAGGGAGGATAGTCTCTTCATGCTAATGATGATTGTAAAGAATTTCCTCTTTAACCAAATGAATACCAATTAGAATATCAAACAGTGCTAGAGTCTCTCCTTTATATAAAAGATAGTTGGGTTTTTTTGAGACAGTAGTTTGCGGCATGCTGTTGACTCTCTGAGTGGATTTATGTAAATAAAAGTGGATTTATCCCCTGTGCATATTCAAACTTAAAACTCTTCTACTGAGAGATATCCGCTAATATTTACTGATATCTAGTGATATCTGTTGATACCTATGTACTGATATTTACTGGGTTTTATTCCTATCAGAAGTGACCAAAACTCAAGTCTTCTTCATCCTGTTTCTTACTCAACATGATTGCATCTTACGCTCCCATCATTTATGCCTCCACAATCCTATCCACAGCAACCAAGTTGCATGAGCTTTGGCATGAATACTTCAGGCTCTAGAACATTATTTTAGGTCTGAATAGCACATCAATACACATAAGCATTACAAACAATGAAGTTTTTCTATCCAAAATTAAATAAAATTGCTAACATCACCATAGTTCATCATTATTTTTCTATAAACTTGCAGGGATTTTTTTTTTCCCTGTTGCTTCTCCCACACCCAAGTAACCAAGTGAGGCATCACTCAGGAATTTGGAACTCAGAACTCTTTTGTAAACGCCTCTGTTGAGTGGGTACCTAAGCTAGCTATTAAAACCAATTAAGCTATCCATAAACTACAGATTTTTAGTTTTTCAATGAATAACATCCCAGTCTTTCTTAAACATAAAGGGTGGAGACTCAAATTAGGTCCATAGTGGGAGATTAATTCAAATCATTTACTAATTTTAAGAACTGCAATAAAAATTGACATGTTAACTGGCTGTAAATTTCATTTTGTGCCACATCTTGTTCAGAAACGTTCAGTCTAACACCTCCTTTGTCTCCATCTTGGTCTTTTGCTCAGTCAGTTTGCATACAAACTCTGTAAACCAATAAAGTCTCCATATGTTTGAACTTTAGCTGCATGACATAGGATTTATTGTCAGGAAACAGCAACTCCCTCTAGTGCCAAAGGCACTTCCTCCGTCACAGCACACTAAATTAATCTCCAGTAAAAATAATTCTTTGCTGATTAATATAATGTTCTTGTTATAAAATTGCATTCTGGAGTCTTTTTTTCTGCTACTGGGCTTCGTTATATCTGCTAACACAAGTGTTAACAGGCACTAAAATTTAACGGAAAAAAACCTTTCTTGCAAATCAGGACACTGTTGGGCATTGATGATTTTTTCTTTGAAACAAATGATGTTAAGCACACTGAAAGGCTTTGGTTTACATACTGAGACCTTACCAGACTGGTACTAAAGCTGGCTAGGTGCCATCTTTGAAAGCTGTTTCAGAACCCCCTGGCCTTTCACAATTTATGGCAAGTGTATGATTTCCAATTAAACAAAAACATTGATATCAGTCACAGTTACTCTGGATGCTAAATTTGTCATAGCAGTTGATACTCAGGAGGTTAATATGCATAGACTCTGCCACAGAATAACAAAACAGAAAGTTGGAACACCCTCATGGGAGTTTTTAGCCTCTGCGGATAAGATAAATAAAGCCCTACACCCTTGAGTTACAAACTAGCTGCGGCAGATCAGTTCCACGGGGGACATTCCATGCTGGCTTGGTATGCTGATAACAGTGTTTGGATGCTGCTGGTACTATTAGACTGCACATACTGTACATGAAGGTTACTGAGATTGTCACACTCGATGCAGAGAGGCTTTGCACACATTAGGACTGCATACCTTCCATTGTTTTCTGATGCACAGCAATGGAACAGCACGAATGTAAGTGGTAAAGGCAAAAAAACCCCAGCTCACTGCTGGTGACAGATAAGATTGCATCTCATTAAAGGTGACCAGAAGCAGCAGGAAAGCTGTCCTACCTCCATCACAGAGACGTGACTAGCCTGCAGTGCTAGACTTGCCTTCCTCCTGAAGATACGCTAAGCATTATGGGTGGACAAGAGTAGCAGGAAATGGGGTTTATTGAAAAGATCTCACTACACATTCCTGTTGCAATGCTCTAAAACTTAGATAACAATCTGATGCATAAAAATAAGTATTTTTAAACCTTTATAGGATCACTCATTATGACCTACTATCTAGAAAAAGGGTGAACACAGGAAACAATCAGCTGCTCTACAGTCTTAAGGTCAGAAACTGAGATACAAGCTGTCCCTCCTGTAGCATATGTGGTGGCCGCTTACAAAGCATACAATATACGTGCCCTGTGCAGACCCATAGTGGCAAGGTATGTCTCTGTAAGTTGCAACGCAGCAGAGTTCTCTACAGTGCACAAGCCAAAATAGAACAAAGTCAGCATACCATGAATTAGGGTCTCTACAGTGCAGATAAAAGTGGTGAAGACAGCAGGACCAAGAAATTACATGTCTATCCCAGCACAGCTACCAAGTACAATTTTGCTTTCTTACTCCTGTAGCCTATACTTTTTTTTTCCTAGGATCACTCTGTGAGTCCCACATAGTAGAACTCCTGCAGATTGTATGGCTTTACATACACAACTGATACCCCACAACCTGGTCTTCAGCAACAGCCAGCTTGACTTGGTACTCAGCTCAAAGGCTCACAAACCTCCTTCCTCCTATGAAGAATGACCCGTTTTGAGACTGTCACCTGAGATTTAATTAAGTAACCAGCCTGATTGCCCAGGTGGAGCCATGGGATAAGGTGATTCTTGTAAGTCTGTCAAGAATCTCTTCAGGCAGGGTTTCAATGTCTATTATGCATTTTGTGGCTAATGAAATGTTGGCTGGTATAGCTGCTGGATGTTTTACACTTTGCATGACAAATTACTAAACTGCTTTTTACTAAATACCATATTAGTTTTGCTTGGCATGTAGAGTGTATTTTTAATAGTTGTTATAGATATAGATTTTGTTTATACTACCTGATTTATTTTAAATACAATCTCACATAATAATAGAGTGACTTGCTCCAATTCTACTACAAGGGAATAAGATGATGTTTTCACTTCCAGTCTTAAATAGTTTTGTAATCTGGAATAATCTGTTCTTTGTACATAATTTCCTTGTATGAGTGAGTCATGTATTAATTGTTACTTTTTATGGCCCTAGCCCCTAATCCTGCATAACTTTACTCAAATAAACTGGCTCTGTGGCTGCTCAAATGAGTGAAGTCAGATAGAAACACAAGCAAATTGCCTTTCTGTGCATCTGGTCTTTGCCCTCTTGTTAGTCTTACTCCTACACTCAGCAATGCAGGATCAGCACAAGTGCATCCACATAACTAAGACGACAGTTATGCTTTTGCTGTGCTAAAGTGAATCTTAAATAAGCCTGCATTATCATAGCTTTTAAAGCTGGTGTAGAAAAATATTTCTAGCTTTAGCTGTCAGGAAACAGCAAGAATGAGCTGCTCTGCAAAGGAAGGTGAGCCAAGAGGACAAGCCAGGATGGCAAGCAGATAGGAGCAATGCCCTTCCTAAAAAGGGTGTAGTACCACACTACTTAAGCAAGAGCAAAGCAGGTCCAGTGGCAGTAGCCAGGTTCAGCGAAAAGTCCATTGATGGCCAGACAACTCTGCAGACACCTGGCAGGTCCAAGGTCAACCCAGGGAGACAAGTCAGGAAGGCAAGATCAGGGTTGGCAAGGTGCAAGGCCAGGCAGTGCATACATGCAACATAGTTCAGGCAGGAACCGACAGCAAGGCCTAAGCTGAAGTGCAGCTCCTGAGCCAATGGGTGGAGTGTGCATGGATGGAAACGCACACCCTGGTCCCACATGAGGTTTCTCACAGCTCTTTCTCTTGACCTAGCTATTTACAGAGCAGTCTGATCGAACCACAGTTGCGCCAGCCCATAGGTGCCTGTGAACAGAGGCAGCCAAAGCCTGAGAGGTGGGGAGGGGTTTCCAAAGGCTTGCAGAGAAAGACGGTTACAGGTTGGTCAAGGCAACTAGAGCCTGTGGGCTCACTGAGGGCCCTGATAGCAGCTTAGTTAAAATGTTTTGTAGAAACTTTTTAGCTATTCAGTTCCATCGAAAAATGGAGTACTCATATTTCTTACTCTCCTTGCTACATCAAATGTTCACGAACCCATACGCATTGAGGCTCTCATTTTGCTCAAAATAAACCAACAATTACTTTCTGATTTTAATACTTTACATTGACTGTTTCACAGTGAATTTATATTGTTTATCATTTCACAATGCGTACATTATGAAAAACGTGTTCCATGGTTCTCAGTTCTGTTTCTCTTGATAGACAAGACAGTTCACTAATTTGTTCCAAAAATGACAATGACATATAATCAAATTTGAATGCAACAAAATATCAGTTCTGGAAATGCATACAATTTCACATAGTCTATGTCAATAAAAGCTATTAAACAGTAACAAACTCACTTTCAGACACACTTACTGAGAGCACTGACTAAGCATATCATTGATCTAGCAGGAATTGCTGGGCATAATTATTTCTGAAATTCAGTCAATACATCCTTCTACAATAACTTTATCTGAATGTTTTCTTCAGACTGCATAAGACTGAATAACTGATACATGGAGAGGAATGAAGACATACATATCTAGGTCAACATTCACTATGTTGATGGAACTGCCTTCACTCTCTCAATCCTTATTTTGGAAATCCTAAACTTCACATCTTGTTTTACTAAAAATGTGCAGTGAAAGCACTGGGACTGTCTTCCATAACCTTTTCAATCTGGTCCACAGACCTTTTCAAGCTGTCTGCCAGTTAAAATTCATTCTAGTTGTAGTAAAAGTCACTGGAGAACAGCAGAGAGAGACTATAAGTGATCTGTCCTGATTCCAGATCATCTGACAGTGCATCAGATCCATTATGGATGAGAGAACTGTGCCATCACTTATCTGTGCTTCCCATCATGCAAATGTTAGTTACAGCCATGAATTTCTGATTCCATAATTCAACTGTCAAGACAGTCATTTTACATCTTGACCAGCTAGAAATAGTTTTTACTTCAAGTCCAGACATGTCTTTACTATCAGATCCTTCACTGCAATAAGGTATTGGGGTCAAGTGCCCCTCCAGAGTTGCTCAGTGTCAGCATGATGCTAGCGTACAGCACTGTACCTAACAAGCCAAGAAACCAGTGGTAGTAAACAGCAATGCTAAGAAAAACCTGACTATTGCTTCTCAAGAGCTTGCAAACCCACTCAAAACTCTCTTAGGTTAAAATGCAAAGGCAATGATGTCAACGAATGTGCAGCAGAACTGCAGTCATCTGTGGCATCACAGTCATAAACAAAGAGGCACAAACCATTCCAGCCAAGTTAAAGCAGAGTTTTCCTAATTGCAGCATTCCATGGGCTAATGGTACATGCAGAGAGAGACCTGGTATTCTTTTTGTTCCTAGCTGAGAACAGTTATGTCACATGGACACTAGCCAGGACAGTTTATCTAAAGATCCTTCTTAAAAAAAAAAAAAAAATCCCCTTGCAGTCAACAGACTTCAGAAAAAAGTTGACACGCGATCCAAACCTCTTTTGACTAATAACTTTGAAAAAAGTTTATGTAGAATTCCATGGAAATAGAGATAAACAGTAAATAACTTCAATTAATTCCTCCTAAACTTCAATTATACTCCATATGTGCTTGATAAGAGTACTGTGTAGCTATAGGAGCACAGTTCCGTGGATTGGGGCTACACAGTAGTGGAAAGCTCATTTTAGAGTTTTGCAAGAGACCAGGTCACTGCACTGTTTGGAAGGCAGAGCAACTATGCAAGAGTTATCTGTAAAGCAGAACTCAGTGATGAGAGCAGGACATAGCTGCAATAAGGACCAGAGTGGAGGCACTAGTTAGTCTCTAGCAGCAGTAGAGATCATCACATCAGAGATACTGATCTAAGCTTTGCAAATTGAATGCTTTATCAAAGCTAACTGTTAAACATTCTACATTCTTACACCATCATCATTCTCCTAGCTTCCAAAGACAAAGGTCTTTGTTATTGTTTGCTTTGTGGAGGAAAGGTTAGAAAGAAAGCATTCCCTGCATGCATGAACAGAATGGTTCAGTGAGTAAGGTGAGATGAAGACTAGGAAGTTGGAAAAAAAAGGAAAGATTTGAGGCCATCTGCACTTCAGAAAAGGAAGAAAAATCCACATATGTAGAGCAAAGCTTGCCTTTATTTTTTTCTTTTGTAATGAATGTCTTTTAATACTGTTTATTTATAGGACAGAGCAATGACAAGCGATTCTGCCAAAAATACTTC
Organism: Grus americana; assembly: GCF_028858705.1. Taxonomy (NCBI): domain Eukaryota; kingdom Metazoa; phylum Chordata; class Aves; order Gruiformes; family Gruidae; genus Grus; species Grus americana. The sequence goes on along the minus strand of NC_072853.1, from coordinate 124,026,092 downwards.
TCTACTGCCTAAGGATTATAGGCAAGAAACACTTACCTCACAGACACGTGTATTTCCCAAAATCAGTTTTGTGTATTGCCCTCAGCCCACATAATTCTGTCTCTGCTTTATATTTAGACTCTGTGTTCCAGAATACAAATCTGATAGTAAATTGCTTAGACATTTGACTTCTTACGCTATGGGCTGAGACAGTTGTTCAACAAACACTTTAAGCTAGAAAAAGCAAATAAACACTGCTAATTCTCCTATCTGATTTTTTGCATGGACTGCACAAACAACTTGTGTGTCAACACAAGGTGGGGGAAGAAAGTGGAGAAAGGGGAATGAGCAACTTGGGGAGGATGGCCTTTTTACTGACCCAAAAGGTTTATCATACTATGACCTTAACTAATAATGATGTAACACAAAAGTTTAATGGAATAATTTGTAACAAATTACCATCAGTAATAAGTTATCTGAAAGAAGTACACCATGTTGGGCAGGCAGAGGAAAAAACAGTACCAGCAGAATCTATAAGATACAGAGAGAAAGTCTTTATGAAGCTAAAATGAGACATTCATTTCCCATATTTCTCTTTATCTATTAAGCTTTATAATTTGTGCTTGACCTAGGTTCCCATCTAGATTAAAATTGTATTTATCTTGTAAGGCCTGTCAAATGCAATATGATCTCAAGCAAAGCTGCTAACATTCTTTCTTCTTTAGAGGTGATATATTTGGAAAACTGACTTTTTTTGAAGGTGCCTGTCAACCTTGCAGGAGGTGGGTAGTTCTCTAAAAATAAAGTGAGTACATTTGCCTCCATGTAAGGAAAAGTAAAATGGGTTTTAACCCTGAAAACACCTTCCTTTCCTCTTTAACTTTTTATCCTCAGAAGTACAGAATAGTCAGACAAAGTAGAGCAGGACTGGGTAGTCTGAGGTGAGAAAGGGCATAAATTTTAATAAAGGAGTGGAGAACTGACAAAATAAGCAGAGATAAGAGGTGGGAAAACAGGCTATGTGAAGAAAGGATGGGTAGAAATAGGGTGTGGAGTTGAAGGGGAGGACATCTGAGTGGGAGGAAAGATAAACTGTGCTCCTTAGCATTTCCTGGCCTTAATGTGCATTTCTTTTTGAGGACTTTAAAGCTACCCAGCAGTCACTGGGAATAAAAAAACCAAAAACTAAGCCAAACCTAACTCCTTCCCATTCTGTACATCCTCAAAAAAGTCAAAGACTGTGGGACATGAAGAACACTTTCTTAATTCTACTATTCAGTTACATCTATGTTTGTTTACTGTAGACAAACCTAATCCTCATGTCTGTCTTTAAGATGCTTTAGAAACTGAACTGTCTTATGAAAATATTAATTATTATATCTTAGTTTTCTTCCCTTTGAGGTCATCTACTCAGAGAGGCTGAGCTGTGCCCCCGTGAGCTGAGCTATCTGATCCATATCCATAGTTAGGCTAAGGAGTTTATACTACTAAAGAAGTCACACAGTCCCATGCTCACATGATAGTATGTATGTAAAAGAAATTCCTAAAAAATCAGCAGAAGTTAGAATGACTCAAGATGGGTTTCAAGACCTTAATATGTTCCAGTGCAATAATTACCTAATTATATATAAATTGGATTCCTATCTTTTATAGAGAACTCTAAGAACACCACTAAGGAAACTGTTATTTAATGCTTTTAAATGTATCCTAAAATACCTGGGGTTTATAATAATCTGTTCAATGATAAAATGAGCATATTAAATGGAATTTTTCCAAGTAGGTAATCAGGATTGTTTTCAGAAATTTGCAATTAAAGCTAAATATTTTAAGCTATCGTAGCTCTCCTGTATTTTCTAGTTGCCAGATGTTTCTGCTTTGTACAGGACTCTCTGAAGTTGTAGATTAGCACTTACATATCTTATTATCTCTGGGTACTGAGTTTTGAAAGGAGCTTGTCAGGTTTTGATAAATGCTTGGACATCAGACAAATAGAGAACTTCCTAGAAAAAGAGGAGTATCTAGCAATATCTAGAATAGTTAAAATAGATTAATAGATTAAGCCATAAGTGCAGTGACTCTGCATCTAAGTAGTCTAGAACATGCATCTAGAGAATCTTAGCACTTTACAGTGTCCTTATATGAGTTGGTTTTGTTCTACTTAATGGGTGCTTAATCCACGCTGTCTTTTCATCAGCATGTGTAAAGTCAAATGAAGCACTGAAGAAAAAAATGGATCTATCTCTATTGGCATTGGACCAACAAACCACTTAAACACAGGGGGAAACTGGAAAACAGCAACAGTGATCTCACTGCGTATTACTTTCTCCCTCATCCAAAATGTATTTTTATTTTCTTTATCAATCTTCCTCTTTTTTTCTGTAATGGAATTATAGATACCAAACCATCTGCTTTCTGACATGCACTAGATAAAGTTGATATCGACCTAGTCTTTTGGGGTGTTGACAAATCAAATCTGTCAAATCTCAATCATGGTTTAATAAACCCAGATGCTTGCTTCACCTGTCAGAGGAGCTCATACTGCTGCCATAGCAATGCTGGCATAAGGGAACATATGCTCTTGCCTCAGCTGCTTCCATACAAAGTCCAGAATCTGAGGGCCTCAATACCTATAATTCAGGCAAACAGTTGTTTGGCTTAATCTATTAGAACTCATAGTTGTCTGTCACTTCCCTTTGGCTGGTTGTTGTATAAGGTTCAGGAGAATGGAATATGCATGTGAGTATCTGTGACTTCAGTTCATTGATTGTACCTGGACTGTCATGGCTACACCGTGAAGATGTACTCTTTTACAAAAGAGACTACTATTCTGATTTCCCTGAGATTACCTTTCAGATTCCCTTTGTTCCCAACCTACCTCATTAGCAATTTAAGGTAAGATGCCAGACTCTGAACTCAAGCCACTAACATGTAAAAAATAATTTCTTCTGCCAACACTGAGAAAAAAATTAATATCTCCAGCTGGGGTGGGTATAGCCCGCGAGGATGGGAGGACAGTATCTTCAATAAGCACAGCTAGATTGCCTGAACACAGGCAGTCTGAGTCTGCAGATAAGGCATAAAATAACCGTTTTGTGTTCTGGGTAACACAATGATCTGGTAGCACTTGTTTTAACAGTAGAAGGGTTCTTTCTTGCTCTTTCTTCTCCATTGTCTGCAATGTTCCTATTTAAAGGATTGGCCACTTCTTTCTTCAGAGGCAGCTTAAATTAATTGATACTGTATTCATAGGTAAAAGTTTCTATTTGGAATGGTATCGGTAGGCCTCTGCAATGTACTTCTGCAGTGCATCTGAGGATTCTTCAAGATGAATATGTGTTTACATTATATTTTGGCTGTTAACAGCATGTGTATAAACTTGAACTGTTTAACTAGACTGCAGTTTAGTTCATGGTGAAGTATGCTAAAGTTCAGGTTGCAGGTTGCCAGAAAGACAATGACAATTCTGTGTAAAACACAGAAGTACACACGCAACCTCATAAAATGCTGCAGACTGAAAGACCATAGCCTTCTAGACTATAAAAGAACTGACAGCTTTATGAGAAAATCTATAGAAATTATAATTTGTATTTTTTATATTTCCCATTTAGCTTAATAAAGATCTATTTTTTCTGTCCACATCATCAAAGTGATCCTGAAGTGCTTACATTAAGTATGTACTTTTTGCATCATTTTCATTCCCCTATTTCATTACATTTTTAGACTCCAGTCACTTGTGTCTGTATTCAATTTATAGGACTACCTCTTCCCCAATCCCCCCAAAAGCTACACTGGATATTCTCAACCCTGGTCTCTGGATGCTTAAGGCAACCACAAGGAAAACACCCCCTCACAGGACTCAAACAATAATGAGATAGGAGTTTTCTCCACATTAGGAAATGCTACCAGTGGAAATGAAGATACTAGTGCAAGCAGATTGGGTTTATGCATGGTTTAGGGGGTTTTTTGTTTGTTTGTTGGGGTTTTTTCGCCCTTTTGCTTTCATTTAATTTGATAGAAAACTGGCAGTGGGGTAAATGAAAATCCCACTTTTAAACAGAAAGGAGAACACCAGGCAGCAGCTGACACTGTTTCAGTTACAATGACCCAAAAGGCAACTGAGATGGTGCAACTTTTCCTCTCATGTAGCCTCTAATAGAAAAAGCATTTCAGGTACAGCTAACACCATCAGGCCCCATGCAAACCACTTAGAAAAGGTACAAGAGTAGTAGTTTGCCACAGCTCCCTGTAATGAAAAGCTCAAAAGGGTATTGTCTTGATACACAGTTTATTCTAATAAGGAGAGACAGGCACCATCTTTGTACAGAGGCAAGAGCATTGTATTTGAGTGCTTCCAGGTTATTATTAATTACAGCTAAAAGTGTCAGATACAACTCTGACAAAAAAGTTTATCACAGTTGACTCAAAACCATCCTACCAAACTGATAACTCATCTGCGTTTTTTCCTGCTGGAGAAGCATGGGAGAGGGAGAACAACATGATTTTGACTAAAGGCTGTGGGGAAAAGAGTATCTGAAAACACCGGTATTTCTCTCAGTAAGATCCCCCTGGGCCTGACCTGCTTTATTACCTGATACGTTGATTCCTCCACATCTGGGCGCTTCACTGACTTACTCTGAAGCTACTCAGTGCTGCTCCGACACTAAGAGAGAGCAAAAGAGTTTTGTTGTGACATATATGACTGGAATATATGCTATTAGTTGAGTAGAAAACAGTGACAATAAGGATACGGCACAGTACCTTCGGGACTGCCAGTTTCCGTCGAGAGCTCCCGCCACGGAGGGCGAGGCTAACGGCAACGGTTAGCTCCCTCCGTGGCGGGAGCCCTCGACCCCTCCACAGAGCCGGCAAGGGTGAGAGAATGAGCGACGCAGGGCGGAACTACACTTCCCGGCAAGCCGCAGGGGTGAAGGGAGGCGAGAGCGATCCCCTGACGGCGGAGGCGGGCGAGTGTGAGGTAGTCGCCTCACGGAGCTCATCGTCGCGGCCATTGGCGGCGTGTGGGTGGCGCTGTGATGGCGCTCTCCGCGGCGCCCCTCAAGGTCTGCATCGTAGGCTCGGGGAACTGGTGAGTGGGGCGGCGGCAGCCCCTGAGAGGGCTGACACCTTAGGGGCGGCCCCGGTTCGACTTTCCCTGAGGCCCAGCCTGCCTTGCTGTCGTTTTCCGCGCAGCGCCTTCGTTCTCTCGGCCCGCAGCCGGAGGTTTTCGCGCCGTGGCCGCGCTCCCCTCGGGGGTGGCGGCGGTGAGGGCAGCCGTACCCCGGAGGCGACGGTCTCGGTGCTGGTGGTGAAACACAGCGTAGCTCCCAGCAGGGCTTGGTCTGTGGCGGGCTTTTGGGCGCGCTTGTGCCGTACGGGTGGGCTTCTCCAGCCCTCGGTCTCCCTTGGAGGCAGAGGCAATTCCCTGAAGTAAACAGAGGGAGAAGCGGCAGAATCGAGCCCCCTGGTTTGTCGTGCTTGTAGGCACCCGTCTGTTCCGTGAAGAAGTTATTTTAGGATATTTTTAATGGTATTTGTTGTGTGGTTTGTCCGATGTCAGGTGACATAGACGTTAAAGATAACGTGTTTTGTTTGGTTTTGTTTAGCAGGTCATTGCTAATTAAGCGCTGCCTGTAGGGCTTCTGTAACAAGTCTGCTCTCCAGAAGTGTTGCTCGGGGTTTCCTATGTTAGCTGTTTTCCAAGGTAGTTCAAAGAAAGGTTACGAGACGCTAGGTTATTTGAAATACCTTTTATTTTTAAAATGGATTATGCTGAGGCACACTGAAGGCTTGAGACAAGGTTTTATTGCTGCGTCTATCACTAGTTCATAATTAGATGTAAATAAACTTACTGTTGTGTCCACCAGAAGCGATAGATTTATAATTCTCCAAGAGGAGTATCATATTAATAATCCTTTGTCTTGCTTCTTCAATTTCTCTACCATTCCTGATCACTGTTTATACCCTGGGTCCCTATTTACAATGAATAAGTTAATTACAATGTATTATATAAATGTATCTTTACAGTTTGTCACTTCAATTGCTAATGCTAAGCATATATTATTTTGATAACGTTTTTTAAGATGTTAAATCTAAACTCAGGGGAGTTTGGTCTAGAGCAAGGTACTGCATTTTATAAAACAAAACTTAGCAGTCTTGTCAAAGTGATCTTAGACTTGTTGCTACCCCCTGCCCCCTCTGTGCAATTGGCTTTTGGTGCTGTTTTGCATAGTTAAAAATATCAGTAACTGCTAAGTCGTGTTTTCCTTTGTGATGGCTTGTTGAGGGAATGTCTGACATTTCAGTGCAGCATTTCTTGCTTTGTTTGCACTAGCTTATAAGATGAACAGGGAGATACTATGTATTGCAGTATATGTCAGAAGGAAATTACGCAGTTAGACCTGTCTTTTAGGAGTATTGTTGCTGTTCTTCCATACTTGAAATCTAGCAAAAAAGTTTTACAGAAGTTTGACTGCATTTGTATTTGATTTACTGTGAAACATGCTTGCAGAACCAAAAGGATTTGTAGATACTATCTACAATAATAACCATGGGCATATATATTTTGTTTTCACCTCATTGGATCAGTTTAATAACAAGAAAAGCTCCTGCCTAAAGGGATGGATATTCGAGTGGCAAAATGCCCATATATGCGAAGCTGAGAGAAAGAGATAATGCTATTACTGGGCATCAGCTTTTTTCTTTCTTTTGGGGATAAATGCATTCAAATAACCGATAGCTTATTTCATATGTGATAGCAGTGTGGCAGGGTGTTTTTTTGTGGCAGGAAAGCAGAAACCAAAGTAATCAAAAATGTTAAATTACAAATGATGTGCAACAGGTCTCCCATCTCCCCCTCCTCCCTCCTAAATGTTTCTGAAAACCATAATTCTTGGAGACGTAGGTGGTTTCTTCCTTGAAGTCCAAAGAACGACAGACATCAAACTCTGACTGCAAAGAGCACCGTGATTCAATAATATATGCAACCATTGAACTAAATACACCTGTGTGCATGTAAATGCCTTTTTGAACTGGGGCCTGTGGTCCTAAAGTGGAAGGATTTAATGCTTAAAAGCAGGTAAATAGAAAAGAAATTGAAGCACTTACATGCATCTTATCTTTGATATTTTGGGGTTGTATATTTTTGAAGGCTGGATTACGGGAGTGCGTGACTGGTATTACCTAAATTGTTAAGTGTGTAAGCAGTTGAACTGAGTGGAGTTTGGCATCTTTAGCAGTTTGGAGACTGTGGGGTTTTGGGGTTCTGTGTGAGAAGATTCTGTCCCACAAGTGCCAGTAACTGTACAGACGTCTTTGCCTTCTCACAGTCCTTTAACCTGTATCTGGGATGAAAAGAAAACAACACTGAAGGAGCTTGGCACGACAGTGACAGTTTAGAAGGGTTGAGCTAATCACCTTGGGTAATAAACTTCCAGTCAGACTTGTTTGGTCTGTTTGCTAGAGGGAAGGTCACCTTAACAATGAAGTTGACTTGGCAGAGGTCACTCGACACCTGATGGAAGATCATGGGACCGTACAGATGGCTCGCAGGGCATAGAAAAGCAGGAGCTGTGCTTTTTGCTGGCCTTGCCCACTTAGGGTTGGTCAGCTGGTGGATAAGTGATTGTATTAGGATCTTTAAGACAGGGGATAAAATAAGCTTTCTTGAATGTGAAGAGAGTACTCCTTGGGAATGTGCCTTGGAGCCTCAGAATTCAAGGACAGTACCCAGATTCAGTTAAAACACTGCAAACGTTGCCTCAGACATGTACTATAGCCTGCTCTTCTAGTAACACTTCCAGGGCAGGTGAACAAGGTGTGCATAGCCAGAATTTATCCCCATCTGTTTTGCTGAAACCAGTCCTTAATTAATCTGATTGCCCAATTTGAACAGAAACTGTAGAGTTTGGGAAGAGAGAGGAAGTTACCAGGACAGACGAACTTGCTGTAGAAAAATGAGGGGTAAAAACTGTGGCTTAACTGAGGTGATTTAATAGGGACAAGTGGTAGAGCTAAAGTAAATAGTATTATTTGCATATTGTGACGTCCACTAATGCCGGTATCAGGGCAAGTTTAGGAGTTTCTGAGTTTTGTACTTAACTTTTAAAGTGATGAGGGGAAAGCAGACCAACTATAATATGTCGTAACAGTGAAGGGCAGGACTCAAAGTGCATGGTCTTACTTAGTGAGGTCAGATAGAGTTCTTCAGAAGTGTTAAATAAGAAGTGTATGTGATTTTATTTGGGTGTACCTGTGGTACTCATTGCGAGGAAGAGAACTGCCGTTTGGCATGCAAATAGTTTGTTGTATTAGTTGAATAGCGTTAACCATCCCTCAGAGCATGCCAGGGTTAAGGTTTATGAGGGAATCTTTCACTATGGTTTTTCTTGTGTAACTGAGCTGCTGCAGGCACCAAGTCTTGCAATCTGGCTCACACTAGAGCTGTTATTGCTAGGAATAAATTGGCAAGAATTCCCGTTCCTTTGCCTTGTGATGTGTCAGGAGTATACAAGGTGAGCCAGACATCCCGGTAAACTATTTCAGAGTACACACTGAGGAGTATTAGGACACAGAAGAGAATATAGCCTTGCCTGTTGGATAAACAGGTGTCAGAGCTGGTATTTCACCTTGCATAGAACAATCTTAGACTTGATGTCAGTTGTTTGACCTTGCTTAATTTAGTCGTACAACAGTTGTTGCAACGTAACAGGAAATGAGGAACTAGAGAAGCGGATCAGGACAATGTTCTTGAATTCAGGAACTAAGATGAGACAAATATTCACTTTTTTAATACTACATGCAAAGACTGAAAAACAGACAGCCAAGGCATTTAAATGTTAAATAGTAATGGAATTAATGTCTTGAACAAGTAGTATATGCTGCCAAACTACACTGGCAAGCTGTTTGAAAATCCCAGTCAGACAGTTGCTGAATCAGTTATTTCTGTCTTCCTCTATCAACACTAAGCACACAGAATGTGTAGTGAAGTTCAGAACTGAAGAGAGAAATTTGCCAGGATCCAGACTTTGTATATAAATCTGCAGTAGTAAACGTGCTTTTGTTAAAGGAACACAAAGGACTTTCTGAGGAACACATAACTGTGCTGTGTCAAATATGATTCATACTGTTTGTGTGGATCTGAAATTTGGGGGGTTGAGCTGGTAAGTTGTCTACCATTGCAGCGGAAACCACTCTGTGCATGCAGATCCAGAATATGAGCTTGATAAGAGGTGGCTGACAATTGTGGCTTCTGTATCACCTGCTGAACCCAGGGGAATTTGTAGTGTGTGAAGTGCTATTAGAGAAATAAATCCTAGTCTTTTAAGACATACAGTTTTATGGTTTAACTGAAGAAGGTCTACTTGAGATACTATAGTTTTTTCTGCCACTACTTAGCAAGTGACCTTAGGCCTGTGATAGCACACATCTTTAATACAGCACAAAGAGTTGTGCCATATTAAAAGCTCTTGGAGCAGAATGAATCTATTTGGTTTAGTTGCCAGCTATGAGTTTATTACATGCAATGCCCATAATAAATTTAGGGGAGGGGGTGAGTATAACTAGATTTGAAAAGTTAAAGTGTTTGTATATAACCATATTATATTATATTATATTATCATTTGTTATAACCATAAAGCTTACAACTTATGCATTTAAAGCCAAGAAGCATTCGTATCTTGCATATCAGTATTGTACAGCACTTGATGGGTCAGTCATCTTAGCAAAGAAAGCTTCCCATTTCTTAAAGGTGAAAATGATCCATTTTTTTAAATTGAGTATGTCACTTTTACCACTGCTTTGAAGTTATAATCCATTTGATTTATGGAAATACAGTAACCCAAACTCTCACTGGATAGCCAATAAGCAGACAAAATAAGTAAAGATGTTTTCAATAAATCCTTCAGTCCCACCTACTCTAGATATATTTGCAAGAATGCAGCACATGTGAATGACTGGTGTATTTTTCCACTTGTTTTACTTGATCAAAAATGCTACATAGTAACTAGTCTCATAACCTGTGAATTTCTGTTTATTTTAAAGACCATCTTTCTCTTTTAGAGCAAAATATTTTTTTAAGAATATTTTTGTTTTCTTTCCTGCAGGGGTTCTGCAGTTGCCAAAATAATAGGCAATAATGTAAAAAAATTGCAAAAGTTTGCTTCCACAGTGAAGATGTGGGTCTTTGAGGAGAATATTAATGGGAGAAAACTGACGGATATAATAAATAATGAACATGAAAATGTAAAATATCTCCCTGGATACAAGCTGCCAGATAATGTGGTAAGAGGCTCAGAAGCTAAATTCTAGCTACGGAGGAGAGGGAATATTGCTCATGCTGTGAATGGAGGTAGAAATTTGTTTTGTTAACAGCTTTAGGGTTTATAATATTTCAGACTGTATGCTATTTTGCTGATGAGATCAGAGATTTGAACAAGTAAGATTATTCAGTTATGCAGGTGGGTAAATCCAATGCACATACTCTTCCCCCCCCGCCCCTTCCAGTCTCATTATTGTCTTTATGTTACTTCAACTTCTGTATAGGGAAGCAAATGTGAAAACGAAGGCAAGATTAACAGCTCTGACCATACCCATTAAAAAAAAAAAATTGGCCTCAACTTTGGAAGGGAGCTAGCTGGTCAGCGAGAATTGAAGTAATTTCAGGTACTCTGAAAGTCTTAGAAAGTATTACAGGATGAAAGCTAGAGTATTTCTCAAGCAAACTGCAAGCTCTTTGCAGTTTATCTGGTTCTCAGTTGCGTTTCAACTATGTATGGTCAGATCAGCGCGTTAGATGTAGTATTGCCAGGGCAGAACAGTGGTACTCCACATCTGTTCTCTGTTTGTGTAACATGATGGTGGGTGGGCAGGTGGACAATTGCACCAAAAACATAATAGGAGGAGACTGCAGCAGCTAACAACTCGGTAGAGATTTTGGGCAGGAAAACCATGAATTGCTGTGAATTGCAATTTTCTCTTTAACAATAATGCTGAAATCCCGTTTCCCCAGCCTTCAGCAAGTGTGGTGTTTCTGCTGTCTGCTACCTGCTTGTTGGAGTTCATTCTCTTTATCAATAGGTCGAGCTTATTGATACATTGTAAACCTGAGTGTTATTTTAAGATGGTCATCAAGTGTTAGGAAGAGTGGAGTCTGGCAAGTGACTTCAAAGTAGGTCACCTTAAAGGGTAAACAAAATCTATGAGTACAGAGAGAGTATAAACTAGTAGGTGTAAGAGGCCTGGAGAAGAAATTTGAGTGTATGGGGAACTAAGTAAAGAAACCACTTTTCTGCATGCAATAATTTATCAAAAATCGAGATTATTTTGTCAAAGATAAGGCAGCTTCTTATTTTATATTTTCTTACTCAGTGCTCGTGTGAATATTACAGAGCATTTTGAATTTTCGTTGCACTAACCACGCTGGTGGCTGCGCAGACACCCCTTTCGAGACATGCAATAGCTTGTTTGAAAGCTTATATTCTTTTGCTTTTCTGGGAAGTTTGTGTTACTGCTTATTTTCAATGATAGTAGTTTGTAGCATTCAGTATAAGACCAAAATGTGCTTTTACTTACCAGATTACACTTGTGTGTAGTGTTAATTTTATTAAGTTATGTGGCCTTTCTCTCTTATAACTACACAGGTTGCTGTCCCAAACCTTAACGAAGCTGTACAGGATGCAGACTTGCTGGTTTTTGTCATTCCCCATCAGTTCATTCATAAAGTCTGCGATGAAATCACAGGACGAGTACCCAAGAAAGCGCTCGGTATAACTCTCATAAAGGTATAACGTATAATAAATACTATGCATTAATAACTGAGAACTTGATATTTTGATACAGAAAGTCTCTTTGTATTATTCACTTGATTGTTCCATTAAACCTTTCTGGATCTAAGATTGGAATTTGTCTCAGTCAGACTTTTAAAAAGAAAGAGGGAGTGAATATGTTTTGCACCACCAAGCTTTCCAGTCTTTTATTTGTTGTTTCCAAACACATCATTAGATGCAGAACAGAGCACGAGCATAATGCTTTGATTGTTAATGCACATCCCACACGCTGAGTTGATCATTTTAAGGACTGCTGAGAGAATTTCATGTGACTGAGAGGATAGTGCTCTTGTTCGTATCAAATATTATGTTGCAACAAAAGAGTCTGTTCAGCATGGCCCAAAAAAGAGAGTTCGAGCATAGGAAATAGGAGAAGGCAGAGGTGCAGGAAGTGTTTCACTGGAGTGTTTTTGTAGTTTTGATGGCAGGAGAATTTTTAAATGTGGATGGGGTTTTTTTTTTGTGGTTTGTTGTTGCTTTGTATTTAGTTGAGAGTAGGCCATTTTCTCAGCACACATTCCCTTGTTTACTGAAAATGATACATCTATGGATCTGTGCTTAAAAAAGAACAAAACCCCCGTCACTACTTACTGCAAGTTTGTCTCTTTAGTTTGGCTAACTAAGCCCATCAAATCTTTATTGTTTTGTTAGTGCTGACCTGATATATTGCTGAGATGTATGAAAAAGTAATACTTCTCAAGTGTACTTGCTGCATTTTGTAGAAAAACTTTTCATATTGTAGAAGGATAAAATAAGGCAATGTTAAAAGAGCTGAATGCATAGCATCAAAACTACACAGCTGTCCTAGATGCCCTTAAGTTTATTGCTTTGAAGTTGTCCATTTATGCTTCTTTCTTCTGTAAACTCCAGATAAACTTTATACTCCTGTAATTTGCTGAATGTGATTTATGTTCTAATGTCCTTAGTGATAGGAGTAACTAATGAAATCGGTGGCATAAATGAGAATTTATGTCAGCATATCTGAAGTCAGAGTCTGGGCCTATATTCTCTTGGGATTACTGCTCTGGGTATTGATTACCAGTGCTTTAATGGAGTGTTGATTAATGGCTGTGTTTAAAAAAAAAAAAGGGGGGGAGGGGTACTTATCTTAATAAAAATTTAATACAAACTGCAAACAAACAAAAAAGGCCCAACAAAACAAAAAGCCTGTACTTAGTGTAGCGTAAGTAAAATAGTGACACTTGCTATGAAGTTGATTACTAGGCAGCTTCCCACTGTCATGTTGGGACACTGCATCAGTAGGCGGTCTCTCAAAAGAAATTAAGAAATTACGTGAGGCCCCTTTTAATTTGTCAGAGAATGCAAAGTACATGTTAGCTTTTATGAAAAGGCATAAATGTGCATCATTAAAAGTATCATTTAAGAAGAAAGGGCAAAGATTTAACAGAACAATGAAACTAAGTAGTAGAGGCAGGAATGCATTCTTTCCTCTACTTTTGCAGCTTTATGCTGTTTTCATCAAAGTCCTATTTTAGTGGTCTCATTACGCTCAACACTAATGCTACTAAAGTGGCTTGTGTTAACTTTGGCAGTTAAAGTGCGGTTCTGCTCTGAAAAGTATCATTAGTGGGATGTCTTGTTTCTGTGCTTTCTAAATTGCTTGGCAAGTTAGCACTGTGTCATCTTTTAGTCTTTTTTTCTTTTTTTTTTTTTTTGACAGTTTAATCTTCAAGCAGAGCCTAACATCTGATAATAAAACTGAGTCTTTGGGGTAAAAAAGACATTTGTCTGCTGGTTAATCTGCATTCCCATTGAAACGTTTGCAGCTGTGTTGCTTTACATAAGTTCTGATCACTGGTGTCTATGAAAACCTAACAAATCATTGTGTGGGTGTGGGGGGGAGGAACTGTATACAATGTGCAGTGAGCACAGGAAGCAGGATAGGTGGAGGTCACTCCGCATACTCTTCAGGCAGCCTCAACGTCAATCTCATTTTCATCTACCTATATACAGGCCCCAGTGATTGCTCTGGCAGGCATGTGAGGATGCAAGCATTAAGACCACAAAATTGGACTTGCATTGACTGGAGATTTTCACTGCCCAGTGGAAGTTCCCATGTTGGAGCCTTGGTTTTTGGGGGAGGGAGGGGTGTTTGTTTTTTCTCCTGTCATCTTGTCATTCAGTATTGGATTTAACTCTGTAAGAAACAGGTGCGGCTCTCCTTGACTTTGTCAGAAGTCGCATCTGTTTCATAGCAGGGCTGAATTTGGCACCTAAGCCTCTCTGATCTCCTTTCACTTGGATGAATAATTGTTGTGTACATAGTCACATTTTTGGAGTTCTTCCCAATGTGTGCATGCTTTTCCATTTATTAATTGCCTGCTTAAGAGGAGGGGCCTTATAGTTATTTTGTGGGGACGTTTTTGACACTGTGAGGGAAAAATACAACATATCTATGTGTGCTTGCTTTCAGATTCTTTCTGTATGGCTCATTAAAGACGAGAGAGCGAGCTGTGCATTAAGTGATACAGATTGAAAAGTAATGCAGAAATGCAAGCATTGTTGTCTGTAGTTTAATTGACTGGTTTTATACAGGCATTTATGCATGTCTCTTGTTTGCACCATGTTGTTTAAGGAATAGCACCTCTGATCTGTGGAAATGCAAATTACTGCCTGCCTGAAGTGTCACTACTGGCAACATAGAAGTGTGTGTATATGCATATCTGGAAGTAGTAGAGGATGACACTGCCTTTTTGCCTTTAAGTCATAATTCAAAATTACCAATCCCCAAAAGTACTAAATCCCCAAGATTAAAAAATAGTACTGTATAAAAGGTGGCATGCTGTGGGAAAGAAAGACCATTTCAGTAGCTTGTCTGCCATGTCCCTGTCCTAAAAACTCAATAGGAGTCTACATTTAGCAGGGTAGGAAAAAAAAGTTTTGTGAGAAGAAAGTGGTACCAGACTGTCTTCTCTGTTGCAGCATTAATCTCTGGGGTGATGTTTTCTAAGGTCCTATTTCTGCCCCTACTTTCATGCTTTGTAAACAGTGTTTTATAGATACAGATTAAAAATATCCTTAGAAGTTAAATTACTCAGTTGTTCAGCTTTCTACATATCTGTGAATGGCTTTTCCATTTGTAGTAGCATTCAAAACGATTAAACTGGGTTTCAACTAGTAAACTGTTGTTGGTATTATACACAAGGGAATCTGATATTTCAGTTGAGATACCTCTTCACAAAACAAGTCATTGGGATGCCATTTTGTGAGTTTTGGTGCAATTTCAAATCCAGGTGCAGGCCTGATTCACAACTGGTGGATTGATGATGCTTCACTGGTTTTAGTAAGTATACACTGATAATAAGTAGCTGAGATTCTGAACCAACAAAGCTGAATATTCGGCACTTCTTAGAATCAGGGCTTTGATTGAGCACGGAATAAAAGCTGTTACCATCATCGGGAGTTTAGTGCTAATTCTTAAGGTGTTACCTCCTATGAAAAGAAGAGCTTAGAGATGTCACAACAATAGCAGAAATTTCACCGGTAGCAAGTCTGTCATCTTTAGTCTCTATCTGAATAGGCCTTGTTGCAGTTCCCACCCATGGACAAGACTAATTATGATGTGCTTTCTTCTCTGCTGTGTCTAATGAATAACTTTTTAGTAATTCTATTTAATGTTGGCTGCAGGGAATAGATGAAGGCCCAGAGGGACTCAAACTGATCTCTGACATTATTCGAGAGAAGATGGGAATAGACATCAGTGTGCTGATGGGAGCTAACATTGCCAATGAGGTGGCAGCAGAGAAATTCTGTGAAACCACAATAGGTACTGTTCCAAGTAGAATGTTTCAAACATGCTCATGTCCTCACAGTTGCACGCCAAATAGCTCAAATTTTGTTGTTTTCAATATTAGTTGACTGTTAGCAGAAACTATTGGGTTCTTCTTATTTCAATGTTGAGTTTCCTAGAATGTTTACACTTCCAAAAGTATTAGGACAATACCGGGAATAGAGAGAGGGAGGAGTGCAATTTTACCTCGTCTCACTAGGGTTGTGGCCTTAACAGGTGACATACTAAGTATGCTTTTCGTCACCCTCCACATAACAAACTGCTTTATTTTATTACTGTGTGTAAGATTTTTCTTGGGTCTGCATGGCTTTATATGGAGAAATCATTTTGTACTCTGTACTCCAGTTCAGGTGTTATGGTCGCAGATAGTACCTTTATGCATGTTTGGGTTGTGGTTTTTTTAAGGTATCAATATCTTATTTTAATTCCTCAGAATAATTAGTTACCCCAAAAGCTAGACATGGTTTTAATTCTATGTTGATGTCTGCACACCTTTGCAGCATAAAGATGTGCCTAGTCTTGGATTAGATAAGCGTGTGTGTGTGTGTGTGTGTGTGTGTACGCATGCAGGTAGTCATACATAATAGCACAGAGTTCATGTTAGTTTTTCAGTGTTAATTTTTACTGTACATTTTTAGCTTTCTAAACTCTCATTATCAGCTTTTGCATTGAACTTATTTTTGAATGATTGAATTACCTCCTAGTGCTTAGAAACACTTGTCAGTGGCAACATGCTCAATTAATAAAACAACCTTGACATGCCTTTATCAGTAGGCATTTTTCTGGAATGCAGGCCTTAAAAATAATTGTTAGAATTGCTCCTGCTATATTTTTAATTCACTTTTGTTTTAATTAATATTAACTGTTCTTTTTGAAGAGAATTATCAAAAAAAAAAGTATAGAGAATTATCAAAAAAAGAGTACAGAGAACTAATGGAATTGTTATTTAGAATCTGTTGCTGAGCAGACAATGAATTAAGAAGTCCAGAATAACTCAGTGCAGAGCTTTTAAGTTGCAATATAGACATGTCCTTAGTCACTTAAAACAGGAGTCTGTTTAGGATGAAGATAGAACAACCTTATGTCTGGTTTTGAGTATTTTGGCTTGCACGGGAAATGCTAAATAATACCCAGATAAATTATTCCTTTTTTAGCCTTCCGTTCTCTCTCTCAACAGGCAGCAAAATCTTGGAAAATGGCCTTCTCTTCAAAGAACTCCTGCAGACTCCAAACTTCCGAATAACTGTAGTAGATGATGCAGATACAGTTGAGCTTTGTGGTGCTCTGAAGGTAAGATTAACGGGCTGCGGTTGGTACACAGATGGAACGACGCTCTGTGTAGAAAAAAGAGAGTATTTTCATTTAAAGAATTAAGTTTATTGTGCTTTATATAACATGTAAAACTACTACATAACATTTCCAGAAGAACCGCTGCTCCGGAAGGGAGCAGCATGTTGTGAGAGTTGGCTTTTAGACCCTTGTCTCGCCATCTCCCAAGTTCTCTTTCTACACCTTTCAGTTAGCTTACACACAGTCATGAAACAAGTGTTGATTTCATCTAATTGGTCAACATTTCTAAATCCTTTTTAGTTCCTTTTTAGCAACAGTGTGTTCACAAAAAGAAAGGGAGAAAGAAGTTGGCATTAATCCTTTGTGTCTGTTGACAAAACTATTCCCCTCTTCGTTGACTTACATGATGCGAGCACTCTTATGTTTTATATTTTGTGGGCATACACTGCATAAGGTTCATGTGGATAACCACATACAGAAATGACCTAAAGAGGAAAAAAGTTATTTTGGACAGTTACTCATCTGGATTTTTTTTGGTAACAAAATTGATGCTGACAGGAAGCAAAGGCTAACTTAAACATATTCTTATTACTATTTTTTTCAGGTTAGTTCACAGTCCATTTGTGAGGAAGGCTTTAGACGCTTGGCACCCTGGCCAATAGGACTGTGGTTCATGTTATCTGATATCTATCATGGAAGCATTTCTGATGGGTGTAGTGGTTTAGTAGATAATTTGACTTATTTTTTGGTTTTTATGTTTTGGATAATTATTTTGTATTGCTTTGTTTTCTATGTTGAAATTATGTGTAAGCTGTACCATTCACTTGCAAAGTTACCACAACAATGACTGATGTATTTAAGCTAAGGAGTTCTGATTCCTGCTCAGTGGGAAGGAGATTGATAGCTATAACAACAAAATAATTTTTGGCATACAGGTTTTCTTGATAATTTTGTCTTGAGAGCTGTCATACTGGAAGTCCTAGAAGGAGGAGGTCATGGGTCTGTGCACTGGGCTAATGGGATACACTTTGGTGTTGCATGCTTTGGAGTTACTGTGTTTATAGCAATTTCTCAAGATTGTGGAGCTTGTAATTTGGCTCCACAGCCTTTGCTTTAAAATGTTGTGGTGATGTGGGAGGTTAGCAGGAAAGAAATCCCTGTGTACAGACCCATGAAATTAGTCAAAACGCTTTACAGATTTATTTTTCTTTGAAATGTGCTCAGCCTGATGTTTCCTGGCTAGCTTAAATTCTTGCTTGATAGAGGAGTTCTGTCCCAGGTAATTTTTATTCCAAACAAATCTCGTGAAAGAGTGCTAGGGATGACCATGCACATCAAACTGAGCAGCTAGTCAGCAGATACTGAATCTCCACTATAAAGGTCCAAGTCAGGCAAGATACCAATATCAATTAAATAAATTGTTGTTCTTGACCTGGAAAGATACTGAGGTGAAAGTTGTTATTTTCTTTGTAGCCTTGTTTTATTCCTACCTCCTGCTTCATTATTTGTCATGCATCCTGAAGACCAAAGTCTCTAGTTGCATTTCTAAAAAGCTGTCTATATTCTGTGCACTCTGGTTTTGATTGCAGTGTATTTTGTTAACTGAGTTGAGACTTCCAAAGAAATGCATGGCATGAGCTCTAAACAAAAAGAAATTAAGGACAGATTCGCTTGTTTAAAATACTGTGGATTTCTTGCCTGATTAAAAGGCATGAACTGATATAAAGTGGCATAGGTCAGTCATGCTAGTATAGGTGATGTGTTTTAAACATACACCTCTTCCTTAATCTCAAAGAAAATTTTATTAAAATCATATTTTTAAAAGTAATTTTTCATTTAAAACCCTTCCTATTTTAATCCTGAATCTTGTGCTGACAGCATGTAAATAATTTCCTGAGCTGTTTTTAACTCAAAAATTGCAAAATTTTATTAATGCATTGGTAACATGTATGCCTCTGAAAGAAAATTAAGAAGCTAAAATTAAACAGATGGGTATGTTTTTATTGCCTGTGCAAAGCAAAATGCAAAGCTCAGATGTGAATAGTGAAATGTAAACGAGCTTTTTTTTTTTTAGAAGTTGTACATTCTTATCATTAGGAGAATTGGTTGCTAAGGGTAGCAAGTGCTTTGCTTTTTTATGATTGATATTCTTTGTAATAAAAAATGTGAAAAATAAGCATATCTTCATGTGACTGTTTTTAGGGGAAAATCTACAGTGTAGCTTCTGTCAGCTGACCGTTACTTTATTAAACTTGGAAAGTTACTTCATGGAAACAAATAGTAAAAATTAGCATCATTTAACTTGCTGGAAGGAAGAAGTGCCTATTTCAGAAGATTACAGAGTTGTGTTGTGTGAAGACACAGGTATAAAAAGAGAGGTTCTACTCTCTTTCTATAGCAGTGCCAATTCAAAATGTCAGCAGTGTCACTGCAAACTACAGCTTAGAGGACAGAAGTAAGCAGGTACACATGCCAGTCCAGAGTGTCTTTGTGGATGTGGAAATAGTAAAAGCAACTCCTGTATTGGTATTCAAAGGATGAGAAATAGTACGCTATGAGAAACAGTATGTTCTCCCAGCTTCTGCATTTTTCTATAAATACCAGCTTGGGAAAAGGAGACTTTTCTGGTATTGCTGGCATAATAGACTAGATCTTGTTAAAAGTCTATACTTACCTCACTCTTTATTTCCGCAAGCCTTTCTAAGCAGGGAAGACTTTCATTGTGGATGGTTGCCTAAAGGTTGGGAAAAAAATGCAGAAGGGTAACAGAGAGTGCTCTGAGCACAGCTTTCCCTTAAATAATAATGATTTTAGGTTTGAAATTTGGTTCTTTGAAGCATATTTGAATTCAGACTGTAATAATAGGTATCGCAGCTGGGTGATCATGAAAGAACATGTGCTATTTATATACATATGCGCATATATATATCGAATATCTACTTCATTTACTGTATTTATTTTGTGACAATGGTCTGATGGAGATGTACTGAAGTACAGAAATCAACGAGTGAAACTGCAGTCTTGCGTCAGCTTGGAGACTGGCTGAATAGGCAATGGCAGTCACTTTACAAAATCTGATGACAGTGAGGAAGAACAGCTGTCTACAGTAACTTGTTGGCTGTTAGAGAAGAACATGCCAAGCACTTTTTGTTCCAACAGGATTATTTTTCTTTTGAGGACTGAAGCACATTTCACATTTATTTGTTTGACCTTTTCTAAGGGTTGAGATCAGAAATTAACAAACTTCAAATTTGGATAGTTCAGTTTCAAGGTGTCCAGTTGGCTTTACAGGCAGCCTGACCCAAGGCCACCTACAATTTCCAGCTGCCATTTGCCAGATGATGGAAGGGGCCTTCCCAGGAAGTGCTTAAAGGTTTTGACACCCCTGTAAGAGGAGTACGTGCAGTTTTGCATACATATGGATGTGCTTCTGGATGCTGATGGATGTGATACTGCAGAGTAGCACAGACCCAAGGTTACCACCACTGAGATGTCCTTAGTGCCTGTGCCAGTGTGTGACCTTACAATCAAACAGCAGGGATGTGAGGCAAGACTGAGCTGGTATATAAACCTAGCAGCATACTTGAGAGGCAATATAAACATTGATAGCTGCATTCTTGGGTGTAAACTCAACTGGAATCACTTAACCAGTGCAACGGTGACAGGGGTGAGAGAGAGGGAAGGTGAAGCGAGAATCTAATCTCTGGATATGGCAAAATGGCCATGCTCCAGCAGCCTGATGTATTTGTTCAGGGATCTGGAGAGTTAAACTCCCTTAAGTGGCAGCAGACAAAGACAAAGACAGAGGTGACAGTTACTTTAGGAAGGAGAAGGAGCAGCAGCTGTGGTTGCCTTTTAGGTTCCTTCAGGCACATCTCTAAATCTTATGGCTCCAGCTTAGCCTTAAGCAAAGAAGTGAGAAGTAGAATGATGATTTATTGTTTACCAGGTTATGTAACCCAGCGTTATTACTTACAAAGGTGGTCCTGCCAAGTATGTTTATGGCAGTCACTGTTGGAGAGTCAGTCTAGGTAGTGTAGAAGTCGATTGTGGTAATTACTCTTTCCTGAGATTAAGTGGAAAAGAAATCCATTATTTACATTCAAGTTTGCCAGGAGCAAGCAAGCAGTTTATGCTTAACCTTTCCGACAGTCCTGCTGATACTGTCTTTGATTTGTTGAGTCATCTTCATTTGACCTCTCTCAGCCATGATGTGAAGCAAGGAGCTGCTCCAAGTTCATGTGTAAGTAGGAGGGAAAGCAGGCTGTGCTGAGCTGTGACACTACCTCAAAGAAGGCTGGATGTCCTCAGTGAATTAACATTTCTACTTAGTTCTCTAATGATCCGTTATGGAGAGCTAATGGTTGCCTCAGAAATGGCCTCTGAAGCTATCTTCATGAGCACTCCACAAATTACTGTAAACAGAGTAGGACTGTAAATTGGGTATTTCTGAGCACTGACTGCTTAAGAGAACAATCTGTCAGCAAAGTCTGCAGACTTGTTAGCCTTGGTTTCTTGGTCATCTTTTGACCTTGCATTTGTGACCTCTGGTATGTTTGCAGCAGGTCACGTGCAAGTAAAAGACACTTTTTCTCATTTATTCTGACACATACTGTGAGCACAGCCTGACATCACCATTTCTTTTCTGGAGCATAGCTTCACTATCCTGGTGATAAAATAAGTGAATCCAGTCCTTGCTCATGTTCTAGAATAACTAGGACTAGGACTGATGCCAGCTTCTGGATACCAGACCAGCTAAAGACTCACCTGTTAGTGCAAAGTATTTTAGTAGCTTAAAACCACATGCAATATAAAAACACCCTGTGCATCTTTACTTACAGGATGTATGCTTTAATGTAAAGAACTGTTAATGCTGAGATGGGGAAATGTGTTTGCTCAAGCATGAAGTGGTTCTGAGAGCTCTGAATCCCTCAGGCCAAGAGGAGCATTATGTTACAGTCGTTTTGGGGTGGTTGTGACGGTATATTTGAACCTTTGGAACAAGGAGTTTTTCTGTAGGCTAAAGTTGTCCTTGCTTATTGGGCTCTCAGACCCCCATGTTGTGTATACAAATACGGTCAGTCTTTGAGCTCATGGAAACATGGCACTCTCCTCTTGCACAAATGTATACCCATTGCATTTGCAGGAACTCTTTTAGCTTCAGGTGTAGGCTTTGGCAGTGGCAGCGTTCAGGGTCAACCATATCAGATACAGAAAGATGTTTTTGCCAGATAGGTATGTGATTCTCGCCCCACCGGTCTGCTTCTCAGAGGATGGCTATAGTGCTAGTGCCATTAGGCTCTCGTGTTAATTTGCATTTTGCTTATGCGTCTTCCTGAAACAAACGCAGCTTAGTGCCTGCACCCAGAGATTCCGAGTACCAAGCTGCCTTTTTTGGGCTTGTTTTGGACTGAAAGATGACTCAGTCTCAAGTTTTGTGAGATTTTGTTGTTGTTTTGTTTTTGAGTGGCTGGTCTTTCAGTAAGGTGTAACTTTCAACGTGGTATAATGCAGTTCTCTACAGTATATTAAACACCAGGGAGTTGTCATAGATTCTTCAAGGATTTAAATGAAACCAGATGGTAGACCTTGTAAATTCATAGTTGTGGCCTGAGGGTTATGTAGACCAGAATATAAAAGACTCCTAGGCATGGGTGTGTGTTCTAGAGTATAATCAGTTGTATTGTTTCCTCATTATTTGCAAACTATGTGTAAGAACATACAGTGGGGACATTATAAAAACGAGGAGCTTAATGTTTCAGAGTTAGACTCACAACTTCCCTCATTTTCTACCATATTTCCTCAGAAGTCTTGGTATGACTTGCTTAAAACAGTATTTCTGTTGCTCCAGAGACAAACATTGCAAAAAGTAGAAGTAGACAACAAAATACCATGGGCCAAATCATACTGTAAATTATGATCAGGTAGGCCTCTTCAAAGTGGAAAGTAAAGTCAAAGCAGGCAAAGTTTGAGAGAAGGGGCAGCTTTAGTGTTGGAGTGTTCAAGATGTACATGGAAAAAGCACAGAGGTTGTTCAAAAATGTTTTTGGTTTTAGCTGAGTGTTAAATGCATGTGTAAATTCTATTTAAATGGGTTATCCCATCTGAAAACTTTTTAAATACCTGTTTGACTTCCTCTTGCTTTGCCACCAAATGAACAAATATTGGAGGTTGCTCTGGGAGAGGCATCTGATGAAAACACACTTTTAATCACCACAGCCAAGATTTAAGCCAAGATGATCTAAGTACCAGCCTAAAAGTCTGATCGTTTTTTGCTGCTTCAGGTCTAATGTTGAGATATCTGCCTGCAATTTTTAAGGTCACCATTAGATCTCAGCTAGCTGCTCAAAAAGCAATGACTTATCCTCTGACCTCATTTGATTTAGAGTCACCTAGCCATGACTGGCCACACAGCACTGCAGCTGCCTGCAGTTTTTGGTTCTTATGGTCCAAAAAACAAAAGAAAGCTGGCTGTTAATCAGCCTGTTGCTTTCATTAGCAACTTCTGACTGTTGCTGTTTCTTCAACAACAGTTACAGTTGATTTAGTTGGTTGGTTTTCCCCTGCATTGGGTGCTACATTAGCTGCCATGTTCGTTCTCTTGTGGTTTCTGTTGACGTCACTGCTGCTTGCTGTTGTTGCATGCAGAAAGGTATTACTACATCTATTGCTTCCATGTTTGCTTTATCAATACAGCAGAATGCCACCTTTTTTGGAGTGCTTTGAGTTTTGATAGGGTTATTTTGGGAGTGGTTTAGTTTTGGGTCTTTTTGGTAGAGGCAAACTAACCATGGCTAGTCTCTGACTCCCAGGCCAGAAAATAGCTGTTATAGTCACTTTATTCAAACACCTCTCAACTAATCTCTATGTTCGTAAACCAAAGAAAGGACTGTATAGCTGAAGAAACAGCACATTCTTTGTAGAAGGCTGTCACCAGGACTAAGGAAAAAAACCCAAAAACCCCACATCATTTTTTGATTAGGAAAGGTCTGCCTGTGTCACGAACCTTTTGGGAATACTTGATTAACTATTACTGTTATAGGAACTCTGCATACGTAAAAGGGCTGAATACTATTAGCTTGGCTGAATTTGGTCCTTTAGCATATCAGTATGGAAGTCACTGAATGTTTCTTAGATTCAGTATTACTTTAATCATAAAGAAAATATGGATAAAAGGGCTGTGGGATGTCAGTCTAACTTGACCCCTACCTCAGGGCAGGAACAGCGCAATCTGGATAAAACCCTGTTTGGGTGTAGTGTAACCTGCTTGTTCTTAAAGATAGTCAATAATAATAGCTCCACAGCCTCTGGGGCAACTTGTTCCAGAGCTTTAACTATGCTTTTATCCTTGGAAGTACTTAGTAATCTAAGACCTGTCATCTTTTTTTTTTTCCTTCTTTTATTTTTTTAAAGGTTATCCAATAGACCTCAAAATCCCAAACCCAAAAAAACCCAAAAGACACCCAAAACAACAACCTAGTCTTACACTAGTAAAGTGACAGCAGTTCTTAAGGACATCTGCACTCTGTCTTTTAGTGTCTCCTAGGATTCTGTAAGCAATAATTGACTCATTTCCCATTTGCTTTTTTCTCTTCTTATTAGAATATAGTAGCAGTAGGAGCTGGGTTCTGTGATGGCCTTTGCTGTGGTGACAATACCAAAGCTGCCGTTATTCGCCTTGGCCTAATGGAGATGATTGCCTTTGCCAGAATTTTTTGCAAAGGACAAGTGTCTACTGCCACTTTCCTGGAGAGCTGTGGAGTTGCTGATCTCATCACAACATGTTACGGTGGCCGGAATCGACGTGTAGCCGAAGCGTTTGTTAAAACTGGAAAGGTACCTTATTCACTGGGTGAAATCCATTGTTGTACGTACAAGTGCACCTGGTTTGTTGGTGTAATAGTACAGTTATCTGAGACATGCTAGCTGTACTGAGTGAGTACCCTTCTCTTTCCCCTCATTTTTGAGTTTCTTACAAGGCTAGAATGAGTGTAAAGGTGTTAAAAAGGAGGGGTGAATAAAAAAAACAAACTGGAGGGATAAGATGTTGGGAGATGCACATTGAAGAAGGAGAATATTTACAAACAAGAATATAGGAGAGTATTATATATACACTTTTGAGAAAGGCAAAGCCCTCGATAACATCTTTTTGTTTTCCATCCAGATGATGTTGTCAGGTTTATGAAAACTTTGTCACAGCTCTCCTTTTCTCCCTTCCCCCATTGCTTAGTCTATTGAAGAATTGGAGCAAGAAATGTTGAATGGTCAGAAATTACAAGGACCACAGACTTCTGCAGAAGTGTACCGTATCCTCAAGCAGAAAGGAATGCTGGAAAAGTAAGTAAGAACAGATTAAAAGGAGATATTTGGAACTTGCTTTATCTCCATAACTCTTTTTGCGTTTTTAGTCTTGATATCTTAATGAAGGTAATAGCCAAAAAGAAAATCACTGTAATGAGTTGCTTAATCCCCAGTTAAAATCAGAGAGAAGTGAATAAAACCTCAAAATAATATTGGTATAGATAGAGTTAATAGTGTAACATTAAATTTGTGAGTGCCCTTCTGTTTACAGAATGCATTATTGCCTCCTGCTATCATAGAAAAGCATAGCAGAGTGTGTTTCAACATGTGAAAAGAATAAAATACATGAAAATAGAAGCTGAGCTTCCTAAAGAGAGTTGTGAAGAGGCTCTACAGCTCATTTCATAGTAGTAAGTTCATTGCTTATCTCCAAGGAGAGGATCTTTGTTACTAAGGATGTTTATAGCTGATGAGCTGAAAAGAGTGGCTGCGTCTGTCTGCATCTATTCTGGCTTAGGTACTGCAGTTTTCTTTCCTAATGTGACTTCGAGTTTGGTTTACGATATAACCTGCCATTGCTTGTGTAGGTCAGGTTTTTGTGGCATGAAATTAAGCAGGTTGTCCTGGCTTTTTCATTTGTATTCGTTTGAGTCAGAACATATATGATTCCTAAAGCCACACAGTAGTCTCCTTATGAGATTAAGGGATGCATTATCTCTATCTGTTCCTGTTTGTAGATGAGGCAAAAGCAGAAAATAAATGACTGCCAGTCAGAAGACCAAGCCTTGTTACTTTTTTTTTTCTCCAAAGCAGTTTTTAAAGTCTAGTTTTAATGGATCAGCTGCATTAAATTGCTTATTTTTTAACATTATCTTTGGGAGTAAGGTACCCCAGTCCGTCTGCAGTGTACAGTAATTAAGCTAACTGCAGAAAAAAAAAATCTAATTAAAATATTGGCTTGAGTCTTTGCTGTTTATGATTCCCTAAATGAGACAGGATGCTGTGTTTGGGGTTTTTTTTTGTTTGATTGGTTGTTTTTTTCCCTGTTCTATCTTACAACAAATAGAATGCATTATAGAAGACTTGGGGTTGTGTTTTTAATCAAAAATATGAAAACGGAGAGTTGCTAATTCCTGTTTGGTATACCACATATATATATGTCAGTTCTTTGTGGAAAGGTCTCATTCAACAAGACTTTTGAAAGCAGCTCTCTTGCTACTACTTAAAAACGCAAAACACAGTAAACCAGCCATGGCTTCAAAGTGAAGAGGTAAGAGTCTAGTAGGAGTAAAATTTCATACTCTCACGCTATAAAGAGTCCCAAGGCTATGCAGAAATACGCAAAAGTCAAAGTTCAGTAGAAGAGCCTGGGTAGCACGGTTGATGCCTATTGATATTTACAGTGCAATCTGTTTTTTCATTTCAACAGTTGTAGAACTAGCCCTCTTAATGTGCTTGGACCTAAGCTGCATTTGGAGTTTGCTGGCCCTGAGCCTGCAGTCAGCCTTAATTCTGCTTTCCCCATGTGAAGTGTGGCAGACCTGGGCACAATAGACTAATGTTCTCTGTGATAAACAGCAAGAGTTATGTATCAAGATGTGTTTTGTAGTAGTGGTACTTCTTCACTGAGAAGTAACTGCCTGTGCTGTACCTAAAGCTGTGTGAAACTTGCTTTTGCTTCAGAAGGTTCACGTGTTTTGTGGCTGCCTTTAGTCAAATTTGAGTGTAGTGATAGGACAAGAGGTAATGGGTTTAAGCTAAAAGAGGGTAGATTTCTGTTACATGTTAGAAAGAAATTCTTCACTGTGAGGGTGGTGAGGCACTGGAACAGGTTGCCCAGAGAAGCTGTGGATGCCCCATCCCTGGAAGTGTTCAAGGCCAGGTTGGATGAGGCTTTGGGCAATGTGGTCTAGTGGAGGGTGTCCCTGCCCATGGCGGGGGGGTTGGAACTAGATGATCTTTGAGGTCCCTTCCAACCCCAACCATTCTATGATTCTATGAAATCTCACATAGGCATAACAAATCTTATGTTAGTGCCTACATTTAAGTTTTTACGGTAAAAGCAAATTCAGCCCCCTCCATGTTACACAAAATGAGTGATAAGTGAGGCATGTTACACATTTGCATTTATTATTTTTTTTCCCTGCATATTAGTAGTAAGGGTTTTGCAGCCTAAACAGTGTAGCATTGGATTTGAAAGAGCAGCTATATGGCTATATGCTAATTTTGGTTCTACTGATGAATTAAAAACAAAAATCAAATCAGTGGGATTGACCTGAAATAGTTTTTGCTGTTGCTGCTATGTTTGTCTTGTTCTCCACAAAAATAAACCGAGAG
Source organism: Grus americana (assembly GCF_028858705.1). Taxonomy (NCBI): domain Eukaryota; kingdom Metazoa; phylum Chordata; class Aves; order Gruiformes; family Gruidae; genus Grus; species Grus americana. The sequence continues at coordinate 123,998,552 of NC_072853.1, read as the reverse complement.
AAATGGATCATCAATCCCTCAGGAATTAACTATTTCACCATCTCCAGTATTTCTTATTTTTTATTTCAGTCAAAATAACCTAGTGTGTTTCATCAAAATTTATCAATTTATCAATATAAAAGGCCACACTGAAATGGCATATTTATTCTGGTGAACAGATAATTAATCCCTAAAATTGACCAGGCTCTGTATGAAAATGGAACTTGTCTGGTTGTCACTGTCCAGGATGGACAGAAAGCAAATATAAATTTCTGTAAAACATCTTGGCTGTACTAAACCTTCAGATTATCAGAGAAGCCTGAATAATTTGAAGGTTGTTGGAAATGTGGCCAATTTAAAAAAAAAAAAAAAGAGAAGAGAGAGAGAATTTAGTGTTTCAAAATCCACATTTAATTTTGGACTTTTATTAAAAACTTGACCTTCAATTTCTTCTTGGGTCTCTTTGTGCCATCTTCTGCAATTGTATTATCAAATTAGTGCTCAGAGATAATGTATAACTGATGTGCCAGTCATCCTTTTTAACCATAGGTGAGTACCACTGTAAGAATGTCAAGGAAAGATTGTGAGTGTTTTTAATTTTTTAGATCACTTAATGGTTGTGCCATACATAATGAATGTTGCAGACTCTATTATAGCTAGCTAGGCTTCTGAGAGTGACTAATTTGAGAGATGCATGTAGGTTCTGTATTTATGTAGTGCTTTTCAGCCTGGCGTTAGCGCTTGACGAATACTAAAATAAATTGATTTTTCAGTCTCTCTCTTTCCCTTCCCTCTCCTCACTTCATTTTATTTCTTTCATTTAAGAAAATGTTACAGAATAAACTTACACTGCATTTGCTTTCCCCATGCTTATTTCCTCAGGTTTCCACTATTCACTGCTGTGTATCAAATCTGCTATGAAGGGAAGCCTGTCAGAGAGATGATATCCTGCCTTCAAAGTCATCCAGAGCACATATAAAATCAATCAGGCCATCGTACTAACGCAGCTTTCTGCCTTTCAAATTTGGATCTGGGTTCAAGTGGATGTATCATTAAGCTTTGTTCAAAGCTGCTCACTAGGCAACAGTAACAATGTGAATGTCTCGGAATGGGTATTTGTTTTTTGTTACGCAGCCTCGTTTGGCATAGCATGCAGTGTTGGCTCGGTGATTGTCATTTTACTGGCTAAAATACAACTGTTTTAAGATGCGCAATGCAAAAGTTGTGCTACATATCTAGTGTGTATATACAAGTGTTCTTCGTGTGTGTTCCTACACCATAAAACACAATGTGGTGTTGTCTCTTATTAAGGCCTAGTCCAAAATCCACTGCACACTGTGGGAAGAATCCCACTGGTTTTCATGGAGACTGCATCAAGCCTGTAACCTTGAAATATTAGAAGTCTTTCTATTAGAACTTGGTTTTGTTCTGCATACAAATTGAAATTTTAACATTCTGCATGTTTATGATTATATTAATTTAAGCAATATTAATGCAAAACAAGAGGTAGCAGTTATTTAGAAGGGATATTTTAATGAACTCTGAAGAATATTTTGATTTTTGAAAGTCTTTAAAACTGTCAGACTATTTTGAAACCAATTTCTAAGTGAATTTAAAGTTTTTAATTACACTGTTTTAAAGGGAATATGCTAGAGGGGGGTCACTACCTCCCCTTCTGTTTTTTAATCCTTGCATTTTTGTATTTCTCTTTCTCCTTTGCCATTGCCAGGTGCTAGGCTCTTCTAGAATCCCGTTCCCCAAAACAAGTGGGAAATGTTAACCTGGGGTTTCTGAACCCTGGAGCCTATGGTTCATTTTAGTCTTTAGTCATTTTAGACCACCATTCTGTGGTCGTTCTTCACTGCTATTGTTTGGTGGGTGGAGAAGGATACTCTTGGGTATCCACTGCTCAGAATTGTCATGCTGTGTTTCTAGCTTAACCATCAGCTATAAAGTGTGGCATTCCACACAACACTCCAAGGAATGTTTGGGGAATTCCCTGGTAGATCATGCTCATGTTGTCAAAAGGGTTATGCACTAGTACGCCGACTGCATTCATTTCAGTGCCTGCCAGTGACCGACATCAACTGGACTGTAGACCTGAACCAGCCTCCCCAGAGAAATGATGAATTCTGAAGTTACTCTTTCACTGGACAAAACTTTAATGGGTGCTAGATCAAGTCCTTTGTTACCAGTCTCCCAGAAGGCTTCTCAAAGGCATCTGTCTCTCTTATTCCCCAGGTATCTCAACTAGGGATCTTTGCTTTATGAGGGAGGTTTATTTTATTTATTATTGGAAAATTTGTGATTTTATGGAGTTTGAGGATGGGGTTGGTTTGGTTAGGTTTGTTGTTTTGTTGGTTTTTTTTTTTTAAAAGCTTGATGCAAGAGAAGACAGATAAATTACATCTGTCTTGCTTTTATTGTATACTGAACTGTGTGGTTTTTTTGGTTTGGTTTTTTTTTTTTTTGGTAAAATATATGCTAGGTACTTAAAGAGAGGACTCATTCTTGCAGCTGGGAGACAAGGGTTAGCGTCAAGGATTTTTCAGAGCTCAACAAGAATGCCCATCCGCTCTGAATATCCACTCCAAACCTCTGAGCAGTATCAGAACTGTTGTTCACCGTTCTCAGTGATGTTTTTAGACCAGAAATTGTGAACACAAACCCATCCTGAAGCTTTAAGTTGTCATTCAAAACTTGCTAAAACAACGGGGATGCCTGGGAATAATTGTCATACGTAGCCTGGATTCCTCTGAAATAGGTGAGCATTGGGGCAGCTCTGTGTAGACAGGAAGATGCTTCAGCTCAGGGGTACCTTTTCTTTTGCTCCTTCAATGTTTTGCATTAATTTTTGGAAGATCTTGTGAATGTCATCAGATAGTCATCGATGAGAACAGTTATTTTGCCTTATTTCTGATTTAGTGCTAAATATAACAGATGGCTAGAAGTTAAGTAACATCGGATGTTTGTGGCAATTGAGAAAATCACTGGTAGAGCTGACTTGGAGTAAGCACTCTGCTCAGACAATTAAAAGGATGTGTTAAGATTGGAAGTACTGTTACAGTAACGCACACGTGGAGCATACACTCCTCATTACTGCATAACTTTTGGTGTGTCTGCTTATGCTCTGTGGTGTTTTTTTCAATACCAAGCTGATTGGCTTTGCCTTTATATGTGTATATATACATATATATAGAAACTTTTTTTTACATGCAGTATGTAGAACGGTAGCATTTTGTAAGATACATAAAGGGCTATATGAGCTAAATGTGGTAAATTAATATATATTTTAAGATTATTTCTTTATTATTCCAATACTACTTCTACCACTGAAACCCCAAAATCTTAATTGTTCTTGTTTTATACAGAAGCCTATTCTAAGGCAAATCCTGAGAAAAGGTTTTTATGGAATTCTTTCCTCCAGTCTATAATGATATTCTTGTTCTTTTCAGACAAAAAGTGAAGTTTCAGTAACTAAAATTATTTATTTAAACTTCTATAGATACTTCACCATTTGTATTTGGTTTTCAGTGCTTGAGAACATTCAGCTTGGCACTAGATATTTTTTCCCCACTAATATTTACTGCTCATTAAAAGACTGTGATGTGATACTGGAACTGAATGATTAGAATCCTGTTCTACAAACACTCTGTTTTGCCTAGTACCAGGGTAGTCTTACTGAAAATACTAACCCCTGTGTAAGGTTTTTGCATACAAGGTCGTAAATTTGTAACTAATTCTTGATTTATGAACATTAATTATGAAGGAAGGCATTATCTTCTAATGATACGTACTCAACTTGCCTGAGATGTGTACTGATTTTTGTTTGAAGATTGTGAATGTATACCCGTTTGAAGAGTTAGTACCAATAAACATTTTTGTCTTGGAAATCGCTTTGGTTTCTGTTGCCTCATTCTACATAGCTTGTGATTAATATTTTATTCACTTGATGGAATGTAGGTTTTTATGGATATGGTATGAACTGATAGCAGATATGAGATTGCCGTGCAAGAACTTAAATTTTAAAAGGAACTATTTGACATCCAGATGTCAGCATTTTCCTTTCTGTCCATTAGTGAAACAATTACGCTGTCTTTGACCTCTGAAACAGGTTCTTGTCTTCAGTGCCTTGAGTTGCTGTGTGAGCCACTGGAGGGCACTGGCGGGCAGGTGACCGATTCCGCAGTTACTTCCCATTTATTTCTGAATCTCCTTCGGTTTCTGTGCGACTGCAGCTGTCCTACACCATGTTCCTTGTATTTGGAGGTGGTTATAGTTCAGCACCAGATGCATGTGTTGTAGATCCACTGGAAGTGAGAGAACAAGCTTGCTATAAAACACCCAAACACCTTATTACCTCTGCCCAAGGCCCTGTCTTGCCTGTTGTCTGAGACCCTCCCAGCACAGGGCAACAGCCACTACCTCAGGTCTTGGACAGTATGGTCTGTGAGATCTAATCAGCATCCTGCAATGCACATCCAGCAATGCTTCTTTCTGTTGCATCTCCAAGTTGCTAGAGCGTGGAAAACGATGAGAGCACGTTGTGCTCAGTTTTGTCAGTTTTTTTAATCAGCTAAAAGGGTGGGACGTGCCACAAGTGTTTGATCAGGAAAAGGAAGGTCTACTATTTAGTTGTGGGGCACCATACTGCAAAAGAAGTATGGGGGTTTTTTGTTGAATAATGCACTGTCTACCTAAAAGCCTGAAAGCATTTAATAAAGTAAGAGCAATGTCCTAATTCCTCATTTACAGATAGGGATACTCTGACAGGTGAAGATGGTTGCCCAGCAAACCTGTGTCTAGATGCATTTTATTCCTAATTTTAAGCCAGAGTTTCAGCCATTAGTTCATTTCTCATTGTACTTTCAGCTCAAAATTGTATTTATTTTAAGGGTGCATGACATCAACTAGTAGAATAAATATGTAGGTATCTAAAACGTACCATCCAAAGGGCCTTTAATTCTAGTAAGTCTGAGTCAACAGGAAAGTAAAAACCATCACAAGAGAATTAGGATAGATACATTTCTTTCATATGGGCGTTATCTTCTGAAGGGGTGGTGTGTTCTCATAAAATCAGTGCTTACAGGCTGGGTGTCTTTGATCATCTGACTGTAAATAACACCCAGGCGGGCTCTGAGGTACAGGAACCATGGCAGAGAAGAGGTCGTTTTCCAACGACCCGTGCTGATGCTTCTTCATAACACTCCCACCCTGGACTTCATTGTAAGTCTGGAGTCGTATGAATGAAGTACATAGATATCACAGGGGCTGGCTAATGCTGAAATAAAATGTTGTCCCGGAAAACATAGCGCTATATGTTATTGGAAAGTGTAAAACTATATCTCTTCTGCCTGTCTCCTGGCTGCATGGAATTTTCTCCCGTGATTTGCCATGAGCTGATAGAAATCTGAGCGCTAAAAGGTAACACTTCTATTTTGAATAATGGATGAGAAGAGTATCTGCCTTCAATCCCAGCATGCGCAAAGGAGAGGTGTTTGGCATTCAGATTAAATGAAACCTAGTTATCTTATCAGTCTGTTCTAACTTGATTTCAGATTCCTGCCAACATGCTTTGGTTAGGGACTTTCAGATACTCTTAATCTATCGGTCTAGTCCTGCTCTTATTGAAAGCAATCACAGAACTGGATTTTAAGAGAACAGTAGGGTGACACCCAGCAGAATGGTTATCTCTGTTGGAGTTTCCCATGTCTAAATTGAATTTACCTATTTGTTATATTTACCTATGGCCTACAGCAGCTGTGTTAGAGATGTGAAGGGTAATTGCAGGGAGCATTGGGAACTGTATGTTGATTATTTCAGTAAATTGCTAGAAACAGTGTGAATTACTGCTTTTAAATGTATGTCTTTCATGAGTCTTTCAACTCATGCTGAAGGAATTAGTGAATAATAAATAAAGCACAGGTCTGACCTGTGAGCAGTCTTGATTGTTTAGGTGGGGGTAACTGCCGAAGTCTGCTCGGTATAATCCATATTGCACTCTGTGATGTTAGCGCTGCTTCTTATTGCTACACTGCACGTGTCATTTGGAGGCATTTAGTCTCTTTCGCCTTTTTTTCGTACCTATTCCTGCTTCTCTCTCATCTTTATGTAGCTGCACCTGTATGTGCTATTTTGTAGTGAACCTTAAGAAATGTTCTTCATATCAAAAGGTAGGTGTATGTACATGCACACGCATATGCTCATCTATATAGGTAAAGCCCTGCCTACCTTTTATTGAACGTTTGTAAGTAAGCCTTGTAAGGGGCTGGGAATTTTGCACACCTAGGCCAGCAGGAGGCCCGACGTTCAGCTCCCTTTGCACTAGCTGTGTCCATCCGTTCATTTAAAGCTGCTTGTTTGTGAAGCTACTGCACAGATCTCTTCCCAACCACCCTGCGGTCTCTGGGATGGCAGTAAGTCACCTTGGATTAATTGCAAACATTGCTATTATTTTAGGGGAAGAGTATCATATCTATGCTACCGGTCATTGAAGCTCTGAAATGCTGTGTTTGCAAAAAATAGTGCATATTCCATGTTTAGGTGAAAATAATAATGACATTAATTGAACTAGTTTGCCCTTTGTTTCTCCAAATCCACGTTCATTATAAACCCCATTTTAAAAATTGCAAAACTACCGCATCACATTCTTGTCACAGAAACATACTTGAGCTCTCTGTGATAGATTCTTTCTGAATAGTTTGTTTTGAGGACTTAGCAACTATCTCAGTTTGATGATTATTGAGCACAGGCATGTGGCGGGCTCAGAAAGTAGAGCCTTGGGGATTTTTAGTTTGCTTTTTTTTTGCTTTTTGAAGGCTAGAGAGAGCTGGAAAGCAAGCCAAATCTCTTAGCAAGCACTGGCTGGGTTCCTGATCTATGTAAATAGTAATATAGAGACATTTATGAAGCATTACCTAGTATTTAAAATGCAAACTTCAAACACAAAATACTTGCATCAAAGCTTTTCAGTAACTGTCAGCCATTTTTTTAACATGCTATTCTTTTCTGTGGTACCTGCTCCCTATATTGTTGCATTAAGGATAAACCAACATGTATTGTGATACATGATTTTGAAAGCTCAAAATGCTCACTTGAAAGCGTTCTAGCACAGTGAGCTCAAAGCAAGCTGCTCTGTATTGTGATAGCTGAGCAGGGACAGCCTTGGCTGTGCCTGTGCTTTGGATTCAAGCCCAGTTTTTGTACAAGTGGTTTTAGAGGTGTATTTAAACCCAGTTTAGGGAATTTTCTAATTTCCACTTGCTGCGCAGAGTTGCATTTGAATGTGACAGAGATGCTTTGGTTTTGTTTTTTGGGGTTTTTTTTGTTTTTTTTTTTTAACGTAGACTTCACTAGCATAATTTTCTCTAAGCTTCAAGTTAGGTGGTAATTGCACTAGCATTTAGTCATGCCAGTCTTCTCTTGTCTGTGTTTAGTCTTACCCTCTGGTTTTCTTCATCTGCATTTTTTTCAGGCTGTAGGCTACGACAGAGAAGCAACACCTTTTGTTACTCCCAGAGCTTCAGCCAGCACAGCAAAAAAAATCAGCATACTGCCATCTGCATTTAGCCTTGTCTTATGTTTGTTGCCCAGTAGAGAGGTTAAGTGTGGAGTAAGATCTTCCAAACTTTCATGCTGTTGGGTTTAATCCTTCTGCCACTTGTATCTTTACTTATATATTCACTGTTTTAAAACAGCAGAAGCTGAAGTGTTTCTTGATGGTATTCCCTGGTGCAGTTGCTCAGGCAGCTTTAAGACTCTAGAATATGCGATCACACCAAAATCTGGGTAGCTAGCAATGACCTTCCCCCAGCCAGAGTGCTTAAACATTGTAGCAAAAGCTGCTTAATTTGATTCTAGTGTATTCCTACTCTACAGGCACAGTATCCTATGCTTATGTGTACTGTACTTCATTATCATACTCATTCAAATAATTTTTTTCCTCAGAAATTTTGTCTCCAACTTATACATGACTCTACATTATTCACAGATATATTTTAAAACTTGTAATTCGGCTGCTTCTAACCATCTGGCAGAGGAAGGTGCAGTTACCCAGTATGACAATTTCCAGGTCTGGCTTTTCTTCTAAAATACAATGTGTTTGGCTTGAGGGTGCTGGGCACCGTCGAGCAGCAGAGGTGTTCCCTGGCAGGCACAGTTAGCTTTCCGAAAGCAATCAGATTAGAAATGAGAGAAGAGCAGGGAATGAGGTTGCACTGCCTATCCTACAGGTAAATCATTTTAAGCGTAACTTGTATATACCACGTGTGGAGGAGAGAGGGAACAGAATTCAGAATATTGCACCCGTTGGAGAATAGGGAGTGAGACCAAATCAGTTTTAACCAACGCAAGAGCTGGTAATGCAAGAACATGCGCTAAAATACTGGAGGAGTGAAGACAAAGCTGTTGAGAGTTGATTCGAGCCCCTTCTGTCCTGTCATTCTGTACCAGGCACGGCTTCATGGTAACAGCTTGGTGTAGCAATGTTCTCTTCAAAACTAAAAGCTGGGAAGTGTCTCCTCAGAGAACTTAGCAGTTGCTCAAGTGCGATAGAGATTTCAGAAGCACACTTGGTATTATCAAAATGCACTGAGATGTAACAATTGCTGTTGAAGTTTCCCTCCAAGAAAGATATGGGAAACTCTTGAGATGAGAAAAATATGCTGTTCATGCACTCCAGACAGGTTATACAGAGGAAATATGGACTCTACTCACTTTGCAGTGGGATCATGAGAGTTCAGAAAAATGCACAGATAGTGATGAGAATGCCTGGCAAGAGCTGGTCAGAGAAATAATTGCAGCCTTCTTTGGGTGAAGACCCCCATTCTTTCTCGCAAACGCTGCAAGTGAGAAATAATCAGAAGTGTTGTCTACCTCTTCATCAGTTTGTGATTTTTCTCAGAGCTAAACTAAGCAGGATGAGGTCTGACTAAGTAGCGAGAGAGAGACCCTCAACGCAAAGCTCCTCAATGTGTTCTTCCTGAAATTCTGAGGGAATTTTCTTCCTTCTCTCTTGGAACTGCAGGTTCAGAGCTAGAAGTGGGAGCCCCAGTAACAGCAAGGTATCCATAATTCTGGCTATTAAGGTTTTTTATGTGATCTTAACAACCAAAGAATTGTAATGCTATTGGCAGCTGTAGCCTGGTGTTACCAGAAGTTGAGGTTAAATGATAGAAATGGAGCAAGAACACTCCAGGGACACTCCTGACTCCTGATGCATTTTTATCAATCTAAAATAGGTCCTGACCCCCAAGTGGGCTGGAAATCTTCCTGGTTTCTTCCACCTGAGAACTTGTCTGTTGTGTACAAGCTTTGTACTAGCACAAAGCCAGCACCAGTGGTTTTCTCATTGCTACTGTAATCAGTCCTAAAGTGAAGAGTAGGGGACTTGGTTACATGATTTGTGAATTATTAAGTATTATGGTGAAACACTTCTGTGAATGATTGCTTTTAGACGGAAGCAGAGGAGTGGTCAGTAAACACTAGGAGGTTTAAACATCTCTGCTCTTCTAATGTTGGAACAGTAATTAGGTCCAGACTGGATGGACAGATGATTTTTAGGAAACAGAGTGGGAATTCTCAGCATGGGGAAATTTGAGAAGCACATCTCCAGGTACCTTGTTTTAATTACTGGGTTGGACTAGACTGATTTAAAACTCATTCTGATAACTAGGAACTTTGCACCAGGCCTTGGATGAGTCCCTCTTGAATGCATCACTAAAAATGACAATATGTGGTTTATTGTTGCAGAAGCTATAGGGTAAATAAGCAGAGAACCTGAACTATTCCAGGCAGCCTACTTGAGTCAGGATGAAAGAAAGCATTTCAGCTGGGCTGTTACAAGTTCCTGGGATTGCTGACTGAACATGTCCCCAAGAACAAGCGACTTCACTCCCCGGGACTGCTTGCTCTGCGTGTTAAATTCATGTTTTTAAAAAAGGAGATGCATGCACACACAGAGATAACACTTGAACAGGGAAAATGCTTAATTTTCAAGTCCGCTTTCAGTTCTGAAGTATTGGTGTTAACATACGGTTTATCTCTATTCAATGCAGTTTTCTTGGGCTTACCTAGTCACAAGTCTTTGCATAGCTAGATACAGTGTTGGAAAGATTATTTTGCTTTCAAAAGCATTATCTGGCTTGAGATGATTAGTAAAATGTATTGAAATCCGGTAGGCAGATCTCAAGAAATTGCTGATCTTCATATGCATTTTAATACGGATTTGGAGTGTTTGGGGTTGGTGGTGGTTTGGGTTGGCAAATTCTTTATTTTCTGTACAGCCTTTGAGCAAACACAGCCCAGTGCATTTCCTTTAGTCCAGTATTGCTGACTGATTATAATGTGATGATGGCTTTTTTTAGCACAACTTACGCCAGGGGACTCACTACCACACGCACAGGATAAGGGCTGCTTCTCTGTGTAGTGCTAATGGAGAGACTACGCCTCTCACTGTCACTCATCTTACGGCTCACGCTTGCTGAAAGTTATTTGCAATCACATTAATGAAATAGTGTGAAACGGCAGTTTCTTTTTCCAGGCAGGGATACATACAGAGCAAGTATGTGGGGGATGTAATTTTTCCAGTCCTGCCTCTTCCTCACTTCCCCAAATTTGGAGGTGCACCTGCACTCAGATGCAGTAGACTGTGGGCCTGCTACCCCTCCGTTCCCCTTTCCTAGAGAGGCAGTTGTCATGCATCCTCGCAGCTACCGTGTCTTGTAAGAAGATGCAATTGAATACTTGTTTTTGCAGTAGAGGTGCCTTCACCAGCATCTTTTTTTTTTTTTCCTTCACCCCCCCCCCCTTCTATCTGTGTTTTTTTTTCTTCCTGCTGGTTGCCTTACATGCAGTTGCTTTACAGATGGGAGTACTTTTGCAGGCTGGAGGATGTCACCTATAACTCATCTTCCAATTAAATACCTTGAAATACCCCTTAAAATATCCCAGTGTTGTTCATTGCTATTTATGAAGATAATTTATTAAATCCCACATTTCAGCACTGATGAACTTAAGTAATCCCCTTACCTGTGAATCTCTTACTTGTGAATTACATCAAGAAATCCTTTGCTAGTGAATTCAGACAGCCCAGAAAAGTAGGCTTCTAGCACAAGAAGGATGCTTGTATGCAAGAAATAATCTCAGATTTCATCAAAGTAATACCTGGTTTGAATATATCCTTGCTAACTTTGATGCTTTTCCTTGTACTGCCTGCTTGAACAATGAATCATGAAAATATGACCTCCCTGATTAGTACTTCACCGAAATAGTAATTATAACATCACTTAAAAAGAAAGCACAGCAGTTTGATGCATGACCTTCATTTGCACACACTGATACAGCTTGTTTCTGAGCCTCTGATTGAATCCCTGTGATGAAGGCAAGTAAGAAATTATTTGATTGGCATATTCAGAGAACCACACTGCTTTTGGAAGATCATATATTTGATATATTTAGTGACTACTTTTTTACTTTTTTTAAATAATTGTCTTGATCTAGGAGACATTCTTTTAATTATATAGATACGCCTGTGTCTGCATATGCATATTTATATATACATATAAAACTAGTTTTCTGATGTGCTGAGGAGATGAAGGTTAAGCTATCACATGACCTGTCCTCATAGTCTTTTAACCTATTGGTCAATTCCAGCTGAATGTGACAAAGTAGAAGAGTACCAAAAGATGTCAGATTCTTATAAATGCCAAGAAAATGTGCCAACTGAGGATACTCTCTCAGTAAAAAAAGTAAACTCCAAGTCTAATACTGCAAACCACAGGTCTGTGCCAATTCACATAACTTAAATACCTAGGTAATGAGGTTGCCCTCAGTAGAAAGGCTGTATTTTAGCTGCACTAAAATCCTTCTTGATATGTTTTTCTCATGGCTCAAAGAGCTTAGATAGCCTAACTCCTATCAGCTCTTCTCCCAGTCTCCTAAAATCCCCAGATGAAAACCTTCCTTTCTTCTGAAATTCTCTTTTCCCTCACTGATCTAGAAAAGAAGCATTATCCATGCTCAGTAGCTAGTTAGTAGGGTGATAAATGACTTGACAGGATAAGCTTTCTCAAGACGTCATAATTGGGATAAGCCTTTGTTCTGTGGAAATCCCAGTCCCTCCAAAATTCAGCCCATCATCCACCCTCTGACTGCTCTACAGTCTGATACCATGCACCATTCTCGCACAGCCCAAAGCCTGTGATTTTCAAAGTAGAATATGAGAAATTTAACAAAATTTGGTTTTCTGGTTCATTTAAAAATCCCGGCAGGTTTTGCTAGACTGGCAACAGACAACACACTCTGTTCCCCATAAATACATGCAGCCATAATAGAAAAAACATTCTCTCTCCTACTTGTCTTCTGGTTCTCCTGGCTCCTATTTCTCTTGCAGTAGCTGTTTTCAGGAAGCTAGGACAGAAGAATGCACTGTCTTGCATCACTACAGCTATTTTGTCATGCACTGACATAAGACTTACCAGGTATCAGCAGCTTTGCATGCTGGTTTTGTGCATGTCCGTAATGCTAATGCTATGACAGCATCCAGTAATTATTTATAGTCATGAGCAGCGTTCTGTATATTCTAAAACACTGGTGCCTGTGCCTCTGTGTCCTGCTTTGAGCTGAACTTGGCTGTGTTTTGTACTAGGGAGATTTCATTGGTTTTCTGTTCTGTTTCAGGGCTAAGCTGCAAGCGAGCTGATGCCAGAAGTTATGAGCTGACTGTGAAGTCACTCCCTAAACATGGATGATGCTGTGATGAAACCATGGTGGAGTTGTTCAATCTTTCATTACTTATCTAAAAGCAAATATGACATTGACAATTGTTGAAGATGATCTTTTCCTCCAGCTGTTTTGCCCTGCGCTTAGGTGCTGTATAAACATTACCTGCTGTGATTTACATAAACACTTAGGCAAGTACCATTTTATACGAGCAGAAAACATACACGTCTTCAGTGGAAATCTTTATATTCTCAAGTGCTGTAATCACTAGTATGTATTTGTACCAGAGTAAAGGTCTGTGGAGGGCTGGTGACCCCAATGAAAGTATTTATGAGTGTGCTGAAGGCATAGCCTATCTGGACATGCTCCTCACGTGACATGACACCAGACACTTGAGTATTCAGGTGACTTGTGATTTGCAGGTGTGAGAAGGCACGGCCACCAGCTGCGCTTGGAGCTGTCTTTGCAGGCTCACTGCAGAGAAAGACAGCTGAGGACAGCTGAGAAGCAGCCTGTGAAATACAATATGGGCATACTCTTGCACGTGCATTACAGATTTGAGGTCCCTGACCCCAAAATAGGAAAACCACAACTCCCATTCTGAGATTTGTACATAGACTTCACACTTCTCACTATGAACTCTTCCCTTAATTTGAGTAGATATGCTCTCTGCCCTGAAGTTAAGCATATGTGTACAGCATGCAGGGATGGTGTTCTCAGCACAAATCTGCTCTGGAGGAAGAAAGCAATTTCTCCTCAGCGCAGTATCTCAGACACGGTTGTGTTTTAGGGCTTGGAGGGATTTTTAGATTCCCAGAGCACATAAAACAGCTGGTGAAAGGCTAATGCACGGAAAATACATGGCTTAAATACTTTGTGATTTCTTATCTTAGCACGGTCTTTATCCCCAAACAGTTTACTTAGTGTCATGGTAATGGGTTTCAAAAATGAAAAAAAAAAAAAAAATCTTAAAGTCAGTATGTTACTGTCCACAGCATGGAGTTAATTCTCTGTATGGCGGTGCATATGTGCTAAGACAGTTTTTTGACAGGTAAAATGTCTGCGTGTGTACAGTCAGGCCTTTGTCCATACAATTCAAGTAAACTTCATGTAAAGAAAGAAATATTTGCAAGAAAAGGAGTACAGTTCATAAACAGCTAAATTTGGCATTTTCCAGCACTAGAGTAGTAACTTATGTATCTGTCATTACTCAGACTGTAGTTTCAGATTGGTATTGATTGTACGTTCATTAATTTTGGGATGGCCAAGCTGCAAAACCAAACAAGCCTCGTGTTCAGTAACCCCATGTACAAACACAGATTGCCTACAGATTTGCAGAATAATAGCCATTTTGAAAATATGGGCATCTCATCTATTCTCTCTCTATTGCACCAACATTAGAAGATCCAAGTATCTTGATCAAGAAAACCATCTTTATTTTGCAAAATACCAGTTCATACACAGAGCCATTTACCTTGAATAATCATTAGGCATGCCTATAGCGCTTGTCACTACCAAAGTACAAATCAAGTATTTCTGGTTTGGGTTAGTATAAATCAGCTTTTCCGTATGGTCACAAGCCACCAAAGAGTAATATATGTCATTAATTATTTACTTAAATACATTTGTAGCTCAAAACCTACACTTTACTGATTCTAAAAAGCCACTAGGAAATATTCCAAACATTTCTTGATTTAATGCTAAAAATATCTCATCCTCAGATTAGCACAGTGGGATGTCAAGGGCAAGAATATTTGTCCTGGACATCCAACATGAATCCATGTTCTTTATGTATGACCTAGGTTCCACAGAAAGTACAATTCCTTTCTTGCCCTCTTCAGAATAAGTTCCCTTAGCTTTCTTAAATCACTCCTGGGTGGTTTAAAAACTTTAAGTTTTTGCTTTTGGCTTAAATCTGCTGATGAAAAATCTCAATCACCTTTCCTTTAATATGTTTGCTTGGTTTACTTACCAAAAAAAAGTCTGAATAATGTTGACATTTGAAAATTCTAGGATTTGGGGGAGGGGGAGGGAAGCTGTATTTCAAAAACAGAAAACCAGTTCAGGAAATTCCAGTCAGCTCTGCTCCTTGGGCCTGTGAGCCTACTTTAATTAGCACTTCCAGTTAGCCAGATTGTTGCTAAAAAGGTAGTTCTACAGAGCTCGATCAGTAACCTCAAAAATGTTCATACCCCAGGATTTGAGAACCAAACCAGCTTAAATGGAAGAATCTGTTAATCAGATATCGAGACATTCAGGAATACTTAAAAAACTGATAATACTTGTATCAGCTATTTTGCTTTTACTAAAACATTTACATTGAAAGGCTTCACCAAACTACTTTTTTTTTTTCTTCTAATCACAATTTACTTCATTATAGTAGTTGACAAACAGAGGTTACAATCTTGCCTGGTGTTTAAAAGCCTCACCAATCCTTCCCCTGAAAGGTTAATTTAAAATACAGAAAATGGGCCACCTTCTCTCTTGGCAGTTCTGTAATAAAAGGTTGATTGTTCAAGCAGCAGCATTCAATTATTTTGCTTCTGATGCTATCTACACATAAAAAAATCTAGCTAAGCTTGGATGGTCCCTGCAGGCTTTCCAGTTCTAGCCTTCAGTGCAAGGATGCAAAACAAAAAATCAGAGCCTCACAGTTAACATTCAAAACGTGAAGTAGTATGTTGTCAAGTTAAAGAATGAAATTTGCTTCCTGGAATATGAGGGATATTGAAAACCTTCTGGAGTGTTTGCCCTTTTTTTTTTAGTGAAACTCACTCTTCGAATACGTTTGCTGGAGAAAAATGTGCTAACTAAGGAAGTCAGAGTGGCAGCCAGTGTTCAGAGAAGTTGCCCAGATCCAGTTCTTGCTGAACTAGTCATGATACTAGACCTCTACAACAGACATTGAAAACTTATGCTATATTAATACATTTAATATAGTTGAAACAGAAAATGAATGTTTCCTTATCTGTACTTTTGTTTTACTTTTTTTTTTTTTTCCACAGGACCTGGGATGTTTAAATGATAGATGTGCAGATCAAAAGCAGGGACATTTATTGCTCTGATTGTGATGTTGATAGAGAAACAACACTGATGTCCAGAAGTTTAGGGAGCAAAATAAATACAGAGTTTTAGCATTATGCATCAAAACCGAGACCACTGAATTATGTCCTGGAAATATGGTGAGAATGTACATCCAGTGTAAAATAAATCAGCCCTCAAAGGGAAAGTGATGTGAATGACTCAAACCCTTTTGAAATTTGTGCTAATTTTGTTATTGGCATGAATTTTAACCCCACATTTATTCACTTTTACTTACTAATCTTACAGGTGGGGAACTGAAAAGACAAGTCGTTCAGAGGAAAAAATCAATGCTGTTACAATGGATCCTCACGAACCACAACAGGGGCATCTCAAAGTGGCTCTGGCATTGGAAAGAAGCTTGGCAGTGCTGAACAATCAGATTAAGCACTTTTTATTTGCAAACCAGTTGAAGCAGGTCTCTAAACAAACCAGTGCACAGATGTGTTCTGTTCCTTTAAATTCTCAGCTCTTATTTAAGAGAAAGGGATAAAATAGGAACGCAACCAATACAGAAATGTTGGTAACCCCACAAAAAAATTATGGTTTTGCTAAAAAATGTAAAATTCTTCATTCATGATTGAGATGTTGTGTTAAACAGCTTGAATGTGTGGTTTGCTCATGGTCTTTTTTTTTCTCCTCATAAAGAAATTCTATGATCTGTGTATCATATCACGCTGAGTGGTGGCATCTCATTCTGATGACCTCCAGCTTATGTTCGCAAAACTCTGCCACATTTCTTCTGCCGTCTGAAATAAAAAAGTCACCAGTGCCTATGAGTATGTGGAGGCTCCATAGACCCTGAGCCAAGACACATATTCCATGAAGCCCATGGAGCCTGCACTGTGACACACTTACACTGTGAGCAGAGGCACAATCATGCACAAGAAACAGTTCCTTCGGGTAATTCACATTTCCTGTACTTCTGGGAGAAACCCCGCTATCCTCCTCCTCCCTCCCCAGCTGATTCAATTCTTTGCTGAAAGGTAATACTGCAAAATCCATCCTTTGTTAGGCAGTGGGAGAGCAACAGTAAACAATTCGAGGACAATAGCCACTAGACATATGGAAAACACTTCATTTTTACTGAGCTGCCACATGCAAATGCTTTGCTAATGAGAATTTCTGAACATTGAAAAAACCCCCTATAACCTGCTTGCTTGTTGTTGAAACACCATACTTTTTGTGGAATGGAAGATCACTTTAGAAGCTCTTAAATGACCCAGAAATGATTGTTTATAGCAGGCGACACTTAAGACTGGAAAAGTACTAAAAAATACAGGTTAGGGAACAGCTCGGCACTGTCAGGTAGTAGGCAAATAATGACCTCATACTTTCCATTTCCAGTGACTTTCATGGCTTTTAAAAAGTCTTTTGCATCATGGAGACTCTTGGTCGTTTGGCAGATCCCAGCTAAATCCCCATTTCCAGCTCTGAGAGGGCTGTGCTATCTCCTAGCCTCTCGTTCCCTGCCCACGGCACTTTGTGGTGGTTCCTCTCCCAAGAGCGTGCCACTGATGAGCAATGGCGGCCAGTGGGGACAACAACCTGCAGCGCCAGCACGTCTCCTGTCAATATTTGCTGCCTGTGGAGCCAGGGGTGATGGTGTGCATGGATGATGATGGCAGGCGGCTGGGGTTGGACCACCCAAACTGTGCTCACCCATAAGGCTATGGCATGGTTTCCTGTGGGGTGTTTTTCCAGTGAAGGGCTGGCCCAGCTCGGCTTCGTGGCCGCACTGGGAGCAGACATGGTCCCAAGGCCTTTGTGTGTATGAAAGTCTGAGAGGTAAGGAGATGGTTTCAGAGGGATCCCATGTTAACCCCTCAGAGGGCCTTTCCTTGCACCACCACCCCGGGCCAGGATCCCCCACACTGGCCCCGGCAGCCGACTCCCAGCGCCCGGCGTCAGGCAGCAGCCCCACTCCCGCCCCAGGGGCATCTGCAGGAAGGCTGGGTGGCCGGCTGGGCGGCCTCCTGGGCGGGCGGCACCGCACCGGACCCGCCTCTCCGCCTGGGGCCGGGAGCTCAGCACCCTCCCCCCGCTCTGAGGCGAGGGGCTGCCCGCCAGCGGCGCCGGGGCTACACAAAGCGGCGGGTGGCGGCGCCTTTCCCGCCGCCCGTGAGGCGGCAGCCTCCCTTGCCTCCGCCCCGCCGCTGCGCTCCAGGCTGGCCGGGAGGTGCGGGGCAGCCCCGCGGCGCTGACGATGGATCCGCCGGTGCCGTCGCCTCAGGAGCAGCCGCCGCGCCCTCGCTCCCACACGGTCACCACCACCAGCAGCTCCTTCACCGCTAACCTGTCGGCCAGCTCCAGTACCCTCGCCTACGACAGGGAGTTCCTGCGGACCCTGCCCGGGCTCCTCATGGTGACCGAGATCGTGAGTGACCCCGGGCAGGCGGCGGCCATGGAGGAACCGGGCCGGGGGGGTGCGCGGAGGGTCTCTACGGAGGGGTGAGGGAGCGTCGGCCCTGAACAGGGCGCTCAGCAGGTGTTCGGGTCACCGCTGTGGAGAGTTCCCGCTGTGGTTTGGAGGTTGGGCTGTTTCCCCCTCGGTTCATCACCTCATGTGGCTTCCATGGGTCCGTACCGGCAGGTGAAGCGGCGGGAAGGGACGGCTTGGAAACAAGGGCGGCTTGGGGGGAAGGAGGCACAACGCTCCTGCCCCGAGGGAAACTATCGACAAATGCAAAAGTAATATAGGGCACATGCAGTCTTTTTAGACTCCTGCAGTGTTTGTGGTACTATCACCTCTTGTAACGGAAAAATGGGTTTTGGGTTATTTGGAACTGATTTTTTTTTTTTTTTGGAGGCTGTTCTTAACTAGATTGGTTGTATATGTTTTATTGTTTATAATGCACTGATAACCATGACGTGAGCGTTAATTGGGCAACTTATCTTCATTTTGTAGGTCAATAAAAAACATTTCCTTATGCCCTTAGTGATTAGATACACCTGTGCAGAGCAGACTATGAACAAACACTTCTTGGTTTTTGTAGTGATTTTATTTTTTGCAGGTACTTTTATAAGGCATAAACAAATGTACATACGGCCAGGCATTATAGGGTTTAGTCACTCATCTTAGTGGTAGACAGTGAACAACGCAATGCTGGGATCCCTCTGCGGGACTGTTTGCTCTCAGTGTATTAAGCAATAGATATGCATCATCTCTGCTTAAAAATAATATATTTCTTTTAAGTCTGCTCATCTACACTATTAATAGTTAAGGAATTTAAAGAGCTGGTTGCCCCAACTGATTTTTTTGTTTCCTGTGTGATGTTTTTGCTTTGGTGACGCTGGAGGCATTAACTTATCTGACCAGATTAATTTTCAAGGCTTGAAAACATTGTGCTTCATCAGAACAGTGGAATGACTGTTGGTTTTGCTGACTTCAAAGTTAAAATAACCAAGCAAAGCTTTGGGCAGACATGTGGTGTAGGACCCATGGTAGGAACAGTACTGTCAGAGGGAGGATGGCCGCTGTGTGGGCAAGTCGCGATGAGGGTGTGAAGCCAGAGCCTGGTACCAGCTGGTACCTTGTATGCTGGCTTGGTTGGGAATTCTGGCAGTCTTCAGGTGGTTGTAGGCTTGTTTCAGTTGTTAAATACAGGGGATGCTTCACTGTCACGGTTGTGGTAGATCTGCGAATAAAGTAGCCTTAGATTTTGAAAGGAAAGCTGCTTGCTTTTCCATTATTTTCAGTTACTAATTACAACAGAATTATAAACCTTTTTGTACTTTATCTGAGGAGTGATCCCATTGTAGATTGTTAGACAGGCGCCCAAGGCTTTTCCCAACCCCTGCTGGAACGTATATTCAGCCTGGCTGCGAACATGACATCAGCTATACTTACATTGAGCTACATGGTGACAGGGCATGGACAGGCTCTTACTTATTCTTTGTTGGAAGTGTGCTTTCTAGTCTGTGTTGACTGGTGGTAATATTTGTGTAGTTTTCCTTTCTAAACAGAGTGATGATAGGCTTTAGGTGGAATTTGTTTCCTGTCAGCCATTCCTGACTCCTGGAATAATTATGACTCTTCAGCCACTGTTTTGAGATACTTGAGTCCATTTATATTGACATTTTAGAGCCAACTTTAGTTTAAGTTTCAGTACTTAAGTGAGAACACATTTACCAGCTTTGGAAAGAACCTCAAGGCAACATGACTTTGTGGACTAGTAAAGAGTTGTGTCTGCACTACAAGCTTCCACGTATGTATTTTTATTGATCAACAGTGCGAAGGTGTGCAGTTCCTGGCCAACTCAAAGGAGCCGATAGAAGTCTGTAATGTAGATGAACTTATACTGGTTTGTGATGATGTATTTAAGAGAATGGAGGACAGGTCTAATACAAAGTTAAAAGCAATAAGGCAGGGTCCTACAGAAGTAGAATATTGCTAGATACTGCCTTTGAGGAAATACTTCTGATTCTTAACCCCACTTACTTGAAAGCCTGCTTTAATACAAAGTTGTTCTGTGAAATTAAAGGAAAAGGAAAACATATTAGTGAATACCTTGATATAGAACTGAAATAACTCAATTTAACAACTGGTGTTTATATGTGTGTGTATGTATATATATGTTTGGCATTGGGTTTTGGCAAAACTTTTCTACCAGTTCTTTTTTTTTTTTTTTTTCTGAGCGAAAATGTGCTTTGAGAGCTAGCTCTGACTAAAGATCTCTTATTTCAAAATTGGCTGTACATATTCTGCAGTAATGGAGTTGTGCACCCTACATCAGTCAGTTCCTGCTGGTTCTGATCATCCTAAAAGTTGTAGCTCTTCAGGATATGACCATCAGTACTGATCCCCCAGCTGACAGCACGATTCTTCTGCTAAGAATTTGCAAACCTGTAAATGGGACAAACTCATATATGTGTTTATATTTCAATCTTAGGAGTCTGCAGCCTGATACATCATTTTCTGTCTAAGCACCAAGCTCTGAAGTGCAGCAGCTGTGGTAAGAGCATACTTTTGCTTCTGCTGCCCCTGCTCTGGAGACACCTGTGAGACAGCTGGGGAAGAGGACTGTTTTTAGTACTATCCATTATCGCTGCAGCTACTAGTCTGCCAGACCCCATGTTCATTAGGAAACTATGTTACAGCTGAGCTAGGGGTGTTAAACGATAGTGCTAAATGTTCTGAGAGTTTGCACTGTGGGGCTGCATAAATATTTGATTATTGCTGCTGTCAGTCAATGATGTGCATGCAGCAAGTTCTGTAGCTCCTGGCTCTGAAACTGGAGCTGTCTTCTCTGTACAGGCAAAGGGCAAATCTGTGTTACTCTTCAACCAAAGAGAATGGAAAAGCACAAAGTAACCACATAAATTAAATCTTTCAGTCCCTTAAATGAATGATCTTGATCAGGTTTTGCTCCTACCTCCCCAGTTTGGGTGCTGTGAAGATGAATTAACTGCTGCATGGATTTCTACATGTGCTGGTAACCAGGCTACTTCTGCACAGAGGCTGTGGTTTAATGGCACAGTAAATTCAGCTTAACAGCTCCTACTAAGAGATTCTTTGCAATGCTGCAAAACACTGTCTGCTGTTTCAGATTTGTGTAAAATGACTTAGCTTTATAAAGATGATTTTATGATGGATCAGGTATTATCTGTCCTTATGCAGCTGCTTTAAAGCCAGCATAAATCTGGGATGAGGTTGACTGTGCGTATTCAGCAGTAATGGAGTCATGTACCCAAACCTGGTTCAGCTTAATTTTGTAATGCTGTTTGGTATAGCATTGCACACATCTAGTATGAATGAACACAGAAACGTAGCCTGAAGTGTAGGTTAAATTACCTGGTGCTGACAGATTTCCATTGCCTTCTACATCTGCCTCCATGACCAGAGGGTGTGCAAGGCTTCCTGCCACTCACTGGGAAAGAACTGGTGTCAGTTTATTTCAGTGCAAAGAGCAAAACAGAAAATGCCACTGGATTTCTGAGAGAGGCCTTTGGGAACGGGCATAAAGCACAGCTTTGGTGTGTGGAAGCTTATCCAAATTGCTTACACACGGTACTAATGATGCTTGCCAAACAGGGCAGGGGCTTCCGACTCGGGAGACTTGGATTCACTGGCCTTAGCTGGCCATGTGACTACTGGCAATGAATTTATCTGCATTTCTCTTAACTTCTCTGAATGACTTCTTTGGTCAAATCTTTGTAAGGCACACTGAGATCTGTTGATGAAAAGTAGTATATAAGATGTAAGCAGTGTTACATAGAGTCTTTAATTTAGATGTCAATCACCTGGGTTGACACTGCAGTACAAATACATCCTATAGAAGATAATTGATACTTATTCTTATAGTATAACTGCACACACACACACTGTCCTGGAGGATTTATAGTTTAAAAAAAAAAAGCAAGTATAGTGATTTCCAGAGATGTCTTTTGAGTGTTTGTCTGTTTGTTTTTCTGTACAATGATGGCCAAGAAAGACTATATATTTGTCCTCCTGGGAATTTTATGGCCAAGATAAATGATGGCTAGTGATACCTCATCAGAGCTTTAAATCAGCTTCTCAAGTCAAGCATTATGGATCACTTTGCAGAAGTGGAGAGTTTTGTGGTTGCTATGGGTGTAGTTATAAAAATATTTACTTTCTAGCAGAATGACATTGATTCCTTCAGATTGTTGCTTCACACCAGTATGTTGCTAGATACAGTGTCTCATAAAACTTACCCTACTAATTCTAAGGCTTGTGAT
This sequence comes from Grus americana, assembly GCF_028858705.1. NCBI lineage: Eukaryota > Metazoa > Chordata > Aves > Gruiformes > Gruidae > Grus > Grus americana. The sequence continues at coordinate 123,976,070 of NC_072853.1, read as the reverse complement.
GGCTATTTGTCCTTAACAAAACAAATACTACATAGCTTGGAAAGGTTTGGATGGTTGTTACACTGCTGCAGCAAGTGAGATCTTGTGATGGTGTAAATTTTAGTAAATTGTCATTACAGTTGCATTTCTTCATGCTATTCTATGTAGATTATTCTTTAAGTGAAATGTCCAGAATAAGATATGTACTTGAAATGGAAGCCTTTTCTTCTTATAATGCAATTTTTAGTCCAGTCACAGTGTGTCTGCTTGCATGTAGTTGACAACACTGAGGCATCTTCTGATGTGTTGAACAAGTGCTTTGCCTAAAGGAGATGTATGTAAGCATGGTCTTAAAATGATTCACTTTGAATTACTCAGTGAAAAAAGCAGCCTGTACTAGTCAGTCACTTCATCCAGTAGCTTCATCTTCCTGTGCATGAATAAGAAAATGCACGATTATAAAGTCTAAGCTTTCTCCTTTGCTCTTGGTCAGACAAAACTCTCACTGAAGGCAAGTTGCAGTTCTCCTTCTTTACGTGCTGTTTTTCCACTGCTGACCCTGAGTGTGACTGTCCTCAGTGTAGTGAATACATACATCTATATGATTTCCATCTTCCTCTAGGATCATATTGTTGTTTAAAGTTCTGTTTCCTTAGAGGTCTTTGGCTTCCTGGTCAAGATCAGGGTGTTTCCTTGGGAAGAGAGAATTGTTTGGGGGACACAAGAAAACAGAAGCTTTGGATTCTGAAGTGTTGTCTGGAATGTGCTCCAAGTGCAGACAGAAACAGTATTAGGACTGACATGGTAAGACAGTGAAAATGCCTCTCAATTTGAATGCAGATATTTTACAAAAGGTCAAAAATGCAAAATATTCTTAATAGCTCAAGGTGGAATATGTATGAAAAGTCATTATCTCGTCACAAAAAGAATGCTTTAAAGACATACTTGAACATCAACTTTGTTCTTGGGTGGATAGTGATTATAATAAAATTCTTTCTCTCTCATCCTTCCCAAACTCTAGAAAACAATTTCTTTTGTACCTACAAAAATTCTCATGCAACCCAAAGCTAATTTTAAATATTTTTTTTTGGCCTTCAGTAGCCTGTGGCTGTACATTGATGAAATGTGCAGTCCTGCCATTATTCCTAATGGCATAGGCACAGCTTCCTAGGCACTTAGCTTTAGCATGCATAATACTGTAGCTGGGTGTGTGACTCAGGAGGATGAGTGCTGAGGCTAAAACCATCATGGTCTGAGGACAAAGACTGATGATATAGTTGGAAAGAGATTGGGACTGCATCCCTGAAAACTGCCTTTTTCCAGCTGTGCCAGCTGGTCCAATAAAAATCGTTATGGAAGACTTTTTTTGGGGAGTGTGTTTCCACAGAAGTCCCACATCCCTGGGTAATTGTACTATGGGAACTGAGTTGCTCGTGAAGACAGTGGTATTGTCAAATACAGCAAATGATGGAGATACTTGATGCTATGTTTTGTCCTAAAACGAATATAAATCCTGGACTTCTCTGTGTCCCTTTTCTCTGTGATTGTTGGTTTGTTTTGAGTTTTTTCCTCCCCTTACGTTATATTCTTTTTTTCGTCTTTCCGCACTGGGATTCCTGCTGCCTCCTTGGAATGATTTATTACACGCTGTTAAGACCTCATATTGGAGGATTTTAAAGTAGTACATGCTTATCTGAAAAAAATGTTTTCCATGCCATGTATGATGAAGAGATATATTTGTTGGCTGTGTAGTAAGAATGCGAGCAGGGAAAGGACGAAGGCAAAAAGGTTAATTGACTGTGAGTCACACAGGACTCTTGCAAAATCATAAATGGCCCCCAGGTTTCTGAGCCCTAGTCTTAACTGTTAACAAAGTGCTTCTACAGCAAGAGCAGGTGCCTTTCACTCCTTGCCCTAGGATGCGGGGAGCACTCCTGTGTACCTGGGGAGCCTGCGGATCTGTCTGCTCTGTTTATGTCCTGCGCTGATTGTGTAGCAGCAACAGGCAGGGTTAGAGCAGAGGTGGTTCAAGGATTCTTCTTAAAAATTGAATTCTCAAAACCATGGAAAAATTTCTTGGGGACTCTGAGCCCTTTTGAAAGGGTAGCGTAGTAGGAATTATGATGTGGTACCCTCGTTTGGTGAGTGCCTTCTCATTCAACCTGCTGTTCTTTCCTGTTCTCCCCTGGGAATAATAGTGCCGTATAGTCAGTTTCTAATGGTCCTGCTTTTATATATATGTATGCATGTATTTTTTAGCTTCATTTTTCTTTTGGATAAAGTACATATTGTAACAGTGTGATATTTCTGCACTTGTTCCTGTTTCAATTCCAGAAAAGCAGTAGAAAGTGTGTCCTGGCAAGGAGGACCAACCCTTCTTTTCTAGGGTCAGATAGTAAATAGATTTTAGCGTCCATCAGACCTTTGGCAAGGTAGTTCTGTTCATGTGGCCTGAGCCAGTTCCTGTGGAAGCTGCTGGCACTGATTCACCTGCCTCTGAAAGGAGCGGCTCAGGTTTAAGACTGGTAAAACTCCAGTGAAGGAGGGACTGAGTACGGAAAGAATCAAGTCGTTGGTTTTGTGGGAGCTGGGTCTGGTCCAAGGCAGGCTTGGTGTTAAACTTATGTTAGTGAACTGAAAGAGCCTGGGGTCTTGGTTCCATGTTCATTAATACTGGATCCAGGCTTTGCCAGATCACTTCACGACACAGACTTGGATCAGTCCTGGGCGTGACTGCATTTTTGCCAAGTTAGAGCACAATATTGAGTGTTTACACTGTTCATTTTTGCAAGGTATGGGTGTGCAGATGACACTGATGCAACCACAAGTTCGCTGAGACAAAAATCTTCAAAGCAAAACAAAAACATTTTCAACAAATTGGTATCATTAGAGGGATGCTGTCCCAGCAGTTTGTTCTGGGTAGCCACAATGTTTCTGGTCCAATATGAGCTGCACTAAAATCAGATTTCGTAGAACTGCGGTGAACTAAGTAAGCATGGTAATAATCAGGAAGATGTAGTCAGTCTTTGGATATATCATAATTTAGTTACAAAGAATAAATATATTGAATAATGCTAGGTAGGACTGGAAAGAGGCCATGTGGGGAAAGTAGCTTCTCTGATCATACTTAGGTAATTGCTGCTTGTGCACATGGCCTGATGTGCACAACTTGAAAGGAAACCTGTCAAGAACCGCTTCATACCTGAAAACAAGACTGGTCTGTATCATCAGCTTTAAACGTGACTGCTATGTCCAGGCCTGGATTTAAATATATGAAAAGTGACGCTGTTCTGCACAGCGGCTGTACAGCTTCCAGGCTAAATAAATGGACTCTAACAGGTCCCCCCTCCTTTTTTTTTCTTTGTATTTGTGTATAGTGATTACACGAAAGAGTCACCATAATACGTATTTTAGCATCTGTTCTCTTCATTCAACAGTAGTGCTATTCCCGAGGCTGCAGCTCCTGCAGCAGGTAATAGCTGAATGTGGCAGTGCAGTTTTGAGAGGAGTATGAGGAGCTGTAGGAGGAATTTAAAAATGGAAACGCAGTGTTGCAGGCAGGAATTAAGCAGTGGGGAGCAGGGGAACAGGCAAAAAAGCCAAAAGGAAGACCTCTGCAATGTATCTTTAAAATGACACTTCAGCCAATAAAATCGGCCTTGGTTGTCTCCCACTGGAGACAGCCGCTGTAGGACAGACTGACCTAGCAGCAGGTGAGGGGAGGGTGAATCTGTGGTTAGATGCTTGCTACTACTGCTGTAGATTGGAAAGCATAAACAAATGCACAATTGTCCTCTACAGGCTCAGAGCACAACTGTGATGTGTGCTGGGGAGGGTGGTGCTTTTATTCAGTCCTTAGAGGGGAAAAAAGCACCCCAAAATTACAGCAGAGCATTGATTTGGTTTTAGTTTAATTTCTAAACTTGTGTGTGTATAGGCACATACAAAAACATTAATAAAATATTATAACCGAAGACCTTGGAAATTAAGAAGCACTAGAATTGATGTTCACCCTGGCAGTGTTGGTTTGGTATTGGATTGTGTGCAGACACTGGAATCCTGTCAAAACCTATGTGATTGTGTTATTTTTATCAAGAAACTTCTGTCACTGTCATTGCACAGGAGAGTTTTTCTGGGAGTTACTGGGATTATTGTGCATGTCATGAGTAAGGAACGGGATTATTCAAAGAGAAAGGATGGTCTCCTGGCTAATTGTTTTCCTGGAAAATCTGATTTTTATCTTCTGCTTGCACTACAGTGTTCCTATGGGATGCTAGATAAGGCAAGTAAGCCTGGAATTTCAGCGCGCCTGCTTTTCTCTTTTGTTTTCTGGATCCCCAACTTTGGGTCTGAGATGCAAAAGAAATGCTTATTTGCAGTTGTAGCTGAAGTCAGTAGGAGCTATTTTCCGAAGAGGCAAAATGCAGTGTCATGTTAAGTGGTGTAGGGAAAAAGAGTTTTCCAGTGAAATTTGGCAATAAGTACTTTTGACCTTAATTTTAGTGCACTGTTTGTAAAATTGGGATACCGTACTTTATCTCACAGAGATGTGTTTAATAGTTTACTAATGACCTGTGAGATAATTCAGATAAAAAAGTACTCTTAAAGAGCCCATGTGGATAAAAGCCCTGAGTTGCACTCTGGGAACAAATCTGCAGGCCACACATGTAAACAAGGAGAAAGCAAAATAGTGGAAGGCATTAGCTCTGAAGAAGGCTCTCCTTTCTGTTGCTGCACACAGGTGGTGTTGTGGAGAAGGGGAATGTATGCTGTCATGTAATTACAGACTATGCCATAATGTATACTTAACTCATGATAGAATTAAGATGTGTGAAGAACTTTGTTTCCAGCATTGTTGCATACTTAACGGAAAGTATTTCAACGTATGTTTGTGCCTGTGTCTCTCTTGCACAGTCTTCTGCCTCTTTATTGCAAGTCCTATCTTTCCAGCTCCTTTATTTGCAGGGGTTTTTTTTTGTTTGTGTGGGGTTTTTTGGGGGTTATTTTGTCCATTCATTCCTTCAAGTCTTCCTTGCCCAGCAGCTCAGGGCAACTTGCTGAAGGCCTGCTTTGCACTATCCTCATCCAGACTGCTGCTCTTTAGGTTTGACACAGATAATCAAAATAGAAGAATAACAATTTGGTGAAATGGGGTCTTATGAGAAGGCATTGTGTGAGGCAACTGAAAGTACCGGCTTTCCTCAGTATGAGAGACATCCATCTTTAATGGTTTCTTAAAGCTGTAGGTGGGAAAAACTATGAAAAATACTGTAGTATTTTAGAAGAATATTAGAAATACTTATAGTGATACAGTGATTTGGGAGGTTATTGGTGAATATTGTGACATGTTTGGTTTTAAAAGAAAAAGCAAGTGCTTTCTTTTAAATAAACAAATGTTTTTGGCTGACCCATATGCAAAAGCAGGTTGGATGGACTTGGTTTTTGTCAGATCTACCTCTATCTTGAGGTGACCTCAGTGAAAAATTTTAGGATAACACTGAAAAGTTCTTCAATATGAGAAATTAAGGATGCATAGAAAAGCAGGATCTCTGTTGGGATTTCCAATTTATATTTCAAAGCCTTGCTGTGTGCATAAGCCATGTTCACTGGCGTGTGCAATACATTTACAACAGTTATTTACTATTGTGGATTGCCAGTTGACCTCTAAGATGAAAATATTTCTCCTTCTCAGTGGTATTACTAAGATATAGCACAGTACAAATGAATAGTATTGATGTTTGTTCTTCTCCAAATGCACAGGAGTTTGGCTGATGTCAGAGTCTGGATGCCTACTGGACAGAAGGATAGTTGTTAGAGAACCACAATCCGTATCTTACTGTTTTGAGTAGATTCTTGCATTAATGAGACTTGACTTTAAAAGGCAGCGTGCAAGAGGAAAGTAATGACCTGCTTGAAGAGATGGGTTCTCTTGTGATGTATTTTCTGTTTCAGTTATGACCTCCATCTGAAGATGTGTAAAACCGGTTTTGAACATATTACATAGGCCTATAGAATTATAATTGAATGATGAAACTTACCAAGAGTGGAATAATGATAGACAATTGTTTATGTTACTATTAAAGAATTTTTCCTGTTTATCTTCTCAGCAAAAAGGGTAGGAATCTTAGCCAGGAGAATAAGATTTCCAAACATTTTGTTCAAACTTGAGATTTCTTTCTAGACTTTGGCAATTATGAAACATGACCAGACACTTGTACAAAGAACTTGACGTTCTCTTTATGCAGTAACAGAGGACTACCTAGGAAATGTTTGCCTGAAGTAAGCAAGTCAAGATAATGTGTTAAAGGTGAGATGGGGTCTCTTGGATAGTGTTTTACCAAGTCAAGTTAAAATTAAACAAGAGTACATGGCAATAAATGAAATGGAATTCTCTAAGCTTGGTTACATCTGATTTTCGCTTTCTTATTAAGCTGAACAGTGGAATGCTAGCCTCCAAAAAAACCCCTCAAAACCCAAACCAACCCACATCTGAAGTAATTTTCACTTTAAAAACTGAGCTTTATTTCAAAATGCTTCATTAATTTAGGTCTCAGTTTAAAAAAAAAAAAAGTGCATTTTAACAGGACACATAATTTTGACTTGTGGTGGTTGCTGTTTCTGTAAGATTACATAGACAATGTATACAACCAAAAAGACAACCCTGAGAAGAGATGCAAATAGAATCCAGATGAGTTGATGGGAACGAAATCAGACTAAGATCTAATGTACACAAATGGTATTGTTATGAACAGAAGGTTGTTACGAATCAGTTTTTGATGCTATTAAAACCTGTTGCATATTTCCCCATTGACTTCAGCCATCCTGACACTTCCGCACATGAAGGGGAAAAAAAAAAAAAAAGAACATGAAAGCCTACCTACCGCGACAGCTGTACATGTTAATTGGTGCCTATATTGTTTGTCGGGCTCTTAAAGATCAGCAGCTCCTTTCCGATAGTCTTTTCCTATCTGCTTGTTAGCATTTGGGAAAGGGGCAGCTCTGTTGTTCCTTCCATTCAGCAATGGAGAAAAGTATATGCCCAGAAGATTTCCCCATTTATTTCATTTGCCATCTCCATAGATTAACCTAATAAAAGAGATCACCTCCCTTAAGACCTTTCCTCTCTATACCCCTGTTTGGAGTACTTGCTGTCAAATTAGACTGAGATTAGGAGGAGCCTAACTGACACTTTTAACCTCTTTTTGTATTGACCTACTATGCTAAAGCTGACTTCGGGAAAATTAAAGGCACACTTAACCTACTTGTTACCAAGATTCCCCCCAATGTGCTACCAGGTTGTTTATCTGTTTCATATGCGCAGTTTGTTTGGCTTGAACAGAGTAGCTGATGGATGATAAAAGGGGAAGCTGTGTAGATTCATTCTCCAGGCATGCCCTTTTATAACCTAAATGTCTTATTTACATATTTCTTTAAAGCTCCCTATAGTCTTGTATCCCCCAGTACAATAGGTATCTTATTTCGTGATTAAACATTAGTCATTTTGTTACATCCACATCACTATAACCTCCTGATACTATTAAATCATAGGTGTCAAAACAGCTCAGCATCAGAAAAGTCAAACTAAGTGTGTTTCTTCGGTCCAATAAATAAGTGTGTCCCATGACTCTCCTGCCTTATCACTGGATTATCAAATGACATATGCCTTCTCCTGCATCAGAGACAAATCACTATGCATATTGTCTTCTTCCTTTTCCTTTTGTGTGAAATAGCAAAGTTCCCAGTTAGTGATGTCTTTCAGTGGCCTAATTCCTTTCTGCTTTCTTGGCTTTATTTGCTAAGACCTGTAATATTGTTGGCAGTAGGAGGTTATATTACATGCCTCTGTGCACAGTTCATGATAGCGGTCCGGGGTTTCAACGTGTGTAGATTTGAGCATTTTGATATAGGAATAGTTGGTAGCTTGAAGAAAGGGATACCTGCAAAATACTTCTTTTGTAGTCAGATTTTTATTTTTTTTTAGTTCTCTAAAGAATTTTCCCTCTTTGATTTGAAACTAGTAGTATCGCGTTTTGGGGGGGGGGGGGCAACGATACTAAATATCTCTGCACACAGACTTTTTAAACAAAACCTGCCATATCACTATACAGGCTTATGGCTTTCCCTTCCCCCTTCAGTGGGAAAACAGGAACTTCTGAGCAGGAGGTAAATAGCTGAACTACTTAACAAAGAGTATTTGAACAAAGCCTGGTAACACCTCTTTATTGTATCTGCACTATTGTCATTCTAGGAAAGAAAATACTGGGCAGAAGAAAGCTGTGATCCAAATCTGAGGAAAGAGAAAGGGGAAAAGGTGTGGAAGTTAGCTAAGTAAATATAATTTAGCTGGTTGTGTATATTGGGGATGGTGTAATATAAACAGAACTACAGGAAAAGGCTTGGGTTTTTTCAGAAGAACCACTTGGGTGGGAGGGGAGCCTGCTGCTAGCACAGACCGTACCCTCAGCCTGTAACCCTGCAGCTCCTTGGCTTTTGGTACATTACCTGGAGCTCTCCTCCTTATAGCTTTGGCATGTGTGCTGCATCACTTGCTGCTAAAGAATTGCAGGTCAGATGCAGAGAGCCTTCAACAAAGTCAGTTGCTGCATTTTTGGATATTGGTACTGGCAGCTGCCTGCTAGACCAGGTCATGGCCACCTCCACTGAACCAGCAGCTGACTCAGTCACAGTTCCCATTGCCTTAAACGATGAACTGTGACCTGAGCGCTGAGCGCGGCAGAAGTGGTTGACCAGTAAGTAGTTGCAAATTTGGTGCTGAAGGCTGACAAGGTGATTGCCCTCTAGTTATCTTACTCATCTGTCAGTGGTTGATGGTGTAGTAATCTTGTCCTCTCTTCTCACAGTTTAGCCTATGCCTATGCATGAGACCGTGCTGGTGTCCTGATCTGCTGACTCAGCCTCTGTAATGCAGGGGTGGGGGAAGGTTGGATGGGATGGAGAGCAGGCAGTGCTTATATTTTAGACCAATATTTTGATCTCATGCTGAGAAGATTTACCTGAATTTTAGGACAGAATTCTAGCCTGTGCTAGGACTGTGGGCACACTTTGCTAGATAAGGGGCTTGTTGCGATAGGGATAATGGTTTTAAGCTAAAAGAGTGTAGATTTAGACTAGATATAAGGAAGAAATTTTTTTACAATGAGGGAACAGGTTGCCCAGAGAGGTGGTAGATGCCCCATCCCTGGAAATTTTCAAGGTTAGGTTGCATGGGGCTCTGAGCAACCTGATATAGTTGAAGATGTCCCTGCTCATTGCAGAGGGGTTGGACTAGATGACCTTTAAAGGTCCTTTCCAACCCAAACTGTACTGTGATTCTATGATATATTTGGGGCTTGTACCAGTTTTCAGGCTAACAACATGCTCATCTCCCAGAGGAAAGTACTATCCCTGCAGATGAGCTAGAAGGAGAATGTATGGGGAATACCTTTCCACTATGATGTGTAATTGCTTTAAACACTTCTCTTTCAGGCATGGGAGATCCCCTAATCCATAGTAATCCCTGTAGTTTGCAACAGTTCTGACATCTGTGAACTGTATGGGAAAATCAGATTTAGAGAGAGAAATGGAATTGAGTATGCTTGAAAACCCAAAATCTATTAGTTGTATTGTGGGGACAGTGAAGCATAAGTACATGCAGTGAGAGCAGAACACGTTCCTGTTTGTTTCTTGACTTTTCTGTGTTAATGTATTACGGGAGGCAAATACAGAAGTTTTGATTTCAGGCTGGTAGCTCTTAAATGCAGACAGCTGAAAAGGTCTCCGTGCCTCGCTGTTCACTGCAGTTCACAGTTCAGCAAATGGTGATAACCCAAACCAGTGATTTGTTTACCTCAGATACGCTGGGCAGTAGAGTGTAATAATTCAGGAGTAGCTTTGCATGCAGTCACCCTTGCAGAGCAGCAGCTTTTGGCAGAAAAGCAGAGCAGACATCTGAGGGACATTAAATAATTTCTGCTTGCTTATTTAAATCTGAATAAGCCAATGTAGCCAATGTCTTCAGGCCCTGAAATATTTTTTTCTTGATTGGAGACTCTTTTTTCCTTGCACTAGAAAGCTGACAGTTGTAGCCAGTTGTTCTGTTCTTAGTTTACACAAGGCCCATTGAAGCAGTTGGTGAACATTATACCATCTCACACACAGGCATATATAATTAATTAAGGACTTTGGTAGTTTGAATTTCAAGTGTCAGGTATCCCACGGAGCTTTTTACTTTGTTCTCTTATGCTGCATGCTCCACTTGAGTATTTATTATGGAGAGCAGACAGGCTGTGGGAAGTCCTTCAGGCTTGTGAAGTTTTTTCTTCAGAATCTTAAAAATAAAGTTATGGAGCACAGTAACAAGGACTTCTCTAAAGGCTTGACTGATCTGTAGTGTCTTTTTACATGTTTGTCAAATTAATTTTCTTCCTTTGGCGTTAATATTTTCACTTGCATATAACTCTTCATCTTAAAGTTTGCTTTTGTACCCTAAACTTCTCTGCAAACATTAATTGTGGGACAGTGGTACCAGCTCTTAAATAGGTCTCTATTGAAAACTTAATTTTGGGTTTGTCCTGTTCATGATTCCTTCAAAGCAAACTCTTTCTACTACTACTATGAAAAGAAAAAAAGAGAAAAAAAGGAGGGGGGGAAAAGTGCATAGCTTGTTGTCAGAAGCAGTGTTAGTATTTGTGATTATCTCTTATTCAGTTGTGTCTTGTCAACAATTTGAAATAGAGCTCTTTGTACAAAGTTATCTTTGATAATATTGGTGACAGATGGAGATTTCAGAAAAGGGCATGCCTGGAAACTGACTTCAGACAAATTCATGTGAGAAGGGGGGGTTGAGGTTTTTCAACAATGAGAGTAGTAGGCATTATGGCAGCTTATTTAGAGGCAAGATGAATCTTATCATTGCAATGTCTATGCCAAGATGCTATCTCTTTCCAAAAAGTATGTTGCAGGTTGAAATCTTTATACCATTGCACGCATGGCCAAAACAGTCCTTTCTGACCATGAAATCTGTGAACACAAATGCCTCCAGAAAAGCATGTTAAAAATGTATAGGCATGCTGTTCTATGTTGTTAATGCAAAATGTATTCAGGAAAAAAAGCAATTTTGCCAGAGAAGGAAAAAGATTTTTCAATGAGGTACTTCCACAACGTGGGATCACTCTTTTTAAAATCCTTAATCTTTACCTAAAAACACAGATAATGGTTCCTGGGGTTGTATCTTTATATTTGGGACTCGATATAGAAATAGTCAAGAGGTACAATAAGCTTTTACATAGGTGTCTGGATGCAGACTTAATTTCTCATGTCTTCTGTTTCTCAGGCAAGGGGAACTCTTACAACTTTTGGTGACTAGAGGATTTTTGTCTCACAGTGGGCAAAAATTCTGTATTGTACAACACCAATTTCTGTGGTATTCAGCTGGAAATTAAAAGATACTTTCATTATACGAATTAAAAAGAAAAATTTCTGAATCAGCAGTTAATGTTTTCTTCATGTTTAAATGGATGTAGAATGCAGCAATAGCCTTTTTTAACAGATACTATCTTTGATTTTTCCATTGCATCACTTCTGGCTTTACGACTGTGTATCCTAACTATAGGGCAAAATCAAAGTTATTCCCAAAGAAATAATAAGCTTTCTATTTTAATGTAACAGCTAAGATTTGTGAAACAATGCTGTGCGTCCGCTAATTATAGGCATCTCTATTTACATGGCCTAACAGGAAGATGGAGATGTAAAAATAACAACAAAGAGCCAGTGGCATTATTAATAAAGCAGCTGTATACAGCATTGTTCTCTTAAAGAATGTAGACACCATTTAAACAAAGTGGAGTACATGAATAATCAGTCATAATTCATAAGGAACCATTGTTAGGAATTCTCTTTTAAAAATAGTTCACTTTATTAACATACAAATGATGGCAGAATGACTTACTTTGCATGTGTGTATTTTACATGTACACATGCACCAAATGTGTAAAGTAACTTACACAAATAATTGCCATTTATTAAGAAGCTGGTGGTTTTCTACCCTCAGGAACTGTATCCCTTCACGGAAGTTGGGAGAAAGGAAGATGGAGTGCTATAAAACTTCTTCCAAAGGAGAAGTTTGTATATAGATAGGAGAGGCAAGATCAAGGTAGAAGAACATATAGGTAACTCAAACCTCTTTTCACTTATATGAATTTATTAGAACAAAAGAACAAACCATTCCTACCACCGTAGTCCATTAAGAAACAATGATAGTTGTAGTAATAAAAATAAATAGCCACATTGGGGAAGACACATTCAGCCAGACACAAATGACCCTGTATCTTTTGAGCTCAGAATCCACTTCTGAGATTTTGCAGTTTAAATAATAAAAGAAAAAGTAAAAAGAGATTACTGAGTTAGAGATTACTGAAGCTAATAGGTTTTTTTGTAATTTTTCTGTGCAAGGGGATTCATTTGCTCACAATGCACTTCCAAAAGTATCAAAGACATCCATGTATTCAGTGTATGCAGCAGGTTAAACCTGTGCAGTCACAGTTTGTGTGTGTACTTTATAAAAAGGAAGAAATTGTATTCAAAGCACAAAGGCTACACCATGATCTTTACCTCCAGAAATAGGTCTCTACTATCTGACTTGAAAGCCTGTGACCCTTCTCATAAAAACGCCCATTTGTGAACCAGTCACTACATTTTCACAAACAAAAAGGTACTATGTTAAGCTTGTCATCTGCCCCACCCAAGAAATGTCCCCCCAAAACCCTAAACGAAAAACTAGGAGGAGGGCAACCCTATCCCACAGTTAAACTGCAGCTGCACTCCTGAAACCTCTTCTGTCTTGAGAAGAGATATGTAATTCATCATCAGTAGAAATTCGTGTTAAATGGGAGGAAAGGAAATTTCTTCCTTTGTCCAAATCTTGGCTTCAAATCTCAAAATAAGAATTCAAAAAGCCTGACGGTATGGCTTTCCTTTTTTTTTCTTTTTTTTTTTTTTAATTTAAATTGCAGCAAAGAAACAATGCAAACCCTTTTAAGTCCTTCCCCCAAGTAGTTGATGTTCCCTACTAATATGAGCTCTCAAATCTGCATGTAACTTTGTATTAGGAACATCTTTTAAAATTGAAATCAATGAAATCATATGGCATTGTATGAATTTGATAATAGTATTTATTACAAATCAACTCAATGAATTACCACTGCATCTCATGTGGGTCATATAGAATGTATTTTTGCTTCTGTACTGCCTGTACAGGGACCAGACTGTTTAAAGGACCAACTTGTGAATGTTATTCCTCAAAGAAATCAGTTACAACTCTTACTCAGAACTCCAGAATGGATTAATATTTGAATGTTAAATGCAAAAACATTAACCTTGTAGTTTCACCTATCTTGATGATTTATAAGCAGGGTTTTAAAAAGAAAAAAATGATTAGAGTATGGAATTTATCTGCTATTTTTAAAATTGAAGGTCTTTGTACTGAATCTTCAGGTTTTTCCTAGAAAACCTTACCTTTAGAGGCTGCACAGAAGCAACTGCTAGGAAACAGAAAAATATGTATCCTGTGCCATGTGCGTCTCTGTGACTATTTTGCTGTGTAATTGTCTGCTTTAAAATTCATACTCGGAAGTAGCATTAAGTGAAAATTTCCTCAGAAAGTAATTGAATCTGTCTTTTCAGGCAGGTGGATCCAGATGTTTGGATCTAATATTCTATTACTTTCTGTTTTCCTTTCTCTGCTGCTGAACAGCAAAGCATAGCAGGAATTCTAGTGAGTAATTCCCAGCTCCGTGATACCATGGTGTCTGCCGTAGCAGCGCCACTTCTCCCAACTCTGGCAGGAAACTGTGGAGACAGCGCGTTTGAAATCAACAGCATTGCTGCACAATTTATTTTTGGGAAATGCTAGGTGGTGTGAGTAACCCCTGCTGCAGCCAGGCCTTACTGAAGTGGAAGGAAAAGGGAGCAGCAGCGTTCCTTTTATTTGCATCCCTCATGATTGCTAGACAAGAGGCCAGGAGGTCTCACATTGAGGTCACGTTTAGAGATTAAGCACTGTGGAGGGCATTGCTTTCCAACTGTTTCACTGGGTGCCCTTCTGGAGAGGTAAGTGGTTTTTAGGACAGGCTGTTTGTCTTCAGTGGCATTTTGCACCACCCCTCTTTATTTTTACATTAAACGGTGTGGCCCTGATGGAGCTGCTGATAGCAGTAACTAGTGCGTTCCCGGTCGGCTGCAGCAGCTCTGAGGCTGGTTGCAGGTCTTTCTCCTGACTGACCTGGGACAGGCCCATCTCACTGTATTCTGCATAAAGGTACTTTAATCAGGCAATAGAACATTATGGGCAAAGATGAGGCTGTGTCTTCTGCTGTGGCAATGTAGGTAAAATGATGGCTAGCACTGTGTTAGCCAAGGTGCATAAGTTAATGTATGCCTAGTGCACAGTAACCTATGTAAATGTCTCTGTGTATGCAGATCCACAAGTGTTAAGTTAGAATTCACGGGCATCAGTAAACAGTAGTGTGTTCTTGAATGCAGCCCTCAAAAACCTTAAAACATTTAATGTGGAAAGTGCCCTGGGACAAGGACCAATCTTTATGCTTTGTACACATTTGAATGACCTGTTAATGATCAACCACTGCTCTGCTGAGAAGATGGATTTTATGGTGATATAATTCAAGCCAGCTTCTTCACCATTGCTTGAGACTCTTCCTCGTAATTCTAATTTAGAAACAAATGGTATATTGATGTGGCCAGTAGTCATCCCATCCTATTCTATTAACACTTTTGCAGCTTCCTGGCTTCAGTTGCCAGGCAACTTGCAGGAAAGCAAGGAAAATTAAAACCCGAAGTTAGTAATGGTGGTTGTAATGGTTCTGGCCAGTAGTCTGTTTAATCCAGTATTCAGTCTCTGATCATGACTGGTATTGAAAACATAGGGAGGACTGTGAGAAGCAGCACATATGGCAAGATCCTTCTCTGCTGTAGTTTTCTAGCTTCTAGTGAACTGCATATTTAGGAATTTCCGGAGCTGAAGGTTGCATCTTGACTATCGTGTGTATGGGTAATATATACAGACAGGGCTGATCTGTCGTACAGGAGTGTATATGATGTTTCTTGTGGCAATGAATTCTGTAATTTGGTTATGTATTTTTAATTATTCTTCTTGATTTTTTTTTTTAAGCACCACTTCTTTCTGTTTGTTTTTCAACTTTCTGCCTGATAATTTAGCTGGATGCTTCTTGTGTCACAAGTCCTAATCCTGTCCTTGTTCCCTTCTTTGTGCCACCTGCTATTCTGCAGACTTCTGTCATATCCTCCTTCAGTTTTCAACAGAAAACTGGACTCATCTTTTTTCCAACCTTAACTTTCTTGTCTTGCAGGAGCCATTCTCTGTGCCTTGCATAATCCAACTGAATCATTTTAGAAATGGGAGAGAGGAATGAACAAAAGATATTCAATGCGTGGGTACACCATTGATTTATAAAGCACCGTCATATGTTCTGTTTGGTGGAGTTTTTGTTATTTTATTCCTTTCCCTAACAGTTTCTTGTCTTTGGTTGTGATGTTTTTGATCACATGGAACAAAATATACAACCCAAGCACAGTCTTATTTCTTGTTTACCTTCTGAATATCCACTACCCTACCTCTAGTTATTTTTTTCAGACAAAACTTCCTGAGAAACTGTAAGAAATAAACTCTTTTGTAGTGATTTCACAATTTTGATGGGAGGTGGAACAGTCTGTTTTTCAGAAAACATCTCTTGCTTTTTCAGTTTAAGCTACCTCCATTTGGTCTGTGTTACTGGTGTTAGCTCCGGTCTCACACATTCCATGCATATTTCTCAGGTGAAGCAACATTTGAGCATTGTAATACACTCCTGGGATGGACAGTACAGTTTCCTTACTCTTTCCCACCCCCGAGTTATTTTTCGCAGCTATCAGGTGCAGTGAGCTGGAGCACCATATCACAGAAGACTCCTCATGCATGAGTTGCAGTGAGATCAGTGAAGTCAACAGTGGAGGCTAGAGAAGGAGTACCTTTGTCATTTATTCATTTTAACAGGCAGTAGATTCATTAAGGTAACATGAAATTAGGGTGTACTATTGCATTTTTCTCAGGTACTATTGTCTTTATGCCTAGGCAGCACTGCAGTATTGCAATACCCATTCAGATCAGAAAAATCAGTTTCCCACTTGCATGCCAGCGACTAACTGCCTCCCTCTCTCTACTCTTCCCAGTGAGACTTTATAGTTTCTTGGGTGCTCTTGCAAGCTAGCTTTGCCTCTTGGTGTGAATCCTTTCGTAAGAGCAAGCTGATAACCCTTATTTATGTGTGCCATGGCCAGTTCAGTACATCCTCACTGCATGGCTGATCTGGATAATGAGTGTCACAGTCTGAACATCAGGACTAGCCCTTCTTTACTGGCTCGAGTGTGGGGAGGTCTGGCCCTTGGTTCTTTAGGTGAAGGCATTCTTGGACTCTTTCCTGGAGAACGGGTAGGTGTGGGAGGACTTCCCTGTTCTATGGAGCTGTGTGAGAGGCACTGGAGGTCCGTCAGCTGTTGAAGGGCTTGGTCTGAATTCTCACTCCGGAACAGGCATGCTCCCTATTGAATGAAATGTCTACCAGCGGGCTTTGACCCATTTCAAACCCAGGTCAGGAGCTCGTAATAGGTTTTGGACTAAACTCATGAGTAAGAGAGTCTAATCTTTAGTGAAGACATACTTCTGGAGCATGTTTTGGCCCTTGCTGCTTCCAGTAGTTCTTTCTCATGAAGGCTACCCTAAAAAAACACCTCTGGGGAGGGGTTTCTCTCAAGTGATGGTTTGCATTGCCTCTGTTTGAAGCCCCCATGTTTAGCCTGTTGTGAGGGGTGCTTGCTGGCGCTGCCACGGAGCCAAGAGCGTGACAGAAAGTTTGAAAACTTGTGGGAAGATTCAACACTGAAATTAGTTGCATGAAAATAATTTAAAAGGTATTCAGGCATTTTTTAAAATTCTCTAGAAGTAGAAGAGACTGAATTTTGCACAGCTTTATGAGAAATGTTTTCAATGGTAGGAGAGACTGGAGTTCTGTAGCTGCTACTGGGTTTGACATGGAGTTGTACTGTATAAATGATACAATTATTTCATTGGTATGTCTATTATGAGCACTGGCATGCAAGCACTGTGGATTTTTGGATTTTGTTAGGCAGGCAAAGCCCCAGAAAGTCTCAGCCTTTTTGGTGTACAACCTGCAAAAAGGTCCAGAATTCAAAGGAACTTTTTTCCTGTGTCTATGTAGCACCTGAGTTCTCTCCTACAGGGCTGTCTCACCAGAAGAGTCTGGACAAATCACAAAGCTTTCCTCCATCAAGGAGCTCTCAGCAAGATAAATGCTTCCAACTGCTGATAACACCAAATGTGTATGGAGGAAAATGGGTATACAGTGTTGTCAGTAATGAGGAGGGGAATCGTAGTAGTTGACTGCTGTCAACTCATTGCAATGTTTTGTGTTTAAAAAAGTGTTTGAGGCTGGGAAAGAGAAGCAGTAGTCTAAGGCAATGCGTTGATTAGATTATTACAGAGCACACTAACATGGTCCTTGAAATTTCAAAGACACTTAAGCAAGGATCTTATCTCTCTAAAGAATGTAGCTGAAAGATGTTTCTGAATTTGCTTGTCTTTGCATTTTTACTCAGTGTTAATAGAAATCTTATTCAAGTTTGAATCCTTCCTGTTTTAAAAGCTAAGTTTTAAAACATGTTTATCACCTTTTCTCTGACTGCAGCACAAGCAAGATTTTTATATTTTGTATTTTAGTCTGGATTGATATTTGATTGACTTATCTGGTACCTGTAGGCTTTCACCATATTTTTGTCTCAGGCATTTTTTCTCCATAGACATTAAACCACATTTTTTTAAATAATGGGGAAGATTTTTTTGGGTTTGGGTTTTTTATGTTGTTTTTGTTTGGTTTTGGTGGGGTTTGTTTTGGTTTTGTTTGGGTTTTTTTTTTTAAGTAAAACGAATAAATGATCCGTATTTTGGGTAGTTTGTGGATAAACCTATGCTTGATGTTGTTTTTGTACCCAGTATGGAAGTGAACCTATCAAAGTTGCTTTGTGCAGATTTCTGTATATGTATCGCTTATTTTGAGTGATCCCTTTCAATCTGCGGGGGTTTGGCACTGTATGCAAATTGCCCCTTTGATATTTCTGCTGGGCATCTGAAGCCTGTGCCAGTAAAACATTTTTCTTAAAAAAAAAAAAAAAAAAAAAAAAGGCAATAATTGTGCGCTCTCTAGTGGCAGAAGGCAGAATTGTTGTATATCAACTCATAGATCGTGTTATGAGAGCACAAAACCTCTGGTTTAAAGAGATTGTTTAAATGCAGTGCAAAAATTTACTCTATTTAGCTATCTCTGGAAGAAAAAAAAATTATTCTGTATCTGTCAAATGTAAGACAATTGAATCTGCCTGTTCTTACAACTTACTGTCCTGGGCATGTCATCCAGGAACAATAGAGGAGGAATGCCCTTTTTTCCCCCTCTTTTTTTTTTTTTTTTTTTTCTCTCTCTTTAGGTATTCTTCCCTCCTCCCCAATATTTTGTTTCACAGTATAAGATCCTGTGTTTTGGTGTGTGATCTGTGACATGACAGGTTTTGAAGATTGTTTGTTAATCTTACCAAATGCTTACAAACACCCAAGGGGTGGTTGACTAATCAACATCAAATAAGGGGAGCCCCTATAGCGCAGAACTGCTGGTCTGGCTGCCCTCAGGGATCCTTGCTTACCTTAGAGCCTGATGAAAAGCACCTCCAACCTTGTCTTCCCAAGGGCCATGAAAGGTGAGATAAGAAACTAGGGAGCAGGCATAAGAAATGTTCATGCTCTCCCTGCACACAGGAGGAAAAATCCCTGGTTTTTTTTGTTGTTTTTTTTTTTTTTTTTTTTTTTTTTTACATGCAGGGAGTAGCCAAGGGAAGAAAAGGATGACGGTTGAGACATTCGTACGCTGCTTGTGCTGCTGCTGAGGTAGCTCCTAACTTGTGATTTAGTAGTGAAATAATGATGTGTAATAACTGAGAATGGTCTCTCTTTCTTCTAGTCATAAATCTCCTTTCTTGGGAAGGGAAGGAAAGGAAAGATGTCTTGCTTTCTACTTGCTGGATTCTGTCCATATTTAGGTGGCTTGAATACAGGAGGCAACTGTTGCTGCAAATGCACAACTCTTCTAGTCTCCTCCTACCATCATTTTCATCTGTGCCAGTAGCAACTCTGTATAAATCCTACAATACTTATGCATACAGAGAACTGAAATGGTCCTAGGAAGCTTCTCTAGGATGAAGAACAGGAAAAGCTTCAAGCAAACGTGCCAAATACTTTTTCTTGTTTTTTCTTTTTTTTTATTTCATGAAACTAGACTCCCTGTCAGTTCTGCCACAATGACTTTTTTTTCCTTTGAAAGAGATGCATAAACATTTTTAACTTTGTTGCTGAGTTAACTGGTCAAGATGAATGCTGCAGAATTTGTAATGCTAGTGTCACTGGAGAGGAGTCACTACATCATAGGCTTTTTAAATACAGTTTGCAAGTATGAATTCAGTTCTGCAGTTTTTAAGCTGCTTCAAAATGCAAAGCTGGATATACAGATTCAAGCTCGTACCTGCTGACTTGTACCAGCAATATGAGACAAGATGTGTCTTATCTACTTGGTGACAAAGTGCTTTTTTTTTTTTAAGTGACTAAATAGTCTGATACTTTTGAAATTCTTGGCACTGTGGAAAAATTATTGCACTTATTTAAGGGTTTGAATATGTAGTTAAGCATCTAATTTTAAACCTGCACACTCAATTGGACTTTGCTACAAAGGTATTTCTTTTTTATGGTATCTGCCAGCTGCTGAAGTATGTGTTAGTAAATTTAAGATATGAATGCATTCTAGTAATGGAGGTACCTGATCAAACAGCAGCTAAATGATCACAAAATAGATGTCCAAGGTAAAATCAGAGACTGCAGTAAACAAGGGAAAACTGCTTACCTTTATCATTTACTGATGAGTGAACTCCCTGTCTCTCATCTGACTTGAAACACTGGACCAGTTTAGTCTAATGACCCAGCATCCCCTTTCATCAACTACCACATGCATGTGTTATTTTCTTCAGTCTTGATGCTTTTTCCTTCCTTTCTCAGAGTCGTTTTCAACAGGATTGTAGTATATTTCTATAACTCTAAATAAGCGTGTTCTGACTTGCTCATAAATTAAAATCAAATACTTAGCTATTACTAATATATTCTAGCATACCTGGTTATAAGGTGATACAGGCCTTTCCCAGTTACTCAATGGAGCTTTCTCCCTTGTCTTTCAGCTGATCTGAAGCAGTGAAGGTAGCTGTGTACTGTCTGTGCATGCTGAAATACTGTGGGCACTCCTTTTGCAGTTTGTGGTCTTTGCTTTACTGTATCGCATACCTATCGCTCACTTGCCAGATTCTGTACACTAGATGCTCATTGAGATGGCATTTGAATATAGTCCAGTTATTCCTGGTGGGGAGGTTTGTTATCAAATCAGCAAGAAAAGTGGCATTCTCAGCTCCAGCAGACGCACAAGTGTCATCCAGTTTGCACTGATCTGTCGAACAGCAAATGTGTAATGTAAGGGAGAGTCAGAGTATTACAAGACAGGCTTTTAACACCACAGAAGCTATTTCAGTATTTAACATGCTGAGAAGACAAGCTAATCACAAAAGACTTGTCTAGATGTCTATGTTCCTTTGACTCCTTAGGTATTTTGTAGATGCTGACGGCCAGTGTGAACTTTAAATCAATTTATTGCATATGTTTACATATGCAATAAAACCATTTGCCATATCATTTAGCTACACACAGAGTGAATTGTTGACCATGAGCTGATCTGACCTTTTCAAGTCTAATCAAGAAATCTGAAATATTATTTCAGCCTGTCAGCTCCAGTAATATGCAGTAAGAGTATCTGGATCTAACTGAAAATGTCAGACGCATTCTAATATGCAACCCATCAAAGTTACGATGCATATGAACCAAGAACTGCTTAAGAATATAAATCTGTAACATCCGTGGTGCATCTCAATTGCTTAGATAAATTGTTCTGTCATTGATACAGGCTAGCTAAAAACACACATTAAAAGCAATTCTTTAGGATACATGAGATGTACAGCCACTTAAGTATTAAAATGATCCTGAAAGAAGGGTGATAACTCCAGTTTAGAATATTACTGGAAAAAAGCGAGCAGTGAGAATACCAGTGCTGTAGTTAATGTCCTGCTAGCTTTGTTGTGTGGTAATGTAAGATTAGTGGTTTCATGTAACCTCAAAATTTTCCTTTTTAATTATAATAATTTGCTACTTGTGAAGTTATTACTTTTTTCAGAAATAATCCATTATACAAGCTGAGGTGTCCTTATCAATCTTATTTGTGTTGAATTTAGTATTAAGCATTTTTCATACTCTTGTGCTTTTAATGAAAAAGTCTGCTTTTATTTTTAAAAGCTTTCTAGAAACCAACACTTTTGTTAGTAGGTTATGGTGTTCAGTGATATTTAATTTCTTTGTTTTCTTTGTGTCATCTGCAAAGTTTCTGTTCTTGCTATTTTACTAGACAGTCAGATCTAGGACAAATCTGTCTTTAGTAATTATTTATCAAGCATGAGACCAATTATTCATTGGTATAATTTCTGGATGATGAATTTAAATTTGGATTAAACTCGTCGGGCACAATGAAAAGCAACTTTGTATCCTAACAAAATGCTATTTTGTTACCTAAATAGTCTAGCAAGATTGTTTAATCTTAAAGCAGTTGTTACACCAAAATTGAATTGTTTTTTAATCTAATCATGGGTAGTTCGTGTAATTTGAGACATTATTAACTGAACTGCTGCTATTAGTAAAATGTTGTTGGAACTAGAAATGAACTATGGGAAGCATTGCTGAACTGATAACTTTACATTAAAGAATAGTGTGCGTTTTAAACTACCCAGTTAATGCTATTTGAACTATTCTTGTGAGGCAATGGTGCCCTCCCCTGGTGTGCTGTGGAAAGTAGGAGTTTTTCTCCCAGTCGAAGCAAGTTTCAGGGCTTCCTATAAAAGAGGAACTGCGGAGTTGGTAAAAACGGTGAAAAAATGCTCTTAAAAAGACCATTATGTGCCTTCTATGTTACAAGACACACACACAAAAGTGGAACAGACATTTGTGCACTGTTTTTTGTATGCATGGTACAGATGTGGATGAATGTACAAATACTATACTGCAATATACTGTGAACGCACAATACAACAAATTGTGGGCGGAATTAAGTTTGGGTGGCAATTTGGAAGATGAAGACAAAATAAATGGATACCAGTTAACTTCTGAAAGTTAACAGGACCAATTACAATAAACTTTTGTTTAACAGTATAGTTTTGTCTTGTATGTAACGTTTAGAGATTATCATTAATGATTACATGTTCAGTTCTGCAATTGAAAAGTATATGCAACCATGACCAACAACTTGCATGGGAATGGGATTAGCTTTTGTGCAAATGAAGCTATAGCAAAACCATCGTCTTCTGTCAAGGACTATTGATTACAAAGATACCACTGTAGTCTCAGGAAGTCCCTCCACAGCACATTCCTGGGAGCTGAGGAAGGTAGTCCAAGAAAATATTACTATTGTATGGGCTATTCTTAATATTTTTCTTCAGACATCTGTTATTAACCACTGCTAGAGACAGAATATTGGGGTAGAAGGTTCATTAGTCTGTACTGCTATGGCTGTTGTGTGTTAAATAAGTGTGTTGCTATTTGCTTTAATTTTGTCTTCCTTTCATTTCTCATTGCTAGGCAGTTTTACCGTAGTATGAATAGCAGAAAGAGATAAGCCTTGTTTCAAAGATAAGAATTTTAGCTCCCAAATCTGACTCCAGTAAAGTGTGGGGGTTTGGTTTTGTTTGGGTTTTTTTTAAGGTATAAAATATCCCTTTCTTTTTATAATTAAGATTTTTCTAATTGCTGGACAATTTGCAAAACACACAACTTTTCTTCCTGTGGCATATGGCTTGGCTTCCGTTTTGTTTGCTCCTCATCCCCCTTAATGCATTGGAGGTCACCTAACACTAGAAAAACTGGAGAGAGTATGTTAAACTTTCTGGTTCGTGCATTTCTGCATGTCTTAAATGCGAACAGATTGTCAGATTCAGGATCAGGAGGAAGGTTTGTTTTTTTTTTTTTTACCCCGTACCAGTTTGCTTGAGGACTTTGCTTGAGTGTGAGTTCTTGTCTACTACTTGGAGTCAGGTCACTTGGGAGATATTTTAAGAACTGTGCAATATAATGACATTCCCAACCTGACCTCTTATGGTCCAGTAGCATGCTACAGTGGTGGTGGCTGTTGATATTTTACTGCTACCTTTCATAATAAGGTCCTAGGACTTTTGTAATAAGGTCCTAGTTGTTCTGTGTCTACGGTGCCTGCCAGTCCACAGAGCAGGTGTTTTGTGGACCATTTTGAACTAGACCCCAACTACTCCATTACCTGTGATTGTGGCAGATAGGACCTCAAGATCCCAGTGGTCCTTTGTGGGCTTCTGTTTCTAAAGTGACTTCACTGACTGCAAAATAGTAGCATTTGCCTTCATGCATGTAAGCTTGTAGGCTATAATAAGCAATCCTTCTGAGCTAGCTGTAAAACCACTGGAAGTACAGCTCCATAATAGTTAAAGATGAGCTAAATCCAAGATGCCTTGTTCTGCTTTTCCCTTTGTGACATCCTGCTGCAGCAAAACCAGTTTTATAAGTTCTACTTTTTTGTTAGATTCGTATTCTGTTAGTGTAGCATCCCAACTCAGTGCATCAAATAGTTATGTGAATGGCAGTGGTGTCGTTCCTTGACCTAGAACAAATGTATGAGGTCTAAGACTCATAACGTGGAACGGTTTTCTTTCTTCTCCTTAACTTTTGCAGGTATTGGGGCTGCTGGTGTGGACCCTGATTGCTGGAACAGAATATTTCCTATATCCAGCCTTCGGCTGGGTGATGTTTGTAGCTGTGTTTTACTGGGTTCTCACCGTCTTCTTTCTGATCATCTACATGACAATGACCTACACGAGGATCCCCCAGGTGCCATGGACCACAGTGGTAAATACACCCATTCTTTGTTGTTTCAGATTTGCTGGGTTATGAAGAGAATAAAATATTGATGCATTTTATGGGTGTAGTTAACAAACTGTACTTGTGCTTTTTGCAAATTTTTCTCTAATTACTGTGTGTCTGCTTATCTGCAGTGTTTAACCTTCATGCTACCCAGACACTTTTAAAACACTTTTCCTATGATGTTTCACCATTTTGTTCAGCAGTTGATGTAGTGACTTGATTTTTAATAACGTGCGTGTGACTGATACTTATGCACAGTGGCCTCTCTTTCTCCCTGTAGTGATTACATCCCATGAAGAACGAGTCTGTTGCTGCCTCAGAGCTAACACACCTAGCTATATGGCTTAAATAGCAGAAATCCCTACTTGAATCAACACTATGAATTGGAAGTGGGACCCTGGCTCTTAAAACACGAGTCTTCCTCTGCTAAAGTAAAAGCAAAGGTCCTTCAGATGTAGCAACAGTCTGACAAGCCACATATAGCCTACTGTGAAAATGGTGCTTGTTGTGGTTTAACCTGGCAGGCAGCTAAAACAACCACACAGCCGTTGGCTCACTGTCCACACCCCCATCATCACCCGAAGTTGATGTTTAGCAAGACCATAAGCTGCTCTGCCTCCTGGCCAACCCCCCAGTTATATGTGGAGTGTGACGTCATATGGTATGGAATATCCCTTTGGCCAGTTTGGGTCAGCTGTCCTGGCTGTGTCCCCTCCCAGCTTCTAGTGCACCCGCCACATTGGCAGGCCAGTATGAGAAGCTGAAAAGTCCTTGACTGCTTGGCAACAACTAAAAACATCAGTGTGTTATCAACATTATCCTCATCCTAAATCCAAACCACAGCACTATACCAGCTGCTAGGAAGAAAATTAACTCTATGCCTGCTGAAACCAGGGCAGTGCTGAAAATTAGTGTTATATATATGTAAAATACATGCCATGTAATACTTTGCTTTTAGCTCAAGACTTAATGCAAGTCACGTAAACAGCTAATGTAATTACAGAGAAATTTCACAGGCACTTGAAATTCAGGTCCAGTTTTTGTGGTTTGAACAAACCTGGCTAGCTGTACCTCTCAACATGTGATTTTCATAACAGGCTAGCGTTCAGGGTAATAGATCCTAAAAGTCATTGTCATCTCAGCCAACTGGCTATTTGTGACCCATCTAAGAATTATAAATTTTAGCTTTGCATTTGTCTGATTATAGTGAGATACTGTGGTTTTTTGGTTTTTGGGGTTTTTTTGTGTTTTTTTTTTAACTAGCTAAAGGTTATTGACTAGAATTCTGTTGTTTCTATGATAAAATGTATTCGACTTCTGTATTGCAAACAGCTTGTTATCAGCTATACTGTGTACGTGACTAAAATTGAATACTCTCTTCTTTTCGTCTTCCCATTTGCTGCTGTAATAAATAGCCAGCTATAGCAATTGCTAATAAGAACAACCAGGATTATGTTCAGATAGCTTCTCTGTTTTCAAGTTTCATGACCAGCAATTATCATTAAGGCTGTAACACTGCTATAGAAATGTTGGATTATTTCAATTACAGCAGTAATGTGTCTGGGTACATTTAAAGGTGTGGGGTTTTTTTCCTCATTTCACTAGATGTAAGTAAAGTACATTCAAAGGGAAAGGATCTCTGTATCCATTTGGCTACAGCTTTAGTCATTACCCCTCTTTCATCAGTTCAGCACTATTATCAGACAACAGCTGCACATAAATGAGTTGCCCCTCATCTGTATGGCAGACAAGCTGGAGTATTGGATTTGTTTCTACTTCATATTGAGTGTATTTCTTGCTCTAAACATATTGTAGATAAGATCACATAAATGTAGGTCCAAAAGGTAGTCTCCTTTTATATTAAAGGGTAATACGAAGAGAAAACAAATTCACAATAAATAAAAGATGTTTGCATTCCAGCTTGTTTTGCCCTAAGGTATTAGAAGAGCTTTGGGAACAGCCTTTGAATTGGATCCCTGCCATTCCTGGCTGGCTAAGAGGAATGTTGGGTCTTTTTTTCAGAGAGATGTTTTAATGTCTTCATTCAAGAGAGCTTGACACTCACTTTTTTGAGTGAGTTTACGCCCACCTTCCCCCTATTCTCTGAAGTATCCTGAGTTTTAGCTTTTGCTAGTTATTGCTCTGCCTCCTTAGGCGACAGTTAGCTCAAACTGTGCCTATTGTATGCAGTATCCTAAACTACATCTGGAATTCTGTCATAAATTCACTTTTTTGCAGGTTAAGCACATTAGTAAATTGCTTAAAGTGCAGTTACTTTTACTGCAAATTAACCCAAAGGACATGCTTCAAAACTGACTCTCCTTAATAGTGCAAGTTCTTTGCTAAAACAATCAATGGAAGCTTTTAAAATCTGGTAAATTTGAATTTAAGAAGCAGATGGCAATTTAGCGTGAACCATTTGGTTTGAGTAATATATTGGCAGTAAAGGCCCAATCAGATTGCATTGCATTCCATCTTCCCCAAAAGTGTTATTTCCCAGAGTAGCACTTCTCAAAAATTATGTGCTTTTTTCTTTTCTACATGACAAGATATTGCAGGGATTTGTAGCTTTCCAGGGTAATTGAGCCTTTTTGGAATGGGAAATCTAAAAATAACAACAACAAATACTCTAGGCAATCAAATTTGGAGTTTGAAAATCAGTGCTTTACAGGAGTTCACCTGAACCTGCCAATTGTTGGCATCTTATCCTAAAATTGTCAGTTTAATATTTTATTACTGTAATGCCCAGATAAAACAAGAGAGGTGAGATCTGTGGATAGAGATAATACCTCTTATTAGATCAACTGATACAGGTGAGCTAAACCCCACTCATTTTTAAGTGTATGAATCAAACCTCAAGTGGCAAGCCTTGGACTCCATCTGAGGCACTGCCCACAATTCTCTGTGGAAAGGTGAGCAAGTGGCTCTTTCCAAATGCCCTGAAGTTGCAAGGACTTAGGAATCACAGGAGGACATGGTTTCAGCCTGCTCTGAAAACTGTAAGAAGGCTTTTTGCATGGGAAGTCTTATATAGGCAGTGGTGACCTGAAGCCTAAAATGTAGACAGGTGACAGCACAGCATGCTGCTCTCTGGAGGGACCTGCAGTTGAGACAGCTGGTGTTTGGGGAATGGCTTCCCTTCAGAAAGTTTTGGACCCTGTGTGTCACAGGAGCATGCAGCAGTGGCCCAGACGCCACAGAGTCTCAGGTAAACTCTGCCAGAGCAAAATGTCCTGGAGATAGATGTGAGGAGCTTCCATACCAACCAACTTCAAGCTGTCAATCCACACTCTGGTGCAATGAGGGGAATTGCTAATGTTGATACAGCTGCTGTCACTGCCTTCTGAACTTCTTTTCTTAGGCTGCAGCTCTTTTTTTAGATTCTGCCAGAGTTGGTGACTAGTGAATTCAGTAGTGAATAATTGGTGTATATTCCTAGCAGCCACTGGGTCATACCATGGAAATTAATAAGTTGGAGCTGCACCAGTATAGCAACATTTAGAGACAACTAGGGCAACAGACTTAAGGGTTATGATATTTGTGTGATACTCTGGAGTGCAAACGTGGGGCCAGAGGCTGAAGGGAACAGATAATGTACAACATTAGCGCCTGGTCTAAATTGAGTTACTAATTCCTGCAGTTGTAACAAGGCACAAAACATGTCACAGGTATTCCGCTCAAACGTGGCACCAGTGAACTAAAAGTGTATTTTATGGCCCAAGTCAAATGCCTTAGATAAGTAGCAGGGTGGAGTTTTGGGGGATTTTTCTGAAAAATGAGAATTAATTTCCTATAATCATGACTGAGTAGTGAGTATGTAAAGGACAGAGTATTAAAATTACTTAACACCCCCTCCCCCATACCTTTTTATCTATCTCTTATCTTCTCAGACTTCCCTTCTCTCTTCCTTTGTTACTCTCTCTCACGTGCAACCCCCAAACTGTTCTTTTTTTTTCTCTGTAGAGTTATGTGAGATCAATGTTATCTGCTTTGCTTCTTTCTTAGTAATGTACCCTGAGACATTAACTCTGCTCCTTGGAAGAGAAAATGCAGCATCTGCCATGGATGGGTCTTGATGACCCCTGTAGTCCATTCAGAGTGTTCTCCTCCTTGGTTTTATCTGTTTCTTTGCCTCTCAAAAACAGGCAGAAGGGAAAGGTACTGAAAGGTGGAAGAATATGATTGAAAAAAATACACCCTCTTTATCTCCTTCAAAAGTGGAGAAAAATAAAGTTTTGGAAACTTTGTAAACATTCTTTATATACCCATGAGTCATTCATTGCTACAGTGTATCTTCATTTAGATTAGAAATATAATCAAATTGTAGTTTGGTTTCATTTTGTTTCGGTTTTTTTTTTTTTTTTTTCACACAGTGTCATATTCTTACTGCCTAACACTTAGATTGTGATAACCAAACTATGCCCTTATTATCACTTTTGGAAAATCACAGCACACAAGCTTTAAGACTCTTCTGGATTTAGTGTGATGGAGAGAATGGTTTGTCTAAAATGTGCTTTAATGTTTATGGATCTTCAAAATAAGCAGTTAAATTTTAATCTTACAGATGGAAACTCAGAAGAAGGTAAAAATAGTCAAGAGTCACATTTCTTGTGTACATCGCATGTGTACATTATATTTCATATGAGAGCTTTAGAATGTTGGAATAGAAAATGGTAACAAATGCATGTGCATATTATTTACTTACGTTGTCTGGTTTTTCAACAGGGTCTGTGTTTTAATGGAAGTGCCTTTATTTTGTACCTCATTGCTGCCATTGTAGATGCATCTTCAGTTACTAAAGAACTGGACAGTCACAATTACAACAGCTGGGCAGCTTCTTCAGTGAGTTCATTTTTTGTTTAAATCTGTTCCATGTCCAATAAAATTATATCAAAAGAAGGCTCTCCGGAAGTGTGGGTTGAAATGCATGCATTCTGGATTTTGAAAAGCTGCAGACTGATATAGAAGCTCATGTACAAAACCTATAGGTAGCTGTCATTCAGTTCATAGTTCTTGGAGATGACTAGAAATTCCACCAGATGACAGTCATATCAGAAAAAGTTGTAATGTTTTTACGATCATACTGCTTTTCCCTCCCTTGCCCCTATTTATTACTAGCTCTCTGGTAAAGGTTACAGCCTGCACATCAGAGTAGACAAAATAGATTGGGTGAGCACCAAGTCACCTCAATGTACTTGGACAACTTCAAAAGCAGTTTAACTCAGCTAACTTTGCACGTATGTGGATTAGGTGCCTTCAACTTTTTGTGGGTTCAGCCATCTATACAGCACCTCTGGGAAGATCCTAAGTGTATTGCTGTTTCTGCAGTGAACTTCCTGTTACAGCCTCAATCTTTCTTCTGAGTTGGGTGGGCAAATGCCTGAAAAACCATGTAACTTCCCAGTGTTTTAAAGTGGATGCAAGTCATTAATTAGTCTGACATTACTGTCTTACTACTTAGATTTGGAAATCCAGAGCAGTCAGTCAATGTGGGTGAAAAACTTTTTTTTTCTTTTAAAGAGCCTTGTCACTTTCTGAGTAGGTGAATGCATTCTCTAGCTAAGTTAAGGGAGTTGTAAAAGAACTTTTTGCATGTTGTAGCAACAGTAGTCAAATTCAATTGTATAGAGTAATTCCGAATTGCAGCTACTTTGCTGATTGTTCATGCTTCTGCAGTTGTCCTCTCTGAACTATTCACAAATCCTGTCTTCTGTGTGAAGCTTATCGTATACAGCATGAACACAGAGACTTGAACACCTGCTCTGTTTTGGTCTTGGGAATTGGATAACTATGTCCCTGTCACTTCAGTGGTGTTCAGGATCTTCTCCTCTTGGCAGTTTGTAACTATCGATCTGTTACTCAGCCACTGCTGTTGACAGGAACTTGCTTGCTGTTAGACAAGCTTCCATGCTGATTCAGGTTTTATGCAAAATGCATGAATGCTCAGTGTCTCATGGGATGTTTGAAATCTCTTCTAATACCTCCTAATAGTGTTTTTCTAATGCACTGTCTAAATAAACTATTAAATGTAGATTCTTGCTTTCTGAACCCATTAAGGGTTTCAGGGATGGATGTTTGTGAGAATCATCTATCCCCAACAGTTGTTTTCTGTTAGAAAGGCTTTAGATGGAGCTTTTCTTTCATAACAAACAAAATTACTGGAAAAGAAGAATGCTACAACATTCTATTTTAATAATATTTTACATCATCATCTACAGTTTTTGGTGCCACAGATTAAACAGACGTTAGACAAGACTCACCAAGAGTCCTCTGTTGGATTTACTGCCTGTATGCATGCTTAGTAGTGCCCTGCTCTCAGAGCTGACGTGCCTACCCAGACCAATGACAGTATATAAATAAGAAACATTGGTAGAACCATAAAATATTTTTAGGCTGGAAGGGACCTCTGGAGGTCATCTGGTCGAACTCTCTCCCCCCTTGAAGCAGGGCTAACTTGTATCAGGCTACCATGGCCTTGTCCACTTGAGTTTTGAGTATTTCCAAGGAAGGCTATTCCACAATGTCTCTGGGCCTCTGTTGCCATGTTTGATTACTCTCATTGTGATTTCCCTCCCCCCTGCCCAATATCTAATTGAAATTTCCCTTCTTGTAACTTGCTTTTGTTCCCTCTCGACCTGTCACCACGCACCTCCAAGAAAAGTAGTGTTAATCCTATTTGCAGTGTCAGCTTTATTTGGTTCAGTTACGAGCACAAAACATTCTGGTCTTATCATAAGACCATTTTGAACATTGTCTATTTTGAACAACACACAGCGATTAACAGGAACTTAACCACTGGCACTGAATTGGACTTTATCAGTACAACTGAAATAGTTCACAGCTGTTCTCTGGTTTCTGTGTGCCTGTGCTACAAGGACTGCAGAAGGAACACCACTGATACTGTGTAGTTCTTAATCTTTAAACATAAAATAAATCTGGCCTGCTACAGAAGACTTATTCTGTAATCAATTTCTGACAAAGTAGTGATATCCCAGCATGGTTACTGTCACTGTTATTTGCACTGAGGAATACCTTTATTCATTAGTAGAGGACCTCTAGAATTGGTAAACTAATCAGTCCTGCTGTTTGAGAACATGCCTGGGCCTGCATTTGAGTACAAGTTTCCTCTGTAAACAAATTGATTTTGATGCACAGTGTGCTGTAGTGGGGTACAGGTGGGCTGTAGGCAATTCCTGGAACATAGCAGCAGTGCAGGAGTGTTAGCTTGAGCTCACGCTGTCCCATGGACTATCCCTCAGTCTTTCCAACAATTGATGTTAAAAGCAGCGCAAGTAGAGGATTGGTGGGAGTCCAGTCTAGAAGATCCATACTGAGGCAGTATAATGTGGAGATAAGAGATGAAATATGCCATGTTTTGTCTGCTTCTAGGCCCATATTTCTATGCATAATATAAGCTTATTTATACAGTGTTGACTGCGATGGCCACTCAAGTACAAGGAGGTGAAAGAGTGCTGTTTTTGTCAGCCTGCTACTTCTCCTTTTTCCAAATCCCATAACTATTTTTTTTTCCATAGAAGTGACAGTGCTCTCAAATATATTTTTTCCTAATGTATTTTTTTCCCTTCTCTCTACAGTTCTTTGCCTTCGTGGTTACCTCCTGCTATGCTGGAAATACGTACTTTAGCTTTGTATCTTGGCGATCACGAACTTTGCAGTAAATATTTTGTTAAAATCAATTCTACAGTATAAAATATCTTGAGGATTGTATTCTTTTGACAAAAACTTGGAAGAGGGTGAACATTTCAGTTAGAATTGACATTTTGAGATTAAAATTATTATTTATAATATCTTTAGAGACATCTAACACAGACTTTGTACTATAATAAAATTTCATACTGTTTTTAAAATTAACATGGTATTTTTCTAGACAGTGTATAGATGTTATTACTAAAGCTTTAATAAATCTTACTCAGACAATGTGCCAATTTTGTAAATGTAACTTTTTAAGTGTTACAGATATACTTTTGATACTGAATGCTAGAAATCAAAACTAAGATTGATACTGTCTCTTTCTTATGTATAAAAAGTGACATTATGCAACAAAAAACCCCACACAAAACTTTAAAAATAAATAAACAAATGACCTAACTGTGCATGTTTTGTAAACTGGGAGTAGAAGGTTGCTTTTTAAATTTCTTTTCTTTTTCAGAGTAAAATTTATACTACTCAGAATTCCGATGATCCTATCAGTTTGCATATTATAACAGCTTCTCACAATCGTGAGATTGCTTTTGGAACCTGTTACTGTAAGTCTGAAGCTCGATGAAGGAATGTTGCACCTGAAACACATTATCTTAACAGGTTTCTCAAATCCAGCAGGCTCCAAGGCATAAGTCTAGACAACAGTCCCCTAGTGCTCAGTGTTTAACGTGCTGAGAATATCACAAAACACCTACTAAAGGTAATACATTTTGTTTCTCAGGGGACTGAGTTTTTTCTCCTCATATTAGACCATTAATCTGTCCTAATTAAAATCTAGGCTTCTAAATCCTATTAAATTATATAAAGATTAAATCCACAGAAGAACTGTCAAGATGCCAGTGCTGGAAAGAAAGAATTTCCTCCCTCCTTTCCTGTCTACTGACATCATCTGTGAGTTTGTAGTTTAACAAATGAAGTTTTTAATTTGACACTCATATTTAAATATCTGAGTCAAGCAGAAGTATGACAGAAGATTATGACTTTCAAAACAGATACCTTTGAAAATGACTTTCAAATACAAATTACCTAAGGAATTTTTTCTAGGAATTATGTGGAGAGTGTAAGGTCATGATTGTTTTGTGATATTATTTAAAGTTTTCCTCATTTAAAGCTACTGGTAAATCTTTTATTCCTGGATTAAGAAGATTTGGACTCTTTTCCAGTCATCAAAAACTTAGCTGGACAATTATATATGGTAGTAGAGAAATCTTACTGCTTAAAAAATCTTCTTTATTTCTCCCTGTAACCAAATGTGTGTGCTTACTTATGTGTCTGCCCTGCAGCAAAGATTTATCAGCAGCCAGCTAATTCTGTTTTAGATCACATTGTTTTGTCCTTGATTATCTGTTGGAGTCACAGGATTTCAGTGTAAGGGAAGCCAAGATATTATTTAAAAACCTATATTTGTCTGCAGATTGCATCTGGCCTGTACAACAAAGGTCAGGCTGTCTGCTGCTTGCTAAAATTATCCAGTTGTGAGAAGGAAGAAGGGCTACCAACTATGCATTTTATCTACACAGATAAAATGTGTCATTAAAATCCTGTATGTTCTTTTTCCATTGCTGGAAAAAAATCAAAGGCATAAAACTGATCCAAATGTCAACTGATAAAATGTGACTAGAAATATAGCCAGAATTAAAATCTCATCAGTGATTTCTCATCAGTGAAAATGCTTTCGTAGTAATAGAAATTCTTTCTTAAATGGTATTTGATGTAGCTATCTTAAGTCCAAAGAATGTGACTATATTTGCACAAATGTTTCATGATTTTGTGGTAAGCGCAATGGTCTGGTCTAAAGTCATAACCCAGACAACATTTGTGGATAGAGGTAGTAAGAAGGAGTAGAGGTAGGAGGGAGTAATATGTTTCATCCTCTTTACCAAAAGCTGTCATGGAAACTGTGTGTTATGTGCCAGAATAAACCCCTTAATGAAGGACAAAACCACGTTATTACCAGATAAGGAATGAGTCTGGCGAAATACCTACCACCTCTTTGGGTCTTCAGCACTGATCCTCAAGGGAAGATGTGTGGAATGCCTTCCAAAGGTAAATCTGTGAGTTGAATCCTTAAGTCTGAATTTTAAAAAATGAAAGTCTTTGACACCATAAATAACTTGTTTCACACAAACAGTCTCTCTGACAAATCCAAGTCACCCACATACATAAGGATACTTGATGTCAACTTCTGGCCATCAAATTGTATTTGTTAAGGAATTGTCAGTACCTCTTATCATCATCCTACATGGTGCACTTAACAAGATGAAGTTAATAGCATGAGAACTGTAATAAAAACTTCAAATTCAGCAGT
The DNA here is from genome assembly GCF_028858705.1 of Grus americana. NCBI lineage: Eukaryota > Metazoa > Chordata > Aves > Gruiformes > Gruidae > Grus > Grus americana. The sequence goes on along the minus strand of NC_072853.1, from coordinate 123,941,907 downwards.
GTTTTAGACTGACTTTGTGCCAGTGGTTTACAGTAGCTGCCTGTATTTCTGAGTGGAAAACAGGACTGTTGCTCTACTTGGATTAATTTAAAGGTATTTCTGTTTCACTGGGCTGAACTCAGATCAGCAGGGTCCCAGTCATATACACACTTTCAAAAGAAGTTAAAAGCTAAAGCAGAATCAGTGGATAGGAAAAATATATTTCTTAACAGGAAATACAGAAGTTACTAGAACCTTCTTCCACGAGGCTTGCAAGAAACCTATAAATGTGCATGCTTCTCAACTTGAACTGTAAGGAGAAGAGGGGGGGAAAAAAAGCTGTTTCTCAGCAGCTAGCACTTTACTCCTGTGTAGATTGGCAATGTTGTAGCTTATAGATAAAGGTGGGATAGGTAATATCTCTTATTGCAACTACTAGCTAGCTTAATAGAAGTCCAAAACTATGTACTGCTTAGTCTATTACAGACTGCCTACACTGGCAAACCCATGTAAATTCCTTATGCTAGCCCTTTATTTGGGTTGGAGATCATCTGAACTTACCTGTTTTCCCTCCTAAGATAATTTTAGTTACTGAAGGAGCTATTAAATACTAAATATGAACAGAATGTGCATCCTAACTACATAACAGCAGAAGATCACATTACTACTCTAATGAGTATAAAAGCAGCATATGCCCAGCTGAGAGGCCTGCTATTACCTCACTTGTCAGAAAGCAAAACAAGTTATTTTTAAACTTGAGGAAATATATAGCTTCCTTTGCTGAGTTTTGCTAGTATCTGTGTGATTCAATTCAAACATCAGGGTCAAGAAATTTAGACAGTCATTACAATTTTTAATGTAAATGTTTTATATTTTATGAGATCATGAATCAGAACGTTTGGGGTTTTTTACAAGAATAAACGTTGCGTGGGAAGATGCTGTTTGCAGCTGTAACTCCAAGCACAGCTCCCCTCTAAGAACATCGCTGGCCAACTTTGACAGGCCAAGGGGTTTTTTTAATAGTTCGAGCAGAGCTACTAACCGCTGTGATGGCCGGTTCAGTGCGGAGCTCCCCTGCCGGAACCCCACAATCTCCAGCGAGGCGTCCCTCTCCCTCCTTGGAAATGTTCGCTTCGGCCTCGACTTTCACGTAACCCAACTGCAAAACGGGGACGGCCAGGCGTCCCGCTGCGGCTGCCGCTCCTGAAAGGTGCTGCGGGAGCGCCGGGTCGGAGCCGCGGCACGGCCACTCTTTGCCTGCCCGAGGGGGGGTCCTGCGCCCAGCTGCCGGCCTTCGTGCCGGGCCCCGCTTTCTCGGCGCGGGTGCGGTGGCAACTCCCCCGCGGGAAACCCCTGCGGCTTCTCCTCGCCCGCACCCTCAGTGGCCCCCGCCCTGCGGCCGCGCTAGCCGGGTAGCGAGGGCGGGCAGGGAGGTGCCGCCCTCCGCCCGCCCCCCGGCAGCCCCGGGGCGCCGCCGCCCGCCCCTCGCCGTCCCGCCCCGTCCTGTCCCTCTGTCCCGGGCCGGGCAGCGGCGAGGGGAGCGCGGGAAGGAGCCATGTCTCACGGGGCGCGAGTGATCCGCACCGGGGTGAGCAGCGGGGGGCCCGCGGCCCCACCGGCCGCTACCGTCGCCTCCTCCTCAGCGGGCTCGGACGCGGATCTCATGGACGGCGCCTATTTCCGCTCCTGCGCCGGCATGCTGAAGGTGGCCCAGATGGTAAGGGGCGAGCGAGGGCGGGGGGCGACCGCTGGCACCGTTGGGACCCTCGGCCTGCGCGGGCGTCGCAGTCACCGCTGCTGGGTGTTTCTTTCGGGGCCGGGTCTGGAGAGTGTCATCGGGGGGTGCTGGGGTCGCAGCTCATTGCCGTTTGGGCCGCTGCGGTTCTACTTCTCAGCTCTCGCAACTCGCGGGAAGAAGAAAAGTCCCGGTTCCTCTAGCAAAGCGAGGCGTTTAGGTCTGTCAGAAGCTGCCTTTGCCTTTTCCTGAGGCAGCAGTGTGCGCTTCTGTTCAGATGGACCTATATGAGCCCAGAGTAACACTACTTGCTCGAAGTACTGCCTGGTATTATTTTGATAATGGTAGCTAGTGGTAATTTTTAGTATCAACAACTTTTTACAATTAATAATAATGGTGATACTGTGAGGGGAAGGCATGTCGTGCTCCAGTGGAACACCTCGTTCTTTAGCATGGGTAAGTTTTTGGGAGAAAGTAGGGCCAAGTGCCAGCGCTGACAGTGGGCTGGTAAGGCTGGGCACCATGGCTCAGACCGCTAGTCCAGCTGGCTCCGTGCCCTCTCTGTCAGAGACCTCCAGGCAGTGCCCCAGTGACCCAGGGAGGGATCTGGGAGATGTACGGCTGTAAAGCAGAAGTTCAAAAGAAATTGATAGCAGAGTGCTGCCAGGATTTGAGCTGATGCCTGAACTTGACTCAGTGCAGGAGATTTTGCTCCATCCAGATGTGGAGAGGATTAACAGATGGATAAGCTCTCTCTCATTTCTGTGGCACATTATTGTCCATGGAGTGATTTGTCAGCTCAATTCCAGTGATAGCAGTGAATAACAATGGGTGGCTAGGAAACAGCATAGAAGACAACATGTAGTGATACCTCCTCACATACAGTGTCACCCTGCAAAAACTTGTACCTTGACAACAGTTTATGGTGGAGTTGTTGCCTTCTTTTTTGATAGCCCCCAATGCCTTTTCTTCCCCCTGTGTTTATTTATCTAGTAATTTTTTTAACCTGTGTAATTTATTAGCATCCACAGAGTCCTAAACTGATATTAGAAGTTAGGAATCATTTTGTTGTAGGTTACTGTGGAGTAGCATCAGATCCTAAAGTTTCAATTTAAAAGGCACCCTGTTTCTTCCACTTCATGAATAGCCATCAGCTGCCTTTAGAAACAAGCCTCAGGAGGAAGGGACGTAATTGAACTTGACTGGGCATGGCTACCTGCACCTGCCAAGCATTTGTACTGCACTCGTGAGACCTCAGAGTCGTCCCTCACTATGAATTCAGTTTGGTAGGAATACAGTCGGTTGTCTGCTGCCTTCTCTCGGCTTGTTCCCCAATCATCGTGCGGATCCAGAGTATCTTTTCAGGAGGCAGATGACATTCTTTTGAGCGTGTATCTACGTTGCAAATGAACCTGTAGCCCTAAAACGGTAGACTTGCACTTTGCTGATTAGCTAAAAGCCTATTTATCATTTTGCTTTCACCACTGTGGAAAGAACAGTTCCTTTTATGGACTAGAAGTACCTAGTCCTCTCTGCTCTCCATCCTGCTGTGATGTCACTACAGCTATGATGTGTGACTAGCACTGGCATGCTTATTTGCACTGAAATACCAGTTTTGGTGCACATGTAAAGTATGTGTCTATACTTTACACTCTTTACGTGGACTGTGTGAAAATCTATGTAATTTTATGTAATACTTCACATACTTTACATAAAGTAATATTTTATCAGTGCTGTTCAATATCAAATTCATCAGAATTTAAGCTAGTGTTTTTCTGCAATGACTTTAACACAAGTTAAAATAATGTAAATGAAGCTTGCTCAGCTTCACCTTCTTAGATTTTTCTGCTTTCCAACTTGCCTGTAAATAACATCAGTACAAGTTACCTCAAGTATCCAAGGAACTTCAGGCAAAGGAACTTCTTTTAATACGGTATCACGATAGTGTCATCTTCTCAAATGATTCCCTAAGAAAATGAAATGTTTGTGCTGCAGTGTGTAGAAATAACCAGGATAGGTTAGTTCTAGATTAACTCCTGCACCCAGTAAAATATGGAGAACTCAGTATTTTTGCAACTCTCCTTTAGGTCTTCTCAGACAGTATTTCCACTATATCCATGGATCTATTTGTTTTAGCACTTAGTTCTTCTAGTAAGCAGTAAGTACTGGCAGTATCTTTCTTTGAAAATAATTCTTTCTGCTAAATCTATAAACATTCCTGCATTAGTGTTAATGTGGCTGGTGGGACTGCAGTCTTACTAAGAAGGAGAACCGTTATGCTGGCAGAGGAGGTAAGATCTTTCGGGTTAAATTGCATACTGGGCCTCTGAATGGTTGTGGTTATGAAGAAGGAACATTACTGTTTCTGTTTTCTCTTTATTCCTCAATCCCTTTTACCAAGAAGTAAATTATATGAGAGAGAACAAAAAAGACACATTTCATATTTTACTATAATGTTAAGGGCTGTTTGCAGTGCTTGCAAGCTAAAAAAAAAAAAGTTTGTATTTGTGTGTGAAATAATTCTAATAGATTAGACCAATAAGCTATCGAAATTATACGAAGGAAATAGAAGATAACATTACAGCTGTTCTTCTGTAAGAAAGATCATAACACAATGACTAAAACTCAGCAGTCTTGGACAAGGTGAAGAGGTTGTGCAGCAATCTGATTATTACTGAATTTTTGGTACTGTCTACATGTTACCAGTGCTTTCTCTTCAAATTCTGGGTGCTGTGGTGTCTAGCATAGAATAAAATTAGGAAGTAAAAAAACGTGTTTCTTGCCTGTAAGCCTGCACAAGTTCCTTTACTTTTTTTGCTAGAGGATTTCTCTATCATTGCAGAATGATTGTAGCTTTGAAAAGATAATGCACTTTATGCATTGGGTTCCTGACTTCCTAATGCTTAGGGAATGGTCTGTAAATATTTTGAAAATAAATTGGAGGAGAAAACATAGTTCTGTGACTTGTTTGTTTTACATGGCAGTAAGACACTGAAAGCTGTTTTCCATGCATGAGTATTACTAATGTTAGTAGGGGCTCCATTTTCAAAATCCAGTCTGAATTGATGCTCTGTTTTTAACAGGAAGTTATGAAGTGTCTTCAACATCTAATTGGCTTCAACTGGTTTAACTTGATGGTGACTAAGAGTTCTTTCTTTCCTTTTTTCTTTCCTTTTTTCTTTCCTTTTTTCTTTCCTTTTTTCTTTCCCTTTTTCTTTCCCTTTTTCTTTCCCTTTTTCTTTCCCTTTTTCTTTCCCTTTTTCTTTCCCTTTTTCTTTCCCTTTTTCTTTCCCTTTTTCTTTCCCTTTTTCTTTCCCTTTTTCTTTCCCTTTTTCTTTCCCTTTTTCTTTCCCTTTTTCTTTCCCTTTTTCTTTCCCTTTTTCTTTCCCTTTTTCTTTCCCTTTTTCTTTCCCTTTTTCTTTCCCTTTTTCTTTCCCTTTTTCTTTCCCTTTTTCTTTCCCTTTTTCTTTCCCTTTTTCTTTCCCTTTTTCTTTCCCTTTTTCTTTCCCTTTTTCTTTCCCTTTTTCTTTCCCTTTTTCTTTCCCTTTTTCTTTCCCTTTTTCTTTCCCTTTTTCTTTCCCTTTTTCTTTCCCTTTTTCTTTCCCTTTTTCTTTCCCTTTTTCTTTCCCTTTTTCTTTCCCTTTTTCTTTCCCTTTTTCTTTCCCTTTTTCTTTCCCTTTTTCTTTCCCTTTTTCTTTCCCTTTTTCTTTCCCTTTTTCTTTCCCTTTTTCTTTCCCTTTTTCTTTCCCTTTTTCTTTCCCTTTTTCTTTCCCTTTTTCTTTCCCTTTTTCTTTCCCTTTTTCTTTCCCTTTTTCTTTCCCTTTTTCTTTCCCTTTTTCTTTCCCTTTTTCTTTCCCTTTTTCTTTCCCTTTTATTTGCAGTTTTGTCAGGATTTTTTATATTCACAAGGATACATGCAGGATCGCATTGTGGCGACCTTGGTTCTATAGCAGCAGTGTTCTAAGTAAATGGGTGGGTGGGTGTATATCAGCGTGCACAATACACTTGTACCAGAGAAGATAAATAATTTGAATTTTAGACAGCTTGGCAAAATTAACACATGTGGCAATCTTCAGTATGCCACAGTAACTGTGCTGAGTTGTTTAAAGCACGTTCAAGTGTCCATGCTACTGCTGGCTTACTTTATTGTAAGTGTTTGGCGAGTTCTCAGGAGATGGGTTCTTGGAAGCCTTTTGAGGCATCTGGTGCCATTAGAGACAGCAGTATGAATTTAAATCTGTGTTGTCACCAAGGTGGCTCAGGTGGCAGTGTTCATAGATTGAAACAAGTCTGATTTCAGCTGAATTTCTTGTGGAGCCCTTGTGTGCCTTTTGACAACTGAAGTCTGGAGGATGCCACAGACACTGTATTGGACTAGGTCCTGCTTTCAGCACAGCCCTTGTTTGACAGTGGAGCCTCTATGTAGGTATCCCACCATCTTAGGCAGTTGGTTGGTAGAAATGGCTCTCATTCTGTCACCTGTCCAAAGTGTCTGATGCAGAGATTTGCAAGAGTGTGACCAATACAGACTGAAGAGAGAAAAGAAGTGCTGAGAGCTCATGTGTAGGAGAGCCATCACGGCACAGCACATGGTTGTGTAGGTCTCTCAGGCTTCTCAAACTGTTCTTGGACTGTTCGTTGCTTCTGCGCTCTGAGAAGTGCAGAGGTGGCCCATGGTCTTTCCCTCTTCTCTTTCCCCTTCTTCAGGTTGGGCCAACCTAACTTTGACCACAGTTCAGACTGAAGGCGATTGTTCCCACAATAATGCTGCTGTTACTGAGTGGACAATAGTTCTGGCATGGTAAATACAGCCTCAGTATACAGTGTGTTTTAAGCTAAAAACAGTGCTTACTCTTTCAGCTCAGTCTGAACCAGGAAAAAGCAGTTTCATCAGACAGAAAAGAAGAAAACCAAAATTATCTTCTCAAGGCTCAGGAAAAAATTTGCAAACAATTGCAAGGTAGAAAAGGATAAACTCAATAAAAGTTGACTTAGTCATCATTTTTACTTGTTAAAAATGCTGAGGCAATAGTTAAAGCTTTTCTGCTGAGTATCTATTTAATTTCCAAAGTGTGTCTTGACAAAAACGATTATGTACTTGATATGTGAATTGCCAGCAAGAGAGTCTGTAATTCCGAGTAACTTTGGAGTGTGCTGAAACCTCTCTGGGTTATTCATACACTAACATACAGCTGAATAGTAGTATTCAAGATAATATTAATACGTCCAACACTGAAAGGTAGAAGATGCTAGGTAGTTAGGTTGCTGGCGCCAAGATCAATTTCTGAATATGTTGGATGTTATCAGACAAATTTACTGGGGAGTTAAATTCAGAAGAAGTTAAAATATGAAAAGAAAGCAAAATCTGTTAGTGGAAGAAAACAATTCCTAATCAAAACCATTGAGAGAGGAAAAGGAAATTCACAAAAGCAAATGATGCTTGGACTGATTTGAGAGCTACTCAATCTTCTGGCTTGATCTTGAGCCTGAAATGTCTTTCTGTCCGTGGAGGTGATTGAAATAAAACATCTTATTCTTTGGAGCAGCTTGTCAGTGACATATGATTTTGCCTGTATGGTAATAATGCCGCTCAGTCAGAAGAGAGGGATTCTGGTGAGATGCTGAAATTGTAAGCCTGTTTCTGGGTCCTGTGTAGACTGCACTTTCAACTTTCCCCTGCTATCACTCTGTCTATAGTTCTTCCAAAGGAAAATAATGGCCAGAAGTAACAAGCCTGGTGAAAATTGTCAGATGCTAACCTACAATACTTAGATTCGGAGAGTTCTGTGTTCTGCTTGGCTTTTCATCTGGCTGATAACAGAAAACATGAAAAATAATGCTGTAATAGCTATCAGTGATGTCATAGCATATTATACAAAAAGTCTTATTTTGAGGCATGCAGGAGGCATTTTATGTTTGCAAAGAAAACCACCCCAAGAATGTGCAGGTGTCTTCAGTCTGCAGCTATGTAATAAACTACTGGCTAAGCAATAAGAAATGGGACATGGTTTTTAGAGGCAAAGTTTTCTTTTCAGGCCAAGGTGAGAGCTATGTGTTGTAGGTGCTAATTATTTTTGTTCTGCTAGAAGCTGCAGTAAAAGGACCTTGCTTGGCATGCTGGGTAAAGGGAGAAAAAAATTATCACTTAGGTGGCTCCAAAGTAAGCAGGAGCAGTTGAGTGAGGAACGTCCAAGCCTACTAATTAAAACCAATATGTCTGGGAAGTCTTGTTATTTCCACTCTGAGATCACTGAAACAGGCTGGCTTGGCCAGTTGTATTTTTTTTCCATGCCTCTGCTCTGGGTGGCCATTTTACAATTTCTGCCCAGGTATTTGCGTAAGAGCTGGGAGCAAACAGCATGTTCCCTGTGTGTTAACCAAGGACCTGTCATGGTTTTATTTGATGACACAAAACTCCACAGGCAAGACCAGCTTAAGGAATTTTCCCTTTCTGTCTCACCTCCCTGCAGCCGTTCTCAGCTGCAGTGATGCAGCTCTTCACAAGGTTATGCAGTAAATGAAACCAGGGAACTGATGTAGCTTTACTTCAGCTCTCCTTCAGTTTTCTTTTTTCTGTAAGAGTTTTTAGAGAACAGTGCAGCCGTAGAGACTACTGTCAGCAAGAGCAAGTGTCTGGCATACACGGGCAGGAACTACATAAGCCTGAAGTGGTTCCACATGCTTCAAACCACAAGCTGAGAAGTTTTTTGTTTTTCTCTTGGGCAGGGGAAGGTTTTATACCATCTGTATTAATTTCTATCTCTTTCAGCAAAAAAGAAACTAGTAATGTTTCTGATGTTGAAGCTGCTCTAGGAGGCTAAAATATCAACTCCAATATGTTTTGTAAAAAGGCAATTATAATCATTGTTGAACACTAGGGAATCTCTGTTCTGAATGTGTCAGTGAATGTTTCATTTGTATCCCAGAAGAGGCTTCCTAAAAGCACAAAGTTGGAGGTACCTTTCATTGTTCATTCATCCCATCCATTAGGATTTGTTGCAATACATTCATTAGCAACCTGAGTGCATGTAGTGCTCTTTGTATAGAGGTGATTGAACAAGGGTTAGAAAATACATTTTCTGAAACAAAAAAAAGGAAATGAAGCCTAGAAATTCACCACATTACCTGAGACGTGTTTAGTATGCTTGAAAGAGCAGAGTGAAGTATTGGCGGTGGTTTCCTGGCAGATTTGTTTTACAGGAAGTTAGATTTGCAAATGCCATTTAAAAATCTTAATCAGGTGTACATGGTGTCCGTGGATAATAAGATGTGGTGAAAAGTGTGGATTCTTACTGCTCTGTGACTTTCCTTTGAGACGTGCAAGTGTGGTGTATTCCCTGTCTTCCCTCTCTTTGGAGATGGTGTCCCTTTGAATATCCTTCTCTCCTGCCACAGAGAAGCAGAAACCAGGGGATCCATTTCTGTGGTCTCCATCCATCTCCAAGCGTGGTCTCCATCTGCTCGGAGCCTATAAATAAATAGTAAAGAACATCTTGCCAAGCATCCTTCATCGTGTTCTAGGGCTGTAGATGCTGGAACAACTTGTAGTGTCTCATCGTGATCCAGTAAAGCTGTGGATCCAGTACATCAGTGAGGTACTGTTAGGTACCTGCTCTGCATTACTGGGGTAATGGAGTATTGTCCCCCAAAGCCAGACAGTGTTTGCTTGTTATGAGTAAGTGTTTCCTCCGCTCCCCTCCCTGGGGAGTTCTTGTGAGGTATTCACACAGTACTGCGGCTGAGTTGTCTCCTTTGTGCTATTGTCACATCATGCGTGCTGTGGCCTTGTCCTCTTATTTTGCGGTGACATGTAAAGTATACAGCAGCCAGAAATTGCTACTTTCTGTACACAAAGATCAAACTCTAAAATTGCTGTGATTTCCTCCCACCCACCTATGAGCTTCCTCTTTTTTGCGTAACTCAGATTCTTAAGGGATCACAGCTGAAACAACTCCTTGTGCTGAAATGCTGGTAATTTGATGAATGTAGTGGCGGGCACGGATATGTCTGCCTGGTCAAAGCTAGGTGACTGCAACTTCCAAAGCGAAAGCAAATTTGGCTGCTGTTCTTGCAACAATTGCAGCAGCTGCAACACTTATGGTTTCCTCTCTTGCTCACAGCTTCTGTTAAGGAAAATGCAATGTGATGATGAAAAGATGGAGAAGCTGCTACAGGGGGGAATTTTCTTAGAATATTTTTGGTGGGTTGTTGTTTTGGTTTTTTTTTTAAAAAGCCACTAATGAGTTCAAGAAACAGGTACTGGCTGCTGGGTGAGAGGCATGCTGTTGAGATGACCAGCAGCTGGGCGAGAAGTGTGCTGTTAACTTGAGATGACAAGCAACAGCTGCAGAGCTACAGAAAGACTTCGCATACTTTCCTGCAAGCCTGTAATCATGCTCTGAGGAGGCCACTTCGAGAGCTCTCTCATCTGTTTAGGAAAAGCACAGTCCCCAGTTGCTACTTGTCACCTGCTGGCTAATTGAGCCTTGTGTAGATTGCTTCCTAGTAGACATGGGAGTGCCGTCCCAGTGTGTCTGAGAGGCCTGCCAGTCTCCAGGCGGTCACTGAAAGCTGTCAGTTGCCACAGTGGCACTGGGGAATCTCATCTATTCTCGTTCCCCCCCCTTCATTCATCACCCTTCGCTTCTCTGGCACCTTGCCAAGCATCAAGTGTTTGTACTTAGACAAGGTTGTTCTTTTGTGTGCTAAGGCCCAGTCTGATCCAGCAGCCAGGTTGTGATGATGCCAGCTGGTCTGGAAATTGTCATGATGTTAGTGTTTTCAGGAACTCTCACCTGTTTTTTCCTGATAAAAATTATGATGTGCCAGCACAGTTAACAGCGTGGACTTTGGCGACATGAACAAGTCCTTCTCTTATTCGAGGAGACCTTGCTGAAGGCTCCATTGCCATGGCTAACAAAGCCTTTGCTGGAGATGACAGATACGAACTTTTTCACTGCTGTCTGCACGACTGCCAGATGTCAGTGTGGTGTTCTCTGGGGCAGGGAGAGATACGGCAGGTGTTAACTGAAGATTTGAATCAGTCAAGCAATAAATGCCTCAGACAATGAGAACGGGTTGTGTTGTGAGCAGCATCTGTAAGGGCGAGTGATGAACAGATTGCTTGCTGAGGGTTAGCAGGCATAGGCACTGAGACTTCACTGAGCAGTTCGCAAGGTATTCCTTATCTCAGTAACAGCTTTCAGAAGATTAGATTGCGTATGCTTTTTATTTTTTGTGCATCAAGTTTGATAGGTTACTAGAATGATCGTTGCCATGAGGTATTGGTTTTGTGTATTACGTTTGAGTTTTAAGCAGCTGTATGCTTTTAGATATGTATTGGATATCCAGGTCAAGGGGGGAACTGTGCAGCTTTCTGTGCAGAGTTTGTGGGTGTTTGTTAATAATAAACACTATGTACGCTGGGCTTCAAGCAGCCAGCCAGTCTGAGCCAGGCTTGGCTGGTCAGCCAACGTGGGCTCCTTCTCTGTAGGTGGTATTGCCATGCATGGTTGGTACATCCATTTTTAGACAGCCATGAACTTTATCTACAAGAGGTCTATAGCTCACAAATAAGGATTAAGCACTTTCTTTATTGTATATTGCTGATAATATGGGACTTTATTGACTATTTAAAGGGCAAACAGTACAAACAACCCAAGTGATAAATCTGAGAATGGTTCAGAGCAGTGGTTTCAGAATGGCCTTGCTCCTGCAAGGAGCTCTTCTTCCCAGCTGACTAAAAGAAGCTATGGCAGGTGAGGTGGGCAATCTTCTGCCCTCGAGCAAGGCTCCCTCTCCAGACCCACAGTTGGAGAACTCTGTTGCTACCTCAAAAGACGAAGTTCTCCAGCAGTGTTTACATACTTAGGTGTCTCTGTACCTCCATGAGCATGTATATTCCTGTACATCATTGTTGGATTCCCTTCTGCCATCGAGAGCCACTTTTCTGCCATTCCTTGAGGCAGCTCAAACCTCTTAATTTTTAGATTCTACCAAACCCATTTTTCTTGGCCTACAGTTCTCTTCACCTCTCAGTCCTTTTCTTTTTCTTGCCTCAGAAGCACCTTGTGTGCTTGAGACAGTCTTTCTCCATTTACACAAACCTACTTACACTGTGGACTGTCTTCTCCTGTCGTTCTTTCTGACTCTCAGGTTTACCAGGCTGAGAGAACAGTTAACATGGCTCTCCAGGATGGTCTAGATGTTGGAAGTGCTTGCCTTGCAGAGGAGAGAAGTAACAATCACAGCTTGCTGTGCAATTTCTGAATATGCAGAGATTTGGTTATATTAATCCCTACATTTTTGGTTATTATCACCAGATACTCTGCTTTTTACTAGAGAACTCTGGAGATTCAAGTTTTTTCAATGTTTTTTACTTCCTATAATCTTCTGAGTTGTGATACAGGGATTCCCCCTACCATACAAGATAGATAGTCCTCCACAGTGGAGCGAGGTTCAGCAGGAGCCCCATGCATGCATGTTTTTTGCAGCAATCAGGTAGTATTTTTCTAAGTGGGCAATTGGTTTGGTGGTGTGGGACACAGGTTTCCAGTAAGGACTACAACCAGTACCTTACCTGGGAGGAGGGCAGAGAGCACAGGCTGAGCCAGTGATTGTATCTGTGCGTCTGCAGAGTAAATCAGTTACAGAGGTTGTGTCCCTGCTCTTGCTTGAAACAGCAGGTTCATCTATGATTTGGGGATTATGACTTGATTGAGACAGGAGAGACCACTGGAGTGGGTGGCAGGCTAGCTGTTACATGGGGGCTGTTGCCTGCGCAGAGACGTAACTCCTTATTAATAGATGGATAAGCTATGTGCTCACGAAGTATAGGGGTCTCCTGGCTTTGTCCAGAGTAGTACTTTCAGTCATTGCAGGTGTCTGGAAAGACGTAAGCACCTCTTTGAAAGTTACAGGGAAAGCAGCTGTGTTTCCCAGAGTTAAAACCCTGCTAGGGCATTTGCTGGATTTAAAATTCCGTTCCTATCCTTTGCAGAGATGCTAAAAGTTAGCTGTGCCATTAATACTGTTTTGCAATGAGTTTTATGTGTTTTGGGAATTGTTTGTGACTTCAAATATGGCACTTGTGCAACGTTACTGAATTATCACTTAAATTGCTGCAGTATTTTGAGTGTTGCGTGTGCATCTTTTATGTAGGTTGGAAAAAGTTACTGATAATGCTTTTACAGTTGAAATGTTTTAAATTTAAGTTGATTTATAAAACACATCTGTTCATATTGGATTGGAGAGAAAAGAAAATTATGAGGTGGTTGTAGGTAACAAACTTGTATTGTGGTTGGGTTTTTTAAAAAAAATAATTCACTGCCTGATATAACATATTCTTTGCCATACAACTGTAAAGTTCTCAGCTTTCAGTTAGTAACGTGCGGGATTGCATGGTGTCTTTCAGTGTGGTGCAGTGGTGGTGCAGGCAGCTGTGGGGATTGAGGCAGGGAGCTAGTTAAACTGGCAGTGGTGGGATTGTAGTATTGCATACGCTGTGATCAGTGGTAGGCAGGACTTAATTGTAGCTAGTCATTACAAAGAATTGCCTTTTTAATGATCATGGCTAACATCCTGCAACAAGGGCCTTTTAATAATGTCATTCATATGCTGGTTCTGTGATTACCCCACATCCTTTTCTACCACTGAGCCCTGTGCCTGAGCACATAGATAACTTCTTATTAATAGATAAAGAGTACCACTTGCTTGTACTTAGGATTGTCCTCTTATCTGAGTTGAAGAGGGTCTGAATAAGATTATTTCACCTTTTCTCACCCTCCCACCATTTTTATCTTCAGTAAATAGCCTGTGGATGGGGGTACACAAGAGAAGTCACTTATCAGAGGCCAGGCAGCCTCCTTACTTTAGTAAAGCAGCCAGACAAGAAGGAAATCTGCCCACACGCAGGGGCTGAGAGATTGTTGTGCAACCAAAGACTGACTGCTTCACAGAATCATGCACTTGAAGGCAGCTGATTTCGTCTGTCATTAGTGAAGTTTTAAATGGACTGGTTTTTTAATCTTCATTTTCTTTTTCTAGTGGGGTTTTGGCTGTTACAGCTCGCATTTCCAACACTGCTCTGGAAGAAGGAAATCTTGATTACAACAGCAGTCAACTTTGTTGCTTAAATTAGCTGAACCAGTCTTGCATGAACTACAACTATAATCTTGGCATGCGTTTCACTCATCTTTCTGTTTTGGGAAGCTGTTCAAAAATTGTTTTATTCTTTTCAGAAATATGTACCTAATATAATATAGGTGTTGCTTCACTGTGGTGAGGTGTAACATTCGGAAATGTACAGCTGCAGTTAGTGACATTTCTCCAGGGCATGGTTATCCTGATTGGCTCGCTTCAGGATGGAAAATTCTGCTTACTATTTTGGCTGGTGTCACAAGCTGGAAACTTTGACCTTTTTTTGTTCAAATACAAAAAGCATTTAACTCTTATTATTTTTTTTTTTTTAAAAGGCTGTGTTACAAGTGGATATGAGTCAGTGCTGTCCCTTGCTCCAAATCTGTAGACAGACAGTTTCTGTACTATTGCTTGCACTAGAATTTGGGTAAGTTTTAAGTGAGTGGAAATCACCCAGTTTTTATCAGTTTCATGGATAGTTCTCAGGGTCCTTCTCTTTTCAGATTCAGGAGGGGGGACGTTAAAGCAGTACAAAGGTTCATCAGTGCTCCAGCAAATGCGATGGAGAAGCTCTCCTCTCAATGCTGTTTTACAGCATCCAGGGGAGGAGGGGGGGAAAAAAAAAAAGCTCTTTCTGTCTTCAGAGGGTTAAATTGTCAGAGAAGGATGGAAAAGTTTCAGGTGTTGCCAACTACCAACTGGATAATGGTAGATGAGAGCTGCTGCCTACAGTCTTTGTACAGGTGTAGTACCATGCTGAATCCTGTCCCCTAACCTTTTTCCCCTAAATGGTGCTAATTTTCAGTTAGCTAATTGCAATGCATGTCGTGATGCAAGGGAGTGGGGAAGATAGCCAGGAAACATTAAAAGAGGGAATTATGGTGTGTTTGCATGTATAGAGGGAAATTTGGATGAGAGAGAATGAGAGCTGTAAAGGAGAAGAAACACGGAGTGTAATGTAGGGAAAGAAGAGGAAAGGGGAATCAAGCAGAAAAAAGGGAAACACTGGGGACAAAAAGTCATAGTACAACTTCTTACGGAAGTGTGTAGCAGAGGGGAGTACAGTCAAGAAAAAAAAGAAAAAACTCTGAGAAAAGCAAGAATGTGGTTGTACATTGCATAGCAAAATAATTCAATGAAAAGATAATGCAGTGCCAGGTGGATTATACATGACAATGTGTGTGTCACAGTATTATGGTAAATGTTTGAGATAAGAGTTAGTGTTTCTCTAGAAATGGGTACCTTGAGGCAATTTTGCTTCTTATCAACATTATCTTTTCTCCTTGCAGTTTAGCTGGTATTTCGTGTCTTATTTCTATATAGAAAAAGAGAATTATTATCCATAGTTAAAAGTTACACAGCAAGATAGCAGCTTCAGCCTGTCAGTTCAGGATATAATCTCGGGGTTTGCAAAAACTGTGTTCAGTTCCTTTCTGCAATGAAGATTTTTAATATTGTTCTTTGTACTAATGCAGGAGCTGGGAGTCCCAGGCAAGGACTAGGCCACCTGCAGAGGGTTAATCTCAGCCAGCAGCCAAACACCCACCCTGCCTCTCACTCCCTTCTCCTGCAGCATAGGGAGAAAATAGAAGGAAGGCAAAAAGACCCATGGATCAAGATAATGACAGTTTCATAAGGAAAGCGAAAGCTGCACAAGCAGGCAAAGCGAAAAGAGGAATTCATTCACTACTCCCCATCAGCAGACAGATGTTGAGCCACTTCCTGGAAAGCAGGACCTCAGCATTTGTAATGGTTGCTTGGGAAGACAAGTGCCATAACCTCAAACATTTCCCCTTATACCTCCTTTTCTTGTGCTTTTATCCCTGTATGGTCTGGAATATCCCTTTGGTCAGTTGGAGCCAGCTGTCCTGGCTGTGTCATAGAATCATAGAATGGTTTGGATTGGAAGGGACCTCAAAGACCATCTAGTTCCAACCCCCCTGCCATCAGCAGGAACACCCTTCACTAGACCAGGTTGCCCAAAGCCTCATCCAACCTGGCCTTGAACACTTCCAGGGATGGGGCATCCACAGCTTCTCTGGGCAACCTGTTCCAGCACCTCACCACCCTCACAGTGAAGAATTTCTTTGTAATATCTAATCTAAATCTACCCTCTTTTAGTTTAAAACCGTTACCTCTTGTCCTGTGACTACATGCCCTTGTAAAAACTCCCTCTCCAGATTTCTTGTAGGCCCTCTTTAGGTACTGGAAGGCTGCTATAAAGTCTCCCCAGAGTCTTCTCCGGGCTGAACAACCTCAACTCTCTCAGACTGTCTTCATAGGAGAGGTGCTCCAACCCTCTGATCATCTTTGTGGCCCTCCTCTGGACTTGCTCCAACAGCTCCATGTCCTTCTTATGTTAGGGACCCCAGAGCTGGATGCAGTACTCTGGGTGGGGTCTCACAAGAGAGGAGCACAGGGGCAGAATCACCTCCCTCGACCTGCTGGTCACACCTCTTTTGATGCAGCCCAGGACACGGTTGACTTTCTGGGCTGCAAGTGCACATTGCTGGCTCATGTTAAGCTTCTTGTCCACCAACACCCCCAAGTCCTTCTCCTCAGGGCTGCTTTCAATCCATTCTCTGCTCAGCCTGTAGTTGTGCTTGGGATTGCCCCAACCTATTTGCAGGACCTTGTACTTGGCCTTGTTGACCTTTGAGGTTCACATGGGCCCACCTCTCAAGCCTGTCAAGGTCCTTCTGGATGGCATCCCTTCCCTCCAGCGTGTCTACCACACCACACAGCTAGATGTCATCAGCAAACTTGAGAGTGCATGCGATCCCACTGTCCATGTTGCTGACAAAGATGTTAAACAGCACCAGTCCCAGTACTGACCCCTGAGGAACACCACTTGTCACTGATCTCCACTTGGACATCAAACCATTGACCACAAGACTTTGAGTGTGACCATTCAGCCAATGCCTTATCCACTGAGTGGACCATCCATCAAATCCATGTCTCTGCAATTTAGAGACAAGGATGTCGTGCGGGACAGTGTCAGATGCTTTGCACAAGGCCAGGTACATGATGTCAGTTGCTGTTCCATTATCTACCAACGCTGTAACCTCATTGTAGAAAGCCACCAAATTTGTCAGGCATGATTTGCCTTTAGTGAAGCCATGTTGGCTGTCAGCAGTCACCTCCTTATTTTCCATGTGCCTGAGCATAGTTTCCCAGAGGATCTACTCCATGATCTTGCTGGGCACAGAGGTGAGACTGACTAGCCTGTAGTTCCCTGGGTCTTCCTCTTTTCCCTTTTTAAAAATGGGGGTTATGTTTCCCCTTTTCCAGGCAGTCTGGTGAAGTTCCCACTGACACAACTTCTCAAATATGATGGAGAGTGGCTTAGCAACTTCATCTGCCAGTTCCCTCAGGACCCACGGATGCATCTCATCAGGTCCCATGGACTTGTGCACTTTTAAGTTCCTTAGATATTCTCAGACCTGATCTTCTCCTACAGTGGTCGGTTCTTCATTCTCCCAGTCCCTGCCTTTGCCTTCTGCAACTTGGGCGGTGTGGCTAGAGCACTTGCTGGGCAAGAATGAGGCAAAAAATGTGTTGAGTACCTCAGCCTTCTCCATATCCTGGGTAACCAGGTTTCCTGTTTCCTTCCAGAAAGGGCCCACATTTTCCCTAGTCTTCCTTTTATCATTGACACATCTCATCCCAACATCTTGCCCACTTGCAAGCCTACTTGCTTTGAGGTGAGAGGAGGGAGAGGAGAGAAAGAAAGCCTTGCTGCTGTGCAAGCACTATTCAGCAGCAGCCAAAAGATTGATGTGTTATCAACACTGTTTTAACCCCAAACGCAAAGCACAGCACCATACGAGCTGCTGCGAAGGCAGTTAAGTCTGTCCCAGCCACATCCAGTACATCACCACTATATGGGGTGTTGTACAGGCACAGTGGGAAAGGGTAACCCTTACTTTGCAGTCATTAATAGAACTGTGAAAGAAGAGCTGGATACGGGTGGTACAGAACAGTCAGGAATGGTCATGAGGATGAATAGTAAAGTAGCCTTAGCATTATGGATTACACTTCTAGTTAGAAAACAGTTTATTTGCAGTGTCTTGTGCATGATGGTTTTTTTTGCAACATGTGATAACAAAGTCTATTGTAAGTAAATACATGACAGTCAGAAAATAAATATCAATTCCCAATTTACAGTGAGATAGGACTCTCATTTTTATTTATCTCGTGTAATGGTAACAAATCAACCAAAACGCAACCCCTAAAAGACCAATCTTTTCCTATTGTTTTATGTGTTCTGTGGCTCCCTCCATGGATGTTTTAGGGTCATTCCCACACATATTTTTGCCCATGCTTTTCTGTTACATCTGTGATCTGTTCATTGTTGATTTGAGCTTTTTTGGGGGCGGGGGGCTGTGGGTTTGGGTTTTCTTTTTAGTGGGCATCTATTCTCATTCACCCTATAAAGGAAAACAGTCATCTTGACCTAGAGGTTTATTAGAAGTGCTCAACATTTTTACCTTTTTTTTTTTTTTTACACTTCTAAAGTGTTTTGAAGGTGAAAAACTTTAGCACGATGCATGGAAAGTCTTTATTAGCCCTCCTTTGGCGAATGGGGGAGCTGAAGTAGTGAAATACATGATTTACTGAAGCTCAGACAGTGAGATGGTTACAAAACTGGGGTCAGAATTCAAGAGCCAGTGACATTAAATTCCTCCCTTGTTGTGTCAGTGTTTGACTGTGGAAACATATCTCTAATCCTCAGAACATTAGGCTTTTCTTTAGAGTAGGTTGTTGTCAATATTGGAGATCATGCTGGATTTACGTTTGTGCAGGTAGCTGTGTCTGAGAAAAATTTAGTTCTCTCCAAATGTTACAAAAGAATTAAATATTGGTAATAAAGCCAGAGCTTTATTTATTACATCCATTACATCAAGACAGTAGAAAAAGATCATACAAAGCACTTGCGCAGATTGATTCTTGAGTTACAAAACTGTTCTGTGGTCAGACAAACTACAGTCTTCTACCACATGATCAGAAAATGCTCAGTGATGCCAGCTGGCCTATGAGTACATGGAGGGCAAAACAAGTCCTTTCTTATGTTATGGTTCCTTCATTACCCTCAGGGCACTAATGGGGAAAATTGTATCTGTAATCTCTTCTGCCTACCCATTCCTTGGAGCAGGTGATTCTCCAGTAAGCTTCTTTGGACTTGCCAGCTTGGTCCAGGTTATTCCATCTTTGCTGATATGCTCCAGTACGATTGTGTTAGTGGAGTCCAGCCTATTGGTCCCGAGATGCAGGCAGCTCTTGGGCAGTTTCACGGTGACCCACGTGACCGGTGACAGGACTGGAGACTGCAGGAGAATCTACCCACCAGAGAGACTGAGGATTGTGTTGCTGGCTTGGTCTTGGTCCCAGCATCCTACCCAATCCACTCCTGTGAAGCTAGGATATTTGAAGACGAACTTTCTCTGTAAACTAATTGCATCTGCAGGAGTACAGCCAGCCAAGAGTAAGTGCAGGGAGTTAGGTGCAATTAAAATCATCCGAAATGACGAGTACAACGGCATCTGGACCTAATGGCACAGGCCTTTTCTCCAGTGTGCATTTGCCTTGGGAGCAATTGGAAGTTGGATCTTCCTCCTGTATATAATCATTTCAGAATACAAAGGCGTGATTCCTCTCCTTTCCTTAGGAAGGTATTGAATTTTCCTGCAGTAGAAGATTGACTTCTTTGAAGTCTTGGTATGCATTTTCCTTGTTTTTTACTGAGTGTAATCAATGACCAATGGACTTTAGATGCTTATTCTTTGACAGGGACAAGAAGAAACAGGAAGGAAAACAGCTGATTTTTAAAAAGGAACAGCGTTTCCGGGGAACACTTCAGGTAGCTTTTTATAGCACAGGGAAAGAAAATTTGTCACTCTTGTCCAGTCCTTCCCTATCCTCTCTAGCCTGAAAGGTACAGAAGGAAAGTGTACCATTCTGAACAGACTGATGTCATCTCTATGGGCATGAAGGAAGACCCAGGGAACTACAGACTGGTCGGCCTTACCTCAGTCCCTTGGAAGGTGATGAAGAAAATCCTCCTGGAAAGTATTTCCAAATGCATAAAGGACAAGAAGGTGATTAGGAGTAGTCAGCATGGATTTACAAAGGGGAAATCATGCTTGACCAGCCTTACTGCCTTCTCTAATGAGGTGACTAGCATGGACAAGGGGAGAGCAGCGGATGTTGTTTACTTTGATCTTAGTAACGTTATGGTCTCCTGTAACATCCTCATAGACAAGCTGGCAGGGTATGGCTTAGGTAAATGGGCAGTGAGGTGGATTAGAAACTGAATGGCCAGGCCCAGAGGGTTGTGGTACAAGGTCCTTGGAGGCCAGTTGCTAGTGGTATACCCCAGAGGTCAATACTGGGGCCTGTGCTATTCAATATCTTCACTAACGGCTGGAAAGCAGTTCTGCAGAGAAGACCTTGGGGTCCTGGTGGACAACAAGCTGACCATGAGCCAGCAATGCACCCTCGTGGCAAAGGCAACCAGCAGCATCCTGGGCTGCTTTAGGAAGAGTGTTGCCAGCAGAGGGAGGGAGGTGATCCTTCCTCTCTGGTAGGCACAGGTGAGGCCACATCTGCAGTGCTGTGTGCAGTTCTGGGCTCCCCAGTGCAAGAGAGACATGGACTTAGTGGAGTGAGTCCAGCACAGGTCCACAAAGGTGATGAAGATTCTGGAGCATCCTTCAGATGAGGAGAGGCTGAGAGAGCTGGGACTGTTCAGCCTGGAGAAGAGAAGGCTTGGGGGGGATCTTATCAATGTATATAAATACCTGATGGGAGGGAGTGAAGAACAGGGAGCTGGAGTCTTCTCAGTAGTGCCCAGTGACAGGACAAGAAGCACATGAAAGTCAATCTGAACATCAAAAAAACTTTTTCACCATGAGGATGGTCAAACACTGGCACAGGTTGCCCAAAGAGGTGGTGGAGTCTCCATCCTTGGAGATGTTCAAAACCTAGGTGGACATGATCCTCAGCAACTGGCTCTAGGTGTCCCTGCTTGAGCGGGGGGGTTGGGCAAGATGACCTCCAAAGGCCTTTCCAACCTCAAGAATTCTCTGATTCAGTGATCCTTGCTGTGAGGACAGGACACATAACAGCACACTTTACATTTCCCATATGGCTGTGACACACATTGTGCTGCTCTTACCCCCCTCCCAGCCCTGGGTGTCGCTGGTTGGCCTGGCCCATGCCTGGCCTGTTGAGCGGGTGGTGTCATATCACAGGGGGAAAAGGGTCTTGGGCCTTGCCCTCAACACTTCAGGGCAGCAGCAGCATAATACCTGGCCCTTCTTTGTTGTGAAGAACAGATCTCCCAGCCCATGTCCTACCGTATTAACATCCTTGAAAGACCTGTGCTTGTTTACCCTTTTTTAGGGGCCATGGGTTGGCTTTTGAAGGAAGACCATATCAGGAAAGAGCAAATTATGTTTCATTTTTAGTAGAGCTGTGCTCACTTCAAATCAGAATGGGGTTTAGACTTGGGAGCTTATGTCAGTGCTATTCAAGAGCCCACATTTTCTACAGGCATGTTGCAGAGGATGTGGTTGCCTTGCCACCAGCTCAAAATAGAAAAGAGAATGCAGACTCTTACCATCTTTCTTTTATGATGTCTGTTCTGTCTGGTAAGGTGTTGAGTGCCTCCTGGCAATTGCTGACTGCCTTTAGCTCTCGTTGGCTTCACTGCAAGGTAGTTCCTGATATATACCAGTATTCCTAAACGCCCTTCATGACTCACTTCAAATATCTGGTCCAATGGACAGTCAAGAAGTGGATTAGTTTAAGCTGATCTACTTCTGTGAAACAGAGTAAATACGGAACTTTATTTAAATCCAAAAATCCTGCCTTGGAGTTGATCAATGTATATGTTCTTTGTTTTTCAGAAACCAGAAAGCACTTAAATAGTAGTGTCCTGCAATGTGTTCCCCACCCCTTTTGTAATGCAGGTCTGAAGGCAGGATATATTTTGTGGAGCACATTGGAATCTTCTAATGAGACTGACCATCATTTGACCTGTACTTCTGGTCTGAATGGTTTGCTGGCTATGGGTTACACGTCTGCCGCTCTCACAATCTGTGAAATACTATATTGAAATGGAAATGGCAGTGCCCTAACTTTATTGTGCCTCTAGTTTTTATTTTCAAGATGTATTAACCTGCTGTCCTGACCACAGATGCATAAAGAACACTCATAACATTTGATCATTTTATTGCTTTGCCATTCATTTCTCTCTCTTGCGCTCTCTGTGCCACAAACTGACTTCTAAGATATATGTTGAACTGTATCCCAGAAAGTTACATATTAATCATTTTATCACTCAATTTTAAGTTCTCTGGAAACAGGAATTCCAGGGGGGGAAAAATACAGTCATCACCCAGTATATCATGATAAACCAATATCTGGTGAAGGAACTTTGATATTTGTCACTTTTAAAGGACAAATAATATTATGTGTCTCCCTTTCCTACATTTGTTAGCATTCTTTTTTAACAGGTGAGTTTTAAACTGATTGTACTTGTTAGCCATGCAGGCAATATAAAGTGGCAAACATGGTATAGCTTTACATAAAGTTGTTTATATGGCCCCCTTTGCACCTGTCCTGTGAAATAGCATTATGTACCTCTGATCAAAGAACCCTCTTTAGAAATTGCATGTAAATCTCATATTGTGAAATTTATGCTAAGAAAGGAAATCTTTGAAAAAAAAATCCCTCTTGCCACGCAGTGATTTCTTTCTACCTATGTATAGGTAGGCACATCTAAAATCAAAGAAGGGAGAATCATTATTATTTGGTTTTGGAATTGTTTTAATTGTGAAATATGCTTGAAATGGAAAGCACGTTTGTTCAAATCCACATTTCTACCCTGTTCTTAGGAGCTGAGCAGATTCATCACTTAATTGTTGGTACCTTGTATCTTCTTATTTCTGAGGAATATAACACCTCAGATGATGAATTTTCTGACCTTGTCCTTGGATGGCTAACATTCTTCTCTGTGTTTCTTCTCAATTTTTATACCTTTTAACTGAAAAAAAACCCCACTTCTATGCTTCCATGGAGTTGAAAGAACTGGGTCTAGTTTAAACTAAGTTTTTTTTACCAGTGCTTATTATTTGAATGGTGGTTGTACTTCAAGGATCCAGTCCGTCTTATCCTTTGTAGACAGTAAGAAAGTTGATAAAGTTAATGGTTCAAGCGTGAAATGAGCCAATAGGCACATTTAATATTTCTGTGAGTTAGCTCTTTCTTCTTCCTTTGTGCAGTGTAATTGAAACTAAGAACTGATCATTGTGAAGACACCTGAATAAGGGAGACTGCTTTTAGCCTTTGGTGGTTAGAGAAGTGTTGTCCTCATCCCACCTTTATCCAAGAGCAAGATTCAATGCTTGCTGTGACTTCTTGTTGAGTCTTCCTAAAGAATGAAATTTCATTAAATTTAGTTTTCATTTTCTCATGAAAATAATAGCTCTGTGTCTTGCATCACTTCAAGTGTTCTCCTAGATTATAGGGTAAATGACCTGCTGATTTCCTTCTGATTGTTCAAGTTATTCAACAGCTAAGTTGGACGACTCTTTGCTTAACCTACATTAGGATTCAAGGAACCGAGATGGATGGTCTGTGGCAGCCTGAGCCAGTGTGGGTTACTAGCTGCTGCCATCCTGCCTGCTCAGTCCTTCTTATCCTTTCCCTTGGAGTCCTAGCTTTTCCCTCACGCTCCCTTGCTCACCTGACCCTGCCTTATGTGATAGCAGAGTCAGAGTAAAGCTATTTGCTTATTTTAGTAGTTCACTTTTCTGCTGGCTTAGTAAACTGAGATAGCTCAGCACAGATGAGTGCTGGAACCAGTATGTGACAGGAAGTGAAATCAGGGTGGGAAGGAGAGGATGACCAAGGCCATGACCCCTCATGAAACCACAGCTTAATGTAGACCTGCTGTACGTAGACATAGATTGGACAAAACTGCATTAAAATTATCTCAGAATTGAAAAACAGAGCCAGAAGTCTTTCAATGCTGAATTGCGGAGAGCATTGCTCTGCTGTCTTCTAAGAAATGTAGCATCTCAGAAAGCTCTGCCAAGCACAAGATGCAAGACTTTGTGCATTTAGGATTCCCCAATGGCTAGGCTGTGAGAACAGGCATGGTACAGACAGAAGCACTAAACGTGCAGGATGCTGCTATGATGTGGCACTCCCAACCAGAGGGCAGGAGTGTATTTTAAGAGACAGGGACCGAGCAATACCATGCATTTGCAAAGGCACACGTAACATCCGTTCTTTAGAAGCATTGAGCACGATCTAGCCCTGCACTTCAAAGTTCTATCTTCCCTACCTATATCTGTTTCAAAGGTGGGAAGAGGTGTAGGCTGGTAGTTTAGTGCAGAAGCCTGTCACTGGCTTGGACTGAACATCACTTACAATGCTAATATCAACTACTTGGACTACCACAGTAAAAATAATGGAACTGGACCGGATCTAACAATAGCTTAGCCACTTGTGTGGGAAAGGATCCCGGAACACTGACTTTACTCTTTGGAGCCACCTTTTTGAGGTGGTTCGCTGTCGCGACATTGATGTAGCTGTTTGGATGGAGTTCGGCCAAGGTGCAAGTTCTTGTGAACTTCTTGTGAAGTTCTTATGTGTGTATAGAGCTTTTGGTTGCATTTGAGGATGTGTATGTTTAGCCTGTCCACTTAGAACTAAGCAGGTGAAACTCAGTTTAAACTACAGCAGGGAGAATCTAAGCTATGTTGTTTGGGTGTTGGGTTTTGGGTTTTTTTCCTTTTAAACAAGGATATTATTCGGATAATGGATGCAGTTGGTTAGGAGTTTGGAGGATGAGTGTGCAGGAAAGGATGGTGCAGTCTCGAATTGCTGGCTTTCTCAGTTTTTTAATGTCTTGGAGAAACGCTTAAAAAGTGAATCATTACTGCTTCTGGCTGACTTTGGATGAACTAAAAATTACAGTGTCTGAAAGCATGTATTGACAAAGTCTGTAGTAAGAAAATACTTGGATATATCCTTGGTAGATTTATTTGTATCACCCAGGCTAGCCAAGCTGGTAGAAGCAGCAAGATTAGTAAAAGAAACAAGTAGCTTTAGATTGAAAAAATAAAATAGCTTTTGTCCTTTGCAAGGCTACAACTGAAGAAAGTTGTACAATAATGCTTTATAGTTTAATGTTGCAATGTTAACATATTAAAGCTTTATAACTATTGTATTGGGAGTGGGGTGAACTAATCAATTGCTCCAAATGTTTATATTATTTGCTATGATACTACCTTATAGTCTGCTAATACTCCTGCTCTGTAGGTGGTAGAAAAGGAAGGATAAAACTGTTAGCTCAGATGCAGTCAGGTCCTCTGATTTTGCATGTGAGAAATCTCACTAAATGGAAGAAAAGGTGCATGTGTTCATGGCCACCTTTGTTTTTACAACTTTCAGTGATTTCCTTCTGAAAGTCCATGGGGTTTAGCTGCTTCAGTCGCTGCTGCAACTCCAGGCATTCAATGCCTCTTCTCTATTTGAGATCTCTTGTATTGTACATAGAGACTTCTTCAGGTTGGATTCTTCAGGCTGAAACTGCTGCTTTCCTTCTAGCAGTTGGCTCTTTCCCCACTCTTAATGGTTGGTTGTTTTAGCTCCTTTAACAGCAATTTTTAAAACATTATTACCATGCTCGTTACTTTGTCCTCCATTTTGTTTGGACCATCCAATTTATATTAAATATTTGTCTTCTGTTTCTAAGTGCCATTTTGTTGTGTTTGAAATCATCTCTACGGCCCTCTGAGCACCATTGTAAAAATCTTGAATGTGCCTTTTGTCTTTCAGATCTCACTGCTAGTTGGATTCATCAGCGTAAATAATTCTCCATGGACGGATTACAGTGCATTCAGCTACTTTCAGATTGTCACCATGTGCGACTTGATTATGATTTTGTTCTTCTACATTATC
This sequence comes from Grus americana, assembly GCF_028858705.1. Taxonomy (NCBI): domain Eukaryota; kingdom Metazoa; phylum Chordata; class Aves; order Gruiformes; family Gruidae; genus Grus; species Grus americana. The sequence goes on along the minus strand of NC_072853.1, from coordinate 123,916,079 downwards.
CACATTTTTAGAATCTACAGGCAGCTCACTTGCGTTAGCTGGCCACTTGCGGTAAGCCTGTTAGATGGTCTCAGTTCCTGGCCTGTCTTGTGGGTTGATTACTCAATTACTTAGTCCATTTTCTTGTGTCATCACACAATGATAGGCTGTCTTTCACATAATTCTTTTTTGCCTTGTTTACAAATCCTTTTGTTGCTTTTGTTACAAGTATTCAGTTCAGCATATGCTGTAATCGTAAGTTTTTTAGCTGATTTGGATCTAATCCTGCCCCCCTTTACACAGATATAAATCCAGATTTACTTCAGGGAAGGCAATAGAGAGACAACTGAAAAGAAGCTACTGATTATCTAGCCTTCAGCAGACGGGTCCTAGCTCAGGTCATTTATAGCAGCTAAGGGATTGCTAGAGTACCAAATCATAGCATTATAATTCATGTACTACGTCCTGTCCCAAAATAAAGTCTGTGAGTGCTATTTAAGTCAAACGTGTCTCTTTTTGGTATGGTTTTAGGTAACTTACACAGTAGCAAGAAATAGGAGCCTCTGCCTGATTGCCATAGCCTGGCCATTCCTGGGATATTCTGCAGGATGGTCCTGCCTCATTCCCACATTTCCCCTGCACACCTCTCTCTCGTATCCTAGCAGAGAACTAACAAGCAGCACAGAAAATGCAAGACCTGAACTTCCTCAGTAGCTTTGGGTCAGATTGGCTAACAGAAGAGTCCTGCGTCCTAGGGTGGGATGGCAGATTTTATTAACTGCTTAGAACATGTCTCCCTCATGTGTAGAAGTGGTTGGGTGGCATTTAATGGAAGCTATGTAAGTAGTTTACAGATCGAAAATAACAGTTTGTCTATCCATCCACTTCTCACTAGAGAAAAAATTAATTTTCTTTTTCTTTTTAGCTGAAGAATACGGTTAAACTTGTGCACCTTTTTATTTTTTGAAATGTATACCACCACTATCTGTTTCTAGAAAGTACTTCTTTATCTGGAGATAATACAGATGCAGGGATTGAAATAACCTAATAAATGACAGTTTTGCAAAGCAGCATTTAATGTGTGCATTGCTGTTATAGAACTATGCTGTTTTGACCTCTGTGTAGGCTGCTTTTGATTTTTTGTTGTGTGTGTAATCATTCCTAAATGTTCCAGAGTCACTAGTGAGTTTAAGGAACTGCAGTTTGTGGCTGTTTAGCTTCAGAGAGCTTTATGGGATGCGATGCTTGAACATTTCCACTCTTTTCCAACCAATCTCCTTTTCAGTCACATATTTAAGTATCTTTAGAACAGAATGAGAAGGCCTGTAAGAGACTTTGGGAAACTACAGCTAGTGTTTGGCAGTTTCCTGGCAGGATCTCTACATTGCAATCAGGGATGTGATTTGCAGTCAATAAATTTGCAGTGGTTCAGCACTGGCACCTTTTAAAGTAGTATTTCTCCAGAGGGGCACTCTCCCAGCCCTGCCAGGGGTTGATTCTCCACGTAATTTAGCCTTTGATGATTCTTTTGCACCTTTACCCGTCCCTCGGATTCCTCTAAAGTGGTGGCCTGTGGATACTGCTCTATTTGGTGTCTCTAAGGAGGGAATGGCACGCTTAATTTGCCTGCTGCATCGTGGACTAGCCAGAGAATCCTCCTTACAGGAATAATTTATTCTTGAGTACCTGAAACAAGGTTAGAAATGAGGAAAGTAAGTTGCAGTGTCAGAGCCTACTTTATGGCAAAGATCTTCCTCAGCTGTTCTAAACACCTGAGCAGAGGGAAACTGTGGTATGGTATGATAGACTATTTATCTTCTGGGACTTACTTGAACAATTTCCATTTGGAACTATATTCTCTCTTCTTTGGTTTGAGAAGGAATCTCTCCTTACATATGGCATTTCCTTAGCTCATGCTGGTAGTGCAATGGAGATAAAGTAAGCAGATGACCTCCTGCCCACCCAACCATGCAAAAGAAACAACCCATGTTCAGTTTGCAAACACCCATATTGGTTGCCATAACCTTTGGGAGCATTCAAAATCTAAATCTACAAACAACCCCAGCTTGTAACAAGGTAAAATTGACTCCTGGACTGATACTCATAACGCTAGAGAAGAGCTTAAAAGTGGTGCCTCAGTGCGCTCTCAGAAAAACCTGTGGCATCATGTTTTACTGCAGGACAGCTGCAGCCACCCTTAGAGACTTAGGGACCTGGGTGTTGGTTATCAGTGTCTGCATAGTTGTGCTTTTTGTGGGTTCCCTCCTGTTTCCAGTCTTGGTTGATGTAAGTTGTTAGTAAACCCAGTGTAATTTCTAAGATTGTCAGAAATAGGAGCATTTGGTTTTCCACTTACGCCATGTGCTGCCATTTATTGCCATTTCATGTAGGCTAGAGAAATGTGCCCTTAAGGCTTCTTCCTTCCCCCAGAACTGTCTCTTTAAGTAAGTTGCAGACTTGATGCAATAAAGATACGTGTTTCACTCTCAGTAATGTACCATGTTGAATTGAAAGATTGCATCCGTACCCAGTAAGTAGATCTTATTCCAGTAACACTAGTAGACCTGAAGATTGGCCCTCTCTCCGTTTTTGAAAGGAAAGTGAGGTATGGTACAAAACCCACTCACAAGATGTTTTTTTCTCTCTTTTTTTTAGCTTTTTAATTTTTTTTTCTTTTGACTGGTGTTTTGTCCTCTGGATTTGAGCAACCTCTGCCAACTAGTTTTTATTGAGGCATATCAGAATGCTTTCCTGATAAGTTTCCCTTCTGATGCAGGCTGTGCTTGTCTTTACAGGAGTTTCTTCATTATTTAATCGGTACCATTCTGCTTCTCATCGCATCAATTGTAGCAGCATCCAAGAGTTACAATTTGACTGGACTTGTGGCTGGAGCGGTAAGACTGTTTTTATTAGTCTTGACACTTTTTTAATTGCAATATATATTTTTAGTAGGACATTGGAAATCTATTACTTGTAATTTTATTTTCTTACAGACTTGCCTTGCTTGTGTCTTGGTTGGGTGAACTACGTTCTAGCTTATGTCAATAAATGTTCTGTAACACAGTGCCAACAAAAAGATTTTGTTGTGAGACTCCACGCTCACCACTGAAGTGGTTATTTGTCCTGTTAGAGAGTTAAAACCAAAGGCTCCTGCTTTAACTCATAGGACCTAATGTGTTTAGGGGAAGAATTAAGCTAATTCAGTTTTGATAAATGTCTGTTGTAGCAGCTGGAAGTTACCTAAAGGATTTCACCCCAGTCTTCAGCTTTTGACACCTCCAGCTCCTGAACAGAGCCCTGTTGAAGATAATTTCTCCTGAGCTAAAACCAGCTGAGGTCCTGGGCTGACTTACTGGGAGATACTCTCTGTCTTGGTTGGAGGGCTTTATAGAGAGAGGCATGACTTCTGACTGTGGGCAACAGTATTTTCACCGCAGCAGGACCTGAAACACAGCTCCTCCAGAATAAAGAATTGCTTTCAGAAACTTAATCCTGATGATGCAAACGGACTAGAAGACTTACCTGACTTGTTTATTTGGTAGATGGCAGGGAAAGACTTGTTTGAATGGGGCAGTAAAAGATCAGTAATCAGAGGTGTTAGAAAGTCTTTTCTTTGTTGCAGTATCCTAGTGAGAAGTCTAGAAGGTGACGCTCTATGCTGCTGTCCAGCTTTTTTCTCCCTCCTTGCATATGACTCTCAATCTGTCTTTCAGTCACTGTTTTGACAAGACATAAGCTGCTATTATACTATGGAAACTTTTTTTTTTAGTATATTTCCAGAGTAGTGTAAAAAAAGTCAAATGTTTTGGTCTCTTAATGTTGTAAAATATGTAGCTGGGTATACAAGAGCGTCCATACATTCATGGAATATGTGTCATCTAATGTTCTGTAAGTATTTGTGGTTTGTTTGTTTTCTCATCCAGACTTTCGGGTTCCTAGCTACGATCCTTTGTGTTTTAAGCATTTGGTCATCCTACAAGGTTTCGTGCATCACGCAGTCAACAAGTAAGTATCATGCTTAGTAACTGCTGGAATGCTTCCCAAAATTAATATTTATATTTTCTGCCACAGGGCAGTGTCTACCTGGAAGGATATATTAACCTCCTATTCCTTGTTACTCAAAATTACTCACAAAGCGATAATTCCATATTTTCTGTCAACACAGACTTATCACAGCTACTGACAGCTGTTAACTAACTATAAGAGCAAAATAACTTGTCTCTAGCAAGTAGTGAATATATCAGTGCTTTCTCTTCTCCCTTCCCCACCCCCTGCCAAAAGAAGGTTTCCTGTGTGTTCCTTAATCAAGCAGATGAATCTGTTTGTGGCAATGCAAGTGACACTGTCTTCTTTTTCAAAGATGCATCTGTGTGACTCCTTCACCTCCACAAGATGTCTGCCTTACAAAATACGATACCAAAGAAGAATGTCCACTACTGAGAAGAAAGCATGGATATTTTGTTACTAGCCTGGACAGCCGGTATCTTTTGAAGATCTACTTGACTGCCTATGCAAAACAATGTTGTGAACCAAAGTTTTTCTGCTCCCTCCCCCCCTGCCCCAAAGTTTATAATGGAGAACCTGCTTTTTATAAGCTTTAAAAAGAAAGACAACTTCTGTCTCACAAGCTGGGCTGGAGTCATTTCCAGCTATTTGCAATAAGTGCCTTTAAAACTCATTTGGAGAGTCATTTGGTTCTCCTGTCAGAGGGATGGAAAACTTGCTTCTAATTTCCTCCATCTGTTTACAGAAGGGAAATCCTGCAAATTCCTACCTGATTCTTAACTTCCAAGGATGATTTGTTTAACAAAGGAACTGTTACAAACTGATTTGTGCCTGGATAAGCTGACCCATCTTTGTTACCTCTTTCTGTCAGAACCGTGGACTTTTTCTAACATCAGCTCAGCCAGCGTCAAAAATTATGAGCTGCAACTTGAATACATCACTGCAAACACTCCCTCCTAACCCCAACAGTACCTGATGAAATCAGGTTTTTCTCTGTGAATTTTTACAGATTATTCTTAAAACCTTCCCTCTGCCAAATACAGGAAAATACATACCCAAGAATATGTGTTTAATGGTTTGTGGGATCTTTTTTTTTTCCTTTTCACAAATACTCATTTGTAAAATGGGTATTTGTAAGACCCGTTCTGTAGAAAATTTCTGTGCATTTTATATAAATTATTCTCTTTGGAGTCTAACAGTCTTTATGGAAAGCCCATTGGGAGTGGAGCAATGTCCTTCTTTCTGTCTCTTACATGCAGTTTGTCCCTCTGCCTCTGCTGGGATCCGTGCTTTTGAGGACTCTGCCCAGAGCCTGGACAGGCAGAACAGTTCAGTTTTGTCCAACCTGGTGTCATCATGAAGTTCTATGTAGCTTCGAGGCTGAGACAATGCCTTCTTGGCACCTCTGTCTTTCTGTCCTTTTGCAGTCCATCTCTGGTGAGCTGGCAATTCTTTGCGGGGAAAAAGGGAAGCGCAGACCCTTCCTCCTTGGTGCTGTGCTCTTTCATGTCTAGCTGTAAAGCAGAACTTGTACTTAAAAGTTGGTCTCTTCTGTCAGGACAACTGCAGGGTGGTGCAGCAGGTTTGTGCAAAAAGTAGGATTTATACAGTTTACCAGGTCCAATCTGGAGGGGGGGGAAAAAAAAAAGCATTTTCTGGCCTGCTATGCATTTTTCTATTTGTCTGAAATTCTGCATCAATACTGCTAAGTAATTTAACAGTCCTCTCAGAAAATCCTTTTTATGCCTCATCATACATTGCCATTTGTTGCCACCTTATTTTTATCTCTCATCCTAATATATGTCTTTAATTTGATTTTTTTTTAACTCTTTGACAAGAGAAATTGGCCAACTGCTAAAATGTCAAAAATTTTGAGTAAGTAAATGAAAATAACTGAGCAGATAACCTGAAAAGGTAGAAATCCCCCTCCTCACAGTGCACGGTTTCTGTGATTCTTCTTGCTGTTCCTTTTCATCAGGACCCTATTTACAGCAACATAGAGCAGGAAACAATTTGAAAGCACAAAAGTCTGCTGTTTGTGGATGAACATATGTGTATTCACTCCCTTTGACATTAATATAGAGGATTATTCAAATAAAACCATGTAACAGACAGTTATAATGTTATTAATTTCATATTGACTATTTTTTATTTCTTTACAATGTCCAACTTTGGTCTGCTTTTCTGCCCTATACCTTCAGATGACATATTTTGTGTTTGGTCAGAAATGGGTTGCTTTTTTCTTTTTAACAACCCAAACTGAGCATACCTCAAAGGCTCTGTGGCTTAAGAGAACAGACATCCTTCTCAGCTAGGAATCCTGTGTCAGCTGGGTCAGTGATGGTTCAGGCTTCCTTGCCCTGCCAGCACAGGACCAGTTCAAAGGAAATACACCCCAAGAGACTTCATTCTGGGCAACTTGAGTGAAAATACCTGCAGAAGAAGGTGCACACATACACACACATACATATATGTATTTTTTTGTAACAAGGGTGCTTGAATCATCAATGCTCCAGCCAAGACTGACTTAACCACAGTTTTTGGAAACCAGCACCCTGACTTTAATTTGGACTGACATGGTAGATATTTAAGGATACAACCTCTTCTGTTCCCCCAGAGGAAAGAGAAGTGCTCTATCTCTGTTGGTGTCTCCTTCACCTTCTGAGATATCACTTCAGATAGATACTAGGCATCTTCCTACAAGCTTTAACCACTCTTGGCAGTCCGGTGGGAAACCAGTGTTCTGCTGTACACAGCGTGAATGCAGCTGAGACCTCAGCACTGTGGTGACACTGGGGAGAAGCACCTGCTAAGGATTGGGGCTGGAGCCTGAACTTGCTCTGAAGAAAAGGCTGTTTCCACTCTCTGCTGGAATTGTGCCCTCTTTCCTGGCACTACACTGGCATCTTTTTTTCAGCTTCCCACATCACTCTGTCACTTGTCACCGTGTGGGGGAAAAAAAAAATAGGGGGAATTTCATGCAGCCTGACAACCAAAGAATTTTTGAACTGTGGTCTGTGATCCTCCAAAGAATATGTTTTGCTGCAAGTGCACTTGTTTATACCGAATCAAAAGAAGTAAATTACAAGTTCCCTTTTGGTTTTTGTGCCTGTCGACAGGTCTAAGGTATGCCTGCAGCTTTTGCTGTTATGATGGTGCTGGGTCCATAGACCTACCAGATGCTCTTAATGCAGGATGCTTTCAGGCTGGAAAACTGACATCTCTGCTGCCAAAGCTTCCTCACCCCCCCCAAATCCTCCTTGTGAAATATGTCTACCAAGAAAAGCACAAGTTTTGCTGGTATCACCAGCTCTACCAGCGCTCTTTGAATGACAGCTCTGTCTGGCAGGGACTTTGGCACCTTACTCCTGTAGCTCTGCCAGCAAAAGTGTTTTAACTTTCCTTCAGTGTCAACCTGGTTCTGAAAGCTCCATCTGTCTGCAACTTTGTCAAATATGGGATTCCAGATGTTTTAAAAATAAACTATATTCACTATTTGGATGATGTAACGGCTTTGAGACTCAGATTGTTGTTGTGCTCATTTTTTTCCTTCCTTTACTAGAGCAGTGTCTTTCTCTCTGGGGAGTGTCAGAATACATCCTGTAACTGGAGGACAAGAGGTAGGCGCCACAGAAAATACTGTTCCCCTGCCCTTGTGTGTGAGTGTGCTGGTCTCTGACTATCCCGCCTAAAAGTTGTCCATCCTCTTCAGCTCCAAGATGAGTGTAGTACATCCTTTGAGCCAACACGGGTAGAGTTTCAGGTTCAGTTTTACTGAAAATTAAAATGTAAATGTTGGGAGAAGAAAATAGGTAGTACAAACTGTTTCATACTGCAAAAAGAAACCCCTGATGTTTGATCTCTGTGGGCCTGAGATAAGTTAGAGAGTGAATAGTGCTTTTGTTGGGTAGAAACTGGGAAGATGAGAAAGGGAAATGAAACTTTTAAAAAAGAGGAAGGGTGGCTTTGAAAAGCTTGAGGACCACAGAGCTGGATGAAGACACTGCAGGTTATGTGATGGTTTGCACACTTTTTCTGTTGCTCTGAAATGGTTGTGTTTTGCATTGTGTGAACTATGAAGGAATGGGTTCTGTGCACCTAAAAGGCTTTGGGAACAAGTCACTGTGTGGAGTATGGTGGGGATGGCAGGACAGTAGGATAATGATAACTTAGTTTTATGGTTTTAATGAAAGGGGGGAGGGGGGTGTGATGCTCCAGGGAAGGACTAGGAGCTTATTAGGACAAAAAGGAGCAGGGCACAGGGAAGAGCAGGTACAAACATTAGTAGAAAGCTTATGAAGGGAGGAACTAATATGAGTACATTATGCAGTAACAGAACAATTTCTGGCTGTGTCAGTACTTAAAGGGCAGACGTGCCTGGAGTGATAGAAAAGTCTCTCTTTTCTGCTTGCCTGCTATGTTTACTTCATATCCTGTGTCTGGGGTTTTCATGTTCTGCTAAAGCTGCGGGAGGATGCACTAAACCTCACCCAGAGGCTGCGAAACATGGCATCAAGTTGCCACATGTTCTGCCCTGTTTAACTTAAAATTGCTCAGGGCTCCCCTGTTCTTAGAGAGAGCGTGGAGCAAAACGCTGCTACTGAGCATGAAAGGCTGTGTGCTGGCCAGTGGCCTTGGCCATCCCGCTGGCTAGGGCCAAAAGTACAGACCTGCTTTCAGACTGAGTGTCACCTGAAAGCCAAGGAAAGCTGGAGTTAGGTATGGCTGGGCCCTACTGATGAGCTTGACACTGGGCTGGCGTCCAGGAGGTGCTGCTGGTTGTGTGAGATGGGGAGAAGTAGGTACCAGAGAAAGGGTCTGTGGGAGGCCCACATCCTGTTCTTTCTGCCTGCATTGATTTACACCCAGGTGGCAGGAGTGCCCTCACTGCAAAGCTCGAGAGTATTCTTAAGGACCCCTCCTGTTCAGGCCATTTCAGTTTTCAGACTGGAGCGCAGGTGGAGGCACCATGCTCTTGGCTTACCTTTCTCTTCTCTGCAGATGCACAGAGCTGCACACTTGTGAGGTCTTCCTGTTGGGAACAGGCAGCTCTTGGTTTTGGTCCCTGGTCCCAGGGCTTTTTTAACCCTGCTACATACATGGAAGCAGGTCAGAAAGTTGCACTGGTGCTTGTCATCTTCCTCTCCTGGAGAAGGATGATTACTTTTTTCCAGCACAATGGCAGCTGGAAAACAGGAAAAGCAGTAAGTGCTGTTGGCTGCTCCTTCCTATGTCTGTCCCTTCTAGAGGTCACCAATTACTCACAGGTGGCTACTCCAGAGTTTGTTTCTATTCTGCCTGTCCCTGAGCCCAGAGTCCATCAGCTTTGGCTACACTGGTGTTTATTACTAGGGACTGACCAGTATAGAGTAGGTTCTTACCATCCAGGAGCTTGCATCAAAAAAACCTCAAACAACCAAAACACCAACTGATGAAGTAGCTTTATCCTTTTATTATCTCATATCTGTACTGGGTTAATAACTTGCCAATTTATGAAGTATCAAACAAGCTCTCATTGCTTGCCTGTACCAGCCCCTCTGCCTTGGGGCAGTTGGCAAAAAAAAAAATAATCTGTCTGCTTTTTGCCATCTGCCAAACTTCTGTCTGAGCTGCTCTGACAGTGAAATTGAAGCTGTCTGGCTATGCCCAGAAGCAGCACTTCATGCAGGTAGGAAGCTTGAAAGTTTTTAAAAAAAAAAAAAAAAAGGGAAGAAGAAAGAAAAAAAGAGTTGCAGCACTACAGGCGTTTTCTGCCTCAAGGGCGAGGTGTCTGCCAAGACAAGCTTTCACTTTTACATGGAGGCAGACTTTAGATACCAAAAATCTTTGGCACTGTTCTGGCTTAGTGCTGTGAAAGCTTGGCTGTAAGGAGCCACCATTGAGTAGCCAAAGGCATGATGTTGTGGCTGCTTGTTACGTGCCAGGAGGGGACATGTATGATTGGGAGGGTTCATAGCAAGGAGGCTGAGAGGGACCTTGCCTTTTGGGGGGATGGGGGTGGGGCAGAGCTAGAAAAGACAGTGCAGATGAAGAAGCTAAAATCAAGAGGCCACTGCAGAGTAGCAGTGCTACCTGACATTTCCTGGGCGAGCAGCTCAGAACAGTGCTGTTACTCGGGTTAATGTTTTCATACTGCTTCCTGAACATGATATGGCCTCCAGCAGCACCTGTTTTTTGCATTTTGCTGAACTGCAGCTTTACAGAAAGATGCAAAAGATAAATATTTTCAAAAGCAGTTTTGTGACTGACTGAGTGCTAACTGGCTCTCAGGTGAGACTTGTGTTTGAGCAGAGTACGTCCTTCCGAGCACTAACCAGCCATGAAGGTGAGAGCTTTTTGAAGCAGAAGAAAGGTTTAGGACATAGATAAAATGACTTCAATTAAGATGCATTTTTGTGGATCCTGGCTTGAACGGAGTTAAATTCAAAATGCTCAGGGTGGTGTAGATTTCATATATTGCTCTTTAGATGCTTACAGACCCAGAATAACAGCAATGTGCAAAGCAACCATTTGAAAAGAATAAACTACAACCTCTAAAGCGTTAGCAAAAGAGCAGCAGTCCTGCCCTTCTCGCTGTGACAGGAAATCCAGCCAGCAGTGTGAAGTAACACAGGAAGGCACAGGTGTCCTGGTGCCAACACTCAGTGCTACAAAGTCCCCAGGTTACTCTGGCCCTAACATTATTTCAGCCCTCTGTTGGTGCACAGAGGCACTGCCACGTACGTCGCCTTCGGAGCCCCTCTCGCCTGTGCCTCCAGAGAGGGGTGCCCACAGGCTGGGACCGTGAAAAAATAGGCAGCTGTGTGGCAAACCAAGCACCTGGGGAAAAGAGGGAATAGCACAGAAGAGGAGGAACAGACTGAGTGCTCCGTGCTTTGCATGTGTGGGTACATGTAGAAAAAAAGTAATGGGTGGGGGTGTAGGAAACACCTGCATGTTTCTGTGGCTGATGAAGGGGCTACCAGAAAGACAAGAATACGCCAGCTTTTGAAGTGGCGCTGGTGCATGTGTGTGTATGATGCAGTAGGCCAAGCAGAATGGTGGGGCATTTCTCCCCAGAGGGGTGAATATCCCCAAGCCACTACTGTAGAGTCATTGCTAAATTAAGTACGTCTGATCCACTTGTTCTTTTCTTACATGTTTGCACTTGTGTAGGGAGAGCAACAGCAGACAAGCAGCCCTCTTGGCATAGGAGGAATTGCAGCAAGGCTTTAGAAACCTTGGGGAAAAAAAACCCCAACAAACCCACAGATTTAGACTTAGAGGCACCTAACACTTAGGCATACAAGGACAGACTAGGAAATTAGAGGCAGCGGTCATCATACACCTATTTGTACAGCCCAAAGAGAGTAAATGCCATTCTCCCAGGGAAAAGCACAGTGTTTCTTGGAGGCTATTTGCATGGGACTAGCCTTAATAATACCCAGCCATTCTCCCTTGTGTATTCAATGCAGAAAGAGAAGGGTAAGAGTGAATCACAGCAGCAGTGACTCAGAGCGCAGGAGTTACCCTTCCCCCCTGATTCACCGTCTAGATGTGCCTCTGGCTCCATCTGCTACCAGGGCAGGTTGGCCTCCCAGCAGGAACATCTCAGGGTAGGGCTGAGGAGATACCCCTTTTACTTTGCCTTGTGGAGCTGGGGTGACACTCACCTCTTAATTCTAGCACTTCCATCTCAGCACTTAGCAGAGCTAATGGGATAGCTGGGTGGATGGGAAGAGACCAGGCTAGGAGTTGCGTATCACCTCAAAGCCTGTAGCTAGCCAAAAGCATCCATTTGCAGCTTCCTTTTATTACATCTGCTATGATTTTCCCCCCTTCCCCAGTACAGCCCTGCCAGCACACACACCATTACACCAGCACAACTTTCTTTTATTGAGATTACTGGGGGTTGTATGAGGTGGATCGGTGCTGGTGGCTTCCTACCACAAGTACGAATCACAGCTCTGTTGGTATAGTAGCTCCTCTTAAATCAGAAGTGCTTTGTCCATCTAGCACAGTCTTTTGTTATTTCTACATCTGTAAATCACTCTTAACATAAAACTTAATGATCTACATCCCCCCTTTTCATGAACCCCAGCCAAACAAGAGCACAATGCTGCAGCTGTAGCTATTAAGCTATGGTGGCAGCAAAGCACTCCATTAATACCTCATGCTCAGCAGTTTGTGATGCATGAGAGCTGAATAATTACGCCCTTGTTACCCTCAAATGAGAGGCACAATTGCCAGAAACAAGCGTTTACAATTAAAAAAACTGTATCAACTCAAGGACAACATTTGTTCATTCATAAAACAAGCCTTTCTGAGCAAGAGGACTATGAGGCAGAAAACAGACTTACATTAACAAGACAGTTGTTTCCAGAGCTGTATTGTACCCCTCAGATGGACCTCCATAGCCACTTTACCCCAGCTGTTTGAGAAACCAGCAGGCAAAGCTTCAGCCAAAGCTCTTGTCACTATGAATTGCACTGATAGGGAGGTTTAATTTAGATTTTAGGGACAGGAATAGGAAGCAGGGCTTTAACAATGTGAGTATCCATAACCAGTGATCTGCAGCCTTTGAAACAGCAGAGTGAAAATAGGTGTTATATTAACAATAAAAATAGAAGTGGTGAGTTTGTCCTTTCTGAGGATGCCTTGTTGCTCGCACCAGGGTAGCAGCTCCACATCTTTGGTTAATGGTGTGCAGAGACTACAGAACAATTAAGTAACTGTTCCTTCCTTACCTACAGCTCAACATGAACAGGGATTTCAGAATTGTGTTGGCACTGGTGTTTTTGGAAGAGGGCAGCTGGTGCAAAGGAAATAGTTAAAAGGAGGGCTGTAGTGCAGACAGCCTTGCATTATTTTGAGCAACATTCCACCATTCTCTAAGCAAGGTAGGATGTATGGTAATAAAACCACTTGTCGTGCTTTTGTCTTGCAATATTATGCTTTCCGTAAGTCCAAGTGAGGACTACAGAGAGACTTCTGAAGTGCACCCCAGACTTAGCACTGCAGAATGCTACATCCTTTCACGCTGCACATCTAGCAACAGATACCTGGCTGGGATTTGCTGTCCTCATCTGGCTGCACATGAGTCATGCTACAGAAGAATGTGCTTATGCTCTCACCTCCTTGTGAAGCCCTGACTCTCACCTCAGGACTTGCCAACTTCAAAACAGCCAAGTCTGTTTTATTTTCCCAGTCCTGTTCTAATATTCAGCCAAGAGATAATAGGTCATAAGAAACCAACTGAATGAGCGATCAGGACATGCGGGCTGGTCAAAGCAAGTTTTGCCAGGGTGCCTGGAGAGGACCAGAATTGCAAGGCGGCCTGTCTGGAATGCTTTACAGCTATGTTTGCCAACATTTCTGTTTGTGGACCCTGAAATTTTTCCAGCATGCATAATTTGCATTTTCTTTTTATAATAAGCTTCTCTCATTTAACTTCCTGAGAGTCCAGGAAACGCTCAGCTACTCCCCATTCCTTTCTTCTCCCACCCATGATCCACAGACCTTTAATCGAAAACCACTGCCTAGTACTGACCACAGAAATCTTCCAAGCTGCAGTACGGTGTTATAGGTGCAGATGTAGTCATGCAGCTGAAGCTTGATTTTGTAATACAAAGACATTTTTAAAAACATCTCTTGGCAGGTTACAAAACAAAAGGAATAAAAGCAAAACCCTTTCAAACTGCTTAGGTAAAGTATCTGCTTGAGACAATATTGATCTGATTATATTATCAAAAAACCTTCAGGCTACATTTTGAGAAATAAGCAAATTATTGGAAACAGTATCACTAAAATGCAGAGTTCAATTTATAGCCACACTGCCAAAAGACGAGTGCAAGGGGGTTTCAAGTCGGGTGAAAATAGAGGTGGGAAGAGGGTGAAGTCCTCTAGACCAAATAATTTCAGTTGCAGGATCATCTGTGCCCTCTTGTGGGCAAACTCCTCTCCTGCAGCTTCCCGGCAGATTCCTGTGCAGACAGCTGCGCTGTGCGACGGCACAAACAGAAGGCAAAAAACATTGCCGGCCTTCCTTGTGCTTCCTTTAGCAGGCAAAGAATAGCTCTTCTGAATCCAAAGAGAGGTCAAACCCCAAACCCAGCCAAGTAGTTAACCTTGCTTGGTTCCTGCATGACGGAGGCTGTGTGACAAAGCAGGTGGCTGGTTGTGCTCCTGGCTGGAAGGAGAAAGCCCACCCCAGAGTGCGGAAACACGTACGTGCCTTGAACAACGATGCACAGGACAGCAGCGACCAGGTGCTGCCTGTGCACCCAGAAAGGCAAGCTGCAGGCTACCAGCCTATATTCTGCCCTGATATGCTATTCTGAGAGTTTACAGTGAAATAACTTGGATTGCGCTCCCGAGAAAGGAGTTGTCACGATTCTAGCAATAACTGGACTTAAACTGTGAGGTCATGCTCCATATTATTAAATCTTTATTAATCTTAGGACTTCCAAGTTAATTTCTCATGCTATGTAAATCCACCACTGACGTACCCTTTCAATATAACATTTTGCCTCAGTTGTTTTCTTGCATCTAATTTTCAAATTTAATTAAAAGCATTAGAGACCTTTTTCCCTTATGAATCCTTACGGTTACGCTCATCTCTGGCAACTTCATCAAAGAGACAATTTCACCTTTAATGTTATGATATAAAGAAAAATATACTGTGGCATTCCAATTTCAGTGCTGACAATGAAGCAAGTGCCGTTCCCCTCCTGTTTACACGATCACCACCAGGTAATAAGCAATCTGTAGGATTATGAAACAAAACAGCCGCCCTGCCAGAAAGCATGCAGGTTTCTTTCCTTTCCCCTGCCCCCTACCACTGGCAATCGGACAAACATTTTTAAAGGATCCAGCGGCTCCTGCTCAACCAAGTAACTCGGTCACCCGCATTTTTCTACACCAGAAGAAATTATTTGCTCTTAATACCTTTTGCTAGTTTGTGCTCCTTCCTTTAACAAGTCTGCCACTTTATTTTTTTTTTCGGCCCCAACTAATCAAGACAATAGGAAAGCAGCACTTGAATTACGCTTGTCACAGTGACCTATAGACCACGGTAGGTGTATTGCAAACTAGTTTGGCTGGACTCTGTGGTAAGAGGTGATACTGACCTTATCGGACCTTTCCTCCTGGAAACCTGCAGTGAGAATATCCAGCTTCGCAGGTTGGACCCTCTTCCCCAGTAACAGGCAAACACAATGCGAGCTCTTTCCTCCAAACCAGGAACAATGAGTGATGTTATTTCCTATGGTTTGCTCTGGGAGAACTACATAGCGACACCAAATCACAGCAGCAGAAACGAGAAGCACTTAAGTTATTTACTAATATTTTATTTAAAAAATGATTACAAAATATTCTAGAAAGTTCTTCAGACAAAAAAAGCATAATACATTAAAAAAGACCACAGATTGAGAATGGAAACAATACTTAAGCATTTCAAAATTACTTAAATGGAAATTCAAGGCAACACTGGCAACAAAACTGTATAAAATTTTTATTTTATATATAAAATCTATTATCATCCTGATTTAATAATCATTGAGTCATTTAAATTCTCAAAGGTATTAAAAATGATAGACCATTCTGAACAGCATAAAATTTAATATCTAGAGAACTGCTTATGCTTACAGCAATAGACTAAAATAAAGATGAATTTCCATCTTAAAGGCACTACCAGCATCTCAATTCGTTACAATTTTATGTAACCTTTCAAAAATTTCACAAAGTATTCCCCTTCAGCGTAGAAAGCTCGGTATTTTTATTGCACAAATTTGAATGAGAGTCACCTTGATGGCCATTATGCAAAAACATCTTGTGCAGAGCTCTGAGAATTGTGTGAGAGAGCTCACTGTTTTTTCAAGTTGGAGGGTGCAAAGGTAAAACTTAATTGTAAGAGACCACAACCCTTCCCTGCTATTTTTAAGCACAGGGTGCAAGCAGCAAGGCACAATTCCTTCACGTATTTAGAACCCAAAGGGCACTGGTAGCATTGTGATTTTAATGTGGGCTAAACGCCAAACACAACAATTAACATTCACAATCTACACAATGCCCGTGCAGATTTTGAGCAGAAACTCTCAGTCCAGCCACTTAACAAGTCCTCGCATGTTCTGGAGAATCCTCTCCACTGATTCTCAAGGCACTATAAACAAAGCCCGAAAGTGGGTGCAGAGCCTTTAAATATTTTTGGATGGGCTCAGCTGGAAAAGACGAAAGCTTTTAATGTGTCTGAGCAGGCTCACAACCCCGCTGCCAAGCACCGTGGTGAAGAAGGGAGAAGGCAAACCCCAGATAGACATACTGGGCTGTTGCTTCTTTCCACAGGTTTTACTACCAGTTAAAGACTGTAGAGACGGTTACTTAACAAACAGAAGAAAAAATTTAAGGCAGTTCCTTGTAACAGCACTTCTGCTGGAGCTCCCGCCACTCTCCTGAACAATCCCTAATCCACTTCAGTCAAAATCAGCCACCTTAATGTAAGCAATTTAAATAGCCGGTTTAGCTAAAGCAGGCTGATTTGATCAGAAGCAGGCTGGGAAAGCAGCAGACCGCTTTGCTGACAGAGCACAGGAGGGGTAAGAGACATCCAGCCACACGCAGAGCTCCTGCAAAACCAGATGCTTAATCCAGCTCCAACGCCATTCTCTGGGATCAGTCTAATTAAAAGACGGACACGCAAAGCCTGGATCCGACACCAGAAGCATGGAAGCAGGCATGTCAAGACTGCAGGAGACCAGTGTGCTCAGCCATGGCAACAAGGATGTGTCTCTCTCCCTGACCTATCCTGGGAGAGCAGAGGAGCCAGGAGGGACACACACCTGCCCCTTTATCTCAGGGAGCTGATAAAGCAGTTAGGGAAACAATCTCGCAGAAGCAAAGAGCAGCATACACATGAGCAAACCTGCTTCTCAACTATTTTAAAACAGAACGAATACTTATAAGCCTAGGATTAATAGTACCACCATGCAAAGACTGCTTTGTCAGCCAACAACTGGGTTGGAAGCAACGATTTAGCAATTGCCTTAAACCTAGAACTAATATGAGACTTGCTTGTAGTATTTAACTACTACATGCCAGATTAATGCCAGCTAAACAGTATCTGGAATGGAGCAATATGTATTGTTGTAAAGTATAGCAGGACTCTTCCTATTAGTAAACACCTATGGCATCGGGAAAGCAACTAACCAGTTTCCCAAAGACTATCGTTTCTCGTTTTCATTAGCTGAGGGGCAAGGCTTGCATTCCTTTCAGAGATGGAATCTGATCCTCAAATCTATACATTGATCAGTCAGTTGGTGAGAGAATGGGTATAAACTCCCTACTTGGAACAGCTAAAATGCAAACAAAACCCATGCCAAAACCCCCTCACTCCAACAACCCAAATCACGCCAGGGATGCCAGCATGTATGTAGTAAGAGAATCCACCAAACCATTCTGCAAAGGTTGCCAGTATTTGTTTCAAAAGGCCTAATGGTCAGATCGTGGGTGCCAGGAGATCTCGGTCAGAGTCACTTCTCCTGGCACCAACTCCTTGTGGCACCTTTTCATAAAAATAACTTGCTCTGTATTTCAGTTCCTCTGTAAAGTATCAGCAGTATGTAATCATAGATAGGGAAGCCAAGGCAGAGAGGTGACTTTACAGATCTTTTTCAGTACCAGTATCTCCAGTTCAGGAATGGACACCAATAACAAAGCACTTAGGTGGGGAAAAGTCTGTAGAAAAAGGAAGCAAAGCCCAGAACGCTCTTCATATGTTTTCAAGCTGAGAAAAATTACAACAAAAATGACCTCAAGATGAAAGTCCCATCATGATGCTGCACTGCTTAATAAATAGCAGCAGCACAGTGTTACTCTTACACTATATATACAGCTTTTAATCATAGATCAAGGTTTAGAGACTACAGACATTTTGATGTGAAAACAAATTCAGTAGAATCCTGGGCAATAAAAAACAAAAAAACCAAACTCCCTTAGAATGTTAATCATAGATATGGACACAATCCCCAAAGAAAGACATTGCAAATTGTAGCAGAGATATTTCTCATTAAAGCAAGTTTCATATCACCAGTAACAGGGCTTGTAAACAAAACATCTCTAATTACCCAGTTTTCAGAGACAGCTACAGCAAGCTCTGTTACACCTAGAATGAGATCAGGTTTTAGTGCAAATGGACACTAATAAATACAAGGGGGGAAAAGAAGCCAGCCCAAAGAGCATTTCTTCTTCACAAAGCAGGCAATTTTATGAAGGAAAGTATGTCTTCTATGCATGGCTCTGAAACCAAGCTACAGCTTAAACTTGATGCTTCACACCACCTGCCAAAATTTTACATCCTCCAAGCAAAGTGTAGTGTTAGGCTCAAATTTTAGAACTTCGAGAAAGAACATCACAAACTCACATTCATTAGAAAGTGGCAGCACTGGAAAAAAAAAACTTTGACCTTTTACAGTGCTCAGTCGTACAACAGCTTCCTCATCCTTTACCAAATACAGCTTGCTCAGCCAATTTCTGGAGGGCTTAGTCTCAGTGCTGCCACAACAGGTTACAGGACTATAAATTTGTCAGACTAGGGTATTGATGAAATGGAGTTAAATGCCTGGAAGACACAGCAAATGTCATGAGCACTCAAACAAGAATTGTTTTTGCATAATCATTTTTTTCTCATTTGCTTTGGTATTTTGGAACATCTCCTGGCTTACAGCAGTTTGCCCTACTTTTGAAGGCTTTCCTCTTATGTGATGTCTAGCAGTTTCACTTTTTACCGCTTCAGTCCTTTTACAGCCATCAACATCTGATATATCTGTCACTTGTCTGATACATGTTGCATCAGTAGTGTTTCCTGCAGTCCTACAGCCTGTCACTTTTAAGACAAATCCAGGGTACAAGTGCTCATTTA
This sequence comes from Grus americana, assembly GCF_028858705.1. Taxonomy (NCBI): domain Eukaryota; kingdom Metazoa; phylum Chordata; class Aves; order Gruiformes; family Gruidae; genus Grus; species Grus americana. The sequence continues at coordinate 123,897,202 of NC_072853.1, read as the reverse complement.
CCTGTTTACCAACTGACCTAGTCAGTAGCAAGAAGTGTCAAGGTAGCACCATATTTATAAACAAAGACAACGGCAGGGTACATAACCATTCTGGCAAAACTTATCGTTAACTAGGCATACAGTATTAACCTTGCAAGTAATATTCACCAGGGTAGTACCAATGTGCTGTAATGTTTTTCCCATTGATGTTCCAATTGCTACTTTTTGGGTTACTTTGTGAAAATATTTATTCTTTGTCTTTTCCCTCTCAGGGCTGTCTTCTCAAGTGTGTTCCTGCAACTTCTATAGCTTTCGAAATAATCTGAAAGAAGATTCTGGACACAAGCCCAAACCTTGACAAACATGGGCTGAAAAACCATCTCCTTAATTTACCATTACATTACCTTCCCCATAAAACCCCTACACTCGCTATTCCATTAAACTGATCTCCACAGACAGAACTGAGACATATGAATAGTAAAAAAACCCCAAAAGCCCTTACGTAAGGATAAGCATTTCTGTAAGAGTCCAATTAGGTATCCCTTTTACATTCACAGTTTGACCAGTAAGTACAAAAATGAACTCTGCTGTACTATTTTATAACTTGTAACAAAGTATCTGGTCCATTTATAGAGAAAATATCTTTAGGCTATAGCTCAGAATTTATTAATCAAACATTAACCTTTATTAGTCACCTCTGTCAAAACCTAATCGGCACATTGTTGTCCTTAAGTTATTCTATTTAGACACAAGGGTTTTTTAGTGTATGTCACCCAGACAGGTGGCTGGACCTTAGAACATGATGCCCAAGATGCCATTACTTGACCTAAGAATCTATAAAAATTTGTGATGAGCAATGTGTACAAAATTGATTAAAAGGAAGAGACAGAAGCTGTTACCTACAGTGCACTGAAAGTTCAATTTAGTTTGCTCCGTTAAAAAAAAAAAAAAAAGAAATAATTCCAGAAAATTAGCTTTGTTTATTCAGTGGCTGATCTTCTGTGGCACACTGAGTGTTGCCAGGATTTTCAGAGCGTCTGTTTACGTTTTGTTTCCGACTGTGAAAATACTCTATCATAGTTTCAGATAAAAATGCAGCACTTGCAAGAAATCCAAATGTCTGTAAAAGTGAAAGATATATATGATTTTAAAATGTATAAACATTATCAATATTCTAACATCATTTGGAGAAATTTGCTGGACTATTTACAAACATTAACAATGCATTAAGTTTCCGGTCCTCCTTAAATTGGTGATTCCATTTAAATTAGAAACAGATCAGAAATCATAATTCTGGCACATTTAATGCAAAAGTTTTTACAGTTCTCATTTTCTTAATCAAGCATGAACCACACAATATTTTCTAAACAGCCCTTAATACTAAAAGTATATTAATTTTATTGAAAAAATTAGTTATTAAAGAAGCATGGCATTGGTGGTATAGCAGAATATTTATCTAAGAGATGGCTGCTGATTAAAGGGACTAAGCGAAGAAGAGGAACACATGGAAGGTGAAGGCAGATAAGATCTGCAGAGCCTAAGCAAGTCCTTACTGGGTCAGCAAGGGGGAATGAAGTGACATTTTGTTAATGACATTTCATTATTAGTCATGGCAAGATAGTGACAAGGAGAAGGTTGGTTTCAGCAGCTTTGTTCAAACAAGGAAATACATGCATTATTCTAAGTTTTACCTAAATTTTACACAACTGGTTTGCCCCAAAGCAATTTGACACCAGTAAGTCTTAAATCACAGTAGGGTTTTTTTTTTTCCAGCACCAGGAAAAAAACCCTGAAAGGCTTTATACTCAAACCATTAGGTTTGAATATATCAATACCACAAAAGATGACTACACCGAAGTGCGTATCTCTAATAGCTCATGCTGCCTGTGGAACAGAATTATTTTGCTTTCTTTTCTAACCAGTTTTTTCTCATTCAAGAATAAAATAAAAATTTCATCTTTTAAACTCACATATTCAGAATTCCAAGGTTATTGTAAAAAAGTGCCAAATAAGTGAGGAATTACAACATCCACAGCATTCCAAAGCCTCTTCAGTGTTCCCCGAGAGATGCATAGCCTGTCGCTCTTCTAACTATTTCTGTCGCTGAGGAAACTGCTGCTCTTACTGCAGCCTTTGCAAGTCAGCATTCCCCACATATGCTTTATAATGCCTGGCAAAAGACATGGTTTTTTGCTGACTTTGTGAGGGGGTGGCATTAGGAAAGGACAATTGAGGAAAAAAGTAGGCATTTCAGAGATAGGGTATCCGAGAACTGGGGAAGCAGTGAGAGATGGCAATGTCAAAACACTAACAGGTGACAGGGAATTATATGGAGCCAAGCCAGTGAAGTCTGAGGAACCCAGGAGCAAGCTGCAAATGCTGGGAGCTGCAGGTGCACGCAGAGCTTTTCAGCAATCCTGAGGAAAGCTTGCTCTTTGGATTTCCTATGCTAAGTATCTGGAAGGTCTGTAATAGCTAATTCCTCCTGAAACATCACAATGCACTGATGTCTGTTCTCTGCCCAGTTTCTTCCCTGCAAACTGAGTGAGGTTTAGAGGGCAGAGAAATTAACATAGAAGTTAAATACAAAGTAAGTTATGTGATTTTAAGACTTACACATGCAGCTTTTTCAACAGCAGACTCAGCGCTGGTCGCAGCAAGCACTATAGACGCTAACAGAAAAAAGGCACCTATGGTTGGCATGGCCCAAAAATTCTGCAATTATAAAAAAATGAGGGTTATAGAGTTGTAGATATATATCTGAAAAAGAGCAAGCATCATAACAGCAGCTGAGTTAATCTGCCAGTGAATTTATGCTTTGAAACTTTGATGCTAATGGGAGCTTCAGAAAATACATTTTACAGCTATATTCCAAACAACATTCAACATTATCAACTATCTAAAAGAATCTGCATCACATACTCCGCTGGTTTTGTCGTCTTTAAGTATTTTGATCATTTCATCTAACTTCTTTTACAATCAAATTCAGGCTCGGGTCAACCACGCTAGCATTATTCCCTATGCAAAACATCTAGGAAACCAGAAACCTGTAAGTAAATGAGCTCATTCAAATCTCTTACTACAGTCCCTTATCTGTACCTTCATGTAAAAAAACCTACTGTTTGCTCTGAAGACAAATAAGAGGGAATGCTCATAGGACACTTCTTACTGACTTTACAGAGCAACTTTGTGCCACTGCTGGATCTTCTGAAATATAAAAGTGTGAACTGTAACAAGTATGATTTTACCAAAAAAGGAAGTAGGCCACAACCAGTAGGAAAATAGATGGGGTAAACAGGCAAGTTACAAATACTATTCTGACAGTAAACTGTGTTCTATATATGTACATATACAAGATAACTACACAGTAGTATTAGTGTGCGTGAAAGACTTTCACACAAGTCCTAAAATCCTGCAGGTAACCAATGTGACAATTTTGGAAATTTTATCAATATAAAAGGGATTCTCAAAGTTGACTGGTTTTTTTTAATTATAAGCTACTTTAATTTACCCTTTAAATAGAGAAGAAAAGGAGATTCATTCTGCATAGTCTTTTTACTCCACAGTAGTCTTTAAGCACTTACAAGAAATGGTTTGGTTTTTAAAAAAAATAAATTCCTTACCACTCTCTGTACTTTATCTTCCCCACATGTTTCATATACATCAGTGCAATACACACACAGGATCAGGAGGCTCAAAAGAAAGGCACTGCAGCTTGTGAATTCAAAGAAGTAAAGTCCACTACACTTGATACAATCCTCCACAACTTCTTCACAAATAACAGCCAGGAGAGAGAGAATCTGCAAACGAATAACATATTTGAGTTGGATCAAGCCTCTATTATCTTCAGCAAATAAATGTCTCCGATATGAACATTAATAAAGACAGCTGTAAGGAAAATCCTCCATTTAGAACGAGCCTGTAAGATTCTGTGCTATTTTTTTACAGGCAGAAATAATTATATGCTGACACAGTTGACACTTGCTGTTAAAGTTGGTCAATGAACTGCACTCATGTAAGCTGAGCACACACCACCAAATACAGGCTTCTTGATTAGACAGTCAAGATTCCCGATTTGTGGTTTTGTGCAATTGCCAGCTGGAAGCAGATGAGGCCGGCAGCATGGCAAGCACACATCCCACTCAGAACAAGCAAAAATGCTATTGCTTACTACTTACAACTGCACTTAATTTAAAATGCGTTTGGGTTCAGGGTGGAGGAGGAAACTGGATGGCATTGACACAGTCAGCTTCCTCCCTGAAAGTTTACAGCTGACGTTACCTCCCTTGATAAACTTCAGAGAAAGTGTATGTAGCCAATAGCTCGCATGCTTATGGTGACAGAAGCTTGGCTGTACTTGTAGGAACCAAAACTGTAAAGTACGTTTAAGCTATGTTGGACAGTGTTTATTCTATTCACCTTCCTGCCACAGTATGTTCCAGGAAACAAGAAGAGTTAATTCCTGTACCATATATCTGCTGCTGGATTTTTCTACTGTTTTATTGTACAAGACAGAATATTGCTTTATGTAAATGTTCTCTCATTTTGGCCACTTCTTGCTCGTTTCCTTCATCCCATAAAGCTGACACAGGATTATAAATCCTTGTCGTGGTTTTACCCCAGCTGAGCACCACGCAGCCACTCGCTCGCTCCCCCCCAGCAGGATTGGGGAGAGAATTGGAAAAGTTAAAGTGAGAAAACTCCTGGGTTGAGATAAAGACAGTTTAACAGGTAAAGCAAAAGCCACACACGCAAGCAAAGCAAACCAAGGAATTCATTCCCCACTTCCCACGGGCAGGCAGGTGTTCAGCCATCTCCAGGAAAGCAGGGCTCTGTCACTGTGTTGGGTTTGTGTGGCAAGGTTTTGGTAGCGGGGGGGCTACAGGGGTGGCTTCTGTGAGAAGCTGCTAGAAGCTCCCCCTGTGTCTGACAGAGCCAATGCCAGCCGGCTCTAAGACGGGCCCGCCGCTGGCCAAGGCCAAGCCAATCAGTGCCTCTGTGATAACATATTTAAGAAGAAGAAAAACACTTAGAGAGAGAGAGCTTTTGCAGCCGGAGAGAGGAGTGGGAAGATGTAAGAAACTCTGCAGACACCAAGGTCAGTGCAGATGGAGGGGGAGGAGGAGCTCCAGGCACCGGAGCAGAGATCCCCCTGCAGCCCGTGGTGAAGACCATGGTGAAGCAGGCTGTGCCCCTGCAGCCCATGGAGGAAGGATGAGGGGGTGTAGAGATTCCACCTGCAGCCCGTGGAGGACCCCACGCCGGAGCAGGTGGAGGCACCTGAAGGAGGCTGCGGCCCGTGGGAAGCCCACGCTGGAGCAAGTTCCTGGCAGGACCTGTGGACCCGTGAAGAGGGGAGCCCACGCCAGGGCAGGTTTGCTGGCAGGACTTGTGACCCCGTGGGGGACCCCACGCTGGAGCAGTTTGCTCCTGAAGGTCTGCACCCCGTGAGAGGGACTCCATGCTGGAGCAGGGGAACGATGAGAGGAGTCCTCCCCCTGAGGATGAAGAAGTGGCAGAAACACCGTGAGATGAACTGACCGTAACCCCCATTCCCCGTCCCCCTGTGCCACTGAGGGGGGGGAAGGTTGAAGCCGGGAGTGAAGTTGAGCCCGGGAAGATGGGAGGGGTGGGGGGAGGTGTTTTAAGAGTTGATTTTATTTCTCATTCCTCTACTCTGTTTTGCCTAGTAATAAATTAGATGAATTCCCTCTCTAAGTTTGGTCTGTTTTGCTCGTGACGATAATTAGTGAGTGATCTCTCCCTGTCCTTATCTCGACCTACAAGCGTTTCGTTATGCCTTTTCTCCCCTGTTTAGTGAATGAGGGGAGTGAGAGAGCGGCTCTGGTGGGCACCTGGCCTCCAGCCAGGGTCAACCCACCACAGTCACGCAGAACGGTTACTTGGGAAGACAAACACCATCACTCCGAATGCCACCGCCCCCCAGTCCCTCCTCTTCCCCAAGCCTCTTATAAACTGAGCATGACATCATATGGTATGGAATATCCCTTTAGTCAGTTGGGGTCAGCTGTCCTGGCTGTGTCCCCTCCCAACTTCTTGTGCACCCCCAGCCATCCCGCTGGTGGGACGGCGCGAGGAGCAGAAAAGGCCTTGACTCTGTGTAAGCACTGCTCAGCAACAATAGGTCCATGTAACAAAAACATCCCTGTATTATCAATGCTGTTTCCAGCACAAATGCAAAACATAACCCCATACTAGCTACTATGAAGAAAATTAACTCTCTCTCAGCTGAAACCAGCACATTATCCACACCTTATTCCATACTATTTATGTCATGCTCAGGTCCCACACAATCCAATACATCCTCATTAACCACCACCACCCTTCTCATCCCTTGATATAATATGCTGATATCATTCCCTTAGTCTATGGACCACCCTTTTAAAATGTCCACAAAATGTCCATTGGGTTCACTCAGTCCATAACCTTGGGCTCCATCTGCCATGGTGGTCACTTACTACAGGACAATCCTTGTAGTAAGGAGTTCACCAAATTAATACAAAACCATTAGTAGGAATCAGACTCAGTCATAAAATTGAGGCTGATATAAGGACAATGACCCTATTTTTAATAAGATTATATGGGCAATAATGAGTTTGACAGTTCTTCTTTTAAAAAAAAAAAAAAACAACAAAAAAACCCCCCACAAAACACCAACCAACCAAAAAAAACCCCCAAACAAACACCAAATTCTAAAATTCAGAATTGTTATTTCCCAGTTATTAGCAACTGCAGGTGCCTTATCTGCACTTTATTCTTGGAAAACAACCACCAGCCTTCAATTTCAGTTTTCTGACAGTAAAAATAAGGACAGCAATTTAGCACATGGGAACTGTAAATTCCCCCCGCTATGCCAGACCTCTGAAGGGCACTTCAAAGCATCATGTTTTAAATATACTGCAATCATATAAAGTAAACAGGATCTCAGAAAGGGAAAGAACCTGAGCTGGGAAACTGCAGTATTACTATCAGGCCTCCACATACTTCCCTTCTCGCCTGCAGTGGCTGGTGAGACAAACTTCTCAGCAGCTCTCGCACCTAAAACAGCGACCACAATGGCTGGCTGAGGAATGTTTTGAACTCAGAATTTCCAATTTTTAAGGTTTTTTTTTTTTTTTGCTTTTCAAAAGATTTGCTTACAGCTGCATCCAATGACTTTGAATTTCACATTTTGCACAGCTCAGCTAAATCGTGAGATACATTTTCATATATAGTTCTAGCTCTTTTTATCAGCACTGAAAACTGAATGCCGTCACTCTCACCTGGGATGAAACAGAACAGAAAGGAAATAAACCTGCCCTTAAAAGAATTTATAAGCCCAGATAACCATAATGTGATCTAAGGAACTGAAAAAACCCTCTCCATTGAGTGTACCAACAAGTAGAAAAAAATCCCACTCAAAGAGTAGCTATAGAGGGTTCAGTGTCAAATAAATGAGATTTACCAAGTGAAGTCCTATGTGGGACTTGTCCAAGTCAATATTCAATTTTTTATTAATAAGCTGAATAACAAAATAAAACACAGCATTAAAAAAACTTTGGCTTGGAGAACTTTGATCAAAGTAGTGTATCAGCAGCACATTTATAAGCTGACAGAGTTCTGCTTGGGTTTCTTAACTTGCCTCTTGATATCACTATGAGAAACAAAAGGGATTACTCTTTTAGTAGTATTTAAAACTATTCTTTTTTGTAGTAGGACAACAGAGTAGTTCCTAACTTCAGTGTACATACTTACAGCTATATAACACAGCAAAAAGTTTTTGCTAGTAGCCAGAAGATTATAATCTCTATTATTCATCTGTATTTTAGTAACATCCCATTATTAGATACAGTAGAAATACAGGAGCCAGTTTAAACAAGCCAGGAGATTCCACGTTTCATTCAGTTTCCCAAGAACTGTTCTGCCAGAGATCCACTGTCGCCCGTCAGCGTTAGTCCTGGGATGAGTGCAGACCTCTGTGTGAAGCAGCCAAAGCTCCTTCTGTTTTGTTTTTATATCTGCCTCCTCCACACCGATCCCACGGAGAATCCCTAGCAGCCAATGCCCAGAACATCACTACTGCTTTTGTCTGAGCTGTCAATAACAAGTGGAGGGGGCAGCTCAGTAGTTCCTCATTTTCTCAAGAGCTAAACCTTCCAGGAAGATTTTCTTTCACCCTGAAAGCCCAGGGTAATACCTGAAGACAAAAGCGGGCAGCCACCACCACCTTCCTTCCCTCTCGCTCAGAGCCCTGCACCGCTGCAGACACGGTGCCAGTGTTGGTGGGGAGGCAGAGGTTACCCTGGCAGGTCAGGGCACGGCTGAGAGCGTGCACGGGGACACGGACAGGCTAGCACCAGGCTTCCTGGTTCCTGCAGGAAAATCTACACCTCGCCATGTGCATACACTGCTTGTTTTCCTGTGTGCTGCAAAGGGAAAAGCATTGTTGCGAGATGCAGTTTTTAAGTGTTTGTTTGGGTTTGGGGTTTTTTTTTCAAATTATTAGTCCTATCTGTCCATATGTACACCAGAGATTAAACGTCTTCATTTGTCCTTTACCAGCAAGAAGTTATTCATTGATACTGACATTACTGTTGGAAGTTTCCAGACAAGTGTCAAGGTTCTACATTTAATAAGTGAAAGGCTACAAAAGAATGTTATAAAAATAAAGCAGATCAATGAACTTTCCAACAGGCCTGTGAAAATGCTCAGCAGTGGTACTCCCAGTACAGAATCTAGTTCAGACGGGTGCACATACCAATTCTGTACGTCTTGACAATCAAGGCTGCTATAGGAAGCGAACAGCTCAGAAAAAGAGCAGATGATTTTCCTTTCCAATTAGGGCATTTTTGTTAAAGTCAAACAATATTAGATGACAAGTATTCCTGCTTTAGACAAGAATTCATTTCTACCTCAACCTGGGCACAGTATGTGCTGTGCCATTTACCTTTGTGCAGAATTTGAACCAGTCATGGACTAACAAAAACATTCCACCTATATAAAAAAATTAAAAAAATCTGAAACCCCTGCAATAAACGTGCCTCCTAGCATCTTTTTGGCAGTTACATTTTATTTCAGTTGCCCAAAAAGCTTTAAGAAGGCAGGCTAACATTACAATGTATGGCATTATTAATCAGAAGAAAAGCATTTCTAAAGACTAGAAACCAGTTTTCTGCAGGTGATTTCACAGTATTTTGTAAAATACTTTATCACTTCTATAATGAATACAGCTGATTTTCTAAGTGCAATACCCTGTTTAGCAGTCCACACAAGTGATTATCAGTGCGTAATCCCAATAACAACTCACAATCACTATTGTAACACAAGGCTAACAGATGTTAATGACCGTCACTGGCATTTCCAAAAATGAACACTTTCCCAAAACAGGAATATTTCTCTTACTGGAGATCCTGAGGCTTCCACCTTCAGTAATTCCTGGGGCTTGTTTCAAATGTTTGGACCAAGAACTCCAAGATCTGTGCATCTTGGTAAAGAGAAATTAAAAGGATTGAAAAAACCTCTTGGAAATTAGGTGGGTGAATGACTATAATTCCATTTTCTTTTTCCTCTTGTTGAAGGATAGGTACAGGCCAGAAATTGCTAATTCTTTAGGAGCATATCAAGCAGCTATCCATCCTGTTTAAGATAATCGTAATTTTCCTTTTTCCTACCTAGAAAGCTTTTTAAATAATGCCTCCGTTAAGGTAAACAGTTTAAGACACCCGTAAATTTGCATATGCAATAGTTTATTTTAGTCTGTGAATTCATATAAATGATCTGATTGCCAGGAGATCTTACTTTATTAATCTCCAGTAGATGAATTAAAAGTTTATGTCCTATTATATTTACGAGTCTCATGGGTGTAATTTTTTTTTAAAACACTCTTAGAAAACATTATTTTTGGCAGTGTTACCATTACCTTTACCAGCGCTCAAGAATCTTATGTTTATGGTTGAAGGGTTTTTTGACTGTGCGAGGCAAAGTTTAAAAACCCAAACGTCCTCTTTTCTGCAGTGGTGAAGTAATGAGAAAGGGCTGGAAATCACCTACAATTCCTGTGAGCATGAGACATCTGACTAAAAAGCCACTTCGTTGCCTGGAAAATGTACCCTGACACACATTTACAGCCAGCTGCCCTTTCCCACTGCCGGTTTCACTACCTCCCTGCCAGTACTTAAGAATGATGCTCCTCGTGTCCTTATCAGCAGGCGCACTGGCACGTTTCAGAAAAGCCCACGGCCAAGCGCAGAACAAACAGGAGTCTGAATCAGGTGCCAAACTGCTGAATGCATTCAGAAATAACATTACACGTAACAAAAAGCAAGCAGAATATACGCCTTTTATTTCGTGGTGGGCACAGGACTGCCCAACACAAAGTGACGTACCGCAACATCTCATACAATAGGCCACCATCAGCAGTGCATGTTTCTGGTGCAATTTTCTACCATGAGTCATGGGAGAACTAAGCACCCCGATTTTAGCAGGGATGGCACGGCATGGTAAGCTTACAAACAGACTGCAGAGGCAGCAGGAGAGGGAGGCCCGGATCCGATGAGCCATCGAGCACTACCCTGAGGTTCAACCAATGACTTCTACCTCCTGTTTTCATACAATGTGGCCCTCAGAAGAAAATACTAAGTTTCCTGTGAGGTTTCTCTCTGATTTTTGACCGTAACGACAGCAGGCAGCTGAACCACACCAGCTGCAGTACCAAACAACCTTGGTCGCACGATGTACGCAACCATCAGATGTCAACATCTGCTCCTGTAGCTAAAACATGAAAAAGGAACAAGCCTGTTACTTCCCCACCATAAATTAATCTGAACCTATAGAGATGATGGTATTATAAGACATCATGTCTGCTTTCCACCTGAGTTATAAGCCTCGTGCGGCTTTAGCGACCGAGAGCGAACGCAGGCTTTGCGCCTCTGGGTGCGAAGCCAGGCTTTCTGGTGGAGCAACCCCTTTTTCTGACCGACAAAATAACCCCCCTGAAGCCTGCGGACGGCCATCGGCCCAAGCCTGTGCTTTGCCAGTGAAGCGTTTAATATTTAAGCGGCGGGGGACTGCCCTAAGCCGGAGGTCGTCAGAACACGCTCTTTTGGCCCGCAGGACACCTGTAACGCACGCGGGCGACAGTCAGTAACGCGGCGGGAGCGGGCCCAGCCGGCGGCGAGTTACCGGCCGCTCACCCCCGCCCCGCCGCCGCCCTCCGGCCGGTCTCAGCCCCGCACACCCGGCACGGCCACCTCGGTGAGAACTTTCGGCCTCTCCCCTCCTCCCCAGGCAGCCATTCTGCCAGGGGGTGCTCGCTCCACACAAGGCCCGGGACGTCCCCGGCCACGGGGGTGGGGAGGACCGGGCCGCTGCCTGTGGAGGCGCGCGGGCGGGCGGTGAGCCAGCAGGTCAGTCAGTCAGCCAGCCAGTCAGTCAGCCAGTCAGTCAGTCGGCAACCGACCGCCGACGGGCGGCAACGGCCGCCCTGGCCCCGCTCCTCCCCTGGCGCACCGCTGGCCGCGCTCGCCGTTCCCCCCCGGGTTGAGGAGGGGAGGAGACTCACCGCTTGGAGCGCTTTGGTCGGCAGCCGCCATCCCCACAGGTGCCGCAGGGTGCAGCCGAAAGGGCGGCGGGGCGACTTGACCTGCGGCTCGGTCGTCTCGTTGTAGACGGAACCGTTCTCCATAGCCGCGCCGCCGCCGGCTGCCAGCTGGAAGAAAGCGAAAGCAAAAGGGGGGCGGTGGCGTGAGGGGAGGGGAGGAGTGGAGAAGGAGTAGGAGTAGGGGAAGGGGAGGGCGAAGGTGGCGGCCCGCCTAGCCCCAGCGGGACAAAGGCGCTTCCTGCAGCGAGCGCCATCGCTCCCCCCGGCGGCTGCCGAGGGCGGCGTGAGAGGGAGAGCGGGCGGGGGGGCCGGGATCGCGGGTCTGTGCGAGGGTGCAGTCGCGCAGGGGTCGCCCCAGGCCGAGGGCTGCTCTCAGTCCCGTGAGGGGTACTTATTAAGAAGAGTTTACAAGATTATTTACTTTCCTTATGTCACACAGGATTATGACATCAGAAGGATTTTTTAAGCCAAAGCTTGCACTGCTTACATTCCTCATTATCAGTGAGAGAAAACACTAGTATCCCCGAGTCTCTACTAATATCCTTCCATACCTTTACCCAGATCAACTTTCAAAAGAAGCTACAGCTTTTGATGCCAGCATAGGAGTAGATCAAGCCCATTGTACATTAGGCAAGGTGTGTTACATTCAGAACTATTATGGTCCTTCATAGTCACATTCAGATATGCTTATTTAAATTCAGTCAAATGCAATCTACTGATAGAAAAGATGATGATTTGCTTTCTTAACCTTAGCTTTAAACGTGCTTACGGAACAGAGCAGCTTGTTCAGACACTGCCCGTCTTTCAGAACCACACAGTGAAGTGGAAGGATGTGTGCTACAGTGACCTGTGAGGTAGCTGCTATTTTTGACTCCGCCAAGGGCCACCGTTAACTGGACAGATGGAGTAGTATGGGCCAGATAAAAGCAGTTGGGTCATACTCCGTGCTCAACACGTACCAGCAGGCCACACATGTGACCTCTCCCAGTAAGACGACACAAGCTAGGGGAACATCACAGGGTCCCCAGGCAGGATGGTACATACTTGCCTGTGCCATAAACAACGTTCGGCTGCAGGAATTGGCTTGAATGGCAAATGAGTAGGGCAAGTCCTGTGATTCCCAAGGTGTGAGAGTTTCCATTGAAATAAGTAAGGTATCACCATGGGTGTGCCCTAGCTCCTGCCTGGGGTTGGGATGAGTCTAACATAGCTCTGCTGGCAGCATCTCAGACTGCAGGACTGAGCAGGTAGGTGTAGTCATTTACTGTTAGCACTTATGAGTCCTCAGTGCCTTTATTACTGTTTTTTTTACATTAGTACATTATAAATAACACTACATTATGGAGGCTGTCATCTCTCTTCTGAAGGAAATTCCCTTTTTGTTTTGGTTTCTTCCTTCATATCTCAAAACTGGCTAAGTCCAAAGCCACGAAGTGTGTGATTAGGCTATGCTCAGTACTGAGGGAGACAGGACTTAACGGAGCTAGAAGCAATTGTTAGTTCCCCTTTTAAGGTGTTCGGTAGCATCTAAGGCTATTTTGTAGTTGTTCTCTTTTGAACCTTTACCAATGTCTTAATGCAGCATTGCTAGATTATGAACACAGATGTTAGTATTGAAGACAACTGTCTTGAGGAGAGATTGCTTTTCAGGGCGTCACACAAACACAGGACAAGCTTGCAAAAGATAAAATATATGACAACCATTTTCTAGTTACTGCTGCCTTTGAGAGTTGTTTTTCCTGTTCAGGTCTTCTCCAGGAAATACATATCAATGATGCATGAATTATAAAGGCCAGCTTGCCATTTAAAGCCTATCTTATTTAGGCCACTTTATTTATTTATTTGTAAGGAGGTGCATGAAAAGCAAAACAGCAAAGCTACAAGAACTGTAAGCTTATGTGACAAAGAAGAAATGAAAACTGGACAACAGCATAGGACCTGATAGCTTAAAAATAACTGCAAGTATTATGTTAAAACATACAAATGCTGCTGTTCACACAAACTGCAGGTGTTCTTTACTCTTCTCATCAGAACTGTCGAGTACAGTATCTTTCCTTTAAAGAGGGAACACAAATCAAAACAACAGTTACAATAAATAACAAGCCTGTTTAATGCAAATAACTGACATAAACTGGCTGTGATGTAATGGAAATCCCATTCCAGATGTCCATCTATTCATTTTCTTCTGTTTACGTGCTACACCAGACAGAGTTTTCCAAAAAGAGAAGTCTTTCTTACTCCCCCATGGACTCTTCTGGAATGGCAGAACCAGAGCTAAAGGCAGGACGTGGTGGTAGAGAAGCAGCCCTGGAGTTAGATGCTGCTCTACAGTAACACCTCCAGTCAGCCAGGCAGAGAGTGGGAGATGGGTGGAAACAGATTAGTGATGAGTGACCTAGTTTTCTCCCTCATTACATCTTCTGCAAAGCTACCCACCATAGTGACCAAAAAGCAATACCAATTAAGTTGAGAAAGCCACCTCATTAGGGGAGATTGCAGTGCACACACTATAGCTATATGGCACGGTTACCATCCTTGCCAGTGCTGTTGAATTAATCTACACAAGTGTGACTGGAGCTCCTTGAAGCAGTTGAGTAAACACCAGCCACTGGAATACAGTGGATACAGGCCAGGGCTGCATCTCTGTTTTCATAAAGTGAAGCCCCGGTGGCTCTTTGGCCCTAGCTTTGTGCTGCGTTACAGTACGACACTAAAGCTTAAATCCCTCACACTCAGAATTAGCAGCACAACTCCACTGATCTGATTTGTCTCTCATGAATATTCTCCTTTTCCCATCTTCATATATGCAGTTGTGGGGCTTTTGCTTTTCTTCTCAGAGGGTGAAGGAGAAGGAACTAGAGGAATGGGAAAGCAGCTTAAAAGCTGAAACCACTGAAGGAGCCGGACTCGGTTTCATTTGAAGGGTGGTGAGGTTCATTGCTACTGCACAGTTTGAGGAGCTCCACTGAAGTCAGCCAGTTGGAGGCACAGCTCTCTCCCTGTTCTTGGTTCTGGTGTTCCCACATGGGCAACTCACAGCTTTTGTTCATGCCTCTAGGCCTGTGTATTAAATGAAATAAATACAGGATGACTAGCTAGAAAATGGGATATACCAAGTACTGTGACAAAGAGCTCAGAAAAGACTTCAATGTGTTGCATCTCCAGCTCTTGAGGCTCTATATTTGGGCTCAGTATTGCAACTGAACTTCACAACCCCCAATCACCATACTAACGTGCTAGAATGTGTGATTTTTAAACAGCTGAAGAAGCTGTTAAAAATGCTAATTCTGCAATTTCTGAGTATCCCTTATGGCACAAGAGGAAAAAAACCCCACAAACCCCACAAAATGACAAACCCTCAGCTCCCCACATTTCCCAAATTTGGGTTAGGCCAACTCGTCGGTGGTTTTCTGCGTGCATCTGCATGGCACAGGGAAGCATAAAACCATGAGGTATGCGACAGGCGACAGTTCTGCAGCTGCAGGTGTCCTACTGCAAATTAAGTTTGCTCCCCAAGAAGAGGCTGCAGCCCAACAGGCTGCTACGTGCACTTCAGATGTGTCACTAGAAACTTAAGGCTAGCGTAGTATGGTAGCTAGTCCATATAATCTACAACTTACATGCACATTTCAGAGGCTGCTATTTTCAGATGAAAACTAGGAACTGTCTGGAAATAAAGTAGCCATTTACTCAAAATTTTCAAGCTTAAAATCTGCAGAACAGCTTTATTACAACCATTTTACTTAAAGAACTGACATAGGAACACGGTAGAGAGAAGGAGGAAGAGAAGATTTGTAAAATTCCCCCAAAACAGTTCAGTTTGAAGCTAATCAGCTCCTTGTCTATACAGAACTAGCCCTGAAAGTCCAAAGGCATTTATTTGGTTTACTTATTTTGTAGTGTTCTTGCAGTATTCATACTGCAAACCATTTTAAAAGTATTAATTGTTCTTTGTAAAAAAAATCAGCCCCTATAGTTCTTGTTATCTCTTTGCTTTCTGCATCTTGTATGCTAGACTGAAACTTGGTACCAAATGACACTTAAGTAAAGGCACACAAGAGCAATTAGAAGCAAAAGTAAAGTTACTCATGCTGTTACTGTTTTTAAAATTGGGATCATTGCAAATCTAACCCATCTGCAGCTTAGGGCGTGAAAGCACAATGAAGGATTATGCAGAAGTATCATTGCCAAATCAGCTTAATTGTTTTACCCAATTTATTTGTTTTGGTGCCTGACTTGATGGCGAAGGAAGGAGAGGATTCACTGGCTGTACGTTTTGTGAAAAGGGCCTTCTGTCACAGAGACTCATTTTGCATGACAGTTCTGGTAAATCCCACCTTAGTTGTTTACTCCCATGGCAGGAGAACTGCAACTCCAGCTGACAAAGCAACCAGCCCAGTGGTCACGGTCTCATCAGAGGGAAACAAGAAGCCAAAGCCATCAAGTTACACAGAAACACATTCTCAGATAGAATCATAGTATTGTTTAGGTTGGAAAAGACCTTTAAGATCATCAAGTCCAACAGTTATGATGTTAAAAGTTTTCCTTTCGTGGTAAAGATACCTTGAAGTACTTTTTTTTTTTTTCCCCCCAAACAGCACGAGCAGGCTGTAGATAGATAGTGACAGCAGCGTTACAGACAATTTGAACTTTAGGAAGGGAGGCAAGTTACTTCAGTCTTATAGAATGAAAAGGCACAGTGGGGAGACAGCCTTTTTGTAAATAATAATTTGTAAATAGTTAAACAAACAAACCCAAAGAGTTATCAGGGTTTGGGGAAGAAATACATTTAGAAGCTTTAAATATGCAGAAGTGACATTTTGCCAACTTTGTTTTAAGAAGTGAAATTATAATGAGTCATTAGTAAGGTTTTCCCCTGTCTCAGCCTCCACAAAAAAGGGCACCTAGTGCAGTAACTCTTAATATATTACATGTCTAGTTTGCCAGCTTCAGCAAGGGTGTTGTGCTTTGACAGATGCTCAAACGAACTAAATTAAAAGATTGCAGGAGCTAAAGTTTTCTTTCAAAAACCTGGGCAGTACCAACTCGTTTAAGATGTTGCTCTAAAATCCAAAGTTTCACCCTACCACCACATACTGCTGCAGTTGTGCCAGGAAGTGTACTGGTGATGACACGAGCAGGACCCATTCTCTCAAGCACGTTTCAAACCCTGTTTCAAGAGGTTTACATACAGAATCTAGAGAACCATTCCGATACTGATGCATGCTGTGCATCCATCATTGCAAGCTTAATTTTTTTTTCTTCAAGACATAATTTATTCTATACAGTCGTTCATCAGCAGGTCATGCATTTCCCCATGTGCCACCTTTACTGAATCCCCTGCCATAAGCAAAATTGTAAGGACTCCAGTTTGAACAATTGATCCATAGTTAAGAATCTCTACTGAAACTTGTCAGTCCACAGTTCAATATTCTGAGTCAATTTTAACTTGCTTAACTTCAGGGAGTTCAACGCACAACAAAATGTATGTTGTTAAGTAAATTCAGTTATTTTGAAAATATGGAGGCAATTCACTAGAACCACTAAAGAATGCAGGAATTGGAGAATAGTACCACCACGTTCAAAACAAAGAGGATTTATCCCCTCATCCTTCAGTGTTTCAGAAGTTTTCTAAGTAATGAGAGAAATTAACATAAGACTTGTTGATTTAAAAAACTAGAAAACCCAAACTCATTAAAGACTTCTCTTGGCAATCATTTGATGGGGATATACTTTTTACGCTTCCTATTCTGTGGCTATCAGTAGAAAGCGACCACAAACTTTACACAGAACAGTAAAGTGTTACTCCAAATTTGTGTACTGCAAGCTTAAGTAAAGTCCTAACCTTCTTAGACAATATACTGGAGTCATCAGCAGGATCCTTAGTGTAACTGGTAAAACTTTTAGTGTCACTTTTAAAACATTACAGCAGAAACCACCCATCAGATAAGCTAGTTTTACTCCTAGGAACAAACACTGCAGACTTCTCCACTTCCTTCCAGAAACAATGTTTTAAGGAAGTTTAAATATCTACCAGCAATATTATTCACTGAGAGGTAAAATATAAAAGCATGTTTTAAGACATTTTACACCACATCCCTAGATTTAACTGTAAACAAAGAACAACACCATGGCTTCAATTAAAGTTATTTAAATTTGAATGCAGAGAATACTTTATTAACTGATTACAGTTTTGATGACCAATTTTAAACCGTAACTAATGTGGGAAACATAGTGGGGGACATTAAGGCTGAGCCATATATATATAGACAAATCCAGATACTGATAGTCTGTACATTTAACCTCTGCTTTTTCTTTATACATCTTTTATTCAGTGTCTGAAATTAATCAAAGAAAAAACAAAAAAACCTGGCCAGTAATTTAGTCTTATATCTAGAATGAATTTTTGCATGGGTTTTTGAATGCAGTGTAAATCTCAGAGGAGATCAAACAGATTTTTTTTTTAACCGTACTCCAAATGAATCATTCAAGTGTAATCAGAGTTTGTTGTTGTTATAGTTTTGTGCAATTAATTTTCTTTTCCAAAAACTAGGAGTTTTTCTCTCCTGTAGAGGTTAATCTACTTAAGATGGTATTAAACTTGCCTAACAGGTTGGGAAATCAATATAAATTAAGTGCCTGTGGTGTGTTTCAGTTTTCCTGCTCTAAGCAACCCCTATCACTTAAGTGGACATACTTGCAATTTTACAGAATTATACCGACTTTTCAACAAAACCCAGAAAAAATTAATTTACTATTCTTGCACTGTGAACGGTACTCCTACGTGATGTGATAACCATTTTCCATCTGTACAGCTCCCTTTTGTGAAGTTGGGCAACACATATGAAAGAAAGACAGACATCAACCGTGTTCTGAAAGATAATTCAGTTCTTTAGTTCCAGTCACTGAAGGAAGAGGCAGAGGCAAGTTTTAATTATCCCAGAAAACTGAACAAATGGTTTTATTTGGTGTCTTCAAGATGCTTCACCTTCTGTGGGAGATGTAGGTGTTGTAGGAGAGACCATTTCAGGTTTTCGTGAAATTCTGTCCAATTCTGCCTGAACATCTGTTAAAACTGGCTTCTGACCTACAAAATAAATGCATATGGCTCAGTCATGTTTATGAACCAGATTTGGGAAAACCTATAGTGTCTTTAATTCTCAAGAAGCACCTCTCAAACTGAACAAAAAAAGCAAACCAGAAAAAACTATGGGTTTGCATCAGACAAATCCTAAAAATTGTTAGTGTACACTTTGGGTGCAAAGTGAAGGCATAAAGCCAAAACCCAAAAGAAACAGAGAGGAAACAGAGAAAGTCACATCCTTCTGTATTTCTGATTTCTCAGAGAAACACCCATACCTATATATTTATTTATTGTCAGTGTACGAAGAGTTAAAGTATAAGATACAGAAAAGTGTATTAAGACTAGCAGTTATGAATACTTCTACACAATTTTCTGCATATGCATTTTAAATAATTCTGAATGTAAATCAGGGGTTTCACCACAGACCAGTGAAGTCAGTTCTACATATTTGGTCAGTATAAACCTGACACCTGCTCCTGGGTACACACAGACCTGCAGAGGGCAAATCCTTTCTCTCCTCACCCGCTTACCTCCTCCCTAACTTGAAATGGCACAAGTGTTTGTGCAGTCACCCTTAGACCTGATCCAAGCTTAAAACACACCATTTTTCCCTTCCACCATTTTACTCTTACTCCCCCATCTAGGTTTCTATCCTGCCATGTTCTGTCACAGGAACAGAGGAGATGATACGGGAAAAGGCAGTGCAGAACATTAGAGTCTAACACCATGACAAGTGTGCACAGTATCTCAGGCTGCAAAGGAAAATTCTGACACATGTATAGTTTTAGCAATGTCCCAGCATCCTTTCTGAAGATGCAAATTAATAGGAACTATCCACAGAGCTAATTTCTGCCAGATGTACTGTGCTGCTCTTCAAATCATTTAAAGCAAGCTACTATCGTATCTGAATCAAAGCAGCTAATAATTGCAAATAATAAGCAGAAGAATTTCCCATAGCTGCTGAGGGAAAGAGTAATTCTCAAATGCCAAACTACTATCTTAAGAGCCAATTTTCAGATTTGAAAAGTGAGTTTTATAGATAACACTCAATGCAAGACAGGAAACACTGAGGAAGGTGAAGAGGGCACACCTGAGCTAAACATTTTTATTTATGGTAATTCCTTGAAAACCTAGTCCTTCGCCACATTAAACTGGCTACGTTCTAACCCTTCATTTGTTGCATACTTGAAAATTTCTGAGGACATTTTTTCTCCTTAGTACTTTAATTCTGTTCTTGAAGCTTCTGCCCTGGCCTTGGACACATCACTTTTCTGGAGTGCCGCCTCCGCCTGCCTGGCATCATCTAAACCCACTGGCGGCCACTCCCCACAGAATTTTTCAGTGAGTGCTCTCGGCATCTCATGTTGCGTCAGCTGCATTTGTTTGAACAACCTCCATGTGCTGTTCAAACTAGTACTGCTGTCTTTGCCTGCAGCAGATTAGGAAGTACTCATAAACTTTGCTCAGCCAACTGAACTTTGCATTTAAAAAAGGGAAGTGCACACATGTAGAAAAATATTTCAGGGTCAGTCTACACAAACTGTTAGTGGGAAGGAAGGTGTTCTTCCCTCTTAGAACATAGAGATAAACATTAATGTCAAGTACCAATGAAACACCAGCATTCTCACCTAAGCGCAGCATTACTAACCTCTGGGGAAGGGGGAAGGGAAGATATCTGTATAGGTATGCTCTTAAGTAATACAGAAACATTTTGGTCTGGAATAGCAAGAAGCACCAGAGTAGTCTTGCATCTGGATTTAGAGCAGTCACTATTAGACATTTTTAGATGAATTATAAGTCACATCATATAATAAAATGCTATCAACAGAAAATATGGAAGTAGCTTTATAGGCTATGACCAAACTCAATCAACCAAAACCTTCATCACATCAGAGCTAGATCACTAGCAAAAGAAAATTTAAAAGTTATTTTAACATTGACAATATTGTTTAAAAAAAAAACCCCACCCTGAAATTAAGTCCCAGTATATCTGAATAACATTAAAAATGGCTTAGTGCATAAGCCATTTATTGGGATGGTGGGAAACAAAGGAAGAATGAAGAAGTCACGTGGATACAATTCGTGCTTAAACAGCTACATGAAAAGTTTTTCTTTGATCCTCTGAGTGCCATAAATAGGTACTACTAAACTGCTGTGAAAACAAGAGCAAAACCCTAGCCCATAAAACATTCAGTTAAATACAGTAATGTTCATGCTTCTGATAAACTATACTAATAGGAATGATACCTACACTCACAATTTAGACTGAGTTATCTTTTATCATTAATCATACCTGACTTTTTTGCTGATGATGGTAAGTTGCTGCCAGCACCTCCGGTGCCACCTCCTCCTGGACTGCCACCAACACCACCAGGGCCACCAGGGGAACCAGTTTTCTTGCTCAGGAGACTATTGAAGAAGTTAGCCAGGACTCCTTCACTAGTAGCTCCAGCTACAAGGGGACAGAGGGAAAAACAAAAACAACACATGACAAAACCAAACCAAAACCAGATTTTCTAAGTAAATACTGATTTTGTGTGTTAGTCAATTTAAGTAAGCATATTAAAGAAAGCAGGCACAGCAGCTGTTTTACTTCCCCAACTGTATTTGTGCCCTCATAAGAAAAGGTACCTTTCATATTGGGATCAATTTTTTTTGACCCAGTAGGGATAGGTGTAACACTGGCAACATTTGACGTTACGGATCTATTTGGTGTCCTAGGAGATCCTCCAGGAACTCTTGGAGAGGCATCCTATGACAAAATAAATAAATTTTTAAAAAAAATTTCCAAAGCTGAACTATTGAATCTTCTACAGAATTAAATCATGCAGTGTAAGAGTACATGAAAAGAAGCATTTTGTTCCCACAGCTCCTAATGTTCTGGGTTGGGTTTTTTTCTGTTTGTTTTTTAATAATGTAGTAGCCCATGCAACTGAAATGATATGGGATTAGATTTTGATGATTGTGTACAAGTGTTTGGGTTTTTTATTTTAAACACTTGTATAACATTCTTAAAAATACTAAATTTAGTGCAATTAGAGCAGTAGTGAAGCTTTTCATTTTATGTCAATGAGAAACTTGACAATCCATGTATTAGTAGTGCCTCTGACCATAATGAAAACTGCACCAATTAGATCATAGAGGAACTACACCAAATTTCTTGGAAAGACACCAATAGTCTGGAAAGGACTAAATGCAGTCCAGCAGTAAAAGCATTATTCAATACTTCAAGGATAACAAGTCATGTTTCTGCAAAATCGCAGTTCATCTAAAATGGTAAAACTACCTTTATAAGATCACATGCTCCCCATTAAACTTGTGTTACCTTTTAGTTATTTTATTTGTATTTTAAATGTAGATGATATCATAGTTTTCATTTGACCTTAATTTTATACCAGAGTCTGAATATTCCTAGAGACATAGTCCCAAATTTAGGATATAAAACTCACCAAGGCAATTCAGCCAACATAGTTTGCTCCCTGGCACACTTTTGGGACAGAAAGGGGAGTCAACTGACTGCTTAGATGCATTGTAACATATGAAAAGTAAAGCCATGACATTTAGCCCTTGTTGTCAACACAAGTTGTCATGACTAGCCGTGAAGAAGTATCATAATTTTAGAGCAGTATATGTTGTAGACTTTAAACACTATGTAGTTTAAGAAAATTAGATCAAAGTGTATTTGATAGTGCAATTAAAAAAAGCAACCCTCTAAATATATGAAAGTGAATCATTTTCATATGATGATATTTAAAATTTTTATTACTAACCACTGGCCTTCCTGCAGCAGTAGGTGGTTGTTTCGCCAACTGCGACTGCAAAAAAACAAATAAACCCATGTAGTTAGATATTACAGTAACCAAGAATACAAACCCAAACTTGTATCAAGAATGTTGTTAAATGAAACACTGGCTGCTTGTTTTATAGACAGAAAATTACCTGCTGCTTCATAAGAAATACTTGGTCATCTTCTGCTACAATTTCTTTTTCATGAACAAACTGCAACACAAAAACATTAACATGATTTTGACTAAAAGAAATGAGAGTATTTCCTTTTATACTTCCCCATGAATACAACCAAGGTATTCAATGATGAAGTAAATGTGTAAAGTACTATGGTGACTGCAGACCACATTTTCTATATTTAAGACCATGATTCCATTTAGGCTAAATTAATTAGAAGATAAATAGTTCTCAGGATCTGTAAGAAATGTTCACAGATGTGCAGCATGCTCATGTCTCCATAGACTTATCTATAAAATAATACCAAGGTTGGGCCTCAATAACTATGGCAAAAGTGACTCTGCACCTGCATCACTTCAACAGGTCTATGCATCAAATTGCAAGCACACTCCCTCCAAATAAGCTCACCACAAAAACTTTGCCAAAACAAGCATGGCACATATCAATATCAAAGGTGATAATCCAGGCCTGAAGTTTATATGCATGCAAAAAAAATTGTCAGTTATGTTTTCCTTGGACAGTTATGATTTAACATACTACTATACATGTCTTGAGTTTTTCCCTAAAGATTGCAGAAAGGACGTAGTATTCATTTTCTCAGCTAAAATATTTAACACTTGGAAATATGATCAGTCTCAAATTCCTGGCTTCATTAGGAGCAGCCATAGAAATATTTGCCTTCAATAACTTCTGTACACATGGAGCCCACTGCGGCTGGCATTTTGTTCAACAGTCCCACATGTGTTTTCAGCTAGTTCTGTGAAAGCCTTTTGTTAAATAGCGCACAAGAGAAAACATATTGAATATACATAGAACCTGTTTTCACATGTTTTATTTTTGATTTTACACTGTCTCAGGCTTTCTTATTTTAAATACTCCAAGAGAAACAGAAAGCACTATGAAGTTAGGAGCAACTCGGAGCAAAATGGAGTGTACCACACCAACTCAACCTGACCAACAGTTAAATGACACAGACTTTTCAATACCAAATATGTATTAGAAGCAAAACAAGTGTATTTGTAGTCTTGAACAATGTAACAGCAGCAGAAAAACACCCAGACAAACCAGTGTAAGCTGAAGAGCCATACAGAACACAAATACATAATGATGTTTTGATAACTAAAGAAGAACTTTAAGAACAAAATAAAAAGACAAAATAAGAAAAAAACCACGCAGTTTATCACACTTATGATAAACTGGAAGCGAAGTCTCAAAGAAAGAGAAACAATCAAAAACTGACAGGTAAATAAATAGATAAGAAGTTGAATGCAAAAAAAAAAATCTCAATTTACCTTTCTGACTGGTGGTTTTGTTATGATATCTTCAAAACTGTCTTCTGCTTTTAGTGTCTGAAAGTTCTCGTGCAATATTCCTATCTTCTTGTCATTATCCCAACCTGCAGGACTAGATAAAGGATTATTTGGCTTTAAATTCTATTGTTGCTTCAGGTTATTCTTGTATGCAATCCTGAATTGCACAGAACTGAAAGCCAGGAAAGTTGTCGTAGCTCCCATTTTCCTGTGCAAGTTAGTTATTGACTAGTACAACTAGTTAGAGATTAGTTCACCATAACAAAGAAGAGCAACATCTCTGGGTTTAACATTTATCTTTGGGGCAGCCAGTATTTGTAATCTCAATCCACTGGCACTCAAACTTCAACTCAGGAGAATGTTAAATGGAACTTTAAAAAAATGTAAACAAAAAAGGCTCTAAATGCTGTTTACAGTCTTGCACAAATACATTTTTGTAGCCATATACACATAATAATGCAGACAACTTACATAAATACGGCATCTTTTTCCACAACAACAGCTGGAACATTGAAAGGAAATCCATATAACTTCTGGACTATATATTTATACACTAAATCAATGTTTTTGTTCTCCTTTACTGAAGTGTAAATAAGTGCTGCCCCATCTGAATAAACTTGTTAAAGAAAACTCAGTTTACTGGCTAGTAAGAGAGACTAAGGTGACCTAGTTTTGTTAGCTTAAAGGTTATCTCCTTTGTAGAATTTAGAGGGGGAACACAAAAATCAAATAGGTCACAAACTTCCAACACTTAATTTTTGAAATAAGCGATGTAGCAATTTAAATCTTTCTTTCTGCATTCATTTTAGGCCAACTCAGCTACTGCTTTTAGGGTAAAGTACAGGCTCTTCTCACTTTCAAAGCCCACAATACCCACAGTTTCACCATGTCTTCAAAACTGTCCTCTGCTTTTAGTGAATGAAAATTTTCGTGCCATATCCTTCTATCTTGTCACTATCCCATCCTGCAACGCAGACTCTACAGCATTAACACCAGTAGCTTCAAAAATGCCAAAGAACTTTCACTTCCCCACCTGGGTTTTTAGATTAGGGGAGAAAGTTCTTGCATTATACAGTGATCTGCTTTCGAATGAAATGAAGGCAAATGAGTTGTGCTGTATATCAATCACTGAAAGACCAAGAGAGTGCTTAGTATTCCAGCATGGTTCAGTATCAAATTAACACAGCTTAGGCACAGGATTAATAAAAGCAGGCAGGGAAGTTTTGAATAATTTTTACTTTGGGATTATAAAAATACCCTCTAATTTATTTCTATGTGCATGCAATTCAAATTCTAGAAGAAAGTTATATAGTGGGATCCAATTCCCATTCAGTGGAGTTTAGAATACAATTCCAAGTTGTTGACATATACAACCACGGAGACTAATTCCTACTAATTTTTCATATTCTTCCTCCAACCACAAGACTTATTACAATTACCCATAATTCCATTTTGAAAAATTAGGTCTTAGAAGCCTTTTGAAGGAAGTGCCATCTGGGTACTCAACTGAGGTCTCAGGTTCTTGAACTAATTTTTCCATCTGTTAACTGCTGTCTCTCCAATAGCATTTAAACTTCTCTTTACCACAGCACAAGTGATGGTAACACAACATAGGCATATTACTGGCATCTAAAATCTAGATCTCAGCATGTCCAGCTGACTAAACAACACTAATCAGTGTTTTATACACTTTAAAAAAAAATGAAGTTTAAAAATAATAGCACAGCAACAGTTTACATGCATTGTCTCTGTACCAACACAAAAGCAGACAGTGGATCTTTCCTACAGCAATTCACACTTCCTTCCTTCCTTCCCTCATCACCTCATCCTGTGGTATTACTGAACACTGAAAAGGCTGCATATTTGGGTCAAAAAGAATAACATGCCTTAGGTGCATCTGAAGCAAGGTCATATTTCAAATAATAACAACAAGATAATTCATTTAGGTGTCTTGTCAGCTAAGATGCACTGATTTGCAAACTGACTCCTAAATATGGAAATTAAGGCAAGTAAACAAATTCATGGTAAGGGGACATGCTAGACTTGCAGCTCTTAAAAAAAACCAAACAAACCCCAAACCCAAACAAAACCCCAAAAAACCACACACTCCCCCTCCAAAAAAAACCCCCAAACCAACAACCTCCCCCCTCAAAACCAGAAAAGTTTAACTCAACATTGTCTGTAGGAGTAGCTGAAGCAGACTGCCAGCTACAGTAAATGAGTTGCATACTACTTTGGTGTAGATGCAAATATTCTTTTAAGCTGGTCATAATTAATGCAGAGATTTGAGTCATTATCATCTTTAAGATATGTTAAAGGATACATTGTAAGCAAAACCGTCTGATATGTGACTGAATGAAGTCAAAGTGTTCATCTCTGTAGTCATGTTCTTTTTCCAGAACGCTGATGGCATCACACTGTCAAAATAAACACAAAATTAATATACCAATTTCAGTTGTCTGTTGAAATAGCAGTGCTGCTACACATCCAGTTCACAACTGGGCAA
Source organism: Grus americana (assembly GCF_028858705.1). Taxonomy (NCBI): domain Eukaryota; kingdom Metazoa; phylum Chordata; class Aves; order Gruiformes; family Gruidae; genus Grus; species Grus americana. The sequence continues at coordinate 123,870,761 of NC_072853.1, read as the reverse complement.
GGGGGATGGAGTAGGGTGCATGGTACAGAGGAAACCAAAAACCTGCTGAGATAGTTTAGAAGCATAATTGAACATTTTTCTTTTTTTAAAAATATGTAACTTGATGTGCATGTATTGTGGTCAGCATTCACTTGGGAGTTAAAGTGATTGTCATTTTTCATTCACTCCTCCTCCCTGCCTCCAATGCAGTAACTCAAAGTCTCTGTTGAAGACTGACTCCACTCAATCACACCACCATTTTCTCCCCAGTGTATTTTTATACACTGTGTAAAATAGTGGGTTTTATCCAGTTACTAACTAGCCCTTTGCAAAGGGCAGCAAAAGCAAGAAATGTAGAAGCAGAAAAAAAAAAGTGCGCATGGGAGAAGAATAACAGAGCGCTAGCAGGTGAGAATAAAGGTGCTTTTCAAATGAGAGGGTTAGCCTTCCAGTGAAGGAACAGCATATGCATCAAAAGGTTTATTCTTTCACTGCGGGCCAGCAGAGGCTGCAGATGCAGTGTGCTTAATGCCAGTGAGAACTGAAGAGTTGGGAGGGGGGGGGGAATCCAAAACCAAAAAGCAGCCACAAGAGAACCATGCCATTTTTTGTTTAGACTAAGAATATGGTTACATATCTAACAGGAACCAAAACAGATCACAGAAACACCCCGAAGAACTGAGGAAAGTTAATAGAGCCGGACTTTACTAATTACAATCCTCAAATATATTCATCTTCAGGAAAAGATTGGAAATATTAGAAAAACCTACCAAAACACTATTTGTGGAATAAGAAGGACTATGGAGATCAAGAGGAATTCTACTTGCTTACTGACTGGCTCACGTCTGTGAGCAAAACCAGGTCTGAGGTATTCCTCAATTCCTTGGAAACTAGTAGAACTAAAGGAAAAACTAATCCCAAAGTAACATGCAATGCAGGCTTCCAAAAAGATAACCAACCTTCAGCATTATACATTTTTAAAGAATTCTTATGCAAGGTATACAGAATGACTTAATAACCATGTGCTTCCCACCCCAAATCCACAATTGACAGTTGCTTAAAGAAAATATGCAAAAAACCTAAAACGTGAAACAAACCTTTGTACAAACTACTACTACTGGAATGCCTAAGTTACATGTTAGTGTATCTGCACCCAGGGGTAAAATCACACTGTCATCTTTGTCTTCCTGTAATGATGTATTTCTTCTCTGTGGAGAAGCTGGAAAATCCTCGCCTGGTTCTATATATTCCTGGAAGTCTCTTACCACTGAAAGTAAAAAAAGTTATATTAAAAGATCAGCTACTTTATTATTTCAACAATGATTTCCACCGCCATTGATCTCTAGCACTGTTGATTGTATAATACTTCTGCTTCTTTATGTAGAAAAAAAAATGAGCATGCACTGACTACTACTTTGCTCTGTGCAGCACAGGAGAGAACGAGTAAGTTTGAGATCTGCTTTATCAGCAGCCAGAACATGATCAGATGAAACTGTCTATAGGGACAGCATTAACCCATTTTTATTTTATCATCGTGGAACTGCTAGGCAGTTGCTATTAACTATTATTGCTCGATACACTTCCTAAAGGACATAATTTTCCTTGCATTTTTCTTGGCAAAAATTAATGGAACAGTTTGCTAGAATAAACAGAATTAAGCCTCGTATTGCTTAGCTGCTACCGTATACCAGGTTTTACCTAAAAACCCTTTGTTCACACTTCTCTCTCTCTGTACAGTAGAGTTTACAGTAGTAATAAGTGAAAAGAATAGAATATAGAAACATTAGTTGTTAACTAGCTTTATAATTAGCTAATAGCATATTAAATATTTGGTATGTTTTTACAATAGATCAGATACCCCTCGCTAAATTTTAAAGTGTTAAGTCAGAATATGACAAAAATTAGAAAAAAGATAAAGTTACACTTGTAACTCTCTTGTTAGGTTCTGACGCACATAACCAACCCTCTAATTACACAGTCGCTTACTATTCCTAGTCAGGGATGCAGTATTAGGCATCAAATATCTGTACCTTTCACATCACATGTCCTGTTTCACACAGCAGAAATAGGTTTCTACCAAAACCCACCACTGGTTACTTTTCCATGAGTAGCACATCCCAATTCATCAAAAAAAAAAAAAAAAAAAAAAAAATCAGAGAGCAAGACAATTTAGCCAAATTACACACACTAAAAGCTAAGTACTCCAAGACATTCTCACTGCTTCGTCCTGATTTACGTTAATTCACCCCTACCTTCGCTAAACTGACTGAAGCCCTCTGAGTTCGCACCTAAAAAAGCATTAGTTGAATTAACAGAGCCAGACTTACTTCAACACCCTAGAGAAAAAGGATTTATTAGGCCAAGATTATTCAACATTTCTGAAGATCTTGGAGCTCACAATAACAAAAAGCACATGCACAGGTTATCATCTCTACTTGAACAGTCAACTCAGGCTCTTATTCAGGGAATGCTGGTACTTCAGTCTGGTCTGAGAGCCTCCAAACTGACACTGTTTTAAACCCAGGGTTCTCACCAAGATATGCCAGCTACTCAAGGGAAACTTTCCTACACAGGATCCTGTCTGTTCTGGGATAATTGCATGCTAAAATAAAAATCATGCTACTCCAGTGCTAGAAGTCCTCCAGTGGATTCCTAAAATTCCCATTGTACGATCATAACATAACTAATCTTTATACCAGTACAGTAAAAAGGAGGATTGATGTAGTATCTCACAGCTCAAAGATTGTGAAATACAATCTCAGATCTTCCTTAGAGACACAATTAAAATGACCAGGCCACAAGGCCTCATTAGACACAGCTGAATTCAGTAACAGGAAGAGCTATTCCAACCCTTCACACACAGCTGCTATGTATACCCTAATGCTCTTCCACACTGGTTTTAGTCCTCACAGGGTCTGTCTTTGAGTGGAGTTAAGTTGCTAGACTGGAAGACAAATGCAGCAGCACACCTCCAGAAACTACACACATAAACCCTCAGTAGATTTCACTCCTCTTAGCAAGTTAAACCAGCTTGCAGGAGCCTCTCAGGAGCACTGAGCCTGACACAAGAATAAAGTAGGAACATGTAGGCAAAAGTTAGGCAAGCAAGGTTCCTCCCTTCTCCTTTTGGCAGCATCAAGCTGCTGCCTGCCTAGCAATACAGGAAGCCACATCACAGGAGATTCAAAACAAAACCAGCTTCCAGTCATATCTGGGTTGTGTCCAGGACTCTTATACCCAACATACAGACCATCAATATCCATAAGAATTAGACCAGATGATAAAAGAGTAAGAGAACAGACAAAACTTTTAATGAGCAGCTGCTTTCTTTTGAGTCACTTCATCACTTAAGTTTTCTGGATTTTGTAGAGTTTGACTGTTCTGTTCACTCAGTAAAGAGCAAAACTATCAGCCTACACATTTTTGATAACAGAGATGTTGTGTCCTTACTACTTTAATCCAGTAAAATCCTATCCTGAAACTGTTTGGGGCACGTGTTTAATACATACACTAACACCACCCCCGAAAACAAAACCAAACCAAAACCCACACCCAAAGAGCCCAGCTCCTCCCTCCTAAACAAGTTCTTGTTGTGGAAGGTGTGATTCTTGAGAATGTTACCTCCCCTTACAGGAATCTCTCTCTCAAAAGAATAAACAAAACAACCAACATCCTCCCCCCATTCCAGAGTATCTACAGCTGTCACATTATGGGCTACTTTATCATAGCATGGCTACAACCTGCATTTCTGAAAAAGCCATTCAGCAATGTGGCAGTCAGTTGCTTAAGAACATTTCAGTTCCAGAGAGCAACTTCAGGCAACTTATAGACAAAATTTAATCATGCTATTTGCTCAGACTCATGCTTTAGTACCCTAAAGGAAATGCAGTGGCTACCCAAAAGTAACAGGGAGCTATGACATTAGTGCATTCAGTCAGATAATTTAAGGAATCCTGCAAAATCTTTTTGTGTTCTGCATGTTTAAAACTAAAAAGACAAGACACTGACAGAGTTATATCATGTCCATGCCAAAACAAGCATATAGCTGCATTAGTATCAATAATAATTATGATAAAACTCTTCAGGTAGAAAGGGCCCAGACATTACCATGCTGTCATGAATCCTTTCAACATTTACACTTTTGGTAGGCAGGGAACAGGTCCCAAATTCTCTAGATTAACTAATTACAGGAACAGTTAAGGAGCTGATGCAGTGATTTGCTTTTAAAATAAAATAAAAAATTGAAAGCTAAGAAGTTTTTTCACTTGGAGAATCTTATCTAGAAAAATCTGTAAGAAGCAAGGTTTTAAATTCAACCCAGCTGTGTTCATTCCAAAAGCTTCCCCTCCTACCCCCCCCCAATTAAGGTACTTGTGTTAGAAAGAAATACTAGTATTGTTCATATAGCTACTTGAGACTTATCTGAAGCTTGACTTGCTTGATACCTCCTAACTTTACGTAACATTTCCAAAGAATGAAAAAGACTGCAATGGAGACATTAAATGGTGCAGAAAGCATTAAGCATATTTGATTTAAATGGATTCCTACGTATTTGCAGAATACTCACACTTTTGTTCCATTTCTTTCATTTCTTCAGGAGGAATTTTTAACTTGTCAATGTGTTCTCTTACAACACTCGCCCATTTTTGTAAAGAATCCAGTGCAGTCCAAGGCCTAGACATGTCTACCACCAACATAATTAGAGTGTCCTTTAGAGAGCTTGCCTCCATTGCGAATTTAAGAAGACCTTTGTGATACAGGTCACCATCCAAAATCCATACATTACATCTTGTTTGGTCTACAAAAAAAAAAAGGGAAAACATTTTATGAGACTTACTTGAAACAGTCCATTATGTAATGGCTATTAAATCTACGTTATACATGTAAAATACAAGGAAGAAAGCAGATGACATGTTTTATCAGTCACTTGGACATACATAACACCACAGCAAAATGCAGCTTGTGGAGATGCACCTCCTCCTCCAAACCCAGATGCTTAATTGCTGATAACTGAGATCTTAAATACATTGCCTGAAAGTGAGAATCCAGACATAGCACTCAACATTTCCAAAATGAATGTTCACCATTTTAGACAGGTAACATGTATTCTTCAAGATGCAACTTAGAAGGGGAGAACTGGGTGAATTCAGCCATCCCTTCTCAGCCCTTGGTCTGCTCAGCTCTCAAGGACTGCCATCTCCCCTTCAAAACTCCAATGTGATATGCCTATACATTCTGTTCTTTAAGAGTTGTACCTTGGCCCTTCAGAAAACTGGGGCAGAACTGCAAGTTTTTAATGACTTAGATGGAGTTAGTGGGCAAGAAAGTTGTTCTTCAGATTTGCAAAAGGACAATCACCATACAAACAGACCATCCCGCTGCTTTCCCCCCTGCTCCCCCCCCCCCCCCCCAAACCACCATACTCCAATATTCAGAGACACTTCTGCAGTTAATGAAGAGCTGGTGATTCAAAGTTAGATATTTTAATATAATTATATTTTGCCTTCGGGTAAGTTTTTATTACTCATTACAGAAGTTCTGAGGAAGATGTTTAGACCAAACTTTGAATCCTCTTAACCTTGGTCAAGTCATCTTTGAGACCAATAGCCAGACATGGAAGTCAGGAAAGCAGATGATTTCAGGGAAAAAAAAAAAAAAGGCAAAAAAAGCCAACTTCTTCTATTTCTCTTTCTACCTATATATTTGTTCTTATAGCATGGACAAGAGTTCCCATTTTTTCTACACAGCTCCCAGTATGTCCTTATTCACACCCCACTCCCTCTACAAGCATTGCCTCTAGATAATTCACTGCACCTCTGCAGTGCCCAGTCATACTCCTTTCCTTGTTCCTGCCATATATAACCATCAATTATTCATTCCATAACTGCAGGAATTTGGGGTCTGGATCTTAGAACATCTTTTTTACCTTCTAGCCATAAGCCAACTCAAGCAAGTTGAAACACAGCTTCTACTTTACTTCCCCCTTCCTCCAAATCTTTGGGTTGGTAGTTTGGCTTTTTTTGCTATTGTTGTTTGTTTTAAAAGTCTCCTTTAGCATTGTGCACTTTTTCCTACCCATCAATACATGATACATAGTCTTGCAGATTCCAATACCACCAAGACAAAGGTTTCTCTGTATGTCCAAAAAGATAAATCCTTGCTACAATAATTGAGATGCAAGATAAGAGCCTAGGCATCTTTTCCTCTAGGCCTGAGGAATGCACTTTTGCCTACCATCCATTCAGAATGTTGCAGCTAAGACTGCTTCCCTGGTCTTTTGCCTGGTTCCTCTCCTCGTCTACCACTTAAGTTGTCATTCATGGTATCTACTAAAGAATTACACTGAGAAACTTCCTCGTGATGCAAATCGCTCATGGCCTAAGCTGGATTCCTGCAAATTATCAAGAAAGAAAAACATCCCACTGTCATTCCAAATATCACACTACTGAACCATTGCTTTCAAAGTGGTTTAAGATACTATTAGACATACAAACTTACCATCTCGATCTTCATCATGCACATTTAAATACAAATACTCCATTCCTCTTCCTTTTTTGTATTCCTCTATGCCTTGAATTTTTCCTATTAAGCTAGTTTTACCTGCTCCGTCTTCACCTGGAGAGAAAGAAGTTAGATACCACTCAATCTTTAATTGCAGTTACACATTAAAAACCACCAGGGGCAAGAAGGAAACCATATGCTAACAGGGTGACTGAGCTCATTAAAGTTTTGAAATATAGCAGGCTTTGCCCAACTCATCCATCTGTTCAAAGTGCATGCCGCAGCTTCAGATCTTATTTCTAATTATTGATAAATGCAATTATGCCACTAACTATCCTATCTGAAATAGGCTCTTACATGCATCTTTAAGAAGATACCTTAAGGAATAGTTAAGCACCTCAAACAATTTCAGTCTTGCAACTGCAACCAAAGCGGTAACAAAGTCTTTCTAAAGTAGAGTTCAAGTCACAGTAGGCTCGTCTTACAATCAGGAGAATACAATATAGAACTCTCTCATACCAAGCAGCACACACCACCAGGCTCAGTAAGGCAGATTGTTTCCTTAGCTTTTATGGGTTGATTGTTTTTGGGGTTTTTTTTTTGAAACATTTCTCTGTTACAGGTCTAAAGAAACCTTAAAGAGAGGCGACAAACAGTGAGCCCACTGCCTTTCAATATACATGTATTCGGCAACACACACAGTGACAAGCCTGCAATCCAGATCCATTCACTCCTATTCTCTCCCCTCTAAAGGGAGCTTGGATAACCAGCATAAACTCAGTGTAAACACCTCAACTATTGCCAGAGACTCTTCTTGAAAAACTTCTATTTCTAACCATACTTTCCAGAGCTGGAAAACTTCACCTGCCGTTTTTCCAGTTTGAAAAAGTAACCAAACTGAATTTGGACACAAAGCAGGGTTTTTCCACTCTAATTTGGCAGTATGATGGGCACATAACAGTTAGACATTAAAAAATTCAGGTTCCTAAGAAGTACCTTATCAGTTTTACGCCAAATAGAATATTTTTTTTCCCCCAAGGCTCTCCTATACAGCGAAAGTATAAACACTTGCTTTTAACTACATAACAAAGAAAAGAGTTGAAGGACAGTAATTTTCACTGCTAAATGCAAGGATGAAGTTTTCCCTTTAAAAGGGAATTGACCATGATCTTATAGACAATATTACGGCTATATGAAAAAGACTACAGCTATAACCACATAAAAGAGCAGAAAAACCATACTTCTGATAGACTGATTTTGAATTTACTCAACATATCTTTCCCAAGATTACCACATGAAGTATTCAATTTAGAGTTCAGCTTTAGGTTCAGATTTCACTAATAGTCTAGAAGCTACCAGAAAGCTTAAGATTGTTTACTCCAAGTAGCCCAGAGAATTTTACTCAGTGGAATGAAAAGGCGTTAAAAACCCCACCACCCACAAAAATCAAACAAAAAAAAAAGCAGCCCAAAAAACAAAGATTAAAAAAAGGACCAGAACTGAAGTTTAAGATCTGCTTAAGTGTAGAAAAATTAAGTGAAAACTGAAGTTATATCAGTAACTTTTAAGTTTGTTTGCTAGGCCCTTAACTTTATTAAATCAAGATGCACCTGAGAAAACAACTATAACTAATTTTAAATAAACATTGGAAAACACAGCTATTTTCTATTCATACACCAAGTCTTTCCTCTTCTTGTGAGGATATTCTTTTAAATAAAAGTTCTGCCCAAGAAGTGAAGAGTTCAAGCTTCTTTACCAGAGATTAATTACAATTCCTCCTCTGCCCTCATGCAAGCACTTATCACACAGAACGGTAGGGGTTGGAAGGGACCTCTGGAGATCATCTAGTCCAAGCCCCTGCTAAAGCAGGATCACCTACAGCAGGTTGCACAGGATCACATCCAGGCAGGTTTTGAATATCTCCAGAGAAAGAGACTCCACAACCTCTCTGGGCAGCCTGTTCCAGTGCTCTGTCACCCTCAGAGTGAAGAAGGTTTTCCTCCAAGCTTCTTAAATTTGTCATCTACAAATAACTTGGGAGACTGTAGTAAGAGCTGCTGCACTGACTTGTTATGCTGTTGAAGTTGCTATTACTTTTGCCAACAATTTCTGTATGATTCATTCTGTTATTTTCCCTTTTTGAACAGGCAGCTTTAATTAATTAGTACTGGCAGAAGGCTCAAAAAGGTAAGACCGAACAAGATTTGTTACTCCTTTTAAAGAGGGGCTGCACTTTCAGAACAGCTGACCTCCAAGTTCTCTTACATACTAGTTTGTTTCACACAGGTGGCAGTAAAAATTACAACTTGTTTGCATTGGGAAAGTTTAGCATCTTCTGCAAAGTATATCTGCCAGTTCTTAACAAAAATGGCTGCAACTTAAGTCTAACAAACATCTGTGGTTATAAAAAGTTCTAAACATCACAAAAGATACACTTAAGCAGTCTAAACTAAAACGTATTTATACAAATGCTAGTATGCAACTTTATTGTTTGAAAGTGCCCATACTAAACAATATAGGCAAACATGAAATATACATCCCAGAAGCCCCTTATCACGGCTGTGCGTTGTGTGATTTCCTCCCCACTCTCGTTATTTCCAAATGCCTGAAGGAAGCTGAAGTTCAAGTACTGTTAAGGTAATGTCTCATAGCAAAGTAAGAGCTGGAATTTTATTTTCCCTCCTCAAGTTTTCCAGTAATTATCTTCAGAGCCTACACAGGAAGAAATTTTAGCAGTACAGCATAACACAAGTTGATTTGATGTAAAATTAGTACCTTTGGACACATATGTATGCACAGTAGTCATTTCAGCCTTCCATTATGGAATTAGTTAATTTTCATCTGTTCTGTGAAGAAGATTCTCTAGTCCCTTCTCCTTAGCAAATATCCACCCATTTCAAAACACCAAGATCAGGTAGGTGGATCACTGACATATATAACTGTATCATACAAGTTACTGCATGCAGAGAACAGTGCTCGTCATTCACTAGAAAGCCAGAATGATGCATCAGCGGAGTTTGAAGGGTTTGGTACTACTTTCATTAACTGCTCAGGCAAATGAAGGAAATAGCACAGTTTGCAGATGATAGAAGAGAAACCAAAAGATGTGTGGAGAAAATCATTAGAAGCAGTATTGATGAGTGGTCCAAAACAAATTAGCAATGCATAAACCAAGTAGTGTACAAACAGGACGACTCATTTGCAAGGCTGCAAGATAGCTACCTAGCCAGCGTGCCCTATTCCATGGGAGATCCAGAGTTCTCAACAGATTTAAGCTAAATTAGAGTCAGTATCATGGAAAAAGCTGTCAGAAAGTAAACCCAGGGACCATCATATATGACATAAGGACTTCCTCCTTTTTACCCACACAATTCATCATAAAAAGTTAGGAAAAGATGACTGGCTTGGCCAAGAGAACATGCTAAGACTTGAGGTTCTATCTACCTTTACTTTCTATTTTTAGTATGTTGCATATACCTTTTAGAATTGTGACAGCTGCAAATGTATTTGTATCCTGGTTATTAACTTATTTTTTCCAACCTAAAGTCTTCAATATAAACCACCTGAAAAGTCAACACACTTTGAATATGTCAAGTTATGCTGGGAAAGAGCAGCAGTGTAATTTTGCTTTGTAGTTACTCTTCAGCAAGAATATCAAAATACAAATAAATCTTAAACCAGTGCTTATTTAAAACTCCTGAATTGTTATTACAAATCTCATTAGCAAAATAATGAGAAGTGCATACAATGCTATCTTTTAAGACTTCTCTAAACTTTAGTACATATAGAAGCTTCTCTCCACCAGAGGAAGGGGGAAATATTTGTGGGGAAATTAAAGTCTGTTCATTATTTTAGGTCTGATGGATAATCTACAACATAGTAATGCAATTAGCATTAAATACTAAAATAAATAATCAAGTAGATTGTTGCAAATTTAAGATTTGGCAGCCTTCTTTTGCAAGTGTCATAAAAGGTCCTCCTTCTCCAGAGTAAATCCTAAAGAACTAAAATTCTCCATTACATCAAACTGCACTTACACATTAGTACCACAGTGAGGAAACAGAAGTGAAGCTGCCAGCAAACGGTGCTATACACCAAAGCCAAACACAAGAGGGACAACAGATTCGATTTTGCTGAAAAGTCAGGCTAGGAAGCAGTTGAAACAAAGCCAAACCAATCTGCTTACACACAGTATTTCACCATCTTGTTAACAAAATGGAAAGTCTTCTACTCAACTAAACAAAAGCGGTTTCATTTTTATCCCCACACTGCTACACTTTACTCCTCTGATAAGCTCCTCAAGTTTGGGGTTGTGCTCCTCACAGCTTCTCTGTCCAAGGTGCTACTCTCTACAAAACAAGAGTTTTATTACGGTCCTTCTTGTTCCTGCCCTCGAAGATATAGGAAGCCATAATATAAAACCCTGCCCAGCCTCCTCCCTTCTTACTACTCCAGACAAAAAGGATGTTTACTGAGCAGAAAATGGAGTATCACTAAATGTTTTGCTACAATACAGAATTTAGCCGAACGGTTGCCCACAGATGGGAAGGATGGGCAATGAGGTGAATGAATCGCCTTCTGTGAATGCAAGCAAGCAGGCACTGATCTACGAACTGCTACTTAAACTGTTCAACCATAAACTATCACAATAGAGAGAACTTAGGGTTTCTATTACAGACCTTCTCTAAACTTTGAACTAAACATTTTAAAATTAAGAATATTTACTACTGATGCTATTTCTACCTTGTTTTCCATTTAGAAAATGAAAACAGAAGTAGATTTTTCACTTGTCTTAAAACAAGACATTTCTTACTTCTCACAGAAGTCTGTACACAGAAGAGCAATCAATGTGTTATCTCCAGGACAGATACAAATTTTGATTTTTTTATTTAAATAGTTTCTCCAGTGCAAAGTGTCAAGTGTGTTTAAAATATGGCAAGGCAAAGCAGCAAGAAATGAATGTTTCTTTTGTGTCATCAGTATTGTTGGTCTCACCCCCTTCCACCCCAGGCTCTCATTTTTTTTTTCCCCAACAGCTCTTTGAAAAGCCCTGGATGCACTTACATGTGTGTAGTCTATAATCCTACTGGTTCCTTGATGGAGATTTTTGTTTGCTTTTTAAAACCATCAATTAAAATTTGTCTTGATATGGGAATTCTACAACTCATCTCTAAAAAATATGTTCAAACAAGGCCAAGTAAAACTAGAAATAATGCTTCTAATTAACCCCTTCTGCCCCCCCCAAAAAGCATATTTTGTGAACAAGCTTTATACTTTTTACAAAGCAAAGACAGCTTCTGGATAGAGTAATTCACAACATCTAATATTTCTAACTTACAATATTGAATATTTTTATTAATAGAAAAAACCCACTTCACTTAAATACGATAAAACAAAGTCATCAAACCCAAACCCAAGTCCAAACTATCAAACAGGGCAAAGATGCCTTCCCAGAATCACAGAGATCTCTCTATTCCACACCACTTGGAATCACTGAATCCTAATATAGTGGAGTGGAGATGTAACAGTCATCTGGGTACTAGAACCAAGCACATGTGTACTATAGCTATTTTCAAGATAAAACACTTCTCACAAGCTAATAACTGCCTTTTCCACAGCCGCGCATTAGTGAAGGAGACTTGTTTACACATACTATAGTAATTGAAGAACATCTTTTGCAGAACAAGACCAAAATAATCACAGTAAGCCAAATTTAGTTTGCTTTCAGAGAACTGAAGAACAAAATTAATTATGTTGATGAGATCCTTCTCTAGAATCCCTCAGAACAACATGGAAGTTCACAATAAGTAGGTCATATCGAGTCTTCAAATAACTTGCCAATAAATTCTACTTGCTGGACAAAAAACTCCTCCTCTAAGTTTGTTTTACTCCACCAGGTAACTATTTCCCCTCACAGACGATTCATTTGGTATCTTTGTAGCACTGAAAAATTAAATAACTTTTCTGAGGAGCACCTTCATCGCACTTCTGCATTACAACATGATAGAAAGCAGATTGTAGACAACTGTTCCATCATGCCTTTTGTCAAGTCCTGCACCACAAGAATACATGGCCTGACTGTGGAAACAGGTACAGCGGTATCACTTATCCTTGGAGAAACCCACAATCAGAAAGCCAAATATTGCAGAGAATTCTACAGCGAAAACAAACAGCATACATCTCTTAATGCAAGCCTTCTCCTTTAACACAGCAGTAAGTCATCTAGTGTATTTTACCCAGGTTCACTACCAAAATAGAATAATCTTGCATTAGTATCAAAGGGACATCTTTATTAGTACTCCTGCCACTGCCCTGCCTGGAGAACACAGAAGCACAATTCCTTTCAGTGTTCCTCACCTATGGAGCTATTTCAGAGATAGATCCCACAATCAGCAGCACCTCTGGCAAAGCAGAGACAAATTAAAATAAATGCAATTCAAGAATTTCAGAACTTCCTGTGCTGTTCTATGTAAGTTTTACTACACAGCATCCATGTAATTCTGGCTTTTTGGAAAGGTATTATAGCAGGAAGGACACTATGAAGAAGTACTACTTAGTTCTAAAAAAACATAGGTGCAAAACAATCAATTAGAATTTTATCTAGGTCAATGCCACATCAAAATAATTGACACTTTAGCAGTATAACTCTGCTGATTGAAACAAAACTTAGCTACATTTGGAAGGCTTTCATCACCCTAGAAGATAAAGAAGAGGAAAAGAAGCTATCTGACTTAACTTCTGCAGTACTAGAGAATTAAGAAGTATTTGAGATGAACAACATAGACAGTATCAACAAGCAGTATTTATTGTACTGTAATGATGAAATGATCACAGCAAATCTTTCAGCTACTTGAATAGGAAAAAAAGTGGAAAACTAATTTTTGTAGTGTTCAGTACAAATTTAAGCAAGCAGATTTTATACTGAGTTTATATACTCTCATGACAATTTGCTGTTGCAGAACTTAATTTTGAAGTTTACTATATTCCATGGGTCCACTAAAAGAAAGTAGCAAGCTAAGACCGCTCTTCAAGATGCACCATTTTCTACAACAACAGCCATTCCCAATACATGTACGCACAGAAAAGTGTGCCTGTAAGTTAGCTGTAGACTGTGGAAACTTCTTCTCAAGCATCCTGACAGCCACCGGACAGAAGCAGAGCTCAAATATTCAAACAAACACATTCTATAGTGCTGGGGATTCCATCCGTAACCTGCAATGGTGACTTCTTAGCTGCTCCCTCTATTTCACTTGCTGGTTCAGATATAATTATTTCAGGAAGGGAATGAACAAGAGAACTCCCAGTTACAAGCATCAGTCTTCTCATCACACTCAACAAAAAGCATCTCCTCTGATCAGCTATCTTTATTACACAAGTGAGCAGAAGAGACACCAGGAGGAAAAAAAAAAAAGAAAAAACCAAGAACAAAAAACACATTCAACAACAAAACCACACTCCCTTGGCTATGTGCAAAAAGTAGCTAGAAATGTCACTGACAGCACCCAATTTCCTTAAGAAGGCAGGGACATCTTACATTCTCTGCTAATATAGTTTGCTAAATGAGGTAGCTACGGTCACTATGACAGAACTGCCTAGGAATAAGAGCATACTTGCATTACAAAAAAAGTTTAGGAAAGCTTGCATTTTTATTATTTGTTCATATAAGACCAGAAAAATACTTTTATGCTACATGCAGTGCCAAAGTTTAAAGTCTTCACAGAAAAATAGTTATTGAAAAAATGTCTGTAAATGAAACAATTTTGGAGAAGTAAAACTATAGAGTTAATTAAATTTTTTGAGCTGATTTTGAGCAGAGAATTACCAGTATTATATGCTAACCCTCACTTCACAAAACTACGTGCCATATCTAGAGATTAATATTTCACATTCCAGTATCCTTTAGTTATTTTTGTGATGTCTTGAACTACTTTCCATGTTCTTAAAAATGAGATGTTAACATAACTATAAATAAATACTGAAATAGCAGAATTAGCCTGCCAGATATAGCCAGGTTCCCAGAACAACTAGGCATACAAGTATATGCTGTGTTTGAAAAATATAAGTGCTGAAGGCAAATTAGAAGACCTGTCCTAGCAAACAAAAGAACAGTAAGTGGTAGGTTTTTATAATTGTTTTTTATGTGGGTTTTTTTTTTTGGAGGTGGGTTGGAGGCAGGTTGGAAGCTTAGGGGATTTTTTTTTTTTAAATGTAGTTTGTATCAGACAAAACCCAACCCAATTCATTTGTCGCTATATATCATATTTCAGCTGGGAAGTTTTGACCAATATAACTGTTTATACTGCAAATATTTGCCTACCACAAAATGAGTGAAAACCATGAAGACCCTGGTCATCTTTACAACTCCTGCTTAAAAGTATTCAGAGAGTGATGAAACTGAAAATAGTCACGGCAAGAAGCGATCTGTATTAACAACAAAACCTAGTACCAAACTATTTAAAGGCACAAAGCTTAAAAATAGAGGAAGTGTGGGATAACAGAGAAATTGCAAACACACATCTCAAGAACCTGAAGAGACAGAACTTCACATACTGAACCTGCCCAATACAGAATACCTAGGACATCTCCTTTTCCTGTGCCAGTGTGCTTCAGGAGCAGCATCATGACTTGCAAGTGAACAGCAAAGTGTAATACATGGATTAGGTATTCTCACAAAGAACATGGCCATGGTCCTTACCAGTCCTAAGATCTGATGCTCTTTTCCTAAATACATGCTAAGCTTTTTTCCTTGGACCATGGCCTTCTAGAAAACACAGTTCCTAAGGAAGAACTAGAATTTCTTCTGCAAATCTGGACATATTTTAAAAAATGCATTGGTCAAAAAAAGAAGAAAGAAGTGTTATATTAAGTCATTCTATAAGCTGTACATAAACTGGTAAAATTTCTATACAACAAACTAAGCATCACGAACTAAATGAGCATTTGGAAACATTTTATGGTGTCCTCTCCAGTTCTGAAGGAGGCACAGTCCCCAGTTATTGAGCATTAAGGATTGTCTGACTACAAAGGGAGAGGAAAAACAAGAGTGTAATCTTGACAAGGATCACAGCTTGAAGAAGAATCTTCCAACTTCAACAAGGACAATCATCCAATTTAGTTTCAAAATATCACATAAAAAGCTGTCATCAATCTTTCTTTAATATCAATAGAACTTTGCTTTAGGATTATGGAGGGAAAAAAATCTAACTTGAAAAACCTCAAGAGAGTACAAACCACAAGACTACATAGAATCACACCGTGCATAGAGTCCACAGGAATATCTTTACAGAGTTTTAACCATGTTTCCAAATACTAACACACAGTTCTTTCTGGGGATGAGGAGGTTGGCAAAGAAGGGAAGAAGCAGCTAGTTAACAAATCCATCCACTCAAATTCAATAAATTGTCTACTGGTAATAGTATTTAATAGCCTTTCAGCCAAAAAGAAAACCAACAAAAAAACCCGACTAATAATAATAGCAATAATATACACACACAGGTAGCAGCATCCATTTCTCCCCCTCCTCCATGAAGTTTTTAATTTTGCTGGACGTATCATTTTTCTTCTTTCTCTCAACACTGAATAATAGCTGGGTCTCTCATTATCACCCTGTCAAAGTCCTATTCTGTAACTCCTAATCCTTTCCAAGCGCAAGGTTGGACTAACGTACTGGGTGAAGATAACAGAACACAATGAAAGCCAGCAGCAGTAAACGGTGCCGCTGCTGCACAACTTGCTGATGATATTGCTGCTGACAAGCTCGGTGCATGTGGGCAGGACACAACCAACACACCCATAAAGCCTACCCCGCCCTCCAGCCAACAGGGAGCAGCCGTCATTGATACCGTACGGGCCACGGAAGCAATTTTTGTGTTTGTATGACACGCCATAAGGACCAGCAAGCAGCACTGGTTGCACGAACGAGGGTGGTTTCAGAAAAGGTTGAAGGACCCACATGCACCCCGAAGTCAACACTCATCGGGGCAGAAAGACAACAAAAACCACCCTTCCAAGCCATCTCTACCCAAGGAACTAGAAGGGTATTATGGCGAGGTACCTACAATGAGTGCGATACCTAAAGCATCTCTGGATATTGGCTATCCAAAATGAAGCAAAAACATGCAAGGGAAGAAGCGAGAGGGTTAAGCCAGCACCTTGCCACCATCCCCCCCCCCCCCCCTTCCTTCCTCCCTCCCTTCGGGCGCTAAATGAGAACCCCCAGACGCCCAACACAGGGTCAAGGAGCACGGAGCGTGCGGCAGGGAGGGGAAGGGGAGTGGGATGCTTTTCTCACCCAGCAGGAGGACGTTCTTCCCCGAAGGTAGCTTAGAGCGGGAGCGCGTGGACACCTCACTGAGGATGCAGGACCTAACGCGGAAAGACGACAGCGCTTAGGAGGGGAGTCCCGCTTCCTCCCGGCCCCGACCCTCACCACCTCCGGAGGGGGGCGTAAAAAAGGCATGGGAAACGGGGGGTAGGGCAGGAGTTGCCACTGCCAAGGGGAGGAGCCCTCCCCCCCCACCTTAGCTCACTGACTGAGAGGGATTGAACGCAGGAGGGGGGGATTAGCCAGCCCTTCTTCCCCCCCCTCCTTCCACCCCCCGCCCCGGCTCCCCCGCAGGGCAAGGAGTCGCTGCGAGGGCGGTAACGGGCAGCGCGCGCCCCGTTCCCCGGCCGCGGGGCGGGGCGGGCGGTTACCAGAGGTTCTGCCCATCGTCCTCATCGCCGCCTGCCCGCAGCTCCGCGTTGTTGTTCGTCGCGGCGGCGGACGAAGGAGAAGAGAAACCGGCAGCCGAACCGAGCCCGGACGAAGAGGAGCCGAAGGAACCGGCTCTCCCCACCGCCGCCGCCATCTTCGCTGCCTCCTCCCTGCCCCACCGCCTCCCTGAGACACGGAACGGGCGGCGGCGGCGCAGCGGCTGACAGGAACCCGGATGTTGGGAGGTCGGGGGGGCGGGGCCCGGGGCGGGGGCGCGCGCGCGCGCGCGGAGACAGCCGCTGGTGTCCCGTGGGCGAGCGCTTCTCCTTCAACTGATCCTTCTGAGGGAAGGAGCCTGTCTCCCCACAGCGAAGGCCCGGGGGTACCGAGGCTCCTGCCGTCCTGTTAGGTCTTCATCTGCCGCCCCGGGAGAGGAGAGGGAGGCCGTGAGTCGGGGAGCCTTTCACTCGGACTGTCTCTAATTGCCGATCCCAGCCCCGCAGGTAGGGCCAGCCTGGTGAAGTGAGGTGAAGCGGCCGTCGTCTACCTTTGTACCGGTTACTGCTGTGGGGTAGGGAGCTGCTGCTGTGTGCCGAGTGCTCTTTGCTCCCTAGGCAGCCCCAGGCCTGAAGGAAGCACCTTGCATCCAAGAAAACTAAGTGCATCTAGGGGTGAGAGATGCCTTTTTGGGGGGAACTTGGTGGTATCCTCTCCAAGAGGCCTACCCATTACTTGTTCTTCTCTCATAAGTATCGTTTTAGAGTTGGAAAAAAGTAGGTCAAATCAACGTCATTTTCACAACTCAACTCTTGCCTGAAGACCCAGAAGAAGCAAGCAAGCATGTCAACTCTTTTCCCTCAATTAACAGAGGTAACATGTTTCCTAGGGTAACACATGAATGACTTTAATTCCATAAAAATTTGATGGATGAGTTTTGTCCATTCAATTCAGGAAAAACGTAACACAGGACATTTCCTTGTGCGCCTCTCAAACAAAGGATGCGTATTCTCAGAGCCTCTGGATATACAAAAAGCTAGTGGCAGTCTTAGCAACTTCTGTATGTCAGCAGTTTGTACTTAAGTTTCTTCTTGTTGCTGTGTTTGATTTTTATTTTCCCCAGAAAAGACTGCTTTTTAAGTAGTATTTTAAAGTAGGAAAAAAAAATCATTTTTTTTTAATCCATGCGTTTCTCTCAATGGCTTTCTGTTGCTTTGCAGCCCAAACTGTGGACATTCCTTTCATATGGTGTTTTAGTAGAGATCAGGTGCTGGAACTTGTAGGTCACCATTCATGAAAGTAAATTTCAGTAAGGTCCTTATGGTATAAAATAGTTGAAACGAACGGTGGCCATATACTGAATTAAAGGTACTTGTCATAACAGATGCGCAGCTATTGGTCATAAGTATTTTGTTGTGGATAGAATGCAGATGCAGAAAACTAGCAAAGTTTTGGTGGAGATGTGTCATCCAGTAAACAGTGACCACTAAATACAGGAATGCTGCTGAAAAGCCGCCAAGAAAAATCACTTGCTTCATGACCCTAAGTTTTCCCAAGACAGCAGAGCAAATTAACTTCCCACAGTTGAAAGGGAGACTTTCTGCTCCCATCTCTTCCCCTCACCCCATGTGGCCTGCTATGAATTCTGTTCTTCTGTTATCTCTGGTTTTCATCACTGTTGGGTCAACTGATTTAAATCACTGAAATAGCAGAAAATCGATTACTAGAATGGCAGAACTCCTCTTCCAATTTAGTGAGCTTAATCAACTTGTGGAAAAGGTTTGATGAGTTGCAGAGCCAGAACAAAGGGTGGAGAACAGAACTGACCAGGGAGTAGGGAGAGAAGGAAGAGAAGGAGGAGGTTGAATTTGGAAAGCAGTGGGACGGGAATGCCCTTTCAGTGACAGTGAACAGTGAGGCTGGCTCAACTGCAGGTCAAGTTGCAGTTCTAAGAGAAAGGCAAAAACAAAGAAAACCCCCAACAGATTCTATAAGACATTTCCTAACTGAAGCAACTTCCAAGAGTCCAAACTTTAGCTACCTATTTCAATCAAAAGGAATAACATTGGTTTTAACACAATTTGACAAAGAGGTTGCTATTTATCCTGGTGTGTGGTCCTGAGATTTTTGTGAAGCTTTACTAAAAAGTGGAAAATCTCTAAAATTCAATGAATTTGCTTTTAACACCTCATTCACAAAGGCACTGAAAATAATGAGTTTTAAACAACTTTGTGTTGCTCGTTACTGTAAATGATGCTCCATGTCATATTATTTGCATGTGAACTATATTAAATTGAGGAATGTAAATGATATTCCCCCTAGGACTTTTTTGAAACCAGAATGTATATGACAGCAAGCAATATTTAAGTGTGTGAAAGTAGTAGAAAATAAAAGGCTACATGGAGGAACAACAATAAGAGCATGTTGCTTTGTGCTGAGTAGGGAACATATTGATGTTGAGAAAAGACGGTGCAGTTTTCCTGCTCTTCTGCTTTTACAGAGGCTAATGTGGCTAGCTGGAGAAAAAAATATATCTGGTGATTGTAAATCTACCAAAGATTATTCACAGTGAAAGACAGACCATCTCTTTTCTTTCTCCCCTCCTCCTTTCCCTGACATCCATTCACTCTGGAGTCTTTTTAAGGTGGCTTGCACTGTCTCATCCTCTTGTAATGGAGGATTTTGCTGTGTGCCTTTGAAAGAGATGTGTGTCATCAAGATTTTCTGAGGGTTCACTTACCAGATTGTCACACTTGACAGTTGTGATGATGGTTGTGTGGTACATTTGCTACCTTTACCAGAAGTGATCTCTCCTTCCTATTCTGCCTCCTCTCCATTTTATTTCTCTCTCAGGAGCTGCAGAGAAGGTGAAAATGGAAATGCTTGGTCATCATACTCTCAGGTTAGGTTAAAAAAAATCAAGATGGAAACAAAAATGTTGAGAGAATCAAGTCTTCATTAACTGTGCAGTATGCTGATACAGTATCTCAATTAAATTAGTCATAGAATTAGCTATGCAGCATGATAGGAAGCGGAAATTTAGGAAAAGCCTGTAATGAAGATGAAGCAACCATAGAAAAGGGAAGAAAAAAGATCAATAAGACATTATTTCCTTTCCTCCTCTGTAAAATAAGTTTCTGTCTGGTGAAATGATCTTGTGAATTTATGGGAACAACCATCCCATGCCGCCTTTTCTGAAAGGTAACTGTGAACAGGAACTGATGTTAATGATGCCCAGCAAACTGAAAAGTCTCATTTTCTCCTACCTCACCCAACCTGTAGCTATTTATCCAGGCACATTAAATATAAGGTCTTCCCCAACTATCAAATTGTAAGTTTTAAAGTTACAAGTTTAAAGTGCTTAAAACTACCAATCTGATTTGATAGTATCTTATACCCAGTGACTGTTACACTTGCAGAGGTAGGTATGACTATACAATACAAATGAAGATAATGAAGAATCAGAGCCATCAACTATGATGAGAAATAACATTGTTGCAGGTGGTGATTGTCAGTAACAGTTTTAACTTGAAAAAGCATTGCCAGTGGTTTAACTACATGCATATGTAAGGAGAAACTATGACAATATCTCATTGGCAAAATAAGGTCATTTCCTAATACAGGCATGATCTGCATCCCTATGTGAGCTGCCCTGGGGTGATGCCAGTGCAGAGCCTGAGAGGGAGTCAGTTGTGTAGCTGTGAGCTAGCTATGCCATGTTGACCAAGGAGGGACCAACAGGGAAAGACACCTCCTGTGCACAACTGGTTAGCAATTGCAGGAATGGAATCTTGGTTTCTGTCATATTCTGTGCCTTTTCAGTTTCTGATGTGCTTTGATTATTCTGTACCCCTCTGCTTGTTCTTAACATAAGGCTCCTTGTTGGCTGTCTTTTTTCATGTAAAAACTTTTGCCTAAGTTAGCATTGTATGCTAGCATATGTATGGCCAGCTTCTCTGTCTGCATGTATTGTCAGTGGCCAAATACTATAAAATCGGTTGCAAATTTAGAAGGCAGTTTTTTTCATAAGCTGATGGAAATGAATTGTTATAGTTCAATTACATTTAAAAGGTCTGTTTTGGGTTGTTAGAGAAATTTTGCCTTTAAGGCAAAACTGGCTTCTTAGCAATGTTGACCTTGTTGTTGAAACCGAAATCGTAAAGATCACGGTGCTCAATACATACTAGTAGTTCACTGTGCAGAAAGCATCTCTTTGAAAAGGCAGCAATGAAGAAGCAGAAGACATAGAATTTCCATCAAGATGTTTTGTTGCCTTTGGCTGTAGTTTATTAAAAAGTACAAAACTAAACCTTTAAAAGAGAAAGGCAATTCTGGTTTGCCATTATTTGTTGATCTGAATTTGTGTGCAATTAATATTCAGAAAGCATTCATGAAGATGGTAATGATTTTTGAAAGTGCCTTTTCTGTAGTATTAACAGCTAGTCATCTGAAACTTAATCTTGAAAGTGAATTACTGATTATTTTCTTGTTTACAATGCTCAAGTTATGCTGTGAGGAAATGAAAAAATATCGTATAACTTAGCTGAATAGTTGACAGTAGCACAAATTGCAAATGGATGACATCAACACAGAATTAATATTTCAATCTGTATGGTGAAAGTTGTTAATATAAACTGTATGGATAATACTTAGGAATAACAAACATCTCAGGAGACTTAATAAGATGAATCTATGAGAAATATTAGACTACAACCAGCTTTGTGTATCACATTTCTGGTTTTCATTTGACCAAGTATAAGTCTTGTTATTTACCCAATAACGGTTTTTTGGTGGTTGGTAATACAAGCTCTGCAGACCATGCAGCAATGTGCCACTTACAGTGCAGTATGTATAAATTTAGAAGTAAATTTTTAAGAATGTGCAGGGCTAACTAATTTTATGAAGCAGAGTATTATGGCCTGCTGCATAGGACACAAAGACTGTTTTATTTCACGGAGACAATGTTTTATTTCTTTAAACCAAATTTGTTGCTATTCTGTAGCAGATGCAGCAGAGCAGCTTAAACATATGTTTAAGTACACCCTTAAATTTGCTTGGCATCAATGGGATTTAAAATATTTTTTACATGTCTGGTTGATGATTAAAGATATGTGCTTGCTATGCATTTATAGAAGATAACTATGCAGGATCTGATCAGCCAAGAGCTGCATGCCCTTACTTTCCATTGGGAGACCAGGTATATTCCCCCTCAAGGCACATTGAGCTCTTTCAGGGCCACACAATATAATTATGATTGTTCAATATAATTATGATTGTTCCCTTGGTCTGAGCAGATCATTTCTTCAAAGAGAGAAATGTCTTAGTTAAACAGTATTGCATTAAAAAAAAAATTCGGAAAAAAAGATATACAAATGAACGATTTTTCTCATTTCTGTAGAGATAGTCATCGGCAGGCATTTCCTTGTGCATTATTTACAATTCTGCTCCTTTAGTTCTTTACTTCAGGGAGCTGAGTGACTGCTTCTCAAGTAGCTGGTTTGCTTTATACTGGCTTTTTGGTTGTCAGATGGCACGGCTACTTGGATAGGTTACCATAAAACAAGGAAGGATTTGTGTTTGTGGTGTGGTAGCTACTTCATGCATGTTGTCTCAAGGTATCTTGAAGAAATTTGTATTTGCTCTGTCTGCAGCAGGAATAAGGTAAGTTATCTTCCATTTATTGCAAAATAAGAGTTTTCATAGAGACACTTGCTGCAGAGTAGCTAAAAAAGTGTAAACCTGTACTCAGGCTACCTTGCAATAATTTATGTAAACATGCAATTCTAAGCAGGGGCTGCCAAACTGTCACCTAACTGCTCTGTTGTGTGGTCTGAGAAGCTCATCTACAGGACTTGGTTTCTAATTGGTCATTTCCCTCTGGCCTAGTCCTTGGGTGGTATTTGCAAAACTATTTACCAAAAATTTAAAAGGGGCTAACGTTTCAAAATTTAGAGTCCTCCTTTGAAGACACTGAGCATTTTTAGCTTCCACCTAAGTACGCATTTTAGAGTGCTTAGCTTGGAAAGAAATATTCTAGTTATGTGAGTATTGTATTAAATATATTGGGTTTAGATTTTCATCATCTTGGTGGCTTAATGATCTTGAGACCTACTCCCATTTTATCCTGCCTCTGCATAGGAGAGATTACTTGTTTTGTTACTTGCCAAAAGACATCTCTATTTTCAGTTTGCTGTTCATTAAAAAGCAAAAACTTTGGAACATGTTTTATCACAAACTGATGTGATTCCTACCATTTTTCCCTTTAAGTCTAGTCATTGAAGGTCTACAAAGTTCAGAAACATATATACACACACACACACATACTTCCTTGAACTACTGGGTTAGAAATTGCTATTTTACCTAAGTGATATGTTGTTTCATATGTTGGAGGAAGATGTTCTGTTTCATATTTCTCCTTCTGTGAATTGTGAATAATATCTCTGGTAAGGATGATGTCCTTTTCAATAAAACTGCCTGTTAAAATCATCCTCAGAACTGCGTAAATGGATGACGTGAGTTAATATAATCAAGTTATAAATGTAACATTAACTTGTACTCTGCTCTCTGTGAATTGAGAGAAAAATGTAGCCCAAATAGAAAATAAACAAATATTGGCAACATGGAGAATTGTCTTAAAATAGTCTCACAGTGTCTTAGGATGTTGTTTTGTTGGTTTTTTAGGTTTTTTTAAAAGTTATTAATGTGATGAGAGGGGAAATGCTGGCAGTAAGAGTTCTCACTTGAAAGCAAACCTTAAAGAAATAATATATTCAGTAAACAGAATTATAAAGATTCTTTAGAGTGGAAGGAGGCCTGGCTTTCATTTAGCTCTTGAAGAAATCTATCCTTATGTTTTACTAAGAGATGTTACATGCAAAAACAATTAGCAGAACTACACCCAGAGTGTCAAGAAGATGTATTGTCCAGACACCTTTTTAACATAAAAGGTAACATTTTAAAAGTATGTATGTTGGGGGGAAGTCAAGTCATGAGTGAAGAAAATCAGATCTCAGCACCAGGCATTTGTAGCTGTCTCATGGCCCTTTGCCTGACTGGCTAAAAATAAACACTGTACACACTTCATATGCATCTCTCCCTTTAATGTGTGGGAGGACAGAAAAATCTACACAGGAACAGATGCTCTGCTCTTGTCCCTTTCACAGCACCCTCCCAGGTTCTTATCCCTGCCCTTCATTCAGTGAAGCTACACTGAAGAGAAAGGCCTCTGTTTAATTCTTAATCTTTGTATGCTGGGAGCAGGTCTATGGATGCAGCTGAGGCTTAACTGGTCTTTTAAAATAATGTTAATTTTATCTGCATTTAAAAGTATGCGATTCAGGCTTTTATATAAAAATAAATTAAATAAACCTAGAATATTTTATGGATTTATTTAACCACAATAAAAGAATAAGTCTTGCACCTCATGGCTAGTAAAACAATTTCTCATTACTTTGGTAAGAATCTTGCCAGTGTAAAGAAAAGGTATCAAATCTTACTTCAGGGAAGTACTGTGTTATGAAACTGATTCACAGTAAGAATACCTGAGTGAGTAGAAGTATCAAAGAAAATAAAGATAGATTCTTGTTTTATTCTACATGGCATATTTTATAAGCAATTCAGGTTTCTTTGTCAAGAAGTGTTTATTGATAGTTGTCCAGCATTCTGTCTCTCATTGGGGGCTGCTGGATTTGGTTGAATTTTTTTCTCCAAATTCTTTGGAAACTGCCAATTTAGCATCTGTCTTTAAGATGATGATTTATAGTGGAAACTTGCTGACACTAGACTGCAGGAATACAGTAAAAGTATTTTAGCTAGGTACTCTGAAGGCTTTGAAATGAGTTTTGATGTTTATTAATGCAATGTTCTGTGTTTTGGAAAGAGATTAACAGTGGCACTTTGGTTGAAGAATTTGTCTGGTTCACCTCACATTGCATTCAAATTGCATCTGAAATTTCCGATTGCTTTGTTTTCCCTTTGGACATACATTCATGCTTGTCAGGAACATTAAGGGCTTGTTGCATAGGTATAGGGATTCGGTGGTGGTGAGGTACCTCATGGGGGTGATTCTTCTCTTGACTGGAACTAAATCAAATGAAAGCTCTCTTAAGCCAGAGGTATTGCAGCTACACAAAATGAGCGTGAAAGGATAGTCAAGCACAGAGACTTTCTGCAGGTTATTTAAACTTACTCATTCATTGCTTCAATGTGTGAGGAGCACAGAAGCTGGGTACAGTGCCAATAGGACATCTATCATGATGGCAGAAAGGGAATGAGGAAGTACCACTGCCCTGATTCCTCTGCTAAGTAAATACAGATCTCTCTAATTATATAGTCTGATTTCAGATATCTGTTATAGATTCCCAAAATATATGTTAAAGGCTGTAAGCTGTAACCATTATAAATTACTTTAAAATAAACATTTTATGGTTTCATATTGTGGTAAATACATATAGTCTGCATATTCAACTTTAGTAATATTTTGTCTTGCTTTCATAAAAATAAATATACATATACAGGTATTATTGTTATGTGGTTATATTCAATAACTAAACTTAAATTTGTGCAGAAGGCCACTTTTTTTTTTTAAATAATCTCCATTTAAAATCTTTTCCAGTATGTCCTTTCTCCTAATCTACTATGTCTTTCACAGCCCTTTTCCTCTCACCATTTCTAGTTCATCTATAAAACACGAATGCCTCTCATCCTCTCATCCACCAAGTCACCCTGGGCCATTATGGTCCTGGAGCTTCTCATGTTTTCTTTGCTTTGTGATAAAGCTCTTCCTACATCCCTGTGTTCTGGAACCCTTTTCTACCCTCAAATCCTTTTTTTTTTTTTTTTTTTTTTTAAGATTTATGTTGGTCTTTGTGCTGGTCGTCCCTTCATGCTGATGTCAGGAGAGAGTCCACTGTCCAAGCGATTGCTCTTATTCCCACTCCTAGACCCCTGCCTTTCCTCAATTCAAAAGACGTGCTAACTAATACAACAGTGAAGTATTCAGTCAGATAAGTGGTAGACTTCCTGAAACAGCGTTCTCTGTGCAGTGTCTGTTAGTAAGAGTGACTCGCAGTAACAAATCTGCAGTGTGGAACAGAGCCAGAGAAACCATGAAGAATGAAAGATGTCCAGGCTAGCTAAGCAAATGGGATCATATAGGGAAAGATTGGAACGTGTGAGAAATCAAGATAGACTGTTCTTAAAAAGAAAAAATAAAGTGCAGAACCATTGTCAAGTGTTCTGTCAATCATTTCCTACTGTTTCAACTGCATTTTTTCCCTTCTCAGGCATCTCTTAGGAACTCGGTGATGATGATACCAGTTATCTGCCACTACTAAATTAAGGAGATGTTTCTTCCAAAATGATAAGAAGTGATGTCATTCTCATAACAGAGTTATCACTAAGCTTCAGAGTCATTGTGGTGACTCGTAGGGCTAAGCATTCCAGCAAAGCTGTCAAAGCATGTCAAAGATTATCATAGACTTTGATGTGTATGAAAAAATTAGAGTCTGTTCCATGGAAATTCTGCACTCCACAAAGGTAAATCAATACAGAGTCAGTGAGGAGAAAAAGTATGGTGATCTGTGGGATTAGAAGCATACAGTGTGAGATTAGGAGCCTAATTACACTACACAGTGAAGTATGGTATAAAAATAATTTATCTAACCACCACTAAACTATTTCCAGAAGTGAATTAGTACAGCCACATTAGTTTGGCATTGAACACAAGTTGAGGAAGACTGGCTGTCTTGGTGAAAGGGCACTTTGGCTTGAAAGGAATGTGCTAGCATATCTATCCAGCTCTCAGAACCAGGGGCAGGTGGGTTTAGTGTCCACAGTGTGCTGCACTGACTGGCATGGTGTCCCACTCAGCTTGAACCTCTTCACATTGCATACCATGTTGTAAGATGTAAAAGAATGTGCTGTAAAAGAACTTGACTTGATTATCCAGGCAAAATTAATATTAACAGAAGATATAATTTCTTTCTCTGAATGTACCACCCAAGAGGTAAAGCTCTGTTTAAACTAAGGAACAGTGTTAGTAGAAGAGCATAAATCATTGACTGACTAGGAATATACTGAGCCTAAAGTCAAAAAGAATTTTCTGCCAGGGCAGAGATGCTTTGAGACTGCCATCTGATCGAGTAGTTACAAAAGGGGATTCAGGGAGTTTCTGAAATGGATTAAGTGATACGACTGCAAGTGTTAAGAATGGATCATTTGCAGTGATTCAGGAGTTCCCTTCTAGTCCTGTGTTCCTATGTCTCACAATTCTGTTCAAGTGGCAATGTCAACAATAAACTCCACTATTGAATAATCTGGGAAGAGCAGGGTCCTAATTATAACCTCGAGGAGTAATAATCTGCTTTTATCTTTGTACCTGTATTTCAACTAGAGAGAGAGAGAGAGTGTGTGTATATATATATGTCAGTTAACAGAGCTGATGGGTGAAAGGACTGGATTCTCTGGTAGCCAGAGTATATAGCCTTAAAAATGTGTAGGGAAATAGTCTTCCTCAGTTGTACAGTTAATGAAACAATTTTGTTTAATCTTGATTCTTTTTAAATAACAATGATAGAACCAGGAAGGTCCTGGTCAAATTTCTTGTATAAATATGCCAAACAATATATGTCATGATTTCAGTCATGAAGACGTAAGAACTGCTGAATTCAGCCGGATGAAAAGTCCACCTAACCTACTATCCGGTCTTAGTAAGTAGATAGTTACAGAAAAACCTGTACGGAGGCAGTTGTGCTTACAGTGTTTTTTCCATCAAGCTGTTCTAGCCTTCAGTGGCTAGGAGATTCTTTTGTTTAATAGTTACTGCTGACCTACTGAATTGAACTGCTGAATTCATGAAGTCATGATTTTTTTGATCCATGTACAGTTTGGGCCTCGCAATAACTAATGAAAATTAGTTTAGTTTATTATTACAAAAAACAGTGCATGCCTGCCAATATTTATATTATGAAATCTTCTGAATAACTGTTCCCAGCTCACTTTTTAAATAAAATTTATGACTCAATACATCTCTATCATATCCTTCTTGAGATATTTTTCTAATTCTACTATAACCTTTTTGATAATGGAATGACTAAAACTGCATATAGTATTCATAATGTGTCTGTGGCCTGAATGCATACAGGGCAGACTTTTTGCATTTGTTATCTGTTAATTTTAAAATAATTCCTAAGTTTATTTTTGCTTCTTTAAGCATCAGATATTTTCAGATTTCTTTCCTGGTGATACTGACTAACACCCCTTGTATATATGTATATGTGTATTTTTTCTTCCTCTCTTGATGTGCATTACACTTACTGACACTAAATAGCCTCTGTTATTTTATCACCCATTCAGTATTGAACCATCATCTGAAGCTTTTCATAACCAGCTTTAGATTTCCTCAGCCTAATAGTTTTGTGTCATCTGATTTTTTTTCTTTGTCTTATTACACGTGTACTTTCCCACATCATTTATGAATATGTTGAAGGGCCCAAATCTCTCAGTTGAGCCTATGTCAGTGAATCCTGGATACTTTCTTAGTGTGAATGATTCTTTATGAAGAAAAGAATACAAGCAATATAAAATCTGACCTATAAAAATCACTTATCCTTTTTTTTCCTCTTATGAATTTTTACCAGTTTAGTTTCATTGTTTATTTATCATGCAAGTAGATGCATTTTTAATTCATTTTCACGATGTAGTTCTGCTTTTCAAAGGATTTGTAGGATAATGGGAAAACAAGAAAACAGAAAATCACTGCTATTTGATGATTTAATTATCACACATTTTAAGTTTAATGGCTCTAATTAACATTTTTTAGTTCATCAGAGTATGGGATTCTGGCACATATTGACAATTGAGAGTTATTGTCAGGAAAAAGTATATAAAAGAAACTGTTCCTTTTATTTTTTGAATATTAGCATGTAAAGGTTGTCTTTGTCTACAATCTTCTATTGGCTTAATCCACTATGCTTACTTATTAAGCTATGAATACCTGCAAATCCTTTAAAGGATTAACTGTATCTGCCTGCTTAGCTTTCCAAGGCAGTTAAAAATAACTGCGGGCTGATTCTACTGACACACTAAAAATTGGACCTACTCTACATTTTATGTTGTATTTGCTGCTGCTTTGACAGATGTAAGACGGTCGGGAGGTACTTAAACCTTCTATGAAGATTCAGGTTGACCAAGTGCTCTCAAAACCCCCATTGTAACTAGCAGCTGTTTTCCCTTACAACCCACAGAGAATCAGCATTTGCTTTGTCTCATGAAAATATGCCACGGACCAAGGATATGTAAGGTGGAAAAAGAATTTCAGCTTAATACCAATGCATGAAATAAAGGTGTCCTTCTCTGTAGAAAAGACCATGAGGTGGTCTGACCAGTTCCTGCAGTGCAGTCCTTCATGCATGATATGGCTTTTGCTAGCTGCAGTCATTGACTTCAGAAAATGTGGATCTTTTCTACATTTACAGAATTACTGTTATATTCTAATACAGTATGAGCACTGGATGCTGCTAGATATTATTAGGAAAGGAGCCAGACAGATGAGATTCACTATAGTGGAAGCCTTGCAAGGAATGCAGAGTTTGTCTTAGTGCTTCAGAGAGTGCATGAGACAGCAGCACATTAAAATGTGTACTGACTTCCTCCGTGCTCTATAATTCCTGCTGGCTCTCAGGCAAGAAGAGTTGCCCTTCACCTTCTTCCTTGGTCAACAAAGTTAAATTGTGGAATATGTAAAATAGAAACTGAAGAATGCTTTTCACTTTTCATTGTCTTTTGCCGGATATTTTCTCTCTGACATCTTGTACTGGTACAACAGAAATCCCAGGTTGCAAAAGCGTGTCATACATGCTAGTATTTTCTTGTTGGCAAAGGACAGAATACCTGATGGAATACCTGATGTGGATCCTTCTTGGCTATAGTGATTCCTACCTTCCTTATCAGATTCTTTAGGTTCCTGCAAAAAAGCAGAAGTTAGAGTGTATATAACAGCTGAAACTGATTCTAGCAGTTTTAAGAGCTGAAGGAACATAATGTGGCATAAAGCTACGTTGCTCCCAAGTGATAGGCCTCAGGCTAAATAGTACTTAGGTGAGTGCATGAATCCTACATTTCTTTGGAGATGATGAAGGAGGAATATTGAAAACCAAATGCAGTGAGATGTAGGTACTCACGGGGGCAACTCCATCAGAATTCCTCATAGTGAACTCCTGACTGTAAAGCAATACATACTTGGGTCATGGCTTGCCAGCCACCTGGTCAGAGTGTAAAGCATTGACACAAGTGCAGAAGGAAAATTGGATTCATCAGCGTGGATTCAACCTTCAGTCCCAAAATAATGTTTTACACAGAAAGACTTCTAAACTTCTTTAGAGTTTAGCTACTCCAAGAGCTAAGTAGTTGTTACTTAATTATTATGCTGTTTGGCAATGGAAGGGCTGTAGATTTTCCTGCTCTTCTAAATATGTAAGCAAACTCCGCACAATCCAAGCTGAAGGATCTAGCTCAGATACAATAAACAATATAATTCTATTAACATTAGTATGTGCTACTTTATGTCTAGAATACTTTTGGAGACTGATTAAAGTTTGTGCTGAGACAACTTCATACTGAGCTAAATCAGATCACATTATCCTTTTTACTAGTTCTAGCTAAGGGAAGTCAACAAAAACTTGGGAGAGTGCTAACATTTTAAACCATTTTTTTAGTCAATGTCTGCCCATGCGTGGCCTGAGCCTATGTGAGGAAGTGCCACAGTTAAGCAAATACATTGTTTGTGATATTTCAGCAATGTGTCTTAGAAGTAGTTGCAGGATTTCTACAATGCACTGTATTGTACTATGCAGGCAATAGGTGACAGGGATTTACCAGGTAGATTATATGGTTCTACTTATTTCGATGCTATTTTTCCTAATTAGGCATATATTGCTTAATGTGTGTTTGTATCTGAACTTCATGCAAAACTGTCAGGTTAAATTTTATTCAATGTGTATTTTGGAGGGAGAAAATGGACTTTTACAAAATGTACTTCCTAATATAAACTATTTAGTACTTTGGTATGAATAGAAACTAGCATTCTTATGTTTTAAATAAGAAATCTTGTGGAACCCCAACTTGTCAGATTTTTGCCAGAAACTTGCTGGTTCTCTGCCAGCTCATCTACCCAGCCACTTGGCAGGTTGCCCAGCTTTCCAAAAGCTGCAGCTGCCTCTGCTTCAAGGATGGCAGCACTTCCAGGGCTGCAGGCTCCAGAGCGGGTGGCCAGATGGACTTCATCTCAGGTACCACCCCAAGGGTCGCCATGGTGATGTGCTGTGCAGACAGCCTCCCAGCAGGGTGGTAGGTTAAGGAACTTTCAGGTCTGGAGATGTTTTATCTTGTGCCAGCTTTTAGTAGTTTTCTAAGAAATTGTTTTATAAGTGGACATCCTATTCTTGTCACCAAGGAAGACCTTGTATCTGAAAGGAGGGAGGTATGCATTTCATGTGTCACTTTGTAGCAGTCCTACTTCCACGGTTCATGTAGAAATGACACAAAATGCAACACCATGTCTAGAGGAATGTTGCTTTTTAAGTTGGAATTTGGCTTCTGACAGACCATTAGGTTTTGTTGGGGTTTGGGGTTTTCTTTTTATCTTAACAGACGTTTTTGTTTCTCCTTCAAATATCTAATCTTATTTTAGATTCAACCAGATCTCAGCAATATGTTGTGGACTAGCAAGCAATTTTTTAATCAGTTAGATATACATGGTAGTTAATACACCCTTAGTATTAATAATGTATTGTGGAAGGATTGTAATAATAAAGAAAAGCTGATAAGCTTTATGTTATGTGTACATGGTTGTTGACCTTAACAGTTTTTGTGCTATGTTTTTAGTGCTGAGAACATTACAATTTAATAGC
Source organism: Grus americana (assembly GCF_028858705.1). Lineage (NCBI taxonomy): Eukaryota > Metazoa > Chordata > Aves > Gruiformes > Gruidae > Grus > Grus americana. The sequence continues at coordinate 123,838,679 of NC_072853.1, read as the reverse complement.
ACAGAGCAATGTTAGTGAAATTTTGGGGATTGTAACTATTCACGTTTGTGTAAAATAAAGTGCTAACCATTACTCAAACAGTCTAATAAATAATAAAATCACACAAAGCAATTTTGCTTTCTTTTTCTGATTATTCTTTAATAGTTGTGGTGGTTTAACCTCGGCTGGATGTCAGGTGTTCACCAAGCCGCTCTATCACTCCCTTCCTCAGCAAGGCAGGGAGGGGAGAAAATTAAGATGGAAAAAACCAACCCCAAACTCATGGGTCAAGATAAAGGCAGTTTCACGTAGCAAAAGCAAAAGGCTGTGCGTGGAAGCAAAGCAAAAAGCAAAAGATTATTCTCTACTTCCCATCAGCAGGCGATGTCCGGACATTTCCTGGGAAGCAGGGCTTCAGTACACTTACTGGTTACTCTGGAAGACAAATGTAAAAAAACCCGAATGCCCCTGCCCCGTTCCTTCCCCTATCCCTCAGTTTCTTATTGCTGAGCAGACGTCATATGGTATGGAACATCCCTTTGGTCAGTTTTGGTCAGCTGTCCTGGCTGTGTCCCCTCCCAAGATCTTGCCCACCCCCACCCTGCTGCTGAGGCAGGGGGAGAAATGTTGGAGAGACAGCCTTGATGTGTGCTGGCACTGCTCAGTAGTAGCCAAAACACTGGTGTCTTATCAACACCTCCCTAGCTACCAACACACAGCACAGCGCTGTGAGGGCTGCTATGGGGAGAATTAACTCCATCTCAGCCAGACCCAACACAATAGTTCACTGCATTTTATATAGCTTGTTAGAAAACTTCTATTTCATAACAGAGCTCTACTCCAAAACTAAATCAATTCCACAATAGTAGGCATGGTTGGAGAAGAACTACTTCTTCTGCTCCAGCTATTGCTTGTAGGTTGCTAATAGATGCCATGTAAATAAATAAATATCTGTTTTTCTGAAGTTAAATGATGATATTGAAAGAGACATATTAATGTAATGAAGCAACTGTGATACACCAAATATTTTATAGACTGTTGCCTGGAGATAATACTTTTTTTTTATAATTGCCCACAAGGAAATTTAATGAATTTTTAATTAACACTAGAATACATGAGATTATAAGATAAATACTGCTTTTTATCATTAATTTGTCAAATAGAAACAATGATACTATAACAGATGACATTCTGATAGATTTTTTCCAACTTAGTCACTTTTTCAGCAACTTTACTTAGTAACTTTAATTCATACCTTGTTGCACTAAAGTAGGTCAATCCCTGAAGTCACTACTCAGGTAGAATAATGGTTTCAGAATCTAGGTGGATAATCCTTTTGCTTATACAGTGTTAACTAGCAGTGCAAGAACTGAAGAACCAAATGTTGCCTCCTTTGATTGGACCAATGGCTAATCAAAATCAGTATGAAGGATGGAAGCACTATATTTAAAAAAAAAAAAAAAAATCCACTACTTCTCAGCTAATACAATATGTTGGGATGGAAAAGGTTGGCCATGTGCATTTAGCAGATGCTTCCAATGAGCTGTCCAAAAGGAAACCAAACTCAATTGATTTGCCTCTGTGCTACTCCAGCTTTATGTGTATTGACAGCATTGGAGCTATGCTAATAATAAAATGAGAATGAAATAGAGATAAATCATACACACTGTTTCTTGCTGAAATGATAAGTAGTTTCTGTTTGATTTAATTATTCTTTTGCACCAGTCAATATAAAAATTTTGCTAACATGTTTTCCACAACATCTACAGATTAAAAGTAGTTGCTTAGCTCCATTTCTGCTTGCAAGCTTAATAACAACATGCTTATATAAAATAGACTATGGTGGTCATATCTTCAGCTACACAGTGGCATAGCTCCAACTGCACAGCCGTTGACTTCATGAGGAGTTAGATACAAACTTAGTTAAGCCCATGCTTAACTGCTTTCTCAATTTCTCTCTCTCATTGCTCTTAATATCGTATAAAAACTATGAAATTTAGCTCATGCTGACATACAAATGAATGTTCAGCTATTTCTATACATTTTTTGTACTCAAAAATGTGGTTGATTTACTCTTGTTCCGAGCCTGAAGAAAAGGCTGCTACAATGACTTAATGTATCCACTCTGACTTCCATAGTGGTATGCTCTGGGTGTCAGCATGTGTGTGTGCGTATCTGTTCTTGTAAAGGTGATGTATGGGCCACTTGTCTAACCACAACTTCTGTAAGCAGATAGACTGCATTTTACAATAAATCCTTTCTAGTGAATCTGCTCCCAAACTCATGCTTTTTGCAGTAGATGTAAAGTCCTCTTCTTTTGTGGCTTTTGATTTAAATCACTTAATGTTTATCACAGTTATTGATACCTGTTTTTCATTGTATTTAAAAATGTTTACAGCAAAATATTACATTAGTAATAGTAGCAAAGATTTAGAAAGTGAATCGCACAAGAGCTATTTTATAGCCTGAGACTCTCATCTCATATACAAAACATAGACGTTATTACACAAAGTTTATTAAAGCCACTGCCTACAGTCATAATTTTATTAAGAGTATAGGTTTTTCTAATATTTAATAAACTAAGAGGTGTTACCAGAAGTGTAACATCATATTTCTGTGAATTATGTGCATTCTTCCCCAAAATAACATTCATCTACAATAAGATTTAGTTGGGCATTTATGCCTGACCAAACTAATGAGTGATATTGGACTGTCTAGAGATTTATGGATATATTTAAATAAAAAGACTTGTAAGTGCTCTAATTATCTTGATAAATCAGGAGCTAAGCAACTATACTGGCATAGATTAGAATAAAAAAATATATTTTAAGCACACATTTCCTTAAATTTTAGTTCCTAAAAATTTTGACAGCATGTCCATGTATCTCTTCGTATTTTTAGTATTTGCTAGATGTACTGTAGTTTCCCCTGGCATATGTGACCTGTAAGGCAATGGACAACAGAATCAAGAAATAAACATCTGACCATGTCACAAATCCAATTAACTCTGACAAGGCTAGTAAAGTCAAGTGAATAACAAAGCAGTGCTGCCTGGAAGCAGCTTTGTATTTTAGATCATACTGGAGATGGTAGGACACCAGCTGGACAAAGCAAAAATACTCCGGGCAGCTGAATTTTCCACATCCGCTAAGACCATCTTATACTCTGACGAGGTCACAGCACTATAACATTTTCAAGTGTCAGTTCTCATCTCTTCACTGTTTCTAAGCAGCAGAGAGGAGGAGGGAAGCATTCCCCTCACAGAATGTAAAATATGTGCTAATGTCATTACAAGGTAATGCAGTGAAGCAGAAGCCACAGTTAACATCACACAGCTTCTCCTCAACCACCCTGTTTGGTTATGAAAATAACCTTCAATAGATTTCAGTGCAACAATCCTCAGGCAGAAGTTCCGGTGATTGTCTAATCCCAGGGCCTATACATGTTAAAGGTGGCTTTCTTTTTTCTACCTCTTGACACCTGTAGTTATCCTGTGTCCCATTTAATGAAACTGAATGATTAAATGATTGCTTCACTGCTCTGCTGCATTCATTCATGCTTTACACTCAAAAATGTGGGTGAATTTCTCATCTCAAGTATAGCAGTGTCAATCCTTTGGCAAAATTATTTTGGATTTGTCTTGAGAGGAGAATCCATTCCATGACCTTCTGACTAGAAACCTAAATTCTTCACTGCATGTTTCCACATAGAAAGGAAATACGTACTCCATTTACTTCATTTGTGTAACTCAAACAACACAGTATTACACTTGGAGGTTCTACAGTTTTGTCTTTCTTACTCAAACCTATTTCACTATCATGCAGTACCCTCAAGTAAAATGCTCGCTTTCCATTTACATTTGAGTAATGGAAGAAATTTTAGACCCATCAAGTATTACACAACATTAATTATTATTACTGTTAAGTGTTGATCATAATAACTTACTTTTCTAGTTTCCAAAGTAGTCAAATATATAGTCTATCATCTCTAATATGGGCCCTAAAATTGAAATGAACAACTATTCTCAACTTCGTGATCGAGGAAGGAATGTTTCTTTGGGAAACATGAGAATTGGGGTTAGCTCAGATCTTGCAGCTAGTTTGCAGCTTACTAGCACTGGAAATTTCCCAGCACTTTTCTTATATTTCCACTTGATTGAAACTAAAATTGTAATAACTTCAGCAAAATTTTGCAGAGGGAGATTTCTTAGGTTTAGAATGGGATTTCTAGGCTAGAAGCCAGAAACAAATACATACAATGACTCAGTGGTTAGCTTATTAAATTGTTAGATTTGGAGTAGGGCACTGAAACTGGTTCCCCTGTCCTAATTCCACGTTTGTATGCGCTGCATCTTTTGAATCTTTACCCCTGTGACTTGAAGAGATTGGAGTTTTGTTCTCATATAGAGGCCAAAAAAAGTCCAAACTTCAGAAAGTCTGCAGCGCCTGTTTTGTAGTTAATCTTAGCGTTGGTCTCATCTTTCCCGACACTGAGAATTTAATGTGGGGTGAGATGGGTAAATTTATTTTAACGGTCAGTATGGTCTCTGAGGTCAGGGAAAGGAGCAAGAAAAGAATAAATAATGTGTAAGATTGCTTTTGTAGAGAATTAAAAATGAAACATATCATCATGCTTTTACATTTTTCTGACTGCATTGCAACCTGATCTTCTTGCTACAACGTTGGACACAAATAGAATTTAGCAAATGGATCTATGCTGTAGATGCAGCACTGGCATATGCTGACATACCATTACCGTATGTGAGTCCACAGTGATTCTTTAGCTCCCGAGATATGTTTCGTTCTTTAAATAGCTTTCCATCTTTTTAACATTTTGGAACATGTGACTAGTTTCATTATGCTTTTTTTTTTTCATCTTCCTTTGAAGCCACATTCATTTACAACTGACTTAGATTAGGCAGAAAGGACTGATAGAAGGAAACTAAAATAGCTTTCAGAGATTACTACTACAGTCAAATATATTTGGAACTTGAAGAGCCAACGTGAACTATTGAAACAAAATAAAATCTACATTGATCTTTGTAAGTAAAGAAAACAAGATTTCGATTGGGATTTTTGTCCTGGATTAATCCAGGATCATATACAATATTTTATTCCTGGTATGTAACACAGCAAGTTAAAATTTAATCCAATAAATAAATAAATAAATAAATAAATAAATAAATAAAACCTTTGTATTTAATCATGCATCATTAAATACTGAGGTTTTGACTTGAACTGGAGACCGCCTGAGTCAGAACCTAACAGTCTTATACAGAGAACAATGGTAGCTGGCAACAGGGTATTTCCTGTTGGTTTTCACAACAAACAAACAAAAAAATTTGATATCTTCATATGATCTGCAGATGTGCAGTATGCAAGCATTTAGATGCAAGTTTTACAGAGGTCTACTATTTTAGGTACATATTAGATAACAAAGCTCCTATCTCTTAAAAGACAGCTCCATCAGAATAGACTTAACACCTTTCAGCAGATTGTGTGACATAAAATACACTCAATCTTATGTTCTTAAGTTCCTAAAAGGTTTGGAGGAAAATATACTTTAAATTTACTTAAATGCCTGAAAGAACTTTAAAAACAAAGGACGTGTAATGAGAACATACACAAAGATTCTACTGGACTGAAGGTAGAAAAACTGTATTGAACACATCCTTTGGCTTTTGCAACGTCTCATATAGGCTTTATCAGCAAAATACTTCATTTGTATCTTTAGTGAAAAAAGAATTGTTTTGTACTTCTCGAGAGAAACCATCTCTTTCTGAATGTCTGGAGATATGCTGAGAATAACAACTACCATAAACAAGTAATTAGTAAGAATTTAATTATCTTTTCCCATTTATAGATTATTCCTGCCTGGAGACATAACATAATTTCTCAAAAACCTCCAGGTTCCTAACTGTTACAATACTAAGGACATCAAGCATTAGACTTCCCTACAAAGTGCGTGTATCAGCTTAGGCTGGCACAGGAATTCTTAAGACTGAGCTGAAAGAACCAACGTTTACTTAAAGCCTCTGATTTGACATAGGTACATTCACTTTCTATTTCTGCATCTCAGAAAGGCTCAAAGTGCTCTGCAATGTAGAAGGCCATAAAAGTAGTGCTTGACATGTTGGACATAAACATATATGTCATGCAGACATCCTGCTGTTATGAATAAATCAGTTCCTGCTTGTGCTAAAAGGCACTGATGTAATCACAAAATGTTTTAGAGACCTGATCCTTTTGCTCTTAACTGTGTAATACTGGAAAAATTGCCCCTCTGCAAATTAAGGATTGGGCCTTAGCATACTTCTTTTGGAATAAAGGCTTTTCCGTCAATTTGAGTGTTTAAGTGGCAATCAAAGTTCCATAAGCTTTAGGCTAGTCTTCTCTACAGGAAACTAAACAACCCAAAATGTATGGTGATATGTGTATAGTTTTCCTTCCACAACCACCTTGATTTCCAGAGTAATTGTAATCAATTTCTTCTGCATGACACTGGAAGAGAAAAATTACAAAGATGATATAAAACCATTTTTTGTTTCTTATCCTATGAAAACCTTACATGGCACAATTTGGGTGATCCCTGGACTTAAATCCATTAACAGAAAAAGATAATGATGCTATTATGAGAGCCAAATGGAGGGGAAATACGTAACAATACCATATACAAGTAAAATCAGAGCAGATCTAGAATGAGGGAAGAGGGAGGTGAGTGATGCCATGAAAGAGTTATTTATCAGCTACTATAATGCGAGGAAAAGATGATCACCTCTTTTCAAAACAGGAATCATGGAAATTTATTGAGGATATTGTAGTATCACTCCTCTAAATCCCTTACGCTCCATTGTTGTCCGTATTTCTCAGTGATACCCCCCTGCTCTCAGAAATTTTGCACCTGCTTGTTCTCTTTCTGCGTCCCAATGATGATGAGGTCCTGCCTGTCTAAGCTTGTCTCCCAGGCTCAACATCTCTGTTTGGCTGCGAGCAAAGCTGTCACAGCGGTAAGCACTGTCAGAAAGATATTCTGCCTCTCTTTTTTTGTCTGTGAAAGCAAGGTGTAAGAAGGATTTACTCAAGGTACTTTCCTGGCACTGCTGCTGTGGCTGCAGGGTGAAGGCTAATGTTCCTCCTCTGTGCCACCAAGCAATGCACGTTCCAGCAGCAGAGTGAAGAGCGGGATCAGAAACAAGTAAAACAGTGTCACTCAGAAACTGCAGGAGTGAGAAAAATTAAAGGGCTTCCTTCCACCTGTGGAATTCTTACATAGACAGTGGTGGCTGGTGTGAAACATCTGCATGAGACAGGTGAAAGGGGAACTTGCTGTTTCCTAGAAGTCCCATGGTTGAGCAAGTTTTGTGAGACAGCTTTACTTCAGGGAGTTTCAAAATGTGTAATGGAGATGTGTGGTACTGGGCCAGTTGCCACCTGATGCAAAAACCTCTGTGAATATACTAGAGATGTGAGGAACCTCAGCGCCAGCCGTTTACAGCTGTCAACCTACTCCTGCTGCTCTAAGTGAATTGCAAAGTAAACACAGCCTATGCTGGTTTATTCACTGCTCACAGACAGAACAAAAACTGTAATAGTTTGTGATGCACCATAATTTTCCAGGCAAATATATTCCATAGCACTCTGAAAGCAAAAATACTGTATTTAAATGAGATTCACAGCAGTATATTTTATTGACTTCGAGAGACAGATTGAGAAAAAGATTACCAAGATGAGACTAATAGCTGCATTCAACATACTGAAATTTACACTAGTTTACATTTTAAATAACTCCATCTGTAGGGGGAAAATAGTACTTAAACCCACCTTACTTTATTAGATAGTGCCACCTAGGGGTTAAAAGCTTTTAGAGTGGCAAAAGAAAGGAAGCCCTATTAATAGCAGAGAAAGTATTTCTTACATTAAATCATTTGTATTTTGGAATTGACTAGGCAAACAAAGCGTTGCCAAGATTTCCATACTGTTGCATCTGGCAAGAGAATTGTAAGTTTTGCAGTTCCCCTCGGAGCTGGCCATACTCCTTTCTCTTCCATAGTCTGGCAGTGATTGGGGATGTCGCAAATCCCGATTTTCTCCTCTACTGCAGCTCGTGTGATCAGTGGAGAGGTTATCTACATCTACTGCTGCAAGGCCGGGTAGGAGATTGCTGACTTGCTGGTTTTGAGTCTGCAAGAATTTAAAATAGAGCCTTGAAAAGGCTTTGCTTTGTGAGGCCAAAATCAGAGAGGAAACCCTGGCCTACTTCTACTTAATCTAATCTACTAAAGGAAGGTACTGTACAGGGGAGGAATGAGATGCTGGGACTACTTTCTGTCTGTCTGTGAGCAGATATGCTTTATTCCACATGAAACTTTCCCCCCTCCCCTTGCACTTACAAATTACAATTGGCTCCTTTTGGCTTCTTTTGATTTAGCCTAGGGTGAAAGAAAAATCTGCCCATCTCTGTACCATGTTTGTTTTTTTAAACTGAGTTTTGGGCTAAAAGCCTGAATTGTGGTAATTCCTTTCCTGAAAACCCAAAACTCCAGGAGAGGTAATACTTTAGGAGAAGTTTTTTTCATGCACTTTTTTTATTCTCTCAAATGGTATTTGATTTTATTCTGTACCTTCCACAGCAGATGGCGTACGTGCCTCACTGAGACTGGAGACTCTTTCTGTGATCTGCTCACTTAGCAAGATCTACTATACCTCAGGCAGAATGCAAATTATACATACATGTAGTCAAGAAACTCTCTCCCCTGTCCTTAGATGAAGGTAGTGATGCTCTCACAGTACTTTTGAAGCAAAAATGTCAACATTTTTGATTGCATGACATGTAATAAAGGACAGATGTCTCTTCCCTTCTTTCAGTACCCTCCACACACACAAGCAATTAAGACTTGGTTATCAGTGAGAAGGAGGGGAAGACCTGATTTTATTTATATTAAGTTCCTTTTTAAAATCATTCATACTGAAGAAAGAAAAAAGGCCAGCTGACAAAAATTGATTTATCTGTCCCTTAGAAATGAGAAAAAAAAAAATTTTGGAGCCACAAACATGGTAAATGGTGCTGGACAATAAACCAAAGATTGCTATAAGTACCCCTCAGGTAAACAAGCCCTAAAATATAATCGTAGCATGATGGATAAAGCAGACTCTGTAGATGTCATGATGTAGAAGACATGAGAAGCTGGATACCAGGGCTGCCATACTTGAAGCTGAATATGTTGACAACATTATTAAAGAAAAGCTACAGGAGGGAATAGCAAATTCATTGTGGTGCCCATCTTGATGCAGCATGCTCCGGAACAAGCAGACTACTGCTTAGATGCTGGTGATAAACACTGTACCAAGACTGAGGGAGAGGGAGATGTACATTCACATCAGGTCCACACAAGACATTCTTGCTCTATCACTCAGGGTGGATTTTTGGTGACTTTGTTCTTTTGACAAAAGTCAAACAGAATATGCAGTTACACTAGCAGTACAGTGCTTTTGTCTTTATAGGTTCTACTGCTTACCAAAACAGCGTGTTTTTTACATATATAGATGTATGTATGTGTATATAAATACACATATAAACATGCTAGTAAATATACACACATTAGGAGGGCTTGCCATTACAATTTCATTGGCAGATATTCTCTAATACGGAGATGGCCTAATGGTCTGGGCCAGCAGCTATTTCTTACAAAAGAAGATACAACAAATTCAGAGACTTGGAATAAGATATTTATGAATAAGGATTGCTGGATTATCTCATAGATATATATATGTTTAAAAGAAAGTCTGAAGATGAGAGTTTAGTGAAGAGGAATTGGAGAAGTGGTGATTAATAGAAGTCATTAAACATAATTTGGAATGTTCAGAATTTCAATTACAAAATAAAAAGAATCATCCTGCTCTTGAAGTTCCTGAAATAATGCTTTCAAAATATTTCCTTTTACAGGGCCGGGCTCATTAAAAGCTGTGATGCTTTAAAAGTGTTCAGAGCTGGTGTGTCTAAAAGCCTGGTTCTTTCTTTCCAACTGTATCCCTCTGTTAAACAAAGCATCACCTTTCCTTTCAAACCTTACCTCTCTGAGGTGCCCGGCAGTAGAGTTAGGGAAAACACGGTAGCTGCAGGCCTGCTGCAAGAAGACTAGTAAGAAGAAATCCTGATTCCACTAAATCACTTTTGCCATTGACTTCCCTGAGGACAAATTTCACCCTCAAATCTTTCTTGACAAATGTTGTCTGCCTGGCAACAAGGTCAAAAATCATGTAATGCAGAATGTGTCAGTCAGAATGGGGTGTATCCACACTGTCACAAGTAGAAAAACAAGTGGATGTTTAACAGGAATAAATGAGGAAGGGGGAAAGTCTTGGAGAACCACGTCTGGAGAAATGATACAAGAAAGTGCTCGCATATTAACAGATGACAATATTATGGCACCAGTGACTTACAGGGACCGCACTGTGACACAGAGGAAGCACACAGAGAGGATGATGATGAAAATTGCCATTCACAGAATGGCAATTAAGGGTAACTGTCCCTGTGTCTCAGGAGCCTTTTGATGCCTGAGATGGGACACCCCAGAACCTTAACCCTAACCTCATCTCACCTCCCGTTGTATATAACAACTGGGTTCAAAAGAGAAGGTGGCTCCTCTAGATGCATCCAGAGTCCCTACCCAAGAGTCAGAACAACATCTGGCTGCTGAGCCTACAAAGATCTGTCTTAGCAAAGGCGAGCGCTTAGATACTATATATAGTATATCCAAGTCATTATAAACATTTAGGAATCTTTAATATTTATGACGCTGCAAATGTCATTTATCCTATGTCTGGTACTTTAACGACAGAGATAACGACAACACTAACAAATGCTAATCATCGGTCTGATGAGGGTTACTTCCCCCCCAGCATACGAATTCCAAGGACACTTCAAACTCACGCTGTGAAACTGGGCTTGCAGTCCCTGGGGGGATTGAACTGGGCCTCAAACATCCATTTAGAAAAGAAATTAAGATGCAGACACGAGGCCACCTTGGCTGCCTTCATCACTACGGCGATGAGCACCTTATCACCACTCGAGATAGCCAGGCTGATAAACCACATACACCCAGATAAACTCGGGAATATTTTGAAGGCTTCCTCGTCACCAGCTGGTGATACCTGAAGGAAGCCCCCGGGTCACCGCTAACGGCACTGGCTGCTCCGGAGGGGATCCCGGCATGTCTGAACCGGGCAGAAAACACAAAATACGTTCGAGACGGCGGCCGACACTTGCCAATCAATTCGGTGCGGCGGAAGAACCGGAAAGCAACTACAGAGAAACAGCCCGCGCACAGCTCTCGCACGGCCAGCCGAGAGCCGCCAACATGGCGCCCCCGCCCCGACGGCCACCGGGGCGGGTCGCGGCGCGCATGCGCCTCGCCACCCTGACCGCCACCACCGCCCCCCCGCGGCAAAGCCACGCGCGGCGTCCTGACGTCAGATGCGCGATCCCCCGGCAACGGCCGGACGTCGCGAGGCCGCCGGGAACCCGGAAGCGGCGGGCGAATAGGAGCGAGTGGCGCAGTCAGCGGGGCGGGTTCGGGCGCGCGGAGGGCGGCGGTGGCAAAGTAGTCCCGGGGGACAGCGGCCGGTTGGCGGTGGTGCGGTCAGCGCTCGGCGCAGCGAGGGGATCCTCGGCCTTATCGGCGCGCTCGGACTGTGTGGCCATACCGCGCGGCAGGGGAGATGGCGGCGGACAAGGCTGCGGGTGAGTGCGAGGGGAGCCGCCGCGGTCCGCCGTGTCTGCCTCAGGCCTGGGCCGGCTGGTGCGGAGTGATACGCTCCCGCGCGGGGGGCGGTGAGTACCGGTACGTCCCGGGCGGAAGGAGAAACGCATGCGAGGTTTACTCTGTGCTGTTTCCTTCCGCCGAGGAAGTAGTGCCCCCGCGGCAGCAGTACTGCGGGTCACCGGCGGCCGAGGTGGCCGGTGTGAGGTGCCGGCGAGGCCCACCGTCTGTGGGCCTGTGTCCTGACGTGCCCCCGGCGAGGGGGGCAGAGCTGTTGCACTCTCCTGGCCTGGAAGGGCTCGGTGGGAGGGCGTTGTGGACGGGGTGGGTGTCTCTCTCTCTCTCTCCCAGAGCTTAATAACCGATAGAGAAGTTGAGCTTCTGGGCTAATTTGTTAAACTGAGGCATTCGGAAGGTGCTGGGGAGATTTGAACGCTTCGTGTTGCCACTTAATCTCTGGAGTTGAGTCTGATTCCCTCTGAGTTGCCACTTTGTTTTCAGGGGATGAGTGGGTCTTTCCTGAACTCCGGCCTGAAAAGACACTGTAGAGAGAAATCAGCAAGATTAAAAAATAAATCATCTTCTGGTAAACACCTGCGATAAATCTCAAGTACAGTTGCTGTGTAACTCGTTAGTGTTACGTCCATCTCCCATAAGACTACCCTTCATGCAAGAAGTCCTCTTTGCAGGGAAAGTCCTTCCCTCAGATGGCAGCTCAGTGGGGACAGAGAAGAAGGTGATGTGGAGGAAAGCCAATCAGATGGTTTTATGCAATGGGAGCATTATTTAAAAAAGCCTCAAGCATCTTTTCTCTGGATGCTAAATATGAAACTCTTTGGTATCTGAAAAAGATTGTGGGAAAAATGAGTGTACTGTACTGAGTGATGTGTACTAAACTATCCTGTGTTTATTTATAAGCACTGTAAGCATCTCCTCAACTGCAAGGAAAAAAAAATAGCATTAAGTTTTGGGGTGGTTTTTTTTTTTTCCTTGGAAGTATTGAAGGAACTTTTTGGTTGTGCATTCTTATGAGTATCTGCCCAAATTAATCAAAGACATGAGCTATGGCAAGATATTCTACATACTGTGCTTGTTCATAGCAGCAAGTTACAGATAACTTTCCATGTAGTTTTGGTGCCACAAACTGTTGTTGTTTTCTTATGAAGGCTGAACGCTCTGGCTGGTCTTCATACCCTTTAATATGCTATTGGAGTAAGAGTCATGTGATAGATTCCTCTCCTTCCTAGGAAGAGATTATCCCTCTGCCTGTAGAGTTTGGAAATAAAAAATAATTCCAGAGATTCTCTGGTATTCAACAGCACAGTTCATGCAAGATGTAATTTGCAGGGCCTAGGAACAAGAGAGCTCAGAAGCAGCAGTCCTTGGAGATACGGAGAACAGGTATGAGAAGGATAATGATTGCAGTCACTCTCCAGGTGTCTTCGGGTATGTGTATGTGGGAGATGTGGCTGCTTGTTGCTTATATGATGTGGCAGCAAGCCAATGAGGAGGGCAATCTCCCTTTTCAGGTGGCAATCTCATGTTTTTCCTTGTTCTCCTTCAGAGAACAGAATCTGAGCAGTTGATTTTTACATCCTTTTCCAGGTTGCCCCTTTTGCCCCTCATCACTAGCCTGACAAGGATTAGTTTTAAAGTTGCTCTGTACTTGTGGAAGTTGGACAAAACGAAAAGTTAAACAGGTTCATGTGTAAATACAATTTATAGAGATAACTCGAGTCCTGTCATTTGTAAAGCAGAGAATCTGCACTGTTTCAGGTATTTCAGCTGATAATTGTAGCTACTGTATGGATAGGAGCATTTCGGTAGTGACTAGTATGCCACGTGTTACCTGTACCACGTGCTTCTGCAAGAATGCCGAAGATCTGAGTGATCCAGTGGCATGCTGTATGTTTTGCCAGGGAACAATGCACCTACCTGTTTCATTTTCAAATGTCTCAAGCAATACAGAAATAATAGTTTTATTTGCAAGCACTTGATAGCCATTTGCGGCCAAGAAAGCAAGAGTAATTTCCACCCCCCATTTAAGTGGAATGGGAGGGTTCTTTTTAGTATCTTAGGCCAGCTGCCTTTTAGGTGACCCCTGTCTGTGAGATCCCTTGATAAAAAAGGTCAATTGAAGTAGATCCTGGTCTAAACAAGAGTGGCAGGATTACAGTAGATTAGAAAAACCTTTAGATCTTTAACAGGTTGCAAGGGTGGTTGGAGCAAAAGGGGTAGAGAGTAGCTAAGGTGGGTTTGGGTTTTGTTGGGTTTTTTTTCTTCAAATAAAAGAGCTGTGCTGTGAACTGTGTCAGCTGGACTTTAGTTTTATTCTTTCTTGATAAGCTTCCAGTTCAGGTTTTGTAAACTTGCTTTGTTTACTGAATTGTTGTAGGTGCAGTTGATCGTATTACAGCCATAAAACTTACTTTATCGGAGAAGGGACAGCTCTGTTTTTGCTTAAAGTAGTCCCTAGTTTAATTTAGTTCTTTTTAATGTACCAGCAGACTTAGAGACATAGTGAAATCTGTAGACCTGTCCTGATTTTTCCCTAGGAAATACATCAAACAGCTATATAAGTGGTGCTTTTATTACACAACTTTATCTTTCGCTTAACTGAAGACATTTTACTTCAGGATTCAGACTTCCATAAGCCTTCATTTGAGATGCTTGTTTTACAAACTTGCCTACAATAGCAGCAGTCAGCAATGCGCTCAGTAGTTGATGGCACTCTGCTAGGTAAACCTGTATGTGAGGGAACCTCTTGACTAGACCAAGCGTTATCAACTTCAAAAGTTTTAAAGTCTCAAGTCTCTGTGCTATGGTTACTTTTACTAGCCTAATCTGAAAGGCGTGCTGAGCAAGCAAAGCAGGTAACATAATTGTTAGCATGGAAGTTTGAAGGGAAAATGCGTTTGCTTATTCACTGCTATTCCTGAGACCCTTGGAGGGTGATAGCTTTCTGTTCAGCTGTACAACTGCAAGACTTAGAGCAGGAATCAGATCTATTCTGTATTTAGCTTGAAGGAGAGGTGCTTCTTGTTCCTTTCCTCTTTTGCTGCAGAAAACCTTGGCACATCAACAATTTTCTGAGCTTTTTTTGTGGTTTAATTTTCTCTCCTACCTTTGTCTTTCAAGGAAAAGGCAGTGCAAGTAGCATTGATCAATGCCTTACACACAGTCAGATTTTGTAGCAGGTGCACGCGGTTCTGTAGCCCCCTGAGGATCTATCCCTCTGGAGTACTGGAATTGCAGAACCCTGAATTTTGTCTAAAACATGGTGGGTTACTTTGTAACTTGTGGGTGTAAGATTGTTGAGATTTTAAAATCTCAACTTTTTTGGTATCTTGATGCAGGTTGAAAGTGACAATCAAATATTTATTCTTGCTCAAACATGTTATTGCATAGGGCAATGGAAGGGGTCTCACTATCTTCCCAGCAACAAACTATGATAGATTACTAAGTCTGCTTTATTCCTACTGTGGATGTTAATTGATTAATCTTCTGAGGTTTGATTGCCCTTTACTGTTGTCTATCTTATCATACTTGTAAATTGTCATAGTCAGTCAGTAGCAGATGATCCAGATATAATGGTGATGATGAGGAATGGATTTTGCAGGGGACCTCACAGATAGGTTATTTCATTTGTTGAAAGTGAAAACAAAGTTAGCAGAGTTTGCATTACATCCTTGAATTCTAGGAAGAGAAAGAAGCATTGAATTTACAAAGCCTACCTAGACTATGAAAATAGCAAAATGTAGGTTAGAGCAGAGCTTGCACAGTGAAATTGAAGAAATTATCTGGAAAAGTGGAAACCCTTGCTGGTTTATAAAGTCTTTGTTTCAGAAATCTGATTTTTTTAATTTTTTTTTTTTTTGCGTGTTCTAGCACATGGGTTAATGATTCTAGAAATAAGTTGTCTGGTGTGGTGGTTGTGTGATGTTTTGGGTTGTTTTGGTTTTTTCCTTCAGTAGTTTGTGTTCATTACAAGGAAGGGCTTGCTGGGGTGTTTTTCAGCTTCTTTGACATGGAATGTCTGTACTGTAGTTTTTAACACAACTTCACTGAATTGTTAATTACATGATGACAAAAAGGTTCAGTAGACTCCTTTCTGAAAAATCTGCTCAGCAGTGACTGAAAGGTAGGTTAGGAATTCTATGTAAATGAGATTGAAGACAATTAAAACCTCATTATATTACTATAAATGCTCAAAGGGGCCACCATCATAATTGCTGCATGCTGTTCTTGTTGTCTTAATCTGGAAAAGGATACAGTAGAACTGGAGAAGATCCTGGTGGAAAAAAAAAAAAGTATGAGGAAGATGCAGAATGAACTGTGCCTGCTCACCGTGGAGGAGAGATGGTTCAAAGAAAGATCTGTAAGATCAGGAGTGAGGCTGAATAGGCGGCATTTGCTTGTGTCTTGCAGTATAATCACTAGACAGCATTTGATGGAGTATATTGAAGAGTATAAAAGTTTAAAGAGTTTAAAAAAAAAATGTATCAGGTCTGTCAGTGATCATTAACAATGATGGTTTGATTGCAGCCTCTTATGTAGGGAGACTTGTTCTTCCAAAGCAGGGAGGTAGGTGGAAGCTCCAGTCTTTGCTCTGGTTGTTCCCCAAAGCATCCCTTGCTTGCTGTTTAGGAAGCACCATGCAGGATGCAGTGTGGCCTTTGCTGCTAATTTTTGTGCACATGAAGCCAATCCTAGTGTATGGCTGCAGCTTTCAAGAGAAATCTCAAATGTATGCATTGTCAGTTAACTTACAGGACTTTGGTTATTGGTTGAGCACAGTAATTTAGTTAGAATTATTACATTTACATTTTATGGAGAGGAATTCACTAGGAGTATAGGCTAATGAGATGTTTTAGTGTAGTAGGGAGACGGTGCTGCGGTTATCTGGAGAGTTACTTGTACTGGCAGGAGGATCTTGAGAACTGGAAGAAACAAAATTTTTAAGCTGAATAGCTGCCATCACATTTGCAAACTTTCTTGTAATCTTCTGTCTGCTTTACAGAGCAAGGTACCGAGAAACATGAAGGAGCAGGCACTTCTGGGATTACTGATCAGGAAAAGGAATTGTCGAGCAGTGCGTTACAAGCTTTTCTGGTAAGACAATGCCAAACTCTGAGACTTCTAATTTACCACATAACTGCTAAATGGGCTTATATAATTATTTTTCCTGTTTTTGTAGCACAGTTGCAACAGTAGTAATGGGATATTATATCAAAAGTAGCACTAGTTTTGTTGTAAAGCCAGCACATGTATCTTCTGACTGCTATGATGTGAGAAGACTGAAGGGGATACTTGAATGAAGTCTGCAAGAGCACATTTAATTTTGGTTCTCAGAACTTAGTAGCCTTAAAAGCTGTGTAATGATTTAATCAGAAGCAGGAGGCTGCAATTTGGTATCAGCATTGGAAATGCATGGTCTCTCTGAAGAATTAATCACTTCAAACTAAAAATGTTGTGTTAAAGGGTTTAAAGGAGCCATGTGCATTAAAAGACAGCAACCAAACCAATCTTTTTCATTTTAGCATCTTGCTATATTCTTCCACGAAAAACATATACTGTTCTGTCACTCTGCATTAAAATATGTTCTTCAACAGATAATACCTACAGGCAATGCTAGCTACCTATTTTATGTTTCTTGGGAGATTTTTTTTTTGGTGTGTTAAACTGAAAGACCAGGTATCTGAATTTTACTTCTTTCTTTGTATTGTCTCCTAATTTTATTTAGTGTAGGAATTGACAGGAAGTATAATTCCTTTTCCTTTTAATTGTTGTACCTCTACCTCCACAGTGCCTTGCATAATTCAATTTTGGATGTGCTAAATAGATCGGGGGAAGAATTTAAATACCGTCCTTTGAGATTCCTGTTTGTGTGTTTCACTCATTACTTTTATTTCATCTGGAATGTTGCTACATGAAGTGTATGTAGTTGGTTCTTAAAGTGACTACAGCTGATGTTCTTCACTGATGTCTTCTTGAGTGCTTTGTAGCTCAATTGTTCTTTTTCAATAACTTTTTGCTCATTGGCATTTGATCCTGAGAACTGAAGGCATAGGAAAGGGTTGCCTGTTTCCTACCTTGCCCTCAGATCTACGTGCCTAAAATACTTTTGATCTGTTGACAACTTCATCTTTAGTTTTTATACTAGTCCAGTGTATCTTGTTTATCACTCTTGCTTGCTTTAAGAACTCCCTAAGTTTCTGATGTTGTGAGGTGGTGACAGATGTCAGCAGAATTAATCTGGTGCCTTGTTTGCCAATTTTGCTTGCTATTGAGTTGCTTTAAATAGCTTTGTGGACTGTCTTGCGCACTGCTTTATCATACTGTGCTTCCAATTTCTGTCTTGAATAGAATGACTATAAAATTGTATATTATATTCTAGATCCTGTCAAATAGAGGAAAGGACAGCTGGCTGATGAAAAACATCACAAAATAAGCTGAGCATTTAAGGGCTCGAGGTTTTTAGTCCAACCATAGTTAGAAGCGTTGTTGCTGTGATCTGAAAGCTACTCCTGTTGAAGAGAAGCTCTGAGTGTGAACACATAAAGAAAATCATTGGGAGATGAACTGTCTCAATTAAAGAGCATGCCAGCAGTTGAGTTGCAAGTCCCTGTGTTTATGCACGTGATCAAGATGCTGTTGATACTGAAGGTTGTGGAAATACTTTGTGTCAATGTCCTGCTACATCTGCCTGTATGTTGTATAACTCTGCTTTCGCAGGAGGGCAAAGGGACTGAGGTGGCTCTATTGAGAGTAGCCTCAGAATGGCAACTTGCTCAGGAAGAGCAGAAGGACCACAGAGCCTTTCTCTGTTGTAATTCTTCCCTTAATAGAGGAAGTTAGGCAGGAGCCCAGGAGAAGCTCCATGGAACAGCACTTAAAAAAGGAGGAGGAAGTGGAGAGCATAGCCTTTGATTGTGAAGCATTGACAGAGATGGAAACAAATCTGCATATCTGACTGACCGGACTGGAAGTAACCCTGATACGGAGGAGATGAAGGTGATTGTTCCTGTAGAGGAATTGAACGGTAGAGAGTGAAGGATCATTTAGGCTTAACATAGTTGAGTCTGGAGTTCTCTTTCATTCTTTGATGCCACTAAATTCCTCCTGCAGAAACCCAGAAAAGACTAAAACTGAAAGCACAAAGAGGTGAGCCATTCTGAAGTCCTTGCCTATTCCTGAGGTCAAAGAAAGGGATTTCTTGATTAAATCAAACCTCAGAGGAGCACTATGCTTGGGTCCTAGTTTCTGTTTAGGCATGCCTAGATGACTGAATGCTTCATTCAACAGCTACAACTTGTAAAAATATTATTTAATCCTGTACTGGGAAAGTGGTACCCTCTTTTTCCAACCTGTCTTAAGCTGACTTCCACAGACTAAATTGTAACTCAGTCTCTCCAGATGAAGTGAAGAATGAACATAAAATGATTGGCTGGGACTTATGTAAGCAACTGGCAGCTGCTCAATGTACCTGTGATGGGGAAAGATTATGAAAACTGAGGAAATAAAGGAACTTGAAACTTAAAATAATACAATGAAGACAAATCAGAGTCACACTTTTCATGGAAACATCTGTTTATAATAATAGACTACTCCATTTGTCCTTCCTCCACAAAATTCTTTCTGAAGTTTGGATATGACCTCAGATTTTAGATTTATTTCTCATATGTATTAATCTGTATAAATAATGAAATATGTGTGTAGCTGTTCAGTTGGCTTCACTTGCTGTTGCTAAAGGAAATACTACTTTGCTCTCTAATCTTACAGGGAATACTTTCATTAAAACTTAGTAGCCTGCTAGTTTAAACTTTGTATCTTCTCATGCCTGTTTTGGTTTGTGTGCAATTTTCAGGCTGGAAATTATGATGCTTGTTTGCAACACCTAAATACCCTTCAAGACATAAACAAAGATGACTACAAAATAACTTTGAATACTGCTGTTGCTGAGTTCTGTAAAAGTAACCAGACTACAACAGACAACTTGAGACAAACCCTTAACCAGCTGAAGAACCAGGTAATGCAAACCTACTGACATGATACTTGATTTTTGAGGGCTGTCAATGGTGGTGAGCTCTTACAGTGAAACAGGAATGAAACTTCTGCCCCTTGTCCCCTGGGAATAAAGGAATAAGAAAGCAACATTCCTTTTAAACCTCTGTTTAATCATTTAAGACACTGCCTTTATGTTTTTAGTTATCATTGAAATTGATCTGAAGCTGAAACATTTCAGAGATTATAACTGTAAAAAGACCTGCTATGTTCTTTCAGTAGAAAGTTCCTTAACCTGAAATAGTTTGTGAAATAATGAAAATGTGAAAATGTTACTTTACTACCCAATTGACAGGTTTCTATTTCATTGTAAATTATTTCCTGGATTTATGTTAAACAACAGTAAAGCTTATTAGCTTATAACTCTTACTGGCCTATCTTTATATGGATTAATACCTTTGGATTATTTAAAAAAACCCACTTTTTAAAATCATACATATTGAAAGTTTTAATGAAACGAGTGGGTTTTTTTCAGGTTCACTCTGCTGTTGAAGAAATGGATGGTTTAGATGATGTTGAAAATAGTATGCTGTACTACAATCAAGCTGTTATTCTGTATCATCTGCGTCAGTATACCGAAGCTATATCCGTTGGGGAGAAGCTGTACCAGTTTATAGAGCCTTTTGGTATGTAGACAGAAAGAAGAGTTTTGTTCATGCAGTAACTACAGAAAGATCATTCAATCTTTCTTGCTATCAGACAAGTGATTTGTAAATTGCCTGATATGGTTCTAAAAAAGTAGGCAGGCTTCAGAATGAAGAATATGTTTTACTTGTATCAAGGACAACAATTGAATTTGGGGGGAAGGTACTTCAAAGACATTTACCAGACAAATATAATGAAACTGAAACAGATTTTTGACAATTTTAAGAGGTATTTATGTAAATAATGTGTACAAGTCAAATTATTTAAAATCTAGCATTTTGAGTCATCATACAACTTCATGGGTGGGTGTGTATTTGTCAGGGCACTCACATTTTTAAATACATGCATTATGTCATAGATAATTATATGTGCTCATATCTGAATATAAAGTCTCCAGCTTTTATGAGCTATGGCACCCTGTGTAGTGGAATTGTCATGTGTGAAATAACTTCATAATCCTTGTTGAATTTTAGAGGTGACAAGGCTAAAGGATGTATGTGTGTGTCAATAAATTAAGTAAATGCTACACTGTTTCTCCTTCAATTCCTCCCAGTTTTTGATATACCTATTTGGGACTTACCCTATAAAGCCAGCCAAGCAGAGACGTGTTTTATATGGAATCTTTTCAAGTTCTGTGGGATTCTGTGTATGCGTGTGGCTCTATCCATCTATTTAGACGCTGGATCTTTGGTGCTGATCTGCTTAGACCAATTATCAAAACCTATAAACATGAAATACTTGTTAAGCTGTCTTTAGTCTATGCTTTTATGCTGATGCTGTTTGAATTAATTACTTTTTTTCAGTATGTGTACTTGCCTACATTGTAGATGTAGATGTCTGCGTTTTTTTTCTTATGTCATATATTTCTCATAACGTTGCATAGGTGCATTGTATAGTAATTTTTTTTTCTTCAGTTATTTTTGGAAGGACTGGTATTAGAACTGTAAAATAACTCTTACTTCTTTGCTTTATACAGAAGAGAAGTTTGCCCAGGCTGTGTGCTTCTTGCTTGTAGACTTATACCTGCTAACTTACCAAGCTGAGAAAGCCTTGCATCTGCTTGCTGTTCTGGAAAAAATGATTTCACAGGGCAACAATAACAGCAAGAATGGAAAAGAGGTAAGCTTAAAATCATATGAATGCCACTAAGTCTTTACCAGAAGTATGCTTTAACTCAATCCAAAATTACTCTTTTAAAATACTTTTGAATTATAAAGCTATGTTAGTTAGATCACCTGTAACTTCAGACAGCTACTTATACATGTTAGTAACTGAGTTAGTTGTATATAGCTGCTGTTTATTCCCTCTCTTACTCCCAGGGAGCTAAGAGGTGTTTCTTAAGTTGGAGACTTGCTTTGGAAAGACAGTTATTTTCAGGGTGAAATATACATAGTTCTCCTTGTCTTGGATTATGACCATTGACATTGGACACTTTTAAGATTTGGCTGGATGGGGTGCTGGGCCATCTTGTCTAGACAGTGTTTTTGTCTAGACGGAGCTTTTGCTGATAAAGGTTGGACCAGATGGTCCTTGAGTTCCCTTTGAACCTGGTATTCTACGATTCATGTGAGACCCTAAGTTTGAAAGGGAAGTCAGTGTCAGAGAAGAATTGCAATTGTGTACCGTAGTATGGGAAATCAAGCATCTTTTTTACATAGTATCTGAAAGTATGAGGCATACTTTCAAATGAAATCTTTTGTATGTATCTTTTGGAAAAATCAGTAGAATGAGTAGTGGCTTGGAAGTGAAAGGAGGACACGTCAGTGCTTTCCTGTTGATGGAATGTCACACAAGCTAAAACGTTTTATCTTGAAGTATATAGTAATTCTACTGAAGAAAATATTAAAGAGAGACTCTGGAATGTGCATATCATCCTTCTGGGTGAGAGAATTCTTAAAATACCTCCACTGCCAAGCGACATTGTGTAACACTAACGTTAATATAGAATTCTACCCTTCATAGACTGGTGTGGTTGTTCTTGGATTTTGATTGTTAAGCTCAAGTTACAATATTTGGTGGGATGTGTATTTTTTGACTATTAAATACTTTTTCTTCTTCTTGTGACATTGATAAAAATAGCTTACAAAAGAATGTGTAAACTAAATTGAAAAGGTAACTAATAGTAACACTTCCATTTTTTTTGTTTGATACTCAGTCAGGTAATAATACAAATAAAGATTCCTCAAATCAAAAAGCTGAAAGTGGAGCTTTAATAGAAGTTGCTAAATCTAAGATACATCAGGTAGGTGTCTGCCTATTATTTATACAAGAGCATTAGTTCAAGTTTTTCTTAAAACAAAGTGCCATCTGCTTCAAATCTAGTTCAGCATGAATTGTGATACTCTGTCTCTTCTTCAATTTCATGTTGTAAACCAAAAGAATTAATTTATCTAACTCTTCCTTTTTGCAAGATCCGTGTACAGGAAAAACTGACCTAACACAAAAAACCTTCCAATTTCAATCCCTGAAGTTTATCATAATTTTTTTTAAACTGCAGTTAGCTGCACTGGCTTTATATCTGTTAGACCTCCAACAGTCAAAATCAGCTGATGTTTTATTTTACTGTACTCTTCTGCGGAAAAATGCATGAAGAAACAAAATGCTTTTCTATTGGCATTCACTTATTGGTGCTTTCAGTTCAGTAGGTGAATGTCTGGGATTAAGAGGTTAGATTATTTTAATTAGTTTGTCATTTTAAGTGCTAGTATATGTGTTTGAATATAGAGTAGCTGTTGACCATTGAACAAAATGTGCATCTGCTTACTGTAAATACAAAGCCTATAAATTTGTTGTTGAAAGTCTGAATAGAATTTCTTTTTTAGGAAGGCTTTTTGAACAGTTTTTTACTACTTATTTTTAAGACCTATATAAAATACTCTGTAAAAAATCTCTAGATACGGTTCATCTTGCAAACCTGCACAGGTTATTGTTTTTTATTTAATAAATTTAATTTTTAAACAGTATAAGGTGAGAGCCTATATCCAGATGAAGTCACTAAAAGCATGCAAAAGGGAGATCAAGTCTGTTATGAATACAGCTGGGAATGTAAGTATTCTTAAAGCTATTGTTTTTCTAATCTAGATCTGTTTTCTATCTTAAAACTGAATTTACTAACTCTCTTTGCAAAGAAAGGTCTTATTGAGGATGAATGTCTGAAATAATGCTTTATATAGTCAGTTGGGTTTGTAATCTCTTTTCTGCAAGTGTAATTAATGGAGAATTTTCTTATTTGTGCTGTTTTTAGTTGCTCAGAAAAATGCACTTTATTGTTAATGATACCAAAGTAACAGCAAACCACTATATAATAAATGGGTTCAGTTTGCTTTATAATTTAAGCAGCACGAACCAAGTTTTAGTTTACTTATAAGTGTTACAGGTAGTACAAACTTCTGATGTCGTTGGTGGGTTTAAACCAGTTCATGAAAGATTAATTCTGGGATATGCAGGATTTTGGGGTTTTTTTTTTTTGCTGAATTTTTCTGGAGGCTTACGTCTTGCTAGAAAGCAGTTTCTTTTTTTTATGTAGGAGTTTTCAACTCAGAATTACATCCACCATCCCAGATAAATTCTACATTAACTGAGGAGCAGGGAATGGGAGGAGAGCGCTTCCCTTTTGTTGCCAGTCTCAACAGCTGCTAGTTTGACAGAAATCCTTCTGGATCATGAGGTCTCTGTTGGCAGACCAGGAAGATCACAGCCCAGGAGGAAGTTGTTGAACTCCACAGGGAGGGAAGCATGGGGAGGAGTGTATAAGAAGATGGGTTGGAGAAAGATCCTCTTAAACACAAAGGAGATTCTCTGTGTTTAGCCATTGCCATGACAGAGTTCTCTAGAATAATGTCGGGGTTTAGGGCAGTAACAAAGAGTGTGCGTAGTTTTGTAGCTTCGAGGAGGTGAGTGTTAATCACGTGCTCAACAAAGGAATGCTGCTTCATGAAGGTATCACGGCCTAAGCCCATGTATTTTTAAAACGGCAGCAGGGACAAGCTGTTTGTGGAGTGATGTGACACTAGCAGTAGAAATCGTAAACCAAGAGATGATTAACTATTGCTTTCTCCTTCACAGTCAGCTCCTTCTCTCTTTCTTAAAAGCAATTTTGAATATTTGAGGGGCAATTATCGTAAAGCGGTGAAACTTCTAAACAGTGCGAACATTGCTGAACATCCAGGCTTCATGAAAACAGGTAAAATAGAAAACCTTAATTTTGCAAGTATGTAAATGTAGTATAATAGGACTACTTATTGATATTAATTTTAAGCATATTAATGATTGCTTAATGGAGTAGGCCCTGAATGTTATGGGTTTGTGTGCTGGATATGTTTTCATCTTTCTTCTTGCGCTCCTTCACGTAACACTGTTGTGTTTTTCATTGAACGTTCTTCTAGGCAATGAGTGATTGTCCGAGAAAATGGATTTGTGAAGGTGTAAATGTAATATTTGCAAGGCTTGTATTTGGTCTCTAATTCCAGACATGAAACAAACATACTAGATCTAGAAATGAGAGTTCAGGTTGGAGTCAGGAGTAATGATTATTGTGGGAGAAACGCAAACATGTCATGAAGTGTTGTTTGACTTCTAATGTATGCCATTTTAAGTTACTTTTATACCTAGAAAGTATATATGTGCACAGAGATATAACTGCACATAAATGTTTGTACTTTTTTTAGATATAAAAAAGTGGATTTTTTCTTTTTTTATCAGTGGTAACTCTGTAAAGCTTTAGTTATCAGCAGATAAGTTAAAAGTTTAATTCTCTGTCCTTTATTATTTAGAAGGAGCTTCTTACAAGTGTTACCTGAACATGATATATTTAGGAAAGAGAGTGCATTTCCTGCTTGCATGGTTAGGCTGATGTATTTGTTTATTTTATAAAACTTAGGCAGGTCATATTTTCCTTTTTTACAAGAGCCATCTGTTAGAAAACTTGAAGTGCTTGCAGGCTGAATGCTATGAAAACCTCCAGGTGAACTCACTTCAACTTGCAGTCTATCAAATTGACTTTATACCTGGCTGTCTTAGAATATGGTGCATAAGATCTGGAAATCTGTAGCTGCTTTTATATATAGGTCATTTCAGGTCAACAGTCCAAGAGAGCTAGAATGGTATACAGAAATGTAGGTTATTAAAATGCCTGTGAGGCAGGGATGTAACTGCATAATCTATGAATATCTCACTGAAAAACATGTTTAATAAACTACCATAATATGCTGACCCATGAGAGAGTGGTGGGAGCGTTTTATGGGCTCAGTGACATCTTTTACAAAAATGGTCTTTTGCTGTTCTCTCAGGTGAATGCCTAAGGTGTATGTTCTGGAACAATCTTGGCTGCATCCACTTTGCAATGGGAAAGCACAATTTAGGAATTTTTTACTTCAAAAAAGCCTTGCAAGAAAACGATAATGCGTGTGCACAGCTAGGAACAGGCAGCTCAGATCCAGGTAAGACTTTTAAGAGTTGAAAATAGATTGTGGAAAGGGGGTGGGCAAATCAAGAAAATAGAGGGTAGAACCTTTCAGTAACTATCAGCAAAATTCCTGTTCCATCTCTTTGCAGAGGACAGGATAAGGAGGGTGAGAATTTTGATTGTAACTTGATTTCAGAGTATACTTGCCGTTGCCAGAAATAGATGATGATGCAATATGTTCTTTTTTCACTGTTTTCTTTGATGTGCTATGGGGCTGGGGCAATTACTTGTCTCTCGTTTGTAGTCTTTGACCATCGGGGAGATATGACAAAATAAAGTGTCTGTGACCTATTATGCATCATTAAAGATGTTATTTATAGTCCTGCTGTGACAGTAGGTAGAATCATCAGGACTTGAAGGATGTGTGGGGTGGGGTTTTCTGTTGTTAGTTTGGTTTTTGTTTTTTAGCTTGGAAGGTGTAGAAAATATGGAGTGTGATACCGTTAAATTAGCATTTGGAAGATGGTGTATTTATCAAACTTTCTTACTGAACAATTCCCAGACTTGTATGAGAAATGTTCATCTATTGTTTAATTTTATGGGCAGTTTTATCCATCTACTTTTGTAAGTATACAAAAGACAAGAAAATAAACATTCTAATGTTTTCTTGCTTTGAGTAATAATACTTAAATTTTTCTCTTCCAAGTAAATGGTTTCATGATTAAGTGATATTTTTTTTTTCATTTCTTGTTTTCTTTAAAATCTAGTTACTATCACACATTTTATTTTTCCTATTCACCCCTTGGCCCTGTACCTAAGTGCAGTCTTGGGTACCAGTGTGAAGACAGATGTTTTATGCTTGTTAACAGCAAAGTGGTTTTCTTCGGGAATTTGTATGAGTAACAAAAGATGTGCATTCTCAAAAAATCTGGAATTCAATATTATTACATAATATTTAACTCCAGTGACAAAAAATATATGTGGTTAGCATTTTTATGTACTTCAACCTTTACTGAGAATACAATTAATTTGTCTTTGGTATCAGGTTTGATGTGGAAGGAGTTTATTTAGAGAGGGAGGCTAGTGAATTTCTGTTATGAAAGAGTTTTTTGGTAGTTTTGGGTGTTTCCCACAGCTTCCCTCCTCCTCCCCCAGAGTTATGTTTTCCGCTCTCCTGAGCTGCACATTCAGTACAATGTAATCCTTTTCTGCAGGTAAAAAATTTTCAGGGAGACCCATGTGTACGCTACTGACTAACAAACGGTATGAGTTGCTCTACAACTGTGGAATTCAGCTCTTGCATATTGGGAGGCCCTTAGCTGCCTTTGAATGCCTGATTGAGGCAGTCCAGGTTTATCACTCAAACCCTCGTCTTTGGTTGAGAATAGCAGAATGCTGCATTGCTGCCAATAAAGGGGTAAGTAGATTTGCAAATTCCTTATTTTGATTGTAGTTATGAAATACATGTGATCACGGAAAGGAAGAAATAGTACTGTGAGTTGAACTATGCATTTTAAAGGCCTAATGCTGCAACACCTCTGTGTGAGTCCAGATTAATTTTTTTGTGTATGTGTGTCTGCATGTTTAATCTGAAGCTGCAACAGGTGGAGGAAAACCACTGTGGAAACAGTGTCTTGAAACCCAGTGTTTAATTTACTTTTCTCAGATCAGAAGAATTTGAGTAGGCTATGTGAAATATTGGTGCGAGTAGCTGTTAGAGCTGCTCTTCCATGAAGTTACAAGGTTTTTTTGCTGGAGAGACTGGTTAAGCATGATTATGTTTTGGCAATTTACCATCACACCCCTTTGGCATTCCAACTCATAATCTGAATGGGTAATCCTGAATTGGTTTGAAGCATGTTCAATTTCCGCAAGCCATCCGATGGCTTTGTCTTGAAATAATTTTAGAAACAAACATAAAGATATTATTTGGAAAGACACTTATATTATTGTCTAAACATCACTTTAGAACAGGAAGCAATATGTTCTTTCTATAGTGAATGCTCTCTACTTAATATGTGGATATTAACATAACATATGTTAATATCGACATATTAAGTAGATTAATATTTTGACTTACTACTTATGGATATTTTATGATGCCTCAGCTTTCCACACTCATTTCATATTGGCTGCAAAATAAATATAAATCCCATATAAATATAAACCCCATATAAAATAATATATGATATATATTGAAAACCACCACCAACAAAACAACCCCACAAGTAATTCAGTCTTTTTTTGTGAATGGAAGAATTAAACTTGCTCAAGATCTTTTCTCTGTACTAAGTTCTGTACTTCCAAGGATTTCTGTTTCTGGATTGCAGAAATAAGCAGGTGAGATTGGAGTCAGTGACCATTTGTAGTATCCAAGCAAGGAAAATTTTTGCGGCTCCTCTTGGAGGTTTGGTATTCACTTTGAGGCTTGTTGCACAGAAACAACTTTGATAACTTTTGTTGCTGATACTTTGACGTAGAAGGATTGTTTTTCTTCTTTTTTTTGAAAATTTTTTGACTGAAACATCTTGGATTTTTATGTTTAGACTCTAGAAATTGCATTACTGCTTCTGAAACTATGAGGTTCTAGCTCAAATTTTAGCTGGGGTAGTAGGAGAAAACATACATCTGTCCAGTAGAGATCCTTTGTCTCTACTTTAAGGCTAGATATTACAGTGTAAAAGGTATGACTGAAAGTATGTTGCTGCTGGTTTAGCAGACAGTAAGGTTAGGGGGTTTGATGTTTTAATGAATGTGGTTATTGGATCAGACTGGTGAATAATCTTATTTAAAAGCAAAATACAGCACTATGTCCTAGAACTTTATTGGAAGATGCAAAGACTCTTGTAGAGGACTACTAAAAGTATTTGGTTAAAGAGAAACTTTCTTCCTGGGATGTTCTTAATTATTTACAGTTTTCTTGATGTACAAGTAATATAAACTCCTTAAACTTCTTTTTTTAATTCTGTCTACTGTAAATCCACTATCCAAATTCAGATGTGGCTTCATTTTATAGGACTAAACTGGATGAAGAGAACAAGATGTGCTCTGATTTCCACTGAAATCTTTGCATGCGATCTTCCTTCTCTTCATGCAGCCAAAACTCATCTTAAGTTTCATTATTTCCTCACTCAGTTGCTGCTAGAGGTTGAGGAGGGGTGAGGCTGTAGTGCGACTAGCCTAAAAGCAGCATAGGCGGAGGAAGCAGAGATCAGCCTTCTTCATCCTGAAGTTGTCGTGATCACAGCTGCTGGGGAACTGAATCCCTAACTGCTGAGACTTGTCATTCCTCTGCTAGCAAAGTTTGTGGAAACCTGCTGACAGCAGACATATTGTACGTCCTCTGGGGCGTCTTGGTTTCAACGTGTTGATCCATGTCTGTTTAGGATGTTAAAATTCAGAGGGGCGGGGACAGGATCGTTGGTTTTTAGAACAGAAAATGGTACCAAAATAGTACATCTGTGAAATTAAGAGATGCTGTACTTGATTCCCTGTGAAACTGTAATTCACCCCTCCTGTGTGTGGGTGTGATGATGTAATCTATAATTGCATGATCGCATGCAGTTATTTCCACAGTATGTCCATTTCACTCAATGCACGGGATGGGTGGGATTAATTGAACAAATGGCTATATTCACTCTATTTTTTTCCCAACTCTGAATTCTTTCTGTTTTCCCTCTCTGGGTGGCCTCTGCACCTTTATTTACTGCACACTATCCAAATCCTTCCAAATACAAAATCCGTCACTTTTCCTTTGGGAATTTCAAGGGTGCTCATTATCTTGGTATCTCTATTTCAGAAAATTTAAGAAAGATATTCACAGCTTTATAGCTTTATAGGAGAGGTTTGCTCACATTCCCATTTCACAGGCACAGCATTGAAGTTTCAAGAGCGTTGGGTCAAAAACGGGTTGACTTTGTGTTGTCAGATAGTTCTGAGTGCTTAGTTTTATAAAGCACAGTGAATGCAGGAAGAACAGCTTTTTTCATACTCATTTTGCAATTTTCTGTGTCTATCTTACCGGTTACAAGTCACATGTAGATAAAGATGACACAGCTGATCATCTCTAGTGGAAAGCTGGGTATGAGAGACTGAATTAGCATAGGTTTTGTGGCAAAAACCAAAAAAATTCTGTGTACAAGGACAGTGTTTAGCAGTCTGGAAAAGGGAAATACGGACCCTTATGGGGCACTTCTTTGCTGCAGGCTAGCTAAAGCAGTAGATCATGCCAGGCTCCTGAAGCCTAGCCTTCTTCCTCCTGCAGTTGTGATGTTGTGTCGCATACCAGGGAGCTTGAATTCGGGTCACAAAAACCAGCTTGCTGTTTCTAAATTTGTAATCTTACGAGGAAAAAAATTAAGTTTGGATGCAATTAATATTAAAGGTAAAGGGGAAAAAGGGGAAGTGTCTTTAAATTATAAGATAGATTTGCAACATGACAAGTGAGGCCCTAAAATCAATAGTGTGTTTAATTTGATCTTGTAACTCAATTTGCAATAATATTCCGTGATATCTAAGTATGGATTCATATTTATACTCTGAATACCATACAGAAAAATAATTTCACTGAAGCTAATTTTCACCTGCTTTAGTATTTTAGTGTATAGAATATAGATGAAAGATGATTGTCTTTCTGTAGTTTAACACTTTTTCTAAAATATGTGCTTTATATCAAAGCTCATTGTATGTATTTTTTTTGTGACAGTAAATTGTCAATATTATTCTTCACAATAGATTCTTATAAATTTTCTGAAAAGTGATAACTATTTACAATACAGATTTAGGATAATTTTCTCCTTACAACTGTGACTCTTCATCACTAATTTACCAACAAAGTTATTAAGATGGCTTATAGTAGAACAAGCAAACAACTCCCAGTAAATATGGTGTAGAGATAATTCTTGAGACTGACAATTAGGGTGCTTTAAGTTCATTTGACCCCCAGAATATCTGCATGCTAAAAATCTGTTAAGCTAATTTAATGTAATTTTGCATATGTTGTAGTTTAGCTTCATGCTCCCCATGGAATGGTTTGAGAGCAGCTTTTTCAGAGTGCGTTTTGAATGCTGTGTAAGCAGGGAGAGAAGATGGCAAGCGTTACAGTGCCAATTCTGAATATTATTTGGCTGATCATATGATGTCTTTTTAGACATCCTAGCAGTGCTTTTATTACTACTTGGTTCATTGTTCTTTTGCTTTCAAAACAGAGGAGAAACTAGGTCAGTAGGCTATCAGACAAGCTGTCAGAACTAATCTGTGGTTACACTGTGTGCAGTAAAATCCCTCCAACACAAAGACAATAGAAGGTGCCTGATCCTTCATGGTACTTAAGATTTAAAACTGTACCTATATAAACTATTAATTCTTACATTTAAGCAGGGTTCAAAGTCTTCTTCCAGCTTTCACTTACTTTGTCAAGCTCTCATTTAACAGCTTTGATATTTTAGTCCTCAGCTTTGTTTTGGTTTTTTTTTTTTTTCCTTTTAGACATCAGAACAAGAGACTAAAGGTCTTCCCAGCAAAAAGGGAATTGTACAATCTATAGTAGGTCAAGGCTACCACCGTAAGATAGTCCTAGCATCCCAGTCAATACAGAATGTTGTTTATAAGTAAGTATGTTTTCCATGGGCTCTTTATTTTGTTATCATAGCTTTGTTAAGGATACATATCTGTTTTATCAGAAGTTTTTTAAACTGTCATGGAATAACTGTTCATTTTGGAATTATTAGCGTAGTGAATAGAGAGGCATGCTAAAATGATGAGTCCTACTTGAACATTATTTGGATACCTCCTCTATGATGGCCAGCAGAGGGCTTAACTGTGTATTCATTGTAACTAAGGCCATTAAAGCTGAAAATGAATTTATCTGAAATTTATATTTCCAGTTAGCTAAATCTGTCCTCTTTTTCTCACTTAAAAATACGTATTTTTCGTAATCCACTCTAGAAAAGCACTGAAAAAAAGGAGTTGCTCTGTCATAAAACTTCAGGAAGTGAAGTCAAGAAAAACAAGAGAACTTCTTGTAATTATGTAGTCGAATGTGCTCGCTATTTGGGCATCGTGGTGTACTTCCTATATATAAGAATAGCAAGATACATACATCTTCATAAATTAAATGTGTTAAATGTGGTTTAACTTTTTTAGGATAAAGTTTTCTCTGCATTCAGATCTTTCTGGAGCTCTGCTTTTATTTTTTAATTTAGTGGGATTGCTACTCACTGGCTTACTTCTGTGTCTCTTTAAGTGATGGGCAGTCCTCAGCAATACCTGTAGCCAGTATGGAGTTTGCAGCGATTTGTCTAAGAAATGCCTTGCTGCTACTGCCAGAAGACCAGCAGGAGCCAAAGCAGGAAAATGGATCTAAAGCTAGTAATCAGCTGGGGGGAAATACAGAAAACAGTGAAAGCAGTGAAGCATGCAGGTAAACAGAATGGCATATAAACCTTTCTTTTTGTCCACAGTAACTCTGGGCAGAGAGTCGGTGTCTGCTACCTATCCTGTTTGGCCAGCAGAAAAAAATAATGTACTTGTAGATTCTCTTAGCAGTGTTGGGATATCCAAGGAAATTGTTTAGCTGCTTGTTGTTTTAATTACTGGTATGCTAATTTAAGGATAAAATACTGAGTTGATTCCCACCATTCCTAACAACTTTAAGTTAGACAGCAAAATTCTTTTTTTCACTGGCCATCTTATTTTCTGTGGTGCAAATGTTATGTTTTCCCACACCCTCCTGCAGTGCATATTGGTATTTCTCTAATTGTAAGTGAAGTTTCACATTACAGTGATTTTGTGTGTGTCTGCACGTGCGCCATATACTTGATTCAATATATAAATGTCTAGCAAATCCATTGTAAACATTTCTGCATGATCAGATTTGATGTTCATCAGCCCTAGTGTGCTTTGTCGTGTTTGTTTTAGACTAGAAATGGGAAATTAGTTTTAGAAGATGAGTAGGAAAGCAGCATGGAGCTATTGCTTAATAAATTGCATTTTACAAAAAAGAGTTTAAGAAAAATCTCTCCTTTTTTCTCCTTGAAGCTTCAGAAAAACTTGTAGACAATATATGTTAAATAGCAGGAAGGTGTTTTAATTTTTAATTGATTCTGATGTTTTCTGAGCTTCCTTTTGAAGAGTAACTTTGGCTGTAGCCTGCACTTTCATTAAAGACCATTTTGAGAAGGGAAGAGTTAAGATAGCCACTTTCTCTAGATTAGTTATGTTAGAACTTGAACTACTTAGAAAGCAATGATAAAACACAATGTTTTTTTCAGACCCAAGTACAGATAAATTTTAAGAAAATAAGATCCATTTGTCACATGGCAGGATTCATGCACATATGCTGTGTTGCATAGGCACAAGGTGCATCCCTGTGTATGCTGAGGTTGCTGGGGATAGACTAGGGCTGGGAGTTGGTGGCTGCTACTGCTACAATATTGGAAGGCTGCTCTCTGTAACCCTTTTTTCCCAATGACAATCTTTCCTGTCAAATGGAAGATTTCTTTTTTGCTTAACGAGCTTGGAGGTTGCGAACTAACATCCGGTGGGCAAGCTGCATGCAGCCCATTGAGGTGAAGCTCCTCTGGTTGAAATGAGACTTCAATTTTAAGCTTATGGGGCCCACTGAGGGGCAGTGATGAAAACAAAATGGTGGTCTTTACTCAGGCAAGACCTCCTTTTTGTTTTGTTTTTGGTGGGGTTTTTTGTTTGTTTTTGTAGGAGTGAGGAAAAGAAAACAAGCCCTGCATGGGAAGATCCTTTACTACCTTCTGCTTTCAAAACCAGATGCTTCTTCAGCTTAAAAAAAAAAAAACAACTAAAAAGACTCCCTCATATCTCCCAGTAGTCATTGCCAATTTCAAAATATCCAGCAACAAAGCAGGCTGTTCTTGAATTTGTGTGTCACATTCTGAAAGGATTTGTTCTTTCTGACATGGGACCCTCTGCAAGAGAATAGTAAAAGATATAAGGCATTTGAAGAAAATCACGCTAATTGAACAGGATGTTTTGAAGCAAATCCCACTAATTGAGCAGGCTGACGACTCTGAGACAGATTCTTCTATTACTCACAAGAAAACAGTGAATACTTGCAGTGGTTAAGGGTATTTTTTTAATTAATTTTTGGCAAAGGCACGAGGTATGTACACTGCAGCAGTGGTGAATACAGGTGTTTCCTGGGAGTCTGTTGCTATCTGTTTTGAAGGGCTAAGAGTTATCTTACCTGTTGGTAATAAACAGAAATGACACTACATCAATGAAAAAGTTATTGTTAGGTGGACAGACTCAGTTTCAACTCCAATTTTTTTTTTAATCTATTGTTTCTAAATCTCAGTGCGTCTCTTTGTCAAGGTGCAGCTGTTAACCTTCTCTTCAGTTCTTATTCCAAAAGGAGGTTGTGCTTATTGGAGAGCACAGTTGCAGACTTTTTAAATAGAGCGAATACTTACTCCCCCAAAAAAGCCAAGCGTAACCTTAAGAAAGTGGAGTTTTATTTAAAAAAAAACAAAACAAAAAGACATTGTGAAATAAAAATAAAGACAGCTAGAAGTCTAAAGGAAGCTGTAGCACTTTATGGATTATCTTTCTTGAATATTTATGTAATTAGTTTTTAAGAGGTCTAAGGAGAAAGAACTAGTTTACTGCTCTTCTTACAACCTAGAAGAAGAGAGGCTACAAATGCAGCAAGTTCTGCATCTCTTCAGTTTAAAGTTCTTGTCCTACACCAAACTTCAAAAATAGCTTGAGGCTGTGGAGAATGGCGTGGGTTGTTTGGTCTGTTGGTCAAATCCTTCCCAGCAAATGTCCCCGTTCTTCCTTCTCATATAGAACAGTTAGGATAAGAGCATGTGCCTCGGTTTTTGCATAGCTTCATCTCCCTGTTTTTTAGGCTATAGAATTTTTGTTGTCCTTTTAAATGGAGCGAATAAATATCAATGCTTATTACACTGAAAAAATTTAATTATTTATAACCACTCCCTATAATTAATACACTGTTTTTATTCTAGCAATAAAAGTCATGAAGGGGATAAATTCATTGCAGCTCCACCTTCTTCACCTTTGAAGAAACAGGAATTAGAAAATTTAAGGCAAGTAAATAATATAAAATATTCACCACTAAATGAGCTTCCTCTTAAACTGTGCTGTGATTCTAGAGTCATCGCTAGCTTTTTTTTTTTTTTTTTAGGCACTTGCAGCATTGAATTGTAACTGTTAATCTAAGGATGCCTTTTTTCAAATGTGTGTGCTTCCTTTCTTCTGGGCTTTGAGTCTGAACAAATAGAAACTATTCAGAAGGTAGATCAGTCTATTTCATCCCATTATTACAGGCTATTAAATTGGGCAAAACTAAAAACATTAAGTCCCATAGAAGACACAGCTAAATACCTGACAATGGCTATTGTGATTGGTGGAAGGGGTGGAAATTATGTATGGTACCTTTTCCCTTTAAGGCCTTGATAAGGCTAGTTTGGAATTCAGCCCCCACAACATTATATGCTTGTTGGATGGAGGAAAAAAAAAAAAAAAAAAAGAAAAAAGGAACTGATAAAAGCAGCTATGCTGCTTTCAGATGAGAATGGTGCTCCTTTCAGCAGGATTAAATCCATAGTTTGCATAAAATAGAAAGAAAAATTATCTCTGTCCGGGCATTTGACTTCCTCATCATGGAAGAACATAGGTAAAATTTTACTGTAGACTTTTTCATATTCTCAAAGATCCTTAAGCTACTCGTTCAGCAGTCTGAGTGCTCTCCAAACAGAATGACTCCCATGTGTCTAAATAAGTATCACGTTATCTGGAACCTCTTTACTTTTCCCCAACATGATTATAATTTGCTGGCAATGTTAATTATTTCAGGTGGTTGCCAGCCTGTTGAAAATCTCTCTTACAATAAAGCTTGCACCTGTTTAGAAAAAAAGAAATCTGTTTTAAGTTTCCATTATGGACAAAGCATACAGTAATTTCCCACTTAAACTCTTGGGTAAACACTCTGTTCCAGCCTAACCCCAGGTAACCTGTGTTTTATAATGACCAGCTTAACCTTTACTTTGCTCTACTATGTGTAGCAAATCTACTTGTATTCATTTACAAGCAATTTAGCAAGAATCTGTGAGGAGACATTACTGAGACCTTGATTATTTATTCTGAAGTGGTACAAGAGAATGCTACTTGAAATAGAAAGCATTGGATTAAAAACAGTGATGTGGGTTGGTTGTGGTTTTTTGGTTTTGGTTTTTTTTTCCTCCTGCCTGTTGAAAATGTGGTTGCCACATGTCAAAATTACATGGTGTCACATCGTGATTATTTTTTTTTAATACATAGTCTTTTCTTTCACAATCAGCTGTTGTTATCTACTGATGAAACCTGACAACGTGTCAGGAAAAACTTATCAGTTTAGCAAGAATTACACTGCTTCTTATAAAGAACATCTTGTAAGGAAAGGAAAAGCATTGACTTTTTTTTTTTAATACTTGCTTTGATGGTTAAATCCAGAGGACTAGATATCTCTAGAGAGTGATTCTGCTAAAACTATTTCTAGGTTTCTGCAGATATCTGTGAAAAGCAAAATACGTTACAATCAAATGTTAGTATATTGCTGTAATCGTGCTCACTAAGGACCTAAGTGAGAGAATCAAAATTCTTGCCTAGTCAGGAAAAGTAAGCAAAAATACTGAATGTTGGCAAGGATTATCCTGAGGAATAGGTGTCTATTCAATTCAGTTTTTTCCTGTTAAGTCACTGGTTTGAAAAACATCTGTTGCTTCTAGAACTGAAATGGGGAACTTAAATGCTTTTTTTGCATGATTTTGTACAGTTGCACATCCTAATAAGAATTTAAAATGACTGGCTAGCTTTGCCCCTAAATAGTTATTGAAAATTAAAATTACCATCTAGAAAAGCTGATGTGTAATATGTATTGCTTGGTTCTTGTGCACAAATTAGCTGAACAGGCTATTCTCATAATAAGCAGTAATTCAATTGCAAGGTTTTAAAAGCAACAAGCAGAAGTCTGAGGACACCAAACGTTGCGAAGAATTTATGCATAGGAAGTAGAAACTCCAGATTTTTCTTCTGAGTTTCTTCTAAACAATTCTGCTTCTTGCTTCCTCTCATGCTCCGAGAGGCCAATTTCCCCTGCTCTGCTCTCAGCCTGTGGTATGTTTCAGCACACCAGAACAACCCAACACTGTTAGAGTACATCAAGAGTAAAGGAGTTCTGGTAGACCACAGTGCTACGTTTGGAGAATTTTGTGGATTTTATTGTAAAAGTTGAGACGGACAGCACCAGACCTTGTTGTAGCCCTTTTTTCCCTGGATTGAACAACTTGTGTGAAAATGTTAATTTTTCCCTTCAAAGCAGCTAGGGATAAATGAATCGTTCGATCAGCTGCTTTGTCCTGAATAGATTTGAACTGTGAGCCCTGGCTCTAAGGCATGTGATCCAATTTTACCATTTTTTCTTTCTTTTGACTCCTTCCATTGGCCCTCTCCAGTCCATCATTATGCTTTATTTATTTTATTTACTTCCATATTTTTTTGAAGCGTGCACCTCCTAGTATTTCCAGGAGCATCACTGACACTGCTAATTATTTCACAGGTACTACTGTAAGGGCCACCTTATTGCTCGCCAATATACCTTGTCACTTCTCCGCACCTACCTAGTACTGCCTCATTTGTCCGCTTAAAGATTACAGTGGTCTGTTTGGCTGTGTGATGATACTGCAAGCGTGTAATGATTATCGCCCGTAACTCTCTCACTCTCTTCTTCCTCACTGTCAGTCACTGCATAGTTGTCTTCCATCTCCCCTTCGCTGGTGCTGAATTTCCCAATTGAGTAAGCAGTCTGTATTCGTTAACATTTTTTTATTGTTCTGTCTGTGTTGAAACATAAAAAGTAAATAGCTTATATCCACTACTGTGCTTAGTTAGCTATTTTTAAATTATTTCAAATAAGTGATGTTCTCTAAATGGTTTAGAAGTGCCGTTTTTGTGCCTTGATAGTTAAGTTTTGAACAACTGGATTTGCTCTGGCTCGCCGTTTGCCTGAGAAATAAGCCAAGTCAGATGTAGAGTTTGGGTTCTGTAAACTTGCAGTCAGTGTGGGCTGACAAATCTTGTTGCCTAGACCTACACAAGAGGCTGTTTGACATAATCTGGCAGTTTAAAAAAAACATTTTCCTTTTTCCTAGTGCAAAGGCAGTTTTAT
The DNA here is from genome assembly GCF_028858705.1 of Grus americana. Classification (NCBI taxonomy): domain Eukaryota; kingdom Metazoa; phylum Chordata; class Aves; order Gruiformes; family Gruidae; genus Grus; species Grus americana. The sequence continues at coordinate 123,800,627 of NC_072853.1, read as the reverse complement.
TTAGGGCATGGGGAGGCTCAGTGATGCTGGAAGTCTGCCTTGCTCAAAGGCGACCTGTGGAGTTTTGTCAGAATCCTGACCGGGGTGAAAAACTAGTTTGTCTTTTCCCTTGTGGTGCAATTCTTCTGCTCCGGTTAGCTGTCAGGTCTCCTGAGCGTTTGGTTTAGCCGGCTCAACAATGGATCCAAGTGTGCAAGAACAGTACTGCAGGCAAGACAACCTGAATATTTTCCTCCTTTTTAGATGGCTGCTGCTAAAAAATCTTGCCAGCTCTTACGTGGCTTAAACAGTGTGACAAGTCCTTAGAGCAGAGGAGTAGGTTTCAGTTTTGCTGGACTTACCTGTTGTGAGTTTGGAGTGTGTCTTGCCTTTGAATTTACACTTTCAGAAATAAAAATAGGCTTTAAAAAGTTGTGGGAGATAGAAGACGCATATTGACATAAAGGGCAGTAGCAACCAACTCTGCGGGCCCTGACTTGTGTCTAAGGGTATTTAGCTGGCGACGCTTAGCATCTCTGCTGGTTTATAAGCTGTGCTTCCTTGAGGCAGACACGAGAAGGGGCTAGTCAGAAGGCGGCTGTTATTAGAGACTTTCTTCCCCGTTCCCTCCCCCTCCCCAGTCACAACCTTTCGGAAATATTTTAGGTTTGGGACTTGAGCTGGGGAAGCTTTCCTCTCCCTCTCTCAAGCTTTTGTATGTGTTCAGATTTGATGTGACATCTGGGCACGATGGAGAGGAAGTGGGGGTAGGGAGAAACACTGGAGAAGTTTCTTATCCTGCTTGTGCATAATTAAGGAGCATGCCTCCTGGGAAAGGGGAATAAAGGCACCCCAGGTCCTGCCACAAATTATATGACTTACTGCTGGACCGAAAGTGGGCTTGACAGTTGCCAGAAGGTTGGCGCGGTAATGGCCCACTTACCGGCAGGAGAGTCGAAGGCTCTCCTCCCATCGCTCCCAACGTGACACCCCACTCTTCGTTCCTGGAGAAGGACAGAGTCCGTGCTCACAGCAAGGTGTCGCAGGCAGCAGCTTGCACCCAGAAGACAGGGCAGCCTGCACTGAATGATGTCTTACAAAGTGGAAAATATCCCCGAGAGCTGTGTTTGGGGAGCCGGGGGGGGGGGGGGGGGGGTAGTTATTACAAAGTGCGAAGCTTGGCCTAACGATGGCATCCTGACGTGGGGTTATTGTTTGAAGACGGAAAATGTGAGTAGTTTGGATTTCATTACAGGAACTGTCAGAGATTTTGTGGTTTTGGACAGATAAGAAAGTCTGTGACAGCAACAAGATGCCACGAATCAATCGGAGTCTTGGCAGCGGGTTACAGCTCCCAGTTGAACACAAAACTGGAAATGCCAAACTCTCCAGTGTTTATTGTCTCTCTGTGTCCAAACAGTGTACAATAAGAGAGTGACATATGTTACAACTTACTTGATTGCTATTATGTGTCTGTAGACTGTACCTTATAGATATCTACAAATCTTCTACCCTTTGCTGCAGCAGAAGGGGAGAGCAGGGAAGTACAAATGAGTCCAAGGCAAAATGCATAAAAAGAGGGTGAGAAAGGGAAACTGTCCATGAGAAAAATGATACATGGTGAGGTCCATCTTTTTTTAATCTGTTATTTAAGGTCAAAATTGCAAAATCTTACTGAACACACCGCGATGGTCCTTGGTTTGTACAGGTAGAACACAATGTATAGATCTCCTCATTCAGATAATGCGATTGAGGCCTTAAATAACAAAGCACTAGCTCCTTTACTTCATAGTTTGATGCAAAGACATTATTGAAAGCTTATGATTTATTTCTTCAGCACTTAACAAGAAAGATATTTAACAGCTGCATTTGGAATCACAGAATTCTCCATTTAACGTATTGGCTTTCCCCCTCCCCTTTTTCTTTTGTTTTTTCCCCCCTTTTTTTTTCTTTTTTCCTCCAGGTGCTCAATACTTGCGTGTAGTGCTTACGTGGCTCTGGCTTTGGGTGATAACCTTATGGCATTGAATCACGCAGATAAACTTCTTCAGCAACCAAAGCTGTCAGGGTCTCTTAAGTAAGTCTGATGTGGTCATTTCTTCTTTCTTAGCCCTGCTTTTTGCTGGAGAGTTCTGAGTTGAAGCTTCCAATGTCTGTAGCTGCTTGCCAATTCTGTATCTGATGCAAAGAATTGCTTGGCCCGCTCCTGTTCTTGTTGAAGCCCTGACTAAATGTTCATTGACACGCAGGAACGTGAGTCCCCTCATTTGTGTATGAATTCCATGTAATTCCGAATCTATCACTGCTTTTGTTGCTATTTGTTAATCTCCAGCTATGGGTCCCATGTGGCGGCGGGACCGTCAGGTCTCTGTCCCGATTCACGTGCTCGTGTTGGCACAGCACGAGGGGCAGGAGCGAGCAGCTGGAGGTGGAAAACATCAGCCCAAACCAGCACGCTGCTGAAAGCTCGCTTATGAAACGACAGCCTTGAAGGGGAAGGTTTGCTCAGTCAGTAGGGGACCAGATCTTGGGTGTGCAGAACTGTCACTTCACCTGCTACTGTTGCTTATGTAGGTTCCATTCTTCAGTTTCTCTCTTTCAGTTCTCATTTGGCACTGCATTTTTTTTTTTTTGAAAGATGTTCAAAGCTCATTCTGTTTCTACCCACCAGTTCTTATACATCTCTGCAAAGTCAAAAAAGGCAGCTTTAGCCCCATCCTTCTGACCTTGTTTGTACATTTAATTCCTATGTCATACACAGGATAAAATACAGCAGAGATTTTTATGGTAGTAATGTTATTTTTCAAAACTGGTAATGTACTCACAGAAAGCAAGCTAACTTGTGCTTATTTTTGTATGCTGGCAGCATACTCTAAAATGGTTCATGCCAATTAAATTCTTTGGCTCCCATGCTTCAAACTACCACAGAAGCTTGGGTTTTTTCATGGTCATTGTATAAGCAAGATTTTAGAGGAGTTTGCAAGGTAACACATAATTTTGTGAAGGCAGTGTTACCATTACATAATGCAGATGACAGTTTTTTGCAAATGTATCTTGGTCCCAGGAAACCAGGCTTTTGTGCAGATTGGGAATATTGAACTGTTCCTGTTTTCTTAAGTGAAATAAATTGCATCTAGAAAGTTACATTTGTTGTATCAGATATAAATTGCAGAAGTTATTTCGGATGATTGAGTGATATTTTACCCAATGTTTTGTAATTAATTACAACCAACTACACAGTTCAAGATGTACTGTATACAGCCACATCGAACAAGCGTGAACTTTTTTGCTCAACTTTTGTTTCAGATTAAATATCTGCAAAGTAACTATGCTCTCGATCAACAGGATTCCTTCTGTTCCAAAATTGAAAAGGAAAGCTGCTGATTATCTGAGCTGAACCACAAGTGTCAAACATCAGACTTACTTAATTCTTTTGCAAAACCTGCAGTTGAAAAGGTGTTTGTGCGCCATGGACAGGCCTGTGTAGTTGCTGTCCTTAGATACGCAGCTATCTTACAGAATTAGTTTGATTTTTAGTGACTGTAAAGTCACTTTACACCTCAAATTATAGATGTATCTGTATCCTGGGGTGTTTTTGTAAGGATACCTTTTTTAATTCTCTGAGATAGACAGTACCTTGGTATGGCTTTTTCTGGAATGGCAGTTCCTGTGCGTGAATGAATGGTCATTACCCAGGTGCAGATTTTTTCACAACATTAGTGCCTAAAAGCAGTAAATGGCAGAACTAGGTATTATGACAACACTTCATCAGCAAGCTAACTTCTATGCAGGTGTTTCAATTAACAGTTTTCATGTGCTCGTGTTAAAAACTGCATTCAGTTTATCTTACATAACAAACTGCGGGGGTTGTTACACTGATGTTTGTACCTAACCCTTTGCTGTTGTAGGTTTCTTGGGCATTTGTATGCAGCAGAAGCTCTCATCTCTCTAGACAGAATATCTGATGCCATCACTCACTTGAACCCTGAGAACGTCACTGATGTTTCCCTCGGGATCTCTTCAAATGAGCAGGATCAAGGTTAATGAATCCACACTTCATTAGAACTGGTTATGTTTTCAGCTGCTTCCTGCTGTAAATTTCTATATACAAATATAATGATGGTTGACATCTTGTTTTAAGACTGTAGGTTGTTTGGGATTCTTTTGTTTGTGTTTTTGTTGTTGTGTTTTTGTTTTCCTGGCTTTAGTTCCTACTTTTTTTTGCATGTTTGTCATTCTTTTGAAGTGGCTAATTCTGTAACATAACTAGAACTGTATATTGCAGCATTCCAGCTTGTTTGAAGGTAACTTTTGAAAGCTGTTTTTTTTTAAAAAATGTGCAATTACAGTTAAGTGTGGGCTTTGTAACTTCTCTTCCAGCTTTTTAGTATCTAAATCAGCTTTGGAGTACCAGTGAAGTCTACTTAACTGCATTTAGTAAGAGAGAGGGGGGGAGAACTTAGTTAATCTGTATCTTAATCTTCTTGCAGTGCTTCCAGTTGGGAGTGTGTATTCTGTAACAGAAAAATACTTCAGAGCCCATCTGTATAGTTAAGTCTTCAGCAGCTCTGATGTCAGTGACATGTCTGCAGTTTAAACTTCATTGCACTCCTCTGCAAATCTAAAAGGAAAATATTAAAGACAGGAACTCTTAAGTGGTGTAAACTTTTGAGCAAACCGATAGGTTTTCCTTCTTTAATGTCAGACCATAAAGAAAGAAGTAAATTTTTATCTTTTAAAGCTTATTACAAAAACGGTACAAAAAGCTCCTGAATCATGATGGCTTTTGTGGGTTTTTTTCTCTGCAGGGTCTGACAAAGGAGAGAATGAGGCGATGGAATCTTGTAAGTATCAGCCACCATATTCTGCAGAGTACAGGAACTCACTTGGCCAATTTGGAATAAAAGTGTGAGGAAAAAAAGAATTATTTCTGTTTTTTAATTGCAGCTGGCAAGCAGACCCCACAGTGTTATCCTAGTTCGGTCACATCTGCGCGAACAATGATGTTATTTAACCTTGGAAGTGCTTACTGTTTGAGGAGTGAATATGACAAAGCTCGAAAGTGTCTTCATCAGGTATGAAAAACAAATCTCAAGGCAGCTTTAGGGACAAATGTACTTCCTTCAAGGTGCCACTTAGGTCACAGCAAATCCTGGTGAGTTTATAGCCCAGGTTTATTTGCAGACTTTGCTGAGATGGCGGCTCTCATCTGTCCTTATGAACCAACCTCTCTTAGTAACATAAAATGAAGGATTCCAAATTTCTTACTTGTGTAAATAGTTCAGTATCACTATGGGAAGCATTTTTTTTTTTCTAGATTGTAACAAAACAGTGGAATATAACTAGGAAGTCTTTTCACTTTTTCTAGGTTTGTTTTAAGGTTTTTTTGTTTGGTTGGTTTTTTTTTTGTTGTTGTTTTGGTTTTTTAATGGTCCAGTAGTACTTGTTGTATTTCAGAGGAGAAAGTTCTTGAGGGCTTTGAGTTTACTTCTCTCTAATCAGTTAATAACTCGCCTTCCAAGCAATTAACTTCAGGGCTGTGAGAACAAACTGCAGTTCTGCTGGAGGTATGTTCCTTGCCCGCCTCTTGCCCCAAGAATTCTCAAGTACTGCTTTTGCAACTCTGTCTTCACTTAGCCTGTGTCATTTGGTCGGTCTTATGGCTGGGACCCATCTCTTTCAATGATGATGCTTGGCTCTTTTTGCAGCCATTCCTGTCTGTAAGGAAGACTACTCAAATGCATTATTGAGCTGCAAACTGAAACAACAGTCTTCCAAATTACTTGATAGCAGTGGTGTAGGTGAACAGGCTCAAGTTCTGTGAGGTTCTCAACTGCTTAAAGCAGTTGTCTTGCTCTTTTTCCTCTCGAGGCTTCTTAGGATTGGGCAGGGGTCTGCGCTTGGGCTCTGTAGCGCGTGTGTAAAGCCCAAAGGAGTGTGAGGCCATCTGTGGATGTAAAGTATGGTAGGTCTCTGCACCTACAATAAATTCATTGGCTTCATAGCCGAAAAATATTGGGATATGGAAGCTAATGAACAATCCTTGTTAACTTTGTATTCTGAACTTTGGAGCAGTGGAGGTTACCTTCTTCACCTGTCATCTCACCAGGAAGCCACCGTAGATTGTTCCAAGAATTACAGACTCAAATTAACATAAGCATACAGCAGATGGTGCTGCTAATTAGTGTGAAACAATCTTGCAATGCAGATAATCTTTCAGTGTCTCTTTGCATGCATAAACCTGATGCAGTGTATTAGTTTGAAAAAAATCTTATCTTAGTTTATGAATTGTTATTGGTTTCTGTTTTGAGCTGGATGTTTCTCCTAAGCACTTTTTCTCCCCAACCCCTTCTTCTTTTTCAATAAGGCTGCTTCGCTGATCCACCCCAAAGAGATCCCTCCAGAGGCTATTCTGCTGGCTGTATATCTTGAATTACAGAATGGTAAGGAAATATTTCTTTTCCCCCAACATTAAAACCCCCTAATTTAACATGTAAGCTGCAATGTTGAATGTAGCTGGGTATTTTTGACACTTTAAATTTTTTTCCATGCTTTGTGCAGAAATCAGCAGCCTTGGATAGGCTCAGTAAAGCCCTTGATGAGGTTTATGCTATAAAGAGGGCTTGAAAGGCTTTTCATTAAAAGACAACTGCAGTCCAAGTTTCCCAAAGAAGCCATGTCAAGGGCTATGTAGCAAGTACTGTAACAAAGCTTGTAATATTGATAACTCTTCCAAAATCCTTTTGAAGGTTCACTGTGTTTGCGTGGGAAAAAACTCTCTACAGAATGGGAAACTGGAAAGATTGCACTTGAATGCTGCCGTGGGAGCAGACTGGTACAGGTGCACCCCTGAAGCTGTTATGGTTGCAGACCTGTGCCCTGTGGGGCTTAATATCCAAGTGTTGTGAAGTGTTCAGTGCGCTTGTTCCCCTTCAGTTGTCTGGCATTGCAGGCAGGCAGAGGAAGGACTTCAGCATTTGTGTTCAGAATTGAGACCTCTACAAAGCTTTTCTTAGAAAGATGTTTCTAAGTTGCAATCTTGGAAACCTTTCTTTCTGCAACAAAGGAGTACAAGGCAGAAGAGAGTAGAAAGTGGGATTTATATCTCTCATATAAATGGAAAAGGCTAAAGACATTTTTTTGTGCTATAAATGGCAACAAAATGGTGCATCTCTTCTGAAACTAAAACTTTAGTGAAAGAAAAGTATTTGATAAGAGGGAAAAATGTTCTTTTCAGTACTTAGTGGTTCTTCTCCTACAACTTCATAGGTTTAATTTTGAACAAAGAATAATTTTTCCACTTACAGTGGTATTTATTTGATGGGCCATACATACAGTTGAAAAACAGACTTCTTCTTTTAAAAAATATGTTTTATATACACCCTTGACGCATTACTGTCTGTAATAGCACAGTGTGAGGGCGTTTAGTGTGAGATCGAGAGTCACTACGTGGATGGGAGAGAGAAGAGGTGCCCTTCAGGAATGTAGAAGGTTGCTCTGGCATCTTCCTGCTCTCAGATAAAAGCTCAGTGTCTCCAGCTAAGATTAGGTAGATTCAAGCACTAGTGTCTTTCACATGTACTTTTATCCAATACTTCTACTGTCCACGTCAGCACTCCACTGAATCAGAAGACTGCTACTGTACCAGGAATGGCTTGTTGGCTCTGTTCTGAGAAGTGATTTTTTTAAGAAGTCACACAAAGGTACCTTTTTTTTTTTTAATCCAAAGTTGTCTTGTAGGTAACACGCAGCTGGCACTGCAGATCATCAAGAGAAACCAGCTTCTCCCTTCTGTGAAAACACTCTCTGACATGCGGAAGAAGCCTGTGTTTCAGCCAGTCCACTCCATCCAGCCCATTCAGATGCCGGCTTTCACCACTGTTCAAAGGAAGTGAGGTCATGCTTCAACCTGCTGCTGCCCTGCCCAGGAGGGTGGGGGATTTTGTATATTTTTTTTAACCTAGGACACCTGCATACCCCAATTGCTGGAGTGTGTTCATTTATGTAAATTTTTAATAAAACATAAACAAAAAAGAGGCATGCTTGGAGGTGTTTCGTAGGTGTTTGTAAAGGTTGTTTCATAAAGGAAGAGAGGTTAGTATCTGTTTTGAATGTGAGTGGCAGGTAACTTATTGAAAAGAAATGGTTAACCAAATGTATAATTCTGCTCCCTTCGAAGAGAAGATATGATAGGGAAGTGACTGGCAGGAGAGCATGGCCACTGTGTTTTCACACGAGCTTTGTATTCCTTGAAGAGGCTTTTGCCCAACTTTGCTATGTTGATGTAGCTACAGTCTACTACCCTGCAGCAGCTGGGGCCTTGAAGCTTCATGCATGTGCACATATATATGTGTGCACACATGTGTGCATGCAGATGCAGGTAAATGGCTTTAGTTGCAAGGAAAGGTGCTCTCCCCCCCCCCCCCCCCCCTTTTGCAGGTCATAGCCAAAGGTGGAAGGGTGGCCCCTCTGCAAACTGCCCCCCCAAGCCCCGCGTTTCTGATGGTTACCTTATTAAGTACAAATAGCACAGCCCCAGGGTTAACAGTGCAAGGCCCTGGTGCCCAGTGATTGTGGTGTCTTTCAAATTAGCGTTCTTAAAACTAGCAGCTGTGCTGAAAGCGTTACCAGCCTGCACCATTGCACTGCAATACACAGCCAAGCAGTAGTGACTTCATTGTCATTAGCTTGTAATTAGTACAAGCCACCGGGGGTGGGGGTGGGGGACACGACACACACACACACACACATAGATGACAAACCCAAAACCAAACCCCAAAACACAATCAGTCCCGTGCTCCGTTGTGTAGTTGTGTGGTCAAGATGGTGGAGTCTGAGTGAGCTGGTGCTGAGGTGTGTGAGCAAGGCGTAGCTGTTCTCTTGTAATATGCTGCATGGGTGTGACTGGGAGTGGGGTGTGGGTGAGTGGTGATGTAGGTGTCCCCATCTGCTGCCTTCAGGCCATGATGCTGCTCTGCCATACCCTAGAGGGACTCTACCCGCTTCTCTTGCCTCATGGGCTCCACAGGGGGCAAAAGCTAAAGGCAGTGTGCCAAAACAGGACAGGTAAGAGTGGACTGGTAAGCAAGGCCAAAACCTGGAGCAGCTGCTAAACCTTTGTCAGTGCAGCAAGGCGTGTGGGTGGGTGGAGGGTGTGGGTGGCCAAAGGGACCAGTGCTGGGAAATGCTTACTTTACCTGGATGTGGGGGGAGGGTTGGTTTCTGTGGGGTTTTATTATTTTTTTTTTTAATTGTCCCTGGTTTTCCTTTGTCCTAAAGGAAGGTGTAATGGTGCAGGTACAGTGAAAGAGTGCCTGGGTGTAATAAAAAGCATATATATATATATATGTATATATACACATATTTTTAAATACAGTTTCCACTTTAGTGGAATATCTCTTTCTTTCAAAAAAAATTCTGCCTTTTGCTCAAACCACAAACCCTCTGATTACTTACTGTGAGCACAGGAGGAGAGATGAGCCATCCTGCCTTGGGACTTAATCCAGGCATGAGATAATCAGAGCCCAGCATGGAGCAAAGCATCTCTCCTCACTTCCCCTCCCTGGCTGTTTTGGGCCATTTCAGCTATTCTGAGACTTTGTCCAGATAATCTCCAGGGTAGTGCTGGAATAAGCCCTTATCTCCCTGCGCTGCTGGCATTGTACTTTGCCTTCAGCCACCACCAGGAAGGTCACCCACTTCAAGTGGGACACAGGTCCTGCAAGTTCTGCTCTCAGTAACTTGAGCACTAGATAGTACAGGCATGGAACGAGCCAGCAGGACAGTCCTGGGGCTGGGCCCAAGATCTTCAACAAACAAGCCACAACTGACAGAAAAATAGTAAGTTTATTAAATGATGTGCAAGTTGTAGAATGAGTAGAAGTGTGCATCTCCTCAGCAGTATAGCACAAAGCTTGAGATTTGCTGCTATCCCTTTTCTGTTAGAGAACTGGCTTCTCTACTTGTCAAGGCTTTCAGAGTAATGACAAAGTAGCTGACATTTTCAATGATCTTTTTTAATCAGTGTAAGAGGTGGCACCAACTCTGCCCTCAGGTAGGGGCAAGCAGTTTAGAAGTATTAAGAATAAAAATTTAAAAAAAAATCAGGAAAAAGCATGGAGAGATCACGTTTCTGAAAGGGAGAAAGGATCCCTCAGGTCAAAGTAGATTGACTGATTAAATACAAAAAGGTTAAAGATGGCTCGCTGTGTGGTCCTGGGCCCTGAATAGAGAAGATTCTTCTCTGCCCTTCCCCGCCCCCCCAGGAATGCGGGGCATTGAGATGCAAAGGATGCTACCGCCGGCCTTCGGCAGCGCCCAGCTCCCCCGGGGGCACCCGGCGCTCCTCTCGGGGCAGGATGAAGGAGGCAGTTGTTGTTCCCCAGATACCGCACCTCCTCTCACAGCTGCATTTGCATCTGACCGGGAGCATTCAGCCCCAGCTCTCCCCTAACAATGCCTGCTCTTCTGCCCTGAGGCAGCTGCATTAACCACAACAGCTCTGGGATTATTTTTTTTTTCCCTCCTGGCTGTAGCACTGCTGCTTGAAGAGAGGGGCAGCCCAGTTGTGAAGAGCTAGTGCAGTCACAGCACTTTGAGACTGGAATCCATCTCCACTGTTAGCTATGCTGGGAATTCAGTCCATGGCCTTAATTCTCAAACCTTACTTAAAGAGCATCTTCCCCTGCTCACCATTTCTTCTCAAACCTTCCTAAAGTAGTAAGGAAAAAAAAAGTACCTTTTCTGCTTACCCAGCTTAGGTTGGGAGTCTGCTCTGCAAGATGCCAGGTCACCATTAAATGTTCTGGTAGCTTTGCTTTACATTACCCCTCAGAAAAAGCATTACTGTCACTGTTGCAGAGGTAAAGAAATGGAAACCTAGAAATGGAGCTAACAAGGAAGTTAAATCAGGAACTTTCTGGCAAAAAAAAACCCCTGGAAAACAACTGTATGGAGTACGGATGGCAAGTTCAGTATCAAAGCCACTTCCCTCCAGTCACAAGAGTGAGGCTGGTTTTTTAACAGGCCCACCAACAAAAGTTTGACAGTGTACCAAAACTACCTTTTGGTTTTGTTTTTAAACCCCCACACTCTTTTTCCATAGCACCCTAACATTTCTCCTCTCTCCTTTCAGAGCAGGTGCCTGGTTAAATTTTTCAGTAGTCACCACCCAGAGAAAGCCAGGTTCCAATTTAGGCAAATTCTTTTCCTTTTTTGCCACCCACCCCACCCCCAATAGAAGAGGCTGCTTCAGCTGGGTAATACAGAAACACACATACGCAGATTTGCCATGAAAAAAAAAACTCCTCACATTTATTTGATTAAACAAAAATAAAATAAACTGCATAGGAACATTTTAAAGTCCAGAGAGACACTGACTTTGTTTTAAGGCTGCCAGTAGCTGATACATCGTCTCCTTGCTACATCCTTCAGCCTTCCCTATGGACCACAAAGATACATTCAGAAGCCTCCATTAACACAAGGGTTCTAACATTTTGCTCACTTATTCTACATAAAAGTTTGCACATAACCTGTCATGCTTTCTTCTCTGCAGTACTCAACATCTGACATCTACAAATGTCACTTTTTGTCCAAGTAGAAACGTGATGCCCTTTTTGGAGCATGGAAGTTCTTGTCACAGCCTGTTTCGTTATCAATTAGATATAAAAGCTCTGAGCAGCTCATTAAAAGCAGAGCACTGTCTATCCTGCTGAGACATTTTTATTATTATTAGGAGAGCAGCATGATTAATCACTGAAGTAGAAAAGAAACAACTGCAACAGAAGAGGAAAATACAAAACCAATCGACTCAAGATGCCCAATATCCAAGGACTGACAAAATCATTCTGGATCCCAATGCAAACCTGCACCGAGGCAACGCTACCTAAACACTGGTAATGAAGTTTTAGGAGATGGGGCCATACAGCTACAGTCAATTAAAGGAGGGGAGAAAAATGCCGGTTTGTGACATTGATTTCATGTGGATGACCTCCATTTTGTTCAAGGCTTCCAGTTTCTACTGGACTTAAATTGCAGGCACGTGTTCGACACCCTCACTGCTCCCAAAGAACTGTGCACGAACCAAGCAGCGCATGACAGGTAACGCACAGTACAAGAGTCACATACAGTAAGAAACCCCCACCAACTCAGGTGACTAAGCACACCTTACAAACTAGTTAAAAACTTTTTTAGTCATTTTAGAAAAGAAACTAAAAAACAAAACCCAGAAACAGACATCTCTCCCTCTGAAGGAAAAACTACTACATTGTCTGAAAAGTACTCTACAAACCTATAAAAGGATTTTTTTTTTTTTAAACTAGTCTGGTAGTTCAAAAGGAAGTTACTTAACTACATCACTACACAGACACTTAACATTCAGTCAGTAAGGCTCTACGAAAAGAGCTTAAAAAATTATCTACCTGAGTTTGTAAGTTGATACAATCATTAATAGAAGGTCTAAGACCATGCAGGTACACAAAGCATTTTTAGAACCATTATTGGTTAAACAATGATGGAAAAAGATGCCAGTCTGGCTCGTTAACCCGTAAGATCACTTAGAGACATCAATGTACATTTTCCACCATAACATTTACCAAACCCAACACAGCCTATCGTTATTAGGGGTCGCCTGTACCCACTTCTGTCACCCCCTAATACGAACGGGGGAGGAAAAAAGTTTTTTTTCAATATAGTAATCTGAAAATGTGCTTCTGCAACTTTACTCCACAGGTAAAACAAGGGGCATGTTGCATGTCACTACTAAAGTTGCATAAAACCCCAACATACTGGTTTTAAACTGCCTCTCCTGAAAATGCCTGAACCTAAACTGCCCTCCAGGAATAGGAACTTGGTTGCTTTGTCATGGTGGAAAAATCCCATTGAGTCAAAAAAGCTACTAATACAATCACCAAGTCAAAAAAAATCAGGATCTTATTCCCTTCAAGCATTTGGTATAGTGTTGTGTTTACAGCAATCGTAACATTAGTCTTTCCAAACAGGACATAATTGTAGGCATGCATAAAAGTTTTTCTCTTGTAGAGAGAAGACCTAAAGGTCTTACGGACATTGGAACACTGCAAATGAACATGAAGTACGTCATGTCAGCTAGTAGTGTCATAATACTGAAAAAAGTTTACATCTCCATACTTCGTAGTGAAAACAGAACAAACTCAAAAGTGTTTCAGGTATCTCAGTCCAGTTTGCCTGAACTTACCAACATTTGGTTTTATTTACAGATTCTCTAGCAAGGGCAGCTTAATATTTCCATGGGCAGGCAGCAAAAACAAAAGCAAACAAAAGCAAGAATTCACCACATTGTACACACTTAGTATCTCTGTTTCAATTAAAATGCTTGTCCAACAGGCAGGATGAATCCTTCCCCCAGGCAGATTCTCAATTACTTCTCAAACCTGTCTGATACTAAATTGAGGTAGATGATTTACTTCTGCAAAGTGAGGTAGAACTTCAAGAAAAACATAGTGGCATCTCTAGTTGTGCATTTTGTACCACAGCAAACTGGGTTTCAACCTCCCAAGGACTCAAAGACCAAAGGTACAATGTTTGTCTAACGCAAGTACCAGTGTTCATTTTTTTATACAGCTCCAAACTGTTTGTCTAAATAGCTCTATCTTTAAATACCCTATTACCTTTTGGCACCATTTGGCTTACACTCCTTTAAAAAAAAAAAACCAAACACAAAACACTTTGGCACAATTTTTTTTTCCTTTAAACCAGAACTGAACAAAGAAATCTTGTGATCAAAGTTATGGCAAGATAAGCCTATAAACCTGCTCTCTTCAGAAATTAAATTTTGGTTTAACTGCAACGTAACAGACTGGGCCCATTTTCCTGCAATTCCAAGGGAACGCCACATCCAAGTGCCTTGCTGTTATTTCTCCCAACTTGGTTATGTCTGGCCCCAATATGCATTAGTTTTCAGGTGCTGTCATCCTCCCCTTGCTTCTTTTTTTACAAGTTCAAGGTTTATGGGCTTCCTTAAATAAGTTATCTTTAAAAGCTACTAAATAAAAAGGAGTGAATTATCTGAAGGACCTGCATCATCAAGTACTGAGTCTGCTTCAGTTTGCCACTGAAGTTCCTGCTTAAATAGTTCCAAGAAAGGACAAGATTGCTTCACAGGCTGAACCCAAAACAGCCATCCTGACTGCTGATAACATTTTGTCAAGCAAAAAGTTTACCAAGAGCCACTGGTTTAACCTGGCATAGTGAAATTCCTTTGGGAGTTCTGGTAGACAGGTCTGTCACCCACATCTGTTGTTCCCAATGTCAGAGCTAAGAGAAAGAGGCACAAGCTCACCCTCAGCCTTCTCCAGGCCACTTCCACTAGTTCAGAAGATAACTGAACACTTGTTCAGTTTGCAATCCAGCTTCAACGCCTTGCTTTTTCTCTCCGCGCGTATGTTTGATACTGGGGCATTAACCTGAGAACATGCATAGCCTGAGAACATGCATGGAAAAAACAGAGCAAGGTTTGAATCTCATTTAAGCATTACTTTTTAAAAGCCCCTATGGGGCATCTGATGTTGGCGTTGTACATTATCGCTACTTATCTTCATTGCATATAAAACACTCCATTTTATAAGCTACACTACCACTTTTCAATGAGACCAAGTGTGCTTAGCACTACGTATGACAAAGATAAGGAATTATTTTGGGTAGCTAAATAGTAGTGTTTTTAAAACAGAAAAGCTCCCCAACACGTGAGGTCAAACACTTGAGGTTTGGTTTGTAGGCAAATCCCACTGAATTAGACAGCAACTTCTAAAGAGTTAAAGTCGTTCCTCCTCCTGACAGAGCTGGACCTGGGGGGTTTATGCAATGGCTCCAAACAAAATAGCAAAGAGCAACTTCAGTGTCTGTCACCTACACGGTGCAGGACGGAGAGGGGCAAAAAAGATTTCCGCAGTTCAACACAATCCTGAATGCACACAACTTTTTTTTGTAATGCCTCGAAAAAAATTCCCTTCCAGTCCTAGAGAAGGGGGGAGGAACCCAAAAAGCATTAAAGCACAAGAGCATTTCTAGCATACTCCAACACTGTCAGCCACTCCAGTCAAGATATTAAGAGACCTGCCATTTTTTTTTTAAGACATGATAGGATAAATGCAAGGACACAGCAAACTAAACATTAAAGCTTCTTAAACCAGTTTTCTTTGGTATCTAGATCTTGCAGGTTATGAGTTTTCACAGTCCAAGTTGCAAATAATTCTTGGACAGAATAACACAAGACACAGACATCTGTCACAACTGGAAGGCCACCCCCAAGAAGGGAGGCATGTACACAAGCAGAACCTGAAAAAGTTGAAGGTAAACTAGCTTTCTCTCATACCCATATTTTGAGTGGCCACACAAATTTAATGACAGACATCTGTATAAAAGATTATCCTTTAAAGACTATTTTTAAACCATGCTATCTTAAGATTAAGCCTAACTGAAACATACTGCTTTGAAGAGTTTGCTTCCTTGAGGCTTTGGCTGAAAGGCAGCACAGTTATTTTATCTTATTTAATTTAGGTGTTTTTCCTCACCCTTCTTTCAAAAGAGGTTTTGTCATCTCACGAATCTGTCTGTCTCTCTGGTCCTTTAGTTTAAGCCTCCTCTAAGTGGCAGCTATCTGTCTGCACACATCACATCAGGATTTTGTCGAAATCCCAGAAAGTTAACACTCCTTGGAGGGGAAAAGCAGCAAGAAGGAAAGTGCACCTCGTGATTTCTCACAGACTTGTAGAGAGCCTTTCAATCTCAGGTAACTTTTGTGCATGGTGGCTGGCAGAGATGAACCCTTTCCTTGAAGGATGGTTAAGGCTCTTCAGACTTTTCGATAATGACTAGGTTTCGGAGATCTTCTCTTGCAAACAGTAAGGTAAATCCCATGGCATTTCCAAGTCTAAGGGTACTGATACATGAAGTTTTTCCATTGCAGAGACACAGAAAAGCCCTCTGTTCCCTACTTTAACCATTCTTGTTGGCCACCAAAAGGCCCTATCCAGAGGGTGAAGCAACAGTTCTGTAGAGACCATATCTGCATTAACAGCTAAACTGGAAGGTAAGAAACTGAAGAATAAAACTAAATACTTCCAGGGACTCAAAGTCACATTTTGCTAAAGAGATCTCCATTCTCCAAAAAAAGTTTCCACTTCTCGGAAAAGCTTTTTTTTATATCCCTGAAATGGCTAACTTCCCCCTGCCTCCAAGCTTAAGGATCATATACATTTATTTTACACAGAATTCTTTGGTACTGCCCTGGAAAAAAAGCAAAGTTTCATCTTGAGGTGGTTTGCGTTATGCTGGTACAGGTCATTTTTCACTTGGATCTGTAGCAAGAGATACAGAGAGCCACAGGCCCCACCCCACCCTAAAAACTACAGTAAACCTTCCCAAATTTTTCAGTCCAGCTCTTTGGGGAAGCCAGAAGATGAAAAAAATATTTTTGTCACTGATAGAGTTATTGCAATCCATTTAACACAAAAAACTGTTGACTTCTCCAAAACACACCCTGAATCTCCAAAGCTGTGCTTATTTCTCACTTTTGGAAAAAAGGTACCACTTCTGTTCTAACAAATCCATCAAACATTATTCCCTTAAAGTCTCTCTATGGGGAGGGGCAAAAAAAGCTTGTCATTTCACAATAAAGTAAAAGGTTTTGATTTTCCCCATTTCAATGCTCCTTGTAACATCTTCTGTTATCCAGATTAGGTGCACTGATAAAATAAACAGTAACTTTTAAAAAACTAATTTAGCTTTCAGGTGAAAGGGTAAAAAGAAATATTCAATGACAGGATACATTAAAGGAAGCCTTGCTTTTTATCTAAACTTTACAACAACTGCACTAAGCCACTAAAATGAACAATTTGGTTTAAACTTAAAGAAATTTTGTGCATTTTCATCAGCTTCACTTTGTGCTGTTGGATTACTGTGTTTCAGAAAAAAATACACAGAAATGCCAAAAAGATGCAAACTTGCTCTTCCCGGCGAGTGAATCCCACTCACTTTCACAAAACGTTCAAAGTCATCTGGGAACAAGACGCTGTGCTCGCCAGTAAATCAAACACACTGAGGTATAAAAAGGAGAACAGGAAAAAGTTCTCTGCTGCAGCAGCAATTCAAAAAAAAAAACACAACAAAACAAAAATCCCCCCTCCCATGTCCCCACCCACAGAACTGCAGTATGGTCAAGAACACAAATTCTCTACAAACACCTACTACCATTTCATCCATTAAAAAAGTTATAGAGCCTTTTTTTTTTTTTGGCTTAGTCTACAGAACTCACCACACAAACCACCTAATGTGCACAGCAACACTTGTTTGTGCATGAAACCCCACGGCGGGGGGAGAGGTAAATCGTTCTGAACTGTGAGTGTGTGGGGATGGGGAAGGGGAGAGAAACCGGGGAGGGAAGGGAGGACAATGAGGTAGATAGAATTTAACTTTACAGGCTCACTCCCTGCAGAAAAGATAAGTACATTCATCTGTAAAAAAATTAAAGATGAGGTAGGTTTGAATTAACGTTGTATTTTTTCATTTTCTCTTCGAAGAATTTCCCTGAGACAGTTTCTTCCTAATTCAAACACAGATTAGAAGACGAGAATTCGATTGTTTCCAAAGTCGACCACGACAATCATGCCATCAGGGGTGACGGCTATACCTGAAGGACGGTCCATCTGACCAAAGCCGCTTCCCTGAGTGCCAAACTTGCATAAAAAGCTACCATTTGACTCGAATATCTGCACCCGATGGTTCCTGGAATCGGCCACGATGATGCGCCCCTCTTGATCCACCGCCACTCCCTGCGGGCGCAGGAACTGGCCGTTCCCGGTGCCCTCCGAGCCCAGAAAGCGTGCTGACTGGCAATCTGGATGGATGACCAGAAGGCGATGGTTGTTGAAGTCTGTCACTACCAAGTGGCCCTCATGATTGAAAGTCACACCTCTGGGGGAATCAAAGTGCTTCCAGAGTGCCCCTTCGAAGCCATACTTGTTAAGAAACACACCGTCGGGCCCAAACAGCTGAACACGATGGTTCCTTGTGTCAGAGACCAGGATCTTGCCCTCTGCGTTGACGGCCACATCCCATGGGTAATTGAATTGCCCGTTCTTTGTGCCTTTCTCCCCAAACTTCAGAATGAACTGCCCCTCAAACGTGAAGATCTGGATGCGATGATTGTCCTTGTCAGCCACAACGATCCTACGTGAGATGTCACAGGCCACACCGGCAGGGCGATCGAACTGGCCCGGCCGGGAGCCCAGTGTGCCAAACTTGTGATGGAAGGTCCCACATGGTTTGAACACCTGGATGCGATTATTACTGCGGTCAGCAACAATGATGTAGCCTTCTTTGTCTACGCTAACCCCCCAGGGGCGGCAGAGTTTGCCATCGCTGTCTCCCTCACTGCCAAAGGAGAGCCCTGGCAACCCAATGCCTATATAGCTGCGCCCAGATTTCACCACAACTTTGAAGGGGCTGTTCTCAATGTGTTGGTTGCACATCATCACAGATACCAGGTGCTCTCCCTCTAGCTGCGGACGGTAGCTGACCAGGTAGGTCCCATTCTGCTGATCACTGACATCTGCCCCGAAAAGGTTTCCATCTGGGCCCATCACCACTGCGGAAATCATGTCACCTCCTGAAAGGCGCGGCTCACCATCATGGTCATAGCCTATCACTGTGAAAGAGGCCACTTTGCCTTGCAGAGCACGCTTGAGGCCTTCCCCAGTGGCTTTGGTCAGAGGAGCAAAAGCCCCACTGCTGACAAAGCCCATTGATTTAATGGCCATATACAATGCCTGGTCAGGGGGAGTGAACATGATCCTGTCATCTTCTTGAGGCTGGAGAAGGCCTCTGACATTCTTCAGCTCCTGCACCTGAGCCAGCATGCGGTCCCGAGCCAGAAGAATATCCATGGTACGACCCTCCTCCAGGACCTGCTGAACAGCACTAATGGTGTTGTCCAGCTTATTTAGGTTCTGACGTAACTTTTCAACTTGCAAGTAGAGTGACTTAGCCTTGACTTGACGAATCTTTTCCACCTGGGGTGGGGGGGCACAGGGGGAAGAGAAAAAACACACTTACATCAGGAAAGACAACCTGTAACACAGAAACATTTCCTAATGTCACTCTTCTACATAAAACCAGTTGTGCAGTTGTTGCAGCATGTTGACATGGAACGGCAGAACAAGCCTCAAAGCTGTGATTAGAGAATCAGAAATGAGAAATGGGTAAAAGTAATATTTATCCAAATACAGGATTATTGTTCTCTCCCATTCTCCAGCAGAATCATACATTCTTACTCTGCAAATCTGCTGCATCAGAGTGTCATTTGAAAGGCAGAGTCACTTGCTTACTAATAATGATTTGGTTCCTCAAATGCTATCCTGTTTTCTAGTTGCAAGGTACTTGACAGATCATCCGAAGGTACGTCTTAAAGACTCCAGGGAGAACAGAGGTTACTGCAGGCTCTCAAGAAAGAGCAGAGGCTGAGGCTTCTCTAACCAGAGTTGAGACCAATTTCAGAAGGTAGGCTGTTATCACACAAGGCTGAGGCTAGCAGTCAGCATCAGCTGATGCACATGGGCTCCTGTCATTCCCCTGCCTGCCAGAACTGTTTTCATGTGACTGGATAATACCAGACATCTATCTCCAGGGATCTTTAGGGTCCAATTATTTTAATATTTTTCTTGCAAATACTGGCAGTCATGCTGAGCTAGTGCTTTACAGTAGGATGCTTTGTAACATCACTTCAAATGACACAGAAGGTTGCTGCCAGTCCCTGCTTGGGGGATTGAAGCTCAAGCAAAAATGGTTTGTTTGTAACTATTTTATATAAGCCTGTGTTTATCTTTTCTTGTGAAAAATCACTTTAGACCATCTGGCAAAGACACCTGCCTCGTAAAACTAATGAAACATGTAATTGCTTTATTGTTGCAAAAATACATTTCCTTATGCCTGAATACCTGCTTGGCTACAGAACAATACCAGCAATTTGTTTTAATGAGGGACAACTCACTGTCTGAAGACTCCTTGGTTATATGCTGACTAGATAACAGATATAGAAACTTGCTATTTCATTTAAAGTTCAGGCATGCAGGTTTTATCAACTGTTAACAAAAGTCAGAGATGCTTTCTCCAATAGATTTCCAAAAGAGATTACTAATCTTAGGTCTCAGCTTAATCCTTGACCCCAGCTTCGGTACCCAAAATTATTTACTAACATGCTTCACATGAGGGCTTAATACACCCAGCTTTTTTTGCTAGAATGATTTACCACCACCAAGTTTCCTTTTTAAAACAATGTTTTATAACCTGAAGAGAATTTGCTCTCAGTGCAGAAATTTCAATAAAGTGCATTTATTCAGCCTCTTGGGATACAAATAGCTTAGGAGCAGCTCTTAATTCTCCTGTGCTAGGAATACTTCAAAAGAGAAGGCGGCTGCCAAGCTTCTTGGAGAAGGCTAACAGTGTAAAGTGAACTCATCTCCCTCAATCCAAATACCTCAGAAAAAACAGCATTAGAAGTACAGTAACTACATAAAGTGCATTTTTAAATCTTGCCACTAAGACTTTATAAAAGAAATACAGAAAAACAAACTTCTTTTTTAGGGGATTAGTCTCACTGTAGCTAGAGTAGTTCCATACAATAAGCACCTACCAGAGTGGTCATTTTGCTGGCAACAGACATTAAACCAGAAAATTACTGTTCCAATCAATGTTGATGGAGAAGAGGCAGGGAAGAAATACTTCAGCAGGATGGCACTGCTTCTTGGCAGCCACGTGCCTCACCAGCCACACATACATACCATTCTGCCTGGCTCTGCTTGTACAGGCAGTGGCCACGCAGCACCTGGTTTCCTGCCACACTATAATACGTGGTGCAACGTATTATACGTATTATAGGAGCATGCTCAATTTACTCCTAAACTTGTGGTCACGGGACAAATCAATTTGACTCACTGATCTAAAAGACCTAATCCAACAGCAGCGAGCAGGTTTCTGTTCAATTCTACAAGTGGGGACCCAAAGGGCCAATCCAAACTAATCCGTGCCAAACACGCAGAGAACAGCCATGACCACTAAGTTACCTTTCCAGAGTAAGAAACTTTGCCGTTACACCTTGATTGAGAGTAAAGTGTATTTTTAGGTGTGGGGACAATGAAAATTAGTGTTGCCAGGTTTCCACTAGTCTTTCTAAAAGAGGACACAGCATGTACAGCTTTCCTCCTTTCCTTTGTTTATAAGTGGATCACATAAGACCACCCATATACTACATACCTAATTCTACATTAGTGTATTAAAGAGGTTTTAAAGACATTCTTTAAACAGGGTGCTTAAAGGGGATCTCTCCTCGGGTCAGCACGGAGCTGTGAGGCAGAGCCGCTACGCCAGCAGAGGGAGCGCCCACCCCACGCCTGGGGCTGAGCTTGCGGGAGGATGCCCAAGTCCCTACAAAAACCCAACCAGTTTCTCAGATCAACAGATGCCTTCAGCACAAGAACAACCAGGGTCAGAATCCAGCACCCTGTTACCTATAGAAAAATGAGTTCACAGTAAACTGTAATGTTTCAATTCAGTGTTCCTTGGGAAGATATCAGAATCTGGCCACATACTAGTTAAAGAGCATGTTTTCGTCTGAAAAGGCACTTGCCAGCAGTTTGAACCACAAATATAAGGTGCATACCTTCCAGAGCAGCTCACATTCCCGCTCTTCCAAGGCCTTCTTGTGTCTCGTAGTCACTGCTTTGACTTCAGACTGTACCACCTTCGCTTTCATCTCAACCTGCTCTGCCACAGCCTGGGCCTGTTCAATACTCAGCTGCGGAGAGAAAAAGACAACACATTTAGGGCTCAACCAAACCAATTAAAAATTAGAAATGCTGCTTACATTTCACTACACCTTCAGTAAAGGCACAAAGTGGCAACTCTTGTTTGTCTGGGCTTTTTGGGGGGTTTTTGTTTGTTTCGGTGGTGGTTTCTGGGGTTTTTTTTAGCCAGGCCTTCACCCATTTCATACATCAAAGCCTGAAAACTGACATAGTTTTTTTAATACATTTATTACACAGAGTTTACACCTTCATTGTACCATGCACCAATACCACAGGACTAAATTCCCTGTACAATTCCAGCAAGCAGCTAGTATAAACTGAAGACACACAAACTCAGTCATGTTTTCGCACATAGAGACAAGACAAAGTTTGTCTTGTCCCTCAAAATGGTTCAGATTGTTGTTGTGTGATGGTTCTGTGAAAAATTACATTGTGGGGATGTCCTGGTTCTGGCAAGGATAGATTTAATTTCCCAAAGAGCCAGGACAGGTGACCCAAGCTGGCCGGGGACTATTCCGTACCATGTGATGTCATGCTCACCATAAAAGGGGGCCAGTCGGGCAGGGGCGGGTTCCGCGTGCCTCCAGGACGGGCTGAGCATCTGGTCGGATCGGTAAATTGTTCTTTGTTATCACCCATTGTGAATATCTGTTATCAGTGCTGTTGTTGATTGTTCCCCTCTCCCTTGCCGTCCCAGTAAACTGCCCTTACCCCAACCCTCGAGGCTTTGCCGTTGTTTTTCCGTTCTCCTCCCCATCCTGCCAGGGAAGGGGTGAGCGAGCGGTGCATGGCACCCAGCTACTGGCTGGGGCTCAACCATGTCAGGGGAACAGACTGTTTTACCTACGCATCTGAGCTGCACAGAAATAGCACTAACAGAATGTGAAGTTAATCAATTTTAAAAGAAAAAAGATTAGATGTCTATCATTAGAAGAATTCATATACTTATTCACAACTTGGATAGACTAAATTCTTTAATATAACCTTGCAACACTAGTATTTTAAAAACATTCTGTAGTAGCATTCTGCAAATACACAGGCAAATCTGAAGGATCACACTTCCAATGGAAAAGGTTCAATAGCTTCAGTGAACTGAATCTTTTCAACACCTTTGTCATACAGTGAACCAGTATTACCATGCAGATGAGGCTGTGAACTTCTTAAGATGTTAAAAAGATACTAGTTTATTAGTTACAAAACTCTAGAACAAAATGATGTTATGTGAAGGCATTTAGCCTAGAAAAGAGAAGGCTCAGGGGGAATCTTATGCAAGTACCTGAAGGGAGGGTGCAATGAAGACAGACCCAGGCTCTTTCCAGTGATGCCCAGTGACAGGACCAGAGCCAACAGGCAGACTGAAACACAGAAGGCTCCCTCTGAACATCAGGAAACACTTTTTTCTACTGTAAGGATGACCAAACACTGTCACTGTTTGTTGCCCACTGAAGTTGTGAAGTCTCCATCCTTGGAGATATTAAAAAGCCATGTGGACAGTGTCCTGGGCAACCAGCTCTAGGTGTCCTTGCTTTAGCAGGGGTGTTGGACAAGACGTCCAGAGGTCCCTTCCAACCTCAACCATCCTGTGATTCTGTGACTGTACCATCAAGCATTTACTTTTTATTTCTCTTTTCAGAACCTTGGCACACAACAGTATTTTATTTCTAGAATTTTAATAATAATTAACATACACAAGACATCTAAACCACTACAAACACACTACACATGACTACTGTTACAGCTCGACAGGCAAGAATTTAAGTTGTTAACAGCTGAGAACTAACTCAGACTCACCTCCATTTTTCACATTACATACTGAAAGCCATAGAAATAGCCATGGGTATTTGTTCTTAAATACAAGATTTTAGACAGACTTTACACCACCTTTCCCTCACTCTGGTCTGAGGAACTAGTTCATTTCAGAACATGTGAGCTGTTTCAGACTAGGTAGCCAGGAAATGCTCTGGTAAAAAACATCTTTAATCTTCAGAAATCCAGGCTTGATAAAGTGGGGAAAAATATAATTTAAAGGCTTTACTTACACTCAGGGCCTTGTGGAAAATATCCTCAGTTTAATTCTGTATATCAGTATGTTTCAATCTAAGAACTACCTGATGTAACAATCCATGAACTACCCAATGTGATCCAGCTTTGTCTAGAAAGACAGGGCTTTTTGGTATCTTTTATTGAATTAGTTATTAGTATTTCCAAAAGTCTGATCTGGCAAGTTCAACAGCATCTCATTTATGCCAACAAAGGGAATGCTAAAACATAAAAACAGGAGTGTACTGTTACTTGGACATTTTCTTTCCAGGTAGTTATTTTAAGACAACTAGTTTGAATTAGATGTATTCTTCCAGGTCACATAGGAGTAGAGAACTGAAAGGAAAAGGAACATTAACTCGGTCAGGTGATTAGCCTCTGGAGACAAGATGAAGACAACCCTGAGAAAACAAGACAAGGCAATGCTTCTGATCTTTAATCCAAAGAAGTCTCTTGCAAACTGGCAGAGAAAAACAGGAGTGCTACTTGACAGCCCCTCTGCAGCACAGGGCTCAGCAAGAGGAGCATGCCCTTCAGCTGTTCCTCCTTCATGCAACTCCCAGGTCAGAGTCATCTTTCCTAGATTTTTAACAGGGAATGTCTTCAAACTCATGGACAGCCTAAATATCCCAGTCCCACCGGAGGCAGACTTGACCTGCCTTCACACAAAGCTTCTGGCAGACAAATTTGACTCAACGCTTCAAGTTGACAAAGTGAAAATCTCATTAAAACAATTAGCAAAGCAGACATGAAGTCACAACTGGCCACAGATTAAGGCTTCATAAAAGCCAGTAAGTCTCAATCCTAGCTGGAAGAGTCCACATGTACGAATACTGTGCCTCTATCATCTCTACTTTGCCATTCAAATACAGAACCAGCTTCTACTGCAGGGAAATTGTATTTCTTCCAAAAGAGACCTGGATTCTTTCAAGTACAGCAAGCCCTCCTCTTTCTCTTGCAAAGAGAAAGACGTATCTCCTTGAAACATTACGGAAGCTGTGCTATCTACTCATGTTCCAATTCTAGCAAGCATGTCTGCAAAAGCAGGAAAGTCCTAGTTTACTTGTTTGAGCTTTTTGTACAGCAGTATCCATTAGGACTGTGATCTGTGTGAATGCTTTCCTCATACCTTACGGCCAAGAGCAATCTCAATTTCCCTCAATTCTTCCCTAAAACCAGAGTCCACCTTTCAAGAACTCCATCATAGGGGAGGTATTAAATCCCTGTGGATGCTGTGATCTTTCATCTGTAGGAACTAGTTATGGTAGGGCAAGTAACTGTACTAAATAGCACAAGGTTGTCTGCATGTCATCATCTGGATTTATTTTTACTTGCCTGAGTCTTGCTCAGATCAGTGAAGGATGACCAAAACACTAAGGCTCTAATATCATCCAGGATATTGGCAAAGTTTTGGCCAAATTCCCATGACCCCACCACTCAGCCCAAGCAGGCTAGAACAGCCTAGGAAGGCTCACCAGCATCAAACACACAGCAGCAGGCAGCAGTATGGTGGGGAGGGAACAGCAATAGGCAAGTTATCTATCTGAAGCAAAAGCCAAGAGCTTTAAGTACAACTTTCGGGAGCCTTCTTTACATGGAAATCCCTTGTTCTCTTTGATTACTATAAGATATCACGGCTCTGCCATGATAACTCTCCTGCTGTTCTGCAGGCATTTCCTGTGCAGAACTTGTCTCAGAGAGGTCAGCATTTTAGGAAACACGTGAAGCAGCAGCATTTCTTGTTCTGGTCAGGCACCACATAATCTTTTTAACAAATATTTTTAAAGACAAGCAGCTTTTATGATGCACTCTTCTCATGGCACATCATAATTATTCCAGTGCTTGTGAATGAGACTGTTAACCAACTCACATGCTTGGGAAACAGAAGTCAAGGCCTGTGTTTAGTAGAGAATCTGTTCCAGTTACTGAACTTGATATCAACAACTATTTTGTTTCCTGCTATTGGTGATACAGTAAGTCACCTATTTCCAGGTGTACCTATTCACTCGTGACTTCCCAGGGGCCCAAAGATGGCTGAGACACTTACCATTTTGTTACTGATGTCACCAGCGCCTTGTGGGCAGGGGGAATCTTTTGCAAATTTAGGGTTGAAACTGGTAGTTCCAATTTCCCAGAGTTAAGTAATGACAGTGTTTGTGCAGGTGATGTGTTCCAGATGGCCACAGCAAAAGGAAACCTTGCAAATCAAGCTTCCAGTGGGGCAGACAAGCATGTTTTCATGAAGGAAAGCAATGCAGACATCCATCACTAGCTACTGCTACCAACACATTTCAGGACTTCTTGCTCTTCTCTATAAACCTACCCCCCAAATAGCAACAACCAACATTCAAAACACACTTTAGTAGGAAAGGACAATAGTATGCAGTATTACTTGCACTTTCAGGTTTCAAAGCATTTAATGAGGATTATTACATGTACATTGTTTTTATACTCTGGATATTTTGTACAAACTTAAAAGGCTACTTTGTTCAAGCCTCAAGATAGCTATTACTGTTAATTCATACAGCATTTTATGTCTTATTAGACCTGGCTCTGCACAAACACACCCCGATGTAAAGTGTGTCCCTGGCAGCCAGGGCACCAGTGCCTACATACACTGCACAAAATCAACTGCTCCTTTCCAGAGCAAGACAGCAGACCCAGATGTGCCCAGCCAGTTCCTATATACTCCAGCCAATTTTGAGTAATAGGTGAAGAGCAAAGTCATATTGGACCCCAAGTGGCCTTTTGGACACCTCTGTGAGCTCCCCTTTAGCTGTACTTAACCACCGGGGGAAAAAATACTAGTCATGAGCTTACTGCAGTGGCTCTGACATGGCAACTGGTGCTACAGCAACACAAAGCTACAAGGAAACCTATAGCAAGAGCCAGAAGTAGGCAATATAGTATCATAGAACTTCGCAGTACTTCTTTCTGGATATCTGGGTTGACTACAGAGGGGCCCAATGCAGGACTTGTCATCTTGTAGAATGGATATTTTCATTCATTTTTCACATTTCCCGTCTCCTATTGGAGATTAGGAACTAGTTTCAAGTTAACAAAAAACTTTCTGCAGTTTAATCTTTACTGAACTGACACATTCCTATGGAATATTTAAATATAAGTCTAGAAATATCATTACTCCAAGTTTTCCCTAGTGTTGCTTTTTTTAAATGAAAAATTTGATCAGAAGCATACAACACTCCAGGATAAAGAAAAACCACTACAAAGCATGTATTCTGATGGACTACAAACAAGAAATGCAGAGCTACTGTAAAGGTGCTGATGCCCTCACTGCATGGTTTCCACAGTCTAATACCCAAATTAAATCTGTATGTCCACAGTTATGTCCATGCAGCACAGCTAAAGAGGCTGAGGTCTCAAACAGCAGTTAATCCAGGTGCTAAGCCATGATGTTAGACTATATCAAGTCAGTTCAGAAAATTATGCATTTGAATGAACACACGCCACTATGTCAACACCACAAGATAAGCAGAGGCTGCTTTATGGAACTGTATTGCAACTCATCAACGCTAGTTTGCATGAGCATTTTTTAAAGGGTCCTTAGGATTTTTAATTCCATCCATCCAAAGATGGGAGGAAGGTATAGTTTTTCAGGCGTTATTACAATATTTACGTTTGCTCATCTAAGTTTTCCAATGAAGGTGCAAACCTCTGGAGAGAAAATTCAAACTTGAAAGCAAATTTTCTTTTCTTCAGAGGTGATTTCTTCAGTAGTTCAGGGGTGAATGGACCTCAGGTAACAGCTAAAGAACCTTAAATACACACTTCCCTACCTCAGTAGGAAGGATTTACACTTTAAACACTAAGGAATTTAAGAGGAAGTTAGTCCTACTTAAAGGAAAAAAAAAGCTTTAGGTGCATATTCTCTGGCAAACCCTCTAGCTTTTAAAGGCATATTAAATACAAAATACTTAAGGAAATCTTTCCATATCTCATTAGCCTTCTTCCACCAAATGCTGAAAGTGTTCCATCCATAAATTGTTTTCAGTTCCTTATGGTAACGAAAAGATACAGAGAGCTTGTTTCACGGAACTTTTCCAATTTCAGAGCAGGATAAAAACCAGGACATAATAGCCAGCTTTCTCTAGCATCAAGAAGTGGATATAAATGAAATGTTCTTATACTAGCAGAATCAATAGAAAGATCCTATACAAAGTATAGATGCAGTATCTTTCCTAGGATTAACAGGCTTTGCAGTAATATTGCTGCAGCTATGGCACAAATCACAGCAGCTGGACCAATTTAAAGGTTTCAGCCTAAAAAGTGTAAAATGCTAAGAAATTCTCACTTCAAGAAAAACTCTCACTTAAGACTTTTAAAAGAAGCTTTAATGGAGGGAGGGCTAGATACCAGGTTAACTCGTGTCAGAAACCAACAAGCCATCACTATGGTTTGTACTGCAAGAACAGATTTTCTACTTAAAACCTTCAGCAGAAGAGTAGTTTGGACAATGACACATGTCAAACCCATCTTCCCCAATAACCATCTGCTCATATGTTACACTACAGAACTCACCAAAACACAACACGAAACAATACTAGAAATAAAAATAAATTTGGCCTCCATCAATATAAACTCTAGCTTTAGAAAAAGCACGATCGACTCCATTTTGTTTACAAAGCTTCATTCCAGATTCTTAAACCTGCAAGCCTGACTTCAAAGCCGCGCACAAGGGTGCCTGAGCTAACTCGCTGTGACAACCCCAGAACGATCCCTTGCAGCACAGCGGTGCCATCCTTCTCAGGTATCGACCTCCCGGCAGCACAGATCCACATGGCAACCCACAGGGAAGCTTCCACTGAAGGGCAGAGGCTCAAGGCAACCGATCAGCTTCCTCCTCTGGCTGAGTTTCTTACAGTACACCTCCCTCCCCCTTTCCCTAGAGTAAGTGTTAATCTACTTCATATCACCTCCTCCACAACTTGGGAGGGAAGAGGCATTGCCTTAATGGCTGACCCGCCTTACCACCAACTCTTAAATCTTTCGTGCTGGTAGGTAAGAGCGTGGGTCACTCTGTTCTGCACGTGACCAGTCTCACCACATGAATTTTCATTAAATGAGGAAGCCTGCACTGTCAAATATCCCAGCAAAAACAACTATAGGCTCAGCTAGGAAAGAATTTGTTTGTTTTCCAACAAAACCACTTTTTAGACAACTGACATGAACAGATCAAATTGTATTTTAACATGTTCACCTGGAAATTGAGCCTAGATGGGAATAAGCACTCAAGGATTTACTGTTATGCAAGTGCATTAGATTACACACACACATACATATATACAATTACACATGTATAGATGTATTTTAAGCACATGACATTTTGAAGAAGCCATCTATCTTTCATCGTAACAGATTTACGTTCAGTTTGTGGCCTGGTCCTTGGAAAAAATTCTGAAAGAAGACAGCTAAGTGTGCACTTCTAGGAGGTAAAACAAGGCAGCAGGACAAG
Organism: Grus americana; assembly: GCF_028858705.1. NCBI lineage: Eukaryota > Metazoa > Chordata > Aves > Gruiformes > Gruidae > Grus > Grus americana. The sequence goes on along the minus strand of NC_072853.1, from coordinate 123,771,299 downwards.
GTCCCCCATATAGAAAGGCAGCAGTCCTCCTTCCCCCCACCCCATTAATCCAATGTCAACTTTGGCTTTCATATCATCCTGTGAGTCAATTCAAGTCTCTGAAGAGGCTAGAAAAGTATCACAGCAAGGAGGATAGCTTTCCACTGAGACAAGAAACATGTCCTACACACCACAGCACTGGGTCTTTCCACTCTGTTCCCTGGCACCATCGACAGTCCTTGTAGCGCTCCGGTGACCCAGCCAAAAAGTAATCCTACAGAAAGGTTACCCTTTCAGCTGGACTCAGGCACACAACCACAAGTTCTTATGCTAGGGACAGGCCTAGAAATACACAATGCAGGCCAGGACCAGTGCAGCACAGGGAAGCAGGGGAAGCTTTTCATGGCTGCAGAACCTCTCTGAGAAAAAAAAAAAAAAAAAAAAATCAAGCCTCCTGCTGCCAGGCTTATTACTTCTTACAGAGGACTTCAACTCCTTTGAAAAGTGAGGTTTGGACTTTTCAGGAGTGACAGACTAGATCAGGCTTCAGTGGATCAAGAGGCTGAAATGTATCCCAACTCGCAGCATTTTTTTTTTTTTTTAAAGTCTGAAAAACAATCTTTCCTCCAAAGCTGCAGGAAGAGTTTAAATAAACATTTCTTCCTAAAAGCCTTCAACTTTGGTTAACCAGATACTCTCCAGCCAGTTGACTCATGGCCTGATTTCCTCCCCTGAAACACCCTTCAAATTCCACCTTTTCCCCTTTACTCTCAACCACCCCTCCTCATCCATCCTCAACATCTCATGTCAGAGAGCTATCACTTTCAGAGCCTATTAAGAGTTACTAGTACAGCAGTATCAATCAGCCCCACTAAGAAGTGTTACTACATCATATTACTTTTCAAGCCTCTTAGAACTCCAGTCTATGTTCCTCCTATTGCAGCTTATACTGCATTTAATCCTCTGTTGACTGTTTCCAAACTTTAAGAAAAACACTTAAGCCAATTTTTTTTTTAATTTGAGTTTGGTTTAAATTCATGCTGACATGCTGTCTCCTCCCTAGGATAAACATATAGCTTCACAGCCCTATCGTCCCAAGAACAAGGAAAGCTCTGCTCCATGAAAACTTTCTTATGCAGCAGGCTCACTGCATCAACTTCTGAGTCAGGCAGCTCTGCTTTTAACTGCATCACATGCTCTTGTTGTCAATGTTGCTTACGTAGCAGCTGTCTTGAGTTGTATAGTATTCCCGTTCCTGCATATACGCCACACAGATTACCACCGCCTCAGCTTGATCACTGATCTGCTCACTCGCTACCCTTTTTCTGTACAGCAGCCCAGATTAAAGAGCCCACTAAACTAATAAAACTACTCGGCTCTTGAAAAGCATGGGTCATTCTACAGAATCTTTACACAAGCTGCCCAGTTAACACTTCCATGATAGCCTCTTAACCTGGATGGGCTGTAGCTAGACCAGAGCAAAACTACACAAACTAAGTTCAGTTGAGCTGCTTGTTTGAGTTACATGAACATAGGCAGTAACACCCACCTTTCACCTGTACCATCATAAAGTAGTCAGCTCACCACAATGGCAGGAGCCTCCAACATAAAAGCCAGAAGAAAAGGAGGGGGGGGGGAAATGAGCAAAATAAACTCAGTAGGAAGGAAGGAGGCACAAAAGCATTCATGCAATAGCAGCAGAATGGTACTGAATGATATTCTAGTTTCTGCTAGTTTCTGCTCCAAGAGACAGTCCCTTCGTAGATGATTTATCCACACCAGTTAGATGATTAAGAGCCCTGGAGGTCAAAAGCAGTAATTTAATTACTAACAGACAAGCCCTTGTCTAGGACAGCCTGGAGAAATTCAGAACACTGTACCAGTGAGGTTCTTGAAACTAGTATAATCCCTTCCTTCTTGCTCATTTTGGGGACACACAAAATGTTTCAGCACGGATAGTGCTGAATAGCATATGATCCAATACAGAACAAATCTTGGAAGAAGCTATGGTTTGCAGGATTCTTTCTGAAAGTTATGGCTTATTCTCACTGACTAGTGAGAGAAAAAATGTCACATCACAAAGGGATCCAACTTCAAAACAGCCAATCCCCAAGACACACAGGTCCTACATCTAATAATCTGCCCAGAATACACAGGAATTCCGTAGCGCTACAGGAAAGTGAGCTAGGAGAGACTGACGGAGCGGTCACTGCCAACTGCAATAGGAGATTTAATAGATTCTATCTAGCAAGAACATTTAAGAGACCCACACAAATCCTCATTTACTAGAAACAAGCAATGATGGGTGGACAATAGGTTTGTTTGGGTTTTTTATTTATTGTGTGTACCATGCATGTGCCAGGAAAGCACATCCAATTCAGAAAGTAAGTTTACTTTCCATGCATGGCATTTGATGAATTTTGTTTCCTCAAAAAAAAAAATCTTTTTAGTTAAATTGCATGTAAGTGTTGAGTTGCAGAACATCCAGCTCAAATCTAGAGCTTTTGAAGCTAACAAAACTAGAAGGCAGTAGTATGGAGTATGGCTTCCTATGATGCTTTCCCCCATCCAAAGTCTCTTTATACAGGCAAAACTACTGCTAATATCATATCATAGTGACAACTAGATATTATTCTGCAAAAGTAACTACATACTTCTGCAAGTTAATTTCCTATGTAAATTCCTTCTGTAACTTGAAGCACTGTACTACCTTCCTTCCAGTCCTTGCCCAGTATTTATATTTGCATTATAAAACATAGCCGAGGTAGGATGCAGTAGTAGGCAGTTATAGTATGCATCTGTGTGTACAGAGTAATCATTGTACAGAAATAGCTCCAGATCCTCTGCACAGGTGGGTTAGAAGTTTTACACTAATCCAACAGCTGATTAGGATTTCATATTTGGTGGTAACAGTGAAGACAGAATCATAGGTAATTACAGTGATAGATACTGTGCAGGCATGAAAGCCAGCTGAAAGTAAGTCTCAGTTGTAAAAACAAAACCAGGCTTGGCACTGCTATACAAGATCAGAACTTTCTTCAAAACGCTTCACGCTCAAGTGCGTTTGTACAGAGCTTCATATATATTGTGATTTACATGACAGGATTATGCTGCAAGAATGCAAAATTCATATAACAGCACTTTGTTTTCAGCTCCACAGCAACTTCTGTCAGATCTGAGAGAACAGAAGGGGTGAGAAGACTGACAGCAGAAGCAGAGAGTTTTGTGCCTTGACACCTTGCCCTGTAACAGACAAGCTGTGGGGGGAAAAAGGAGGGGGGAGATAAAGTACTCAAGTTGGGAGTATCTTACTTGAATAGCCTGTCGTCCTTGCTGAGCATCTGCCAGGAGCTGAATGGTGAGAGTCCTGGAGTCCTGGAGGGCATCTTGGAGGTAGATAAAGCTGTGACCCACATGTCGTCCCATGGTACATTCCCGACATATGGGGACAGAACAGGTATCACAGTAGAAATGCAGTACCTAAAAGAAAAAAAATATCTGTATCACTATCTAATGAAGAATTAAAGAGTAAATAGTGCCAGGATGTAAAAAAGTCCAAAAGCTCAACTATAAGGAAGATGGTTAGAGGCAGTAGCAGTAGGCAAAGACTTCACAATAGTTTCTCCACAGAGGAAGAGCTATCCTTCCCAGTAAGCTCCAAATCATACTCTAACAGTTAGATGGAAGTGTCATTGTTTTCTTTGCAATACAATACTAGGAAGAGTGTCCACATCAGCTCCTCTAAGAGCGGAAGCCATCTGCCAACACTTGCAGATTGGAGATGTCATCTATGGCAAGTTTCAGGTGAAGACTTTTCCTGCATACACAAACACCGCATTCCCTTAAGTGGGTCATTTCATAATCCCCGCAATGGAGAACTGCAGCACCAACACACACACCTCCCACAAAGGGAAAACAAAGTATGCATGCCAAGAACCATCCTTGATTTTTTTTTTCCAAAATATGCAAAATCCTTTATGTTCAGGGTAGTGACAATATTAGGCAAGACTCCCTTCTGCCACTCCCAGCAGCAAAGCAAAAAAAACCTTTGCTATGTCATAGTGTTTCTATGCTAGTGATACTTATACTTAAAGGTGCTTGAGTTGGAGAAGAACAAGACTGGCGCATCAGCATGCCCATCAGAGCATTTGCATACTACAGTGATCTGTGGGTAACCACTAAAACCTCATTCTAGTCAAAGCACTTAAAACCCCTATATTCAAATCACAAAGTCTTACACAAGATGTTACCCTAGGAAGTGGGATTCATTCATCAGCAATAACAGTTCCCATTCCACCCAGTAGAGGGAAGCAGCACACAGAAATAGCATCTTCCATGGATGTGTGCTCTTAGAGGCAAACAGAAATCAGCTGTTTTGTTTTCAAAGATGCAAATGAAGTTCAACATTTCAACACAAGTTCTGTATTCCAAGTCTTGCTCTTAACAACATACACTATTTTTGTAAGAGTGTAATGTTAAAAAATCTAGATTACTGTGGAAGAGCCAAAAATGGACTGTACGATGGCAAACAAGGTTTCATACTACAAACAATTTTTCCATCACCAGCTATTTGAAATCTACCTCACGGAAAGGAGCAAGAGCAGAACAAAGATTGGACAAGTATTTGATATGTCTGTCTTCTCACAGCTGTCATCCAGCCACTCCCAATTCCAACTAACAGTTCATGATACAGTGCATAACATCCCCCTTTCCCTTCTCCCTCAAAAGGAAGGGAGAGGACAGGACAGGTGATTCCCTCAGATTGCCTGTGCTGCATAAAGTGACATGTTAAGCTCCTGTAAGTGCAACAGCTGAAGTGGTATATGGATTAATTTCACAAAAGGGGTATGTGTGTGTTTGTGCCCACATGCCAGATTTTACTAAAACTTTTTTTTATGAAAGTTCAGTTTTGCTGTAGGGAAACTGGAACAGACTTATGTGTTGCTTCTTGTTCAAATACTAAACCCTCAAGCAGTGTCTCAGATCCTCCGTCTTTTGTAAAGATGTAAAAAGCTGCCTTGGCTCTGAAATGCATTATCCAAATGCATCATCTTCCTCAACTAGAGGGTTCCTCATCTTTACGCTGTGGTTGTCTAAATCTGTATACAATGTTCACTTGCTCATGCAGTTCTGTAATTTTGCTGTTGAAATTACAGGGAATGTTTATTACATGTTGCTGACTGACTCCACTTAAACAACTGAGAAGTTGAGAGAGAATGAAAACCAAGACAGGGTATCAAGTTAAGTCATATGAATCCGATATACTTTAAAACATACAGCAGGGATTTGGGGCCTCAGTCAAGCAGAGCAGCTGAAAGGAAAATGGTGACCATATGAACAGAAGTCCAGAAGCAAGTAAAATCTGTTATTAGTCCTCCAAAAATAGTCAACACCAGAAGCAAAAGCTTGGTAAAACACCGCAAGTCAGTCCTGTCACCCAGGCACTCCTGCTGCAAGATAACAGCATCCAGTGGTAAAAAGTCATCCAGCTGTTCAAACCAAAGAGAAACTAAGTTTAAGCTGATTAGTTGCCTCTTGCCACCCACCAAAAATGTGGTGGAAAACATCACTCCAGAACTTAGAATGAAGAGAGACAACAGCCATAATCTCATTTCAGAAGTATGCAGATTACATAGGACATGGCAGGGTAAAAGTCTTTTGGGTAAACACTACAAAGCCATTGATATGACCTTCTATTTGTTTCTTATTAAACAAAATGGTGGAAACAATGTAGATTTAAAAATCTGAGAGCAAAAGAGTTAAGAGGCTTGGGCAAAGAGAAGGGAAAGAAGTAGATGGTGATGGACTGATGTCCATCATTACACTGTTATTTAAAACAATTACCTTAAACATACACATGAGAAAGCACAAATATGCAATCCCTACTGCTCTCAGCATGGAAGGGGGCTAGTCACCAGAAGTGACCGGGAAGAGTCAGACAGCTTCAAGATGAACTAGGAAACCCCTAGAAACTCCTTTCTGGACACAATGACTACCACAGAAACTCCAAACTTGGCAGAGGTACAAGAAGGGCAATTCTCCTCCCGCTATCAGTCACACACGCTCACCTTCAGGAGCGCCCAACAAGCTGTACATTGGGACCACACTCCCAGAGAATTAAACTGGAAAGTACCCAGCTGTGCAGGGTGCAACACCAAGGGGGATTTGCGTCAGCTGGGCTAACGGAGTTTGGAGCACAGCATCCAGCTTGCCTGTGCTTGCAACAACCACCAGGCATTTACTGTTACGCTTGAGCCTGCCTGTATCCCAATCCCTAGGTCACTGCCACAAAGGTCACACATGCCTAGATGATGTTTCTATGCCTGTTTCTAACTAGAAGGGGGAGAAAATAAGCCAAAAAAATCCCACCAACACAAGCAAGCCCCTATAAAAAACCTTGTGCCAACAACATATTTTCCTGTTGAAGCAGGACAATAGAAGACAGTGTTCTCAATTCAGATTTGATGCACTACTTGTGTGCCCAAAAGGTTGGCAGAACCTCCCCTTCTTCCAATCTCAGCAATGTGAAAAGGTCATCCCAAATTTCAGTTGCACTGTTAATATAACAACATACCACTCCTTATACAACAAACAAGACGACTGGTCTTGAAACATGAATGGGCAGAAGAGAATGCTAAATCTTCCATAACAGAGATCAGATTATGATACTCAGCTTTAAAAAAAAAAAGCATAGAGGAAAATGCTAAGACTTCCCCCCCACACACACACCCCTTGTCTGAAGAGGCAGAGACAATACAGTCAAAAGATCCATCAAACTAAATTAACTATTGTCCCATTAATTTCATTTTTCCCAAATGTATGAAAAACTGTTTTATAAGCAAAAACCTTCAAACATGGTGTTTTTTCTAAACTACACAAATATTCTGATAGGCAGCAAGGAAAGAGAGAAATGAGAAGAAAGCAGAGAGAGATTTCTTTTCAAAGCAATTCAAAATTGTGTAAATTGCATTTAATTGGGTTTTTTTTCTGTAGTAATCATTAAGTAATTAATAATGTTTTAAGATAAACACTGGTGCCTTTCCAACAACCATTTTGGTAACTATCTAGTAAGGGGAAAAAGATTCACAATAAGAAACTGCTTCACTACATTAATTAGTATTTTAGAATTTCCACGAAAATTAAATGAACAGAGAAGTCAGAAGCAAGAGGGGAATAGCTTTAGAGATAGTTAAAAGTGATTTATTTTAAAATAAATCAGCTATGGGTTGATTATTTCCCAAACAGGAAATATTTCCTGAATTGGTGGCATACAATTTTAGACACAAAACAATAAAGGGAGCCTACTTCAATTTAAACAGAATCAGTGAACCATATTACAGGGCTATTCATCTTTTACAGCCACAGCAGCCCAAGAAATACAACAGCAAGGCCATAAATGTGATTGCTTCAGGAAAGGCTGTACAGTGCACCGTAAAAACATTTTACAACAGCAGGAATTCCTGGGTGTCGCTCTCCCCATTTTTTGGTCCATCTGCTTTCAAAGGGGGCAGGGGGATGGGCGGAGATGTTGTTAAACGTCCCCTGGGACTGCACAGCAATCAATCATCATCTGATGAATGGCCACTAAAGTTAAACCCTGACCCCACTCCACAATTCCCACACCAGCCCTCCTCTCCTCACTGCTGACCGGCTTCCAGCGTGCCCCTCCACCTTCCAGCCCTCACCAAAATTTCCCAAATACCAAGCCCAGACAAAAGCAATGGAATGTAGTAGGCACCATGACAGAGGAAAATCCAGCAGAAACAGCATTTGAGGAAGCTTATCCTTAACCTGTGTTTAAATAAATGTTCTTTCAGCAATACTCAGTGTGCTTCTCCTCCCAGCTTCCAAACACTTGATTTCTCTCATTTCGGAACACACTTAAGAGCACATATGCATGCGGTGGTCAATAAAGCATGTGGAATCTAGCCACGTTTAAGCATTTGTTTTCTGTCATGACATTTCAGTGTCTTGCAATGATTTTCTTTAAGCCTACAGCATTAAGAATTTGTACAAGGCAGCAACACATAAGGTCAATTGTTTTAAAATTTAAGTCTGATGCTCTAAAAGTTACCCTGCAATATTAACCAACAATAAAAAAAAGATCTACAGACAACACAGTAGCCTTTTGGTTTCTGTTTTCAGAAAAGTTTCAGTATGGCACTTCTGAGTTAACTTAGAGTTTATGACCAAAAAAATCATACTTACCATAGTCAGTCTAAAGTTTTCCATTACTAAAAGGTGTTTTATTATCTAATTCCCTTGACAATAACTCAAACACCAGTGGCTTTGTTAGGTAGTATGCAAGGCTTAGATGACTATGAATTTAGTATAAACTAATTCTCCAATGAATTTTGGTCCTCCTCCCTCAGCACTATGTTTTGTGTTGTTCATTCCTCTCCCACCCCACCCCCCAATAAGAGAAAAAGGCTGCTTCCCTGCATCATGCATGCAGCAATTCTTTTCTCTTTTTTTTCTTTTTTTTTTTTTTTTTCAAAAAGCATATAAATATACCACCCAGGATGACTGGTTCAGAGTTTGGTGCAGATAATTGTTGCAAGTTTAAGTGGAAAGAGGTAATATTTTTTCTCTGTAGGAAGCTGGTCCTTAGTTTCCATTTTAACAGCAATTCATGACAATTAACTTGCTTCACACCACAATCAGAGTAGCATTTTAAGAACCTTAACTTCTGCACTGATACAACTCTTGAAATTTAGATACTAAATATAAAGACTGAAGATATGAGCAAGCCATGTGATATACTGGAAAATAGCCTGTAGTTCTGATGGGTATCTGAAACATTTTTCTTTCAGAGATACTTAAAAACCTCATGATTCTCTGTACCAGTTAATGATCAAATTACTGTTTTAATGTTCTGTTCTTTGCCTTAATGCTCTGGTGCAGAAGAGACTGGCTTAACACCAATTTTCCTCACTGCATCCAGTGGTAATAGGAAACGGTACGCCAACTCCAGAAGGTCTCCATGGCAGACAAAAAGAGTTAATTCTCAAATTCAGGTCAATATTCTAATAATAAAATTTCTAGAAGAATAATGGCATCTTGAAGCATTACAGCTCTATACTATATAGGGCATGCAGTATGCACAGAAAGTTGTACCAAGGGGGATTAGTGAAACTAGTTTGCTTTTATTACCTTCCTTTTGCCACTTGGATGAACAGAGATGGGTTTGGGTCCATTTATAAGTTCATCAACTGCAAGAGGATCATTCCACCCTTCTGTTAAATTTAGCTTGATTTCCTTACCCCACATGGAATAATAAAAGCTCAGGTAACAGATGACTAAGACTCATGCATGTCTGTTTGTAGGAAATAAAGCTGTAGTTCCACATGCATTTTTTCCCAGCACTAGTGTTAATATCCTTCCTTCCCCAGATGCTCCAGTGGGTTCTGTTCCTTGCTCCAGTTTCTCAGCCACACAGGTATCTCTTGGCCCCAAGCACATGAAGGGCAAGGAAGCTCACTTATAAAAATCTAACCAGCACTGCTCCCAATGTGAAACCCACACACAGCTCCAGGCTGTCATTTCACTCCACAGCTAAGCTGACAGCCATTCTACAGGGAAGCCCTGTACCTCTGCCTTCCTCCTTTCTTCCCCCCTTCACTGCTCCTCCAGTCTCAGCAAAGGAATTTGGGGATCTTTACAAACAGCAGAAAATAAATTTTATCGTTTATAGTTTATTCAATCAGGTGACAGAATAGCAGTAGGACCAACACAAGGGAGGAGGAAGAACCCACAACTAAGGACATGGAAACATCTGCTGACAACTATCTATTAAGTATCAGCTGAGCTGCACTGCTAAGCCAGATGGTTCAGTTCTGGTACATTGCCAATCTCACAGCTGGAAACAGTGCAAATCTTCCCATTGATAGTGTTCATCTCAAGTTCTAACTGGAAGAACAGTATCTAACCCGAGTTGAGTCTGATAAGCTAAACAGGCTGTTAAACCAAATAGACTACAATACTCTTAAAATTCTTGATGTTTACCTTCTTCATTCCTGCTGTGATGTCATGAAGCCAGTAAAAACAGCTGCATATTTTAGAGAGTGGTGACATGACAACATTGGGTCAGTCAAATCATCTAGGTTAAAAGGAAAGGTTTTTTTGGAAAACACGTAATTCCATTAATCAAGTTTAGAAAACCCAGTGGGTATTAACAGTCAGCTGGGAACGGAGCAGAGACCATTTAAGTTGCCTTTGCCAATGCAAATAGCATTTGAAAGTTCAAAAGGACTCGAGTTAGAAGTGACAATCAAGATACACTTCACTGTGAAGATCACTGTAATGGTGCGAGGACAGGCTGCAAACTGGGGCTAGAAGCCAGGAAGTCACACCTTTGGCAAAGCTGGTTTAAGGATTTGCTGGCTCCAGCATACTATAAAATTGCATCCTCTGAGTTTTGAGTTAAAAAAATCTCATAAATAAAACTTCACATGATGATTGTAGCTCCTAGTTATAGCCACCCACCTGAAGCCCTGGAACTGCACCATCCCAAGCATTCCCCTCAGCAGCACCTCTGCCAGTTGCAGTGCCCCCCTGTCCATCCACACTACACCACTCACCTGGAATTTGCCCAGCGTTTGAAGATTAACATCTCATCAGATAGCTTTCTAAAAGTTCTTGGGTGGGAGGTAACTTGGCCAGCTGATATCATGCACTACCTCCGAGATTCCAGTTATTGGACTGGAAAGAACATCTCACTTCCACCTTGACTCATCACTCCAATTCGTCTAAATAAATATGGATGAGCAATGCTTAATATTCTTCTAATGTTGATACTGAGATAGCACAGGTATAATTATCCCACACTGAGCTATCATTTAATTACTCTGTAACAGTATGTCCACATTCTGCAGATTCCTTTTAAAGAAATTGTTTGCAGTAAGAAGATCTGTATTTCTTTTATTTAAAGTCACAGCATCTGCTTCAGCACTAAAGCAGGTAAAGTAGCCAGTCTATAGAAAGATGCAATAGTATCAGTAACTAGTAGATTACTCAGCCAGCGATAAGTCAGCTCTTTTACAGATTTCAATAGACCAGCCTGTCCTTCAACATGCAACTCATTAGCTGTTTAAATGCAGCTTCTGTGCCAAATCTACATGACACGAGTAGCAGCAGGGTGGTCTTGGCACAGGGGACAGTGGGTGGATCTAAATATTCAACAGTTCAAGCAAGCAAGCTAATAGCCTGCTGTGGAAGCAGACATTAGAGTGGGTCAGGACCCAGTTCTACTTTCAAGCCCATCTGTCCAAGTCACTGCTGTAAGTCCCTGCAAATCCTTCACTGAGCCTCCCTAATTCTTCAGCGCTCTGAAAAGCCAGTGTCTTACAGTTCTCAGCCAAAGCTTGGCCATGACTTCAGTGATGCTGTAAATTGTAATAGGTTGACAACTGCTTTGCTATTACACATGGCATTTTGTTTCTTAGAGAACCAAACTTCAACATCTCTACAGACTCCTTACAGAACACATCTTCCCTGTTCCTGCACAGCTCAGCATTAAAGCTTTTGAGATTTTTTTTCCTTCTATGGACAAGAAGGGTTAGAAAAGGAGTCAAGGTACACTCAAGGCTCCTGCATCCTGCTCTGTGACTAACGTCAGTATAGGCCTTGCCTCTCAAAAATCTATATTCCTCAACTCCATGCTGTTCCTACACCACTGCAGACAGAGAACAGTACCTCCATTCAGGTCCTTGGCAACTGTTGACCTTCACATGGAAAGCTGACTGCAAGGATGCTATTATATACCTTGCAAACAAATAACTAGAAAATGTTTTTGTCTCTTAATATACTGGTGGCAAATGTATTCCTTTTGATTTGATGGGTGAAGGGAGTGGGAAAATAAACAGCCAACCCTAAAGTTCCCAGATTTCATTCAAGGGCCAGCTAGTCCTCACACTGAAGACAAGCCAATTGTGAAATATCTTAAACCAATGGGCTGCATGCCGTTTGCCAGAGCGGTTTCCTGATCCCAGCACAAACAGGTCTTTTGTAGAATTAATTTTCTTATAGAGCTGCTCTGTAGTCAAACCACTGCTAGCTAAGAAAATTACTTCGGTGCAACAGATTCACATTAATGTTTTTTAAAGGGCTCCTCGGCGGGGGGGGGGGGGGGTGTGTGTCAAAAAGCCCATCAGGCTAGATATCTTAAACTCATAATGCTCAATTGTTAGGGAAAAACTGAGTATGAGAAAGAACACATTTATCCAGAGAAACTGTGCCTTTACCTATTTTAACTCTGACTGGTTCTGCCTCAGGGGTTTTTTTTGTTTGTTTTGTATAGGGTTTTTGGTTGGTGGGGGTTTTTTACCTTTTTTGTTTTAAAAAGTACTAGAAATCTTAGTTCATAAAAATATTCTTTAGAACATGAATTTGCACCTATTCTTTCACACAGTGTAATGCTTCAATTATATCATCTAGTACTTATTTGTTACAAGAAAAAAGATTGAAAAATATACATTTGAAAAATCCCACAGCTGAACCACCATGTGAATTTAACTTGCAATTCAAACCACAGTAGCTAGAGAATACTAGAGAATTAAGTACTAGAAAACTACACAATTATGAATTCTGAGCCCGCTGTTGCAGCTTTGTCTAGTTGTTCCTCTTTGCTTGTGTGGCCTTACTGCCAATAATAGAGGAAGAGCACAAGAACTCAGAGTCAAAACAACTAGTAGAGAACAGTACCCAAAAGTAATAAACTTCAGATAGTGGTACTTCCATATAAAAAAGGCTTTAATATAAAAATAGAAGTATGAGGTAGCTCAAGGTCTTTAATTTCTATCTTCAAGTGCATACTCTTTTTGGGAGAGGTTTGTCTCTGTACCAATTACAATTATTTGTTTAAAATCTTTTAATAACATTATATAATCTCTACAGAACTAAAAAAGCATCTCTCTATATACTTTTTTTTAAAAAGAGGATTTGTGTTAGGATGGAGGAAAAGTGTTTCAGACTAACAACTCTCAAAGGCCTTTTTAACAGAGGGTTGTTAACATATATTTAGCAAAACAAAGCAATTCAGATACCTAACACCACCACTACTAGACTCTGGTAATTCCAGTTTGAGTAACAGCCTTGTAGACAAGAACAGTCCACATACTTGTACAAGACACTGTCCCTCCCCCCATTTCAGAGATTTACGCAGTATTATGCAAGCTAATATCACTAGAGATAGCAATTGCTGAAGGGATTAGGCTGCTTGCAATGACTCCTTGTGGCAAGACTTGGACTCTTACATATACCAAAACTTAAAACCCTTCATCAGTTTAAATTTAGAACCAGAACCACAGTGAGCCTATGGCAGTTTAAACTATGTGGAATAAAACCGAAGAACAGTAACAGAAATTTATGCATTAGGGCATAAGCTGATCACCTGGGATATTATAGGAGGGAATTCCTCCCTTTTCACACACATTTCCTCAGTGGGAAACTGCCCAGTTGGCCAAGCATATGAAGCAGACAGGGGAGGGGGAAGAAAGCATCTCCTTGTCTCCTCTCCTCCTCCCCACAGCATTAGGCATTGGTTACCACTACTGCAACCTGGATGCCTGATGAGAACAGGGCAGTTCTATTCCTCCCACTTCTGCCTTGCACCTCTTCTGTCTTCAGAGCAAAGCTGTAAGAACAGCAGCCATGGCACTGAACCCCCCACAGCAGGAGCTGGTAATTTTTTTTTCCTTTAATTGTGAAACAATCCATGCCTATTAAACAAATCCAGTTACCACCAGTGCCATATGCACATCAAACTCAGGTCAAAGTGAATATGACCAACTATAGCATTTTATTAGGAAATACAGGCAAGACTGTTGTCTGGGAGAACTGACATATAAATCCATTCCAAGTGTTTTATACTGCAATGTTTTTAGTTACTGCTTATGTGGAACAGGTTTTGTGGAAAGCACAAAGGCAGCACTGAATTGGCCCACTCTGTTCTTTGCCTTCCCTGCTCCTCCTGCCTTACTCTGTCCCAAACACTATTTTTACAAGAACTATATACCCACATACCAAGTCCTTACAGAATAAGGCCTTTGAAGGAACTTCTCTTCACCAAAACCCAGAAGTGGCTAACATGGACTTTTGGAAGATATCTTTTCAAAAAGCATTCAAGCTCTCCCTCTATACCATCATCCTCTCAAATGCTCACACACTAAAAATATGCAAGTGTAAAATTTTTACTAGCTTAAGTACACATGTTTCAGAGCAGGAAAAAAAATTACGACATGTTGAGGTTTCAGTTGGGATTCCTCATAAATAAGGAATCTTAATTAAGCAAAACCAAATTTGGATTGCATTGAAAGAAAAATAAATGGTTTGCTCTAGACCCAGGCAGTAGTTTCTAAAAGCGCATTTATATATACACACACACACACTGTCTCAGGGTTCCTCAGCTAACACCATCAAATTGTACCATCTATGTCAAAAATAATCATTATCTGCTCCCAGCATAGGACTTGGCACATACACAGGAGTATCTTATTCAGAGAAACACTGCTGTCCTTGAGAATCAAAGCTTTGCTGCTTGTAGAACACCAGACTAAATTTGTCAGATTAACACGCTTGCAACAATTCCTCTTAATTGTAAGGAGGATTATATAATCATGTTTTATGAAAGACTCCTCATGAAACTGTTATCCTATGGGTGCTAGTGCACTGTTACTTCCAACTGAACTCTAGTATTTAATGTTTGTTTTGGAAGACCTAGCTGTCTTAACAGCCACAGGGCATTTCAATAATCATATAACAAACATTACTGCAGGTTACTCTTTAATCCCTTGCAAGTGAATGAGTAAATTCTTGTCCATCTATCATATAATGACACAGCTCTGCAGTTACTGCCAAAAGGTACTGTAAATCATAAGAGAAAAAACATCTAAGAATAAGGAGATCTGTTCCAGGAAGTCAGAAGTGTTTACTCAGAATAATTTTTTCTCTATCACTATAGAACAGTAAAAACAGATAAACCTTTGTTTAGAAGCCCTTAACACAAAATTAGAGACATTTTTATTTCTAGCTGAAGATTTAAGACAAGCTCTGATGGACAATTTAAGTACGTCTTTGTATATGTCCAGCTGTTTGCCTCTCTAGCAACAGAACAGAAGCAAGACCTCCTAATTTTCAGAACTCTAATCACTTACCAACCTTATTTTCAAATGGGTAAAATACAGGTACAAGCAAGTTTAAAGCCTATGTTTCCTGTGTGTTGTCCCGCCCCCACCCCACCCCCCAAGTGGTCTCTGTTGTTTATTGGTTTTGTGGGGTTTTTTGGGGGAGGTTAAAAAAACCCAAACCTTTCTGCCTTACTGTCAGATTTAAGTGGTGCACAGTATCCTACTATAATAGCCCTTTTCCTCATGGAGAGGACTTAATATTGCTTTTCTTTTGAATTTGGGAGAGGTGGGAAGCCTTCCAGGATGAATATTCAATTAAGCACAAACTGAAGGACAGCAGAATTACTACTCCTTCAAACTGCAGGGTAGATTTGAGGCGATTACAGACAATGAATGAGAAACACTAATAATTGCACTTTGTCATCATGCCATAGACACGTTATGAGTAATAGGTTCAGTTTTGGGAGAGTGAGGACAATCTTCCATCCCAGTCAAGGTTTAAGTTATGATTGATACACACACTCGATTTTTAACCCATTCCATGGGGCTCCCATGAGTCAAGTATGTAGCATATGTATTCGTACAGCCATGAAATAAATTCTGTTGTAGAGCATTATAGTTTTGGTCTAATCTAACTATAGCAATTTGGTACCACCCTGTCATGGTTCAGCAATACATTTCCAGGATCTTTTAAGAATTTGAAAGCAGTTTAAATTTTTTAAATTGCTTATATACTTTGAATCCTTGAGTGAAAGCACTTGCCTTTTCAATAGCAGCATCAACCATTCCACATAAAACTAGCTTTTAGATTGCCTCTATTGTGTAGGCAAGTTAGCCTTAACCTAAACTTTAACTGTACCCTTGTCTGAGCTTTAAATCAGGTTAAGTGTAAATATAGAAGGTTAGTTCAATCATCAGTGAAGAAAAAAGCTTATCCAGGTTGAACTAGATAGAAGGGAAGAGTCACATGTGACTCATTTTACCAAAGGAAAAAGGGATGGCTAAGAAGGTTAAATCCGTGCCTAATTCTTGAAGAGAAAAATACGCACTAGTCTTACTACAAAAAAGCTATTTGAAGATAAAATCCACATTGTCTTGTTATTTATGTTTCTAAGGAAGAGACCACTGTTACAGTGCAAGCATGTGAAAGTGGACCATGAATATCTACAGTAGAAATATGCTATTTCTGACAAACACTATCAGGAGTTTGACTGCAGTTTAGGTACACCAATTCACCAAAAGGCTGGGTTTACTCAAGGAATGGTTCCTGCCCCCCGAAGGAGGAAGCAGGTAGGCAAGACAAAAAAATTTATTATCTCTGCACAATCAGCAGGAAGTTTTTATGAGCACTCTTGTGTACACACAAGTCTTGCATGTTAAGCCATGATCATTAATTTTTTATGTATTGCCAAACTAGTCCTACATGTCCCCTGCCTGCTAAGAAGAAAGTTTGAGGAGGTCATAGATTAGATTTATTCTCTTTAAAATGGAAAAGAAAAAAGACTTTCTGCAATCCAGGCAGAAGAACAAAACATGCTTAACCAGATTTCCAGGCACAAGACAATTGACCTATTGAATCAAGTCTGCTTGGTCAAAAGACTTGCAAGGAAGCTACCTGCCTGCCTCTAGAATATTCTTCTATGCAGCGTTTTCTAGCACAGGAACTCTGCAAGACAATGCACAGAATTAAAAAAGAGGAAGGCCAGGCTTTTGGACAGTGTTGTCATGCAGTTGTTTCAGCAGCTGTGTGCACAGTGCTAAGCACTCTGCTAGATTCCTTAAATAAGTGATTAGGTTAATTTATTTTAAGACACAAATGGCTTACTGGGACAGCATAATGGGTGTGTGTTATCAAGAGCGCAAGGGAGAATTAAAACTCCGTAAGTTAACACAGTAAGGATTTCAGGGAAAGCTGCATCGCTACCTTTGTCCTCTACAAAAAGGTTAGCTTGCTGCACCCCGCATACCACCTTTACTATCAAAGTAACAGAGCAGCTTTAAAAAGCCACACACAGGCAAGTACCTCTGGTAGCTTACTACCAAGACAGACCTACTGCATCAGGAACATCGCTTCCTGTAACTCTGCTTTCAAGTAATAACCAGACCCACTGATTCACTTAAGATTTAATGAGATTACAGCTTGAGGTGATTTGACTGGAGACCATAAAAGTTTTAGGAGCCCATCTGCTCTGCAAAACTAACCTCTTGCACACAAGCCCGGGTATGAGCTGACCTTTGAGAGCTGCAGTGTAGTCCAGGCAGGAATCAAGTCGGATTGGTACTTGTGATGGGCAGACAGACCAGACAAAACCAGAGATTTGCACTTTCAGGCAAAAGAGGAGTTTCCAACTGCATCAGTACTCAAGGGGGAGTGTTTCCATATGCATCAGTACTCAGGGGGAATCGTTCCAAACAATCAGCAGGCTTTCCCCACCGTTATCACATCATTAAAAGCAAATTCAAACTGTACCGGCAATGGCTGCAAAATTACCGGTATTGCAAAAACCTAAAGCAATATTCACCTTGTATATACACCCAAAAATCCATGACAAAGTACTCTCATTACAGTGCTTTCAAAAAAATGAACTTCCTAATCACACTAAAAACATGTAAGTTACCACTGCTTTTCATCTCACTTTACACTTCTATTCCCCCACCAACAGCAAGCACATGCATTTTCAGGAACCAACTGGTGATTTTTCTGATGTTTCCCAATATATCAGATCAAACATTGACTTTTCTTCCAATAAAAAAAAATACTGATTTGAAGAGATTGCGGGCAGAATGGGAAAGAGCTACTGTTTTTACTCTGTTACTTTTTACAGACCTGTAAAAAAAGCAGCATTTCAGCAAGACTGCTGTTAAAATACTTTAAGTCTAGATGTAAACGCTGGACAAATATTCACATTTTGTTATTCTAAACCTGACCTTGTTAGCTGTAGAAGAGTCAGTATCACTGGACAGCTGTATTTTGTAGCAAAAAAAAGTAGGTGCTGTTATTTTTCCTTCGCCTTGTAGGCTGAGATGTTTTGTTGTTTTGTTCTCACTTCAGTAACAGGCCTCAATATGCAAGTTACATCTGGAAACAGACAAAAGCCAACTGCCCAGCAGTATCGGAAAATTAAAACATTGGGTCAGACTCAAACGGACTAGGAAGCCAAAGGTCAAAGCAGCATTAAATCATTAGTTTCCCAGCTGCCACCAAGGCATGGAGTTGACCTTTGATTTTCTAAGAAGTGGTCCAAGCAATTTTCTGGTGGCAATATGGGCAATCTGGCACAGTGGAATACTATCCTTGAAAAGGGTGGGTGGGAGGGAAGGAGGAGTTTACGGTCTTGCAGGCAAAGATTAAACTAACTCTTTAATCTCTCCAGACCGAATTTGCACTGTGAAGCTGTATGTGCAAATAATGAATATGAAGTTATCAAACTTTAAAGCAAAGACACTCACACATCTGAATCAATCAACTAGCTTATATTCATGCAGCAGAGAAAGCAAGTAGAATTTAAGAACATAATTAATGCACTTTAGGGAAGAAATGCAATATTCTAGTATTCTCTAGAATGATTCAAGCTTTCAGAAATTACAGTTGAAAGCAGTTTACTCTGTTGCATATGTTTAAAACAATACACCTGAGAGAGATCATGCTTCTTCAGCCTGAGAAGGACCAGAACACTGCATTTAGCCTATTTGTACCCCCATTAATGATCACTTTTTTTGCATAGCTGAGGTAGCAGAGACACAAAACAAAGGCCAGTTTCTTATTTTGTCATTCTCTAGCCTCCATGAGCTTAAGTTTCATCTGCTACTGCCCTCTGGTAATGGTTCCCAACTGGTCCTTATAAACTGCCCTGCTGAATATCTGTGTTGTATGTGCAAAGTTCTGCTCTGGCTGCTTTCAAGTTCCTAGAAAGGGGTTGGGTTTACTGCTGCTTGGCAAAGAGCAGCACAGGTATCAAAGGGGTTTCCGACACAACCAAGGTATGTTTGAAGAGCATGTTTGATCCTCCATTAGGAGCTGAGCACATGCACACACACGCAAAACCAGTTTGCATGCAATCAGCTGTTAAACTTCTATGTGTATTTATGACATTTCTGTGTGTATTTTAAGCCATTTCAAGCAATTTCCTTAGTCTAAAAAAGTCACTCAGCCCACACCTTACTGTAACAGTCACCAAAAAAATTAGAAGCTATTGCTTTCTGTTTAGGGAGCAGCAAGTTGTCCAAACAGCACATAAAGAGCCCCCTCCCCATCTTGCGGCCTAGTGTTCAAGGATTAGTCAGTACCAGCTCTTCACATGAGAAACTAAGTCACAGCAACTACTTTAGGCATGGACTGAGTTATATATCCCCAACTCTTAATGGCAGGGGGAAGTAGTATTTTCAGAAAACTGCAATTAAGCATTAATGACTTGAGTAAAAAAATACATCCCTGTGCTGCTAGCCACCCAGATGTATTGGGGTTTTATTAAATACAATCAGTATTTTCACCAGTAAATTGAAACGCATCCCACCCTTAAATACCTTAGTGAATAAGGATGGGCAGAACAACCTCTCCTCCCACACCCTTTCTTTCGAGGAAAGGTTCAAGATCACACAGCCAATATAAACAGAACACATTCTGAACATACAGACTGTTATATACAGGTCACACAGCTAACCACAGGAAGCAAGACACTTCTCTCCAAAGAGCCTAATGTTATAATGCTCAAATCAGTGAGAGAATATTTAAGTCTGCTCTAATAACAAATACTACTAAAACAGAACACTGAAAGACCACACTAATTATTTTAGAGGAAGCAATTTCAAAGGTCATCCAGTTGGCAAATTAAGAGATACAGATGGCAGTTGATTTTAATCCTTTTTGCAGGTACCCAATTCAGGTGGCATTGAAGGACCAAAACGAGACACCAGAAGCCTTCTATTAGAGACCTGGAAGACACATCTTTATCAAGACCTTTCAGAGAAAAACCAACCCTGATTTTTGCTTGGTTAGCATTTTGGTTTACTCACATTAGCACAAGCTCGAATTCCCTACTGAGACACCATGGAAGCATTACCCTCACTTCACGCAGCCAGCATATGCCCACTGTTTCCTAGATAGAGGACAGGTTCCACCACTGCAAGTTTCCCCTCCAAGAAAGACCAAAGCTTGTACCAGGTCTGCAAGCTACAACTTGAATTAACTCTTACGGTTGTTGCTGCACTACCTTCCGTGGTCCCGAGAGGGCTGTAAGATGTGCAAAGCTAAAAAGAGGTTTTGCTAAAAATAGCTATTCCTTACATTTCTAGTTTTAAAGCTTGTTCTCATATAAACAGGCCAGTCACCAAATGATGTTGTTTTGGACTGGATAATAAGGCTATTTCTGGAACTGGGTACTACACTGACACAGCTTCTGCCACAAAAACTTATGAAATCCAGCTACTTGGATAGTTCTGTCTACTCCAAGCTAGAAATAAGGCTATGCCCTAGAGCTCTTTAGGTTTAGTCTCTGTACCACAACCAGCAGCCAAATGCTGGACTAGCACTACAGGTAGCCATTTGCTCTTAAGCAGAGCACAGCACAGGAGTGGAACAAGATGGGAATCATCCAGGTGACTGACTAGCCCCAGTCTTGCCTCAGCCTTATTCTGCCTGCCATATGAAACTGAAAAATATCTTCTCTGGTTATGCTAGAAGAAAATTATTTTCCATGAGACGCTCATTCTCATCTCTCTAAATGAGCTAGGACTACAAATTTACAACAGAAAAAACACCCTAGAACTTGAAACCATTCACAAGAAACTCCTAGAGAATCACTAATGTAATGATTTTCACAAGCATCCGGTCTCAATGATGAAAACAATCCTATGTATGCCCACACAGCTGAAGTTTTAGAAATAAGCCAATAGACCATTTTTTGGATTGAATATGGTAATAACAACCAATGCAGTCCATCAAGATAACACATGAAAAGGGTAGCGTTGTGCAACCATCCCCCTCCACAGCCCAAGTGAAGGGGCTCATTTGATATCACCTAATGACAGTAGGGGACCTTGTAGCCTTCTACAGTGAAGGTTAGGGGAAAAGCAAGACAAGACTTTTGGGATTTAAACCAGGGGCAACCAAGAGGCCCCCTGCTGTCACTGCATGTTCCTCTTCCTCTTTGCTGCTGTGCCTCTTATCACTAGAGCCAGATGCTAGGTGGGCCGGTGGAGAGCACAACAGCCAGCAGCAGAAGCCAGGGACAATAGCCTGGATGTTTGGGTGTGGTGGCCAACAGCAGCTCAAAACAACTATTTAATGTAAAGTCTTGGGCATGGCTGAAAGCACCCCCATCCTACACTCCACAGTAAGTTCCAAGAGAAGCAGGAAAGAGGCTCCCCTCACTGAGCCCCAGACCTCCTAAGAACAGTGCCAGAACCATCACCCTGAACCCTCCTCCAGTGCAGGTGGTGTGGTTTACTTTGTCTATTACCAAGCAAGCCACAGGCCTACTTCCATCTCCACAGAGGTGTTCTTGTAAAAGGCCCTCTTGCCTCCAAATCCTTTGTGATGGACACAAAATAAAAAGGTGGGGGTTGTGATGTAGTCTTTTTGCTCGGCCCTAACATGCTGCTCTGGGAAGTGAGAAGACATCACTAGCCATCAGTTTTCTTGCTGAGAGGATAATCCCATAACCCTACCTGAGGGCAGGAAACAAAATGGAGTTTGAAGATTCCTCCAAAACAAGTAGTTAACAAAAGCTCATAACCCCTGCAGCTTCAAGAACAAAAGGCTATTGTGGCTCAATCCCAGACCCCATGGGCTTAGTGGATGGGCTTTCTAGTCATGCTTGCTTACTCCATGGGACTATGAGTTTCACTAGAGGCAGAGCTTCCAGTCTGTTTTTGCTAGGAGAACCACATCCAGCTCATAGTCTACTTCCAGCTTTGTCATTTCTGCTATTCAGAAACATGTGTTCAGGCCTGTGCTTTGTCAGTCACCTGGCTCAGTCCCCTTTGGAGACATTCCAAGCCTGAAGTGGGGTGCAAAGATGAACCCCCAGGTAGCCCTGAGTAGCACAACACATGCCCAGAAACAGGCACAAACATCTAGCACTTCTCTGATCTGAGCAAGGCTGTCAACCTAGAACACCTCAGACAGCACCACTCTGTTCAGAGATAGAAGGCAAGTTAAATGATTTGTTTCCAGGAGATCTTAGTCCTACCGGTGGTTTGTTTCCTGTTGGAAAAAAGCAAGGGCTGAGAGCAGAAGACTACCTCTAACATGCAGCCTCCCAAAAGAGGTTCTGTGAGAAGAAACAGACCTTTGCTTTCATCCCATTGGCTTTCTTAAGCCCAACTCTCTCTGCTGGAGCTGCCATTAACACCTTAGAAAAAGGAAGCACAAGCCACAGCAGCCTTCTCAAAAGCCAGATCATGCTTGGACACAGTGGGTCAGAACAACTAGGTCAGGCAAAAATGAAGTTTGAAGTCTAAAGAGGTGTGTTCCTGGGAAGTTTGGTTCAGCTGCCAGCCACAGGCAGTAGGGGAATACAGGGACCCATGGGTGATTTGAACAGAACAAGTATTCCTGTCTGTTACCCATATAATCTGGGACTGCCTGGCAGCAGACCCTTGTACCTTAAAGTCAACAGCTCCCTTAAAGGCATAACAAAGATGTTTTCAGCAAAGACAAACCTGGAGTTTTCCCTATTAGGAGGTACCCTGTATGGTCTCAAATACCTTCCTCTGCTGGCATAAAGAAATAGAGGGAAGAGTCACATGCAGTATCCAGACACTGCCTTACCTATGATGGAAATACTGCAGATTGAGAAGATTAATACAGTGCTCTAATCTGGCAGATCAGTAGCTGAAAGCCTCAGCTAGGTAAAGCTTTAAATGTGACCTTTATAAGCAAAGCTGATCTTGCAGGAAGTTGCATGCTCAAAAAAAGTAATTCCAGTGAAACAGAGTCACTCAAGATGCTTGAGATCTGGAGCTAATACATACCAGGAAGGGATTTCTTTTCTTGGGAGAAGGGAGGAGTCAAGAAGGAAAAAAGCTTACTAAGAATGTTAACAGCAGACATTATATCTAATTTCTTTGCATTCCTTCCCCCCTCCTTTTCCTCCCATTTTTAAAAAACAGGAGCAAACTTGCGAGTTAAGGATTCTGATCAATGCAACATGTTAGGAAAAGAGAGCAGGAGGTCAAGAGGAAATGATTAATCCTGTGCAGAAGACTGGCAGGATGGGTCCTGGAATGGCTTACCAGAACAATACCCCCACTAACAAGCAGGTCAGAAGACCCTTACAGTGAACAGAAGCCCCAGTTACACTGTACATCAATATTCTTCCCTTAACCCAAAGTTACATTTGTTCATTAAAGCCAGATTCAAAAAACAAGTGTTGAATTAGAAGACAGGTGAAAAGTTGTGGTGCCAGACAAGCAGCAAATCTGAAAGATAAAGGATTATAACTTAACAACTCTGAAAGTGTTAACAGCTCCATTCTAAGATGGTTATTTGCAGAAGGCTTCAGTAAACTGAGGAAGGAGGGAAGAACCCGCTATTACAGATTATAACACTGACTGCGTTCAGCTCACGCAATGCCTCTTCCTGATAAAGACTGCTCTTCTGCTAGCGGCATAGTTTAACATGCTGAAGACAAAAGAGCAAGCAAATTCACTGCAGGCAATACTTTGGACTTGAAGGCACATGTGGTTCAAGGTTTACTGTAAGAGATAGCAGTTTAGTACTGTGGTTTCATGGTGTTAAAACAGAAGCAATGCAATCCTGAGAGATTCTCAGCTTCAGGTAGTTATCCCAATCCCATGCCATTTCTCCCCTCTAGTTTAGTCAGCGTTACAAGTCCCCAGGGCTGCACTATGGAAGCAGTCAGGGGAAGTCAGCTCTACTTCTAAAGAGATTAGAAACTATATAAAAACTATACATAAAAAACTTATGTAAAGCATTTATTGATTCCATGATGCAGCACACAGTAAGACCTCACAGATTTGCATTTGCAAATATGCAGTGGGGGGGTTTCACAACAGCTTCAAGGCTGACCTAAGCAAACCCTCCTACTAAAGAACCACCACCCTATCCCATCAGCATCCCCCCAGTTTAGTCAACTCCCTCATGCAAGCATTAGAACCTTGCAGTGCCATCAGAGAACCAATCTGGCTGAAGACTATTCTTTATTGATTATGGGCAAGTTCAGGATAAAGTTGTTCATAAGTCAGCTCAGTCCCTTAATATGGCTTGTTGTACTGATGTTGGGGAAGCAATAGGAATACTACTACAGGTGCAAAAGGCAGTGCCGAGGTAAAAAAACAAATGGTGGGAACAGCTAGCTGGAGAGCAAGAGGGGCCGGCCTGCCCCTCCTGCTCACAGCAGCGTGCACTTCGCTCGCTGGGGCCACTGCAGAACTACAGCCTGAAGGAGCAAAGTGGTGGGGAGGGAACGCCCTCCGGCAGCATTGCTGATTGCCTTTGTATCAGCAAACAGCCTCCATTTTGAGGAGCCGGAGGCATTCAAGGCAGTCTGGAGAGGCCAAACATCAGCCTTCCATGACTAGGAATAAAAATGGCAGATTCGTGTTAATGCCCACAGCATTCCCCCCCCCCCCCCCCCCCCCACTTGTATGCTACTTCTGAGCACACTGAACATTTATCCTTCAGGTACACCTCCCCAGTAACCTGGGCACTGAGCCCCCCTCCCACCCCACACCAGAGCAAAGGGGCTGCACACAGAGCTATAGGCCAAGCACAGGATTTTTGCGGCAAGACCAGTCCTCACAGCATGATCTTGGGAAGTCAGAAACTCAAAGTCTCTCCACTTTTATAAATTTGAAATAATTAGCCTTTGGTTTCATTTTCATATATTAATCTGCATTCCTTTCCCCATCACCCATTTTTCTGCAGGGGAAAGGCACAGACTGTACAACAGTACACAAGTTTCAAAATCAGGTGGCCTTTGGCATTAGCAGATCATTTCAACTAGGGAAATCCACATCTCTGTCTTAAGACAAAGTTACAGTTTATTTACAAGTGTCTTTGGACTCAGTGGGCTGCACAGCTCAGATTTAAGACAAAATCCAGTTTATGCCAGCACTTAACTGTGCTTGTACTGGTGAGATTTAAGTAGGCACAGGCTATTCCAGTTTGTGACCTCTTTCAGGTCTGCTGAAAATCAACAGATATTAGGCCACTAATTTTTATTAAATCTGTGAACAAAACTGAAATTTACCCCTTTAAGTCTTGAAGAAATTAAGTCAGAGTTATTAATTTTTTTATTTTGCAGATCTGTTTCCCTATTGAATCAACATTTTCATAGGGGAACACATTTTAAAAGCATTCCTTTAGTTTTAGGCCTAAGCTACCCATTCTACAACAAATTCTGCAACATATATTAAGAGAGACTGCCTTGACATAGAGCCTGTCCTTATCGCACATCCTAGTCACAAGCTTCAGAATCTGTGTTCCCCACCCAACACATGCCAAAGCAGCCTCAGAGCTGAGTTACATTATACATCTCTGCACAGAATAGCAAGCTAGTTTTCAGCAACACATGGCTAATGAAATCTAAAGCTCCTGTGAGCTGGCCAGGTTGCTTTCTGCACCTCGTGTGCCAATATATAGGACAACCCTGTGTAGCTGGTTTAACATGCCAAATACAAGGATGTCAAAAAGCCAAATACTTGTTATCTGAAGCTCAGTGCACGTGCTGAGTTCAGTGCAAACATCCATTTTACTCTGCCTCCCCACACAAAAGCCAGGAAAGTGAATTCCAAAGTTCAAGCACTGTTACTACAGAGGAAACACTAAAATGAAACTCAGAATCTCATTCTAGCAATGTTTCCACAAAATTTAAAGGACGAAGTTCTTGGGCACCTCTGTCACACCAGTAACATGCAACCTATTTAGGCTGCATCTCCTAAGCCTATGCATTTATTTTGTCCTTATTCCATGACTAAAACATCACAATGAAACAATAAGATACAGCTCATACATCTATAATCATTCACTGCAGTATAACCCTATTAAAAAAAATGAACTAGCTAATAAGTTCTTGACCAGATAAAAGTAGTAATAACCGTTATTAAAATGAGGAGTGATATAAGCTCTTAGAAGAGCTATTTCTGCTGCTGCTATTTGTTTCTCCTCTGTTCCTGGCAGTTCATTATAATACACATTATCCAGGGTGGGGGGTGGTAAAGGGACTGCTAACCAAAAGCTAACACCTCAGAACAGCCAGACACACACAGGTTGTGATGTAAATGCATGAGAACATGCTGATGTTTTAAGACAGTCTCCTCCTGTTTTGTGTGGCAAGATACTGTTGCAAAAGTAAATCCATTTCAACTACAGCTCAATTTTAGGAACAGGATCAAGTTGTGTCCCCCATGCAAGCCGATTAACCTTTAAAAAACAAAACCACCACCCCAGAAGTTTGTAACACCATTCTTGACTGGCATGGATTGTCATTGTCCCAGCCTTCACCCTGCACTTAAATACCACTAAATTCCCCCCAAAACAGGAACTACACTGTCCTCTCTCTGCCCCACATAATTACTTTTTCCTTGACAGTCACCATCTTTTACACCACCATCCCCACAAAACATCAAGCACTGCTCAAGACCCAAAATCAGTTTTTAATGCTGTCCCTTTTAATGCAAGTACAAAAGCCCAGTCTGCTGTCAATACAAGCGCTTTATGGAGTTGCAAACCTCCAAATTCCACCCAGAGCAACACTATCCTCTTTGAAACTTTTCCCAATGGCTGTCTCAAAGTAAGAGCCCATAAAAAGAGTTTATTTCATCAAACTGGAAGTTGTACAAGGGGAAACAGTCCTGTGAACACCACCATATTTAACTCATTAGACTTTTCAAATGTTTTGGAGTTCAACCATTTCAGGGAGGGAGGGAAGAGAAGGCATATACCAGTCCCTAGCCATGATTGATTTAAAAACAGTTTAGGGAAACAGGCAGAAGCAAGTGCAGGGCTTCCTTTCAAATTTGAAAGGAAACATAGCTTGTTGTTGGCCCTCCAGTCAAATTCTGTGCTGGTTTTCCTTCGGACCATCTAAACAAGACAGATGTAGCCAGTATCCAGGCAGCAGCTGAAGTCTGACCACTAGAAAGGCACTCTGGGGTGGGGGATGGAAGGGAAAAAGAGGGAGAAGAGAAGAGGAAGCCATTTGGCTATAAAAAGGATCTTTCTTTCCTGTTGAAATGCAATGGTAAAGAGTGTCAAAATGGCTTAAGGGTGGGGAGGTCAAACATGTTTTGAGATGTTAAAAACTCTTAGGCTTTGTCAAAAAGACTGAAAAACATCTTAAGGTAGGTTTTTGTTCCTCCTTTCAAAATACTTCATCATAATAGCTGCAAGCAGTTCTGAAGTTTCCATTATCTGTTCACTTTTATCACAAATGAACCAGAACTATTCAGTTAATATTTTATCCTAATGAATCTGCCACTACAAAAACACTTCTGAAAATTACTTTTCCAGTAATTTTCAGATGCATCGTATCTGAGAATCTTTCCTCCCTTCAGCAAACCTCCATTTTAAAAACCAGTCACTACTGCTTATACAGGATGACTGACTCTGCAATAAAAAGGATGCTGTAAGATAGACACTAAATAGCAGTTTTATTAATGACACAGCATCACACTCAGCACACCTTTAATGTGTATGCCATCAAAAATACACACAAAGGCTTTTTTTGCTGCTAAACAAAAATATTTTAGGAACCTCTAAGATTTGTCATACTTCTTGCCATTTAAATCAAAGAATGACATTTTAGAGCTCTTCTAAACCTTATCATTCACAAAGCTAGACAGCTACTGGTGCTTACAGACAGTCAAGATGTGAGAGAAGGCTTAGTAAAGCTTCTATAGTATCTTTTACCCTTTTCTATTTCCTCACTCTAAAATCTGCAAAAAGGAAGCATCAGCTTGCACAGTAAAACCTTATTTACTACGCAACTCCAGCTTATTTTCTAGTTTGTACTGCAGTAACACAAGAGTCAGAGTCCTCATTTTTTAACTCAGGATAAAGAATTTAGCAATATGAAATAAGAGCCACTGGAGCACAAGCTGGCACCCCAGATCCCCCCTCCTCTCCTACTGATGAGGAAGCCAGGCTCATCCTCGCTCTCTTGGGCCAGTCACTCAGGTTCTGCTCTATAAAGTTGAACAGCTCCCACAAGAGACTCCAAACCACCATCCCAGAAGTTAAGACTTCAAAGTTCATTCACAGGAAATTGGATTTACACCTGCCACATCTTTGAGGGGTGTGTGCAATAGGGATACTGAACAAAGTCACTTCTCCACCATGACCTCCCACCCCTACGCTTGAAGGGGCTGGGGTAGGGGGTATAAAAAGGAGACTACCTTTGGGAAAGGGTTTTGAGCTGCAACTTCTGAACAGATGCTGGAAATCCAGATCCTCTGTCCCCATCATGGAGATTAAGTTACACATCAAGAAATTAATTCCATTTGCTAATATAGAAGTCAGGATGTTGTTAGTATTCTGACAATCCCACTCAACCCCTGAAGTCCTCTCATGTTCTATAAGCACCTTGTCTCTGTCTCAAGTTTCTGCATTCCACTAAAAACTTGCTGCTTGGGGTGGGGATTGCACTAACTGGCATTACAGACCTTTGGGATGTATATGGGCATTACTGCTTTGCACCAGAGTTTTCTATGGAAAAAGTCCACCGAGGAATAGTAAGCCAAACTTCTCTCACTTGGGCAGGTTTTAAGCAGCAAGTCTTTCCAGCACGTTGGATTGGCTTGTTAGAGTAAGAACCAACATCAGGGGTGTTCCTCAAGGCTGGTTTCATATTTGGCATGTTTGACTGGGGCTGAAGAAGTCACCCTTCTCTATACATTCTCAAAAGTAAGGTTCACTGTATAACCAGACAAATATTTGGCAAGCACAACACTGGATGTTTATAGGAAGAGACGAGGCTGCTTACAGCAAGAAAAGGCATTTGGGTAGAAGCATTAAGTTCTGTCTCAGTTGGAAAGTCTTCTGGAATTAAGGGTTAAGAATTATAACCCCACACAATATAGGCAATACCAAAGCTGCAATATTTAAAACAATTCCTCATTCCACCTTCACCAAAACTGTTATCAAAAACATGGTTGGAACCTAACATGACCCTCTTTCCCCAACTCTGCAGAATTCAGAACTCAATATTTGATCAACATAATTTATTTGAATTTTGGTGAAGACTAAGATCAGCAGGAAATCTTTTTAGGGTATAAAGGCTAAATCCCCTTGTGTGAGACATTGCTTTCAAATGCCAGCACTGTTGCCAGATTGCCTGGTCAGCTAATCTAGCAAGGACAGAAGCCCATCTTAGCCTAATATATTTTTTTAAAGGGAGGTATACACAGAGGCAGATCAGAAAGAGTTGAGAGTCACTAAAACTAAGTAGCACCCCCTCTTCCTTTTGTTCCAGGGTAGGATCAGTCAGTGATTAAGCTTTCCATACAAAATCTCATGTCTACAGTATGTGATACTAAGACTTATTATCACCACATAATCACCTGATTATTCAGAAACACATCATCAGAAAACATAACAAAAAACTAGAAAAGGTATTTTTTAAAAAGGTCTGGACAATGAATAGCCAAGAGATGGCAGTGTTTCTATCTAGTAAACAAGGAAAATACTAATTGTTTATAGCATTTTAGTAGGGTAGGAAGTCCAGTGACATCAGTGATATATTGCAAGAGGTGTAAGTTTTAAACTGCTTCTCTCTTTCAGTTGCAGCCCAGTTAAACTGAATAGCCTCTTCAGGTGCTACATCCAGTTATTGGTTAAAGCAATTGCTTTAAGTAGCAGTAGTAGTATACAACTACAAACATCCAGATTAATAATAACTGGATGCTTCTAGACAAGGTTTTGGCAATATTTTAGTGGTTTAGTAGGCTCCAGTAAATGAAAGCATTGTAAGAGATTGTCTATGCAGTTTAGTTAACTTGAAAAAGAATTCTCAGCTTTAGAATACTTACAGATTTTAGTTTTCAATTTTACTTAGATTTTTTTTAAAAAGGAAGAGTAACTGTATAAATCAGTACTTAAATTTCACTTGGCATTTAAGCTAGCCTAAGGAAATCCCAAGACTGCCTCACCTCTGAATTTTTAACATGGTTATTGAACACTGGAAGATGAAGTTTCAGTTCACATGTTCAGTGCAAAGGTCACAAGCTCTGCAAGACCATGATCAGAAACATTCCAGGGCAGTGTTGCTTAATTCATGGCAACAGCTTTATTTAACAAAAGCACTCAAGGAATGGTTTCCCTCTGTAACTCCATATGGGATCAAACATAAAACAAGTCAGCTTACTCCAAGAAGTGGCTTCTTTGACCACATGAGAGCTGGGTGTTTTGAGAATTTGTTTGGCTAGTTTTGTTTCTTTTCTGTTTGTTTAAACTTTGATTTATAAAGATCTTTCATTCTGAAAGCATTTCTACCTAGTTGTAGCGGAAAAAGAGCCATGGCATACGTATTTGGCAGGAATGTCTCCCCTGCTTGGAGAAAAACAGATACATGAAATGGGGAAAAACAACCCACACACCATGATATTCTGACTCTCACTGATTTAGGAGAGTATCTTTCAACAACAGCCATTTGCTCCTAGTGAACTGCTGGCAGCAGTTTGCCTGGGTCAGACAGGGGTCTCTGAAAAGAAGTTTCCTTTCTTAGATAACAAGTATAGTATTTTATATCTTTTCACATCATACTGCTCAAAAACATGTCCTACTTCATTAGAATATGCGCATCCAAAACAAAACAAGTTACTAGATTTACAGTGTTGAAGTCCCCTTGGATTATTTCCCCCTACTTCCCTCCTTAGGGCAAGGGACTATATAGCTGTCTGTCAAAGTATCTCTGCCATGGAGCCAAATGGAAAATTGCCAATCTGTTTCCGAAATGAGAATGTGCTAATACAGGCGGCAACTATTTCTTTACACACACACCTTAGGAAAATTCACACCAGCAAGCTCTGTAGTAAGATCATAAGCTACAACACAGAATGGCATAATTGTTCTCAAACAAGGAATAAACCAAATTCTGTCTGTTCTTGGGGAGCTGACAACTAGAATAGTTATAATGAGAATACACTCATTATCTCAATTAGTTCATCAGATTTCCATGCCAAGGTAAGCCATATACAAATGCACTTGAATTCTGCAAGAAGGTAACACTGTTCTCATATGCTGAATCTGGAAGAGTAAACAAGATCTCCAAGACAACATACCATTTCAGTGAGTCTCTCACCTGCTGATAGCATATTTGGATTGCACATAGTCTCAGCTGGGAAATATCACTATTCTCATTTTTTATTTTGGTGGTAGTTTTAACATGCAACACTTCCTCTTTCCAGTTTATCCCCTAGCTTATAAGAAGTGTTTCCTTTTATATTTCCTCCTTGGATGGCATTAAAAATTAATTTAAACTTGAAGCCATAAAAACATTGATGAAAATACAGTCTTCTCCTCTAGCCAAAAGAATATTAAATTTAATGCATTATCATATTTTCAATTGAGACCGTGGTTTTTTTCTGTTGCTCATATTAGAAAACTAATGTTAAAGAGTGTAATACAGGACATCTTCAAGGCTTCCCCATGGTAATTTTAGATATAAATTAAAATGGAAGGACACCTTGTGGACCACTGTAGAACTATATACTATACAGAAAAAATAAGGAAAGCTGTAACAACTGTATTGAACATTGGTGAAGACAAAACAGCAGTTCTGACAGAATACTGGTTCAATACATTATTCCTAGATTGATTAACTGTCAAGATTTATCTTTCATTTAGGAAAAAAATAAGGCAGTCTTACTATGCTAGCCAAACCCTCATAAATACTATATAAAAAATGATGTTTATATAGGTATACTGACAACACATAATGAAGACAAATGAATAGCAACAGAAAAAGCATATTACTTAACAGCCAAGAAGAATGAACACATGCTGCATGGTTAGACAGTGACTTGCACTAGCAAAAAAAGACAACTTAAAAGTGAGATGTTTAGTCACAAGAAAGCTTTATAATGAAAAGCAGAACTATGGCTTTAACCAAAAATTCATCCAGAGCATCAGAGTTATTTAATTCCCTCTGAAAGTCTGGGTTGTTAGATTTAAGGCAGAGCTGGGGAAGGAAGAGAGATGAACAGGTTTGGACAAAAGAAAGGGAACCTCTGTACTTTTTCTCCTTCTTCCCTACAGCATCTTCAGCTGCAGGGTTTTGCTACCTCCATTGCCCAATGATTTCAGCTAGCCTGGCACTGGCTTCTTTCCTCTTCCATTTGAGCCAGTTCACCCTACTACTTGTTGCTAATCAGTGTGTAAAGGCACACAGAGTGCCTGAAGGAGGATGAAGCAGAAAGGAAATGCAGATTTAGATGACAAGGAACACATGTGCCAAGGCTAGTGAGGCAACTAGCTGGGCTTTGTGTAAGCCACCTTGCTTTGCCTTGCATCTCAAACACTATCACTTCCCTCCCCCCATAATGAATGCAGCTTTTTATGCCTGGACCCTGCTTGGAGTACACACCATTTGAGGGGTTTCGTTAGCTTGAGCACCTTAGCAGCCCTGTTCTTTGCTGAATGGCATTAATAGATTTCAGAAGTGACATCATATACAGAATGAAAATGCTAACCTTGAATTGTATTTACAAGGATGTTACTTGAGAAAGGCATGACTTCTCTAAGAAACTGGTTGCCAAGAACCAGCTGAGTAAGCCCTCTACACAAAGTTTTTGTGGCTAGATGAGCCAATCAGAAACCAATAAAAATAAAGCTAATGAGTAGTTTAACACCCTAAATGACTTCAATAACTATAAAAATTATGGTCCTTTCTGTAGATAGATGCTACACAGCAATTGACTTGTATTTAAGGACAGAGATATGAAAATGAAATTATAGACTGAAAGAATGGGTCAGGGCAATTTTCTGTTCCCATTTGTAAAATTAAGCTTCACATTAACACCCACACTTTAAAATTAAGGTTCTACCATTTATACTTTCAACGTAGAAAGTTTTTGGCATCATTACCAAGAGACCAAGATAGGAACACTATAAATGCTGTCAGTAAGCGTATACTACTTGTACGCAGCCCGTCATTGGGAAGCGCGCTTCTCAAGAGTGGCCCAAGGTTTGGAGTAGACAGCCCTCCAGCAGCATGCCAGCTATGCAGATGACTAAGAAAGGGCATGCTGTTACCTTTTGGGACACTGTCAACAACCACCATTTATAACCCTAATTTAATTCCTAATTCTAATCTTATCAATACTTCCATGATATTGGGTGGATTATTACAGTTGTATTAATGACAAGAGGATAAGAAGCAAGAAGAGTATTACATCTTCCCTCCCTTACAATACTTACTGTATTAGAGTACAAGAGCAGCGCTGGGAAGACTAGGGTCTCGGTATTCCACTAATTCTTTTGTATTTCAACCTCTCTGTTTCCCTATGGTTTTGTTAGTTTGGTTGTTACTTCTTTCAGGGTAGAATCCACTCCAGACCACTGCCTGACATTTCCAGTTCTGATTTTTTTTAAAATTATTTTTTATATACAGTCCCTCCTCTTTTCCCAAAATGTTTACCCATCCAGTTTAAAGCCTTAAACAGAAGTTGATACCCACATGCATTGTGTTGGCAACACTACAGCTGCTTCTACAGTAACTAGACAGAGGGAAGTTATATTTGGTATTTGTTCAGTCTAGCATTCAGTCAATTCAATAGATAACTAAATTATCTGTACAATAGTTTCTATAACTCGCAAGCACTTCAGTGGGAGAATCACAACTTTCATTTTCCCCTACAAATAACCATTGTTCTCTGAAGAGAGATGGTTCTCACAGCAGCTTTGGCTAGCTTACTTATCAGTCATCAATTAGAGAAAATCTGGTGGTTTCCAGTTTGCTCATCTGGCCACAAAAAACTGTTTAGGACACACTCAGCCAGCTCATTTGGCAACCAGTTTCTTACAGAGAAGTCATGCCTTTCTCAAGTAACATCCTTGTATGGATCAAGTATTCTTGAAATTTGAGTGACTTTGTCTAGCAGCCTGCAGACCCCCTTCACGCTCCAACTTCAATGTATTAAATCTCCAGTGCCTTTGGGCACACCATATATAGCAGCGGGGGCGGGGGGAATTTAACTCTTTACCAGCATTGCTTTTAAAGGAAAAAGAAGACTCAGAGGCATGACAATTCTTTCCATTCTCTAACAAGTTTTTCCTCAATTAACAGGCTCACTCTGCCTCACATATACATTCGCTTACTAAAACATTTGAGAACTATATAGTTGACTTGCAAGCCACAGAAAGACACAGCAACAGCAGGCCCCTAGAAACTACCTGATCTTTATCTCCTACACCCTCAATCACCTGACATGGCGTTACTCAAGGTTGCAGAAGATAAGGAATAGTAGCCTTGTCGTGCAACCAGGACCAGTACTGACTAGCTCACTGGCAATTCCCAGACCATACTACCAGCCCTCGCACAGGAGGAGAGGCATTCTCTAGTCCCTTGACCCAGCACCAGGTTGGATTACAAAGCTTAAGGGCATCCATAACAGACAGCTTTCAAGCTTCGCTCGCACCAAAGATTTAAGGCTAGGGGTTTTTATATTGTACACTTAACTGTGACAGTGTGAATGGCACATGTAGTAAGAACCACTGAAGTGAAGGGGGAGGGGAAGGGGAGGATTTGAAGTTTGATAGCTGACATTTTCCCCTAAATAAGTTTGCCTTTTGTTAACCAAGAGCAGCTGAACAAAAGGCTGTATAAAATTAGTCTTCTAGCATATGCCTGCCACTCTGGACTGTGAGTGCCTGAATATGCAAACAGAACACAGAAAACCCAAGCCAACATGGGAAAGATACAACAAGCCTTAACATTACCATCCAAGAATCCCACTGAAGTTCAATTTCTGAATATCAGGTCCCTGCCAGCCTTTTAATCCAACCAAACACAGCATTTGGTAGTTCTGTACATTTACAATACCTTAACTGTGGAAGGAAAATATTGACAGTAGATGGTAGTTTAACAATGTTGGCTATCCACAGAATGTATGGGATGGGCATTAATACAAGCAAACTAGAAAAGATAAGGTTTAGCAAATTTGACAAAATACCTTTAAGTGTTTGGTTATGCATGGAGACGAACATTAGACAGAAAATGATGCAAAACAAGTTTAGCTATTACCTTTAGCTCACTGAAGGACCCTTCTCCCCAGAAAGCGGAGATACAGCGTCGCTATTTTGACAGTCCTGGCAAGCACTGGTACTGAGAGCAGCCTTGGCAATTACTTGTGTGATCTTAGCGAAGATCATACCATGGTAAATAACAGGAGTAAGACATAACTACTGTAGTAACAACATGAGTACAGCAGCCTTTCATTGGATTAATCTGTTCATTTCAGAAATGAGTTTCCAAAGATATTTCACTTTTTTCAGCAGAGACCACTTCCACTATAGCACTGAAGATATACCTCATCCTCCCCAAAATTTAAAATACTCAACTCTGACAAGTTACTTTCACCCATTGCTAGTGAGACAAGTTTAAAGATTGCCTCAAGTTGCCTACCTGCTCCTAGAAGGTAAGCCATTTTCTTCAAGTCAGCACCAGTGCAGAGGCCTAGCACAAAGTATGCAGAATCATAAAACAATAAGCTTCTCATTTGAAGTTTCCAATTCAAGTCTTAGTCACTTCAAAAATATTTCACCTACATATGTAAGAAAACTGCTGACCAGACATCATCCTATCCAACAAGCTCACCATCTGAGGTTTTAGAAATGCATATTATAGACTCAAGTGAAATAACAGGAGTAGAGCTCTTATTTCTTACAGCTGAACATGTAACTATGAATTAATTCTTGTGAGGAAGTGTCAGGATTGCACACATATCCAAGAGGCAGCACAGTAGGACAACAGAACATATAATAGTGAGCCACATCTGTTTGTACTGAGTTTTACTCCTTTTCATACTAAACAGCTAGAACATTCAAAGCTGGTCAGCATTTTTAGTTCCTAAATGAGATGATTATTATTAGCTACAGACTCCATAGTTGAAAATTCTGTTCCTTTGTTAAGAGTTGGTAAAGAAGAAAGAAGTAGCTTAGCATCAAAAGAACCTTAGGAAAGAAGTACTACTCCTGTATTAGCCACATACAATTTTTCTTCTTTAAGATGGGAGGGGGACAGGGAAAGAGGAAGAGATAAAATAATCCAAAGTGACATTCCATCATAAATTTGCTTTTGAACTGGAGTTAGAAAACAATTAGCAGATAGTATTGCTCTGATTCTTTACCATGTTTTTGTTCTGTTCCTGTGACTTTAAAAATTGATTTGGATGCACAAGCAGAATTTGTTAGGTAAGAGGACCAAACCTGTCCCACCCACATAGTCCTCCAACAGGCACAGCCAGGGGAAGTGGAAAACAGGCTGTGGAAGGAGCTGCAGCTAAGCCCATGAGGAGAACAGCTAAAACAAGGACACATGCCTAATACATTTTAGGATCAGGGACATCCATTCATTACATTAACCAATACTTGCATTGCTAAGCACTAGTCCCATTCCCATCCAGCATTTCTATACTTTAATTAAGACTTAGAATGATAAGGATAAAAACATTACTAAAAATTATGTACTACACAAATATAATCTTGGATCATAATTACAACTGCTCTATTGAAAGTAGATTACAGCTAAAGACAATAAACCCCTTCTGTGAAATCTTATCTGTGGTAACATTAGTCTTGCATTCAGTGCATTGTTCGTACAGCTTAAGATCTGTGCTCTCAACACATCATGATTCTTTGTCTGATGGAAAGACACAAATGACTTTGCAGGAAGGAAGGGAGTATGGGAGTAGAACTAGGAAGAGACAGGGTCAAGACAGTATTGAAAGAGGAATGATACCTTCTTAACTTTAAAACAGAGGAACTAGGTAGCTTTCCTCTAAGGAAGCGTGGTCTAGCAAGCATGTTTACATGGTCTGAAGATTTAGCTGAAAGGAGAAACTCCTACACAATGCAAAATTTCATCACTAAAAGCAAAATTCAAACCCTCTCTCCAAGTGAGATACACTTCTAGACATTGGTTTTAGCAAAACTGAAATTAAAGAAAATTCAGTTCTCAGTATAACAGACTAGTTTCATGCCTATTTATTGTACGCACATCTCCAATCGTATTTGCTCAAGAAAGTTATTATAACCTCAGAGGTCTATGCTGCAGCCTGCAAGTTTCTACTCTATTGATACTGTTGGTTTTTCAAAAGTGTTCTCAAAGTAAAACTTTTATGGACAAGGCCTTTCTGTTTCTTCCAGTTTTTAGTCACTGGAAATTATCTGAAGTCATGTTTAATTAGGCCAGTAGTGTAACAATATCAGATTATCACCAGGGAGAAAAAAAATTTACTTTGCTGTATTTACCCTAAAACGCTGGGAGTATTTGAACATCAGTCACAGCAAAGCAGGGGAAGGAGGGGAGGTTTTGATTCTGTCCAGTATTGTATGAAAGCTGTTTCAAGTCCAGCACAGTTTTCATTCTCCCACAAAAGAGAAACAGTTAAATAAAATACATACAGGGAAGAGCCAGGAGCTAAAGGTATGCTGGGAAAGGGGCAGCTGAAAGAAAATGAGGTAGAGTAATCCAAGAGGTGACCTGTTTAGCACCAGATATCTGAACATTATTTGTAAGTTTAAAAAAAGTGTGAAACTAGAGACTATTTAAACCCTTCATCATTCTAAAGCTGTTACATCCACATTACATAGACCACATATGAACAAAATAACTCACTGCTGTGCTTTGTTCACCAGGAAAAAATTAAAAAGGAAAACACAACTGTCAGTAACTGAATCCAAAGTATTGTCTTCAGATTGGGCACCTGCATGTGCATTTGATATCAGAAGAGAAAAGACACATTAAGCATGATAAATGAGGGGTGCATCAGTATAAAGAAGTATATTTGGTTCCTTACATATACTGGCAGTAGGAATTTATCTAGCTCATGTGCACATTCTCCTCTAAAGCTGAAGCTATTGTGTTGCTGCTGTTGTGGCTGCTATGAAGTATTAAAGTATGTTAAGGCCAGTGCCTCCAGGATGCACTCTTAAAAGTTTTAATCATTTTGTTAGGAGGTAAAAAACCCTCGCCATTAGAAAAAGGAACAGCAAGAGCCTGCATCACATTTGTATCACATATTGCAGTTTCATATAAATAGCCCTTGAGCAAGAGAGAGAAGTGGGGGGACACATATATTCCCTTTGTGTTAGCCAACTGTTTTGGTGACACAAGGGTGGACAGCATTAAGAGCATCATAGGTTAAAGCTCAGTGTTTGGCAGCAATGGCAAGCCATTACACAAAAGGGACCATATCTAATCTAGCCTTCCTCCCTAGCCATGCTATTCCTCCTTTTCCCTCATACCAGTTCAGGTTGGGCAAGATTCCTCTGCAATTCAAATAAACTTATACCAACGCTAGAAGAAGGGAAAAGTTTTCTACCACGTTGAGAGTTAAATTGGCTCACAAAAGCAGCTCCTGCATGCACACAACCAAGCCTGGTGAGAACAGAGGAGAAAGCAAGATCCTCTTATTTGAGCAGCCATGAGATGTTAAATTCACTCCCTATTGTGAAACCCGAGCTTTACCCTACATTCGAGCAGTTTAGGTATAAATTCAACCAGTAAGTTTAGCCAAGGTACCAGATAAGTAGCTTTCAGTTCAGCTGACAGTTATGTGTTTGAATGCCTTCCCCTATACATACACAAGCTTTCAAAAGTTGCATCTTTTACAGTCTGTAAAACAATAAGGAGAAGTATAATTTTTTTGTAGTCTAAAAGACCATAAATTCAGGAATATATGCAACTCTGGAATTCAATACAGCAATCTAATTTTAGCCAGTCTTGTCCACATGCACTGATATCCTCATAAGCCATTTCAACTCACTGATCTGGCAAGAAACTTCTGTGTTTGTGAATTAATCTGCTCAAGGAGGAATCTGACCAAAGCCAGGACTGACGCAAGCAAAAGGAAGGAACAGCGTGGCTAAGGGCAGAGTGAGAAAGAACTTTAAAACCCTTTCTTGCGGGGGGGTGGGGGGTGGCGAGCAGTGGTGCTACAGAGTTTTGCCTTGTAGGCTGTGAACCTCTTCTAAAATGGAATCTGTAAAGCAATAGGAGAACTAGGGGGTCACAGACCATTAAGTTGACTGAACTTGGCAACTCCACACTTTCCCTAGAAAGTGTTAGAAGTCTGCTATTGAAGTGTTTTGACCATCCGCCACTGATATCACCAAGTGATACTAAAGCATGTAGCAGCCGAGAGCAGGGTTTCCTTTATGCCAACATTATTTAACTTGAGACTTGTGGCCTTTTCCACTTTCTGCAAGAGCAAAGTAATTTGAATCCAGGTAGTTTATCTATACAAGCCAAGTATCCTACAGCTGTTCCAACATTTTCTAAGCATCTAGTTTGGTTTGCAGCCTATTATTGAAAATTCTGTGAAAAGAAAAGTAGAGGTGCTCTTTCAGTCTGTGAGATGAGACAAATCAAGAACACTGACATATCAGTTAGCATATTTGATTTAATTATGGGTACTACAAAGGTAAAATCTTTTTCAAGTTTAAAGTCCTGTTTAGTGGCTTTTATGACAATAAAATCTAGTTACTACTGTAACATTGATAATTCTATCCATACAACACACAGTCACACAGAAGAAAATTTTCAGGGTTGCAACAAGTATTGCTACATTTGTAGAATACTGTGGAGCATCTGACAGATTAAGCCTTTCCCTTGCTTCCCTGATAGCATTTTACCTCAGACAACAATGTTCCAAGTGGTAAGCAACCAGACTGGGTTTCAACAGCAGCTCTGTGGCAAAGAAAGATTCGCTTTTGCCTTTCTTTTCATTTTCTTTCCTTTCGTGCATCGTTGTAGTATTTGCAGGCACTAGCCACTCTGAAAGCAGTGCC
This sequence comes from Grus americana, assembly GCF_028858705.1. Lineage (NCBI taxonomy): Eukaryota > Metazoa > Chordata > Aves > Gruiformes > Gruidae > Grus > Grus americana. The sequence goes on along the minus strand of NC_072853.1, from coordinate 123,731,222 downwards.
CAGAGCTCCACTTGCTTTAATGGTGGCTGCTACAGTAACAGTCAGTATTCTTCATTGTCAGTGACTTGCATGTACTCACAGCACACAACAGGTTATTGTTTTTACATCAACAGCTCAACTGAGAACCAGAACTCAGAACAGAACCAACTCAACTAAAAAGAGACTGCACCGGGCATTCCCAGTAAAGAGCTGAAATCTGCATTTCTCTGCACTGAAAGGATGAACAGCTATGTTGATCCCATCTTGCAAATGCATATCTGTAGTCTTGTTTTGGGACTTGGAACACCCAGTAAAGTAACCGCGCACAGTGCTACTCCCCTTCCTTACTGGAGGGAGTCTCAAAATGGGGTTGGGAGGAGGGGAAATTATGGGGAATGGACAGTGCTTCCCAGAAGGAGGGGTGGAAAGACCAGAGAGGAACACAATCAAAGGTAACAAATGAAGTAGTGATGTTGGAAGGACAGGAGTATCATGTTCTAAGCAAGGAGGTAGAAAATAAGGGATCCAGCTGCTTTGGCCCAGAAAAGCCTCAGGGACAGGCTCAAACTGATCTCAAACAGGGTGAGGACACATCCTGCAGAAGGACAACTCCACATCCAAGAGAGCTGTACTCTAGCAGATTTCAGATGAGATCTGCCTGTGCTCAAAACTTACCTCCATGACATTAGTCTGAGGGAATATCCTGGTCTGTCACCAGCTTTTCCCACTTAGAAACTCCAGTTCTGCTCAGTATCTAACTACTAATATTAAAGGTTTCAAGCTACCATTCCAGCCTTGCATGTTAGGTTTGTTTTTACACTATTAGACAGCCAAGCAAAGTACTTAGTGCATCACTTAAGTACTCTCTTGGAAGGCTGCCTTTCCATTATTGTTCCTTTTATGAGGCTGTAAATAGCATTCTTAGAATTAAACAAGCAATAACCCTCACAGTTTTGCAGCCACCCTTTCTCAAAAATTGTACACCTTGCCCATATTTTTTAGCAAAAGTGAGAAAGATTTACAGTATAAACTGTTCCAAAAGGAGTCTCTCCTTGAGTGAATAATAAATACTTGCAAATACTGATCAGGCACACCCACATTAAGGAATCACCAAAACTCACTAATCAAGAACAGTAGTAGATCATTAATTTGTAGAATAAAAGCCTTTCTCAACAGGAGCTGAAGGTTTGAAAATGCTCACTTGTTTTAAAACAATTTCTAGGTCTACAGGACACAAGGACACCCAAAACCAATGTTAAGAGGCTTATACTCTTTCCAAAGCACACTATTGAAAATAAAAATATGCTACATAAACTAACATGCTTTTTTAGAAGTTACTTCTAGAAAAGCTGTACAGTTTAAGCAAGACTAGAATCTTTCTTCCTTTTACAATTTAAGTTTTTAAGTCTACAAAATACCTTGGAGCTCCTGTCCCAGCTACTCTTTACCAAGTGGCAGAGAACAGATCTGCTTTAGAAGCTGGATACTTTATGCTATGGATACTTTATGCTATGGCCAGTCCATTGGTTCATATAGCCTTCCATTGGTTCATTTTACACACTTCAACAAGAAGCTTTATGACACTGAGAGCACAAGAACTAGAAGGTTTTTAGCCCATACCACAAGTCCAAAGTTTTAGTCCAAAATGAAGGCAGAAATATGGCTTTAGTGTATTAAGAACACCATGCTTCATTTCATTCCGTCATTCAGTATTACATACGTTCTTTAGGAAGCCACTAGCAGGAAGATACTTAGATACTGCAAAAAACCTGTAAGCAGCCCAGTTGCCAGTAAGGTTTGTTGTTTTTTTTTAAACCTCCTTGTCCCTCAAGCACACCACACCCCCAAATGCCATTTTAAGCTGGGGGTTTCCCCCCCCCCCAAAATTCATACTTTGTCTTCTGCCACTAGCAATTTTAAGAAACAAGAAGAGCTCTTCCAGAGCTTTCTAGAAAATTATGTCAGAGGTACAGTAGCATTAGAGGAGATAAGCAAAGCATCCTCACAAACTGAAGACAAAGGCATCGCCACATTTTGCTAGGCTAAACACCTTCATGTATCAGTTAAGCGAGCATCCCACAGAAGACTCTTGTACTACCCTGACCTCAGGCAGGTTTTTCCCCGAAACAGTTTGTTGTGCTGTCCAGTTTCATACTGGGAAGAAACTACGTCCAACACTGAAATTACTGGAAAATTCCAGCAAAATCCCCTGCATTGACTTTCAGAGCAGGGGGGGGGACAGCAGACCGCCATTTTCCAGTTTCAGATAAAAATCAAGTTTCAAACTATCACAGCAAGAAACTATGTCCCAATGAAACTTAAGCCATTTTCAGTACATTTTGAAGAAGCCGCAGCCTCTCTTTTAGATCTGTGAAACGATACTTAGGATCATCAGAAGCAAAACTTGCGAGCAAAGCATTTTAAACGAAGACCACGTAGAGCAAGTTCCCATTTTTATATTATTAAAGCTCTTGTTTGCACTACAGCACCCAAAACGTTAGCCAAGAGCAGGAGATGAAGCCGGTAGAGGCAAGGGTGAACATCTTTGCCAACTTTCTGACTACCTTCAATTTAAAACAAAGAAAAAGTCCTTTCCTCATTAGTCATCTTCTTTCCCTATTTATTCGTTTTCTCTTTCTTCGATGGGTCACACGCCGAACACGGTACAAAGCAGAATTCACGGAGTAATTTAACTCTGCGTTAGAAACATTAGGGGCTTGGGGGACTCCAGACTTTTCTCGCTTGCACCTCCACGGTCTCGCAACCCCCCACTACGCGCCCGACAAGCTCCCTCAGAAAGGCAGCGCCCGTAGCAGCCCGATGCCCACACCGCACGCCGCCTTAGCCGCTTCCCGCCGCGGACGGGCAGCCCAAGGCACCGACGACCGCCTTCCGCGCCTCGCAGCGGGCCCCGGCTCACCTCCTCCTCCTCCTCCGGGGCGGCGGCGCGGAGCGGCGCCCGGAGGGAGCGAGGCGCCCGGGGACGCCGCACGCCATCCCTCGGCCCGTTAGCGGCTCCCGCCCCCCGCACCGGCCGTTGGAGGGGCGGCCCTGCCCCCACCCCCGAGGTGCGCCGAGACCCGAGTGCCTCCGCGGGCGGAGGAAGCGCCGCGACCGGTCCCCGCCGCCGCCGCCCGCCCCTCAGGGCCGGCCCGCCCGCCGCGAGGGTGCGAGGCGGGCGGGGGCCCTCTGGCGCCGGCGAGGGGCGGGAACGGGCCGCCCCCTCCCGCGCCGCGGACTCGCTCACCTCGTCGTCGTGGTGCTGGCAGTAGCTGGCCCGGTCGGGGAAGACGGAGAGGATGTTGTAGGGCGAGGCGGGGTAGGGCGGGCTGAGGGCGAGCGGCGCGGCGGGGCCGGCGGCAGCGGCGGGGCCGGGGGCGGCGGCGAAGCGCTCGATGAAGTGGTCCTTGGTGAGGCGGACGCGCTGGTGCGCCCGCACGCAGTTGTCGCACAGGTGCTCCTGGCAGTCGAGGCAGCGGGAGCTGGCGGCGTTGCCCTCGTCGCAGGAGCTGCAGCGGGGCTCGCCCTGCCGGCTGTGGGGCCGCCGCAGCAGGAGCGCCGCCGAGCCGCCGCCGCCGCCGCCCGAGGAGGAGGACGTCGAGGAGGGCGCAGCCGAGGCGGCGGCGGCGGGCGAGGAGCCGGCGGCACGGTGCGGCGGCGGCGGGCGGCCGTGGTGGCGGTTGTTACCGCCGCCGCCGCCTCCTCCCGCGCCGGAGCCTGCGGCGGGGCCGGCCCCGGCGGCGCGGCCGTTCTTCTGCTCGTCGGCGGCGGCGGCCACGACGACGACGTCCAGCAGGTTGCTGAGGAGGAAGTTGGAGGACGGCAGCGCGTCCATGCCCGAGGGCTCCGAGATCACCACCTTCTGGTCGCAGATGGGGCAGCGCAGCTTGAGCGCGTCCCCCGCGCCGGGGTGCCGCTGCGCCTCCAGGCACTGGCGGCAGAAGGCGTGCAGGCAGGGCAGGACGTGGAGCCGCCGCGGCGGGCCCCCGCAGGAGGAGCTGCCGCCGCCGCCCCCGGAGGAGCTGGAGGTCTGCGAGGAGGACGAGGAGGTGGAGGAGTTGGAGGAGAGGGGAGCCGGCGAGCCGCACATCTCCTTGCACAGCGGGCAGATCTGGAAGTCGGACTCGGGAAACGAAGCCATTTGCGATGGGCCTGACTCTCCGATGGGGGGGTAAAAAAAAAGTGTATCTCCCCGCTCTCACAAAAAAAAAAGGTGTGTGAAGAAAAAGAACACAGAAGAGGCGGGGGACGTTCGGAGCGGCGCGGGGAGAAGGTAGTTCTGCAAGCGGCTTACGAGCAAGCTGGCATCGATCAGTCGTTTTGCCAAGTGGGATCGATTGGCCGGTTTTGCAAATACGGTGTCATCGATCCGGCGGTCTGCAGGGAGCTGGATCCTCGCCTCGTACCTCGCTGCCGGGCTTGCTGAGGGGGGGGGTATTTTTGGTATCAAGGTGTAGCTGTCCCGTTCTCTCTCAGCAAATAGATCCTCTCTTCCTTCACATGTACTTAACCCCCGATCCCCCGTTGCATTAGACAAATTGTATCGATTCCCAGATCGGTCAATACCTCACACAGTCTTCTCATTTCCCCCTTGGGTCAGCAGTTTGACAACGTGGTTTGGTTACTTGTCTTCTTCCTAAACAGAAAGTGCATGGGCGCCAACCGCCCGATCCCCACCGCATCCAGCGGGGACCGGACCTCTGTCCGCCGGGGCTCGGCTCCGGTTCCCACGGCCGCAGGACGGGGTCGGGGCGGCAGTGCAAGTCCCTCTTGGCCGGGCAGGGAGGGCGCGGGTGGGGGGCAGCAAGGGTTTAACTCAAGTTTCGCTCTTTCTTCCTGGGGCGTTGAGTTTTTTCCTCTTTTCCTTTAAACCTGTGCTTGTCGGGGGGGAAGGGGAAATTTCGTTTCAGTTCCCCCCTCCACTTTTGCAATCCAGAGCAGCTCTAGGAGAAAGAGAGGCACTGAAACACAGTGGCCAGGAAGACTTCTCCGGCTCCAGTCCTCCCCCGCCGACGCCTGCTCCTCCACCGCATGACTGGGGGGTGGGGATGGAGGGCGGCGTTGGTGCCCACCCCACCGGCAGAGACTCACACTGGCGGGACACAGAGGAGGAGGAGGAGATGGGAAGGCAAGAGGAAAAAAAAAAAACAACGGGGCTCCGGGAACGGCTAAGAAGATTGGTCCCCTCTGAGCGTCCCGGCTCCCGCCGGACGCCTTCCTTTAAGTGGGGCTCCCCCGCGGAGGGCAGCGCCGAGCCCGCTGCGGCCCCGCCACACGCGGTGCCCGGTGGCTCGGGTGGCTCTCCCGGCCGGCGGCGGGCCGGTCAGCGCCGCGGGCTCGGCGCGGCTCGCACACGCTGCGGCGGCCGCGGCCGGGCAGAGGAGCAGCGGCAGGTCCCCGCCGGCCGCCCTGAATTATTCATGGGGGGTGTATTATATTCGCTCGCACAAATTGGAGCCGCTGTGCAATGCTATCCGAGAGCGCTACGCTCGCCCCCTCCTCCTCCTCTCCGGTTCTCGCTCGCTCTGAGCCCCTGCAGCGCCTAGGATCACATTTCCTTTGTCATCTCGCCTCTTCGCGTGGTGTTTTATTGAGAAAACAAAAATAATATAAAACCCGAAGAGCGGGAGGGAGGAGGGGAAAAAAACAGCAAAAACCAAAACGCCCGCCTCCCCCGCGATCTGTCGAGCCAGAGCCCACCGGCCCCGGGGGGTGAATTAGCAGGAATTACTCACTGATGCGGCAGCACCGTCCCGGGCGGCGTGGGATCCGGGGAGAGCCATCGCGCCGGGCGCCTTCCCCCTGCCTGGCGGGGTGCGGAGGGGCAGAGCCGGGCGGACCCGGTCCTCGGGGCGGGGGGAAAGGAAAGATCAGGGCGCGGGGCAGCGCATGGCCCGCCTCGGCGTGGCCCGCAGGGCTGGCGGCGGCGCTGGCTCCGGCCCCGCTGCGGCCGCCGGCACTGGGGCGGCGCGGCGTGCGGGAGCCTTTTAAGCTCCGACGGCGCGGGCTGACTTCCGCCCGGCTGCGGGGGGCGGCCGGGGGGCGGCGGCGGCGGGCAGGAAACATTCGCCCTCCGCCTGCCCGACCTGCCTCCATCCGCCCGCATCCAGCCCCACCGCCCCCTCCCTTCCCCCCCCCCCGCGATTTTTTAATATCACCGTTTTCGGCACCGGGGACACCCCCACCCCTTCGGTTTGACGCGCTTCGGCAGCGGTTCAGGCGATTGCCAGCTTCCCCCCCCCCCCCCGCCCTTTTTCGGTTTGGGATGCGAGCGGGGAAGGAGTGGGGCTCCGGAGCCGTTCTTTGAAAGCATCGGGGCGTTAATGCAGCTTTAAATATTAAGTCTCTCGATTAATTGTTTTTTTACGCCCAGTCTAGGGGTGATCTCCGGCTCCTTTCTGCACCGTTGCGGTTGCTGCCGGGTCTGCCGTGCCCGGGAGGGCGAGCCCGAGGTTTGCTGCTAGCCAGGGGCAGACGTTTCCTCTCCTTTAAACTGACGCGATGAAGTTAGCAAAAAATTAGCGGCGATGCCATTTGCACAGCTGCGAAACCAAACTTAAATAAAAACGCAACAATTATTTTGTTTTGTTGAAAAGCCTCGCAGCCAGCAGCTGCTAAAAGGAAAGTTTTAGCAGCAGCAGCACAACTGAGTGGCCACCCTCTTGTTTTAGTGGGGCTTGTACTAACAAGAGAGGACGCGTGGCATTTTACCCTTAACAAGGAAACTGGAAATGCTGAAAAGTTTGACTCAGGGATTGGAAAGCCAAAAAAATCGGAAAAGGAATAAAAATGGGAAAAGATACAGACAGATTTGTAAATGAAAGCGTTTGTAAATAAGCAAAATAAACTCAAAACAAATTAGTGTCAAGTAATGATATTTTTAAAAAATAACCAAAACGCAGAAAAAGAAAACTGGCTATTAAAATATATTGAATTACATTCCTACTCTGTTTAGGCCTTAGACACACAAATAACACTAACTTAAATTGTCTACTTAAAAATGTCTTTTGCTGACAGGGACTACACACAGCCATGAGCCATGCCTGCGAGGATCTCTCGCCAAAAGCCCTTCAGAGAACTGAGAAGCTCAGGAGCGCTCTCGTCCTTACGCGAGACCAAGCAATGGGAATCACTGATGAAGTCCATGCGGTAACTAAGTTGTAAACAAGCATGAATATTTATTATGCCCCTCAGTAGTATATTCAGCTGGGAACTTGCTTTATGTATCACTAAAGGATTTGGCTCGGGGGCTGTATCCTTTATATTACATATCCATATGTTCGCATTTGAGAATGCAGGTGAAACCCACCACAGCTTTGACTAGCAGAGGTTAAAAAAATCATTGAGCCTTGCCTCAGCTCTGTTTGTTTGTGCTGTGGTTGCCGCAGAGGGTTATGATGCTGTGGAGCTTGTGCTTTTCCAGATGAAGCCAGCTAGTTGGGAAAAACGGTAACTCCCTGAACAACAAACGTGCAGTTGATCTGTTTGGGTTTCCCAGATAACGCTTTCCACTAGCTCCCTCAGTAGAAACCATCATCTTTTGCACTCAGAAATACTTTAATTGGGCAGAAATTCCCAGATGCACGTCTCCAGGCATATCTGACACCCCGCCTTCCTCAGTGACAGCTGTTTGCTTTCCAGCTAACTGGCTGAAGAGGGGAATTCTGCATGTCCATGCTTCAAATGGCTCTAACAGGTTCTCGAGGCTACCTCTACACTGCTTTTTTGCTGACAGGATCCACTGTATTTGTGCCAAAGCTCCCGAACCTTGTTTACAGCTTACACCCTCCCTGAGCTTGTAAAAGGCTATAAGCAATTCACTGTCCCTGAACAGTGGGTCCTTATTCCCCAGCTGTCATCCTCATATTTGAGCACCTCTGTCTTTCTAAATCAAAGTCTTCCTTTTCTTCTCCCTCCACCACCACTGAAGGAATGCAAAATTTTGAGTCTTCCTCTGATTATGGATGGCTTTCTGTCTTCGTTATAAAAAGTGCTTAAATAAAGCTACAGGGAATATCCCAATATTACACTCTGAAACATTAGCTGCTGGAGCATTTGCATCCTCAACTACACAGCAGATAGCACCGTGCGGTTTTTTGCTTAGTGCATTGACTCGATGGTTTTCGATCCAATTAACTTGTTCTGCTATGAAAAACACCCCTCAGCTCTCCTCAGACAGAGCAAGGCCTCAATATATTTCATTTGTTTTCTAAGCCGACAAACACGTGGGTGAATAACAGCGCGAGGGCTATGGGTGAAGTACGAGAGGTTTCTCATTCCTCGGTAGACAGCAGGATGAGAACTTATTTTTATGATTTTTCCCTGGGAAGCTAGTGCTTCACATTTACCCTTTTTGTTTCTTAAAAACAAAAGAACAATAGCTATCCTGGTTAGCGGGGCTATTGTCTCTCTGTGCCAAATAAATGAAATCTCACTGCTTACGTGAGTGTCTGAGGCATTTCTCTGCATTCTGCTCATTCTCCTTTGTGTCACTCTGCTGAGGTTTCTCGCATTTATTCCCTTCTCTCCAGTATTTTTCACACTCGTTTCTCTCATCTTTCTTTTGTCTTCCATTCATACACTGTTGCTGGTCTGAATTTGAAACGGTGTAGTTTGCACTAAAGGCAAGCCCATCATTTAAACTGTTGAAATCTTAACTATGTCAAGACCACATCAGAACTGTGTTAAAACATTAACCGTTAAAACATTCTAACAATGCTAAAATCTGGGCATGGCTGGCCAGATCTTCAGAGGCACCTAACGAGCATCAAAATAGCTCTGAAGATATCAGCCAACTTCCACCTAGTTGGAAAATCTCTATCTGGCAACATTTATCTGTCCTTGACTAACTGCCCAGCCACTGCAGCTAAACTATGCATTAAAAATACATATTATTTTGTTTTTCATTTTCCCCTTCTTTTTCAGTGGAAAATAGGACACTGGGGCAGAAGATTGCACCTGAGTCATTCCCTACCATCTGCTTCCAATGTCGGGATGTGCTTTCCACTGTCCATACTTGGAAGCTTTGTTTGCTTGAAGGAAAGCATCTGCTTTCCACCAGAAGCACTACAGGACAAACAGAATGGTGTTCCTGCCAAAAGCAATGCAGCTGGAAAAGCCAGGGGTCTGGAGGTTAAAAGCTTTGTTAAATAGAACCAGGTACAGTAATTGTGGGTTTGGGGATATTTTACTGTAATTTTAGAGGCAAACATTCACGTAAGGAGCTCTCCCCTATACCACCTGCGTGAAATGGTCCAGCAGCAGCTATAGCCCTGCTAGGTTGAAAGCTAAGGCAGTGCGCAAGCTCAGCGCTCGGCAGGGCTTGTGAACAGAAGTAGCTGAGTAGCTGGTGCGAGTCCCCAAACGTGCACAGGTAATAATAAATACATATGACTGAACTTCTGTTGTCATTGTTGCTGTTTTGCACCTAAGGACGCGGAAAACATTTCCATCTCCAGTATTGCTATACCAAAGAGGTCCGCAGACATAAAAAGCCAACAGAGTGGTTCATCGCTTCAAGTTCCGCATAGTATTTTCCAAGGATTATAAAGACCTAAAACTCTCCCTGTCCTGGTGCACCCACGGATCCCCTTCCTTCTGTATTTGTTAACAAAGAGGCAAGAGACAGAGCATTGCAGCCTGCTTGGATCTTTGCCTCCCACACTCAAGAATTTGACTGGTAAATCAATGTACAAAGGGAGCACTTCCAACAGGTCTATCCACAGGGAAGGGCTTCAGCAAGACCTTGAAGCTGGCGTAGCCTTTGGGGATTTCACATTTGTCAAATAGTCCCAGATAAATAAAAGAGGAAGGTTTCGTTGTAGTTTTTTAGCTTGCTGTTAGCAACTTATTCATTACACTCAGAGGAATATCTTTTTTTTTTTTTTTTTTTTTTGGCTTTCACCACGACTGCAGTCCATGGACAACTGTGCCACTTTAGCGCTGATTTGTGCCTTTTTTTTTTCCCCTTTCCTCATTTTTCCTCTTGTGAGCACAAACTTCTAAATTTGCCTCAGATTCCAAATTTGCCATGCCTGCTCTTGCATACTGACTCTCGCTCAACCGTATATCTGTCATTGGATCCATTAGTAAGTACAGTAGTAAGTTCAACTTTCTGCATGTGTTGCTGAGCTTCCTGTATGGTATGCTGGATCTTGAGCAGGGTGGAGGATTGGGGAGCAAAGAAGCACTATGTGTTGTCCCCATGGTATAAATCATTGGGAAGTGCCTTGCTCAGCATATTAATTCAAGCTCTCGACACCCCCTCCTCCACCCATCCATCTCCCCTACAGCAGGGTCACCTTGAGTTTAAAGATGTGCTTGTTAGGATGTGATGGGATCCAGAGGGGAACAGAGATAGCCTCCCCTATACATATGTGCAAGTCAAATCTATAGATCTTGTTGGTATGCATCTTTGCGTCTCTACACTCTTCACAGGCTGGCTTTGGGAAGCAGGGATCTTGCACTCAAACAGCTGTCATTATTTTTAACCCCAGAGACATGACCAAGTTTAGGGATCGACCTCTGCTCTCTCGTCCCAGGGAAGATTAAGCACCTACTGTGTTGCCTTACAGCACAAAGCTCTGAAGGCAACTGATGGAAAGGTGTCATTTTTGGGTGTGCTAAAGAAAGAGGGGTTTTTGCCCTTATAGTGATAGTCTCCCAGAGCACCTTTTCTGCTTAAGCCTCACTCTAGCTCTCCTACTACTTGGTATGCATCTGAGAGGAAACTAAATGACCTTTCTTTTCTTTTTTTTCCTGTGCATCTTCATTCATTCCTTCTTCTGTTCAGAAATTCTGGCTGAAAACCATTAATTTCTAAGCATGTAGTAGGATTTAGCATCACAAGGACCTTTGCCTCCCAATGACTGCATCTCTAAAACTAGTTTCCTCTTCCAGACATCTCAAATCTCTCTCTATTCACCATCTGTTCAATCAGATTTCTTGTTAGACTAAGTACCTGTGTTGGTGTTAATCTCTGATGGTGACAGTGAGACTATTGCCCTCCAGGATGGGCTCAAGGCCAGAAGATGCAAATGCCTGTTCTTCTCACCCTGACTCTGCTCTAACCCTATCACAGCTTTCAAACGTGATGCCTACCATTAAGAATGGTCTAAATTCAGGCTTTGGCCCACAAGATGTGACTTCACTGACTGGATGTTGGACTTTACAAAACACACGTCAAAACCAATGCCGGAGTAGTATTAAAGGCTCTCAAACTCACCTTCAATGAAATATCCTGTCAGATCACTTTTCCCTTCAGGAAGATCTTGGCAGAATAGCCATGTCTTGTAAACATGCTCTGCAGGTCAAGAAATGCAAGCTCTGAGCAGCTGGAGGTAGAAAGCAGGTGCCAACATTATGGGCTAATAATTGCAAATGTTTTGTTATTAGCCTTCTGTTTCCTGACACTGCTGCTGCTCCGATACCTCACTTCGCATTTATCCTCTCTGCACAGTTAACTTGGCCGTAACTCAAAAGTCTGCCCCACCTTCGTTCTCGTTCACATCCCCAAGATCCTTTTACTCAGCTGGGGGAGTGCTTTTAACTGCAAGAGGTGGTCTACATTAATGCTTAAGGGAGAATGGCTTGTCAGCTGCTAACGCTTCCACACAGCTGTGTAAACTCTGGGCGCAGGCAGCTGTTCCCCTCCATATCTGGCTGCGGGAGCTGGGAAGCCTGGCACCCTCAGCTATCCATTACCAGCCCCCAGTTCAGCCCCTGAACTGGGACGTGCGAGTGTCCCCTAACGCACTGCAGCACCACGATGGCTGACCTTGTGCCGGCAAGGGTGAGGTGCTTGTGCAGCCTGTTCAGAGGGACACTAGTGTCTTACATCGCTTCGCTTGTTTGCAGAGAAACATCATCTATGTCTTAAGCCTATCTGCGTCCGAGTGCTGCCCATCCCCTTGTGCCTCCTCGTCATTCCCTGGGGAACCTGGACAGACGGCTTCTCCCTCAGGGCCATGCGATGTAATTCCCTGAGCATCGGCAAACCGTGACCCTCGGAAAGTGGCATGTGCCCTCAGATGATTCTGTGTTACATGCAGCACTAATCCTGACCTGCATTCAGGTGCTGCTCTCTCCCGCAGCTGCTCTGCCCAGTTCCAGAGATATAAATTGAATGCTGAGAGGGAAAAGTGGAAGTATTTCTGCATTGTCTGCAGCAGGAAACAGTCTTTGAGCTATTCTGGACCTGAATTGTTTAGAGTTTTGTATGTTGAAACCAACACTGGTCAGGGATGGTATATGCAAAGGGAATACGCTCCTTTACGAGAACGAATGAACAAGCCGGCAGCCGTGCAGGGTGATAATCAAAGTTTCTGGTCCATTTGAGCATTTATTGTGGTTATAATTGCATTTCCTGTAGAGAAAGCTGTAAGATGGACTCAAAGGAAGCTTTTGCTACCTTGCATCATGCGGTTCCTCCAGACTCAGGTTACAAGATAAGGCTGTTGCACGTTTGCACGACATGCAAGAGGTTGGAGTCTCAGATCCCGGCTTCTCCGCAAAGTCCCTGGGAACATGAAGTGACCCGTAAAGAGGCCTTTCCCCTCCTCACTGCTCCATGAAGCAGCCAAGGAGGGAGAAACCTTTGCCCAGATGGCTTTCCCTGGCAGCGGGAGTGGGCGGCTGTCTCCTCTCCTACGTGGGACCCTCATGGCATTCCCGTGGTCCTTCCTAATAGTGGACTTACAAAAGCAGCCCGTCACAGTCCAAAACCTCTCTCACGTGCCACTGGGAAAACACATGGCTGAAGCCTTTGGGTGAGAGCCTCCTCCCAGAAAATGCGCCCCAAGGAGCCATGCGTGTCGTGGAGGCTATTAAATGTCCCTTTGCGGCGTGCCTCCTCTCTGCGAGCAGAAGAGCCTTGTGCCTGCTGGTGTAAATCCTCCCCAGTATACCTCTGCCACAGGAGCTATAAATAGGCTGGGGGATAAGACAAAGGGAAGCTTTCTTAAAATGGAGGATACCACGGGTCCCGTTTGCAGGAGTGGGAACTTTAAAGGGAAGGCAGGGATTCGGGGAAATTTTAAAGCTGTTTATTTGGCTGATGCTGTAGGTCTCAGAGAGGGGAACGCTGTCACTCTGAAGATCTTTTCCCTTTTTCGCTTTACTAAAGCAGGGTGTTGTCTCTCCTTTCAAATAAAACCCACGTACATTTACAATGATGGATGGCTGCTGGGAAGAGAAGTTTGTATATCTTCTGTTTGCTAGCCGCAGAGCAGTGGAGTTGCGTTGAGCCTGACAGCCCCTTTTGTGAAGCACTGCCTGGCAGTACAGATGCTCATTTGTTTAAATAAAAGCAGCCAAGGGGCTTGTGTGGTCTCCGCAGTGCAGACCCTACCCTTCCTCGGTGTTTCACAGCTACCGGCCTTCGGATGCTACTGCAAGCTGGAGAAGTAAAAATAAGGAAGGAGGGAGTGAGCCTCAGGAAGCCAAATCAAATGGCGGTAGCAGCATCTCAGGAAGCTCGCCCAAGGTGGTGGGGTGCAGGGCAGGTGAAGAAGATCAGAAGCGTAGGAAATCAGGGAAACAGATGTGGCCGTGCCAGGCTTTGGGGAGGGAGCTCCCGAGATGCGGGGCCGGCATTCCCATGTGTTCCCATCTGGCGGTGAAGGAAATTATGTAAAGTGGAGGGGCCAGGGGCCCCCTTTCTTTTTTTTTTTTTTCTTCCAATTCTTTTCTCCCCTCACTTCCCATGATGCAATTAAACAGCCATTGCTGACATCATCATGCATGCACGCTGAATGCAGCCATTGTGTCTCGGCTGCGGTGCTGTACTATATATAGATTAGTTGCCAATCTCTGCTATGTATCAGCAGGGAAGACACCCAAGGAATTAAGTGAGCAGTTGCAGGACTCCTGGCTTTTGTCCCGTGGCCTTGAGACACGATGGACTGTGCAGTGGAACTAGAAATAATCAAAGACAAGTGATTTGGAGACCGAGCCAGGAAACTTTTGAAGGATTGATTTGCGGCAGCAGTAGGAAAGGCAGCCTTCTAGGTTGCGATGCATGAAGCAGAAAGACAATTTGACCCACGCATGTTGCTATCTTCTTTTATGTAAAAATAAACGGTTAGTCAGTAATCGCCAGTCTCTATGCCAGGCAACATTAGATACCTGCAGATCCTGCCTCCTTGGCCTTAGGTAGCTGTGGGAAAAACATTCACCTGGGAACTGTGGTTTTGCCCTTCCGGACACTTGAGTGACACTCGGTGACCTCCCCTCTGCGGGTGGTAAATGTACCCCGCAACCGCTGCGCAGAGACCAAGCAGGGCAGCCAGTGCCTGTCTTGGCACAGCCAGTGGCATGCGAGGGGAGGACTGCTGCTACATCTGCGGCCACCGCTTACCAGGGAATCTCAAGTGATGTTGCCAGCACTAGGTTAGGGAAATTTGGTCTTGTGCATTTCCAAGGGCAGGATTTTCTTTTGCAGCGAGACAGCTCCGTTAGCCCCTTCTCCCTTCCTCCCTCCCACCCAGCCCTTTGGCAGGAGGTGACAGGAGGTGGCTGAGCCAATCTAACAGCTCAACACTTCAGAAAGGGGCAAGTCCTGCTCCTTCCCTCTGGCTCCTGCTCTTTGCTGCTTGTCTCTGGACACCCGGGGCAGCTGACAGCAGGGGCTGATGAGTGCTTGAGCAGCGGAGGTGGTGGGACCAGGGAGCTGGACAAGCCGGAGAGGGCTGGGGTCCTTGGAGGTAAGCAAACCCTCCCCTTCAGCAGCAAGCTGTTAGATTGACTCAAACAACAGACAATTTGAGGGTGTAAATTGACCCTGAAAGGAAAGCTTTGATGTTAGTTTTTTTTCCCTTTCTTGTTGACTTCACTCCAGGCCAAATTCCAACTCAACTGTGGCCACTAGCAGCTTTCTCAATCATTTCATGAAGTTCCATACCAAGGTGATGAGACCAAGTGTTGCCGCAGCCCCAGGCACTCACCTTCCTGCCCTTGCATTGCCCTTGGGCCAGTCACAGCATCTCTGTTCCTAAGAGAGTGTAACCATTTACCTTCACTCAGTAAATGGTACTTTTGATGCTTTGGATCCCGTGAGGCATTTAAGAATAAGCCAAGTAAAAATGTTTCTTTCTTATAGTCCCTGGAAGAGTGGCTGTTGCATTGGTAGCGGGCAGAGAAAAGGCTACCAGGGTGGTTTTGAAAATCTTTGGGGATGGAGATTCCCCAGCATCTCTGTGCCCCTGGTCCCGTGTCTGACTCACCTCTCAAAACAATGAAGGTTTTTCTGTACGTCCAGGTAGGATTTTTCTTCCTGCAACTCGTAACTGCTGCCTCTTGTCCTTCCAGTCTTCTCAGGCTAAATAAACCCAGTTCCCTTAGCTTTTCTTCACACATCATGCTCATCCTCTAAGTAAGTTACTGGTTACGCACTTGCCGATCCAACCCAGTCTGGAGTTAGCGTTCATCCCTGTGGGAGCACACTGCTGGCGCATGTTCAGCCTGTTGCTCACTGGGACCCTCAGGTCCTTTTCTGCAGAGCTGCTGCCGGGGTAGTAGGTTCCCACTGTTGCAGGGAGCTGTTCCAGATGAGGTGCAGGACTTTGCATTTGTCCTTGTTGAACTTCATGAGGTCCCTGGTGTCCCATTTCTATATCTTGCGCAGGTCCCTCTGAACAGCAGCCCTGCTTTCTGAGGTAATGACTTCCTCCTGCCTTGACACTGTGAACTTGCTGAGGATGTGTTATCTCCCATTGTGCAGGTCATGGGTGATATTGGTGTAAACCAGTTCTGGCCCCAGTATTGACCCCAAAACTCACTACTCATAATTGGCTGCCTAATGGACTCTGAATCCATGAACACTCCCTCTGGAGCCTAAGCATCCAGACAGCTCTTCACCCACCTTCTAGTCCATCCATTCAGCCCATACCACCTCAGTTTGGCTTCAGAGATGTTATGGGAGACCGTGGTGAAAGCCTTGCTAAAGCCAAGGAAAGCAACATCCACTGCCCTTGCCCCTGCAGAGTGGGTTGCTTACTCCATCAGGAGGGCAGCAGGCTGGTCAGGCACACTTTGCCCTTGGAGAACCCATATTGGCTATTCCCAGTCGCTCTCCTGTCCTTCATGATGTGGACACAGAGTTGCTCAGGACCTGCTGCATAATTTTCCCAGGTACTGGGTTGAGTCTGACCAGCTGGCCTTTCCCCAGATTCTCCTTTCAGCTTGTTTTTTTGGTTGGTTTTTTTGTTTGTTTGGTTGGTTGTTTTTTTGAGGCAAGCATCTTTCTCCAGTCATCAGGGACCTCCCCAGGTTGTCATGACCTTCCAGAGATGAGAGAGCGTGGCCTCGCAGCATCATTGGCCATCACCCCCAGCACCCTTAGGTGCATCCCCTCTGGTCCCATAGACTTGTGTGTATGCAGCTTATCTCTGTGGTCCCTAGCTTCACCCTCCTGTAGCATGGAGACTGCCTCTCTCCCCCAGTCTGTGGAACTGGGCTGAGACCTTGCCAGTAAAAGTGAGGCAAAGGCGGCACTGAATGAGGCTTTTCCAAGTTCATTGTTGAGTGTCGGCTAGGTAGGAAGCTGTGTGGCAGGGCACACCACAGCTTGGTGGGGTTTGTGCCTGCCCCATAGGCAAGCCAGGAAGTTAGATGTCATTTAAGTACAGAGCAACTCATTACAGTTCTTGCCTGACCAGATAAACTCTGCCTTTCTCTCAGGTGGTAGTTAAAGCTGCTGCTGATGCAGAGTAAAAACTTCTCAGTTTATATGGACTGTGGGCATTTGTACTGTTTAACATCTTTGTCGGCGACACGGACAGTGGGATCGACTGCACCCTCAGTAAGTTTGCCAATGACACCAAGCTGTGTGGTGTGGTAGACACACTGGAGGGAAGGGATGCCATCCAGAGGGACCTTGACAGGCTGGAGAGGTGGATCCGTGCGAACCGCATGAAGTTCAACAAGGCCAAGTGCAAGGTCCTGCACGTGGGTCAGCGCGATCCCAAGCACAACTACAGGCTGGGCGAGGAATGGATTGAAAGCAGCCCCGAGGAGAAGGCCTTGGGGGTATTGAGTGATGAGAAGCTCAACATGAGCCGGCAGTGTGCGCTTGCAGCCCAGAAAGCCAACCGTGTCCTGGGCTGCATCAAAAGAGGTGTGACCAGCAGGTCGAGGGAGGTGATTCTGCCCCTCTACTCCGCTCTTGTGAGACCCCACCTGGAGTACTGCGTCCAGCTCTGCGGACCCCAGTACAGGAGAGACATTGAGCTGTTGGAGCGAGTCCAGAGGAGGGCCACGAAGCTGATCAGAGGGCTGGAGCACCTCTCCTATGAGGACAGGCTGAGAGAGTTGGGGTTGCTCAGCCTGGAGAAGAGAAGGCTCCGAGGAGATCTAATTGCGGCTTTCCAGTACCTGAAGGGGCCTACAGGAAAGATGAGGAGGGACTGTTTATCAGGGAGTGTAGTGACAGGACAAGGGGTAATGGGTTCAAGCTGAAGGAGGGTCGATTTAGATTAGATGTTAGAAAGAAATTCTTTACTGTGAGGGTGGTGAGGCACTGGCACAGGTTGCCCAGAGAGGTTGTGGATGCCCCATCCCTGGAAGTGTTCAAGGCCAGGTTGGATGAGGCTTTGGGCAACCTGGTCTAGTGGAGGGTGTCCCTGCCCATGGCAGGGGGGTTGGAACTAGATGATCTTTGAGGTCCCTTCCAACCCAAGCCATTCTGTGATTCTGTGATTCTATAAGTTGGCATGACACTAGGTCTCCCCCGGCACCCAGCCCTGTCTTGCTGTGTGCATCTGATGGTAGGGGACAGCAGACTGGCCCCCAGCATAACTCCAAGCTATCCAGCATGTATCTAAGTCTGGATTTGGGACAGATTAATGCCCTTCACCAGTAGTGGTGTGTGTGCATGTCTGTTGCATTTTCCATCATGGCCAGGTGTGCTTTGCACTTCTACAAGCAGAACCAAAACAATATCATGTTTTATGTCTCACCAACCAAATCCAAACAGGATAGTACATGGGCTGACGCTAATGGCAGACCTCAAGTCGGGCCTTAATTGGCAGATCAAACACAGAGCTTGGTTGAAGCTGACAGATGTACGAAGCAGCCTTCAAGTAAGATAAAAGGAGCAAGTGAAGATCCCTGTGCAGTGTGATAGCTACTACTGCAGAAGCCACTGCTCACGACATCACAGTGAGCATTGCGCAACCCGGAAAACAGCAGCCCAGCAAAGCCCCAAATACTGCACATGGGGGACAGCACAGGACAGTGACAGTTAATGACTGCAATTAAAATTGCAGAACTTTTTGCAGTTTGACCAATGACCAATCCATGGTGTTACAGTCTATTTCTCAAACAGTTGGGAAAATCACTGTATTGGGTTTACAGATGTTCCTCAAGTGGAAGAAGACACATTATCCTACACCATTGCTACGGTTAGTAACCTTACATGTTTCTGTTTCTGCTTCTAGTTGTTAGTCCTTTTAATTGCATGTATATTGCAGAGTGAATGAGAGACACAGATTTGGATATGAGAATCTGATCCAGTTTAAGTCCTTCTGATGTGGCTGTCTTCACCAGTAAAAGCAAAGGCAGCATCAGAGAAGTAGGAGAATACCATAGAATTTCTGGAGGTACCGGGGAATACTTTGTATTTCCTGAATGCAAACAGTATTTCTACTTGGCAACAGTTATACTGTAACCGATCTTCTTTCGGTCATTGTCTTTTTAAATCCCAGATATGGAAAACTTCATTTTTTTTAAACTGATTTTGTATTTTGTCTTGATATTGCTTGACACAACACTCAAAAAGCTTCCACCTAACTGGGGAATTATATTTTGTTTTTTAAGATGGAAGTGTTTTAAACTTCCCATAATGTTAAACACCTTCCAAAGATACTTTGAATATTGGCCAAAACATGGCTGGGGGATGATTGACTGCATGACTATCAGAACAAAACTCTCAGAGCACTGAGCACCCCTGGGAAACTGGGCATCTCGGGAAAATCAAAACACCCAATGCTGACAGCAGGAGCTGAGATTTGAGGCAGCATCTACCCTTCCCTGACTGCCCTTGGGCATCTTGCCACGGTGGCCCTGGCCTGTAGCTGCTCCGAACTGAATTCATGTATTTGTCTTTTAAGATGAAGTTTTGTTGGACTTTTATTCTCTCACTGCACAGATCCAAAAGTTAGAAGGAAACCTGGTAAAAACTGCAGTTCCTCAGCAGCGAAACGGAAAAGCGCTACCTTTTTCACAAAGCTGAAGTGCTGATTCCCTCCTAACATGGTAGACCGAGGGTGTCTCCAAAAACCTGTAAATAGCTATCTGATCCTGGCAACAGTGACCTGCAAAGCTATGAAGCCATCTCTGCTTTTCAGGTTTCTGATGCAAGCACCTTGTGTAATACCTCAGGCTTCCGGGTACAGGAACGTTAGCCAGCCCGTGAGGCTGAATTGCGTATCTTGTCCACCTTGAGGCCAAAATAGCCTGACCTTTAGATGATCTTCGGAAGATGATGAATAATGTATCACATCTCCCAGAAGGCTGATTTCTGCCCATACCGTAACTGACAGTTTTCCTGACATTAACCAACTGTGTCAGCTTGTATCTTTTCTAAAAAGGTTTGGGGGTTATTGAGGGGAAAAACCTGTAAGGCGGGGGAAGGACCACTTCAAAAGGAAGTAAAAAACTATTGCAGCCATCAAATGGGAGTGAACCTTGGGACAGCCCTGCCACCACACAGTGCCTGCAATGTTGGGATTCTCCTGAGCACAATAAAATCTATCAAAGGAGAAACAGCAGCAGGGCTGGAGAGAGAAAGCAGGAACCGAGGGCTAGGAGAGCACTTCTGAGGAGTTAATTAGTGTTACATCGGCGTTTGTGGGTGAGCAGACCTGCGAACAAGGGCATATATTTATGAGATCATTTAGAAACTCCCAAAGAAGCTTTCTTTGTTGGCCAACGGCACCACTGAGCCAGCACTGACACACATAGTAGCTGCTGTGAGAGATAATTTAGATGTCACTTGTTATGGAAAAGGCATTATAGCATGAAGTCCAAGCCCTTTGGTTCAAAGAAATCTCCAGGACCGCTTCAGGACCTAGCTGCCTGCCGTCTCCAGCCGTTCCCCGCCGGGCTGGGGCTGTCCCCAGGACCAGCTGGGTCTCAGCAAAAGCATCTCTGTGTGAGGGGACTCATGACCAGCACCCCCTGTGCAAGGAAAGGCTTGTCTCCCTCTGCTCTCCCTTCTCCCGGGATTGCCATTAAAAAGGCTCAGAAACAGCAGCTCCCTGTCATGAGTCACCAAAGTGACTTTTAAGCCTAGAGGGAATTTTCAAAGTGATTTTCAAACACCTGTTTGGGGGCGGATAAAGCTCCTAAGCCCTGCTTCGGAGCTTTTGAAAATGCTGTGCCATACCAATAAGCCACAGATGTGTTTGCAGGGTAAGAACGGCTTGAGTTTCCCCTGCTTTTCTGGGCTAGACCATATCCTGGGAGCAAGCCCTGCGAAATGCCTGAGCTCTCGCCTTCCTAGCACGGTGTGGATGCCATGGCGGCAGGAACAGGCCACGCTTCCTTCTGGTGCGGTTTTTGGGCAGTGCAGCTCTTTGATGCTCTGTCCTGCTCCCCTTGCCATCCTTCTCAGTTCTCGCCAGTGCTCCAGTGGGCTGTCTGCCTGTTTGCTCTAGCCCACTGCAAGGCTGGGGTCATCTTAAAGGCTTTTAATAGTGGGGTGGCTGCTATTAAATGAAAATACACCTCTTCAATTAAAATACATATTTAGATACGGCAAATCCCTTAGCTAAAGGGCCTTTTGGGGAACAGCTAGGTTGCAGGGAACCACATTTTCTGCCAGCATAACTTCACTGGATCCAATACAACATCTTCTCCTAAAAAAGCAGGGGATTGTATCCATCAGCAGGATTTGAACTACTTGGAAATAAGAGCACGGACTTCTTTTAAAACATAATAAAAAGACGGCTTCTTTATGACTTACTACACATGCCTTATGCCTAAGCTGTCAGCACTTGTGTTCCTTACGTGCTTTGCTCAATTACAATCTTAAGCACTTGTATGATTTTAAGCACCTGGAGAGCTTGGCTGGCTTCACTGGGTGCTGTTTGTGTTTAACGTGATGCTGGGGTTATGCTGAAGATATGTGCTACAGTCTAACCAGGTAAAACTACCTTTTTCGACTTAAGCGTGTTTGATCTCTTATTTCTCTTGGGGTTTTATCTTTGGAGGTGGTTCTCTGAACTAAGTATTCCTCCAAGGTCTTCTCCATGCCTTTGGAAGATAACATCCATCTTGTTGGGACTTGCTGCTTAAACCGCATGAGAATGAAGGGCCGTTTGACTCGCCAGCCTACCTTAAGCCTGCTGCGATCCTTTAGCAGCTTGGATGACAAAGCAGGAGCTGTGTCTTCCAGGGCCTGTGCTACTCTGCAGAGAAGATGAATGCTTAACTGGAGGAAAGCAGGAATAAGGGAATTTAGGGTCTTGTCACTGAGGGCAGTGGGTAGGAGAACAGCTCCAGAAAAACAATTACAGGAGAAGATTGCTGAATGTGGCTCCCCCTGTTCCTTTGGCGGATCTGCCCTCACACCCCTGAGGTTGAGGTGGGCTCCCACTGCTCCCCTGCAGGCTGCATCCACCTGGCTGAGCTCAGGCTGGGGCAAAGCTCGATCCTGGGGAGGGGTGAGGTGGACACGAAACCTTCCGCAGCCACTCTTCAGCCAGCATCTTCTATCACAAGGAAAGACGACAAATTGTTTGCTAAATAATTTATTACTGACTGGTTATGAATTATTAAAGTGTTTGTTACTTACCATTTGGATGGCAACTCAGTGCATAAAATCACAAGCCTTTCAAGAAGCCCGAGGCCGTCCGTGGCTTGCCAGACATGCTGGGGACTCGGGGGTGAGCCGGGGTGGTGGGCGCAGCAGCATCTGGCGTGAGAAAAGGCACGGCTGAAGCCTGGAGCGTGTTGCAGCCTGTGCTGCTGCAGATGGCTTTGCCACTGGTGCGGCAGTCTCACAACCTCCTGTCACTCCTCCTAATGCTATTTTTATTTAATATTTGCGTGATGGCAGTGCTAGGACTCCTTTGTACCCTGCACCATATGAACATACCACAGAGGCAATCCTTGTCCCAATGGCTTGCTCCATATTACTGTGATTTTCTTGTTAATTAAACTATCTTTAGGTAGGAGAGGACACTGCTAAAGCAAGAATATGCTAATTTTCATCAGCAAATGCATATGTTTGTTTGAAGGTTCCGCTCTGTTGAAGATATTTGAAGTTTTTTATACTAGCCCTTTTCCCGTCCTTTCCTGCCTCCTCCATATTTGGATTTTTTGTCTTCTGTTTTAATTTTCCCATTCCTTGAAACTGTAATCACGTGCCGATCATTAGGACTTCTGTTCAATGCATACTTATCCTTTGTGGTCACCATTCAAGAGTCGGAGATTAGTGATCAAAGAAAGAGTGTACCTTATCTTCCAGTGTTATTTTGAGAAAGACAAAGCAAGGAGATAAAAGTAGCCTGTTTGGACATGCAGCTCTGCTTAACAATACCTCCACATCAGTGTCGAGACAGTCAGGATTGGGCATGGGGTTAAAATATAACTCGTTGGAGCAAAAATTCTGCTAATGTGTTCTGACTACGTAACATGGCTGCTAAAAAATGAGAAAAGGTTCACGATTACACTTTTGGCTGAGCGAGATGAGTTTGATTTGCAGGCATACGTACATCGTGGCATCCAGCATCCATGGGGTAGTCAGCGATTGCTGGAAACCTCTGAAAATGTTTGTGAGCACAGTCAGCTGAATATGTTTGTCCTTGAAATGCACTGTTTCTTATTTAGTATCCTGTGTTCATTTTTTCTCCCTTGCAAACATTTCAGTCATTCAGCCCAGGAACTGATTAAACCACCCAGTAAACACAGTACAGATGTCAAAGTGAAAAATTCACAAGCTATTCATAACAAGCCATCTGCTGAAAATAATTTGTCTAAACTATTTGGGAAAAATTTACAAAGTAATGAAAACGCTCAGAGATATTTGGGAAGATTCTAATTACCAAAAATCAAGAGAAGGCCTAATGATATGTTTTGGATACGACTGAAATCTTTACAGCTTTACAGAAATCGTTGCAGGATTTGGGATAATAAATGCTCTTTGGCCTGCCATGCTAAGTACTGGCTGCTCACTTTTGAAGCATGTAAACCTGTTTCACGTTCATGATTACCCTACAAGAATGAGCAGTTTAGGGGTAGTCCGTGGTCTGATTTACATTCCCGGGGTGATAAATGGCCAAACTCCCATTCAGACTGTATTTACACTATATTGGAAATTGAACCTTCCGAAATCCAAACCACCCAAATAATAACATACAGTTTTGCTCAAGAAAAGGCATATCTAACCTTTAGCAAGTTTTCATTCAGGTAAATCACTGCTTCTTTGGCCTTTCAAACTGTTTCGCTAGTGCCCTATCCCAGTTTTCAGAGCTCCCTGCTGAGTCCTGGAGATGGGCTCTTTCCTCTGCCATGGCTCCAGGAGCACGTTTCTCTGTTCTCTGTATCTCTTCTTTACCTTGGTTTACACACTGGTGCTTCGACAGACACCTGAGCTGGCTGAAAGTGGTTTTTTGTGTATGAAATGCAGATTCGGGCCCCTGGGAGATGTGTTTCCTGGTAAATCAGAGATCTCACCTTTAAACCACAAGCAATTTCCTGAAGAAGGCTTAAAGAGAAATAAGAAAGAAGGGAAAGAGATTAGTATCTTCAGGGGACATTTTCCAGCACATCACTTAAATCCTCCTCCCCAGTATATGAGCTGAGTAAAGGTTAATCCTACAGCATATAAAATCCCATACCATCCACACTCCTTCAATATATGCATTTCCAGGAGGAATTCCTCTGACTGAGTATAGTTGGCAGCCACACAGAGAGGTATCTCAGAGCTTAATGGCCCGAAGTCAGCAGAGATCGAGGTCTGTCAATCTCCAGTGGATATAAAAGTCACATGGGGACATTGCACGGGGGCTTCCTTTGGGAGGGGGGGCATGTGGACTAAGAAGGAAGATCTCTCTGAAAGCCCATACCAAAAGGTGGTTGTCAGAGCTTTCACTCTGGGATTAATGGACCTCGGGTCAAACAGATAGGTAGATACTTAATGAATTTTTCAGTAGATGTTACATCTGAAATTTGTACTTACTGAGTCATTCCCATGTCCTGTTTCTCCTTTTCTTTGGAAACTGTCAGTGTAAATATTCTAAATAGACTGAAATGTCCATGAGTACAGCCAGTTGCTGAACTTTACCAGTGACGAACACAGGAGAATTTGTTTGATGTTTGCAGTAAGAACTTGCTTCCCATTTTTAAGTGAATTCTGATATTGAAGTTTCAATTATATGCTTTTAATAGAGATTAGCTAATGCATTGTCCAGCTGCTCTTGCCACTATCCTGTGTTTGTTGATAGGTGCCCATCTGCTTTTCGCCAGCTTAAGACTAAACATCTACAAGTAATACAAAATGATAATTTAAAGTATTATTATCCTGATGCTACACAATTCAGTGTTTTCCACCTAAAAGTTCATTCCATTCAATAAAAAACATACAAAAAAATGCAGTAACTAGTGTTACCAGAGGGGCATAATTAACTCACTTTATGAAAATATGCCATAAAATGATGCTGCCAAATTAAAACCTATGTTAGCCTACTTCTCTTGCTCTTTTGCCCTTTTTTTAGCATAATCTAACCACTCAGTTCCACAAAGATATCCGAGTGTCAAACTCTCATTGAATCCAATGGGAGTAAAGCACCTAAATATTATTATAAAAGCTTAGTTTAAGGGCCTCCAGCTTTTCATTGTGGATAACCCTGACAGGGCTTCGACACATGGTTTGACTCCTAGGCCTGGCCAGCATTGCCTGGTGCCATAGCGTGGATTTTCGGTGGGAAAACGAGGACCCACCGCCGCAGGTCTTTGGGCAAAGCCACCCGTACCTTTCCCCGGCGGTGGGGCTGGGAGATCACGGCCCCCACCGCGGTGAAGGTCAGCGACTGCGGAGTGTTCGGGTTTGTTTAAGGAGGCAGAAATCAAAGCTACAAACCGCTGCTGTCGCACACAGAAGACACGAGGTGTGAACCTGGCGATGCTCTCAGGCGGTGTGCCGATGCCCGCCTCGTCGCTGGACGGCGAGCGGGAATACCTACCCGCATCGCAAGGGCTTCTCTGGAGAGAGAGGGCTGCTTTAGCGCCCATTTTTGCAGGTTTGCTTGCTGAGGTGGAGGCGGGCGGGGAGCCGGCGGGCGGGATCAGCTCCCGCAGCACGCCGGGCAGGGTGGCCCCGGCGGCGGCTGCTGGAGGTTCCCTCCTCGGCGGCGGTTTCGGCGGGGTTTGGCAGGACAAGAGTGGCACCCAGCGGCTGGTGACTCCATCACAGGGATGCTCCCCTCACCTCGGTCCCCGGGCTGCGGAGAGGGGCCGGCGGCCAGCGCTGCCCGGGCTTGGCTCCGCGGGGAGCGGGACGCTGCCGGGGACATCGGCGGGCTGGAGGTGGGTGTTCAGGACTCCCAGCCTCTTGGGAAGGACTTGTAAACTGCTTTTTCAAAATTATTTTTTAATAAAAAACAAACACACACACAAGAAGGAGTGGCAGAGGCCTGAGGAAGCCGTGGGGAAGGTATTGAGCTTGCTGCTGCTGTGCTGAGGGGGCTCCACATTTTGGGACCTTTCTCTTGCTATTACAAATATCAGAGAGCAGGGTTCCTCCACCTGCCAGTTTTGTCCTGAGGGAGTCCTCCCAGGATGGGGACAGCGGTGCTCCAGGGCTGGATTGCATGAGGCAAACCTCAACTTTCTCTGCCAACAAGAGAGATGGAAGAGGAGATGAAAATCTGTCAGACTTAACTCCAGTCCCAGTTAGTGGCATTTCGGTGGAGTTGCTGAGCCTGCCAGAGCACCTGGGTTGGGAATACTCCACTTAAGAACAGATTTTTGGCAAAAATAATTTAATCCACTGCCTTAGAGTAACAAAGACCACATTAATTGTGCCTAGCAAGTAATGCTCTGCATGCTCTTGTGAACCAGCCCCAAAGCCCACAGGAAGCATGGGTGGTATCTGCTGCAATGCAGCCATGGGAGCCCGCGGGCCACTAAGCCCAGCCAGGAGAGCAGGAGCCAGCCCGTCACTCACCTTCCTCATCTGGGTCTGATCCAGAACACAGCTCCAACAGAAACGGTGCCAGGCTCTGCCGGTTTTGCTCCGGCTGAACACCGAGGGTGAGCGGATCTTAACCCTACCCCTGTTTAGGGCGTTGAACATTGCTGTCTTTGTAAGAAGAGACTGTTGATAAGGATGATCCAGCTGTGGTTTTGGAAACGTGATAAATAAATGGTGCTCAAATGGCTGCATTTCAATAGAAGTGGAGTTTGGTGGAAAAAATATTTTAAGAAAAAAACCTGTATTTATTATTGGTTTTAATCTTTTTAGCATGATTACAGACCGGGCAGACAATCTACTTTTCTTGTGGTGTAAAAGAATCCTCCTAAATGAATAAAATATGGGATATGTTAGAGCTCAGCTTAAAACCTAGAAAAAAGATAAAAGAAAAAAGCAGAGAGAACACAGGCAAGTGCCTGTCTCAGCTCTCACTGCCATCTGAGAACTGGTGGTTGGGATCCTATGAAAGAATAACCCCTGGTGGGACAAGAATTAAAATTAGAAGACAAAAAAAAAAAAAAAAAGTGACCCATGAAACCTAGCCCAGAAAGGAGGAGGGCCACCAGAGGAAATGAAGTTAAGGATGTGTTTGGAGGGAGTTTGTTTTCTCAAAGCCTTCTGTTTCACTGCAGCTGATTTAAAACGAGGGTTGTGTTTCAGCAGCAGCAGCTGTAGGAGTGCAAGAGGGGAGCCTGCTGCCTTGGCCTCTGCCGGCACACTTCACACGGAGTTGTTTCTGGGACCGGACTCACAAGCTGTTCCTGGGGTCAGACCTGGAGGAAAAGCTGCATTTTTGCTCCTGCAGACCAAGCGATGCTGTGCAGGGGCACGAAAGGTGTCCCTTAGCCTGGCTGCAGACAAGCATGTGAGTTTGCTGCCCAGCAGTTTTCCCTGCTTGCAGAAATGGTCAGCAGTGATGCAGGCCAGTGCCTACCAACACAGTGACTCAAGCAGTGCGAGAACTAAACCATATTCTGTGTGCTGAGGAGCTAGTGCCGTGCCATTAAACCCCTTCACTGATAAACACTTGTGGAGTTGTCATTCCCCCATCAGCTCAGCTTCTTCCCTCTCAGTTTAATGGCCTCACAAATATGCCTATTTGCTTATTTTATTTACTTCTTGTCTTCATTGCAGACAGCAAATCACCGAAGAACACTCCCCCCCTCCCCCCCCAGCAGAATTTACCTATTCAGCTCACTTATTGTTTTGAAAACATCTCTGGAGGACACCTGAGGAAGCCATCAGAGGGCGGAGCTGATTCTGAGGCTTCATGCCAAAAAAGTAGCCTTGAGCTGGTGTTCAGCAGAGCAAATTCCCACAAAGAAATCTGGAATGGATGTAGGAGCAGAGAAAGGGTTTGCTCTGGACGGCATGGGCTCCTGGGGCAGAAAGCCAAGCATGTTGCGTGGTGGTGAGACAGCTCTACTCCTGGTAGTAACCTCAGTGTAGCTGAGATTTCCACATCGTGGTTAAAGTAATTTTTTTCCTCATGGCCACGTGTTTGTTAAGCAATGCCCTGACTGCCTGTTGTCTGCCTTTCCTAAACACACCGGGCAATGGGAGGGGCAGGACGTCAAGCCAGGCTCAAAAAAAATGTTTTAGCAACTTCAGTGAAAATTTCTCTCCTCCTGCAAGCGTACCTGGCCATGCAATGCACTCCATTCCCCCAGGGTGGCTGTTTTCCAAAGCCTGGGGAGTCACTTTTCATCTCAAAGTGCTTCTCCAAGCAGGCCACGTCTGGGCTGCCCTCCACCTCCGTGCAGTCTGGATGCCTGTCACACACCTGCTCTTCTCAGGGCAATCCCACTCCAGCCAGGGAAGCCTCGCTCCTCCGCATGGTCCCCCTTTTACCTTCTTAACCACAAAATGCTTCCCTTCTTTCCTCCATCAAGAAACTCTGTGAGGACGGTGGCAAAACCAGATAACCCCTGGAGATTTTGTAGCTCTTTGCTGGGTCAGGAGGCTTGGACTGAGAGACAGTCCTGCAGTAATGGGTGGATGAAGGCGTGGTGGTCCCTGCTGCTCCACCTTTCCCAGTTGATGGCAGGAGCAGCCATCTTTACTTCCCAGTGCCCCAGGCTCCAACCCTCCTCCAGGTCGTGATGGGGGTCCATGATGTCCAGTGATGTCAGCTGGAAGTTGCTGACACCACTAAGCAAACATATTTCAAGGGATGGTTGAAATAACAGGTAAATTATGGGAAACTTTCTGCTTAGCAAGGAACTTTACACTTGAAATTCCTGCACTGTGTCTGAAAATAGCGGTGTGGATGGGGAAAAGTAAATTACACTGTCAAAAGCCAAAGCTGAGTAAATGCTGCAGTGGGGATATTTCAAGTTCATTAGCTCTTTACAAAGCCATACTTATACCAAATCAGATAGAAAAATATCTCCAGCGAAGAGGTGCAATCCTGCCATCATGGTCCAGGGACCAAAGAGCCCAGTTGTCCCTCGCAGCGGTGCAGGTGCCCAGGGGCTGAGCCGCTCTTTGGAGCACAAAGTCTAACTGCACGTCATGGCTGAGGACACTTTATTGCTTTCTGTCAACACCCTAGCACCGAGCTAGGAAGTAATATGTGCTTCTAGTGATGTGATCCCTCAGATGACATTTTAAATCAAGCTTCTGTCTGTGGGGAGGCATGAAAGATCCCATGACACCATTTTTATTTCAAGAAGAATAAAGGCATTCATCCCTGCAACATTGGCTAGATTCACTGCCTTATCCCAATAGGGCACCGTCATGTAAACAGTCTGGAATAGCAGTCAGGGGTAGGAAACTTGGGACAGAAACTCAGGAACTAATTTTACTTCTTCACTAAAACTATGTGTGTTTTATCACACTGAATCACAGAATCATAGGATTGTTTAGATTGGAAAAGACCCGTAAGATCATCAAGTCCAACTGTTAACCTAGCACTGCCAAGTCCAACCACTAAACTATGTCCCTAAACTCCACATCTGCAGGTCTTTTCAATACCTCCAGGGATGGTGACTCAACCACTTCCCTGGGCAGCTTGTTCCAATGCTTGATAACCATTTCAGTGGAGAAATTGTTCCTAATACCCAATCTAAAACTCCCCTGGCGCAACTGGAGGCCATTTCCTCTCATCCTGTCACTTGTTACTTGGGAGAAGAGACCAGCACCCCCCTGGCTACAACCTCCTTTCAGGTAGTTGTAGAGAGTGATCAGGTCTCCCCTCAGCCTCCTTTTCTCCAGGCTAAACAACCCCAATTCCCTCAGCCGCTCCTCATAAGACTTGTGCTCTAGACCCTTCACCAGCTTTGTTGCTTTTGTGTGGACACGCTCCAGCAACTCAATGTCCTTTTTGTAGTGAGGGGCCCAAAACAACACAGCACTGTAGGTGCAGCCTCACCAGTGCCAAGTATGGGGGGGATGGTCACTGCCATAGTTCTGCTGGCCTCACTATTCCTGATACAAGCCAGGATGCTGTTGGCCTTCTTGGCCACCTGGGCACACTGCTGGCTCATGTTCAGCCGGCTATTGACCAACACCCCCAGGTCCTTTTCTGCCAGCAGCTTTCCAGCCACTCTTCCCCAAGCCTGTAGCGTGGCAGGGGCTTGTTGTGACCCAAGTGCAGAACCCGGCACTGAGCCTTGTTGAACCTCATACAGTTGGCCTTGGCCCATTGATGCAGCCTGTCCAGATCCCTCTGCAGAGCCTTCCTACCCTCGAGCAGATCAACACTCCTGTCCACCTTGGTGTCCTCTGTGAACTTACTGAGGGTGCAGTGCAGTTCAACCCCCTTGTCCAGACCATTGATAAAGATATCCAACAGAACTGGCTCCAGCACTGAGCCCTGGGGAACACCACTTGTGACCTGTCACCAACTGGATTTAACTCCATTCACCACAACTCTTTAGGCCTGGCCATCCAGCCAATTTTTTACCCAGTGAAGCATATGCCTGTCCAAGCCATGAGCAGCCAGTTTCTCCAGGAGAATGCTGTGGGAAATGGTGTCAAAGGCTTTACTAAAGTCTGGATAGACAACATCCACAGCCTTTCCCTCATCCACTAAGTGGGTCATAGAAGGAGATCACGTTAGTCAAGCGGGACCTGCCTTTCATAAACCCATGAAGGAGGGAAGCCGGCAGTTTGTAGCATGGCTTCCAAATAATGGTACCATTTTTCCTCGAACTCCGGAGTAATTTTTATTTGAATGCTGATGGCTGGTATTTATGTTTTCAAGCCCAGTCGTGGCCAGGAGTGTGAAAAGAAAATCAAAAGCAAACTCCAATCTCTATTTTCAAGGAATCTGGCCAAGCTGTGGAGGTCAAATTTCAGTTTAAAGCTTTAAAATGCAGTTTTAGTTCTAAAAGCAAAAAGATTGCACCAAGGCAGCCAAAAGACGAACGGTGATAACAATTTTAATACCAGTGGAGACAGCTGATTTGAATTAAGTCTTTTCTCTCAAGAGAGAGACAGCAGTCCTTATAAGGACCCCATCTCTGCCATGGTGGAGCTTCTTATGACCATTAATAGTCACAACCCTCCCAAAAGCTGTGCAAGCTTTGAAAATATTATCCCCATTTTACAGATGTGGGACTGTGGCCCAGGATTTGGCCCAGGACTTCACTGAGGGCACTCAGCAATCCTGCAATTGAGCCAGTACCGAAACTTGTGGGAGTCACTCTCATACCCTGCTCACCTTCCTTGACCTACGCAAGCATCCTCCAGGCTGGATCTCACCCCCTGCCCCTTGGGCTGATGAGAGGCCCCAGATGGATGTTCATGTCTTGGTGAAGACTGGCCCAGCTGCTTTGTGCGAGGGCAGAAGAACTAGAAATTTTCTCTGGCCAGGCTGATTTCATTCTCCAAGCAGTGGAAAATAAAGATAAAAAGAAAAAAAAAAATCAGTGTGAAAGGTAGAAAGCAAAGTCAATGAAGGATATAGATATTTTTACTCACCACAGTCTATGGTGTGCTTAAATAACATAGAGAGGATTTTAAAAATCCAATCTTGATCCTTTTATTTTAAAAGTAAGCGTCACGTGTGAATATATGACTGGATGAGTTAATAATTTGGTGTTATTTTTAATTCTTTG
The DNA here is from genome assembly GCF_028858705.1 of Grus americana. NCBI lineage: Eukaryota > Metazoa > Chordata > Aves > Gruiformes > Gruidae > Grus > Grus americana. The sequence goes on along the minus strand of NC_072853.1, from coordinate 123,699,986 downwards.
ATTTGTTTATGCATTTTGAAAGTCGCTTCAGCCTCAGTGGGTCTAACAACCCAAAAGGACAGGGAAATGCGAAGCATATTGTTCTTGTATCTTTTCTCCTTTCTAGGTTTTGCATCAGTCTGATTTTTTTCAGGTCACTTTGTATTACTGTTAGTGCATTTGAGTGCGTGCATCACCACATTATAAAGATCCAAAGCTGGAAAGCCACAATTCACGTATCATTGCTACTTTATAAGCATACATTCTAGAACCACTTCGAGTTTTTTCATCTCACCTTTTCACAGACTCAACAATTTCTCTTGTCATTGGCAGCAACTGTGGATAAAATCTCTCGACAAACTGCTTACAACACGACCTGCCCTATTCCCCCCATGGGGTAGGACCTCCCTGCCTTCTCTCTGCCTGCCCTTTGCAGAGTTTTCAACACAGCATCCGTGTTTCTCCTGGTTCCCAGCAGGTCACACTACTGGCGTAAGGGGAGAGCTCTGCTCCGTGCAACCACTTTTCCCTCCTCCCAGGCAACACTACCGGAGAGACACAGAGGTTTAGCATCTCCCACCTGGCACCAGAGATGTTTACGTGACATATCTCCTCTCCTTTTGTCCAGAAAGCTGCATCCCTCTCTCCCCAGGTCTGAGGTGACTCCTGAGGAGCAGAAATCCAACACCGGGGCGTCCATCCTGCACAAACTATACCTTGCCGGAGACAAGTACTGCAGATGGCTGCAGCTGCTCGAGACAACTGGGACGGCAGCCGCCGACCCCCACGTGCCAGCCCAGTGGCTCAGGTGTCCTCAGGAAGGAGAGAATTAGTGAGGACTTTAATGCTGGATTAGGCTGCCCCAAGTTGTCCCTTTTTTCTCCTACCACCAGCTCAGCCTGTGGAAGCAGGCGGTCTCCGGTGTGGGTTACAGCCTGGGACTGCCTCTCGGGGTGGTCACGTCCTCTCCGTCCTGGCAGATCTTAATGGCTCTTTATCCCTGGAGGACTGAGCAACACAAAGTTGTGGCCTTGCTTTCACTCCACAGAGGAGTACGCACCGTTCCCACTGTGGTCAGAGTTGCAACCATTAATGTAACCACTAGGAAAGTGGAGCTGACGTGACTTGTTGAGTGGTATTTTGTAGGCTTCCTGGCTGGATTTAGATAGCCTGGCAGGCTGCCCTTCCACCGCGGTCACGTGGAAAGCCACGGAGAAGTTCTGGTTATTGCGATAATACCATCTTTCTGAAAAGTCTGGTCAGTGGCTGAATGAGCTCATGTGGACTCAGGACAAAAATCACATAGTCATGCATTGCAGAAATAAGAATTAAAAAATATGTCATTTATGATTTTTCCCTGAGACTTACAGATTTGTTGAAACCACTGTGTGCCGAAAGCTGTGAGGACATATAGGGAGAAGATCACTTTGCATTTACCCTGTTTCTCATCTTTCTTGGAACATCTGCTACTCATTGCTGCTAGAGGGAGGTTTGGGGTAAGGAGACACACCAGATCTGACCCACTGTCGTCATTCTTTTACTTTCTGCTATGTAGTGTTCATTTTTTAACACCAGTTGACTTTGAACACCTCAGCAAGGCTCATCTGCCACCCTCCTTGGGAGCTGCTCTGCACCTTCTGAGAACGCCCGGCTGAGAAGTTTTCTTCCTGGTAATTCATCAGCATTTCCCAAAGGGTAATTAAAAAGCTTTTGTTAAAATATGCCAGGTCGGTCTTACTGGATTGAACACAGCTTGGAGGCATTAGTTTGCTGCATTGTGGATTACAAACATGTCTGTGTCAAAAAGCCAGAGCATGATGACACTGCTTTGGCTCTCAATTTTAGGAAAGGTGCCAAGTCCTGAGGAATTTGTCTCAAAAGAGCAGATTCCTCCACTTTTTTGCGGTCTCAGGTAACCAGTGCTGTCCTCTGGGTGCCTGACATTAGGGGAGATAATCCCATTTCTGCACACTGGAAGAAAGTCTCCTTGTGTCTAAGCCAAATGGCAAAGGAGCAGAAAGAAACTTGAGCTCCCTATTTCAGAAGTATCACACTCCTCCCATCAAGGGTTAGGAAGAGTTACCCATGCAAAATGGATATTTGGCCCCAGGTGCTCTCTTAAGCACAGTTCACTTGCAGATCCTTTCCAGCCAGTGGTCCAACATGAGGAACTAAGTACACCAAGTCACATTTTAATTTGCTGAGCAAGGGTCTAGGTACATGAGAAAGCTGAATCACGTTCAGGAAGGCATGAAAACACGGCCAAACTATCTGTGCAGGTTATCACTGATTGAGAACTGCCCATGGATGTGTCTTATACACCCCCCAGGGAGAAAACCAATCTAGCCAGGGACTGGGAAGAATGATACTTTATATTTGCTATGGGTACAACCAGGCACAGAGGGATTAGCAGCATGATTGACAAGCCAGGAGGAATTCAACCCTCCTTGCGCAGACACAACCTCAGAAGACAAGCCTCTGGCCGTAAAGGTTTGCTTTTAATTTGCTGCTCTACAAGTGCAAGCAATTCAGTAGGGAAACTGCACCCAAGGTGATGGCTCCCAACTCTCCTCCTGCTCGAGGTGCGGGCAGCAAAAACCTGAAAATCGCGGCTGCAACATGTCAACTAATGGAACTCCATCTGCCACAGCAGTGGCCATATGCTGCACAGCACCGCTCGGCTGGTGGGATATGAAGTTTCTCAAGGAGACCTGATGTAAAACTCATACTTTGGGAAGCTGGTAATGTTTAAGGAGTTCATGCCAAAATGCCATGAGCAATCAGTGTTTTTCACAAGAAATATTTCTGAAGTGAGCCCAATTCTCCTTTAGCCAGCGTGATTTATCCCTCAGTATTTTCAGTCTTGTCTAACCAGGCTTCTCTCAGGAAGTTTTCATTCCCAGCACACATTTTTCTTCATAGGATGAGTAAGAGGAGGTGGGACACCCTCATGGTACAGGCCCTGGGCTGAATTATGGGGTACACCGTGTCAATTCATAGCTCAGGCCACAGCCCCTGTCTGCGTGTAACTGTGCCACTTGGAGCAGAAATTTGGAGCAGATGGGGCGCAAGTGTGTTGGGCTTTTGTTGAATGTGTCAGAGGCCCCGACACAGGTTTTACACTGGTGCATGCTGTGGGCACGTACTTCACGTACCAGAACCCACTGCACCGCACGCTGCCATGTTCTTGTTCCCCTGCCATGTACTCTGTGATGCTGCTGCTGCTGCTTGTGGGTAAATGCCTGAGGGTCTGGCCAAGGTCAGCCAATGCTGTGGGAAAAAAAAAAACCAACAACCAAACCCTGAAGAAGAACATCCAGAGCTCAGCTCGCCAGTGCATCTCTTCATCTGCTTGGAGAGGTCACGCTGCGCATCACGAGGTTTGGGTCCAGCCTCCTCGGGTAGGCTTGGTGCCCCTGTTCAAGCCGCTCAAGATGCTGCACTAAGATGGATGTAGAGGCAAGTTTTCCTTGCACAAGTAAGCCAGCTTTTGGGAAAAGTTTTCACTAACTTTTAGGAGAAGTTGCAATCTCTGCTCATGCAAAATCCTAGATTATTTTTGGAGCGGACACGAGGTAATCCTATGACTCCCGGCGCTGACACAGTCCCACGCACTTCGGCAGTCATGCGGCCGACAAGACGCAGTTTGGCGGATGACTCCCCCGACTCCAGAGGGAAGAGTGAGCCTGTGACAGCTCCCCCCAGCTCAGTAAGAGCAAGATTTCAGTCCCCAAAAGAGCATTCCCTGCTCACCAGCAGCATGGGGCTGCTGTGCTGCGGTGTGCTAAGCCAGCACATGCAGTGCTCAAGACCATAAAATCCGTCCTCAAAGTCTTCAGGGTCCTGCTGTCCCTGGGGGGTCCCAGGAGCCCGCAGAGGTCTTGCTGCCGATGTCCCCGTCAGCTGAAGTAAGGTCTGTGGGAGCCCCACGGGAGTGGCACCCCCTGAGCTCCCACGTCCTTCCTTGGGACTGCACGTGGTCTGGCATCGAGTGGTTTTATTTCTGATGTCCCAGAGGTGGATCTGGGGTAGCGAGGGGGAGGTGTGTGGGCCTCTATAGTTCTAGCAAGAATTGATTGGTATGAAGAATAAAAACAGAAAATCAATGGATCCCATTTTACAAAATGCAGAACAAGAGGGCGCGAGCGCATTAAACCTGCGGTCTCATAACACTGCCTCACCTTTCTTCCACCGGGTCACGTAGGGTGTTTAGGAGATGATGGCCCACACACATCCTTTTGGACCCCGAGCAGGGGTACCTGCTGCCTGGAGACACCTTACAGGTCTGAGGGTGCCCACAGCCATGAACTTTCTTCTGCTTAATGGATTCCCAAGAGCTCCTGTAACACTCCGTGTCTCCAGGTACCACCTGGCATCACCATCCGGGCTGAGACAGTCTCCTACAGAAACGTTTTCATCAGTTTGCATGGAGATCCCATCTGGGACAGAGAAGCTTCCTACTGTAAGGGCTTGGTTTTAATTTTTTTAAAGCAGCTCTTTGATTTACTTGCAGAGCAAAAGTTTTTTAAGGATCCTGAGGCAAATCCTGCCTTGCATGGCGGATCCTGGTATTGCAGATGAAGCAAATAACCAGTAAAATGACATGCATCAGGTTTCCCACATGTCATTATGGAGTAAGGCACGTACCCAGAATAGATTTAAAATGTACAGAAGCGGAAAAATGCAGAAGTCATGAACATTTTAAAGCAGAGAATATGCCTGCTCAGTAGATATTTCTTCTTGTGTAAAGAAAAAGGGGTATTATTCTGAATATTCCCTTTCAGAGTGATTTTCTAGTATTAACATTTTGAATTTTAAACAAGTATCAACTATATTGTTTCACATAATAGAAGATATTTATATTGATCTGTTGTACCAATATAATAAAAATATTTAGTTGAGAAGCAGAACAAACCAATCCTGTGCTCATCAGCCACAAATTCAGTTCTAACTTAGTTTTTTCACTGTTTTTTAATTCTAGTTTTCCATTGCCTATTCTTATATGCGCTGTTTTATTTACTTATTTTCATGATAAACTTATGCAGAACTTCATTCAGCTTTAGCATAAGAGCGGGAGAGGGTGGCGGCAGCTGTGTAGGATGGGGCTGGTTGTCTGCGGATGCAAAAGTGGAACCAAGGCCTTGGTGGGGGGGCGGGTAGGAAAAGGGATCTCCACAGCGAACTGAGCCCTGGCAGGAGGAAGCAAAAGGAGAAATTCGGTGAGACTCCGTGCATCCACCCAGGGCACTAGCTGCTGGCAGCACGGCTTGTGCAAAGTGTGCGCACGGCTACTCGCTGCTCCTGGAAAACATTTTCTGTACGACAGCCACCACTTCCTTCTGTGCCACGGTTATTTTGGGCAAGGATGGGTGGACTGGTATGGAGATGACAGGCTTTGAAATCCTCCGCTGCGCTTGATAAGGAAGGATCCCAGGTATGCAGGATGCAGGAGGATGGCTGAGGTGCAGGCAAGTGAGGGGGAAGCGCTGGGAACACGGCGGCTGGAGTTTTTTAGGATAAAAGCGGGGGACAAGGACAAAGCGAGGGGACAGCAAAGCGCTGAAGGCAGAGTGCCACAGTGCTGAATATTGCAAGTGGTTAGAATAACCGTTTGCATCTCAGAAATGTCGAGGTTTATTTAATATATGTCATTTTTTTGGTGTCCTCTTGCCCCCAGCCCTGGAGAGGAGGGAGCAGCGGCACTTTGCACGCCCAGCCGAGAGCGAGGGGCCCTCCTGCCATGGGGATGCTGCACGGCACCCCCAGAAACCCAGACCCCGCCTCTCCTCTTTGCAGAAGAAATGCGTTACTGGAGCTTTGCCTGCAGCGATCATGCTTCACCAGCTCCTGCATCCTCAGGGATCAGCCAACACACGGCGCAGATTTTGTCTGCCCTCGGGATGCGCTGAGCTGAAAGCACCCAAGGATCGGGTTTGCTGCGCTGTTACATTCTCCTGCTGCAAGACAATCAAACCATTGAGTGAAATGCTCCTGATAAGAAACACGAAGATCTGCAAATGGAGAGCACAGAGTGGGTTTTTGTTACTGTGCCAGTCCAGTACACACCGATAAACGATGAGATACGGCGTCTTCTGCTGCAGCTTTCATAAACGCAGACCGCTGGGGCAGACTTGCTGCTGGCAGAGGATGCTCTAGAAGTGGCTCTTTGGTTGGACCTGGAGGGTGGACGTGTGCTCCTCACTACACCAAAAGGAAAGACAAGGCAAAGCATGAGTCCTGACTCATGCCTGCACAGAACACATACGCATTAAAAACAATGATCCAACATTTTTGGAGGTTATTTGAGCAATGGAAAAGCAAAGGAGGATGGAGGAATTTCTCACCAACTGGGAAAAATGAGACCATAATTGCAAAGACACCATATCTTCTGCCTTCCCCGCTACGGGTCTTGAGTTCCCAGCATGAAACACGCCACTTTATTATAGTATGATTTGAACAAAATCAGATGGAGAAGCGTGGCCATGGAAACCCAAAGCTTGTGGGCTCGCAAAGGGAAAACACTAGGTGCCCCTCTACACCCACCTGGCATGGCGTGTGGCTCAAGCACCCCAAAATCAACGCAGCTCTGGCAGGAGCCCTGGCAGAGCAGGTCGGCCCCATGAGGCGACTGCAGCAAGGAGCGAGGATGGAGCCCCGGGCGCCCGCCGGTTCTTTTCCCTAGGTGAGGAAGGAGCCGGTCGCAGGCGGCAGGAAGGTGGATGGGGAGGGATAAAAAGGAAGAACCCCCTGACCAGAGGCCACAGCTGATGGCCATGCCCAGGGCGCACGCCCCGGCCGCTTCTGGTCCGGAAACGCCGGCGGGAGGCCCAGCAAAGGCAAGCCACGTGGGGAGAAAAGCAGCCTCAGAGCATGTCTAAGGTCATGACACTCGACCTTTTCATTTCTTTTCCTCTTTGAAACCCGATTACGTCTATTTTTAGGCCCGTGCTTGGGGAAGGAGGGGGGGCAGGGGTGGCCTGACCCTGCCCCATAGCTCGGCTCCGCTGCTTTCCCTCCCCCTGCGCGTGCCCCTGTTTGCATGTTGCAGCAGTGGCCCCATGTGCCCATGCACGCTCCAAGTCGCCGAGCGCACTGGGTTTGGTACCGGGGTGCTTTCACCACCCCAAATCCCCTGCAGACCGACGTCCGCCCCATCCGCTCTGCGTGTGTGAGGAGGAGGAGGAGGAGCACGTGCTACAGCTGGTTGGGACGGGGAGCGGCGCTCGGCCGCCAGCAGCTTCCGAGGGGATTCGCCCTGGGTGGCGGGGGGAACGACAAGGTTTGGCGCAAAGGAGCGCGGCCACTGCCAGATGTCTGATCCGTATTGAGATAACCCTGTGTGCGCTCCTGATCAGCGAGGGACTGCCGGGAAGGTACTGGAGCGGAGGAGGGTCTTGGGGAGGTCAGAGGCAAAACACTGAAATCGTCAATTTAGAGACTGATTATTGAAAACTAACGTAGGCGCTGGGTTTTTTCCATTTAAGATGGGCAAAATCACGCTCGCAGAAACAAGGAAAATAGGGTGAAATAATCGTAGGTGGTAATAGCAAAGCTGGCTCCCAAGACAACACCCCCTTCACTAAGCATAATGTCTATTTTATTTTACCATTTTAGCTTAGCTGAGCCATAAGAATATAAAAAAACCCCACAACAATCTCATAACCTCCTCGTCGACTGTTTTTTCAGGCAGATGCCGGTTTTCTCCCACTCCAGCTACCTGACTGCCAGGAGCTGAGCAGGACCCATCAGCACGGAGGTGTCCCCAGGGGGCTGGGCTCTCTGCTCCCTCCCCAGGGACAGCGGGGACCTGGGCACGCGTTACTTCACCTCATGAGTTTTGTATCCTGCCTTTCCCGCAGCTCTGGCCAAGAGCAAGCTGGGACCAGTGCCGGGGGGAATGAGGGATGGGGGTTCTCTGGGGCTTTGTGCCAAAAAACAAGGTCGGTTTTAAAAAAAAAAAAAAAAAAAAAAGCTGAAGGCCACTTTGGTGACACTGGCTGGGAGAGGAGGGACTTGGATCCCCAGGAATTGGTCCCCGTGACCACCAACACGCAGCTTTTCAGGGGGTGCAAGATCACACCCTAAAGGGACCCTTCAAAACCCAAGAAAGTGCTGCTTGGCCTTGCTGACATGGCAGAATCGCTCTCTTTCTCCCTCTCTTTCTTTTTATTCTAAAGCAAAGGTTAAACTGTCCACCTCAGGCCTGACTTGTTTCACACCACCCGTGCAGCACCACCTCAAAAACACAGTCAACAAAAAAAATAATAGTGAGGCTCTCTGTGCTAATATGGTATTTACAGGTTATTTCATACCCTTAACACACACACACACACACACACAGAGCTTTCTACTTCTTCTTTTTTTTTTTTTCTTTTTTTTTTAAAAGGCCCAGGGTATGGTCAACCAATTCTCTTGGCTGCTTAGCAACAGGCCATTGAGACTGCCTATCAATTCTCAGTTTATAATAACCTGAGGCAGACCTAGATTTTTGTTTTCCCTTGAGCTTTTGTCTTCCCTTCCCTCTTTAATAAATACCAGAAATGTAGGGGCAGCGTGTGTCAGAAATTCCCCCGGCAGAATATCTTTCATCGCGCTCGTGGGGCTGCTCCTCCGGCAGGACAGAGCTCCAGGTCTCACACACCCTCCTCCCCTTTGTTAAAATATTTTAGAGATTCATTCTGCATTAGACCACACCTCGCAGTAGATTTATCTTTAAGACAGGTAAGTTAAAAATAGGCATATTCTAGTTTGTATTAAAAAGAAGACCCAGAGAGTTCACCTGGACAGGCTGAGTGCAACCCTCGAGGTATACAAATAACCTGGATATTTCTGTCTTTGAACGCGCTATAAAAAAAGACAGCATATAATCCTTTTTACTGGCTAACGGAGCCCTAAACAGTGCATCCTGCACTGCAATTTAGGGCGCTGGAGCAGAGGGGCCCAACCGTGCTCCCAGGGGGATGCGGCAGCACGTAGGGGGCATGGTGCTGTGCCACAGCGAGTGCCGGGGAGCTGCTGCTGCGCATTCGAGGAGGGCAGCTCGTGGCGATGATGGAGGGCTGAGGTATTCAGCCCGTCCCGGGAGGTGCCTGGTGGGCAGTGGAGAAGCATGACGGCGTCTCTACAACCAGCTTTGGTGCTACAGCACGCTTTCTCTGAAATCCTCTTGTCCTCCACTGGTCGCACCTTAGGGATGCTGCTTGCTGACTACCACTGCCCTTACCCGGGAAGGAAAAAAAAAATCTGTAAAACCTGGAGATAAGGCAAACTACGAAGATAAAGTGTGAGTGAACGGGGGGAGCCTTGTCACTCCCCTCTGCCCCATGAGCAGCCCTGTCCCCAGAGCTTGGGGCAGCCTGTGTGGTCTTTTCAGGTGCGACCCCTCCATACCGGGATGACTATAATTCTCATAGTTACCCTGTCCCAAACCTAAGCACTTCCATTATAAGAAGAATTTCCAGGAGACTGACACGTAGTTCTTACAAGCGGTGAGCAGGAGGAGCCCAGCCGCCCCGCGTGCCCTGGACCACCCTAGCAAGGGATCAGCATCCCTGGCGCTGGTCCGCAGCCCTCGGCTTCACCAGGGCCACGGCTCTCCCGCTCATGCAGCACAGTGCAAAGCAGCGGCTTGCAGCCCTCCTGCCGGCAGCTGCCTGCAGCCACGCTGTGCTCCCTGCCCGTGGTGGCCCTCGCCTCATCTCCAGGCAGCCTCCAGCTCTCCTGGCTGGGCTCCCCGCAGAGAACGGGTGTTTTGTCCTACATGGGGAGCCCCAGCTCTGGGCAAGAGATTTCACGCCAGCCAGCCCCTCGCCCCACCAAGACATACCTGCTCGCTGCAGGTCCCTGGGCTCACGTGCTCCCCAGGCTTTGCTGGCCCATGACCCTCAGCAGCAGCAGATGTAACATCAGATGTAGCATCCTAATCGCAGATGACCAACACGACCATCGAGCAGCGCTGTCCCTCACAGTCAGGCTGTCTGAAGGGGACCTGCAAACAAACTGCCGCAGTGATGACCGAAACGCTCTCTTTTCACTGAGGTCTCCACAAGTCCTGCAGACAGACTCTGATCCTTACCCGGTGTCCACCATATGTACATCGCAGGATCAAGTGCTGATTTGCCCCAGAGCTTACAACCTGAATGACGCTCAGAAACTGCGGGCAATGCCTTTGCTTTCTTACTCTTTCTGTGCAGATCAACAGGTCCTTTGGATGCTGGTTCATGCTCTTCCCAGAGATGGAGACTGGGAAATCCAGTGATATGCATGAATCTCCTCCCACAAGGACCAGACTGGGCTGGAGCCTGCTGAACTGTTCTGAGCTGTTGTATCACCTAATACCATCACTCATCTTTTGTTTGTTGGAAATTCAGCAGAGGACACAACTATTTAAAAATCAGAAGGTCTGGAAATGAATCACAGATAGGATATACGTGGGGACTAACCTGGGTGTTCACTTAACCCAAGGGCCCTGTTGTCCCCACAGAGACTTTGTCACCTTGAGGGCTAGGAGCGTGCTGCATTCATTCATCACTCCACTTGCATGGCTTTGTAAGGTGCCATTAGCAAATAAATACACATGTATTCATGCATGCCTGGAATATAAAGGCACATCTGCAAAATGTGTGTGTGGAAAAGCAGTACTTTAGATGCTCCACTTGGTCTAAAAATGATGCTTTTATCTCAGAATGGATTAACGAATTAGTCATGAGTAAAACAAGTACAGGAACTCTCATTAGCAGGACATTTGCCATCCCAGGAGGTGGTAAGTGCCCCCATGCAAAGGGCAGGAGCATTTCTAAAGCTGGAAGGGACAGGCTGGCCAGGAAGATTAAAAACTCCTTCCCAATTTAAAAAGATACAGCTGGGAGGTGGTGGTGGGGATTGCCTTGCATCGTACCAATGTCAAATATGAACCTCGCTTATCAAAGACAATAAGAGTCCAGAAATCCAGAGCTTCTCCCAGCAAATCCACCTAAGGAAGTTAGCCAGGAACCACACCAGCATTACCTCAAAGCCCTCCCTGGCTGCCGGGGAAAGCTGCACCCCGCCATCAACCCAGCCCTCCTGGCCTGTGCATCGATGACAACAGCAGATGGTCACCTTCCCTCAAGCCCACAATAGTGTCGCCGGTCGCTCACCCTCCCCGTGACACACACACCACCGGGAGAGGAGTCGGTGCTGGCACGTGCCAGCAGGTCCGCAGCCAAGCTGGTTTTGGAGGTATCGGCGAGCAAATATCCAGAGCAGCCACAAAGGGAAAGGGCTCGGTTCAGCGTTTGGCTGTTGCGAGATCAGCCGCCGCGGAAGCAGCGCATCACTGGGCACGCGAGTGGCCAGGACCTTTCTCCAAGAGGAATCCTGCAGGAAAGCCGCATCTCCGCACGAGGAAAAGGCAGTCGAGCGACTGCCAAGGTTTCCAACGCCAGTGCCTGCCTTCGCAGCTGGAGTTCACCAGCGTGAAGTTTGTGGTACGGTATTCTCTTCTGAACCTTCTTACAGTGGGAGGGAAAAGTCACATTGCTTTTGTGGAAAGTTCAGTTAGATTGGTACAATTTTCAACACAATTATATCTTCTCCCTGCGTACCTTTCCCTGTGCACTGCCCTCCTCTTAGGGCAGTAAAATCACAGGAGAAAGCAAGCTCTACCCTTCAAAATAAGAAAGTAAAAAGAAAAAAAAAAGGGAAAAAAAAAAAGAGGTTGGGTTGGTTTTTTTTGGGTTTTTTTTTTGTTTTTTTTTTTGTTTTTTTTTTTTTACAAAATCTATGCATTTGACCTGTTCATAGCAGGAATTAAAAATCTACAAAAAGAAATCCAGGACACTGGGTGTACTATTGTTTGAACAGCAATTGCTGGATGCAAAGCATCCTACAGGCACTACAGAAACGCTGAACTCCAATGCAATCCTTTAGGAATGGGGAAATATTTTAAAACGCATCAGCTGAGGTGTAAATCAGAAACAGCTTCACTGAAGCCACGCAAGGGCTTGTCATCACAAAAGCGATCGCCTTATAAGCATACATTTAACTTATGGTAACTCTGGTGTAATTCTCCACTGGGAACTCAGTTCTGGAACAGTTAATATATTTTTTTAAAGTTTACTTATGGCAAAGAGTATACATTTAAGGAAATACAACCACCAAAAAGAAAAGGAAGCACCAGAAACAAGTATCCACACAAGAAGTTACGCTGTTTAAACTATCCTGAATTCAACTCTGGCTCTCAAACTGGTGACATTTTCCCAGCTAGACCTTTCCCGTAGACCCACGCGCATTTGGGTGACTGTACATCTGATGCACCAGGTGGAATGATATCCTTTCCCAGAGCGATGATGTAGCACTGGCAGCTCCGTTAAGTAAATAGCTTCTTTGAGGAAAACAGGCTTGTTTAAAAAAACCAAAGCAAACAAACACACCCCCCCAACCCAAAAAAAACCCCAAACCCCCAACAAAACAGCAACAACTACAAAGTCCAAACCAGAATAACATCGAAGATAGAAGAAACGTAATTGGGAGTGCAAAGAGCTGAGAAAATGGCTCTAGTGTACAAGACAATTATCCATAATGATGCTGTGTAATTTGTGTTAAACTATTTATTATGCTTACACACATGGTGATAGATTAAAATCCTTGTTGGCAAAACGTCCGTTCAAAATTAAATTACGCTTTAGCCTCACCACTAGGATTTTTCTTATACCAACTCATGTTTGTAATAAACTTTATTAAATGCGATAAAATATTACACAGTTCAAACAGAGAAACCCATCAGGGAAATCATGTCCATTTCTGTTAAAGTGAGCAGCAGAGCTTTGTTGCTGGCGTTAGGAGAAGAGCTTTGAGCTTCGCTAGAGAGATGTTCTAGAAAATCCCCATAGTTCTTAATGAATAATTGAAAACAATATATAACCGAGACACTTGTTTGCTACCTCCAGAGTTGGATCCTAGAGGACCATTAAATTAATTTTTAATAACGTATGCTATGGTTAAAGTTATGGGACACAAAATTTTGCTCTATTCTTATTGCATAAAGAATAATCCCAAGGTTATAACCCGGGTAGCAGGAGGTTTACAGTGACTAATAAAGCAGAAAGGGAAACATTAGGAGAGCTTACAGCTACTCCAATTTGGTTTTCACATATCATTTGTTCATGCCTCTCACCTAAAGACATATTCTGTGACTTTAACAGCACACCACGATGATAACGATCAAATTCTCCAGTGGAATTCTCCTCACTTACATGGTGCCTTTTTTTTTCCTCTCCCTAAAAAGCTAGGAATTGTGCAGGCCTTTCAAGCGTGCAGGATACGTGCGACATCCTATCCATTTTAGTTATTTGTCATACGCGGTCAGTGTAGGAGGCAATCGCTGCTAGCGCCTCAGGGTGATGCTGAAAATGTTTCACAAATTCATTATCCAAGAAGAATTCAGTACAATAAGTTGTCTGCAAAATAAATTTGCACGGAACAAAGTAATCATCAGGAAATCCAGCCCATTTTCAGTAATTGCTAACTGCAACTAGGCTTCCATTAATCACCGCATAATAGTGTTTCACCTAATATTAATTCTGTTCCCAGGAAAGCCTGGTATAACTTTGGAATAAATGAACATAATAAAACAAGGTAACAACGAAGAATGACAAAACAGCACAAACTTTAAAACAAACAAAAAAAATAACAGAACAGTTACCAAAAATCCCGTGCCATGAATAACTCCGTATTTCTATAGAATCTCTACAGCCTACCACCGCGACGAGCAGCGCGCTAGCACGTACGTAAACGCGGGTAGAGTCGGGTACGTTCTGTAACGCTACGATGGAGCACAAGGGTTTGAGATGCAGAGTGACGGCCTGCACCCAGTGAAGCTTTTATTTCATCAGAAGCAGAAAGCAGTCTGGGACACCCTGGTTTGTAGTTTCTTGACAAACTCTTTGTCACCATCACAGCCAATGGTCCGTGTTTACTCTGGATGGAGAAGCCTTTGCCCAACGGCACTAGTGCTTGAGACGACAAATGGAGAGGAGAGGAAGGAGGAAGACAGAGACGTGCTCAGCCCCCAATCCCTTCACGCTCTCTTCTTCACCACTTTTGAACAGACGTTTAGAATAAACTGATCTATCATTTGTACCTACCAAGAATAACCTGATGAAGGAGAAATTCAGGACGCATGTACCTATCCAGAACCGCAGTCCTTCTCTCTGAAAGAAACTTCCAGTGCCAACCAGCAATGCAGACATTCTATGCTCACTATACAGCCCTATACAGCTTCACTTCGGTGACTGAGTGTTTTTTCACAAGTGATTTTTGAAATTAAGACGCAATTAAGTTTCAAGGCTTCTAAGAGAGACCTGCGAGCTGAGAAGGTCTGTTAGGACTTGTTGAAGACATCTGAAGGTACCTGCAAGGGCGGGAGGGTCGCCATGGCTTTCAAAGGGCTGCGACTCAGGTAGTGATATGCTACCAAATTATACCTAGAAATCTCAGCTGGAACCTGCTCTTAAGATCTGCCGTTCAGTATTGGCCATGACAAACTGCATAGGAAGGAGGTGGGCAAAAACTCTTAAGTGCCAAGCTGCAGCAACCCCAAACCTTGTTCCTTTCCCTTATTTTTAGCCCAGAGCATAAATTGTACATGAAATGTGGTTCTTGCCAGAAGGTTAGTTATGGTTTCCATAACCAGTGAAGATGGAATGAACCATACAGTAGTGAGATATATATATATATATTTTTTTTTTTTTAAGTCCTGATCTTGGCCAGGAGAGGTTCAGACCTGCAGGGCCTTTTGTCCCACACATTTTTCACCATCTTAAAATCAAGATAGGGAATCTTGGGGTTTAGCACAGATTTCTGGCTGAAACCAGAATGCACGTACATCGCCCAATTTACAGCACAGCTTGTTTTTCCTCCAAAGCCTGTCATATCAGGACAGCAAAGATCTGAGCAGTGAAAAACCATTTGCAGCTATACAGGCTTTTAAATTCTGATTCATCAATTTGAATTTTTTTTTTTTGTTGTTGTTAATACGGAGCGCAAGAGACCCAGCTATTCTGAGCCTCATACAAATACCGACCAAGACAGGATTCCCTGTTGCTAAAACCTTTGTGAACTGGTTAGTCACATTTAAATTAATGCTTTGTGACCTTTGGAGAAAGGTCTCACAAGCTCAAAGATTAAACAGAGAGGAATGTGCATCTGATCATGCAATACACCAACGGCCCCATGTTTAAATATCACCTGGCTAGAGGGATCGTCCATTTTGAAGGCAGCAGCATCGTCCTCCAGGAATCTTCCTTTATATGAAAGGTGCAAAACCGCACCAGAGAATTGGCTCATAACACCACGAGCTGTTGGTTATATCCTCAACACTGTTACAAAACCAGGTAGCAGTTTCAGAAAGGCCATTCCTCCCTTTTGGTTTTGTGGAGGGTTTTCTTTTTATTTTTTCTTTAAACGAGCAGGGCTCTTCAGACCACCCCACCAGCGAGGCTGCCCAGGCAGTACTCATGAAGACAGCAATAACTCAGCCTTGGTAGCTCTGCTTCTCTGAGCCAACATCACCTTCACGGATCCCCGCTAGCAGGGTGAGCCCGAAATCAACGCTGCCCTGGCTGCAGATTGGTGAGAGAAATCAAAGTTAGCTGTAGCGCTCCTTGTTAAGTACTTTTAGTAATTTTAATTAAGTGTGAAATTGAGGTATTTGCATTTACTCTTAATTTTTTTTGCGCATTGTGTGATTGTGTAGAAGTTACAGCTGTAGCTCGATGGACCATCTGAAATCAACACAAGCTGAAAACGGGAGTTACCCAGGCCCTTGGATTATAACACAAGCAGGATTCAAAACACTCAGTCTACAACAATAACCCACTGACTTAATGAACTTGAAACATCCTATTAAAAAAAAAGAAACACAACCCAGAACGAGAGGTTCTCAGGAGCATGACAAACTGATGGGTACAATAATGCGTGGGTTGGACAAAGCACTACCAAGGAAATGCCTTGATCTTGAACTGTGGCCGCCAGATCACAGAGCGGTCTGGAGGGAGGACATCAGGTTCTCATCCGATTGCTGCTTTTAGTCAACGGTCCCAGAATATCCCGTTACAGACAGAGGGTGCACACAGCTACCACAGGCATTAGCTGACTGCTCAACTATGCCCCTACAACATATAAAAATCGAATGACAAAGCAGATGATTAAAGAGAAAGAATCAAAAAGAAATTAAAGCTGTTATCTTAAGTTACATCAATTTGCCTTTTGTCCTCCTGAGCAGCTAGGCAGGGATGTTGGAACTAAGTTAAGAAGAAAATTGTAACCCTGCTCTTTTTATCTAACCTCGATGTTAAACACCATTTCACATCGTCATTGCAGCCGTTACCTTTGGCACAAACCTTGGCCACTCTCGCTTTTCCGAAACCTTATTCCTTGTTAAAACCCAGGAGAAGTTTACAAGGGGGTCAGCAGCTCAGTTAAAGGCCTGTTTGGGGGGGGTCTGTAGTTAGCGCAGTCCACAGCATAGACGGGGCTAATTTAAACGTGTGCTATTTTGGTAAACACGTTAGGAAGAGCAAAAGGGTTAAAAAATACTTAAACTTGCTAAAATATGGAGCCACACAATAGCCAAAAGCTATGGAAATAGAAGACCACAAAAAACCCCCCAAAAAATAACCCGCTTTCAGAATGTAAAAGTGGGCAAGAAATAATTTCAGGTCTACCTAATAAAATATCTTCAAAAGCTCTTTTTTGTTTTAAAGACATCACAGAGATCATAATCAATCAGTCTGGCTACTTAGACATACAGCACCCCATCGGAGGATTTAGCAAAAATGAAGTACTAAATTATTCAGCATTTAAGCAATCGTGTAAGGAATACTTAGCTGTAAAGGACAAAATGCAAAACAAGACAATTTTTCTACTACTTCAGTATATACTGTAGTTTTAACAGGGCCTTCCAGGGAGATATATAAATGGTTTTTTTTCCATGCACAGAATTGAGATCCCAGCTTTTAATCTCGTAGTTTAAAAAGTTTGACTTAAACCCAATATTTTTACTGTATTTACAGCTATGTTTTCTCTTTCTCAGCTAGGTCACCTTTTTTGTTGTTGTTATTTAAATCTGCCCTGCTCTGTTACAAATCCATATCCTGTTAAGCATATAACGAATTATATATTAGGAAAGTCTTATCTTTGGATACATGCACTACACACATGTAATACATGCATATGTCCAAGGAATCTCAGAGATAACCCTCTTCAGGCAAATGCTACATTTTCAGAATGACAAATTTAAATTAATAAGCTTTAAAATTTCAGTTTCCTCAGTTTGCCCTTTTTTTTTTTAGCTGTAACGTACACACATTAGATGAGATTTATGTTCTCCAAGAAAACTTCTGATGAATTTTGGATATGCTTTGATACATCAGCTCTAATCTTCTGGAAGATTTTCCCTTTTTAAGTCTTTCTCAAGATTCATAATCAACATTTCAAATGTCTTACAAAACACGACACAGGCCTATTAGTCCCTGAGACTGCCTCACAGCAGTTAACAGCCAAAAGAACAGTGACAAAATGGGCATTATTTCACACAATTTCATACAATTTTCCTACACAACTCTTAAGAATAAAAAAAAAAATCACGTATCAAGCCATTAACACACAGGCAGGAGCCCATAGCACTGGAATTCATATCGAACTGATACTGTAAAATGTTCTGCCGACACCTGACAAAATGGAAATTGCTGTTTGCCAGTGCGTGCATCCCAAGGTCACAGTATTAAACAGCATCAAAATAACTCATTAAGATGATAAATTTTGTCCCAAGTCCCCATCTCTTTTATTCTAGCATCGAATCTAGCATTGAATTTCCTTCTGGCAGCTGCACTAAAACACTAAACAATTCTCAAGAGGTTGAATGACATGGTTTCGGCATCACGGTTTATTGACTCATGACGGATGACCAGCACACGTTTCAAGTCTTTGATCACTGGTAGAGATTCTTACTTATTTTTCAAATGTTTATGGCAAATGTCTAAACCAAAATCTAAGCCAAACAGTAATGATTACAACAGTAAGACATCAACTCTACCAAACTTAGTATTAGGATTTCTTTTTAAAGAGAATACTTTTTGAAACTTCATACTGAGCATGGTTTTGGTAGTTAGCCACAGGACAAGCAGGAATTCTGTACTGAATAAAACTCCACTAGATGTTAGTATTAATTTAAATCAATTTCCACAATGAGCTGATAGTATAGAGTCTGTTGAGCAGAATTTGAGGTGTTCTGCCCAGTTTAAAAACAGACAAAAGTTTGAAATTCTTCTCTGTTTCTGCCCTGCCTTTGTGATGAAAGGCTTTCAGAATTCTAACACACACACCCCCCCCCCCCCCATTAAAATGTCAGAAAGCAAAATATAATTCTGACAGATTTAACCCATCCACAGCGACCTAAATGGACAATTCTCCATTGCTTTCAGGACTGTTCAAAGTAAGTCAAACTTGACAAAGTAAATGCCTATACGAGACACATTGAACTTACCAGTTTGTTTTTTCCACTACTTTTCTAAATATGTTTTAAAATGTTGGGAGGCCAGGATTTTTGTAAAGTCACCTTGACCATTCTGCAGTAAAAATGATAAATAGAAAGTGCACTGCAAAAGACCTCTATTAAAGGCCCAGACTTTACCGTGCTGAATTACTGAACTATACACAATCTTCATTTTTACATTGCTCAACTTTTCAGCAGTTTTAGAGATTTTGACGTGCATCTCCTTCAAAACTTGGGAAAACAAAACTCAAAACCTAACAGAAAAGGGAAGGACAACCCCTGCACCTGAGCTGACCACCTTTCTGGTGGGATGGCAGTGGGACTGGAACTCTTTGGCTTATGGCACACGCTGAGACTCCCAGCCTGGAGGTACTTGCCACAAGAGCAGGCTGCTAGCCACCCTTTGAGGTCTGCCACATTTTGCTGGAGGATTTTGACTACCTCCCTGTTAGAAGGCACGGCAAGACTCTTTACCTCCTCTACAGTCAAACTGGACAGCTGCTTCTTGACTGAAGTAGCTTGACCTGTAAGGGGTCATTTAATTCAAGAAAAAAAAAAATATTACTACACTCACCTCCTGTCCCTGAAGACACCCTACTTTCAAAGAGCTGTTACAGGGAATATTGCCGGGCTCCAACTGACAGGACTGGCTCACTTGCTTAGACGGAGCATGGTGAAGTCATGTGCAATGGAAGTTAACTACTTAGGAAAAAAAACACCCTATCAACTGATCTCCAGAACCTATACAGGAATTGCTAATAATTCCACTGAATAAAAGGCCTGAGGAAGTCACAGCTTCTGTCTCAATGTTTTAAAACAAGTATGTTTGAGATCACAGTGGGGGGGTTTTGGTTTAAATTTGGCCACATAACAACTTGACACCTAGCCTTTTATCAGGGGAAAACAGAGAACCACAACAATTGCCCTGCTTAAGACAAATATAAATACAAGGCAAGTAAGCATTTGACAATTACTTTTTTTTTATCAGTTGTTATAGGTGAATTCAAGTCAGAAACATGAAACACTTGGTTCTTCTCAAAGGAAATTTTGCAAAGTAGTAACCCAAATACAGAATGCATCTTGGCATGTATTACAATGAAAAAGTGTTGACATACATTCACACTTTATTACTGGTACTTTATTCCTTGGGGAAAAAAAAAAAAAAAGGATCTACGCATTTGCCTTACTGCAAACTCCTTGCTTTCACTGAGAAGTACTTACCCTTGCAGACAATCCCACACAAATCAATGCTTCCTTTCCTTAGATGTCACATTAAACTACTCAGGTTTTAAGTGTGTGAATGGGATCTGCAACCTGCTATAGCGTAAGTAAAGAGGACTGTCTGTATTTATGGAGCAAATGTCAGAAAACAAAGAGAGAATGACATCTCCTTTAAAGTAACTGCAGACAGTACAACTGGCATATTTTGAAATTCTGAGGCAACAATATTGGACCAGCAAATGAAAATCTACTGTTAGAGACGGAGTCAATGTACTGCTTTCTTCTGCAAAGCAGAGACACCCTGGTGTTTTTTCCCTTGTCCTTTTTAATTCAGTAACAGGTAGCTACATGAAATGCCAATGTTGCCACCAGATAACTTATGTACTCAACTTTTGCACTCAATGAATCCCTTAAGATTACATATAATGTTGGGTTTCAGTAGTACACTATTTAAGAAGACCCATCCAGCAATATTCATGCACATTTTTGCAGACTTGCAATTTAATATATTTTCATAATTCACTACAAAAATGTGGTTTCACAACTGCTACCATACACTGGGACTCCTACAGTAGTATAGAGAATGTACAGGTGTCTTTCCCAGAACCGGCAATACTGCGCATTGTGCAAATTGTCAAGGACTCCAATCCTTTTTGAGTAGCAGTTAAAGAAAATTTGTGGGTTGAATACTGATATCAAAATACAGATTTAAATAATTTACTCTTAAAAACATTCATATTTATAGCCTCTTACAGAAAATAAACAATTCATCTGATTATCAGATATGTCCTCAGTTTTTCCAGTTCCAAGGTATGCACAGGTCTCCATCCTGCAGCACAGAGTAGAAGTGCGAAACGCAAAGGTGCATGCCTTGTAGGTATGGCAATGATTCTTCCAGCAGTCGCTTACAACAATCTATCATCTGTGCACTGGAAACACTGGGTTCCTTATACAGCCGATCCAAAGAAAATTTTTCAGTGGAAGTATCGATGAGCTCTTTTTCTGTAATCATCATCCTAGCAAAGGAAGACAACATACAGTGACAAAATTAAAACTTAATCTTGTAAAAACCCCCTTGAAATAAGTATATTTCTAGGATATATGCATGTGAACAAGGTATCACTTCACATACAGCTATGGCACAGCTGAGATTTTTGTGCAGGTCGATACCCATGTCTACCTCAGAGGCTAGTCTGAACATGCTTCCATGACTGTGGGCACCAGCAAGCCTACAGAGTCACATTTGAAAGCCTGCACCATGACATTTTTTTGCTCACCAGGTAATGGGGAAAAATACCAAAACAAAAACCCTATGAGGCTCACTTTTTCCTGTAAGGGATGAAAGTACTTAAACAATGTTGAAAGTTTAAGCTTTAAAAATAAAACCATGTTAGTAACTACTCTGTCTTCTTAACTAAGACCAGTACTCTGCATGTCATCAAAACCAATGGATGACAGGTACAGCCACCTGATGCATATTTAATGTGTTAATAACTTACTAACTGCAGGAAGTATACGGAATATTGAATTTGTAGTTCACAGATGATTTTTTCCATTCACCCCAGACAAAGAGTTCTAAGACTCCACATGGCAAACTCAAGCTACTCAGAAATAAAGTTAATGTGCAGAATTAATTAAAAGTCACTAGAACTGTGGATCATCTTATGCAGAGACAATTCCGGTACAGCAAGACATATTAGCTTAGGCACTGTGCCACATTAACACAGCTATACTTCTTCCATAGCCAGCTTGGTTATAGAAACAGCACCGTCACCACCCAACAACAAAGATGTTGAGCTAACAGGGCTAACGCTGAGCAACTCCACCCTTTGTGAGAGGAGCTACAAAGCAGCAGCACATTTGCAGAGCCACTGGGATGTGAATCTGTCCAAGCTAAGCACGGACACAGCTACTCATACTATTTGACTCACATAAAATTGCTACCGAAGGAGCTCAACGCCACTCTCCCCAGAGGTCTCTTTGGGATCTCCATGTACCACACTCTGCTGAGGCACTCGGATCACTCCGTAAGAGCCCAGCCCAGCTCTGGCAGTCAGGGCTGAACTAAGCCAGTGAATTAACCTGGAGTAAGCCTGCCCTCTCTACTGACCGTACCCACACCGCCCTCCTGAACACGGTCTCCAATACCTAAGCACCAAGCTTTCCTGTTCTGTGAAATCTCAGGCTCCCTTGAAGGATATAAAGATAGCTGCACATAGTGAGAACTGCAGGTTTTAGTCACTTCTATCAGGAGGCTTACACCTCTACCACAGTTCAAAACTGGTAATTTACAAAAGCAAGGGAAGGAGAACTAGATTCATGCTAAATCCTGCATTACTAGCAAACTGACATTATCCGCGCAGATAAGACCATTTTCTAAAGCAGCAGCAGCATCAGAACTCTTCAGTGCATCAGGTCATACAGAATTCCAGCTACGCTATGCTATTTACTGGATGTAAAACATTCATCTACTTGTGCACAGTATATCCAGTACATCCCAAAGTATTTTCCTTTATCTTAGAGTCCCTTTAATAACCACAGGAGGCTAAGGAAAATCAGAAGTACAGAATGGGTTCTGTCCAAGGAAGTATTAAGTGGAAAAGGAGTTTTCAGCTTCAATAAAAAGACAACTAAGGGGAAATATGACATATCCACCAAAAAATGTAGAGGTGATAAATACAGAATGACTGTTTTGCATTTCCTACAGCACAAGAACAAGAGAATGCCAAATGAAAGCACCAGGCCATGGGTCTATAAAGCAAAACACACCTCTTCCCTCTTTCATATACACATGGTACATGTAATTCAACTGTGCAATTTGCTGCCATGGGATATCTTGGAGCCACAAAGTGCAAACTGGCTCAAAATTAGACAATTAAGAGGGGAAAAAAGGACTATTGAACACTCTTAACATGAGATAATGTTTCCAGCTTCAAGTATTTTTTCAAGTGCAGTCAGTCAGAAACTGGGAAGGAGTAAAAAACCCACCACATTTTTTGCCCCATTCATAGTCTTTCCGTAAGCTAACGGATGATGGGGACAGACCTCCAATATGACCCAGAATAGCTGTTCTTTACTATTTTATACAAACCAGCAATCATCCAACACACAACAGAAGAGCTGAGATATTTAGCTTGGCTCTTACATTCTTACAACACAGCTGCTTATACTCTGAGGGGAGCCCCACAATTCTTTCACTGCTAGCCTAAAGATGACATTTTTCCTGGATTAGCATGTTCATAATGTGGTGTAGCATGAGATTTTTTGAAGAGCAAGTTACCCAGACGCAAATGCATGCATTTGCTACATCCCTCCCCACCTCTACAGACAATACTTTCCCAGCTGTTACATATGGACAGCTACATAGACGGCTATTCAGCAGTTACTATATGGCAAAAAAATCTTAACTTCAAAGCTGGACTAGGGTTATAGAAAAATTTCAACAAACCTCCATGTTTTACCAAAGTCGATCTCCAAAATATATCCTCCCAAGTAATCAGATCTTAACAGAGCTAAAACCGTAAGGTCTTCAGTAAGACTCATGCCTAAGATAACTTTCACCAAAAAAAAAAAAAATCTGGATCTATATGCCATGCATACACTCATGACACTGTGATATTTCAACAATTCATTGAAAGCTTTCCAAAGCAGAAAAATAAACTTGTAGTAACAATGTCTAAAAGGACAGTAATACCCAGTATCACAGTATCTTATTCAAAATAAACCAGCATCTCTACTTCATGCTCTTAATCCTCAAAGACACATACAACACAAGGTCAAGACAAAATTTGCAGTTCTAAGTGATATTATTAAATCCGTGACTTGTAATAAGTATGGTACTATGACTCACTATTATCACCTCTCTCATCTCACTTGCATTTGTGAAAGAGTACCAAGGAGTATTTCTCTCATCATTCTACTCCATTTTTTCTTCTTCCCCTTGTTAGGTGCTAACTAATCTTTTCCTCACCTGACTGACAACAACTAGAAATAATAATTCTCTAGTCAGTCTCAGTTAATTTTAGTTTAGATTTTACTGTTTTCTTGTCACAGTGTTAGTAACATTAATATCAGTTTGTTGCTTTTCTTATTCAATAAAAATGTCTTTTCCTTAAAAAACCCCACCTGTCCTTTGGGGAAGTAGTTGTAAAAAAAATTACATAATTTTGTCTTGTAAGCAAACATCTTTTATTTCTGAATAAAGGACAACTGTTTCTACAAGGTGAAGGATGGGTATTTTCTAACAACTGTTTTGTTCACTGAATGCTGAAATTTTTAACTTAGTAACACTTATAGGTACAGTTCTATTTTATAAACAGCATTTTTTTCCACCACAAGAGCATGAATACATTGTGCAAAGTTCTCCTCCTACAATTAAAACATACGATATGCAAAGATTTTCATGAGCTAAATGTGTTTAGTCACATAAACACTTACTCTTCCTTTCTTTTCAGATTCTCTCTTGCTTCCTGTGCTTTGGCAAAAATAAACCATTGAAGGGTTGCTGGATCACAAACTGTTGGGATCATAAAGTGTCCAAATTCATGTAAGCTTGGTGCATATCTGTCACTAATGATACATGACGGAAATAAAAAACAAGGTATCATTATTTTTTTATACAAGTATTTACATGAATTACTTTCAGAATGAAGATAAAAGAATATCAAATAAACACAAGCAGAATAACTGGTAAAAAATTAATCAAGTTTGGTTCATGAGAATACAGAACCATCATACATAAAGCTTTTTAAAAATTACATTTCAAAAGCAACTCTGTTGACTACACTAAAAAAACTATAAACAGCAGCACCATCATACACAGCTGAGTGTTGACCTGACAGCATAAAGCCTTTAATTCAACCCTGCACAACTGTATGATGAAGACAGAACTTTGATTCTAACTGAAGAAAATCTACATATTTCATTCAAATCTGACTCCTCCTTAACCCATAAAGACACTTAAAACCTTTAAGAAGACTTTGACATAGTTAAAATTTGAGATTATATTAGTTTTCTTCTTACTGAGAACAATAATCAGAGTAACAAAAAAAAAAAAGACTAAAGTCTCTAAAAGGAAGAAACCTTTCTTGCAAACACCTACCTTTCCAGAATCATTTGCAAGCCTCGCAGACTGCGAGGATGAAAAGGTAGTCTACTGTCACGCAATTTATTATAGAAAGAGTCCAGAGTCTCGTAGTACTCTTCTAGAGTCAATAGGGGTTGCAGTTCTTCAATATATATTACTTGTATGCCTCCCAGAAGTTGGCTTATCCGATCTTCCAAGAACAGTAGCCTTTTTTGAAGTTTATAATAATTTGGCAATCTCTCAAAAATCTGTGCACACACACAAACATTTCCTATGTTAGAAAGCATGTAACTTAAGAAATGAAAAAATAACAAAAAGCTAAAAAAAAAGAGAGACAACACAAACATGGAACACATGGGGAAAAAATAATCAAAGAATACAAATAATCAGAAATATCAAGTATATATATTTTAGGGCAAGATATAATGGAATAAGCCCATAAGTATTTTCAGTATTTATACTATAAAGGCACCAAAAGGATTGTTGGATGTCCTTTATCTCTCTATATACAGAAATTAATAGTCCCAGATCAAAAAAATTATAATCTGAGGCCTACATAAAATGTTTATCACCACAGTTATAGTGGTAGAGCTATTCCACACACAATCAAAAGTGGTTTTGCTCTCTGTTGCTGGAACAACTAGTTCTTTCCAAGGGTTTGGGTGATAACCTAGCTCGTCTAGAGTCTGAAGGGAGAGGAGAAAGGAGGACAGCACCAGACCTCTAATTTACAAAACTTATGCCAGAAAAAGTTAAGAAGTGATCAGACTTGTAAGCTGAGACATAGAAGGTGTGATAGGGAGAAGGCCGGAACAGGGCAACAAGTGAAAAAGGAAAAGTCTGTAGTAATAATCACTACTTACTATCTACCCAGTTATTACTAAAACACAGTCTTCCATACAAAAAAATACTGCTGCTGGAACAAGTCCAGTGATTACAGAATTATCTCTTTAGAAAACTAAGATAGTTGAAGAATCAGAACAGCTTTTGGCACGATAAAATCCATTGGTTCAGCATTTCCATTTGTTATAGAGAAAAACTGCAAAAATCCTCTACATACCGTGTCTCTGACCAAGCATTCCACAGACTGACTTGGACTCTATTCTACTGCTTCCTTTTTCTAATAATTAGTAACAAAAGTACTAGTACTTAGGACTGCTTTCTAAAATGGGTTAGAACGGGACAAAAAAAAATTTGATCTCTAAAAACCAAGTGGCTAACCAACCTCACCAAGATTTTCACTGACTTTTTCTGTGTATGACTTACAATCTTCAGTGCATTTTAAAATAAAAAGCCCTTGATTTCAGGTTCAAATACATACCTCTCCTCTGTCTTCCAAAGCACATACCATCACCACAACCAACTCTACACACTGTCCCATCTGCACAATACTTTGTGCAGATGTATGACCCTTTCAGAAGCTCCCTCAGCAAAAGTTAGGAAGAGGAAGCATTTCTCTTTTCAAGGAAGAGAGTGTGATTTTTTTTAGAATTAATGAGAACACCACTTTTATTCCAATGGCTAATGACACCCACAAATCTCAGAGTAGAAAGTTTTGCATTACATTCTAGTTTCTCGGATTAAGTTCTTTGCCAATCATTCACATTAACAAATCATAGTATGCTTTCCCCCCCAGTGAAATACATAGGCAAAAATTCAAACAACTACCAGAGAAAGCTTTGGACCAAGTGCTAAATTTTTATATTATTCATTGATTAGAAGACAGAAAAAGAATATTCTGATATTCTACCTGGGTGAAATTCCCAACTATGAAATTCCACCAATTGTCTTCTTTACAAAGAAGTATTTTTTCATAGAGCTATCAATACTATTTCAGCAACCAAGATTCAAGAAAATTTCCTCAAGTTACATGTTGATATCTCTACATATTTTATTTGTGGCCCTTTGCATACAATACTTTATCATTCAGGATACCAGAAAGTTTGTCAATCCCAAACATTACACAAGAAGCAGCAGAATTTGCATGGTCACTAAAGATAAATTTCTGCAACATCCGCATTATCTGCCTAAAAGAACAAAGTGGAGTGACAGGGTTGGTTAGCAGCCGTTGACTGAAGCGATCACTTGACAACTCCCTTTAAGTCCCATTTTTACAAAAAATCTGAATAAAATTCCTAAACTCTTCATGGGAATGAGCTCTTCGTGGATAATGAAATATTCTGCTAGTGCTCATTGCACAGACTGGAAAACTGCACAACAAATTAGTTTTCTTTATATCTAATCAGGGGTAGGACTGATTTGTTAGTGAAAGCAGCAGTAAAGATCTGACAAAGATTGTTGTTAGCAACAGTATATCACAGGATTAAATTTAGAATGCAATGTACACAGTTATGCTAAACATAGTAAGTATGTATTTCCTTTAAACTATCCATCGGTTATCTGCACCAATTAATATTTTGGTTATAGTTTAAAAAAAAAAAAAAAAAGGATGTCATAACAAGAGGCATTATCTTTTACTTTGAAATCCTCTTACTTTGGTCCAGTGATGGTGAACATCCATGGTCCCCAGCATTATGTGGCCTGCTGCGCTCATACCTGAACGGTCTGTAAATACTACCGTGCGTCCTAAAGATTGAACAAAGCTCTTTACTAATTTGGGTTATTACAATCATCCCCACAATTATTTAAGGCTTAAATATGTTATTAACCTGTCACAAGCAACACAGTTCTGCAGCACAAACACACACAAGTAGGTGCTTTTGTTATTCTCAAAATTTGGAGTGATTCCTGACAACTCGAGTTCAAGAATTTTTTTCAAACAAACCTTATCTAGCATTTGCCTTCTCCCTGTTTAAACTTGATAGATTTTCAGTTAATTGGACTTTTTTCTTACTAAGATTACTTTTAAAATAAGATAAAATCTCAGCAGACAGCATATTCAAAGAATCTGTACAAATCACGTATAGAGTAGGACATATATCCTATATGCTTAAAGTATCTATCAAGAAGGTAAGGGCTGGTCAAAGAACTATTAGCACAGACATTCAACAGTACTTCCACAGAACTCTCTGCAATATGCAAGCCATGAGAAGTGCCTTCACATCAGGTGGTTTCTTTTTTTTTTTTTTAAAGAAAGAATAGAGACAACTTAAAAGGATAACACTAGGCTTATTTTTTGGGAGAACAAATCAGTTTTGAGTCTGAATGTGAGTTTGGGTTTGTTTTGGTTTTTTTTAAATTGAATGTCCTGGTTTCAGCTGAGGTAGAGTTAGCTTTCTCCTAGCAGCTGGTACAGTGCTGTGGTTTGGATTTAGGATGAGAATAATATTGATAACACAGATACTTTAGTTGCTGCCCAGCAGTCAAGGACTTTTCAGCTTCTCATACTGCCTTGCCAATGAGAAGGCAAGGGGCACCCAAGAAGCTGGGAGGGGACACAGCCAGGGTAGCCAACCCAAACTGGCCAAAGGCATATTCCATACCACGTGACGTCATTCTCCGTATATAACTGGGGGCAAGTTGCTTGGGAACTTGCTGAGCATTGGCTTCAGGTGGTGAGAAATTGTGCTGTTCAACACTTGTTTTGTATATTATCTTCCTTTTCTGTCCTATTAAACTGTGTTTATCTCAACCCATGAGTTCTACTTTTTTCCTCCCGATTCTCTCCCCTACCCCACCGGGGGGAGGGAGGAGGCAGTGAGCAAACAGCTGTGTGGTTGTTTTAGCTGCTGGCCAGGTTAAACCATGACAGCGAAGTACAAAGATTCTCAAGAATTCTTTAGGGTGAGAGCACAGACGATTATTTATCAAAACAAGCTTCCACAAAAGTCTTCAGTGTGATATATTAATCTACAAGACAAGGCTTAATAGAAGCTCCTGCTCTCAGAAATCAGTTTTTCAAAATCCTTAAGAAAGAGCAACACTGACTTTAAGGCATCTAGTCCATCCTTCTACCCTAAGGCAAGATCAATTGTACCTAACTACTGACAGGTATTTGTCCACTATATTATTAAAGATCTTCGAAGAGGGAGACTACAACAGGTTCACAAGACAGACTTCTTTAGCACTTTAAATCCTTAGCATGCTTAGGTAAAGAAACTAATTTGAAACTTGATACAATTTAAAACTACTACTTATTGTCGTACCCACTCTGTCTTTTGACAAAGGATTAGGTGAACCCTCAAATGAAAGCCACTCAAAACTGAGTATCTGCAGACAGGCATAAAATGTGGAGTTACAAACAGCGCTAACAGCTACTGCCAGAGGTCAAACAGCTGTAGGAGAAGAATGGTAGGTCAGGTTTACAGAATACTTCAGTTTTTCCTAAGGTGATGTAGACTTCGATACAGGTATTTTACAGAACATGCATGATAGGAGAAGACAATATGATTTTAAAGGTATTCTACTAAGTCCTCCCTGTACTTGCTCTTTAAAGAGCTACTAGCATTTTTGTCTTGAATCCACCATGGGTAACAATCCAGTGCTACCTCCAGCCTTTCAGAGATTCAGTCTGGATTTTTTACTTTCATTGCTAGTACTAAGTCTAGTGCCTTCAACTCAGTTTGCATTTACTGAGAAGTAAAATAGAAGCTGAGCGTAGCAAACGCACTGTAAGGAAAGGTCACTTTAAAAAAAATACCCAGCAGCTCTAAGTTCTCACCAGCTTTTCAGTAAGCCTGGCTGGGTTTTTTTGCAGTTATCAAAAGCATTCATGAAAAGCACTAGAGCTCCCTTGTCACAGAAGACTCATGCTCATCTTTGAATCAATACTCTATTAGGATATATGAAACAAGCAACAGAAATACCTTTAACATTCTTTAATACTTCAGGTCTCTGTTGGACTAAGCGACCTAGACTGTGTAGTTGGCTACAGCGGTGAGCAATACCCCAGCTTCTCTGCCACCTAAATAAAAATACAATTGAAAGCATTTCATTCTCAGCATTATTAAAAACGAAACACAAAACCAACTCAAACAAAACAACACTTCAACGGTAATAAAAGCAAAGGCCTACTGAAAAGCTGTCCATGTCATATGCTATTTTAACACATAAAAGCCTAAATAAAATTTCACAATCTCTGTTAAAGTGAAACAAAAAAAGGGGGGAATAAAAAGAGATACAGTAAAAATAAATACAAAACATGGTAGACAGAACAGAACTTGCAAATTTCTCACCCACTAATAAGGGGGTTAGTAAGTAAATAGCAACAGACAACCCAGTATTTGGTTCAGTCACATGGCAGAGTTTCTGTTTGTACACTGTGTAATGTTTCTCTAGAGGAGCAAATACTGTATATAAGGACATTGTCGCCTTCCCTCCCCCTTGAGTTCCTAGCCCAAAATACTACTACGATTCCTGTGTTAAATTGAGATATATATATATATAAAAATCATATTTTACAGTGGAATAATTTTTGTACCTATATTAACACATGTTAAACCATACAGAAGCCAGGTATTACACTGGCGACTTTAATATACATAGTTCTGACATCTCTTCCATCACAGACAGATCAGACAAACTATTAATTACTTTTCAAAAAGCATTTAAATTGTAAATTTGTCTCATGTATTGAAAATTACATTCTTTTAGAAACTTCCAGCTGATATCAATTTGTCTTGTAATGGGAAATTACCATTCCCTCATTGTACTGGTCTGGCTGGGATGGAGTTAATTTTCTTCATAGCACCCCCGGGGTTTGGGTGTTTTTTAGTAAAACAGCATTGATAACACACCAATCTCTTGGCTATTGTGCAGTGCCCACACAGTGTCCAGGTTTTCTTTTTTCTCCCAACTCTGCCCCCATCAATGAGTAGGCTAGGGTGGGCAGGAAGCTGCGAAGGGACTCAGCTGGGACAGGTGACTCCAACTGACCAAAGGGATATTCCAGCCCCCATGACATCGTGTAGGGCGATAAATGCTCAGGAAAAGGATGAGGAAGGGGGGACCTTTGTGGTTATGGCATTTGTCTACCCAAGCAACCATCACACATGCTGAGGCCCTGCTTTCCAGAAGTGGCTGCTGACAGAGTAGGGACTAAATTCCTCATTTTGCTTTGCTTGAATGCACAACTTTGCTTCATTTCACCTATTAAACTTCTACCTTGATCCACAAGTTTTCTTGCTTTTGCTTTTCCTATTCCTATTCTCTTCCTCCCATCCCGCTGGGGGCGTATGAACAAGCAGCTGTGTGGGCACTTAGCTGCTGGCTGGGGTCAACCCACATCATCTCATTTAAGGAAATCGAACTGGCAAAAAGCCACTCTCAGACGCAGAGAACGGGACTATACCGCAGCACTTATGAGGCAATTCAATCTATTATAGTAACTATTTACTGTTACCTAGCAGTACCACTTTGGCTTTCAGTAGCACCACACAAGAATGTAAAAAGGTGGCTTATAAATCCTACCTTCTCTTCAGTTGTCCTAAACTTATACATGGAATAACAACAACCCCGATAGTTTGCAAACCTCTGGACACTAGCATTAGGCTGCAATATCGCAGTAGTAGTTTCCTATTTAAGATACCTGCTTGTCAGATTCCTGATACATTCTTTTCTGAATTATGGCAATACAACTCTTGGAAGGTTAATAACTTCTCATGGAACAATAGTTTTCCTGTATTTTAAAAGCATAAACTATAGGAAAATTAAATATAAGCAATGAATAAAACCAAGTCTACGCACTTAATACTGAAGACTGTTTCAGAAACTTAAAAAAAACCCAGCACAGCACAGTTGCAGAGGATTAGAAATTGTGTTCACAAAAACTGGCTTCAGCTTAAAGGAAACCAGGGTTTTTTTACACAGTGAAGGGAACAAAGGCAAGATTTCAGAAGCTCTAGCTCTCTCTTTCCCTGTTAAAAGAAAAACTTGAACTAGCTCTTGAAAAAACCTCCAAAGTTTATTTTCCCAGTGCTGAATACCTTCACTGCTGTTTTCCCATGCTGAATATCCCACTTCATAACATCCTCATTTGAAGGGACAAAATTTCAAAAGAATCAAATTATTTTCTGAAGAATCAAGGTTACTAACTGTACTCAGCCCTTTAAAGCAAACAAAACCTCCTCCTCCTCTAGAGTGTGGGAAACAAGACACTAGAAAGAACGACATATTTATTAAGCCTTCACAGGATGTCTATATGTACCATGTGCAAAGTTGCATTTCACTGCCAATCTAGTTACCTTTGTAGATAGTCACTTGAATTCAGGAAAAGCAGTTTTATCCAGCAAAACACCCAAACTAATACATACACACAGGTCTTATTTCAAGTGCTCAAGTGTTTGCCTCAACTGGAGCCTACATTATTAGTTAGAAATACTAGATCTTTTTGAGGAGACCATAACAGGGAACTTTTGTCCCAGTAGAATTCTTCTGGAAAAATATTATTCAGTGCAATAACACTTTCACATATATGAAATATAGCTGTTTTGCTGGAATAGGTCTTTAAAGCTCACGGCATAGTATTACACACCACCTCCTTGCTTTGACTGTCTTAATGTAAGTCCAGCCGATCTAAATTTATTACCTGATATCTGAGAGTTGGAGTTGATGAGAAAGTTCAAATTTTAAACGTTCTAGTTCTTTTCTAAGTGGCAAACTCTTTTTCAGCTTTTTTACTGCACTTGCTTCATTATCATCTAGCCAGGATCTGAAACAGGAGGAAAAAAACAACAAGAGTAGAGGCATTCTGTATCATGTTTCATTCAAACAGTACAACTAACTGAATTCTTACTGTTAAGATTAATGTTTTATTTCAAGCTGCCAGGTAAAGGGATTTTTTTAAAAGTAGAAGATGGAAACTGAAATTGCCAAATGCTTCACCTTAAGATGTCTAGAAAGGAAAACCTGGCACTTAATGTCTTTGGGGGGACTAGGGAATCAAATTGAACCAAAAGACACTGACAGTGTTACAACCATAAGACTTTGAAAAGTGTGAAAAGTGTAGAAGAGCAGATTAGTGTGATTTAGGGGGTCAGCTTCAGAACCTAGTGCTTAAATTAAAGAAGTTCCCACATATCTGCCTTTAAAAAAACCCAAACCCACAACCAAAGTGATCATAACAGACTATCAAATAAGGGAGGTGGTACTAAAGGGCCAAGTTAGGTAACTCCTACAGAGCTGTGATGAACATAGATTAAACAGGTCAAAGTTTTACAGTTCTTTTGTCAATAATCACAACCAGGCAAACACGACTCATGGAGCACATCGAAAACTTTTAGTAAGTAGATAATTTTATTTCTAGGAAAAAGCTACTCTAAGAGACTTAGCTTCTGTTCATAGCATAAACTTATTTTCATACTCTTATTTTTACAAATACTTCCATTCTCCTACTGTATTCTAACCAAAAAGAAATTCAAACTCAGAAGCCAAAAGAGAGGCCCAATGTCCAATGACTAGGTATTAAAACCAGACCGTTAATATGTAACTGTTTGTGGCATTTCTTGTAAATGTGTAAAAATAAGTAAAAATATTCTCTACATTAAACCTCAGTTAAGTGTTTTACAGTAGTATTACGGTAGTTTTATTTGCGAGGTGCTAGGCAGGATGAGGGGTATTCTTTGCTCTGAAGATAACTACCACTACAGTTCTGCATTTATGTCAAATGACACTTAAGTCTCATTGTTATAAAAAGTTTTTTCAAGTCAGTATTTTTCACCCTTCCCCCAAATGAGAAAATACAGAGTTTATAAACAACCAACTTCTAATACACAACACACTGCATTTAATGCAAGTTCAGTATTTATAACTGCCTCAATTTAAATATTAGGGTTGGTACGCTGAACAACAAATCAGAAGCACACCAATAAGATACCTGGCAAATTAAAACATTCTAACCCTAGTTTTCATGTATTATTCTTCCTTACCCCCCAAAAGAATGTGATAATGAAATACTAACAGTAAAGTTAATAGCTTCATAGTTTTGTGTTACAGAAGTCCTGTAACATGTAAGGAGCTACTGGGAGCAAGCAGAGCCTCTGCCTCCTTCTGAATCACCAACAATATTCCACAAAAATGAAAAACTAGATCAACCGAAACTAGATCAACCAAACATGAATGCTGGGCAAAGAGACAAGAATGCCTCTGCTTAGCTGGCATTATAGGTATCCCGGGAACTCATTTGAACTCTAATTATAAAAAGCGTGACAGAATTACATGTTGGACAATAAAGTTTTGTATTGTTCAGAATGTTTATTGATTGCCTTCAAAAAACTCAGCATTAGAATAAGACCAATTTAGGTTACAAAAGATCAGTTAAATAAAAGCCGTACATACATTAAAGTTGTTTCCACTCTCTGGGCTTGTTCTAGTTCCTCCTCAGGATCCTTGAATCCAGTAAATGAATAGTAAGTCTTATCCCATTTGATAGGTCTGTTGAGTGTGCCTTGTGCTTCCTTGTGGGGCTGAGAGTTCACATTCAAACTTTGAACGTGCTCCGTAGATAAACTGCAGGAGTTGAGAATATCTAATACTGTGCTCAGGAGATCCCTAGTATGTAATGTAAAACTGACTGCTCGAAACCCTACAAAATACAAGTCCCACAAAATTAGTATTATTTAATTAAAATGATTTTAAATGCATTCATATTTCTCTTATCTTACAAGAACCCAAGCAAGGTGTACACAGTTGGAAAATATTATGATATTGTTATTTCAATACTCACTGCAAAATTCACATGCAGTTTAACCTTGAAAACTGTTGTGTCCAAAAATACAGAGAGCTATTTTAACTATCTGAATCATTGGACAAATTGGAAACCTAGCTACAGATGCAGCATAACCTAAAAAAGGATGCTTTCATTTTAGCAGTGGCAGTTTTGTCCAACAGCTCTACACAATTCACGTTATTACTGATCATCACTCTGGATATAATTTACTGTAGAAGCGCAGTACTACAATGGCTCTTCACAGGCTACGAACAGAAGCTTCAGAACAAAACATTATACTTGCATACTGCCTAAAAGCCTGAAGTCCCATCACTTGGCTATTGGGCCTAACTACCCCATTAGAAAGCAAGTATTAGACTCAAGAGCAGAACACAGCTGCCAGTTTAACTGTTATTTTAAGTAGACTGGACATAACACTACTATTTTGTTGAAAAACAGTATGATTTTGTTTTCTAGCACTAGGGTCCCTCAGAATTTGCTCAAGTGTTTTGACTAACAGGATATAGAACACAAAACTCATCAGTTAGATAAGGCATATTGGTATATCAGAGACAAATATGTAGAATGAAATTGACTAAAACCAATATTCCAAACAGCAATATTTTCTGTAGTCTCAAAGCTAAGAGACAACGTGGTAAACTGAAGCTTCAGACATTATATAACTTCTGCTTACAGAATCACTTCCTACTGATCCTACAAGCACCCTGACACTCTGTACTACACATCATCTGCAATGAAAACAAGGACCCAAACCTGCTGTTCCAGTTAAACGCCACAATGGTATTACAAGCAGGAAAATTATCATTTACATCAACCTATGTTTTTTACTTCCTCATACCGTAACTTGACCTCAACTTTGTAATTTCTCATTCTTTCAATGCTTTTTAAAGCTTAAGATGTTTAATTACTTGGGATGGTCCTTGCTGTCTGATCTAATACATATTTTCATGTTTGACAGAATTTTATTCAGTTGAAAAGTCGTCATGACTACAGAAGGCTAAATAACGGTCTGAAAAAAATTTAAATACAGGAAGATATATTCTGCACGATATAAAAGCACCTGAAGCACTGAAGGATTCTTGAACATTAGAAGAGTTTGGCTCTCTTTCTCTTACATAAAAAGTAAGCTGAGTTGGCTTAAAGGAGCGAAATCCTGGTTTCTGTAGATTCTCCAAGTAGCCATTTAACCTCTTCAGAGAGTTTTCATTTACTTCCTGTTTAAAAAAAAAAGAAAAACCCACAACATTAGAGATTATGGATTTGGCCACTTTTCATCTAAACCTCTTAATCTTACATGCAGAATTAGTTTTTACAAACCGCCAGCTGCTCTTAACAAGTAGTGATATAGTTCATATTCTCAGCATAAATTAATATTATCTTGCATTAATAAACTGTATGATGTACATACTTGTACATTCCAAACCACCACTTTTAAGGCTGTCAAGCTTAGAAGAATCCATTGATCCAAGTATAATGCACAGCATTTCAAAGTGATAAAGTAATATGTATTATAAATTAGACTGGAAGGACTCAGTATTTTCTTCATAACAATTAAACAGAAAATATGACTAATAAATAATGGGTGTTTAAGGGATCCATCCTTGTTCAAAATAAAGAAAGTACATCTTTTTGTTCTCTGGTAACAACTGTATTCCGTTCTAATACTACTTTTGATTCTCTGACAGCAGGAAAACCAGAAAATTTCCATCCTTGACATATGACACATTTACAAAGAAAGCACACTAAAAGATTTTTTACCCTCTCTTTGGGATGCTGGCCAAAGAAATCTGGATGCACAGCAAAATAGAAAGGTCTGAGAGCATTGATGGCATCAGCTCCTGACAAAGTTCTTGACTGCAGAATGCTTTGTAGCAATATCTTCTCCAGACATAACCTAATAAAGCAATAAAATGTTTATGTATGATGCAACCAATCAAGTGATATAAATTACATTAGAATGTGACAGAATGGAGTAAACATTCACAGTTGCAAGTATAATCATTTAAAACTGAACAGAAGTCTGATTTCTGGATTTTTCCCCTTGGGACTCACAAAGCTGTATTTATACAGAGCAAATCCAACAGGTTTGAGAAATGGTGGATCATAACAGCTGATTAAAGACATGTAAATAAGTACAATAATTTTCTCTCCACTTTCTCAAAGCAGGCTCAAATAAAAATTCTCCAGTCAAGTAGTTCAAGTGATAAAAACTGGCTTTAGTGGTATTTTTTGTAGCTATTGCTGAAGCTGGTCTTAAAAACCAACCTTTACATACTTTTGAACCTCCACGTTAAAAAGTTAAACCCAGTATTTTTCAAGTGGTGCCAAAATAATACTAATTTTTACCCAGCAATAATAATCACAATTCAATCAAAGAAGTTCTGCATTAGTTTCTGAGGTCCACGTACTTGTGTCCATTTAAAAAATAAATAAATCTACTTTGCCAAACATAATCTTTTATAGAAGACATCAAGTAAAGAAACAGAACTTTTTTGTCCTTTGATGTTCACTGAAATAGAAGAAAACAAGGACGAAAAGAAATTTCAGTGGTAGGAAAAGGTTGAATACCTCAAATTATGCATAAATTAAACAGTTCTGCAAAGAGCATGCTTGTGTAACAGAATACTAAAATGGAAGGAAAAACAAGTTCTGAATTGAGGACCACCAAAATTTCCTGCCATAGCTCAAAGCTGGCATTAAGGATAGCAAACTAATTACCAAGAAACAGTATACATAAAAGCAGCAAGAAAATGTGAATTGTTAAATATTTAATAACAGTTTCTTCTTTCAGCTGATTTCACAGGCTAACAAATTCAACGGGTCAACCATTTCCTCTGTGATTAATGTTCATTTTACTTTGCAACTCAGAAGGGTAGGGATTCTGCTCTGTTAAGCAATACAATGCTGTTTCCCTCCTCACAGTATCATTCAAACTGCAAGCCTCAAATAGGAAAATATATAGCAGATTGGAGGCAAAGCCGCTTCCAATTCACATAAAACTAATAACTTCATTAATAATAGTAAGCAAGACTGTTTTACAAAGAGTTATTTGTTCAGTATCCTAGACCAAATAATCATCCTGAACACAGAAATATGTGAGACTATTTCCCGACTGCTTTCATTAATTTAAAAAAAAAAAAAATATCCCCAAATTTGTGTTCAAACAATAAACAGTATTGTTCATTTTGGCAAATGGTAGAGTAAATGACAACAGTTGAGTTGTCAAGCAGATGCAGTGACCCTTACTTTACCTTTTTTTCTGTCAACCTTTCCAGCTCTTCAGTTAGAAACATGCAAGCAGTTAAAGCTAATGTTTTCTGTCTAAGAGGTGGGCAAATATTTAATTAGGAGGTCTTCAAAGTCAGGTTGCTGAAAACAGGAGAAGTTTTCATAGAAAAGTGGGAAGGAAAACCTGTAATGTACAATGATTGATGAAATTTCAAACTGTTATGACTAAAACCCATTTAATCCACGCACATGAAAATAGAAGATTAAAGAAAGATAAAATGTATTACTGCAAACACTTGTATCTCCGTGAGAAAGAGACTAAGAATAGTCATCACTATAGCCCATGATCCTACTCCAAATAGCAGGAGATGGTGAAGTACCACAGCAGTATCATATTCTTACGGAGAGCAAAAGCTCTCAATGACAAGAACATGCAAGAGTTGCTCAGTGACACAGGAAAAAAAAACCCTCTACCTGACCTGGCAAGAAAGGAAGCGAAGCACACTGGACAGAAGTCCACTTGGACATATGAAACATTTTGGATCTGGAAATACCAAAATAATAGTCTTGCTCAGAAAAAAAAAAAAAAGCAGAAATTTTGTTTGGTTGGGTTTTTTTGTTCGGTTGGGTTTTTTTTAGCCAATGGACACAAAGCAGTAAAAAGGAAAAAGATTCTTTGCAATAAAGGAACAAAAAGTAAATTAACCAGCTACCTATCTGATAGCATTTTTTACTAACTGCCACACAAGAAACCCACATTCTCCTAGACCCAGCTGCTAAGAGGAAGGAGCTCAGTTCTCTCCACCTTATTTGTGCACCATTTGCCACATCCACTCCCAAGCTACACTGCATGCTGTTTCCAGTAGCTAGGAAGAAAATTTCCAACATACCTGGAAACTATTAATCATACTTTCAAGTTTATTAATCATAAACTTGCAGCTGGTATTCTACCAGAAAAATGGCCAAGTATGGTTAACTTTAGTTCCCTTGTTTTGTATCTAAACACCACTGTCATGCTAGTAGGAAGGCTCAGGATTCCAGCCAAAAGTCTATTTTGAACTTGCTTAAAAGAGAAACGCTCAAAGGCCAAAATTAGTCTGCGTGACAGAAGGAAGAATTCATTCACTGAAGGTGAAAGACAGAACTCTGAGGCATCCTTCAAGTGAAATGACAAAATAAATGAATTGAAATGAAGTTGGAGAGAGAGAAAATGCAAGAAAGATGCATATCGCTTCGCTCACAAGGAGCAAGGATTGTTCCAAGAACTTTGTTCAGATTTGAAGAGCAAAGACAGGCTTCGCGTTAAAATCAAGGTCATAATCACTTTGAGGACAGCCATCTCCACTTCGTGAAAGATATGAAACACAATCCCAGCTAGAACACATTATGCAATCGTACTCTAGGACTGATTTAATTTATTAAATAATTTCCTTCAGCTTTCCTACTTTTTCTTCACATCTCTCTGAAGTTTAACTTTTTGCCTTATAGCTTTGGCACTGAAAAGCTTTGTTAAATTAAGCTCATTATTACAGATACAGTCGCTCATTTTCAAACACTGAGCTTCAATAACTCAATAATGCAGTAATATATGGGATATTATATTCAGATTTAGACTATCACTTTCTCATAATTAAGCTATTTTAAAGCCCTTGTTGAGAGCCTTTTTAGTATCTCACTTGAAGACAAGCATATGGCTTTTGGAGATTTTCAGCTGTGGATACTCTGTTGAAAGCTTCAAGCTGTAAAGATGAGAAAGCCAAAGAAGCATTAAACAAAAATACCAAACTAATTTTACATACATGCAAGTCTTAAGCAAACATTTAAACATATGCTAAAGGTAAGTTAGGTCATAGCAACGTGCCATACCTTTTCACGGCTCTCAAGCAGCAAAACATTTCAGCAACTCAATGGTCAAGCCAACTTTCAGCCATCCACTAACTCACTTAAAAAAAAGAAAAAAAACCCTGTTTAGCAATGGACATGAGTATTTTCCCATTACTTACCATTGCATTCGCTAAATCCTACGTGATAACTTTTAAAGTCACAACAGTAATACAAACCTGAGAAATCACACATAAAACCTAAAGTTTTGCATAAGAACGTTTTCAGTTTCCTCTACTAACAGTGAGTCTTACAAGTATTAAGAGTTGTTATCATATTTTGATTTGAAGATGAATATTTAAAGATGTTCCAGTTAGGGGAAAAAACCCTACGAAATTCTTTATTGAAAATGTTTCTCACTCTTCTTGATGTTCAGTTTTTGTCTTAAACACAGAAACAAAAAAATAGAAGCTCTCTTTAAGCACCAACACATACCAGCTCGTGGAATTCCACATAGATTTCTACTCTAAGTCCAAAACTTTCAAACAAATGATAACACTTTAAAATTTATTACAATTTTATGGGGGCACAAGATAAAAGCAAAGGGAAAGACACTGTCACACAACAGTGCCTGGAAATCTTTATCAAAAGTTTCATAAAAATGAATCAGCAATTTTTACCAGTAACTTCTGCACTATGCAACTGTAATTGAGAGTCTTCCAACAGGAGATAAACCACTTAGTGTGGCAGTGCAAACTTATACCCAATTATTGGGGATTATGAGGGAAGCTCCCTATTAGCAATGTTTTCTCATGTTTTCATGCACTTTTTTTTTAAATATACTTTTTTTTTGTACTTTTCAAAATAACATGCTTCCACCAAGTATGCCATTTTAAAGCACCCAGGACGAGCAGTTATCAGAGAAATACCATCCCTGTTCAATGCAGCAGGATAGTTCCTGCAACTATTTTGTAGAACACTTTAGAAGTTTTAGAAGTGTATCATACTAATACAAATATACTTCACTAAGAATATAAGTTGTTTACCAAATACTTTACTAGAGGCAAATAGGGTGAGAAAAAAAATGCACTGAGCTAAAATATCCCCAAAATACTTTATAAATTTTGTCTTCTGACTTTCAACTAGATGGGTAAGACAATAATAATTTCATTTTTAGCATCCCTAACAACAGTCCTAATCATAAACTAACTTAAGTACATTAACAGGCTCTCTGGTAATAAAACAGTTTTCTCTCTGTGTAATTTTAGTTTCAGAGATTTGGACAGAGGATGGAAAACCCCCAAGAATCTCACTAATCTGTGGTGACACTTTATATAACCAGACAAAAGCATCATTGTTTCTTGTTTTAAAGGCTCTACTAACTGCTTAGAAATTGCTGCATTGCTTAGTTAAAAAAAGAAAGTCTCCTGGTTTTGAGTGTCACCTGCACCCCACCCCACAAAGATACGCTTCCCAACACAAAACAAAATATGAATGCAGTCATTTCGAAAAAGCCTCTTGGGAACACGCCATCGCATGCTACTGCCTCGCCACTCAAACCGAGAATATCCATTTCAGCTGTTTACCTGCGCTCGACCCTTAAGGCAGTATATGAAGAAAACAGTTTGAAAACAAACAAGATGACGGTGAAAATAAGCTTCGGTGAAACTGACTGACGCACCGCTTGAAAGAAAGTAAGCTCGAGTGATCTCACTGCTGATAGTTTTAACTGTGTAAAGCAGAGCCCTGGTAGAATTTCAGGTTAAAATTCACTAACGGGAAGGACGCCGGTCTTTCCTACAGCTACCTCACGGCACAACCGTTAGCGATGTGTGTCACGGGCCTTCCCCCGGGCCCGCCATTACGAAGGTAGGGAATAACGAGCGATCTCGTTGCTGACCACCCCGGGCCGTACGCTGCGCCCGGGCAGATGCCCCGGGACTCAGCTACCGGACAACGGCGACACCGACGCGCGGTCGCGCCAACTGGCGCCCGCCGCACCGCTTTCCCAAGGGAGCCTGCGGAGACCCCGCCACCGGCGGAGCCGAGCGAGACGGCCCCGCCGCCGGCCACCTGCCGGGCCCGCACCGTCGCCGCCAACGGCCGCCCCGCGCGTGCCCGCGCGCACGTACCGCTACGAGCGCACGGACCCGCGAGCGCAGGCTCCGCCAGGGCAGCGGCGGGGAGTTCCCCCTCGCCCGGCATCCAACCCGCCGGCGGAGGGGCAGCCACAGGGCCCGGCCCGGTTTCAGCGCAGCCCTCCCCCCCCAGCCCCCCAGGCTCGGCCTCGCCAGCCGCCCTCAGGGTCGCGCAGTCTCCGCCCCCTCCTCTCCTTCCCTTCCCTATCCCCCGCCGCGGAGAAGCCCGAGGCCCACGGTCCTGCCCCCCTTACCGCCACGACCGGACAGCGCCCGCCGGGGCTCGACCCCCATCGTCTGGCGCAGCCGCCCCCGCCGACGGCCCCGGAGGCGGCGGGAGGGGGCGTGGCAGCGCCGCGGCGGGCGAGGGAATTCCCGCCGGGGGCGGAGCCGGGGGCGGTGGGGACAGTGCGCGCCTGCGCCCCGGCGGCTTCTGCGCGAGCTGCCGCTCCGCCACCGTCTCTCCGCGCCCCGCCCCCAGCGCTCACGTGGCGGCCCGCGGGCCCGCCCCCGCGCAGGCGTGGTCGGCCGCCGTCAGCCGCGCGCAGGCCGCC
Source organism: Grus americana (assembly GCF_028858705.1). Classification (NCBI taxonomy): domain Eukaryota; kingdom Metazoa; phylum Chordata; class Aves; order Gruiformes; family Gruidae; genus Grus; species Grus americana. The sequence goes on along the minus strand of NC_072853.1, from coordinate 123,657,799 downwards.
CGTCAGGGCCGCCGAGGGCTCCCCCCGCCCGGGGCCCTTCGGGTCGGGGGCGAAAATAGCGCCTGGGGCGGTGGTGGCGGCCCGCGGCCATGCCCAGCGCTTTCGCAAAACGTGACGCGTCGGGGACCGGAGGATTAGGTGAAACGATCACGTTGATATGATGTTTTAGGTGTTGCTGCTTCCCTTGGTTACAAAGCGCACCTCGTCCTGTAAATTGCACGATGGTATTGCTGCTATTCTCAAAGGCCTGTTGGCACAGGATGCAGAGAAGCGGTCCCTTTTCATATATTTCAGTGACTGCTGCTGCTAACAGTAGAGTATGTCCGCACTTGTCACTCAGGGACATAGAAGGGAAATCCCTGACGTAAGAAATCACTGCTCTTTTGCAAAGAGGAGGGAAGGGGTTGTCCACGTACTTGCGTGCGCTTCACATTTCCTTTGTTCTGCAGAAAGAAAAGGCCAATTGGGCAAAAAACCCACGGTGAGCTCTCGAGTCTCATGGGGAAAAGCTAAACGCTGTTTTCCTGCAATTACTAATGGCTCGATACGTACGTACACTTATACATCTATTTTTCTTCCACGGTAGTTTGTGTCAAGAAAGCAGCTGATGCAGAGACCTGCAACCTCAGAACAAAGATGTCTGCTGAGTTTCAGAACAAAGAGAGATTAACTGTTAGGGATTGGAGTTATTTGCATAGAATCTATTGCATTTCCAGGCAGAAAAGGTTAAAAACAGGACTGACAAGGTTTAGGAACTATCTGTAGTTCAGTGAAGCTTTAAATCAAGTTAACACTCTCAGAACCCTTGGGGGATTTGCATAATTTCCATAATGTGCAGCATGTTTTTTGCCTCCTGATAGGAACCATCAGTTATGTAAGCAAATTGGTTGCATAATTATGCAGATGGCAAAAATAAATTTAATTGATGCAACAGAAAAGTGTGCTGTTTGTATCACCCAGGATTTCTGTTAAATCAGTGAGGAATAAAATAAATTGGGAGAGGTAATCAGCAGGTGACACTGCAGATACCAGCTCCATCGCGTAGGGTACCCATTTGCAAACAGAGCCAGAGCGACCCAGCCCCCTCCGGCACAGGAATGAATTCCTATTTTTTAACTAAAGGTCTCAACACTTACTGCTTGTCAATATCCCCACAATATTCCAGGGGACTAGTATTGTGACTTTATCTGGTCTCGTCATTACCTATCAGTTCCCAGGATACATCCCACTGGCTCAGCAAGAGCGGCACAAGATATTTCCAAATGGAAATCTTGTTTTTACCAGATAAAATTAACATCTGAAGCAGTTTATATTTTGACTACTTCTTGTCCCTGAACAGAAGGAGAATTTTAAGCATCACAATAAAGTTGTTGCAACTGAGCCATTTTCTCCTTGCTCCTTTCTTTCTGTTCTGGTCCTCGGTCTGCAAACGATCAAAAAGCAGCACCAGTTTCTCCAGTCCTATCACACGCAATGGCACAGAAGCTCTGAGGCCAATAATGTCAGCATTAATTTTTGATACTACTCATAACACACCTCATTTTAGAAAGGAGTTAGACAGAAGGAGTTAAGACTGAAAAACATAGACCTGGGATTTGCCAAAAAAACCCCCAAACCACAAAGATGCAAAATGCATCTGGAGAATGTGAAAGGACAAAAATGTGAACTAGTAATTGCTCTTAATGGGGCTGTATTTCACTAAGCTGAGGAGTATGGCATTAAGATTGTGGTACTTAAAAGTTCGATTACTATACCAGGGATATTTAATTTTACTATTTCTCCTCGTGTGACACTCTCACTAACATCCATTAGAATTCTTCAGCAAATAGAGCACAGCCCATAGGCCTCACTGTAGCCTCCGCTCGAGTCTGCAGTTAAAACTGGAAGCTGGCCATGACCACAGCTGGGAGTTTCAGCCCAATTTATTCATAAGCATTTGCTACATTATGTGCTACGGCATGGTGAAAAACTGCGTAGTCTGACTGATTTCACACATTCTTAACCTCCTCATGCAGCATATCATACTCTAGATTCTTTTAGTGGATACTAAACTCTCCATGTCTACTTTGCCACTTGCCTATGCTCCTGCATACCAAAGAATATTAGTAACAGGGATCTGAACGGAATTAAATAATTTAACGACAATACTGACTCACAGATATTTTGGATGCTTCATATAAAGAATAAAAGAGTTTATTAACATCTTAACAACTCCTCCAAAGTGATCCCCCCAACTGCTTTTTATAAAACATTGTAAAACTATCAAGCTTCCACTTCCAGCTTCTTACCTCCATCCCCAATGTGGGCTGAGAAACTCTCAAAACTATCAATGCTTCGAAATAAAATTGTGCTAAGTCTTCCAAACAACATTATTCTGTTTCAGTTACAAGACACAGTCCATACCTAACAAAACTAATCTTTCCAAGAGCATACCTTGTCATCAGTGAAAATTGAGGAAAGATTTTCACAAAGGGAATTTCTCATGCATCTAACAACGTACTGAACGAGCACAGTGTTGTCTAGACCTACCGAGCGCAGCACAGGAAAGGTTTTTTGCACATATTTCTGTCCCTCTCTGCAAATAGGTAAACATACATTTTATTTCCTATATGAAAAATTAAATATATCAAATGAGTTGCTTAATCTCAAACACAGAAGTTCTTTCAGCTACTAAGAAACAGTAACTTATACCTGGGGAAAAGCAAAAATATGGATATTGTCTACTGAGTGGCTGGCTCTGCAAAACTGCATTGTCTCTGTTGTACTTAACTTTATTCTTTGGAACATTTTTTCATCTTTCCAGGCTCATTTCCATTCTACATGAGAGTTTTGTCCTGTTTAGCACATGGAATTTCTGTCAACAAAATGGTACTGAGAATGTTGCTCAAGAAACCCTTCTGGTTTTTGATACATGTGGTATTTCAAGTGGACCCAGACAATACAAAAATGTGAAATGCAGGAACAGTAAAGTTGTTTAAATTGCCTACTGGTTTATCACGGTGATAGGGAGAAACACTATATTGGCAGAAACACCAGATGCACCGGTTGTAACAAAACTTCTGAGCAATGATGTGGGGAGCTTGCTTTGCTTGTTAATATAAAACATGACTGAGATTGCATCCTATCAGCTGAAGATGATACTCAGGAGATGGAGCCAAAACATTGCACAAATTTTACCCAGTTCCAAGTTAAGCTAGAAGGTCAATGATTAACCTCTGTCTGAAAAATAAAGCAACATTTGAAATTTTTTTCTGTTGATGATCCAAGGGAAAATTCAAGGTTGCTTATAATGGAAAAAATAATGCTGTCTCTAGACATCCCAAGCTTTGAAGCCATACGGATTACTAAGAGAATTTTGTCCTTCTGTGTCTCTCAAACACAGTATTAGCCACATCTGGTACCGCTTACAGAAACGTGGGATTTAGCTGAGGTTCAGATAGCCTCTGTCTAATTCCAAGGGAGATTATGCTACAAAGGATCTTACAAAAAGTAATTAGCAAAAATGACTTAGTTTCTCACTGCCAGTTTTAGTTTGTTGAAACCTTCCAAAATTGCTCTTGCCACTAATGCTGGAGTGGCTGGAAGAACATCAGTTTCGATCCCTCATCTGAAACCCGGTCCCTTCTTACCCAGTCTTTCAGCTACTGGCAAACAAAAGCAGCAGAATGCTGCTGGATTTGATGAGGTGGACAGCCTTACAAATGGCAGAGCCATCTTGGGGAATACCACGCAGTGGAACCCAAAGTCTGTTTGAACTAGTGCCAACTGGTCTGCAAGAGAAATTTTGATGTAAGGGGCATTTAAAGAAATGCCATCTGATTGTTAATACCTAATCTACCCTTTTTTAGAAGGAAAGCAGATGAGATCCCTACAGAAGAATGATACCTGTAAAAACACAAGAGCCTCTATCCTTGCATTTTTCTGTACAGGTGGCACAGGAGGAAGACAGTGATCTTGGCGGTTGTCAGATTCAATCCTCTCTCCTGCAGTAGCAACTCCCAGACAGACTGGATGAGCGGTGGTATCGAAAAGGGTCAGGACCTGACACCGAAGAGGGTGAGGAATCTAACAACTGTCGAGCAGATTAATGACATCAGATTAATGGCATGAACCTCAAGACTACAGTGGCAACCCTCCCAAACAAGAAAACACCAACACCCCTCCAGACCCCCCCACAACCATCCAGCACTAAGATCATGATAGCTTTCACAATTCAGAGGTGCAAAGGACACCTGCAATAATGCTGCTGGAACTGGGAGCAGACTCATGCTGCCCCAAAGGAGGGAAAAATTGAAAAATTGAGGGCTTATGCCACCATCTTGATCTCACTTATGATGGAACAGCCTTAAAACCCCCATGAACTTCTATACCCAAGACAGCAGCAATTTTCAGCACAAAAAGCTCTAAAGGGGATGGAGAGCAGGACCAAAAAGAGCTGTATTATTGGCACGTTTGTGAAGGTAGAGATCTAAACTGGAGATCTAAACTAACAATACAGAAGTGGGGAGCTCAGGCAAGTATCAACTTTGACAGAAGTCCCATTGATTTGCCACAAGAGTTTTCTGATATGAAATGTTTGGTTCTTCTCACTCAGGCTGCACATCCGTAGATGAAATGTGACATAAGCAATTCATGCTCTGAATCTGATTCAGGATTTGCAGGTGGAAAAAAGAATTCCTGAAGAACCAGGAATGCTAGAACCAGCTTGCTAGAAGCCTCCATCTCCTCATGCAGTTGGCAGACTAAAAAATGGGCAAAACCACTTCCCTCTAAGAGCACAATCAAGGGAGAAAGCAAGTTTTCCTCTTCAGTGGAAGTATGCATATATACAAATGTGAAGCCATATACAAGTTATTATCAAGACACAACTAAATCTTCAGCTATGAGCAACTTGTGTAGCCTCTCTCAATTCTGTCAAAGGCAGCATGTCTCAAGTGATTTTGAAGTTATTTTATTCTCAGTGCTTTTTACTGGGTTTTTGGAGTAAGGAAATGAAGATCTCTAAGGGGTACACAGATGGGACAATATCCTCACAAGATGCCATGAGGAAGACAAAAGGAAACATGTATTACTTGTACAGACTATGAAGCAATGTGGAAGACATCTCACTCAAGAACAGTAGATACCCTCAAATCAATGCACTTATATACTATCACCTGCTGGGAGAAGAGTAACAGTGCTAGATTCTCTGTAAAAAAGGAGAATGTAGGTTCTGAGGCTGCAGCTTCCTCATTATCTAATGATGCCATTACAAAACATCTATGTAAATCACTGTGACAATACATATAGTTTGGGAAAAAAAATGAAACTTGAGTTTGAAGCCTTGCTGGAAATCAGTAAGGCGCAGTCCGAACGCAGTGGGAACTGCCTTTATTAATTTGTATTATTTTCAACAATGATTGCTTTAACCATTAAAAACCAAAAGTCCTTACTATTTAATGACTACTGAAACAGCCAGACCTTCCCAGCCCATATCATATTCTCCTGAAGCCATTTTAGAGCAGATGTAAGCTCCAAGCTGTAAACTTCTTCCATATTAACATTCATTGTCATATGCTTGAGAAAAAGCTTTGGATCAGATACACGAGCAGCCAGGATCAGTCTCTCCACCGCTGCCTGATAGTCACTGTTATTCTGAACTGTCTGATCTTCACATCTGTAAGCGAATTTTCACAAATACAAAATTACGTATTATACAGGTCCTGTGTCACTTGTCCGATGGTTTATACTGACAATAAGACTACAAAAACATTAAAATGCCTTGTGTTCACCTATCATAGATTATGTTAATTTTCCTGACAAATTTTAGCTGATTATTCTGTAGAATTAAAAAGTAAGAAAAAGTATATTTTTAACGTATTTTATGGTAATAAAAAGTAATAGGATTTAATGCCAGGGCAAAGTAGGTCTGCAATATTCACAGCACGTTTCATGAAGAAATGTTCTACTGTGAGCTGGAAAATTTGGTAAAGGAATGTAAACCATTTTATGAACTGGATATGGGAAGAATTCGTGTACATGCTTGAATCTAAAAGGATTACTCATTTTTGGCATGTAATCACTTTTGGAATAAGGATGTGCCTAAGTGACATGCCTACATTTTTGCAAGAGCAGAACTTACTCTTAAAGCAAACAAGCAGAGATACAACAGCATGCACATGAGAACAAGAGATAAAACCCTTCTCATTTATCAAAAGAACAAAATTAAGAGATGTATTCCTTGGGAAGGGTAGAGGGGAAGAAAGATAGGAGTACTCAAGTTTGAGATGCCCCTGTTCATCCTTCTTAACAAATGTAGCTTTCCTATGCAGTTTCACATTTTGATGCTAAGCCAATCAATCTTAGAGAAAATGGGCTCTTGAAAAATAAATTATAGGTATAATCTAGTGACAGTGGTTGGTGGTTTATGGACAAAAGGAAAAAGCAACAAAAACCATTTTTATCTGAAGGTATTAAGTCTCACAGAAAGGGGGAAAAAATCTAACAAATTTAACATTGAGATATCCCCTGTAAAGAGAATCAAGTAAAATGGCTTCATGCACTTTCCAGAAAACAGCCCAGAAACGTTAGAATTGCTTTTTGAAAGGAGTAACATTTTCGCTGTGCCCTTCTACTCCACTGCTTAACCGCAACACAAGAATCTATACACCAAGATATCAAACTATCCTGTTTTTGAAAATACAGTACACTCTTAGTGCAGTAGAGACATTCAGTTAGGGAACACAGGCCAGTATCACTCTGCAGCAATTACTTTTCTGCTAAAAACATGAAAAAGTAACATTGACAATAAAAACAACCCAACAAACCAAACATTTACTGTTGATAACCAGTTTAGAAATAAGGACTAAAGCCAAGTTTAAACCCAAGCATTCTCTGTCCCAGCCAATGGAAAATAAGATCTCTTGTTAATTACATGATCACGTGGATAAATACAATCAAAATAGTACATACATGACACAAACCTTTTCAGTATTATTTGAAGAGTCTGACTAGTAGCCATTGGACTTTGAATATCACTGGCATTTGAAACAAGAAATATTTCAATGGCCAACAGCATCTCAACTTCAGACAGGTAAGATGGAATCGTCAAAAGTCTCTGATACAAATTTCCCTGCAGTGGTGGGTAGCAACCCAATGATAAAGCACCTGAAAGTAAATGCAGAAATGTAAGGAGTAAGGATTACCAATACTGAATATAGATCTGTTTTGTTTGGTATATGGCTAAGAATGTGGAAAAAATCCCCAACCCTGAACTCTTAATGAATTTTACTATTTCACCTGTGAAATGGCCCGATTTGAGAACACAGCAAATAGTATTCACTCATAATATTCACTGTTGTACAATGTTATTTTTATCAATGAATATTATCAGTGATGATTAAAAAGCTCTGTCAGAAATACGAGGTCTCCAAGTGCGTAATAAAACAAGTACAATTTAGAACAGGTCTGACAGAAGCTTTATTAACTGTAACCAGAGTGAGAGGACATTTGAACAGCATCTCCCCCTTTGCTCCCTTCTGCCAAGCGATCCCAGAGACCCAACCTACATAGCGTTTCAGGGGAGAGGAAAAAAAAAAAACCAAAAAAGAGGTGAGGAAAACCAATCCAATGGTTTGTTAACCAAAGTTAACAAGTATCCATCCCGGAGGGTTGGGCTCCTTAAGTAGCTTGCTAACCGCCACAATTCTAAGATGGAATCAAACAGTAAATAATGTGACAATATGGAGACAGGGCTCGTGGTGGACCCTATCAGAGTGGCATGCCCAATATTATCTTAGCTCAGAAAACAATCACAGACTGTTAGCTTTTAGTTGAAAAGAATCTTCTATCTTAATTAAGATAAACTTCTTAGTTGGACCTCTCAAATCTTAAATAATTTTACCACCACAGCTCTAAACAGACATATAAAGAAATCTAATTTGCCAAGATGAAAAGTGAAGGTGATGCACTTTTTAACCATTTTAGGGTTCACATTTTTGAAATTCTGAAATTGAACACAAAAATTTAATTTTGTGAGAATTACATTTATTTCATGCCAGGTAGTAGGCACTGATTCATATTTTCAACTGTCACTATTTCCCAATAAACATTTTGGTTACAGAAAAATTCCTGATGGTGATGCAGAAAGTACTGTTTTCTCCTTACAAAGTATACTCTTACCCGTTTCTCCCCAACACACTGAGCTGTTATGAGCATATGTTATCCAAAGACTGTAAGGGAAGGATATTGTTTAAGAAGCAACTTACTTTTGTAATAGGTCCTAGCTTTAGACCACAAAGAACTTCTTCCCAAAGCTGTGATCAATCCTCTAAGTAAAAAAAAATCAATAGCTATGTTTTTTGAAAGCATGAAGTCTACTGCAGAAGATGAGACCCCAAGGTTCTTGCTCTCGAAACAGGCATTTATCAGCTTGTTAAAAAGGCAACTGTACTGAGAAACATCTACAGTATCTGAAATGAAATGAAGAATATTAACTACTGAATTAAGTCAAAATGCAAATCTAATTAAAGAACTGCTTCTCAATCAGTACCTAAATCAGGACTCTTGCTTCTATCAGCAAAATGGAACAAGGTTGAGATAACTTATGATAATGCTTTATTCATCAAAAGTCTTTTCATACAGTTCATTCACATTGTGAAAGAGAAGTGTTAAGGTCCAAGTAATAATTAGCTGTCAAAAGCAATAGGATCAGATAAAATATATTCAACTTGCCCAAGCCTATAAATACAATCTACACCTGATCTCTCAGATTTAAAATTTGCACCAATAAAAATCACCTTGGTGCTTCAAGTTCTGCTTCTACTCTTGCTCTGAACTGTCCACTTCCTCTCAACTGTCCCCTTCTTGGCAGGGCTGAGCAGCCTTGTATCCACCTCATGCCCCAAAGGACTAGATCCTGTTAGATTCTCTAAGCAGATGGGCTTCCGACTAAGCTCTCCTAACATACGTAAAAGCACACACTGGCAATAGGACTGAGACCTACACAGAGGAATCAGCTGAGGTTTCCTCAGTGGAGCCTAAGTAACTACGCATCTCATCTTGAAGTGCACATCCAAAATTTGTCAGGTAAATTCAGCCCAAAAGAGCACTCAGTTCTTAACAGAGTATCTAAAAGAAGTCTAGGTTAGCTAGCTCATTCATCTGCAGTTAAATAAAATGAATCGCCCCAATGATATCCCTATTGTATGTTATACCTTATTGTATACACTGTGTATGATCCATAAAAATTTAGAGGGTCTTTCCTGTGTAACTAAGCCAATTGGAAAGAGAAAATAGGTGTATAAACTGAGTGCACACAAGTATGTGTATGTGCGTATGCATGTGTGTGGCAAGAGCTGCAGAGTACAGTACATATTTTAATTGACACTATACTCTTTGGAAAAAAAATGGGCTTGTCTAAAACTGTCTTTCTTCTTCAACGAATTTTAGCTGGAAAACAAACCAAAAGAACAGTACAGAATCATCTGTTAAATTTTTAGCTCTTAACACAGTACCTTTTTTTTTTACTTACCAGAATGATTTTGAAAACCTGGTAAGTTCTGCAGAACTTCAAACGCCTGCCTGTATAAACTCTTCCTCAAGTATTTGTGCACTAGTGTACATAACAGATTATGTCGATTAAGGATGTCCATTTTATCACAGGGCCACAATGGCGCATTTGTGGTCCACTCTGACTCTGTGGCAAAGAACAGTGCAGAGTTATTTCTATGAAGGGAAACTGGTGGATGCTGAGACTTTTGGGCATTAAGAATATACTGTAAACTGCAGCAGAAAACAAATTTCAGAATTTCACAGAAAATGCAGTTCTAGTTATTAGCAATTTGTTCCTTATCACCAATACTTCTCAGATGGATTCTCTGAACCTTTATATTGTAAATATCCCCTTTCATTATCACGATAGTAAAATGGTCAGTGACATATATAAACACGTGTGTATACAAATATCTATGTGTCTATGTACATATATAAAATTGAATAGCAAATATTACTTTATAGAACACCTTCTATTCTTGTTTATACTTCTGAGTTTCTTCTCTTTTCGGCAGATCAGAATTCCAAAAAGCCAGTAATTATGCACTATTTAATTGCAGAAATATGGTACTATTCTAAAGCTATTTTACTAAATGTGGATACTGTGAGGGGTAAAGAAATGCTGCATTGAGAAATGCTGGATTGACCCAAGCCTTAAAAGTTTTTGACACTGAATGTCACCTGGCTCAAAGGAAATCTACATGGGACAGGGTCACTTTCCAAGCTGCACCCCTCCCTTATGATGGTAGGCTTTTGAGTAGAATGGTGTTGATGGCAGACTAATGTGAAAACTTTTCTGAAAAAAATTTAGTATCAGTCATAGTATTTCTTATCAAGAAGAATACTGATCAATAAGATGGATCGCATTTTATTTTTGTTCCAATATTATTAACTTTATTTAATAACATAAACCAGCTGGTAAGTTTTATCTGAAATCCGTCATAGAAGGGGACTGTTCAAATTTAAGTCAAAACTCACTTTTTTAAGACAAGCTTACCTCTCAATACCCATGTCGCTCCATCCAAACTTCCAGTTTTAAGAAAAATTTCTGCAGCTTTATTAACAATTTGACATCTTGATGCTAACCTCTCTGCACCTGTAAGTCCTTTCAAGACTGTAAAATGTATCTGTAGCTCATGCAATTTATCCAAAACCTTCCTTCCCTAGCATAAGAGGAAGAAGGGAAAAGGAGAAGGTCAGAGAAAGCAATGATATCAGTGAACACAGAGTATATTTACAGCAGATTTAGTTCAGTGATACAGATTTATAGGTATCAGTTTAGTTATCCAAAATGAGTCGTGGGGGGAAAAAAAAGTATAGTAAAATTTCTAATGAATACTAAGGTTTTTTTGACTGTGTAGGCAACCCCCCCTTGTTGAACAGTTCCCAGCACACTATTCCCCCATAACATTATTTCTACTATATAATATTCCTATACAGTATTTTTAATACAATTTATAATTTGTATGTCCTTACTCTAGTACATTAATATTTTTACTCTTTTGATTCTATTCAGCACTACACAGCCTACAAAATTCTAAAAACATCATACAGAGAGTTTTCATTTTGCAGCAGAGGCATAATTTTTAAACTTAAATAATTATTCCAGCATAAGCCAAAAAAAACATTGATAGCTGTACCCAGCAGGACAATAAGCTGGAAAAAATTGGGCCTATCTGGCCAACAATATAACCACCAACAACTTTATCATCATATTCCAGGTTGATATTTAGACTGGTTTCCTACAGAAGCTTCCTCTTAGCAACTTTTTGGTTGGCCTTTTCAGTCAAAGATGGAAGAAAGATAGCAGTCTCACAGATAATTAAGATCTGACCAATCTAAAAAGAGATGATGGTCCAGTCAAGGTCGGATATCAGATTAATGTCCCCAGCAAGGCAAGGACAGGCAGGATTCAACACTTGTCCTTGTCTGGCTGCTCCTTGCTGGTCAAGCAACATGAATGAAACTCCAAACTAGACATGTTTTAGCTCTTGCTTAGTGGGTGCATCGATGAGGAGGTGGCTTATTAAAAATTGTGGTCATGTGTGTGCATGCATTGTGGTGGCAGAACGAGGATCATGAAGGTAGAGGAAAAGGGAGGTTTAGGAGAACACAGAAGTTGACTGAAAAGCAGCTCGTTTTTTGAAAATGCTTTATGCATATGCACATGCATACTGTGGACTGGCATATGCTCAAAATTGGAGACTTCTGAAGTCCTATAGGTACTTGCAATTATTTATCTCAGCATAACCCGTAAAAGAATACTAACTACATCATTGTAGTTGACATTTAAGGTGTGAAGAACTGTGGATATATGTAGTTGAAGGGAAAAAATACCTACCAGAAAGACTCGGATGAAACTTCCGACAGCAAAATAGAAATTTGAAATTTCAAGTGCCAACCAGAGACAAAATTCAAAATTAAGGAGGATATGCATCTATTCCATCCTACTAGCAAAAGGGCAGGCCACTAAGAAGTGAGTCTATAGCAAGATGGAAAGCATGCAGCTATAAGCATAAATGATCTATGAAGGGCAGGCACCCAATTAAAATGCAGTTGTGGAATGAGATCCATAATTGGACAAGAACCTCTGACCAATGCTCTGAACTAATAAAAAGTTGGGTAAAAATAAACCATAGCAAAGTCCTTCAAGATAGAAAATAGTTGAAATAGGAAGTGGATGAAATAGTTGCCAAAGGAGTGTTAATGTTGCAGGATTATCTACAAGTAAATATCCAGAACATAGTCTAGTGCTGCCTGAAGAGCTGTCACCATGGAAGACCTATTCACGTGTTTAAAATCTGTATGTTTTTTTCCAAAGTACATCTGTTTTATTAACTTTGCTTAGTTCTTACAAAGAATATTCTCTTCAGGACCAAGGAGCATACATATTTTATCGCAGAGAGCCACCAAGCATCAAAGCTATATGACACAGAGGTTTGATGTTCACAAAAGGAAAGTGATCTGAATAGCGCATCTAGAGCTTTAGGCAGTCTAACATATTCATAAAATGGCACAGGGCATATCCTAAGGCCAAAATTACTTGGAAGGCCTAAATTACAACAGGAAGAACTAGTCCATCACTATCTTATTTTCTGGACCACTTTTTGAAAGAAACAGGAGATGGGATCAAGCAGATACTAGCCCATAACCACAGGATTAGGGACATATTTGATACATATAATGGAATGAAACTGGTTAGAGAGATCAATTTGGGATGTCAATTCTGATAAAAATCATTGAGAGCACAGCCTCATTCACACTCCCATGTGGTCAACCCAGGCTGTCAACAAAGCTATCTGAGGATCTTCGTGAACAGTCTGTTGAGAGGTGGGTTTGATACCTAACACAACGTTCTCAAGGAAGCAATGATCTTTTGCTCTAGACATGAAAAAAAATCATAGTATCGTAAGAACTGTCTACTTTTAGTAAGTCCTGTTATACAGGAGAAACACTACACATGCTTTTGACACCTTGCACCTCTGAAATTAGGACATGAAGATGAACCTCCTTGGAGCATCAGAGGTCCTGCAACCCAAATACCAGGATCTCCCTTAAGATGGATCTGGGAAACAGCTAAAACCCATGCCAAACCAAGCTTTTTGATGGGCATGTGAACACTGACCATTCCTCAACGCCAAAAATTTAGACTACCTCTTCTATGGCCAGAAATATCTTAACTGTTCTAACTTCTGAGTTTTATGGAACAAAAATGCTTAGAAAAGTTCTAGTGCAGTACTACAAAAGTGCTAATGCAAAGACCCCTTCTCCTTCCCTTTCCCCCTAAACAGTATGACACTGTGCTGCAGCTTGATAGGGACCCAATAAAGACCATTCAACTCAACAAGCTGATGCTGCAAAATTAATGATTCATCAAAATGGGTGTACTGCCTCTAGACTAAGCACCTCTATCAAGTATCTCCTGGGACTTGGGTTGACCCTGAAAACAGACTGAGCAGTGCACAGGTTTGACAAAACAGAATTCCTGAAGGTCATCCCCTAGAGATAATAGTACAAAAGATATTTTAATCCTTTGATGTAAACTAGAAAGGGTTCCTTGATGATAATTCACAAAAAAACCCAAGAGACAAAAGGGGACAAGGAGAGCATTTGCTTTTCTTCATAAAAACACATGCTGGAATCATCTTGTATGGGATGAGGAACATCCCAGTAGAGCATAATTATTAGTTGTAAGGATCAGGCCCATTGACACAAAGGGAAGTTCAGAACGTGATCACTGGCCAAAATATAAACTACCCATGATGTTGGAATGTATTATTTCTTATGTTGTCTCTGGTCACGTTGAATTTTATAGGAGATCTAGCTTGGTCTACATTGCTTCCTTCCAGGAAGAAAAAGACAAATTTAACATTGAAACAGATCTTGCTGCAGTAAACTAATGATCAATACTGCATGAGGCCTAAAGAGTGTAAGACATCCAGTGAAAGGCCTAGTCTCTTAACCCTGGCCCTTTGTAGTATTTGACAGCAAAGAAAGGGTATTTATTTATGAGGTCCAACTCTTTGCAAGATTCACAGAACTTAGAACCCTAGATTCAATGGAAGAAAAGCACTTCTAGTGACATTCTGGGGAATGAGCAGTTCACCAAGTGCAGTAGCAGCCTTGCTATGCTTTTCTTCTGTCTTCCTGGCCTTATCCATTCCATTTGAGGTCAGGTTCAGAAGCATCCATGCAGGAAAGGGCCCGCTCAAACTTTTCTAAGTATTACTTGAATGCAGAATACAGTTGTATTGCCAGATGGAAGAAAGTGACATTTCTGGGAAACAATCCCATCAGCACCTTGCCCCAGAATCTCAGGAAGACCCGTCTTCTGATCCAGATTCATCCCTAGCTCAGAAGTCAAAAGCTGAACCAGAACAATCAAGCTTTTAGGTTGCAAGACAAAGTTATGACAGGCTCCATAGACGACTACTGCTCAGAAAGGCACAATAAAATGCTTTGATCCAGCTGGACAATTAAGAAGTAGTAAGATGGTGGGGAGGCAGGTGGCACATCCACTCATTCAGCTAAAGAAACACAGTTTAACATCTAGAAAAGAAATGACTCATTCTTTTTCTTCCAGTCAGGTTACTATAGTCCAGTATACCTTTATCCACTGCAGTACTTTGTGATAAGAATACATTACACTTATCCCAGTCCTCCCAATGAAAATTCTGTCTGCTTCATTATGTTGTGAATTTTTTATTACTGGAGAGAAAAAAAAAGATTTTTAATTTTACATGTAAATGCACTTTTAAAGAAATTACACACTTGCAAAACATGGTCATTGTGAAAATATTAAATATAGTTCTGAAATATTTGCCATTAAAAGTAGTAACTTTGCAAGTCTAAACACCAGAAGTAAATAACTACAGTTTATTCAGACACTACTTCACAGTAGTCTAATTCATCCATAAGATGCTTGGACATGTAATGGTGTAATTTAGTAACATCATTATTTGTAAAGTAAGCTTTGCATTTTCTGACACCATGAAGAAATGTTGGCAATTACAGAACTGAGTAAATACAAGTTTTTCCAACCATATTACACAACGACTTTGGAAGCACTGTTGGTATTCTAGAGCAGTGGTCTCCAAACTGGGGTGTGAGCACAACAATCCATTCAGGTGTGGGAAGAAAGTATTTTTTGTACCATTCAAAAATATAAATAACTTAAAATATTTTTAAAAGTAGTGTTTATTTCATCTTTATCTCATACTTTTAATTTATATTTTGGTGTATGTTTTATAATGTACTTAATGTATTAGTGCAGTAGTACATAAATCAGTATTACATAGTGCACTAGTTACACAAATCAATAAATAAACCAGGGGTGAGCGCTCAAAAATTTTTTACTGATAGAGGTGCCTATCAGTTTGGAAACAGACTAAGTTCAAGGCCCCACCAAAATCGTCTGCCTGTGTCACAACTGGAAGCTGTGATAGCTGTTTGATAACATGAAAGTCTGTGGTCAGAAAGGTCATGTCACATATCTGGAATAAATATTCATTGTGTTTTAGTAGTTAATACAGGTTGGAAATGATCTGAGTCATCCATTATAAACTGCTTTAATATCCCACTGACACTTCACTGAGCCTCAGATTTCTGCAAACTTATTAGGAAGAATGATACAGATATGTAAATGAAGGGGCATAGGGAGGAAAGGGGTAAGAAAACCTGCCAGAACTACTAAAAAAAACCTAGAAGGTGTTTTGTGGACCCAGTCCTTGCAGAAATTCTAAAAAAAACCCCCCAAAACAAAAACACCCTAAAAAAAAGGTAGAAATTATATACATGATGTAATCCTGATCAATGTGGTTTAAAATATACAAATATATAGAGAGCTGTATTTACAGGTCTACAGTTTATTTATGCTATTGAATGTGAGACTTCACATGACAATACTTTAATAGATTTCCCTTTGTCCTAAGAATAGGACATTCTTATTAAAAGACCACCAATTTTGGTTTCTCTTCTTGATTTTGCAAAGCTCAAATGTTCTTCTTTCAGAACTTTCTTTAGGTGTAAGCACTGTGGATTTTAGTTCTACTAAAAATGGTTTCTATTGAGCATTTTAGCTGATTGTATTTGCATCTCAAGAAATTCTGAACATTGTAACATATAAAATTAACTAATATTCAGAAAAATAGTACAGAGATTTAGTTTTTTACCTGTTTTGAAAACTCTACAAGAATAGGGATGAACAAAAAGCATTTCTTACATCTTAATTTTACCTGCATCAGCAAAATCACAGAAAGGAACTCCTGGTCTATCTGTCTCAGAATCTCTGGTTAGTATTTCAGCAATACAAAAAGACAATTTCTGAAGATCATTGAAATGTTCACATCCAGTTCTTGCATTAACATACAAAGCTCCCAGCTTGGTCCAATCACTTTTTTCCTTGCAATGCTGTGACGAAAGCAAGGGATAAATATAAGCGAATTTGCTTCCAGAACAGCAAACAGAAAATATTCTGAAATTCAAGAGATACACCTGGGATAGACTTGAAGAAGAAAAAGGATGCAGATGAAATGCTACTGCCAAGAACCTCCATGTTCAATATGGCACAGTTACATGTTGCCTAACTTGCATGGACTGCTAATCACTTTTGACCCTTAAGAAATTAAAATCCTTTTTCCATTTATGTCATGACCCCAATTGGGGAAGCTCATAACTTATTCATCCTATTTAAGAACTGGCATTCATCCAGTATTTACTTTTCTTTCTTCTTTTTTTTTTTTTTCTTTTTCCCCACGATGCATGCCAAATTGATGGTTATTCTCTATATGAATTAGTCTTTTGCTTGCCAGATCACTTGATGACTTTGGTGTTAAGACGAGTGAAAAATCAGCCCTGGTTCTTCCCTTCTTAAATTTTGGTCTCAGGATCTGTGCAGTAAGTGTGATAATATGTAAACTGTATTATAATCGTGCATAACAAGGAATCTGCCCTTGAATATGAAAGATGCAAGTGTCCAATTAGAGAATTTTTTATAATATTTTCTTATTCTTTAAAATACCTGCTTAGTGTTGACAATTATGGTCTTTTACAATTGTGCCTTTTTATACTAGATATGAATTCTATCTGCTAAATAATATATTAAATAATTTTTTGGTGAGGAATGATGTAGCACTACCAATTACAAGCCCAACAAATATAAGGCATGGGAAATAATTGCTTAAAATTATAAAATCTTTGAATTAGATGCAAACCCAAGATAAAAACTACAAGTATGTAAATTAAAATACTGACATCACAGAAAAGCCAAAGACAGTTTTCCCCTGCACGTTAATCTTTCCCAAACATGGCTTTGCAAAATATTTTATTATAATCTCAACATACTTAATAATAAAGCCCACTAATTTTAAATGATGTAGAAATTGCTATTTCTTGTAGGTTTAGAAGAAGTCATGGTTTAAGTATTCCAATAGGCTTGAAGAATGCACATACTGTACCTGAATTTCAGCCACTGCCAAGCTGAAGTCAAAAAGCCAGTTCTTTTCAAAATGTCTTTCCTGAAATCTTCCATAAGAAATAAATATTAATACATAATTTTAACATATCCTATTGAACTAAAGTATGCACTAGTAGAAGGTGATCAACAAATTATCATACATGAACTAAAAACTGATATGATTTTTGATCCTATTTACACTACGCAAACTGGACGCTGAAAACAGACATTTACAATCATGCCAAATGAAGTCAGTATGTCTATTAAGCAAGTAATTAAGCAGAGCTGTTTTCACAGAAAATATTCCCTTGTCTCAGTAGAAATGTAATGGAAAAGGTACGAATAAGACTTGCAATCTATTAAGTAAATGCAGAACTGTATTGTATGTATTTCTGACATAAAAGGAAAAAAAAAATACATGAAAAAGTGCTATTAGGCTTCAAATACCTAGGAGCATAATGCTTTATTCTGATGCTGCCACTGAAACAATGGTAAAAATTACCTCCAACATGTGTGGTAAATTGCACTGGTAAAACACTGAGATTCGTGGCTGAAAGGTACTATATTGGAAAAGTATGAAAAGCAGTAAATAATTTCTACAGTGCTTTCACTTGAAACAGTGATGGCTTGTTTCCACACAGTAGATGCTGTATATTTGGTTTCCTCTAATAATCAAAGGTTGCTTTATGAATCACAAATTTAGTTTCTCAACTTGTGTGTGCATATATGATGCAGATGATATATTAAAAAAAAAAAAAAAAAGGATCACAATCTTGTGCAAGTGATGGGGAGACATCAGTAGTTTTGGAACAGATTTGGGCTGTCATTTCACATTTTACCCAGCATAATCAAGCAGTACTTAAAAATGACCTTCCTCCCTAGTTGTGTTGTCACAAATGTTAATGCAGTAGCACAGCAAATGAAACTAGAAAA
This sequence comes from Grus americana, assembly GCF_028858705.1. Lineage (NCBI taxonomy): Eukaryota > Metazoa > Chordata > Aves > Gruiformes > Gruidae > Grus > Grus americana. The sequence goes on along the minus strand of NC_072853.1, from coordinate 123,639,381 downwards.
CTACTTCAGATTATAACTAATCCTCTTATTGCCTAGAAGGGCTGTTTATTGCCGAAGTACTGTCTGCTTATGCAGGCCTAAATGATCTATCAAACCATGATGTTTCTAATTTGACCACAGTTATATAAACTCGTAACACAGCCAGGAACAGATTGTACAATGATGATCAATATGGAAAAAACTAATCATAACTGCGGTCAGAATCTAAGTTTTGACTTAACAATCTTTGAAGCACAGTAAATTGACAGCACTTTAAAATACAATTAGGCATGATATATAGTATTTTCATCCAAAACACTAAATTTTCATTTTCTCATTGCCTTTTAAAAATTTTACATAAATTTATAAAAATAGAACCTGAAGAAGGAACTAGACAGATACAATTATAAAATAGCTCCTTAAAGACATACCTGGATTTTATGTTCAAAACAATATTTACTTCCTGACTGGAAACTTGCAATTGGTGAAGGAACTTAATGATATAGTCAAAATGTTCAAACTCAAGGAACATACCAGCATCAATAAGCTGTAATATCAAACAGCAGGAAGAAGAGTAAGCATACAAAAAATAGTGATCACTTACATATTTCCAGAAGCAAGTGACAAACAACCATGGGAAAAACATGTCACAGTCAAAAAATAACGGATAAATGGAAACCCCTACCACAAATTCAGCTAGCCACAATATAACTTTAAAAAATACTACTGAAATAATATTAAAGTGATATGTTTGAGTTTTAAAAGAGACAAGGTATTTCAGAAATTCCAACAAGTAGCAGTAGTACAATCAAACTCATACCTTACAAAAGGTATCGAGTAATGTAGGCACAGCATCTCTTATATTCAAAGAAGCCACATGCTCAAAGACTTTCAGAAGAACATCTACAGCTGGCTAATTTAGACAAAAAAAGCACAGTAAGTTTTGCAACTCTGTTATTTTCTTTCCCCCAAGATTTAAGTACCAAAGTAAAAAAACCCAACTTACTACTACAACTGGCATAGTACTCAAAAAACCAAGAAACTATGGATCAAAGATTTTAAAAATATTACAAGGTCACCTACCAGTGTGTTGATTCGTACAGTTACATTCAATATCTGAAATACTTCCCGCAACAAACAGTTCTTGAGCAAAGAAATAAGAAGATCATTCAGCACTTGAGAATCAAAATCTATACCAGGAGTAACTTCTCTGTAATATTTCACAAATATTCGGACTGAAAAAGCAATTAAAATAATTTTACTTTGGGCTAACTGATGCTAACCATTTAAACAAGTTATTTCCTTAAATTTTAAATGCAGTCTAACAACCCTTAATTATCCAGGACATTATGGGACAGGAATATGGAGAAAAATGGGTGAAAGGATCCAGTTTGAATACAGTGTTAACCTTACTAGACCCAGAATTCTGAAATATCTCATGTCATTGAGCTGAACACCGTAAGTTCTGTGGGTTTCAAGAAAGCTTAGCTGATTTGGTGCAGCACAAGAAAAATGCACAAAACCAGGTTAGATTTGGTAAGCGCATCAAGGTAGTAAGACTTTTCCAGACATGAAGCTCTAGGAAGTGCAGTGCAGCGTTACCATGGTGGATGGTCTGTCTTACCCAGTGTCACCTGCATTACAATGCTCAGTATGCCAGCATGGGAACATTACTGCACAGGGTGCAATGGGATCCTGCGTGCACATTGTACTACCCTCTAATAAGCTTTCAAAAACTTCAGACTGCTCAGGACACGTACAAAAGGAATGACTGCCCAGAGTAAAATGTAGCCCTTTCTGAACTCAAAAGCTCAGATGGATCTGCATTGACACATTTTAGGGACTGTAGTTGATTGTAATTGTTTGCATATATGGTAATGTCAAAGGACTAAACCAAAGCTGTTCAGGTGCCATAAGAGCACTTCATTTTAAGAGCTTAATTCTAAAGGGTTTGGATTTGTGATGTTCGGCCAGGGTGTTCAAAAGTGTCTGAACAAAATTTTGGTTCTGTTAAACTTTCCTCCTGCCCCAGTTACTAATTTCTATTCTCAAGCCCAGTTCCATTTGGGCCAGGTTCATTTTCCGTGGAAGTAAGATTTATAACAACCTCCTGAGATAACTGCATATCTGAATACCTAGCCTTAACAGGAAATTGGAACATGAAAACACATGGATTGGATGATATTCCTTTGAAATCAGAACTTCGTATTCACTGCTGAAGTGGCACCCTTTTCTCTCCTGACAGATTATCGTATTTGCTTTAAATAAGCTAAGTATCAAAGATACATCAAAAGCTACTATTACATCATACCTGCACGTTTTAGAAGGCCTGATTCTTTGATACTAATGTATGTCCTAAGTATTGCCATGCAAATCTAGAAAAAGAGGAAAAAGAAATCTATAGTTAAACCTCAGTTTATATCAAACAAAAGAACTACTCACAAACATGAGTTCTGTAAGGAGACAAGCTTTACATTCCTTCTATTGTCATACTGACAAATTGTTTAAGAAGGTAATAGTGTCTGTAGGCAAAGGCACTGTCAAAAGGAGAGCAAATCAAATAGAAAAATAATGTAGATGAAATGTTTGGGAGCGACGCTGCTGGGACCACAGCTGCATGCGTGTGTGTATATACTCGTAGCAAACAAAAAAAAAAATTTGAAAATACAGATACTTTGGAATTAGTATAAATGTGGCAGACTGTAAACAAACAGAGAAAAGGAGGCAAAAAGGTGAAAGTGAAAACATGATAAAAATTACATGAATGTACCAAGTAAGACATCAAAAATCACAGAGAAATGAAGTTGGTAACACTGTTCATCACAAAGAATCACTCACAAAGATACAGAAGAAAAAACTCAGAACTAACTCGATTTAGTGAACCATTTCACCTCAGACCCAGTTGATTAAAAAAAAAAAAATCCACACCTAGATATTTTAATATGTTACTTGGTACTGGACCATTCTTGTCTTAACATGTTAAGCTGTCAGCTTTGTGATACTTACACGTTTTGCTCCATCTCTGCAGATGAAGAAATAAAGACTACTGAGATTAAATCTTAGAATTCCAAGTTAGGGAAAAAACAATCATCCTTTCAGATACCCTTTGTCACTTCTGGAACATTTACAGTCCTTCTGCACAACAATTTAAATGGGTCATATTTAATACTATTTTGTGAAATAATGAAAAATCAAGAGACACAACCCCCCCTAAACTCATAGTCAGGTTATTACAGAATTGAGTTGGGTTTATTTTTACATGCAACTTCAAAATTAGGCAGGATCTGCTCACAGAGTTTGTTACACAGCAAATGAATTATCATCAAAGCAGAAGATACTGACTTGTGGCCAAGACATCTTCCTATTCTTAAAATTGTTAATCTGTTCAGATCATCAAGTCAAACACCACAAGAATTGTACATCTAAATATGCTGACCATAAATAAAGCTTATTGTTTTTATTTTGAAACAGTGTCCTAATATTGTTGAACTATAGACTAAAGATACACCTTTTGGAAAATCATGTAGAATCTTTGATCATTAATATATATGCAGTGTCCCTTGGCAATGGGTTAACTCACTTAATCCAAATCTACAATCCCAGGTGGCTGAGGGCATTTCCAAAACAAACTTTAGCACATGCTTACAGTATGTAAATTGCTTGCTTTTGGAATCTATTTTCCTCCTTCTTTGGACTGACTCCCTCAAAAAAGCCAAGATTGCATCTGGAGCTCTGACTCATCCAAATATTAGTGAAATTGCTTGGAAAATCCAGTTGTGGTACTGGATCATGGGACATGTTATATTACATTCATAAAAGAAACTAACCATGTTCTTCATTTACAGCTTCTAGGAGGCTTCAGTTGATTTAATTGTTTCAATTTATAAAAGGTTTAACTGAACGTACAGACTATGTAAAAATGTGAGAATCTCTAAATTTTGAGTTAATGATAATGGATTTAGAATGCAGATACATTAAAGAGACAATTCCCAAAAGGTAGCATAGATCACACTATTCTGTCACCTATCAGTTGATTCCACAACTCATTTAACATGACAAAAGGACTTTGTTTTTTATACAAGCAACCAACTGCCCAGTAAAACACAGTTCTACTACAGTAACACAGAGGTACTTAAATCAGAAGAACAAGCACCAGAATTTATGAAATCCTTCAGCATCTCCCAGTCAGTGTGCACTCTGATATTTAGTAAGTGATATTCAGTAAGCGATATTTAGTAAGCGGGGAAAACCCCATGCTGTAGCCCTTCACTCAGTGAGATCAAAACCCGGATCTTCTTATCAAGAGATTCAGTTTATGAACCCTGTGGCACCTTTGAGACACACATTCCATACTAAAGGTGGCTGAAACTGACCAACAGGTTAAAAAATTATTTAAAGGTGCTTAGAGACAGTAATAAAAGGAGAGTGCAACTTTAAGTCTCATTTCTTTAGGGAGCCAGATTAAAAAAAAAAAACAACCTACAACCCACAGCAGAAGCATACACCCAAGGCCATGAAGCGGCAAGACAACATTAATGAAGAAAAAAAAAAATCTTCCTATTTCACATCCTGTTTGTTTCCAGTTAGGGGTTCATAGGATGGAGGAAAAAGACAGTAAGAAGTCACAAAAAGATGACCATTTCTTTAGTGGATACAACATGAGTCTAAAAAAGTTAATAAGGTACACAAAACTAAGATAAAATCAAACAAAGAAACAGAGTTTTCATAAAGACATGTTTTCAAACCACTTATTTGTTGTAACTGCGCAATTATTATCTATCCTACAGTTTGAAGTGTTGGTCAAGCCAATACTACATAGTACAAGTATTTTGGTAAAAACCATAAGCAGAATCACAGAATAGCTGAGGTTGGAAGGCATCTCTCTAAACCATCCAGTCCAGCCCTTCTGCTAAAAGCCGGGTCAAATAGCCTAGGTTGCTCAGGACCATGCCCAGTCAGGTTCTGAATATCTTCAGGGATGGAGATTCTACAACCTCTCTGGCCAACCTGTTCTAGTGTTTGACCACCCTCACAGTAAAAAAAGTTTCTTCTTATACACAAACTGAATTTCCTGTAATTTCAATTTATGCCCACTGTCTCTTGCCCTTTCATTAGGCACCACTGAGAAGAGTCTGAATCCATCTTCTTCAACCCACCATCAGATCCTTATACACATCATTAAGATACACCTTTTAAATACTTTGGGAAGTATTTAAAACAGTCTTAATAGTTTTGTTTACTTTGCCTAATACAAAAGAGATTTCACTGTGTGAAATTAAAGGCAACTTAAAAAAAAAATACATCTGGCAACTTGTAGAACTTGCTGAGCTCAAGAGTATGTCGATTTTCAAAACATATGATGTTTTTATTAATTAGATCACTGCTGTGTTGTGTGATTAACAATTGTTAAGAGTACTAAATCCTAGTAGGTTAAGCCATAAAGCATCAAACAGATACTTAATAAAAAGGATAGAATTTCCATTATGGGGAAAGGTATTTCCCTTCAAAAATTCTCCTAACAATCATGACTGAAAACATAGTATTAAGCAAGTGGACTACCAGTCTGCATAACAGTTCCTAAAGAGATTTATCTCCCCTGTACTTGACGACTTTGCTGCTGCTTTACCTGTCTTCCATTTATGTACTTTGGTGCCACCATGAGGTGCTAGGCCCACTATCATTTTTTAATGGATAGTTCTAAAAAGATAAATAAATACACAAACAAAACCCAGAGTATACTTCCAGACTACCAAGAAAGTTAGGCTAGGTTTGGTGGGCAGAACAGTAAGTGTGCTGGAGTGCTGCACCACAAGTAAAATCAAATGGAATTGATTTTTAATAGTTTTAGGCAAATAATTTAATTCTTTAATGTGTCTGTATATAATGAAGCAGTATAAAACATAATTCATACATACTAGCTGAAAATTACTGATATTCACTACAGCCTGCCAAAGATATTTCGCAATTGAGGAAAAAGGAAAATGACCCATACAAAATTACTCTCAAATGATCTTAGTATTTTTAAGCTATCATATACACTTTCAAAGGAGTTACAAAGCATTAGAAAAAAAAATAGTTCTTTTTTTGAGAAATAACAAGGAAAAAAGAAAACATTAAGAAAACTAAACCCAAATTATATTGATGTATTTTAAAAATTCTGACACAGTATATTTAAGATATCAAGGAGATGGATAACCCCCCCATGGCAGGGGGGTTGAAACTAGATGATCTTTGAGGTCCCTTTCAACCCAAACCATTCTATGGTTCTATAAGCACCTTTAGATGCTACCTTTTTTTTTTTAAGTATTTATGCCCAACAGGTTCACCACAAGTTATTTTTTTACATTTCAATTCTGTAATTTCTTACTTAATCTCACCAATGATCAAATCTTACTCATACCAATAAAATGGTAGATAAGAAATAAATCTTGTAAGACCTGAGGAAGACAAGTTTAGGTATTTGTCTTTAATTGTTTTAATCTTTTTGTTTGCTTCCAAGTGACTTCCAGAATCACCTAAGTCTCGGTTTCATACAGCCAATTCCAAAATCTTATGACATGACAGCACGATTAGCCTGCCTTGCACAGTGCTTGGAAGTATTAGACTCATAATTTCTTTGTTAAATGGTTTGAAAACACATCTACTTTGCCCACCACTGGAAAAGTACTTTTGCTTGCAAATATTATGAGAATTGTTGTTCCATTTAAGGAGATTAGAGCATCTTTAAACAGACACACCCTTGTTGCACAAAACTTGCAGACAGTAATATATCATAGCTGGTTTTTTAACTTTAAGAATACATATGAAGTCTGTGTTTGCTTATAGGCGTTCAATGCATGAGATAGAAATGTCTCAGAATCTCCCCATTCTACTACTTTCTATTTGTACAGCCTAATTCTTGCTCTGTTGCTGATGTCCGTTCTCTTAAAAAGTCTACTAGTTAAAAACTCTACCTTTTTTAAAAAAAGAACTTAAAAAGACCTTGAGAGGAAGAATTTCTGAACTTTTTCTTTGATCCATCAATCTCTGAAATTTACTCCCTTTCCATATATAAATGAACAAAGGAGATGTCGTTTGTGTTTAAAAAGTGTTCACATTTACAATCTGTTCCTTTCTTCAATAAATCTCTTTACCTTTTCATCTCCTTGTTCAGGAACATGCCAAAACCAACATTTTGCTCTTTCACACCCACGCAAAGTCATGAAATAAAATCTGCAATATTTACGGGGCAATTCAATCATCTCGAGGATCTGATGGACTGAATGAGAAGCCTGAAATAAAATAAAATTAAAACAAGCAGAAAAAAAATCCAACAAATAGTATTTTCTGAAAGCAAACATGCTCTTTTTTTGAGAATTTCAAAATACTTATGAATTCTAAACAAAAGCAAAAAATATATGATCTACAATTAAAGCTCTAAAATAACCCTCATCTCTATACTGTATCTGCAGCGTTTCAAAGCAGACCAACATTAATCCCTTGTCACATGTTTTGTTAGTGTCTAACACAACAAAAATCTGTCTTGCAGACCACAGACAGAACAACGTAAGAACTGCTAAATGAGATGGACAAGGAGTAGAAAGGAGGAAGAAAGGTGACAAACTCCTGCATGGCTCTGGATAACAGTCTGAGAATTCTGGGACATCCATTTTCTTTACCCTTTTTTCAGTGCCCAGCATAATGGATAATGCAGTCTGTCTTAAACATGTGAAACCTTGTCTGCAGTTCTACAAAAACAACAAACCAAAAAGCATTATTTGATTTTGCTTAAGCTGGAAACAGAAATAAACAAAGCTCCACCGTGAATAGCTGTCCCTCATCATTGATTTTGTTCTCAGAAATTGCATTTACTCAGTGATAGCATCTTCAGAAGAGTAGAAACATAAACACATAGATTCATAATTTCTGACTAGATATATGGTGAATTGTCTGAATATCCGTAACAAAATGAGTGCCAAAGGATCAGAAATCATTAAGAGTTTAACAACTCACATTTGCATTTTTTTCCATCTTCCATGGCTCAGAATCTCCATAATTTTGCAACGGCAGTAAAGGACTTTTTCCTGAAAATTTGTAATCTAAAAATTAGGATGAGGGCAATAAATGGATCATGTAATAAAACAAATGATACTGAAACCACTCTCATTTATCTTATTTTCCTCTATATTTATAGTTCAAGTCACAGCAATGATTAATGAAAATGTGATTAATAAAATCTAAAGCCAGAAATTTAAGTTACAGTTTTTGTAATTATCCTAAAACTGAGACTTTGCACGAAATTCCAAGAGTAAGCACATTTAAATTAAAAACTTCACTACTTTATCCAAAGTTTCTAATCTAACTTACAGAGATAAGAAGAGAAATGGAATAAAAATATCCAGAAGTTTTAATTTCAAAAGAAAAACAAACCTACCACATTATCAGTTATCTTTGCATTCTCAAATCACTAGCCATAAATTTAAACTATTTTTCCAGAATTGAAATAAAACTTTTAATAACCTATGTTTTCAGCAGTGCAATATCAAGATAAGCCCAATGTTAAGTTACTGGTTTCTTAACACTGAAACTTGGGTTTAGAACTTCAATTATTATTGATAACAGATTTCTTTCTCTGAAAAAAAAAAAGAATACTGCTAATGGAAGATAAAAGTTCAAATTTTCAACTCCATATCTAAAGAGAAGAGCTTTTGAATGCCTTGCTTTCTAGGGTTCCTATCTGGCCCCTTAAAGTACTGGGTATTCAAAAAGCAAGGTGCTTAGCCCTTTTTGACAAGCTATTGTTACTGAAAAGCATCCAATAATGATGTATGTTCTACTAGAGACTTGCACTAGGTACCGGGTTCTTAATCTGCATGTCTTTCTAAACAGATAGGACTATCACAGGATAGGAAAGAGAAACATAATGTAGAACAATTAAATATCTAAATGTTACGTACTGTCACAGGTGTGTAATTTTGTGCAGTGATGGTGGTCAATTTGGTAAATTCAGGATTGGATAAATTTAGTGACAGGAAAAAGACTGAGAAAATAGTCATCCACTAGCTGCAGAAAAATGCCTCTAGGAACTTGAGCTCAGAAGTCTTTCCTCTAGATTCTTGCTGTCCCCACAGCACTGAGCTTCTGACCAGGTCCTTTCAACAGTTTGTACTCTCCCTGCTGACTGTATGTCAAATTTATAGAGGAACAAGCACTAAAGTGAAACAGCCAATCCAGCCTGCACAGTTCTGGGGGGGGAAAAAAAGGCCGTTTTGTCCTCACCTAGCACAGAAACTCTTGCTTTGGCAACAGTTTCAAGTGATTTTAAGAAGGAAGATTTAGAATTCTTCAGAAGGTGTATATGCTTTTAAGGCCAAAGACATGAGCCATTTGAAATTACTGTAGTCTAGAGACATATTTCACAGTTGCTTTTTACAGCATCTGTGTTTCTTGCACTTCCTGAAAATATTGTTAAATGACATGATGATAGAATCATTCTCCAAGCTCAGACTGGCAGTATAATTTGAAACTAAGCAAGAACCTCTGCCACTGATCTCAATTCAAGAAATCCATGTTTATAAACATCCATATCAACCACTAATTCTAAAACCATTAATTTCCAAAACAGCTGTTGCAAAGAAACAGAATGCAGTATCTATCCATAAGCAATCAATTCTTGTTTTTCTCTATCTTGTATGTCAAATAAAACTATGCATTTATGTAAGGTTAAATGTCAGATTTGTTACGTGCAGAAAAAAAGAGAAGGAAACTTTTACTACAGTTCCATTACATTATGATTTCTCTGGTGGCAGAGACATTTAAGAGGTACCTGTCCCAGCTGTGAAATATACCAGGTCAAAATTAAGCGCTGCTTTTCAAATCTAGATCATTTCCCTCTTCTAGTCTAGTGACTGCCTCACAAATGTTTGAATTGGCATAAAAAGAAAGTTCAGACCTTTGGCAAGGTGGGCAAATCCCTTAGCTAAGTTTTGCCAACAGATAATAAACCACCAAGAAAACCTGCGGTCATGTTCTCTGACCACAAAGAAAGAAAAACAAGTTACTTGCCAATAACATGGCTCAAACACAATGTGCCAACTTACTAAGAATGCAGGCACTGCTGTACCATTAAAGTATCTCAGAACTTGCTATTTGACCCTACCAAACAGGATTCTGCTAAAAAACCCAACCCAACAAACCCCACTAACCTATCATATGGGAGCTTGCATTTTTCCTTCTGTGTATGCAAACTAAAACAAATTCCAGCCAATGCCTTCAGGAATTGAAGAAATTTTTTAAGATTTTATAGGTAAATAAAACAGATGTAAAAATAAATTCTAGAGGGTTCACCAATACCATTTGTCCGGGGTTTCATCACTGTAGCTTCACTGAGGACATTTACTTTCGGGGCACACAATGGATGCAATCCTGATAGCAATTCACAGTTCACGACATCATTGTATTTACAGTCACTGTTGAGCATTAAAAAAAACCAAAATTTATTTAACCAACTTAAACAAGTGCTTCTCCCATATACTAAATGCCTAAAAAGGGGGATTAAGTTTATGAAAGATGAGAATTTCTTCAATAATTTAAACAACATTTAAAAACTTGGTGTAAATTTAAATAGCTAGCAGTCCCAACAACTTCACTTTCGTTACTCTCATTGCCTGGTCTAACCTGATTATGATCTTAGCTGAGATTATTCTGTCTTAAAGTGTAACTATATGAAATTCAATAAATAAGTAGAAGAGACGCCCATGAACCACTTTTAGTTTTTTTTCCACTATGCTAACAGGAAGACTGAGATGATTGCTGTCACCTCTGAAGAAGCATCTACTTTTCAGTAGTCTGTTATGCAATATCTGCCAAAGAAGTAATTTCAAAAGCTTTTGGATTACATGTGAAGAGCCAACTGTTTTCGACTCAGAAGAAGATTTAGGTGATTTCAAAGGGAACTCCAATTAAAGACTGTTCTGCCTTTAACTACTCACAAATATGTACATTCCAGATAATTAAACTACTAAAACGTGATGTTTTCCAAAATAAGCTACAAATATTGCTAGCAAGGTACTTAGTGATCTCTTTCTTACTTGTAAATAAAGCCACAGGAAAACAAAATCCCCTTTCATGAGATCTTCCTCCTCTCGCCCCTTCAATCAAGAATCTAAATTCAGTACAAAGGACACTTCAGCCTGCTTGCTGTTTGGAGACAGAAATAGACTTGCTATCCCTTATGAGGAGCACTTTCTAGCTATTTAATACTTCTCATAGCCAGGATAATTCAAATCTTTCCTGAATTGTGGGCTGGTTTTAATACAGTTTGAAATAAAAATGCTACAGCAAAGAATAAATTCTATGTAATATACCCAAATTCAGTATCAATCTTTATTTCTATTCTAGTCAATGTATTGTATCGGTCTCCAGAGGAAAAAAAATCTGCAGATCTAGTTACTCAGATTTTTCAAGTTACGATGTAAAATTTTTCTTATGCTTCCTCGTGATGCCAGCCTCAGATATGACACAACAGGATTTTCATAGCTTACTTCAGGATAGTAATATCCACTCTCTTTTTAATTTAGGCATGAAACTACATGCAATTTTACCAGGAACTGTAAACTCTACAATCAATTCATTTTTTTAAGTAACAGCATCACTAAAAGTGGAGTTTGCTAAGTAAGAACAGTAACTATGTTTTCTTCTAGATGAAACTTTGCAATGGTAACATTTTTGAGTAAAATTAGAGAAAATAGTTTGACTCCAAATGAAGGAATAAATGCCTTTTCTCTAACCACAGAGAGTGCTGCATATCAACTAAGGAAGTGAAGTAACACAGCATCACTTGCACAAACATATTTTAACCAGCATAATCTACTTGGTCTATAGCATAAACTATTGATGTTACTAAGCTAAATTTAAATGAGTGTTTTACCAGGAGGAGGAGCTTGGAGCTCTCTAGTGGATCAATGAAAAGATGCAGTACTCTCCATTTAACGAGCTTCTTGTACACTTCAAGCCTGTCACAGAAATGTGACTGGTGCTGGAAAAAAGTAACACCCTCTTCTATGCCAGCTAGGATTTCTTGATTATTGTGAAAATGACTCTGAAATATCTGTTACTTCTCTTTTAAGTACTGAAGTATTCCATCAGTTAAGTATACTTTTTCTACAAAGTCCTATTCAGCTTTTGGGCTGATGCTGAATGGAAGTTTCTTAGTCTGGCACTTTAAGTTGTATGTACAATAAACACTGTAAGCATAGCTTGAAGCTACCAGAACAGCAAAGCACATGCTTAACTCTACATGCCAAGTTTTTAAGTGCCTTTTTCTACTGCTGTTCAAATATGTCAGCCTGAATTTGAATGAGATCTTTCAATTCTTTCATCAGTTTAGAAAGTCCCAAGAGGCAGAAAAGAAAGCTGAAAGTTTCATTGATTTCCCCCCCCCCGCCACCTAAAACGTTCTGGTAAGTACTACTGGGTCTGGAAATGTGTCTTACGCTATACTTGCATTGAGAGGCCAAGGTGAGACACTGGCATAAAGTGGATACATTTTGTCACCATCTGGAGGACAAAATAATATCTATTGTCCTGTCAGGCTACGACTATACTTGCCTTGTACTTTGCACAGTGAAATTATGTTATTTCACATATTTATTTTCTTAATCATATAGTCACAATAACATAGAAAAATTGAATTAAAATGCTGATGGTGTTTTGGTAAAAACATCATATTTCATTTGTATAGTAACTGGGGAACATCACAGGTTACATGAATATACATGTATATACCTTTTTTCAGCTTCACCCTTTTTTTCTTGTTTAACATCAGGCACTCCATCTGCAAACCTGAACTGTGAAGATATTTAAAATGTGTTTTCAGATACACAAAGCACTACTAAGCCTGTTATGCTTTACACTACACACTTAAAACTGTTAGTAATTGTTGGAAGGTGTGATAATATAGTCTTGACTGTAAAAACTATAATTTGGACTGTCAGGTCCATCTTTTTAAATGGACACACTGCCGTTATACTCTGATCTCTGAAATAGTGATTTTTTTCATTGGAAAAAAGGTGACATGATCGTCTTCACTTCTCTTTGTTCCCACTGATAATCCCAGCAATTTTGAGGCCCATTGCGCAATTTTAACTGTGCCTGACAGATGTGTAGAAACCCATAAAAGACATTCCATTAAGCTTAATGAAAAATTAAAACTGTGCACCATGGTATATGAGTAAAAAAACCCCAAAGATACGGAGAAAAAAAAGACAGCACCTAACATATTTGGGGGTGAGAATCTGAAAAGACTAATACCGAACAAAGTAATGAAATCCTGGCTTTGTTTTGACCGTTACTCATGAAGTAACTTGAACTGCACATTCTATCACTAATTTATGATAGCCAAAGAATTAGACATAGATATGCTCTCATTGGATTTCCAAACTTCATTCTACCAGTTCCCCAAATATTTTTAGGGTTTTCTCCATGGTTAGTTTTTGTCCTTCTCACAGCATTTTTAGTTGGAAAAGCCATCAAAAAAACAAATCCCCAGAACCACCCCAAATGGTAGAATACTTGCAACAAGCGTTCTGCCATTCCACTCCCTCCCCAGGTCTGCACAGCTAGTTTTCCATCCACATACAGGAATTGGTTTAGGGCCGTAGCATGTATTTTGTCACTTAAGTTTGGTTAAGTTTGAGGTTTGGGTGAGATTAGTTATACATATTTACTGCTGTCCAACACAGCACAGAAAAACAAACATTAGGACACTGATTTTATAAAGCCACAACACTACGAAGTAGCCCAACTGGCATTGACCTGGCAATATTGCAACAAGTACTATGCCTCCACAAACCTATCCTATGTGACAGGATAGGTCTTTTACCCTCTCCAAGAGGCCAGGGCACAAAACAGCACCTGTTCACTTTGTGAATGAGATGTTAGCAATCCCAATTCCATTTGCTGAAGGAAATGTTTCTATTCTGCTTTTAAATAATGAATTTGCCAGGGAAATGGATTCCCTACTGTTTGACCTTATCAATTACTTACCAGTTTTCAGCCACGTGAATTTTACAGTTTTACTTATCCAGTTAAAACCATTATCCACTCTTGAAGCAGTGGAAAACAGTAAATGCTATCAGCAGCTATGTCTGAGTGGCAGTGAGATGTAAATTCCAATCCATTATCAAAGCAGTAAATAGTACAAAACTTCAGCAAGTCTTAAAAGACCTAGACTTATTATCTAGAGGAAGGAGGACAGAGAGTAGAAAGGTCAGATAAAGTCAGCGAGCACGAAAATGGTTTAACGTTCGCTCTGAACCGCCAGGAAGTCAGTATGTTAAAGTAATGGCCCTTCTGCCCAAGTAATGAGCCACAGAATGATCCTCGTCAAATGCATGATGGCTGTGCAGCTCTCCAGCTTTCCAACACCACTCCATCCTTCTGAGACTGTGTGGTGAGAAGCATTTAAGGCCATCTTTTAAAACTAGGTATGTTATGTAAAAATACCTATGTCACATATGCACAGTAGTACTCCTAAGTGTTCACTGAACAGTAATTTTCATATGATCGGTAATACATAATTACTGTAACAACGATGTAATGATATCGTTTCATTTCAAATATGAAGATGAATTAATAGTGACAAAGTAAAACTTACACTGTCAATAGCACACTAATCTATGAAACGCTAGTATTCTTTTTATTACAGGAAAGTAAAAATTTTGTTGATAAAACAGCATTAAAAATTAAAATTATCCAATTACACGGACTATAATTTCTTAAACTATTCAGTGACAGAAAGCATGATTTCTCAGTACCTTTTCATCCATGTCAAAACTCTTTAAAAGTTCATCTAGTTCTCTCAGTTGCCCATCTTCAAGAAAGTCCTCATTAACACCTCCCAAAGGACTGCTTCCTCTGGAGGAGTTGTGGGTTTTAATATCTTTAGCTGAAAATTGTATAAACACATTATTTTATGTGTTTCCCGTGCTACAAGACAACAAAGCTTTTATTTCCTAAATATTACAAAGCCTTAATACTAACGACATTTAAGAACTCCTAGGACTTCCTAAATGTGAAATTTGTATGTAAAATTATTTCAACTTTAAAGCACAAACCATTTCAAATAAATATTAAACTGAATCTGCAATTAAAATGTTATCCAAGCTGCATGTTCTGTAATAGTCCCTGTAGAACAGTACAACAGGTTTATTTTTATAATATTTAATTCAATATTTTAGAAATAAATTCAGTTAAGCTTTGTTATTAAAACACAGCCAAAGATATGTATGGTAATTTGCTAAGCAAATAAACACTTAGTCTTTGCTGGAGAAGGGAATAAGTTAATCATAATGACATGATGCAACCCTGAACTAAATATAGGTAACTCTGAGAAACTCCTAATTCCTGTAATACAGTAAACTCAATGAGAATTCAGCATCAGGAAATTTCAGCACCTTTTGCAGATGCCACAGGAAATGAACAGAACACCTGACTGCAGCTTTCTGAAGCAGCTGTTTATGTACAATAGAAGAGCTCTGCATAGAAAAGAAATTCAATGTTTTATTGGATCACATGAATTAATTTCAAGTGCACTGCATTGTTAGGATACTGGAAGAAAGAATCAGATTATTATAGAAAAGTCTTTAATCTTAGTTACTGGTCTCTGTATGATCATCAGTACAAGACACATCTGCATGAGGACAATGTACGCAAGATTTTCACTTGAAAGATGAAGAAGACTGATGTCATCCAGAATACCTTAACTGTAGTATTTGTTGCCCTTAGATTGTGAAGCCACTGAGACAAGCAGCCATGACCTCGCTACGCAGCACAAGACACCAAAGCACTAATACGTACTTCTAAATAAATGCAAAAAGTGTCAGTAATTACCAAAACCAGGCACTTTTCTTTGGTTCTATACAGGTCTTTTTAGAGAGTCATACATCAAACATAAGTTACCATGTGCATATTAATCTAAGAGTGTGATATGATACTAAGTTTCTCAGATCTGGGAAGAAGGACCTACTTCAACCTTTTTATTTTAAGCACTACAAAAAGACCCAAAGACTTTTAGTCTCAAACTTCATTAGAACATGAAGTAAAAAACCAAACAGTTTAATGCAGAAGTTACTAAACAGCACAAGACTTGCTCCCAGGTTTGGTTTAGTCACTCAGTACTTCAGATACCATGGCACAGGCCCCTATGGCTCCTTACATCACCAGAGGCCTGTCTGCTTCCTCCCTACTCCTCTTCTGAGGCAACTACCGCCTATTTCTTGGTGTCTGAGCTCTTAAACTCTCATTACCTTTTATTCTGCCTTCTAATCACTGAAGCCTGAAACTTTTTATCCCCCAGTCACTATTCACTCCTTTTTCTCCAGGAGGCTGCATCTGCCCAAACCGCTCACTCTTTCTACACGAATACAACACAATATGAAAATCCAGCACAAGAGGTACTGTGACAGACACTTTTCAAGCCTGCAGCAAAATCAATACATTAATAGCAAGCTGACAAACTGACACTGAAAATACCGAGAACCTTCAAAAACAGGCTCAGCACCCTGTGCCTTCTCCAGTGTGTCAGTAATGGGCTTCTGCTCAAAGTCAAAATCCTGTTCCTCCAACCTATCCAAGAGAAACTTCCACATCAGACATACCTTGCATAGTAGGTCTGTATGCAAGCTGTAGAAAACAAAACAAATCACATTCAGATGCTGCCTAGTTGGACTGTTCTGCTTAAAATGGGAAGAAAAAAACCCATTAAATCAGAAGTATCCTTCTCTTAAAAAAAAAAAAAAAAATCCTTCAAAACCAAAACAGTTTGTCAGAGGAATGAGCATAGCATCTGCAAAAAACAAAAGTACGACCTGGAAAAAACCCTATTATAAAATTCTGTCTGCTGAAGAACACGAGAGAACAATCAAGTGAGATTATGAGTCAGACTCCAAAGCAGTATCACAGTACTCAGTGTCTTACTATCTTCTCATCAACTAACAGAATTCCTTGCCTAAAGTATCAGAGAGATGTCAAAAAAACCCAGAATCAAACCCCAAAAAACCCCCAGTACTACCAGCAGACAAGCACCACAGAGAAGTAGATGTTCCCTATAAGGCTCAGGCTTGTACCATTTCAAAATACATCCATTTTATATGCATTAGGGAAGAAATCACTGTTACAATAAAAGATATTACTGAACTAACAAATTCTCATTTTATGCAGAAAGTAGAAATCCTAGGTTTTGCCACTGAACATATTTGTGGTTACTGTCTTGATTACATACTCAAAAATCTCCAAAGACTCTTACCTTTTAGCACCCAGTCACAGGGATTTTCAGTATCATTCGACATTCCAGATTCTTGTATGGTAATGTGTCTGTTTTGAACAAAAAGTGCATTTAAGATTTCCATCTTGCACAAAAGCAGAATTAATCTAACTAGTTATATAAAATTAAAGTTCTCAGTAATACTTTTAGCTATGGACAGAATCCTTACTTACAATTGTTTTAAGACTGTTCTTATCTCTCTCTTCTGGCTTTCTTATGTCCATCCCTATAGATACACATCTAAATATGTTAAGTAAAACCAAGACATTTCAAATCCCAAAATTTGTCAGTAAAAGCTCGTTATCTCACTTCACCTTTGCTGAAAATAATGAGAAGGGAAATCTTCTCTGTATAGCAAGTTATGGAAATACTGTGCTAATGAGATAATCCATCAGTTTCTACAAAATGTGATTTATAGTAATTTTATATTCAAGACAATTTGCCTAACAATGAATCTCAGAGAGTAACAAAAACATTTGTTCACAGAAAGATACTTACTTCACCTATTTTAAACATAAGTTGGGGGAAAAAAGTATTTCTCCTTAGAAAAGCTCAGAAGGTAAAAATACATATTAAAATATTATATACAGAACATACAAAACAACGCCATCATCACAGATTTTGGAAGCTCGTACCTGGTGAATGGCACCAAGTATAATGACAGCAAGCTGCCTAGTACAATGGAACAATGAAAATTTCCAACAACGTAGTGGAAATGAAAAAGTTCCCCAGCATGTGTAACTTGGAACTATACAAACAGGCACAGATATCTATGTATATACATGAGATACATTAAGAAGCAGAATTTAATAAGTTACAGCAAGATTGCAGAGACAAGAGGGATTTTTTTATTAAAGACAGGCTCTCTGTAGGCTTATTTCCTTGCTCTCCTAGATTTTATGTGAAATGCAAAGTTTGAGTGATTTTGCCTACAACAACTACTGACTTTCTTTTTTGTAAAAATTGCAGTGCAGACAGTTCCAGAAAGCTGTCATCTTCATAAACATTGCTTAAAACTGAAAACATTTAACAGCGTCAAGAAACTGAAATCTCCATGTTCAGGTCAAAAGCCACTTCGAAATCTTTACCAGATACTACTAACTGTGTAGTGTGAAATAGTTACAGAAGTTATAAGTTCTTTTAAAGAAGGTGCCTAAAACACATACAGAAAACTACATTTATTACAGTATTTGGCAGTGGCTCACCAGCCTGACAAATCTAGGAGCACTGACAGAACCAGAAGTCATCAACACATTTTACAGCTCTAGAAATGGAGACAGGCTAGAGCATGTCAAAATGTGGGATACTCTTGCACGCTGCTGCTCCTTAAGTTTAAACAAAGCTCTCTTTACAGCATAAGTTACACAAACCACAGTGTTTGGTTTGCTATTTTGCATATGGAAAATGGATTCAAGTTTAGGCTTTTTATTCAAAAAGGAAAATAGTAAATACAGAAGTCTCCTAAGAGCAAGAATGGTCGCTGATAGGCTTTCAAAGGTATCCATTGAACCTACTAGTTCTGTTGGGATGAAAAGACATACTGGATGTCAGTTAGAGTTAGGTGTCTGGGTTCCCTGCATGAGAGTAAAGAAAGACCTCAGAAGATTGATTAAAAAACCTGTACTGTTGGGAGTCACTTAAGGGAAGGCAATAGAAAATGGTAAACAGAAGTATATGTGAAAAACTGAGTCTCACTGCTGCATTCAGGCTGCAGGTCCAGAATCCTTTCCTGATGACTGGCAACTAATGCCTGGAAGTGACCAGCACTCCCTCTTCTCTTCTTACAACGCGACTACCAGAGGAATAAACAGTCCTACTTATCCTAAAGGTCAGAGCATGCTACCTGAATCAAACCATTCAGGACATACACACAGCCCTTTCTGAATCCTCCTGGATTAAGAGACAGGATCTGCTTGTCCTACTTAAACCTACTTCTTCAGAGACATCGGTTCCAGGCACATGCACAAGCACAATTACAGTAGTAAGGAAACTTTAAGTCAGAGATGCGTAGCAATGTTAGGTGCCTCTTTGGTTGTTGGATGCTTTGTTAGTTTGCTTAAAAAAAGAAAAAAGAAACAAGCTTTATTTGAATTTTGGATGTCAGTTACTGCTGTGACTAGCATGTTCTACTCTTGAAGGACACGTGCTCTCATTATCTGAAATTTGGAAGCCAAAAATTATTATCTTTGAATTTTCAGAACTAGAAAAAAAAACCTCTGGCTTTTAGGGTCACAAAGATGAAAAGTGTCATTGGCTAAACATGCCTTAGTGTTTAAATTCAAAGCTCAAACAAAATGGATCCACACTAATAGTCACACATCCACAGTGGCTAATAGTTGCCACTGAACACGTCAGTTACTGAATCAACCAGGTACATCCTTCACACAGTTTCAGTGCTTTGGTTTCACAATGAAACTTGAATAAAAAGTATTACTTCATTATAGCAACTGTCATTTTGACAAGCTGCTAGATCTCAGATTTTTGTGGTTGGAAGATCACCACAAATTAAGGCACCAATCGTTTCCTTTACAATTACAACTTAAATGCTATTAAACTTGTAAGTAACACTCAACACATTTTAAAACAGCTTTTCAACAACCCAGCTCTACTTTCAGAATAACTTGCTTCTAGCAGAATTCTTACTGCTACATACCAATGCCCAACTAAAATATCAGTACACAAGAAGTAATGTACTGAAGTCCATCCCCATGCGTACATGCACTAAAACAATTTTAGCAAAGATCCAGATTCTTCCTATCACCATCTGCCTGCTCTTGTTAATCTGAAAGGAAATCATAACAAAAGCTATGTACTAATACAGTTAAAGGAAGCATTCAGCCGCAACCACCATGTGCGGCCATTAAGTACTTGTGTTGCTCTTCTACCTAAAATCACCTACATTACATTCATCTAGAGTGTAATGGCTAACATTAAGCAAATGTTAAACAAAACATGCATATAAACTAATATTTATACAAGTTAGAGATGGTTTACAATAGCTCAGTTCTGACTCACTGTTCTACGTTGACAGATTGAAGTGGCATTACAAACCAGTATTGCAACGAAGCAAAACTGAGTATGCATAAAATAAGAAGCCAAACAAGAAAACATATTCAGAGATATAACTCTACCAGCATAATCACTTTTTTTTGTTGGCCAAGGTTGAAGTCCCAGTTGTACCTGGTAAATAC
This sequence comes from Grus americana, assembly GCF_028858705.1. Taxonomy (NCBI): domain Eukaryota; kingdom Metazoa; phylum Chordata; class Aves; order Gruiformes; family Gruidae; genus Grus; species Grus americana. The sequence goes on along the minus strand of NC_072853.1, from coordinate 123,618,909 downwards.
TAACAAAATAAAAAACAACAGCATGAACTGGTCGTTCTTAATATTATCTGGTGATATCACAAGCTACTGGATAAAACTGTGGTAAGATCTGTTGCTTTATTTTAATATTCTCATATTCAGTTCATTAATATATCCTGGCTGTTACCGACTATGATTAGCCACCTTCTAATCATGTTTGCATCAAATTATGGAAGGTAAAAAGCAAAAATAGATGGTTTTGCCTGCTTTTTTAGCAAATTAACAGGAAATTCTAAGAAATAAGAACTGTGCATTTTTATTTTCCTTGGCTGATGGTAAGCAAATTCTGCAGATACCATGAAGAAAGTTGAAATAAGACTTCAAACAAGTTCAGTTTCATCTATCTAATGGTTATGATAATGGTACTCTAACTCCATGTCATTACTAATTAAAGGGAATATTTGCTCTCCCTACAAAGTTCTTACAAGATCCAATAAAATTTTCAGTTTGTATTTATATAAATAGCAAACTTTACACTCATGAAGTTCCATTTTGTGCAACAGCTGCCTGGACACAGCTGGAAACCTTCTCTGAACAGCCATTATTACCCTGGGGTAATATATAGTGAATACTCATTCTGCTACACAGTGTATATAAGATATAAAATACACTGTACACAAAACAAATTCTCATTCTAATAAATTTACTATGATACTGCCTAGCTACTGCTTAAGAAGTTGGATGCTCCTACTAAAGCCTTGCCCTGTTGTTCAGAGGCTTGTTTCGGCAGAACTTTTATTCTATTAACATCTGAAAGTTTTATATTCTCATGTCTAAAAAACCATTCAGCACCACAAAGAAGATACTTTTCCTGTTTTGCACATGGGTTTAATGAAGAGGAAAGGATGAAGAGAGCAAAGAGTAAAAAAAAAAATGAATGCAGTTATAAGACGGTACAATGTTAAAAATAAATAATTTAAAATAGGGATAACATAAAGCCATCCAGAAAGAGCAGAGGAAGAAAATTAAAACACCCCTCCCAATAAAAACCACTAATCTTCAAAGGAAAATCTTGTATTATTTCTATCTAAGCTTTATGTTTTCCTTCATAAGATGAAAAATTTCATCTTAAAACTCATTTATGAAACACAAGTATCAAAGCTTAGAGAGAAAACAGACTAGACACTTGATGAGTTAATCTATACCACAAAGGTCTACCACCTCTTTTACAAAAGTTTGTTTCTACTTTAAACTTCTCTTTCCCTTTTAGTGATTTTTAATATCATCTCAAAACCCAGAAAAGCATTAATGTCTTGTAATTCACACCAGGACCTTGCTGAATGAAGATGCAGGATCATAAACATCTATAATGTATTAGCCAAATTACAGATCTGGAAACTATTCACGTCTGTGGATAGGAGAAAAGCAGGGAAGGAGAATTGCAGAATTGAATACTACTGTAATGACAACCATTTACTCATACAGATTCAGCAAAAGAATGAGCTACATCTAGAAAGTAAAAAATATTTCTAAGTATTACACCACTTTACAATTTAAAAAACTACCCTCAAAGGGATATCTGCTATCTCAAATCAAGTCAGATATTTAAAAATATCGTTACTTATTAACAATATTACTCTTAATAATCAACTTTGTTTATACCTTCATTTTTCACTTCACTTTGTCTAAACCAATTCTTTAGGACTACATCTTCCTTTTGATTCAGAGTTTATCCTAGTTCTTATGAAGAACAAATTGATTTATTTGCATTCAGAATACTGTCAAAACTCAATCAAATTGTGACACTTAAAAATCAACCCAGAAATTAGAGAAAATCTTTAAGGAAGCCTGACCACTACCGCCAAAGTATACTGATATGAGAACAAAGTACGTAGGATTACTGTAATAAAAACAATGATATGCATACCTAAAATTATCATCTACTGAATCTCTGTCTTCTGAGATAACAGGATACTCAGGCTTAAGGTCTTCCTTTTCATCTTTAGTGCAGATGTTAGTGAAGGACGCCTTCACAGGACAATTTTCACAGTCTGCAAGTGCAAGCTCCTCTTCATTATTGATTCCAAAAAGGTCAGGGTCATCCTGAATCACATCAATGACAAGAACATCTTCTTCATAAGCTTCAAGAATATTTGGAAAATTTTTACTTTTGTGTTGTGAAAGATTCCCTCTTGATTTGCTATCATCATTTATTTCTAATGCAACGGGGTGGTCAACTGCATTCCAAGAATGATCACGAAAATTAGGTTTTAGTACACATTCAGCACCACAGAAATCAGGCACGGATGACTCTAGTTGTCTGTCAAGAAAAGGATGTGGATATAAAGAAAAATGTTCAGGGAGTACAGACATCTCATTTGAAAGGATTTCAGGGCTATCATGCTTCAAATCCTTACTGTTGATCTCAACTACTTTTTTCTTCATGGAGGCTGCAGATGTAGCATCACTCGTGACGGGAAGAGGCTGCTGCTTAGAATTTACCAAAGAAGTCTCTTCACCTGTTTTTGGTCTTCTTGAAACACGAGCGCTGTCAAGAAGCTCTAGTGGACTACAGGTTTTTCTTTCAAAAGAATGGACAGATTTCAACTTCCTGGATTCAGGTTTGTTTCTGCATAAAGGAATTTTGAATTTTGTCAGGTTTCCAGTGTTCAATACTTTCATTAGCTTTACATCAGAAAATGTCTGGTTCACTACTGATGCTTTATGGCTGAAGTTTATTCTGGTTTTGTTACCTGCAGATGTACCATTCTGGACTGTCACAGTCCGGTTTCTTTTTGTTACAGCTCCTTTATTTTTTTGTTTTGTTGTAAAATTGAAGGTTGCTTTAACTTCTTGCACATCATCATGGCTAAAAGCCATGGCACTTCTATCCATACTAACTGGTGATTTCACATTTTCATTGTTCATTTTCAGTGTCTTATAAATATCCACAGAAGAGAATTCTGGTGTTTCAAGTGAAGTCAGACATTTAGTATTTGGACCTATTATTTTATGTGCAGATTCTTTGTTAATTTCTGCCAATGACATATCCAACTGTTTCAAATTCCCAGTCACAGCACTGTTTCCTACAGCTTTAACACTGCTTTTATCAGAGGATTCCTCAAGTGCAACCCTCAAATGTCTTTTTCCTTGTGAGATGGACCTATAATTTTTATGAACCCATTCAGAAGTCCTGGCACAAGATTCAAAAGGCCAAACATTTTTACCAGTCATAGGTACTGTTCTTTGACAGGTAAACTGCTGCAATTTCTTATTAACTTTGTTCAATTTTTCATCTGTCTTGCTTTTGTGACAACTAGAAACATCATGGACCTGAGCCAGCACTCTCGGGCTACCTGAGGCAGCAGAATGATGTGCCACACTGTTTGAATTTTCTCCTTTTGCTACTACAGAGAGCTCAGATGTCTTCTTAAAGCCATCTTCAAATGCAAGTAATTTGGTACTATTCTTTCTCCAGACTGATGCATTTTCTGCTTCATGAGTATTTTTTCCTATATGAAGATTTGGTGTATGATCACATGACGCTGACAGAGTAATTTCTTTATGATTTAGTCCTAGGACTGCAAAGGAGCTTGACATGGCAACTGCTGCTTCTGTTTGTAACTCACTCTCACTACATTCATTAGCCATGTTTGTGAAAATATTCTGCACTGCCGATTTCTCAGTGATTTTCATCTTTTTTCTAGGCTTTCTACCAATATTCCACTTTTTTCCCCTTAAACACTTACTGTTTTCACTCTGACAGCATGAAAAACAGCCTTCTCTATTTTGATTTTTTTCTTCTCTATTAAACAAACCACCTTTTACGGGTGATCTCTCATTTTGCATTCTACTAGTGCTGCAATTCATATCACTCTGTTCTACAGTACCATCGAGAAAAATGTGCTTTCTTTTATTCTGGGCTACATGGAAGAATCCACTTAATTTGTAACTGCTGGAAGTTCCACTAGCTGAAGACTTCACAAATGTATTGATGTAACTACAGGCCTCTAACCTCACAAATGGATTCTTTTCTGTTGCACAGAGCAAGCCATTACAATGGCTTAGGGCGTTGCTGCAATGTTCAGCATCACATTTTGCGGATATGTTTCTCACTTTTTCAGCGGCAGTCACACTAAAACTTTGCAAACGCTTGATTCGATCAACTCTGGGTTTCCTTTTTTTATACTGCACACCAGACTTTTTTGTTACAGGATGGCGTAGAAAGGTCTTGCTTTGAGTCCCACCTAATGTAGCAACTGTAGGAGATTTAGAGTAGTGAGGTTCCTTTTCCTTGGAATCTTCTGATCTGTTTCGATTTGTCTTAAGCTTTTTCACAGCCTGTGTACTGCAGACTTGCTCAATTGCTTTCCATGTTTCCTTTGCTGAATAAAAACAAAGAAGTGTCATTAAAGACACTAAGGGAAAAAGACTACCCTATTGCAATATTTTATAAAGAGAACAAAGAACATTCAAGGCTGCTAAAGAACATGACACTGTGTAAGACTAAAACATTTCTGTAAAATTTTACCATTTTCAGACATACAGTAACAAATGATGTTTTGTCTTCAGAAAACACGAAGCTGAACAGAACCTGAAGGTGTCAAAAGGACTTTGGAAATTGTATATTTAAAACATAGGTGCAAACTAAATTAGAGCAAGTCTGGCAAGAAAATACATATACTATATGCACACTCAGCCTTAAAATCTTTTGTTTACACAGTAGATACTCTGTAATAGGAAAGCTTGTTTATAAGAATATAGTGATATATTTCAGATATACAGTCCAATCAAATCCATCAGATGGTTCAAGAAGATCCAGGAAAACTGCAGGACTTGCATTTTTATAAAGTATTACTTTTTATTTAAGAGCAAATACAGATGATGTAAAAAACTGTACATCTGAAAATTTCATCTGGAGAATGGACTCAAGAATGTACTAGTAGAATGTTGTTATTTTTAGATCTTAGTTTTCAAAGGATGTAAGATGCAATTTTAATACCTCAGTTTTTCAGAATATGGTTTCTAGATAAAATATTTGCTACTAATAATATACAGCAAATATTTGTTATTTGAATGTATCCACTTTGAAAGTAAAAAGACTGTATTTTAGGCAACTGTCCTGAAAAAAAAGACACTTAAAAATCCTCTTTCAAAATTGTTCCAGTTTGATACAACACTCTTAAAACACCAAAATGCAATCTTTGTTTCTACATCTTTTAGGATTTTGCAGAGAATAACAACTAAAAAGCAAAAGGTCTGAAAACAAAACCCAGCATCCTATAAAGGCAAGCACTAAAACAAGACAGCATGATACATATTAAAAAATAATCAAATAATATAGAGGTGAATGAAGAATTGACTATCTTTCATTTTGGCTTTGCTGAAACTACTGCCTCCTTTCCTGCTTGTGCCTGACCTTCTACACCTAAATGAACAATTGTTTTTGAGGGGAAAAAAGAAATTTCTTACTTGGGGCCTTCACTGCTGATATCCCCTCTTCCCCCCACCCCCAAAAGTCTATCTGGTCTCTCCTTTGTGCAAAAGAACTGCTTTTCTCCTTCAAGAAAAGCCTCTCCCTAAAAATCTGTTTTCCTCTAAGACTGGTTTCACAGAATTGTAAGCAGACCCTAATACTTCTCTCTACACTTCTTGAGCTAAGGTAGCAACCACCCACTAAGAGTCACTTTGAGATAGGGTATAGGCCACTTTTTCCTGCCCCCATGACTTTGTCACACACAGACACATCTGCAAAAGAAAAATTATCTCCTGTTTTTTTGCTTTCTAACAGGGTCTTACCAGTCCCTTGTCCTGGGAGCTCAAATTCTGCACCTGTACTTCTACAATGGGGCACAAGTGCTTACCACTTTCCTCCAGGCTGTCTGCTCCTTTCTGAGGGTTTGAGCTCTGCTGCTCTTCTTTCCTGCAATGCTTGTGCACCTTTCCTCTGGTTGTTGGTTGTTCTTGGCTTCTCAGACCCTGTAGCTGCTGTGACACCAGTGCATTTCTGCCCCTCTTCCGCAGACTCACAGCTCCTTTCTTGGACTCTGGACACTGTGTATGCAGTTCTAGCAAGGCAGATCTACCCCCCTCTCGGCGACCTTCTAGTTTTGGCTTCATCAAAGGTGTCCCGCCTTTCTTGCTCAAGCACCTCTTTCCTTTCTCCTGTGTTCCTGGCTTTCTCGATCCAATTAAAGAACACCTATCCAACTTCTCTGGTGTATCTACCTCTTCCTGAGGTTTTGGTTCAGACAAGGATTCCTGAATCCCTGAATTCTTAGTAAGATCTGGGATTTGCATCTGCATTATGGAGCCAGTACTTTTCATTTCAGTACTACATATGCCCTTTCTGGGTTGCAGCGCCTCTGGTTCTGGCAAACAGGAAATGCCATGTGTCTCTGTGCTCCCAATTTCCTCCTCTAAGGATGGGATTTGTAATTTTATTTCCATAAAGGAGTATTTGCCTTTTTTTCCTGAGCTCCCTGAACTCTCCTGGAAACCTGAGAGGTTCAGTCCTTCTGAGCTATGTTCTTTCCTTTCAATCCCTGCTGAGAATTTATTTTGCAAAGTAGTTCCTGAGAAAAATAGCTGTTGCCCTTGTTCTGTCCCTCTCCTTACAGTCTCTTCCCAGCACGTTGCTGCAGCCATGGTCGCTGCCTGCCAATCTTCACATACAGTGGTGTCTGAAATTGGCAGAGCTACACCCTTCTTGCTTCTGACAGGCCTCCTGCACTGTATCCCCTTAGTTTTTTTACCTGGGAGTCTCTGGCTACTCTCACCTTGCTCCTTCTGCATGGGCACAAGAGGAGCAAATTGCTCAGATGAAATGCTGGAGAGCACGGCAGGTTGCAGACATGAAGATAAGGGCTGTTCAGGTTTTCTCTTTGGTGCCAGGTGAGGACTCTGCCTGACTACCAATTTCTTCCCTGACTCATGTCCCAGCCCCACACCCAGAGAGCTTGGGCTGGTGACCATCCTGCTAGCCGACTTCACCTCACTGACAGTTACCACTTTCCCTGACCTTAACTGTGGCATCACAGGAGCCTAGAGACAGCAACAAAATCCACAAAATCCACTCACCAGTGCACCATTAACAGCACTCAAGCCAGCCCAGCACCCAAGTCAGGCACAGGCCCAACCAGGTGGGGAGCACAACCTCCCTAAGGCCACCGCCTCAGAGGCCCAGCCTGACAGAAAGCCCAGGCCGCCTGGGTAAAGCCCACGGCCACCAGCGAGCCACCACCACTACCCCTCCCAGCCCAGAGCAGCCCCTCACCGCAGAGGTGGAAGGAGGAAGCAGCTTCGCACCTTCCCCGACTCAGGGACTGCGCCGCGGCTGCCGCGACCGCCCCTGCCACGCAGCCCACCGCCCCCCGCGGCCACAGCAGCCGCCCAACCCACCCCCGCGCCACCCACCCTCTCCCCTCGCCCCGTCTGTCGTTCACCGATCCACTCCTCAACGCTTCGCCTAAGCCCCGCCAGCGCCACCTGCCCGCAACGCACCACTCGCAGTGAGGTGGGCGCTTGCCGCCGGAGGTAATGGCGGCGCGGCCGGCGCAGGCGCAGGGCGGGAGGCGGCGGGAGGAAGGCGGTGTGAGGGAGGCACCGCGAGGGACGCTCCGTGGCGGAGTCTTGCGCGGACAGGCGTGCTGGCAACTCGTGGGCAGGGGAGAGGGGCTGCTGCCTTGTTGTGCTCGTGTTTTTGCCGGGTCAACGGCTTCGTGGCGGAAACTCCTCTCCTGAGGGGGGGCCGAGCACGGGGGTGGCAAACGCCGCTTCTCTGGGCGGCAGAGCTCGGCCGGGTGGTGGTTTCATGTTTTTTTGCTGGGGAGCCGTCGTGCTGCTCCCTTGTTGTCCAAAGCCCCGTGCTGCAGCAGCCGTGGGGTGAGAGGCCGCCAGGCCCGACCACAGCCACAGCCATGGGCTCAGGGGCGACCAGAGATACCAGGGTCCTGCGTGGAACAATCATACCTTCCGAAGTGCCAAATGGCGGCAAAGGTTCAGCTTGCCCAGAGCTGAGAGTCAGGTAGAAAAAACCCCAGACTGCCCAGCTCCACAGTTTAGGCATTCCACCCACCTCACTGAAGCAGCATTGGCTCCTTTGTCCACAGCACTTCAGAGACTCTCCAAAATTGAGGGGCAATACGCTTCTTTCCATAAGCATAGCTTATGTAAACTTTGTATTTGAAACAACACAGTTTCTCAGGACTGGAGTTAGGAAAATAATAGCTCAAATAGTTGATATAGTCAGAAAACATCCAAAGTTGGTGCTTGGGCTTCAAATGTGGTGTTAGCTTCAACACAAATGGAGGGCACCGAAGCTTCAGGACCATTCACTGCACGTTAATGTGAACACGTAGAAGTTAGGTCACAAAAACAATGTTGTACAAAGATTGCATCTAAATGGCAAATGCTATGAAAATCATAAATGATTAAACTTAATCATGTGATACTTTAATGTAAAATCGCACGTGGTTGATAAATAACTGTATCCTACAAGGAGTCCCTTTCTGTTTGCAGGTGGCCCCTGAGAGATGAAGTGCCGTATTCATTTCATCCTGACTTAGTACTTGGCTGTGTTCATGTTTCATGTGTCCTAGTTTGAGACCCGTGCACAGAAATAGAGCTTCTTCTGTCACTACTTTCTAGAAGTGCAGTACTGTGGATGTAAAAGAGTAGTTGAAGAGTAAAGGCATATTTTACCAACTGACATTGGCTCACTATGTGACTTCAGCTCATGTTACTCACTTTATCTCTGTTTCTCCATCTATAGGTAAGGATAATACATCACTATCCAAATAAAGACAGAGAACACTGGATTTTCAGCAAAAGGTCTCCATAGATGAGTAAATAACAGGCAGGCTGGGAAGCCATTCACTGTCTTTTGCTTGTCATCTTAGGTTGCATGTACATGCTTAAGTACAACAAAAAAGTCAGTGAGTGGCTAACTAAAGCTAGTCAGAGCTGAAAAAAGAGATTTCTTGGGCAGTTTCTCCTCCAGCTTCAGCACAGGACCTGTGCTTCAGGTCCTTGGGACAGAAAGGACCCAATAAAAGGGAGTTAACTACAGAGTTTATCATCCTCAGTGTTCTCTGCAAGGCTTGTATTACATAAAACATTCAGCTCTGGCAAAGTTTAACGTTCTCCAGTTCAAATATAACCTTCTCCAGAGTGCAACATAGTCCTTTAAGTTTGATAGCAAGACAAGAAAGAAAAAGATATGCGGAAAAGAAGTAAAGGAAATCTGGAAGAATGGTGCATGAATTATCTTACTGCTCTCCGGTACCATTTTTAAGATTTGAGTATTTAGCGAGTTATTTACAATGATGAGAACTCTACCCAGACCAGATTTTTATGAAATTCATAAAAAATGTAATTGAAGTGAATACTAATTACAGACATTCTTCATGAAAGTCCTTTGAAAAAAGGGCTAGAGCCTGAGAAAGGACATTCTGAAGCAACTGTGGATTATGTTAAAAAACAGATTGCATTCAGTTTACAATACTGCTAAAAAGAGGTAGTATAAACATTGTCTTGCAAAGTAGATTATTTTTAAAAAATACTTCAGAGAGAATCTTAATACATAGACATATTAAAGAAATTTTGTCAAGTGCTTACTAAAACTGTAGGTTATTAAAGTGGAAATAACTTTAAAAATCGTATAAACAGCTTAAAGGGAAAAATGAACTATTTTCACATTCCAGCAACATTTGAATTTGTAATACTACAAGGAAATGTTCAAATTTCATTTTAAAATTATATCTTTTTTGGAAATAAAGGCAAATGCTTGTTTCTCTTGGGTTCTGTAAGTCCTCTATCTCAATGCCGTATCTAAATTTTAGAACTAATTCAACTTTTGCTGATCTGTTTCACTGGTTTCTTGTTCATCCTAGACACTTAAACACAGTAATAGAAATATGAGGTACCGAGTATCTGAAAGTAAAAAGGGAATCCTGGTGCGTAAAAACATTTTTTTTCCCAGAATAACCAGTACACTCAGAGATGCCTGGCAATTTCCAAGAGGGAAAGAGGAACTTGTGTGACTACATTTATGTGAAGTCCATGAAGTTATTATTTCTTTCTTCTCTCAGGGGAGTAAGTGTGTGCACTCAGCCCCCCAACTAATGTAGTTTGTATTACCAGTGTGGTGAAATTGCGGCTGCAGATCTAACAGTGATACATTTGAGTAACCTTTCAAAAGTTTTTGAAGGATTGAAATTTATAAACACATAAACTTGCTACATAGGGGAGCAAATCATATAAATTTTTTACTGGGCTGTATTTTAGGCTTTGCTAAAACACTCACCTAGCAACAGGAGTTAAATTTTCTTTTTTAGCTAAGGAACTGAAAAGAACTTGAAAATTAATTGGTTTTTTTGTGAGGCAATGTGAAAAATGTCCCCCTAGACCACTTCTTTTTGCACTGCTTACATCTTCATGCTTGGCTGAGGGATAGATTTGTTATCTCTAGCAAACCATAGTGGAAAGAGTTTGGCTGCACTGTAATAACTGAGACTGAGCTCTGAAGAATACGTGTAGTCTGTTACATTCTTAAAATGCGCCAAATTAATCCCTTAAGTAATACAACTAAAATGAAACAGGGAAGAGTTTTAATCCAGTATGTCTAAGAAACTATCCTTTTATAACCCCAAGGATTTATTTATTAACAGTTCTGAGCTATTGGTTTTGCAAAAGTAGCACCCAAAGATAGTAAACATAGATACAATTTTTAAGTAACTTCTTTACCCCCTGCCTTCTGTTCAAATACATGGGTGTTTTGGAAATAGGTGTGTTGCTAAGCTGTTGAACTAAGGAGTTTTGTCTCAAGCCATTCATGTATGTCCCTCTAAAACCGCCTTTGCTTTCCATTCCCAGGCACTTAATGCAGGATCCACTTTTGACATGACATCTAATGAGAATTGTGCTATTCTATGAGAATCAAGCTAACCCTTGTTAGGGTTGAGGTACAGTGTATGCATTCGACTCATGTCCTTGGTCACTCAGCTGTATAGGTGTTGATCCAGTTTATACTAGCAGCTGTTTGTCTGCTTGTCTACTCTGACGCTATGAACTCCGTTAGACAAGAGCCAGTATGGCGTTGAGAGCAGAGGTACCTCAGTGGAAATATGTGATCTGTTTTGTGAAGAAGCTGAGTTATTACACTACATGGCGTCATGATGGTAGACTAGGTGAATCCAGTGAGTAGCTGGATATCTCAACCTTTATTTTGGTGTCTGTTTTTATTACAGAGCTGTACAGGGTAGATGAAAGTAACTTCATTTTCCACCAGTTTAAAATGAGACATTGGAGGAAAAAGGACAGCTGGTGTATTTCATAATGGACCATCTGGCATTTCTTGGTAGATCCTCTGATTCCTAATTTACTACTGAATTGTGACAGCATGAAAATCAAAATTATTGATTGCGTGAAATCAGTGTTTCCCTCTGGCACATTTTGTGCTCCTTCAGTTTCTGTCAAAGGACAGTCATAGGAGGGATGAGGATCTCTCACACGGAGCTTTGCAAAGCTTGGAAGTCATCTGTACCGTTTGCTGGTTTTCTGGTAATCATGCTGCTTGACATTTATTCTGAAAGACCGACTTTCTAGATGATCACATCTGATCTGAACGTTACAGAAGGTGGCATTAATCAGTTTTAAGGTTCCATGAGGGATCTCCTGTGTTAGGTTCATATTCTGTTTTATTCCCTTTCATTTATGACTCTTTTTTAAACTGCCACTGCTAGTAGTTTAAGAAATAAACTAACTAGCTAGCTGGAATTTGAGATTCAAAAAATACGGATGCAGTAGTGGATTAATTAATCAAATAGTAGACTGCACATTCAGTCTCAATTTCTTTTAAAATTTGCTAAATAAAGCATATCTTTGCTTTGACTAGATAGTATATAACTATGTACCTACCACTAAATCTGCCTTTGGAATCAATTTCTTTTAGTGGCTGGATGAAAAAGATGTTGGACTTACGAGAAAAGCATCTGCACACCAGCAAGTACACAACATCTCCATCTCACTGCCAAAAAGGATTATGAAATGTGATTTCTAAATGAGAAAATTACAAAAGAAAAGAAAAGAGGAAATGGAAGTTGAGGAAATCAGAGCTAGAAAAGGCATAGGATTAGAAACGGTAGAGGTGGGATAACGTATAGACAGAATGTAATAAAACAGTAGATTTGTGGGGAAAATAGCGCTAGACAGAAATCAGACAAAAAAAATGGCAAATTGCTTCAGAAAATCGACCTTAAAAGAAAGAAAGGAGACAAAACACAGTAACAGGAAACTTCTCTGGGATTCAGACTGACTGAAGAAACAGCAGAGGATCATCTTCCGCGGAGCTCCTAGGAGAAGTAAAGACAGCCTTGAACTTTGAATGGTGACAGTGATCAATCGCAAACTAGAATCCAAATCTGAATCCTAATTAATCTTGCTGTTGGGCATTGAACAGTGACTGGCTCCTGGGTTCAATTTCTTGTGCTGTGGTCATCCATTAAGGCCTTACATCTCTCTCTGCTTAATAGTGTCAAGGTGGCTGACATACAAAGTGTGGAGCCTCAGAATAACTTGCTGTGTCTTTTCTTCCTTGGGTGATTCACCCATAAGCATCAGATCACTGCACATCACCCAATATATTATCTAGTTTGTATATATAGTTTTGAACCTGAGGAGTGTATTTGCAGTTACTGTATGTTTTTCGTGGGTTTTTTTGAGTCAGTATTACTAACTAACAATGAAAGTACCTTTTACAGTTGATGAAACATTATTGTTTCAGCCATGCTGACTGTATTGAGCAATGGACTGACTATAAAGCTTCCCATAACCAAAGCATACAACCATTTTAAAATATATGCTGGCTTTACCACTGAACATTTTCCCACTGGCATATCCAAGGTAATCTATGGGAACAGTTGCATGAAAGTTGATATTATTGGTTCATGTGTGCAACAAATTGCTGTGTAGGGAAGAGGAGACCCAGAGATTTACGTACTTTTGCATTCATCTGCTTAATTCCTCATATGTAATTAATTACACTATTTGAAAACAACAGAAAATGTTCTTCAGCTAAACCAGGCACATACTAGGTGCTGTAGTGAGGCTTTGAGGTAAAATTCAAAGGCACCCATTCAGCAGGGAGTTGTATCCAGCATAAATTCTTCAGTTAATATTGACATCGCTTGCATATCTTCATACTGTGATGAGCTGAGTGGCTGGGTCATAACCTCCAAGTGGAACCTCAGCTATTTGTATTCTGCATATAAGAAGATAGGTTCATTTAAAATCTATATACTTTTTGCCTGTACGCTTTGCTGCTTAACCAGCATTTGGGGACAGATAATTTTCTTTTTCCTCTCTTCACCTAGATGAATATTTTTCTAATCGGCAAAAGGATTGTTGATGTGTTTGTGATTGCCCAGATTCCATACTGTGTTAAATGCAAGAGTGTCCACTATTCTGCTTGGCTGTAATCCGGTGGGTCAGACTAAGCACGTAAGTAATTACAGAAAGTGTTATTTCTGGAGTCAGTGTCCCACAAACAGCAACTCTGTGACTGCAGAGCACTGATCAGAATGTCTTTATACCTGTCTGGCGTAGAGAAATATGTAATTACTGAAGAAATTAGATGTCTCACTGTTAAAGGAGGAATTATTTGCTGGACTGCCCTTCAGCCTTGCCACTTTCTGTAGCAATTCCTTTGGCTAAATAAAGAAAACCTCCCTTAATGATATAATACTTACAACAGCTCTGAAACCCCATTATGTGTCATGACTCCACTCTAGGCTTTCTGAATACTATTACTGTTACTGTTACATTGGTAGAATCCTAACGTGAGTAATTATATTCCTGGTGCCCAGGCCAGTGAGCTGAGCATGGTTGAATGAGCCATCTCAAGTGCTAGTTTCATAAAGACTTTCTGAGCAGAGACTGTACATGGATGGTTTAAAGACATTCATGATGATAATTAAAACTGTAGTTTCACTGCTTATTTGGCATGTTGCTCAACATGAGAATCGGACTGCTTTGCATCAATCATATTGTGATGATCAGGTGAGAAGTGAGGTGGCACTTTTGCACGGCATAGGGTACAGAGGTCAGGAAGAGTAGGTCTTCTCTGATGTTACTGTATCTATGCAGAAGTACCTTTCTTGCACCTCAGGAGCTTCCCTTTCAAAAGCTTACTTACCTGTAATAAGACTGGAAGTGATAATGCTCAATTAATAGCAATGTTGTTGTCATCACTGTTAAACAGACAAGTCAGAAGAGCAAGGCAGTCTGTTTCCTTCTTGGCTGCAGTGATGGTGCTGCATTCACTGTGTGCCTGCTTATGTCAGTCATTCCTTCCTGACTGTACATATCAAACATTCAGCAATTTCATCGAAATTTGACTGTGATGGGATAGAGACCACAGAGCTATTAAGTTCCTGCATATTTCATGAAGATGGACATCCACATAGATGTGAAATTATCCATGGAAAGAAAAGCTCACCCTTTATTAGGCATCAGAGAATGCAAAGAAAAGAGATATTTCAGATACCAGGTCTTGTCATCCTACTGCTTACAGAGCTACTGGTTATCATAGATCATAGAATCATAGAACGGTTTGGGTTGGAAGGGACCTCAAAGATCATCTAGTTCCAACCCCCCTTGCCATGGGCAGGGACACCCTCCACTAGACCACATTGCCCAAAGCCTCATCCAACGTGGTCTTAAACACTTCCAGGGATGGGGCCTCCACAACCTCTCTGGGCAACCTGTTCCAGTACCTCACCCATCTAACAGTAAAGAATTTATTTCTAACATCTAATCTCAATCTACCCTCTTGCAGTTTAAACCCATTACCCCTTGTCCTGTCACTACACTCCCTGATAAACAGTCCCTCTCCATCTTTCCTGTAGGCCCCTTCAGGTACTGGAAAGCCGCAATTAGATCTCCTCAGAGCCTTCTCTTCTCCAGGCTGAACAACCCCAACTCTCTCGGCCTGTCCTCATAGGAGAGGTGCTCCAGCCCTCTGATCAGCTTCGTGGCCCTCCTCTGGACTTGCTCCAACAGCTCAATGTCTCTCCTGTACTGGGGTCCCCAGAGCTGGATGCAGTACTCCAGGTGGGGTCTCACAAGAGCGGAGTAGAGGGGCAGGATCACCTCCCTCGACCTGCTGGTCACACCTCTTTTGATGCAGCCCAGAAAACAGTTGGCTTTCTGGGCTGCAAGCGCACACTGCTGGCTCACGTTGAGCTTCTCATCAATCAGTACCCCCAAGGCCTTCTCCTCAGGGCTGCTTTCAATCCATTCCTCGCCCAGCCTGTAGTTGTGCTTGGGATTGCGCTGACCCACGTGCAGGACCTTGCACTTGGCCTTGTTGAACTTCATGCGGTTTGCATGGACCCACCTCTCCAGCCTGTCACGGTCCCTCTGGATGGCATCCCTTCGCTCCAGCATGTCGACCACACCATACAGCTTGGTGTCGTCGGCAAACTTGCTGAGGGTGCACTCGATCCCATTGTCCAGGTCGCCGACAAAGATGTTGAACAGTGCCGGTCCCAGTACCAACCCCTGAGGAACACCACTCGTCACTGATCTGCACTTGGACATTGAGCTGTTGACCACAACTCTTTGAGTGCGACCATCCAGCCAATTCCTTATCCACCGAGTGGTCCATCCATTGAATCCATGTCTCTCCAATTTAGACACAAGGATGTCGTGCAGGACAGTGTCAAATGCCTTGCATAAGTCCAGGTAGATGATGTCAGTTGCCCTTCCCTTATCCACCAATGCTGTAACCCCATCATAGAAGGCCACCAAATTTGTCATAAGCTCTTGAAAAGGGTTTCAGGCAGGACTTGCTGTCAGGGGACATCTTGCTTATAAGAAGACCTGCTGGAGGGGAGAGAGCTTCCATGGGAATTACACTTGCTAGCAGAGCTTCGTGACCGGAAGGCCCTAAATGTTCTTCAGGGTTTCCTAAAGTTGGGGCACACAGGCTAGAAGCTGCAAAGCAGTATTGATCCATATGTGGATTAATATGTTTCTATATGTGACACGTCTGAATGATTTTTCAGGACTGTTCCAATGAGCCTCTTCGTTGGTCCATGTGAATTTACAGCAAAATCATTTTTAGATATAGTTTATGTTGTGTAATAAAACTATAAATAAATGTAAATAAATTATATCTTTCATTTACATTAAAAATATCTAAATTGCTCTTGTAAATATGCAAATAGTTATCTATGTTTGCATTGTATGTTTGAGTTTCCTGTTCTGTTTTGAACTTTCAAAAGAGCCAGGTAGTAATTTGTATTCATTTTGCACGCTCAACAGCCTGAAAAGAGACAAGTGAAATCAGTCAGTTGCCTTATGTGAGCTAAGAAGGATGCCTCCAGGGATTCAGGTGATCAGGGCTAGGCAAATGCTGTACTGAAACCTCTGCCTGTGGTGCAGGACAGCATTGGTACCTTATCTTTTCCCCACCATCCCATAACATTTACATTTCAGGTAGTGGTTTGTCACATAAATCTACATTGTGGTCTTCCTGGGGGGTGTTATCTGTTGTGCCTGGCCGTTGATGAAATTAATAGATATAACCAAAGACAAATACTTATTCCTAATCAGGAATCTGTTTGGATAACTAGCATCTTTACTTTGGTGTAGTTACAGGCTTGTGAATACAATATGTTCCCTTTATAGGCTGTATTTATTAAAACAGAAAGATGAACTAACAAATCGCTGCCTCATTAAAAAAGTCAGGCACTATGTACAGCATTTATTTTTGATGCTCCTTTTTCAGAGACTTGTTTTCTGATACCCTCATCCTCCTCTTCTCTTTGCCTAAATAAATCATAGAATCACAGAATAGTTTGGGTTGGAAGGGACCTCAAAGATCATCTAGTTCCAGCCCCCCTGCCACGGGCAGGGACACCCTCCACTAGACCACGTTGCCCAAAGCCCCATCCCACCTGGCCTTGAACACTTCCAGGGATGGGGCATCCACAACCTCTCTGGGCAACCTGTTCCAGTACCTCACCCATCTAACAGTAAAGAATTTGTTTCTAACATCCAATCTAAATCGACCCTCCTTCAGCTTAAACCCATTACCCCTTGTCCTGTCACTACACTCCCTGATAAACAGTCCCTCTCCATCTTTCCTGTAGGCCCCTTCAGGTACTGGAAAGCCGCAATTAGATCTCCTCAGAGCCTTCTCTTCTCCAGGCTGAGCAACCCCAACTCTCTCAGCCTGTCCTCATAGGAGAGGTGCTCCAGCCCTCTGATCAGCTTTGTGGCCCTCCTCTGGACTCGCTCCAACAGCTCCATGTCTTTCTCGTACAAACGTACTAATGTAAATGTTTTTCCATGGAGCGAGATGGGAAGGAGGTTATTGTAAATAGTTCAGGGGCTGCACCGAGTCCTTACATTTCCTTTGGAATTTGTTGGTGCTGCTGGATGTACCGCACTGCTGAGAGGCTACGTGTGGGGTTGCGTAGAGCTCTGCAATGGGTTTTTTCTGGTATTGCTTAGCTCCAGACAAATAGCAACTAAATGGTGCAAGTCGCTGCCTGATAAAACACCCTTGCACTCCGCTGTGCCCTTTTGTCCCCAGCAGTCCTGAGCAGTGAACGCTAGGCAGAGGCTGTAATTTCAGTTGGATTCAACTGGATATTATTAGCAGGACAAAAACCCACACAAGTGTTGCTAAAATGTAAAAATGAGGCAGGACCCTCCGGCACCTGTTTCTGGCAGGCACAGCCCTCTGGTTCTCGCGGGGGGCTGCTAGGAAGCTCTGCTCTTGCTTCTGCGGAGCGCTGGCCTCGGGCTTTGAAGTCTCAGCCGACGTTTTAGCTGGCCCTGCATTTTGAATGACTGGCCACGTTCCTGGCATTTGACCACTTTTTTTCTCTCAATAAAGTGATGTAAGGATTAAAAGATGGCCCGAAAGCTGCTTGAAATCGATGGCCGGCCAACGATTTCCCTGGCACCTATGTCTTCCTCTTTTATGTGCGAGTGGGTGGTAAGGGCATACCCCAGTGTGAACGAAAACTGGTATTCTTGCAAGAAATCCCTCTGTGCCAAAAACCGCTATGCTTGAACCCTCACCTTGAGTTTTGTAACTATTGTTCTCTTTCAGAGTGACAGCTAACCTCCTCGACCAGCGTGTGCTGGCCCTGTGAGCTGGAGTTTGTACTCTGCCACCACCGCCAGACTTCAAGCACGTACAAACCTCTGCGTTTTGGGAGAAGAAGAGAAAGGAGAAGCAGGAGATTTTGGAGAGAGAAATACTGGCATGCTCTGTAAGGATGCTGCCATTTCTTTTCCCTCTTCTGCTTGCTGCTCCACCATGTGTGAAGGCTTCAAGCTATATAATATGAATTAGTACATAGCCTATGTGAAATAAAAGCAAACTAAACCAGCACGCCTCATTAGCTGCGTGGAGATTCAGAGATACTGTTCTGAAAAAGAATTATATGCACTGCAATAGTATTCACCAGAATGCACAACCTATAGATTTTTATTATCCCCTCTCATATAACCCCTCACTTATGTCACTCTTTTGGGGAGACTTGCCTTTGAAATTGCAGGCTTTTGGGTCAGGGACCATTATTCTGGGTGTCTCTGACTTGCAGAGTGAGGTACCAGCTTGTGGAGCCTGCAGGTTGCTGCTGCGGGCCGTACACGTGAGATAACAGCAGTAACGTTTGCAGGAGCAACTGAATGAAGAATTTTATCATATATGGCCTTTAAATATTGACTAATTGATTTAGCACTGGAAAAATATTTGGGGCTTGTGGATTTGTCTACTAAAACTGTAAATAGCTACTGCTAGCAGTCTCCAGCTGGATTTGGAGAACACTGTTGGTGTCACAGTGACCTTCCCTCCTGTTCATTTTTTGTTACTAAAAGTAGTTGGAAAAAGAATTAATCAGGAATGTCATTCAGATTATTCAAACTATAGTAATCTTTGTGTTAAAATGTACCTTTTGTGAAATGAAACCATTTTTATGAGGAGGAAACTAAACTGTGTTGAATTAAAGTGCCAGAGATTGTTACAGTTAGGTATTTATATAGATTTATATGCTCAATTTTCCCTGTTATTTTATGAAATTCTCATGATAGAAATTGTTTTCCAGAATCATAAAGTGTTTTAGGAGAAATATAGGTTGTGGGTTGTAGATTGGATTTTCCAGCAGTGAATGTCTGCTCTGTTTGCAAATACCAATGTGGGGCAAATGACACAGCGGTGTAGTGAATTTGCAAAGCTGTAGACAGATAGTGATGAAAACCTAGTAATACTTTGATATGTTAATAACTGTAAACAGGAAGCCTTTATTTGAAAAACATAATGGATGGCCCTTTCTTGATTGTTAATCTATGATGTTATTCTCAGTGAATAAAAAGTTAGTTCTCGCTGAAAGTCCGAACTCACAAGCAGATTTGCCTGTGCTAACTCAGTCCACTGGGATTACCAATACAAGTGGAAAAGAGTTTCTTTTACAAACTAGATGAATTGGCTCTCCTAGGTGCATCTGATCTCTAAATCTCTGATAGATTTTGTCATCTTGAACCACTTTACAGCATGCACAACTGGTTAGCTGGTAACGAATAATGCCTACAACTCCATCAGGGGTTCCTGGGTGTTTTTCCTAAGTATCTTTTACTCATTGTAAAGGTTATACCTTAAGATAATATCATTTAGTTAACTCACTCTTACTTACATCTTACTAAGGGATCCTTAGCTCTTGGAGGTTTTGGTTTGCTTTTAAAGGAGACCCAAGAATTCAGATTTTGCCAAAAAACGCCCCACCCCAAACCCGCGAAACCCTCAGAACTATCACTGAATAGAGTATTTCCTTCTGCAAGCAAAAAGTTTGGACATTTTTCAGTAATGTCTTTCTGGCCCTGCTGGTACCCCACAACAGGATGGGGTGAGGAGATCCCTGAGGAAGGACAAATGGAAGTATTTCTCCCAGCAGCAGCAGTATGGTTGTCTCAGTGTGTTGCCCATACCCCTAACGAGCCCTTCTGAGGGTGCAGAAATTCTGTCCTGGAATACCCTTTTGGGGTGAAAACTTTCTGATTTCTATCAAAGGTGCAGACTCCTCCAATGGATGTTTTCCTGAGCAGAAGAAATATTCTGAGAGGAAAAAAAAAAAAAAAGCCTGCCAAAATTTTCCAGCTGGCCCTTGCTGTTAATGTGGGGAAGTTGCATGGTGTTTTTCATAGCTAATAAAGATGTTGATGTCCTGCTTTATAATGAAGCTTAGTTTTGACTGTGGAAATGTGACTAATTCTTCCACAGATTTAACACTGGCAAGATAACACAGCGCTATGCTCACTAGCTTAGATCTCTCACCTAGCACCACCTCCTGTTGAATTGACCCTTGCCTTTTCTGTCTCACTTTGGAATGTTTGAAACCTGTCTCCTCAGAAGGGTTGACCACCCAAAACCATTGCTCAATCCAAGGGGGCCTGCCTCAGGCTCCCGGCTTCATTTTGGCAACACTAGCCTCACTACCAGTCTCTTGAAAATGCCAGCCCATGAAGTTAGCTTGCAGAGATTAGAGGTCACTGTATTGAAATGACTTCTTGGATAGGACCTTGAAATGCAAACTTTCTGCAGGCTGTACTCTGCTTTTTGCCAAGTCCTCTGAGCTGCCAGTTGCTCAAATAACAATCTGATTAACTTGCAGTGATTAATCACTTCATCTTTGCTGAAAAAGAAGGGCGAAGAACTAGAGGGGTGGAAATTTTCAGGCTGTTTTGTGTTTAGGAAGACGAGTGGTGACAACCGCCGGTGCTGGAAAGATTTGTCCAAAGTGTGTGTGTTCCCAGCAGATGGTGCTGCGCTGGTGGCCATGAGCGAGGGATGAGCCTAGGGCTGCTCCTCGTCCGGGTACCAGCTCTTGTCCAGCAGTTTGTGATATGCAACTTGAGATGCAACGTTTATTGAGGGAAAGGGATCAGAGGGCACTGGAAATTGCCGACGATTTAGCCATCCACCTGCAATGTGGAAGCGGTCCGTTCACACATACGCAGAGGTGCTGTGCAATCTGAATTTCCCCTTGTGGCATTTCGTTATGTTTGCATTAATCTTTAGTTCATTTGCAGTATTGGCTTTGTATTGTATTGCCTCAAAGTTTGCATAATTTGTGCAAGTATACAGCATACTTCTAGGGCTAGAAATAATGTGCACCCTCATCTTGTTAGTCCTCTTAGATGGGCCAGGGCAGTGCTCCTCTTCCATTCTTAATTAAAAAATTATTGAGCTTTTTGGTAAAAAAAAATAATAAAAAAAAATTTTGGATCACCTCATACTCTACTATTTTGGAGTGACTTGTAAATGTGAAACAGCAATTTTTATACATTTACATTTTTCCTATTGTAATCACAAGCACTGTACTTAGGAATTGACACTAAAAAATGTGAATGTTCACTAAGCTCTGACTTGTGTTTCCTGAACAGGAAGACGCTGGCAGCAGTCAGAAACAATTTTGCTGATGTCCTCCTGCCTTATGGAGGACCAGTTGCCTGTGGCCCATAGACTGACTTAATAGGGGATCAAGATTCCTGGGAAATGGGGAAGGGACCCCATAAAGTGACCTCACGGCATATTTTGTGCCTCATCTAAACACATTTCATAGTGCTTAAGTGTAAGTGTGTGGGAGGAACACAAAGCATATGCAAAATGCTATGGATTACCCTGTGCTTTGAAATGCCATCTCATTTTTAGAGACCTTATTGCAAAGGTCATAGTAACAATATATCAGAACCCTTAAGATTATTTAGTAGGAAATTTTTAACCCTGGAGTCAAAAGACCTGATTATCAATGTTGAGTGTAATCAAGTAGAATGAGCATATAAGAAATCTTCACAAGCAACACAACAAAGCAGCTCAATGTTGTTTCCCTTGCAAGGCCGTGGCCTTTCCGTCACGTTGACTGTGCAGATACAGCAGGGCTTGCAGCATTTTCTTCCCTGCCTTTGTGATTATCACTAAGCAACTGGCCCCTCACTGTTTCTCGGCTCAGAACTGGTTTAGAGAGATTTGCATCATTTCAAACTTTTTCTTTTTAAGAAACTGTATCACAGATTAATAGACTAAAAGGGAAGTGCCTTAGATGAGTGACATTTCTTTGTTGAAGAATTATGGATTACATTATCTTCTCCGGCCCTCTATGGAGAGAACACAAAAAGCATCTCCGCAGCCCTCACAGCATCCTACTGCTGTTGAAATCTTGTGGTTTTGGAGAAGGTGAATTTTGGAGGTGCCTCCAAACAATATATCAAATGTATGTGCTTGCACATAAATGTCCTAGTTCAGCAGCTGAGTAATCATACACTGTCAATGCAATTCAGATGGTTTGCTACATTGCAGCACAAGACACAAGATATTTCTGTGCAGAGATCTGATTTATATAACCTGTTTCCCCTCTGAAGATGAAATCTACTGCAAAAAATCTTTCTTTACTGCTTCTTATAGGTAATTTCCTGGGATAGAGGAGCTCTCTATAATCATAGAGGTGGAACTGGGCTGGTATGTAACAAATACACCTTTCTGGCCCACTCCCGACGTGTGTTGCAGACATTGGACCATCACACGTTAACTACAGGAGAAATAATTTTTAGAGGTACGTCTAGATTTTCGTTCTAAACACTGGGCATAAAAGTGAGTGCAACAAGAAGTGTGTGTCCGTACGCTGGCTCTCTCCTATGCTCACTGAATCTGCTTAAAAAGAGTGATAGCTTCTTCCAGAGATGGTAAGCTCTTAAAAACTGCATCACATATTGTTTAGGATATCATCTATGTAAAGCATTTTGTTAGCCTCAATTTAGTATCAACAAAGAGAAACAAGAGAAAAGGATGTCTTGGAGATTTTCCAGTGCAGACTTCATCCCTTTTTATTCCACCATGAAATGAAGAGACACCCCTGAAGGTACCACACATTTCTGATACAGGAAGCATTGAGATGCTTTATAGTAAAGCAGCAAGATGCAGAAGAGATGCACAACCTTGCTATTTCCTAACGATGTACACACACAGTGTTTATATAATGGCTGTCGCTGATGTGAGTTACCTGGTTAGTTCCTGCGTGAAGCTGACCACCTTCCACATCAAATGTCTTCGGAGGACGAAGGGAAATCAAGTGTCTCTCAGCTCCCCTTTCTTCTGCTTTAATCCACTTCTGAATGTCACAGAAATGTGGGTTGGTGTGTAGCAGAAGTCAGTATTTTCAGTTCAGGTTTTAATTCCATAACTGATTGGGATTTTCAGTTCATCCTTCCAGTGGACTTTCATTAGTAAGTAGTAGGAATTTATCTGAGACACTCCATTGCTTGATACAAGTGATTGTGGCAAGTTAATTGCTGGTTCAGAATTCCCCCCCCTACGATTAAAGTTTCAGCGAGCCTGATGACACAGGAGGACGCTGCTTTTCATCGAGATTAGTTGTCTTTCATTAAAGACTAGTTTTACAACTTCTGGTATTGGATGTTTCATTTGAAGAAACCTAATTTTTCCTCGCGGATAAGAGCCATTCTCTTCTCTCCGTTGAGACTGTATGGAAGGGGGGGGGCGTACCGTCTTGCAAAGACACTATGAAAAATCCCATTTCTGGACTACAGGTGTAATAGGAAATGCCATTCCCACACTCCGCAGGAACACCAAGGAAAGCGTGCTCCTGCCCCAGAGACTCAAACCTTTAATCGTAAGGCTAATGATGATTTATTGCAGCCTACAATGTGATTTTTTTTTTCCCTGGCGCTTACTCAGAATAGCCAGATCTTTCCCCTTTCCGTCTTGCCGTTCCCCGTGCATGGCATACGCGGTGGACTAAGGTAGCTGCGCTCATGCCTGGAGTCGCAAAACTTCCCCTTACAGCAGCGCAGCAAGCTACCATTTATTTTTAATTGCTCCCCACCGTGTAGGCCAATTAAGGATGAAGCCAGCAGGGCAAGGATCACTGGCAAAGCCTTTGAAGGGAGCAGACCCAGCATTTGCTTTGCCGGAAGGCTGCCATTCACACATTTGTGCAAGAATGCAAACAATTGGGCTCACTCAGTGGGATCAAGTGCTATCTAGTTCAGTCTGAACCACTTTCTAGTGCAGATGGCAGCGAGAGTGGCAGCGCCACTGAATATTATCCCCGGGGTTAGAAACTTTGCAAATGAGATTTACATTCGTGACCCTCCCCGTTTCAGCAGGAAACACCTGCTAAAGCAGCTTTAGGAAATGCCTCTCATTAGCAGCTTCTGTTTGAGCTCAGGTTGTCACAGCCATTGGAGTTCAGCAGGCTTAAGAACTTGATCTTTTGATAATATGAAAGGGAAAACCTTAGAGGATAGTAGGTACAGGCTCCATTTTTGGCTCGTGTTTCCTGCTACCTTAATTATTCCTTTAATATCCTCGTCTGACGCGTTTATTTTCCTAGCTTTTGAGCCTCCCAGAAAAGAGGGTTGCTGGGTATCCTAAAGAGCTTGGCCATTTCCAGGAAATCCTGGATGGAGGCTTTGCTGGGTAGATTGGAATTAGCAACCAAGTATTTTAGATGCTTTGGGAAAAGAGTGAGCCCGCACATTTGGTCGGGAGTGCTGTGAGCGGTCTGTGCTTCCCCGCTTCTGTGGGAGACAGTGGGCATTTATGTCCAGTTTCGCTCAGAACTGGGAAACGTCAGCGTACATAAACCCAAAAATTCCTGAGGAAAAGTAGGAAACCAAAATGGAGGAAAGCCAGTCTTATCTTGGGAAAAATTTTGTACTGACTCATTCTAGGATGGCTCGCTGTTCCTCGTGGTGGGCTTGTACAAACTGCTGGCCGTGGCTCGCACGTCGGCGTTGTGTCTGCTCAGTGTTAGGGACACACAGATGCTGGGCTCAGGAGAGGTTTGGTGTCTCCTGATGTCTGAATGTACATCATGCAGGTAAATTTTAGTCAAAACAAGCCCAAGTTCTGGCTTTGTTCTTCTTCTGTGCATTGCACGAGGAACGTGGTGTTTCCACGAGCTGGTCCCCCAGGGAAGCCTCCCAGTTACACACTGGTCGGGGTGGTGAAAGCAGCTGGTGCAGCCAGTCTTTCTAGTTAACGACACTGTCCTTCCCTGCTGTTTATCTGCGCATCTCAGCGATGCCAATTCCACAGTTCTCAACCTTTTAAAAAAAATACTTAATTTATAAATCACTCCGGTTTCTTCAGTGGAGAGGAAGACCCCATATGAGAAATCTTAGATTATTAACAACTAGCCTTTTGTGAATTGCTTAAAAATTCCAGCCACAGCTCGTATCTGTGCCCAGGGGTCTTTTTTAGACAAAGAAAGTCTTGAAAATACTCATTATACCTCTTACCTGGGCATTTGTTTAGGCATCTGTCTGGGGAAGCCCTGTATGTCTAAAAGGGCTGATGTCAGGTTTTAAATGCCATTCTTTATACAGCAGCAACGGAAAATGATGCAGCTGAATCAAGACTGCAATTTCACCGCGTGTAGGCAGGTTTAATTTCACACGTATGCCATGTCACCTGATTTTGCACGTTATAGAAAACGGATGCTCTCTGGCTTGTCTGTAAACCGGATTTTCCCTTGCAGAAACTCCTGCAAATGCCTGTGAGGCAGAAGGCCAGTATGACTTAGGTTATTCCCAGGTGCTCCCCACCTCCCCGGGCACCCCCCCACCCCCATTCCATGGTGCATCTCCCTCCTCTGCTCCCCGAGCTGCTCCGCCAGCGCAGTTAAGTGCAGCCCAGCCAGCAAAAAGCAGGAGGAATTTCCTGACACACGCCGGAGCCCCGGGAGTGCCTGTTCCCCGAGATGCCGAGCTCTCGCTGACGCAGCTCCGGCGAGGAAACGTTAATGCTGTGGATGAGAGGAGGACTGGCACGCCTCTACTGCTAAAAAAAAAAAAAAAATAATAGAGCTTCTGGGGTTACTTTTGTTCTGATCCTGGTTTATCTCTCGCTGTGTGACTGCTTTTTAAAATTTCCCTGCGTGTAGACTTCTGGGGATACTGCGGCTTTCTGTGGTGCATGAAGTCATTGTGAGGATCAGTTATTGATAGCTGTTAAAGCAAGCTAGCTATTAACGTTACTAAGGGTATTTTTTTTTTTTGTTACATTAAATGTATTTCAGCAGTAATGTAAAATTTTAATTAAATTTCATCCTTTGTGACACCAAGAAAAGCACTGTTATTTTACGAAATGTTCACATCTCTGACGGGTGTAACTTTGTCTTCATTTTTAAGAAGCTAATCATTCTGTACAAAAAGATGTATAAAACGAATTGCTGCATTTGTTTTTTTTTTCCTTTAGATACCTGTAACATTGCTATATTCTAAAGATGGAAATTCTCAAACAGTCTTTTCTGGAAAGAAATGTAGCTTCTTAAAACCGTATAAATAATATCTGAAAGGAGATGTATTTGTGCTCTTCTGATAATGGAATAATATGGTGCCTGCGTATATTTTAATCTGGCATTCGGTGATTGTACAGCACGGTGATACAACAGTCTTCAGATTTCAGAGCCTGGATTCAGCAGTCAATGCAAAATTGTTTTCAACATGGTAGAGAATTGTAGCGAGGGAAGAGACAAAGCTGTTCGGTGTTAAACAAGGGTTTATCTCTCTGATTGCCAGTAGTGTGTGTTTTGTAAGTTAGGATATGACTGAGTATTTATTTATATGGCTGTTATAGAAATGTATGTGTGTGTGTTTGGAATGCGATTTTTCAAAAGCAAGCTGGATGTGTACTCCTGTATGTAGTTAATCATTTTACTATGATGCTTATATCATGAAGGCTCAACAATCGTGTTACAAAAAACCCCCAATATTATGATCGTTTGTCTTGTTTTCCCCATGACTGATAAATTCTTGGTGCATCAATACATCCAAAGCAACTTTATATACTAAAACAGGAGCCTGTCATATCAGAGGAAAACAAAAACATTAGATAAAAGGAAACTGCTAACTTATATTCATGAGCACCTAGCAGCATTTAATAAGACAGCATCCAATTCAAACCAAAAGCCATATCCTGCCTTCTATCGACTATGTTATCTCAGGCTGGGGATTTGACTTGTTATATTTGCTTCCCATGCTTTTGCAGGCAGAAAGTCTTTGAAAGAAAACTTTTGTTCTGATTTCGTACTGAGATGAGAATCACATTTCAGTCGACAGAGGGTGGCTGGGTCTGCAGTTGCTGCACTAGTTTGGCTATTTTTAGTTAGAGAAAAAAGCTTGTGCCTGTGGTCTAGAAAGTGCTCTATTGCTTCTCCATAGCCTGAATATTTGTTAGAGCAGCTGAAATGAGAAGGCAGAAGAGTCAGTCTACCATGACTATCCATGCTGCTAAAACGGTGTGCAGAAAACACACTGGGCGTTGGAGGCATTAGGTATTGCACCCGTAGCGACTGAGTCACTGCTCGCCGGGGAGGATGAGGACGGTCACGGGAGTACAGGCAGGGGTCAGCAGGGAGAAAGGATGACCACGCTGCAGCAAAGCAGGTGCAGATGGAAAGAACAATCAGATTTTGGAAACGAGTGATGAGAAGAAAAGATGGCTTTAGCTGAAATTGTGAGCTGACACCCCGAGGACCTGGGTTCAGCATTCGCTTTGGTTTGGGCACCCTGTGTCATAGGGGGTAAAACAACTTCAGTATTTCTTTCGGTCGCCCACGGGCACCTGAGAGGTAGCAGTGTATCTGCATGCAATACCAAGAGGATGAGGAGATATGTATAGTTGCAAATACAATCAAGGTGCCCCTCAAGAACATCTCTCCTTAAGGTGATCATAATATAGAAAGACTTTTGGTCTACACACTCCAAACACCTTAGCGTAGTTCCTTCTTTAGAGATTTTTCCCTGGCAATTTCCCTGGCAGAATTCTGGCCGGTTCAAGCCTCTACCACCTTTCCCAGAAGCTGTCTGTTCCTTTCAAAAGAGAGGTTTGTCCTGCTCTGGCACAAATATTTCCCTTAGAGTTTTCATCTGATTTCAGTGTATGGGCAACACCCATTATTCAAGAAACGTGTGTTTTCTGTTGCTAGAGGAATTGCTTTTCTTTCCCCTACTGACATCAATCACGGGAGCAAACATCTTCCTGACCCCGTGCTTGGGTTGTGAAGCTGCAAAACCAGCACTGCGAAGGAGCTAGCACCGTCCTAAACCTGTGTGGACTCACCCAACCAGAGAGGCGGCCTTCCGCCTCTGTTTTGAATCCATACTGAGGGGAGAGAGCACAAAACTGGAATTACTGCATCTCAACAAGTACCTGGAAAGACACAGACGAGGACGTGTGTTTCAGAGGGCATCATAAAGCTCTAGTTTGTTTGAGATGTGTGGCATTTTCACGGTCATCCTGAGAAGCAGTTGTACAGGGGATGAGCTCACGTCAATGGCGTGCTACGAGAACAGTCTCCTATAAGACTTTTTTGTCTGTGTGTTTCAAATCCCCACTTTTATCACGGAAACACTAAGATTACAGATGTCTTCTCAAAAATGATTATGCCCAAAATGTTAGCAAAAATTACTTTTTTACCAAAATTATGGTGCATTTTATTCTCCTAGTGAAGCCTAGTGTCTGTCTTATTAGCCCAAATTTGCATTTGATGAAACTGCATGCCACGGATTTTGTCACCAATTATCATTCTTTTCAAGGGAGGATGTTTGTGATTTGGGCTGAAATATGCTAATTACTGAAAACCATCGACACGTGAAGAACTCAGTATTTCAGCCTACTCCCTATACCACCAAGAGCAGCGAATGTGAAATACCACCTGTCAAGCACTTGCAGGAGATACAGTATACGTTCTGTGGCATCCTATGGAGTAAGAGAGATGTGGAAAATAAAAGTGCTGGAGGATGCGATGCTATTGCTTGCCTCTGTGATTTGTACACGGAGCAGCCTGGCAGCGTGGCGTGGTGTGGCAGGAATTCCTCAGCTGAGGTACGAAAGGCAGCATCGCAACAAGCTGCTGAGCTCAGTAACGCTTCCCATACCGAAGGGGAAAAAGTTTGCACGGGGATTTTTTTGTTTCTTTACAAATCCATACTTGCAAACCAGCAACTTACACACAAGAATAACACCGAGGATTATTTTGAAAGTGCTTTAAAAAGATTGCGAGAGAAGGGGACTGTTGATTGTTCAGAGCAACGCAAAGCTGTTCCTGCCTATTCATTTCATTCATTCTAAACACCCAGTCACAGTTTAATTCCTAGATGTACTGTATGCCCTTTTGTATATAATCAGCCTAATTTGTCTTCAGCTGCAAGCAAGTGAACCAAGATTCATTTAGTTAAGCAAGCTAAGCAAAAACATTCTTTGCTCACAGATGGGTAAGCCAGCTGATATCTTAAGATAAATGAAGGGAATTTTGTTTTCTTTTCTTAGCTACTGTAAGGAGTCCTACGGACAGAAGAATGACAAAACAAATTCTGTCCCTCCGTGTTTTTAATTAGTTAAACAGGGAAAGACTAATAGATCTCATCCTGGAATCTGGAATCCTAATTTGCAATATTGGACGTTGTTTTGACTTCAACTGGCACTTTTAACAAATAGACTTTTCACTAGAGGTTTTCAGAAAGACTGCGTGTAATATTAGATGAGAGGTACTTAATTAATGTAGGAAAGCGCCAACAAACTATCAGCCAGCGCTGACTTGTCTTGGATTTGAAATAAAAGGTATTTGCTCTGTGCTGCCTGCCTAGCAATTACCATTAAATGTGTGTGGATTTAGGCCAATTCTTAATGAAAAAGGGGCCAGCTCACAACAAATGTCACCCATGTTGTCTTGGGTGACGCTGATAGTGTGGCGAATGAATCAAACAAGCCACAGGCATTAAATCTGGCTGACCCCAGCGCAACCGGGGGAAGGTAGAGGTCGGCTATGACCCCCCCTTATCCTTGTGCCCTGTCTGAGAGCACAAGGCAATAGCCGAATCTGTCCGCTACCCCTCTCTCCCAGATAGCTAAAAGATTTGCAAAATAGCTGCAATAGGACATCGCGCTGTCAAAAGAGAGCACACACAGAGGAAAGTACTGAAAATTGAAACCCTTTTAATCCCAGCGATCATGCTGAGTAGTAGCTGGACTTGCTACTAAGAGAACCGTACAACCATTTTTCAGATACATCCTTCCTCCTGACTGCACGCAGGTGAAAGCAGATGGGGAAGGAAGAAAAGTGCACCTTCCCAAGCTCTGGCATTTTCGTGGTAGAGGAGCAAAGTTCAGGACAAGTTGCAAGTGACTCAGCCCTGCATCTCAGTGTTGCACCCTCACGGGTCAGGGAAAAAGTGAGCTCAAGCAGCTCTTGCTGCTCATCTCCGTCTTCCCAGGAGAAATTCAAGAAGGTGCAGGAGGAAGGGAGGATGTGTCCCGTTCTGCCCTCTGCCGCTGAGGGGGCAGTGACCCCCTCTAACTTGGGCTGCAGGGGAAAGAGGCATGGTTTGCTCTACAGCCAGCGGAGAAGGAGACTTTGCAGAGAGGAGGTTTGTTTAGGAAGAGGACAGTAATTCTCCCCAAGACTATATAGGGAACCCAAAGATTGTAAAAACCACAGAGATCCTGTCAAGTTTTTTGCTCGTTAGAGGGCAGGGTGATTGCCTTGCACCGGCAGGAAACCAGGGAGCTGGATCCCCCTTTTCTGTCTCCTGCTCCCTGTCATCATGAACTGCCACCATGAAGGTCCACTCCCTGACTCCTCACCCGTGTGCGCCCATAAGCCCAACGGGCAGCAAGGAGCAGGACGGCAGCTCCCATGAGCTTCAACATACAGCAGAGGTAAAAAAATCTACTAATTCCCCAGCCTGCAGTCTCATGTCATCATCATTACCGTCCTTCCCTTCTTTTTGAACAGTTTCCACATGGCAGCTTAAGAGGAGGAGTTTCTCCGCCAACCACCTTTCCCATGTCCTCACCCCGTCTCCACCTGCTCTTGGCCAATCTCTCCAAGAGATACTTTGTGCACGTGCAAATGTATTTTTCTAATTCCAGCACTGTACAAAATGGATTTTAACCCTGGCTGGGGCTGGCAGTCAGCATGTCCTGCCGGTGGATAGAGCCTCTTCTCCATTTCAAGCTCCTTCGGATCTTTGAACTTCTCTCAGAGCAGACAAAAGCCAAAGCGTGCCCTGTGTATTGCTCCCCACCAAAACACCGGCACTACCCGAGCCTGCTGTGAAGGGAATACACGGAGGTAGCGGTGGGCTGGCAGCGCACACCCCGAGAGGGCTTCTGGCTCCTTGCAAGTCATTCTCACTACACTTCGGTAGGTACCCTCTGAAATCTAGAGGTCTCATCAATAGAAAGTTAGTGTCCCAGGAAAAATAGCGGGTGTTTTGCGCTTCCCTTTCTCCCATCTGTTTCTTCTGGGGATATCAGGTTGCTCCGAGGTGGGTGGGCTCTTGGAGGGGATGGTGAGTGAGTCCACCTTGAGTGGGAATTGTCCAGGCTTGCCTTGAAGCAAGTCGAGTTACCTGCTTGGAAAATAAATTCTGTTTAGAGGACTTGTTATTTCTTTAGGTTAGCCAGGCATGGCAGCCAAATGAGGATTTTCCTGCCATAATCTTCAGAGCAGAAGTGTGGAATAAGCCGCAGTTATCCGGGAAGGGCCGATCATAGTTTGCACTTGCCTCTCATCGGTGTAATCCCATCTTCAGTCTCGCAGCCCTCAGCTTCTCTGTGGTAGAGGTGCTCAGCAAGCCTTTCTCTTCCCTCCCAACTTCAGATGCACTGAAGGAGCAACCTTCGGTACCCACCCGCAGCACTGGTTGCTTCCCGTTAATCCCCTCTGGCCCCCCACCATGTGGATGGGCAAACTGCTGTTCTTTCTGTTATTACCTTTTTTTAAAAAAAAAAAAAAAAAAAAAGCAATCAAACTCATAATATATTGAATGACTTTTTCAGCTACCTGGTTTTGTGTGTAATTGAAGGAAGTGGTTAATTTTTGAGCACGGGGGGTTATTCACAGCGCTAAAATTAGTTTTGCTTTTGTTAGACCAGAGATCCATTTGCCGCTAACACATTTAAGGCACAAACCAGTGAAAGATGAAAAATGCATTGATTGACCAAAACCTTCTGTGCCACTGAACACTCTGCAGCAATCTAACTAGCGGTGAAACAAATAACTTATCACAGCATTGGAATTACATGCACGTAGCGGGAAATTCTCTTTTTTTTTTGTTCACAAAAGGACTTGATCACATGCCATTATTCAGAGAGTAGCTGAAATCTCTGCAGGCCTTTGCTCTGTAATCTAAAAAGCCCTTTGCTTTTTACTATCGTAGGCTTTGGCAGCTACAAGAAAATGCAAAATGATGGCTGTGCTTGTATCGATTATCATCCTAATTCCGCTTCCAGTGAAGTCCATCACAAACCTGCCACAGCCTCCCAGGGGAGTGAGTGCAGGCTGTGTATAATTGCAGTTACTTTAATACAAATTTACTTACCTGACACTTGAAATTCTGCATTCTTGCTGCAGTTATGCTGTGAGCAGCATTAAATTAACTGACTCCCAGAAAACGGCTGAGACTGCTCGTGCTCACCTATAGTCCTATTTTCTGCTGGAGGGGGGACAGCCCCCTGCCTGGAGCAGGTCCTGTAGCAGTGCAGGGCTTTTTTCCACTTTTTTTCCCCTGGTCACCTGTGAGATTCCTCTGACTTACTATGTCTTTGTGATGGATGCGCTGCCCACCGGCAATTGCTCATTTTGATGCTCTGCGTGATGTCTCTGCTTCACATCTGGCTCCTTATCTCGTTATTTATTTTATGACCTCTCTCCCTGTTCTGATCTTCAGTCACTCCAAATTCTCTGTGCTGCCTACTTCTGCTCGGTTTGCTCGGTTAGCAGCCCTGCATCTGGTTTTTGGGTCAGTGAATGAACAGGCTCTGGTTGAATGCCTCCTTCTTCAGGTGCAGAAGAAGGTGACATCTTCTAATAGTTCTAAAGCTATTCAGTGCCTTTTATCAGTTCTTTGCATTGTCCAAAGGCAGTATGTATAGCCGTTTAGCTTTGCCAATAGGGCACCTTCAGCAGTAGCTTTAATTCAGTTTGCACAAGAGGGGGTCACGAGGCCATGGCTTTATCCAGAGTCTATTTTAGGTTTGTGGGCTGGGCGGAGAAAGAGAAGTTGAAGAGGTGCAGCGTAAACCCGGACAACCCTGATGCTGTGTTACGCAGAGGAGCCAGCGCCCGGGAAGATTCGTCCCCTCCCAGCTGCTCTAGCAGTGTGTGCATGGAGCAAAGCCTCTTGGCAATGAACTTGGATTACCTGCTTCTGCTGTGAGCCTGCGCAAGGTTAGGAGCCCAGTTTAACCTCATATTACATCCGAGGTGCCTCCATGCACCCACTTTTTGCATACTGGAATTGGCAACCTGTGCTACTTATAAACTGTCTGTTACTTCTGCCTGCGGTTCACCAGCTGCCCATCAGTGCGACATCCAGATTCTGCAGAGAGCTGCTAAGGGAAGAGGCAGAGCAATGCATCATAGCTCACTTGGTTTTCCTTTCGGAGAAATCTCTCTATCCTAAAAGAGCTGGAACGCTTCAAAGCGTCATTTACAAATGTTAATATGGAGAATACTGGGTACCAAGTGGGTGCAGGCATCCAGATAGGTCTTTAGAAAATGTCTGTCCCAAAAGTGGAGAAGTCTCAGATTTGTGTTTTAGTATCTATCTGCCCTATTTCACCCCGACCTGTTGCAAATGAACAAATATGTTAAAGATCTCCAGCGAAATATCAGCAAGTTATGCCTAGCCCTGCAAAAACTTAGCGACTCCACGACTGGTTTGGGAGAGGACTGTGCAAGCCCAGCTGGCAAGACTGTTCAAAACTGTGATCTTGTGATGGGCCTCTCGTTCCTAGTCTGGAGACTTGACTTTGCTACATCTCCTCCAGCCTGGGAACAAAGACCACTGGCTAGTTAGGCTGGAGGCAGCTCTGTAGTAGGAGCTGTGCTAAAAACCAGTTTAAACAAGGAGAATGGAGGGCATAATTTGCACCAAAACATTTTTATCTCCTATGATGGTAAGCTCAATCATCTTGCAACACAGAGCTTGCAGCTTTGCAGGTTCAGAAGCAGAGCCCCATGAAGACCCGGCATACAGCTGGTTTGCACCGTGGACTGGTCCTGCTGTGTGTTACACCAGTGCACGCTGATGTGCACTTCATGGTAGTCTATGAAAACCAACCTCGAGGTCTCTTTTCCTTCCTATAGCCTTATTCTCCCCTTGCAGGTTGTCGTGGTTTAGGCCCAGCCGGTAGCTGGGTGCCACGCAGCCGCTCACTCACCCCTCCGCCAGCAGGACGGGAAGGAGAAGTATAACAAAAGGCTTGGGTCGAGATAAGGACAGGGAGAGATCACTCACTAATTGTTGTCACGAGCAAAACAGACTGAATGTAGAGAGGAGATTCATCTAATTTATTACTAGGCAAAACAGAGTAGAGCAATGAGAAAATACAATCAAGTCTTAAAACACCTCCCCCCACCCCTCCCATCTTCCCGGGCTCAACTTCACTCCCGGCTTCAACCTCCTCCCCCCTCAGCGGCACAAGGGGGCAGGGAATGGGGGTTGCGGTCAGTTCAGCACACATTGTCTCTGCCACTTCTTTGTCCTCAGGGGGAGGACTCCTCTCAACATTCCCATGCTCCAACATGGAGTCTCTCCCACGGGCTACAGTCCTTCATGAACTGCTCCAGCGTGGTCTCTCCCACAGGGTGCAGACCTTCAGGAGCAGACTGCTCCAGCGTGGGGTCTCTCCCACAGGGTCACAAGTCCTGCCAGCAAACCTGCCCTGGCGTGGGCTCCCCTCTGCATGGGTCTACCGGTCCGACCCGGAACTTGCTCCAACATGGGCTTCCCACAGGCCACAGCCTCCTTCAGGTGCCTCCACCTGCTCCAGCGTGGGGTCCTCCACGGGCTGCAGGTGGAATCTCTACACCCCCTCATCCTTCTTCCATGGGCTGCAGGGGACAGTCTGCCTTACCATGGTCTTCACCATGGGCTGCAGGGGGATCTCCGCTCCGGCGCCTGGAGCACCTCCTCCCCCTTCTTCCTCACTGACCTTGGTGTCTGCAGAGTTTCTTACATCTTCTCACTCCTCTCTCCGGCTGCAAAAGCTTTTTCAACTGTTTTGTTTTCCTTCTTAAATATGTTATCACAGAGGCGCTGATTGGCTTGGCCTTAGCCAGCGGCGGGCCCGTCTTAGAGCCGGCTGGCATTGGCTCTATCAGACACAGGGGAAGCTTCTAGCAGCTTCTCATAGAAGCCACCCCTGTAGCCCCCCCCCGCTACCAAAACCCAACACACAGGTGATCAAACACATGTATTCATTTGACAAGACACTGCTTATATCTCACAGGAGAAAAGAGAGTTTGAGAACGGGTACCAGCCTTATCGGGGCAAGTTACAAGCAGCTTCTGGTGGGTGGCTGAGCCCTGGAGACTGCAGAAGGGTGATGATGACAGGCCGTAGGGTCTGTCCCTGCGGAGAACCAGGAAAAGAGGAGGGATGTGCACATGGGTGTATGAAACTCGGTGCTTCCATGATCAGGCTGGGGAATTTTTCATGTGTGGCTAAGAAGTTGTACAGAATCCATTTGTGCTTACACCTGCTGCAGATGAGTGATTGTACGAAGCACTCTGTGAAATATAAGCCCTGACGTTTTTTCCTTACCCATCATGAAATAAGATTAAGGGAGTTGCAGAAGACACCAGCTGAAATACTG
The DNA here is from genome assembly GCF_028858705.1 of Grus americana. Lineage (NCBI taxonomy): Eukaryota > Metazoa > Chordata > Aves > Gruiformes > Gruidae > Grus > Grus americana. The sequence continues at coordinate 123,583,247 of NC_072853.1, read as the reverse complement.
TGGGAAGGACCTGGCTGCTGGCTGCCTGTACTAAGGAACGAGGCGAGGGTCCGGGGCACGGGGCAAGGGCAGGAATGTGGGCTTATAGGGGTCCCTGGTTCCTGCACAGCTGAGATGTCTGCAGGCTTGCAGTTGAGCACTGTAGAAACTACGTGTGCTTCTGAGGTGTTTTGATAGGCAGCATGTTTTATTCCTCTCTGGAAGTGGGCTACAGAATTCACTTTTACAATTGTGCAAAGGCAGGGAAATTAATTTCATGGAATCATAGAATCACAGAATGGTTTGGGTTGGAAGGGACCTCAAAGATCACCTAGTTCCAACCCCTCTGCCATGGGCAGGGACACCCTCCACTAGACCACGTTGCCCAAAGCCTCATCCAACCTGGCCTTAAACATTTCCAGGGATGGGGCATCCGCAGCCTCTCTGGGCAACCTGTGCCAGTAAAGAATTTATTTCTAACATCTAATCTAAATCGACCCTCCTTCAGCTTAATTTGAGAGAACAAACTCCCAGTCACAAGTTTTCCCCCCTCCCAAAGCAGCGGGTTTGAGGACCAGTGTTCCAGCCTTCTCTGCCCCAAAGCTCAGGCATCGGCTTGTCCGCAGAGGCTGAGGCTGGAAGCGCAGCTGATCATCTGTTGCATCTGGAGAAACTTTTTGTGGTTGAGACTTTTGGGTTTTGTTCAGTTGACAAACAGGAGTTATTTGAAACTCATTTGCATTGCAAGTGTGCATTAAAATGCACGAGGCATGTAAGGCTGGGGCTGGTGGAAGAAAAATGTGTGCAATTTGTGGAAACTGTGGATTGTTATGACTCCTAAATTGGCATATTTATATGCTTCATTGTTCTTAGATTTGGGATTTTCTGTTTGTCAAATCTAGTGTGTGTGACACACATACCACAACAGACTTTTATTCGTTTTTCTTTCACTGAAGACCTTTAAAAGCAACCAATGCATGGCCATGACTACTGGGCGATAGGCTGGATGACCCAAGAGACATCCCATCCAGCCTGAATCATTCTTTTCCAGGAATACACTTGCCAAGCTAAGATGTTTCTCGAGAATTCATCATGCTACAAATCATAGTTAGGGAACGAATACAAATCCTGTGTGATGTCTCCAACTGAGACAGTATTTTTAATCCTCCTTTCTCAGTTGTCTAAACGCAGTAAAATTGAAGGCAAGATTAAGACCTGTTATGCGAAGGATCAAAAAAATGTTTCTTGAGACATAACATTAAGAGGTGTTTTTTGATTTGGTGATCCCAAATGTTTTCCAGCAGAGGTGCAGAGCCCTTTAGAAATATAATATATGCAGACATGTACTGAATAACAGACAAGCTCATGTATATTAGTCCTCTTTTGCAGGACTCTTGGAGGAACTTCATAGATCCTGCAAAAGCTTCAGAGTCTTGCAGGTGGAAAAATCACTGGTGTTAAGAGAAGAGATTTTAAAGTCTTAACCACTTTTCATATACTGCTGTATGGGACCAAGAAGTCATAATATGCCATAGCATGTAAACGTTATGTCACCGATTATATAAATTGTGTTTCTTCCGGTCTAACAAATATACAAGTGAATGTTATGAGAATGTATCACAAGTTGGATATTCCCACATAAAGGTGATAGATATTACTTCTCCGTTAGATGCATTCAGCATTCCTCTCAGGGTACAGATTTTCTAGACAAGGTCCTTTTGATCCTCAGAATGACGTGGGGCAGCCTCACCATTACCTCCATGAGCTCTGCAGACCTCCACTGTTCAAACGTGCCTGTTGCAAGTCACCTGGGTCATCCTCACGACTCAAACCACAGGGCAATGAGGTGGGTTATGACACACATCTCTGGTCGTATACAGAGAACGGGCTTATTGGCAGCATGAGCAAAGAAAGAAATTTAACATCTTGTAGTTTTTATCCTACAGGCAACAGGACAAGCTGCCGAAGGAAGGATTGATTGACCGCTGCTGGTGCTGTCCAATGCCGGACTTGGACTTCAGTCGACAGGAATATGGTGGGTGCGGGGGAGCTGTGGATGGATGGGGAGAAGGGGGAGCTAGGGAAGTCCCTTTTATTCAGAGCTGCTTTGAGTGAGAGGCCAGAAAAGTGGCATCCTCTGGCGTGACAGAGGTGGTGACAGAAAAGCCCCATTTCTCATGAGGGATAATACAAAGAGAAGTGGTACAGCTTCAGGCAAGAACAAGCTATCCCTGAAAAAACCAGGGGAAAATACAGTATATTTTTAATGTTTGTGTGGCACTTTGAAGCTGGAAATTGTTATAAGTGCTAAATATTATGTTCCCTAATGTGTAAAATGGTGACTAATACTATTATATTCTGTCATACAGAAGCCCTTGGGATGCAAATTCAAAGAGGCACAATAAATAACCATAACATTAAAAAAAAAAAAAAGGAGGAGAGGGAGAACAAACCCCCTCTTCCCATTTCAGTGCAAATGTGCTGCTTGACAGCAGACTCACGGAGACATTTCTCCTCCCCGCTTGGGCTGCAGAGCCCAGACCCCACACAGGGAGAAGAGGGATGCTTGCTGAAGGGGTAGCGAGAAAATGGGTCTGGCTGGCTGCCGCCTCGCAGAGCAGCTCTGCAGTCAAGGATACGGCCCTCCTTCCTCCTACACTTTGCCTGCATTATTTCCCCCCCACCCGAGTTTTTGCAGCATTTGTGCGTGCCGTTTCCAAATGAAATTACCGATCTGTAATCGGTAAGGGGGATGGGAAGCAGGATCGTGCCCGACCAGATGGCTTGCTGTGGTGAGATGACCGCCTTGGTGGCCGGGGGGATGGCGGTGGATGCCATTGGTCCCTACTTTAGCTTTTTTTTTTTTTTTGCCACAATATCCCACAGTATCCTTGTAGCCAGATTGGTGAGATGTGGTTTGGTTGTTAGGGGGTCAGTTCTAGGGCTGGCACAGTTTAATATTTTTACCAGTGAGGTGGGCAAGGGTCAGAGCACATCTGTGACGAGTTCCCGATGGTGTTCTGGCAGCTGTCAATCTTTCCAGGCTCTGCTGCAGGAATGGTCCCAGCTCAGCTACCTCTAATGCCCCACGCCGTTGGTGATGTCACGCTTGAAGCCCCAAAAAATTTGCAGCCACGGACGTCCCTGCAGTCACTGCTGCCGGCTCCGCAGAGGGGCAGGGTGCTGGAGGACACGTGCAGTGGGAAAACCCCACCCAGTAAGGGCCAAAAAAAGCCACGGGATTGTTTCCCTAAACTCAGATACAATAAGCGGAGCTTGATGAAATGTGCTGGGTGAGTGTGTCTTGCACGCGGCTGTTTCTAGGGGAGCGATTTTTTTTTCTTTTTCGCTTTTAATTAGCCAGGCTTAAATTAGCAGCACGTACTGTTGATATTCCTCTGTGAACAGCTAGAACACTTTCAATCAGGAGCCTTATTAATATGCAAAAAGGTGATTTGTTTTGATTTCAATCTGGAAGGGTTTCCCCCCTCCCTGAGTTTTCGTTTCAGTATCTTCTGCTCTAAACGAAGGTGAAATGACTGTGTCGTGGCCACATAAGAGAGCTCAGGTTGTCTGGGGAAAGAGGAAAGACTCGATGGAGAGTTTCAGAAACTCCCATCTGGGTTGGTATTTGCTCTGCCGTATTTTTCCGTGCTGAAACAACACCCTGCCATGGGACAGCGAGAGGCTCACCCAGGCTGCTGTGCTCCCTCACAGGGTAATTAAAGTGAACACAGTACAACTTTTTTCACTTCCCAAAGGCATTGGGACTCTTTTCAGCTATCTCCTCCCCTTCCCAGCCTACGGTTTTGGACAGGAGGAAGGTACAAGATTTTTTATTCCTTAATTCCTGAATCACTTCCCCAGTATATTTGTACTATTATATTCGTACTGCAGACGACCGATGGTGGTCTCTGCATAGAAACATGGCCCCGTAGAGCTGCAGAGGTCTCCTCCCCGCCTCGCAATGGGGCAGTGGGATTTTGTCAGCGTTGTTGCAGGCTCTGTCCCCGTCTGTAGACCATGAGGTCTTTAAATCTGCTTCTGAGAGATACCCAGATGGGGATGCTCGGGGCTTTTTATTATTACTTGTAAGAGTGTTTAGAAAACCCTGCTGTGTGTCATAACCCCATTGCGTTACGTGCGATGCATATACAGATAAAGCTGGGAAAATGCTGAAAGAAAATCTGAAAGGGGCTGAATTTCCTGGCTTTCCACAGCAGGAGTGGCAGGAGGAGAGCCGTGCCTGACCACGCTACGCTCTGGCAGGGGAGACTCGGGGCACTCAGACCCTTCCCACTGCGCTGTGGGGGGAGACCTGCATGGGCTTCCACTTAATGCTAATTTTTATAGGAAAAATTTCATTTTGAAGTGGTTCAGATTTTTTTTCCCCTCTGAGAAAATTCCAGAGTTTGCCACTGTTAATCTGGGTTACATTCAATAACTGTGTCTGACTTTTTCAATTAAACTGTTTCCAAATATGGATTTTTCCTTCTATGAACGTATGGGGAAAAGTAAAATTTTTTTCCTGACCAGATCTAACTATGAGACTTGGCGGACTCCAGTCATGTGCTTAAATTAGAAGAGACCTGATTCTTCAGACGTAGGTTAAACTGATTCGTGTGGGGTTTGAACTAAGCAGATTGTGAAAAGCAGTGATTTACACAGCGTAAATCATCTGGTCTGGCACTATTTGCCTTAGGCTGGTTGTGTAATTACAAGTGTTGAGTAACAGGATGTTATCTGATGTTCGTACCACCTCCCCAACCAGGTACACCTCCCAGGCAGAGACGTGCGGGAAGAAACTCAAGAAGAAAAAGGAGGTTATGCCCTGTTAGAGTGAGAAGAGGACCTTAGCGGGGAGAGGGTAAGCTCTCCGTGCTTCCCAAGCAAGGGGTGATGCCTTCAGCTGGGGACCTGCCTGCAAAGCCACGAGACGCGCAGAATGTCAGTCACCAAAGTGGGGTTTTGAGTAACCTGGAGACAGGACTGATGGGGCAGACTGATGGACTGACGGACAGAGGCTGTGGGACCGGCACGTAGAGTGTGCCGGGGTGCTATCACCCTGGCTGCCGTCTGTGCTCAGGGACCATGTCATCTTCAAAAAGCCTGTGAAGAAAGGGACTTGGATTCCCCAAATATTGCCCTCAAAAGGAAGAGTCTTGTGATTGAGGGGAATAACAGCAGTGCCTCTAAATGACATTTGCTTCTGCGGTTGGAAAGACAGACTTTTGATGTGTGTTTTCAGTGTGCCTTTCTTCGACTGCAATTCCTCCTGTCTCCGGGGAATTGGAGCCCTGCATGTCCCTGGAAATTAAAACAAAAACTGGCTTCAGTGGTATTTCCTGAAATGCGTTTTCATCTCATTGAATCTGTCCTAACAGCAGCCCCGGAGCATCCAAGATTTCATTTCATCTAGTAGTGATCAAAAGCAACATCAGCAAGGAATAAATACACAAAGCCATGCTGCGGGGATATTAATTCACATGACAAGGCAGTGCAGTTTGCTTTATTAAAAAAGAAAGCTCATGTGAGGGTTTTCTTGGTCACTGAGTGTTTCACTCTATGAAACATCTGTATTTTGCAGTCTGCTATTTTTCTGGGTCTTGGCTTTGAGGGAATAAGTCTTCAGCTCCTATAAATGAAACCACAGCCCCGGTGAAGGTGCCTGAATTTGCGACGTGCATGGAACACGGGCAGCCAGGGGCAGGGGCCGAGCATCTCTGTTAAGGGTTGGAAAGCTGCTTGCTCATCCTGGCAGGAACGGAGAGGCTTTTTGGTGAACATCTCCCTCTCGTTTCCCCAGCACAACTATAACTAAAAGTGGGCTTTCTTTCACATGGGTTGAAACAAGCCAACTTCACCCAAAGCTGCCGAGGACTGAGCCACCTGTTGCAGCCCAGAGCATGGAAAGCTCAGCCCTGGGGTTATTCTCGCCTGGGCACCGGGGCATCCACCACTTCCCACTGCAGGCAGCTGCCTGCACACTCACTGCCGCATTGCCGCGGGCGGGGGGGTTTCTAAGTTACTTTTCCCTGACAGCAGACACTTCTCCCTCATGACAGGATGAGCGATGCTGTTCCCTTGACATGCGCTGTTGGGAGCAGTCACCAGCTCCGCTTCCCTTTTACCTTGTCATTAAGCAGCAAAGACATTGCCATTTTGAATGCAAGGCTTGAAGACAGTATGCTTTTAATTCAAGCAATAAAACTAGAAGGGCTTTTTCTGCAACGCAGCCACCAGAATGCGATTCAATACTTTTGGGTTTAGATGAGCTGAAAGTGGGAAGAGATCAAAAACAATTCCTGGAGGAAAAGAGCTGCTGCTTCCCACCAGAGAGTTATCACACGCTGCAGCCGACATGGGAGATGCTGCCATTGTGTTACGGGTCTCTCTGGAGGTCCCTAAGGGAGAACACCACCAAAGGTTTATTCAGAACAATAAAATGATAAACTAGATACATTGAAATCTAGCGAAGGGAGAGGTTATAGAGAGCAGGAGTGCTTCCCCTGGAAACACCCCGCTGATGTGCAGCAGTTCCCAGGACACACGGGGATTTTTATTCTCCAAGTCTTCTGCAGCGTATCTCCAGAGTTGGGGTAAGTGCCGGCGCATGTGGCTGTTACTATGGAAACCAGTATTTTTACATCATAAAAATTAGTCATGTAAAACCTCTGTAGGTTGTCAGCACTAAAGCCTTTTGCCATTCGGCACGGAATAGGGCTGCCGTGCATACGGGGAAAGCACCTCCACCATTTCTGCTATCTCTGTGGCTATGAAATTCAGCCGGAATTTCATTTGAAAATGAAATGTAATTTGTAACATTATCAGACGCTTCAGTCCACGGCTGCTATTCACATAGAGGAGCTGCCAGCTCTTCCGGAGAGCCCGGGAACACGGAGTGCTACTGCAGCCACACATCCCAAATGGCAAGGAGGCAAGGCGACCAGGGTGGAAAGAGTTCAGGACGTGAGACCCCTGTGCAAAGGAAGGAATTAAAATACAGGTTTAGTCCTCTTAATAACCACTTCACTAAAGGCACACAGGGGACAATGTATTTGGATATTGAGGTTTTGACATACGCCCAAGAGTCCTCCTCCAGAATTGGGCTTTGCTTCCCAAACGACCAAAATTTTTAGCTGAATCATCAAGACGCCACTTACTCAAAATATTAATAGAAGCCTCAGGTCTTTTCCCAGTTCTGCTTTTTTGTGCTGTCTTAGCCCAGAAACAAACCTCATCCTGAGCTGATCCCCAGCCCCTGCCCTGGGCTCTGCAGATGGAGCAGCGGGGGACAAAGCTGTGGTGACATGGGGTGGGTGCCCGGTCCCAGCCTCCCTCCTGGCACCCGGCACTGTGCCCCTGTCCCCTGGGAGCGGAGGAGTTTTCCTGGCATGAAGCAGGCATTGGAGGGCGGCTGACTGGGCTGTTCTGCACGTCTTTTTCAAAATGGTCTCTGCGACGGCGAGAGCTGCGTGCACTAAGCTTGCATGCATAGGCGGCTCCTTCCTGCTAATGCGTGGTTTGAGGACTACGTCTAATCAAATGCAACGTAAAAACTCATTTATTGAGGCACATGTAGTTAGTCTTGCTAAAGAACAGAGGCAACTGTTTGGCAAAGCAGCAGAATAATTTTTAGAATTTCCCATATACATAAAGGAGTATGACACAGCAAAGTCTTTGTTGCTTTGCCTTTTAAGCAGGGAGAATCTCCTCAGAAGATGGGTTATAAAACTTCTCTGAGTAGTCTATGTGATCTTCAGAGACTGCTTACTCTCTTCTGTTGTTTACATCAAGCTTTGAGTGAAATGGTTATTTAGTCTGACTTTGTGATTTTTATGCTCTTTGTGGTGCCACTTCATTGCACAATGGGGATGTTCTGGCCCCTTTTATGTGCATGCTTGAGGCCTGACTATATACTGGGAGGATGCTGGCTTTAAAAAAACCCCAAACATATCTAATATATATACACTTGCATTTGGGAACTGTAAAAATTGGTCAATTATTTACTACAGGGCAACAGAGCTGGGCATCACCAGGCACGCTGCACCGCAACCACCTTACAGCAATGCATACAGGGTGATGGAAAGCAAGTGCTGAAGTAGCACGATGTCTCTGCTGCCTCAGACCTGCATTTCATGTCTGCCTTGACCACAGCGAGCTCATCGCCCGCTCAGTGCCATCAGCTGAGCGGCGCTTGCTCTCCGGCTCATGGCTTTCACATTGCCTTCCCTGCTGCTGCTGCTGCTGCTGGGGTGGGCGGCTGAGAGGAGGCAGAACAGCCCGACAGCCTCAATGTCTGCTGCACGGACGCCGTTCCCTTCCCTCCCAATTCCTTTTTGTTTGTTCATTTTGCCTTTTTTTCTGTTTTCCTGCTTGTTTTGCCACTGGCCATCTTTTCGCCACGTGCTGGATAAAGGACAAGTCCTACAGGAATGATTTCCAAGTACCGAGCACTGAATAAACTGATGGGAGTTTCACAGGTTATTTAACCTGATCGGCCTTCCTATCAAAATCCTCCTTTGTTTTTTAAAACAGTAGCCATGAACAAGCCCCTTTTCTTCCTCCTTAGCATCGCCTCTTGCTCACTGCGTGAAGATGCTTGAAGACTGTTTCTGTAGTTTCTCCCTCCTATTGAGATGCTGTTACAGCACTGAAATAAAACCTGACTCAGGTTTGTGGGTACCAAAATTCAGTCCCACCTACTGTTTGTTTTGCAACGCTGCCTGAAATATCATTTTAATTTCATATTAGTTGTTTGCCAAAGAGGAAGCCCAATTAAAGAGACGAAAAGGAAATCCGTTAATGGCACTTTTCATGAGGAACCCCACGATAACAAAGCAGCTTGCGTGCGAACGCAGAAAGTGAGAGATGCTGAGCCCTACTGTGTCTGTCAGCTTGGCTTCTGCATGCAGGGGAAAGAGAACAAAATTTACAAGGATGCTCCTCTCTGAAGTGCTATGTGCACTGCTGGTGAGCCTGGGAAGGAAACAAAGACAGCCATTCAAAATAATTGAAGAACAGTCGTAGTACTAAGTGGATGCACTAAGAAAATAAACCCATCAGATTTAGATTTTAAGGGGTTCAAGGGTGAAATGAAATATTATTTGCTTAAGTACAAAAAGCGCTTTTAGAATAACAACCCCTTACAAATAAAAAAATCTCATAAGAGATTACAGCCCAGCATCTCAGCTTTGATAGACTTTGCTCTTTTTTTTTTCTGTGCATAGTGTTTTATTAAGATTATAAAATTAGGCCTTTCAACAATTCTAATGGGGTATTTTTTGGGGAGTAAACTACCATTTTTGATAATAGTATGAAAATAGGAAAAAGGATCTGGAAAGCACCAGAAAGCTCTCCAGGCGTACCCACAGACTGCCAGGACCTCCCGTTCTGGGGGCTACCCAAAAACCCAGCAAGCCCCTCTTCTTCCAGCTCAGCAGCCAGAACTGGGGTTGACATGAACACAAACCATAGGCACTTATTTAAGAATAACACTCACACAAATTTAAAACCCACATTAAACTATTTATTTTGTGCATTCACCTTTCACTGCGGCACGCGCTAACATCAAGTACTTCTAACTGCTGAAAGGAGCAAACAGAAATTGCTTCCATCACCTGAAGCTGACGGTCAGCTAGCCAGCTTGCAATCCACCCCACGAGATGACACAATCAGGCTCCGCAATGACAAGCAGGAGTGCTTGATTTTCTGCAGCAACGTTACATTATGGCATGCATTAAGTTGCTAGAAAATCACTTTAGAAGAGCATAAAGTGTGATGGATTCAAGTTAGAAACAGGGAGTACAATAAATGCCCCAAAGGTACCTTTGAAGTGTGACGTTCCCGAGAAATTCTTTAACGAAGGGAACTGAAAATGGCCTGGCTCCACACACCACACTCAGAGAAGTACGGAGACAGTCTATCCGGTCACCCGCCAGCGGATATTAAGCACTAACCTATTTCAAATGTTATGCGTATTTACTGACAGAAGCTGAATAGGTCAAACAGGTTTCTAGTTCATAATAAAAGATGAAATGGTGTTTAGTTCTGTATATGAGTAGCTGCTCATGTAAATCAGTGCGTGTGAGCAAGTGTTACTGGGGCTATTTCATGGTTGCCTCCGGTTTCTAAAGAATTGTGTATTGTACCTCATGAAACAAACCCTGGAGTAAAAGGTATCACGCTTTAAAACGAGGTTATAATGAACAATGAGACTACCACACAGAGCACACAGTTTGTGTTAGCAAAGAACAAGTTTTATTAAACAGACTTCTTGCATGTCAGGTTGACACATTCACACTCCTCCTTGCCGTGGTGCCGGAACTAGAAACATGGTCTTGCTTTTCCTCTGACCAATGAAAAAAAAAGCCAATGCTAGCCTGCATCAACAGGTTGCCCCCTCCTAATGTACGAGTGAGCCTCCCATACATCTCTCACGTTGTTCACAGTTTGGTTGTGGACTTTTTGCTATGAAAGGAACTCAGGGTTACCTCTGGAGGAAGCCCACTTGAACAGAAAAATTAGGATGGGTCTACTGTAACCACCTTTGTCTCTTTTCACGTGCAATTCCAGCTGTCCCATGCTATTTCTGATCTTGTGTATATCCTGACTCTCTCCTACGTCTATCTCCCTGCCAGCAATCCCCAGGTGGGATTTAAGTAATTTTTACTGCCGGCCTCAATCAGATGAGTTAGGATAACAAAGAAAACTTTCAAAAAATCCCTCATCAGTTCTATGTTACCTTGATTGCTTGCTCTCTGCATTTCTCTGTTCTTGGCTTTAGATATATGCAGTGGTTTATGTCCTACAAGAGAACAGCCAGCCAGCCACACCTGAGAGCATGTAGCCAGCCTATCTTGCAGAGTGGGAGCAAGGTAAAACCCACCAGAGCTGGGAAAACCCACCAGAGAAAACATCATCCTGAGACCGAGATCAAAACTGAACAGCATTTCAGTTTGACTTACGGGATTGTATACGGCCATCAGCTTTGTGCTGACCTCCATGAACACAGCTCGGTTTCGGGTGGAAAGCACTCTGCTGTAACCCCTCACATCACACTGGCGTTCAGGTACGAGGGAGGCGGCAGGGAAGAACTTGCATTTCAGATCAGAAACACATGGCACATGTTACAGGGCCACTCCAGACAGGGTGGGTTTGAGTGTGGTTTGCTGCCCCTCTATTCCTAATAATTTATGAGGCGTTGCTTAAGCAATGCAAAATCTAACATTTTTCTCTATTTTAAGGACAGCAGCTGTTGGTACCACTTCTGGGCAACCTCACTGTTAATTTCAGGTGCTTTTTCATTCATTACAGCATACCTAGGGCTGTTTTAGTGCCATTTCTAAGGAGTCTGGCTTCTTTCCTGGTACATACAGCATCGTTTACAGGCAATACGTCTACGTGTCTGGATAGGGAAGGGATCAGGACTAGTCGTAAGCAAGGACCACAGACAAAACTGTCAGGGAGAACTACAGACGGAGCATGCAGAGCCTTTTTTTTTTTTTTCCCCCCTCCCATGGCTTAATAAAAGTTAACCCTTCATTAACATGCACACACCATGCAAACAGGCAGTGACTGCGCGGCTGACAGCGCTGCCCCGTGCCTGCCGGAGCACTGCTCTGCACTGCACAGCAAGGCAGGCTCTCGGGGCCAGACCCACAGAGATATTTAGGGGCCTAACTTCTATTTCAGACTTCAGTGGGAGGCCGGTGCCTAAATAGGAGTTGAGCACCTGATTACCTTTGCAGGTCTGGGCTCGGGCGGAGGCAGCCAGGAGCTGCTCCCTGTCCCCTGCCTGCCCGCGGGAACCTCCGCTCCTCTCCGGCCAGTGGTTGAACCGTGGTGCGGTGCGACCCTGGTGTTGTGAAGTAGCCGTTCTCCGACTGGTGACGGCCTGATTCACAACACCAGCTGCTGCACGGCACCCGAGGGGGCCCCCCGGCCGGGCTCCTCCACGCTCTGCCCTCCTCCGGAGTCCATCTTCCATCCCTCCGCGTGCTGGAAAACAAAGTAACAGGGTTAGGTCCATCGATCCCAAGGGTTATATACCCCTGCCTGTTTAAAATATGGAAGTGTGAAGGGTGTATGTCTCCAAGGAAAAAAACTAAAAGAAATAAAAGCAGTAAACCGGCTCCGCACTCAAGATCTCCTGCTTCGTAGAGGTGGGCACCGCAGTGCGATGGTGGTAACACGCAGAGCTGCGTTCCAGCTATTCATTTCCTGCGCTCATCTCTGGGGGATGGAGGCTTGCAGGTGGGGGAAGCAACCTGGAAACTCCACCAAGCCCTCAGACACAGGAGAAACAGGCTGCTTTTTCACAGATCCCAGGGCGTTGTCAGAAGGAGAGGGGTGCCCCAGGGACTGCGTGGGCTTCCCGACCGTGACACCACCATTAACCCTCACGCCTGCGCCATGTCTGCTCCTCTGAGGTAGGCGAGACACCGGCGTGCGTGTGGTCCGTTCCCAGAAGCTGCCCAATGCGTTGGCCTTCAGAAAGGTGCTCCCACCCCACAGAAGTCCTGCTGGGACCTGAGAATGTCCCAGTCTGCAGCCCTTCATTCCCCTTCAAGTCGCCCATCCCTCGGGAGCTCGCGGAAGCTGAGGGGGACAACCCACTACTGACCAGGAAAGCTGATCTTCTTTTAAAGCCACGCAGGGAGTTACAGATTCTGGGGCTTTTGTATTGCTCAAGGGAAAAAGAAATCTCCCCTGCCTGTGTAGGGCTGACACTGGTGAGCACGCTGACCATCGTGGCCCGCACGCAGCGTCTCTCAGGCAGCATGAGAGTTGTGTGTTGCAATGCTGCAGCACTACAGGAACAGCCTGGGGGAGAGCATAGGTCCAGGTAGTCCTGCAGCTTTTCAAGCAGGCAAAAAAAATGTGGAAACGAACACAGGCTTCTCCCTGATTCCCTTCAAAATGCTGCAGGGGTGGTACAGCGACTTGGTTGAAATAGGTCATTCTTAAGGGGTTACCAACAACTCCTTATTGGGCTAATTCCTCTAGGCACATGTGAAAATAAGCAAATAATAAACTTCATCCTGTGTATTATGGACTTTCCTCAGCAACAAAAACCCAAAAGAAAGCAGAGTTTCTGTGAATCAGCTTGGGACTATCCCCGGGATGAGGACCCATTGCAGGAGTCCTTAAGCAAACCAGACAAAAAGCAAGCAATGCGAAACCTAGCAAACCTCCAGGGAGAAACTGCTGGTTTTTCATAGTTCTCCTGAAACAGGTCAGATGTGGAGGCAAAACTTCTGATCTGGCTGATGAAGGAAGCATCCCCCCCCATCCACGCCCACTGCCCAATTTAATCCAAAGGAAGCTTCATGCATTGTCTTTCCCCTGCAGAGAAGGGAGACATGGTCACGTTTAGTCCCTGGGCAGAAGAGCGATAACCATACGTGCTAACAGAAGATAGCGCAGAAAGACAGGTTATGCAATTTGGTTGCTGCAGGAAATGGAGCTAAATGTCTTGACACCCGTGCATGCGCACACACTTGTAAAGTCTCAGTCATGTTGTACTAACGGAGCTTTTATTTAAAGAGCAGTTTCTAGAATTTTAACATGTTGGAAAAAACCTAATGTATTTATATTTTATGCGTGTCTATTATTCAGCCTTCAACCCTGAAAGGAAGAGCCTGAAAGCTGAACTCGTGTTTTGGCTGTTGCTGATCAATGCTGACACGATAATGCCGGGTGAAGGTGAATCGTCTCCCTGAGCAGATCTTTCACCGCGTGTGGTGGCACTGAGCACACTTGACAAAGCACGTTGTGTCACACGCGGAGTGACGCCAAATACTTTTTGTACGTTCTCTGTTCCCTGGGAACACTAAAGTCTGCCACTAGTACTGTGGGTGGGAAAAGGAAAACAAATGATATGAGCCTTTTTCAAGGTTGTTTAAATCCTTCTGAAACCTTTCATGCAATCTGCGCTAAAGTATATCAGACTACTTAAAAAAAGCAGGCTACTGTATATGCATTGCTTGCTCCCTGGAAGAAGCCAATTTTAAAGGCTTTTCAAGTAAAAAAAACAGTATTCTATGTCATACAAGTGAGAAATGAACACTTAATCTATTTTCTCTCCCCTTAATGTATCAGAGATGGAAGTTGGTTTTCTGCTTCTTTACCCCCTTGGTCAAATACTCCGACGTAGTCTTAGAGTACATCTGAGCTGAAATTTTAATCTTCTCCCATTTTTACTTAGTATGATTTTATTCAGTCACCTACTGGCAATAGCTTTCATGTCCTTTAATGCTGCGTGGTCTGAAAGCTTTCTTATGATTTCAGCTAGGTTACGCATATGTAAGTGTACAATCTCCTAAACAGCTGAGTAACCAGCAGCTAGGGAACTGCATTCCCCATGCCATCCGGCTGGCCGGGCCTAGAAGCCCTGAGGAAAACCACCGAAACCAAATATTTACTTTAGGATGACACTAGTGCATTAGGAGAAGAATCTCATCTATAAATAGGAAAATAAACTCAGTTTGAGGAAAAAAACCCAACACCAACACAAAAAACCCCCAATAACACAGATAATCCTGCATAGGAATTAGTTTGTTTTTTTTTTCTTAATATATTTAGAAACAGAAGAGCGTAACGAGAAATCGTGCCAGTGAGCTAAGCCTCCAGGCGGTGAGCGGGACTCGGGCGCAGGGTCGACGCAGGACTTGGGACATCAACTGCAACCCCACCCCACAAGGTTATTACCCCCCTTAATATCCCATGCAAATAGATTTCCTTGCTTTGGTCACAGCAGTCTATTAATTCAGCCCTCTTGTCTGGTACATCTTTATCCTCTGCAGGTTAATCCTGCCAAATTCCTTTGCTGTAGTACATGTCACACAGCATATAATATCCAACAATGCAATTTTGCTAATCCTGTTTTATCAGCTTTGTTGCCCTGTCTGGTCAATCCAATAGTGAAAAACTGCACATAAGGTTTTTGCCAACATCTCCCTCTCTTTTGCTCCCTCCTCCCCCCCCCCCCCCTTTTTTTGTATGGTTTCAATTAAATGGTTTGAGAGCAGAACATAGCGTTTGGATATCCGCCAATGTCCTTCAGAAGCAGAATGTCAAGGCACTTAATTATATAGGTCTCCCAATTCTTTCAGGCACCCCACCTACCCAGTCAGCTGAATTTACTAAATGCAAGTGTAAAAAATCAGCTCAAATCTCTTTTTAAAACACTCTCCACGCATTAAGGACTTGAAGATGGCTGAATAGCGATATATTTATCGCCCATTATCTTACTAAAAGATTAAACAAATGAGTAAAGACTGTCTCATTAACAGTTCTTTGTTGTCTTGTTTACTGTTTAGTGGACTCATTAACATTAATTATTAGAAGAGGAACATCAATTATTGCAATAACCTTTGTCAAGCCTAGCGAACTGACTGCTGAACAGCAAAGGGATCCATGTTTATCAGGCGGGATTTGCATGGACAGAAAGAAGAAAAAGCAAAGACCCCCCCCCAAATCCTCGACGTTGCTCCTGAGGCAGCAGAGATCGAGCATCGCTTGTGAATTCTGGCCTCAGCAGAGCATCCTGCTCAAGACCTCTAGGCAGAGAATAAAAGGGTGAGTAAATTCTGAGCTTAACTCCACCAGACTTGCTTACCCAGCTCTAAGTGGCGAGATGTGAACAAAGGGATCCCTACTTCCTCTGGCGCTCGCCAGGCTGTATTTATTACACTAATTATTTTAATGCAGGGAACAGCCCTTTCTCTCCCCCGTCATCAGCGCAGTGCATATGCTCATATAAATATAATGCAGGCTGCAGCATCGATTTCAGGATTCTCCGTCGACACGCTGCTAGAGCTGACTGCTTTGCTGCCTCAGGTGAAGGGCATTTTTACACTGTTACTAGATATTATGGCTTGGGCTCCCCTCTCCTCCTCCTCCCTCCGATTTCTTTTTCGAGAAAACCAATCCCAGGTGGAGACCTCCTCCTCTGCCTGAGGAGACATTCGATGTTGTGTCAGTATTTTAAACCCACCATATATTTCAGCAGCTCTGGCAGGAGTTAAATATCAGCAGTAGCACATCCGTTATTTAAAATACTGCGAGGGAGAAGGCTGAGTCACTAAGCTGGATCCGTCACCTTTGACACTGTTTCTCAGCCTAAACACAAGTGCCAGCCTGTGCCTGAGAACAAAACGAACCTTTTCAGAAGGACCCTGAGCCAAATCCAGGGCTCATAAGATTATATTTATATACAAATAGAAACAAGGGCAGCTAAGCGCCGCACTTTTTGCAGATGCTTCCACAGCTACGCGCTGCGAGCCACTGAGAGCGAATACGCAGATCGCTCCTTACGCCAGCCAGGATTTAAAGAAAAAAAAAAACAAACCAGCAAACCCTTGCAATTTCCGAAGAGCTGCCCCGTGACGGCTGCCCCGTGCTCGGCATCACCAGGAGCCTTCCTCCTCCTCGCCCCACGGCCCCACCGGCGCGGTCCACCGCCACCACCTTCCCCTTGCTGCCCCTTGTAGCACATCGACTCTGCCCGCATCTCCCCGCTAATTAAAATGTGAAACAATTAAGCTGTTTGCTAAACTAGCGATTCTGGCCCTACAGCCTCCTGGCTGGAGAGAGGTCCGCAGAGAGACAGCGTGTAGCCTGTTACCTCGGCACGAATTTGTGCTGACAGGACAGTCCATCCGTCTTCACGTCTTTAGACAGCTATGCTTACCTAGCAGAATGTAAACATCTCTGAACTTTGCTTACTGGATAAAAGGAAGCATTAGTTTCCTATTGCATTTCCTCCTACAAGATCAATCATACACATGGGCTAGACACAGCATCCCTATGTTTGTAATTAATCTCGTAAAGGAAGAACATCTCCTCTCAATCGATTGCTATATT
This sequence comes from Grus americana, assembly GCF_028858705.1. Classification (NCBI taxonomy): domain Eukaryota; kingdom Metazoa; phylum Chordata; class Aves; order Gruiformes; family Gruidae; genus Grus; species Grus americana. The sequence goes on along the minus strand of NC_072853.1, from coordinate 123,566,399 downwards.
TGTATGCAGCCTTCCCGCAAGAGAGGGAGTAGAAGAAGAAAATAAAAGCCGGTAGCAGAATAATAATCAGCTGATCCCTTAATAGAGGCTGGTACGTGCTATATATGCACAGCAAGATGCTTTTTTTAGTGAGCCGATTCTCTGTTGGAAAAATCACCTTGTAATCAATGTTGATCATTAACACTGAAGACTTCAGGAATACTTTTAGATGTCCTGATAGAGGGACTTTGCTTCATCATGGTGAAATCCAAAAGGATTTTCTGGCTTTTTTTCTGCCGTTTTCACCAAAACAATGCACGTGTACTTCAAAATCATCTTCCAGATGCTTTACTGTCTCTTGCTACCGATTGCAGACAACAAAACTGAACACCACATGGTTTGTACACTGTCCTGTTTGCGCACAGGAGACTCCTTCCCACCAACACATCTGTTCACGAAGGACGTCTCGTTCACATTTTCCTTACTGTGTATGGGAATGTTTAAAATCCAAACTGAGGAAATATTTGTTAAAAAACAAACCAACCCCCTCACACACCACAACCTGTTAGATCATCTACATTATGACGAATAGTTTCTTGCCACAAAGCATTTGAGAGAAAGAGGTGTGTGCAAAGTTACTGCCCTTCTGAGGTCGACCGAGACGCAAACTGGCGGGCAGAGGGACTCAAACCCAGAGTGCTTAAAAATCAAAGGGAAAGCAAGCCCTCTTCAGCAGTTCCTAGGACCCAGGCCTGACTCTTGCTACTGGTTTAGATTTGTTTCATTGCAGACAATGCATTAAGCTCACTGACATTTACATCAGGCCAGCATATTCTTTATAATGAGAAAATAAATAGTCTCCGAGACACGTTTAGATGAAACGTACACTTCTGATAGGCACCGTACTAGTCTAGGGCGTCACAGCCCATTTTGATTTAAAGGAGTAATATGAAGATTTGCTTGCTGAATGGAATATTGAGACAAGTCAGAGCCTTTCCCCCATTATCCGAGTAGCAGCAGGGAGAGGGCTGCTACCATTCATGACAGGGCTCACTCTGTGGTACTTCACACAACCTGCTTTACAGGCGTGGAGATCAGGGTCTAATGCTTATATGATCAAATATTCAGAAGTATTGAACTGTACATCTGAGAGGAGGAAAAAACCCCAGCAACCCATGCATTTTAGGAAACTGATTTACAACAATAGAGAACGGTGCAAGTAAAACAGCACTTTAAAATAAAATGCAGGCATTATCTACCTGATTGCCAACAGTACAGCCACATGCACAGGGCCTGCGAAGACCTGGAAGTATCCTTTTGCCCATCAGCATCCCACCATTGGGGCAGGTAACAACATGGTCCTCACTAAACGCTCTGCTGCGGTACGGCCTCGTCGGGGAGAGAGGCTGATCTGTTTTATTTTGTACTGTTCATTTTTAATTTTAGTTTTGCCTCAAAGGAAAAAGGATCTCAAATATGCACAAAATACTTGTGTACCATTTTCTTTCAGTGTACTTAAATAATGCAGCCTTCACTTAGATATATATACGATTTTCATAAAGAATTGGATGCCAACGCCTCCATTTTAGAAACCCTTTATTGGAAAATACTCACATCTACGCGATAACAAGCTGGCTTTCACCTGGGAAATCTACGGCCCATTACCAGATTCATTGTTTAGAGGAATTACCAGCAAAAAACAAGTGACAAATCTTTCCGTCTCTGTTCACCTGCTCCCTGTGCGACAGAGGCAGAGCCCCTGGACCGAGGGCGCTGGCACCTAACCCGAAATGATGGATATTTCAGGAAAAGCATTCGGGCACCCAGGCCCTCGCCTCTTCCTCCCTCCTGACGGCAGCACAGAGCATGCTCCCTCACCACCCGCACGGAGATTTCCACAGCTGCGAGGTGAACAGAGACTCAGATGCCTGCATCACTCCTTGGATGCCTCCTCTCTGCCCCTCCTTCATCACGAAAACCCTGGGTGAAAAGCATAAAGGTGCAGCAATTCAGTAAGAAGCATCCCACCTCCCCCATCTTCTGTAACCCAGCGCTACTGAGCATCGTCCTCACCGATGGAGGAGGGAGCTGCTCCTTGCTTTGCCTGCTTTGCTCAGTCCCTGGGTTTCGACAGTCCTGGGTGAAAAAAAAAAACAAACCAAACCCCTCTCTTAAAAGATGCTGTTTGCAAACACCAGTTGCTAAAATTAAGGTACTGTTCAAACGTTCAGTGTTTGAGAAGATGCAGAGAAGATGCAGTCCGGCCAGAAGCCACTGGCAATATAGAAATCAAACGTGGTAAGTATTTGACTAAGGGGCAAACGGTAAGCCCAGGGCTGGGTACTGAGTATTAAGCCTTGGCTTTCTCTCTGTGCCTGTTTAACAGGGGACTTAAGACACTTGGCTGACTTGGAAGTTTTGATGCCTCGCCAATTGCCTTCGGGCTGCAAATCTTAGAAGATGAGATTTTCCTGTGGCATTTGACTTTTCTGGCTGAAACCCAGAGAGCTCAGAGGAGCAGACAGAACGGAGAGGAAAGTAACCCATTAAAAATGATAATACACTCACTGCACGTTCTGAGTAAAACTTGCGTAGAGTGCAGAAGGAAGGGAATTTTCCTATTCCTACCTTCAGCTCTTGTCCACCACACCTTTAACGGCCAAGTCACAGTTTGGGGATAGGGAGAGCTAACATAACATGACAGCCAGGTTAACAGAAGGTCTAATAAAGCTGTAGGAATTTGAGATTTTCTTCAGTGTTGTGGCACGGTGCCTCTCCTAAGGGAACACTGCTACAGTCTTCAGTGGACAGGAAGGATATTCAGCATCCAGGACAGGATCTCAGAGATCAGCAAGGATGTTGTAGGTCAGGACGGAGACACACGAGCAGAGTTTCGTGGGCAAGGTTTGCACAATGTACCATTTCTCCCTACAGCCAGAGATACCAGCTGTTCAATACCATTTGAGCAAGAAAACAACATATATGCATCAAAAGACATAAATGAGAAATTCAGGTCTATGAACTTAAATAGTCTTTTTAGCAAAGGGCGTTAGACATTCATGGTTGAGCCTTACATGAATAAAAGGATGGAAAGCACATCCTTTACACACTTTCAAATAAATTACACTGAGATCAGAATATCAGAAAAGTTGACCGGGGGTTTGATAGTGCTCCTTCTAAGGAAAAAAAAAGACCCCAACCTACCAAATTCTATCTATTGTTTGTTATAATTCTTTCACAAGTAGCCACCCTTCTGTTCACAGACCTGCAAAGGTTGGAAATGCACAGTTCTCAAAGCAGGCAGGAAGACAGTAACAATTAACAAAATTACTCAGTTCTGTTGAAGCCAGATAAAAACCACGACCAGCATAAGAATTCAAAATTATATCCCTAATGAAATGTAGTTTCTGGTCCCGGCTATTTTTTCCTAAAAAAAAAAAAACCCAAACCCAACTAAAACCAAAACATCCCCAAACAAACCAAAACAAAAAAAACCCCAGCCCAAAGCAACTCTTAAGGACAAGTATGCAAGAGTTTCCTTCTCCTTTGCAGAGACTGTGGTGCGATCTACGTTAGTGCAAGCCGGCTGCACAAAGCCATCCCCTCTTTTGTTACCAACCCAGTGAAAAAAACCATGAATCAAAGCGCAAATACTTCAGAGATTTCCCATTAAAGCTGCAAACTTGACAGAGAATCACATATGGTCAGTCGTACCACAAACGCGAAGCCACAGTCCTAAATCCAGCTGGTCCCCTTTATCACAACAGGATGCGTCTGTCTAGCAGTAGTCACTGAAAGAATGAAGTAATCTAGGATCTGGAAGATAACAAGTTGGAAGGAGGCATGTTTCAGGATTTCAGCTTAATTAATAGCAATGGATTTTATTATCTTTTGCTTCAAGTTTTGCTCTTAGTTCTTTTTCAGACTTGCTCTCCATTAATGAACAAAATACAGTTAGGAAAACTATGCATAAGAGAGCTTAATTAAGCATTTTCTGGGGAAAAAACCAACCAACAAACCCACAACAAAAACCCAAGACCACCATGTATTTGGGATTCTTACTATACAGTATCCATGTCTCTGCGGGGGTGTGCGTTATTATGGCACTAATCTGTTTAACACAAACAAGCACGAGCATTTGAAGATGAGAATCTGTACCTGAAGACATAGCTGACAAAACACACTCACACGTGCAAATAGGACGCTCGGGAATGAAGCTAAGCTCGGGTTATTTGCACAAATAAGGTTTGTGGGGTTTTTTTCCTTCCCCAGCAGAGCTGACAATAAAAGTACTCCTGTCATCATCACAGCCTCCTGCAACGTGAACATTGAATTTTTCTCGGTGTGCGCACGTGTGCAGGCAGCTTTTGTCAGCGTTTGTCTACAAAATTATAATAGGTGTCTTTCCTTGTGCGCTGGCTTGTGTGATAGCGGTTTAAAAGATAAAACCAAGCCCTGCCTTTAATATAGTGTTATCAGAGGCATCTCCCTTGGGGAGGTGTTACGGCCATCTAGCAGACACCGAGATGAGATATGCGCTTCTTTGGAGAGATATTGCCACAAAGCATTCGAGAGAAAGAATGGATGCTTAGCTAATAGATGCGCATAATTACTAATCTGCGATTCTCCTTAATGGGAGATTTTGACAGGCAGTTTTGAGAGGTATCACAAAGACGTGCAATAGTGCTGCTGAGTTTGTGACTCGTTCCCCTGGAATCCTCCGAGCTTAACTTTTATTAGCTATAATTTTTTTTTTTTTCTCCACCTTCAACAAATATTTGGAGATCCCAGCCCATCGCTGCCCTCCCCTCCCGAGGAAGCGTGTCAGAACAGAAGCACGCATCCAGGTTTCCCGCATCTGCACGCGCTGCGCACGAGCGCTGCATCACAACCGAGCAGAGACGCTTATAGTGGAGGGGAATGCCGTTCCTGCTGTGAGAGAGGTTAACGTGAAGAAGGCACTACAGACATGAAATGGAGTTGCCCGTATGGAAAACCAATTCCTACCTAAGGTGGAAAATTGAAGGGGAGATGGGGTGTTGCCACAGAAATGCATCTTGGGAGGCAAATCACCCTAAACTCAGACTGAAAGTATGGGGGACCACGTTTTGCTCTCAGTATCGGAGCTGCAAAACCATACATACCAGTTGGGTGTAATGGAAAAGACCTGAAACTCAGAGGCGAGTAACCGGTTGTATTTCCCCGTGCCTTTCCTCCGCAGCCCTGCACGCCAGCACAGCTGAGGGCAAAATTTCTGATTCTTGCTATTCCTGTGCTGGAGAGGAAGGGTGGCCTGACTCACCGCTCAGCTGGCTTTGCCTCTGTGATTTCAGGGGATGGCCTAGATGCGCTGCAAGGAATTAACCCCTCGCGCTCCTTCCCGCACTCGCCGTTTTGTTGTGAAGTGTAATATCGAAAGAAACCACGACGACACGTCTTGCTGCGAGCGAGAACGATCGGCACAAAGCACAGAAAGCCCAATCCCCGCTTGCAGACCGTTTTGGGTATTTTAAAGCGGCGTACAGTTGGCTTTTGTCCCTGTCTTTCCTTTGCGTTTCCATCATATCTGGCCACCCTCGCAGGAGGTGATGGTCCTTACTAAAATCCCTCATTTGCCTCCCTGTCCATCCCAACATCAAAGCATCCCAGTGCTTTGAAGAAGCAACCCAGAAGCTCCCGTCTTAACAGGGCAAAATGTGACTTTGAAAAAAAAGCCCGGGAGACCACGCGTGTGACAGGTTAACGCGGACTATTTTTGAAGGTGAAACGGCGGTGTTGAGATCTGAGGGCAGCAAGTGGCACTCTCCCAACCGCAGCTCATGATGAAAAAGGCCACCAAGTGTCTGCGGCGTATCGGGGAGCCCTGTCACGCGTTGCAAACGTATTTTGAAAGGTTTTATAAACAAATCCAAAGGAGGTTATTAAATTCACCATTCTGTGTACAGAAGGCATGAAAAAATTGTGAATCGGGTAAGTAAATAGAAGTCTAACTGCAAATAATAAAACTATATAAATAATACAAGAATGATGACTAGATTGCTGTATTTTGAGTGGATTTGAGGCAGATGTGAAACAGGTGGTAATTATTTGCTACAGAGTAACTGCAATTTACTCGAATTAACTGCATAATACATTTTGGCCACAAATCCTTGTATTAATGCAATGTTTTCTGAACTTCTTTAGGGAAAAAAAAAATTAGTAGCGTATCAAGTTACATTTTACCACAGCACTTGCATTTTTTTATCCTCAATAAAATACAAACGTTCAAGGCAGACCTCTGAGGTCAGGCAAGCTGCCAGGGTGGCAAAGACCAGGAGCTCCAGGCAGAAAATGAGCGCTGGCTCCATGCAAGAGTTCCCTTCCCGCTGGATTCACCCCAAACGCCAACACGGAGGACCACGCCGCGTCTCCTGCCGCTGCCCCCAGAAACTTCATCCCGGGCATCTCCGTGGACCACGCGATGGGCTTGCAGGGTAACTCCTGCGTCTCTATTTCTCAGTCACGGACATAACTACTACATCTCTCTTGGTTTCAGGCACGTAAACTAATTACAATGATGTTCCAGTGGAAACTTCCTCTTTGATTTGGCATGCTATTCTTTCAGCACACAATGATGAAAAATCTTAATTCGCTTCAGATGAGCCTGTTCGCCGTATTAATAAATTAAAACGGCGAAAATAAGAACAGCAGCGCCTGAAACTCCACCAGCAAAAAGAGCATTAAGCAAAAAGTATTAAAACTACTATGCAAGGCATGTATTTGCTATATTTAGCTTTTTACCCTGCAGGATGATAATCCGAAAGTGGAATGAAAAACGTGCTGAATCACTACATCTAAAAAAAATGCATTCTTCTTCAAGCAAAATGTACCAGCCACATAAAACTGCATCTGAGCGCTTTTCGCCCTACATTAAAACACTTATCGAACTGAAAGAGATTAAGGAATACCTGAGACCTTCCCGAATGTGTGGTTCAGAGGAGCGGGGAATTAAATCAGAATTCATGTACTCGGAAGTTGGTATTCAAATTGTTTTGCGAAAGGAGCGCTCTATCTGTTTTGATAACCCAACGCACCGTGACTGCTTCAGAATACATGCATTACATGAATATCGGAGCCCGTACCGCCTACCTTATTCAGGAATAAGGGCAAGAGAGCTGACTTCGGCGACGCTATTCACACACACGTTAGGGTTTAGTCCTGCAAATCCTCCATCCAGTGGCGACGCTGATTAAATTGTGGGGAAAAAAATGCAGATCCTTGCTGTAATTTGCGAAAGTCTCGTGTATGAAACTTGTCAAACGCATGGGCAGCGTGCATAAAACAGAGCAAGCCTCTAAAAATGCAGACAAATACTAAATCTTTGAAGACCGATTTTAAAACAAGATGCATATTTTGTCAGCTAAAGAATTATTTTTAGAGAAACCAAATGTATCAGGCTCCTACCTTGCTAGAATAAGCGGTGCTATGTTACCATATGGCAATTTCCACCAATGGTGGCAATAATATCTTTTTTAAAATAATATCCTTTTTCCTCTCAACAAGCTTTACAGATGAGTATAGAAAAAAACCCACACTTGAATTAAGCAGATGCTTATGACATTCCTCCTGGCAATATAATGTGATTTATCGAGTTATACTGCAGTCTTCAGCTTTTTAACCAGATTAAGGCTGAAAAGAAGCCGGCAACTAAAACATTTTTCCATTTTTATTTATATTATATTTAGTTATGTTATATTTTTAGTTAAATAAACTTGTGGAGGAGTACAGAAGCTACAAGACCTAATGGCCCGGATACGCAATTAATCAGATTTGAAAAGCAAGTACCATTTATCTACATAAAACAAATAGAATCTATTCTATTAAGCTAACCTATTCAAATCACAAACCTGACTGCTGCTAGTGAGAATATTTTGCTTGGCAAAGGTCCTAAAGGTTCTAAAATTATGTATGCTATTTTTATTTCCTCCTTGGATTGGATTAGTTACTAAGCAACTGAAGAGTTCAGTTCTGTTGGTTAACAGACATACTGTATTTCATAAAATCGGTTACTAGAGAGGACCTAGGTGCCTGTGAAGAGAAGATAGTACAGTGGTCTTTCGGAGGCTATTTGCTTGCGAATGGTTTTGTACAACCAACTGTGCCGGCTTACATTTTAAATGCACGTAACTACTATCTCGGTTGTGAGGGTTTTTAAGTTTTATCTCTAGGTTGTATTTTTAAGAAAAGAGGGATCTCTAAATCGGCGTCCGCCTTGACAAGGGAATTTGATCACTTTTCATTTCCTAAAGATGCCACTAATGAATCAGAGCTAGGTCATTGGTGTAATGCTTGCTCTTCGGTGCATTAAACAGAAATAGGACACAGTTTAATAAAAAAAGAAAAAAAAAGTGGCAGGGAAGATAAAGAAGATGCCCTGAAGTAGCTCTCACTCCTGAAAATGAACAAGAATTCTGCCATAAAGGCAGAATACCTGTAACATCCTTTAAGTGGCATCCAAATGTCCTATCTTTAGCTGATCTATTGCTATCACTTGTAATTACATATGTTCTTCGTATGGACATGCTTTTGTTACTGCAGAGGAAAAAAAAAATATTTCAAGCCTCTCAGGACTGTGAAGTGTGCTGCTTATGGACACTGAAGCCCTATAAAAGCTCCACTGTGTCCCAAGCCGTTCAACTTCACAAACTATCTGCCAAGCCCCCCTTCAATAGTGTAAAATTTGGCGCTGATGGGCGGTTTGATGATTGAGTCCTTTGGCTTGGGTGTTTCTCGATAACTTCAGACTCTGTCAGCTCCACCTCACCTCCTCCTTTTGCAAACTCACTCCTGTTTGAAGATGATGTTATTTCCAACACCCCCTTTTAGTTTGTTTTCTGGGTGGGGTTTTGTTTGGGGGTTTTTTTGGTGGTGTTTGTTTTAACCACAGATGGTTAATTCCTAGGAGGAATTAAATATTCATTTTTACATAAGGTTACTCTAAAACAGTCCCTGGGAGAATGTGTACCACCAGACATACCCTGGCACTTTTTTCGAAACAAAAGACTGTGTGCAGATAAGTTAGCCTCCTCTCTCTCTCTGAGCCAGCTGGTTCCCACTTTTCCGCACGGATGGGGTGGCGTGGCTGTGGTTCACAAAGGTGCTGAGACACATCCAGGGATGCTTCTGGGCTGGACGGGAAGAGCAGACACTCGTGTAACCAGCTGCCACATCAAGGACCTTCCCTGCTCATGTGCAGCTTGGTGAGGTGAACTGCCTTCCTTTCCAGCCTACCAAAAAAAAAAAAAAAAAAATCCTGTTAAGGCTGACAAGGCATTTCTGAGCTCACGATGCACCAAGTACCCAACTTTGCTTGCTTAGCTGTGGTGCAGCGAGGAAAAGCCAAGCTGAAGCGAAGGGGTTGCCTGGCAGGGCTTCTCTTCCCTGTGAAAGTCACTAGGAAATACCCTGTTAGCAGAGGGACAAAGAGAGATGCTGGAGTGCGTACCAGCCCCGCAGCTGCCTGTGCCATCCGTTTCTTCTAGGCAATGTGTTGAAGCTCATACCCATAAATAGATGCTACTGGATGATGATAGAAGTAATTGGAAATGCTTAAAGCAGCTACTCCATAAATCATTTGCATTCACTGGGTTCCACCTGGGCCCTCGCTGTACTCTCCTTCTCCTGCTCGCTTTGACAGGCGGTGCACAAAATGGGTCGCTTTCTGCTGCCTTGAATATTTTATCACTGAAAAGGGAAAAGCGAAAGGTCGGTGTTCAAAGGGATTCCTTGTCCGCATCTCTGCGCAACTTCAGCAGCCTAGGTAATCTCAGGAGCAGACCTTTCAAGATGCACGCAAGACCTCTGACAAAATCGCTGCCCCGATATCACAGCGCTTCCTGCTGCGTGGCTCCTTGCTGTCTCAAGGCTAACATGCACACACACACACACACACACAAAAAAAAAAACCCCACCCCATCTACTTGTAGATGCTAAAGCTGACCCACAGCATGTAGTGCGCTATTCTGGAAACTAGTTCAGGCAAGTCAGCCCCTTCTTTCAACTACAGTCTATTCTTTAAGCATCACTCTTCTACAAGTTTTAAATAAAACAACACTTAGAGAACCATTAGCGATGCTTAAAGAATGCCTATATAGGTGCCAGGCCACCTTACCATACAACAAAAAAAGAATCTTTGCAATCAAACCTGCTCACTTAAGAACCACAACTGCAAAAGCAAAGACTGTTACCTGAAATCTGACAAATGAGCTATATTGAGATCAAAGGGAAGGGAAAAAAAATCTGTAGTTGTGATGCCTCCCACCTCTGCACTCTGCACAGTTGCAGGGAGAGTCATCACTTCTATGGTCCCATTTAAGCCCAAAGCAGTCAGGGCTTTATAGTGTAAGTCAACACTGCAAACACCATCAGGAGCACTGATGTCTTTTGTTCAAGAAGGTACTGCACCACAAGACAGACTGCTGCCTAACCCAAACCAGACACACGGCAAGTAAACACACATTTAATTTAAATACTAGGAATGTCCTGGCTTTTCCACCAGGAATTCCTGTGGGGTCCCCCTGAGTCAGCTGGGAGAGGGGTAGCAGAGACAGAAGATCCTACAGGGTTGATGTGGGGGAAGATGGGGAAGGAGGGCAAGCAGTGTCTCAGCACCTGCTAAACCAGCACAGTCATTTTAAACGATGTTTAAATACCGATGTTGAATAGTGACATGAATGAAATGTACTGGAAAACACGAAGCATTTAAAAATCAATGGGGAAAGTATGAGATGCTGATCTGCAGTTCCAGTAAAGAAAACTCAGCATTGCTAGTAGACACGCTACACTGTGAAACCTCAGAAGCAAGCCAGTACCCTAAGACAAAGCAAAGCACAAAGCTAGTCCTTAGCTAGCGTTTTTCGGGTCAGCTTCTCTTGCTTCACCAAACCCTTGCCTTACCGTGCACCAACACAGCAGTTCCACCAAGAGCGTGATGGCCAAAGTTAACCCAATTGCAGGTATAGGGACTGTTAGACCCAAGAAATAATATCAGATCCAACGTTTCAACACCAGAATTGCCGCTTTACAAACTGTCGTACCACCTCTTATAACCCCACAAGCACACCACAGGAAGGCTCTGCAGAGATCCCTCTTATCGGATGCAATCTTGCAAAATCCCTGAGCAAGGCTGACTGGCAGGCCTTCATTCTTGGCATGTGCACGGTCCTCCTGCTCACACCCAGCTCTACTCGATCCACAGCTGAGCTTTCAAAAACTTCGTATTTTGAAGAAAAGAAATGAAGCAAGGAGGCTGAACCTTACAAAGGAAGGAATTCTAATAGAAATGCCTCACCAAGCGTGAACTCTTCTAGACCGTCAATTTATTTTCCAATACAAGTCCATACTTCTGCAGCCTGCTGCTGTGGGGTGCTATGCATCAGTGACTCCCAGGACTTCCCTGCAGCAGTGTATCATCATCTGCTCCCATGCAGCGGCTTCACCCTTGCAGCTCCAGCTCTAACAGCTCAAAACTGTAATACTCATACTGCTCTACACAGCAACTCAAATGGCTTTTTTTTTTTTTTTTTTTAAGTTAATGCATTCCCAAAACCATACCCTTGCAAGCCAGGCTACTGATTCAAACGGCAGTACTTGCAGGTTTGCAAAATCAGGTCACACGGAAGAACAGGAAAAAAACCTCCAGAAAACATCCTGTTTTGTAATGCCTGAAAAAGGTACATGTGGGAGAGATGGGGTTTCTTTTCTAGGAAAAAAATACCCAGTGAAACTCAAGGAAAGGAAAATGAAGCCTTGCTTCTGAATGGAGACAAACTGCTGTCTTACTGGCACAAGTAAATTAAAGGTGAAGGCTTTGTCAGGAGCTGTGCTCTGCAGAAGACAGCTAGAGAAGAAGAATTCAAGATTTCTGGGACAGGAAGAGTCACAAGAGATGAACATTGTATGATTTAATTATCCAACTGGAGGGATAAATTAAGCTTTTGACTTGGAGCTGCATATAAAGAGAGCAATTAGACTTCTCTTTAAGAAAATTAGCATATGGTTTAAGAAGGGAGTAATAGTTTAAAATGCAAGTATGAAATTGTTACTTATATGCAATGGTAATAGATCTGTGTGCTATATGGATTGAACTAGATACTCCATTGTTTTATATCAGTATCCCTTTTCCAAAGGGAAAAGACCTTGTGCTGGTTTGCACTATTAGAAAATCTGCCCCAGTGAATCCATTTTCGGTGTGGACACAGCCTCCACCTTTCACTGATGTTTTCTCCATTTCCAAACCCTCACTGCTGCTATGTATCATTCACAGACTATATTATTCCCCTTAAAATCAGTACATGCTGTGTATCTGCTCTTGAAATGGGCTCTGCATATATGTGTACATGCTTAGCTTGGGTTCAGATTTTCGTGATAGATTTTAGTATACAAAATGAGTAGTTCGCTCTTCCTCTTATAAGGTAATTAATAAGATAAAATAAAAATAATTAAAATATATACATATATACCTTTATATGCCAGGCTCCATTGGCACTGCATTAAATAATCCCAATGAGATGAAGTGCTAAAATTTAAAAAACAAAAGAAAACGTCTCCATCAAGCTTCACATTTTCCAAGCGGGTAAATCAGTATGAGTCCTTTCACCAAGATAAAACTCTGCCAATCTACGCCAGCTAGGGAACAAGTCTTAAATCATTAGAAGAATACTTGGTAATAGATTTAAGGTTTAAATTAAGTGATTTTTCCAGATCAGGAGTGCATATAAGCTCATTCTCTATATTGTGCACCAACTTTCAATTAACTATGCCCTCTGTTTGGAAACCTACCAAAAATTGAGAGAGATCTCTCATATCAGTACAGAGGCGAGCACTTTTGACCACGTGTAAGATTTTGTTATGGTATCCTTATTTGAACAAGCAACAATTCTGAGGAAGTCAATGTTTGCTCTGCTATCGTATTTCTATCTAGCAGCACTTTCCAGAGCGAAGAAATTGCTCTATCATGCGTGCAGAAGCACTTGGCTTGCACATAAAAAGTCCCCAGAGGGTTAAAAAACCCCAACACTTTTTGAAACCCTATCAACATGCACACAAATTGCACACCAAAGAACTGGCTAGTATAAATTTGAATGCATTTAATACCCAAGTGAGGAGCAAGACAGTAACTCTGAAGCAACAATCTCTGCTTTTTTGTGTAACTCGCTGTCCAACAAAATGTTTAAAAGAGTAATCATTTCCATTCATGATCTTTTACCATACATTTTTATAGTCAGATAATTAACTTCTCTAATGCAAAGAACAAAAACCAAGCCCAACCAAAAAACCAAACCAGTGCCAGTTTCAGTGTGTTCAGTGTGTTAATATAAGCACACATTAGTTTAATTTTCCATTGAACAGATTCACATGGCTCTGTTTGAAGCCATGGGATCTCAATGGTAAAAACCTAATGTGATTTGACCTCTTTTATACAGAAAATGGGTTGATGGAAAGAAGATACAACATCTGCAGCTTTAAACATTTCTTATATTCACTAAGGTTTTATTACTAGCAGTACTGGAGGGGAAACCATTAAGAGTAAACATGCAGGTGAAAGGTATCACTGTATTGGTCATCAGTTAGGAACTCGGTCTTGTACCTTAATTCTCGCTAAAATACAGCACAAAAATGACTAGGATGTATGTTTAGAGTGAAAAATAGCAACTCTCCCTTTTGTAAATCAAATAGCTTGACTTACTCCAAGCTGAATTTCAGCTATGAACATTTTTGAAAGTATAATGGCAGTAACCATCATGACAACAGAAGCTGCTGCAGAAAAGCTTCCTTGGTGGACATCAACTGCTGGGGCACCACTGGCATCAATCGAGCTGCTGACGTGGTCCTCACCCGCTCCCAGGGGACAGCCCAGGCAGGAGCAAAAGTGTGCTCAGGCTACCGCTCTCAGGGATACACCCCAAAAGCCTGGCACCATTGGGAACCAACCTCTTCTCACCCACACGTTGCACTGGTGGTCCCCCTCCCCAGAACAGACCACCCGCTAATGGGCAGGAGCGGAGCTCTAGGACTAGGGATATTTGTGCTTTTCTGTTTCTTTGCTGACATTGCTTGGATGTCTTGAATTAAACGCTCAGGCTTTGTTTTTCCTTTATCTGTGCAAATCCTTGAAAATGCTGCTTCGTACCTACTCAGAGCTGCCCTTTGGGAGTGGGTCTTTGTAACAGCTGCCCAAGATGACAGGTGAGTATTATCTCTGTGTGGTTTAGGTGCGTAACTGCCCTCGTCTCCCACCCTGCAGGTCGAGTTCATACGACCCAGGCAGCGCTTCCGAAGAAGCTGTTAGAGAGACAGAGGGAGCGGGCTGTGGCTGCCAGATGGCTATGTATCTATCTCCCACTCCCTGGTGCTACCCCATCACGCAGCATCAACCGTGAGCTCCGGTGGGAAATTAATTCTCTCCCCTGTTTCTACTCAGTAAAGTTTCCACTCCGCATTGTGAGTTTACAGCTATGCATCACTAAATAAGCCCCGAGAAGGGGGAAGACAGCCATGCTGATGTTAAGTGACTTGCTCAGCATCAATCGGCAGGCAGTAGCAGAGCCGGGAATATAAATGACCCTGGGTCCCAGGCGGCGCAGGCTGCGAGAAGCAGCAGCACGCACAGGCGCTGGAAGCTGAGGAGCGGGTTTGCACGGCCCACGCCAAGGGTCATTTAATGCCATGCAACAAGGCATTCCCAGCAGATGCAGAGCTGTATCAGGTTTGCTCTTTTGCAGCTACATTTGCTAGTTTAAAGTTTTGCGTATACTTCTAAAAGTGAGTGCGTGGTGAGGAATCACCTGAGTGTTCAACGCCTTGGTTTTTTGCTGTCTAACACCACCAAACAGCAGCCCATGCAGAAGCCAGCTCAGACTTCACTATTTGGAAAAGTCGCAAGATCACGTTATTCCCAGGAGAAAACGAAATGACCTTCCCCACCCCTTTCTACATTCAGGACGGTGGACTGAGTACGACGTATCATGGATATCATTTAGCAAATACAGGTTGTAAATACTTATTTAATGCAGTATTTTTATAATACACTGGCCCAAGACCTTCTTTTGTATAACACTGTTGGATACCAAGGTCTTACAGGCGGACATGTCTCCCCGGCAATCCTCTACCTTCCTGTACGTACTGGTCATAAGGGAGGAACAGTATACCTGAAATAAATGGGTGTGAAATAAATTAACGCAGATCTTTTAAAGGCTAGTTTTGGAGGCTTATAAAACCCTATATATTCTTTTGAACAATTAGCTCTGGCAGCAAGCTCTTTAATCCAATAAAGCCTCATTATGTCAATAACAGACACCACGCAACACGCAAATCGTATAGCTCCTGTAAAGCAGCCTGCATGAGGGTGAATTAGCTGTCAAGAACGCAGGTCTGGCCTGAAATTATCCCCAAAGCAAAGGCAAGGTATTCACACTAAGATCAGATTTCTCTCCTACAACATCCATGGGCTCGGAGCTCACTGCAGACAACAGGACACCCTCTACGGACTTCAACAGGCCTCGTGAAAAGCACCCTAAATGGGGCTTCTTTCCAATCTTGGGCCACCCAGCCAAAGTTATTCACCATATCCTATTACTGGTCAAGGAAGAGCCTCTGCTGTTGCACTAACAGAAATGATTATACAGTGCAAGAACGATGACCTTGGAGCGAGTTTTCAACCAAAATGTCCTTAGGAAAGTAGTCTCTTTCTACGTTAAAGGGACTTCACCGAGCAAGTGATGAGAGCTGAGCAACTCTGGCTTCTTCATCAGACCTCTGGCCAGAGGTAAGAGAAAAACGAAGGCTACAAGGACACAGACCTTCTGAGCTTCAAAGACCCACGTTTCAGAGGATCTAAGGGAAGACGCTGTCCCCGTTAAAAGCAGAGCCCTGTGCACAGAAGTGAACCTAAGGCAACTCACTGCCATCTCCCAAAACAAATCAACTGCCACCAACGTGCAGAGAAACACCATACAGTTTTTTTTCTTAATTGAAAAATAAAAAGGATACTGCTATTGCACTTTGAAATTCTATCAACTGTTCACCTTAGCATCAACTTCCCAGCCTTGTCAATGATAGCAAGAAGGGCTGAGGAGGTATTTTCAGGGGTTTAGGGACTGCATTTTCATTTGCTTTGCTTTTTTTTGTGGCAGCAGTACCTAAAAGCCAAAGGGCCCCACAGCATCCCCAAAGCCCGTTGGGACCATTTGTGTGTGATATCTGCTCCAGACAGGCTGAAGCAGAGACCAGTGCAGCGGCCACTGCTTCTGGTCAGCCCCTCGACTTCTACTGCATCCAAAGCGTGAGCTAACCCCTCTCCCTTCTGCTTTCCAGCATGGTTCCTCTCACCCCGGCTCATGAGCTTCTCCCCTCATTGCATCAGATTCAGCCGCACAGAGATAAAAGACTCTGATTTGCTTTGCAGAAGCTAGAACAAGATTAAAAAAAAACCCCAAACACCACCAAAAAAAAAAAAAAGCACAAAAGCACCAGTTATGGAGGAATTCAGCGTTTTTACTGCCACCCCCCAGCTCCAGACATCAGCTCCAGTCAAATCCACCCAGACAATAAAGTCATTTATCACTTGAGGACTTGCACAGGTTCGATACCTGATGTAAAGCAGATGATTGCTTCCATTGATTCAGATGAAATATCCGAGCAGAGCTGCGGCCGGCCACGGCTAGAGCGCATGCACGATTTGTAATGGTTTAATAAATAAACCATTGATTACAAAATGGAGCCTGATAAATCCTGACGGGGCACATCTGCAGCTGTACCTCTCCTCTGACTCCTATAATTAACGGCTTAGTACTGTGCTACTGTTAAGTGAGGACCAGCTCATCCAGAAGCAATAGCACATGTTAGCGACATTTATGCAAACGTGCGTAATTACTGCACCCGGCATAAATGACAAGGTCACTCCCTCATTTTGGCCGAGATTTTCTCGGGGGAGACCGGCAGCGTTGGCTGGGGATGTCTTGCCCCAAGACAGACCGCTTCTAACGCCAGGGCTTCAGCTGCCCGAGAGGGCGATACCGCAGCAGGGAGGCAGGACACGAATCCCACAGCAAACGGGGAGATCGGCCCTAATTAAGTCAAGCAACCACCAGAAGATGCTGAATGAGAGACGTGGGGACCGACTGGGCTGGGAAAGGGACCGTCTCACTCCTGGTGACGGGTTTTAAGAAAAACGTCACATCAGACACCCCTTGACAAATAGTATCTCGCAAGCCTGAAAGAAAGACCTGGACAACTCCAACCTCATACGGTGCCTTTCTCCTAAGCAACAAAACTACAGCCGTGCTGTGAATAGTTGTTTAAATGCCTTATTTCTCTCTTGAAAAAGTGCTGGATTTAGAAGATCGCAACCAGCCCATGAGCGTTGTTGATACACAGGAGAGGAAACACGAGCCACATCAAACGGCGTTCATCTGCCCACGCCAGTGCTCCTGCCGCAACCGTGACGCACAGCCCCAGAGCTCCGCCGTGACACTGGAGCCTTCAGCCGGAGCCCCCAGCATTGCCAGCTTTTGTCTCTATCTGCATGGATGACACCAGGACAGAAGTACTACATCTTTCTGTAACTGATATAATATGCTCTTCCAAGAACGTATTTAGGTATCGAGCCAGTCTAATACACGTCCAATTACCAGTGGAACTGCTTTACTTTTTACCAACCCATTAGACTCTCCAGTCAAAGGTACCAAGTATCAGAGAAATCTTAATCCAATAGCCAACCATTGACGTGAGACTCATATTTATCTTCATACTATTTTAACAAGGTTGCAGCTTCCTGATGACATTCTTCTACAGTTTCAAGGCAAAAAACCAGATCCTTAAAACATACATATATTGCAGAGGAGACTGACAGAGAGAGGAGAGGAAGGAGAAGGGATTTTTCTCAATTTTTTATTTGACTCCCTACAGGCTGACTGGAGACAGAAACAGACATATGATTTAAAAAGCAAACAACCAACCAACCCACTAGATTTTATCATGGTTAATTCTTGTAATTTAAAGAGGTGACTTTGCCCATTTCAATTTGAATGGAAAATGAGCTTTCTTTGAAAACATAATGCATAGATCTACAAAATATTTTAAATAACGTAGGGGGTATTACTGAGTAATGCCCATCAGAAAGTATTCATCTGAGCTAATCCTGTTTCCCAAATGAAATAAAGTGCAACAATAAATAATGGCTAATGTGTAATTCCATGCAAAGTCAGGACCAATCTTTTCTTTCATTAAACTTGATACAGTGTATGTGCTATGCATTTTTAATACCTTTAAATAATTTAGGAGAAATAGTGCAGACTAAGACCGACAGGAAGTAGTCTACGCTCCTAATTTTAGGAAACAGTCTATAAATGAAATTTCAGGAGGATATAACTTCTTGATTAAAGGCAAATTGTTGTTGTCACACCCAGAAAAAAAATGTAGTAGTATATCTTATTACTCTAATTTATTATATTTATTACTATACTTATTACTAAGAGAGTACCGCAAAGACAACCACCAAAGACTCACAGTCCAGGACCTCACCGTGTTATGTTCTCCCCAGCCACTGCAGAATAAACAGCAATCTACAATTTGAGATATTACAGCAAAAAATGGCTCCTCTCATAAGCCTGCATCAGCTTCTGATTTCTGACAGGCAGCAGGAGCAAATGCATTTCTGACTCTTTCCATTTTCTTGCTGGATGGCTCTCAAACGTATCTCTTCCTCCTCCCCACCCGTCACTGCTGACCCTTATTTCCTGTGCACGGTATTTCTGTCCTTCCCGTGAATCTGATGTGCCTGATAGACCGGGCGTGCAGGATGCTGATTAGCGCCGTCGCCTTTAAAGCTTCCCTAACCCATTTCTCAGGTAATCTTGTACGAACGCCTATCTACAGCCAGCACATGTGGCAGAGATGCAGTTGCTCACCTCTTACTCCAGAAACACCTGCAATAAATCAGAGAAAAGCTCTTAGCCCAGATGTTGAAAGGCAGGGGCCTAAGAGCCTGGCTGGAGCTGGAGCTGGAACCCAAATCCCACCATGTGCTCGTACTTTTCCCTCCAAGTTCACAGCAGTGAAGGGGGCTAGTGGATCCACGGAGTGAAAATAAAAGGCAAAACATAATGCATGAGCTTACGCAAGCAAATAGTAATGCAAATGAATAACTCTACTCACACAAGCAGTCTCCATAAATCCCAAATCATGTTTGTGTTCAAATACTTCCTCCCACGGCTGCAAAATGTGTGAGGAGGCTGAGAAAGAGTCATCCGCGAGTACAAGGATTCACGCGACTTAAAGTCATCCTTATTAAAAACAAACCGTGCGTATTTACCAAAGGAGTATACGAGCAACCTCGGCCGTCTCCCTTCCTTCGGTCAACACAAGGAGAGACCAAGCTGCTCCGGAGCAGACCGAGGAGGACATGCTTTTTCAGCCAAGGGGGCTGAAACAGCTTCCACTTCCACTTGGGGGATTCGCTGCAGAAAATACCTACTTTAAATCAAGTTTTATAGCTTGTGTCACGCCGACTAAATAATTTAATACCCCCTTATGGCTTTAAAATCTCTTAGTTAGGGAGACAAACCTATTGCACCACAGGTGGTAAATCCCTCTACCAAAAGAAGAGTAAACTTGGCCTTGAAAAAAATTTTTTTTTTTAAAAAAAACAATCAACCAAAGCCCCATGTAAGCTAGTGGGTAAGAGATTTAAGTCATTAGAAAAGAGATCAGATGAGTTATGGTAAAATCTTCGAGCCTGGAACTTTCGATCAGTTTGTACTAAGCTCTGAAAGACTACAACACCTCTTGCCATAAAACACCAGTGTATTTTAAGGGGAAATCATGTGTAAAGAGGAACAGATTATAGTATGAACCTAATTTAACTCTACTAAAAGCTACAAATACCTAATCTACCACAGTGTTTCAAAAAATGAACCCTAAACATGAAAAATCCAGCCACCACACAGAGTCCTGGGCTAGAGACCATATCAGGTTCAGCAGGGGGGGGAAAAAAAAAAAAAGAAAAAAGAAAGAAAAAAAAGCTGTGGCAGCCTGTTCCTCTCAACCCAAAGGGGGCTTGGATCTTTGAAAAGGCATAACCACACTTACTCTCTGCTTAGGCGACTTACATAGCAACCAGGTATCAAGGAAGTCATGGATTTTATGAGTTCCAACTTCACAACGTACTCGAGCAGGATTACTTGTGTGCACAAAGTTAGGAATTTATCTGTCTGTGCTTTACGTGCAAGATCAGCGCCCTATATATTATTCTCCCTTGAACTGGTGTTTGCATGTGACAGCCCTCCCGAGAAGCAGCCATCTTTGAAGGTGAACCCCTCGCTGCTGAGCCGCAGCCTCGCATTTCACAGCTGAAACAGGCAGCGGCTCTGAAGCCCCTTGGACTTTTCCCTCCGAAAGCAGTACGAGGCAGGTTTCCAGCACAGAAGTGGACACAAAAACTCAGATATCACTGAGAAAAACAAGCCGTGATCTTGAAGGACCTGCGCGATGCTTAGATGCTCAGCGCTTGGTCCTGGTTTGGTACAGCACTTCCAACAGTGCACCGGGCAGTTATCCTCGGGGCTCCTTAGAAAGGCATAAACATTATCTTTTTTGGAGAGTTAGGTAGCACCCGATAGTCACAATGATTTTATTTAGCAATTAATCTGCAAAGTTTGAGGAGGTATCACTGAGCGCAGAGGAGGAGGGCTCCGTGGCTGCAGGACGCCAGACCCAGCGCTGCTGGTGCTTCCACCCCAACGGGTACGTCTCGGTGAGAAGAGTCCTCTGCCCGAAGGACGGTGCCTGCTGCACCGCTACGTTGCTGCGCGAGGGTACGCAGCTCTTCCAAAACACTTGTATCTTGAGAAAGCTTTCTCTGCCTGACTGCTCCTGTCCTTAATGAAGGAAACAACAAAACGAATAAAAAACCCACAAAAAAAAAAACCCACCAGGGGAAATTTCTGGCCTCAGGGGAAAAAGCCACAGTGTTTCCCCTTTAAAAGCAAACCGAGGATAGGAAATTGAGTAAGGCTTAGAACAATTGAGTGAATGAACTATTTAAAGAGCATTTTTTCTGTCTGCTATATAGCACAGACACAAATGTATACTCATTGTATATACCTTCCCCCCAATTTTCCAATAAGGAACGTGCTTCTGTGTTCCTCTGCGCACGCAACAACGCCTCTCCACCAAGTCTTCCTCTAATATTCTGAATTTCTCAGCAGTTTCAAAACTAATAAAAAAGACTAATCTACTTAGCAGAAGGAAGCTTCCCTCTTTCTTTACTGCCAAATCTTTCCACCTCGTTACTAGTTTTCAGATGTAAAGCGTGCAACACCCAGGGAACCAGTGACAGATTTAAGGGCTAGCCCCTGATGCCCGTGCAGTGCTTCAGACTAGCACTTTGGGACCAATAAGACTAACTAGGAGGTTCACAGTTTTCCAAATGAACACAGAATAATGGCTTCTCTTTTTTCCATCCGGATCCAGCAGCAGAAGGCATCCAACTTCTGGGGAAAGGTAATATAAGTGCTCCCAATCAGTAATATCAGAGCTTTCTAAACAGCTTTTCCATGAAGCCACATACAGCATAGAGCTAAATAAAACCTTTTTTTAGTCCTCACGTGAAGTGACCTGCCTAACTTAAAACGCGGCTTTATCATCTAATAAAACCTTCCATCGCACTGAATCGCCCTGTGCGTTCCTGCACACAGAGATAAAACGTGTGTGCGTGTGCACATGGGTGCGCACACACGCAGCCCTATTGCGTATCCTCCCGTTTCACCATCTGGCATCGTTCTAGGGATTAATAAAAACAAAGTTAGGTTTAAAATATCACATGCGTGCCCAGGGAAGGAGAATTCTCACAGAACATTTTAACAACCTACGTGGAGGTGCTATGAGAAAAACAAGGCAAGCCAGCTATGACTGTGAGCACGTGTTAGGAACAGAAAATGCACATTTATCAAATTGGCGGACGCAAAAAGTTACAACTAAATGCATTTTATGTAGCATAAGTAAGTTGCAAACCAGCACGACTGATTAAAGCTTGTTCGGGTCCAGAGGAATTGAAATATGACGAATGCTAATGCGACAAAGAAATGTCAAAATAGATGAGGAATTACACATGCCAGCGACAGAACAAAAACTAGCTGAGATTAAGTCAGAGACAAAGATGAAATGCCAGATTGCCTAAAGCTAATTATCTGGACAATTAATGGAATGCCTGCAACTCGTTTTGATTATTAAGAGCACAGTCTACTGGAGAAAGGACAAAGCTATTTGCAAAAGTCCGCACTGATTTCCTCGGAAGAGGATGCTGGCAATGAAGTGGAAGAAATTCTTACCCTGGAGATCACTAAGCCAGCTGCTAAACTATGGTACAGCCATGTCACCTGGTACCAAAACCATACCGATCCCTTCCTTGGGCTGTCACTGGTGTCAAAATTCGATGCACATCTCAATTCCCAAGCTGATAATTTGACAGGGATCCTAGATAAGGAAAAATATTTCTATGTCTTTGATGCTACAAAGCAAGACACATACAAGTAAGTATTTCTATACTTTGACCTGCCAGAAATTAAATTTAACTTCCTCCTTTTCTTCCTTAATTTCATCATGCACCAGTTTTCAGGAAATTCCAACATTCTTCTATATTTATCCACTCAAGAGCTAAATACGGTTCCCAGATAAATTCTTTATGTGATGACACTTCTTAAACTAGCCGCAGACCAGCCAGATGCAAATACCTACTCAGTCAGTTAATATGAGGAAATATAAAGATGTTTAATAAAAAAATATTTCACTTCTTTAAAGAAAAAAAGATGGAAGAAAAAAAGGCTAATCCCAAATACATAGATGTTACCTATGGAGAGTTATCTGAGCCTTTTTCCTATGGTACTGGACCACATTAGTATCTGGAAAGAGAAATACCCAGCAGGTTTCCCTTTTAAGCGCATGTTTGTGACAGTAACAAGCATGGGGGCCACGTTCTTTTGAATCACAGTACAGTTTTAGCTTCCCCCCCGCCAGTGACATCCTGGGAAATACGTATGCATTCACCACTGCCATTAAGCATCACATCCATCAGCCGCAAGCCACTTTACCCGCGACAGCGGAGAGTGGAAATAGATGTGACCCAACCCTGGTGTTTCTCCAAAGGGTTTCCCCACAGACAGTCCCTTCAAATACCAGATGTAAATCACAGCACCTATCTCGGCTGAGCAAAGGCCCGTAAATGCAAACGCCCGAGCACAAGCTCTGCGAGACCCGGGAGGGCGAGCGGCACGGTCACAGTCAGCTCTGCCCGTCAGCCAGCTCAGACCCACCAGGAAAACTCCCGGGGCTGAATTTACGCGTTTGGGCTCTGCCACAGACTGATGTAGTTATGCTGCTTTCAGCACTTAGCTAACACCTTTGCACTGCATGTATATTCATTCTGGAGGTTTTTACATCATTTAACCGCTCAAGATGTAGGAATTTCCAGACTTGCCTTGATCCTCAAATGAGGATGTATTTCAGCATAGGGATCAAAAAGCCAAGCTGTTCCTGCCTCTTGTTTAAATTCGGCATCGTTCCCTTAAAAAGCGCAAGCCTACAAGACAGCACTCGCTTCAGAACGGATCGCAATCCGCTGCGCTACTTGAGACAGACCCTTTGCCACGCTGACATCAGTTTAACACGCCGTGCGGAGATTAAAACTGGTTTTACAAACAGAATTCCTGAACAGGCAGCGGATTTTAGCCAAGGGGAAGGCAGCCAGCTTTGCAGCAGGGAAACCAACTTCAAACAGGCGTACCAGGAGGGAGCCCGTGCCTTCAAAACATATTTTGTCCATCTTTGGATGACAGAGATAAGATGCCGCATTGGGGAAGCTGCATTTCCTATTTTACTCTCTGCGGACGGAGGGCTGGAAAAGGGACCGACATTTAGGGGTTTAGAGCTGATGTACCACCTCAGCAAAAATCTGTTTGGTGCGCAAACACAGCTTTGCTGACCGGTTGGCGAAATGGCACCGGGCACCACTCTAAATCCTGGGGTAAAGCGATTTTAGTAAAACCCCAACGAGTTTTACGAACACGAAGAATACTTTGCACATTATCCGACAGCAACAGCCTTTGCCCCTGCTCCCCGTGAAACCCCGGCTCCCAAGCGCAGCGGTCACGGCAGTTCAGAGAGGGATCGCGAGCAGGACGGATGTTCACCTCCTTTCATCTCGTACTGTTGCTAGAACTCAGGCCACGTTCAATTACCGCCTCCAAGTAGGGTCACAGGCAGAAAATATTTTGGACCCACAGGCTTAAAAGGTATGTTTTTCACCAACAGGAAAAGTACCCTAAATGCTTTTGGTCATTTGTTAAATATTAGGATGCTTTTCAAAATATTTTATCTTGCTAACAGTTAAGGGGTTTCCAGGCCCTTTGGGAAAAAACCCGCAACATTAATATTTCATCTTCCAGATGGGCCAAATCTCTCTTTTTTTGCCATTTTAACTAATTTTCAGCTTCTGAGATGGTGATTAACATTTTGGTCAGAGACATAAGCACAAACAAAACCTCTTAGCATAGCAGGTCATACCGGTATTCAAAAAACGTGCTTACTCTGTTTTCGGCTTTTATTTTGGTTTGCCAAAACGAAGGATTCAGCTTTTTCCCACGGGAGAGTTGACAGACACGCTGATTTTCAAAACACAGATATGATGGAGGCTGGTGTAAAACCAGACATACGCGACGAAGCCACAACACTCTGTCCTGCACGCTCAAGTCAAGGCAAGGAAGTGGGGAACAAAGCGCACTGCAGTGCTTCAAGGGGAAAAAAAGCTGATAGGTCCAGCTCAGCTGCTGGAGTAATGTTTTCTGATCTTTGCTCACAAAAGATGATTTAAGGCTTTGAAAGATTTTCTTCCCCCCCCCCCCCCCCCCCCCCCCCCCCCAAAGTGTGTCAGAATAATGCACGCTTCTGCTGACCCCATGGGAGTCACGGGAATCGTGCCCATCATGCTGATGCCACTGTCCGCCCGGTACCTACCATGTCTGTACTTCTAAAAAGTTAAAAAAAAAAAGTCCTCTTCATTTTGTGAAAGGATATTTTTCCTTTATCTCAGTCTTAAAGGTAGTTGGAAATTTATACAACCTGTATCTACACTTGGAGAGGTAATGCAGGGGGAAGCATCGTTGCTGGACTCCAAATTTCTTCACAGGCTTGACAAAACCCAACCACTGCAAAACATGAGCGAGGAGCTGTATGTTGCCCTCAGCTTTGATTCCCCTCGTACAAACAGAGGTTAAAAGACTACTGAGAGATGTGTTGTAGGCTTCTGCGATACAATACATCCATCTCAAGCGCAGACGTGAATGATCTTTCAAGACTGAGGCTTTGGTAAAGCAACAATTCTGTATTTAAATGATGATTTGTTTGGACAAGGTTTTCAGGAGGAATCCTGCATGGCAGCTGTTCCCAGCGAGTTCAGCATGCGCCAGAGTGCTCATTTTTATCCTACCTTTTCATAGCCTTAAAAAAAAAAAAAAAAAAGGCATGTGTCTCTAATTGACTACTCTTTTCACATCTCAGGCGAGTTTTTTCCGTTACGAAGAATAACCTGTGTTCTTCCAAACCTCACAGATCTTAATCAGAGGAAGAGATGATATACGAGGGGAGGTTCCTCCTTTTCTAAAAATTCTGCCAGGGTAGACTTCAGAAAACATGAACATTTTTAGACAGGGAACATTTTAAACCTTCAAATGAAGGGAGAACAAGAGCTTAAAAAAATACATGCATGCACATATTTGATTTAAATGATGAAATCCTACTCATGAAAATAAATAAGGTATATACACAAGAGGTGGCCCAAATGATAGCCCTGTTGTCCCATTAATCATATTTATTGCAAAAGTCTAATAATGTTATCTTTGGTCCCAGCTTCAGCAGCCCATAATTTAACACAAGCACCTTTTTTCGGCATGCGAATCAGGTACTAACGCTGTCTCTTTCAACCTCTTTTGTGCTTCTAAATTAGAAAACCCAAATGTCATTTTTCTTCAGATATGAAACACAGTCAAGGTCACTGTAAAATAAAAGAGCAATTAACTTCACAAGCAAACTGTTGTATGGGAGTGAAATACAGTACTTGAAAAAGTGACTAAAAACTAAAACTATTCCTACAAGTGACATCCCTTGATCAGGCTAAAAATGACAGAACACAGCTCCAGAGATTCTTGTCAAATTAAAAAAAAAAAAAAGTCATGGAAGATATTTCCCCCACCCAGTAATTTGTTTGCTGTGCTTTTATTGCTGCAAGGTAGGCAGGCTTGCTGTTTTGATAGCTCTGATATTGGAAAGCTGGCTCTGCCTCCCCTCATCTTCGCCCTCTCCAAAATGAGCCCAAAACAGCTAATAAACCATTAGCCCAGAATTTCTCATTGTGTTTACCAGTTAAATGACAGAAGTTTTAAGAATTCTCTGAATAAAATTCAGGATGGGGTTGCCCTACCTGAAAAGACAAAGAGAAAGCTAACATTAAGGATTTGGAGTTGATATGTATTTTAAAATACAAAATTATCTCAGCTCTGACCCTCCCCTAAAATCAGCCAAGATTTTTGTAACTCGGTAAAATTAAATGCGTTATCAACACACAACTGACTGTGCAACCCAGCAAAGATAAATTATCTCATTATTACCATAGAAATCAGATGAGGCGTGCATAGTAAGTGACATATTAAATGCAATTATAAAACCCTACTGAAGTGATGTTAGTGACCTGACACATGACAAAAAAACCCAACGAGGCAATGCAGAATCCAGGCTGGAAGACGCACTGATTTTATTTCTATGCAGCGTACATCGGATACAAAAATACTACTTAGCCATCAGTAGAATTCCCATAATCAAAAGCATTGGAAAAATTTAAGAAATTATTGACATGGAAAGAAGGGGATGCCTTCAGGAGAAGCAGAGCTACCCACTAATGCAGCGATCTGCAATTGCTAGGATGGGGTGAGCGGGTTAGGAGAGCTACCTTCCCCGAATCGCCCACCTCCATCCCATCACACACACAGTGCCGATCAGTTGCCAGACATAGGTATGTTCCCAATTTTCACATCTGCAGTGATAATTTTCCAATATCAACTATCACAAAAATACAGCAGGAGAGAACCACACAGCTCAAAGAGTCCGCGGGGAGCCCCCCACCCATCTCCTGCTGGCAGTACCGGTGACCTAGACCCCTCCTGACCAGCATTTGCCCTGCTCTCCTCGAACCCCCCCAGTGCCAGAGACCCCAGTACCGCTGCAAGCAGACTATCTGGTGCCTCTCTCTTCTCTGTTGCAAAGGTTTTTTCCCTTAAAAAAAAAAAAATCTAACCTACATTTTCCTCGCTCCAACTTACTCCTCTTTACCCAGCTCACAGCAGACAGATGACAGGCTACTCCCCGCTCTGCAGCAGGCTTTTACACCTACCGGGGTCGCACAGCCTAGCCAAGAGAGCCGATGACAGCTTGCGTTATTTCAACTCGCTGTCCTACATCCTATTTTCTAAATTCCTCATTGTTCGTGTTGTTAACCTTTGCCCTCCCTTATATCTTTCTTCAAGTCCTGCGCCCCAAAGTGGACTCACAAATACTCCAGCTGAGTCCTTATAGGCACCAGCTACCTAAAAAGGATGAATTAAGGCATCCTACATGCAACACCGTTCACATCCAGCAAGTCATCTTCTTGCAACGGTATGTCACTGTCGACTCACATCTCGTTTGTGACACTTTCTAACTTTCAGGCTACAGAAGAGACACCCCTTGGGAGTCGTCCCCTGCTAGGGCAGTGAATTGTCCCTGCCTAAATACCACCCTTTTCACTTGTCCAGTGGCACTGCGCCCTGCGTGAGAGCACGGTCCCCAGCGAAAGCCCAGTACTGGTGATGGTCACTGGAAGACGGCGGTAGGGCCACCTCTCCCGCAGCGGCTGCTCCGGAGGAGTGCTTAACTCCACCTTTCACCACTGGCCTCTCGCTCCATCTTTGGCAGCCACGACAAGCAGAGCTGGGAGACAAATGAGGAGCCCGGCCCCCAAATGTGACCCCCAGCCGCTGACTTGAAACAACCCAGAAAACATTCATGGCAAAGCAACCGCTTCCCACCAAACAGCTCAGCATCCCTCCTGGGACCACAAAATGAGACAACTAAGAGATTTGGTCTCTGCTTGAAGTGGAAGATCTTCAGAGTGGTCAGGGATGGCTCTTCCCAAAACACAACCTCGATGGCTGGCAAAAAAGATGGTTTGGTTTTTGTGGGGGGTTTTTCGGTGGTTGGGTTTTGGGGTTGTGTTTTTTTTTTTTTTTCCTTCTTCTGACTTGCACCTGACTTTCACAGTGAATTTGGAAAGCAAACCCCTGTTCAGGCCACGGTGCTGAGGGAGTCTCTGGTCTGAGCCTGTATCAAAATAGTTCTCTGCTATATCTCATACTTGAAACGGCATTGCTGAATGGGACTTGAATAACATGAAATATTAGAAAAAGTAATCAAAAACTCTGTTTAGTTTGATAAAATCAGGTCAAAGCAACATACGCTCGTACCTGGTTCAAACACATTGTTGTTACACTTTTGGAGAATATTCTGTTACTGATTAAGAGCCTCATTTTTATAGGGAAGACGACAAGAGGGTCCCGCGCCTGCAGTCGGCAGTGGTCCCAATGAGACGGGGCATTGCTCTGGAGCTCCCTGCCGTCTTCCTCCACTCGCCATCGCGTCAAAGAGGGGGGAAAAAAGGTGTGAAAAAAACCCCTCGTGCTCCTACTTCACGTCACTAGCAAAAGAGAAACGCAAACACGCGCTTTTTACGTGCCCTTGTCAGAGGACCCAGGGATTTTGTTCACTTATTGGAATGCTTTTCCCTCCTTTTAATGCAACTTTCAGCTGCCACCCACGCCCTTGCGAGTGGCACTGGTAGGCGTTAGATGTGGAAACAACCGTGCCAGAGAGACAGAGAGCGAGCAACCATTTTCTGAGCACATTGTTTCATTCTGCGACAAAATAAGTTGCGCTGTTCACAGAGAATTACTCTTTATCCATCGCTTCACTCAGCAAGACAGGCTAATACAATTTATGCTCTTTTTCTTTCTCTGTACAGTTCATTTTGTTCCTCCTGGAGATTAGGAAACAAATTACAAATCGACTGGTTTAAATTCCCAACGCACAGAGGGGTAATATTGTTTAACTGCAGGTATGTTGCTGGGATGCGGTTCTCCATTTTAATACATTCACTTTAACCATAAAATTAATTACTCGGTGACATTAGTAAACAGAAATAACCAACAGAGACAACTGCGTTTTCATTTAAGTGTATGTTAATATGCAAAAATGATATACAGTTAAAGATTTGAGCATGTTCAGTTCTGTTTGTGGGCAGTGTCCAAATTCTTGGTTTTTAACTTTGAAAGGTTAAAAAGTTTAATTGGATTAATTTGGCGGTCTACTTACATTATCCAGTAGGGATATTTTAAGCCATTACAGAACGTCTCTTGTATTGCCCGATATACAAGCCAATGAAATAGAGATGAGGATTTGTTATTGGCCAGAACCAATTATTCCTGCTGGGAGAAAAGATCAATTTGTGATAAAAATTAGAATGAAGTAATGGGATAAGAATTTGAGAAGTTTTGACCTCACAATAAGTTAATATCTTCCCTGGAAAAAAATTAGATACAGACTTTACCTTACACTCTTTTATATGTGAAACTAACGTAAGAGCAAAAAGGCCATTTTCAGTGTCTGGGTCTTTTGTCCTTTCTTGCTGAACAGAAAACACCAACAAATTAATTCTCTTTATTCTGCATGCCGCACATTTAGTCTTTCAAATCTGAGTATCAGCTACCAGAGCTACTTTACGCTAGCAAGAACTACTCACAGCCTACTCACCGATGGAAAGGGAGAACTGCCAAAAAATGTTAGTAAAGAAGTCTTGAAACAGCAGGGGTTGAACTCATCTGCCTGTGCGTCCATAAGAACCCCAAATATCCTTTCCTCAGAGTTTACGTGGAGTCTCGCACCTCACGGACCCCGCTGGAAGAGCGAGCTCCTGCGGAAACGCTGCCTTGCCGATGCTTCTGCCCGTCCGCTCCCAGGCTCTCCCGTAACCTTACGGCTGCCGCGGTGAATCACCCCAGGGAAGCGATCAGCCAGAGCCCGATATTAAAACTGCATCAACTCTTCTACTCCGTCCCTTACCGGCTTCTACTTTTCCGTGCTTTTGTTCCACGCGGGGAGAACATCATCTTTTCTTAAAGAACAACATCTAGGTGCTAGTTAAGTGACACTTGGAGCTGCTTTTAGCAAAGACTGCTAACTTCTCAGGTTCACAACCCTCCCGCGCTGTGCGATTCCCGCATGCAAAGGCAGCAAACCACGTTCGGTTTCACACGTAGCACAGACCCAGCCCTTGAACACAAAGACAATTTCGGTCACTTCCCGCGAGACACCCCCAGACTCAGCACACGTAGCGTTTCCTCAGCTCAATCACCCGCAAGTTTCTAATGAGGTTTCAGCTTTTTATTTCTCTTCGGTCTGCGAGAAGTTAGTCTGATCTTTGCTCTCAGGTTCATTTTACAGCGATTCTGCTCTGCCTTCCAGGCTATCGAGTTTCCTTACCCTTCTTACTCCCCCCCTTTTATCTCCTCTTTGCTCCTGGGAATGGCTCCACTGCAGAGGCTCCTCCGCCAAGGACTGGGACAAACCCCGCGCTGCCTCGCCCCGTGCTAAACTGGGGGGCAGATGACGGAGTTTATGGGTAGTCACAGGGTCGGGTTAAGCCTTCACCTCTGCAGCTGTAGAAATTTTAATACTAATCTATGCCTTCTGACTGCGTGCTAAAATAACTGAAGATGAGAACTGGGTGTGAAGGGGCACTTCATCTCCAGCTGCGTTTCAGCTCTGGAGAGCGATGGCAGAGTGGGATACCGTTTGCAATATCCCCGTTGGATTTAAGATAGCGACTTTATTATAATTTTAAACATCTTTTAATTAACAAATTCTTTCGCAAGCCACCGTCAGCGGCGGTTTCCATGGATGCTGCTATTGGATATTGCAGAGCACAAAGCGGGGCTGCAGCAGCGGAGGGGAGGGGGAGGCCACACACCGTGCCAATGGGGAGAGGGACCACCGCTGCCCGCCGGGACCCTGGCCGAAGAGCAGAGGTAAGGCTGCTTTCACAGCCCTCTCCCCTCGGCAAGGATCACCTCCCGGGAAGGCATCAGGAGAACGGCGCTGAATGGAAGCGTGCCTCCTCCATCCACCCGCTGCCAGTCCCACCAGGTCCACCCGCTGGCACGGAGATCAGGTCTGCACCTCCCGTGGGGAGGACGACCACGTTCAGCTCCGCTCTACACCCGAGGAACATCCCTGTAGCTCTTTCATACCACAACGGGTATGGGCTTTAATTTGTTCATCTCCGACGTTCAATCAAACAATCTACAGTAGGTCGACTTTCTGATGGGAACTGAAGGCGATTCTTTAATTAGATTTAAGAACTGCAACACTTGAAGTTAAATCATGCTTAGAAAGATGAAAATTGAAAAATGATAACTAATGGGATTTACAGATGATTTCCTTTAAAAGTAAAAAATTATTATTACACACATGAACCCCAAGGACCTTTCCATAGCTGTTAAAAATATTCTTCTTAACAGCAGACAATGAGAATATAGCCACTTATATGGAAAAATGAACAACAAAGATTCTGCTAAGACATTTTCAAATAAAAGCAAAGATTCCCAATTATAGACTAGAGCCTGCAGTCCCGTCCACCTCCTCCTACGTTTCAGATTCTGTACTTCTTTTGCAACTGAAAATGATGTCGCAGCTAGGTAACATGGGGGCTGCACGCCTGGGTTTTGACCTAAGCAACATTGATGAAGCCAACTGTAAAAGGGGACATCGAATCCTAGTTCAGTGGCATGTAAGCAAAGTGAAATCATGTTTTCAAATATCTGTCCTATCGCAAAACAGTATTACAACTCAAATTTAATACTGTTTAAAGAAAGAAACAACTTAGGACCTTAACACCTATTGCAAAAAAGCCAGGTAGCATATTTTTAGCTAACATTCACATTGTTGTGGATTTCTTCAACCATGCTAACAATTCCCAGAAATTATTGCTTGTGGTTTAACATTACACCAAAAAGGGGTAATGATAATTTCCAGTTTTCCCCCTTGTAAATCCAAGCATTCTCTTTTGCATCACATTCATCTCTTCTGACACAGCCCCAAGGTCAACTGAAAAATCCCTATTGACTTCAACAGGAGCAGACACAGACTCCAAATCTGGTTCATGAAAAAGATCTATTTCCTTAATTAGCATATAAAAATTAAACCTGTGAAGATATTCTGACTGTAATGCAAACACTGCCCAAGTGCACAAGGCTTTTGGTGCTTGCATCTCTCTGCTTGCTCAGGTAAGTTAATCTCCGTGAGATCCCGTTCGTTTCCCACCTCTAGTTTGTGGAAGCCCACTGCCGCTGCAAGGGCCAAAGTACGCGGTCAAACACAAGTATCAAACCATCTGTGCCGGTGCCAGAACTTGCAAACACACCTCTCTGTCTACACTTCGCTCAACTTCGGGGCTTGTCCTTTTGCAAGTGACACGTGGAAACTGCTGTGGATGTGATGAGAATCGGGTAGGAATCTTTCACTAAAGTACTTTATCACATGTCAATAATTTGAGTAACATTTTTGTACATCTGAACAAATTACTGTGTCTCTTACAGGGGTCCCAAAAGTGTTCCGAAGGCAAGTATTTTAAGTTTTCCTTCAAATACTTATTGATAACACCATTTACCATGAATTTTATGGTCTTACTTGCTCACTAAAGGAATTAGCAACAAATCCAAAAGGAGACAGAATTCTGTTCTGAATCCAGACACCAAAATGAAAATGAGGAGCATGTTTGATGACATAAATATAGGATGGTATGATATAATAAATATACTGGGACAAGACAGAACAAAGACAGGTAGCTATCGCTTTTCACACAGATTGCATTAAGAAATGTCCTACAGAACTAGTAAAGAAAAAGCAAAGAGTGATGACAACCGAGCATCTTTTTACCTGGCAAGGTACAATTCTTGCCCTTTGCTAGAAACCAAAAGTCACTGGTGCACGGCAGCTGTTTGGTGGCTCATCGTACGCAGCAGGATGAGCACTGCTCTTGCAGGGGATGGCTGCCCCTGCCCCTAAAACCGCTGGCAACCTTGGCAGACAAGCCAAAGACTGCTTGTTTTGAGATGAAACCCTTGTCCCTTCAGTCTCTTTAGAGCATGACAGACTAGAAGAAGCTGTCATGGCTTCCCTGTCCTCTTGGCAGAGGAAGATACCAAAATCCTGCCACCGTTCCCTGGCAGGCACCTTTTTCCAGTGCTATATTTATTTCCAAGAGGGAGCTAAAAGTTTGAGGTTGCAGCACCAGAACAAATGCAGCCAGGGTTTGCCAGGCAGGAAAGGTTAAGTATTTCACCAGCTCCATGCTCCTGGGTCAACTGGTAGAAGAAAAACCGCCCGCTCAGGAGCCGCAAAACCCTGTCACAGCTTTCCTTTCACACACGTAAATGTGCTGAATCATTTAAAAAAAGGGTGTTGCTTGACTAGGTAAGGCAGTATTTGAAGGCTCTGGAACAGAGATTATTTGGAAGTTAGAATACATATAATAATGAGAGGTAGTGTTGTGATGCACAACGTGATTTACAAACTGATTTCATGCCAATGCCACTTCAGCCCCAGGAAGAATGCCTTAGTGGCTATCTGGCTATGAGAAAAGCTTATCCATTTACTCTCCCGAAAACCCAATAATCTGCTGTGTAGCAGGGACTCCCTTGGGGTGCATCCTCTTCATTCATAGACTCTGATAGGGATGCTCTATCAGTATTTTTATGTTGATCCCGAATTATGAATGTTTTCAAATCATGAACAGCGTTAAAAAGCTTTCTTGCTTTTTCTGGCAGTCTGCAGGTCAAAAATGTTAACTCAGGAGTTTATTCTACAATGGATTATAAATGACATTTAGTGACATGATGGATACATCCTGGCTTTGCAGTATAAAGACGATCTCAGAGTACAAGCCTTATTCCTTGTTTCACTAATATGCTGCACACAGATCAGTGTTGTCAGCAGTCTGTCTTCAGTATTTTGATTAGTAATGTTAATGTGGTTCTCTAAATTGAGTTATTGTTCACATTTCTGAGCATATTTATGCTTTTTTTTTTTAATTTAAACATTTATGAAAGCATTTTTTTGTGACCAACAGGCTTAGTTTCACAGGTTATGTTGTTCCAAAATGAAGGCAAGATTATATTGATCAAAAATCACAACTTGCTTTCTTTTGATTTTAACTGAGAAAATACCTTCTGGAGATTAACTTAAATCTTACCTTATTCTCCAGTTCACATGTCTGTAGTGAGATTTTTCTTAGAACGTACAAATAAGAAGTCATGAGCTCTCCTGTTGCCATGAGGTCAGAGAAGGTATGGATTTCCCAACCAAGAACTGGTCTAATTTGGGGGATTTTTTTTTTTTTTTTTTTTTTTTTGCAATATGCTTCAAATGAAGCACTTTCAGACTAATGACATCTAATAAACAAGAAGCAGTGCTAACGTGTTTTCATTCAGTACCCAAAATGTGGGATCTGCAGGCAGATGCGTCGGTAACTTTCAGCCCTTGTGAATAAATAGGGCTAAAGGCAGAAGTCAAGACACGCTTCCCAGAAGTTCAGTATGGAGACAAACGTAAGAAAACACTGTAACTGTGTTTGACGTTGACAGTTAATGTGAGATCAGCCTAAGAAGCCCTAAAAAGACCACGCTGGTGCTATCTACACTCCCTACTAAGCAAAGATCTGATTCCTTTCCAACCTGACTCACGACACCAGACCGCAGTCTTTGTATGGCCACAGTGAGGGCAATATTAGTTTTTCTGCTCATTAATTGCAGAAATTGCTCTCCAGCTTCAGGCATCTGACGGGCATGATTCACAGCGTCAGCAGGACACGACGGGGCTGTGCAGCAGGAGGAAGGGTGACGTGCAGTCTCGGAGTAAGAGGACTGAGGGCCACGGGGATGACTCAACTGTGAGGTTCTGGCACATCAAAGACAAGCCATGATTTTCTACATACGGACAGGAAAAGGAAGTTCCACCCCTCACCAACCAACACCTAAAATTGTCAATTATCTCAGTTGTCTCACTGAGAAAGAAAGAGAAAAATGTATTTTGGAGCTGATTTTAATTAATAGTTTTGCAAATCTATAGTTTTTTGTTTCCATAGTCATTAAGAACAGAACAACTTTTCTGGAAGGCTGCAGACCAGGATGAACCATGTGGGAAAAACCTGCCTCTTTTCCTCAAAAAAAAAAAAAAAAAAAAAAAAAAGTAGTAGAAATTGCATGAAACACAGTCCTACTTTCTTCTCCCACTGAGCAGCAACCAACCACTCAAATCACTAAAGAAAACAATCTGCAATTTTCCTCTAGACGAAGAGCACAGTGGTTTTTGATACGTATGCACCTAACTGTGTCTTTCCGTGAGTACAATTAATATCCCTAATGCAGCTAACAAAAGAAAACCTTTTTAAAAATATAAAGCTGAAAAAAAGGATCTAAAGCTGAGCAAGCAGAGAGTGGAACAAAACGCAAAAGCAGCTCCAACGCTTAAGGCAACCTACACACACACCATCTATAGATGAGTCTCTTGCTAGGAAATGCATTTATATGGATCATTATCTTCACACGATACCTATGCGTTCCAGAAGCATTCAAGTGACCACATTATGCACGGCTCAGCAAACCACTTACATACGCATGTGGGTGGCTTTAAAGAATACTGAAATTATGTCAACAAGATGGGGAAATGGGGGCTTCCCGTCTAGGGAGAGGAAGAATAGCAGAGAGCGCGTACGGAGGGCTGGGCCCGTCCCATCCATTGTGTCGGACATAAAAAGCAAGACTTGCAGATGAAGTTAAAAATATCATTCTGACTCAATAAAGGACAGATGTAGAAAACATCAACCCTGCCTGTATGCGAAAGATTTCATAACCACCTTTGCTGTGCGGCTCAGTTCGTATAGGGAGAAGCTGGGAGAAGGCAGCAAGAAGAAAACAATAAAAGACTTTTGCGTAGGCGTGGGAAGGGGGAGACGGATGTACGAACAAATCGCTTTGAAAAATTAGCCGGTAATGGGTTGGGGTTGAAACAGGAATTTCTGTGTGAGCTTTGCAGAGCTGCAGATCCCTGAAGAGAAGAGACAGACAGACGTTACTAGATGTTGCCCAGTCGTGCCCCGGGGCAGCTCCCTGATGTTTAACACGAGCGGCGCAGCCTGCCCCCGCTTGCCGCGCAACCGGCCCGAGAGCCGGCTGGACCACCCTGCCGCGGCTGCCAACGGGGCCGGACCCCATCACTGACTCGCAGCCTGGAGAACAGGGCTACCAACAGCAGCCCTGGGGTCCTCTCTGAAGGGTGGCCAGGTACCCCCAGACAGCCCTGCTGAATGTCATGGTCAGACAGGGAGCACTTTGCCACTTCAGCAAATTAGGAAATCCTGGAATTAAGCCCAAAAAGCACTCCTGGCTCTTACGTTACCAACCTCTGCCTCTCCGGTATTTTTAAACTCTATTTAATGGAAACCCTTTAGATGGGCTCCTCAAGCCCGTGCAAGCGCCTGCACGGCACACGTCTGGGGACAGGGACCAGCTCCGCGCTGTCACAGGGAACTGGTTCCTGCTGATAAGGAAACACACTATACATTAATCTCCTTTTACAATATCACATAAAACCCTAATTACAACCTCATGCCTCCACAGCAAACGCATCGCACACTTAATTCATGCACAAATGTCAGCCCTCAACAATTTTTTTTAATGTGGCTGAGTTTGTAATTAAGGGTTTGCATTATTTGGCGAGTGAAGTATTAGGGCATGACCACAGAGCCCAGCTCTACTGCTATTTCCTACAGGATTTCCTCAGATATAAGCAAAACCAGGACAACTGACCAGATACGTTAAGGAGATCATCTGCACAGTCAGACGTTTTACAGACCTACAGCTGGAACAGAAAACCCTTTGTGAGCCCCGAGCAATGGAAATAAGCAGAAAAGCACTTCATTTGATCACCTAGCAGATGTTCAGTCCAGGTGACCATTAATCCATGTGCTTCTCGCTCTCTTTCTTCATGTCATTTTAAAGATAGACAAGACCTATCTCCTTTCTACAGCTATTCAAAAACAAACAATTAAGCAGGATCCTTGGTGGCAGTGCTTAAAACATATTTTTAAATTGGGTAAGAGAGACATACAGTACAGGGTTTACACCTGCCAGTCACTCAGCCAGCAGCACCCTTTCATTATCCAAACACAGGTCAGTCCTGAAAATAGGAACTCAAAAAAACCTCTTCCCAGTTCACGAGAGCCTTCTGCTGGGTCGGTGGTCACTCCTAGGTGCTCTTATCTCTCAGACAATCCCACACGTGAACTTTGCTGTTATCTAACAACCTTTGCTAGGAACACACAGAAACAGAGCTGCATGCAAAATCCTTTAAGATTTAAGCTCAAGTGATGAATATACCATGTCTACCTGACAACACACATCTGAACTAAAGACTGCTGATCCACTACAATGTTAAACCATGCTAAAAACTTCCTGTTTTTGCTGCTTCTTGCAATGAACTACATTCCCTTGACTTAAGGATAGCAAACAAATTTCCAAGCATTAGCACATAACAGTATTTCCAGCCGTAATGATGTTCCAAGCTTTACAGCGATCAGCTTTTATCAAGCTGAAAGGAAAGCTGGATTCACCAAAGCACAGGTAATCCAGGCCGCTATAAACATGTACGACATCATAGCCTCACAATTTTGTGGTGAAAACTGTTGTGAAAAGTCTTACATTAGAACATGAAATAAATTCACTGATTAGGCAAGAAAAACATTTCAAATAAAGTAGGACACACAGAATAGGTTATTTGCTCCTTTTCACCTGAACATAACCATTAAACAATTTTTAAATTATGAAGTTATCATACTAAATGGCCTCCCGGAAGATGATGCAACAACAATGAATAGACTCCGCATCACATGCGAGTAGACTAAATGTGACTATTACTCTTGGATAATTAGCCTCAGAGCTGCAACATATTAGGTGAACATAGGCACTGTCATTGGATAGGCGTGCAATAAGACACACCACCCGGGTTAGTCACATGCAATTTCATCCTGTCATATCCAAAGCATTAAGGATAAGGAGGCTTTGGAATGTTTACATAGAAAATATTAAATTTGGAATAAACCATTTTTCCTCTGCCATCAGCAAGGATGATGAGGCAAGCAACGTTCAACGTCAGAATTTAAGACCACAAAAGCCAGAAAGCGCAAACAAGTCCCATTTTCAAAGCCAAATAATTGGATTAGACCAAATCTGTAATGACTCTCTTACAGATTTTGTCTCGTAATCATGAGAACGACAGACAAAAATCTCTGATTTTCAGGAGTGACAGACTTACCCTGGGCTTGATTTCAGGAAGCCTACTGGAAAGGAAATACAGCAGGAATATATAGGGAAAATAATTAGTGTTTAACTCTTTGTTTTTGCATGAAATATATTAGATGTATTTAAGATCTGGACATGAAGGTAAGTTATCGCACAAACAGTTGGGTACGCTGGAAGCTGGACATGTATTGTATTGCAGTACAGGTTCTGTACAGACACCTGCGTTCCTTCAAGTTACTTAGAAGATATTGGATAAAAATCCAATCAATGATTGAAAGAGGCAGCAAAAGGGAAGCACAGGCCAATTTAATTAGGTTCCTACCCAGGCTGAGGTCTCGCCAACTTATGACACGTGTTACACCAGAATTTATTGGCCAAACTAACCAAGGCTCCATTGTCCATCAAACAGACTGAGAAAGTACAAGCCTGTATCTCAAGGGCCTTCAAAGCTAAGACTTAGCAGGTGAAGAGAAGAGAATAATAAAACAGTGGATATGGTTATTTCTACTCAATCAGAAGAGACAATGACAGCACTCCATCTGCTTAGCTACAATCCATGATGCACTTCCTATATGACAAGCCAGAAATCTTGCATTGAATCTTTCAGGGAGTGGTACCCCTATCATGGTGATCTACCAAGATCAGAAGTTAATTGTTTAGCTCTATTTCATTATTAGAATGATTTGGCATCCATCTTCTGCATGATTTTAATCGTAGGTGAAACAATCATTAAAAGAGAATAAGTTTCACCCAAACTATACAATTTTCCCTCAATAAAAAGACTGCCTACAGCTATTAGCTCTTGACTGGGGGACACTTTTAGAGATTGCCTTCATAGACTGTTGGGAATGAAGCCTGCCAGAACATAAGCTCAAAGAACAACATGGGCCTATATTATTGAGGGTAACACAACCATCAAGATCTAAAGCTGGGCTTTAAATGCTTGCCTAGCACTTTGCAGGGAAGATCACTATCTACATCTAGTATCAGCCTGGCAGTCAGCAGGCTACACGGGACCAGTGATACAGATGATAGTAAGAACTGCCCATCTCTAGATGCCAAGTACTTGAAAACTGTTATCCTTTGAAAGCTACACCAGAATCAAAAACATGTAGTCCACCGCTGAGGAGAAAAAAAAGACAGGATGCTGCACTGTTGATGCTCTTTCATCATACACTTGGACCACTGAAGCCATTGCTTCGTAGATGTTACTATTAATATTGGCAGAGTCTTTTTTTACTAAGACAAGGAAGAAGAAAAAAGACTGATATCTAATCAAGAACTGCTTCTCAAGATATTTTAATTCTGAACAGGCTGAACGAAAATCCATGGGCTTCTGTTGACAGAAATGCCATCGCTACATTTTGTCAGTGCAGGAACCCTACTGAGCAGCAAGTCCGATCATCCACGTGCCTGCAACTGGAGACAAGGGACACGTCACGCTTGCCAGAAATACGTTGGTCTATGAGCATTACGCCACAGTGACAATTGAAAAAGCCATGATCAACATTCTCCCTAAAAATAAGGCAATTCAGAAATGTCACTTCCGTTGTCACAGTTGATGTCACAGAAGTGTCACTTGGAGTTTATATTAGCCTAATCAAGCCAATTATAGAGTACTTATAGTATTTAATAGGCTCTTGGATTTGACTTTTGATACAGAAATCTGCATATTCCTAGATGTTTTATGAATTTAAAATGGTTCAAAGTTCAACTCCAACAGAGCAAGGAGCCTGCAGGACATTGAGGAAAAACCCTTCTGCTGTTCGAGCAGAAAGTGATGCGTTGCCTTGCCAGCCGCGGTGGGCTTTTGGCACAGCTTTGGGCAGTGACTCAACATGAACGCAAGACCTAAACCCTCTCTCACCAAGTGCTGAGCGCTTCAAGTCTCAGAAAGGATCAGGCTCTGCTGCTTTGTTTTGTAGGTAACACAGGGTCATGGACAAAGCGATGCAGATGCACGGAGATCTCAGGCCCAGAGACCCCTCCTTTACTCGAGAGGTACCCCGGCTCCCGGTTTGGCCACACAACCAGGCTGGTTGCATGCCGCAGTCCCT
Organism: Grus americana; assembly: GCF_028858705.1. Lineage (NCBI taxonomy): Eukaryota > Metazoa > Chordata > Aves > Gruiformes > Gruidae > Grus > Grus americana. Next base: position 123,525,835 of record NC_072853.1, on the reverse strand, counting down.
CTAGCACTGCAGATGAGGTTTGCCTGAAAACCCGCACGCTGCTGCTCCGGAGTCAGAAGAGGTACTTCAACACTCCCACTCGTCTGCTGCAGAAGCAAAACTGGGCAGAAATTTTTCTGTGACATCTATTTTCTCCTTTCTTTAGTACAGAGGCTAATGAAGAGTTTCATGTACACATAATTGTCATGCACGGTAGTTTAATCTCCCTATGCAGCGCTCATGGTCTAAACACACAAAGAAGATATGTTGAGTCTCAGAGAAATTAAGTGCTGGGGCATAAAACGAGCAGGAGGGAGGGACAGCGATGATATTTCCTCAAGGAAGAAAGCCATACCTTTGGGATAACAGGTATCCTTGAGGGAAGGTCAGAGCAAAGCGGCTACAGTGTCAGGAAAGTGACTTTGCCTTTTAATAAACTGCAATTTAGTAAACACAGACATGCAAGGCAAGTTGGTACAAAGTCACATTTTCTTATCTCCTTCAACCCCTTCCCATTAGGGCACCAAGAGCAGAGGCCTCAGAAGGGACGGAGACGAGGGGCTCTACCCAAAGCATCGTCTCCAGCCCTTCCCCACGCACAGCCCAGCGCTCGGCTCGCCCACAGAGGCAGAGGCTGTGTCCCGCAGCCAGCGTGGGGGTCCCTGCACCCCCTTCCTTCAGGGCAGGCTGCTCATGACATGCCAATCGCTTTCAACCCCCTTTGAGTAACAAACAGGCACGATCTGCAGAGGGGGAAATTCACCATTTCAGCAAGGAGAAAGGAAAAACAACCCCACTACGTTGGCAGGTTTTATTTTATTTTAAAAGGGATGGGTGTTTGGAATATTTGCAGCAGTCCTCAGGGAGATGAATGAATGGGTTGTCGGCAGATAAAGTGGAAAAGGGCGTATGATACAGACATTTATCATGCGCACATTTATAAGCCATGTGTGGTTTATAGCATAATTAATCAGTAGTTGTCTCCTATTCTGTACACAAATGCAGCCTCCTGTCTTTCCAGGCACATTCGATAAATAACTAATTTATATCCTTCTGCGATCCAAATAATCTTCTCCCTGATGGAATATTCTGGGAGAAGTAATTCAAATTCCTGCATGGGGAAACTCAAAAAGGGTACTGGAAGCACTGTCCCTGTGCATCCTTGGTACCTGCGCGTTGAATCCCTGCAGACTCCGAGGTGCATTCACAGCCACTCTGCCACGCGTACAAAGCCACACAGAAATATATGTACGATTGTGTATATCTGACTTGAAAAAAAAAAGAAAGATGGGGAAAATGATATCCTCAGAGAACCACTGCTGCTCTTCAGCTCTCACCACCAATGCTACATCTTTTTGCACCCGGTCCTGACTCTTAAAAGTACGAAGCCAGAGTCACAATCTGGAGAAGAGCAAGCCCTGATTGACTGACCTCAAAAGCAGAAGTCAGGAGACAAACATATTTATGAAATATAAATACAATACATAAATTTGAGGATTTTTCCCCTGCAAATAATCTCACTTGTGTCATATACAGAAAAAAGTATTCAACTCGATGCAGGTCCCTTCTTTGTAATTATAACTTGCCACATTTTCAAGATTTCTTACTCTGTATTTACTATTCTGTTTTGCTGCTGTACAGAGTTTCCTCTATTGCAATCAGCGTGGGTGTCTGGAGTGTGAGCTGTTAGATTTCTGCTCCTCCCCTCACATCAACATGCTGGAGGTTATAAGCAGCTACAGTAAGGATCCTGGTTAGAGGTTTGCAAGATCCCCCACAAAAACATAAGACAGTCACTAAAAGGAAGACTTTTTATTCCCCTTAACAGAAAGTTCATGTACATATGATTTAATGGGAATAAGTAAAAAAAATTGTGCAAATTATTTGTGGGTTTGTAAGCAAAACACAACGTAGTGAAGCATCCACTGAAACACCGTTCTTTAAAATGCAATTAGAGGACAACTCACTGGACATGGAAAAAGTGAAGAGTAGGCATCATGCAAAAGTGCTACACCTACTTGTAGAAAAGGAAAAAATATCCCTCACATTTTGGACATATCCTTTCCCTCATCATATAATAAAAAGGAAAAAATGAGATAGTTTAAAAGGAAAAGATAAATATATAGATATTTTATCTACTGCTCTATGTAAACCCATAATTGATCCTGCTTTGCAGACAAGCACTTAATTTTTTGAAAAGTTAACCTTTAAGACTGCTCAGCCAAAATTACAATGATATATTTTCAGAGGAGGCCAAATCACAGCTTGTCATATAAAGCAGTCCTTCTACTTTGTTCCCTTCTCATGGATGCCGCACAAAGCATTTCCATTTTACCTAAGGGCACATCCAAAGTTCAGATAAAAAGGAATTCTGCAGTTGTCCCTCTTTATTTAGAAGGCATTAAACACAGGCAACAACACAGGATAAAAATTCAGTGTTCTTTAAGGACCATTAAGGAGGAGCAATGCCTGCAGCTTATGTATTTTTGTGTGTATTTTATCTGCAAAATACCAGCACATGGGCATTCCTCAAAGAACCCATGTGAATTTTATCACTGGATCATCTCTAATCCCTCCAACATTTCATCTCTGCCTTCAGCAACTAATGAGTTAAAGATGATAAATACCATTAACAAAGGAAAGAGGATCTTTCCTTTGTTTCCCAAAGAATGTGGACGCCTGACTTCTAGCAATGTATTTTTATATTCAGTGAAGTTCCCTAAGTGGACAATTTTGCTTCTAGCTTTGTTTATTATTCTACCTTAAAAAAATGTTTTGATCATCCAGGACACAATCATAGTATAAAAGTAATTAAAATTACTGTTTCTTATTACTGATTGTATCTGTGTGTGTGTGTGTGTGTATTTTCCCCTTACGGAAAAATAAGGAAAAAATGTAAACTAAAATGTACACCAACACGACAAAATCCACAGTCTGTCGTCATTTCACAGAGGAACTCTTACCAGGGCAACGAAGAATATATATAACCTCAACCATAATCAGTCATTAAATCACCAAATATTATGCATCTGAACCGATTTCAGATGTAAAATTTGCCATTGATAATCCAGAAGGGGCCTAAATAAGTGACTGATGCACGAACAAAAAAAAAGGTTTCAGGTTTGTTGGTTTTGTTTTAACAAACAATAGGTAAACTACAAAATGTATAGTTTGGTCCTACAGCCTCTCCTTATGCTGATTAATGTTTAGGTCTTCAATTAATTCCAAAGGGATTATTTTATAGAGCCAGGAGAAAAGGAATCATTAAGTACTAACAGCAGTCATAGCTTCACGCACTGATTTCATAAAAAAAAGGGCTGAATGATACAAGTATTGTATAAATACATAATGCAATTTACCAAACAGACTATAAATTAGCAAAATATCAATAAAAAACATTGACTCAAGTATCTGATTAAAAACACACGGTATTTTATTGTTCTTTTGAACCTGTCAGTTATGAACCCCATTGACCTCTTCTGTAAGGAGAGGGCAAATGTTCTGTGTTATTCAGCAAACAAAATTACCAGAAGTAACAGCCAGCAAGCTTTCCCAAGAAAAATGGCCGGTTTAAAAAGTTATTTGCGAATGCACTCATTTAAAAGTTACACACATTTGATTACTTAATTTAGATGTTTTGTAAAATCTGCATATTTATGTTTGAAGTCTAACAAATATTAGCATTATACTGGTATTCTATCAGAAAGACAATAGGATCAATCAATATATTAAAAAAAGACAACTATTTGCAAGTATAGCCTGGATCTAATAAAAGAGAAAAACAACAAAGTTTTACATAAAAGCATAGTTTCGCTATGAAGTCTTTTTTCGCCCAAGTTTTACATACAGTTTTTTAATTATTTAATTTCCATCTTTTGGGTTTGGACACTATTAGAGAAAGAGAAAACATTTGAGAAAGAAATGTTATAAATATTTATGCTTTTAAAATATACCAGGTAGTCGAGTTAACACGTCCACTCGCACCCCAATTTAATACAGGTCTGGTAGCAATCACACAGTACCATTTTAAGCGAAGCGCCTGGTACGTCAGTGCGCAGTCACAAGGACAGGCGAGCAACGCACAGCGTCTCAGTACATAGAAAGCAGAACAGCAAAGGATTTTTAAGCGCGCGAGAGGTCAAAGACAATTTTTTTTTTTTTTTTAAAGTTTTCAGTGAATTTGGGGGAAGGGTAAGGTCCATCCTCCCTGTTTTGAAGGCTGCCTGCTGAATCCCCATAGACGGGCTTATGCAGCACTTCTGAAAAAATCCTGCTTACGCCTCTGTTGTTTCCTTCTACCCGATGTATCTTTATCTTTCTGAAAAAGACAGATGCAACCTAATTCTCAGCTGAGGGTATTCCTGTAGGATACACAGCAGAAATTATGCTTCCCGATATAATACAGTATTCCTCGCAGCGAGAGACTAATGGTCATTTGCATACATGGTAATGGAAGAATAAAAGAGGTGAAGTAACTGTTCTGTTCCTTTCCAAGGAGTTGCATTACCTTTCTGCACGTTTCTAAAACTTAACTGTAATAGGCAGCTGGGAGAAGCAGCTGAAAGTCATTTGGAACCAATACCAGGACTCCCCCCCCAAATCTGTGACAAGCTAGTAAAAGTGCATACCTCTACATTTAAACATGCACAGCAAGACCATGTTGCAATAGGAGTGCACACAAGGACAGACGTTTACATCTCATACACCTCACCGAAGGCAATCCTAAACCTGTGTGATGCGAGTGCATCTGATACAATACTGATTATAAAGACTTTCTGCCATACGCTGTGACCACTAATATTTTTATTGCTACTTTTGCGGAGCAATCTGTCATTAAAGAAACAGCATAAAAAATGAAATATTTTAAGTCCTGCTGGTATACCCCACCCTCTCAGAGTTAAATGCAGACAGCTATAGAAAGAACACGCAGCACTATCTATTCAGAGGCAGCACCGTGAATATATTCAATTAAAACTGAGAAGCGTAATCTTGAAAAAGGGGATACAGCAACTACATTTCCCACCAGGGGCTGGACCTCACCTCAAGCAATATCTTACACGCTCTCGCAAGCTGAAATATTTCTTCCTTCCCATGCAAAAAAAAATAAATCTGCAGCCGTGAGGAGGAGGAAATGCTTACCTTAATTTCTTTTTGGGAAAAGAAAATAATTAAAAAAAAAAAATCAACAAAAGAGCCCGGCTCCACCACCTTGAAGAGAAATCACATCTGAGAAGACCGCGCCGAGAGCGAGCGAGCCGGCAGGCAGCACGGAGGCAGGGGCGACGCTGCTCGCGCCCCTTTTTCCGGCAGCAGGCATGACAATGCGTGAACACCCCCTCCACATCGCAGCAGGCAACTGTAGCCAGGAGACAGAGGTGCTTAAATTAGAAAACCGCTGCCAGAGGAAATAAACGGGAACCACAGCGACCCCCTCGACCCCAGCAGCTATCAAATCCGGGAAGATATAGTGCACATCTGTTTTACGAGGCCCCCAGGGAGCTCCAACTCCAGCTACTTACCCTGTCTGCATTATTAATAGATGTTAATGGCGCCATTATATCGAAAAGAAGCCTCTTCCTCTTTATAATATGGAAATTCCAAGGTGGTGGTGGTTTGGTTTTTTTTTTTTTTAAAAAGAGCAAAAACCCTACACACTGTGAGGCAGCAAACAGCTTCTTGGTCCTGCTAACTGCAGAACTGCACCCCCCTGCCCCTCCGCCCTGCCTTCCCCAGCCATCCTCAGTATACTGATTTGGTAGACAAAATCGATTCAAGGCAGTAAACAACTGCAATAAAGCAAACGGGCAGACAAAGACTTCCTGCCATAAGGCAATGCCTTAATACACAATTTTCTTTTTAATAAGGTTCTGAAAATTTTCAGCTAGAGCATATACATGTATATTTTGATGCAGAGTAAAGAACAGAATAAACCCACGCCATTCGGATGTTTCTTGCTGATCTAAACACACCGGTTTATTTCTTCAGCAGAAGTCATCTGTCACCTCGAAAAGTATTATTTAGACTGACTCAATGACAAAGTATCCTGTGTCAAGCCTTTGATTTAGTTGATGAATAAAGGAATGTGATCCTAAAGTATCCCTAGGCTGTGTTTTTGTTAATGCATGGATTTCCTCGGGGTCCATTCATCCTCAAGGTAGGTGTACTGCAGTCATGCACCAAAGTGTCAAAAGACCTTCCACAAAAGATATTGACCTATTTTAATCTGATCCATGTATAAACGCAATGGAGCTACCACTGGGAATAAAGTGAACCAAGGATGTATTTTTAACCCCTTTATAGCACCGCACGTAGGAGGAACAAATTCGCATCAATGACAAACGTATCCTGAAAGACTGTACAAGAACATAGTTTGCTTTAACTGGATCTCTTCCAGTGATGTTAAGAGTCATGTGAAATGCTACCGCTTACTAAAAGAACCAGGCACATCTTCTCTCCGGTTTAGTATTGCTATCAGATAATTTTGAACAGCTTTTTAAAAGAAATAAATTTAAAAAAAAAATAAATCAAGAAATGCCAAAATGGTAGGCTTCACCTAGTCAGCTTTGAGCCCGCTATACAAGATACCAATTTTAAGTCAAATAAAAAAACACTGCAAGGTCTCAAACTGCAAAGAAAAAAAAAGCTATCCTTAAGGATGGCAATACCCCAGCATTAATTGCGTGATGAAATTTTTGCATATTGGGGAGGGGGGGGAGGGCGGGCGGGGAGAGCGAACATGTCAAGAATCACCTTCTCGTGTTGCAGATGCATGCTGCAGCTGTTTGCTGGCTTTCGACGAATGAAAAGTGCCGCTAATTCTTCCAAGACAAATGTAACCGATTGGCTTTGTTGCTTGCTCGCCTCTGCGGCTTTTGAGACCACGCAAGTACGCTGCAGACGCGAAATCACAGGGTCTGGCTGTATTAACTGAATTACAGACAGCGCTGATGTGATCATCTTCATCTCTCTCTCGCGCTCTCTAATTATTTATCCAGATCAAGCCTGACTGCTGGAAAATTAGCTCTCTACAGGAGGTAACCGAGCTGAAAGGTTCTTTTTACCAAGAAATGATGGGCTGGCCTCTAGCAGTGCATACGCCAGCGTGCAGTTGTAAGGAAATGTCACAAGATGTAAATTTGCAAGTAGATTCCTCTTCCTCCCAGAAAAAGAAAGAAGACATTTTTAGAAGATATGAAAATATACGTATATTTTTACAGACATGCAAAAGAAGTAACTGTCCATATTCCTGACCCTGAACTTAAAAGAATTTACTTAAAATGGGAAGAGAAGAGATACATATTGGTCATATCCTCTTTTTGTTGCTTTATACGTTCAGTCCCGCTTGCTTTTCTACAAACAAGTTCATAGTATTTCACTTACGCAAGTATTTCACTTCTTGCCAGCAACTGCAGAGACTGAGTTTTAGTTCTGACGCTTAGGGGGGGGAAAAAAAAAAAAAGACACCAACATTTTAGTCACTTAATCACACCAACTTACAGCAGAATGAACAAAGCATAAAAAAGAGGATAAGAGGTTTTTTTTTTTAAGCTCAAGATATTGCTTTAGCCTGTAGCAACCTAAAAGCAACTGTGAACGTATTTTTATTTTCTATTTATTTAATCTTTTAAAAAAGTTATTAAACCTGCCAGACAAACAAGGCTAGATTAAAAGGAATAGCTCTGAAATTATTTTCTAATTAGCGAGACTGTCATTATGAGTCGATTTGCTGTACTGCATGCGTATATGGATGTACACATTTTTAATACACTTTAATGCACGCTTTGGTCCAATTTAGTCACATGTAGGCCCGTATAAATTTTAGTGCTAGAGAGCTTTAACTTACTATTTGAAGCATTAAACATACAAAACACTGATATTAAAACAGTGCAGCTGTATGAAACGCAAATACACTGAATGAGCTTTGGAATGCAATTGTTTAAAAAGGAAAAAAAAAAGAGAGCAGCATATTCTAGGCTGAATCTCTTTGCTTGCTGCATTTGCAGCAGTTTCAGTACGTCAAGCCTTCGCCGATTTTTTAATTGCATTGGGTGTTATGCATGCCAGGGATGGGTGAGAATAGTTGTCAACCCACCTGACTGCAGAACAAAGAGCATTTTTTCTTCCAGCATTTGTTACTGATGCTTGAGCCACACCCTGTCGTCCTTACAGAACACGCTCTCTCACATCTTCCTTTTTCCTGCCCACACAGACGGACCATTTCTTCCCCATAATAAAATATTAGCCATTCTCTAGAATTACTACTTGGGGTTTCACCTTTTATTGAATCCCCTGAGGGTTTATTTTTAAGGGAGGGAGAAGAGCTGTGGGCACAGCCGCGTTTCCCATAGCCTGGGGAGTCCCCAAGTTGGGATGCCTCAGCACCCCGCCTCCCGGCTCCCCGTGCTCCCCCTTGGGATGCCGCCAACAAACGAGGGGTCTCACCCCGCGAGAGAGGGCACAGCCTCTGGAGCATGGTTTTAGACCGGCAGCTGATCAATCCTGGGGTGCAAGGGCAGACAAGGAAGAAAAAAAAAAAAAAAAGACAAACAGACAAATGCAAAAGTAAGAGGGTAAGCCCTGTGTTGGGCTCCTCTTCCCACCAGCCGCAGGGGTCAAAACGCTCCAGGCAGCATTAACCCCTAATGCCAATTTGTCAAATCATGTGCTCCCCATCTCGCCCACTCAAATCCTCCGACAGCTCGGAGTTTGCAAGGTTAAACTCCTCTCAGTCTGGGTGAGCCGTAGAAAGGTTGTTCCCCCGCTGCCCTGCGTGAAGGCCCTTCTGCCTCTCGTTCCTCGCCTACGCTCCCGTTCGCGCTGCAGATCACACGTAGCGCCCGGCCCCTCCAGAAACAGATACAAGAACAAAAACCTCTGTAGGTTAGCTACACAACACCCAGAAGCATACTGTGGTTTTTTTGCAGATTTGTATAAATGAGGCATATTCCTGGCTTGATCTATTTATAACATAAGCAAGCAACGTAAAGCAAGATGCAGACAATGTGAGAACTGGTACCTGCAAAGCGACCAGTGTCCCTTTTTCTGCCTGTCAGAAACACCTCCTGCATCACCTCAACTTTGTATTCTCACAAGTCTGGAGGCAATCAAACGCCACAGCTTCTAATACTACCATCACCGACTTTCACGAGGTTGTAGCAACAACTCAGCTGCATTTTTGGTAGCTCCATAACAGCAGGTAAGCCGTAGGCATCCTTACAGCCAGCAAGGCAGCCCTTTCCCTCTGCATCTCCTGAGGCATCAGTTACACCTTCTGACCTAACGAAAGTACCAGGAATGGTGGTTTTCCCCCAAGTTTCAGGACAGGTGGGTTAAGGAATGGCTTGACTTCACCTGGATTATCTTTGCAAGCAGCAGTAGAGGGTTTACTCTGTCTTTTCTGTTTCCCTGACAGAGCACATGCATCTAAAGTGCTTTCCAATCCCAGCCCAACAGGGCAAAACAGTTTTGAGAACCAGCAATGCTACGGCCTCTGACGTCTGGCATAGGACTTTTTTTGTTTGTTTTAAAAAGAGCTTTTGTTCAGCCGTTCCTTGGTATTTGATAAGTTATCATCCACCAGCCACGCACCACCGAAGGGAAGCCGCGGTGCTCTAGGGCTATGGCTAGGCTCTGCGTCAAACAGCACAAAGAAACTGTTGCCACTTTAACCTTCACGATATAAAACCCCTTTAATTTTTGATCGCATGATTCTTGAATAACCAGCAAAGCCAGCTTTAAAAAAAAAATCTGTATATCCCAGGACAAATTAGACTACCAACTGCTGAATGTTCTCGTTACTATTTTGAAACGGGGTGTGGGTGGAGATACCTACTGAAGCTTTCTACTGCTGCTGCTGCCATTGCTGCTCATCGGATACGTGCTTTGAGAAATCCCTGCTCCTAAGGAGCCTGAACTTGCATCTGCGCCTCTTCTGGGACGCATAGAAGACACGAGTTCTTGCACCATCTGCTATTCGCAGCACCACTGCATGAGGATGCCAGCCTGCGACAGGACAGACCTGCTGCGGGCACGGCAGCAGCCAGGGAAGAACTAGGTGAGCTACGAGGAGAAGTCATCGAGACTGAGATGGCAACTGAGAAACACGCGGGCAGCGGGTTACAGGACGCTGATGTGACTAGGCAGGAGCCGACAATCAGTAGGAAAAACCCCGAATGTACTTTCTATGAGACAGCAGATCAGTGGCTCTTAAGGCACCTTGCTGGTGCGGGCAGTGCAGCACAAAGAGCAGGGACTCACGCCCCAGCTCCGCAGGCTTGCTCCACTGCAAGTCGCCACGTGTTTCAGCCAAGCCTTGCAAGGATTTAACGCACGATGGACACACGAGGCACAAAGTCAGCGGCTGCTCTCCTACAACTGCTAGCAGTGACCGGAGGTCCCACATGTGTTACCGGGGCAGTACAGGTACTAGACTGCGGCAGCGGCTTTCCAATGCACTTGCCTATTAACACACTGCCAGGTGCCCCTTTGCACTCTGGTTTCTGATAGAAGGGTTTGCTGAATTTCCTTGTGGCCTCCAACCTGTTTTCCTAACACTGTTGGATTACCTTTTAAGCTGATCAACCCTGCTCAAGGTTTAGGCAAATGGGCTTTATAGGGTCACATTAACATTGCTGAAAATGCACCTGAAAAAAACCTAGGTGGTCTCTGGAGCACTGACATTGCATGAGTAGACAAGCCATTAAAAAAAAAAGCAGTACAGGGCACCACAGCTCTCAGTGTAAACAGGTAGTACACAAGTGCTCAATACCTTTCTAAGAGAGGCTAATGGTGAGCCTGTGCAGTTTATCCACTGTGAGGTGACTTTTTCAGTGTAGTAGCTGTACCTGCTGAAATCAAAAGCAGAAATCCAGTAGATTTTCACAGGAATAGAATCAAGCTAGCAAGTACCAGGACTTGTTAGTTTTTAGATTGCAAATGTGCTGTTAATCCCATTACCATTCAACCTTTGCACCCTCAAACAGGCTGCTTGTTGTCCAGCTGGACACCAACCTCTTGGCACACCGGTGGTGAGAAGTGAGGTCCCGGGTCCCCTGCGTCTGATGTGCTCGCAAGCCCCAGCGAGCGCCCTGCAGCACCCAGGTGACCCATCCATTCCCTTTTCTCATATATGCTGCATTTTCCCCTCACAGAAAACTCTACTCACTTCCCATTGGCTTTCCCTGGCAAGAATCTTAATCCTGCTGACCTTTCTGAATACATGCCCTCCTGCCTTTTTTTTTTTTTTTTAAGTTCCTATCTCTAATTGTGCTCAGGCACATTTATTTATAACACCTTTCATTCCTCATGCAAATTTTGACTCTCTATGCAAGTGCAAAGTTGTTGCTGTAGGTCTTTGGGGGCTGTTCCCTCCCTCTCAATCTCCTTTTCTTCCTTTGAAGTCACTTTCCTACTTACAAAAAGCCTGCCAACCCTGCAAGCTGTTTCTCGACCACAGCCAATCCTCCCGTTGCTTTGTCAGGAGCACTGGACTGTCTTTTACAGTCAGAGACAGTGATGATAAATGACAGCTTCCATAATCCAGCAAGTGATGCTGTCCAGGGGCGAAAGCCGCAGGCAGATGTGGAGCCTTCCCGCTGAGCGCACCACAGAGGGAAGAGGGCACATCACTCACAGCAGTAAATCCCATCCGCGCTCCGGTTGCTCAGCTCCAAGCAGCGTCAAAGTCCCCTTCGCAGGCTACAGAGTGCGCAGCGCTTCCCAGTCACTTCTCTGGCCAGCAGACATCGCCTTCACTTAAAACACAAAAGAAGGAAAAAATCCTTCCTTCCCCCAAAACGGGGCTGCATGCAGCCCCTCACACTCCGATATTGACAGCCAGCTGGATAACGCGTTCAAACGCTCTCAGGATCAACCTCTTTATCTAGGAAAGCCGTGCTCATTTTCTGAGGGAACCCATGGTGAGGAGGTTTGGAGGAGAGGAGATTCAAAGCACACTTCCCACCTTGCCCCTACGAAGGGGGTTACGAAGAAGTACGCTGCACTTCTTCCCAAAGGATCACAAACACCTTTACAAACATTACACCTCACAGCATGCTCGCAAGAAGTCGACAAATGCCATTTCCACCACCTCACCCAATTCTTTGCCAGAAAAGCAATGCTGAAGGGAAGCTTATCTATGTGTCCAAGGTCAGGCTTGGCATCTGTGACAGATTGAGCTGTCTTAAGTTCCTGTACATCCAGCCTTCAATCCCAGAGTTAGTCACCAGGCAGTGCCTCTAACTTTTAAAGAAGCTTTGAAGGAAAATATGGCTGGTTTGTTTTGTTTGTTTTTAACAGCCTAGCTAGAGAACCACTGGAAGATGTGATGAGGCTGTACTTCTGGAATCAGCTGCAACATCATCCTTCCCTCCAAGGGCAAGCTTTGCCCAGCTGTGCCAGCTCCAAGCTCTCCAGGGTGTGCCTGTCCTCGATGGCTCCCAGGACCAGTAACATAACTGGACTGGGGTGGGGGGAAAGCAGGGCATAACTCTAAGAGTTCCTGGGCTTTGTCCAGTTTTCTGTCTGGTCCTTCCTCGGCTCACCTGGACCTGGTGATCAGTCAACAGCAGAGATTTAAGATACAGCCACCAGCACCTTCACCAACACAATACCTACCACAGCACGCCAAGAATACTTCCACTGGCTTCCAGTAAACCCACAAGTCCTCAAGGGTGACTTGCATCTCCTCTCCATTCCCAAGATCTAGTACCTGCTCTGACTCGGCGAGGCTGCCGATCACCTCCAAGCAGCTGCGCGACATGTGTCACTGACTGCTAGACAGATTTTTCTTTCTTTAGGCTAGAGTAATCCTGTCCTGCTAAGTTATCTAACTCTGAATTGGAAAGCAGGAGGTAAGAGACTCTTATCTGGTGCCTTTTCAGACCCTCCTCCCTGCTGCTGGTTTCTGGGAGGACACCGTGCAAGACGAAGGGGATGTGCAGCCGCTACATGACACCTCAACTCAACTGCAGTCAACAGCACCGTTCCCCCTGGCCGCGGGGACGCCAGCGCTTTTTGTCTCAACCTTGCGAACGTTTGTTTTAAGAGGTCTTGAGTGAAGCGGCTCAGGATGAGAGTCCATAGCGCACCAGCAAGCTGAGTGAAAACACTGAGCTTGTGCTAACAGAGCTGTTCAAGGATGGAAGAAGTGCAAGGTGCATCTCAAAGCAAAGGGCTCTCAGCTCGGCTAATGGCACCGTGAACCAGCACTGATGAAGGACTTGAGACAGTGCTCTTGCTGCTGTAAGCACAGCCGAGACAGCCGGCAGCGGCCATTTTCCTTCGACACGCTCTGAAATTGCCCATGGCGTCATTACCTTGATAGTTAACCAAAATAATAATTTACGACTTTTTTCAGTTACAGTCTAAATCTAGACTAGATCTGTCTTCAGAAGCATTCTAATTTAAACTTGCACTTTACTAAATCTGTAAAATAACCTATTTCTTATTTGTCAGCCCCCATGACGAACACTGGTTTTCAAAGAGCAGCCAAAAACTCAGAGCTATCCATCACCAGGTGGGGTCCATGGGGGAAGGTACAACCCATCAGGACAGCAAGGAACTTGGGTCCAGCTTTGCACCTTCCTGCATGTAAAGCCTGCATCATTCTCTAAGACTTCTATCCCTTTGTATACTACCCCTTAGTAGGGAAGGCAGAGAAATTAAATCTATTCAGCAGGAAAAGTGGTCTTTCCCAATGAGGAAAAAAAATAGTATTTTTTTTTCCTCATCTCTGCCTTCTTGTTCATGTTTTTCCCTCTAATGCTTTAAGAAAAATTAAATTCCAAATTTACACAAAAATTAACAATATATTGCTGAATTACTAAGGACCACATTCACTACAAAGGACAAACAGCACAAGTCCACAAGTGCAAATGCTGCTTTACATCAGCTAAAGAGGTCACGATTTCTTTTTTATCTTGAAATTGATGTTTTCGCTCTTTAAGTATAAAAAAAAAATTAAAATGGGATCAAGCCCTTCAGCTGAAATAAACCAAAAAAATCCAAGTCTCTTAGCTTGTTAGAAAGGCCAAACTTCTTCCAAAACACCCCTAATTTTAATTGATTTATATGCGAGACCAGCAGTTAAAAAGAAAGAACAGACTCCCAGCTATTTTTCCACACAGTAAGACCCGCTGGGCAAACAAAACCGTATTCATTATTTACCTTGGGGCAGGACCCAGAGTCCTTAACCAGGTTAAGGGCCCTATTGTGTTAATCTTTACATTAGTCCAATGTAACATGCACCATATTTAAACAAAATAACGTCAATCCCTCTTTAGTAAGGAGGCTGGGGGGGAAAACAACACACCACCAACCCCCTCCTCCCTACACACACGTTGCGGTATGATCTGCCACTTTCTATAAATGCTGCCATTTGTCTTTTCTTTAGATGCATTGCAGGAATATTTCCATATAAGCCCTATTATAATAAAAACGACAGTGTGACAAACAGCTTTGCAAATAGGTCTGCTCCTCCAACAAAGCACAGACGCAACACACTGATTTGCAGAAACACCCCGTGTAATTCACGAGTGCTACTAGTTGATTTGAAATCCAGTAAATTTAGGTGGTCGCTTTATGTTCTCCATCATGATACCTACTTCCTTATACAGAGCTGAAGAAGTAGAGCATGTGCTCTACTCCTGCAACCATTCCCCCAATCCCTTCCTTCTCCTCCCCTCCAATTTACACTGATTACAGGTTTCGAAGTCTTGGAGATTCATTTTTAAGTTCTATTTAAAATGCTGATTTTTACTTGTTTCCTTTTCATCTAGATCAATACTGCACAGATGATAAATATGTACCGTTTACCATTTATACTTTTTCATCTTAGCCTTGAATATCCTAGAGTAAGCTTAAGAAAAATCAGTTCCTGGATAGCACTTTATTTCCCCTCTTTAACCTATTCCCTATTTTATCTATAATAACAATACATAAGCCTGAGTGTTCTGTTAGCGCCGATATCCATTATAACATTCGGATATTAGCTGTGGCAGAAAGGAACTGCATCTCAAAATGTTCACTGCTCATTTTAAAGTTTGTCTAATTTTATGATGATACTTCAGCGTATACATTATTCTTTGCAAAACAGTGCCCCAGCATTAAGACATCACCACATCAGTTTTCTATTCGGTCTTCGCCGAGAGATGAGAAGCCACCATTTTCTTTTTGATACATGCAAATTAAATTGTTTGTCTCTACAGAAAGCGTAAGCCACAGAGAATTCTGCATTTCAGTGGCGATACTGTCACCTACCATTAAAAACAAGTATTAATTTGTAAATGAACCTCCTCAATCGTGTTCAAAGGAAGTAATTACGCATTTAATGGACTAACAAACCAGCACAAATATTAGTTTTATTATTTCCGAGGTACCTCACAGCCATAAAAAAAATCCCCCTCACACTGCTGATGATCTGCATCAGAACAATCAGACTCTCGTACAACACAGTTTTCAATAGATTCAGGCTTATAGGGTCTTGCACAAGCTATACATTTTATACTGTTTCAAATTTAGCAAAACATAAATACCTGCTTATACATATCTGGGATTGTTATAGAGCTTTAAAAAACCCAACAGCGCCTTGCAAGTATCCTGCTTATGAAATGCTACAAGTTCTGTAATAACCATGCAGTATTTTCAGCAATTAAAAAAGCTCAAATACATTTTTCTAGCAAGAGCATTTAAGAATGCCTTATCTCCTTAAAATAAGGTTTTAAAACAATGCCTACATTTAACTTACATAATGCACTAGGTTTTCTGTAATTATCTAGTAATTCCAACTATTCAGTAATACAGAGACTTAAAGCGCAGCTTAGGACCAGCAAGATCTGTATTTTCCAGCAACCCTGTGAAACTCTGGTGAAGTTAATTCATTGCACTGACAAGAAACGAAATCTTAAAAAACCAAAACAGTCAGGCAAAGTAGTTTAGCAGCTATATACAGGGCTTTTCTTTTGCTCGAGGCTTTAATAATTTCAACAGGCACTATTTCACAAATCATCTTTCAAACTCCAAATAACCATGCTGCGATAGGAACCAAAGCAGCAAGAGTCGTGACTCTCCAGTAACGCACAAAAATCCCGATATACCTGGGTGGCCACTGAACGATACATTCGTTAACTTTGTTTTGCTGCCTTTAAAAAGGTCAAGCGGGATGCAGATTGCCAGACAATCACTTTGTTTCAGACATTTTTATTAGACAAAAGGCTTACAGTTAACACTGCATTGTGCCCCACCCAGCTGGCTGAGAATTGTCATCTTCTCACTCCATTAGGCTGTAGGGCTGTATTACAATTTTCTAATTAAGCATCCCCTCTGATACATGTGTCTACCTTAAAAAAAAAAACCCCACACACTCTTCTTTCCCTCCCCTCCCAAATAATCTTTTGGCTGGTCAGACACGAGGAGGAAAAATCCCATGAATGAAACAATGAAGGAACAGGACAGTACTGACATTTTCCTGTAATAACATCTTACATCTCTCCCTCCCTTGCTGGTTTCTTAAACTAGAAAACCAATTCTTTAAAAATTAAAAATTACCAGAAAAAACCCAACAAAACCCACAACCCTTCTCCAAAGCACCCACTCTCGCCCAAAACCTGGCAAGCCTATATTGGTCAATTATTTTTCCTAAAAATATTTTGAGAACAAGGATTTTTTTTTTTTTTTTTTTTTTTTTTTTACACACATACACCCTACATCAACCTCACTCTATTTGCATATGACATATTAACTCTAATGGTTAAAATAAGATGAAGTAAATATTGTTTCCTCTCCTTGCACATGTATTGACACTACTACACAAATGCACAATGTGAAAAGAATATTAGAAACTTTATACTTATTAAATCCCAGTTATAAGATTTTCAATAAACACATGAATTTAACCACCTAATTTATAAGAATACTAAATGACAAGTTTCTCATGAAAGAATGTCACATTTACTTAATCGCTATTTACATAACCGATTTGAGGCAGCCATACCTTAACATTAAATACCAAGTACACACTATGAGAAAGTACTGAAGACACTGCTAAAGTACAGAAAATATCTTCTGTTTCCAAAACAATTTTAGGTAGTATCACGTTCTCCGAGGTCTCGCTATGTACGCTCAGTTTAATTGAAAAGAACTTGTAGCCCTCATCTATCTTTTAAAACGCAAGCCTGACTAAGACTAGCCAACAACAATATTATGTTAACACAAGCCAAAATGGAGCATCATTTAACCTGATGTATTAAAGGGAAAATAATCAGGTAGGACGCAGTTCTCACGGGAAGGCCCAATTCCCCCCCCCCCCCCGCCTTCTACTTCTAAAACTACCTTATGAGCATCCATACCATCTTTTTAAAACCTATTTTACATCTCCATCAGCCATCATACAGCTATGCACTACTAAGAGTTTTCAGAAGCGGGACTTCTTTTCAAGGTAAAACGCAGGCAAATTAAGAAGAATCATTACTTCTTATATTAATATTTCCCAGCATGTATTTGACAGAATGCTATTAACCCACAATTACTTAACCTGTGGTGAAATGCAGCCAACTCTTCCCTTCTGAACAGGCATTTAATATGTAGATGTTTCATGCTGGTAAGACAGTTTATATTCTTATTACATTAAAAGCACTACTCTCACATGAAATAAGTTGTATTTGTTACCATACCTTCATTTTGCTTTGCGGTTTTCATCTATTCATTGACTGTTGAGTGGTATTAATGAAATCCTTGGGGTACCTACCTTCTGACATTTCAGTGGCTCAAGAAAGGCCCTAAGATTGCCACAAATTAATTGAAATATATCTCATTCTTTCACAGGGAATAGGTAAGAGCACTGGAAATATAGGCAAATTCTTTCCTAGTTACCTTTTTTTTTGTATGAAAAAGCAGAACCTCTTAGGTATTACCCATGATGCCTCCCAACCAAAAACATCTGCAATATGCTATGTTCCCCATTTGTCGCAATCAACCCACCTATTTAAAGAGAGCGGGAGAAACCTTTATTCTACCAAAATCCACACACCCAAAAATTCATAGGAACACCTCTTGTACTTACACGTTGCACTGAGCCGCATGCAGGAAGGTAGCTGTGGCAATGCCAACCATGTTGAAGACCTGCAAGATCCAGGTATTAGTGAAGATGTTATTTGTCAGCTTTGTGACTTTCAACCATAAAGCATCCCCGCTTCCCCAGAACAACCTATGATTTTGCTAATGATGCTCTAATTTTAAATACACGGTTTGAGAGACGGGCTAGAGAGAAACATTCTAGGTATTTTAACCTCTTGGTACTACAGCTGTAACGCAAGAATGTTTAAGAAACACCTCAAATGCATGTTCATGAATAACTATTTCCTTCCTGCTAAAGCAGCAAGGGGGGGGGGGGGAGGCAAGCCTTTATGCCATGCATTTCACACCTTCAGGAGCTAATAGCCCTGCTTGGTTAGGACAAATGGTAGGACACTGCAAGGTGATGTTTGAAATCAAGGTCTCCTCAAACACTCTTTTTAAATCAAGGTCTCCTCAAAAACTCCTTTTCCTTTCCTCCCTCGAAGTAGGTCACCCCTCTCAGCTGATTTTGTGTAGTTGGTCTAGTTTATTAGAAAGCAAAAAGAACCCATCCTGCTGCATAAAGCATGTTAACGCCTGTGTTGCAAAGAGAGCTGGTGCTCTACTGCAGGAGGAGAGGGCTGGTCAAAAGGGAGCATCATCAACTATTGCTGTTTCAAACTTCTTCCAGGTTGTAGCAACCTGGGCTTCTCAAAACCACTTCAGTAGAAGCAGCACAGCAAAAGCGTTTTCTGGTGGCTCCCTGTTAATGATGACTACCGCTTGGTCACCAAACCACAACTGCACGAGGGAAGCCGAGCTCTCCTCCTCACCACATACACCCAGTGCAGAAGCTTTACATTGTCATCCCCCCTCTGGGTTACAGAGATGTGCTGTATCGGCGTGGAAGCCCAACTGCTCATTCCCCTTGCGCAGTCCCCAGTGAGATGGGTGCTCTGGGGTGCTCCCGCAGAGCGGGCAGCGCCCACCCTGCCGGGGGAAGGGGTGGCGGCACCGTTCTGGAACCTTCCAGCACACGTCAGCGTAGCACGCAGCACCTGCATCCCAAAATCTGCCCGGCAAAGGCACACTCCTGGAGAGCGGCTGCTCTTCCCAACGCACCAACAATTGGAATAGGATTTTTTTCATACACTGGATTTCCCAACAAAATTTTTTAAAAAGTAATTGTGCTTTTGCTTGATTCTCGTGAGGTAAACGGTGGCCAGAATGTGATGCTTGCAGAAGTTTGGCGGGATTTTAACTAAAAAACCCCACCAAAATCCCAAACCACACACCCCAACAACCGAGGCATTGCAAAACCATTTTCTCTGCAGCTATTCGCAGGGATGCGAGTCTGTGCCACCCTTTGCCGTACAGCTCTGACCACAGCGTGCCCGGCACGGAGAGCTAACTCGGTGTCTGCAACACCCGAGCGCACAGCTGCCGGCAGGCTGAGGGAGGGCCACGCGTGTTTTCTGTAGCAGCGCGCACGCACGCCAGCCTGTGCGCAGCGGTGCGGGAAGGGCAGGTCGCCAAGACGAGCCTCCACGCGAGCATCCTTATCGGGCCGTGGCGGTACGGGAGCCCGGTCTCCGGGAGCTTTGGCTTTTTAAATGCAACTTCCCATTTTAAGGAGTTCTAGAAACTTTCCGGAAAGAGCCCGGGGCGGGGGCTGCACCCGCGGGCTGCCGTAGTGCAGGTGCCGCCGTGCGCAGGCTGCCCCCGCCGCCCCGCCACCCGCGCTCCACCGCGACCCCCGGGCGCGGGCAACGCGAATCCGCTCCGTTCCCCTGCGGCGGGGGCCGGGCGACCGGCCGGACCTCCGGGGGTCCGCGGGGTTCGCTCGGCGGCCGCGACGCGCCCCCACCCCGAAGGCGCGGGCAGCTACCGACCGCCGCCCCCCCAAACTCCGCACCCCCGCCGCCGCCCACGCCCCCAGCCCCCCGAGCCCCGCAACAGGTACCGCCCGGGCGAGCCCCCCGCGGCCGCCGCCCCCCGGCACCTTCCCACGGCGGTGGCGCCGCTCCCCCGCCCCCCAGCGGGAGGGGAGAACGGGGGGGGGGGGCCGGAGCCCCACACCCGCCGCCCGCGCACTCACCCCGTGGCAGCCCCGGTGCGGCTCGGCGCGGCTCGCCCACCTGCCGGGGCCCGGCGCAGCGGCGGCGCCTCGCAGCCTCCCCTGCTGCAGGAGGCAGGCAGGGGCGGGGGCGGCGGGGACGTATATACCGGGCACCCCCGCCCCCGCGCGCGCTCGCGGGGGGGGGGGGGAAGGAAGGCGGGGGGGGCGGTGCGCGCGCGCGCGCGGCGATCAGGTGACGGGGCAGCCCCCTACACTGCGGAGCCGGGCGGTGGCCGCGGGGGGCGGGGGAGGGAGCGCCACGCCACGCCACGCGACGCCGCGCTCTGGACGGGCGGGGTTCTAGAGGGGGAGGAGGGGGGGGATCGGGAGCGGCTCCGTTCTAGAACGCCGGGTCCGTGAGGAACCCCCCCCCCCTCTTCCATCGCGTCCCTCCCTCCACGCGCGCCCGGCGCCGCCGCCCCGGGGCGGGCAGCTGCCGGTACGTCTGCCTGCCCGCCCGCGGGGGGACCCCGTGCAGCAGCCGCCGGACCCGCGGGCAAACCTACCGGCCCGCACCTTCGGAGGTACCGCTCCCCGTGGGGGCCCTGCCCTGCCCTGCCACCCCCCCGGGTGTCGGTACCGATCGTTTAATAGCGCCGCAGTGAGTTCCCCGGTGGCCGGAGGCATCCGCGGCTCGGGCGTGTGGCGGGGCGGGGAAATAAAAGATGGTGTGACAAGGCCTTTTTGAAGTGGGCAGGTGGGTCCCGCGGGTGTGTGACCGGCGGGAGGGCGGCGCGGCGGGGAGCGGGGGGCCTGGAGGGGGGAAGGGGGGGGGGACACACGCCGGGAGAAGCCGGCTCCGCACCCGCCCGTTTTGCTCACGGAGGGAAGATGCCCGCGGTTCACGCCTATAAAGGAATGAGTTTAATTATACGTATTGACCCGGTGTTCTCTCTTTTTAAAAAAGCAGGATCAAGGGGGCTGCAAAATCCCATTAAAACGGATTGGCAGCCTGCTGCAAGGCTGAGCTGAACGCTCGTTTTTCCAGTGATGCTGGTGCACCTCCGCTTCTGAGGATCGGTATTTGGTGCAGCCTCCTCACGGAGGGGGGAACCCACTCTGCCAGGGGGATGGGATCCTGCCCTGGGCCTTGCCCCCTGCCCGCTGCCTGCACCGGGCACCCACACACGGTGCTGCCTGCACCGACTCGTGGTCCCCACTGCTCCCCACCTTTGAAATGCATGCCTGAGATGGCAAAGTTACCTGATTCAGGCTCCTGTACCCCCTATTTGGGCACTGGGGTTGCTGCTTTTTAATGTAGCAATCCACCTCCGGAGAATGCATCCCCACATTCCCCCCTGCTGTGTCCATGCCTGCAGCACTGCTGATCCCCCAATTTTGGTGAAACCAGAGCTGGGATGAGCTACTGGGGGCACCACCTGCTTCAGCAAGGCACCGAAACGCACTCCAGGGCTGAGCAAGCGGGTGCGGGCTGAGGAATGCACTCACATCCCTTTGCTCCCGGTGGGAATTTTTGGTTTAAAACAAACCCACCCCCAGAGAAAATTCCACACCCATCCAAACATCCCATTTGCCCCTGTTTGCCAGACCAGGCAAGGGATGCCCCTGCCCCACTGGCATTTTGTCCCAGGCTTTTTTGGGGTCCACTGATGCTGGGGGCGTGGGGGACAGGTACCAAGTGAAGCCCTGACTCTGCATTTGCCCCGTCCCATGCCAAGTGCCCCCAGCCTCCTGCTCCTGCCCTGCTCCCCCGGTACTTCTTGCCTGCCTGCATGGCACAGCAGGGCTGGTGGGCAGCCCCCTGCCCCAGGCAGGCCCACCCCAGCCCCTCCGCTGCCATTTCCGAGCCTCTACAATGACAGTTAACTGCAGCTCTTTATGTGCTCCCCATCCCTGCAGGGTTTGGGTGCTGTGCGGCTCCCCCTCTGCAAATGGCACATTTTTGGGTAGTAGCAGCAGGACTGCTGCTAGTGGGTACGCTTATAGCCCCCTTGGGATTGGGGCCCCTTTGGTCACATAAAGTATGGCCAGACTGATGCGCAATCTTCCCTCAAAAAGTCTTAGGTCAAAATGTGTTTAATTCCATGGATCTTTCAGATTTTCATGGATGTATTTTCTTATTCAACCTTTACTCATTGGTGTAGTCTCTGATGAAGGGGTACTAGAGGCGTATGCTGGATTGGGCCTTTTCCCCTGATGGAATAGGTACCCTTCTCATTAGTGTATTCACAGTTTTTTTCTCCTGGAAAATTCTTAAAACTTTAACCTTGTAACTTACTGCCATGTAATCATAAAGCTGTGTTTTTCCTGCTAGAAATTTCTCACGGGAACTTGTCTCCCTGACATGATCCACTTACTGTTTTTCCCTTGTCAAGCACAGGCTTGTTTTTCAATAAAAATAAAAGCAAAGAGCTAATTCTGAAATCCTTAGTCAGACAAAGCTCTCACTGAAATCAAGGGGAGTCTTGTCTCGGCGTAAAGATTGCAGGTTCGGGATCAAAATCATTATAATAAAACATTGTCACAGGAGCAACATCTCCTACTTTGAAAATAAACATCTTTGCTCCAGTTAGGTATTTATGTAGCAACAGGGGACTATTGATTTAGGAAAGCTTTCTGGTGCACAGATACTCTAAACCCTTAGTGCTACTAAGAAGCAGCAAAGCTCAGGAGAAGCAGGTTACAGAAGAAGTAGAATGCAAACCTCTGCTCCCTTTTGCTCCTGGCATTACTCAGCTGGAGCCTCTGGCTCACCTTCACCTGAAACATCCCTTTGCCAGCTCTTCTCCCTGTCCCTCGGCCAGATGTTCCCAGCCAGGTTGCAGAGCTGACAGAAGTAAACATCTGCCCTTGGTGGGGACACGGGGCTCCGTAGCCTGGCAAAGGCACTGGAGAACAAGGGCTGCCTCCCTGCCTGAGTACGATACCCCTGGAGCTTCTCCCTCCTCACCTAAGGGATCCTTACAACAGGGACAACAGAAGTTTTGGTAATTGTACCAGAATAAGAACCGATTCATCAGTAGCACAGATCAATATAGGGGGGAGAGAAAGCATGCACAAGCAGCCTGACTCAAACAGAGAAAGATTTGTCATCATATTTGTATAAATTTCCAGAATTTCTTTTAGTAATGTAATCATTCCATTATACTTACAGTAGAAGAATACTTGTGGAGTTATTTTGGAACAAAAGCTTCCAAGTGGTTACATTACATAAAACAGAAAATTGAAAGTCCTTAAACAGTGTTAGAAAGTGTTTCCAAAGAGTCTGACTCTAATCCCAATAAATAGCGAAGCTGTGAATAACAGGAGTTGATTGCTTTAGAGTCCTGCAGCTTACCATGGAATCATACAATCACAGAATGGGTTGGGTTGGAAGGGACCTCAAAGATCATTTAGTTCCACCACCCACCACCCCCACCCCCATCATGGGCAGAGACACCCTCCACTAGACCAGGTTGCCCAAAGCCTTATTTTACGCAAAGAACTACTAGTTGCCTGATAGGGTACGTTTCTAGGAAATAAATTGGTGACTTACGTGGGAAGAGAGCTGGGCCAAAAATGCGTTAGAATTATTTTTTACGGGAGATGACAGTTTTTCCCACTGCTTCTGCCATAGAGGTCTCCTTACAAGATGTGTAAAGAATTAAGTGTTTTAATAAGTAATGGTCCCCAGGAACCAGCCTGTTTGGCCCCTCACCAGAAGACATTTCTACTCTAACAATAGATAAGCTTGATTCCATGAGCAAATTTTTATCCCAGGGGAAGGCAAGTATGGTGTTTCCTCACTAATGCAAACACATTTTAACATAAAAGAAGCTGAAACAACACATCACTCAGAGAAAATCTAAGTTGCTCAGCCTTTAATCTATTTAACATAAATAACTGCCATAACTGTGGTGAATAGGGCAGTTGATCAGAAGTCCCAGTATGGAGGCTTGGAAGTCATGGTATGAAATCTTTTCATCTTACATCCCACATCCCAAAAAATGGCAATATCTGTGTGTGATGTTCCGAGAAGTGCCAATACGACGTAACTGTTTAGTGGCCCATTTACATAGAGCCTAGCACTCCGCTGAAGGGTAAAACTGTGTTTTGGCATAGTTGGAGGATACAAAAATAAGTTGCATGCACTGGATCTGTACATCAGTTTTTGACATCTTTTGAGGGCAGGCAGATGCGGTAGTTTAGCCACCAGGCAACCCTCAGGATGTGTTCAGAACTGCCTTCTGATTACCCAGGCACTTCAAGCTCCTCTCCGAAAAGCAGCAGGTCAACTCTGGTTTATTCACTGTACATGAGAAGAGGGTAAGTGCCACATTACCCCGGTTAGAAGCAGGTAAACCCCGTTTACCCAATATAGTAAGTACTGCGGACTCTTTCTCTCACCTCTGAGCAGAGGAGCCTGACTTGGTAAGGTTTACAAAGAGGAAGGGCGAGCTTGTGGTTGTGTTGGGGTCAAGAGTTTGTAGATTCAGTGTTAGTTCCTATCCTGAGCTGTGGGTACCGTTGCCTTGCTGTCCTGTTAGTCACCAAACAGAGAGGTAATACTGCCTTCCTCTACCACGTCTACTTAAGTGACTACAAACTAACTTAAAATGGGGCCCTGAGCATAGCTGAGAGGTCAAGGCATAACACAAACTATTTCCCCATCTAGTATCCGCGTGGGGCCACATGCTTGGAGCGAGAGCAGTCCTAAAAGCAGCAGACTGCAGCTCAGACCTTCAGAGGCTTGCTAGTTGCTACTGCCCCTCTGCCCAGAGAGCATGGGAAGGAGACAGCCCCCCGCTTCTCTCCCTCAGCCCCAGAGAGGACCTTTTTTGGACCCTGTTGCCACGGGTGTGGGGCCAGCAACCCTCTGTGAGGCAGGATCTAGGAAAGCCAGGGAGAGGTACCAGTCCACGTATGACTGCATAGCTGCAGGGTGGCCCAGGGGACAGGCAATGATGGAGCTCGGGCCATTGCCCATACCAAAGGGTCTACAAAAATTTAATTTATTATTTCTATGGGATGGCTGAGGTGAAGTGGCTGAATCTCAGGCGTTGATACTCAGCCTTTGCAATGGGACTGTCCATTCATTTAGCAATGGAAAAGGAACAGAGAGGGACCATGACTCCCACCACCTACTTGTAACCTTTGAACCTTGAATCACAGAATCACAGAATGGTTTGGGTTGGAAGGGACCTCAAAGACCATCTAGTTCCAACCCCCCTGCCACGGGCAGGGACACCCTCCACTAGACCACGTTGCCCAAAGCCCCATCCAACCTGGCCTTGAACACTTCCAGGGATGGGGCATCCACAACCTCTCTGGGCAACCTGTTCCAGTGCCTCACCACCCTCACAGTGGAGAACTTCTTCCTTATATCTAATCTAAATCTACCCTCGTTCAGCTTACGGCCATTACCCCTTGTCCTATCACTCCATGCCCTTGTGAACAGTCCCTCTCCAGCTTTCTTATAGGCTTTTTTTTAGGTACTGGAAGGCTGCTGTAAGGTCTGCCCGGAGCCCTCCTTCTCTTGCCAGGCTGAGCAACTCCAACTCTCAGCCTGTCTTCATAGGAGAGGTGCTCCAGCATCTTCGTGACCTTTGGTCTAAGACATAGACTGCTTCTCCAGCTTTCCATGCTGTACAATGTTTGCTGTAAGAAAAAGCCCCTTGTATGCTACCTGCCCTCCAAAATGCAAACCCCTCACTTAAAAGGAGAGCAGCGGGCAGCCTGCAGACTACGGGTGACACACACCAGAGTTCGAGAGCTCCCGATATCATAAAATGGAGTACAAGCTGGCAGCGTTTGCATCTAAACCAAGCTCTCTGAACAAATATTTTGGAATCGTTCATAAACAACAGGTTCCAATAAAGATGTGACTAATGCTGTTAGTCATCAGAATCGCATGGACCTTCCGCATCGCCGTAGACATCTGTGGCAAAGTTCCTGTTGACTTCAGCAGGAGCAGGTTATATTTCTAATGGATTTACTGCCCTTACCTAACATGTCAAAAACCATCAAGGTCCATCACAAGATCACGGTATGTGAACTGTTATCATATTAATAGCAGAAGAAAAGACCATTTTGGAACACGAGGAAGCTGACGTGAGCGCGATAATAAAAGAGTGCATTAAATGATGATGCCTCTTTTGCAAGGAAATTCACAGGCATCTGAGGCCATTACCTTTCATATCCTGGCAATCAGGAAATTAACCTTTAACCCTTCTCTGTTGACCTGCTCTCCTTTCTCTTTTTCTGTCATTCATTCTTTTTTCCTAATGACCAGAGAAGATAGATATGGTCTATGATTTATGCTTCCGAAGGCTACAGTCTGCCTCCTTCCTATACCTTCCCAAGTGCTGCAACGTCTGTGTTCCCTCAACTCTTTCTAAAGTCAAAGCTTCATTCAGATTAACTTCCACCTCGTCCTTTCCAACACGTGGAGTGAATCGTTTGTACTTAATTTATTCAAAATCCTGTGTTATTTAATGATGCCTGACCTAGGTATAAATCTTACCCTCATCTTCTGCTGTCACCTAGAGGTAGGCAAGGCACTGGAAGTGTGGGACGCATTGGATGCTCTCTGCTTCAAGGAGGGGTTGGACCCTTTGGACTTGTATAGGGTGATGCTGCACAGGAAATACATTGAGGGCACATTACAAAATCGACATCAGGAGCAAGAGTCACCTTTAACATCTGTACCTGAGGGAGAAGGGTCCAGGAAAAACTGTTTCACCTCCTGATCCCAGGGAGATCTGGCAGATACAGTATCAGATCAGCAGGTTTCAAAAAGAGTGTGAAAGCATTGTTTTAAGGACAGAAAAGCTGACTATAAAGCCAATAAACAATGGTTATGACTCTTTTCAGGGTGATGATTGTGTACAGAATTTCTGAAATGCTGTGATTTAGCAATATTAGCTTTATCAAGACAAGAGCGAGGAGAGCAAGACATGGCTTTTTGTCATGAAAAATGGAAATCCTCCCTGAATAAGGTCTGAGCAACCTTTGCTTGCAGAGAAACTGAAAGTCCTGAGTCATCACGCTGAATTGCAGGCTGCTGGCTGCAGATCCAGGCGCTGAATTCCCACCCATGTTCACTGCACGTATTGCAAATGAAACTTTGCTGACATAGCTGTATTTCACCACGTGCCAAAATGTGAGTTTCTTCTATGGTTTTCTTTTCCTTGGAGGCTTCCCCTCCCTGCCTTGGGTCATGCCCATAGTGTGCACCAAGACCTAAGTCTGGCATAACTAGTCCTCTGGCCATCATGCTCAGGGACATGTGATGACTTGGTTCTTGCCTACACAGCTGTTTTTTGGACTTTTTTCCCTGCGGAAGCCAAAGGGGGCTGAGGGGAATGGAGCTGAGCTCTAGGTCTCAGAGAGATGTGGCTGGGGCATGTACCTGCCAGCTCAAAAGCATTGCTCGGTCCTTCTCTCTAACCTTTGTTAAAGCCACACTGGTACCGCTCAGCATCTTTGGAGTCACCCTGAAGCTTTGTGCTATTTTAACCCTGAGCAATGGCTTTTCCTCCAGAACCATATAAGCGGTGCTTGCCCAGAGAAATGAAGACTGCGTTGGCACCACCCGCACTCCCTGAGGGCTGGTCCAGCTTTACAGGTAACATATAGGCTGGGAAGAGGTGATTTTTGCAGGTTATTGAATAGGGCCGCGGTCAGCGTGATGGACCGTAGGAGTCCACTTCCCCATCAGAGCCACCCCATCAGCGCCTGTCCCCTCCTCTCGCATGGACCCTGTCAGCTCGCAGGCACCATTCAATTTATTTCCTCCAGGCTCCGTCGGAGGATTTGCTGCCATTTGCAGAGAGTTGCTCTGAAGCATTTGGGGAGCTGTAGTTTTACCTGGTGCATTTGCCAGCTGCTTGAGGCAGCTCTTTCCTCCCCTGGCTGCGGCAACCCCAGCACGCTGGGGGTGGTGGGCTTTGCTTTTTGGGCGGTGCTCCCTGTCCCTACGTGGACTGCAGCAGTGGCACACATGCGTGGGATGAAAGCGTGCCCTTTGCCTGGCCTCCTGCTCGTTCTGCAACCGGGAACGCTCGAGGGACAGCGTGTCAAGGAACTGGTAATAGAAATAAATGAAGGCAAACCCCCATCCTATTGTCCACAGAGGCTATTTTTGGTGGAACTATTTTAAGGGTTGTTCTCCTGGCATTCCACATCCTGACATTTCAGCACATTTGCCTCACCTACGGTCTGTGTTAATGGGTTTTCGGCTACAGATCATCCCTATCAAGCCACTGCAGCAATTCTTTACACCCTATCTGTGTTGTACACACAGTGTCATCAGCACCTTTTATTTATAAAACAATAACTCCAGGAATAAAAGGGGCGTTTCCGCCCTCCCCTTGCCCCCAGTGCTTAAGAGCTATAGCATCATTTTAGTATTCACTGTACGATGCCTTAGTCGAGCAAAACACACACTTTGTGCAGAAGCCGTTTAATAAATATAATAAAAAAGTGCTCCAAAGTGACCCACATGGCAGGGATAATTTAGTATGCTGCTCTTCATGCTTTCTCTCTTACTTCTGCTGTTTACAGATATTTTTTTTTCCTCATCTGTTTGCACAGGGAATAGATGCTGACGTTGTCCTTTTCATGAATAAATCTCTTTTTAGCATGTTGGCCAGCACAATAAAAAATTATCAAACAAATTAAAGCCTGAACCTGCAACCTTTTCTCATGAAAGGAAAACCTATTCCTGAGCCAGCTCCCTGGCTTGCAAAGGGCTTTTTCTGTAGGAAGAGCTGCTCACACGAGCTACGTGTACAAGGTCTCGGGATTTTCGTGCTGCAGGACTTGACTGTCAGCCAAAGCTGGAGGCAGCTCAGCAAAGGGAATAAAGGTTGGTGTCAGAGACCAGTCTCAATTTCCTTTTCCTCTGCCATCTGGCGCTGGCATTCATTGGAGGGGCCAAAGGTTGCTGTAATTTATATCATGACTTAAGGTCTTGGTGGTATGGTTTGCCTCCAAAGCAAGAATTATGCCTGTGGTAGCTCTTCCATCAGGAGAATTAGGGGGCCCTGACTGAAATCCTAAGAAAGAGATTCAATGCAAAGAGGGAGAGATGCTTCTCATGCAGCCCACAGGTGCACCGAGGGACCTGTTACCACAGAATGCGGCTCCTCTGAAATTACATGGATTGCAAAGTAGGTTAATGGGAAGGCGTCTCAACAAAGGCTGTTAAATACGAAGGCGGCACCTCAACCTCAAGTACCCTCGGAGCTGTCGGTATCTGGAGGCTGAGTGTGTCTAGCAGAGAAGCGCTACCCTACGTTGCTCCTCTGCCGTTAGCCATGTGGAGCTTCCTCTGACCTGTTGTGCCTGTCCTCATGCTCAGAGCTAACACCAGCGATTTCCTACTCCAAGTTACAGTATTTTCACTTGGCTGCATGCCAGTAAGCAAATGACAAGAAACGGTCAGGATACGGCCCATATTGCCCCAGGTGCCATGCGCTAGGCTTCTCTCTTCCCTCCTGTCTTCAGCGTGGGGGGGAGTTGTACCCATCCTTGTGCAGGTTTTGCGGCACCAGCACAGCACAGATGCTTATGACCCGCATCTTCACCAGCTCAGCTGGAAGCAGACACCCTGGCCAGACCAACCAGCCTGGCTTAGAAATGCCACCCAGCTTCATCCAGGGGACCTTATCTATATACATCAGGAGGTTGTATGGGACGACATCTGAGAGGCAGCAGAGAGCCGTAGCCGGGGTTGTCCCCAGCGCACGCCTGCTGCCAGGCAGTGCAGGAGATCCTCAAGCGGGCTCGCAGTAAGTGCAAATGATCCTTCCCACGCAGGAGGGGTGGCTTCACCGGGGTTTTAGCCCAGAGAGCATCCACGGGTCATCTGCTGCCTTGCGCCCTGGCTCTGGCACACCTTTTGCCAGGTTCCACCTCAGCATGGGTGAGGAACGGCTTCAGCTTTCTCAGTTTTTCAGAAGGGGAAAGTTGTGTTCCCGGAGGCAGTTCCCAATTCACAGGGTTGTGGACGCTGACTGCCCAAAGGTGGATATAAAAAGATAGAAAATGAGTGTACAAAGAACTATTTTTGTCAACGGCTGAAGTGTATTAGGTGCAATAATAAAGAATTAAAAATTGATATGAGTAACCCAGGCTCTCAGCAGCCCTGGCTCCCACCGTGCTGAAAATGGTATCAGGGTAAGTCTTTCACGCACTGGAGCCTACAAGGTAAGCAAAATTCTTCTTGGTATCTTCCTTCACTGAAGCAAGAATAGTCAATAAAGCCTTTGTGTTGTGCCTGGCAAGGAAATGACAAAAACAACTGCATCTTCAGCCAAGAAAAGCCTTGCAAGGGTAAAGATGATAGGATTTCAACTGAACAGCAGAAATGCACTTTGGTATGAATAACTTTATAGGTTAATATGCTAATGTATGCAGCAAACATGGTGCTGCCAGCTAGTGTTTGTTGAGTGCATCCAACAGCAGCGAGCAGTGTGTGGACACCAGTTTTGACATGTATTGGTGGTTAGTAGAGTTTTAAAGGGTAACCAAGTAAACGCCACCAAAAGTCGTACAAAATAACGTTAGTTTTGCAGAGACAGAGACACGACGTGGATTATTTAATAGAAAACAGGGAAATAAAACCCACAAGGCAATAATTCAAACAGTTGCCACTGATTTGATGTATGTTAGAAAGGGAAGCTAATTGAAGAGCTATTTCTGCGAATACCCAAAATGCAAACAAAAAGAAGAGTCTCCTGCCTTCTGCATTGCTGCCAAAGGTCTTCAAGCACTGAAGCAAGTCCAGGAGCAGAGTCATCAGGGCCCCCCTGTATAGGACAGAACCAGGCTCCCAGGTTTGACTTGCCAGAAAAATCTGCCTTCTTCCTCTGAGGGGGCAACCAGGGCCCCTAAGAGCATGAAGGAGGTTAGTCTTGGGGGTTGTGTCCAAGGCCAGAAAGCTACTCTCATTTCTTCTTGCTTCCTCTGCCCCTCTGTGTAACACACTTATCTCTGTATGAAGCACAGGATTGTTCATGTTTGCCCAAAGCATATCTTTCAGGAAGACTTTAATAATTCATTGAAATAATTAAGGGTGAGGAAATCCATAACTTTCTGTGGCAGTTTTCTCCCAGTGCCCATCAACCCTTGTACTAAAAATGTGTGCCACATTTCTGATTTGAACCGGTCTGAGCTCACCGTCCAGTCTTTGATACTTGATGTCCCTTTCCTCCATGAGGTTAAAAGAGCTTTTTAAGACTCACTATTTTTCCTACCTTAGAGTGCTTATCTGCTGTCTGTCAGATCATTCCTTGGTCTTCTTTCTGATGAGCTAAACAGATTGATAGGAAATAGCTCTCTGGTGGTTGTCTAGTTGGTTTGAGGCTCTCTTTGTGTGCTTGCTGACTTTTTCCAAATACTTCTGGTAACATGGATGTCAGAAGCACGCTCATCATTCCCAGTTTGGTTTCACCAGTGCCACGTACAGATGCGTTTAGTTTTTTGTTTGTTGGTTTTTTGTTTTTTTTTTTTACAAAATAGCCCTTTCTTCCTTAGCCCTTGGGGTCCCTGGATTTCTCTGACTGACTCATTATAGGCTGCAGACCTGTTAAGGTCTTTGGGTCTCAGGGAAAAAATTGGGAGTGTGGCTTGGGATCATAGCTGGAGAGTGCAGCTCTTTTTAGGAAACAAGGAAGAGTTTGCTTTGTGGATAACCATAAGAGTTAATAAGGGAGCAAGTTTCAAGAAATTTTGTGCTGAAAGCTTTTCAAATTCCACTAATTTACGCCAAGATTTCCAAAATCCAGGAGGCGATTTGTGTGAACATGGTGATTATACAATCAATGAAGGCCACACATGAAGCAAAATCTTTGCCAGTGCCATTAGGGGTAATGACATTAGGGAGAAATCCTGAGCAGGGCTAATTACGCAGTGTTTAGTAGGCCTGGTTATGCAAGCTGCTAAAGACGTAGTGAATGTCAGTACCTGGAAGGAAGGACTTTGCTTAATGATGATTTTGTTGTTGTAACACCATCATGCATTTGTTTGGTTGCAAAGGAGATGCATGTGCTGTTTATTTCCTCGAAATGATGTACAAAAGGAATAAATAAAGCTCAGTGAGCTGAAGTGAGGAAAGACGGGCAAGTCGATAAATCACAAAGTCATTAAGAGTGGGGAGCAGATATTTATTGGATTGTGAAATGCACAGGAAGCCACTGAACACTCCTGCAGACAGGGATGAGTCCAGTCACTTGCATATTAAGAGATGAGCCATTGCATTTTGAAGATTAATATTTAGTGAGCGAGCATCATAAAAGAAGAATTTACAGGAGTCAAAACTAAAGGCCGCGAAGAGGTAATTGCTCATTTTGACCACAGGCTTCACAATGGAGCAGGCTGGTTTCCATACGTGGTGCCATTTGCCGGCTCATTCATTTTTTGGGTTGTGGTGGTGTGGAGCCATGGAGGAGCAGGACAGTGCTGCAGGCCAGCCTCGGTCGCTTCGCTTGCTCCAGCTGAGTGAGGTGAGGCGATGGAGAAGAAGGGGGCGAGACAAATGTCAGTCCCCAACTCCAGAAAAGGAGAGCCCCTCACTCTCCAAAGTCCATACCAGATGGATTGAAGTAGGGTACGTAAACAAGAAACAGAGTCTTCTCCCTTCTTCCCCAAATCCTCCCTCAAGGACTACAGGAACAGCAGAGCAAAAGAAGGAGGCCAGCGGGAAGGTGGTGGTGCCCATCCTTAGCCCGTTTAGCAGACAGGTGGGTTATCGCGCTTGGTGGAGGTGTCCACCAGGTGCAGCAATAACGCGGCCTGTAGAGCATCTGGATGCTCGAGAGAAACTGGTGTCCACAGTTCACACAGGGACCAGTGACATACGGGTGTGCAGTTTGTTAAAAGGAAATTAAAAGCAACAGCCAAGAGGGTAAAATGCTTGCAGGTGGCGAGGAGGTTATCTCAAAAGGCACCTTACTACCGGGTGACGGTAAGGGTATTTCCAGTTATCAGAAAATATTTTAGAAAGAAAGTAAAACAGGCACAAGGTATGCAGCTGGGTAAAGAAGGCTGTCAAAGACGGCCTTAAAAAGTGTAGGTTGTGTCCAAACCAGGGAAAGCAGAAGAGCACGAGCTCTGCAATCAGATGTAAAAGAAGCCAAAACGGATTTTGTGGAATAATTTACTAAAAGGCATAAAAAACAATAAGAAAATATTTTTCAGCTACACCACGTAGGACCAACAGATGACCACGGGGTAACGGGAGCACTTAGAGACGGCAGGACCGTAAAAGCGGAGGCAGACGAGCCCTCTGTGCTGGTGTTTGCTGGAGAGGAGCCTCCCACGCCACAGCGTTTTCCTGCCGGGGATGAGCGAGAAGCTGCCTCAGATTGAACTGTCAGAAGGGGAGGTTTTAGAGCAAGTCGATGAAATGAATAGCAACAAATCACTGGGTCCAGTCGGGGTTTACCCTGGGCTCCAGAGGAGACTCAATTACAAGACTGCCGAACTACCAACTGCGATGTGTAACCCCTGCCTTCCATCAGTCATATGCCAGGAAATGGAGGTGGTAAATAGGATACTCTTTTTAAAAAAAACCCAACAAACAGCGCTCTGGGAAACCACAGTCTTGTCTGTCTGCCTTCCATACCAAGCAAATTGTCAGGCAGTGTGATGAAAAAAAGACTGGACAGATAGGTTGGGTTGATACTGGGAGGGATGCGCTGCATTGCAGGTCTGTTAGAGCCCTTCGGAAGAGCCGGTAGGTCTGTGGGTGAGGATGACCCTCTGGACACAGCATATTTGGCTTCCCCAAAAGCTGATGACAGGTCTTTCATCAAACTGTCTGCTTAGCGTTTAGGAAAGTACACAGATGTGGCTCTGTAGCAGTATTTTGGATGGCATGCGCTGAGTTTTATTCTCATGTGTGAGCCGGACCGAGCTCTGCAGGGGCTGGGGGAGAGGAGAGTCACCTGCCCTGTGGCTCCCACATGCCCCACTCGGGGCTCCCACTTGTAGGTCAAACCTCAACATCTCTTGGGTCTCCTACTGGGGCTGTGGAGTCAGTAAATACCACCATCGTCTTCGGCACTGACGGAGTGCCTTAGCTTTACCACGAACCCCATAGTGCTATGTGATGTACAGAGACAATAATAAAGAAAAAAAACATGTTCTTGCCCCCAAATTCTGTAGTCCAAGACAACATACAGTAGAGGTGTACAAACAGTGTCCAAGATTGGATTTGGTTCTTCTGTGAGGGGTGATTTCATGACTCGGCTGTTCCAGAGCACATCACCGGGACCAATCTTTGGGTCGAAAACCCCTTCAAGCCCACATCCTTCTCTGCAGCACCGCTGTCTGACCGCCCTTTTGCTTGTACAGTGGATTATTCCTACTTTGTTCTTGTATTTATTGGATTGCATCTGCTGCTGGAGAAAGGATGCCGGGTTTACCGAGACAGTTTTGAACTCTAATCTTAAATTGTAAACCCATTTAGTTTGGGCTTATCTGCAAGTAAAATAAATGTCTAAGTTATTCATGAAAATATGAGGAATTCCCATTTTTGAGCTGACAGCCTGGCTGCTGTGCCCTGAATGGGCTGTACTGGCAAGGAAGCTTGGAACAGTTCTTTTTTGTTGGGATTTGTTTGCTCCTGTTTGCTAATTAGAGTGAAAGCCCGTTGCTCGAGGTTATAGAATCAGCTGATAACTTGTTTGTGGGGTTTAAAAAGATTAAATCAAACAAGGAAGCTGCTGGATGTGCATTTAAAACTAAACTTCTGGTTTGGTATTTGAACAGTAGTGGTATGTCATGTGACGATTAAAAGGGAAGATGAGAAAATATGTTGCTTTGAAAGATTTCATCAGTTATTTCCATAGGAGCATGTCAGGGAGTCAAGGACACTTCATTTCCCTTCATTGTTCTGCATAACTGAATATATTTGGGTCATTATGTCTGAATAATCAGAATAACATTCTTAAAAACAAAAAAAAAGAGTAGTGATAGCAGCCTACGATTAAGTGTGGCTTGTTTCTAATCTTCTGGAAAATCAGATTTAACAAATTTCAGGGTCCTTTTTCCCATTGCTGAACCGGGGATTTACATGACTAATGTCTATTAACACATGTAAATACCCCTTGCCTCAATGGGAACCGACAATGGGAAAATAAATCCTGCCTGCAGCCCGTTCTGTCATATGAATTGAGCCTCTGAATGGTACGGTTTTGTGGTGGGGTATCGGCTGGGGTGGGAAACACAGCCAACGCTCATATAATAGGTTTTCATCTCTGAAGGCAAATGTCAACATCGATTTACCTCCGGGATAAGTGAGACCTCCTGAGGGATCTCAGTCCGGTGTGGAGGGGTCACAGCACGAATCCATTGCCCACATTTTAGCAGACGCGAGAGCGGGCTGGCAGGCACACGGGGAGTGCGAGAGTGGGACGTGGTCCAAATCGGGACATTTTCTGAACGTGGAAGAGGGGAGGTTCAGTGATTAGAAATTCAGTTTGCTGGCCTGGGCACCGGGGCGGGGGGCAGTTGTAAATAAGTTTCAGTAGCTGTTTTCTCTGTTAATAAAGCAAAACATGTAAACACATCCTAGATGGCCATCCATCAGAAAGACGTTTCACATCACATACGTTTTATGAATATTAGATAATGGAGGAATGTAACAAATAGTCATTTTTGTCTCTCTCTTGAATACCAAATAACGGTTATTAGTATCTGTCAAATAAATAATGTGAATAATTTAACTAGACATCACTATTGTGCAAGAAATGATATCCCATTCTATTAAGCTTTGGAGTCGGTTATTGTGCGAAGATAATAAATACATGGAGTAGCTACAGCAATTATGCCCTGGAAATCAACTTCAAGTGGTGCGCTGCTCTAAGCAAAGCAAGCCATTCGGACTCTCCGCACACCACGCAAATGAAAGGCTAGGATGCACAATATGTGCAAAATCTTCAGCTCGTGTTAACTGGTGCGGCTCCAGCTGTGCTCTGTACACGGTGCCCTTCCGTATATGATGATTATACACACCTTCCTAGCTCCATCTCCTTAATAAAAGTGTATGTGACCTTACTGTGTCAATTTGCCCTCTCTGCTAACTTTGGAACCTTTTCCGGTAAAATCTGCCAGAGATCTTGCAGGTAGGTGCTACAAATCCACGTGAAAATCGGGGACTAGGAAGGGAAGAGGGAACCTGTCAATGAAGCCAGCATCTGCCCGTGCCTTGTGTCTACAGGAAATCCAACTTAATGCTGTTGGTCAGTGAGCCACTTGTAAAAAGAAAGGTATAAGATGAAATATCAGATTAAAAGGATTTTAATGACCACTTTGAGGCAATGCTCCTGGAAGGTGTTGGGCTCCCGCTGCAAAACAGGGCACACTCGCCTGCTCACAGGCTCAGGATTGCGTATCAAATCATTAGCAACTATTTCATTGATCTTTCTAGATTCCTGCATGTGGCTCATTATTTAATCAATCAAAATTACTTGGAAAATATTATTATTTAAAATGGCTATTTAGGACTGCAGAAGTTATTCTAATTACAGACGGCATTGGGGTCATTATCTTTTACTGAAAAGAGCTGCTATTTTCTGGGATAAAACATTCCTTTCTGAACATAGGAAAGTATTAAGTATTTGCGTGAAAGTTTTCTGTGCTGGGTGTTTACTGCTCACTGATTTTTTTTTCTCAGAATGAAGCTGGGGAAAAATGTATATCGCTCAACTGAAATTTAAAAGCTTCGAGGTAGGGGCTGACAATTCGTTTGCAGCCAAGACCTTGTGTCAAGGACATGCTTTTTACTATCCCCAACTAACTACTAACTGCTATTTACTAACTACTCGTCCTACTGAGCGACTAAAAACGTCGCCGGGGACCAACCTCACACGACGTGCTGCAATGCCATCTCCTGTCTCCAGCACCTCAGTGACTGCAGTACACGTGCACGGAGCACCTCAGTGTGCCCGAGCCCAGGGCCGCTGGTGGTGACGGACTTCACCCGACGCTTACCTACAGTGCCGGCATAAATGGGGTAAAAATGGGGCAGCATCCCTCTGCAGCGCTCTCAACGGCTTTGCTCCCATTGCTGGCCCCCAAGGAAGAGGGATGGGCATCCAGAGCTTGCAATGGACTCCCAAATGCATGACTTTTGCTGTTCATCAGCTATGTGCATCCTCTATGAACCTCACCTGTCTCGTCCTCTTCTGCTTCTGGTCCACAAAAGTTTACCGCTGTTGCCAGTTACTTGGCTGGCTCCAGTGTCACAGGTTTATGCTGTGAATATAGCAGTTCCCACCAACCCAAATGAACCGCATGGATGTTATCTGATGCTAAATACTGAGATTAATTTTTTATCATCTTTTTTAGAAAAAGAGTGAAGAAGACTACATGAAAAAGCTGCTGTCTTAAACCTGGTAAAGGAAATGCCTCCAACATTGAAATCTGCCAGAACTAAGGTAGTCTGGACAATTCTCATTTAACTCTGTTGTGCATCTACGGCCAAACTGCGTTCTCTAAAGGACAGCAGGGTTGTTAAAAGCAATGGGTTGGTACTGCACACAGCCTGGGTTTGCTTCTGGACAGATTCAGAGCCGTGGAGCAAGTCGAGCAGTTCTCTGCGTCTCGTTTCTTACATCCGCTGGAGCATGGGTAGGACATGGGACGCGGTGCTGTGGGCAGAGAAAGGCCTCTTCCACGGTGTAGCCGAATCCCTGCCTGGCATCTCACCCTATCCTTTTTTCTGCCGCAAAATCCCTTTGTGATGGTGGAAAGCCACAGGAACCAAGCTTTTCAGAGAAGCAATTTGCATGTTGCGGTACCCAGCTTGAAATCTCAGGATTGGGCTTGCAGGAGCAGTTGGCATGCCCAGTCGCATCTGAAATCAATAGAAGCTATTTTCCCAGCATATGAAGTGCTGTAGAAAATATGATGTGCTATGAAACCCTAAGCCTTAGATATTTCAAACCTTCCACCCTGAATTAGTGGGTAGTTTGGACCATACGCTCCGTGTGTCTCGGTTCTCTACGTGTAACCATCGCCACTGATAATTCATCGCAGCAGAAGCACCGCGGGAGAAACTTAAATGTTTGTGAAACTCCGGTACCGCACGCTGCAGCAAAAGCCCGGGAAGGCGTGAATAATCGTGCTCTCAGAGCAGGGTGTGAACAGCGCGCAGTAAATGAGACAGTCATGCGTTGACGATGAGGAGGAGCAGGATTTTGAGGAGCAATTAATGAGGGAGGGGTCAAGTAGAAAAAAACCCGGTAGTATAGTGAGATAATTAAAGATGTTTCATAATCCACATGCCCATAGGAACCGGTCACAATTGCTCAGGCAGCCATGCAAAATTAAGCGCTCGTTTAGGAGATCTTACGTAATACGCTTCACCAAATGTTTTTGGTCTTTGCAGAATTAGGGTCTGAGCACATCCCCTCCGTTTAAGATAATACGATTGCATCAACGTCAATATTTTATATCCGGTGAAAATCTGACATTTGTGTTTTGAAGATTGTCAAGGCCAGCCAATGCCAGATAGCCTCCTGCCACTACAATTTCATACATCGTTTAATGATGTGGAAATGGGGCAAACCCTAAAACACACCACAAAAAAACCTGCCAAAACTCTGTGGAAGGGTGTTGCTGTACTACAGAGATGCTGTCTGCCTACGGACGATTTTACTTCATTATTCAGCTCTTTTTGTTCTCCTCTTACAACCTGGACTTTCATTAAATGTAAATGAAAAAAAAAAGTTAAAAATCAAAATAAATAAAGAGAAAAAGAATACAAAGGAGCACTGTATAGATGTCTTTATTGAGATATGGTAGGGATCGAGAAGCTTTCCTTCCCAGCATGAGTTTCTGGTGGATTTGCCCACTGTTTTGAGAATATGAGAAAATGAGGCTCATGTAGGAGAGCCCCTACCAAATAAACATAATTTCAGCTCAGTTTTTAGGGGCATAAAGTAATTGCCATCTGAAGATCTGTCTCCAGTAAGATATTTATTCCGTCTAGTAAAGGAGGACACAAGCCTGGTAGGGCTGATGAGGCTGTTGATTTCCATTATCGCATCAGCTCTTGCCCCAAATAGTGGCATGTTGCAGAAAAGTTATTTGACAAAATGACAATAATGTTTTCCAATATCTGCTCCAAATACACAAAATGCAAATTATTTTGAAAGAGATGAATAGTGTGTTGAGAAGCACCATTCAATTAAATAATTGGTTGTGAGCACCTTTTCTTATTAAAATGAAGCAATTGTAAATAACAGAATGATATTTAAATGAAATGGTATGTAAGGGGAGTAAGAAAGATTTGCGAGAAACATTTGTAATTGCATTATCTCTAAGTAGAAAATTTATAAATTATAATGAATAATACAAATGTATCCTGATATAAAATGGAAATGTTTGATCAAGAGGCTGAATATGTAAGGATTAAGTTATTTTTATTGAGGAAGTTTCTCCTGGCTGTATGCAATATTCATAAAATGTGTTACAAGTTTATAAACAGAAAAGATATTTGTTAAAATACAAATTTAGTATAGAAGGTATATTTTAAATATTTAATGAAACAATTACGCTGTATTAACAGTGTGCTCTTTATTTCTCAGATTAAAAATTCACAGGGATTTTTATCCCTCCCATCTTTATTTGATGTAGCTTTTATTAGTTATTCTCTATACATTTTCAGAAACAGCTGAAGAGTACTAATTATTTAGGTGTACATTTAAGAACACCTGTAGTTTGTGCTTCAAATTTATTATATACATATACATATACATATACATATACATATACATATACATATACATAACATCTCACTTGGGCATTTATTGCCCAAATAGTCTTCACACTCTATGACTGCGTAACTGGAAATATGGCATGTAAACTGGCTGCTTTTTACATGTTCCTGTGATGAAAATGTCCGGCCGTGTGAGGGGAGGAGAGGTGGGAAACGGCCGTCGGGTGAGGAGCAGCAGTGGTTGCCAGGGCTGGAGGACACCAGCTCTGTTCATTGCATTACCTCCCAACGCCTGCCACCTCCTGAGTCCGGGTTGTTCGATGAAATTAGGCAGTACTTCATCTAGGCAATACAGAAAAAAACTTTCCCTCCCCTCCCACCAAGGACATTTCCTCGTAGACCAACCTCTGGCTGCTGAGAGGTCCTGGAGCACAAGGGTTTACCTTCCCAGAGCAGGCTGGTTGGTGATTAAAGAAAAACCACTGTCATTCTGAATTTTCCTATCATTTAAAATGCAGGTCTAATTTTTTTCTGGACTTGTATGAAACCCAGGGAGACTTGACACTGCCCTCTGCATGAAGCCCCACAAATTATTGGCCTGCAGTGAAGCAATCCACTGGGACCTGCTGAAAATACCTCCACAAAACCTCTTTTCTCTTCTCTTTCCCTTTTTCCTTTGGGGCAGGTTTTTTTGACTATTTACATTTTTGTTTGCAGAAAATGTGGGCTCCTTTGCAAAAAGGGTGAACACCTGGCAAAGAAGCCAGCAAACTCAATCCACGCATGGCCCAGGAGGAGGGTTGGTGGGGTGCTGCCCCCAGGCACGGGAACGGGGACCACCGCGGCAGTGGCTGCGAGAAGCTGGGGACCTCCTGACCCACCAGATGATGTGGGGAAACGCTGCAGGTTGCCTGCGGGCAAGAGCAGATGGGGCAGGGCTGTCTGTCCATCCAGGTCACCTCAGTTAGGGCTGCTCTGAGCTGCGGGTTTGAGGGACGTGGATCTGCAAAGCCACCTCTGCTGTGCTTTGCAAAAAGACACCGCAAATGGTCAAATTAAGACTAGCAGGAGATGCATTTTTTTGTAGATGTAAGAAAGGTGACCCAAAGCCTGTCCTGCCGCAGACCTCCTGTGTGCCTCTGGGGCAGTTACCCCAGCTTTGCTTTTGCATTGTGTGAAGACATGACACCAAATATCTTCCCTGGCTGAACTTTCAGACGTTCTCCAAGCTGAGTCAGTGCTAAGGTGTTTCTGAAGTTAAGTTTCTCACCATAGAAGCCACCCAGAAGCCAACAGGGAGCCAAGTGGAGCTTCCTGTAGTGCAGACACTGCTTACAGCAAGTGACACTTACCACCAAGTGCTGCACCAGCTTAACCAGCTAACCGGATTTAAGACAAACCATCACGTGAAGCATAGCAGCCCATGCACCAGCTCAGAGGTACAGTCGTGAACCAGAAAAGAAATGGTCATAACCTCCTGGACACTTACAGCCTGGAGGACAAAAAGCTGTTCTGACTGCTAATGGTTGCTGATCACCTCTTTTAACTTATGGAAATTACTCTGTCCCTTAGGTTGCAAACCCAACAGGTCTAGTATGTTTTTGATTTTTCCACCAACATCTAAGTGACACCATTTGGACTGAGCATCAGAGAAGTTAGAACCTCAGAGCTGCGGGGACGCCTTGCAAATAAGCTTTTAGAGAAGGATTTAATACAATATGAGCCAGGACAAGCACTGCTGGGGACCTTCATGTAGGACTTACTTACCCAAAGGTGGTGAAAACACTCTGTGAAGTAGAGACAGGAATGCAGC
Organism: Grus americana; assembly: GCF_028858705.1. Lineage (NCBI taxonomy): Eukaryota > Metazoa > Chordata > Aves > Gruiformes > Gruidae > Grus > Grus americana. The sequence goes on along the minus strand of NC_072853.1, from coordinate 123,484,201 downwards.
ACTCAAGGTCAAATTTACTGATAACTTCACAAAGACATTTCTCTTTGCCCAAGATACCAACGTAATACTTGCGAGGAAACTGTTGTGGAAAATGGCTCTCCGGAGCACTGCGACGCTGCTCTGTGCTCTGGGGTGTAACAGGGCAGAGCTGCCATCTCATTTCAGGCGGCATTTTTCTCATAAAAGAACTGATCCCAGATCAGCTCTGAAGACAGTAAAGTGCTACCCACAGCCATTTATTATTTTTAGCCGTGGAAAAAATTTGATAAACTAAGTGGTTTAATTGGCGCAAGACCCATTGCTCAAGCAGCAGGCTTTATCGCGTGATCAATTTAAAGACAAAGAAAGAAAATCCTACCAAAGCAGAGCCTAACCTGGGTGCTGATAGAGCACTGTCAGCATCTGCAGCAAATGACTCAGAGCCTGACAACTGAATTTATTAGAAAGAAGGATCTGGACTCCAATGGATTCAGTCCTGCTGAAAAATTAATGGATTTATAAGTCTCCTTTGAGCTTTTTGAAACATTAATACCTATTTTTATTTGTATTACCTTGATTTTAATGATTGTGCTCTTACATATGAACTGTACATAAATATTGACCTTGTCAGACGTCCGCTCCTTGAAAGGTCCCTGGCAGGTCCCTGTGCTCTACATTTTCTGCTGGATACGGAGAGAGTTTCTAGCTGATGTAACCGTATTTTTGCTCCATTCATACAATTAGTTTAAGAATATTTTTATAGAATAATTATCTGAATGTAGCGTAACTTGATGGAGGAATGCTTTCTAAAATCAGATGAGTTGAGCACGAAATGTCATTTGTGCTAATCTGTCTGAAACTAGGAAAGTGTGAAATGTGCTGTGGGGAGGAATTATCTCTTCTGCAATATTACCGGCCAGGAAAGGAATATCTGTTTATTACACAAAATAAAATATATTTATAATAAACCTTAACTTATTCTCACTCATTCCTGGCTAAGTTAATGTGTTATTAATTGTACATTTTTGGATACAATTTGAGAGGGGGGGAGGACGAACTATCTCTAGCACTGCAGCCACTTAACTGTAATAATCACATTTTCTTTTTAATAGAGCAAGTTAATTTTTAAAGTGATCTACAGAGGAACAGATGGGGAAACGAATTCTCTATGGGTATCTCCCGGTACACCGATGCTCAGAGCACGGAGCGGTGCCTGGTGCCAGGCGCATCTACCTCGCAGTCCTTCCTCCCCTTGTTCTCCCGTTATCTTACGTCTGGTGACCAGAAATGGAAAGCCAGCCTCTGAAGGTAAAATCCCTCCGGCGTTTGAGCTAACCTTGCGTTGCTATCTACTTAGTAAACAAACTCCTTGCTGGGCTGCAGCTTCCCATCCTAGGGGTTCGTCTGCGTGTCTGTAAGCGCGATAGGCCTGCAGCAGCGAGGGAGGAACGTGGGTGCAAGGAGAAAGTCAGGAGAGCGGTCCCTGGCCCACTGATCCCAGTGAAAAATGCCGGAATAATTAACCGCTGCCTCATCCTCTGTTTCGTTTCCCTGCTGGCACGTGAACTCTTGTTATGCAGGAAGCAAAAACCCCACCGGCTTTGATTAAACTGGGATTTCACTCCGGATTGCATCACCCTCATTTTTTTCTCATTAATTATTGCTCCACTGCTTTATCTGTGAAAGCAAGGAGCAGCAACACATCGATCATAAAGCAGACTTGAACTGTGGCTTTTCCATGTCCTGTGATTTTGGAAGGAGGTCTCAGACAAGGGGGACTTGGAGGCTGGAGACTGCTTTAGCAGGTGGTCTGAGAGGCTCCCCGAGCTCCCGGAGCATGTCCTGTCCTCCTCTCCCCTCTCCTCTCCCCATGCACACAGCCTGCTGCCAGCAAAGGGGCTGTGTATTAACACCCAATATTTTTAATCCAAATTTTTGAACCGGAAAGTGTGCTTTCAGTTTACAGTGTTAGTTCAGGCAGCTGATTCAGGGTCACCGCAGGGAATAATCCCACCACCGCAGGAGGAACTGCCTTGGGTGGCTGATGCTCCTTTAGAGTGCCAGATCTGCAGCAGAAACGAGCCTTGTAACATACAGTTAAAAATCTTTAATAATGGTAATTACACAAGAGCAAATAGGAAAGAAACTGAAAAACCCCAACCTTTTCTTTGACATATATTTTTAATTAAAATATTGTCTACATCTGCTACCAACCTCTGAACCCCAGCACCACCCTCCTAGAGTATGCAGAAGCTGAACATTGATGCAGGAGATAAATGTACCTTAACCCATAGTTCATGATGGTGGGAAACATTTTTAACCCTTCTATTAAGGGGATTTACATAATAGATAGAGCTGATTTTGAGAGTTCTGGATTTAGACATGCAAGAGATTGGGGGGAAAAATAAATCTTAGCGGAAGCTGATCCCCTTTCATTTCCAAAGAATGAAATTATTGACTGTTGTATTTATTCCTAACGACAGTAATGTTGTGTTTATCTGACAAATTCAGCTCCAGACCTTCAAAACAAGTGCTGAGGTGCCCCAGAGCCATGCTGTGGTAGCGCTGCATCTCCCTGGGCTCAGAGAAGGAAGGTAGTGCTGGGAGCTGGTGGGGAACTACGCAGGAAGGAAGCCCACCGCCCGGAGAAAAGCCCCGTGATACTCGATGGCGTGTGCGCGCACATCATCCCTCTGCTACCGGATAGAGTTTTACAAGATGTAGATCGCAGCGATGAGAGATGACAGGGCGCTGTGAGGCAACAATGATGTTTCTGGGAAGATGTCTCAGGAGACAAGTATTAGCGTGACAGCTAGCGACGTGCTCAGCCCCTGCTGCCAGCCATGCCCCAGCAGCTCGGGTACCACACAGGGCATCTCCTGGCGAGGATGCCAGCCATGACCCTTGCTCCCTGGGCTTCCTGCTGCCCCGCAGCAGCTTTGCCACAAGCAGCAGCGTTTCTCCATGCGATCAGGCCCGTCCCCGGCTGCCGAGAGCTGCTGGTTGTGCCCCTTGATGAGGTGTGCAAGACAGCGGAGCACGTTTACACGTCCGCTCCTTTAGGACTCAAAATCAGGGATCTTTAGTTGAAGCCTCATCTTTAAACCAGCTCCTCCAAAGCCGCCCATGTCGTTGCAGCAGACTGAGTTTTACTGAAATGTGTTTTCTTCCCTCTAATCAGGGAAGTTTCTCAAGGTCTGTTTTGGCTCTGAAACCACAGAGTCCAAGCAAAACTGAAACACCCTCTCTGGAAAAAATGCAGTTATCTGAGCATTTTAGAGTTATGCGAAGAATTTTAAACCCGTGCTGGGAGTCCATTTCAATTTCATCTGTATTTTAAGAAGCATTTTGGTCGAGTCTGTCCCCTACTGACTATCCCTCCTCGGCCCTCAACAGCCACCCATGCGCTCACGCCACTGCGTCCGAGGAGGTGCAGCACGTGCCTTGGTTTGTTTTCACAGCACGTTATCTGCCTGGATGGCCCAGAAATGGATGGGCCAGATTTCCAGGTCCCCAAGATGAACCCACCTCAAAAATAGCACCATATTTGAGGAGACAGAGATTTTAAAGCCCAGACTTTACTGCTAACTGTCTCCGGGCACCCTGGGCCTCCAGCAGAGCTGGTTTGCCTTTTGGCCAAGCTGAGGAGCATTCTTTAAGGTACACCACGCTAAATGGCACATGTCTATGTGGATTAGAAATTATTCACTCTGTCAGGAAAGGAATCCTTTAAAGCAATTGCAAATCGCTTCAGTGGGCAATGCTTGTCATGGCATTGCATTAGATAGCGCTTTATGGGTGACTGATCAATATGTTTGTGTATACAAGTATGTAAAACTGCATCAGGACTTAGCAAATGCAATATTCATGGAGGTGTGGTGTCGTGGGCATCTCTCCCCACCTCCCCACAGCCAGACCAGTGTCTGCAGTAAATGCAGGACAATCTCATACCTTGTACCTTGGCCGCTCTGTAGTGAGGATCCAGGAAAAGATTGATAAATTCAATATCTGACAGTTTTGCAGAAAAAAATTATTTTGCTAAGTATTTCAATTAGATAAGTGGTCTGACTCTTGTATAAGAGCTTTTTACCAGCTTTGCCAGCGGTGGCATTTAGCAATAGCAAGAAGACACTTCTTGGGGAACGGTTCAGCCCTTAGTCCTTAATACCTGGGGACAAGGTGGGGTAGGTCATTGCCTTTACTTCTACATCCACCTGAAACTATTGGTTCTTCCAGCACATGAGTTAGAAAATATTGATTTGCTCATCAAGATAGATGTGCACAGAGGTAAACAGGAAATAATATGCACCTCATAAGGCTTTTTGCCACTGTAAATTTGATTTCTGATTCTGTTATGTCATGACTCAGCACAAGGAAGGCCTAGGGTTATTTTTCACCACCTTGCACCATTCCTGCAACGTATCACTAAACCATTTTTAAAACACAATTTAGTTGGTCCAGTTCCCAACAGAAAAAAACAATTTCAAGCCCCTACCAATTGCATCTCACTTATCCTTCAGGAAACAGCTATGGGACTTAAAGAGTGAACCCATGTTACGGGTGCCAAATCTCTTAGTTTATCATTAAGTTGATAATACACTTCACCCTCATTACTATTCTATCATTAGGATCTGAGTGGTTTGAGTGTTTGACTAAGTGGCTGTTTTTTCTCCTCAGAGGTATATGAGATGCTGCCTCTCAGCAAGGTGTCCTGAAAACCTTTTCTTAATGAACAAGTGATTAAAAGGCTTAAGTGCAAGCAAGCATCCAAAACACAAGCTGCATTATCACAGAACGAGCCAGAAATAGGCTAACCCTCAGTGCCACCAAGAGCACAGAGGTCCTTCACTCAGATGCGCTCTTGTTTTGTCTCAGTGGTAGCTGCCGGGCAGGGTCCTGTGGGCTACCTGTGCTGTGACCCTGTCTCCGCTGCGGATGGTTGGCTTGTCCTCTGTCATGCACAGCAAAGCCACCCCAGGGCAGAGCTGGCTTTTCCCTGGTCCCCGTACACGTCCCCGTTTCTGGTCTCGGGCAGCTCAGAAACGTGCTGTGACCGTCCTGCTCCTACCGTGGCTGCGTCTCCTTTGACTTGGCTGCCAGGAAAAGCAGAGCTGGCGAGTGAGAGTGAGACAGTCAGAGTCCTTGGTGGTTTGTACTTCTGTGCTATCTTTCACCAGGTCAGATTTTAATATTTCCTGTGGAGGTACAAGAAAATAACACCCGGACTGCAGCAGTCAGCATCCCTTCCCAATTAGTGGAGATGGCTGCAGCAAATGAAAGCACATCCCCTCTGGAAGGAGCGTAATCCAAGGAAATGCAACATCCCCAGAGTGAAACTCCAGTCCTTCAGAAATCAGGGGAAGTTTAGCCAGTGGTTGCAGCAGAGACCAAATTTCACCTCCTTTTCCTCACCAAATGTGAGCGTTGTGCAGATGTACAAAGGCTTTGTGCTTGGTGCTGCTTCTCCAAGGGATCCCTCGGCGCTGGCCCACTGCTGAGGCAGCCCCTGCACGGTATCCGCCTGCTCCCCAAATGGGTGTGGGATGAAAAGGAAGGCTCTGGGGAAGCAATGATGGGTGTTTAACACACCATGCCAAGACCTCCAGGACCTCAGCGTAGCACTAGTGCCGATGTCGTGTGTCTGGTCAGGGCCCTTCAGGTGCTTATTCCCTCAATGAAGAAAGGTGGAGAGATAAAAATAAAACTCTCTCCCTGACATCTGGTAGAAATTTCTCTTCCATTTGTTTCTATTTCTGCCCTCTTCTCCTCCCATTTGTTCCAGTAACTGAAACAGCAGTATGGGCTGACACCATCTGTCATCACCCACATCATTTTCAGTGACATCATTGGTTCAATTAACTGTCCTCATAGATGTCTTCATGCTCCCAAGAATGAAGTTTTATTTCTCTGGCCCCGGAGAAGCTATCTGTGGGGATGGGATCAGTTTTGCTGCCTCTGGTGTCCTCGGGACTTGTCTGGCTGACGGGTTGTGTGGTGGCTCCATCATTTCCTATTTCTTATTGACCCCAAAAGATGCGGGTACCAGGCACCTGTACCACCCCAGCACCACGTCTGAGTTTCACCACCACTGAGTGAATTAAATCTCTGGTCTAGTCTTCCCAGTGGTTGACACCCTGTAATTGTTTTCTTTTTTGAAGCGGTTGTGATAGCCTTGCTCTGAGAAGTGTCTTTGGTGGGGCTGCCTGGGCAGGGATCCTCGCTGATGGCTGGGTCTGCAGCCTGGCCCTGGGCAAGCATGGTGGCCGAAGCCAAGGAAGAACCGTCCTCCTCTTGGTACCATGACCTGGAGAAGAGCTGCCCAGTTTGTCTCTGTTTCTCTGCTGGCCAGTCTTATTCTGGAACATCTTGTTTATTGCAATTCTCTGTAGTGACCAGAATTTAGCATCCTTAGTTTTGATTTAGCTTGTGGTTTCTATACAGATAGCATGTCAGCACATATGACTTCCTTGTAGGTTGTCATTAAGGGCTGTGTATTAGTTTCCAGCGCTGCCTATTTTCTCCCAAAGGCATCTCCTCTCCTTCCAGTCATTTGAGACACCCAGGGAAAAGGAACATTTTGCATTTGCAGACACTAGTTTATGACCTTGCTTTGGCTGAAGAAGACTTTTGACAGAGGAGAGGTTAGTATAATCCAGGTTGTAACAGACTTATCCAGTCCTGGACCTTGGTTAACATCTCATTCCTCTTCTTCTGAAGAGAAGAGGCAGTACAAATCATCTAATGTACCTTGCCCAGGGCTGCGGGCGCAGCGCTGATACACTGGAGAGCAGGGAATCCAGGAGGAAGACTTTATTAACTTCTCGCCCTGCTGGCAGTCTAGGTAGGGGGGAAAAAACGGAGGCTTGGAATTAAAAGTCTGATAACTTGCCAGGGAGATGATGACAAAAATCAGAAGGGAAAGCACATTTTATTTGCAAAGTTCAAGAAGGGTATTACAATCAAGAAGAGGAAAGCAAATTGAAGCATTAAAAATAAAGCACTTGATAGGAGCTCTTCGAAAGGGTGGCTAAAAAGTGTTTCACTCAAACTCCCTCATGACACCACCACGTTCTCCCCTCTCTCCCATTCCCCCCCTGCCCCGTCACATCAATTAATTAGATTACAGCTGTTTGTGACGCCAGCCCGGCTGCAGCCGCGGTGCTGCTGAGCGTGGGCGGTCTCAGGCTGTGCGGGAAGGAGCCCGCTGGGTTATTCTCACCCCTGAACCCCGAAACCAGCTTGCTGGTCCCTGACGCCGTGCTGAACTGCGTGTCGCAGTAAGGTTTATGTCGCAAGTGAGGACAAGGTTAAGTCACCAGGGAAGGCCCCTTGAATATTGAATGTTATGGCACCGACCTGTCAGCAGTCAAGAACTTTGTCTCCTTCCTTCCATGATGGGCCGACCCAAAACAGCGGTGATGGGCTGCGGGCAGTCAGACCCTCTGCTCTAGTCCAGTGTGGAGGTGGGTAGCTGGCAGACAAAATCAAAACTTTAGCTCAAACCTGTTTTTTGTGCTCACTGTTTTTCACTTGTACGTGCAGGGAGCTTGGGGAGCCTCTGGCAAGCCCAGGAGCAGAGCTGCCACCACCAGTGCCACCACCAGTGCCACCACCAGTGCCACCATCACCACCCCAATTTCCCTGCTCGCTGCCGCAGACACCTCAGGGGAACCACCAGCACAGTCGCCTGTTTTGCATTCCTGCGGACAGGCTTTGCGAGGAGGACAAAGACAGTTTGGGGTTTTTTTTTAAAGGCCAAGTTTGTTCAAAAAAGACTTAACCTTGTCTTTGGACACAAGAAATTCCAGCTCAACTTATCTGGAGAGTGCCCCCAGGTCAGGAATAAACCCCTCTGAGCGGAGGAGAGAAAACCCAACACCCTGCAAGTCTACCGGTGTCTGCACGGAAATATCCGTCTCTTGGTGCAACACCAGAAACCTTCTCCTTCTTCCCAGCCCAGGGTCCTCTCTGAAAACTTTAACTGGTGACACATCAGGTACCTTGGGGTTTCTATTTAAAACCTAAAAACTATTTTATTACTCAGCTTCAGAGGAAAGGGAGAATGTCCTGTGAGAAAGGTGGGCTCTCTCCACCATGAATGCTTTTATAATCATCCACCACTGTTTGATGAAGATGGCGATGCTGTATTTAAATATATATCTACATTTCCTTCCAGTCCCTCAGGCTGCTGCTTTGGGTACCACTGCTGGGTACAGCTTGTGCGGCAGTACCGACACGAGGCAGAAGCGAGCTACCAGGTCCAGTGTTACTCAAGTAATACTCCAGCTCAGCCTGTGTTGTAGTTGCTGAGCCTGAACGCTGTGAGAGCCGGGATGCCAGCCCAGGCCACGCTCTGTTTACCTCAGTCTCGGAGCGGAGAATAGGAGAGGCCACAGGGAAGAGGTGGGAGCGGGATGCCTGCCACTGGTGCTCTCCCATGGCCACGAACCTGCGTCCGGCACTTCGCCATCAGAGACTTCCGAGGAGACTGCAAACTCTCCGAAACTTGTCCCTTCTCGCAGCAGGAAGCCAAGGAACAGCCAAGACTAAAAATAGTCAGCATAAACCTCAGCAGCACCAGTTCTTGAATGTAAGGCGCATTTCTTCAAAAGCATAGCATAAATATTTCAATAATTCTTCTGACATTAGAATTACCCAGATGGGCTGAGATAGAAACCCCTCAAACAAATACAATGCAGCAAATTGCATTGCATCAAATCGTCCCCGCTCGCCGGGTACCCACCAGGACTGCGTGAATAACAGGTGGAATTGCAGGAGCGGGTCACCGGAGCTCAACAAGAGCGCAGCAGGGCTCAAAATGCTCAGGGGAAGGCAAGCGAGAAAGGCTAACACAGGAAACGGCTTCTCTGCAAGGCAGAGACACAGCAGAGCAGGACTCTGCCACCACTAAGGGACACAAAAGGACCATGGGGAGGGCAGGAGAGAAGGTCCCGGAGATGCAGGAGCAGCGGGGAAAGGGTGCGCAGGGGGCCGTTACTCACCCTTCCAGGTCTTGTGCAAGAAACCTGTGCAATCATCAGTCTTAAAAGAGAATTAAATATTCAGAGATCAGATTAATGAAAATTAAATGCATACACCCCCCCGCCCCCCCAAAATCCCACATCTTTTTTAGCCAAGTGCTCTATGAATTTAAATAATTTGTCAGCACAAGGTGATGTGGACCCCCAAACCACAAGTGAATTAAAAAGCATGTTTAAACAAATGTACATGCCTCTTGCTTGCTTCTGGAAACAGGGTGTTGGGCTAGGGGATCCCTTAGCAGAGTAAACTTTAAGTTCTTCTGTTATATTAAACGTTTCCATCGATTGTAAGGGTCTTTTAATTTTTTAATGATGCAAAGAGACCTGTTGACTTAATTTTGACCAGTGTGGGGAATGCAAGGGCTGAGCCGGGAGCAGGGCTGGTGGAGGCGGCACCGGTCGGGGTGGAAAGTGGGGGTCGGGCTGGTGCTTCCCTCGGGGGGTCGTCAGCCTCGTGGGATGGGCAGGCTGGGACATATCTGACAGCGGTATCAGGGAAAGGGGGACAATCTTCTCTGAGCCTGCCACCAAAACAAACACCTAAAAGCCATGTTTTCTAAAACCCCCGGGCTGACATGACTTTGCTGGGTCTCAGAGCTCCTCGGAGGATGGGTAGCCCCGAGAGGCACACGGCGGGATGCTACACCTACTGTCCTGGCTACTCCGTCCCAAGTCAGGCAGGTTTTGGTTTCCCTACAAGAGCCATTCATACAGTAGCTAATGGCCAGAAAAAACAGCGGAGGATGTGCATGGTCTTAGAAAGGGCTTTATAGCTCAAGAGAATGGGATTAGTCCTAAAGCAAAAGCTTTATGAATACTTCACTGGTTTTAATAATTTAGTTTGGTTGTTATTGTTTTCCTGTATTTTCCCTGGTTTGGGGTTTTTGATTTTTTTTTTGTGTTCGTATTTAGTTTTAATAGAATTAAACAGGCCAAAGTGTTTGCTGGTTTAGTAGTATGGCAAATTGGCAGGTTTTTGCTCAGTCTGGGAGCCTAGACACTAATCTTGGAAAACTGGTGATGACCTGAGACTGTACCTAAGACATCCTAGCAAACTAGATTCTTAATAACCTTGTCCAATATTTTGGTGTTTATTTTTGTTTTATTTTTTTTGTGTTAAATTTGTAAGGGTAACATGAATTGCTAGAGTTCATATAGCAAATTTTGAGGAGACAGCTGAGCATCCTTCTGCTGTGTTTCAGTCCAAGGGCGTCTTCATAAGCTTTTATGATTTTCTTTTGTTGTGTGTGAGAAGTTCAGGAACGCCTTTTTATGCTGACAAGCAGAAAAGAAGCGCTGTCAAAATGCATGCAAAAAAGGGACTTTCCTTTCTGGTATCCACATTTCTCCTCTTTGGCATTCATGCTGCGGTTTGGTGTTCACTGCCTACACCGAAAAGTCAACATTTATAAAGAGATGCTAACGCAAAAGTTAAAATCAGTGCTGATGTAGAAGTTACTATAAAAGCCAGGACAAGCCAGCTGGATTGCAACACACCAGTTATCGCGGTTCTGGGGGCGTCGCTGTCTGTCCCCCTCGGGCACCGCTTGCCCGCGCCCTGCAGCGCAGCCGGAGGCAGCTCTCAGCTCGGCTCCTCTGTGTCCGCCCGGGGAGCGAGGCTCCCTGACCGGATGATTTACTGCTTGGGGAAGGGCTGGTCGCTAATGCGAATGCCGATCTGTTATGTACGGCACAGGCACCTTACCTCCTACCTGCGCTTCGCGGCCCCGTGCCTCGCGGAGAGCCAGCGTTTAGATACCCCGGTCAGCGTGACCCCACCGCAGAGGGGACCCCCCCCGGGTTTCCGTGGGGGTGCAGGCAGTTGCATCCTCCCGCTGCTGCTGAGGATGCACTTGGCAGAGTGTGTGCATGAGAGTGAGACACACGTGCACACGCACACACACACATGCATGCACGCATGCACTCCTCTGACTCCAAGACGTTAGCGATGAGCGTGCGGGGGGAGGCGGACAGCGAAGGGCACGCTTAGGTTTTGAAATTAGCCTGAGCCAAGACAAAACTGCTGCTCCCTTACATGCCCCAGGGAATTTCTGATGTGCTCCTCCCTTCTGGAGGAAGGGTTAATAAATTGGGCTGCTTCACCGACAGCCATCCCCACCGCCGGGCAAACCTGCCCGGATGGAAAATGGGTCTGGCCCCATGGTGTGGGAGGAAAACGGAGGCAAAGCCCCCGTGCACAGCACACGCTTCTGCACAAGCACGGGCACACTGTCTTGCCACGGCTAGCAGGCAGGCTCCTGGGCTTGCCGCGTGGCTTGTACGCCGGGGTTTTGCCGAAGTGAAGGTAAATACAAAACGGGGGATTTGGGAGAGACCTGGCACAGGAATCTAACAGCAAAGCAAGGGGAAGCTACTGATACAGCGTGAGATAAAATGAAGAGTGAAAGGGCTGTGGGGTAGCAGCAGCCTTATCGGGTTTTTTTAGCCTCGATCTAATTAAAAGAGATACATAATTAAAATGAAGCAATTAACCGTTTTGTAATTAAATACAAAAATAATTAAGTTGAAATTGAACACGATAACATCCAATTGTCAGGACAGGATTTATTTGTACTTTAATCTGATGAATTATTTTCATTGTTCCACTGATTGCGTTCCTGCAGAAAGAAATCGGTCCTTTCTGCAACGGGGGACACAGGCTGTTATTCCACGTCCTTTGGGCTTACTGAAACCTGAACCACGGTACAACACGTATACGGACCTTGATTCCACATTTCTGCAGAAAGAGCTGCGTTTTTGCCAGTGCAACAAAGGTTTCATGTTATAAGCTATGTTTTCCATCACACTTGTTTGTAAGTATTTGGTGGTGAAAAGCACTATGCGAAATGTAAAGCGCTTTGCTTAAACACTGGTTTTGTTGCCGTATAAATGGTGATGCTTTGTACAGAGGTTCAGACCAGAAGAAATAAGTACATGGACATGAAGTCCATTGCAGCGTAGCAAGTGAAGGAACAAATTTACAACCACGTTTTGACAGGTAGACCCTGATCTTTCAATGTTTATGAACCTGTTTATGTTTCATTGTGCTTATGTGTGGGGTATTTATGTGCTTTGCTAGATAAGGGCATTAAAAAGTGGGATTACAATTGCCCAGGTTAAGAATAGGTCACTCATTCTGATGCCTTCGCAGAGGTTTGAGTACATGGGTTTAGACTTCCCACCTTGAACAGGGGATCAAAAAAATCTTTTCCTCTTTCTCCGAGCCAACAGTGACAATTCAGTATCGCTCATCTCAGAACAAGGGCATGTCTTGGTGCCTTGCTTGTCTTCAGTGGAGCTGTGGTGATTTATGAAATAACTGAAGTCATCTGGGCAAAAGGCAACGAAGAACGGTTAGAAATACTGTAAGGATGGAGATCCATCTTTCATTTGGACATTTTCAGCTAACAAATTTCATGCTGGTGTGGGGATTTAGGACATGAGTAGTGTCCTTCATTGCTCTTTACTTGAAGCGTATTGCTATTTGTGTAGCTTTTGGTCTTCTGTACTACAAGTCTTGTGCTTGCAACAGTGATGGAGTGAGCATTGTCCTGCGTGAATATATATTAGAATTTGGCCAGACTCTTCCAGACAAAGCATCTATTTCAAGTAGCTGCCTGGAACTGAGGGGAATGGTGACCTGTGGACCTTTTTGCAGTCTCGGATCTGCACTTGGAAAAAAAAATAATACAAGTGTGGATTTATCTGTGAAAAGAATAATCTCAGTTAAGATCACAGGAACTGCCAAATTTTTTGGCCTCATTGGAGATGGGATACTGGGCAAGCCCAGTGTTAGATGCCTCCAAGAGACGCACAAGAAAACCAAGACAGGCAGATGTCAAATAATCTCCTGCTGCTGCCCACACAGTTCTCTAGTACTCAAACTAGTGTAGGGCACAAAAACCCCCAGTTTAGTACTTATGCCAGAACCTGTTGCCCAATTTAAGGAGCAAAGTCAGTGGTGGGGGGTAATTAAAAGGAAGTCTGTACTGCAGAGAGAAACCCAGCTGTGATAATGGATATTAAAAGAGTATGGTAGTGGAGAGTTGTATAGCTCAGAAAATACTTATCATATAGTAAATGTCATCTCATTGTTCAAGAAAATGATGGTCCTCCCCCACAAGGCTGAAATGAAATGATGCTAAATTCACTTACAGATGCCTCAGTAATACTGGAAAGATGGCAGAGAGGGAAAAACTCCTAAATGAGAAACAGAGAGAAGGTTGAACAAGCTGATTTATGGGGAAAGATTAAAGTAACTAAACACACATCACTCAGCTAAATGACATCTCGGGGGAACGTCATTGCTGACTCCAAGGACTTGAAGGATTGGGCACCAAGGAATGAGAAGAATCCCCAGGGCCACGCAAGGCTGGGAGCTATATAACAGGGAGAAATGAGTGAAAGTGGACAAATGAAAATTCAGGTAGAGGCATGAGAAATGGTTCCTTACGGAGAGATTTCTTCAACTGTGAAATTCTCTCCTAAGGGGCCCAGTGAAATCTTGGATTATTTAGCACTAGACCAAAAAAGCACTTGAAAATATACTAAAAGGCACAAATCTGCATCTGCAGTTGGTGCGCTGGGTAAGTTATAACTTTTTTCTAGGTCTAAATACTACGGCTTTATTTTTTTTTAACAAAGCTGTCCCTCTTCTATAGCATCTGCCCGCAACCCTTTGGTCCTCTGCATTCAGCATCACTCATGGCCCCAGCCCTGTCAAGCCCCGTGCTCTGATACAGCAGATTCTCCGAGCTGAGTCACACGTCCAAGGGAGCCGACGCCACACCGTGACGAGACAACTTCTCTGCTTTGTACCCTGCAAGAAGAAGTGTCACTTGCTAATTGCATAGCATCTCCGGTCTTTCACGTAGTTCTGCTGGCAGCAGCAGAAGATGCAGCGGTCTGTTGGCACGCGCTGGCGGAGCCAGCCCTGGGTGGCAGCCAGTTGCACACATGCAGCAACAGGAATAAAAATCTTGACCTTCATTTCCAAAGACATGGACCTCTGCTGAAGGACCCTGCCCGGTCAGCTAGTCCACAGTATTTTGAGGAGTTAATGCATGCAATTTAGTAAAAGATAGAAGAGTAAATAACTAAGTTTTATTACCAGTGACACCAGGCTGCAGAGTCATTTTAGATACATCGTAATACTCAGAACACAAAGTGATCTGGAGCATAAGGTTTCTCAAGAGGCAATGGTTAAAAAAAATCTTTCAAAACCGAAACAGATCAAGAATATTGGGACTGCCTTTTGTGCTAGAGAAAAAATACAGGGGTCCAGAATTTGTTCCATTATTCATCTGATTTTTTGATGGCAACCAAGCATAGCTGGACTGGTCATCCTTCTCTCTGGCAAGCGAAGAAACCCTAAAGAGACATCTTCACGACTGTTACCTGAGGATAGCAGGTTCCCGAGCCCGGCACACCTCCCACCAGCTGGGAGCAGGTGCTGGGGAAGGGGTTATGGGGGCGAGCTAGACTGTGCCCACGCTGAGATCCATCCCAGCTCTCCTGCTGGGGCGGTGCTGTCTGGTGCAGGTCAGGTCAGCCCCTACCTTGTGCTGGTGACAAGGACAGGAACAAGATGTGCCATCAGACCGAGGCAGGCAGAGGCTGTTCACTGCTCCGATCGCTAGATGGGTAGAAATTGTTCATTGCCTTAATCTGCGCTAGGTGACGAAGAACAGCCAGGCAGTGATTTCTACCTCTTTGCCCTTTCTGTCTGGGTTTTCCTGTTCCTATATTTTTTACATGAAAAAGGAGGAGATGGGGCAGAATGAAACCGATGTCAGCATCAAAAGGATGATAGCGTCTGCGTGGATGTCTACTTTTTTCACTCTTACAGGGTGACGCTCACATCAGTCGGCATTTCAATGCCCAAGAGCGCCCGTCACCAGCAGCCAGGATCCTCTTGACTGGCTGAGAAGAAAGCAGCGGCGTAAACGTGTCAATAGAGCACCAGCGATTTGTCAAGCGGTTATAATGCGCTAATCAGGGGGGTGGAGGGGAGAAAACCCTGCCAAGACTCAGCCAGCTCAAAGGGAGCCACTGCTAGTGCATAATGCCGGGGTTCTTCCATCATGCGGGCAAGCCCGGTAACTTCCTGGGGGTCGCTCAGTAACGAGGCAGAGCCGGCTGCCCTGGCTTTGCTTGCTGGCTCTCGGCTGCTCAGCCCCCCCTGGCCCCCAACAGAGCCACGCCGTGCTGTCGAGGGATGCCACGGCTCCGGGGTGCCCCGGCAGCAGGGGACGGTGCCGGCGAGCATCAGGACAGCCCTCCGAGCCGCACACAGGGACACTGCCTGCGGTTGTCCTCCACCTGTCTGCGCTCACCTCAGACACCCAACAACCTTGCCTTCCAGGTCAAAAAAGTTGGGGCCATTTAGAGCTGGGTTAGTTGCTACGAAGTACCACTCAGCACCTGATTTCCAGAGCTTGCCTGACATAAGAAAAAGCGTTCCAGTCCTTCTGTGGTAGTCTCCCTGGTTTTTTTGTTAATGCAGCACATTCCAGTCGAGAAAGGCACTTGAAAAGCATTGGTAGGCACAAATAAAATTATACCCATGTGGACAGGCAGCAAGGGAAGGAGTACTGCAGTCATGTGCAAAGTTGGGGAATACTTCTGCAAATCAGCCCCCACAGCCCTTAAATATACTCACCCCCCCCCGGGATTGACAAAGAAACCTTTGGAAAAAGAGATCTCCGCTGCATCCAGCGTTGTCTACATTCCTCTCCTCCGCGGTCAGACCAAATAGGCGCAGTATTGATTCATTGCTTCAGGATTTGGGGGGGGGAGAGGGGATGGGGAATGGCTGTACTGCATATTCCCCATGCTATCTTATCATTAATGCATTAAGGAGCTGAACAAGCAATAAGGGCAAATGGACTTCAAAACACAGGGAACTGTCTCCATAGGGTTCAGACTGATTTACGGCAATTACGTCTTGGCAGCATCGCCAAAGCCCATTAAGCCCCGCACCTGGCTGTAACTTGAACATCCCCCGGTTTCGAGGGGGGACTCACCATTAGTCACCCCGGCACTGCCACAAACCCTCCTTCTCTGTGATGGAAAGCAAGATGTAAAACAATGTGGGGAGATTTAACAAAAAGTTAATAGGCTGCAGAGCGCAAATTGATCCGAACTTCAGGGTCGGATACTGTTTCAGATACCGGGATGCTCTGCTGGCCTCCTTCCAAGGTCTGAGGGGAAGGGATCGGAGACAGAGCCTGGAGCCATTGCATTTGACTCAGGTTCTCCTTGTCTATCCGCTTTCTGTTTCATTACCAGAGGTGGGCTGGTTGCTCAGCTATTAATTTCCTTTCCCTGTTTTTTTAATTTTTATTGCTTTTTAAAAGGTGTCTCCTTGTGACACCATTACATCGGCAGGGCAGCTGTGTACAAATCACCAAGAGAAAGCACAGCGCTGCTGGATCCGAGGGGACGGCTTGTGCGAAGCCCTCGGAGGGAGGATGCCGCTCGCTCTGAGGGCTGGGGCGCAGGAAAGCCGGGTTTGCCACGTGCGCTGCTGTTTGTGCGGGGAGTATCACACCGAAAACACAAAAAGAGGGGCATACTTCTGCAGCATCGGCGCACCGAGGACGTGTAAAGATCTCGTGACAGATCCTGATGCTGGGACAGACGCGGATGGACGGGGTTTTGGGGGGGAAGGCAGCTAAGTATTTCATTGCAGATACCACCAGCACAAAAGACCTTCGGAGGAGTTAAAATTTACTCAGTGCTCCAGAAAGTGTTTATGGCCCACATAAAATTTACCAGAAAAATGTCAGATGTCAGCGGATCGTATTAAATGTAAATATTATACAGCTCGCAGCCTCCGTTTCTTATTGCAGCTTGGCACGTAGCTCTCATGGATCTCCTGTTTGAAGGGGAGTCTCTGGAGGTGCTGCTGCTCAGCGGCGGGTTTGGAAAGGTTTCAGCGTGAGCTGTGCCAGGCCGCGCCTCCCCCTTGCCCCCCCATGCCGCACTGCCGGGACCGACCGACGGGTGACTTTTACGGCAGCGAGGGTGCCCGGTTCACCAGAGAAGCCCACCCCATATGTCTGCGACAGACACTGCTGCAACAACGATGTCCGTCGTCCCCAAACCGGCTGTTTTCTCAGGCAGCACCCCGGCGGGGAGAGGAGCGGGTGGCAGAGGATGCTTTCTTGGGTCCCACCATCGCTGCCTCCAGCCCCAGGGGCTGAGCCGGCTGGCTCTGCCCCAGCGAGGTGGGCACCGGCACCGCGTGGTGTCTCCTAGGGGTGACATGGGGAGGAAGGAGGGAGTGTGCCGGCATTGCTGCTTGCTTGGAAGAGGCTCAAGTACACGGCGGCGATGGGATTGCGCAATCGTTAAATGCGCTTCCATTTAACGAAGGGGAAGGCATTTTGTGCGGCTGTCACAGGGGGGCTCAGGCAAGTCCCCCCAAGGCTGAGCGGGGGCTCGATGTAGCTTTCTCCATCAACTCCTCCCCAATGAGCCTGAGAAACATCTGGCATGCTTACATTACTGCTGGACCGCTAATCCGTTTTCTTGGATGTTTCACCAATTTAATAAATTACTGCTTCTTCGGCCTGGCTTGTGGAGCTCAAACGCTGTGTTGTGCACAGGATGTGACTAAGGGCTTGGTACATCTTTTCAGTATTAAGACGTCTTGAGGAGTTACGGTGCTAAGTCATATCAACGTGTTTCCACAGCCGGGCCGAGCCAGGGAAAGTGAGTCAGGGTGGTGCATTGCAGCTGGTAGCAACAGATGCCGGGAAAGGGCTCCGTGCCGTGGAAATGATGTTGTGTGTTGCCCTGTTGTTCATTGTGCGCGTTTTACTCTTGTGGTACCAGCTCTTACAAAGAAAAAAAAAAAAGGAACACACGGAGAAATTTTTTTTTTTTTTTTGCTTGCTTGTCAGAATGTGTAAAGGGAAAAAAAACCCAACCCCAAACGCTTCTTGCTACAACTTATATCATTTAGAGCTGCAGTGGATTTCAGTGTACTTTTCCCCCAAAGGATTAACTTTGATAATACTGTTCCTGAAAATCCCTTTCTGCAGTCTCTGGGAAGCTCACTGGCACAGCACGAGCGCATCCACAAAATGCAGGAGCCTGGCCCATTCATGCTGCAAGATAAAGGGGATTCAGAGTCACACTTCTCCTATAAAAACCGTAAATGTGACAGGCTTTAGGAGGATCTCACAACAGCTTCAAATAAATGTTTCTGGGATCTCTTTTACGGACAGCAAGGTTTTCACTCTGCGCTTAAACAGTGAATTTACTATTTTTAAGTCAGGAGAATGTACGCTGGTATTATCTAGAAATAGCTTCTGGAAAGCAGTTTCAATTCCTGCAGGCATGTAAACAGGGATGATCCTCAAATACGGATTGTATAATGTTTTTTTCTAATACAAGAGAGAAGACCTATTAACAGTTCATTCATGTGTTTTCCAGAAAGCTGAGGAATCCTGTTGATATTTGGAGGAAGGAGTAATTGCCTGAACGAGCAAAATCCTTCTCTCTAGTCGCTACGGCAGAGACACATTGCGGATTTGACTTTGGGAACAGATCCCTCTTGTGCAGACCAAAGAAACAAACTCGCTAAAACTGTATAATGAGATAAGCACGTGCAATTCCTGCTGATAGTCACAACAAGCTGAGGCGCCGTACGCTTGTCAGAGACCTTGCCTTTCATGAGAAACAGCAAAATGTTTAGTCATTCCCTCACTATTAAGCAGCTGGAAGATGCCCCAGCAGCTCGCTGCATCTCCTGGCAGGCTTAGGCTCAAGCACGTGCCGCAATTCTGCGTTTGGCTTCCAGAAGGTGATTTGGGAAAAAAAAAAAAAAATGCAGAAGTTTCCTGCTCAAGAAACCCCCGCCAAATCTACCAGAAGTCACTAAAATAATTTTAGGCATTATTCATGTATTTTGATCTGGCTATATGTGAATGTCTCTGCTTTTCCCCCAGTAACAACAGCTGGGTACACACAGGAGAATTTCATACAGGGTTTAGGGCTTGTGTTTCCCCATAACGCCGCAAAGCCGTTTAGACCTGGGGGGCAGGAGGAACACGCTGTGAGCCCCCATGGGCACCTCCACTCTCCTGACAGAGAAAGAGCACGGTTTTTCCTGTCTTGTTTGACATATGCAATAAGTACATTTTGCTTTCAATCTGTTAAAGCGAGTGATTGCTGCAGCAGTGAGAAGATCTCCTTGGACGGACACAGTTGAAAGGTTAGCAGTGTTTATTGATTTAATAATTCTCACATTCTTTCTCGACAGATTATCTTTCCAGAGACATTAGCAGAGGCAGAGCCCAGAAATGCAGGAGAGCATCTCCGATACGTGACGAAGGCAATGGACAGGGCGGAAAGGTGATGAATTGCTCTGGTCCTGACCTATTAAGCCCTTGGCACAGATTGTGTTCCTATTTTCTATAGGGAACGTTTATAAGGATGCTGTTTACGTTGACCTTTCACACCGAGGTCATGCACCACTTCGTATGACATATTGGTTAGTCAATCACTGGTGCAGACAGCAGGTAGGGTGACATCATGGCTCCACACCTTCTTCTTGTGGGAGCTGGTGAGCTCATGGACAGGGAGGAATCGTGCGCCCTTTTCTAAGTCAGGGTAGAGTGCTTTTCTGGAGGCAGAAGAGTGGGATTGCAGCCCCAGAATATGTTGGTCCTGAGTGGCAGCGACTATCAGATGCCTGCAAACGCACTGTGGGCTTCCCCAAACCAGACTCACCCAACCCACTGAAGGGATGAACAGTCCGTCCCTACTACCCTGCTTTCTACTGCTGTCCGGTTACCATTTCTTATCATTTTCAGAGCATCAGAGGGAACCAATGACATCTCTTCATGTTCCCTTTCTGCTTCTTCCAAAGCAAAAAAAGGTTTGTTACGTGCCCATACAACTGGGAGCTGAACAATCTTGTTTGGAGCAGGTTGAGTACCCACAGGAGAAGTTTATCACACCTTCCAGCCAGACCATGGCAGTGCCTGGGACCTCGTCCTCTTGCCACTGAGATCAGTCCAAACTGATGATTTCCATGATTTTGCTGTATCAACTGAAAATTCCTATTCTGAGCACCCGACCTTTCCTCTCTCTGTAGGCTTGTTCTCCTTCACAACAGAGTGTAGACAGTGGACCTTCTGCCTGAGTTTCGGAGTCGGAGTGGGCCCGCTCCTGAGTTGCACTCCGTACCCCCGCAGCCATGGGCATGCTGAGACCTTTAATGGGTTGCTAATTGCTCTGATTACCAGTCAGGACTGAAGAGGAATTGTTGGATGATGAGCTCCCTGGCAGACAAGAAGATACCAGTGGAACATTTTGGATGAATAATTCAGTAGGCAGGAATGGGAAATGAGCAAGTCTTCTGTCTGCTAAAGGGAAGAAAAAAAAGACCAAAGAAAAAGAGAAGGAAGGACATCTCCTGCAGGAGCGAGGCAGACCCCTCTGAGCTTGGGCTTCAGGCCGCGAATGGCAGCGCAGCCTGGTGTTGTACGAGGGTGGCCGAGCACCGTGCGGAGCCTTTGCGTGATCGCACCAAACCAAGTTATGAAACACTTTGCAAAGCGGAATAAATTTGCCTCTCTGTAGCTATCACTGTGACCAAGTGAGAGCTCACAGGTTCAGGTTCCCATGTGGTGTAAATCCCTCAGAGTCTATTCAGCTATAAGAACATAGTCACAACTAAGGATGAATCAGTGACAAGCTAGCAAGCCACGAAAGCTAGGATAGAGATTTCACATTGGGGCAAGGGATTAAAGGGTTTTTTTTCCATGTGTTTTTAGTTTTGGGTCAGTAGAGTTGGAAGGTCTTAGAACAAATTTGTTTCTCCAATATGAAGAGGAGCTTTTTGCAAGTGTGGCATTTGTTGTGTCCAGACCAGAGGAAGATGTGCAAATACAAGTCTTAGTGCAAGACAGGAACATTTGCAGCGAGGGCCGCTTTTATTTCATGCACGTACTTAAATGTGCCAATAGCAGTGCAAAACTTTCTCCCCATTCACGATGCTGGAGTTGTGATATCTTTTTTTCTCTCTTTATAGTTTCCAATTACTCCTCTCGCCCCCATTCTGCAGATAGATACAAACTAACTTAATCTCTTCACTAACGAAGGTCCGCTGTCTTAATCCAATGGTGACAACAGCGGCAAATATTTCAATTAAAACTTCATCCTGCAAAATAGCTTTATTCGTTATATCATCTCCCTTCCTTTGCGAGGGAAGAACTAATTGAGAACAGCCAGGACTTGCACCCAGAAGCCTGTGAATAGAAATGCACTGGTTACTCTTCCAGCAGAGAGAGAGAGGCAACTGCCCGAGCTGCCGGAGCAAACAGCCACGGCAGAAAGCAGCGAATGGGAAACAAGTGTGCCAGGAGTGAAAGGCTTCCGCCCGCTGTCCTGGGCCATCCCTGGATCCATTCCAGATAAATTCTCCCCCCCTTTTTGAGAGGTCTCAGTGCTGCAGGCTGCGGAGGAGCAGATTCACCGGGTTGCTACAAAGCTGTCGTGGGTAGGGGGGGGGTCTTCACGGAGGAGCTCTGGCCCTTGCTTTGGCACTGCTGCTGCTAGAGGCTCCCACAAAGGGGGACAAGGGGAAACTTTTGGTTTAGGCTCCATTTTCTCTATCAGTTCATGTGCGTAAATCAGGTTACGGTACCTTCTGCAGTTTGCTTCCTCCCTTGGAGTCAAGCTGGGGTGCTGGTTCGTTTGTACAAAGGTGGTATGATCTCATTTGAGACTTGAGGTCTTAAACCCAGGACATGGGGCTTTGCATTAAACTGTTATTTTTCCCTTGGGCAAAGCAGCTCACATGAGGAGATTATCCTGAACTGAATACAGTTCTTCTCACAAGCAAGTGCAAAAATAATTTCCCAGCTTCATTTACAGCTTCCTCTAGAGAAGTTAAAAGCCTGCTAAGGCGAAGCCTGGACACCCCTCTCCCCAGTAAAGAAAGATTCATTTTATTTGGGAGCCTATTGAATCAGCGAATTATACATTGAAATCTTTTGTACTGAAAAGCAGCCAAGTTTGCCATCGAGTACTTTCTTAACAAAAAATAAATGAATGGCTGCAGCAAAGTGTGTTGTAATCATTATTCTCGAGTAGAGAGGGCGGCACAGATCCCCGCCCTGTAAAGCGTGTACGCAGGCATAGCATGCCACATCCAGTCATGGGATTTTCTTTCTCTGCTCTCCTTATCCAGAGGCTGATAGGCATCACAAACACCCGGAAAGGCTGTGCCTCAATTTGCCGTCTCTTTCCAGATAGTTTTAACCAGGGGTTTTTAAAAGGGTGATGGATAAGCTGGGAAACGTGTGTAGCTGCTGGTAGAGCTCATCTCTCTAATGCTGCCTGGCGGCATCTAAGAAGAAATAATAAGAAGGAGAGGATTGAAGTCCAAAGTTTCGGTGTCCACCTGCAGTAAATCCACAGTTTTCAGGATTCTCACGTCTGCTTCAAACACTGAAAGGGCATTTGTCCTTCATACCGCAGCGAGTGCTTTCACCATCACTCACGTTCCTTGTTGCGTACTTCTGTCCCCGGCTATTCATAATGTGAGCTGCTGTGCTGGACCCAAAGGCTCTCCTGCAACCCAGCCCCCACAGCTTGACCCCCGTGTACTTACCAATTTACCCATCGTGGAAGAATATGACACTTCTGAGGGCAGCGCTTGCAGCACGGAGGTCTTTGGTGAGGTTGGAGGGTGTCTCTCACTTTTGAGTGTTGGACATCCCTCCTTGGCCACTCCAGAATTATTCAGGAACCTCATGCTGCTGATTCAACCTGAGAAGAGGACAAGGATAAAGTCACCAAAATGTTGCAGTGTGGATTTGAGATCTTTCAGCTGCTTCTTCATGGCTTTTATCTCCACAATGAAGTATCACAGACTCCATAACACTTCTCCTTATGCCAAATCTTATTTCAATATCTTAAATGGGAAATAATTTTTTTTTTTTTCGGTGGAAACGATAGACATCCCCCTTCAAATGAGGTGAGACTGAAGCTTCAGTCCTTAGTTTTGCTCAAGATATAAACAAGCTTCAGTTCAAAATATCCTTATTAAATACACTCTGTGGGATACGGTTCTAGGGCTATAGGTGACAGTCACAGGCACTGTCTCAAGCCTCTTAAACGTACAATCCTTCTTTACTGTAGTTGCATCATCTTTCACTAGTTCTGAATTTGATCTGTTTGAAAAGTGTGTGCATGTAAGGGAGTGCAGAGACAATTGTCCAATAATGAAATATTAAGGAGAAGGCTTATGTCAAATCTGGGCGATGCCAAAGTATTTGTGATGCAAACGAGCTTGCAAACACAGCCCACCTGCTCTGCTTCAATACTTTTCTGACAATTCAGTGCGTTATTTATTTGGTTAAATCATTCTCTGACCTTCCTCTTGCCCTCCTTCCCCAAGGAAATAACCTTGACCTTTTTTCTTTGCAGAGAAATCCTTAAGAGTGGCTTCTGAATGAAAACACATTGGGATAAGAGCAAACACCAAACATGCTATAAATGAAAACAATTCCATGTCAAGAGGCACCAAAGTCTTGCTGAGCATCGCAAAGAGCACTTCTGCTCCTGAGAGGAAAGGGAGACTTCGTTCTTCCAGGTGACGCAGATGGCGGGAGGAAGGATTCAGTAACAGTGGTAAATAGTTCATGGTTTCAGGCGATTTCCCCCAAATCTCTGAGGGGGGTTTTATGTGCTAAATCAACCCAGCCACCGCAGAAATGCTTCCTAAGTTGCACTGGGTAGCGGGGTGTCCACGACGTGCCCCTGTTTTAGGCACATCCCACGCGATGTTCCAGGCACGACCGTGGCTGGCGGCACCCAGCATCGCCAGCAGCTGGACCGCGCGTGCCCGTCTGGGCAAGGCG
Organism: Grus americana; assembly: GCF_028858705.1. Taxonomy (NCBI): domain Eukaryota; kingdom Metazoa; phylum Chordata; class Aves; order Gruiformes; family Gruidae; genus Grus; species Grus americana. The sequence continues at coordinate 123,460,296 of NC_072853.1, read as the reverse complement.
AAGCGCGGCCGGGGCGATGCTTAGCTTTCGCAATGGAGGGGAGGGAAGACTCGCCACTCAAGCAGAAACGTTTTCAGAATCAAGAATACAAAAAGAAAAGAAAAGAAAAAAAAAAAACCAAAAAACCCACCCCAAACTTTTAGAAGTCTCGCAGCTGCTATTGCCGATCGTGTGTGTGACTCAGAGGGTAGACTGTACGCTATAAATGGAAATGGGTTACTTACAATTTGACTGATAATGTCTTAGTTTTTGTAAGAAAAATGTCTTTTGAAGAAATACTATAGCGGGGTGGCAAGCTGTACCATATGTTCTTTGCTGCAGCTGACTTTATAATACATCTCAGCTACACTTTAAACTGTATAGCGCTGATTGCATTGTAACTCCTATGTCCTCTGCAGATAAAGTTATGGAAATATAATGATTGCGCTTCAGATATGTGCCAGCGCTGCCTATACTATTTCAAATCATCAGAGAAGAGAAGAGCACCTGCTTGCCTAGGCTTTCCCCGCTTGTTTACCACCTTCTGCACCGCAGCAAGGGAGGCTTGCAGGTCCCCCAGGGAGAGCCACCACCAAAAATAAAAATTCACGCCGGCCGGAGCTGTGCTTTGACTGTGCAGTACTTTGTGGCAAAGGATGGATGCCTTGTGCCCTAACACAGGGAAAAATTAGTAACTTCAGCTGCTTGGGCCATTCCTTCAGAGGGCTAACTGGGGAGGGGACAGCCAGGAGAAAATCTGGACGATGTCCTCCTCCCTGAAGGAAAACAGATCTGGAAATGATGGCCATTGCATCCCAACTTCATCTCGAAATGGCTTGTCTGTTGGGAAATTCCCCGGACCATTTCCTGCCGTACCTCCAGGAAAGGCTGACACCTCTCGCAAGAGCTGCGGTTTGGCCAGCACCCCTGTGATTATTGACTTATTAAATTTTGATATTGCGAGAAGGTTGAAGCCATCCGAAACGCTGTGGTGTGGTCTCCCGGCAGCGTCTTGCTGGGTCGGAGCTAGCAGAGCTCTGCTTCTCTCTGTCTCCAGATAAACAAACTGGCAAGATGTCTATCTGAACTTGAAAGCCTGGCTACGTATTGATATTTGCAGGGAAAACAATTTGTCACTGCAAAGCTGTCTGTACGGGGTGAGGCATCGAAAATGGTTGAAAAATAACTTTCTCACTGAAGATTTTGATGCGGTGTCTCTGGTGGCAATTTTACCACTGCTTTACATATGATATTTTAATATAGGGCTGGATCGAACGGTTGTCTGCCCAAAAAGTCTGTTTGCACCACACAGTATGCCTCAGTCCTGGGCTGTTCAGGTGCCTCAAAGGCTTTACCATGTCTTGTGGCAGGGCAATGCCGTAAAACCTCTGGGGAGCGGCAGGCATCACAGTGTAAGGAGTCCCTAGGTCCCTGCGCTTTACCCTTTGCAACCTCCCACAGCACTCGCTGCTGCCCCTCTGCCGCTGTTGGCAATAGGGCTGGGGGGGCTCTGCATGCTCAGCCACATCTCCGCAGCTCTTCCCTTGGCTGCTCCACCCCGTCTCCCTGCTTCCATGCAATATCTTATTTTTTTTCATGATACTGCAGCTTGGGGACCGTGCCAACCCACAGCAGCCAGGGCTGGCCAAAGTCTCAGGCAGGGCAGTGCTCAGGATATGTTTTTCCAGCGGCGGCCAAGGGCGGTTTTCCCAATTCCCCACGTGCCTCCAGCAGGTCCTGGGGCGATGTCCCTGCACGGCTGGTTATAGTGGCATTAGGCACATATGACCTCAGGAATTGAAAAAGGGACCATGCTGAGGCAGAGGGCTTAATCTTTCTGTAGCCTCCTAAGCAAGGTTGCCTTGAAAGGTTATCGTTTAACCCACACGCTGATTGCAAATCATTTCATATAGGACCAATGGTGAACAAGCAGGAAAAAATTCCATGAGGGATGGCAAAAAGTGATGGTTTATGCATTGCAACGTCGTACACCTCCTTCATATACATATATATATATATAAGCCTGAATGCATTGTATCTACTGAATGCTTTATGGGATGAGGAATGCACAGGCTAAAGGTTGAAAGGAAAATTTAATATCACATTTAAACAGTGACTCAGTGACTTGCAGAGATAATTCCCGATAGGCTGGATGGGTCAGCGCCAGAGAGGGAGCGAGTGTGACTCAGAGGCATGGGGAAAGGTGGGGAAGGGACGGGGAAGGGGCCAAGGCTGGGAGAGGGCAGCTTTGAGTTTGGGAGGACGGGTGGAGCAAGCCCTTGGAAAGCTCTGTGGGCTGGAAGGATACTGTGGGAAGGAGCTGAGGGCTAGGCGAGTGCCAGCGGCTGTGCCAGTGCGTGGTGAGGAGACACCTCCTGTCCTCAGGTGATGGAAGCTCTCAGGAGCTCCTAAAATTCAGGGAAATGACTTTGGGAGCAAAGCAAAAATAAAGTGTGTGTGTGAGGAGTGCTGGCTCTGGGGAAGGAGCCTTGGAAAAAAAAAAAAATCCATCCCCCAAGCAAAGGGTGTTGTAGGTCGACTGCATCAAAATAATGTATCGGTGTGGGGAGCAGGACAGGGACAAGGGCACCAGAGCCACGCCATGCCTGCGGCCTCACGGTGTGGCATCCCTCAAGCAGTGGGACGGCATCGCTGCCGCTTGCCACCATGCCTGAGGTTTGCAGCATCTGTGAGTTGGGGAGGGGAAGGGGGTGCTCTTCCAAGGTTGGACTGCTGCGAACCGTAGTGTCCTGGGCACGGTCTGGGTGCTGTCATGGTAAGACAGGAATAAAAAGGAAGGCAATAGAGACCCTAGACTTTGAAATGCACTTACATATCCTGTGGGGTCAGAGCCTGAGCTGGAAATAAGAATTTCGGCAAAGCCAGCCAAGAGATGGGAAGCCAAGAGGTAAGAAGTTGATTTATAAAAAAAAGCAAGGAAACATGAAGCTTGTGGTCCCAAATGCTGCTAAAGATGATGCCTTACCCATCTGAGCTCCAAGGCTTTCCTAGGAGGCAGCTGGGAGACAGCCGGGTGGTGACCTGCACAGCATCCATCCCCAGACAATATCTACGCTGGTGTCAGTCACAGGGAGAGATGGACCCAGGCAGATCGATGAAGAAAAAAATCCTTATGGAAGAGAAGGGATCCAGAAGGGAACTGGTCATGCATCCTTCTAGCACTCACATGGGTTGGTCCTTCCACGGCACAGAAAGGAGCGTGCAGGTGGAAATGATGTCAAGGGAGAGTCTGCTGCTGTCAGCAACGTGGGAAACACAGCTCATCTGGGTGCTAGGAGGACCTGGACCCCTCAGCAGCGGCAAGGAGTGAGCCACGAGGTCACTTTTTGTGGACGATGCTTCAGTGTGCAAGGTAAATTGGTGAATATTTAACAATTACTCTGCCTCTTGGCAAGACGGGACATGGGATCTGAAGAAACGAGCACTTGTTTGCTGCTGAAGGAAAGACATGTCAGGGATCTGTTTACTTGAAGGAGTCAGTCCTTTCCGTCTCCTGTGAGGTTATTAACTGTGATCCACTCCTGATGTACAGTAGATGCAATTTTATTGCAATTTGTGAGTAATTAATGCCCATTGCTCACTGTTTTACGCAACTAGGTGCACGCATTTGTTTTAATATACCTCAGATGAAGTATGGTATGGGAGGATAGTCCCTCCCCCATCAGTATGCACCAAATTTCATCAGAGTACTTATACTCCTATCCTAATTTCTTTGGCAGACACAGAAGAATCACAGGATTCGTCTAGACTGAGAAAAGAAATCCCACATTACTATCAGGCAGGATACCAATGCCGTTCCAGACTGCTGTACATTATTATCCAAATATAATTTTTCTCCTTCCGCGCTTGTGCCAGCAACGGTGTCGATGGAGCAGCCTATGGAAAGGACTGGTTCAGGTCAGCAGAGAGGTTTTGCAAACATGCTGGCAGAGGTGTTTTCCCTCCTCCTCATGCACAAAACGACAGCCGAGTCTGGAATTGACTCTTTTTGGTTAAATCATTGTCTTGTAGCTCCCCAGGAAACTTGACTATTGGGAGGAAAGGAGCCCCTCATTGTTAGCCTGGCCTGTGAGCTGACCCCTTACAAGCCCTGCTGTCCTGCTCTGTCAGAGCGAAATGCAGAGGCATGTTTGTTCCCTGCTCTCCCATCATTGAGATATCAGTTAATATTAAGACGCAGAGGACCAGAGGCCTCAAAGGCGGCAAGGGAAGATTTACGGCAGAGTGGCTGTCAGTTGCTTTGGTCTAATTAAATGGCTCCTGCCTCCTTGACTCGGTTCCAGTGCAGTGGAGCTTGACTTGTTAAGCATTAAGGAAGCATTCTGGTCGCTCACTGTTACTAATGCCTCAGCCCCAAAGTCTGACTGTCTGAAATAAGCTGTAAAAACCTGTTGTTGCCTTCCCACCCACCTTCGTGGGCAGCCAGACGTCTCTCCTGATGGGTGCCTGCGCCCGTGACAGCTGCAGCAGACCCCATGGGGCAAGGAGCACCATGCGTGGGCAGCAGGACATGGGGTTAGATGCTGCTCCTGCAAGGCCACCGCTACCCTTAGACCCTCTTGGGAGGTATAGGCACTTCTGTTCTCTACCTCCCTTTTGGAGGGGGCAACAGGGAGCCGGCCGTAGAAGAGCACTCTGGAGATGAGGACCAACCCCAGCAGTTGTCCCATGAGGTTCTCTCCATACGACCCCATGCCTCTCGGGTAGGGGTCCTTCCCGTCTTTGCCTGGAGCCACCCTGCCTCTCCTGGGGCACTTTCTGGCCCACCTTGCTGCTCTCCAAATTTCTAAACATCTAGAAACAGAGCTGACTGACTCGTTCACAACGAGTAACTCACCCAACACCCTCAGCTCATTTTTTCATGTCAGTGAAATAAGGAACAGGTCACGGTTTGAGTACATGTGCCTATTAGCCTCAGTCACTTGAATTATTTTTTATTATGGATTATTATATGTGTCTTGTTAGCGAGTTGGCTTGTTTTAGTCGTCAGAGCACATGCCATCTAATTGGCCTTTTACATCATATGTTATTCCCTCACTTCCCTGATTGGGTGAATTAAATTTTATTAAACAGTAGCCTTCTTTCTCTCATTTGCAGATGATACATGAACATTTGTAGCTACTTGGCAATTCTGTTGTGAGACAATAAAAGAGCTTTTCAAAATGCCAGGAGAGGAAATCCAGTGTGCATACTCTTGCAAATATTTGCTTGTGCTCCTATTTGCAGTATTTTATTGTGTAATGGATTTAATGATGCTATTTATCAAATAATTATGATTGTTCTCTTTAATGAATTCAAATTTAACTAAGCAATTTCCAGAAATAACTGTCAAAATTAAAAGAAAATTCCAGTGCACTAAATGCACAAGATACGGGAAACCATTATAAATAATTATAGCTATATGGTGCTTAGATATTGCACAAATGTGTGTTTCACAAGCACCTTAAGAGGAGAGAAAACAAGCCCAGACTTACCTCAGATACAATAACAAATTAGCAAATAGTAAATCTCTGCTTCCTCAATTTGGCAGCACCGATTTAGGACATGGTGAACTGGCCTTTTCATTGCAAGTGGAGCCGAGCAAAGCTGAACGCTACCCAAAGGTCTGTTGCTTCAAGACAGAGCAGTGATACCAGCTGTATTTCAGACACCTGAGATGTTTTCGGGGTTTGGGGATGGTTTCACAAGCAGGGCTGCCTCATCCCGGTAGCCTTCCAGCCCTGCCCTGTGGCCCCAGCCCCGATGCCACCCTTCTCTGCCTCTTGGGGAAAGAGGAAATGGGACCCACCAGCAACGGGGATGTCTAAGAGTCCCTCAGGTTTAACGCATTGGCTGACCAACTCTGGCCATGGAGCTGTGGCTGACGTTTATTCTGCCGAGACCAAAGAAGTTGATGTGGAGACACTGTCCCTCTCTACTTCTTTCCTACCCGTGAAGCTTCCAGCACCTGCAGAGATAATCTCTTGCTACCTTTGCTGGAAAAGAAAATGTTCATTTCAGAGGTATTCAAGAAAACATGGATGAGCATAGTGAGACCTTCCCAAGGTCAGCAGCTGTGCATTTCACGCTTTTCTTTGAAGGATCTTCAAGGATGTGTTCCCAAAATACTGAAGACAAGGTCAGTCTGCAAGTCCAGTCTCTTTCTCTGGAAGCTGAGGGCTGGACATCTTCCAGTGGCCATGACTTGAAAGGCTCCATCCTTTAAATCACTAAGCTGAAAGTGATGGGCTGCAAAAATCCCTCAAAATCTACAGGATCTATGCTAGGTCTAGGAAAAAGAAGCAACAAGGACACATTCTTATCCTAGTCTGAGGGGACGTGTAGTGAAACACCCAAGTTTCTTTGAAATCAAATACACTCTTTCCTTGTCTGATTAAAATGGAGGTACTGACTTTTTCCACATTGCTATGTTGACATGTACCTTGCCTGAATATGCAACACCAGCCTCTATTTCCAAGTAATGCAGTAAACGTGTGCCATGGTTTAAGCCCAGCTGGCAGCTCAGCCCCACACAGCCACTTGCTCGCTCCTCCCTGGTGGGATGGAGGAGAGAATCAGAAGAGTCAAAGTGAGAAAACTTGTGGGTTGAGATAAAGACAGTTTAATAGGTAAAGCAAAGCAAACCAAGGGATTCATTCCCCACTTCCCATGGGCAGGCAGGTGTTCAGCCATCTCCAGGAAAGCAGGGCTCCATCACACGTGACGGTGACCTGGGAAGACAAAAGCCATCACTCTGAACATCCCCCCCTTCCTTCTTCTTCCCCCAGCTTTATCTGCTAAGCATGACGTCATATGGTATGGGATATGCCTTGGGTCAGTTGGGGTCAGCTGTCCTGGCTGTGTCCCCTCCCAACTCCTTGTGCACCCCCAGCCTCCTCGCTGGTGGGGCGGTGTGAGAAGCAGCAAAGGCCTTGGCTCTGTGTAAGCACTGCTCAGCAGTAACGAAAACATCCCTGGGTTATCAACACTGTTTTCAGCACAAATCCAAAACACAGCCCCGTACTAGCTACTATAAAGAAAATTAACTCTATCCCAGCCAAAACAAGCACAATGTGGTTTCTTGGACATCCAAATTCCTCTTTACTAGGTCTGAAGCACCCAAATCTTTAAAGCAAGAAATTTTTCCTCCAGCTGTCCATGCATGAAGTTGATTTATGACTAGTTTTCTGTTCAAACCACTGTAATTTTGTGAAATGATAGCAGTATTGATTCTAGCAAGAGTTTCACTTTGCTGAAACTACCAGGGCAGGGGGACTAAATGGAGCCTTGGAGTGAATAATATAGCTTTCCACTTTATCAATTTCATCTGTTTTGCTCCCCACCTTCACTTAACAACCTACATCTCTTCTTTCCTTCCTTCTTTTCCCTTTAAGGCATTGGTTGTTTGCTGTGGTTCACAGCTGTAAATGATGGAGTGTATTTTCTTACCTGGGAACTCTGAGCAGCATCAAAACACAATCTGAACAATTCATGGACTGCTCGACATCTCCGAGTGGTTCATGTTGCTGTGTGGGAAGCTGAATTCTGGCTCTGAAAGATACTGAATTACGGAGGTGAAAGATGATTATTTTTTTTTCATGGAAGAAAATATTTCTGGTTTAGTTTACCTTAAGATAACAAGTAAGCGAATATATTTGCTTAGAAGAACTAGGAAGTTCCTTATTCTGGGCTAGATTCTGCTCTCAGTTACGTTGATATGAAGATAAACTTTACTGAAGGTAATGAAAATATCTTGGCATAAAACTGGTCGGAAGACCAGTTCCGCAAACAGACAAATCCTCAGCTATGAAGGAGAGAAACACAGGAGAGCTGGGTGACATTTCTGGACCAGTAACCTCAACAATGTCCTATTTTAGAGAATAAGTAAAAATTGCAGATGAAGTCCATGCACATTCCGTCCACACTCGTTGTGTGCAGGTGTGGCCATGTTTCCATTTCCAAAGTCAGGGTGAAAAAAAAGCAGAAAATACGAATGCTTCAGTGGCGCTATTAATTCAGCTATAGGCACAGCGTGTATGTCAGCAGAGATCTTCAGTAGCCTAGCCATCTACTGAAACTGCTGCTTCTGCATTTGCTTTCTCTGTACTTACTTAAAGAAACACATTTCAGAAAACCAGAGGGCTATAAATGTGTTAGGAACAAATGCCACTCAGAAAAAAGAAGAAAAAGCTAAATATGATATTTTTCTGGGCATACATACAACATAGATTTATTTTTGCAAATGGACCACTCGAGGCTCTGTAAGCACGTTAGATGTTTGAAGATTTTTGAGGCAAGTGTTCAGGAAAAAAAAAAAGGCAAATAATGCAAACAGATTTTAGCACAACCAAATACTAGTTTGGATTCTACTATAGGAAACAAGGTTTAAAGTAAAGCTGAGACATGCTGCATTTCTCCAAAAGGCAATGTGTGGCAGTGAGGTTCCAGCACGGGAACGTCACCGGTCGGCACACGGAGTCAGGTGTGAAGGTGGAGGTGGGTCGCTGCCTCCACGCTGGCGCTAAACAGCTCAGTGGTGGCCGTGAAAGCCCCAGGCAGAGGGAAAGGCAAGTAATTGCTCAGCAGCTCCCAACACAGAAAAAAAACCCAAACCACATCATGATGCAGGAGGGAGAAGGCTCCTGCTTGAGAACCAAGCCAAGCATGAAATTAATATTTCCTATACAGTAAAAAAAAAAAAAGAAAGAAAGAAAGCCTGTAACATGGGAATAAATGTAAACTTGAGGTGGGAACAGACTTTGAATCTCCTTGTAAGATGAGCAATGTTTTGGCTGGTTGATGTCTCTCCCTGTTAAGCAGCGTAGTGCCGAAGAGGTGTAGGATGAGCTACAGATCTGACACCCAACCTGCCGCCTGGGTAAAATTCCTGTAGGTCAGGAACCTGTAGGTTCTGTATTCTCAGCCCCCTTGGGAAAATCTCACCTGTGAGGTATAGGCAGGACCCGTGCAAGACTTCAGACCCCCAGGAATGGATTAGCTCCTTCCCTGCCAGCTCTCAGCACCGCTTGCCAAGCAGCCAGGTGCCGAAAACACTGCAGAGAGCTGGTGGGACTTTCCTGCAGACCAAAGGGCAGCGGCGGTGTGCAGGTTGAGCATCAGCAGGTGTTTTTACTTTGACGGTTGGGTTTCACGAAGTCATTTGTATTTCTTCATCCCTCCATTTCCTTTAAGGAACCACTCCAAAACATCTCATATTTGAAACCATCAGCGCTGGGACTGACCGAAAGCAGTGTGTAAAAGTAAAGCTCAGGCAACCCAAGAGGTATGAGATTCAATCAAAACTGCATCTTCATTAAAAATGGCACACTTCCTTCTGCAGTTTCCCGGGGAGGAGCTCTGCACCTCGAGCCCAGCGCGGCGTGGCCGGCGTGGTTATCCCGGCCGGCTTAGCGCAGGAGCAGACATCCCTGCAGCATCACTGGTGCTCCCCAGGGGAGGCAAACTCTTAGTTTGGCCATCACCATGGAGTAATTGAAGCAAAGCAAGTGAGCAGCAGGGACTGGCCAACACCCTGCGTGACAAGCAGAAGCAAAGCCTCCCATGGTGGGGAAGAGCCACATCTACCCAGGATGGGCATGTTTTGGAGGGTGCTGGCGTGGGTGGTGGGCAGGGGAACACCCAACGTGTCGTGCACTTGCTGCCTTTACCTCCTTGAACGGAGTGGGAGGAAGGAGGCAGAGATGGCCGTTCTACGATGGAAACAAATGACCCAGCTTTGCCCATTTTGGACACAACACGCAAGGGAAAAAGAGTAAAATTATGGAAAATGTAGAAAATGTAGGAAACTTTTCAGCACAAGGAAAAAAGCTAAATAAAATCCTATGGCCATTTTGGTTTTGAAAAGCTAGTGTTTGGGAAATCCACTTGCAACTATGCTTCACCTGCCTCTGTTCTGCCTTTGCTGGGCTGAGCCGTTGCTGGTTCATGAGGTCTGACCTGCAGTGATGCTCAGTGCATTGCCGGTATTTTTTCCTGCCCTCCATCCAATGTTTTGGTCACTTGGGCATACCGAAGCTCAGCTCTGTTTTGAGCAAGTCAGCAAGCTGCTCCTTCTCTCTCTCTCTATGAGGAACCCAACATGCCCATTGAAAAAGGCAAAAAAAATCCCTTTTTGTCCTGCAATTGCTGTTTCGGAGCCAACTTGGCTGGCACAGCAGGAGCTGGACTCTGGCCCACGGCACACGTGCCCTTGCTCCCTTCGTGGACCCCCTGCACAGCCGAGGAGGGCGAAGCCATCGCACAAACGCTGCTGCCTTTTTGGGATGGAGTCTGGCAAGGAGTATCTTTCTAAAAGTCAGGTTTTCAAACCTAATCAGAGAGCGATGCTCTGTGGTATCTACTTTTCAAAAAAATAGAGGGGATCTGACAGGAGGAGGCAGCTGGGGCGAGGAGCCCCTCGGCATGCTTGGGATGCCGCCACGCTTTGGTCCCTTTCCCTGGCAGGCTGCCGCTCCCTCCTGCCCTCGGTGCTCCCACAGGCCTTTAAATTCCCCGAAAGCGCTATGTTTTTGGAGGAAATAATTAGAAAAAAGAAGGAAAAAAAGAAAAAGTGGAGGAAAATTCCTCCTTGATTGCTGAGGCACTGATGACAGGACCCCTCCTTCCCGGCGGGTTTCTCTCCCCGTCGAAGCACTTAATCAGGCCGACCCCGCCATCTCCAGCAGCCGCCCCCCCCTCCCCACAGCAGCGGGTGCCCACTGAGGCCGCCTCACGAAATCTCCTCATCACCAGCAAACGGCCATGATGACGGCACAGCAGGCGCCAAGCGAGGCCGGCTCTTAGCGAGCACGGAGGAGCTTCACCAGCACTGCCAGAGCATCCCACCTCTCACCAGTTCCGGCAGGAGGGAGGCTGCTCCGCCGCTGCCCCGGGGCAGGTTCCTCGGGCTCTGGCCACCAGCTGCTGATGCTGAGGATGCTCAGCTCCGAGCCCTGGCGCTGGCGGTGGTGGTGACGGTACAGCCCAGCGCTCCCCAGTTTTGAGCAGGAGGGCTTGTACCTGCTTGGGTGGCGAGCAAACGCCATGATTTCAAAGGACAGGAGGCATCAAGGAGCCGCCTGTGACATAAACTGATTTGACTGACCGCTTTCCTGGTGTTGCACTTTCTTTTTGCTTACGGCAACGTGGCCGGGCTGGCACTCACTGCTCGTCCTCTGGGAAGTTGTGCTGTCACGTATGGTGCTCATACTGGGCCCTATTCCCAATCTGAGCCAATCTTTAGGAATGGCAATAGAAAACACAGTTTGGCACAACCCCAGTGCTTTCCCCTTGGCTTTTGTACCACAAATAGCGGTGCCTTCCCGTGACCCGCAGCTCTCTGCCCCGGGCATTACCAGGGTTACGTGGCTGCCCTCCCAACTTTACTCGAGGTGACGTGATTACAGTCCCTCTCGATAAATGTCTTCAGTTGCTCAGCAACCTCCACACCAGGATTAAATTAACTTTGATTACAATTACAGACAGCACGAATCAGCCCGCGCCATCAGAAGAAAGCAGAGCGCAGGTGGTTTTTTTCTGGAGGATTTTCTTCCCAAAGCGCCGCTCTCGGGAGGAATCACATCTCCCCCCTCTGCTTTGTGCCGAGCGCGGACGCATCCCAGCCCCGAAGCTTTTAAATGTGCAGTGGGATTGAGCACAAAAGAATTGATTTGCGTGCCTGACAATATTTTTTCCTGCGCAGGGAAGGACATAGACAGGAGGCCCAAGTGCTGAAGTGCATCACCCATCACCCTCATAGGGTTCTTGCTGTTGTCTCCTCCAGGTCATCAAATTAATATATGGTAATGTGCAGTTATTTGGCATAGCTCCACATCTCCCTGGAGCAGACTCCCTGGGCAATGAGGGGTTGGGGGTGACCAACCCAGCAGGGATCAGACCTACGGGGTGCAATGCAGGAGGGTTAAATACCTCTATCTGCTGCTCATGGTCTTCTCTGCCTGCACCTGGAGCAGACCTGCCGGGCTGGCAGGATGCTTTCGTGGTGCCCAGCGTCTCCCCACTTGGGCTGTAGTGGGCTGTGCCTGGACTGGCAGGAGAGCCTTCACCGGGGTCTAGAAAACTGAGGGCTGCCTGAAACACTGCTCATTTACTCCTGGCCTCAGGGAGGCCAGGCTGCTCTGCTCCCTGCTCTTGCACCTCTTCATTTCACCACCTCCTCTCAGCCAAACCGGAGCTGCCCTTTCCTCAGCTTTCTTGCTTCCCTGGCTCGTCGCGTGGGAGAGCTGAGTGCTGGCCACCGCCAGCCTGCAAGAGAGCTGCTGGCATCTCCCTGAAGCCCCGACTGAGCTGTTTCTTCAGGGAAGAACCTCCTTCAGGTAGGTGGAGAGGAAAATGGTGCAGAGTGGTGTATCGGTGTGGGAATTGGGACTGGCGGTGCCGTTGAGAGGCATGTAAAGCCTGGGTGTAGTTAAAATTGAGGTTGGTTTGCTAAATGCCTTAGTAGAGGGGCAGCGTTGCTTCTTTCTCTGGACGAGGGGGAATAGGAGAGGGCAGGGCAGCAGCTTTTGCTCCTCTCTGCAGTCCCCTGGCCAGGAGACTTTCGCCAACTTGGTAGGCAGGAGCATTGGTTGCTGCAGGAATTGGCCAGCAGCAAATGACTGCTCCCAAGTGGGAGCAGGGAAGGAAGTGTGGAGGCTCATTACATTTAATGTAATTACTCTAGACTTACAGCAGGGTATGCGACAAAGGAATTTGGCCTTCTCTCTCTTTTTTCCCCCCCCTCTGCCTTAACCTTCAATGATACAAGGGTCTGGTCATACCAGCCCATGATCCAAAGTGTTTCTCCATAGCTTCTCCTTAAACAGGGACACTCCTGGACTTGCACAGGCAGAGTTAACATGGCAGAAAAAATTATAAGTAAGTCTAAAATTTGGCTAAGGCTACTGCTGTGCGGAGGTCTGACGCAAGCAGCTCCCCACCCTGCATCCCCCACCGGGCAGGTTCCTCATGCTGCCGGAGCCGCTGCCCTCCCAGCTTTGCCAGGGATGGGTCAGAGCTGCTCCTTGGCTATCTGCCCATCTCCTGGACAGGAGGCATGGCCGCAGAGGCCAGCAAAATATTGCCTTTGCCTGGGACCCACCACCGCACCTGCACCACCTGCACAACAGATAGCTGGAGAAGTGTTGGCCAGGATGTCCCAGAGGAGGTTGGGATACAGGGGCTTTGATCCACCCACTCATCCCTCCCCAGCTCTAGGCTTTGCCTGCCTTGCTTCCTGCCAGGGAAGATGGAGGTCGCTAAAAAGCTGTGGCAGCGCTGTCCCGCTCCCCTGGGCATGCACCTCTCCTCGGCACCCTGTGCACTGGGGTTGCACCCCTGTCCTGGCAGGGACCCCGTGGATCGTGGGTACTGACCTTCACCCTGGGGTTCCCAAGGCTTGTCTGTGCAAGCCAGGCTGGGGCCATCTCCTGCCAGAGGCATTCACGGGTTACGCAGGCAGGTCCCTGGGCTGTGTCAGTGGGCAGCTACCTGCACCTTGGGAAAGCGCGTGGTCATCATCTGTATCATCCATCGCTGCTCACAGCTGTCTTTCAGTATCTGTTTTCTCTCTCTTGTGAGGTGCTTGATGTTTCCTGACACTTTCACCTTCCTCTTCCTTGTGCGCACCCAGGGGAAAGTGTCTTTGACTCACATTCCTGTTTCACTGTGACGCATTTCAGTCCTGCTGCAGCCTGCTCCGACCACTTGCCTGAGTGCAGTGTGTCAGATACACCAGAGATTGCCAGGATTTGTCTTTCCTAACTGTATTTCTTACGAGAGGAGCCTTTGCATAGTCCACGTCTCGCAGACTGGGTCAAACAGACCACTTTGATCTTGCAGTCATCAAGAAGTTTCAGGTCCATGCTCACCTTTTCCTAGGGTCAAGTTGGACTTTCACACGGTTTAAATTTGGCTTTCTTCTGTCCCTACCAAACATCTCACACCCTTGTTTGTTCCAGCAGGAAATACTCTCTGTGGCCGATCAGTCTGCAGGAGTGCGATGTTTATCTGTTTCGTGCTGCCAGCTCTACGTTTACTCGCATCCCTGAGCAGCCTGCTTTAAACAGAGTCCCCGTCTGGGTACACTGCTTCTCATTTTTTGGTGCTGGAGGTAGCGCAGCACACTTGGTCCTTGCAGTCTGGCCATCAATGAAATGTCACCTCCAACTCACGCTGCACCCAGCCCTACTCAGTGCTTGGCAGGACTGCCTGGAGCCTCCTGCCAGAGAGACCAAGGGTGGTAGGGTGAACCTTCTTCTCCCGTTGAACTATCTGTGTTGTACGCTGTGTGTCCTGCTTGCGTGGGAGACAACTGCTCCACGTACACATGGAGCCACCATTGCTGTGTTTTGCAGACAGGCAGTACAGTTGGCCATGGCTTCCTCCTGGCTGGTGCTCAGGCTGTGCATCCTGCTGGCACCCAGCGATGCTCCATGGTAACCTGCTGTCTCCTCCCCGCGCCTCTCGGGGCTCTGCTGCAGAAAGCCCTGGGCTGTTGTCTCTGCACCAGCAATGCTCAGAGTCCCTCCTCCACGACAGCGCATGGCAGCACTAGCAGCTCCACCTGCCCCCAGTGTGTCAGGGCTTAGCCGTACGTATTGTCTTCTTAAAACTTCCAAGTTCAGAAGGTGGACTTCTTTTCTTCGTGCTACTGGTCACCAAAGTCAACCGTTCGCATACTACAAAAAGAGAGATTGAGCTATTGCTGGCAAGGGCATCTCCATCTCAAGGGCTCTTGTGACACCCTCAAGTCATTGCTTCAGCAGCAGTGATGGAGGCCTCCAAAACGAGATGCCCAGGTGTTCTCACCACCCCCCTCCCTCATGTCAACAGCTGTAGGAGCACCGTTCCCGGCCATGCAATCCACATGTGTCAGCCTACAGCCTCTGGCGAAGGCACTGTCTGTCTTCCGTTTCCCTTTCAGGAGCGAGTGTCCACAGCGTCCATTTCTCCTGTGCAGATAAGCCCAACTTTCAGAATATGAAGGACTTTAGGTCCATTTAAATACTTATTTGCTAACACAAAAGCAAGTGCCCCCATAATTTAATATTCTTCTGGAAGTAATTGGATAGAAGTCCTTTGTTTCTTTTCCTCCTGTCAGCTTGCATTTGTTTAATTTGGCTGTCGTGACATGAAGTGACAGATCCCATGCTCCATTTTTACAGATAGCAAAACTCTGGGATTCTTCTTTCTGCGTTGTTAGAAATTTATGTATTCTCCCCATTCACTCGTACATCACTATCGTGTCAGATTACTGACCCCCGTAAGAATAAATGCATTTTAATACAGCTGACCCAGAAACCTCCCAGAGGGGAGATAAAGCGTAGCTCCGAGAACCAGCTGAATTTGCTGTAGCTTAGAGAGGAATCAGAGAAGGGTGCAAAGCGGGCAGTGGCTCAGTGCCACAGCTATTTCCTATTAACAAGCCTCCCACCATGTCCACATTTCCTGCTGCTCGGCCGCGGCCACTCCTCTGGGTGGGAAGGAGATGCTTGCACAGAGTTTTCTGCAAGGCTTTCCCGGAGATACAGATGCAGGGGAGGATCAGGCTTTATCCCTGTGCAGAGCAGGCAATAGGGCTGTCCCAGACACCTGGGATGCTGGTGTGAGGCGCAGCAGGCACCGAGGACAGCCGAATTCAAGGCCAGGTCTCAACATCTGCAAGGGCGAGAAGGCAGGGGACAACGCAGTCTGCAGGGGTTGGGGTGGTGCATTGTAAATAATGCCTCATGCTATGTTTGCCTGGCTGGCAATGTTCCTGGCACTTCTCTTTAAAGAATATTTTTCAGAAGAAAGGAGAAACAGCAGGAAATTGCAGATTCAACCTTGTATGGAAATGTGAAGCCGCAGAATGCAGGAGAAAAAAAAAAAAAATCATCTTTCTCCTTCTAGAAGTCTTCAGATATTTTTCTCAAATTTCATACAGTGAATCTTGCTCCCCGTCCATTTTAGCAAGTTGTTTTAGACTGATTTCTACAAAATGCATTCAAAGCTTGAAGGACTTGCTCAGTTCTGAGGACCACAGGCTAATAACGCTTTTCTTGCTTTGAGGTTTCTGAGCCGTGTGTTTGGGTCCCTGTGGGTGTCTTCAGTTCAGAGGAAATGTCTTCAGAGCATGGCTGTGGCAAATGGTTGGGGGGAAATCTGTGTCGCGTCGGATGCTTCAGTTACCCATCATGTTATTGTAACACCTTTTGCAAGCACCACAGGCCTTAGGTGCTTAACCTCTGCGCTATAACGTAACAGTGACCTTTTCAGGCAAAACTTACCTTAATTTACGAACTGCATGTTGAATGTTATCCTCAAGCAGTTTATAATGGCCACGTTGTTGTTAGCCCTAAGAGGCTGGTCCTGCAGTGGCCCTGGTAATGACCTTGCCCTGCTGGGAACAGCAGATGTGGGTGGACGCCGCTGCTTGGGAACCTGCCCACGCATTCGGTTTGCCACCACGGGTGGCCCGGCTGTGCGGGGAGTGGGTCTGCATCCACAGAAGGGATGGAGCCTCCCACCGACCAACTTCCCATGCAGCACTGCTGAGGGCACCGGGAAGGTCCTTTGCCCCGGCAATACGCTTCGCGCCCACTCTCGAAGGGACCAAACCCTCCATGGTGCTCTCCCCGTGTCCCACGCACACCTGGAGGTGAGGTCCCCTCGCCCACCTGCCAGCCCGGACCCTGCGGTCATGAGCTGAACCAGGTCTCTGCTCTCACTGCTGGAGCAAGAAGCTGTGGGCACAGCAGGCAGTTTCACACGAGCTGCTGAAGATGTGCTCGCCACGAAGGTGCGGGGACCAGTGCTTCTGCATCCGCTGGGAGCCAGCGCACCTCGTTTAACCTATTAACCCAGGCAGAGCTGAGCCTTTCCGCTGTTTTATTACTGATGATCGGTGGTGTAGGGATGAATCAGAGAGCGGCTAAGTTCATTTACTTGATCTTCCAGCGAAGACTGGGTAGGCTCTTCTAATCCGTGTTTCCCTTCCCTGAGGGGGTATGAAAGCCAAGAGGAGAAAATAGCTGAGGTTCAGATCTCAGGTTGATTTTGCAGCATGGGCAGAAAAAGAAAGCAAGCTTCTCCTCTTGTTTGGACCTGAAGAACATTTGCTCTGGAAGCCCTTGAAAGAAAATAAACACGGTGCAATATGGTGGTGTTTGTACGATCAGTTTTCTGTGAAAAACTTCACTTTAAGTGGTCGTGGAGATCTGGATAATGTTCATCACGCATGTGGATTTAAGGACTATGTTATCACCAGGGTAATATTTCTACAAATGCCTAATTAGGGAATAAAGCAGGCTACAGAGAAAGATGCATTTCTGAGGGCCGCTCGCCTTCTCTCCGATACAAACAGGCTCACACACATGCATATATATACATATATATACACGACTTTATTTAGATCTAAGGCCCATTAAACAACCTGGCTTTAAGACTCATGATGAGATTAATCGGGCATGGTAATTACATGTGCTTGAAAATTACTTAGCAATTATACTTGAAGTTACCAAGAATTTCTATGATGAATTACCTTAGGATTTTAATTCTGAAAGAGGTAAGGACAAGGTTAACAGAGGTCTAGTTTGAAGACAGTTGAGCACCAGATAATTATCCTGTGCTGCTGTATATTTACAGCATGTACTGCTGCCATGAATCTTCAGACCTGTTGCTATGTAATTATTTCTGTTTTCCATAATATGAAATTAATTCTGCACCATGGCTTGGGATTCCCTGCTCAAATACGTGGATATTTTTTTGTCAGTGGTCCAGAGAGGGGACCTGGCAGTCCCTTAGGTGAGCAGGTGGCTCATCCCACTCTCCTTTCCTTACGCACCAAGATGTGGAGCAAGATGCCAGATGCTGGGCACCTATTTGGGGAATTTTCATGGCAGAGGATTAAAAAAATTCTGTTTTCAGAAAGAATTTAAGTTGTATAAAAATGCAGTCTAAGGGGTCGCTGCTTGCCTGTGTCAGCTGACCTAAGGAGAAGATGGAGGGTTGGCATACAGAAGCACACCTTTTTTCATCTACAAACATCTATGCTGTGCATTAAAACCAAAGAAGCCCTAACTTTCCCTTGCTGGCCTCAACCTCCCCAGGGCGTACGAGTTGGGTGGCACCAGGACCTCAGCCCTACGGCAGACCAGGGGTCGGTTTCAGCAGTCAGGCTTGGCACACTGGGTCTGTACCGGCTGCGCGGGCATCCACGGGCACGGTGTCGGTCTGCCGGTGCTCAGGCAGGACCGGCACCCTCCTCACGGCAAATGACAGGCAGAGCCTGGCTCGTCCTCGGCAACATTGCCGTGTCTTCAAGAGTTACACAAGAGAGGGGGTTCGTCCCCGGTGCCCAGGCAGCGGGAGCAGGGGAGAGGTGGGGCTGAATGAAATCTCTGCAGCACTTAAGTTCCCAAGTAAATATCTAATTAGAGAAATGTTTGGCTTCAATAATAAATGAGCAGAATATCAGGAGACATGAGTACTGGCAAAGTAAATCTACGGCAAAGTCTTTGCAATAGGGTCATTTTTTTGGCCTGCCCTCCTATTTAAGATCCTCATGTAAGTGGAAAAACCATGTGTGCAGCTGCTAAGGGTAGGGCATGACTTTCCTCGCTCTTGCTCGAACAATTTGGAGGCACCCATCGGCAAACCCACCCTCATCAATTCTGCATCTTCCTGAAAATGTACTTTTAAGCACCTTAATTGCATTTCAGAGATAACCCTGCAGGCAAAGTGACAGGAAGAGAAACCATATGGAGCAGTTTGGCGGTCGGGCTCTTTGTTTTAAATCAATCAAACATCTGCGGCTAATGTAGCTTTGGGCTGCTCCTCAGGAAACATTAGCCCTATTAGTCTGGGCTGGCAGGAACACAAAATAATATATTTATGGACAAAGCACATGTGCATTACTGCTGGAGAGCGAGCGGAGGAGGAGGAGGAGGAGGAAGAGAAGATCTGTGGTCAGCACTTTGCCTTCTCGGGAGGTCAGCTCCAATACGCAAAGAGCAGGGACGTGGGGTCCTGTCTCCTTGCCCCAGCCCTGTGCCACCCACCTCCCTGCCCGGGTCCAGCCTCAAGACCTGCTGCCCCAAGCCCAGACAGGAAAAACAACCAAAAAGATGCTGGGTGACTTCTTACCGTAACAGAAATGATGTGGGACGGTGCAGTGGGATGTGTTGCAGTCTGCAGGGGCAGCAACGGGAGAAGAGCACTGAGCAGTGGGGCTGGCCGTGGGACAGTGTCTGGCTCCCCACAACACCCCGTCCCTGTAGGGCTGACGTACCCCAGCAAGCACAGCACAGGGATCACACTCATCACTTACGGGCGGAGGCAAGGACCGTGCGTGTGAGGGCAGCAGGGTCCTACTGGGCTGAAGCCAACCAAGGTTTCACGTCAAGGGCTACAAAAGCCCGAAGGGGCTGGTTCCCCATATAGTGTTCCCTTTTAAATCTAGACAGCCTTCGGGTCGTTCATCCCATTTTTCCTCCCAGGCAGTGTCTTTATGCGCGCTCACACAACAGCAGCAGTCCCAAGGAGGAGGCAGGAGATGGAAAGGGTAACAAGGCTATTTCATTTACACTGTCATGCAGACAAATACGTGTGCATTTGCATGTGCATCCATAAACGAGAGGCACAAGGACATATGTCCATCTTCCAGCACCTCTCTGGTCCCTGCACCCGTACCCTGGTTCCAACCGCAGTTTTAGGCTTCCTTGTTTCTATTCCCTACAGAGGAAAACTAAAAAGCCTATGACATTGAGGGGGGTAAGATAGGGCATCCATATTTAAGGAAAAGTAAATCATTGGCATGTTTTGATTCTGCCAAAGCAAAATGTAGCGAATCCTGAAAACACAAATAATTGTTGAATCTAAGAAAAAAACCCAAACTTATGTGGAGTAAGGAGTTGTCTATTAGGTAGGCTGAGACAAACCTTAACCCTGCCCCTTGATGACACTGTGAAGTAGTCATGTATCTATGACATTTCAACTAAGTTTTCAGTCCAGCACTAGATGAGCCTGATTTCCAAAATACAATCGAGTTAATCTTTTATTTTTTCTGATGCTATCAACACTGGGCAGAGTCAGGGATCTGGAGATGCCTGAACTGTGGCTTTCCATATTTTTAAATGCTTATCCCATCTTTGCTCTTCTTCAGATTATAATGGCAGGGGTTGGGGAGAGGAGGATGGCAGCACGTGCAGTTTGAGTATTCTTTTTTTTAACCATGCATCCATTGATGCATTTAGCATTTGTGTGTGTGTGTGTATGAGTTTGAGGAGTTTCCTCTTTTGCCCAGGTTGAAAATGTTGGATTTGTACAGTGACTGTGAAATGCAGAAAGAACAGTATTATATGCAGGAAATGTAACGACTGAAATCTGGAGAATACCGGTTGAATTTACATTTCTGGTCTTCCATGAGCATGCTCATTTGTAAGCTCTGGCTTTCTTGCAGGGATGCAGAGAAGCCAGGCTGGTTTCATAAAGCAGAACTCCTGAAGCAGGTAACTCAGCGTGCCCTGCAGCCCCCCCGCTCCCCGCTGCCTCTGCAGCTTACGTCCCCTCACGTGCCCCTACACCATCCTCCTGCCCACACGCTCTCCCCATTCCTCTTCTGCACACAAGCCCCATGCAGGTGTGTGGGTGTCCCCCCCCCCCATCCTCCTGCTCCTTTCACAGCCCTCGTGCTTTTCCAAAAGATATGTCAGCTCCCAATGTTCTCAGTTGCGCTAAGCCCATTCCTGCCCCAGCAAATATCCCCATTTCGGAGCAGGCACGTGTTTCCACCTTCCTCTTCTCTAAGGGATGGATGAATTGTGCCAACTCATTACCCGTGTTCTTCCAGGAGGGAGCTCCATCCTCTATGAAATGGGACAATCTCTGGGACAGGCATTATTGCCTTTTCCTTTCCCAAAGGCTGACAAAGCTTCAATGCTCAAAGGCAGGAGAGGGACTCACCTGCCGTCCTTTGAGACCTCGTGAATGCAACCTGTGCAAAAATACTAATGGAAGGCTGGAGAAACATCTACACATTTCCTCTGGCACACTCATGAGAAGGCAGAAGTCTGAGGACTGCTGCTAAATTTGTCAAAGGATGTATTTTCCAAAGTACTTCTAACGCAGGCAAATTATCCAATTTATTTGCAAATTATTTGAAAATCCATCCTCTACTCAAAAGAGTAAGTGCTGTAATTCTGCCAGAGATCCGCTGCATCCGCACCAGTCACTCACCACCTTCTCCGAGCGCAAAGAAATGTCATAATTCTCAGCAGCATCCCCATCATGCAAAACACACCGGTTTGGTTTGAATTTTCCCAGCATCACAAGCAAATGTTTCCTTGAGTCACCCAGAGCTGAGGGGCTTCAGGAGGAAATCGAGGGAGAGCTCAGCTGCGAGGACAGGGAAACCGCTGCTGATGGAGCTTCCCAGCGTGGTCAAGGCCCTCCTGGGAGGGTGAGAAGAATAAGTGGGAGGTGTTTCTCGAGGGGAAAATGGTAGAAGGGAGTTAACATTGAAAATAATGCTTACCTCTACCCATAGGCTGCGTACCGTGACAGGGGAAATACCAGGAGGCAGCTGAGGTGTTGAGCAGACTCCGCCGAGCGTCGGCTGCCCCGTGGTCCCCTCAGTGGCTCAGCGGAGCTGGCATCTCTGTTTTGTGGGTCACAGAGCTGGATGGAGTCCCAGGGGCTTGAATTGACCGAATTTAACAGCTTCCCACAGAGGATATTACTATTAGGAGTCACGCTAGCCCATGTGGTCAAAAGGCTATCATCATATACAATATATATGTAACCATCAGCTATAACCAGGGGAAAGCTATTCTTTCTTGACCTGTACTTTGTGGGAACTCATTTTCCAAGGAAAGGGTGCGGGAGCTTCTCATCAGCAATGATGGCAACTCAAAGCAAGGGCGACAGTCCTTCCCTGCGTGGCTGCAGGTCTTGTGAGCCCAAAGAGGTGATACTGCAAAAAGGATTCAGAGAAGAGGCAGAGTTATTCCAAGTTTAGATTGTCCTGTCACCAGCTGCTTGAAAGGCTTCAGTGCTGGACCAATGTTTGAAGTGAGGGACATGGAAAGATAATGAGGGAAGGAGAGGTGAAGTCCTTTGGTGTCAATGTTTGTTGCTGTGGGGAGAGGGAGGCGGTGGCTACCCTCGTGAGGAGTGTGCCTCACAATTAAGAGAAGTGAGAAATGATGTGGTGACCACATGTACATTTGAAGATGGTCTGATAAAACTCCAATCCACGTTCAGAAACAGATGTAGGGGAAGGATGGGACCTGAGGGGAGTTGTCCCACCACCTTCACACCCCTTTGGATGAGATCTGTGGTATTTTCCCTCCCAAGGAAAAATGATGCCCAGGACCCATAACCAAGTGATGTTTGGCCTGTGGCCTCCAGGCTGGGCCCCGTTTGTTTGCCTCTTGCCCCTTCGTTAGTTGTTCATTGGCGAGGCTGCACTCGGGCGGACTGCGGCAGCCCTTTGCAAACAGGCGGCGAGGAGCCCTGCCCGGCTCGCACGGTGGGTTACCAGATAAGGTGGGCTGATAGTGGCTCTTTGCATCTTCGCCCCCACCGGCACCGCCTCTGTGAGCTTTGCAAGACCCATTGTCCGGGAACATAAAGAGTGTCCCTAACCTTTCCCTCAGGTACCAGATCAAACTGTGTTTGGTTTCTTTTGCTTTCAGCAGGTTCTCTAATTATTAACCGTGCAGAAGGGCGTAGGGTTTACTGCGCGGGGTTACTGCCGAGCACCTCGCTCGGGGAAGGTGCTCCGTGCAAGGCGGGGGGCTTGTTTGCTCCTTGGCATTCCTGCGAGATAAGACAGACATCGAACAATGGGAACCCAATAATCTTCCTTTTTCCCCCTTGACCATTAATTTGATTCATGATACTTTTTGTTTGCCACTGATGAGTAATGAGCTATTTCATCTTCGCTCCAGATCTATGCAGAAATGAGAGGTACACATCATGCAATGTAAAATAGGTTTAACCCCTTTGCTCAACAACGCACTGCTAATAACGTGTGCCTTAGAAATAGTGCTGTGGTAGCAGAGGGGAGAAATATTTTTTTTAAATCTACCTTTGATTAGGGACATACATTTTTGGAGTGATGGCCTGCCAGAAATACAGTGTTACACAAGCTCTCATCATTTGAACCAGCATCCTGGAGTAGCTCATTTTTCTCTCTCAAGGTCATCTTGTTATTATGCAATTGCACAAGCAAGGGGTAAAAAGGACAAAGAAGGTTATGAGGCACCCCCAGGAGCACAGGGCCTTTAGGACTGCCCATTTAAGTACATACGTTTGAAATATTCCCCACGCTTTCTCTCAATTTGGCCATTTTTTTGTGTAGCCCCTATGCAGTCTAGGGCAGCAACGTGCCGCCCATCCCCATGTGCCAGGTGCCTTGGGGTCCCGCTCTCCCTCTGCCAGGCTGGAGCTGTGCAAGGAAGGTGCTGTGCAAATATCCAGGTATTCTCCTTCCCACCCATCCGTAGCACGGGGGTAGCTGCTTTGATCTCATCCCAAGCCACCATAGCCAGAAACCGCCCCCATGCCAGGACAGCGTGGCGGTCCCTCCAGCCCAATCTCCTTTCTCCAGCATTGCCCAGTACAGCAGAGGCTCGGTGCCACTGGGACCAGTGCAGGTTACAGGTAGTGGCACCCTGTCTGGCAGACAGCCCTCGCTCCTGCTCCCCTGACTCACCCCGGGTGCCGGCAGGAGAACAAACGTGCGGGTTAATAGCGGTGCCGAAACGGCGATGGTTTTCCAGAGCCCTCCAGAGCTGACTCATAGAACAGAGCTGAACCAGAGATGACAGGGGGGATAGAAATCAGGGCCCTGACGAGCTTCTCCATCAATTATCTATTTATTTCGTGCACCATCTTCCCTTTCTGCTTGTTGGCAATGAGGAGAATTCATAAATGACAGTAATAAATGCGAAATGACAGCTAATCTTAATTGACCAAAGCTTCCCTCAAAAGCCTGGGTCTTGCTGGATGCAATATGCTCTAAATGTAAAACTATAAGCCAGGAAATTACACTGGCGGGTTTACGTGCCTTTAATTAGGCGGGTTTCATGCTGCCAAGCAGCAAAATCAAGGTGGGATCCAGTTGTGAGGGGGATTTTTTTCCCCAAAAGGGGAACTCTGTGGTTCGACGCCCTTGCTTTGCTCCTCAGCCCTGCCACCTCTGCCTCCCAAACCTGCAAATTTGGGCACCACTTGGTAGGGGTTTATTTTCTGTCTAATCTAACCTCATCGGTCTGGGCATCTACGCCCTGCTTGGTGCAGCCACCACGCCATGATGCAGACGAGATGTCCCTGGGGGGAGCCCTGTATTTGGCTACTGAGATTTTACTGTGGTGTGTTACTTTTTTTCTCTCCACCTGTAACGCACCACGGGCTGTTATTTATCCTAGAAAACGTTTTTCCTCCCGGGAAGCTGGTGCTGATAGCAAGATATCCCCTGACGTCCCATCAACTTCAGCACATTTCTCTCTGGATGCCCGGTGGCAGTTTGGGACTTGGGGGAAGGAGAAGGCCAGACACCGTCCCCGCTTTTTCTGTCAGGACAGGCAGGCAGTGCTTGGTGTACCCCTGGCAGACCTCTCCTCCCATCAGAGGGTATCCAAAAGCCAAAATATTTTCCAGCGCTCCCACCTCAGGCTCACGGCACCATCTCGCTCCCCAGATTTCTTGGCTGAGTCAGCAACACCCGGGATGCTGGGGGCGGGACGCGTGAAGGATGAGGGAAAGGCGAGGAAGGAAACCTGAAGACAACAGTGTTTTTGCAGTCCTGCCAGGATGCTCCTGCTTGGGGTTTCTTTCCCCTCTCCCCAACTTGGGTAGGTCCCCTCCCCACCGCCTCCGCTGCCTGCCACGCCAGCTCGGCTGGGGTTGTACTGCGGCACTTTCCTCAGAGCATCCCAGAGACTTCAAAACCTCCTCCTCCTCCTCCTGGCAGAATGACTTGCAGCTTTTCCGAAAACTGGCAGGCAGCCTCAGTGCTTTACCATGGGAAGAGGGTTAACCCCTTCCCTCCTTTTCTCCTTCACTCTCCTTCCCCCGGCCCAGCGCATCGTCCTGCTGGTTTGACTGGGAACGGGCTGGGAGGAAGGACAGAGGAGGAAATATTTGATTTTTAAGAGCATTTAGGCCACGCGGCTCTGTGGCTCAGGGTGACGGGAATGCAGCCTTGCACAGACAGCCTGAGGTTTCATCCGTCTGAGGCCACAGGATAAAATCATTGGCACGTACTTTTGGCAAGGGGCAATTATTGAGGGTTTGGGGGTTGGTCAGTTGGTTGAGGGGTGGGTGAAACATTTAGAAGTGGGGAGAAAAGGTTTATCCTTCAGGCACTGCAGGGAGGAGCTGGCAGTGGCTCAAAGGGCTCCCAGTCCCGAGGGAATATTTGAAAGTTTTCCTATTTTCGAGCTCTGCATAAGAGCAACCTGCAGGAATTGCGCAGCAGGGATCTGGGACTCCTGCCTCCACTTCCTAGCTTTGCCTTGGGCTTGCAGCATGGTCTTTTTCAAGAACACTGGATTTCTTGGTTAATTTTCAGAAATGTAAATTTTTTATTTCCCCTGCCTCCCCCCCCCCCGCCAGGAAGCCTTTGCAGGTACAAAAATCCATCAGGGTTCAATGCGCTGCAGCTGCAAACCCAGCTATCCACCCGGCTCCCCCGTTTGCACCCAGTTAATGTGGGACCCTGCGGCGCTGCCTCCGTCCCCCTCTACCCCTGGGTTCCTCTGGGCCCCCCAACCTCCCCGGGGCACCCCTGGGCCCCCCCCCACTGCTCAGGTGGGAATACACACCCTTCGCCCCTGGTAGAGGCTGCCTGGGAAGGCGGGGGGACGGGTAGCGGGAGAGGTGGGGGCTGAGGAGGAGGAAGGGTAAGAGGTTGCCGCAGTGAAGGGTCCTGCCGAGTAAGCTGGGCTTTAAACTTTTTCCTTCTTCTTTTGCAGACGTGATCCCCACTCTTGCGATGTCAAGACTTCAGATTATTGGGAGATAAATTTAGAAGAGATCTCAAAAGTAATTTAGAGACCTAAAAATAGCACTCTGTGAGCCTGTCTATCCAGAGACTATAAAACCAGAAGGGAGGAGAAAAGAGAAAAAATGACCGGAGGGTTGGAGGAAATGGGAATAAACAACTATGAGAGGGGGCAGCCACCACAGAGAGAAATCTTGAGATCGCTGGGATCTGGAGCCCGACTGCAAGCTATTTTAACTTGTCCTTGCGTGCATTGAGAAAACACAGCCAGGTATTTTGATATTAAAATTGAGAGATGCTATTTTGTGTCATGGTGGGTAACGCCGTGCGACTGCCCACTGGGCTGTGCGGGGCTCCGGCTGCCAGCGGCTTCGCCCTCCGCATCCTGCCCTGGCTGGGGGCATCGCTGGTGCCCGTAGCCCAAAAGGACATGATCCTTCATCTTTCTTTCTTTCTTTTGCTGATTAAGTCATGGGAAAAGTCATTTGCCCTGGGTGTTGAACCAGATGTGGAGCTGGCAGGAATCAAATAGCAAAGGGGATTTTTCTTTTTTTTTTCAGGAGTTTTGGGAAATTGAATAAACGCAACTTGGCCAGTGATGGGGGTTTGGCACAGCAGGGTTGGACACAGAAACCCATTGACAGCCCCCAACATGGTGAGATGCCACCAGGAAATCCAGACAGAAGCAAAAGGAGACAGGGATGGAGACAAGCGACAAGATGTCCGTGCCGGGGAGAAGCCACCCACAGCAGGACCTACAGCGTAGCGTAGGCAAGACCAGTTGCCCCAGCCAGAGTTGAAACAGGTCTCCTGGTCACCTGTGAGAAAACAACCCAAGGAACCAGGGTACTTGACCCCCCATCACAGCACCAGACCCCGTGGGTGGAGTGCAGCAGCCCCATGGGGGCACGAGGAGGGGGCGGCGGGGGCTGCAGATGTTTCCTGCGTGCTGAACGCGAGCTGTGGAGAGGAGATAAACGCCGGCGCTGTGAGCTAAGCCTCGCCTCGTATCGCGCCTTGCTTTTATAACCTCTTCTTTTTAATATCCTGTTGAGACGAACAGCCTGTGCACGTGTGCTGGGGGGACCTGCCGAGCAGCCGAGCATCTTAGAGCATCTCAGCCTGAAAGATGCTCGAATGTCCCCAAAGGGGACATCTTTCAGGCTGAGATGCTCTAAGAAATTCATTATTGCAGCAAAGTGCTGGGCTGCCGGATCGCTCCTGTCCCAACCTCGGCTCCCACGGAGAGACATGATGTGGCCACAGGGTCTGGGTCAGGCACCTTGGTTTGGTGGTGACAGACCACGGAGGTCAGAGATTGCAGCAGGACAGGGAGATGATGTTACAGGTGCTGAGATGGTCAGTCCAAAGACTGATAGGATGTCACAGACATCTCCCTTACGAGCTTTTTGAATGCCACCTGGGCACCATAATGGTTTTGCATGAATACAGGCATTGAGTAGGCAAAAACGTGGCTTCGCGTGTGATGCTACCGCTGACCACCATGAGTCTGTGTCCTAAAATTCTCCTGGCTGCAGCAACGTCACCTCTCCTTCTGTATCTCCCATCAAAAGAAGAGATGACATTGCTGCAGCCCAAGGTATTTTTCTTTCCCCTCTTGGCACAAATCCCTGTTTCTGGAGGGTGTCATTAGATGTCCAGCAGCACACAGGAGCGAGGAGGCAGAGAGCAAGAGCCTTTCCTCTCACACCCGTGTCCCCTGATGACTGACATAGAGCACACGGTGGCATTTCAATTTTCCCCCTTGAACCATGAATTGCACCCTATTTCTGCAACAGGCGTTTTTGGGGTGGACACGTCATCCCTCATGCAATCTGTCACCACACTCCCACCTTTAATTGGAAGGAGGGGCACAGAGGAGGGTGCAGGCGTGGGCTCGGGTGTCACCTCTTCTCACACCATCAGCATCCAGACCGGGAAGGCGGGTGCCCAGCAGCCACATCCAGCAGCTCAACGCTCATCTGGGCTTGGCTGTGGCAATAATCCCCTAAACTGTGAGGTGAGCTTTCAGCCTCACAGGCTTGCCCCAGCACCCTTCGGCATCCCAACCAGCCCCATGCTCCAGTGGTGGTGGGGCCAGATTCTGGTCCCCACCATGGCCTGGGCACCATCCCAGGTGGGGGAGCTGAGGTGAGGGAAGCAGCCTCACCTTGTCCCAGCTCCCACCGTCACCAGCCCCACCAGTAAGGTCTGGTGAACTGTCCCTTCCCCTCGGCAGCGGCTGATGCAGCCCCAGTTACCCCAGTGAGGGACTGAGCTGACTGGGAATGGCGAGGGGGGCACATCCTACTCCCCTGTCCCCAGTTATCAACACCAGGTGCTACTTTGGTGCCTCTCAGAAAAACCCCCACCCTTTTAGTTAAACATGTAGCTCAGACTACTCATTTCTGTCACTTTGGGGACAACCTATTTTTGCAGGGCACGCTAAGCCTTTCGGCCGCTTTGCCGCCGCGGGGTGACGGGCTTTGGGTGTTGGGTTCCCACAGCCCATCTCCACAGCGGTGGTCCCTGCCTCGGGCACAGCGGGGTCTGTCCTCACCAGAGCGGCACAAACCTCAGCCCGTCCTTCCCGTGTCGCTCTGTCCTAACAGTGACATGCAGTGGCGGCACGCTGCAACGGAGGCTGGAGGTACCCCTGCACCCGGCCGGAGCTGCTCGTTACAGCCCCTAACAGGTTTCTGTAGCCGTATCTTGATTTTTCTTTTTTTTTTTACTAACAGGTCGATATTATCTCCATAATGGATTTTGCTCGTTTTGTACAGCATTGTTTTCTTCGAGCTCCTTTTTGTCACACCCACGCGTGCACACGCGTAGCCCTACTACAGCATTTTCTGCCGCGATGCAGCCAAGCAGCAGTAAAGCTGCTACCGCTTTTCCTAGGGCAGGGCCAGCGATGGGCTGCTGCACGTCCCTGCAGCGAGACGCCAGGCTGGCACAGGCTGGGGGATCCCAGCTGCCTCACCCATACCCCACACCCCACATCACCCACGCCGTCTCCCCACCTCTGGGGGTCTCGACGCCCACCCGTGACAGATTCACAGAAACTAAGGGAGCTTCTCCCTCGCCCTGGAGGTGAGGGCGGTCGCAGCCGTCCCTCTCAGCAGGCTGGCGGTGGGGCGCAGCGCCCATCCAGCCCTGGCAGAGCGTGCCCGTGGCCGTGCCCCAGCACATACTTCTGCACTGCTTACCTGCTGCTGCTTGCAGATCAAGTAGCTAATGTCCAAGCAGTCCCATTTAAACCCGCAATCAAATTACAGGAACAAAATTAGAAGCCAGACTGGAGCCACTTTAGAAGTTGCCCCTTATTTAATAATTCTGTCGCAGTTATTTTTCCTCTTATCGCCATTTATTCTCATTCTGAGGCCGGTCTGTAATAACAGAGGAGGTTCATTTGTGCTCCCCCTCCTCTTTCCAATGTCTAGTCTTTCTGCATGGGTTTCATTTCTGCCTTGTGAGAAGACATTAGGATAAATAAAACAACGATGCAGTACTGCAGAGGTCTACATTAATGGGAGCACACCGCGCTCCCCCCATCCGTGACCCTCCCTTTCCCATATGAAAGGGGTGAATCAAATAGATGGAATTCCAATTTCACCCTTGCCCGTACTTATAGGCATCAATCTATCAGGTGTGGAAGAAGAAATTACAGCGCAGCTCTTTCCTTCAAGGCAGCACCCTGCAGATGCGGGAACCCAGCAGAGATGCCGGGGTGCTTTGGGAGCGCCATCTCCCCTCTAGCAGGATCTGCACAGAACCAGAGGAAAGGAGGCGAGAGCCGCCGCTTCCCAACTGATGGAGGGAAGGAGGTGAGAGCCTCCCTTTCCCTCCCAGCTCCTGCCGGCTCCCTGCGCGGCCAACGGTGCAGGCGTGGAGATATCGGGGTGGCGGGGACGTGGAGCCCCAGCTGGGAGCTGGCTTGCACTGAAGGAGCCAAGGGAAATGCTTTTGTCATCATTTGCCCAATTAATTAAAGATGTGGCTCAATAAGAGTTTGGATTCATTCACCTGGCTGGATTTTTGTCTGTTTCCAGATACGACAGGGGAAAAAAATAAACACAGCTTCTCACTAACCCTTTAGCATTTAAGTCAAAGCTGTTTTTAGATCCCTTTTAAAATCAAATCTATAGCCATTCTACAATAGGCAAACACTGCTGTGTGGTCAACAGTCGTCGTCTCCCTAACTGCTGCTGAAATCTGCCAGTATTTAAAAAAAAAATAAAATAGTTTATGTAACATTTTGGTGACAACTGCCTCTGTGGCACACCTGAATCCTTGTCTTCTATGAACAAGGCTTGACCCTAACTCGGGCGTTCGGTGGCAGGAACCACGGCAGGTGCCACGCAGCCTGGGAGCTGCCACAGGACGATGCAGTCTCCTTGGCTTTCTCTGTGCCTTACCTCCACCCCGCAAAGTTTCTTTCTAGAAACAGCCACGTATTCTTGAAGGCTTCAGCCGTGAGCGGGCTGTCAGAGGATCGCTTGGACAGAGGTGTTTAAGATGCCCGAGAGGCTCAAAGATTTCATCCCGCAGCTCAGGGCAGCTGCACGCAGGGAATTAAATTGTGAGTCGGGGGCGCGCAGCAAGCAGAGATGACAGCAGCACAGCGCGCAGGGCTGGCAAGCCTGGAAACAAGCCAGAGCCAAGGGCTGGACGGGGCTCACCATCCCACCGCTCTCAGGAGTCGTCACGTGCCGGTCCTTCTCCCCCAGATCGCACCGCCAGCGTCTTCCACCTGCACATCCTTGCTAAGCGGAGTATTAAGTGTTAATTTCTAAGCAGAATGGTTATTTTCTTTAACCCTTCGTTTATCAAAGCATCTACTGGGGGCACTCAGCAGGCAAAACTGGCGCGTGGTCAAGCACAGGGGCTCAGCATCCAGCAGGATGAGCCGAGGGAGATCAATCTCACTTCTGGCAGGCGCTGAGAGGAACATGAACCTGGGGTAAACGTAAGCAATAATCCCCTTTACAGAGGGGTGTTCTAGCTGGGGGATTTGCATCCACTGAGCCGTTTAGCCTCTGGTTTAGATTTGAGCTCTGAGGGAATGCAAATGTCTTTAAATAAAGTCAAAGCAGAAAAGCAAGCATTTAAATATGACGAAGCTGCAAAGGAAGTGATAGCCTCACCTTGCTCCGCACATAGCTCCAGTCATTTACACATCAAGTAGGTGAATTCAAGAGTGCAGAAATAGACCTGTAAATATATGGAGATTTCTGCTTTTGCAGTAGTTCATTTTCAAAGCACATCGACTTCTTAACGTACATTTGGGGTCACACTCCACCTCACAGCCCTCACCCCGCTTTCCAAAACCAGCTGTTTCAGCTTGCTAGCTTTCCTCTACAAGTGAAGCATAAAATACAACACCTAACTTTTAGCATTGTCACCACTTTCATCTTGCTGCTAATTACTATCACAAATTATGCACATATCCAAAAATGTCTAAATTTCAGTGCAGTACCTTCTTGCTACTTATGTTTCTTGTTTTTTAAATATACATGGCAAATATTTCCATATTTTATATTTCTACATTCTACTGACTGCGTCCAAATCTTAAAGTAGGCTATTCCTGTGATCAAAACGCAATGAGGCAAACTGGAACAGAGCCAAGGTGCTCCACTCCTCTTGTAAAAGCCGGGTTTATGATCTTTTAGTGACAAGTCTTGTTGTACATCTTGATTTTTCATCTTACTTCAGGCAGTCCAGCGTTCCCCCTACCTCATGCTTTGCCCTCAGCTCATTTTTGACTCACGAGAATCCCAAGCGCTGCAGGAGACAGACACCCATTCTTTAAATGTTTCCCATCCAAGTACCAGTCTGGGGCAACGGCGTCCCGCTTGTGAAACAGCACTTGGATTCACAGGACAAGCTTTAGTAAAAGTAGGGATACCAAACCAGTGCCCCACATAGCGCAGATCCAAGCTCTCCAGCCAGACTTCCCTCTAGCTGGTGCCGCAGGCATCCCCCTTACCTTGGTAAGCCGTGTTACTGTGCTAGCCCAAATCAAACTGAAGGCAAGGGAGCTCGGCGGTGGAAACACTAGCTTGCTGTCTAGTTCCAGCACCCAGAGAGGAAGCTATTGTTAAGACAAACAATCAGTGGTTTAGGGGGGCAATGAGGAATTCATTATACAAGAGACTTCAGGTTAGTGCTTAACCCGATTGCAGATGCTGGCCACCTGGGGCTTTGTCGCCCAGAACTTCACACCTACCCCAGGCACATCAGCCAGGTTCTTCTCGCTCCTTGTTTGCCAGCCCTTGCTCTCTCTCTGCGCTAGGCACCCAAACCTTTCACTCACCCAAAACTTTCACGCACCCAGAAGTGAGCCGGCTCTTGAAGCAAACGTTCACACACACCTCCCACTGCTTTTCTACTGAGTTTTGCTGTTTTCAGCTGCCTTGCTCCTTTCTAGCTCTTACTGTTCCTTGTGGGGTACGCTGTCCTTCCTGTTCCATGCCTCTGCTCTATGCACTGGTCCATCTATCACCTGCCTGAAAACCCTGAAGCCTCCATCCATTTTCATCTACTGCCGCTAACACCAGAAAGCAGCTGCTGCACACACCCGTGTCCTGTTCTGATCTTACCAGTCGCACTAAAGCGTGTCCCACTAAAGCGTGTAACTACCTTTTGTCACTTGCCCTTTGACAAGTTTCACTCATGTTTCCTACAAAATAAACCCCCAGGTGAAGCCTTCCGGCACCTTGGGTGCGCTGCCATACTTAAACATCACCAGATGGGCTGACGGTGAACTGGCTAATGCAAAAAGAACCCAACAAAATGACGGGTACACGGAGGAGCCCCAAGAAACTACCCATTTAAACAGCAGTTGACTATTAGCCTTAGGCTTCTAGAGGCTCACATTTTAACCAACGGTAGCAAAGCAGGCATTCCTGAATATGTCTGCCCATATATTGATTCCAGATGTTTTTATTGTGTTCAATCTTGTCTAACTCCCAGTCAAAAAGCTGAATAGCTGTGATCTGAAAGGGCTGGGAATTTGAGGAACCACAACAGACCACAGAGAGCGTGTCAGACGGAGACTGTCACGTCAGTTCAGCATGAATAGTTGTAGCAACCTTAAAAAGATAAGGTTAAAAAAGAAATGCCAGCATTGGTTTAATCCGAGTGAAACCAGATGACGGCATTTGTGTTTGGACCCGTTTTTCCAAGCTCAACACCAACACATTCGCATTCTCCATTTCCATTTCACAATCAGATACAAACGGGGACTTTCTTGTGATGGTTGTGAATGTTTTATTATAGAGTCTTATCAATAAATTACTTCTCTGAAAATCAGTTTTTCAGAACTAAAATCTAATCTGACAGGGTTCAATAAGTAACAAGATGAACTCAGCCATGCAAACAAAATATTACTAAGTTACTTTAATAAAATTTTATCACCACAACCTCAGGAAGAAGAGCGTGTCCTGGAGACTTAGACAGTTAATCTTGGATTTTTATTAATATTTTGGATTCTTTTTTTTCATGCCCTAGCCTCTGGTACACAGCTGTCTTCATTTTGATGCTAGAACAGGATAGATCTTTGGGTGCCTTTATGCCTGTGATTCTTGTCTTATTTTATAGCACTGTAATAAAAATAGCACCATCGGTGTTCAGTGCTCGCCGCAGTACATTTAAGCAACTGGTCATCGCACTGAAACAGAACTTCTGGAGGAACCGAGCTTATTCCTAGACAGTATTTGCTCACAAAAGGTCTAACTGCCAAGTCTTTCCAGTATGTGCCATTCATTTTCTGTTCAGCACCTCTTATGATGTTTATTAAAGTAACTTTATTGGGTTATGTTGCACACAATAGGATATTCAGAATTCCATCTTGACCTTCACAGAAGTATCTAATACTGCCTGGAAGATAACCAACAAACATTTTCTTTGTATATACAACCAGCATTCTAAGCTCGCAGCTACTTGTTGACAAATGCTTACCAGTTTCAGTTAAATACAAGAAAACCTAAGAACATTGAGACATTTGAAAATAAGCATTACCGTATTTTTAATGTATTTTGGATGGATTAGCTCAACTTATTAATTACTCTTGATTTCCAGAGCTTAATTACACACAGTTTGTACAAAAGCAACATCATGTCTTAATGTTAATCAAACATAACATTTAAGTTTTTTTTTTATTGTGCAAAACTTAAGCAATAAGTCTTATTAGTACAATAAGC
This sequence comes from Grus americana, assembly GCF_028858705.1. Lineage (NCBI taxonomy): Eukaryota > Metazoa > Chordata > Aves > Gruiformes > Gruidae > Grus > Grus americana. The sequence continues at coordinate 123,426,123 of NC_072853.1, read as the reverse complement.
TGAAAAAGCAAGGGATATTTAAAACAATATTCACATTCAATGTGCAATTTTTACCTCTACTTCCATCTTTTGATGTGGGATATAGAATTCCCATCAGTAAGTGCTATCTGAAAATACCAACGGTTTGTTTCAGCTTTTGCTATTTGGAGGAGACTCAGAATATATTTTTGCATTAGGTTTTTACAATTAAAACAGCTGTTTAAGCTGATAAATACAAATTAGACACTGAAAAGGGTGAAAAATATGTACTGAAGGCATCCACCCAAATGGTGGCATGACTGATTTGTAGTTTATATTCAGAAATATAATTGATATTCTGATTTTCCATTTTGAACTCAAGATTTTAGCAAGTAACCTAAAATTTTGTTTAAAATTCTGGCATCTGCTAATTGAAAAATTAAGTTAATTCAATAGTTAATTTTAATTAAAATCTTTAGCTTGTTAGATATTAAGTGCTACCAGTCAAGGCAGTCACAAAGACTGACGTTTACATAGCACCATATAGATAAATATCTCCTTTAGAAAGAGAGAGATGTTTGGCTGAGAACATAATCAGAGTATTTCTTGAATATTGGAGGTATCTTTGCCTTCCACATCACAAATATGTGCAACAATTCCTTAACTTGAGAAAAAAAAGTGCACAGAATTCTACTCAAGCTTTAAGCTGGTGCTATCATTAATTCAAATTCTCTAGGTATAAAAGTATCAAGAAGTCTTCAGTAGTCAATTTAATATTCAAAAAGTAGATCAATAGTTTTATGTAAACTTGTTAAAAAACAAACCACCACATAATTTGGCTTTAAAGTGACAAAGTATTTTCCTTAATATAATTCACTAAGCATGTGAAGAACTAATGTCAAACTACGATTTCAAAAAGATGCAGAGATCGGATTATCTCTGATATTGAGATACTCAATTAAAATATATAATTATATAAAGAATCTCCAAAACATATAATTTGTTACAGTGGTATTGTTCATTCCAGTGATAATCCTTCCTATAAGGAGGCTGCATGTTAACTAAAATACACTAACCTGTTGTAGTTCCCCATCAGAGAACATCAATATTCTCCCTCTGCCTCTCCTCTGCACTGAATTTACTAAAAAGCGGACTAGGTTTTCTACCCAGGAATTATGCTCACTACCCAGATGGTCATTTCCTAGCCCTAATCAAAACCTTGTTAACTTATCTACAATTGTTAGGTTTAGGCTAGCAACAAATCTTGTGGTAAAGCGTTAAAAATAGGTGGAGTAACTACCAAGCCATCTTCTGTATTTTAAATCACTGTAATCTACATATCAGGATATTTAAGGAAGCATGAGTGCTGGTGACATCATCGACTCTTACAAACTGAGCCTTCCGTAAAAGTTGCATGGATGGAAAAAGATGCTTTGAGATAAATGGAAATAAAATCCAACAGAAGAAAGATTTCCTAATATTGAGCCCCAATTTCTTACAAACTAACATACATATTTCAGTGACAGACATTGCTCAATATTTTGGCCCTGTCCCTCTCCTAAAAATCAGCTTCATAAGCTGTAATCTCTCCAATTAAAAAAAAATAATAGACCCTCTTAAAATATTGCGTACGGAGTTCTGGATTCCAAAAATAAAATATATGAGCATTTTCATATTCTTGCAATGAAACATCAACTAAAAAATATGAATGTTTATAAAGAAACCAAATTGCATTTTATACATTGTATCTATATTGATACAGTTCTCTGTGTTAGTGGAGAATTCAGCATTTTTAGAGAGTTCGACATGTGCAAAATTCAATTAAATTTTGAAGAAAATTCCAGTTTAACAAGTTACATGTAATTTCATACATGACAGGCCAATAATCTAAAGACCAAACAAAACTGTACAAAGTTTGCTTCAAATCTCCCTATTCCCCCCCCCCCCCCCAGAAAAAGGCACTCAGTGGTTTAAGTGTGCAAATGGCTTCTCAGAAGAAACAGTGTGCAAACAGAGCCTGTTCCATTAGCTCTGCATTCTTTAGTGATTTCCTAGAGAGTACTGCTATTAAATACTATCTACGGCATGACTTTCTGAGGAACAGGAGACAGTCAGTCCACAGAATCACAGATATCTTTCACTTTCTGATTGAAGTCTTCAGGTTGATCGGCATACACATAATGACCTGCACCAAGGATAGCCTAGAGGATAAAGGTGAAGAAACAGGTCAAAAATTGCAAGAATGTAATAAGCAAATAAATAAGTACTGGGATACGTGAAGAACCTGACTTGTACACATTACCTACTCGATACGTTATTGCTTGAAAAGAAAAATTTCAAAACTGGAACTGATTTCTTGCACCCAGCCTGTATTAATGGAGTTAGCACATTTGCTGCCAGGAGGTGGTATCATACAGCCTAAAAAGGACTGTAAATGTACGGAAGAACGAAAGCTTGTTTGACCTGTAGAAGAAACTTTGCTACACAGGAAAAGAGGGTAAAACTACTGCTTATTCAACTGCACACCTTGTTGGAAAAAAACACCATTCGGCGCAGACACAAGTCACTGCAAAACAAACTTAGGAGAACGTGCTTTACGTATCAAACTTCTGGTCCATCTTCATTCCCTATTCAAATAGTTCTCTGTTTAGCTCTGTGTTTGCATTAGAGAGAGCATCAAGTCATTTGTATTCTCTTATTATAAAAATTATGTGGAAGAGACTCAAGAGAGTACTAGGATACATGATTAAGAACTCAGGAGCTTAAATTGCTGGGGATTTTCCAGACTTGTGGAAGCAGATTTCAACCCTCTGAATTAACGACTGCTATATTAAGCAGGGACAAGTAAAATCCAAATGATGCAATATATGGGGGGAAACCCCACATTTGTGACCTAGATTATTTCAGAGCAACTATGTAACAAAATTAAGGGCTTAAGTAACCACACACAGGGTAGTTACCCTATTTCTATAATTTATCATTCTCTGCCAAAACTGGTATGAAGCAAGCCATCAGCAGAGTGTACAATAAAGGTACTTAACCTATTTTCTTTCCATTTTATAATCAGTCCAAGATTTATCTGTATTTAAATCTGTTTTCCCCTCCATTAAAACACTCCCTCTTAAGTCTCTAATTGAAGCCCATAAAAGTATAGCTATGTTATTGTGTGAAAAACCCCCACAAACTCAAAATAAAAATTAATTAGAAATAAGCACACATAATAAAACCCCAGAACCTCTGTGCATTTCACCAAGGATGGTACTGCCAGTCCATGTCTCACCCTCAGCCCTTTCCCTCCTATGGTTTTTCAAATGTCCCTATAATTTCTACCACTCCAACTTACCTTTTAGAATTTGTATTTGGCTTGACAAAATTTTAACCTGGAATACAATAAAGTTTTCCGCAGTCCCTTCTACAACCCATTGACCAGATGGGAAAAATCTGCCTGAATTGCTTACCCTAGCAATCTATTGTACACTTGTGAACAGTGACTTTTTGGTACAACTTTCTCTCTCGATATGCAGTTAAGTGGCACTTTCAGTCTGACTGTCAAGATTTATGAAACGTATTTGTGCTCTTTAACACATGTAAACAGTTCAATAATGATATCTTTTCTCTGAGTTCCAGCTCTGATGTCAGCTATATCAAGATTATAAAATTTTATTTGAATGACTTGTCGTGGTATACTATTGACATCACATATTGTTCGCTTCTGTCCAGAGAGATCTAGACATCAGTAAGACAACAGCTGGTGTATTCAAACATTTTATCACCTCATAGCATTGTAACATATATGCATATTCAATTATCACGGCTGACTGATGTGACAATATGTGAAGAGTACTTTTAAATTCGTTTGGGTTTTATAGAAATCAACAAAAAAATGCAGTGTGCACATTCTTATCAAGTTGCAAGTACACACATTTTAAATGATCATGCCATCATGCCCATAAGGGTCGATTTAGATTAGATGTTAGAAAGAAATTCTCTACTGTTAGAGTGGTGAGGTACTGGAATAGGTTGCCCAGAGAAGTTGTGGATGCCCCATCCCTGGAAGTGTTTAAGGCCAGGTTGGATGAGGCTTTGGGCAACGTGGTCTAGTGGAGGGTGTCCTTGCCCATGGCAGGGGGGTTGGAACTAGATGATCTTTAAGGTCCCTTCCAACCCAAACCATTCTATGATTCTATGATTCTAAACAGGAATGTATTAGTTAGGAAGACAACACTAAGTATTTTTTTAATGACTTAAAGAAACCTGCTTACAAGAACCTAAGCACCAGGTGCAAACCATTCTCCTATCAGAGAAACAAAAGCATTATACGGACAGATTAGAACAGTTTATGAGAGCCTCCTCATTGTGTCATACATATATGCAGATACTAAGACTGCTGCAGTTCAAAACACAGACAACACCCTGGACACTTACTAGTGGCCTCACAAATTAGTTCTGTTAGCACACTGTAGAGCAAAATATTTTGCAGAGTGGACGAATGACCTTGCTCAAAGATCTAATTCAGCTTCTAGTGCTACAGTAGGTTTCCTTCTTACTCTGGGAACTCGATACTCTCTTGTCTCAGTTTTCGCTGATCTAACACTTCTTTTCTCTCTCTTTCTGTTACAGAAATTGGAAGTTATTACTCCAGAATTACATCAAAGGGCCAGCATTTCCACAGTTGGTATAAAAACCATGGGTACGATTTAAAGAAATCCATACAATAAACAAAGAACTGCTTTAGAAGTCAACTTACTATTGTCTTCACATACGAATTTGGTCTCAGAGACTGGATAGTGCTGCCAGAATTGCCGTCTATACATGAACGTGCTCCGTAGACCACAGTGATAGGAATGTCTTGATCCATTAGCGGAATCCGTTGCAGCATCGGCCTTTTTGCCCATCCATAAGGAATAGTCATGTTCTTGAAAGCTGTTTCACCGCTTCAAGTCATTCAAAAAGGGTAAAAAGCATTAAATTTCCATTAGACCTGCTTTTTCTCTAAATAGGGAGTATCTGTGCCTTTTGGTAACACAGCGTGCAATAATACATGAGCCTGGAATTTTTTACTATAAAGAACCATAGGTTTTCGAGGTTTGCATGTGATTTTCAACAGAAAGAGCCTATGTTTTTACAGTACTGAGTGATAACACTTAAAAGAATGAAATGCCTTATTTTTAAAGTTTTTCAAGAAATTCTTTATAAATTAAAACAATGTAACAATATTTTATTAAAAATTAGTGCCCAAACTCTCTCAGAATTAATACACAAGTAGTTTAAAAGAAATATAGAATTAGGATAGCTTTTAGATTTTTCAGTTCCTGGAATTCAGAAAAAGTGCTATGCTATTTTTTCTTCAATTAATACAATAAATGTTACAATTTCAAAAAAAAGAAAAAAAAAGGATGCGCACTCTTGCCATGGCCATTGGAGGGAGTAGCAGGCACTCAGTAACTGAACAACAGACTTTAAAACATACACTGGGAAATTCATACTCACCTGGGTGACTGTACATTGCAGTGATAGATATATTCAGCCACAGTATTATCATCAAACATTGATGAATATTTTCGCTTGAAATCTGGTCTTAAACGCTGAACAAGGCTTAATCCTGTTAAAAGAGAAAACACTATTAGAGGAGGAATTAGCGCACACAACTTTATCAGATTGCCTAATGCTTTTCATTATGAACCCCCAAACACATTCCCTTGAAACTTGTGGCTAAGTTTCATGACTTCTACACCAATGTTTTGTTTCACTACTTGCATGTCTTCGGAAAACATGATGGCATTAGACCAAACAGGAATGAAACATAAATATTCTAAAGGATTTTATGCTGCACCAGAAGAGGGGCAATTCAATCCCTGCTGAATACTTATGGGGAATGTCTGAGAAGGGCCACTGCAGCAACAGAAGAAACGCGCAAAAGGACTAAGCAGAGGATCTTTTTGCCACCAGTTTAGTCATACATGATACCAACGCTGTCTTCTTCCTTGCTCTGGCAGCACTAGGTGGGCCAAAAGCATCCCACCTTTCAGAATCAGAAGGCACTGTTGAAAAAGCTGGGCTGTTTTTCCTTAGATACAAGTCTGTGGTCTCCTTTTACAGGACAGTCATCTTCTGAAGCTAGTTCATCTAACTAGTGTTTAGCTGAAAGCACAGAAGTCTATGTTGAAAAACATGTGTAGAAATCTTGACGAGTATAAGACACAAGAACTGGTATAAATTAAGAGATATAACCTAGGATTTAAAGCTATTGCCTCCATGCTCTCTTAACAGCCAAAGTAGAGAAGCGGGTTCCTTCAGGGGCCAGTTCAGGCTTTTTAACATTAAGCTCCCATGCTGAATCACTTTTTTAAGGAAGAAGCCTCTTCTAGTTGACGAGACAGATCTTTGGGACAAAAGCCACACCACAGGCTAATCTCAGTCTAAGAATATTATTCATCCTTGAAGAGACAGGCTCACAGTTTACCACTTGGGTTTATCAACTGAAAATATTGTTGTTAATCTGTGCAACTATGATGTCACTTCTTCCCACCTGTCCCTGGCCAAAGGCCTGGTACTATTTACGTAGACCTTGTCACAGTGATCTATGCTTTTGTAACCTTGAGGTTAGACTACTGCAACGTGCCCTTATGTATGCTTTAAATCAATTTAGAAAACTAATACAGTGCAAGAGAATAGAATTCCCTTATGAAACAGTGATCTAAGTCCAGAAGTGATGAAGATTTTGCAAACATTCTGAAATTTGCTCTGATGTTTGTATTTTTTCTATAGAGAGTTCAATTGCTGGACTTCTGTCTTTTTGGAGTTTTCTCGAACACAAATGATACAGCTGGCTTGGAACAAGAGTACCTGGAAAAAAGAGACAAATTCTGCATCTTCCCCTGCTATCAGTGTAGAGGCCACAGTGTTCCCATTTCCAATAACTAGGAGACTGAAAGCTATAAAATTTTAGAATTCACTTTCCGTTTTGATAAAAAGTGTTTTGTCTGTGGGTCCAAACGCAAAACCATTCTCCATCCTTGGGAATTCAAAGGGGAGAGTTAAACAAGGAGTCAAGGCACCTTGGAACAAATTTTGGAATGAAATCACACTGGTTCATTCTCATAATGTTTATTGAAGACATCCTCAATTTTCTGGCTGATGTTTTCCACAGTGTCTATGGAAATGCTGAACGAAACAGTAATATTGAAGACTCTTGAGTTTCACAAAAAGGGTGTGGTCACAGTGACATTACTGTTGTCCTGAGGAATTTTCAGGCGTTCAACACTAGAAACGGAATTCACAAATCCAATTGAAGCACCGAAACTCCTATACTATGAGCCTCCTGGGTGACTGTTCCAGTTAAATGAAGGAAAACATGCAAATCAACTAACTGGAAACCACTCAAAGAAGAAGATCTCTCTTAATTCTGTCTCTCTCACAGGTTTAAGTATCTGCCTGCGGGTCTGATTAAATATCCACATGACACCATCATGATATCCCAAAGAACCTGACTCACATTTTAGTGCCTAACTCATACCTTTGAACAAGAGCAATTTGCTTTATAGTGAGGATCAGAGCACTACGTCCATCCAGCAGCTTAAGCACACATGCATGTCAAAGGAAACCTAGATTTGGTTCAGTGCCTTCATCAGGTTGGGTTTGATGCCTACCTCACAGCACAGTGTTTAAACTTACCCTTCTCTAAGAACTATGCTTCACCTGTCAAGAATTGCACATTAACTTGATGATGGAAAACTTTTTTAACACATGGAGTGAGAAATGAATGAAAAATTTTGAAAAGCACTGCCCTCCACAGCAACCTATAAGCGAGGCTAGATTGGGGACACCTTGCCAAGACAGAGTCTGTTTCTGCAGCACGGTTTTGACTGCACTTGCCTGCTAAGGGAGACAACTTTGGCTTTGAACTCTTCCACGTGGATTGATTTATGCACGCATTTGTTATTGGATAAAAGGCATTAAATCAGTGCTTATCACTCAATATGCTTCAGGTTGTTTTGTTAACTGAATTAGCATTTTACTTTAAAAAAAAATCTGTTTGTACAAAACACGTTATTTGTCTGAAAAGCTAATTTTGTCACACTCCTGAAAACAATCAAATAGATCAGCATATTAAAACATATATTCTATAGAAAGAGATTTAGGAAACAGATGTGGTTTAAATGTAAACAAAGCCTATAAGCGTCACTAGTTTATCTTCAGACTGAATACTAAAAATGATGAAGAGGTGAGTTAATTGTAACTTGTGAGGGGCCTGAAGGGTATCTGTTTCCAAGCCTCTCCAGTAGATACTCCTGTAGTACAGAGAGCGATAGACAGATAACCTCTTTCCCCTCTAGAAGGAATACATATGATGAATTTAAGATTTGATCACACCCTTCTCCCCACATAAACTAAAACCGTAGTAGTTTTGGTCATCCCTACCTAGTCCTAGTATTAGGGTACATAGAGCTTATCTAACATCCCATCAGGGCTGTTGAAGAAACATAGAAATGTGAAGGATAGACTGCCACTGTAACGCAGGACATCAGTGAGACCCACGAAATTTGCTAGAGTAATAAGAAAATGGCTAATGGAAAGAGCACAGTTTCAATTTAACTTCTCTTAACTCGGGCCAAAGACAAATGAGTTTATGAGAGACTGCCTTCTAATGTTAATCAAATTTGGAAATCCTGTTTGTCCATCAAACTGCAGTTGGAAGGGAAACTAAATGGACCGTGACTGGAGGCAACCAGAAAAAAACCCTTTTCACATTCATGCCTCTGTCAGGCTTCCCCAACAGATGTCCACATAATCTGACTCACTATAATTGTAGCCTACAATAATATAACATAGCTTGCTATAAACTATCATACTAGTATTTCTAGTAGAAAGAGCTTGCCCTCTTGTCCTAAAGACTTCATCTTTCCTCAACCCCTCCCACCTTCTCCTCCAACTCTTTTCTCTGTGGGTGATATGGGCTTGCAACAAAGCTTATGTTAATGGGGTATCTGCCACATGTTTATGTTTAATGGAAACAGAAACGGTATTTAAGAATAGCTAAAACTCACCAAAGGGTCCTGCTATCCTCAGCCCAGCTAATGGATTAAATGGACTCAAAATAGCTCCTAGTGCTTTGATCCAGATTGGAATTGGTCTTTCGTGTTCAGCGTTGTCAGGCCTCTCTGGAAAACCCCATGGCTCCACTAAGATAAGATGTTTGACCCTGTTGGCAAAAAAGGTTCAGAGGTTTAGAGTATGTTATTTTTTTCTTCGACCGCGGAAATGTGCTATCTGTGGACTATGAAACCTGGCTTAGTCACTGTTATCATAGTGGCTTATTACCTAGTGTCTGATTCATCAATGGTTTTGCTTTCGATTGCTAATTAGAGAGACTGAATCGCAACTAATCATACGTCTGAACACCAGAAACTTGAAAGCTCATGTCACAAAGATAAACTCGGTATTCAACAGATACCCACTGTCATACACACAGGAGAAAAAGGCCAGTCTTGCTTCTATTTTTAAAAATAGCCTAATCCATATGCTCAGTCAATATTATTTGGAGAAACGGTTTAACTAGAGAGAAAAGAAGATTAATTGCATCTGTTTCATTTAAGTAAACTTGCTAAATGTCTTTTTCAAGCCATCTAAGATCTCTGTTGTGAGATACAATTTGTCTGAAAAATCATCTCATGAAAGTAAAATTTGAACTGAGAGAGGCAGAGCAAAATTAGCAGTTTTCTAAATTTATCGATTTTAGCTCATGAAAGAAACAACAGAGGCAATTCATAAAACAATTAGTCAAAGGAATCTCAGTATAAAGAGCATAGTAGGAGTCTCCAGCACATACAACTATCAATCCCTTCATGCTGCGAGTCCCCCTCAAGCAAAAAATCTATTTCATCTTAGTAGACTGGAATCGTCCATTTCTGTTTAATCCCATAACAACACCTACTCTAAATGTCCTAGATACTGCTGATTTCTGAAAAAGTGACTCTTAACTATAGTTTTGCATGTTTAAGGTGATTTCCCATGCAAACTTCATCTTTACTTTCTTCTTCATGACTTCCTTCTCTTTCAAAGCCACGAGATTAGATATTTAACACAGCAGAGTTCTTAGTGCCTAAAACGATGTCAGAAGTGATTCCGAAGGCTATTTCTGGACTATAATCAGTTGGGAAACCAAAAATCTGTGCTTGAAATGAGGGGTTGAAAAGGATTAAGCTCACAAAGATGTCTCTTGGCTGTCAGCTCAGCCATGAGCGCATTTGCACACAGCAGCACATGCCAATGGTAAGAGAGGACTGGGTAGAATTTAACTACACAAACCACGCAGAGGACATTAGAGGCTCAGAAGTGCAAGCAAGGAGGAGCCGTTCAGGACAGCCGCACATTCTGTGCGCAAACTATGGCATTAAACATAACACAGCAAACACATCAATAAAAATAAGTTGTTTTTTTTTTTCACATTTCCTTTCTTAATACTTTCCTTCCTATTTGGCATCCCTCCTTTTGGTAATCAAGCCTAAAATATAATTCAGGATAACAGGAAGTTGACCATGAGAATAATTCCAAAAGTAGTAGTCCAGAAGTTGCAGTATTTGAAAATCATGACCCACCACGACCTGGGAATATTCTAAAAGGGAATCTTTTTGGATTAGTAACCTCAGTTGTCCCACGAAGAACTTCAGTACAACGTAGTAAATTAACGGATCATCTAAGCTTGGAGAGACAGATCTACTTTCCTAACAATATGTATCCAGAATCCTTTAAGCCTCTAATGCATTGTTAGATAATCTGGCTGAAAGCTGTGCTATGTTTATCACTTGATTCAATGCTGTCTTAAGATCCTCGTCAATTTGCTATTTTGATGGTGTTAATTTCAGGGAAACATTAGTAATGTGAGAGCACGAACTAAACCAACCTCAAAATAATTAACCCCAACTTAAGCACAGCAAGGCATGAAAACATAAAATGTTGGTTTTGCTGTAAGTCAGCAGGGGGCAGAAACAATATCCCATCCCACAAGGATGGGATAGTGTCATTTATAGATACTTCAGAAGAAGGGGTAAGAAATTTGTAAGTGATCGCTTCTAGAAACTAACTGCAGTTAGCTCAAAGTTCCTTTATGCCCAAAAGGATAACAGGTTTACATCCCTAGAGCAGAGGACTGCATTTCTTCATTGCAATTCTGGATTTAGACACACACCTACTTTCACACATCATTTCCAGTCGCAAGTGTCAGCTGTCATCCACTTGGAAAGAAAGAGGTAAAGTGTTTTAGGAAAAAATGGTGTATGAATTAATTTTAAAATCTCCAACTGAGAGACAAAGAAATGTATATGGTATAAATCAATGTGAATATAAAAGAATAAGATATGTTTTGTATAATATAGAATCTGCACACAATGTGGAAAGCTAAACTTATATTCAGTTTTTCACAGGAGTCTACTATGTGTACCTAAACAAAAGTCCTTTTCGGATACAGAATGACCTCAGTTGGTGGGATCCTAGCTCACCAGGGGCTATATAACCAAACTATATCAAAAAAAGAGACAAATTATTAGTTTAAGGGGAAAAAATGGATTAGCTGTTGGCCACAATGTAGTCCAGAAAATGCTGATGAAATACAATTACAGGACTGTTGTAGCTGGGGTGTTTTGCAAAGAAGAAATATGAAGTGACATACAGACAATTTAAATCAAAAAAGAGTCACTAAAATAATTTTTACATCATCATGCTGGCACCAGGCCGACTGCTAGCATATAGGCATAAATTACCTAGGGGAATTATGTTCAGAAGTTTCAGTGTTATCCACAATAATGGGAAGTTTGGCAGAAACAGGCCTATTTTCCCTTCACAAACCTATGTTTGATCAGAGATATCACAAAACATTCACCCATAAATATGATCTTTGTTATTTTGCCTTGTAACATAGCAAGGGGGTTCTGAACAAAACCAAAGAGGTACAGAAAAGTACACAGAAAAGCATGTTTACCATATCAATTTATTTCTATTCACCTGGAAAGAAACCATACAATTAATACTTTGGACTTAGAATTCAGTATCAAGTTTCTTTAAATCAGCACAATCATTTACTTAAAAATAATCTATAAAGAACCTGATGAAATAAAATCTGGGTTAAAATCACTAGTCAAATACAGAAAAAAAGTCCTTCATTCCTTTATTTTCACATACCTTGATGGGTATTTCAATGAGTAAGCAGCAGCCAGGAATCCACCAAGGTTGTGTCCAAGTAAAATCATTTTTTCTAACCCCACCTCCTTTCTCCATTCTTCTATGGATTCCACAAACTGATTTTCTGCTTCCTGAGCATCGGTGTCAAAGTGGGGTCTACTGCTATGTCCAAATCCCAAGAGGTCGAAAGCATGAACGGTCCTGTTCTCACAGAGATCTTCAAAATTGAGAGCCCACAGTCCAACACCTCCTCCAAACCCATGCAGGAGAACAAGCGGAGTTTTATGTGGACGGTCCGGAGAGAATGTCACTGTCCATATTTTATTTCCATTAGATATATACACATATCGTTTATTGTATGTGCTTGCAATACCTGAAGAAAGAGTGGGAAAAAATGATGTTGCTAGACACGCCTGGTAAAATACGAAGTGCACTCTACGGAAACCACTGTTTTAAATAGGAGCTCCCTTTCAAAGGAGAGAGCCTAAAATCAAATATCTAAATAAGGGAACAATGAAAATCTAATTCCAAAGCTGTTTATTTCATCACAGTATAAAAGCCATATTCAAAAACTTTGATTATATTGAATGTAAATTTACAGCAAATCTAGTTATATCTATAAATCTTATTAAAAACCAAAGACTTACATTTTAGCATTTTGTCTTCTGCCTCTTTAAGGTGTAGCAGTGATGTGGGACACCAGGCAGGAAGCCAGCTGAATAACCATCCTAACCTACAACAGCAATACAGAATAAAAATTACTTGAGCAAGATGGTAATTTTTTGCACCATTTGATGCTTTGAAGACATTTCTTTTGCTGCTCTTCCTAAAAGAGCCCATGTAAATTACACGTTGTGCAGAACAGGAGTGCACAGTGGGAGGGAATTCACTTGCTCCTGATTTTTATCAGGTGGTATCGCGATCAGGGTCATTCTTCAAACGGCACACTGTTTCTCCACTGTGCGTTCCTTATCAGAGTGTACTGATCTATCTCCGTCAGAGCAGGCTTCTTCTGAGAACCTGGAGACATCGGCCCTCACGCCAACCTGACAAGCCTGGCAGGATATATAACACAATCATCGGGGTTTCCAGCCTCCTCTCAAGTTCCCTTGGATGTCTGCCTGCACACACATTACCCTGCGTGAACTTACTAGTTCCAAAAAAGCAATAAACCATGCGCTCGCCAGCCTAACCTGAACTGATTCATACACTAGATAAATTTAAAAAGTGACAAATAAGCACGTTTGTTCTAGCAAAGCAAAGAACTAGGGCCTTCATTACCAACTTAGAAACAGAGTCCCAGAGGAAAACAAAACAGCAATTTCAATTGCCCCAACAGAAGCTGCTTTTCCAGCTGTCAGTTACTATCTTGGTAGTACTAGCTTGACCATGAGAGCAGGGGGAATGACTCAGCCAGCAGCATTGCCTCACTGACAGTGCTTCAAAGGACACAGCAATTGGGTACGGCTCTTCCTGGGTGCTCATTTATCCCTTGTTTTCAAGACGGAATCCTCTTTTTCCCTCTTTCACCTGTTTTTGAAGTGGCTCAGACTATCAGTGCAAAGGCTGCTACTGTAGGAACCCAGACCACTCCTCAAAGGGAAGAGGATACGTTCACCAAATTCACAGTCAACTTACTTTAGCACTTTATTCCTACACTGAACTGCTTCCCAGTTCATTACAGTATTTTCAGGACTGAACGCTGTGAATATTAGTCATACAACAATTAATGTTAAAAGACTATAAGGTTACTAATGTCCAATTTTTCAGAGTGTACACAACACAGCGATAACAAATTACAGATCTGGCCCCCCAAGTTCTTTATCCAAAGGACCTTCTCCCCACCTTTTTAAGGGGCTGAGCTGCTCCAGCTGCATAGCTACTTAAGTTTATGACACGGAAGGGTTTTGGGGGATGCACAATGCATTTGCAAGCAGCACTGTTCAGATTCATAGAAACATATTGGGGAATATCAAGGAAAAAAACCCACCCCAAAACATACCTGATCAAAAAGGATTAATCATCCAATCACCCATGCCCGCTGCTATTCGGTATCATTTAGTCTTCTGAGAAACACACTGATGTCTGGCTGTTGTGTAAATAACCTTCCTGAACCACCAGACCGTGGGAATCGTTACAATGGTATATTGAGGGACTGGGAAGGGACGGCTGTATGTCTTTCCATGCCATGTCCTCATGCAATCTAAGAAATTAAGGAGCTCAGCATCTTACAGGAATGGGCATCCAAGTGGTTTGCTTCCACGTTAATCTACCATTTATTTAAAACTGAGATTTTTAAGAGGTTATAGCTGGCACCAGCCAAAAGCAATTTCACCAGCAAATACCTGTGAAATCTGAGATTAACAATATCACTAATTGTGTCCAATGTTATGAATTACTCTGGTAAATTATTAAACAATAGCTATGTCACCACCCTTCTGAGCCAAACTTTCTGCTAGTTATGAATGAAAATGCCTAGTTGAGCATAACTCTTAGGTCAGAAGCACAAGACCCAGTCACTATTTCCCCAAAGCCAGAACTACACGAAACGTTTCTTCTTGGCCAACCCAGTGATTTAGCAAAGAAATTTCTTTAAACATTTTTTTCAGTTATTTTTAGAGAAATGTATAGCTGCAACTTGTCAACATGAAGACAGTGCAGAGATATGACCATAATGAAATAAAAAAGAAATCTACAGTTCACAGTCCCAGATTTTTATTTCCCAGTCTTAGGGAGACACCTGGATACTCAGGAAAAATATTTAGGAAATTGTATCAGAATAGGAAAGTTGTAACATAGATGTTTCTCTTGTTATTTAGCAGTACTGTTTGTAAATACTGAGATTTCCATTCAGAAGAGACATGACATACACATAGCTTGACAAATACAGTCAGAAAGTTGGAATGCTTAAAATAAAAATTATGTTTGCAATTCAGTCATTCTGTACTCACTGAACTAAAAGAGCAAGTGACGAAAGCTTTCTGTCAAAAAAAGCGATCGCTTTCTAGAAAGTTATTTTAGAAAGAAAATATTTAGTTACCTATATTCAAGATTTAATCCTTTATTTCCCCTCCCTTCAAAAATTATTTACCACATTGCTAGATGTTTTCCTCGTGTGGAGAACAATTAACTATGTAATCTATTTGAATAATTTCTCTGATAGCTTTGCAAGACTAGAATGTGGCTGTATCATTTCTTTTGTATATCTGTGCTAAATGTGCCTTCTAAATGCACACAAGAATGTCAATTGCTTACATGCTGTATCATTTTTATTTCTGTGATATAAAGTTAAAAGAGCTATTTAATGTCAAAAAACAAGCAATGGACCTTTCAAGACAGTGTGCTCACAAGCAACGGAGATAAGATATGAAAGAAAACTAAAGATTTCAGCAGAAGTCTCACATTGTAAGTGAGCTACCCACTGCCAGAAGAGACAGACCCCACTCTGCTCTCATCACCCACCACTTCTCAGACACTCTGTTTCCATCTTTATTTTTACAAAAAGAAAACTCAACAGTGGAATCTTGTATTTTGAGGAGTTAAGAAATCCATTGGGCTTAGCTGATTGCTATATCAAAAAGTGTGAAATAAATCTGGCAACTGACAGCCCAAATTTCTATCATTTTTTTACTGATTGTACATATGGGCGTTCCAAGTCAAATTACCAAGGCATATAACTAGTGCAATTTAACCTGTATATTTGTTTGTGGCCATGCAGTAACATAAATCAGTGTGCATATCCATGCTAAAATAAGCAATAATCAGTAGGACCTAACATGTTGGCTGGCTGGAGCAAGCGTCCTGTTTCCTTGGGTCAAAGCCTAAGAAAGGATAAAAATAATAAATAATAACTATTTAAAAATAAATAATGATTACTATCTTCAGATATCTATGGAGCAAAGATTAATCGGATGTTGTGTAAAATGTAACTAAGGATAATATCGCTTTTCCTTAGCTGCTTGAACATTAATTTGAATTAAGAACTTGTCAGAGCACAGCTTAAATTGCCCAAGGGTAACTTTCAAAAGAACTGAGAATCAAGTAGAGGCAGAGGCATAGTGAACCTGGCCCACCCATCCACCCCCACTAATTAGGTCAAATTGGATGAAGAACGTGGCAAATAGTTAACTCAGATACTACCATTCTGTCAGCTAGATTAATCCTACTTAGCTTGGTGAGAATTAATTACATTGAAGACAAATGATGGATTTGTAGCCAGTTACAAATTTGACATACTTCACAAAAAGCTCATGGAAGCTTAGATAATACTGAAAGAATTGAAAACATCCATTGTAACACTGAGGTATGCACTCAAACAGCTGAATAGTCTATCTCATTTCTGGCTTATAATGTGGGATTTAAAAAATGAAGCTCTACCATAAAAAAATCATAGAATGGTTTGAATTGGAAGGGACCTCGAAGATCATCTAGTTCCAACCCCCCTGCCATGGGCAGGGACACCCTCCACTAGACCAGGTTGCCCAAAGCCTCATCCAACCTGGTCTTAAACACTTCCAGAGGTTATTTGCCCATGTACACCACCATTGTAGAGCTAGCTGTAATAGTCTACGCAAAGCCTGTGTGGCCAAAAAAAGTGAAACAAAAAACCTGTAAGCAGCAGAACTCCACTAAATCAGAGTAAATGAAAGCAGCGCCATTTGATATATGATGATTTGTCAAAAATTGCTGACCCACTGAGGGGGTGAAGATTATTTGGACTTAACAATGACATCCATAGGGAAGCCAGAGCTCAGGGTATACAATTACACAGTAACTCACATGCAAAGGATTACAGGAATGTAACTGAATGTATGAGGAACATAGCTGCCTATCTGTTTTTGTCTTGCTCACAGCAAATGAACATATTTAATATTTTTAATTGAATTTGTTTAGACAATGTGGCAAACTACCAAGGTCTTAGCTAGGGAACAAGCTTAAAAACTTAGAAAGCTGAAACACTGAGTGAACTCACTGGTAAACCATTTCAAGCTTTACCCTTAAATCTTATTAGAATCAAGCTGATCTTTCAAAAACCCTAACCCTTTCCTCTCCAGACTCTCGGAATTAATTCCAGCTATTTAGAAGGAAGGAAACAAAATCAAATTAATGCCGAGAATTCGTTGTATTGTTTCTGCCCAGCACCAAGAGGAATGGCACTGTGATTTTCAGGGCCATCCAGCTGGCACGGCAGTTATGAACACCCACCAATTCAAGCTAGCCCCAAATTAGCAGAATCTTGCACTGTAACAGAAAAACAAGGGTAAGCTAATGGAAAGACAGCTCAGATTCTCCTATCTTGTTTACACATAAAGTATTTTGAAGTAGTGTGCTAGCAAAGGAATTCAGAACTGCCAATGTGTTGAAATCTAAATATGATAAGCACAAGTAAGGCTTACTCTTCCAACGTCTCACGTAACGCCATCACATAAAAACACTTCAATATTGTACTTCAATGAAACTAGTCATATACTTAAGTGTTCTGCTGAACTGAGGTTATAGCGCTCAGCATTTTATCCAAACAAACCCTAAATACATAAATATTATCATTAACCCATAAGCAACACTCAAAAGAGATCAATAATTAAAAGAATAGAGTGACTACCCACAGGGAGAAGCAACTCAGCCCTTTCAATTGTTTTAGAAATACTAAGAATGGGCTAAACGGAAGGAGTGAAAAGGAGCATCGGGTATTCATAATGGGACAAGGGTCAACATATCAAATTTAGGGCAAAGTGCCCATTTTAAAAGTAAAACTGTTTTACTATAATGCTCCAAGAACACTCTATAGTTAACATAGGATTTTGTGTGGAGGATGGATGCTTAAGTGAAATAACTAGAGATACCCTTTTACCCTTTTCATTATCTTATTTTTTTTCTTTTCTCTTTATTTTTGTTTTTAAGAGGAACAGTATAAATAAGTCTGTTTACTGAACGTTTTCTGCATTTTCCTCAGCATGAGCAGTAGTCTACACAAAGCCTAAGAGGTAGGATGTGTTTTCTTCCATGGTCAACACCACCAAGTTTTCAGAGCAAATTCTATTTTTGGTTGCTAAATTTCAACTTTACAGGTAATAACCTGAAACAATACAAAGCAAAAGAAACAGTCAAGGATGACACAATCAAATAGGAGTTTGTGTGTCAAAATGTCAGAGAAAAGTAGCAGGTTTACATCTGGCTAATAGAGTTAAATTATAAGAAACTTTCCTTTTCTCATTTCATTAATTTAATGGCCTGCAACACCAGAATACTGACTGCTGTTCACATGACTGATTACGGCAAGAATTAATGCTTCTTTATTAACATTTACCAGCAATGCTACCATTACAAAACTCCTACTATTTAAGTAAAGAAAAATATTTTTCTTCCTAGCATTCACTATATTCAAGTTCCATCCTGTTCTCTATTTACTCCCAGGAGAACTTCTCTTGAATGTAGGTTGTTTAACAAATCACTGGGGAAAAAAATTACGTTGGAGAAAAATGCAATAAACCTATTTCAAACCAGTGTGTGAAAGAACAACAAAACATGTTTCTAAAACTCCAGTAAATTGAAAGGTAAACTTGAGGAGATACAGAAATGACAACTACTTTCAACTCAAGAAAGTTTTTAAATTATTATATATTGGAATTGCATATCTCTGAATCAAATTTTATAACATTTTTCTGTTTGGTAACACAATATTAAATGACTAATAGCAATAAGAATTTTAAAACGCATAAGGTAGTATCACTAAAATTAGCGTGTCACCTAATCATTGTGATTTTAATTTTATGAACAGGTTCAAGTTCTCCTATATGGTTTCAGACAAGCCAGCAGCCTCTTTAGCATTTCAACAACTGTAATCATTTAAAATCCAAGAAAATGACACATTCAACCTTGGTAGTAATTTAAAGCAGAAATCTTGCTGTGAGGGAAAGCTGGGGTGGAGGAAATTTTAAAGTAAAGAAGTAAATAAAATACATTCTTAAAGACCAAGATTAATGCTCCTTCTATTCAAAGAATATATAACAGTGAGATTTTATTCACTATAAAATGAAGTAAAAACTATAAAGCAAAACACATTTAATTGAAAACGACAGAATGCATTACTGATTAGCATGAAAGAGGACTCAATTTTCCTAATTAAATTTGGAAAGTTTAGGAAATTAGAAAAATATGTTTATCATGTGAAAGCAACATGCTCTGCATGAAACTGAGAACAAGATGCAGCAAATAATTAGACTTAAACCTTTGACAGAAGTAGTTGACTGGAGTTAATATTCAATGTTAGTCTGTTAAGTCATGGAAAGCCAATTTTTAAAATGAGAAGGATAAAACACACAGAGAAGTCTGTGTGTTAGTCCAACTCTGAGAAGCACCCTACTTCTGCATTTTTATTCCTCCGGGTGTCCGTATGTGGTGAACTGGGTGATGTAATGCCTGAATCTCAGGCCACCCTCACTACCAGCAGATCAGATCAGATCAGATCTAAAAGGTTACTATTCCCTCCATTTTGCCAATTCAACTATTTTGTGGCTGCTCTATCAGCTCTATGAAATAATTCAGCTTTAAAAGACACTACATTTTAAACCAGATAATTATGGAGACCCAGCTACCAGAGAAGCCAGTTAACCAGCAGACCTATGGGCTAACAAGGTGGAAAAAAAGACTAGTGCAGCAAGGTGGAGGCCGGCAAGCTTTTAAGTCAGAGCTGCCACTGACAGACAGTCACATATAATCATGACCTCAGTCAGTCTGGATTTAACTGGCCAGGGATGTCTCAGGAACAAGGCTCAGGATATGGTTTCATGAGAACTTTAAGAGCATAACCAATTTTAGGAGTCCTCGTAGTCCTTCATTCCTGACCCCAAAGTGCAGCATGTTTTTTAGTGCCTCAGTTTTCTGAGAGTAATGAATACAGTCAGAATCATTCAAGCATACACAATCTATGTACAGTAACTGTTATTGCAAAGGCTGTATATCCAGGGGCGGAGCTTCTGCACGTACAGTAGAAGTCAGAGGAAGTAACCACAACAACAATTTGAATGAGCTGCTCCTACAACAAAAATTAGGCTCTGGCAGTTGCAGGTAAACATCATGAGAAGAAAAATACTCCATGTTCCACTTCATAATCATTGCATGAAAAGACCAAAAATGTTGTAATCTCAGGGAAAGACCTTGAGGAGCATACTGAAGAGGCAAGACCCAGAAGCAAGAATTAGGAATATGGTATGGAAACAAAAAATCTCAAGCTTTTACCAAATGTCTGTTCACCATTTTCATGTGGTGACAAAAAATATGTATGAAATTGCTGTGAATCGGTTAAAAAGGAAACCAATTTTTTTTCCCCAGATGACATTATAACCCTGCCTATAAGGTTCTGTTTAGATGAGTTTCAAGCCAAGATGCTCCATGCAATTAGATGTTGTGAAACTCTTGGATGCCTCAGTAACATTAAAATAGAATGTTTTGAAAAACTCTCATCATATTTCTAGGAAGTGTAATGTACATCAGCCCCATTCCAACAAAAAGCCCATGATAAGTTATTGCTGAATATTGCCACACTAGGTCAGAGGCAAAAACAATGCATTCCTCATGTCCTTACTGCATCTTGAACTCTGTATTCAAAATGTTCAACATCAGAATTAATCTAAAAATTCAAAAGCAAATTTTATTGCTGTCTCTATATTAACAGTGCTACATAGGACTATCACTGATCAAAATTAACCTGAGAATGTAAATAATGAATATGAATCCATAACCAATGAGCATTTTCTGGCTATTTTAGTACTACTGAAGTTTATCATTTTATTTAAATTGATTTGAGCAACCTGAGCATTCACGTAGTGGAGAGGACCTACAATTTTGCTCCCTCCTATGCTGAACCTCAGCCAGAGGTACACCTCGCTCTATACCTTGCATCATTGCAGCCCTGTTCCTGTTTTCTTCTCTGTCTCCCAGTATTGCCTTTCCTTTTTTTTTTTTTTTTTTGTTTTTTAATCCACGTGTATCCTTTTTGATATGTTTTTGCCATTTCTTCCATCCTCTTTCTAGCTAAACCCAAAGGCATCCATTCCAGGGCACGTGCTTTTTCAGTACATACCACAAGAATGAAGTTTATCCATGCGTTGTCACCCAAGCCTGCAACCTGTAACGCTCATACTGCTTACAAAGCAGCTGTGTTAGCACCCAGTGCAAGAAACCATTAAGCAAGTGTACAATAATGAAGAGACAATGCATGTGGTCATACAGCTGTTACTTATTCCTAATACTGTTCAATGCTATATAGCTTCCAAATCTACAAACAAGGGCAGTGTCCTACCGTCCTTCAAAATGTCACAAAGTCTTCTCCACAGTCAGGTTCAAGTCAGGCCATAAATATACTACAGAGCAGAGAACTAATTAATTCTAACAAGCTTTCAGAAACACTGTTCCTACCGAACTGACAACACACACTCTTACAAGCATTTCCCCTTAAAAACTTTACAGGCTACTAACTTTAATAGTAAGCAGCTAAACAAGCCCTCAGTTATTTTCTTCCATCTCTTCTAAGGACCTATTGTTTTATGTTTTGATTTAAAAGCGAAAATCAAACACAACCGAGAGAAAAATTTATTAGCAACTACAGGCCAGGTGTGGGAGAACACAGAATACAGAGATAAAGATGCAGAGGAGAGGAAAGGGGGGAGCTGCACAGTCCCAGTAAAGCTACTCAACCTTGTGACAGAGATCATGTGTGTAACATACAGGTTAGGTGCCACTGAGGACCTACCTCCTTCTGCCTCCTCCACAGTAAACTCACATCTGACAGAACTTGGCATTGCCACAACTGTTAAGTGGTTTTACAAACAATGCGTTGCACATTGCATTAAGAATTTGTGAAGAAAAGCATAATTAAAATAAAGAAAAAGAACATTTACTCTTGGTGTCTTTCAGATGTTATGTAACTTTCTACTATCATTTTATTCACCCACCTGCTGATATACTCCTGCTGCCCTTCAGATATTGCATAACCTCAACCTCACTTAAACCGTATTTGTCAGCCTCCTCCTACCTACCATGACAGAGGCCCGCATTGCAGACTGTCCCCAAGTTCCATCAAACAGGACAAGAACACAACACACATATAACAGGCACCTCTCATAAATCCGCACCATTGCCCACCCACGCTCTATCCTGCTTATCTTTTGTTTATACTCCATTGTGTATTATGCACAATTTAGATCACAACTTAAATAGGAGATGGATGTTTTCATTTTTCCATAAGGAGCCATATAAGAACATAGATAAAAGACATCTAAAGCACAGGATTATTTCCCTTAGCTCCAATCATACTATACACAAACCCCCCTCGTACTTGAGTGTGAATACATGCTGACGATGGGTTGTTTTACTGCAGATCACTAGAACAGCTTATCATAGTCACCTATGGTGACTAATAGTTACCTATGTCAAACTTCCAGAACTGGTATTCAACATTTTGGGCTACCTAGCCTCATTTCCACTTCTTGGAAAACCTAAGAAGCGCACAACCTTTTTCATAGCAGACTGTTTTGTGTACATGCTTACACTACAAATGCTTTAGATGTCAAGGAAGTATAAGTAGTCTTAAAAATAAGTAAGAAGTTAAATGGGTCTAAAAAGCCACTGCATCAAATGTCCCCTGATGGAAAGGTACAATATAATTAATAAGCATTTAGTGTCATTATGACACTTACTAAATTTAATCAAGAAAAAAAATTTCTACAATAGTCTGCTAGCACTAACCCATTCAATTTCTTTTTTTTTCCCTCATTGCAATACCCTTCTCTTCCTTACTTCAATATACGACTGGACTTTCTCAACGGCAATAGGCGTTCTTGCATCTTTTGTTACAGAATGCATTTTTACGCCTGTATCTTCCCTCCTTTTGTAGTCTCCTATGATCCTGAGTTTTATATCACAACTCAAAGCACCTTCCCCCTCTGCCATTCCTCACCATGTTTTCTTGGTGTCACTTAAAATCCTCCTCTTTCACCCTCTTAACCTTATTCCAGACTGACCTCATTCCCTTACACAGCTTCACTGACTCACAAATCTCTCTTCTCCACTGACCTCTCTCCTGCTGTTCAGCTTCTCAGCTGGATCTTTCAGAGCCAATGCAAGCACAGGCGCTCACCTTTCCTCCCATGCCCTCTTCTCTGTGGCTGTCGGTACAAATCATGCACAAAAACCTATCCTGAAAGAATGTCAGAGTTGCAAGTAAATACTCAAAAGTTATGAAACACGAGAATCAGAATTTCCTCAACAATCTTAATAAACCACTATGTAAGACTGAAGAGAAAAGATGCTTTAATAATTTATCAGTTGGAAAAGTTGTTCAGATTCTCCCATAAAAGTTCAGAAAAGTCAGAGATCCTCCTGGCACAGACACTGTCCCTTTTGGAGGGGTAGGTCTCTAACTGGGCCTATTAGCCCCCCAGTAGGCTCTAAAAAACCTAGAATATACTCAAAGTCACACACAGATTTAGTAGCTGCTATTACTAGTTATCTTACAAGCCATAAGCAGTCCTGCTGAATCCAGAGCGAATCTAACCAAATTCAATACTGGCAAAAGGCTTATGCCAGGCTGTTTGCCTCACAGGCGGAAGGCAACATCTAAAACTCATGCAGAGAAGGTCCAAGGCTGTGAAGAGGTTTGGAAATCGTTAGCAGGTGACATGTTAACCAAGCAATCCCTTCCATGATGAAGACAAAAACATTTGTTTAGTTAATCTCATTCAAAGTCAGGACAATGTCATGAGTATCTTTCGGCTGAGATCTAGAAAGTAACTGAGCCACTGCTATACTGTTTTCACCACACTTACTCAGTTACCAGATTTCAACAAACAGAGTGTTGCATAACAAGTTGAGTCACCCTATTTTTTTCAAAGCAATAAAGTGAAATTCATATTTATTCTTCGTATCCACCTGTCACTAACAATTTAATCCAGAGTTTTCATGGTATATTGTAACTCTTCCTCTCACTGCTATGGAGTTTTAAATCAAAAAATATTTAATATATTTCACTTGTTTATAAATTTCCTTTGGGTACCGAGCTTTGCTCAACTTGAAAAGATGAAGAAATGCTAATTTTGACTATTGTTAGAAACAGACCAATAAAAGCACTAACAACTTGGCGCACTAACATTTCACCAAAGCTAATGCACTTTCTGAATTCATGGAAAAGAAGGATGAGATTTTGTTCTTAGAAGTCTTCAGTGAATTGGGGGGCTTATTCCAAAAGATTTCACGTCAAAATGCCTGGCTGCTCAGAAGGGGGACACTGGCGACACGCTGAAAATCAACCACCTTTAAAAGCTATCCAGCTGAGTAAACCATGATGAGGAACTTGTGATAATCCTTTTGAAAATGTAGCCTGCGATTCCTAACCCTATGTCCAGATCATCTAGTGTTACAACCCTGCGATCCCGACAGGCTACCGAAGTTGAGGGCGCTTGGCATCGCCTCAGCAGCACTCAGCACTCTGTGTGATCAAACCAGACAGCTAGTACAGTTCAGGCTAATGCGCTGAATGAACACACAAACAAAACATGTTGAGGCAGAGCTATTTTAAGACTCTTACTTAGAAAACCTATAAACCATGAACAAGAGGCTTTACAAATGACATGTATTTTATGAATGCGAACGGGTCAGAAAGAGCACAGAACCAAGAAAGGGACTGTACTTTCAAACGGGTAATGTTGCAAAAGGAGGGGTGGCGGGAGGGGAAGATTATTTTTAAAAGCTATTTTAAGTTTGAGGGAAGGAGAGCACAGAGTTACAGAGTAGACGAAACTGCATAGCACTTTGAAAGGGAAGCCTTTGAAGTTTATATACACAGCATTCTCTTTTCAGGTATATGGTGATAAAGGCATAACAAGGAGTTTGGAAAAGATGGATAGTCCAGTTCTGGTCAGATTGAACTGGCAGAGCAGCAAAATATTTAAGATGAAATACCAAAAGCCAGAAGTTGGGAAAAGGACTAAAAAGAGAACAACACTGAGAATGCAGGTAGTTTTGAAAGATAGCAGAACAGACACATAACATGACAACATGCAAACGGTAACATCCTTGATATGAAGTCATGAATGTACAGCATGATTTTCGTGCAAGTAGCTAAAGAATTTTAAGTGGAATTTCTGAAAATAACACAAGACTTAATTGTAAGAGAAGGGAGATAGAGAAGAAAAAGCAAGAAATGAGTTGTTGAGGGCCAGGCAATCAGCAATGAGATACACTACCTGGTATCTGAAGGAACGAGAAACAGGAAAAATGTAAACAATGCATACAAAGCACATATATACATGTGACAGAAGGGATAAAGCACACGTATGACTACAGCACAGCTAGATATTTTCTGATAGAGTATTTTTTGGACTAGAAACATAAAATATGATGGAACAAACTGGGAGATATGTGACCAGCAGACATATTAAGTATGTTTGGTGAACAGACTCAGAGATAGGATGACTGTTATTCTGTAGTGGGATAAAGGAGAGCAGACAAAATATTTGGGGGCAATGGAAGGGTCTGTACTGGAAGCTGAATAAAACATACGCTGAAAGACAAGGTATGAGAAAGCACACGAGTAAAGACTATGTGAATGGAAGAAGAGCAGACCACTGATTAGTACCTTGATTATTATGGAACCATTTCAACGTACACAGACAAAACATATAGTGCGGAACTATGTAATTTCAGGCAGAAGAGTGATTAATAGCTATAATGAAGTCATATATCGAGGGTGTGAGTAAGTAGTTACAAACAAGTATCAGGGATATATGTTAAGAACAGGGGCAGGATAATTTATTCCAGAGGAGTTATTTCGGTAGATGTGAATGCCTTGGCACAGTGAAAGGAAAGAAAAGGTCAGTGGAGATAGCTGAAGATGAAGTAGGCATACAGTACTAGAAAAGGGAAAAGTTAGAGCAACAGCATATAGGTTTATAATTTAAAGATGTGCTCTCATCTCCTACTTGTATCAAGGATTACACAGAAGAATGATGACACAGTGGTAGAGAGGCTGACAAGCCTTACTGGCTGCTTTGCATCTAACTGAACGTATAGAATGGATGGAATGAGAAGATAGGATATTTATATGTACAGGTAAAGCTGCAAATGCACACAAAAGCACAGGGCAGCCGTATATACAGGCATGTGCATACTGGAGTCTGGGGTGCAAAGGAAGGGTAGATGGCAGTAAGAGTGCGTACGTACGTTAAAGCAAAGAAGATAGGGAAATGTGTATGTATACATGCAGGCAGGTGTGCAATTACAACAGCGAGGCCAGGAACTACGAAGCTCGTATGCAGAAGGTGAAGCAGCAGGGGCACGGCGCTTGCACGGACCTGGTGACAGAATCTCCCGGACGCATCTATACATAGAGGAGGAAGCCATAGCTGGAAAGCGGTCTGTGCGGCAGGAAAAATGGCAGACAGCGTGCCTGTATGCCGAGAGAGCAACAAGGCGATGCAGGAGCGCGCAGGGGCAGGTGGGGTGGCCGTACCGGAGGCGCTGCGGGGCGGGGACCCCGGCTGGGCCGCTCGGGGAGGCGGGAGCCCACCCCGGTCAGCGGCGGGAGAAGGTGGGCAGGCAAAGCCTGTAGCCGCAGGGTCTGGCCGGGCCCGCCCCTGTAGGCTTCCTCCCCCCGCCGAGGTCACCTAAGGGGGGGACGGACACACACGAGGGTCACCCCGGGCCCGCTCCACTCACCCTTCGCTGGAGGTCTCCTCCTCGGCCATGGCGGCGGCGCGGCGGCCGGGAGCTGGCAGCGGAGGAGCGGCGGCGGCGGCGGCCGGCAGCGCAGCGAGGGACAGCGCGACAGCGGCGGCACCGGCCATCACGGGCTCCTCCCTTCTTCCCTCCCCCCGCCTGCCCGCCCGTCGCCTGCGTCATCCCCGCGGCGGCCACCCACACCATAGAGCGCGGCGGCTGAGGAGGGCACCGGTGCGGGGGAGGGGTGTGCCCGCGCGCCCCCGAGCGGCCGTTGGGGCTGGCGCCGGGCAGGGGCGGTGTGCGGTGAGAGGCTGGGCCGTTGCCGCCTATCGCCGCCTGGTCGCGGCGTCGTGTGGGCGCGGGTCAGGGTCCGCCTGAGAGGGGAGGAGGTCCCGGGCGCTTCCCAGCCGGCAGCGGCCTTGCTGGAGCAAGGCTCCCGGGATCCTGTTGGTAGGCCCGGTGTCCCCCCGGCTGATGCCGAGACAGCAGCTCAGGCCGGGAGCCCCCGCCCGCCCGCCCGTCCGTGAAGAAGGGCTGCGACTTCCCCAGCCAGGCAGAGGGTGAAGCCTTGTCGGGCTAGTGCTCTGTTGTGGTCAGGAGCGCCTCTGCCCTGTGAACCTTGCATCAAGGGCACAGTGTGTGTACCTATCTACTGAGGGAGCGTATTTCCCGCTGCCTCCCCGCTGTATAATGCATGGCGTGACAGCTGGGCGACTGAACACCAGGCAATTACATCCGACAGGTAGCAAAGCCTCCGTGCCAGCACACAGCTGACGAGTAAAGCAGGAGAGGTGGAAGAACCCAAACAAAAGTCTCAGCCCCTCCACAAACAGATCGCTCGCCAGCTTGCTTAGCAGGGTCCGCAGAGATGGCAGCAATGGTAGTCAGCACTAGGTTTTTAGGCTGGTAGTTTGTGTTTGCTTTTACATGTAAGAAGCAAATTAGGAGCTCTGGATGTAACTTAATATTTAAGTGTCCCTAAGACTATTACGAGTCAAACACTGCAATTTTCAAGTGTTTTGAAAGTCTTAAGTGCAGCCATGCCCATGGGGAGGAGCATGCTGGGGGAGAGGGATGTGCTTGTTTTAGACAGCATTTAGCCTCACGATATAAGTTGCGTTATTATTCAGCTGTGTAAACTGCAGTTGTATTGAACAATCAACAAAGCTTAACTGAAATAAAGCAGCAAGGTGCAGTGAGTGGAAGGAGTGGCGAGAAGTTTTTAAGTCTTGCATTTCTTCTGAATGTTGCCACTGAACTGAAGCACTTTAGAAAAACAGATTGATTACTGTTTCTTTTGATTTCTGATGTCCTTTGATAAAAGGCATAAGGTTAATTTGGTAATAGCTGAAATTATTCTCAGCTAAAACTATTCCATAATTTTAACAACAGTGATGGTTGAGATTACACAATCTCAGCTAAAGTTTGTTTGGCTGTGTTGCAATGGTTTGGCAATCTGACATTTTTCTCTGGAGAGTGTATTTATTTTTTATTATTGCCCTGAAAGATTTTATTTACCAAAAATGTGGATATTGAAGAATGCAGAAGTATATGATCACTGGCAAACATTTGCAATGATGCTGTCTAGAATTTGCAGACCCTGAAACAATAGCTCTGAATGCTATTATTTTTTTCTTTTTAATTTCAATGGAATACTAAGTTTAAAACCTCATAAGCAAGATTTACGCCCCACTCATGGCACATGCAAATGTTCAGACAGAATTATCTCTGCGATTTTAATTCAGTGGTGCTCACACAAGCACTAATTGGTTACACTTGTTTGAGAATGTAAACGTACAAGTAGCCCACTCCCACTTAGCAGCCCTTCTTTCTCTTACTGGGACATGACTCAGTTTCTTTAGAACTGATTTGATTATGTGGCTAAATCAACTGTATTTCTGTGCATGAAGAAATGACTGTGATAATGCTGATAGAAGGAAGAGGGTCATGCATCAGTTGGCTGATGCTGCAGCGTAAATGAATGAAGGATAGCTGTATCATAATGAGAAGCAAATAGTTCAGATCAGTTTTTCCATTTTTGTGTTTCAGAGAAATTTCTGGACACTGAAAATGTTGCTGACTCTAAGGGAATGGTCCCTGCCACTGTTTAATCTCTCACTTCTCTATGTTGATTTTTAGTGGGACTTGTATCTGGTCCTCTTTATTGAATTAATGTCATTCTCTTTAATAAGAGGTATGTTACCCAATATTGCTATTATAAGCCAGAATTTTATTTTCAGATCCCATCATCTAACAGAGATAAGGTTAAAATAGAAAGACTTTCCTCTCTCACAGAGATAAATTAAAAAACCCAAAACACCCAACCAACAGATGTCTGCTTGTTTTGTTGTTGCCCTTACAGCTTCCTTTGTTATACTTTTTTTCAGGGCAAACATCTTTTCCTGCTAGCAGCAGAAGAAAATGCAAGTTCCCTTTGCTGGGAGAAGAAAAGCAATCCAGCTGACCTCACAAATCCCTGTTGTCCTGGACTGAGATAAAAAAAAATCAATCTCCATGCTAGAGAAAGACTCCAGATGACATTACAGAAGTTCGAGTGTCAAAGCCATCTTGCTTACTCTGGATTTCACATAATAACTTTGATACTATCTATGTTAGAGGCCAGTTCACAGTAACTGTCATTGTTCTTAGCTGTTTAACATTTGGGGTTGTACTATTGTCTATGTCAATATTCTTCAAATACACAGAATTTCTAAATATATGTAGTATGCCTATGATCCTACTTTTGATCCAACAGAAGTAGCTACTTGTCAGCTAGAGCTTGTGACTTAATAAAGCACAAAAAGAGAGCAATCGTGTTTATCACCCACATTTTTTCTAACAACCCACTTAGTAAGCTACTTCTCCAAACTGCATCACAAATAGCTTGCTAAAATCAGCCTGAGCAAAAACTGTAGAGAAGCTTGACCTGGTCAAGTATATACAGACTGAGGGGAATAGGTTGTTTATGCTTGTTATTTATATGACAGTGATAAAAACGGCAGCTTGATGAAAGTAACATTATATACTATGCCTGTTCTGATTTGGTAGCAACAACTAAGGTGGCACCCCAGCTCACGAGGAAAGGGGCTTGCACCAGTTGCATCTTTGTGGTGCTTCAGCAAGCATGTAGTTGGCTACCATACAGCCTCTTGCAGGCCCTTTGTTTCCTGCTCCCACAGAACCTTCTCCTCTAAGTGTCTACTCCACATGTTCTCCCTCTTTTAGTTCAGGCATAACTTCCAGCTGAAAATTTGAGCCTTGCATCCCAGGTGGCCCAGGTTGAAAAGGAGAGCCACCTTATTTTGACATTTAGCAGGGACTCAGGATAACAAGGAAAAAGCAGAATAAAACTGATTAGTTTCTGCAAATGAACCTGTCCACGATGGCAAGAGGACCCTGAAGCTGTCATAGGATGTCCCTGGCAGCTCCTATCCATCCCTTGCTGTCACTGGAGGACTTAGCTTACCTGCCAAACTTCAGTCAACAGCCTCAGGGACTGGAGCTGCAGGTGTTGGAGCTAGCTGTGGCAAAGCCTGAGCGGAAGCCCAGATAGGGCTGGAGAACTGAAGATTTACTCAGCTCTCAGGATGTGTAAATGAGGAAGTCTGCCCAGAGTCCTGCTTTGTGTGTTTCTCTGGGAAGGGCTCTTGGTGTTGCTGAGGTGGGAGAGGAATCCAGACATCAGCTGAGCCTCTGCTGCCTGGTTCTGGACCTCAGTGTTATGGCAGTCTGTCAGCTGGATGTTTCAGCCTTTGATAAGTCAGTGAAGAAAGGAAAAGTCATAACTATGTCAGTCTTTGGCAGAGTCTGTAGATTTATGTTACTGGGCACTCTTAGACCCTGGTGGTCTACAGGGGCACTGCAGCCCACAGGCAGCTTGTTCCTTTTTATGTGTCTTACTGCTTTGTAGACTGTCACAGTGCTCCCCTGCAAACTGGAGTGGCAGTTTGAGACCAATGGCAGCATGCTCGTTATGTTCCTAGTGTGCCTGCCCCATGTTACCCTCTGTCCTAGACATATCTGGGTCTGGGAAAAGAGTTTAAAACCAGTATAGGTTCACCAGGAAGTGTTCAGCTCCTTGGAGGTCCTCCTTCACGTTAATTTTGCCAGCACCTTCCAACCAACATGTGTCTGCCTCTGGTGAGCATTAGGAGGCTATTTCTACAGATGCCCAAAGCCCTGGAAGCTGTGAGGGATGTTGGTGACATGGGAGACCCTCCTTGAAGCAAGGCTAGCATTTTGCTATGGTCCTTGTGCCTGAAGCCTGCCCTGCACAGGGAAACTGTGTGTCTCAGCCTCATGTCCTTTCATGCTCTTGCAGTACACGAAGGTCAGCTTTCTTGTGCCCCTTCCAAGACTCACATCTGATCCTGCTCTGGGAGCAGACTGTCTGTGGACTGGGAAACCTATGACAGTCCTGAAGTGAATGGCTGGGGCAACCTGGAGAGTCTCCATGAGCCTGGCACTTGAACAAAAGAGGTGCATTTCAGGAGAGTTGTAAGAAGAGTTTTGCTGGTTACTTCACCAGTGTCATGTCATGTAAGCAAAGTAAATAGCAGTCCTGACTGAGCTGCTGTTTACAACATCTCAGAGTGGGTTTGCATTCAGAGCCCCTCTAGCACTGTTTTGAAACTGCACCCACAGCAGTTGCGGTAGGAAGTTGAGTAACTGTGTGCAAGAGTCAGTTACAGGAGGCCAAGAGAAGTTTAAGTGCGAGTGAACCGCAAAGAGGGGTGCCTAGACACATCTTTATTAATATATCAGTATCAGCATGGCCAAGGCCGTGACAGGCTGTGTTGCTAGCCAGAACTTCCATGTTGTCGTCCTTGGCTATTCCAGAGTACATGACTCATGTGTGATTAACCTGAAATTCCCTCCAGGATACAGGAGTGGCTGGAGAGAGACAAGGTCTCATGTTTTCAGGTGGGTGGAAAGGTGCTCCCATCAAGGGTACTGTGACTATGTCTGCCTGGGTCGTATGTGCTAGCTGTGAGAACCTGTGCTGATGAGGCATTCAGCTGCATGAGACAGGACAGGTAATCTAAGCAGTGTCCCCGTGCCACAACCTTCTGTTTTTCTCAGCTGTGAACGTGAACACCTACGTGAACACACAAGCTGGAGACAGGTGAGCCTTCCAGGCTTTCTGGAGAAGTCCACCACTGAGCAGTGAGGCTATTCGAGTTTTGATTACAACCAATAAGAAGCAACTGGCTGAAAAGGTCAGGGTAAACATCAGATGAGACTGTCCGTGAACTAACAGAGTGAGTTAGTGATCTGCAGGACCAGACCGAGCAGTAGGAGCAACATGAACCCCATGAAAGTCAGGAAGGCAGCCTTCAGTGAACTTGGAGAACAGGAAGGCAGGGATCCCCTGAGAAGCCTGTAAACAGGTAAACGGAAAAGGAAGAGTGAATTTGCAGGAGTTGCTAATATTAAGAGCACAAATACAGGTTTTCATTGTGAAGTAGGCAGCAACTGTAGTTGTTAGGAAACCAGCTCGGCTAAATCACTCAAACTGAAGAAACAAAGCTATAGAGAAGCAGAAAGCAGGTTAGGCTATTAGGGCTGAGAATAAAAGTATAACTGAAGCAATTAGGAACAAAATCAGAAAGGCACACGCATGGAATGAAATGCAACTAGCAAGCAAAATAAAAAACCCACATCACTCTAGAAGCACGCTAATTGTATGAGGTAGAAAGGGTTCTCTAACTGAAGCGAGAAAACTAAAAGGTGTGAGGAAGGCAGTACCTTCTAGACTTCACTGCAAAACATCTGTAAAATAAGGAAATTAATGCATTAGCCTCAGTTAAGAAAAGGGTAGAATACTTAAGTCAGGTATTTTCAAATTGACTTCAAGTCTCTCTTTAACTTCATCCTAGTGTATTTAAAGATCTTGCTAACAATCTCAGTGTCAATAATCAATGTCTTTGAGAAGTTATGGATAGGATAGAGGGAGGCTGTAAAGTGACAAACGTGGTGGAGGGGAGGAAGGGAAAAATAGTGAAAAACATATTTGTACAACCCTGAAAAATAACATAGGGATGATAACCATCAGCAAGAAACCACATCTCAAAAATCTGATTGCCTTTACAACAGCATGACAAATCTTATGGATAGAGAAGAGCTATAGAAGCAATATGTCTTGATTTTCAGATAACTTTTTATGTGATTCCCATAAATAAATTAATAAAGTGAGTTCTACATTGATCTGCAGCTAGGTGTGTGCAAAGCTTGTTGGAAAACCAGAGTAACAGGGTAGTTCTGTATCAAAATGGAAATGCATATCAAGTTGGATTGCACAGATCCAGAATCTGGTGACCTGGATGAAGGCTTATAAAAGGTAATTCACATATGTGTCAGGTTGGGAAGGAGTAAGTATGCAGGAGGACAGGGACAGAAGAAAAAAATATCTTTAATTAGAAATATGAAAAAATGGGAAGTTAGTCAACCAAAACAGCTGCAGACCTAGGCAAGAATAATCAACTGGTAGGAAAACTGGTTAGGTAGCAGTTCTGTACAATAGTAACTCAGGCTTTGAGTGGTCACAGACTGGGTGTGAGTCAACCATGGCTTATTATTGCAAAGAAAGATAAGCGTCCTACTGGGACGTATTATGAGGATTAGAGTTTGCAAGACTTGGCAAGGAATTCTGCTTTGCTTAGCAGTTGTAAAGCTAGTTCTGGATGTTGCACGTGAAGAAGGATGTGGACCACCTGGAGAGCAACCAGGATGTCAAGCGGCCTAGAGGAAATAGTGAATTATTTCAGACTGGTTAATTAGGGAAGAATAAGATGAGTAAGAGAATGACAACAGTCCACAAATATGTGAGAAGTTACTGATGAGATGGGAATAACCTGTTTTCTATGTCCACCAGGGGCAGAAATTGTAACCAGGTATTTTAGGTTAAAAATTAGGACAAATGTTTTTCAAGAGTAGAGGTACTGGAAAAAAGATTGCCAGTGGTATGGTCAGGGTCTGTCACTGGGGTCTTTAAGAACAGGCTATGTACATATCTTCCATAAATAGAAATTTAGTAGGTGTAGTGGAGCTGCCTGGAGGCAGGGAGGCTGTCAATATGACATTCTGAGGACCCTTCAGCCCTATGTCTCTATTGTTGCTAATGTCATAAAATCATAGAATCATAGAATGGTTTGGGTTGTAAGGGACCTTTAAAGGTCATCTAGTCCAACCCCCCTGCAATGAGCAGGGACATCTTTCACTAGATCAGGTAGCTCAAAGTCCCATCCAACCTGACCTTGAGCACTTCCAATGATGGGGCATTGCTTCTCTGGGCAACCAGTTCTAGTGTCTCACCACCTTCATCATAAAAAATGTCTTCCTTAAATCTAAATCTGTCCTTTTTCAGTTGGAAACCATTGCCCCTTGTCCTGTCACTACAGGCCTTGGTAAAAAGTGGATCCTGTCCGCTAGTACACCCATTATCCCATCTCATGTCCTAGAGTCCATGCCACTCCACTTGACACTAGTTGAAGGTTTCAACCCCCAAAAATCCTCCTCATAATCCTGCTCCTAGTTAAGTTAATTTACCTATGAAACACAGTGCAACTTCTCTGGTGCAATCCTGATCTCATCCTAACCCTGTTGGTTGTAAATAAAGACTTGTGCAATGTTTGGAGTTTTCTTTTTACATAAAACTACACCTCTCTTTTTAACCTTAAAACTCATGTTGTAATACACAACTGGTCAACAATCTCCAAACATCTCTAATGGGTAAATACAGGAAGTGTCTTGTGGGCATTGTACTTGATATCTGGTAAGCTCCGAACCTGAGAATTTCCAGTCATTACTCTTGAGAAATAATTTCCTACTGCAGGCTTTTTTTTGTTAAAAATATGATTCTTAATGCTTCTCTGTACTTGAAATAAAAAATAAGTTATTAATGTTTTCAACCAGATTCATAAAAATAACTGATAGTTTTCCAGCCATCTTGAGTCCCAGTTATTTATGTATACAACATGAGTAAAGAATAATTACCTTTACTAATAAAATCTTTTGTTTGTGTGTGTGAAGAGAATATTGAAAGCAATATTTAAAGTCAGTAAACATTTTTGGTTACAATTTTTTAATTGTTGTTTCTTTTTTTGAGAGAAATTGTTCTTTGTTCTCTTTTAATAATAAATCATTAGGACTCAATACGGCAAAAATAAATATTTATTATTTGTACTAATTCTAGCTGGTAGAAAATACTAGTAGTAAGTAGTAGTAGTAGAGTGGAAAATATTCTCCTTGGAGTTTGGCCTTTTTAACATAAAGATCACTTTTGTAAGGCAATGTCAAGATGACTAACTGCTTAAACTTAGTTTAAAAGTACTTTTTTTCCCCCCACTTTGTAGCCTCTGTGGCTGGCCAGATTCAGCCTTGCAAATTTGTTTTTTTTTAAGTTAGGGAACACAGTGACAGAGAACCCAGTTATGTCTGTGGTGCACTGTTTTGATATACAAGGAATGTACACAAAGTTCTATTTCCCTGAAAAGAGGAAGAATCAAACAACAGGAGGCAGATTGTCTGCTTCCAGTTTGTTCTTTTGACTTTCTTGTAGTGACATAAGACTGTTGCTTCTCTTGCTCTCTGTGGCTTTTTTTCTGTTTGCTTGCTGGGTGTTGATGACACACAGATACACACTGTCCTTCCAAACTATACTCAACCTTTGCATTCACATTCAAACCACAGTGCTACCCTTTATATCACATATCTTAGTTCCTACCCCAGCTTTGTCATGCTTGTCCAGATTTCTGTCAGTAGTTTTTACTGTGTCAGTTATTGATAAAAGGCAAATTTAGCATGATTAGATAATTCTGTTGTGCCCACTGTTTTCAGCAGTGCCCACAGAGCAAAGTCAATGGCTACTCCCAGAGACAGCAAATGTACAGGATTAATTTATATTAAAAATTAAATTATAATAAAAAATATTTATAATCTTAGTGTTCAAAGTGCTGCGGTATATGGCAGCATGCGTGCTGCATTTGTATCTTCTTTCCTTCTGGATGAAAATACGCTATAACTTCTGAGGGAAAAGGGCTCTTTCTCCCACTGGTATTTCCCACAGGACTTCAGCAGAAGGCTGGCTTTGGAACTGCTGCTTCCCGCAGCAACAGAATGGTGCTGAACTGTTGCTGTGGGGGGCAGGGAACCCCTGGAGACAGCTCCTGGTGAGTCTTGAGCTAAGTAGGAGGAAAGGACAAGGGACCTTGCTGCTCATGGGGGCAGCTCTTTCCTTTCCTGGATGCTCTGAGTCTCTCAGTTCCAGCTAAGGTCCTCATTCAGCTCTCCCACGGCTACTATAGATCATGGCTGCATGATCATAGAATCACACAATCATAGAATCTTTAAGGTTGGAAAAGACTTCTAAGATCATCAAGTCCAAGCGTCAACCCAACACCACCGTGTCTACTAAACCATGTCCCAAAGTGCCACGTCCACACATCATAAACTGCCTCTGTGTCAGGCAGGGAGTGCTCACGGAGTTCAGACCTCCTCCAAAGGTGGGAAAACCCGCAGTTCAGCCATGGAAGAAACGGCTCCTGTGACCAGCAGAGTTGGTGCATCTGAAGTGGCAGAAACTCCACTATTACACCAAATGCTATCCACGAGCCTTCAAAGATTTAACAAGTCAGTCTCTGAAATGGAGTAAAAATCTTTTGGGGAGGAAAAGAGTATAATTTTTTTCCTAACTGGTTGTGGAACAGAGTTATTCTTTCAATGTTACCACATCTGTGCCTCTAGACAGCTAGCTGTCACTCACACCTCCAGGTCAGCTCCTTGGTGAACAAGTTCTTCAGCTGAACTGAAGAACAGATGGGATGCCAACGGCAGCTGTGATCACACCTTTTCATTAAATCAAGCATAGGATTCTGTGTGATGTAGGAGAGTTTTGTCATTGACCTAACTAGGATCAAAAGGAAATTCTAATGGCTGCCCACAAGACCCTGTGATGTCACTAAAAGTTTTGCCATTGTACTTACGTACCAACTTCTTAACGCATCATGACTTCCATCCACATGTGGACAGAGACCCAATCAACTAGAACTCTTAGCAAGCTTCTGGGATAAAGCTGATAAAAAATAAAACAATGGACCAAAATCTGCTTTGAGTTATTATATGTTTCCTACAAATGTAACTCCATTAATTGCCATTGAATTTATTTTCAGTTGCACTGTTGCAACCAAGTGCAGAGTTTTTGCCTCAAATGTCTCCCAGTTTCAGAAAATGTTCTGATCAGGAATCTTTTAGTTTCTTTCATTTTTCTTGATGCTGAAGTTATTTCACTAACCCTTCTTTATCTTTGCCTCTGAATATACATTTGATTACTAAATTTAGTGCTTCTCTTCACATGACCTATTTCTTTTGAGTCTTATTGCTGTTGCTTGGATACGCTTCTCTTCTAAGTGAGGCACTTGGTTTCAACTTGCTTTTTTCTGTGCTTTGGGCGATACAAATGGATTGTTATTGAATATTTTTTCATGTTTTAAAATGTATTTGGTTTGTCTGGCACCTTGGTTTCAGGAGAACTTTTGTCTTTGCTTTCAGATCTGTGGTTTTATGTGTAGTATAACCTGTGTAATATTGAATAGCTTGCTATTCTTGCTTTTCTTTACAATCAGTTACAAAAATGACACCATTATGCTGAGTAAAGACCAATCACTACATAACTTATGGGAATACTAATATTTATAGATAAGCAGGGAGATATCCAATTTCCTTTTTGTATGTGTACTATAGCTGCAAGTTAATTCCTGGAGCACCTTAGATGAATTCATCTTTTTGTTTTAGTCCTGGGCTAGTAAAAGAATACAACAGGAATAAATTAAAGCATTTTAATTTGGGCCGAAGTATTCTTACTCCTGTATGGAGTTTTGCTTATACCATTTTGAAAAAGGTATAGTAGATGAGAACAAGAAAAAGTTGAAGGAAGGGTGGCAGAGACTTTGAGAGGCAGAGAATAGCTAGCACATGTGGAGACGTTGAATAGGTTAGAATTCTTGGCCTAGAAGAGTGGCGATGGAAAGCAGCAACAAGAAAATCTTTGAAGCAATGGATGGTGTGGAAAGGTAAACAAGAAGCAAACATTCACATAATCTCACAATACAAGAATTAGGAGCATCCTGTGAATCATATAACGGATGAAACAAAATCAGAAGGAAGTACTTTTTCATGTGACAGAAATAGTGGAATGTGATGCTGTTGGAGACTGAGGAGCCAGTACTAGAGAAAAGGGAGTAGGTAGGGTAATGGAAGGTGTGTGTTGGTTGCCATTGAAGGTAGCGGCCAGGTACAAACCAGGTTCAGAGCGTGTTGCTAGATTTTTGTATGGGTTGTATCCTGATTTATATAATGTG
This sequence comes from Grus americana, assembly GCF_028858705.1. Taxonomy (NCBI): domain Eukaryota; kingdom Metazoa; phylum Chordata; class Aves; order Gruiformes; family Gruidae; genus Grus; species Grus americana. Next base: position 123,387,916 of record NC_072853.1, on the reverse strand, counting down.
CTCTCTGGCCTATGCTGCTGCATCTTCGCTGCTACTGTAACTATGCTAACTGGATTAAAGATAGCACACATATACCTCCCTATGCTACAGGCACATCTTGATTTTGCTGTGTGTGGTGTTTTGGACATGTAGAGCAATTCTGAGAAGAAAGGGGCAACTTTTAAAGTTTATTCTTGCCAAAACATGTCATATGCTTACTGGTATGTGGCTAAGTAACCATGCTGACGTGTTTAATACTGTCATTATGGAAGTGTCATTATGGTTTGTACTGCTGGAGAAATAATAGAAATTGAGGAGTTAGAATTCTGTGAAGAGAGCAGTAATTGATGGTGATGTGTTGTGGAAGCAATGCCTGAAATGAGTTAAGTACTTGGACATTCCATTTATTAACAGTATTACCAAGTGTTACTTGTATGAAGCCGTTACCAGCTTCAATGCATGTTCTTGTTAACAATCAAAATGAGGCTAATGTATATAATCATGTTCTTGACGGGTAACTTCTTGTGCAAAGAACTGTTGGCTTTTGAGGCTGATGCAGAACACTGCTCTCTCAAGAAAAAGAATAAAGTGCCCACCTAACTAGAGAAGCAAAAAGCTCAATAAGCTGCTTGGACATAGCTGTCTAGTACCATTTTAGTTGCTATGTGGTCTATCTCTCCTGTCTTACAGCTGTTGCTTCAGAAAGCTGCACCTCTAGCATCAGGCTTGTGGTGTATCTGCCAGCCCTCTGCAGGTGTCTTCGATACCCAAGGGTATATCAAGTGGCACTAGATGAGGCAGGTGATGTCTGTGAGTGGCAGCTGAAAGGTCACCCGGGGGGCTCTCGCTGACACTCCTTCGGGTAACAAAAGTGTGGAGGAACCTATCTGGAGAACCAATTCCTCACCTAGATGTGTCAGAGCACTTATGTAAAGCCCCCAAAATATAAAAGTTTATACTTTAGTTACATGGGCTGATCTTTGTGGAGTCAATACAAATAAATCACATTACAAAATCATGTATGTCTGAGTTATGCAAGAGCAGATTCCATACTGTATACAGTACAGTACTGCGTACATTACTTTGATTAATTTTTTACTTTATTTTGGTATCTAGTATGGAAGAAACTTTAATAAGGGTCAGTTAAATGCTAATATATTTTTTTCTGGTCTTTTAAGGACCTATGATTTCTTTACTATTTTCCTCCTTATTCAAATATGTTCAGATGCTGTTGAAATTGTCCTGTACCAAGCATGTACATTTAAAATAGCAAATAAATGTATATGACTTTTGAAATTAAAAAAACAAATCAGTGAACTAGCTTTATTATCCACTGCATCCCTCAGAGAGTTGAATAATGACACATAGTTAATAAACCAACAAGTAAATGTAACTACTCCATAGCAAAGAAATAAAAAAATCCCAAAACATTACAGATCTAGATAACAAAATCCAGGAAGATACTAATATCTAGATTAATCTGCAAAATCTCCATCAATCAAGAAATCATTAAAATAATATTACAGAAATAATACCATAAGAGCTCTACATTTTTTTAATCGATGTTAAAAATTTTGGCGAACTTGCAATGTTGTTTTCCTTAGCATTTATCCCACAACATCACTTTGGTCATACAACAAAATCCCAGGAGTATATCGAGACCTCCTGACAGACCATTTAAGTAAATGAGGCACAAATGTTGTCCGTTGAAGGCAAAATACCTTTCACCTTTGAATCTGAAAGTCCTTTTTAAAAATGTCACAAAAGGAATGTGTTTGAATACTTTGCTAATGATTAAGGAAAAAAATGCAATGTATCTGATAACTCAGTATTGCTTCTTATTAAGAGTTGCCTAAGCCAGAGATATGCAAAACCTAAGCATATTCACATGTCTTTCTGCTGGCTAGATGATGCTCTTATCTAGGGTCTTACAGCCTACTGTGTCAGTGTTGGCAAGTGGATCGTTACCTTCAGCGTGAGGTACTGTAATTACATCATCTAATATTGCCAGTACTTATCCTAATTCTGCCATTGACCAATTTCCCTGCTTTTAAGAATGTTAAATGCCCAGAATGTTTTAGACTGGAGTGTTTCCAACCTAGGTTAGTGTGAGTTTCAAACTTCTCTGGATTGATAAAGCTCTGCAGCTGCATACATTGTCAGTGGTTTCAGAGTACACAACCATATTAAGCAGGAACAGGCCCAGAATAGCCTGTTCTACCAGTTGTTGCACAGATCCATGTTTCCAGACACACGGAGGTCCTTGTTTCCAGCAGGTCCTACCTATCTGGCATGTGGAGAACGATCTCTCTAAACACAGTCGTCATATACTACTGAGGGCAGCCTCTCAACCTTTACCACCAGCCATTTGTAAGTGCTCGAGGGAGCATCTTGACTCTGTTACTTGTGCACTTACACCGTCATGGTGACTACTTGTGGACACCTGAAACCATCTCACTTAGTCTGGAGGTGGGATTTCAATTCAGACGAGCTGGCTCAGCGGGGACACAGGACCAGCCCTGCTTCTTACTCTCACTTTTGTCAGTAGACTGCCATCTTCAGAGTGACAACATAAATGAGTGCTGACAGTCACCCAGTATGTCCCAGCATTTCCAGAGAGTCCAGAAGAGCAGAGAAGTTCTCTCACAGTTAAGTGAGAAAGAATCATAGATACTGTTGCAGGTGTGGATTTAATAAAGCAATAGAGGATTTAATCCTCCCACACCTCAACATTAGCCTTCACTGCCTGGTTCCCTGCTGTAGTAGAGGAGTATTAGTATAGCACTGCAGCTTCTCTCAAAGTCTTAAGGCCCATGTGCCTGGCAAGAAGCTGTGGCTGTCTCTAATGGCCAAGAAACGTGTATCTCTCTGCCCACACTGCTGGTCCATGCCATTATGTGACCTCTGGGGGATCGTGTTCTTGCACATAGCCTGATAAGGCCAGGGTGTGCACCTCCAATGTACCCTACACAGAAGAGAGAAGCTTTCATCCGTCGTTTTCATGTATAGCCTCCATCCACCCCAATACTGCAGTAACATATAAGGCATTATGTTCCCATGAGTTCTAGGGCCTTGCATGCAATGCTGGTGGGACTCACAGTGACTCATGTACAGCTTTAAACACACCCACTCACACCCGGGCTGGACAAACTGGGATTGTCTGTACCCAGGCACCTGGCACTCTCATTAAATCTGAAGTGAACACAGACTCTTGGTTATATAACATAATACCAAAATATAATTTTAGTTTTCCTGAAAAAGAAAGAGCCCTCAAACTTGCATTCTGTGCTCCGTTTTCGGTACGTGTCTTCAGATCCCCCAGGAAAAAGATTTTTACGGGCAATATTAATTGTTAATCTTTTCTTGACTTTCACTTGACTTGACATTTGATATTAAGAATGGAGAATCCTTTTTTAATTTAATGTTTTGCTTAGCTTATTTCACTGTAGTACTAGCACAAAGGAGTAGTCCCTTCTGTGGCTTAAAATGGGGCAAATACTACCCTCTTCTGCCATTCTATCTTGACAAACACTAGACATCTGCTTCAAAAAGAACTAAATGAGGAGAACAAAAATAGGATTTCTGTTTTCTACCACATTGCATTTCTAAATGCTGATTGGAGATGATTTTCACTAAAATAAATACTTTTTAAAATTAGGTTTGATACATCTGAGCGTGCTTCAAATCAGATGATAGAACTATACACTACAGAAATAAAAGACAAATTCAATGACCTTGATAAAATCAAGGTTTTTCTGTACAGACGTATGGTATTAAATTTTAAGTGGACCACTTAATACTAATAAAGATAATATACTAGTCTCTAATAAGTTAGAATTTAAAGAAAATTTATTTAAATTTATAAACATTATGTCTCCAGTATTTCTGAATGTATGACTATAGCAGACAGGCTAGGTTAAACATTTTTTTGGTTTCACTGAGAGCGCCTCATGTTCCCCTAAACTGACAGAATATACCATATATCGTTATTACCCCATGCTCTGAACATTTGATGACAGCACTGGGACCCATGTGGACTCAGATGGTGAAAAACTGTACCAGACTTTGCATTCAAGAAGGAACTAACTAAATACCAAAAGTACATGTTGAACTACATCAGCACATGCGGCCTTTTAACAATAGCATATGCACACCTCCTTGTTGTCACTTCTTTGCTTGCCAGCCCTGTAGAAGAGATCACAAGCAAAAGACTTTCTCTTTTGACTCATCCAATTTTTCTTTAACAGCTAGTCTTACTTTAGTGGTTGCTTTGCAGTGTTTTACTGATTATTTCAAATGGTACTATTTTCATGTGTTCAATATTTTGTTCTTGGTGTTGCTGGTTTCTAAGGGGCCAAGTTCCATAATTTTGCAAAGTCCAGTGATCACATTTATATTTTGGCCAAAAAAAAAAAAAAAAGTGATTTATTCAAGGCTTGCCATTTTTATTTCTGTTTTGGAGTCTTGGATGAGCAGATTCCTGTATGTATTATCAATTGGGGGTCATCTGAAAATGAAGGTGAAGCTATGTTTCTGAGTTTGTAGATGTAGTATATAAACTAGACTGACATCAATAGTAATGACAAGATTGGGCCTTTAGAAATAACAATTAACAGAAATAGGATATCTGTAGTTTACTGGATTTAACTAATTTTGTCATTTTCCAAGCAGTGGTGAGAACAGTCAAATGAATAGATGCACAATTCATACTAGGGGAGAGTAAGTAAACAAAGAAATTATATACAGGTCTGCAAATGTATCATACAACACAACAGTGTATACTGTATGAAAGGAAAACAGATCTCAGAGTCTTTGGATTTAAAACTGTTGGACAGCTGTCAAATCTATGATTGTTTTGCCAGCAGTATGCCAGTGCTACAGCCCTTGCCTAACTGTATAAGTCAATGTATTTCCCTAGAGAAATCAAATTATGACAGTTTGAAGAATCAGCTAGAAAAATGTACACAACTCATCTTTTCATAATCAAAAGCTCCAAAAAGACCAGTTCCCAAGTTATGCTTCAAGTTACTTAAAAGTTAGAGTAAAATGGACCATATAGTAAGGTAAAGATGTGGTATCTGCATTTTATATAGGTTCTTTCATGAAGTTGTCTGTAAGAACACATGAAATATTTTATGAAGCACACTAAAAAACCACCATGTGCACATATGGTGTAGTTTGGAATGGCTGATTGTATTCCTGCTCTCTGATTTTTGCTTGCCTTAAAGCCGCATGCTGCCGTTGTCCAGCAGCTGAACAGCAGCTGAACTCAGGCACAAGGAGTGAAAGACAACTGGAATCATCAACTTCTTTTGCCTTCCTACAGCCATTCCCATTCATAATTCAGAGCCCTCAGAATAGGACTGTAAGGGGATTTATCACATCGTTATCTTCAGTGAGTGTTACTTTGAAGGTAGTGGCTGGAAGGACTTTTACTGAATGCTAAATTCCTGAACTTGCCTCTCCCAAACCTTGATTAAGTTCCTTCTGCTATGATCATAATTTAGCAGCCTAGCTAAGAGTTAGCATAATCTTCCTCAGTTCCTGAATCTGGGCAGAGGTATTATTAAAACAGTTCTTTGAAAAACACAGTCTACTGAAAGATCACATCAGATGGTGCAGTCAGGGGCCTCTGTGAGGCACAGTCCCAGTCATAGCCTCATGGCTACTGATGAATCCAGCCTCTGCATGTTTTGTTAGAATGTGTTAAATTATGCCATCTAATAACTCATAGCAATTAACCAATTGACTGTGCAGTAGTGTTTCTAGCCGTGGACTAACATAAACTATGTTCTGCTCATGTGGAATGCACTTTGAATCTTAAAATCATAGAATAGTAGAATCATTTAGATGGGAAATGACCCTTAAGATCATCGAGTTCAACTGTTAACCTAACACTTCCAACTCCACCACTAAACCATGTCCTTAAACTCCACATCTACAGGTCTTTTCAATGCCTCCAGGGATGGTGACTCAACCACTCCCCTGGGCAGCCTGTTCCAGTGCTTGACAACCCTGTCAGTGAAGAAATTTTTCCTACTATCCAATCTAAACCTCCCCCGGCACAACTGGAGGCCATTTCCTCTTGTCCTGTTGCTTGTTACTTGGGAGAAGAGACCAACACCCCCCTGGCTACAACCTCCTTTCAGGTAGTTGTAGAGAGCAATAAGGTCTCCACTCAGCCTCCTTTCCTCCAGGCTAAACCACCCCAGTTCCCTCAGCCGCTTGTGCTCTAGACCATTCACCAGCTTCGTTGCCCTTCTCTGGACACGCTCCAGCACTTCGATGTCCTTGTAGTGAAGGGCCCAGAACTGAACACAGTACTTGAGGTGTGGCCTCACCAGTGCTGAGTACAGGGGGACAATCACTTCCCTAGTCCTGCTGGCCACACTATTTCTGATACAAGCCAGGATGCTATTTGCCTTGATGACTTTTAATTCACTTTCCTTCAATTCATGTATAAATGATGATTAACTTCTTATGCTGATGTTTTACCTTTTGGCTCCTTCTGGGTAATAATTTGAGAGTGGTTTCTCTCACCTATTACAGGCTTAGGCAGGCCGATCCTCCTCTTTCTATGCTGTTTCCATTTTGTTTGACAGGGCAGGGTTTTCTGCTCTTTAATGACCCAATCCGGAAATAGATACCTGAGATAAAACTAGATGTTTGTAATCACCTAGACACAGTGTGAAATGGAAGAGATGTGTCTTCCTTGTACCTTACAGATTAATTACAGCTTCATTGCTCAGTGTTTATGAATCAAAGCTTCCACACTTTGACCCAACAGTGCTTGGACTGCCTGAACACACTTCTGTAAAAATTCCTGGCAGCATGTAAAAATTGTGCCAAATGTGACTCAAAAAATAATTTCCCCTCCATTTGCAGGAAGGTTAAAACATTTTAGTAATGTTTATTACACTGTTGGAAAGATCCAGTATAATCATGTATAATCTGATCAAAAACACCACTGAAGATTGGTAAAATGTCACTATATCTTACTCTGACAAATACATCAATTTAAATTTAATTACAAAAAATTTAATGTAAATACCATGTTAGCCTTAAACTTTAGGTGACCTGTCATCCATTTTACACTCAAACCAATATGTCATTACTTGTGAATAAAAAGCATATTTTACTGTTAATTGCTGCTTCCCTTTATGATAACACAATATACCAGTATGCCTCAAAACCTAGGTAAAGGTAAATCTTAAGAGAATGATTACTATTATGTGTGACTTCAGATAAGAGCCAATATTAATCTCATTTATGTGACTATGTAAAGTATGGTTGTCATACCATGCATATGTCTATGTGCATTTGAATTAATAAGGTTGCTGTATGGAAAGGTGCTTACCTTGTGCCAGCTCTTGATCTTACCTAGCCTTTCTCTGAGCTTATTCAAATCACTAAAATAGAACAAAGCAAAACCAGCCAAAAAGGGGTAGTTTTCTGTGGAGGTGGCAAACTGAATGGGCTCGGAGAAGGATCTGGTGAGTGCCAGAGTTGGTGCAAGTATGGGGCAGAGCCTTAGAGCTGGCAATGAGGGCAGAGGGAGAAGGAAATGGTAATGTTGGACTGGGAGTGAGATCTCACCAGTGAGATGTGGGATGGACTCACCTAGCCATTGAACTATGCCCATAGTATATGCTCATTCTTGTAAGCATAGTTTTCAACCAGAAATAAAAGAGAATTTCACTTCACAGTAGGTTAATGGCTTGTTAATTAAGTACTGTGGTAGTTATTAGTCCAGGGAGAAGAGGGTTAACTACTGAATAAAAAAATCCTCCCCTCTTGAAATTTTGATGGATTCTTTTTTTGTCTCTCTTTTTTTTTCCTTTTTTTTCCCCCTGCCTTACTGCAGCTTATCCATTATACTCTGGCTACAGTCTGCACTGTGACTGACAGAGACAGACCATGAAAATGCTATAATCAGCTAACAAAATCACAAGATGGGACTACAGTCACAAATGGATACAAGTTTGGGTTTTATATTTAGCTATAGCAGTAGTGCAGTTTGCAATTTAGGGTGGGCATACCTGATCCATCTTTAAATTTGCTAATCCTCCAAATGAAAAAGTCTAGTCACTGCAACACTGTGCTTGACACAAGGTAATTTACTTTTTGCCATCATGGTCAGACTGCTTCCAGCGGTATATCTGTACACAGATTACTCTGTAGACACATCCACCATCTACTTATGAATCCTATTTTCCTTTTGTGAACATGGGATTACGTGCTAACCTTTATGCACATGGTTAGCAAAATGCAAACCTTTTAGAAAGAAGAGTGTAACAGTTAAGAATTCATTGCATAGCAAGAATGTGACACCTAGTGGATAGATGACATTGAGGAAATGTGACAGTCTCATCAAGGAATATTGACAGGAAATCACCCTATCCAGTAGAACAATAAATTTGATACCAGAAAAGATATTGATCTTGAGTGACTCTATGCACGGGGCCAAAGTAATTGGATAACTGGGCAAGTCCCCATTGAAAGCTCAGAAGTGAAGAAGGTGTCAGAGATTGTTTGAAAAGAATTTTTTGTAAACCACTGGCAGAATGAAGATGTCAGGCCAAGAAGGCCAGAGGGCTCCTAAAATGCAGAGACCAAAGCCCATGAAGACATTGTGCATACTCGTGACATGCATCAAAACTGGAGACTTCCAACATGTAAAACACAAGAATAAAGTATGTCTAAAAACCCCCTTTTGTTAAACCCATATCTGTGTTATTGCCATGTTATCTCTTCAGGAAGCAAGAGTTTTTGCAGTCAGAGATACTCGGTGAATAACTATATGGCTAGGCCACTGTGAGCTGGACAAGACTGAGACACGGTTTAAGAAGTCTGACAAATACATTCTGCCCAAACTAGCTGATACAGACCATGTCTGTTTGCTGCTCCCCGCTGCAGTCTGTAGTACCTGAATTTCGAGTATTCACATATCTCCATTTTCTGGGGTGTCCTAGTCCCTCACTTCTTCATTTGCTATAAATAACAGAAAAACTCATCACCAGAAACTGTTATCTTATACTGGCTACAGAATACAAACCAAACTTTTCACTGCAAAATTTACAAATTTAAAATCTGTATGCATTTCCAAATATGCCGAAAAGTGCATGTTGAATGTTAGCCAGATGCTAGAGGAAGGATAAAGCTTACCCTCTGACAGTTGTTGCATTCTATATTGGGTTTGTACCTCGGCTCTAAAAACCCTCTAAAACTGGGAGCTTTTTCCCGTGGTCAGTCCCAAATTCCAGTGGATAACCCAAAATGAAGTCACCTTGTGACCAACTGGTTTGCATCAGTCTCAGCTGGTAAGCTCTTAATAGCTCAGAGCCGTTTGCTGTTAGGCAATGCGCAGTGCGCTTACTTGGCATAAACCACAGGGAGAAACACCGTGCAGCTCCCAGCCGGTGCTTTTCAAACTGTGAGGGGCGGTTCCTGTCATCGTCCTAGAGCTGTATGCACTGTTCACACCTGTAGGTTCACCTAATTGGTGAGAAATACCAAAGGTCTTAATATTGTCCAAAACAAAACAAAATATATGGAGAACCTGGTTTAAAAAAAACTTCCACAAGCCCAGCAGGGCAGTGCACTTTGCTAGCCAGCCGCTTTGCCTGCCATTGCTGCGCTGCACGCACACTTTGCTCTTCTCAGCTATGAATGCGTGCGCGGAATTATATTCTCTACAAAAATCTTGGTATCAAAGTGCAAAACCGTCCTTTTTTTGCCTGTAGAAAATGATGTTCAGACGTAAAACTAACCCAGCTGAAGCGCAGGGGTTTTAGCTTGAGCTCCAGAAGGAGATTTGGCCTGACAGAAGACAGCACAGGAAGGGAAAGGTGCAAAAAACCTCCGAGGATGAAGTGAAAGCTCACGGTCCATACAAGTGTTGATAAAACACTGCAATAAAAATATTTTGAAAGCGTTATAGCACCAGGCACCCACTGCCACCGCCTCCGGGGCCCCCAGCCCCGGCCAACAGTCGAAGCCTCCCCTCAGCCGTCCCGCGCTTGCCCCGTGGGCACGCGAACGGGGTGGGGCATCACCGCCTCCGGCCAATGGGAGGAGGAAAGCTAGGTGCGGCGGGCGGGGCTACGGCGCGGAGAGGCGTGGCCAGCGGTGGGCGGTGGCACGTTGGGCCGCCCCGGCGCCACTCCCTACCAGCGCCCGTTGCCTGCGGTCGCAGCCCGCCGTCCGCCCCGCCCTGCGGATGTGGAGCCGGCAGCTGGCGGTGAGTGGGGAGTGGGCGGCTGTCCTCCAGCGGGAAGGGGCTCTCGTTGCCTGCGTCGCTGCCGTGAGGGGAGGAGCCTTCCCGCTGCCCGCCCACCCCGGCCTTCCCCGCCGTGGCGTGGAGCGAACGCCGAGCCGCCCCTTACCGCCCAGGCACGTTCGCCCGGAGGCGTTCAGGCGGGTGGATGCTGGGCCGGGGGCGCTGGGCAGGGCCCGGAACCGGCTCAGCCTTGGAAGCCAGGCCCGTTCCCGGCGCGGTGCCCGCCGCAGCTGTGAGCGCCCCTTCCCCCCGCCGAGGCGGGCGGCGTTCGGGCTCGGGCTCGCCTCCTGCGGGCGCGGGGGGCTCGGGGCGGCGGGGGCTCGAGGCGGGGCCCGGCCTGGCGTCAGGGAGTGAGTCACTGGCCGTGCCGGCGGGGGGGAGGGGGGCCCGGCCGGGCCAGGCCTGTCTCCGCCCCAGTTGCCCGGTTCCTATAAAAGGAGAGCGAGGCGCAGGCGGGCAGCGGGGGTTGCCGGACAGGGTCTGGAGGCTGATGTTATGGCGGTCGCTGCGAGGGGCGCTACCGCTTCTGGCGGCCCGGGGGCGCCGGGCTGGTGGTAGGGCTGCCCGATTCCCAGGCAGCGTGTCCGCCGCTCCTCTGCACCGCCACCACCCCTTGGCAAGGGGGCTGCAGCTCCCACCGCCCTGAGAGCTGTGCTGGCTTGGAGACCGCCCGGCATGGCCACCCAACGGCTTCGTGACTTGGAAGTGACCCGTGGGGGTTTAGAAGTCCTTTTGTCTCTGCTCCCCGCGCTTCTGGGTCTGTCATAAGTTACACTGCACGTTGGTACGAAAGAAGAGGCCAAATTACATCCCACTGGATCTGTGCTAGGCGTTGGACTCTGTGGTATAGGAAATCACAAACGCAGGTTTGAAGAGCGCTGCAGCCCTGTTCGAGTTTTCAGTCGTAATAAGCCTGTAACAAATTTTACCTGGTCACCACACCAAGCGCAGTAAACGATAGGAGCCAAGTTTACTGAGTGGCATGCTGTTTATACAAAAACTGGTTTTGGATGATATCTATATCACTGGAGAGAACAGTTAACTAGTAATAATTAGTAACTAGTACTTTTCATTTTTTAAAATCCATAGAAGTTGCAATATGCACAATGTGACAGCTGTTACCTTTAAAAAAAAAAAACCCAAATCTGATTATGGAAAGTGATGCAATAAGGTGGAGTGACTTGTCAAGATAGTGTAGTCAATCATTGACAATCACAGTTACAGTGCCTAATTGCTGATTATGTTTTCCTTTGATTCATTCTGCTTGTGCAGATTTGCATCTAAAATGTTTTAAAATACTGTTAAAGATATACATGCTTGGGTTCAGAGCTGTGAATCCAAATGCTGCAGAATTGTGTGCGTGTGAACTGGCAAGTAAAACTAACTGAAAACCTCATTGAAATTTGGCTTGAAATTTTTTTTGCCAGTCAAAAGCAAATAGACTTGTTGATTACAATACGCATTTATTTATGGTATCACTGTGTTTTGTAAGATAATTTATATGAAATACTGGAGATTGTGATTTCTATGTGAATCACACAAGCATAACTGTCATAGAAGTTGAACTGCATCTGTAGAACAACTTAGAAATTAAGTAATTTCAGTCTTTGAACAGGAGGAGGGAAAACTGCTTAAAGGCAGTTCCTTTCTTCAGTGAAGTTGTTAGCAAAAAACCCTCCAAACCCCAAACTGTCCCCTCAGTTTTAAATTCAGTAAATTCAGTATATGATAGGCTTTTTTGGTTTTTTGTTTTTTTTTTTTTTAAATTGTATTATTTTAAACTGAGTAGGTTAGTTACCAGATTCATCTTTTTATCTCGACCTCTGGGTTGTTTTATGAAGCCTGATATAATGATCTCTGTAGAATTATTTGTATAAAAATTGAAGGCACAGTGTCAAGAAGACTTATGAGGAGCAACTGAGGGAACTGGGGTGGATTAGCCTGGAGAAAAGGAGGCTGAGTGGAGACCTTATTGCTCTCTACAACTACCTGAAAGGAGGTTGTAGCCAGGGGGGTGTTGGTCTCTTCTCCCAAGTAACAAGCAACAGGACAAGAGGAAATAGCCTCCAGTTGTGCCAGGGGAGGTTTAGGTTGGGTATTAGGAAAAATTTCTTCACTGACAGGGTTGTCAAGCACTGGAACAGGCTGCCCAGGGGAGTGGTTGAGTCACCATCCCTGGAGGTATTTAAAAGACCTGTAGATGTGGTGCTTAGGGACATGGTTTAGTGGTGGAGTTGCAGTGATATGTTAATGACTGGATGAGATGATCTTAGGGTCTTTTCTCACCTGAATGATTCTATGATTCTACAAAGGTTCACTTAGTTCAGTTGGATTATTTACATATAAAACTATGCTCATCCTCAACACTTTGCAGCTGGACTTTGTCACAGAACACTTGGTTTATATCTTCCAACAAGTCATTTAAGTGCTTTGTGCATAATTTGCCTATCTATGTGATAGGTGTCCTGCTCACCTCCCCAAGGTAGTATAAATTTCCTTGGTATGGTTAAAGCTTCACGAGAGCTTCACTGAGAAGGTTCCTCCTTAAGACTATAACGTGTTTGCACACTCTTACCAGGAGGAGCTTATTGGTTTTAGATATGTTTGACTAATGTTCTCTTCTGTTAATATTTTCATTTGCTGAAAAATATACTGTAGGAAGTTGCAAGCTGTTGCTTTCGATGATAGCTTCTCTTTATTACTTTGTTTTTATTTATTTATTTGCTTTCTCTTCATTGCTACTTTGCTATACATAGCAACAACAATTGCCCTACTTACTAGGGCATAAATGCCACCGAAGACTGGGAGCATCTTGGCGAGTGACAATTGGAGAGGTTACTCAAACTGCTCTTTTCAGTAGGTCCACAGAAACAGGTACCTGCCACTTTGCTAAGCACAGACATATGTAACTCTACCATAGTAAAGTTTTGGTTTTTTTAAGATTGATACCAAATATTTTTTTAACACTGGCATTTTTGTTTTGTTTTTGTACTTAGCAAGCTCTCAAAAGATGGCAGAAAGCTGGTCTTTCTTGGATACTTTTGAGCCTAACTTCAGGCCTCTGGTAGTAATTGAGCTTGCAAAAGGCACCAAAGAGGAAACTATAGAATGGTTCACTAAACGAATTGTGGACAAAAAAGCAAATGGAGGTGAGTACAGTATGACCTTCTGTAACACTTTGAAATCAAACTGGCTGTCATTGTGATATGAAGACATACAGAAAATTAGTTTTCAGGTACTTTGTAGTTTAATTAACGTTTAGCCAATCCCACTCTACTTCACATTTTTGAAGTCGCTTAATTTTATGTAAGAGTACAGCTTCATGCTGGGGTCATGAATATGTAATAACTGAATCCGGTTAACACAGTTATTAATGAAAATTGTGGCTTAAGATCACATGCCTGTTGAACTCTAGAGTCCTTCCATTTTTGTGGTGAAACCCTGATAACCTCTCCTTCAACATAGTTTTGATACTAGTTTTTATATTAATTGTCTAGAGCAAGTTTCTGTTGCTTATGAGAACATCGTAAACCTTACCAAAATGAAGACTCATCACATCTGCTATCCTGTCTACAAGACTTGGTACCATGTTGTAGAACGAAATTAAGTTAGCAGGAAGCAATTTAATCTTGATAAATTCATGTTGGATTTTAATTATCTTTTTTGCTACCTTGTAGGCTCTTACAAAGACAGTGTTTCATTACTTGTTTTAGTATACTTCCAGGAATTGAAGTTAGGCTAATTAGCATTTTTTAGAAAGGCATTATTTATAGGTATTGTAGCTTATATTTTCTTGTCAATAATCTTTCCATGGCTGTTGGATTTGTAACTGCTTGCTTTCAGGCCTCTGTTAGATAAGCCAGGGATGTTTCTATTTCAAAAAGTCTAGTCTCCTTAAAATGAGCGGGAGTATTTGCAGAAGCAGTGGTTGCTTACGTGATGTGAGCATGACAGGAGTAGATCCAAACTGTCTCTGTTGTTCCAGTTCACTGTCTGTGAGCGCTTCCACAGAAACAGGGCTAAATCAGGGGCTGACCCCATAAGATTCTCAACACCACAGATCAGCTGCTGTTGAAGCCTTAATTCTTTGTGCCCTTAAAAAGATGAGCTTCAGCGCTCCTGATAACTAGGTCCAATGTGATGGATGCTAAAAACCTAGGTTTTTGAGAGGTAATTTTAATGTATTCTCTTCCTTATTTTGCCTTTCTTTACTTTAAAGGTGCACAACTGCTGGTTAAACCGTTGGTCACAGAAAATGGAGATGAAACTATCTATCTAGTTGGAGCTTCCCACTTAAGGCTGTTGCTGGGAGCTGAAACTGTGGGTTTGGTGAAAGAATGTAATGATAACTCAATGAGAACTTTTACATACAGCAGTAGAAAAACTTTTAAAGATTTTGCAGGTAAGCAATTTTAGGGGTCCTTTTCAATGCAAAGCTGTGGCTAAAGATTATAAGCAGTTATGCTGCTAAATCTTTCATGGTCTTTGTATTCCTTGGAATGGTAACAACAGAACTAGAAAGAACAAGCTGTGAAAAATTTTTACCTATGGCAATTCAGATCGTATAATCAAATACTATTTTTTTTCTTTCACGTGGCTTTCGCTTTCTGCTTATGCTTTACTTTATGCTTTTGCATGCTCCAAATAGTCTCTTATTTGTATGAAAGATTTTTGTTGGAAATAAGGCAAGAAAAAATACTTTATAAACATGAGTGCAGGATTAGCAATCAATGTTATTAATTAACATAGCAATTTAATTTCTGTGAGCCAGTTTTGAGGCTTATCATCTTATAGTTAGCTGGAGAAAATGGAACATTTTGCTCTATTATATTTACATATCTAACAGAATTAAATAATTAAATATCACTACAGAGCCATTCAGTGATATTTGGGCACGATTAGCAAAATCATTCCTTTTCCTCTTTGAGGAGGTGCCAATGCAGTAGCATTTTCTTTTAAATGTACTACCTGTAAGGTATTTAACCCCACTACAGTGGCAGAACTCATTTTGCTCTCCAGAAATATTGGAGTTCTAGCTTAGCAAGACTAATACTTTTTATGCGCCTGTTTTGGTGATGCCTTTCACCGCATTTTCAATATCAAGGTTCTCGGGTCTGTCTGAAACAATAATAAAGTTGAGTTTTGTTGCTTGTTTGATGCTGCTTTATTCAACACTGCTGCTATGTGCAATAACTGTTTCAGTGCCTTTTGTTTTGTGACCTTGCTTTCCTGAAATTAGGAAGCCTTGAGAAGAATTGTCACTTGTAAACATGCCATTTTTGTTTCGTTTACATTCTTAATCTCACCGTCATTGCTAACGTATTGTCTAGTAGCAGCTGGAACTCCAACTGCTGTAAATCTAAAAGATAATTTTTGCTGTATCTCCTGGTCTTTTTTCTTTTTTAAAACACTAATATAATTTTAGTTCTGTCCAGATCTAATCAGAGGATAATATAGTTGACCATGCTTAGATGAGTATGCTTACTGAAAAGGAGATATTTCCTGACATCTTGCTGGTTTTTTGTTATGAAAATGCTTCAGGAACTGTATGGCAGAAAGGGGTATGGAGATTCTGATATTGGCAAATAATGGATGCCCATGTAAGAGTCTTTCAGCAGGGCAGGAGTATGTAGTGCTTGTTGGTATACTATCCCAGCCTCCAGCAATTAGTACTTCTGGGGTGTCTTTGTCCCTTGAGTGATTTGTTCTCTTAGTTCACCTGGGTAGTCAAAAGTGCAGTGGCCAATGTGTGCCAGTTAGAGAAAACGTCTTCCCAAGGTGTTTATTTTTAAAAGTGGAGGTTTTGCTAATGGATGTTGGTTGGCAGTAATTGTCAAATAAATTTTTTTCTGATCATTTTTGATGGTTATTTACTGCCAGGGTTGTCTTCCTATGCTGCACAATTTCATACTGCTTTCTTTTTAATTTAGATGACAATCACAATTTCCTTACAATGGCAGAATGTCAGTATATCATCAAACATGAACTCGAAAATTTGAGAGCTAAAGATGAAAAAATCATCCCTGGATATCCTCAGGCAAAGCTGTATCCAGGAAAATCAATTGGTAAGCAATGTAGTTTGTTGCCTGTAACTCACTGTGTTGATGTAGAATAGTGTTCATGGTGAAAAAAACTTAATTTTCCTGCAATGAAGAGAAATCCTTCAGGCGTTAAAGTCCCTCTAATTTTAATCAACTTTGTTTTCTCACCGCTCCACAGTGATAGGACAAGAGGCAATGGATGCACAGTGCAACAAGAGACATTCTGAATAGATACCGAGAAAATGTTTTTCACAATGAGGGTAATCAAACATTGGAACAGGGTTTTAGAGAGATTGTGGTAACTCTGTCCTGGGAGACTTTTAGATCTTGACTACACAAGGCCCTGAGCAGCCTGATTTAAGCTGGACCTGATGACTTCCAGAGGGCATTCCATCCTGAATCTTTCCGTGAGGCTGAGACTCTGGCCTTATGCTCTTTTCAGTTGGGTAATTTTCACGTATATTGATGTCATCCATTACTTTTATAATTAGTACAAAAATAGTTGTTTTTAAAAAATTACATAATGATATACTTGGATTGTCTCTGTGTAAAAATACTGGAATGACAAACTGTTCCAGAGCTATACATTTCATGATATGAAGGAAGTTTTATTTCGTTCATTTGGTTTTCTCTTTGCTTCAAGAGTTCTTCCTTTTCATGGGAGAAAGAAGCAATGAGAGCTAATGCTATTTTTGTCGTAGCTGGAACTAGTTCATTGGCAGAGATACTACAGTTTCTTAGGAGAATTCATCTTAATATTTGTATGTCAGGAACAATGTCTTTATTCATTAGTGTTGACCATCAAAGAAAGAGATCTGTGCATATCAGTGGTTCAAGAAATGTAAATAAACGTAGATGTCAGATGAGTTTACATTGGTCATTTTTTATATAGCTAAGGTAGTTTTCTAGTTATGTCAAGTAGATGCCAATGGGAAATGGTAAAAAACTATCATACAACTTCCCATGCCTTCCCTCTCCTGTTTTTGAATTTATTTTCTTTTTTAGTATTTCTGTAGTTGTAACTTCCAGAGCAGTTTGTCAGTTGTTTATTCACACAGTTGGTATTGCTTTCTGTAATAAAGTTAAATACAAATTGTGGAATATTTGGTTTGTTTGCAATGAAGATGTGTTGTGATTTATGAATTAGTGTAAATTCAAAAATGTTTTTAGTATCTTTCCCATAATTAATACAAAAATTGCTCTTCAATTTAGTGTGTTGTTTTGGTTTTGCTATGTCAGTGTGATTTGTTATGCCTTTCTTTGCTCAAATGCAAGAGCCAGGCCTTTCCCCACAAAGCTACACGTGGCATTTCAGTTCTGATCTGTAGCACTTTTTGTTACTCAAGCTGCAACTGATTATATTGCAAACCTATGGAATAATTAATAGATGTAAAAAGTTACTCCTTTTCTTCCAGTGGACAGCACAGTCTTTGTAGGAATAGACAGAACTGCTCTCTATAATGAATAATTTTTAACTAACAGGCAATTTATTTGTTTTTAGGGTTTAAATGCTAGATTTATTTCAAAGTAACTTTAGGCTCGCTAAGTACATAATGTAACCTATTTGCTTATATCAACTTCACAGTCCGTTGGAGGAGTGCTAGGTACTTTTTTTTTTTCCTTCTAGTGAGAAGATTATTGACGAGTGGTATTCTAGTTCAGATTTTCCCGCTGCATGATAGAGAAGAGTTGAAAAAGCTCCGTCACAGCTGGTATGGCCGAGTGAAAGTTGGCTATCAACCTTTAGGTATGTGAACACTTACTGCAGTACAAATAAAGTGCAGGGTTTCTTCTGGAGAAGTTTTCTCTTCAGTTTGCGTGAGAAGACCAAGGGTCCTTCCTAACTTCTACTCCAGCATTTAGCCTCTATAGAAGTGAAACTCCTGTATGGATGGTAAGTATTGTGCCAAAAAGTCTGTTGTCTCGCTACAAGTTTATGTTTTCACATCTCCAACAACTCACTGCAGCTCACCTCCTCTAACATTACCTTTCTGCCCAAGTTGCTTCATTGGCCATTGTGAACCAAAGTCTTTGTTTTACCCAGCCTTGCTTTTACTGATCTTGGAATCAACAAAGTGGCTTAGGCTCCAGTTAAGGAAACATCCACATTTCCAGACTTGTCATGCACAGTTGAGATCTCTTCATTGAATTCTCTTTGATTCTAAGATGGCTGTAGGATAATCTTTTTCTGTAATGACTCACAATACAACTGTTCTGGAATGAAGTGCTGGATGTGCAGGCTTCTGTCTCTTGATTTTCTTTCTCGTGGCTGCAGGAGTTCTGTATATAGACCTTTGGTCATAGTTTCCAAGTTGGAGCCAGGGGCAGTTCAAAGGCTCGGCATTTGCACTGTGATCATCTAGCACAGAGTCTTGAAATTGGATCTTTGCTCTTTGCCAGTTGGGAAAGTTTTTCCTCTTTTGGCATTTCCTGTGTAATGGTTGGAGACTTGCAAAATTGGTGGCTTAGAGCTTGCAGATTCAGTGTCTGCAAGCTTCCATGTAACAACAGTCTGCACATCACAAATTCTGCTTACCATCCGTAAAGCAGTAATGGACCAAGCCGAGACTGTTTTCTCAAACTGACTCTTGACCGGAAGGCTCCTCAGTGTATGGAATTCCCAAAGCTATTTTGAGTTGTAGGCATGTTAAGAGAGTGTTTACAACTGTTTGTTTTAAATTCATTGCCTGTATGAAGACTGTATGTTGTTGCGTGCCACCATCACTTGAGTATATTTTACACACTGAATAAGCTTAAAATGAAAATAATTTTTAGTTTAGCAATGTGGAAAGTTCTGGATTCTAAACCTGTAAACTTTACTTAAAAATAAGAAAATAAACATTTGGGAGTTTGCTGGATTATTATTCTCTGGGTCTTGCAGTTGCTTGAGATTCCTTCCTGAGCTACAGGAAGTTAAAGATCTGGCTCGATAATGCCTGCCTCCGAAGTATTGTGTTAAGGGTCTTACTGTGTGCTTGTCTTTTGTTTATGTAGGAGGGGTTTTTTTTAACTGACATTGAATACACACAAAATTTCAAAGTAAATCCCAGGAAGCCTGTTATGCATGTACTAATTTAGGGATGTCTTTCATGTTGTGTGTTTGGAGTGTGAAATGATGCTAATGGCCCACACTTGAACTTACTTGTTAATTTTTGAGGGATGTTGGAGTGCTGATTATTCTGTCTGTTTGCCTTTCATTCTTGCTTTCAGAGACTTAGCTGATTGGCAGTTGTGAACTTCTGCTGTAGTGTTTTGTAAAACATAAGCCATAAGAATATTCTGGTATTGTACAGGAGTGTTTGATGTGCTACTTTTCTATGGAGAGTACGTTTACAGTATCAATTCAGAGGTCATGATGTCATGGCTGTTTTGTTAAGCTGATGAATACGTACCAGTAGCATACAAGCAATCTGGTCTTCCAAGGAGGCAAAGATAAAACAGACTTCAGCATTCTAAACTCGGTTTGCTAGGCATTTCTGTATCTTATTTTGTTCTGCCATTTCTAGATTATGTTGGGTAATACTCCTACAATTTTTATTAGTAGTAAGGTAAGTGAGATCTTGTCTTCCTTGGAGGTAATACATCTGTCATGAAATATATCCATTAGTATTGTACTTTTCAAGTCTTTATAACACCTGAGCAGACAACCTCAGTGTGTACAGCAAATGCGCATTTCATGTATCAGTTGTCTGCTGAAGAGAATGTCTCAGCCTGGGTGTGCTATATGACATCTTCAGTATACCTTTCCATCTATTCCTTTAGTTCCTTGAGGGCTGGCAAAGCACAACTAGTCCTTTTTAGCCCTGAGCAGGCTGAAACAAATTTGTTTCCCAGGTATACATACACCAGTGAGAATCTTCAGAAGTTAGGTGTCACTTGCTGTTAAAGTTTGGTTTTTATTATATCAAATGTCTTCCGTGCCATCCTAGCCATTCATTGATAGATTCTGTTTTCAAGAATGCTAGTGGATTTGGTTTGGGTTTTTTCTCTTTTTTTCCCCTCTGGATATCTGATGTTGATTTGGTAAGTACTGAGAGATTTGACTTCCCTACCATCTGAATATATGTATATACATTTGCGTGTGTGTGTATGTATATATAACAAAAAAAATTCAAATAACTTTCTGAGTTTTTGGAATATGGGAGAGGGAGGAACAAAAAGCAATAATACTCATTGTGTTATTTAGGAAAAAAATGGGCCAAGGGATTCATGTAAAGTAAAGTTTGATGTTATCCTGACATCTATGTTAAGTGTAGTCTTAATTGATTCATTTTTCTCCACAGATGAGATACGCTGCTACTTTGGTGAAACTATTGCTCTCTACTTCGGCTTCTTAGAGTACTTCACATTTGCTTTGATTCCAATGGCTGTCATTGGGATTCCTTATTACATGTTTGCATGGGAAGACTATGACAAATATGTGATGTTTGCCACATTCAATCTGCTCTGGTCCACTGTGATACTGGAAGTTTGGAAGCGGATTTGCGCCATCGTGACATACCGTTGGGGGACACTGTTGATGAAACGACATTTTGAAGAACCAAGACCAGGCTTCCATGGTGTCCTGGGTATCAATCCCGTCACTGGGAGAGAGGAACCAGTGTACTCGAGTATTAAGAGACAGATACGGATTTATCTGGTGTCCTTACCATTTGTGTGCCTTTGCCTCTACTTCTCACTGTACGTGATGATGATTTACTTTGACTTGGAACAGTGGGCTCTGGATTATCATGAAGAGAATGAGTCTAACTTCAGCAGCTTGATGCTGTTTGTGCCCAGTATCATATATGCTGTTGTGATTGAAATTATGAACCGTATCTATCGCTATGCTGCTGAATTCTTAACCTCATGGGGTAAGAAAGTTGTTTATTCTTCTTCCTTGAAGTTAGAATATCAGATGTTTACAATTTATTTGTAGAATATGTTATTGTGAGTTCTTGTTCAATAGAATGCTAAAGAAATTTCCTGAAGTAAATTTTTATTGTGGGGTAAAAAAGATGGCCATTTTAACTTCTTACATTTATTTTGAGTGTTCTGAGACTGCAGTTTCATGTTTGCTGTAATTTCGTCTGAGTCTAGCATGCCATCAAAAGGGGTGATCCTGCCTTCCTCCTCAGCCTCTCTCTGCCTTTGGTGCAGAAGTCCCCCTTCCCTGATTTAACTCTTTGACGATATCAGACATAGCACTGCCAGAAGTGGCAAGGTGAGAGCATGAGGATGGGACCTCAGAGATGGATGGCAGGAGGGACTGTCCTGGCAGTTTGCATCCACAGCCTGGATTCACTGAACGCATCCTGGTCTACTAATATATCTGTGCAGAGGACAGAGGCACCAAAATAATGCAACAAGATCTAAAAACATCAACTAAATGTTATATGAGAGTGTTTGTGTATGCTATATAGATAATGAAGACAGAGATTTCACATCCCTATCAAAATATTTTCCTCTGGGCAGAAGAGGAGGAATGTTATAATAGATTGCCTTGTTTTCCCTGTGTGTGAGACTCATTTAGCAACTTGGGCTTTATGTTTTGTAACCTAACATAAGGGTAGTGAAATGTCAGTGTTCATTTTGAATTTTAGTACTTTTACAGACATGTGCAGTCAACTTCAGACAAAGTTAATAGATGAAGCCAATGGGAAGTTGAGTCTTTTGTGTAGCTCAATATGACATATGTTTACAGGACAGAATCCAGGTTACTAAAGCTGGAGGCCCAGAAAATTAACCTAAGAAAGATTAAGCAAAAGAGAGATTGATGCAGAAGACGGAGTAAAAAGAAGTGTTGAAGTTTGGATTGGTTATGCATGCCAAAATGATTTGCTCAGCAAATCCAACTTGACAGCACGATAGTAAAAGCAAGCAATTTGTTTATGACTGTTCAAGGGTTTTATTTAAATCATGACTTTTAAATTCATATCTAGGTTTCAACTGACTGTTTTGTTTCATTTTTTTCACTGTACTGCAATAAAAAGCCTTTATTCAAAATGCCCAGTTGTGTTTATCAGGTAGACTAAAATAACAAGTAACCCAAGTATTTTTTTGGTTTTAAGCTGATGTTACATATTCAGCAGCAGCAATATTTATGTAACTCACTATACTGACAGCTTCTGCCTTTTCCGTGCTATCCAACGTGTTTATGCTGCTGTGCTTTGAATAGGATGAAGAGGTCATCTGGCTGACCTATCTCATCTCCCACCTGGCGTATTTTCAGCTAAGATCTGACTTAACTGGCAAAACATAGGAAACAATCTGGGGTATTTTTAAGCGCACCTCTTTCACCCATTTATCATGAAAACTGATCATTTAGTGAATGGTAAAAGTTAAAATTGCATTCAGTTCCCTGAGTGCATCTCCCACATGTCAGGCTCAACTTCACGCTATGTCAGAGTAAAAGTCTGCTGTTCTGTCCTGAACAAGGTCCATAGGTGACCGTCTCTTTGCAGCCTTGTTAACACAACTCGTGCTAGTCACTAACTAGGCACATTTTATTAAGTGTTAAGAATGATGGATGGTTTGTCTGTTATAAAACAGCTTTTCTCAGAAAGAAAGATGCAAAAGGAAAAACCTTTGCAGTAGAAAAAATATTGGAGTTGTAGCCAAAAATATATATGTCAATATTGTGCATCAGATTGGCTTTATAGGTTAAGTGAGGTACTGGTACAGTATAAATTCTTTTTGCCATAATGTGTTGAAGGAAATATTCCCTATAAACTATTAGTTAAGCAATTTTTAGATGGAGGAAAAAAGTCTGTTTACTCTTTGTATAACAATGTCTAGAATATAATAAGTGCTTCTGCTGCTTACTGATTAATAATTTTATTGGTATTTTAGAAAATCACAGGCTGGAATCTTCATACCAGAATCATTTAATTCTGAAGGTTTTAGTGGTAAGTATGTCGTATAAGCAGCTTTTGAGATGATTTAAAAAGAGAATTTGTCATGTGTTTTATTAGTGCTTTCCTAGCATTACCTCACTGACCTACAGTTTTGTTCAAGGCCAAACACTAGCACAAATATCAGAGTAAACAGGATTTCTGTTGTGGTTGCAGTAACTGCTAGGCTGTTTCAGGTGCCTCTTTTTATAGTGGAGAGATGGGGTTTTATTTGTATTGATTTGTTCTTTCATTAGGATTCTGGATATGTAAGTTTTTCTGTTAATTGATGTGGCCCTGGCTTCAACTGGGAACTATTCTTTTCACTTTTTGCAAGATTTTATGGTAAACTTACATTTTAAGAAGTTCATGTATTAACTCCCACCTGTAGTAACATTCAGACAATCAGTCAGAGGAGGCTGGAGATACATGTCCATCAGTCTGTTCCTATGCAGTTTGTAGTATATACCGATCTACTTACTTTGTGACTCTGAATGAGTAGCTTTTGTGTGATTATGTGTGTTGCTCTTTTAGGTGTGTATCCAGATGCAACACTGATTCTAAGGAAGTGTACTGTAAATCTTTAATTCTCATATAAGATGTTCAGTAAAAGCAGTTGTAAAGATTGGCTTATTTTGAGACTTAATCTTCTTTTTCCTTTTTGAAAAGATCATTCAATTCTCTTCCAGAGTTCCCTTTTCTTTTTCTTCAACTCTGCATGCTTTTTTATTATTTTTAAATCTGCTTGTTATTCTTCTGTTACCGGTAACCGCTAGAGCTAAAACTCTTGCACGTATCATTTATAGCTTTGCCTCTGCCTTTTTCAAAAAATAACACCCTCTGTTTTTCCCTATAGGAAATTTATATGAAATAATTATAAAAAAAAGTAACATCCCCTAAGTTTCACTTTCAACCTATGAGTGGCTCTTCGCACTCCCCAATATTATCTGTCATCCATGAGCTTGAGCACTGATAGCAAATAGGAAAAGTTTTCTCCTACTTCAGAGCTTAATTATGATTTTTGCAGGTACAATACTGTGATTATGTCTCATTTTAGAAGCAGGGAATATTTTTCTTGGTCATAAAACCTCTTGAAGTGATTAAACGTAAAGGTCAACTAACAAATACCAAGGAACAGTTGTACATATTGAGTGATACATCATCCTATGCATATATCTTGATTAAGTATTTCTTTGGAAAAAAAAAAAATCATTACCCTAAATTAAGATGAATACATCACTTTTATTGCATTACCTATGAGGAAACAGCCAAAAGATGAAAGTTAAGTAGAAGGTGGTGTGTTTTTAATGACCACATTTCTTTGTATACCATGCTTGAGGAAAGCATAAGCTTGTCAAATGAAAGTCTGAGTAGGACCAATATTGAAAATGAGGTTTTCTGACATAACTTTTAAAAATGGTAAAGACAATTATAATAGACAGTTTACATCTGCACGGAAGCTATTTAGTCAAGGTAACTGTCAAGTTAATGTTCTGCATTTGAACTTTTGCTTGAGTACTAATAACAAGTGTTTTTAATTGCAGTTCAACTTCTTAAATTGTTTTGCATCTCTCTTCTACATTGCCTTTGTGCTGTTTGATATGAAGCTTTTGAGGCAGGTGAGTTCCAAGAACATCTTCAGAATGTTGATGAACCTGGGAAAAGATTGAATGAAATAGATACATGAAATATATTAATTGTCAAGTTAATATTTTCTTAGAAATCCAGCTTCCATATTTCAGTTCCTCTAGCACAATTGTAGAATCATAACAGAGCAATGTTAAAGCAATTCTTTCCCTCCACATAAATGAGGAACTGTTTTCAAATAAATTGATTATTCCCTCACACAGATGAAAAATTTTCATTTCCTCCTTCTTTCCCTTTATATTAGAAAATGGCTTTCTCCGTAGTGTTCTAAATGAGAGACTCTTGAGGATAGGAGCATGATTAAGTTTGATGACAATGAGGAGCTGAGAATAAATAAAAGCAAAAATAATTTGTAGTTGGTATTTGAAATCAGCTCTCTGTTGTTAAATTTTTTGAACTCAAACGCATGAAAATCAGGTATAAGGAAAGTATTTTTGCTCTAAATATAATGAACAAAAGAACAAGAATTTAATCTTAAGAACTCTGTTCCTCTAAAGAGAGCTCTAGCAAAATACTTGACATGGCTATACCAGACCTGACATTCATAATATTTCCTATACTTGAAGGTAAAAAGCAAGAAGAAAAAAAATAAGTGACTTGTTTAGCTCTGTTATTGGTGTTGGTGTAAGTTAAGTGTGTATCTTTACCCTTCATTGGACTTTGTGTACTGTCTCCAAGATACATCTACATCTATTTAGACATCTAAGTCTTATTTTGTCCTTTTCAGCACATAGCAAAGAATGGGAACGAGAGCAGCTATACTTTTAATACGCTATTACTAATTTTGTTAGACTGGCCTTCTTTTGTCATAGTGTAACTACTTACAGTACTACTACAACATGCAATATTGGAAATGATCATAGGTTTATCACAGATCTGTACATTTTTTCTCTGTGTTTTGTTTTTTTTTTTTTTTTTTAACTGAAGAGCTTGGCCACTTTGCTGATAACTTCGCAGATCCTCAATCAGTTTGCAGAATCCTTGCTTCCTTACTGGCTCCAAAAGAGACAGAAGAAGAGGATGAAGAAACGCATGTGTTCTCTGAAAACAGATACGGACCTGTCATTAGTCGAGCAAGTCAACGTGGAGAGAGAAATGGGCACCTATTTTGTACGTTTTACTACTGTAAAAAAGTTAAAAGTTTCTGGGCTGTAGTCGACAGGGACATCAGTCAGTGCAACCTAAAACATTCCTGGTTGTCTGGTCTAGCACCTTATTTCCAACTTCATCAGTTTTATTGGTAGTGTTGTTTATATGGCTGTATGGTGCACTGGATCAAGACGCTGATGCAGTGCAGGATCCCAGTTACACCAGCGTGAGTACATAGGAATGAACAGCTGAATCTGGAGCTACCTAGCCCCATGTCACTGGAAGAACTATTTGTGTAATCTGCCCTTAATCTCCAAGGGTAGCCAGGAGGCTACCAGGATGATGAGTAGCATGTCATAGGGAAGGGGGAGGCTGTTACTGGTTTAGTTTGGTTTTGTAGTGATACTAGTTTAAACTGTGGATTAAACTATAGCCTGAGAGCGCGCACTCTTGTCTGGGTTGGGCCAGAAATGAAGAGGGCAGAAAAGACGAGCTCTTCAAACCAATACTGCTGCTGGAAGCTCTTGCTTCTTGAAACTACACCTTTGGCATTCGTTGTCTTCCTAATTCCATTCCTGTCCGCCTCCTACCCAGTACAATTTTTAATTATATTTAACAGACTTTGTGCAATTCATTACTTGCAGTTCTAAAGGAATGTTAATGCCTTACAGACTGGCTGACAGCTTGCTTCAGGTGCTGCAAGCATAGTCACAAGAGGTTTAATACTGTATGATTAATACTTTTACAGAATAAGAATTTTGTGTAGATAGTCTACATTTCATGTAAAAGAGAATAGCA
The DNA here is from genome assembly GCF_028858705.1 of Grus americana. Lineage (NCBI taxonomy): Eukaryota > Metazoa > Chordata > Aves > Gruiformes > Gruidae > Grus > Grus americana. The sequence continues at coordinate 123,361,211 of NC_072853.1, read as the reverse complement.
GTTTGAATTTTGATATCAATACTGTATCAGATTCCTCTCTTCTGCAAAATGGGTCATGAAATGGGAAAAGCAAAAAGAAATGCTACCTTTGCAACTGAAAACCTGTGCAAATGTTCATATTTGTGTTCCTCTGGTAAAGCTTGTATGAGGAGAGAGAGATTTAGAGAGCATGGCTACCTTACAATAGAGAACACAGCAGAAATCCCGGAGTTAGTGTCTGTCTGAACTGGTAAATCAGCACAGTCCAGCACTGTGCCTGTGAATAGACCAGCACAGCTCCAAAAGCTGTGTGTGGGCATCAGGTGTTGATATGCCTTACCAAAGAAGCTCTACCTCTTAGACCTGAGCTGCCTTCTGATTCTCAGCTGGCACATACAAAGCCAGTGTGGTGTCTTTGAGTCACATTGCTTGGTGCTTCTTGTGCCCAGCTGGATCAAATGTATCTGCACCTGTTGTACCGTTCTGCCCTGAATAATTTTCCTTGTGGACCCAACAGGTCAATTGTAGAGTTAGGACTTTGCCTTGGAGATGTCCACTTCTAGCCTCAGTTTCAGTTCAAGGTACTGTGTACTCAAGGCCTTAATTTTATTTTCAGTCTAAAGATTTTAATTGTGTTATGCTTGTGAATAAATGATATTAAACCACTGATTTGTTTGCAAGCAGTGAGCTGTCAGCAGGCAGGAGTATTTCTAAAATTAAATCTGTCACAAGGGGGAAGCATTTGACTATGTTTCGTAACTGAGGAGGTTAGCAGGAGTCTTGACAGAATTCTGCGTTTCAGGCTCTTCTCTTTCGTTTTGCTTCCTTCACTTACTCTTTAACATTTAATTCTCTTTTTTGTTTGTCATCTTTATCACTTTTCAAATATCCAGCCCTTAACGCGGTTTAAGATGTAAAAACATTCTGCAATAATTTAATTATTTTTTTAAAATTTCTGCTTCTCTCTTGTTCATTTTCTCCCTGAATTTCTTTGTTGATCCTGTCTCCTTGATGTCATAGTTCACGTGCTGCCCTTGTAGGTGACAATGGCACACTTCGAAATTTGTCCGTCATTTCGGACTCCTGCACAAAGTGTCATAAATTGCGTAAGAGAAAAATAAACATTACTTTTCATGCTCTGCTATTCTAAAAGTCAATAGGTACTGGGCAGGGAACTGAGAAGAAAGGTGTGAAGAAGCAGTGGGAATATTGTGCAGTTACCAGGAGGAGGAGCACAAAGGGAAACATTGCTCCATTCCTGCAGCAGTTGTCTGAGAAAGTGATAGCAGGGACAAATGTGTGACTGCCACTCCAGTGAGTGATCCTGCACAAATGTCCCTAAGGAAGACCTTACTAAAATTCAGAGTTTCTGTGGAAAAATCTTAATGGTTTTAGAAGTTAGGTAGCTCCTCATGGTCTAGCCTGCAGATCAGTTTGTCAGACCCAGCTATACTACACAACTTAATGAGCTCAAGTGAAGAATGCAGCTAATGACCACCCCATGTTGATATCTGAGCTTGCAAGTTTCTGTTGCCTTTTTCTGTTTGCTAGAAATAAAAGCACTAGATGCTGGAGAGGGCAGTTGGTTTAACAGCTATAATCAGCAAAAAAGATCAGAGAATCATGTGTCTGATGCATGGAGCCAAAACCAATTTTGTGTGGTTCCTGTAATAATCTCAGTTATCTCAGACTGTCAAGTCTTTATTATTTCATTTTTGGGAGACAGGACAATATGTGGGTGTGGGCGAATACAAGCTAGTGAGATCCCAGTTTAACTTGTTTGTGGTATTTCACCATCCTTTGTTCAGTGAACACTTCAAAAATGGTTAGTTTGGTTCTTCACTTTCATAAATAATTGCTGTAATCATAGAAAACTAGTATTAATACTACAAAACTAATATGTAAGTATTTGATAACCTACATGTGAATACTTAATCAGCATTTAAGTACCTACGCTCTTTGTTTAAAAGATCAGGTGATAGATGTTTTGTGGATTTTCCAAAATAGGGCTTTTTATATGCTCTAATTATTCCTTTCAGATGTCAGTGCGGCATTCTCTCATTTCAGCCTTCAAGTGGGCCACTAATTCTGACTTAACTGTTTTGAAATAAGCAAGCAGAAATACCAGAAAAGAGTTGCCTATGTACCAACCTACCTTTCTGGTTAGATCTTTCATGGGCAGTCCGAAATACTAGAACTTTTCTTGTCACAATGCTCTTAGGAGAATGTTCTGCCAGTTTAAATGCACGGTGCTGTTTTCCTATCCCCCACTGTTCCTTCTGTAACTGTTTCACTGAGATAGTCAGGAACTTGAATGGGATGAATGTGTTTATACAGTTACTACATGTAATAAGGATAAGAAGTGTGACTGTTCAGGAAAATGCATTAGGCAGAAGGAAAACCTTGGCCGCCTCTTCCTAAGAAGTTTTGAGTAATTGAATAATTCCAAATTTAACTAGATGGGATTGTTTTGTTGTTGTTTTCTATCACCAGTCATTCCCAAACAACTGATTTGGAATGAGGAAGCATGTTTACAAGTGTATTGTGAATTCCATGTTTATTTTTGTGAGTTAAACTTGTTCTTATTTTTGCTCTTTTTTTCAGGGTACTTTTGATGATTACCTGGAGTTGTTCTTACAGTTTGGCTATGTGAGTCTTTTCTCATGTGTTTATCCACTGGCAGCTGTCTTTGCGGTATTAAACAACATCACAGAGATATATTCTGATGCCTTAAAGATGTGTAGAGTTTACAAGCGTCCATTTGCAGAACCCACAGCAAGTATTGGTGTTTGGCAGGTAATTTTTGTGTCTTTCTAGTAATTTGTTTTAAAAGAGGTTTCAACAAATGGATTTAAGCTATGTGTTTGACCCAGCAGCCACTTTAAAGTTAAGTGGTATTTTGTTCTCTTCAATGCCTTAGGATAGTGTCTATCCAGCTGTATATCCAAGTGATTTTTCGTAGGGTTTTTCACCACATGTCTTTCAGTTGCCTTTGAAAAGAAAACAAATCCTTCTTTTAGTCCTTGTATATGTATGTATTGTACTCCTGTTGCAACTGCAACAAAGCAAAGCTACCAGATACTGCTTGGTACTCTTTACAGTCCGCATATTTTAGAAATTGCATCAGATGTTACCATCTCAGAAGCGTGGAGCTCAGCAAGGGTTTCAGAAAAAACTGAAGAACGATAATTAAGTACTTGGATTCCTAAGCCATACTTGGCTGTGTGCCCTTGTGATTACTGGTACTCAAGCTGACTAATTTTAAAATAACCTGGCTCTGTGAGCAGGAGCTAGACCTTTCTGCACAGCCTGAACATTGTAGTCTATCTAAACAATTTCATGGTAGTAGTACTGGGTTAAGGATTTTCTGTCTGCAGTTGTTTGCTCATGCAATCAGGCTAGCACCAGCTAGTTTGGAGCCTGTTGACTATGCTGTGTCAGTGAACTGATTCTGACTAAAAATAACCCTGTAAAACTCCTCCAAAACCAGAGGTTTTTCTGAAAAGACAGACGACCGTTAAGTCGCATCTCCAGAGACTTCAGCATTCTGTAATAGCAGTGGCCTGATAAGGAATGTGAAGTAGGTTGGAGGAAATTTCCAGGGGATGATCCATATTCTAGTTTTATTTAACAACTTTTCTACATAATGGAGAACAAAGGGCACAATAAACTAGTGGATTGTTTAATTTGTAGGTGTTGTAAATGTTGGTACCAAATGAAAGAAGTGGGAGACGGGAAATGAAATCAAGAAACCTCAAATGGAACATCCTGTAAAAACGTGCAAACCAAATAGTCTGAGTGATGTTCATTAGACGCGTACATTGGTATTAATGAAGTGTACTTATAGGGGAAGTCTTTTAATATTATGTCATTAAAATGTGTAAATTATAATCTGATTGCATTTTAACATTTGATGCATCTTCTCAGTCCAAATCTATGCTGCCAACACCCTAATGGCATAGCTGCTTTGACCAGTGGTATGTCCACCAGATAAATGAGGCAGTGGTCGTAAGTCCCAAGCATAGCTGCAGGTATATTAATGGCATTTGGTTGTGCTAGAATAGTTTGTTTCAATCTAGGGAGTAGGCTGAAAAAACGTAACACTAATGGTACAGTCATATTGGTTTGGTTTTTAATAAATAGTGTAGGTTTTTAACTAATAGTGGAATTGAATTTGCTTTTTGAATTAAAAATAATGACTTAAAAATGTAGTTATCTGTTTCATGTGATAAGTTAGAGCATTGGCTGAAAGATTTCTGTTAAAGGAATACTGGAATTATTTTATCAGGTGAGCTGAGTCATCAGCTTGTTGTCAAGGAGAAAGTTACTTCTGCTAATTCATTGTGACAATTGCTACTATTCAATGTCAGTCTTTCTCATTCCAGAGAGGACCTTGGAATAAGTAACCATTATGTTGCGAAAGTTATTGTCATGCTGTAGTAATATTTTCAGGCATTTTGTGGGAGCTCTGTAGGCCACAGCTTCTTAGACTTGTGCAATTGCATGTGTTTAACTGTAAATTTTTGAACAAATTTCAGCTTGTATAACTGGTTGTGATTTAAGAAAGGCATTCTGAACCATCCTTACATTTTCCTGTTACTTAATGTTTAGATAAAACCTCCAAAAACACAGTGTGGGACTGTTAGTTCCTCTAGGAGTTTTGCATTTTTTCCTTTATCCTGAAAGAAATTTATATTTGGGAGTACAACTGTAGATGAGTACATAATCTTTTATGTGTTCAGATTATGAGTTATGAAGATACCAGGCATAAGGCTGCTTTCTTGTCCACTTTTTTGCTTTAGGATTATTCCAAATTTTTCAGGAAGTGATCTGGCATTACCTACATCTCGGATGTTGGTGGTCTGTAAATAACTTCTCAAGGTCTTTACAGTACTACGGAATTGCGGAAGAATAGTGTTTAACTTCTTCACAGCAAACATGCATGCACACACGTAGACAAATCAAATTAGGGAAAAAATCAGGGTTACCAGATGGTCATTGTGGTATTGCAAACCTTGTTGTGGTCTTGTGCTTGCCTGTTCTTAAAGCTGATGAAGTCTGGACTGCTTGCCAAACAAGTCTTATGTCGTAGAATTCAAAAGATGAAGGAAAATAAAAAGTTAAAATAATGGGTCTTCTGAGGATGTAATGAGGAGAGATGTATTGCCCAGAGCAATTTGGGGACCGGTAAATTAGAGATAATGGTCATAACTGAACACATATTTGTGTTTTATTTCAGTTGGCTTTTGAAACTATGAGTGTAATATCAGTAGTCACTAATTGCATACTGATTGGAATGTCTCCACAAGTGAATGCCCTTTTTCCAGACTCAAAAATGGACCTTATTCTAACTGTGGCATTGGTAGAGGTAAGTCTACCTTCAAACAGTGCATGTGGTTTTGTAGCAAATATGAACAACAGTGGAAATAATACCAGGAAGTAGATTTTTTTTTTCCCTTCCATATATTAAAAAGAAATGAAGATTTCCCTACCAAAGAAGTGTTTCAAAGTCTTGCTTCTTGATTTCTTTCTTTTTTTTCTCTGTGTTTTCATGTACTGTGAATGTTGTTGCTATACTTTTCCATACACTCGCAAGACACTGTGTATTTATTGCTTCATGTATTTCAAGAATTTAATAGTGCTATTTCAAGAAGCAAAATAACCATATTTTTGTGAACTGGATGTTTCTCTACTTGATTTGTGACCCCATGTCTTATAAAGACCTCTTGCATAATCTTCGTGGATATTTCCTCTGTGCTTTATCTGAAACAAGTATGTGTCATGACTGTAAATACTAGTGATTGTAACACTATTTGGGTTTCATCTTTTCCTAATTCTATGTAGTAAACACTTAAGTGTCACTCCTTTTCAGGAAATGAGGGATGACTATAGGCATCTTATATAATAACTGAGATTGTAGGACTTTGCCCTGACATATCTTTCTTTGGGGCTTTCTTACATTGCATTGCCGTGACTTTCAACATTATGCTATTTTGTCTTTTAGGAATTGGATTGCTTTATTTGTGGCAAAAAGTCTGGGTTGTTAAATCGCATTACTGTATGGAGGAGCATGTACTTTGTTTTTACACGTGTTATGGGTTATGCAATGAATTATGAGCTTGCTTTAAGTTTTATTTTCCAAGCCTTAAAGTTTGCAGTGTCACCTGGTTTACTGAAGTTTGAATCTACAGACAGCCTGATGTATTCTATTATGCGTGTGTGAACATTTGCATTAACCTCAGTGGAGGTATTTTAATATAAAACTAACTTGGCAATTTAAATGTAATGCTGTAGTTCATTACTAGACAATATATCCAGAGAGATCATATTATGAAAGCTGTATGACTAAATATAAGCAGTATGGATTTATGGTAGCTTAAAGAGATAGGGCTATTTTCGCCTTTGCTTCCTGGGTATTTATTCCCATCTTACCTGTTTTAATGTGAAGCTGGCTACGTGATCTCTAGGCAGGCCTCTGTTTCTTGGTATGCCATAGGAGAATACCAGTATTTTTCTTCCTAAATTTAAGTTCTGCTTATATGTGATCCTTTAAATGACCGGAATTGCAGCATGGTAGTTAGGTATTGGAATTCCTTTTTAACAGCGTATCTCAAATTATCTGAAAATACTGTGGAAAAGCAAATAAAGAAAATAAAGGGACGAAAGTTTGAAGAGAAAAGGTAAATTAGTACTGAGGGAAGGAAAGGCAAAAATATTGTCTTATACCAAGAAGCAACTTTGGCGAAGACCACCAATCTGTAATTAACTACATTGTACAAAGGGACTGATGGAGCTTAATGCTGGGTGAGCCAGAGGAGGGGAAAGGCACCGACTTGGTTAGAGAAAAGTCAAGTTTTTTCTTGCTGTTGTTCTTAGTTAAAAAAACCCCAAAATAACCCTTAATGTACTTGTCAGAAAAGGTGTATTTAAAAAATAGTTTTAATCTCAAGTATCCAGTATGCTCGATACTTTTAGTATGCTGGGTTGATTTTTTTCGGGGGGGGGGCTGTTTTTGTGTTATTACAAATAATTTATTGTCTGAGAAAACACAAAGACGGAAAACCAACATGTGAGTCTTATAGTACTTCTCTGCAGCATAACATGCCATGTGATTTCTGGAATGTTGTTGGTTATAAACAATTCCAAAACTGTTCAACGTGAAATTTAAAACTTTTGCAGTCTCCTGAGGGACAGTCTTTCAGAACATTTTAAACAACATTTAACAACTTCATGGGTGCGGGTTTGTTTTTTTGGTTATTTTTAAAAGAATCAGAGAATAGCTCAGGTCGTATGGTCTTGCAAGAAGTTTTACAACACAAGTTATGAAGCTTCTGGAGTCCAAAAGAGTTCTCTAAAGTGAAACACGTTTTATATATAAAAAATTTTATTTCAAAAACTATATGAAAATGAACACAGCAAACATGATTTGCACTTCTGTTGAAGACAGTTTCCATTGTGTTGACAGTTAAATGTGTTCTCAGTTACAGAAATGAATTTTTTTCATCAGTAGTCATGTTGTACATATTTTAGGTTAAAACATTGATTACAAGAGGTAGAAAGAAGGGAAGGTTACTAGATTTTGTGGGACTATGAACAGTAGCAGTATGGATTTATGGCAGCTTAAAGAGATGGGGCTATTTTCGCCTTTGCTTCCTGGGTATTTATTCCCATCTTATCCATTACATTGGCACTTTATTTTATCTGGTGCATGATGAATCAGATTAGGGGATTGATCTGGGAGAAGCTGTCTGACCCAGTTCACTGGTGAAAGGGAGCAAGGCAGAAGCAGCTGTATGTGGAAGACACACGGCAGTGCTGGAGGTTTGTGCTGGATTAAATTTGTGGGATGTCTGCAGCACTGAGTCTTTCTCCTGTAAGTATCGCTTCATCTGCAGGAAGATCCCTAAACTAGGAGAGGAGCACAAATCTCACGTATTGGCAGTATTCCAGTGCACCTTTACTGTGTTTATTAATATGGAGATGAGAATTTTATGGTGCATTTATGCAATGTTGCCAGCATCAGGCAGTGTGAAAATGTTAAGCACACAAGAAACTTCTTTTAGTAGGCTATGTATGCTTTCACATGTTCAGTTGATGGGGTAACCTACTTGAATCTGTCATTAAATATTTTTATCAGGTTGAAGTGATTGAGACTCCAGTTAAATATTTATATATCTGATGTAAAGGTAAACAGAAAAAGCACTGTTCTTACCAAAGCCAAGCACGCGTTTTAGCAATATCCTGATTTTTTTTTTTCTCCAAAGATGTTTTTTCATTAACTCTACTGCTGTCTACACTTTTGGTGGGAATACGTATTGTATCAGCAAAGTAAGTGCTAATTAAATAGAATAAAATATTAAGCATTTCATAATAAATAATGGTAAGCATTAAAATAATAACATTTAATAATAAAGCATTAAAACAGTGATTTTTTTTTTAACAGTTGACCTATTTTCATCAATCCAACATCTGCTTCCATGGCAACCTGATTTGAACTAGGAGCAGAATCATGAAACTCCCATCTTTTACTTATGAGTAGATGCTAACTGAGTGCAGCAAGTGCAGTTTTCAAACAAAGAAGTAGGTGAAAGTCCTTAAAGCATGAAACAATAAGCCTTTATTAACATAATTTTAAAATAGTTATGTCCCGTAGTGTGTTTAGTTCTTCAGGCTCAACCATAGACACATACTTCTGGTATGAGCCACAGGTGCAAAGTAGGATATTCCAAGCAAGCGTCTGTGCTTGTGTGAAACTGTTCCAAATCACCTCTGACTTCTTAACACTGATTTGAACAAACTGAGAAAATTAAAGAAATTGGGTGACTAGTTGGAGTGGGTTAAAACAAGGTGTAACCTTAATTCTGCAGTGCTATTTTATTTTTCTTTGAAAATTGTTGACGAAGAGTTTTGTTCCTGGTGACTATTTCTTTTTAATTTAGACTCTCGTAAATTTGAAGAATGTTAGTTAAATCAGTTTCAGGACTACTCTGAAAGTTGAGCCCAAGAAATCAGTTGTATGTACAACACTTAGTGATTTTATTTTTTTTATAAGCAGTACGTGAGTAGGAGTGTTTTGAAGGAATAGCTGTAAAGTACAGCTTAACAAGAATGTATCCTAATCTCCAAAAGTAACTTGTATATCCAGCACTCACATGTAGTAAACTAATGGAAAGCTGTTATGCAGATGCACTTAGCCTGGATGTTTTACGTCACACTGAGGCATTTGGGGATTAGCTTTGAAATACCAAGTAATAATGAAGGCACCTTTTCATAGCTGTAGTATAAAATCTGACCTTACAATCTACAAGTACGGTTTTAGGAAGAACGTAATCAGCTCTGGTGTAGATGAAAATGAGGACCTTAGCGTAAGGACAGGATTAGCATATTTGTAGTAAACATGGCTTAAACAATTGGGCCATGTGGATTTGATTTCATGGAGTCCTCATAGGAATTTGAAGTAGATCTTCATGATCTCCATAAAAATATCTATATATCTATATATATATATCTAAAAGTCAGTTATGTAACAGGTATGGAGTGGAATAAGGGAAGTAACCTTTTCTTAAGCTTTGTTTTTTAGGGCTGAGGAGGAGCTGCCAGTCCATTTATGGAAGACTGGAAAGCAGGAATCATAGCTTGTTAATAAAGCTGAAAAGTTAGTGGTGTTATATTTAAAAGTGGTAACTGATGCAAAATCAAAGTGGTTGAGAGTTGCCTGGTACATCTGCTTTTCTCTAGTGTTCAATTTTTATTAAGTGTATTTCTTCATCAAAGGCCTCCTGGTTTACAGTTGGAGCTCTTTGAGCTTCTTCTGAGCGCTCTTCATGTCATGGCCATAACCCTGTCAGCTCAGCAGTAAAATTGACAATTGTTTCTGAAATAATGTGCCAAAGAAACTGGGAAACACTACCAGAGTCAAGCAGTTTGGATTCTAGTAGATGAGAAGGTGTATTTATCATCTGGTTATAGGCATCATCATACTTTGTTTTCTAGATAAACTTGGAAATGAGTAAGCACTGCATCCTGAGTGGAATTGAAGATCTTTTAGATCCACTTCCTGAGCAAAACTAATTTTAGGTGGCTTGTTATGTCAAAATTAAAGTTTTTTCCCTTTATTTCCTTTTAAAAAAATCCTTAAATGTTTTGCAATGTATTTCAGTGCTATCTGTTTTTTCCTGATAAAGCTGGGGGGGGGGGGGGTGATTTTTATTTTTTAAGTACTAGTTGGCGGTTTTCTTAGCAATAACGTACAAGACTAGCGTTGTTGTGGGGTGGAGCTGAGGCTTGGTTCTGTGTGGTACAGTGCTCTGCTTGTGTGGAGCAAACAGCTTTATTTGTGTGGAATTCAGGAATTTGGGATTTAGCAGAGGTGCAAAGTACACTTACATATTGGACAACTTTACATAGTAAAGAAATTAGAATAAAAAAGGAGAAAAATAGGCTGCATCAGTTTCTACACATGTATAAATACATTGGCACTAATGGAGTTATAACAGTGCAAAATTCAAGCAAAACAGCTGTGCTGTTAAATTTTTGTTAAATTATTTCCGTGTTTGTGACAGGCACTACTTTAAAATACAGTAGCTGCAGTGTTTCACATGCTGAATCATAGACTAGTGTAGGTTGAAAGGGACTTGTGGAGATTGTTGAAAGCAGGACCCTAGATTAGGTTATCCAGGGCCTTGTTAAGCTTAAACTAAGGCTTGAGTAATTCCACTGAGGGAGAGCCCACCACTTCTCTGGGAAACCTCTTCCATTGTTTAATTGTTCTCATGGCAAAGAATTGTTTTGGTTTTTTTTTTTCTTATGGCAAGACAAAAATTCCCTGAAGCAACTTGTGGCCTGTGGCCTCTAGTCCTTTCACTTGTGAAACCTTGTGAAGAGGGCACCTCTGTCTTCTGTAAAACTACCCATTAGGCATTGGAAGACCATGGTTAGATCCTCCTCACCCTCCTGAGCCATCTCTTTTCTAGGTGGAGAAAACCCAGTTCCTTCAACTTTTCTTTGTCTGTCAGGTTCTTCAACCCTGTAATCTTGGTGGCCCTCAAATAGACGCCCTCCAAGTTTTCAATGTCTGTGTTCTCCAAGTAAGTTGCCAGTGCCACTTTTAAAGAAACAAGGATTGCTTTTCGCGTGGGCTTGTCTCCTGTCTTCCTGCCAGTTGCAGTGTATATTCTTTCTCTGTCCTCAGTCTATTTCCTCTTTAATCAGAGAAATTCATTGTGATCGTTTCTGGGAGCAATTGTGCAAATCCTAACTTTCTTACTGCTGAATTTTTTTTTTTTGCAACAGTCTCCAGGTATTTGTCTTTCCATGCGCTGATTCTTTTCTATGGCAGTGTGTTTTTTCCATACTGGTATGCATATATACTACATGAAGGTGTTTTGTTTATAGGTTTTGGTTGGAATACTGCTACTTCATGTGTAAACTGAGTAGTTTCTCAGTTTTTGGGTATAAATGTAAAGAGTAGTATTTACTAGTAAGTAAATTTCTGTCTGGTTCAAATTTCTGTCTAATAGTTTGATTTGACTTGAAGTTAAATGTTGTATTGGGTTTGTGTGACCTCCAGCCAGGGTCAACCCACCACAAATGTATTGGAAAAAAATAATTGATTATTTAGCTATAATGAGTAAATATTAAATGGAAAGTTAGACATAAGGCTCTGTTTCTGAAATGCTTCATGGGAAGGTACAAACCTTACTGACAGCTTTACAGCTCTTTTTTGAGAAAATAGTTAGCAAGCTTACTCATCAGGTATTTTATTTTAGTAAAACATATCTTAGGCAAGACCTATCTGTGCTTGCACTTGTGATGAAAATAAGAAAATACAGAAAGATAAATGGGAAAATGCACTTTATGAAACTGGTTAATTATTTGGTTCATTGATACATAATTCTGCAGCATTACTAATTCTGAATGTTAAAAAGGTTAATCCAAGCCATTGGTGATTTCAATTTACATTGTTTCTGTTCAAGAATACCTCTACCTCAGCTGCGAACATATATGTATATACATAAGAAATCACATCTAGAAGTCTTCCTTTAAAAATCTCATGTGTATGTTTTCATTTTTAATGTCATACACAATAGTAATTTGATTTTTATATTCTATGCTAGACAGGTAAGCCACTGAAATTCAGCTTATTCCTAGATTTGCAGTTGTGAGCCATAAAATGTTTTGCATTTTAATTTCAAGCTGAAGCCCTGACAAAAATTATCAGAAGATGCTGAATAGCATTGGCGTAACACTTAGTGGAAGGTTTTAAAGGTTACCATAGTATAAAGACTTAAAGTTTACTGATTCTTTAGTTTACTGTTTGACAACATTTTACAAATAAAAATGAAGTCAAAATTCTGTGCATTTTATGCACAGTACTTTGCAAAAGATTCTTGAAACTGTAGGTTTTATTAGAATATAAAGTTACCAAATACTTTAAGTTATTTTTCTGAGTAACTGGAGAACAGATTGTTCTCAGGGTTTGTTTTTTTTCCTCACCTCAGTGAGAATTTTAACCATTCAGATGGGGGGAGGATTTATGGATTTGTCTGTATAAAATTTTATAAAATGCTTGCTCCTGGGGCCAAGGTAACAAGGTAAAAAAATTACAATTTTGCTAGTTGTACATTAATATAGACTTTGTTTATTTAAAAATCAAGATTTATCACAGATCATCTTATTGCCATCTACTGGTTCTTTGGAGATACTAATTCTGATTTAGTGTAGATTTTTGTTCACTTTAAACAGTAGAGATTAATGGCAAAAGCTTGTCAGTATGAAAACAAACATTACAAAATTCAAAGATCTAAGTAAGTTTGGAGCTGGTGTTTGTATTCTGTGGCTTTCTGCTATTATAGAAATGAAAATGCATATTAACATCCATTTTATAGTCCAATGGCTTTTTCAAAGTCTCAGAATTTAAAACAGTGTTTGTGCATTTTCCTATTTGTTAGTCATTTTAGTTTGTTCCTCCTAATATTCTGTTCTTTTCTCAAACCTTTTTTCATATTCTCAGCTTTGCTATGTTGGAAGTAGAAGAATAATCACACAGATGAATTAATTGTGCTGTTCAAACCATGTATAAACACTGAAATGTTTTAAATATTTGGGTATGCGTAGTAATGTGTAGGAGAGCAAGAAACCACTGTATTGCATCAGCTTTTTCAACCCTGATAACTGAAATGTGTTGGTATACTTTACTACTGTGCCTACCCCAACTGGAGCATTGTATTTTGACAGTAATTTTAATTCCTCAGTTTAGGATGACACAATTCAGAATGCTAGTTTATCTTTAAATATATACATGTCTTGGTTGTAAAGGTCAGACATGGTGTATGAAATACAGCTTTACTATTTTATTATTTTAAACAGATTTTCTTGATCAAATTGAACTTGTGGTATGTACAAAGGCATGGCTGAGCTAGGTCAGATCGTGGGTCTGTCTAGGCCAGAATCCTTTCTGCAGCAGAGGCCAAGGGAAGAGTGTATTAGTATCGCCAACTATGTAGGCGTGCTTCCTCAAAATTAATTCCCAGGATCTGGTGATTTGTGGCGTAAACCTTTTTAATGACCTGTCTCATTACTGAAAATGAGCTAGCTAGAGCTGCATATGAAAGTGTGCGATGCTTTTATATGATAGCATATCCACCTTTTCAAAAGAATTTTTGTTATTTTATAGTGAAAAGCTAGTTAAGCAACTGATGTTAATACAGCCTTAGCTTAGTAAGTAATTATTGTGTGTATTTGTTCTACCTTTGGCTTTTCTACCCTTTCTCTGCTCTTTTTTCAGTTGCGTTTTCTGCGTAAGCAGGACTTTTAATTCTGAATTGGATACTGCCAGGGTGAGTGTGAAATGAGTGGCACAGGAAACCCTCTCACCGGGAAAGAAAACCTGGGAGGTGTCTTAGTAGAAACAATGACAGCAAAAAGGGGTTACTGTCTTCTTGCTGTCAGCCAGGTGGTGGTAGGAACAGGGAGCTACCAAAGTACCAGGTGCTTGTTACCAGAAAGACCTGAATTTTCAAGCAGGATCACAGCAATGCTTTAATTCATGTTGGGGTCCCTTCAGTGAGAAGCAGAAATGGGTGTGTCTTCTGGGATTGTGCCATTCCTCATGACTGTAACATTATCTGGTAGATACTACTGTATTTTTAAATCCTGAGTATACTAGGAAGGTTGGATGGGGGAGATACCTTAGGAATTCTTCCTGGAACAGAGCATATTCCTTAACTATGCTAATAAATGCTTCAGAAATGTCAGCCTGGAAAAACAGCAGGAGAAGCCTGACTAGGAATATTTTTTTCTGTTCCTTCTGGGGTTGTGCAAGGTTGCCAAAATGACAAAACTTCAAAAGGGGAGAGGAATAGAGAACAGAGCTTTGGAGACAATTACAAGACCTTTTAAAGAACTTCTGTAAGAATCAGACTTTCAGATATCTTTTTAAACCCACTTAGCTTAATATTTCCCACAAAGAAGTTTCCTTTAATGTGTAAATATGATATTTCCACCTCAAGCCTGATCAGGATGTAGAGCTTCCTTGCTGGCAGTTGGAAGTTGAACTGCCAGACAAAAGGCAAGTTAATACCTATTAATATTAATTGTTTACCTTCCACTTGATTAAGATTAGTAATTGTTGAATGACAAGATAGAGTATGAACATTCAAAGCCTCCTGGCTTCACAACCTTTCCAAGGTTGGCTTAGCATTTCATGGAACTAAATCGTTTTGTTTTGTAAATAACATATGAGTTTCTCAAATTATTTAAATAATTTTCTGCAAATGTGATATCCATAGCTGCCAGCACAAGCCTGGATAATGGCATTTCTTAGAGAATAAGTAGAGCTATAGGATTCAGATACCATATTTCTGTAAGTCTGTGATGCAGTTTGCAGTAGTGTTTCTTTGTATCTTTCTTACTAGAAGCCTTCCCTCTCAGGGGCTCTGGTGTTCTTGCTGTCTCCAAAGTTTTACATAACTTCATTGTCTGAGGTGGTATGTTTTGGTTGGTTGGTTTATTTGGTTTTTCAATTGTGTGTGGTAGCACTGGAGGATAAATCCAATTCATCATTTGTAGCCTCAGATGGCTAGGAGTGAAAATGAGTGGCTCTGAGCAGGTCAGAGAATCCAAAGGTAGAAAATGTGGGGTTTGCAGCTGCAGTTGGAAGAGATGGAGAACAGGAGATCAGTAAAGCTGTCTTCAAATAGCTGGAGAAAGCCAGTCATACCTGTGTTGGAGCCTCTGTACTGTCAATTAAACACTGCTCTTGAGAGAGAGTCTTAGTGATGTAATGTTGTTGCTTGCATGTTTTCCATTTATAAAATTGCAGAAGAATTTGCTTTTCTTTTATTAAATTTTCTTTGCAGTAGCTTCTAACACTCTGGTTTGGAGTGTTTAGCCTTCTGGATCGACTTTTGTATTCATGTTGCTGACTTTGTTGCACACCTACTCAGTATTGTAAATGTAATTAGTAGCTGTTTATTGGAAACTTGCAGCATGAGTTCTACAGTCTCTTCTTTAAAAATGAGCTAGATTTGTTGTTATAGTTTTTTCCCCTCCTGACCTTCTTTAGAAAGAGTTCCAAAGTGTTTTTGCTTTTTAAAATCTGTGTTTATAAAAAAAAAAAATCCCTCCTTTTTTTGTTTGCTTGCTTTGTTTTGTTTTTCAAGTACAGAGAACCACCTGGCACACTTAATGGAAAACTGATTTTGGAACTTAAATAGCGTAAGAAATGCAGTACTGGGCTGAAAGGCTGTAGTATAGAGTTAATTTTTCAGTAGTTTCTGTGAAAATGTTTTATTGAATGCAGGCTGAAGATGGTCATGAGTCATGCTGTAAAGTAAATGTCAGAAGAAGTGAGGCTTAATTACTTCATTTTTGAACTGAGTTTTTATCTTATACTGGAAGGAAGTGTCAATCCAGAATATAACTTATCAGATGAAATTAGTGGAGTGATATGTAATTTTCAAAGGGATTTTTCATTAACTGTGGCAGTGGGCTAGCCGCCTGGTATGCTGCTGCTTTCTATTCTAATACCTTGAACAGTCTTTTGAAGTCATGGGAGATTTCTAATGCATACCTATAATCGGCTCAATCTCTACAATGAATAATACAAAGGAGATACAGTTAGAAGCTGCTGAGAATTCATAAGCCATAATATGTTTGATCAAGGTTAGTTTTAGGCAGAGGATTTGTCGCAAGATAAAAGTAAGTGTGTGTGCGTGTGTGTGCACGTGGTATAGGGATTACAGATAAACCAATATCAAATATAAAGTATCTTTTATTAAACTTGAAATACAGAGTTTGCAATACTTGTTTATCTGCATCTTAGTGTATTTTTTTTCAGAAGTTCATAACTATTGCAAGTTCTGAGTGAAACTTGTTTTAAAATCCAGTGAAATGGGAATAAACAGTTTATTGAAGGAAATGGCTACATTTTTACTGTTATAGTTTAGCAAATAAAGTTACTGAATTCAAGTACTTTCTTCTTGTTCTAGGTTGTAAAAGGCTTCATTTTAAAAACAGATGGCTATACCAGGAGTAGTTTGTAACAGATAAATTATTAGTGCATCTTGAAGAATAGTATGTTGGAAAAAATTGAAGTATTAGTTTATTTGGTTACATTTGGTAGTCCCGCTTTATTTCCTGTGTAGTTATAGGAACTGCAGGGGCAAGCAGCAGAAATATAATAAGTATTAGTGTGACATCTTTCCAGGGGTTTTCATGCCAGTTTAACAAAATAATTCTGGGGAAAGCGTATTACTTTTTAAAAAGCATAAAATGTGTATATAGGGAGTATTGGAGGGTTAACTCCTTACATGTGAATAAGGAGTCCACAACCCAGACTGCAGACTGTTCCTGTAAGTGCTCCTGTTTCAGTTTCATTCCATGTAATTGCAGGAGACTATAAAATTACTTTTAAATTCTGACTGCAAACTGTCCTTTTAAGAGTGAAAAGCACAACCTGTAGTGAGAATGGGATCTGGAGACAGCAGGTTGAAAAGTGACACTGGTACCAGCATATTAACAGGTTCATGAATTGGTCTTCCCTAAACTTGGATGGTCCCGTCACAGCCAAATAAAACTGACTTTGGATATGTCAGAAGGAATGAGTGAATCTGCCTTTTTAGAGCGTCTAATTTGGATTATTTTGGTGCATATCTTGAAAGCCACATGTAGCACCAAACGTAACTACTGATTTCCTAGGTGAGACTGCAAGTTCTTTGACAACTGCATGGTCTTTGTATCCGTGTGATTGAAATTGCAAGTTCTGAATTTGCCGAGTATGGGTAGAGCCTTCTACCGTTTTGGTTTTCTGTTTTTATGAATCTTTCAAGTTGCTCGGGCTTTCCAAGCAACCTCAAGTTCTGTGATGGTTACGCTAAGACCTTAACTACCTTGAGAAGTTAACAGTAACAGTTACTGAAGAAGAAATGTTAGGGGTGCACCTCCCCATATGGATACTCTGTTATAGTATTATAATAAAATTATTCTGGTATAAATCTTTAAAACTAGAGGTTCAATCTGCTGAGTCTTTAGTCCGTTTTCCATGTCTTCTCCCTTCCTCCCTAGCTGTTTCTGAAGGTGAAGTGAGTAAGTCATGGCAGCTTGCTCTCCCCTCCTGCCCCCCTCCCCGCCAATGTAGATTAAACTCCGAGATCTGTAGTTACAGTTTAAATACAAAATAATTTGTATAGCAATGGATCAAAATCTGTACGTCGCAAAATGTCTTCTAAAGCTGAAGTGTAGGAGTACATACAGCTGTATGATATATGTCTCAAATTTTAGCTAAGGAAGCTATATGCAACAATTGTCTTTCTAATAGAAACACTGAACAGAAAGGGGGAGGGAATCCAGCTTCCTTTGCAATGTCACATTGTATTAATAACTGCAGCTGTATCTTGCTTTGCTCAGCTTCCCTCTGAAGACAGCTGAGCTGCAGAGATGTAACAAGTGATAGGAGCATAATCTTACAAGACATAAGAGACAGATGCTTGTTTTGATCCCACAAAGCAATTGTGGCTAATATGTAAAAAGTTGTATTGTGGCTTCTTTTTAAAGTTTGGAAGAATTACAACTTTGACTCTTATTTCAAAGAAAAGAAGCCTCCCATCTTGTCATTTTCCATTAGTGCGTTGTCTAGATACTGCCTTGGTTCGGTAATATTGATGCATTTCTGCTGGTGCAAACATGTTCTTATGCATGTGTATACAATTTATAATGTGCAATGATAGCTTAATTTTTTTTTTGCAAAAAGTCAAGACTTAAATTCATGCACAAGACTTTGTGCATACTACCATCTATAGCTATAAACTGTATAGCTACATCTGGAAAACCACTGTCGAAATTGTGGAGAGCTTAAGAGTGCTACCTAGTGTTTGGGTGTCTACCTCAGGCAAAGCTTGACTTTGTCAGGATGGGAGCACCGTTCTCCCTCTGCTCCTGTCTACCCTATTTTTCATCAGGAGAAAACATGGGTGGCTGTTTGAAAGTGAAGGAGCTGCAGTACAGTGTAACCACTCCTCCAGGCTGGCTGATTGGGGAATGAGGATTCAGAGTGTTTTGTGGATCGTGCCCTTACGTTTAGCTTAGCGAACTTTTCTTTCCCTGCTCTGAACCAAGATTGTGTGTATCTTCACCAGACCTAGGAGATGTGAGGTTCCTGACATGGGGGTTTTCAGCCTTCCAGCGTAACCTGTGCATGAGCTTTCTATTCTTGTAGTTAAAAAGCTTTTAACCAAAATCTCCTGGGTACAAGTTAAGCTGACTGCTACTTGTAGCGCAGAAAAATAATTGGTCACTCCTTCCTTTATGAGACCTTCAGACTGCTGTGATGTCCTTGTCTTCTGTTTTCTAAACTGCCTGAACTTAAAAAAATCTTTCAACTCTTCCTCACAGGTAATTTTATTTCAAAATACTTGTTGTCCTTTTTTTTTGTGATACCTGAAACCAGATACAAGTGGCTTTATCACTTCTGAGTATAGAAAAGTTCAAGTACGTCCTATGTTGTATGTGATATTCTTTTTAGCATGTCAAAATTTTTTTGTCTTTTCTGCAATAACCTTGTACTGAATCTTCCTTTTTTTCTGAATTGGTGCTATACATCTTTCAATGTGTAGCTATTTGTGTTTGTTTTTATTGAATATCATCTTGTTCATTAAGACTGTTTCTTTAGTTTTTCAGGATCACTGAGTTCTAATCATGCTCTACAGAGCGCTTGACTTTCTCCTTGCTTGATACCATATGTGCAGTTCTTAAGCAGATTTTCCTGTTCAATCACCAAAATTGTTAATGAAACTATTGAACTAGGGTCTGATCCAGCACAGATATTTGTAGGCCCCCACAGCATAGTCCTCCTAGCTTGACAGTTGCTAACGATTCCCATTGGAAGGATTTTCTTTTCCAGTCAGTTGTTTTCTTTTCCAGTCAGTTGTGTGCTCCCCTGTTCAGTAATTTGATTTAGAGTGTTGTGAGTGTGACACAGCTACTATCAATCTTGCCAAAATAGTTACATTTACTTTTATTGTTGCTTCTCAACCCACATTTGAGGTTATATGCATTTTTTCACTATGGTTTCATTTGGGAATGGTTTTGCAAGGAATTTCAGAAATATACATTGGTTTTTAGAAGTTGGTTTCCAGCTATCAAACAAATTATAGGAGAATGTGTTATTCATCCTCTGCCACTGTTCTCTGAATTCTACCCAATTAGTATTATATCAAGGCATGGGCATGTCTGTGTTAAAACATGGGCATGATAGGCAAAAATCACACGAGAGGTTTACGTAGGCAAAGAAGTTAATTGGTTTTTTGTGTTGATAGAGTTTTGCTGGCACTTGAATTTTTGAAGAATTCTACTTGGTAGCTGCAGGTTTATCCCAATGAAAAAAGATAGGGGTCTATTCCGTGAGCTGATGGTGTGCCGTGGTTTCCTATGCTTGCCTCTACTCAGAACAGAGAGAAAGTCTGAGGTGCTCTTAGGTAAGCAGTGTTTTGTGATTCTGTCATTAGTGACCTCTCCCAGTATAGCCTCCTTCATTGTAACAGCATGGAGATTGCAAATACACCAAAGTACTGTCAGTTTGCCGTTGAGCCATGAAAAATGTCGTGAAAGCTCTGATCTGGCCAAACACCAGATAATTCTGTTTCATTAGGACTGATGAATATGTGCAAATATGTACCAATTCAGAATGACTAAATTATGAAACACATTTCTGTTAGTGTGTACAGTCCTTTAGGACCATTGTTGATGCAATAGCAATTTGCTGGATTGCTGCATTAAAGATGACTAGTATGTGGATGGGAGGCTTTTACCCATACTTGCTAATCTAAAATATAGCTATTTTTAAAACTAGATAGCGTGCTAGTCTTCTGTTAAGAAATGGTAACATAATATTTAGGAATATTTGACAGTGTTAAGTCTGGCAGTGTTTGAAGCTGAGTTTCTATTTGAGATAAAATATCTGATGCATTGGTAACGTTTTGGCAATCATAATGCAAATCCCTGCCACAAACATGGGTCAGAGTTGGTGGTGTTCTGTTTTCAGTTCACTGACTACTATTTAAAAACAGAGAATAAATACACTTAAGAAAGGGAAAGGATACAGCGGCTTAGAATGGAAAGAACACAAGCATTCACTTTTGATTCTGGTACTCAAAGGGTTTGATTAAGTGCTAGTGCGTGGTGGAGTTTATTACCTATGTATTAGTATACTTTTTAAACATTCATAAAATCTGGAGAATTCTGTGACATTGTGTTAAATTAGTTTTGTACTTTGTTGATTATTATGTTTTTGTCCTTATATTTAATAACCAAACTACGCGCTCATGACTAAGATAAAGCAAGCTTGTCATCTTCATTGAATAGCTTTCAAAAGAGATTGCAGATAGGCCATTAGTGGCTAAAATATAGTTAGGAGGTATTGTGAGAGTAAGATTTTTATTCTGGAGAGGAGGTGCATAGAAACTGAATATGGAAAGTCTCACGATTATTTTACCACTAGAGGGCTTATTTGTATTACAGTGGGAAGTGTGCTTGAGAAGATTGCCTTGAGACAGCTTTCTGTGCTTCACACCGTCCGGTCGGACAACAAGGGAGAAAAGCACCACCTATAGAAGTGTGACATTGAAAAGATGGAGATGAGACTACAAAGTTAAGAATATTGTGAACTAGCAGTTTGACATTCCTAGTTGTTCTGAACTCAGAAAATGTAATGAGAGATTGTATCTCACTCCACAACTAGACATAGAGGCTGATCAGGAGTAAGAAAATATTGGAGAAAAGAAATGAAAATATCCCATCAAATCATGCTTTTAAAGAGTTTTGCTGTTTATTTGAGCTTTACTTAAAGCACCTCTTTGACAGAGCGATGAATTTTTTGACATCAGTTGCATTATCTTGGTTTCTGCTTTCTTTTGCTTTTCATCACAGCTGAACATTTCTTCATTTTTACAATCCACACTAACATGCAAGATATTTCCTTGGGAATCTGCTTAGTACAGAATGTGCCTCATTCACAATGCCAATGAGACTCCCGGTGCAAGTATCCTCACTTTCCTCTTCATAAAGCCTGAGTTGTAATGGCAGAACATAACATCTCTTTTGGCACTTTGCAGGAGCCTCTCTTTTGTTTTTAAACATTGTTTGGCAGTTGCTTGGCTTGTCAGCACAGAATCTGTGGAAACAGCTTTCCTGAAAACTCCTACTAGCTTTGGGTTTTTGCATGCATACACACTTAAAATTAATTTTTGCAAAACTAGAGTTGTTGGTCTGATTCTATTCTTTTGTTTACAGATCCTGCAAATTCTAGTTAATGAGTCTTAAAATGTACAGCTGTATTCTGAATTTTGTGTCTGTCATAAGCAAGTATTGAACCCCTAATGTAGACAGTGCAACTTCATATTTTTTCAATAATGTCTAGATACCTTGGGTTGGTTTTGGTTTTTTTTTTTCAATAAAGAGTGCATACAACTTGGCAACAAAACTGTTGGTTATATACCAGAGTTCTTGCTATTCCTGGTAGTAATTTCGCATTGAGGAGTTTAAAGGAACGTTTGACAGAATATCCCTCCTCTAAAAAAAAAAATATTTAAGGCAAAGTTTTTGTATTTTGAAACACAAAAAAAAGAATAATTGTCTAGGTTTTTATTTCCATCTTGGTCATCGATATTTCTTTTCCAAAAGAAACCATCTCCTTGGAAGTCTAACATTCCACACCACTACAAAACTCTGTTTCTGTGCAGATAATACTTTTCTCATTTTCTCAGTGGCTTGGTATCACAATGCTGTGATGAAACAAATGCTTAGCAAGTATCGCCTTTCAGCACTAACTTGCCTCTTAATAGTTGTAGATAAAGATTTGGTGGTGGGTTCCCCCCCCGCCCCTTCCTGTTTCCCAACTGTTTCCCAAAACTGTAGACAACAGAGACTTCTCTCATGAGTGTCCCTGACAGCTGTAAGACCCGGATGCCAAGTTCTGGCTCCCGAGCCTTGACCTGTTCTTTGGCTTCTTTTCTGATCTCTTGGCTGGCTCCTCTGCTTGTTGCTGTGGCAGCTGCGGAATCGTCTCTGGAGCTGATTGATGCACAGCTAGCTCATTTGGATTCTGCATTATTGTTGGTGATGCCACTTCTCTTAGACTTAGCTCAGTGAGAATTATCCGTGTGTTTTTAACATATTCTAAGAGTGAGAATTCTTAAAATTCTCAGATTGCTGTGATACAAATACTGATTTTTAATTTTCTTACTGTAAATAGAAAGTGTTTGGTTCTACTTTGCTTGGAGTAAAAACAGTCTGAATATAAATACATGGCACAAAGAACAGTAATCCTCCATCCCTGACATTTTTGTTTGGCACTAGCTCTCTGGATAAAAAGAATGACAGTACTTGCATTGTATGAAATATTTCAGCAACTTTGTAAAGAGTAAGTATGTCTGAGACATGGTTAAAAAAGCTTAAAAGGGATGTGCTTATAATTTGAAGACCAGCATGTATTGAATGTATGTTACCTATTTATGCATTTAATATCAGTAGCTATGCATGAAGAGAGTCTAATCTGGTTTGAAAGAAATTCAGTAGGTTTATTAGAGGGAAGGAGAGAAGCAAACACATGAATACAGGGTGCAGGGCCGGGTCGTGTGTCTAAACCTTGTTTTAGACAACTGGAATTTATGAAAAGGAGACAAGAATTACAATATCCTCTTTCTTTTATCTCAGCAAAAAGTGAAGTTTTAATGCGCAGCAAAACTGTCTGTTGAAATGCAGTATCATTAAAGTCAGATTTACAGTGAGAAAATACAAATAAATGTCTAATGATGTTAGAGGTGAAGCACTATCCATGTCTTTAGCGAAACTATAAAGCAGGACCAAAATCAGCCCTTCGATGAGGATTACATGGTTGCAGAGGATGTGCAGGGTTTTAAGAAAAGCTGCTGTAACTAGATAACCTCTCGTTCTGTTTATCGCAATGCCTGTGGTGGTATTTCAGGGCAGAAGAGACAGTTATAAATACTGAGTAGAGGAATGTAAACTGTTTCCAAACATTTCAATAAAAGAGATGATGGGGGAAAAAAACCAGGTTTGACCCTAACTATGCACAGTATATAATAACATAAACATTCCTTCTCAAACCACCTCAAAATAGCTGTGAAAGAGAGAGAGAGAGATTCAGAAGGGCCAATATCCCATCTTGCTGGAGGAAAGGAAAAGACCATGTGTTCCTTATATCAAGGATAATCCATATAAAGGACAGTTTGGGTACTGATTACAAGCTGGAATTGGGTAATTCCATATGGTCATGTATTTTAGAGACTCAGAGCATTTTGAGGTAGTCAGGGATTGATTGCATCCACCAAAAGATGACAAATGCCAAATCCTTCTGTTGTTTATGAACCTGATTTGATTCCTGAGGAGAGTTGCCCCATCTGAAAGCTTATCTATTTGTCCAAGAGAAGAAAAGTAGCAGAACAGTGCCATAGTGGCTTGCAGGAGAAAATGTAGAACTGTAGGAGTGGATAAGAATCCAAACCAGCACCAGTCTGCAGAAATACTAGCTTTTGGGAAGAACCAGAATCTGTTTAGTTGGGGTTTTCATTCTCCCAACAGTTTCTGACACTACTGTATACTGAGTTAATACACCTTGCTTCCATGAACTGGAGAGAGACAGAGTTTGCAATGCTCTCAGCCTCAGCTGCTTGGAGAGAGAGAGAATTAAAAAAGAAGTTCGAAATGAAATGTGAGTATGAGTCATTTCAATTCTTGGGAGCTTTTTGTAGATAGGGAACATAAGGTGCATAACTGTACAAAGGTCAGGAGAAAGGCAAGACTAGATCAAAGCCCTTCCAGTTGGAATTATTAAAACATATTTGCATATCAGTTAATAATTTGCCATCATTTTTAAGGCATATATTAACTTTCTAAATCTGTCCAGAAATATACGCTGCAATTTATACTAGTAAATTAATTCCATACTGTAGCCATTTTTTAATTTTTGCCATTCACAGTTTGAACATTAGTAACAAAAAAAGAATAAATTTAATATTGTAAATGTTAATGCCAAGATTTTATTCTAAGTGCAAAGTAAATCCAGAACTGATTTAATGTTAGATTTGTGTCTCTTAATGAATATATAGTTTTGTGAGACCTTGAGTGTTAATTTCTAACACATTGATAGTTTTCTTCTTATTAGCCAGTTGTAAATATATGTTCCCAAATAAAAATTCTGTCCTGATCCACCTCCAGATCCAAAGTTCCAGACATTCCCATAACAGCCTAAACCTTCATCCTCTGACTTCTGGAAATCCTTTGGTGTGGTTTCAGGTTTTGAATCTTTGCATTGGTGCATGTTTGACTCTAGGTTTGAGCTCTGTCTATGAAGACATGTAGCAAAACACTGCCTTTGTTTTGCACAGGAGAAGCCTTTTTAATGCTGGATGCCCTGAATGCTGGACATTCTTTGAAGATTTCTGTTGTATCTGAGATATGAGGGGAATGTTACTTTGCCTAAAGGGTTTTCTTATATTTGTGCTTTTTCATCCCAGTGTTACTGCCTCCTCCTGCCTACCAGAGAGTATTGGCAACCCCTTCCAAATGTATGCTTTCCTAACTTTATATAACTTTCTGCCACTGTGTGTGTTTTTTGGAGTTTTTTTGGTCATTGCTCATTCAAGCCCTTGGTGAGCTTGAAGCCATCCTGGCTGTGTGCTGATCTATTTTTATCTGATAATTGGTTTTCCTGCTTGAGGGATTCACACATTGTAAGTGAAGGTACTAATTTGCCTTGTCCCTGCATGATGTTTTTGTTTCCTGGTGAATTGCCACGTTGCTTGGTAAAACTGGTTTATTTTAGAATATTAGCTGCAGATATGTCGAATCAACTAAAATATAACTGAAGGAAAAAACCTAATGCAAACACTTTGTGAATTTTATAATCACCAAGTTTGATAATTAATTACAATATGATCTCTTGTGTGCATACAGAGCAGAATGTTCAATATAAGAACATCTCTATTTTTTATAAAAAAATAATTGATATATGATATGTATTCTTAAAATTGGTTTAAATTAAAATTAAATTTCAGTATTTATGAGTTAGGAAACTGGAGTTGAGGGATAGGATTGTTTTTACCAGAGATAAGTATCAATCCGTGTATTGGTAGAAGGAAAATGAGGAATTGAAATTCCTCATTTATATAACTTACATAATGGAATAAGTATAAATATCTTACTTGGGATTTAGTCAGTTTACTGCAGCTAATGCTATCTTCTTCCCATAGAATGGAACCCCTGCCCAAGGTGATTGACGTTATTGACTCGTAGCTCACTTCCCCTGGCAATAAGTCTATAGGCAGATTTCTTTTTCTGGATCTAGCTGCGTGTTTCCACTTGTGTTTCCACTCCTTTGTCAGAGGCAACATCCCTGCTAATCCGTTGTGAGAGTACTCCTGTATCCATATCAGTTGAGAGAAGTCATTGTAAATCGTATATATTTGCTTATCTAACTTGAAATGGATCAGGGGTCCGTGACCTTCAAATTCTGTAAAGGTCATCTTAGAATAACTAGCTTAAAAATATCCCAATACTCTTAGGAAATTACTGTAAGAAAAAGTTGGAGAAGGCTAGAATGCTGAAATACATGGAAAATGTTATCGTTATCATCAAATGAGGCACTGTGCAGTGCATAATCCAGGTAATTCGCATGGTGTTAATAACGGTAGGAGTAGCTGAACAGAAGCAGTATAGTGAATTTAGCTAGCTGATGTATCTTTTAAATTAATCCTGAAAGTTGAAGTTTGTTGTTCAATGGAAATAATTTATTACAATACCCTTTCATAAGTAGCATTGTTTTGTAACTTTGCGTCAGATCTTCCTATGCAACACTTTGACAGTGTATTTAATTTGAGATGCAAATAAATCATGTATGTTGAATTGAAACCTCCATGCATTCACTACAAAATTAGTTATTTTAAATATTGGGTTAAATTAATATTCAATCATTAAAGCATTCTGTAGTTCCACTTTCAGTATTGTGATGATACTGACATTGATAAAAATCTGTTTGTGAAAAGTTCTACTCAGAACAGGATCGTGTTTGTGTTGAACGAAATAGAAAGAAAAGTTCATAGAGTTGTTATAATAATGGTTTTTCAAACTGTCTTTCCATAACTGATAAGCTTTTATTTCCCATTTAAAACTGTGAGCATTATGTTAAAACTCTGGCATAGCAGTGATATTATTCCAAAGTGGCATACTAATGTTAGTTTGTTTAAACTGCAAAAAACCATCTGTAAGACAGATGTATATATTTTCAAGCTGATGGTTAATTAGCCATGGTTAATAAAAAGGAGAGGTAGTATGTTTACAGCCTGTTATCAAAGTGAAAATATTGCAATTGGGATTGAAGAGCCACTTTATGGGACATAGCTAATTATGAAAATTGAGTTTATAATGGCAAAGATAATTTTATAGTCCATACGTGACTTATCTCCCTAAAATATAAATTAGCAGTACTTTTTTTTAACTGTGTCTTTCATCTTTTATTTTCAGAATGTGTTGACTCAGTAGGGTTGGGGGTTTTTTGTACTTAAAATTTTCTAAGTGAATAAATGCACATCCATTACTGCATTTAACACTGCTGTGCTGAGTGGTGATTGCACAAACACAGGACATCTTCTCAGAAATAGAGTTAAAAGACAAAAAAGTAAATTTATGCATTCTCAATAGCAGCACGTTCTTTTTGGGGGTGCTAGATAGAGATAATTGAAAAGAAGTTTTAAAACAAGTTTTTAAAGTTCTAGTCTGTCATTTCACATTGATAACTTCTAACGTGTTTTCACATGAGAAAAATGAGTCAGGTTTTGTTTGAATGGGGCTTTTCACATAATTTATTAGATGTGTTTTCATATATGTGATTTTGTAGCAGTTGTTCTTTAACTGTTTCTCTTCTACAAGGAACTCTTGACTTCTGCCTGGAATATTTTTTTTTCCTGAATAACCGTATATACTTAAAACTGTGATCCCCATTCAATAGCTAGAATATTTACCAAGAAGTCAGTGACTTGGTTTATGTTACACAGTTTGTTGGGGTACATCCACGATGACAATGCCAGTATCTTCCCTTGCCATGTTATGCTGCACAGGATTGTTCATAATCTTTGCTCAGTAGAGGGTTATTTTTTCTTTCAGCTAGAACTACCTCATAGCTCTTTGTCCAAAATCACTTTGAAATGCAGGATGTTTACATGTATATAGTTAAGTGAAAGGAACTTGTGGGATTAAGTTTGATACAATGTTTCTTTCTAAATAGCCTCTGATACTGAATTAATCCAAATGTCACATGCATCTGTAGTTCCAAAAAGAATCTTGAAATGAGAGAGATGAAATTTGACTGGACAGATACGGGTTACCTCAAAATTTAGACAACTGTTTAATTTTTTTTTTTGGTGATCTGTTGTTTTGGGTTTTTTTTCTTGTGGTTTTATTTTCTTCTGAGTTTTAGCCTGAGGAAGTTAAAATGGTACCAGTGTAATTACTTGGTGCATTAATTATACCTGTATACTGCATGAACTGAAGTTCTAACAGGCCTCCAACACAACATAATCTGCTCTTGTACTAGAATAAAAAAATAACTGAAATAACAACTGAAATAACCCTAGTTGTATGAATGTGCACGTCACCCCATATTAGTGTTACTTGTTGGTTAGACAAGCTCTGAACATTTATAATATGCATTCCATTGTTTTGGAATTTGCCCTTTCTCCCTGCTGATTTACCAGGTACTCAGAACTTAAAACAGTTTCTGCTTGTTTAGTCTTAGAGCTTTAAATTCTGTTCACATTAGCTTTTTAACTATATTTAGGAACTAGAAGGTTTTAGAAGCTCCTTAGTATTTATTGTTTGGGAGGTGGGGAAAATATATCTAAATTCTAATAAAGGATAATTTTTGGAGGGTTTTATGGAACACTCTAAATAGAGAAAAAAAACAACAATCCCAAACTGTTTCAGCCTAGCAAAACTGTGGAACCAGTTTTCAGAAATATTTTAATTACAGAGTTTTTGAAAAACAAAGGCAAATTCTTACACTTTTTTCTCTTGTGCCTTCCCAGACATAATTGATAATTTGCATTCCTGCCTACAGATGTTTCCCTAGTGACAGGATGTTTGGGCTGCGGAAAATAAACTCAATGAAAGTTGACTTAAAATAACTTTAACAGGTATCTGTTTATGATCAGCAATGACATAGGTGTGATGCCAGAATAAGCAAAGTAATGATTTTTTGCTTGATGGAGGAGAGTGAGTCTGGAATGGCTTGAGAGTCATATGAGCACTTAAACAGCTTTTCACTCAATGTTGAAAGCTTTTTGAATAGCGCACACAGAACAAGACCTGTTTCATTGTTATATAGGCACACCATTTTGCAATACAGTAAAACTAGGGTGCTGATCCTTTCAACTAATCACGCATTTTAAGTGAAGAAAAATTTTTTAATCCTGTGTCCAATTAGGTAGTGATCCCGCGTCCGTTGCCGTATTATCTCAGCAGTTGGGAAAATTGCCTAAGCACAAATAAATGGTCTGACAAAGACCAGCGTTCTGTTTCATTTTCCATTTGCAGGCATATTTTGTCCTGTTGATTAAAAGTACGTGGAAAAATGTGTAATGATGGGTTTAGAATTTAGTACAGGGGAATTAATTTATTCCTCCTTATTATCTGATACATACTCATTTTGTGGTAAATGATAAGGTTCTCGTGAACTTAGAACTCTGCTTTTATAATGCAGCTAAGATGCTATTTTAAATCCCAACTGTGGGAAGCAAACTTTGGAAAAAATATTACATAAGCAGACGGGATGTCATTTGCTCTCCTTTTCCTCTGCTTGACACTGAACTGGCTCTGCAAGTCTCCTGTGTATACTCAGGAGTATTTTGAGCCAAATGTTTCAATATTTATATCACACACAAGCAAACAAAACCAAACAAAACAAGCAAAACAACAGAGCCAGGAACCCCAATGGGGTTAATTTAGCTGCTCTCTTCCTCTGCAGTTCAGATTTAATGTATTTATTTATTAAAGCACAGATTGGCCTCCTTATCTTAAAATCTAGAAGATACTTTGAGAACAAAATCATTGTTGTGTAAGCCCGTCTCTTTTTAAAGGAAGCTAATGATGAAACAGAAAAGCTGGCTTTGATCAGTGCTGTCAAAGTTGTTTTGCAATAGTTGCTTAAAGGTAATAAATATTTTTTTTTTTAAGATACTGTTAGGATGGATCCCATGGTCAAGGATGTGCTTCATCCATATATAGTGTAAATTTTAGGGTTAAAAAAAGCCTTTTGATGAAAACAGCTTATTTGATTTGTTTCCCTTTAGCAGTGTTGCACAGTGATCAGGCTGCAAGGAACAATTGATGTGTTTTCAGTTACGTTTTTCAAAATGTTTTGTGACAGAAAAGACTAACGCAAAGATACAGATACAACCTCTGGCACGATGAGTCCTGAAGCAGCAGTTTGCTTAGAGGTATGCTGTGGGAAGTTATCATTATCCACTCGTCTTTTCTTCTGCACTTTCTTCCAGGGACAGGATGTTAGATGTTTGTATGTTCTATTGTTAAGTAAAACAATAACATTTATTTTCATAACCTTCTAAAAGCAGCTTCCACATTCTTGAATTTTAAAATCACTGTCAAATGGGTAGGGCAAAGGAAGAAGGGCTAGTTTGAGGATACTCGGAAGGTGAGGGCAAAGAAACACCTTCTCCACCACGCATTTTCTGGAGTCTGAGACTCAGAGTGTATTGTTTTAGACAGGGCAGGTGGGTTTTTTTCATGGAAAGCTGTGCAGGCAGAATTGAAAAGCGACACCTGTTTCAGTGAGCAGAAGCAGAGTCAAAAGAAGAATGAACTTGGAGTGAAGGACAATAAGCCAGGGGAATGGCTGCCGTGCTTCTGCAGGAGTGACTGCCTTTCCTCAAGCAGTGCCATTGAGAAGAGACTGAGTGACATGGGTTTGAGAGAGCCTGAGCACTGGTGCAAAGTGCAAGATGGCAAGGGGAGAAGGGTAGTGTACGCAGTGAGGTGCATCTGAGGGCAAAAGAGAATTTGGGCTCTCTGGGGAAGGGCTGGAGGTGCTTCGAGACTGTAGGATCTGAATAGGATGGCATACTGAAGTGTTGGGTAGGAGTCCTTTCTGAAAAGGTGTAGAGTTTGTTTGCATCTTTGTATATTTAACACTGAATTCCTCGAAATGCATGAGGTTCCTCCTGAGATCTCAGAAAACAGGATTTCAAGCCATTTTCTTGGGCTCTGGTATCTTCTTGATTTTCAAACTTTGTTGGAATGGCTCTGCTGCTGTTTCTTGTCAGATAGCGACAAGCTGTGTTGGTGGTTACCCACCCTGTCCATGCAGTCAAAGGCAGTAATTCAAGAATAGCTTGTAATAAAAGCTACGCAAAGTGCTTAGAGGAATTGCTCAGAAAGAGTATTCTTTGTTTTATCAGTATGTGATCAGGAGTATGCATTAGCTCCTTTTTTGGGGTATGTTTATGTGTCTAAGGGAATGGATGCTAAAAAAATAAAAAAGGCTTGCAAATAGTGATTGGAACAGTTACAAATGATTGTTTGGAAGACCTCTGGTGATTTTCTCACTTGTCTGTCTGCAGGAATATTCAATAATAGAAAAATCAATTCGTGGCTATGTGTTATAAAATTCTCACACATCTCAAAGTTAAAAAAAAGCTGCTTTGTTTAGATATTTTGAATCATTAAATTGTGCTACATACTGTTAGATGTTGACCTTACAGTGTGGGTTTTTTTCCTGTAGTTTGACAATGATCTTAGAGAAGGGGAAACTTTCAAAAATACTGCTGCATAGCTATTAAGAAAATCTGTCTTAAAGTAAGCAAATCCTTACTGTGACCCTGTTTGGTGGCTTATGTCTGAAAGGACAAGAAAGGAGATGATAAATAATTACAGTGGAGTTATTCCTCTTCAGTTATTGCTCTGTAATAAATGATGTTCCTGTGGTTTTCTCTTGTTGCTAATAACAACATAAACATATCAGTTAATGAGAAGTCTTTATCTGTATTGGCAATCTTGGTTTGGTTTTGAAAGGAAGAATCCAGATGTGGTAGTGTTAGAAACAATAAACTGCCTTTTAGAATGCTTGATCATTCCTCCTGTACCTGCCCCTGTAGTCTCTGTAGCGTGTAATGAAATCTGAGGCAAGAAAATACATGTGGCTTCCTTGGGAATGCAGTGAAGAGAGAGGACTGGATCATAGAATCACAGAATGTTTTGGGTTGGAAGGGACCTCAAAGATCACCTTGTTCCAACCCCCCTGCCATGGGCAGGGACACCCTCCACTAGACCACGTTGCCCAAAGCCCCATCCAACCTGGCCTTGAACACTTCCAGGGATGGGGCATCCACAGCTTCTCTGGGCAACCTGTTCCAGTGCCTCACCACCCTCACAGTAAAGAATTTCTTTCTAATATCTAATCTAAATCGACCCTCCTTCAGCTTAAAGCCATTAAGTGTGTATCTGTATCAAGTAGTATTGCTAGGGCTTTGAAGATAGTGCTATAAAATACTCTTCAGCCGGAAACATAGTGACCTTCTGCAGGATCTAGAAAGTGAGACCGATACTGCTAAAACTTATACACAAATAAATACATTGAAATTAATTCCAAAAAGAAATCTTTAACCTCTTATTCAGCTACCTAAAATACATTTTCTTTTAGGATAGGTACAAATGTTAAATAGAAATTTGTGGTGTTTTTACATATAAACTGAAAATTTCTAACTTCAGAGTTGCTGCCTTCCCTGTGGACAGACCTAAAATTAATTTCATGCTTGTCTATTCTTATCAAAACTTTGTTTACAGTAATAACTCCCTCTAATTTTGCGTCATGATTTTTGTTGAACTTCTGTGTTCCCTTCTTCCTTCATGATAGAGCTCGACTTCAAACCCTTCCCTACTTTCCTTCCTCTCTCTGTTCCCCAAGTGACGGCTGCCTTTGTTTTTGTGACTATTTCTGTATACAGTGCTTATATATCTTAGCGTTCATACCTTATCTTATCTGACACACAAGCTTGCTTTCCTTAAATCCTTATATACTGCTTTCTTAGTATTAGATTGTTCTGGTTAACGCTTGCTGTACATATCGAGTGTTAGAACAAGGGATCTGGTAGTTACCGGGGCTCTGCAACAGCAGTGCTGGCTATTGCCATACCTTGCCTAAAATTCCTGTAATATTGCCACAGAACTGGCTGAGTGTCTAGTGAAAAATGACGGAGAATGAGCTTTTGGAGTGGTAGCTTATGCTGTCCATGATGAACAGCAAAAAGGAACAATCTCTTATAGAGTGGCATAACTTACTGCTGTAGAGTGCATTAATTACTTTTTAGGGCAAATATACTACTATTGTACAGACTTTCCACATATTTACAAGTGTGACATAATTCAGAGTACATGTATGTACTTCTGAAAAGCTCTTCTTTGTATATGCGTGACTTCTGAGTAGATGATTTTTGCTTCAGAACTGTATTTTGGAAGCTAGAAATTAAGATCCGAATGATGTGTTTATGGCAAGTTGCTCAAGTAAACAGGCACAGGATATCAGGCAGAGACTCTTGTGTGATACTTGGAGGAACAGAGAACAAAACGAATTGTTTGGTGTCTGTGTTTTGTGAACAATGCAGGGGACCATCTCTAAAAATTGCTTACTCTCCAAGCTATCAGTGAAATCATTAAGTAGTAGTTTTCAGAAATGAGAAACTATGAATTTGTTAGTCCGTTTTCTTTCTTTTTTAAATAGAAAAATAGTATTTTAATTTCCTTGTCTACTCTGCGTTCTGTGTCCTGGCATGCGGTATTTGGGGGGTTGCTTTGAAAAAGGGACTAGCCAGGCAGAAAGTTGAATGAAATTAAAGACATTTGATTATTTTAATTTGTGGAAGTGTTTATATGCTTCTTACATAACACAGCCTACACTGTCAGCCTGGAACTTTTCTACCTTTAAGATGTATTTGGATCATTGCAACTACTATTAAACTGCTGAATTGACAGATGTGGATTTTTTAGTTTAACTTATTTTACCAAAACAGCAATGAAACTTGACTTTCAGTAATTGCAAATAAAATTTAAACTTCATTCTGTGTGTTGGAATGATGCATTGTTGGGCTTCACATGAGTTTTGTCTTTGCAGATGATGATTATTTTTTGCTTTAACTGTCTATGCATTAATTCAAGAAAAATTAAGAAAACAATTTATTGCAAGATGTGTATCTTTAGTATGAGGTCAATTGATTTAACATTCTTATCTAAATATGCTACAGTACTTATTAAAATATAAAGTAACTTATGCCTTATTAAGAGCTGCATGGTTATTTTACAGCTAAGTATGATTGCTTCGTCCTGTTTAAGAAGATTATCTTCTTTCTGTTTTTAAAACTGTATCATCTCTCCTGGCTAAAGATAGAAGGAGGACAATTTAAATGTCTGATGAGATAGTGTAAAGGCTGTTTGGGAACTTAATAGAAACTTAGTTGATTTTAATTAAAAGTCAATAGAATCAAGTGCATTTACCCACTTTAATGTTATTCCTTTACTATACTGATAATTTACAGACGGATCTTATTTCAATAGGGAAAAGTGACTAATGGAGGTGACAAGAACTTCATGGATTTTTTTTTAATGGATTGTGCTCTGCTTTTGAAAGCAGATCAGCATTGAACCTGTCAATCTTTGTAAAGATCCAAGCATCTGTCATGCACACACAAATACAGTTACTGTAATTTAAAATCTGAGTGTTTACCCTTAGCAGTTGATAAAGGAGCTATTAAATAATGTTTTCCGTTCTAAATTTATCAAATGCTGGGGATTAAAATGAGTACACTGAGTGAACATGCATGGATAGCCTCATTCATGTGAGGTGTTGGATGGCTCTGCCTATGGTTTATGCCTGAGAGGTGGTAATCACTGTATCACCCAGCAAGGCAGTAAGTATTCAGCATTTCTGCACAGTGCTGCTTTTAGTGAGTTCATACATATTTCTATCTGAATTTTTTTTTGCATTATAGTTAAACAGGTTGTTTAAAGATAGATAATATGTAAGAAGTTTGGAAGAGTAAAATAGGTAAATCAAAGTTTTGTATTTACTGTAATCATCTATGTCATGCATCCATTTTTGTTACTATTTATTTATTATTACCTATGAATTTAAGGAAGTTATCCATAGGAAAGTTCAGCTAAGGTTTTGTGGTAAGTTCTAAAGAAGGAATGGGGAGCGTGGACAAATGTATGGCTTGTCTTATATGAAAATAGGATCCTTCAACAGAAAAAAAACCAAACTGCTTTGAATCAATATATATAGAATCAATATGTAGAGAAGAGGCTTTGGAGACATATGCATTTTTACTTCTGTACAACTCTGCAGTGCTACGTGACATTTAAAGTATCGTTAGGCAGCTAAATTAAAAGCCCTCGCTTTTATTTTCCTGGACTTAATAATTAGCTTAACTAGCTAATAAAATATAATAGAGGATGTTGGTTGTAGGGGATGCTAAAAAAAGGTGCTGCTGCAGGAGGTCCCAAATTTTATTTTAAATGAATGTTGGTAGAGGCAACAACTCCCTGTTTTGTGTCTGACTCTTAAACTGCCTCTTTTTTGTAACACTGGTAATGCTTATGCCAGATCTTAGGAACCCCATACATAAGTTCATGGCTTAAAAGAGAAATTAAATGGTGACTAGAAAATCTAGATCCAGACTAAGACCTTTATACTGCCTACAGAAACCAAAGATGCAGTAGAGTGTAGACAATAGTTAAATTGGTTAAGAGAAAGCAATTAATAAAAATATCTTGTTTATCAAAATAAGTGCAATTCCATGTGCAGAGCTGCAGGTTGGTGATTTCTTGGAAGGAAATGGTACAGAAAATACCAGTCTTATGTTCTATGACTTCAGTGCATCTTTGCAATGCACTTCTAATCCAGATAGCCCAGCGTAAACTGTTGTGGCTGTTTAACAAGTAATTTAGGCAAGCATTAGATTGATTTCCTGTGTTGTTAGCAGTTACATTTTATGAAATGGTAATAAAACATCCTAAAATTGTTCAACGATAGAATTAATGAACATGCAAGAAAAAAATGAACAGATATTTTACAACTTTTTATTCCTGAATAAGAAAATGAGTCTGAGTTCTAATCCAGATGGAAAAGTAATAATACTAGTCCATTTAAATAGTGCATAATGATTATGGGCTAACCTCTGGAAATTTGCAATAAAAGTATCTCCAAAGGATTGAACAGTTCCAGATGTTAAATCATTTTGTGCATGTCTCCTTTTATACTGTCATTTCTACCACTGATTTATTTCATAAAACTGTTCTTGAGTTCTGAGAAAAGTATAGATGAGGAATAGCACAGAATGGCATGAACCTGAGGGTGGAGCACTCCAGAGTGCCCAGGGTGAGAGACTTACCCCTGTGGCTTAATTTTCTTACTGGGCAATTATCTTTACTTACCACATAGGGATACTGTGACACTGCATATATCACATACTTTTAAGATGTTTGAATGATCCTCCTTCCACTAACCCAAGAAGAACGGAAGAGAAAGGCTAAAGCTATTCTTGTATTATTTACTCCCATGAAGGTTGTTGCTAGTTTCTTTCCTGTTCTCAAAGTAAACATGGCAAGCCTTTTACAGTTGTGTAATGCCACTTTTAATGTAGAATAGAATGGATGACTCAAACTTATCACCCACTTCGGAAAGGAAGAGATAGCTCAGTTTGCTATAGGCATTTGAAGGAGGGTCCTCGATGGCTTTGTGCAAATTCCAAGTCTTTCACAAAAAGTTTCTATCTGCAGAATAAGCTGTTCATGGAAGCAACATTTTCAAATTATAATTTTCATTCACAGATGCTTTACTTCCTATTCTTGATTGCTGTCAGGATCTTCAAGTCATCTGTGACAATGGAGTCACATTTCTCAAGTTAAACATAAAATACCTTCACCAATTATAGCTGCATGCAGTGCTACCTGAATTCTGGTAGGGAGTTCCAATCTTTTCACTTTCTTCCTCTCTGATTGCATATTGAGACACACTTCTTGACAGATCCTCCTAGAAGCTATGCTAAGGCACATGGAGGACAGGGAGGTGAATCAAGACAGCCAGCACAGCTTCCTAGTGGCCTTCTATGATGGAATAACTACACCAGTGGACCAGGGAAAAGCTACAGATGTCTGTCTGGCCTTCTGTAAGGCCTTTGACACGGTCCCCCACAACATCCTTCTCACTAAATTGGAGAGATAAGGATTTTATGGATAGACTGTTTGGTGGATGAAGAACTGGTTGGATGGTTGCATCCAGGGAGTAGTGGTTAATGGCTCAATGTCCAGATGGCGATCAGTGACAAGTGGTGTCCCTCAGGAGTCCATATTGGGACCAGTACTTTTTAATAGCCTCATCAGTGACATAGACATAGACAGTGGGATCGAGTGCACCCTCAGCAAGTTTGCAGAAGACACCAAGCTCAGGGTGACACACCTGAGGGATGGGATGCCATCCAGAGGGACCTGGACAAGCTTGAGAAGCGGGCCCATGTGAACCTCAGGAGCTTGAACAAGGCCAAGTGCAAGGTCCTGTACATGGGTCGGGGCAACCCTCAGTATCAATGCAGGCTGGGGGATGAAGGAATTGAGAGCAGCCCTGCCGAGCAGACTTGGGGGTACTGGTGGATGAAAAGCTGGACATGAGCTGACAATGCGCACTCACAGCCCAGAAGACCAACCGTATCCTGGGCTGCATCAAAAGAAGTGTGACCAGCAGGTTGAGGAAGGTGATTCTGCCCCTCTACTCAGCTCTCATGAGACCCTACCTGGAGTACTCCATCCAGCTCTGGGGTCCTCAGCACAGGAAAGACATGGACCCGTTGGAATGGGTCCAGAGGAGGGCCACAAAAATGATCAGAGGGCTGGAGCACCTCTCCTGTGAAGACAGGCTGAGAGAGTTGGGGTGGTTCAGTCTGGAGA
Source organism: Grus americana (assembly GCF_028858705.1). Classification (NCBI taxonomy): domain Eukaryota; kingdom Metazoa; phylum Chordata; class Aves; order Gruiformes; family Gruidae; genus Grus; species Grus americana. The sequence goes on along the minus strand of NC_072853.1, from coordinate 123,323,714 downwards.
AGAGAAGGCTTGAGGGAGACCTTGTTACAGCCTTTCAGTCCTTCAACTCACGAGTTGCTTTCATCCCAAAGTAGGGAAATGTTAACATCCTTGTCTTCTAACTGATCGCATTTCTATTATTTTGGTTCTCAGGTCTCTTAAGCAGCTAGCTTGACCAGCTTGCCAGTTAATCCTAGAATGGGAGTGTATCACTTCCCTTAATTTGGGAACTGACAAAAGAAATGATGTCTTGTTAATCTCATGGCTTTTAAAGCACCCTAGGTGCTTACCCACGTTATAGGTGCTTATCCACTCACATTTTCCTCCTCCTTGAAAGCATCCTTTATTGCATATTTTACTAACAGAAGTTCAGAGGAGTATTGGGAAATGTCAGATCCCTTTGCTTGTTAAAATGACTTTAGCGTACACCTAAATATTTATTATACAGCAGCATATTAACCACATTAAGCTATGCGATATGTTAATTGTTTTCTTATGTTAGCCTCCTTAAAAATCCTTGATTTTTTTTTTTTCTGTCTGTTAATGTCATATGAACAGGTGGAATTTGAGTTTAGACCATTTTCCAAGCCCCTCCACCATAATTTCATTTTACATGGGCTATATGATATTCTGGAGGTTGACATCATGTTGAATAGTTTGACAAGTTTGTTACTTTTTCTTTGTATTCAGCCCCTCAGTAAAAGGTGGCTACCTGTGCTCAGGTTCACAGTTCATCATATGAAGTGGTTTATCTTCCGTATGAATGCTTTCTGCAGATTTTATGTCATTTCTTTGAAGTTCTTCTTTTCAAATGCATTGAGAAGCTTGGGTCCTTTTAGGAGATGATAAGCAGAAACAAAACTGAACAATAAAAAAATCCCACCACTTCCATTACTCTACAGCTGCCTATTTCAAAATAAATCTCTGAAATGTCACTGTTGGGTGCTACAACATTCTTGGGATTTGACTGAAAATATACTTCATCTGAAGAACTGGCTTTTCCCAAATTGGTGCAGCACAGGGTCAGCTGTTTTTCTTCTCTAAACAACAAACAAAATTCTCTGTCATCAGACTGCATTTGTGATAACAGGATTGCTAGGTCCTATATCTAACTGAAAAATTGATTATAAAACATAAGTGAAATACTAAACTTCTTTTGGAGTCATTTACTCAGAGAGCTCTGAATTCTTGGCCTGTTTGTTCATTCTGCTACTATCCCAGTGGTTCCTTTCTACTGCCACCATTTTCAGGCTGTTCTCACTGCTTCCCACGTCAGAGAAAAAGTAATTTATTTCAGTGTTAATTAGATGATTTATGTCTTTTGAAATGTAAGCAGTCTGGTTTCTAAGAGTTTTTTATTATTATTTGCCTTTTTTTTATTCTTCACTTTGGAATAAAGAAAACATAGGCTTTATACATTTGGCTAATTCTTGGCTAACATGCTGATCTGTCAAGACACTTTCAGCTCATAAAATGAAGGAAAGTTCCTTTGCTGCTACAGTAAAATTACAAAGATTTTTTTTCATTATTATGGAAAAAACTTGCCTGGAAAAAAAGAATTATGGAGCTTTGCAGTTTTAATTCTCTGTTGCTGCTGTTTGTAGAGTGTATGTAGTGAATGAGTATGCAGTATTTGGTATGTTGACATAATGGAGTTACAGTAGATTTCAAGTAAGTTAGAAGTAAAATGAGATTACCAGAAAGGAAATTGAATAATCAGTGTTTTCCTTGGTTTAGTCCTTTGGGACTCAATTTTATGTGTAACACAACCCCTTAAATCTGACTTTCAGCTAAACAGAAATTTAGTGAGTGTGATACATAGATGAACATGTTACTGGATGTTTTTCAAAATGTCATTTCAAGTTCTGCTAAAGAAGATGTTAAATTTTGAGTTATTCATGTTGGTTTAAAATTAGTTCTTTGCCTTATGTTGGCCAGCTTCTGTAGAACATTTTTCTACAAGTATTGTTTATAATGTTAATGGTTTGCACTGTTTATCACATTATAAATAGAGTTGACTATAAGACTAGTGATAAGAAGAACATCTTAAATGATATCAGGTGTCCTTCATAAGCTACAAGATTGCCAAATGACATTTACACTTGTGAAAGTACTATGCATGAGGGTATAGGTGTACCTTGAAAATGAGTGTTTTGCATAGAACACTTTAGGCACAGAAGAAATTATTTTTCAGGTAGCTCTAGTTTATTTGTGTTGAATATTTCTAAAGATGTCAGGTTTTAAAGCCAGAAAACCACTGAAGTTCTCGTACCACTGGCATGACTTCCATCATATGTTTTCAGTTCTTACTTTTTAAAAATTTGAGTTTGTAGTATATTTTCTTTTTTAAAAAAATAATTGCTGAAAATTATGCATACTTGTACACAAGTTGCAAAACTTGTGTCCCTTGGTACTTGTTTCAAGCATAAATCATCCATGCCATTTAAGAAAAAAAACACCTATTTTGCATCTGATTACCTTCACTTTCTTGTCATTCATTCTTCTTTGCCTCCTTCGGTTTAGGACCCTTCTGTTCCCTTTGAAGTCTCATTTGCATACTTTAATCAAATTACCCTTTAATTGTCGTCTTTACTCTGTAACTATGATTCTTTAATCATTCTTTTTTTTTTCTGTGAGCTTTTCCCATTTTTTCAGCATTGTTCTTAAAGTGGGGGACACTGGATTTCCTATGCTTTTCCAGTACAAGTCTCATAGTACCAGAGGCAAAGTAATTTTGCTTCCTTCTCCAGTTTACCAGGTCAAGTACAATGTTGGCATGCTGTCCAAGGAAACATATTCAAATGATGATTAATCAGTACCCAAATGTCTTTTTATTTTTTTTGAGTTACTGCTGCTTCTGCTACCGAGGACGGTGATCCCCCATTCTGTACCTGATCTTTGTGACCATTTGTAGATGCAGCATTTCACTTGGTTGCTCTGAGGAGTTTTTCTTGGTTGTATGCAGTCAATGAAGAGATGTAGTGCATCTCCATCAGCACCTTGGTTTCTTCTATCACTGCTTATGCACTACAGGTTTTTTCTAGAAATTATTTCACTTTTCTTCCAAAACATCAACATTCTGATCAGTACTGGGTGGTTGAGATGTTTCAGAAAAGGTACAACCATACTAGGATGGTATCCTCAAGCTCTTATGCATCTCATTTTTAAGCCTGTTTAATTTATGTCATGCTGGTGCATTTAATAAAAATGTTGTGTAAAATCAAGTCACATGTTTTCAGAAGCTGTATGTATACTACATCAAAACTGTTGCTTTTTATCAACCAAGTTTTATAATGTCCTCAAGACCCAATACCCACTTAATGTGATACATTTTCTGCTAATGCAGGTTGATTGGAACTAATTGTTAGTGGTGACAAGAACTTATGACTCAGGCATAGAACAGGTGGTGATGGTATAAACCTCCTGTGTCGTGCTCTGTGTCTGTATATCAGATCCTTCTTGATGTAGTTTTATTGGTATAGTCATTCTTTCTGATCTTTTCTAGTTAGCATAATGTGTCATAAAAACAAATGCACTACTCAGGAATGAAGACATTCAGGAAACTTAGTTGTGATTGCAAACATGTGAAAACCAAAATGGTTCTGTTACAGAAACAAGACCCGGCCTAGTAAGAAAGACCATTATGGTAAAGACAGTCTTCTCGTCCTTCCTTTTGGGATTAATGAATTTACGTACAAGGAGGCTCTGAGATTGGGTGTGGCACGTAGAGTGGGATTCTTTATTATCTGTAGGTACTTACTGTTGTGATGGCCACACCAAGTTTACTTTGTAATATTACTCTCCTCTCCAGTGACTGTAGGACTCTTAAAAGTTGACAAGTAGTCCTTGATTTCAGTTCAAATAGTTGAGCCTCTTTTCGTATGTCATTGTATAATCTATGGCACTTTTCTTTTGTAATTTTGTACCTTATATTAACTTGGAAAGATGCTGAGAACAAGACTACATCTGTATTGAAGTGGATTATTAGAAAGTCAATAGAAACACAACAAAAACTGAAATGGCTGGAAATTGTCAGTATAAATTGATCCATGATTGAGATCCTCTTGTTTTCTCAGGAGCAATTTAAACATCTGTACTGAGGTGAGGGACAGGGAAAGCTTACCCTGAAGCCCCAGAAAGCAAGCAAAAAAACCACCGTAGTTTTATCACTGTCCGACTACCAGAATGCTCACAGCATCAATGCACCATAGTTTTGATACTCTATTTCTGTTACATGCTCAAATTTTTCAGTTTAATTTCAGCACATGTGAAACTCTATCCTTTCGATGTGAATTAAATAAGTGACTTTGTAATCCACAGGTAAATTGTAGATTGGCCTTTTGACTTGTGTTTAGAAGAAGGAAAAAAATATTTTTTTTTCTGTCTCATAAAAGAAATAGCTGAAGCCCTTTTCCTTTGTTGCATGATGCGCTTTTTGCAATAGCAAGTATATGTGCCAACATAACCAAATTCCCAGAAATGCAACAAGCATTTCAGCATTGTTCAGAAGCTCTTATATAGTATTTTAAAACTTTTAAAAATGTTACAACTACTTTAATAGGCAACTTCTCAGGAAAGTTACTCCTGATATATTGTATGGTAGCTGTTTGCTATTGCTTTCTTTCACTAAGTTTCTTCACTACAATTTCTTGTTGAAAAGCTAACAAATATGACATTGTCAATAGTTCAATTTATTCTGTGCACAGAAAGCAGGACTGTCTGGAGGTGACTATTCAGTGTCCCAGTAGGCTCAGAAACCTTGGACTAGTCTCTTTTATGACAGTGAGATCAATGCTGCTGTTAAAGCTGCTGAGTGTGTTTAGGCTATAATAATGTCTGCATATTTACCAAAAGAATTCCAGAAGCGCATTGTATGAGAGATTATTTGGTAAGACTTTACACGTTTGGTGGGTTGCGGAATTTAAGGAAAAAGGAGAGGAGAAGCACTTGTTAAACGAAATGTCTAGACTCTTGTCTGTGGAAATCAATTGGCTCTCTCCTATTTGTATATTCATAACACACATCTCCAGCATCATCATTTTTCTCAGCTGTCACTTCACGGCAACAAAGCGGCAGCAGCATTGCCTTAGACATGGCATTTATAACTACCGGAGCAGCGAAACAAAACAAGCAGTCATTCCCTATTGTACTGGGTTTCTTTTGTCTTTATGAAGGAAGAAAGGGATCGTCAGCTGCTTAAATATTTTTCTAAGATTAAAGTATGTAGATGTTCCTGTTCTCCTTCAGTCTGGTATGTTTTCACTTACGGTTTTACACACACACCTCACTTACTTTGTTGTTTTAAAACCTGCTGCACTGTATTATTTTCTAAATACAGTAACTCTGTCCACACTGTTTGGTTATGCTGCTCCTTTCATGACCTGTATGGCTGCTAGTCAGATTTGATGACAGTATTTCCTCTTAGACATGCTAGATGTGGATGCACAGGAGGCACTTTCATAAATTTAAAGTACCTTCTGATGCCAGCCTGAAACGCTTTAGGAGAAAAAAAAAAAAGTCCCAATAGCATTAATACCATTCGTGGTGAGGGGAAGTAAAACTGAAACAGTATTTTGAAATGTGAACTTCTAAAGTAGTTTCAGGTGACTGACACCTCTATGCACAAATATATTCCAAAAAAACTCAGTAGATTATATCCCATACATGCATTTCCATAGTTGTTTGTTCCCCCCTCTTTAATGTTATAATACTTGTGTCATGAAGCATCTGTAACACTTAATAATATGTAACGCTTTATGTAATAATTCATAAAAACTATTCTCTGTTAATAGCATGTCAAAGATTTGTTTTCAGAAAGCCCTAGTACGTGTATTTACCTCTCCATTATAAAAGAACGAAGTAAAAGAAGATGGTAGATGCTAATTCTTATGAGGATAATTTTAGTTTGCTGGTAAACTCATGATAATGATTGTAATGCAATTCTCCACTGGAATAAAAGCTCCTTTCCCTGCATCTTCTCTGAACAAAGCCCAGCCCAGCCCCTCTTTTCAACGAAGACTATTCCAGGGGATTGTGTCATTGCGTTATTTTGAACTGGTTTTAAAAAAATAAATCTCTTTTTTGAAGAGAGGGCTATACTTTTATGGCTCAAATAATTCCTTTGTGTGGTTTCACTTTCATGGAAATCTATGAACTCTAGCTTGATTTCATCAAAGGTAAAGACTTTGATTCTGCTACCAAAAATATCGGTGGACTGCTGCATACCATGCAGATGTTACTGATTTCAAGGATCAAGTATAACATGAAACCTTCAGATGTAGTTTGGGATTGCAATAGAATAGCAAACACAATGCAATGGAAGGATGAGTATATGTTTATTAACATAGAGTACTTTTATAGTTTGAAATACAGAACTTCTTAGTTAATGGACTGTAAAGTGAATATGTCCTGCAGGGCAACTTTTTACCTGAGAAAGCTGAGGAGCAGTAGGTGTTGTTTGGACTATGAATTAAGCATTTCCCATCTCTTGAGTGCTTAACCAGAGCCCCTGATCTGAGTGCTGGCCATGAGTACCTGGCCAGCTGACTTGTATTCAAATCGGTCAGTGCTTCTCTTCTTTAAAATAAAGATTTAAAAAAACAAAATTTTTTGCTAACATAATTTTGTAAAATAGACCTAATAAATGGTGATAATATATATCACATCTAGTAGAGATTAGTCTTTCAGTTTCTGAAGTGGAATATTGACAGTTTAACTAGCCTGAGAGGAGCAGTGATTAATTTGTATGCTTTGAGACAGGGGAAGATGGTGACTTCATGAGGAACAGGAAGCAAAGTTGGCAAGTTGGTGTTTAACACAAGGAAAAAGGGATACTATTGCTTCAGGAGAGACAGCGTCCTAGGTGCTGGCCCCTAGGTTTAATTAATCCTGTTACAGAAGCATACACAATAAGACAGAAAGTGAATTACAAAAAATGGCACTCAAAAATAATTAGGTTCTTGGTCTTCACACCTATCAGTGTTGATTTGCTATACTAGGCAACCTTAGGAGTCCAGTCCGTCTTTCTTGTTGGTTATCCTTTTCTTGTCAGTCACAAAAGCTAGCTCACTGCCCCGGTTTCTTGAGCTGAAAGATGCAGAGAATGGTTGCGAAACACCTGAATCAATAGCGTGTACGTGTGGATGGGACTTTGTGAGCTCATGCCATAATGATTTCTCATCATCTCCTGAGAAGGTTTTAAGATGAAGGTCTGGTCTTTGTTTAATTCAGATGAGCTCATTCATTTTATCCTAAATGACCAAAACCTAATTTGTTTACAGTAGGATGTTACCTGATGTTAGATTTATTTGCTTGAGTACAGAGGGATTTTTTGGGTGTGGGGTTTTTTTTTCCTCCAGTGAAGACATGGTCAAAGGGATTGAAATAGCTTCTAGCTATGGTATGTAGTTCTGACATGTGTGATATTCTTTTAAGGTGTTTGCTTTTGGGGTTTGGGATTTTGTTTGGGGTTTTGTTTTGATAGATCATAAATTTCCGCAATTGTTTAAATAAGAAGCAAAAAAAAGCCTCTATTCTCAGGTCCTCTGGAAGAGGATAAAAAAACCTTTGCTGAATTCCCCACAGATTGGCAGAATTTAAATAGAAAAGTCCTTTAACCAAAAACCAGTCATTTTACTGTCTCAAACTGGAGGAATAACTCAACATTAAAATGAGCAATAGACAAAATGATTCATTTTGTAATACAGTCAAACTGAGTAACATATACTCTTTCTCCACCCCTCTGCCTTTCCTTTTTTTTTCTTTTTTTTTCTTTTTTTTTTTTTTTAAGAAGGGGAAAAAAGCTTTAGCCTGTACATGTTTTAGTGCTGTGGTATCCAGGTTACAACAACTTATTTATAGCCAGGTTCAGAAGTTGCTTCGCTGTCCTAAGATGGTTTCTTTTGTTAGGATTTGTCATTGCGGAGGGAGCATGTTTAGCTTTATCATTAAAGGGGATGTACCACATAACAAAATCTTGGAGTTGCTCGTTTACCGTTAAACACTGACTAAATCTGAACAGCTTGGAAATAATTAAGTCTTCTAGCTGTATACAAATCACAAGTTAATGCCGCAAAAATTTTGCGAGTGAGTTCTTAAGCTATATTTATCAAAGAAGTAAAAGGCTAGAGCAATGTAGTTCTATATACTGTACACGTATGATTTTTTTGAAAGCTCTTATTAGACTGCTGCTGTAGGATAGAGTTGATTTCTACAGTAACTTTAATCTGAAAAAACTGTCATCATTGTTTCTTGTTAACAGTGATAATTTGATTGGTGCATTGTTATTGATATCTGATAAATTTCATTACAGACACATACTTCATACACTCATCAACGTTGTCTTAGAAGTTTAACAAGTAAAGGACCTTTTGAAGATGTTAAAGCAAGCAGTACAGTACTGAAATCTTGGGAGCATCTTTAAATTTTAATGTAAAAATACTCTATTCTTTTTTTTTTTAACTTCATGAAACCCCCTTATTAAAACGCTTTACAAGCTGCACAGTGAATAAGACAGAATGCTGCACATTGCTGTAGTTCTGGTAAACCAGAAGGTCTGTGTGTGTTAAATCTGCATGGTTTCAATCTGTATTTGTATATACCAGGATAACTTATTTACTTTTTTAGCCTGGAGTGGTGTTTATTCAACACTAGGTAAGTGTGGTGGATAAAAACAAAAATATTTTTCAAAATACAGTTTATATGTTAGAGGTTGGTATGTAACCAGTTGTGAGTTTAGACTGGAAAAAAGTTTTCATTTACAAAATGGGAGAATTCTAGTTTGATCCTACAGGAAGGCTGATATTAGCTGTTCGTTCTCCATCATCTTTTTTTCTGTCAAAAGAATCACAGTTATCTTTTTGGAATTATGTGTCATACTGTGTGAAGAGCAGAGCCTGGAATTATTGATTAGCGTTTATTGTAGCGATCAGGACAGACAGAAAGGTGTTTACTCATTAGAACAGCTTCCTGGTTCACTGAGCTCCTTCTATCTCACAGGAATTCTGTCACACTTGGATAAAGCTGTGGTTTGATTCATGTATAGTCACTGTAAACAGCATTATAGGTCTGGATTTTATCAGCACTTGATGGTGTGCTCATATTCCTCTGAGAGCTACCGGTGTGTAGCCAAACTGAATATGCAGCCATAGTACAGAGCAAGATTTTTGAAGTGGTTTTCTACTTTTTAAGGGGAGGTGCCTTCTGGATATTGTATCCTTGAAGTTTGCACTGAAGTCATGTAGATTTGCTTGTATACATCTGTATATGTGGTAGGGTAGGTAGATCTTAAAAAAGAAAGTATCTGTTGGGGACAGTGCATGGGTGATAAAATGAGATGTTTACATCTCTAAGCTTTACCTTGCAATTTTTTTCCTGTGCCTATAATTGAAAACTTAAATATTTTTTATTAGCTCTTACTGTTTTTCATCATACTGAAAAATGTATAATGAAGTCTTGAAGTAATTTAACTAGAACTTAATTCTTCAATCATTTGTTAAAAGAAAAATTGTAATTCTTTTTTTCCTCTGATAATTTAATGCAGAATTATAGATTTTTTTTTTTTTTCCCCTTGAACTTTCCTGGCCCATGAAATCTTTCAATTTTTTCCTCTTATTTACAAACTTTCTTCATCCATGAATCTTATGTTGTAAATGATAAATAACTTTGCAATATCATATAAACTAGCTAAGAGCTCCATTTATAGAAACAAAGTATGTCTAGTATTTCCAAATTTGGTGGAAACAGATGAGGAGGCCTGAGCCCAGAATAAGTCTTCGCTTTGACTGGAAAATCCTTCTTTTCCTCCTTCATCACAGTATCTGTCCACCTGAGCACCTGGTTGGGACTACTCAAAAAGACATTTCCACTCTGTATTTAACTTGAATGTAGGCAATATTTTTGCTTGTTATCTTCATTTTCTTCTCTATTTCTTTTAATGTTTTTAGATATTTTTGTTTGAGCTCAAATACAACACATTCTTCTAAGAAAGGTCCTACTGTTACTTTCTAATCCAGAGTTCATGATCTCAGTGCTCATTATCAGAAATTGAGCTGTGATGGGAAAGAGAGGGAGTTTGGCCTAAACACACTGTCAAAATATTTGTGTAAGAAAACAATGAAGTGAGAAAATAAGACACTCATTTAAAACTATTTTACTACTTGTGTAGTGAGCTTGCTTTTTCTAATTTTGCAATTTTTGATTTATTTCTAAATTCTACATTGCCATCTTATTTATTGTTTGCAGAATGCAACAATTTAGCAGGAGTTTAATTTTCCAACTGGATGTGTGTTCAGAGTTTTATTTGCGTAGAGTATCCTAGAACACAGTGAATTTTTTTTTTTAGTGTGATATGTGGTATTAGGTAAGACCAAGAGCATGAAAGGAATAATTTAATACTTCTGAATTTATTGGTGAAACCTCATGAGAACTCCTGGCCTCATTTACAAGAGTGCAGTAGTGTTGGCTTATTGACCTGAACTACTTGAAATAACTGTCTTAAACATCTCACGCAGAGGCTGGATTCTCCAGCTGAACTACCTGGGCACTGAAGTAATAATGCTACAGCTAATAATATACAAATGTTTAAGAAAAAAAAAAAGTGATTTGCAGTCTGAAGAAGTAGAATAGTGGTAGAATTCTTAGGACACGAGACTGATGTCCTGGGGTAGTTGTGCATCTGGGTTCTTGAAAAGGTAATTTAGAGCTGTTATGAAATGGGGAACCTTAGATTTCAGCATTTTAAAGTAGACTGCTCTTCCGATTCACTGCACAGCACTGGGGAAGTGGATTAACCTCAGTCTTTTTTTCAGCAATAGAGCAGGGAGAACAATTTCACTCTTTTATAACAGATGGTATGAATAGTTTATTTTATGATGCAAGTTCTAAGTGGTTTTGTAGTACTGTAATCCCTCTTCCAGCTTAAGAGATGGAGTAGTATACAACAACCCAGTGGGTAATCAAGAAACTGGCATTTGGGATTGCTGAAGGCTAATGAAGCTTAAAACGTTTGCATTTGACTTGTTGATAGGAAATACTAAAATGGAAATACTAATGGCCGGGGGCTTTAGCAGTAAATTGACCTACATTTTCTGAAAAGGTATGAGACTCCTAATTTAATGTGTCACTTAAAACCATATTTGACTGCACTATTCTGCACTGGGAGTTCATAGAGTAGGTAGACTAAAGGGAGGGTAGGTGGAAGTGTGTGGGGATACTACAAGTTACCTATTTTGATCTGGAATTCCTGGACCTTATCTGACAAGAAAATTATCTCTGAAGACATACTAAGCGATTTCAGAACACTGCTTTTATCCCAAATTCCGTTATCTCTTCATTGTTTTTAATTAGAATGAATTTCTTGTTATCTGGGCCTTGGTCCTGCAAAGGTGGACCTTTGTGTGTTTGCTTTTCTGTAATTGGAGTGGGTTTTCTTTAGCCATGTAATCGAGGGGCTGCTGAACCAGTAAAACCAAGATCAAGCGTTTGTTGATGGGGGGCTCACACCAGTGTAATTAAAGTTCATTTTTCAGCAAGAAAAGACAGCTATTTCCTCAGCATAAGTGGGCAATGATGAGGGATATCCAGCAAGCCAAGTGGTCTTTATATTTTGGGAAAGTGAATGAAGTCAGTAATTTTATTGTACATGAAGAAGTGTTGCATAATTTCATCCCAGAAGCTTGAAAATGATGCATCCTTCCTGTTTTTCTTTTAAGGTGCATGCGCGAATGTTTGGGATGTACCAGACGGTGAGCTAGGATCTTGGCTTACGGAGCCATGACTGAAATTGTCAAAATAACATATGAATTCGTATAAAGACTTCACAGGTAACCACTGGCGTCCAGTTAACATCACTATGATAGTGCCAGGAGCAGAAAGGACGAATTTTACTGCATTTAGCCAAATGGAGCCATGAGGTTACTGAGGTTACAGTGCTTCCGATTAATCTATATGACCTCCTGTTGCTGTTCACTATCTTTTCATTCCTAAGAGGAGGTGGTTTGCTAGACTTCACCATCCACCTTCTGTGGAATAGCATCCTATATCCTATGACCTAGTGCTTTATTCAGGTTTAAGGAACTCTTCACTGGAATTTTCAGTACATTCTGCTGGACTGCCTGTGTTCACTGACTGATATACAACACTTTTTTTTTTCCTCTCTCATTTGGAGACTTCATCAGCTGTGTAAAGATTGGAATTAGCACTTTGCAAAAAAACCAAAAAAACAACAAAACTGTTTGTATCTTTAAAGTTAATTTTTTTCTTTACGTATTTAGTATTATTAAGAACAATGTCTGAGTTAGTGATGATCCAGTTTTGTGTGATTTATTTTTTTTTCCCCAGCAGAAGTCAGAAATTAAGGAGAAGGTTTATCTCCTGATAATCCAGTGATCTTTAATCAGAATACAGTAATTTTAAAATGATTGAGACTGAACACATCAAAATATGTATGAGGACCTTTTCTAAAATAATCCCCACTATCGTAGTCTCAACATTCTTTATCTATACAAAAATAGTTCACAAAATTTTCTCTAATATTCTCCATTTTGTATACAGGTTAAAGGTTTTCTGCAGTCTTACTTATTAAAATATTGAACACATTAGTATTAATGCTATGTGGAAGTCCCAGAGATCTGTTTTAAATGAGACCTCTGTCTGCACCCATTGCACGTGAATAAACCTATTAAGTACAACACTTTGCAGCCTGAACCATCTAACTATTTAGTAGTTAGCTTCAGTAATCACAACAAACTAGAAACTGTACCTCATATTTCATATTGCATAAGTTACACTTGGACTTTTTTATGTTTTAAAGTGACTGTTCAGCAGAAATACAGTATTATAAAAAGGTTTTGGAATATTTCTTCTACTGAAACACTGTTGTGCTTATTTCCTGCTGAAATCAACTGGTGAGACTTTTATGGCATTGACTCTTAAATTTATATAAATTGGAAAACACAACTCTCCCCTAACCTTTAACTATATGAAAGCTAATACCTGTCTGAGGCAGGTTGCTAAGCTACTGTATGGGCAAGGGGGATGTATAGGCTCCTGCAGAGAGTCATTCCTACCTTGGTTTGGAATGGAATGATTTGGCATCTGGGCATGTGTAGTCTGCTAGCTTTGGCTACACTCGATTTCTTAGATAACTAAAGTTAGATGAAAGAAAATCTCATACATTATTTTTATTTTCTTTTGCTCAACAACAACAAAAGTATTGATCCAACTTTGCATGTTTAGCCTTTAATTTCAGGATAATTATTTATAGTGCTTGTCTGTTTCAGTGACCCAAATACTTGGTCAAACTGTAAATATTATATACTAAGACAGAACTTTTAAAATCCAGGTTATCTGATTTCAAGCATCTGTATGTAGGTAGGAAAGTAGCATTGACCTGATTTTCAGAACTAGAGCACTGCTGGTTGTGCCAACAAAAATACAGCATGCTGATGCTTTCTCAGAAGCTGATTTTCAGCATATGATCTCCAAACTCACGTGCTGAGGCATGTAGTGATAGAGGACTGCCTTTCATTTTTAATTTCCGAAGTTATTGTCCCACCTTGATAATATTTGGAACATGTGTTCCGCTTTTAGTCTTGTTCTGCCTCTGCGCTCAGAGCAAGAACAGAGAGGTGGCATACAGGAGTTATTTTGTCTTGTGAACTTCATAGTTAAATGAGTTTTGCAGGGGAAAAAAGAAAGATTGCTATTAAAGTTTTAAAAAGGAGCCACCAAGATGACCTTGTGTTTAACCATTCAGCACTAATCCTTCTTTTCTAATGGTAAATCTATGCCTTCTTGCTTGTTTGGAGTTGACAGTTAATGGCTTTGTGATTGGTCAAAACTGTGGTCTTTGGAGCACCAGCTCTTGGTCTGAGTCATCATTGGAAGTGGAGCGTGTGGGACCGAGGAACACGCAGGTATCTAGCTGGACGGATTTAAAATGGCCTTGCCCAGAAGCAGATTAGGAATTCTATGTCAGTCATGCTGCGTTATGCTCCTACCCATCTTCATATAGAACATCACCCACCCCTGCAGAGTTTCGTATGCTTGGTGGGAAGTCTGCTGCTCTCAGCTGGCTTTCTTCTGCACAGAGGGAATGCTCTGCTGATGGACTATTAGCAGCAAAGGCTATTATTTGCACTACTTAAGCTTACGTAGAGTTAGTGAGCAAGGGAATGCAAGTCTACCCACTCGTGATTGGAAACAGTGTTCGTACTCATTCAAGATAAAACCAAAGCTAGTATTCTTGAAAATGCTTTTAGTTTATTTAAAAAAACCCCTTGTTTTTGTAATGGAGTATTGCTCAGTCGTAAGTACTTTCAGATACAAGGGATTACTTTTCTTTGTAAGTGAATATTTAAAAGAATAATTCATAAAGTAACTTCATGTAAAGAACATCTTTTATTTAGAAAACTATAAGAAAAGTTAATTGAGGAATAGGTTGTCCACTGGAAAACATCTAAATTGCATAAAAGGAAGAAATACGATGCACTACAGAGGTAAAGCAGTTTGTGCAGTCATCTGTCCTAGACGTATTATTGACTGAGGGTAACAAGCTGTGCATTTCAGATAGCAGGCATGGTTGGCATTTCTAACCTGGTGGTTGTGAAGCTATTGAACATAGTCTCATAGCGTGGGAAAAGAACAAACATTAAAACAAGCCCAAAGCTTTGATCAGCATCATGATTTTTAATCATTCGTATGTACTTGGAAGTTTTTATTGGCAAAATCAGATTTTGCAACTCATTGCCTTACGGAAAAAAGCAAGTAATCCTTGATCTTAATACCAGTTTTCTCCCAGTGACACAGTCTAACCAAACTTACTTTCAGAAAGCGTATATAAATGTTGTGTGTAAAGAAAATATGTATTAGATTTGAAGCAAATAATGGTTGTCTGTCTTGCCTCTCTTAAATGAAGAGAAGGAATACAAGTATGCATTCTGAAAAACAGATCTATGTGTAATGCTACAAGCGGCATTATATGTTCAGAAAATGGTATGGTTTTGAACTTTTTTTAAAATGCTGCTGTTGTGCAAATATCTAGAAAGAAGACACACACAACAGTTGAAAACAAAACATAAGCCATCACCCTAGGTTTCCTATTTATAGAAATTCTTTTAATGGTTGAATCTCTGTAATCCTTGTAGTAATCCTAGATGCTGAAACGTTATTTTCTCATGTTTGAAATGGGCCAGCATTGCTGTGTTGGATGCAAATGAGTGGTCTTGTGCATCAGTCTTTTGGATTACACGGGAGTGGCACGTTAATTACGTGAATGGCTATATTCTCACTGTAACTTCGGGTACAGAGAATAAGAGTTGAGGGCTCCAGAGGCATAGCACCTTAGGAGCTTTGGTCCGCAACAAAAGTCATTAGAGTGCATTTTTAAAGGCAGTATGTTGAAAACTGGCTGTGCAAGTTGCAGATTCATCAGAGGATGCCAGTAATTCATCCTATTAAGCATATCCTGTTGCTGACAGTGCACAGAAGACAAGTTTTACTGTGCAGCAGCAAGTTCACCTAGAGATAACAGTTTTGACAATATTCTAAAATATGAAGGAGAATTTAAAATAAAGGTCAGCTGCATATATTTAAGCTTAAAAAAAAATAATCAAAGGACAAAAAAATTGAATAGGCCATGTGAAGCTAAGATTGCTGGCATGATGGGGAATAAAAAGAAGGGAAAGAGAGAGAGGCGAACTTTTAACCCAACCATAATAAATGAAATTTGTGTCCCTCAAAAGCAAAGCATTGTCAGAAAGATTTACCCCTACTAACAACCAAGCATGTCCTTAATGAGATCAAGGAATCAAACCTCTGACAGACCAGGGTAACAAAGCACCTGTCTGATCAATGCTACTGTGTCTTTTTGTTTTGTAAAACTAACCTCTTGTATCTCCTTTGGTATTGTAGCAATAACATTAAGCAAACCTTTCTGTAATGACACTCTTTCCTTTAGAAATCATATTTTAGAATTCTAAAGCATGTTTTGTATTTGCTTTTGGCAACCCAAGTTGACAAACTCTCACAATTTACCTGATTTCAAAGTCTATGTGTTCACCTTGGAAGAATAATGATGCTAAAGACTGGCTTACATCTTCAGAAGAATCTTGAGTGTCAGTGGTCCCCAAATGTTTCTGCTTTGAACCATATTACCTAACACTTCTTAGCTATGTGAGAGAAGTTAGGTAAAAATAAGTAAATGTAACATGGAAAGATGCAAAGTCACTTAAAACAAGTCCCTTCCCTGCAGAACAACAATGGAATCCCTCCAAATTTCTAAAAACCCGAGCCAGGATAAAATATGGTGATACACATGTGTAATGTGTTTAATGATGCAGTGTTTAAAACATGCAAACTGATTTGAAAAGATCAGATAGGCACTTAAAAAAAAAAGCATTGCCTGCATGAACATGCAAAACAAACCAAGCAGCAATCCAACATTTGGTACTTCTCTAGTTTGTTTATCATCCCTGCAAATTTTGAAAAGGATCCAGATGCTTTTCAGATTTGGGGTGATAGGGCAATATGCTTGTTCCCATTGGAAGTGAGCAAAACAATATAATTTCACTGTATATATCTGCTGACTAGTGAAGACGTTGTTTCAGGCTTGAGAGTGCTAGGTATCTGTGATGCTAAAATGATTCATCATAGAAATGGATTTTAAATTGCTATATATACCAAAGTCATATTGTCAAACCCAGAACCATTCAGTACTATCAAAGAAAGGTAATGTTCTTCTGGGCTAAAAGAAAAATGTACTCCATGTTTTTTTTCCTCATATTACTTTTATGTCATACTGGAAGGTCTTACTTTTGAATATTGCTTGAGAAATTTTTTCATGTGTTTGAGATGTACTGATATTTCTTCTGCCAGTAAAAATGTTAGATGAAATGTTAGGAAAAGTGTGTGATGTAGCAAAACTGATTTATGAGCCTGTTATCTGACATGACTTCAACTTTTCAGGATTTTTGTGCGACAACTTACTACGTTAGAAGATAATCCTTTAATTGTTATGTCACAAAAACCCACACAACTTCAAATACTGCCAGATCTCTCAAACATTCTGGGACAAGTTCTCCTGTTGTATTTTTTTTAACCTTTTTGAGTATATGGGGAATATTTCTTTCATACAAAAGGATGTGTGTGTTTGAATTATCAAAGAACACTTGGTCGAGGATATAAAAAAGAAAAAAAAAAAAATCTAGGCCAAGAGGTTTTAGGAATTTCTTCTCTCAGGTAACAGCTCTTAAAGGACTTCCAGGGGAAAAAGGCAAGGTCACAGCAAAGTAACATAGGCAGCCCTGAAAATTTTGTTTGTTTTGCCTGTTCACTCTGCTATTAGTTTGTTTCTAGTTAAGATTCATGTGACTGTTGAAGGAGTCTGTGTTTAGATAAAAGATTTGAAAGGCTGTGATTTTTAATAATCTCACTTTTCTAAACGTGTCTCTTTTTAAGACAGAAATTGCATTAATTTATCAGGACTGCCTATTTTTAGAGGCAATCACGTGCCTCTGCACCCCAGGAGACAGCGGGTCTCGGGGATGGTGAGCAGGGTGGTGCTGCCGTTCAGGGGCAGCGAAGCTGAGAGAGCGGTGGTGTATTGCAGCCGATTCCAAGACTCGCTCTGTTTGCAGCAACAGCCTTGCCCTTGTGCGCCAGGCTTGCTCAGTCCTGCACATTTGCATCCTTTCGACTTTCTCCGTATGCTTCTCTCATTTTTCCTGAAGAAATCTCCTTACCCACAAAAAGGAGCAGCATTTTTTGCTTCATCTAGAAGCTGAAGGAAAGGCACTGTAGAATACTTTTGTTTTCAACATTTCCTTAACTCAAAGAAAGAGAATCACTTTTCAGTCTGGTCATAAGGAAAATGACTAAAAACAAATGGTCCCCAGATTCAGGAAAGAAATACCTGCTTTTCATTATCCATCTATGCAGACCCAGGACTGGTTCAAGACTCGAGGTCTGCAGGATACGTAGTTCTGTAACGCAATTCTTCTGGTTCACAGCAGGGCCAAATCACTACTCTGAGATGTTACTCCTGTAGTGAGGTAATGCCCCTGCACAGGTTTCTCATTCCCAGCTTGAGTTTTGAAGCTGAGACAAACTGTTATTTTTGGTACCATTTTACCCCTATTAATTATGAGTAGCAGACCAGTCACAGAGGATTTCCTCCGTCTGTCCGTGGACTTTTCAGATTCCCATGATAGCACTGGTCAGCTCCGTTGAGATTCATGTGTGAAAAGTCTCAGCTTCCCACCTGTCTCTGCTTGCATGTTATATTATAGTCACTCAAGAACCTGTTCAGATTTAGTCACTGGTCCAAGATCTTGCCTGACATCTCAGCATTGCCCACTTGAGATGCTTGAGGCATCTTTCAGACCCAAGTTCAGAATTGCTACTTAATTCATTTAAAATTGAAAGTGGCCTTCTCAGCTGAGATCATTTCAGCCAGAGAATGAGTCAGCTGCAGGTTTTTATGGCTGATTATTCCTTTGTGATAATGTTTCATAGCAACAAAGTGATGCTGAGCCCTTGCTGCAAGTTGACTCCCAAATGGTCTTAAAATTCTAATTGAATCTGTAAGTAGTGGGGTTTGTTTTTATTTTCAGCCTTGCTATTTGTAGGGAGATAAGTTGTGCTCGCTGCATGTTGCCAAAGCTGTTATGCCACTGAGATTAAACTGCTGGTTTTCTGTTCTGCTTGTAGTTCCAAAGGCCGAACAATCAAGTCTTGGGAAAAAAACCTTAGTGAGTAAGTGACTAACAGTCTTTATTGCTCTGTTGTAATTTTTGCTGGTATTCCTTTCTCCTTATACATCAGAATTCAATTGAGAACCTCTTCCTGATTCAGGCGTGTGATGTTTTTTGAGATGTCCCAGATGCCCACTGAATTTGTCAAGCATTAAGCATTGGATTATGCTGATAGAAGTCTAGTTTTGCAGAACGGAACTGCGCTGATGCAGCTGTGTGTCCCCCAATGTATAGGAGAGTTACTGCTTTCCAGTCTTTATGTTGGGATTCACGTTCTGACTCGCATTCTCAGCTGATTAGAATGATTTGGTACCTTTCACTTACTGCCAGTGTGGAGAACACAGCTTGTTCTTCCTCTCTTCCACTCTGTTTCCTCCCACTTCTCTTCTGGAGTCTGCGCCTTTACGATGGACTTTGCATTCCTTAAGAACATAAGGAGTTATGGAAGTGTTTCATAGCCTGATTTTATGTGAGTGCGTGGAGAGCTAAAGCTGGGAGTTACCTGACTACTGAAAAACTCAGTTGCATGCATGTGGCCTACAAAGGCATCTGCATTAACTGCAGTATTTTGTCTCAAAAGTTAAATTTGGCTCATGGTTAAAGATTCTCTTTTTGTCAGCTTGAACAGACCAGTTGTATTCCCAGCAAGTTGAAGCAGGTCAGCAGCTAAGGCTAAAATCTGGGCTGTGCTCTGTTGCACAGATCGGCCATGGCCGTAAAAGTTGACATGAGAATTGCATGGCTAGCTTCCAGCAGCTTTGATGAAGAACTCTTTTTATAGCAAGGGCAGGTACTGGTGTTCCAGAACAGAGAAGATCATATGTAATTTTGTGAATACCCAGTCACAGAAAAGACAGATAAAGAGGCCTTGAGGATGTACAGGTCTTTTGTCTTTTTTTTTTGTTTGTTTTTAAAGATACAGTTTTTATGCAAGCTTTTCAGGAGTTGGCAGCGTATTCAAACACCTGCTGCAATGTTTAATTAAAATACTCCAGCTGAATGGAAAGCTTTTCTTCTGACCTTTATTGAAAAGCAAGGGATTATTTGACTTTGCATTGTTCTGATGAAAAAAAACACCCCTAGTTTTTACAGAAAAATGCAGATGATGAATTTCCAGTATGAAAATCTTTAATTTAACTTTTCCCTACAGAATTGTTTCAGATTAGCTAGTTTTATTGTACCCATTTCAATTAATTTGTTTTGATTAAAGTTGCATGGGAATAGAGACAACAATTCATCTGTAGCTTACTTGGTGATATATCGCAATGCTGTTATTTTTCTCTGAGTCATGGCTGTGACATTTTGTTCATTATTTAACATTGCATGATTCACCTTCTGGTCCAGATGAAAAAAATGTGCCGTGTCCTACAGAATTTACTTGCAGCTTCAAACAGAAGTAAAGCATGCCACTTAGGACAGGATGAATACACAGAAGCAAGCTGTGCATTACACTAAAATTTTGAATCATTCAATGAAGATGCATTTGCAACGTGGTGAAATACTCTGTTTTGTTTTAAATGTGTTTATTCAGATACAGTTCTTTACTTATCTTGGTGTTGTGAGGTGAACAGATTTTTTTTTTTTCCAGTAAGAATAATGTTATTGTGAATCAATTTTGAAAGCTCCTAAGACAGTTGCATGTAAAGCCAGGTAGTTGCAGGAGAAATAAGCAACTATCTGTAAATACAGTGCGATCCACCTAGTCGGATAACTCGTTATTCACAGTTCAAGGTAAAAACCTGAGGTGTATATCTTCTTTCAAGAATAGCTGGCTGAGACTTCACACTTAAAACTAAACCCCGGTTACTTTTTGTCTTGCTGTTAAGGCAACAGACAAACCCATCAATTTCAATGTTTAAAATAGTTTAAATTCTAGTATAGATGCTACATCACCTTTTCCTAGCATAAACTGAAGAAAAATGTCAGATTGACGAGTCTAGTTGTCTCACAGTCTCCAGAACTAACATACAGTTTTTGGAAAAACATCTGTAAGGCTTGTTAAAGTATAGTGGGTTTACTTTCATGTGTGTACATTTTGTACCTTTGCTGAGTCTCTCCAAAACTCAATTGGGAGTTTTATACCTGTCCAGTTTGGTTGAGGCAGAAGCAAAGAGTTCTCAAAATCTGTGATGGCTACAGTAGGTGATACTTTGTTTATCACTGAACTGATTTAGAGTAGTTTCAAAACCCTGGCAGAAACAATGCTTCGTATCTCCTTATTAATCCCAGGTCATCCAGTCATGTAACCAAGGAGGAATTTCTGAGTCCTCACGAACGGTATTCCTTACAAGGCATAGTTGCAATAACATGTGCTGTAACTTACTTGCATCTTTTTTTCATTGAGAAAATGTATGGCTTAAAGGTGGAAAGAAGTACAAGTTTTGTAGATTAAAAGAAAATAGCAAACTTTTTTTTTTTCCCCTTCCTTGATGTGGAACACTAGGGCATTTTGACAATAAACTATACCTGTCAGAATGGGAGCCAATATGTAATGTCAGCAATCAGCTAAGAGGCACTTCATATGGCTTGGTATTAATCATGCTGTCAATTTTAATTCCATGGGCATCCTTCTTCCCACTTTTCACTTACAATTTATTTCAAAGCATGATCAAAGCTCTACTGTTCATTACATTCAGCATTAGCTAATTTGGCTTTTGGCAACTCTTATCCCAGTTCCTATTAAACACTAGCCATAAATTGAGATAAGAGTTGTGCCAAAACATTTCAGGATTATCAAATTGTAACATAGAGATGGGTGCATTATCATGCTGCTTTCGAGACTGTTGGGTTACTGCAGAATTAACCATTAGCAAATACTTAGAAGCTCCAAGACAAATTTACACCTACAGTGCTTTTTTTTCATGTCTTTTGAATTGACTGCAGGATGAAACAAATGTGAGAAAAATCACATCTTAGAACATTTCTGAAAGGCTCTTCGGTGTATGTTGAGTTTTTATAGAGACTTTTATAGAGACAGTTTTGCAAATGTGTTGTATCATAAAATATTTTGGGTCCCAGAATATGCTGTGTTTATAAAACAAGATTATTAGGGTAACTGTTTTTTCCCAAGCTGCAGTCAGAAGTCTGCGTACAAGATTGATAATAGAAGTTCTTTTATTTAGATATTTTGTTTCAGCAGGTGTTTGTAGAACCTGCTGAATGTTTAATTTCATGTGATAGGCCCAAGAATGGCAATTTCCCTGGAGAAAGGGGAGAGCGTTCCTTGGGTATGTAAATAAAACACTGTACCTTACCAACCCTTGCCCCTCTTTTTCATGCTTCAGCATCTCAAAAAGTACTTAAACAATTCAGAGAAAGTCCTGAAAAAGTAACCTGAAAGTAGGCTTAAAAATACTGGTATAAAAGATCTCTAAAATGGCTTGAACAGACATGTAAATGCTGAGAAATAAAGAACTAGTGGCTTTTTTTGCAGCATCAAATAAGTCAGTGACAAAATTTCTATAGATTTCTGGGCTGTCTCACATCTTACTTGCTATTGTTGGAGAAAATTATGGAGGACAGTTGGGCATCTAAATCTTTTCAAAAAGGCTAATAAAACCAGATACTGCTTCAGTTCATTAGTGACAGAATATGATGCATAACAGCTGTGGTTTAAACATTAGTAAGAAATAATCTATAAATAATTAGAAAATTTGTTTTTAAAAATACTGAATTACTAGAAAGTATAATGGTGCTGTAAGACACTGCAATTGATCAGATTACTTGTGCTTTCAACTCTATTAGCATGTGCATTGGTAGGATGTTTAGTTGTTTAACAGACTGCGGATTTAACAGATGACTTATGTTTAAGGTTGTATTTGCTTTAAATACTTCCTAAGGCTTTCCAAAAGCAGGACTGAGATTCAAAAGTAGTACTGGCTTGCTTTGCTTGCTTTCCAACTGGTCTTGTAGAGCTTTTTTTGAAAACAGGAGGAGAGTACAAAAATATGTAAGGGCAGAAGAGACCAGCTCCCTGACTAGGAGATGATGTTTGCAATATTTTACTTTATTTTTTGCTTTGCTTAACCCATTGCGTTTGCAGTTACTTCCTGGAAATATGAACAGAGAATCTGCTTCCTTAGAGATTACCTTTACTTTTTTTTCCTTTTCTTTTTTTTTTTTTTTTTAAGCTTTCATTTTGTCTTACATATTAATCTCTTGCTCAGGAGCGCTGGTCTGGAGTGGCTTTTTTTAATAGTGATAGTTATATGAAGCAATCGTAGTATTTAAAATAAATGTACTTCTGAAAGAAACCAATTCAACGGTCTTGAGGTGTAAGGCCAAGACTTAACTGGGAAGCGAGGTGTATCAGTGCTACTAGAGGCCGGTGCTGCTAATGTATGTGTAACAGTAACAACAAACTCCAGTTCTCACGCTGTAGCTTGACACTTGTTTTCATGATTGAAATATGCCTCAAAACTGCATGTTAAGCCTGGTATCTTTTAAAGCGTGGATTTCTACTTGCGAGGTTTTATAATAAAAATGCAGACCAGGATTTATGCACTACTTAAAACCATTTCAGAAGTGTAAATGTAAGGAGACTCTGTGCAAGCCGACATTCATCTCTTCAGACAGTTGAATTTAGTATGTCGCGTCCTGCCGCCCCCAGGAAAAGAAAATACGTATTCTGATTCACAAGTTGAATTTTAAGACCCAGATTCAGCAAATTACCTGGGCACTATTTTTTAATCTACTTTTAAGCCCAGGCTTAAATGTTTTTCTGAACATAAATATATTTATAGATATGCTTAAAACTAAACATAAGCTTATATTCTCTGAGCGGGACTAGATTTCACAGTCATGCTGATATGGTCAATAAGAGATTTCAGATCTGCTCTTAGCATTCTGGCAGTCTGCGAGATGTTCTGTCAGAAACATGGCCACCAGTTTTCCTTGGGCAGCCTTTGTGGGTTTGTGTGCGTGTCTTCATTATCTAAGAGGAAGAAACGGACGTTCTGTTCCGAATTATAAATGGACCGGATAATGCCGTCTGTGCTTACGCTTTCTGACACGTTTTATAATAAGCTGCTGTTTAGTTGCATCTATCGCAGCCACATTTTAATGGGGCGAGGCTGAAACTCTCCCTGCTGGATTGAGGTTCTTCAGTTTGGAGTTCTTGCATTTTTACATAAATGCCTTCCTCCTTTTAAGAAAGGAGAACATATATAAATATAAAAATAGCATAAATACAGAATTTTTATAAATATATAAAAATAAGATTACTGTTGGGTTGAGAAGATGCATCATATCGGTGCTCTGAAGTAGCAATGTGAAGGTTGACTGAAGGCTTACTCTGATCTCAACAATGTGCTTTGTGATGCTCCTAGGAGAAAACTGCCCAAACTTGGCAAAGATAGACACTTCTGAAACATCTTTAGTTTATGTGCTTTGTAGAGACTTAAGGGAGCGTAGCAGGTGTAAGTGCACGAACGTTTCACCTGTACTGAGCATATTCCAGTTGAGAGCAGAGGCTGTGCTGGGGTGGCGAGAGGCATTAAATCCAAGGTGGGAAGGCTGCGTTCTGGTCCTAGTGTTTCCCTGGAGTTTTGGCAGGGAGGAGGAGAAAGCTTGTTCTGGCTGAAATGAGGGAGAGATGGGTTATGCTGGTTTGGGGAAAAATGGAGTAGATGGAGTGTGCAGATTGTGGGAGGCATCTGGACTGTAACTGTGTGCATGTCTGTATGAAGAGAAGACAAAGTCTCAAGCTGAACGGGAGATGTGAAGAAGCCTTGAAATAGGACCAGTGTGAAATAACAACTGTTTTATCATTCCCCTCCCCCCCAAGGATTTTGGACATGTCTGTGGATAAAATCAAATTTCGAAAGGAATATCAGAGGTTTTTACTAAGGCAGATTCTGTTCCCATTTTACAAAAATTCCATAGTAATACATGGGATATGAAGTTTTAGAAGAACGAACCTTTTTAAAGTCCCTCATCTGTGATGATTCTGCTCCATTAGCAAGACTCTGTAATGAAGCCAGTTCAGTCTAAAAGTGGGAAGGAAAGTTTAGTTGTGCTTTGTTTTTATGTATATTGCAAAAATATTTGCTCATAAATTTATTTTATCGCTGTCTATTAAAGACAATTTCATTTAATTGAACTTCCTGAGCTTTATGGAACTTTTTCTTTGCTTGTATTGCTCCCTTGAGAGAGTTATTTTTCACTTTCCTGCCGTCTTTTTTTCTACTCTCAAAAAGATGCAAGACCCTCAAAGCTAAAAACCGTTGCCATGGAAAGACAGCGATGATTTTTTTTTTTCTTTTTTTTTTTTTTTGGTCTGTTCTTAGCTTAGTTTAATGTCAGAATACTGTGATCTGGAGTCCTAACAAAGAACCTAATGACCTCCCTGCCTTCTGCTCTGACAGCAGCATGATCTTACATTTTACATTTTACATTTGCAAAGGCATTTTGCATATACCAGTAGAGAATAGAGGTTCAAAGCGAGGTGCTGTTCTCAGGTGTTGACTTTGGCGTAGGGTTCCTGACCTACGCACGGTTAGTAACCAGTGACCATCTTGGTTCATAGTATCTACCACTTCTAGGCTGGACTAGGTCCAGATTTCTCATTTTAATTGGAAGTTTTTACAAATATTTGATTCTAAACCAAGCTTTTGATAGAAAATGTTATTCAAGTCTCTCCAAGCTGATGTTTGGCATGCACTTTGTCAGCTAACCAGCAACGCAGCTACTGCTTATGTT
Source organism: Grus americana (assembly GCF_028858705.1). Taxonomy (NCBI): domain Eukaryota; kingdom Metazoa; phylum Chordata; class Aves; order Gruiformes; family Gruidae; genus Grus; species Grus americana. The sequence goes on along the minus strand of NC_072853.1, from coordinate 123,298,284 downwards.
CTTATTTTTTTAATTTTTATTCAGTTGAGTAGATTTTGACAGGAATTGCTGCAATAAGACCATTATAGAAATCAAATTAGCTGTTCAAAATTCCAGGAGTTTAACCCAAATTTGCATTTTATGTTTTACAAGAGATGAGGTTGGGGACCCACTGCTGCAAAATGCAGCTGCTGCTTCTACTCTTGTCGGTGGCTTTGCAGAACAGAATAGTTCTTCTGGCTCTCTAAGCACCTGGCTCAAGACTACAGAGAGGTTGATGGCTCTGCATTTATCAGGGGGGAGACACTCATTGCTGTTTCTCTCTGTGCGCGCTTGGCAGATAGCAAAATAGGAGGGGACTTCGTGTTGGCATCAGAGAGCTTACAGCTTGTGTGAATGTTATTTTGCTCACAGTGAAATAGTCCTCTTGTAATCATGAAGGACATGTTCTTGGAAACACCACCGCTTTTTAACAGTTCCAGTTAGAAATAATGGTTGGGTTTGTAACCTGATTTAACAAAAACACCACCAAAATAAAAATAATTAAAAAAGCAAAACAAAAACCAACACTATGAAGAAATTTTAGTATTGGACAAATACATTTGCACTAGTTGTGCACCAAATTTGGATAAACTTCCATATTTTCTTTTTATAATATATTCATGCTAGTATTAATGTAACTTTATACTACAAAAGAGAATTTTGCTGTCTAGTCTGGTCATTTATACTGTACTCGTAAGACATTTCTTTTTTGAAAGCAGATGTCTCCTTTTTTGTGGATCTGACCTGCAGGTATTATACTAAAACTAGATTAAGAAATCAGTACGAAATGCGAACGACATAATGAACACAACTACTCATCTCCCTACTTTCTCCTTCGATTTCTCTTGAATAACTACTTAAAGTTTCCTTAGTCAAATGGCAATTCCAAAATGCGATATAAACTCTTCATAAGATTAGATACATTTTCTTCTAAAGAGGTTTCAAGAATCATACGACACACATTCATCATTTCTGCCAGTTACCTTCCCAATTTTATTAATATGACTCCTAATTTGCAAATAGGAACAGCTGGAGAAGTTTTCCAAGGGAAACTGTTGCTCTGATGTCTTTTTTTCAGGCTCCCTGGGAGTTAGGAGGTGGAATTGAACTGAATTTGCAGTCTTTTAAGTACAGTATATTTTCTGAGGTGACAGTCGTGCACATGGGGACATCCCACGCAGTTCCGAACACTTCATAACTGATAAAGCTTTGTTTTGATGGGAGGGAAAAGAACATAAAAAAGCCATTCTTAGGAGTACCTAACAGTCACTTATTTTTTTAGTGGCCTGTAGTGGATGTCAGGAAAGAGGATGACAGTAGGGCAAGCAAAAGTAGTGACTTTCCCCATCTGTACTCCAACTTCCAAGCCCTCTCTGGCTTGAAGGCTTTCTAAATCAGAGGTTCTGCCTTCGTGTTTAAGGTTATATCCTTGTGTTTCCAGGCTATGAGTTGTGCTAGCCAGAAAACTGACTTCTCTTCTGACAAGCAGCTAGTTTGTGTCAAAGGCGTTTTTCAATAGCCATGGGTAACAGGTAGCCTATTGCCAAAAACCCGCCTCTGGAATACTACTGAACTGCGAGGCTCTGCTTTGTTGATACAACAATAAAATTCTTCACATGGTGAAGTAGTTAAAACATGTTGCCTTTCTAAATCTATTTTTAAAAATACAGTGTTTTCCAGGATTAGCTGCAGCATTTTTGTTGGTTCTATTTCTGATTTCCCTAGATGTCTCTTCTATTCCTTCCTCACCTCTATCAAAAGTGGGAAAGACTTAGTCAGTCTCTGTCCCCCAAAATATTATTTACATTTCCCTGAAATGATTTTGATGTATTTTGTTAAAAATTGTTTGGATTTGGAGCTATTTTGAAGTCTCTCTGTAAAGTTACTAGCTTGGCTTATGTTTTCAAGGCTCTTCAAGAGGCAATGGCTGAACAATTACAGTTCCAAAATTTGATTCTTGCTCTTTAATATGATTTAAAAAAATTATTTTTCTTTTCTTTTGTTTAGCAAAGTGAGATGAATCCCAGTCGAAAGGACTTTGGGCAGCTAGAAGCTACATTGTGTGATGCCGAGTCTTTTTTTTTTTTTTTTTCCCAACTGAAATGTCCATTGCAACTTTTCAAATAAATATCCCTGTCCAGATCCCTCAGTTTCTGCTAGTTCTGTCAGTCATTTGCCCTAAGTGTTAAGGTTTTGCTCTAATCCTCTTATCTAGTTTTGAGTTACTCTGAATTTGATCTCCTTATTTTCCTATTTCCATAACAAAATTTATCTGTAGATTAGTTATTCCCCTTTAATCTGTGATTCCTTATGACTCTATTCTGCATAGGAGTATTGTTTGTCTTATTTTTTAATACTGTCTTCAACATTTTACCTTTTTCCATTTAAGAGATTCCTCTAAGATGTGTTTTATTGTTATGTATTTCTAGCATAAACCAATGTTGTTTGCTATCATTTTTTTGCAAGAAAAGTTCGCTAGTAGCAGACACTATTAAGTTGAGTGGGAGAATGTTTTACTGTTGACATAATTTTTTTTAATAATGCAGTATTATCCATTGCATTGCACAGTGGACATGCTGATTGCTTCATTAACCTCTTAATCTGTGTTCAGGTTTTCATTGATGATGCTTTGCATTAATTTTGAGCCTTCCTTTCACCTCTTTAAATAAAGTATTATTCCTTGCATTAAGAGTTTGTTTCTTAGACCTACTAATTATTTTTCTGTAATACATTTAAAAAAATAACTTCATGTATGGCGCTCTGTTCTCTTACTTGTTACTATTATCTGATTTCTTACTTTAACTCTTATTTATTGGAATTGGCTTATTTATAGAGCTTCACTACCACTCCTGCGAAGTCTGTAGTGTTTTTGCTAGCTTCTTGCTCACGTAATTCCAGAATCTCCAGGGATTTTTGGTCTTTTATGTTGTTAGTCACATGCCCAAGTGCATAAAGATCATCTGGTTCAGCAAAATGCATTTCAGAAAGGAGCACTGATCTGTTCCATTTTATAAAAAAAAGTCAGGGAAATTTGGTAAGTAGCTTGGACATGCAATCTAAATTTAAGCATGTCTATCAGTATCATTGTGTCAGTGGAACTTAAGCATGTGCTTAAAGTTAAGCCCATGTATTTAAGTGTTGCCTTATATTGGTTGAGGTTTTCTCAGCTGGGAGCAAGCTCCTGCTTGCAAACATGCAGCATGCTGTTGGCTCAGCAACCAGTTCACCACGTCACCTTGATAAAATGAGATTTAATGATTCTTCTTTAGATTATGGTTGACATAAATGAAGAAACAAAACACTGACTTGTTAGTTTGGCACTTGTTTTGGGGGAGATGAGGGGGAATGGTGCATGTTTAAGTGAAATGTAAAGACTAGTCAATGACTAGGTTCAACAGAACTTCATGCTTGTTTTCTCTTAAATAAGATTATAATCTTTTGTGATAAATTATGACTAATTTGGCATCTTATATATGAAATGTTTCTCAATTTCCTGGAAAGTTTCTGTACATGAGTGTTCCTCTTCTTTAAAGAGCATATTTTATTTTGTTTTGTTCTCTTCTGATGCTTTCTCAGGAGTGCTTTTAGATTTCAATAACTTCTCTAATGTAGGGATTTTAAGGCATGCAGAAATTCTATGTCCATATTTTTTACAATGTGCTTGTTTCATTTGTATCATGACATACGTATATGTGTGCACGTATGTATGTTGCTATAATTGGATCTAACTATGCGTAATTATATTTGTGTGTTGTGTATATATGTAAAAATTTCACTATGAAACTATATGTGCTGGGTGCCATAATACCATTTCTATGGACCAATAGTATGTTTTAAAAGCTATTATTTTATCTGGAATCACAAATACAAAATTGAATTAGAAATTTCTAGTACATAGTGAAAATAGGATTATTATGAAAATAAGCCAAACTATATGTGTTTATATTCAAATTATGAATAATTGTAAATAGAAAAAATACAGAGTAGCTGAGGCTCAATGTGATTATAGTTATATATGCTGTGTTGTATCTGTCACAAGAAATAATTGTTTATACCTCTATTACTAAAATTTGGAAATAGTATTATACTGTTCTCTTCATGCTTCAAACTCTAACAAACAATAATTTTCTTTTTTATTTCTTTTGCAGCACTTGCTACTAGCAATAAAGTTTGTCATGGCATTTGTAATTCCGGATAAACCGAGAGATATCCAGATAAAACTAGCCAAATTGGAATTTGAATCTCTAGAGGCTCTCAAACAACAGGTAAGAGCAACTGACACGCAGAGCAGTGAAAAGTGTTGGTGGCCTGAAGGGAAGACAAACTCGGGAGATTCTGCTTTTGTTTTAGGTGGATAAATACGTAAATCCCGGGGTTTTGCAATTCCTGTTCACGTTGTATTAAGATTAGCTAGCTAAAGCCATTCCACCTCTACCGCACAGGTTGTGGTGGCAGAGCTGGGGTGGCTGCGTGGGGAGTGGAGCAGCCGCTGGCAGTACAGCGTGCAGCACAGGGTATTACATAGGAAACAGCGCTGGTTTACTCCTGCGCATTGCGTTGTGAACTGTAGGATTTCAGATACTGCTTCATTTTCTGTTAATCCATTACTGCTTAAGAAGTGGAGGAGAGAGCTGGACAGATTCATCTGTCCTTTCAACCAAATGGTCTTCCTTTTCAGACAGCTTGAAATTCCTGGTATGGCTAGGAATGTAGCAACTTGTAATGGCTGTTGTCCTTGTGTGTGCAAACATACTTTGTTTACATTGTCACTTTTAAAAGGACATTGGGCTCTATGAAACTTTGTTTCATGCCCTGGAGGTGTTTGTGGTTGCAACACTAGAATTTCTTTCATTGCTGAAATACCATCGCAAATAAACAGTTAACTTGTCTCTAATGTGAACAGAAATTGTAATCAGGCTGAACATGTTTGAAGTAATTGTGTCGAGAACTAAGTATGTATGAGAGAATGGTAATGTTACCTTATTTTTACTGTCCATACACTATTCTCATTTTATTGCATAAGTATATTTTACAATATACTTAACAAACATTTCAAAGCAATTTAGGAAAATAAGGAACTAGATTTTTCTACTAAAAATTTCTGTTTTAACAAATGATTCCATAGAGAGAGTGGTGGAGATCACAGGAGATGAAGAATCGTATGGGATTAGCTTCAGTAAGATACAGAGGTACTACAGAGCTGGTTTTGCAATGGTAGCGTTCTTTAGGAATTTCTGGCTGACCTTGCTAGATAGGATTTCTAAGCTAGCTTACATATCAGAACAGAAGAAAAAAAAAACCACCAAAAAAACCTGCAAAACCCAAAACCAGCATGGAGTTGCAGAGACTGGTTCATCTATTTATTGTTAGCTCAGATATTTTTACACTGCAGTGCATGGCTTTACATGAACATGTTCTTTGTGTGCTCCACATGCAGATGCATAACCTCCTCTATACTGTGTTTTTGTGTAGAATAGGAGGTTACTTTTTAAAACGTGACAAAATGATCTCGTAATTCTGGACAAACCGAGCCTGTAAACAATACACTGGCTTTCCTAGTTAAAAACTCACAGTTTTGTGTGATACTATTAAGGTCAGCACTGTCGTCCGTAATCAGCCATAACAAACAAAATCCTAATTACAATTGAATCTAATGCCTTTCTCTAGTATGTTTTGCCTTTCTCCAGTATGTCGATGTGAAGTTACCAGGAGCTTGTCATGGATCTCATGTACTTTTTAGATAATATTAAAAGGAACAGGACTACATTTCTATTTTAGTTGTTCATTCTCTGTTTTCATTTTGTAGACAGGCAAAACTAGGTCATCCACTGGAACCTTAAGCTCAAGTGAATATGGTCACCTTTGGTTATAATGTGCCAACTGGAACATATATGGAGTCGCTTTCAATATGAGTGTACGTGTCAGCACTTAGGACTTCATCCCCTATCCTTGCACCTGTGTGTTCCTACAATAATATATACCTGCTCCCCAGTTTTTCAGGATTGTTTCATTAATTCGGTGGTGAAAAGTTAGTCTGAATTTCACTAAGAACCAGAAGCCTGGCAGTTCTCACCTAATACTTTCAGGCTTCCTGCAGGACCCAGGAAGAATATTGGCTGGTTTTCAGGTGCAATGGTAGGTACTTTAAACACACATGTCTACCATCACCTTTTTAGATTTTCTCTGATTGACACTGTACTACATATCCCATAGGCATGTAGAGATTTGGACTTTTTTTTCTGGTGCCTTAGTTTTTTGAGTAAAAAATATCTGCATTTAAAAGTAATACGTTGACAATGCAAAAAGATACTAAAGAATTTATTTTAAAACACATTTTCTAGTTCTTCCTCTTGTTACTGAGAGTCATTGTGGTAATTTACACTGTATATCTTACTTTCAAGCAAAAAACGGCAACAAAATCCCCCAGAACGACTGTTTAAAGAAAACCAGACATAAAAGTCTGGGGCAAATGTGTTGTGGGATCACATGTTATGGAGAAACTGGTTCATATACTTTTGTGCAAGTATGCATCGCATTCCTCTCTTGATGCTATCCAGACATGCATGCTGTTGTGTTTTACCATATGAGCTTTTAGAGTAGTGCTGTCTTGGATGTAGCTATTAGAAGGGTATTAACATTATCAGAATGTAAACCTCTGAGATGCCAGAATAGATTATTAGGCTCCATATATAGTGCATGGAGAGAAAAATCTCCTAATACAGCTGCTTTGAACAGTTATTTTGATTATGTTTGGGATCCTTAACTTTAGACAATGTGAGCATCTTTACATTTTCATTAATGCTAAGCTAATTACTTTTTAACCTGGTGCAGCAGGACTGTAACTATTCTGTGTTCAAATCCATTTAAAGACTGAGTTAGTGTCTATTTGAAAGGGATTTTAGGGCATACAGTGTCTCAGCTCCCAGATAGAGATGAATGATCATCGTTAGAGCTTATTAAAACCTCCTGTATGGTGAAAAATGCCATAATTAAAAAAAAATCATTTTATATTTGAATGACAGTCTTGGTTTGAAGTTCTCAAACTTTAAGAAAGGTTTTCAGGAAGTTCTGAAATGTTTCTCTGAAATGTTTCTTTACATGGTTTGTGTTAAAACTGCTGAAAGGGAGTGGACTGTTGAATGGGTTATAATAATTTGATCTATTTTGAAAATACTTTATGATACACTGGAAATATCATAACAAAGTTTGTTGACATAAGACAAAATACTTTCCCCAATTTGGATTCAGAAAGGTTAATGTGCTACATCTGTAGGCTTTGCTTCAAATTTCCCTGATGTCCTTCAGTGTAAAGAATGGTACAGGAGGCTGGTTAAGACTCTATTGTGGGGGGACCTGGAGCAGAGAATAAATTAATGTGAAATCTTTAATAGAGAACTAAAGAGAATATGGATCAAGATTTTTGGAAGAGGAGCAGGAGCAATTCCATTCACTCCCTAAAGTGCTACCAGTTTTGTCACCCAGCAAGAAGCCTGGATTGGATGCTGGGCAACTAGAATTGGGTACTGTCTGCTGTTAGGGTGATGGACCCTTTTCTGGTGAACATCATGATCCTTCTTAGTGAAGCAGCTAGCTAATAAAGTGAGGTGAGGGGCCCGAGACTCCTCTTGCTTCTTTGCAGTACTCTGTTGCATCTATTTCTTGCAAGTGCAGAAGCACGCCATGCTCTTTTCTCTAGTTCCTATTTTAATGAAGAGAGGCCAAGTACAGGTGTGTCTGCAAGCAGCAAGGGACAGTTAATTCTGCAGTGGTTCAGGAATTACCATAGGCGTAGGTGAGGACCAATGCTGTAAAACCAGTGTGAGGACGCTATCCAGCATTTTCGGGGCAGTGACAGCAAGAGCTACACTGATAAAAGCATTTTCACTTCTGTGCAGATCAAAGCTTTAATGAATAGACAAAAGGCCCTCGTGGTTGGACATGGGTCAGCAGTCTATTCTTATAAAAGGTCTAAGTTCCAGAAACACAAGACAACCACAGATTAAACAGCATAACTTGCATTTTGTGGGCTAGATTACAATCATGTTTTCAGGTATTACGAGATCTTCCCAGTATTACATTCTTCCACTTGAGGCAAACATCAAATTAATATCTTCTTTCTGCACTGAAACTAGACCAAGGCAAAGCAAACGACAGACAAATTGGGGGAAAGTAATTATTCATGCAATTATTTTCTGAGCATGAAATATATAGAGTAGCAACTCCAACATGATGTATAACTAGTAGAGCCACTTTTCAGGGAAAAATAAAGTTTCAAATGGTGGGGAATGGCATATCTTTTCAAAAAGTGCAACTACCTAGACAGCATCAGTATTAGCTCTGAAAACAAAAGGTTATTGATGTAAAAACACTTGTGTTTTTTATGGTACTTTTGCATTAAAAAAATCTGAATTATATATATTGGATAAATATGTTTTTCCTTATAGCATCTCCTTCACTATCTCAGCAGAATAAACGTGAGAAATGCAGATGTGGAGGGGGTTTTGTTCTGTGCATCCCTTCCCAGTTCCCTCCCCACCCCTTACCTCCAAGGGGACCTCATCTATAAACATCCCATCATCCCTGTGCTCGAGCTTCCTTTCTTAGTCTTCTAGCCATCGGTGGCCAGTATCTTTTAACAGGAACACCTTTTCCTTGTGATAAGTGAAGCCTTTCAAAGCTTCCTCTGAAGAAGCGTGTCCATCTGTTGGATATCTGATGTCCATCTGCAAATGTTCCACCAGAAAGAGACTCCAGATAGATAACATGCTCATGAGCAAAGAGCCCAGGCAGCTGATTGACAGTTGTCATTGTTCCTCAACTGCCAGTAATGAAAAGGGTCAAGCTTATTGAACACAAGCCATGAAAATATGCCTCCTTTCTCCTCCCTGGTGTATTTCTTTTCAGAGTGAGATAAAGCAATGTAGTCATTCAGCCGGGGCCAAGTGGAGAAAGACCTCTTGCTCTTTCATACAGTATCTCCCATGGTGGTTGTACCATCTACATACAATTGCTTAGTGGCGGTGGAATAGTCTGAATATCCATAAACAATTGCTTCAATTGTTTTAGAGTGAGATGTAGGTGTTTGTAAGTTAGTAGTGCTCCTTCTTAATGATTTTCAGCAGAATAACAAGTTTTCCAAAGCAACAGAAGGTGCGACATTCGCAAGGATTTCTCCAGTGATGTCATCCATTTCCTGAAAATGAGTCTCAGTTCCTTCTCCAGGAAATGCAAGAAATTAAGAATGCTGTGACTGATCTCTGCATCATCTTCGTTGATCAAAAGCTTCTTCAAAACATGACAGTGCATTAATTAGTTTCTTTTTGAAAGGGATGATGAGAAATGATAGCAAGAGGCAGGTGTCTGTTTGCCTAGGTGCAGTCATATGGACAGTTTAAACTCTTTCTCCCTCCTTCCACAGGTATTCTGGCATGTAACAGTTGCTATTGTCTCCAGTAAAAACCTTCTGCTTCAAGTAATTTCAGTGCTTTTAACATTGCAATTCACTGCACTGCAGCACTCTAATAATTGCGAAGCTTTCTGGTTTCTGACTGCAATGTCTGGACCTTGCCATTTCCCCTAGGAATAGTACCCACTAGCACTGATGGCGTCCTTTCCAGAATACAGTAGGTTTGAGTGTGCTGGCCCGTCTGGCCCCTGTCCTGTTCAAGTGCTCAGCCGCTCTGAGAGCAGCCTTCTGTAGCTCAGAGCAAACCAAAGAGATATGGCTACCTTAAGGGTCTTCTGCACTGGGCAACGTTTGTGCTTCCTCCTTGCACCTTTTCAAGCAAGTTCTTGCAGAGATTTTCTATTTCCTAACATGTCATGTTTCTCAGAATATGACTGTGGGTGTGATGAGCCAACATAGCTGCTTGAACTGTCGGTGAGCCTCAGAAATGACCTTTCTTTTTTGGCGGGAGAAGGAAGAGAACAGGATCTTTTTCTTTTTTTTTTTTTTAACCATTTAACATTGGGAGAGCACGAGTTGTTAGTTCTTAATTTCCTGCTTATTTATCTTGTGAAATGGGAACTGAAGACAATTTTTGTGAGGTTGAATTTCTGCCTTTTTGTGAGGTAGTGGATCTCTGCCTCATTCAGTGCTATAATTACCAGAATTAGAGGGCTCAGAAAAGGACTCCCTGTAGCTTCAGGACTACCCTCAAAACATCACTGATGATAAAAGCAGAAGCTTGTTCTGTGCTCGCTGGCAATGCTGAGCAAACACAAGGCTGCAGTCAGACAGCAGGAAAGGCAAGTAGCTGAAATGAAAAGATTTCATTCAAATAATCAAAGATTTGCAAAACAGCCTGTAGGAAAGACTAGTGAAACTTGAGCTTAAACACTGAATTGAGGTTAAAACCAAATGAGATGGAATAAAACACTTGCTTTATGTTTTGACACCCCCCCTCCCCCCCCTAAAAATAGTATTGTTTCTAAAGAAAAAATATAACAAAAACTCATGAGATTTTGGGGGTTTTTTCAACAAAAATGTGTGGCTGCACTTTTTTTGATAGGCTCCACTTGTTTGTGTAATCGGACATAACTCACAGGTGAAGTTAAAATAGAACCATTACTAATTGTTGTTTGCTGTAGGCTTTTTAAAGAGTCCAGACCTGTTAATTCAGCTTTGCAAATGCAGTTTTTCCCTAGTGAATAGTCGAATGCTTTCAGACATGTCACTATAACATTTGCATGTGTTTGGTAGCAGCAGGGATATAATGTAAGTAAGATTCATTATATTTTGATAACACAGGTTTTCAAGCGTAGAAAGACTTGCACCCAGTCATAGGAGAACAGATTGTGTTCAAACATAGTTTTGCCAGTGTATTTTACACATGAATTCTTTTAATGCTGGACCTTTCTTGAGAGTATATTTCTGAAATTACTTTCAATATAGAATGTTAGCAAAACCAAAATAAATGGTGATCCTTGAAGAAAAAAAAATTAAATCGAAACCCCATTATTTTGGGGAGAAGATTTTTGTGTCCCCATTTGTGACTTTTCAACTGAAGGTGAGATGACAGCAAGTCTGCCTGGTTTGCAGATAAGTTAAACTTTTAAATATGGGACCCCTGAGAGTTAACAGTATAAATATAAACTTAAATAGATATGAGTATAATGTGATGGTAGCTGATAATTTTGCATGCTCTTAAGGGAAACAGAAACAAACAGTGCACCAACTTCCTAGCAGGTGTAGTTTTCTTTTCCAACAATCCATTTGTTCTCTGAGACTGTTGCCAGGGGTAAAATTGTCCATCAAGTTTTGTTTCTGTAACAGCTGAGTCTCTTTGGAAAGATAACCTGTTTTACCTTTCTCAAATCCTGACCTAGAGCCCAGTGGTGGAATGAACATCAGTCAGTTCAGTCCTCTCTTTTTGCCTGACATCCCACATCATTGACAAGATATGATCTCAACAAGGAACCCTGGAATAAGGGAATAGGATAAAAACTAGGTTAAAATTGTTCCTACTGTAAGAATACTGCAGCTACATCAGGCTTTCATAGTTTCAGAACCCAGAGGGGATCCCAATTATATGTGAACTGGTTTGAATACAAGGGAAGAGGCTATTCCATTTCCCATACAAGTGAGAGTAAAGTACACAGTGAGATTTGGTTTCCAGAAATCTGGTAACTAGCTTTCAACAGGACATTCATGTATCTATAGTTACAGTCCTCTAAGTAACGGTTGCACCTGTTACTGAGAAGGTAAAGTACTAGAGCGAGGAAAAAAAATGAAATCTCTTGTCTCGTTAAAATTCCTTAAAAAAAAAAAAATCCCAAAAGATTATACTTACCATGATTTGATAATGAAATTTTCTTTATAGAACTGAATAGAAGTTGGTGATAAGATAGTATTTGTTGCAAGCAGCTGTGGACTCCTACATCCCTATCATACTTTAAATATCCTTTTCCCTATACCACCTCAAAAAATCCCAGTAAGAACAATAAGCCTTTAAAGGAAATGCTAATTTAATTGGAATAATTAAACTTGACTCTGGAAAGCTTTGTCTATGAGCAGGAAGACAGCAAATAGGATATAGCTCAACTTTTCAGAGATGATGATTTCAGCCAAATTTTAGATGTTTAAATATTACCTGATTACCACCGCCACCACCACCACCCCCCTAAAGAAAATCTCTGTCATCCTGTCTGCAGGAAGGACTCTTTCTGAGACTAACTGGAGATCAAAAAGCAGAAACCCACAGAATTCCTGAAAAAAGAAAAAAAAAAAATTTAAAGTGTGTTGCTAGAGATGACACTTGCACCACGACTGAGTCTTTGCACGTGCTGTGCAGCCCGAGGGTGGTGATTCTGAGAACAAGTATCCAGCATGATATGTTGCCTGTGCAGCCACTGGGGTTTTATCCATTTTGAACTTGAAAAAATCTCTGTGCCTACTGGTGTTGCCTTGAATACTCATACTTTTTATTATATGAGAAATAGCACTCTGATATATATCTGCCATTTTAGTGAGGTGGGTAAGACTCATGCCAAACAGGCAAGTCCTTGCTCTATATATGGATTGATATTTTTTGTTCTGGAATGAGATATAATTGCTTGTCTGAATAACATAAAAAGAAAGAGTGTTTTATATGTGTAAATTTTGTTTAAATTGTGTAGTGTCCATGAATACTTTAATATGTCGTATATACGACTTAAGTAGCACACGCTTTTTTGTATGGTAGAGTAGTCCTTATGCAAATATTTTTTAAACTTTCATCATGGAGTACTTTGTAAAGGTGGTTTTCATTGACCATTGCTTCTCGCACTTTCAAGTACCTAATTCTGTGCCTTCCCTCAACATCTAAAGAATTGCTATAGTTGAAAATGTATTGAGAGGGATGATTTTCAAAAGACAAGATAAAAATAAGCACTTGTTATGTTATTATTTTATTACATTGTTTTTATTTTCCCTATTTGTCATTCTGTGTTGCTGACCTGAACATACAAGTTAGAGGTGCCGTATTTTAATGGGTAGACCATGGCTTTTTTTTTTGTAATCACAGATATGTACAAATAAACCAGGCATAAACAGTGTCACCAGCATATACACATTTTCACTTAATTTACAAGAGACAGCAAAATCCCTCAGTACAGTCAAGGACTGTGTTGCAGAGTGAGAGAGGAGACATGTTCTGCAGACTTTTGATCTGTCCCTACTGAATTCACTCCCAGCACCGTCTTTCCTGAAAGTTTTGCTGCAACTATGCCATGAGATTCATTCTGATAAGGGATCTTCTATTGCAGAGAGCAGTCCCTTGACCATCGCATGCTGGACCCTGTCCTGCATGGCTTGGATCCCTGTCACACAAGCAGTGACAATGCGTGCAGTTAGCTCTCCAACTACTGCTCTGCACTAGTAATGTCCATTAAGATGACTTTTTTTTTTTTCTATAAACCCTTTTGGTGTTAGCAATGAATTCCTTAAAGCATTAACTTTTCCTCTCCCTCATCCTCTCATCTAGTTGTAGTTGAGGATGAGTGGAATTGTTGCTCGCTCTTCTCCAAAGCTAGACAGAGAAAGACTGCGTTACAGGAGGTTTCAGGCTTTGAATGCTGCTGGCTCTTGAGATGTCTTACTGGGGACACGTGCCTGGCAGGTGGTGCGAGTGATTGACTGTCAAATTACTGTCCCCTAGGAGCCACTGAGGTCCCACAGGCTGGACAGCATGTGGCAGCATTTGGGTTTTGGCTTGGGGTTTTTGTGCCACTCATAGTTTTCTAAAACAAATTATCAATTCATATTTCATCTACATTCTTGTAATTTATGCATGTTATCTGGCAGCTCTGTTTTGTCCACTTGTTCTCTTTTGCTGCTTCTCAAAATTTGTGATAATTCACAAATTTGAATGTAGTAAAATTTGTGCTGAGGAAAACCTTCCAAGTGAACAGACGGATGTGAAGCAGCTTGGTCCAACAAAGGTGGTTTTATTTGTTTTAACATCAGTGCATTAGAAGCCTTCTGCAAACTCTACATATGTTCATCTGTTAGGTGAAAAATAATTATGTCTGACATGGGTATCTCTATTGTATCAGAATAGACACCACCCACTTGTTCATAGATAATTAGCAAATACGTGTTCTGTGTCAACACTCATTTTCTAAGACTTAATGTATCTGTAATATAAGGAACTTTGCTATGATGATTTAAAAAGCTTTGCCCTTTACCAATATCTGGACTGATATCTAGACTACATTTAAACATGACCTTTAAGAGTTTGTGATTTCACAGAATCACAGACTGGCTTAGGTTGGAAGGGGACAGCTAGAAGTTATCCAGCCCAGCATCCCCATGTTGAGCTAGCTGATATAACTGGAGCTCTTCGTGGACTAGGAAGGGTCATATTTTTAAGATAAGGACTTCCTCTAGAGTGATACTTTGTCAGAGATGCTTTTGGGTTTTTCTCTTATTTGCTTTGAAGATTAACATAAACAAAATTCATTGTTTGTTTTCTGGGACACATTGAACTGTATGTGAGACTTTTCTTTGTGAACACATGCCATGCATGTGTAAAACTGAGAAGTCCCACCTCTGTCACTAGTAGAGATGTAGGTGCTCTAACTCCAAATTGAATATACATGTGTAGCAGGACAGCACCAGCAAAATTTAGTCCATGTATTTCATAGATATTGTAAGTGAGGAAAGTAATATTTTCACTAATTATTGCATAACCGTGATGGACCTATATTGTTCAATGATGGGCACTACTTGATTGAAATGAAACTGGTAAACGATGGACATCATAGGTCATGCTCTGTTAAGGGATCAAAGTTTCTGATGTCCAGTGTCTGAGGAGGGAGCAGAGATGGCCTCTGCCTGGGAAGGGGAAGGATCAAGTCCCCTTTTCTCCCCAAGCCAGATCAGCCAACAGAACCATGACCCTGTGTTGAGTCACTTAGCTAGAAGCAGGCATGGAGTATCAGTCAGAAAGAAGTTTTAACTTGCTTCATTTTGTGTGTATGCCCCACCAAAACAACTTGCTAGCTTCCTTAGGAGGGGAGTGGTAGTACTTGTATTCCCAAAGGAACTCGGTTTTGGCCTTTTTTAGTCTGGTCTATAAGCTCAGGAAGTCAGAAGGGAGCTGCGGTACCATACCAAGAACGCAGGCGATGGAAGATGGGGAAGTCTGCAGAGATTAAGCTCTGATAGTTTTTCTGGCGAATGCACATTCAAGATGTGCGTGGGAAGAAGTCTGTATCTACCATAGGTACACTTGCAAGCATTTTATTCCAGTAGCAGCAGTTCTTTTTAATACACGTACAAATGATTCTCTTGAGTTATGTGACAGTCTGAACCAACAGTTTGTAACCTTTGCTGCCATAATATAAGGGAGATTATTTAGTGACATGAGTCTTGTAAGACTCTCTTTAGCTCGTCAAGAAACGGGTTGAGATGCCTTGTTATGTATGTATGTAATTACTAGTGCATGGAACGTTAATAGTAGACTTTTTAACCTTCTGATAAAAGCACAATGTGGCCCACTGGCTGAAATTAGATGTTACATAAAGGAGGTGCAATTTTGAGTCTGTGAAAATAGGTGAATGTTGGCCCAGATTAGAAATGGAGTGTATCGGGGCCAAACCAAACTTTTATCAAAGATAGCATGCCATCTCTACCAGCAGCCGCAGACAGATGTCTAGGAAAGAGCAGGAAAGTGTGGCAAGTAGGTGTTGTGCTTCCTCCTAAAACCTCCTACTTTCCAGTCATGTTTAGCTCTGATTTTTCTAAGCCAGATACAATTTTTTTTTTTATTTAGTAATCTTTAGTGATTTTCTGTTCCATGGTGGTGTTCTGTCTCCCTTTGAATCATTTTTAGCTTTAGGGTCCCCAGTGTCCTTCAGCAAGAAAAGAAGTTCTACAACTCATTATTCTCAGTGCTAAGAACACGGGTTGGTTATTTGCAGTTGTCTTAATATAGTCTAATTGGTGGAAAAATTCTTTAACTTTTACATATGAGAAGAGGTATTTGGCTAAACTATAATGGATGTCCTTTTGACTTCTGTAATCTGTGAATTTGAGTTTCCGTAATTTCATTTTACAGGCTTTGTGGAAAACATGACGGCCTGATTTGCTTTTAGCTTGTTAATGATGCTTGCAAATTTGCTTTAAAACAATTAGTATAATCAAATCATGTGCTTCAGGGCTTTAGCTAACTCCTTTTTTCCTCTATTTATGTATAGATGGGCAAACAATGTGAATTGGTGCAGAGAGTCCTCTTTCTTGGAGGCCAGGTTGGGATTTTGCTAACACAATGAAAGCCAGACTGATTACCGAATTTGGGAAAATTTGAGTTAGCGAGGTTCTTGTAGTTTCTGGTCTTCCACTATGGCATGGTATGACTCAGCTCACCTAATCTGTTCCTTGCCACCATAGGGGGGATATTAAGCATTGAGTGTATTTTCCTGTCCTTTTCTCATGGAAAATTGTTTAATCTGCCAAAAACTGCAAAGTCTGAGAACTGTCAGTTTGGTAGTTGTCATTAGATGAGAAGTGCAGGAGTTGGTGGTGGTTGATCTCATGGCTTGTTGTGTCTTTGAAGTATGCCGAGCAGTTAGAGCACAACATAGCAAGTGACATTGTTTAGTTTCTTAAAATAGCTAAGGTCATTTCTATCACTTGGGACTGGGACACTTACAAGTCCATCTTCCAAACTCTGCTAACTTTATAGAAGAAGAAAATATTGCGTTGATGAGGAATAGGTTTATATTGCTTAATGTATTTAGTTATTTTCGTGTGTCTTGTATAAAATTGCATTATGCATCTAAAATTTTAATTATAAATATAAACGTAAAGTAAATACTGCATTAGTAATTAGCTATATTGGCTTTCTTACCAGAGGCATTTCTGTGTAGAAGGGTCAAGCATTTGTTTCATGACAGGAGCTCTCAGAAATACTAAGAGGTTGAATCTTTCAGCTTTTTTGGGATGTCCTGCGTTTCAAAGAGAGCGCTTTGCTTTGGGACTTCTGGCCAGCACCTCCAAAATACGTAGCCAGATTTCTGCAGCCTGTGCTTTCTGCCTAACAGTTGAGTTACATCCTTCCTTTGTAAATACTGTATGCCTTTATTTTCTTAAAGGCATCTGTATAGTCACAAGAGGCAGTTTTTTAAAAGTTCAGCTTGAATATAAGCAGCTGCTTTCCCTGGAGTAGATGCGTTTAAGAGTTACTGTCTTTCTACTCATGTATTGTGTGCATAATGTTTTCCAGCAAACATTAATCATACTGAGTAGCTTTGAGGGCAAAACTGTTGCACTAAGATAAACATTTGAGAGTCTGCTGTAATGCCCAAAGCCTTTTAGCTTTTTTAGGTCAAATTATCTTGCATCCTCTGACTGTGTTTCTAGGCATGCTACTGCTAAATGCTACTTTTTAAATTCAAATTCTGTATTTGTATTTTTGTTGGCAAGGTTAAAGAGAGGGTATCTCACAATTAAGGTCCTAACTTCAATGGCAAGAACAAGATAGTGGTTCTACTTTCTTACAGCTGGCAGTTAAGAAGAATGCTAGTTGTATTATACTTAGAATATTACCTATGCTTTCTGTATATAAATACACATAATACTGGTGTAAAATGAGGATCTTCCATTACAACAGTGTGCTAGAAGTTAAAATTTTTGTTGACCAGAATGTGTGAGTTCAAGTCATTTACACTTTTAGTTTTCTGAAAGTCTTTATTTTACAAGTACTGTTTTCTACAAGCTATAAATAATTACAAGCAAACATGGTTAAAAAAAAACCCCATTATGTACTGCGTAACTATCCTAGGAAAGACAAATAGAATTAATTTTCTTAAGAGCAAAATGCCTTGGCTTTTGCATTGATATCTGCCAAGAAAAAGAGCTCAATTGATAAGAATTGTTTTCTCACAAGATATTTTCAAAAGTTAGTTTTGTTAAACAGATGACTACGGCATTACCAATTTGCTTTCCCTTCCTCCTCAGTGAATGCCCTCGGCTAATATTTGCCATCCACTCAGCTAAAGATCGGATTACTGAGGACTGAGAAGAAACATTTGTAAAAACACAGGTTTCTCCTGCTGCAAAACAGCGGCTGCAGCGTGTGCACAATGTGGTTTTTCTAAAGTTAGGTTTACTGGCAGGGGTTATATGTGAAAATGTCTGAAAACCAGAGATGTCATCTGTTTCTGCTGGTAGCTAGCGTGATGCCATGAGGGTCTGTAATCTAGGGAGCTCAGGGGGAGCGAGGGAGGATTGTTAGTAGTTTTTTAAAATATCTCCTTAAAAGCCAGATAGTGAGAGAGTTAGAGAGGAAGATCTGTCGGATAGTCAAATATCTGGGAGATGGTTTGGCTGTCACAGTATATGAAAGTTATGTAAGGCGTATAAGCACATTACGTAAGTGCTCCCCGGTGCTCCGGGTCACCGGCTGCTCTTCCAAAACTAACCACTGCCCGCCTGAAACCAGCCCAGAAACACAGGCAGCACGCTTGGAAAACGGGCATCTACGTTACTTCTACAGCAGTGGGCAGCACGTTTGCATGAGATACACATATGAATATATTCAAAAGTAATATAATGATCTGTAAGAAGAGCAAAATCAATATCTGTAAGAAATGAATTGAATTTTATTTTGACTGAGTATCAGTTTAAACAAGCAGATCACATACAAAAACTTGCATTGCAGTGGAATATGTTTCAATACTATGAAATGGTGGGGAGTTTTTAGGACCAGCAGGAAGGACCTGCTGTTTATGTACAGTCTGAATAAGCATTTCTTTGCATTTTGACAAGAGAATTGCAACTCAGCTTTTGCTGGCTTTTTTGATATTGCTAGTAAAATCTTCTGTAGATTTAACTGTAGTTCTCCTGCAAATAGAAGCGTGGACAGAAAAAAGAAAAAAAAAAAAAGGTGGGGGAAAATATACTGAGGCCTCTGTAATTCATCATAGGTTAAGATCAGGACGGAAAGGTGTTTGATGTTAATGAACCTTTTCCACCCTCTGAAGCACATTTTAATGGTAGCAGTAAGAGCTCACCTCCTCATGCTTCGGTCAGATAGTTGCAGCACCTTCTTGACAGTGTGCCAGATTTAATTTATATGACAGGTTAAATGGTTGAAATCACTGTATTTAGTAAATGTAACAGGTAACAGATGAGAGCTCTACAAGATGTTCTCTTCTCAAATTATTGGAAAGATTGAATTCAGCTTTGCAAAAGAGTACTCTCTTTCATCCCTCAGCCTCCTCTCAAAAACTCACTCAGAGGTGGGAGAGTTGGCAGAATACCTTCATACAGATGGCATGGGGCCTTTGCAAGGAGCTTGTTTTCACCCAGGTGTTCTGGTACACAGATCACATGTCCTCTCCATGGGTTCCAGAGGCCGAGTGCTGACAGAGCGCTATGATGGTCACCGTCCAAACAAACCAGGAGCAGCATCAATTCCACTCTGTCCAGAAACACTTTGCTTTGGACCTGGGATATTCACCATTAAGCTGAAACCTCTGTACCTGTCAAACATCTAACTAAACTGAACATATTTTTTATTAGAGACATCTCTTGGATGTTGCATCCTGTAATCACACTGGTCTTAAAAATCCCAAGAAAAAATGATATGCCTAAGGCTCCATTGCCATGATGCAGATCGTGCTAGTACTCTGCTAATGTGTAAGCCCAGCCTATAGCCCAGTTACCTCTGCTGCCTGATACCGCTTCAGAGAACTGCAGTTGGGATCCGCATTCACATCCAGCATTGCTGCATCTGGCGTGTTACAGTAGGGTTAATGTGATTCATTGCCAGAGCGAGGGGCAGTTCAGCTGTAGGTCAAAACTTTCTTCTCCATGAAACAAAGAACAAAATTTTGTGTCGACTGACTTGCTAAGTGAAAGGAAGGAAATTCTGTCTGTTGGCAGTCTAATGTTAATCACTAACCTCCTGCAAAAAGCTTTCTGCTATTTCAGTCTGTTGGCTGGTAATCGCCGCTTTCCGTTAACTCTGCGAAGAAACATTTGGCAGAAGTTGCTGCAGCCTGTTTTCCTACTTTGGTGCCATAGAACACGTTTTGTCACCTCACAATTGCTGGGATCTCATTGTCTAGTTTGCAAATAACCGCTTTTTGCTTTGTTAGTGCAAACTGAGTTTGATGTCTTTTCCTTGAGGAAAAACTCTGTTGTGATTTCCCATGTGTAGGGAGATTGTCCCATGAAGCCATCCTGCAGTCCATGTTCTGTTTAAGTGAAACACGTCACACGCACATTCTGTCCACACAGTAACTCATTGCTAGTCACTGGGAGTGAGATCTGTGGACAGGATATTTTTAAAGAAGAATAATTATTTACATGCTGTAGTAAGTAATAGGTTGTTCTTCAGGATGTATAGCCTATGTTCTTCATGCTGCACTCTAAAACTCTATTGAAGCAAAGAATTATATCTTACTAATTCCTAATTGATAAAGAAATTGGGACCTCGTTGTTCCTTCTCCAGTTTGGACTTCAGGACAGTCAGACCACAACGATCATGGGTGTCAAGCGTATCACCAGCAAAACCCGTAGGACAATATAACTTAACCAGTTAAAGTAAAACAATGTTTCTTTAGCATTTAGCTTGCAGGTAAACAAGGCAAACGAGTTAGCTCAGTGTTCTAGTTCTGTACATCAATCTGCAGCCAGGCTGTTACCTTTATCTGACAAAAAGAGTCCTTGACTACGAAATAAATGTGGTTCGTGGGGATTGTTTGGTATAAAAATGGTCTCCTCCCCTTCCTGCCCTATTCTCTCAATTTTTGTACTTGCTTTTCTTATTCCGTCTGATGTGCTTTGTTCTGAAAAGGTTTTTGTCTTTATTCATTCTGGTGTGTAGACTCTTCTAATCTTTTCGGGTTTGCATTTCTTTGTTTTACTTATCTTAATGTTTATAACCTCCACAGGAGAGACGACGTTAGGCTGTAATGCACTGAGTTTCATGAACCTGATTTAATAAGTGTGCTCTTTTGCCTTGTTGCAGTTCACCCTGAACTCTAATCAGTTGTTAGGCATTTTAAAGTCCCTGTACAGTGAGTATTTTGAAAACATCCATTTATTTGCCGCTATGAGTGTTCCACAGCTCTACACACAGGGACAATGGAATTAATCCAGGAAAAGAAACGAGCTGAAAAAAGTCATTTAAGTACCCATGCCAGCCTTGCTCCACTAGGCAGTTTGTTTACATTGATTTTATTAGGACACAAACAAAGAACTAAGGAAGAAAAGAATCTATTTTGAATTGTGCTGTTCACTCATCACAATATTCAGTATTTGAACAAAATCTCCCAGCCTCTCAACTAGATTAAATTGCATTTAATTTACTCTCATTATACACACATTTTGGTTATAGCACTCAAAATACGCAGTTCTTGAAGGCCTTCATTTCAATGAGAACAGAGTGTGCTGGTTTGGAAAGAAAGCCTAGTGCAAAGAAAATTGAATGCTGAAACCTGAAATTGAAAGTTGAGGGAGGTGGAGGAGTGACAGGAAAGGTAGTTGCACATGGCACGCTCATAAGATGTTCCTTCCTTTGATTTTTAATTTTGCGTTGATACCAAAATTGAGCAATTTCATTGTCTTCATGGTAGAAAAAATAATGAGCAATTTCTGCCTTCATCATCAAGTTGAAATATATGTTAACTGTGAATTTTCTTGTTTCTATTTGGAGTACATCTTTATTTTCCTAATACACTAACTCCTGTCAATGTATACACATCCTTATACACCTGCACATGTGTATGAGTCTGTACATAACTATATGTCCTTTATAACTGAATCAGCTTGTAGTGACAATTTTGATAGTAATTGTGATACTGAGTCATTCCGTAGCCGCTTCATTTAACTTCTATTATTATTATTTCAAGATGGGTTTTTTAGAGTATTATTTTTTTCCCTCAGCATCTTATGGCCCCGATACTGCATATGCTTATGGGGAAATGTAATTTTATCTGTGTGAGCTGTTCCACCCTTTGTAAAATAACTTTCACTTTCATGTGTCTTTTTGAGATAGAAGTTCTGCAGTTTGGTTAGAAAGGCTAGGCTGGTCATGAGATATTTTTAGATATATTAAGCCCTTCAATATTGGAGTGGAGTCTGGTTTAATTTCACTGACTGGGAATAAAGAACGCAGATTTAAGAAGATGATTCTTTTACGGCTGAGTAGAAACCACAGTTTCTGAAGGCTGGATTGATGAATGAATGCTCTGTGGTTGTGCTTTGTAACTACTCAACTGAAAAAAGAAAAGATTACCGTAACATTGTGAATCCATAAGCAATGTGAGGTAATATAATGTTATTTTCCAAACATGGCTCAATTAAAATATGCAAAGCATCATTGCACAAACGCAACGAGCTTGACATTTACATTGCTTTGAGAAGATGCACGCTGCTGGATAAACTTTGTGCACTTTCATACACTCAAGATATTAGCTACTTTGGCTGTTGGACGAAGGACAACATTTTTGTACTGTCTTAAGGACAGTCCTAAAGCCTAGTATATCCACATGCACAGATACTTGCCATACACCTTAAATCATTGGAGTCAGTGGATAGGTATAGAAGTTAAGGAGCCCTGTGCATGTGAGGAAGAAAAAATATTTTTAACAGCATAAAATTCCTATAACTAATCGGAAGAATTTGTATAGTACTAGCATTTTGCTATCATAGCTAATGCAGTTCAAAGTAAAATATCTGCACTGAATATTATGTAGACATACTGGGAGAATTCGCTTTAGATACGCTTGTCTCTGCTGTTCCTTGAAGAAGAGCAGAAGAGAGGTTCCTCTGGAAGGTAATTCAGAACAGGAACCTAACTTTGACTTGTGAGCAATCTATGAAGGAACCTACCCCTCTCTGTTAACTGTACATGGAGCGTCTCGGGACAAGTCTCCCTTAGGGTAAAACATGAATATCTTCATGGACAGACACCAGCTAAGAACTTGGTCCATAATATAAATCCTGCTTGAAAATGAAAGCGTTTATATTTTGACCCAGGAAGGGTCAAAATTAGATATGTCATAATTTACTTGAGCATGAATAATGGGGCCCATTAACACAAGGCTGAATTTGAGATTCAGAGAACGTATAGTCCTTATCAAAGATCCTGCTCGATAGTGTTTATTAGTGTCTTTTATTAAGTTTTATTTAAACAATATGGCTGGACTGAAATGGATGAATGGAATGTCTTTTTAAGTGGTAGTCCTCATTTTTACAAATACTTTGTCTAAATATAGATATCTATGCATGAAAATAGAGCATAGAGTGGTTTTGCTTGTTATCCTGTTGGGTTTTTTTTATACATATCTTAGATCAGTTTAAAGAACAGTAGGACCAAAATTATTTGTATCGACTTGTTTGTTTATGCCTAAAGGTCTTTCCATTTTCACTTTTAGTTTTGTTTCCTCCATTATCATAATCACCCTCTTACGCAGAGGGAAAGCATACAATTGAGTTTCTTGCAGACTATTACACAAGAATGATGTAGTTCACCAAGGGCAGTGGAAAAAAAAAATAATAGAGGTACACTGTTGTCAGAGAACAGCATTGCAAACAAACAGTTTCTGTTCTGATCTTAAGAACTTTTGCACCTGCGCCAGGTATAAAATTAGCAATTGGAAATTTGATTTCAGATTGACTGTATCCCTTGCAATGAAGACACTAGAGAACTGTCTTTGTTTCCAAGGCAACAATCAGCCGTGTTCCTAAGGACACGAAAGGTGTTTAAATGATAAGGTCGGCTTCAGAGAACATCTTACTAAATTTAAATTTTACATTCATTCAGAATATCTGGAACTACAAAACTTTCATAATGATGTGGAGTACAGCTCTCAATACATCTTTACTCAGTCATGAGAACAGCTCACTCCTACAAAATATATTCCCTTCTCAACATCATATTCTAAATACATTACAGTTCATGCTGCGTTTCCAATTTCTCACTGCGACTATTATAGGAGACAAGTAGTGATATCTATAGCTAAGATTATCTAATACTTTCTGTTACATTAAACCACAATATTAAAATGATAGCAAAAATTAGACTCTGGAGGACTCTGGAGGTGGTAAAAAAAAAAAATATCAGGTATTCTAGCAGATCTAATCACAGATCTAATGAAGAGCTCTTAGCCCTCCAGGAAGACATGATCACGATGACTTATTAATGCCTGATTATGGTTTTATGAAATGTTCTTTATACGTCAAAAGTGATTTTTTCAGGATACCTTTTTTATTTTTTCCATACCTGTGTGGCAACATGAAAGAACAAACAATGATTTTTGAGGGAGAAGCGTGCTAGCAAGGAAATGATGACAGTGTTTCTTTGGCACAGCAGTGAGAAGAGTTAGTTCTCCATGTCAGAGTGGAGCAAATGGATGAGGAGTAGATTATAAAATTCCGAAAGTCAGAAGCAGTTAGTTTCGTGCAAAGGAACAGTAAGCTTAAGAGAAAGATAGTAAAGTCAAAGGGACAAATTAGAAAGATGATTTTAACAGTAACATTTATGGTTGTTGGGTTTTTTAATGGAAGAGGAGGAGGGATGAGTGTAGGCATAAAAACCTCAGATTCAACTGACAGGGAGACGGAGGAATTTGGTGTTGGGACAGGTTTCACGTTTGCGAGTGATTCTTTGCTCTCTAGTTACACCTTTTGTTTCATGAATGTGCAGATTAAAATTCTTAACACATTTTGGAGATTTGTCTAGCTTGTTTGTGAAGAGTAGATTTGGAAAATAATGATCTTGAGGCAGTACTATTGGGGAGAAGTGATTTACTGAGTCATGTAAGTACTCCTGCAAATCCTTAGAGACAGAATTCTCAAATTACAGTTTCTAATTCCATGGAAATACATTAACTTGAAATTGTGACCTATTTAATTCTCTTTATACGGAAAAGATTGGTTTCTCATGGAGGTTTATTAATCAGCAGATATACTTCTCTGAGAGCTATCATTATAATGGTTTTGAAAGCCTCAATTGTTTTCTAAAATATAGGTATTAAAACCTGTGTAGCTTTCCTGTTGAGTCTGAATGGTGAAACGTACAAATCTGTTTCACTTCATTACTTTTTGCAAGAGTCAAGAAGCAAAAAAGTCTTCAGCTGAAATAATCAGCCCAACTCCATTAGATTCGAGAGCCTCCCACTCGCAAGAGATCTAGCCCAGAGGTTGGGTTTATTTGATGCCTAAAACGCCTAATGTTTTGAAAGACTTTCTAAAACTTAAACCAGCACTAATAATCAATACCAAAATGGGGAATGAAAGTTTGTTAATGATATAGTGGTTGTAAAGTGAGACTAAAGTGAGAAGTAGTAAATTGAAGGGAACTTGCCAAACCTCAGTTTTGCTCCTTGTGCTCTGGATCGTTATTCGAGGTGGCACTGCAGTTTTTAATCCCCCCAATATTCCTACCTCAGTCTGTGATACGTTAGATGATGTTCAGTGAGTGAGATTGCTTTACCTAAATGTGTTTTTATTTTCCACTGTTTAGTGCCAAGGTGAATACTTTCTTCTCTGCTCAGAACCTAACCGCCGCTCCTTCATTTACATGCTGTTTATTATTCAGGATACACAGTTCCTTCACACAGTATAGAGCACAATCTATACTTAAGCAGTGTAAATTCAGAAATGTCTCATTTGCAAATAAATGGTGGTTCTACATAAGTCTTGGATCTTCAAAATTGTAATTACACTCACTGCTTTTTGTTTCTCTGTTGCTTGCTTAATGTATTCTGAGTTGTGAAGAAGGTAGGGATTTTGCAGAAATAATGTATGATAATGTCATCAAAAGCCAAAAGTGGGATTTTCAGAAATGGTGCTGGATTAAGTGTCTAATTTCCACTGTGTATCACTACAAATGATGTGTGGCCTTTATAAATTTTGGAAAAGTTCACCTTTCCTTCATTCCAATTGCCAAATACAAAACCGAATCAATGCTATTTATAATCTTTAACCTCAAGTAACTTTTATCAGACTGGCTAAAACTAATTTTTAGGTGTACGTCCTCCGTAACAATCTGTACAATCCAGGTGTTACTCATAACTGCAAACAACTGGAAAGCTATCCCCTTAGTATAGCGAGTGATGTACTGTGTCTTGAACGTTGCTAGAACTCACAGTGGTTTTGGAAGAAACAACGTGTGTTTCTGCTTTCCTAAAACTAGCTGACTAGCTCTTTTATGCCGTAATTGTTTGTAAATGTGTTTGCACCATAGATCTTGTTTTATTGCAAGTTTCTTCTGTTTCGTATGTTGTACAGTATGATTGTTTGCAATATAAGGAAATCAGTAAACTAAATACTAAATTACTTTTATCCTGGGAGGCGAGATTCCATAGTAATTTAGATTCTGATGAAGCAGCTAGATGTTTAATATACTCTTCTAAAATATTTTCTAAAAGACACTTGTCTTCATTGAGCTGTCCTGTGCTCATCAAATGCTGCATTTGATAAAAAAGTGGTTTGATACATGTAAGTAGGAAGATGCATAATTATTTATTGCAGTATGTCGTCACTTGAATTTACCGTAAATTCGAAATAGCATGAAATGCATAAAAAAGACTATCATGCTCACTTACGTGGCAGTCTTTCTACTGTTTGTATGCTCTATTGTAATCTCTTTTTGGTAGCGTTTTATGCTTTTACATGTTTCAGAAATTTCAAAGTTATATAGTAAAAAGGCTTACAGTAGCTTCTAAATATAAATAAGCTTAAAAATAAATCCTGCAAAACTGCAATGATCCATTTAATAAAGTACCCATTTTTGTAACCGCCCTGAAAGGAGTGGGTGAAAATAGTGTGACACATCATGTGGGCTTAATCTGTTTCGTATAAATTTGCTGTGAAAGCTCTAGTTCAATATAGATAATGTGCAATCTGTTCTAAACATCCAGTTGTACAATAAGGGTAATTTGTGGGAGACAGTTATGGATCTCAAGAGCCCTTTCATCATTCGGAGTATTGAATTAATCTCCTCCTAAATGCTCATTCAGAAAGTGCCAGAAGACTGCTCTGTTTGGTTGCCATGGCACATATTATTCTCCTGGCTCCTTGGAGAGCTAAATTTCTATAAACTGTGAGTGTTTTCAAGTTTATCAAAGCAGTAAGCTGTAGTTACTCTGATTTTTTTTGTTGTTGACAGTTTCCTTCTGTCATATGCTCGCATTAATTTTATTCTTTAAAAAATGTCCTAAAATTTCTTTACCTGGTTGTTTTCTCAAATACAACAATAACTTTCATTTAGAGACAAAAAAGGGCAAAAAAGTATTGTGCGTATAGTCTTACAGTCTTTTTAAGATAAAAATAAAAAGAAATCAGAATATTCAGTAGCTGTATGCTGAAAGACTAGTGAAAATGGCAGAACGCCTTCATACCGTGAAGGAGATTGAACTGATCTCTTATACAATAAACTTTTCCATTTGCATGTTCTCATGTTACACACAATCTGCTTATGAACTAATATGTTCTGTCTTTCCTGACCCTATATACAGCTGTGGTACGTCCCCATTAAACACCTGGCAGCCACTTGCTGGACAGTAGAAGGAATTGAATTGCAATTGTGTTTTCATTGATAAGGGATTGGTTTGTATTTCCCTTCATACCAGGCTACTAATTTTCATAAAATCAAGAGGCACTTGAGACCTCTGCAAATTGATAACTTTAGTTGAAAGCTGGAAAGTTGGTTTGTGGCCCCTTCCTCCATGGCCCCTGCCCTTCAGACACCCAATTCAGGTGATTTTGAAGAGACACACTTGTCACTGTGAAAGGTGCAGATTTTTAGGAGACAGCTGTTGGCCACCACTGAAATTCAGAGACTAGCTTAAGCTTTAAAGAAGACTTATTTAATAATTATTCTGTAGCAATACATTCTGTCAATTCAAGGTGTGTGGTTGTTGTTTGCTTGTCCAGATGCCTATTACAATGTGGGCGCCCATGTGCTTTGAACACGTGAGCTTGAGATTTGATTTGATTTTGATATTTTGGTTACTCTAATTAATTATGCTCAATATAAGCCTATCGCTAGGGAGACTAACTGGATAACAAGTCATGAGAGTTTGCAATGAGATACTTGCCTGCAGTTACCCAGGTACATGCATCAAATGTTCAAATTACAGCGTTGACCTCACAGAAAATTCTGTGGTCCTGACATCTGAAACGTAACCCCCTTGTTTGCTACCTTATTACCAAACTCGTCCCTTTCAGACACATCCAGAAGCAAAGCTGTTCATGGCGGTCCTGTGTTAGCTGTGCAGCTGAAAGACTCTCAAATCTAACTCCTAATCAACTGTGAATACGTGGGAGGATACTGCTTTGAATCAGTGACAACGTGAATGATCGTATGGACAGGCATTGAAGGGAAAAAAGGAAGCTACCCATTAATAATTGGAGTTGTCAGAAGTGTTTTGTTGATATGCAAATTTACCATTTACCTACTTCCAAGTCCTTTTTAGTGAAAGGACAGGGCGTATAGAAACCCTTCGGGTACTGGATAAGCAAGAAAGTATTCATGCTCTACTTCATGATGAATATGCATCCGCAGTGTGAAACTGCGTAAGGATAGCATGTGTTAGTCTTCCTGGAAGGTGACATTTAGTCTGTGTACAAAACATGAAAATATTAAGAACAAAACTGAGGGGAAGACAGATATTTAGAGAACTGAGAAACTCGGAGTAGGATGATGCATCATAAAGCCCTTGAAATGGCTGTATAAAATACATTCATTACCATTGCATTTCCTCTGTAAATCAGATTTGTTTCTAGCATAAGATTGGGGAAAATGCTGTTCTGGACAGAACCTACATGTAGTTCAGAGGGCCAGCAAATCTGTTACAGAAACAACAGCTGAACTATGAAATGATTGAATTGTGAAGTTGATTAAACAAAGAAAAATGAATACAAGAATGTTACTTATGCTAATATGGGGGGGGGATTCAATATGTAAGCAAAATAGGGAGCAAATGAGGCCTGATGTGTTCATGAAGGATGTTCTTTTTAACCTGAACATCCGTAACAGTCAACAAATGAGCATTGCCCGTTCCTTGTCTCGTTCTCCCGTGGTGTATCATAAACGCAGTATTTCTGCTGCATTTGAAGTCTCATACGCTTCTGTGGAAAAGCAGCAAGACTTGACATTTGGGAAAGGCAAGAGGTTTTGTGTTCAAAGAAAGCTGGTTAGGGTCAAAGAGCATCTCGGTCTTTCATTAGCATGCAGCATCCTTTTCATTTTGCATGGGGAATAGTTGAGATTCTTATTGCCTAGTGTGTAGTTAATTCATTACATGCCATGCTGTAAAAACTGCAAGAAATGTGTACTTGCCAAACTGAAAGTAACTGCTGTTTATTATTCATACAGAGGAAGGGTTGTTGTACGTTCAACAGATTATAAAGTGCTAAAATGTATTCTGAGGTAATTTAGAAAGCAGACATCAGTGGAGTTCCGTTAACCTTCTCTTCCTGAAATAAGTATTAAACTGAAGTGTCTGAAATATATTTTTGTCAACTCACTATACTATTCTGCTAGGAACTTTCTGAAGTCATGGGGCGTACTGTAGCTTTCTATAGACGGGCATATATACATCATTGCATATGTATCAGACTTGGTATTGCTGTGTTACAGCAGCAATATGATATTGCCGCTCTGTGTTTATTAAATAAGAGACTGAAGTCTCCAGTATTGAGGGAATTTTCGTAAAAAACAAATTCATTTACGTACATGGAAAGCATCATCCCGTTATATAAATAGCTGTACGCTTAAACAAAAGAATAAGTCTTCCTGTACGTACTCTCAGCAATGGTTGTCTCTGCTGTGCAGTTATATGAATTACAAGCAACATGGCACGTGGTGATAGGTAGCTCATACGCAAGAGAGAACACTGTTCAGGGCAGGTCTGTTGGTGAGATAGTGTCTTTTTGCTTCTGAGAAGCAGGCTGTCAGGAGGTATCAATGGTACTGTTAGGCTCTGCATACCAAAGCATGCTTTTTAAGATGCCTGCTCATATAAAACCGATTAGAGAAGCTAGGAGGAAAATACCTGGGAAAAGAACTAAATTCAGACGGATACGTTATAAAGCTTCATGGTATTTTAAAGTTTTAGTAAAATGAAAATTAAATGGAAAAGCAGGACTAGAAACAAATAGAATAATTTATAAGTTAAGGTGCTATAGTACACTTTTTCTTTTTTTATCTTTTCTATTGACAGCAAGTAAAACTTCAGAAATCATTTCAGAGCATTATGCTCTTCTGTAGTTTGCTAGGTTATTCACCCAGGAATAGGTGTAATGTGCACTGCTTATGGCTGTATATCCTGCAAAATGGATTGAAAAGAGAAAGATTTACTTTCCTAAGAAGCATTTGGAGAATCTAATGTTTAGTTGCCTTGTTTGTTTTCTTAATCTCATTTACAGGCTTTGCTGCCTTTTTTTTTTTTTTTTTTTTGAGTTTGCTTTAGTTCTTGAGTCTTTGTTAGAGCTCCACAGCTAATCTATGAATTTGATTCCTTTCTTTTCATAGGAAAATCTTTTTTTCTTTTTATCTGCTTCCTCAGATGATAATATCATTATATCATTCATATTCCAGCATACTCATTTTTTTTTTCTTCTGCCTCAATTTTTGTTTCACCTGGAAGATCTAGTTGGAACGTGTGTGGAGAAAGCAGCAATACGTGGTAGGTCATTTCTGCAGTGGCGTTGTCTTGGGCCCAGCCATAGCTGTACTTTCTACCTTGTTATCTTGGAGCAGGGCTGTCCAGAGCAATATATAGCGCAGTGGTGCACATCTCAATTGAAGAGTCTGCTGCAGTTCTGTGTCCTCTCCTTGGTCCCTCAGAGCAGAGGAGGAAACACTGAAAACATGTCCTGTATGGGCAGAAATTCGTACCTTGCCAGACACTGAAACTTTGTAGATTATTTGCTTATTGTGGAAGAAGAGGACAAGCCAGAAAGGAGCATCTCCCACATAAAAATCTGGAATGAATCATTTGGGGTAGTTGAGCAGAAAGGGTGGAGAGGTGCAGAGAATAATTATCCCCATCTAGGGGAAAAAAATAGAAGAAAAAATAAACAAATCCCAAAACCCCAGGGAAAAGCAACAAGACATTCAGATCACAAAGCAAGGCTTTTTCCTTTCAAACATGGAATACAGTTTTTGATACTAGAGCAAGTGCTTTCTTTAGAGATTTTACATAAAGACAGAGGTGATTACATTTGGTTCCCGGGTAAATGGAGATAATATTAAAACCTTTTCTAAAAAAGCTAGGCAAAACACGTGGTAGTATTTTGAGCAATCTTGCTCTAATGATGTCCAAATTGGTTGAACAAACTTCCAAGGAGGTGAGCAATCATAGTTCCTTCAAAGATGTGTTAGGAGGAGTTTAAATTTCAATGCAAAGAAAATATGTTAAAGGTTTAGCAGACGTATGCATGCATGCTCACTCCATAACTTTTGATAGGAAAGAAAGGGGAAAAAGTTGCAGGATTTTAAGTCTTTGTAACTATTTTGGTAATTCTCAGGTAGGAGATGGTCCGTCTGCCAGAATGGCTTACCAAACCCAGGTTTTTAATATTCAGTTCAGACACTGAGAGGAAAGAACTGTGTGTGGTAGGTAACTATATAGCAGTGTTTATATAGTTGTAGCACTTAGAGGGCTTATGCACATTAGGACTTCTGTTGCCTTAGCTCTCTATAAAAATGCACAAGTGTTAAGTTCCTGCCCCAGAGGTCTTTTTGGACATCTGTGCCACATATACAGGTCACCATCTGCTTGGCCATGCAGGTTCCAAAAGCTTTGTACAATTCTGCCTGGGAACTGCTTTTGGTTATCTAGGAAGAAAAAAGAAGAAAAAGCTTGGGCAGCAACACGGCCTTAGATGTTTAAGGACAATTTTACCTCCTATTGGAAGAGCAGGGCAGCCTGAAACAAAAGAGGGATTGCTGGATGTCTGTTGAAGAGAAGCTCTGCGTTGGTGCCCTCTTTGCTTTAACAGTTTGAAAGAAATTACAAAACTAAGGAAGTCTATTTCTCTGAAAGGATGGGATTTCTAATCAGCATCTTCTTAAGCTGATAGATTTTTTTTTTTTCTTCAAGAGATAACAGTACTCTTTTCTATATATAACGGAGTAGTAAATTTGCTAAATGGATAAGTTTCTTGTGACTCTTGGTCTTTCCTGTTTCTGACTTGAGATGCTATCAAATTAATCAGTCTGTCTCTTGAAAAAGGTTTGGTCCTCTTTGGGGAGATGGAAAGGTCTGTTCTCACCACATTTTAGCGAACATTTGGTAACTAGTGGTGAGGTAAAAAAAGAAAAAAAGAAGACAGATGGGTTTGGGTTGATGGAAGTACTGTTGAGCAAACCCAGAATTTAGCTGGTCTGCCAAGTTGAGAAACTCTGGGTGACTAGGCGCAGATGTGGTAAGAAGACACCTTCCTTCTGCAGGTGGGACACACCCAGAGTTTCCCTTACTTGTTTTTAACTTCATGATGTTGAAATTATCAGACCAAACCATTAATTAGTTCATGCAGTTACTACTTCTCCGGGAGTGATTAGTCGTGTTGCTTCCATGCAATGTGTACAAAAGTGTAGCGAACACAGTTAAAACTTTGGAATAACTATTAATGGGAGCAGTTGCTTTCTGTATCAATTAGTATTAAGCTTATCTTGTGAATTGGAAGAATTTTCGTATCTGCTTCAAAAACAAGATTATTTTTAATGCCACTGTGGAGGTTCCAGTTTGTTGCACGAACATCTAATACAAGAGCATTTCTATGGATCTTAGTAATTCTGAGTTGTATTTTCTTTTCTATTTTTTCACTGATCAGCAGAAATCAAGAAAAAGATTCACTAACAGACGACAAAGATGACTTCTCTTTAGTCAAACCCCTGCAGATTCCATAAGAGAGAAGATTTTGCTAAGGTGTTACTCATGTATTTTTCCCAATATTATTTGTGATTATTCCCATGTCACAGAAAGATCAAACAAAATCAAGAAGCAAGTTCAGCAGATAGCAGTTTCAATGGGATACATTTCTTTGATAAAAAGTGAATAAGTTTGCAAAATTCAAATATAAATATTTGAAGGTTATTTATATATGAGATTAATACTTAGTAATATAGAGTAGCATATATAATATATATATATTTTAAATTAATGTTTAATGCTAATTAGTCTTTAGGGTATACTGTCTGCTAAAGAACTCCTTTGCTGATCTGAAGTGTGAATTCCCTGTAACTTTATTGTAGCAATATTGGCCAGTTTCCAGATTTCACAGGTTACAAATGAGGAAGGCATCAGGAGAAGAATTCTCAAAGTAGCAAAACAAAACAACCCCCCCTGCCAACACATGGAACCCCAAACCTAACAGCCTCCCACTGATGTTGTTGAAAATGCCCCTTTAAATACAAGCATTATACTGACACGGCTCATTCCCATAAAACTAGCAGTGTTAAAGTCTTTATTTGTTCTTCTGTGTGGATGCATTTTCTTTATATTTTTATATACGTATAGATGCAATCGATATACAGGTACAGAGAGAGAATGAGAATCTGTGTGTGTGGATGCTACTGAGTTCCTTTTGTAAACGTGCTCTAACACTGGCTTATTGTAAACTACAGCCTACAATTCCATTTCTTTTTACTGGGCATACTCTTTTCCTTTGATGTATTTCCTTACACCACTAATAATTGCCGTTATTTCCTATTAACATGGAAAATGATGCCCTCTCTTTTTAGTATGTGAGAGGTATTTGCTTTAAATTATTGAACAAATCTTTCGCTACGCTTAGGAATTATTGTTATTTTAGAAAAGGATGTAACTGGCTGCCGTGGTTTTTGCAGTTCTGTTGGTCCTATAATGGTATATGGAATTTTCACTCTTTGCTTTCTGATCGTTTCCAGTGCCAAGAAGGAAACATGAGCATGGGAGCACTGACATATTATCAAGCTCAAAGTGCAGAAAATGGATTCCTTCAGCTTGTTAATATTTTGTAATTATTTGTCATGTCCCAGCTTGTGTGTTTGATTTGCCCTGAAGGATCTGTGGAAATGTGTGTTCACCTTCCATCTTATACCATCACATAAATTTACAGTGAATTAACTAGGTGACTCACTGGATAATATTAACTCACTTTACTGATGCAAAATCATATGATGTCTTAAACATTTATTTAGAGTCCTTTGACAGCACTTACTGACATGTTTTTTAAAATCTGGTTTGTTTGACAGATGTGACAACCTATTTTATGAAGGTCTTACTATAAAATTTATAAGACCACGTTTATTTTCTGACAAATGGTAATGTTGTACAGTGTTTCTATAGCAATAGGACAGAGTTGTAATGTGCTACAGCTAATGTGTTGAAGAGAAATTATTTTAGATATTTGTGATTGCATGCTAGATTATGTATTTATTGTTGTGGTAGATTAAAATTGAGAAATAGGAATGTGATGGTACGGGTAACCCAGGGTACCCAGTGAAAGCACTTTGCAGTGTGTAAGAAACATTTCAAAGCAAAGCCTTGAGGTCTGATAGAATTAAATTAATGTGGCAATTTAACATGAATCACAATAGTTAATCCCTCGGTGCATACTGAAGCTGGCACCATTAGCTCTAATTTCCATTGAAGCAAAAGAAGGTCAGTCTAGAACAGAGGCTGGTCTGAAGCAGTATATATCTGTTCCACACGTTGATTTCTAGGCTTCAGTTCGTTGCCAGGTTTATCCAGCCCCGCAGAGCAGCAAAGTGGGGCTGTGCTAGCAGAACTTTCTTCCCTCCCTTCCCCTTCCCCTTCCCCACGGAGCGGGAAGATGGAGGAGTGCAGCTCTGTTCCCACCGTAGAGCTGCCAGCCTCTCCAGGGCCAGTCCTCTTGGCAGTTTTTCCCTTTCTGACCCTTACCGACCAGTGAATTTAGATGCAGAAAGCAGCCGTCGCTCGGTTGGAAGAAATTGGAAGTTAAAAATCTGAGGGAGAGGGTGTAACTAGGACAGCAGAACACAGGACAGAGAATCAGCAAGGAATAAATAAAGGGAGTAAAATGCTTTCATAAAGAAAGCAAAAATACTTAACAGAAGTGAAAATGCAGAAAAAAATGAGGAGTCTTACATATGAAAATTTGACTTATTCCATGCATGGAAAGGCCACATAGACAGAAGGTTTGTGTTGAAAAAGTAAAAGAATAATTTCAACGTGCTTACCCTTTTTTTGCAATTATTCAAGTTTTGTTTAGAAGGTAACAGTTTTAATAAGAAGTTCTAAACCTAAAAATTACAATGTTATTAAAATCAATTCTTACAAATTCATGTCTATTATACAAGTAATCTGCTTATGCCTTTATGTATTGTTTTGCACAAAAATTAACAGAGAGAAACTGGGATTATAGGGTTGGCAAGGCTTGAAAAGAACAAAATTAAGTAGTCAGAAATCATTCCTATATTTTTCCAGTCTAAACTTCATCCTAAAATCTTTTTCTGTCGTTGCTTAGTTATATAACGTAGGGTGTTCAAGGCACTAAAGCAGATCTCAGAAACAGAGTACACGCTAATATTCAGCATCTCTACAGATCGTTGTTTGTCTTCATGTTACAAAGCTGCTTAAAAATTCAAATCTCTTCAGCCTGAAAGTAGTAGCTGTTATATAGTTTTAATTTTCCATAGCTTGCTCTTTATTGCAAAATAATTTCATAAAGCTATGGAAAGATTGCTGATAGTATTAGAGGCAGAAAACCACAATGTTTTGTTGGGTCTCTGATAGCAATACGGATAACTCTGGAAAGGGGCTGTGGAGGAAGAGCGCTAGGGCATGGCGGTACTGATGAGTACGGCATCTCGTTTATGTAACTCGCAGGAGGACTTTGTTTTTCTAGCGAAAAAGCAGACAGATGGACAGGAGCTTTACCAGTCGAGCGCTATATCACTTCTGAACAAATGAGGTAAACAACCTGTAGCAAAGAGGTTTTCTTCCCACTAATTTGTTGGAAAAAAGGAAAAGCGTTTTGTTCACTCGTAACCTAGGAAGCACATAAAGGGAAAGTCTGGCTTCGCTGAAGTAAACGAGAACTTTGCCATTGCCTTCAAGGAAACCAGACCTTTACCCTTTGGGTTGTTTAAAATTACTATGGGCATAGCAGAGTAATTTATAAATATTGTTAAACCTATAATTTAGCACTATGTCAGCTGTTATAACTTTACTCATTTTGAAGAAATGCAGAGTTATAAACTACCAAGCCAACCTTTTACTCATTTTCAAAATATCTGTTGCATGCTAATTCAAAGTTTATTCTGACTCTCCTGCATGCTTATTAGACAATCTTTTGTAGTTCTCGGAGTAATGCTTTGTATCCAGTTGTGCACCTTAAATGGAGATGGCAAGTTTAATAAGCTATATATGTCCTGCATGTATATCTGCATAAGGGTTGTGAGATCAAGGGTTTCTCTAGCCCAGGCCCCAAAGTGGCAATAAGCAGATGCATAGAATAGAGCGAAGAGCGGGGCTAACATATATTTCCCCGTAATATTTTCCCATCCTCTGCCTGTGCTCAGCTCAAGAACTTCCTGAGCCAGACAAACCATGAATCCACCATAACTAATATGAGAATTGACTTTATCTGAGTAGGTATATGACTTTATCTGGTCAGATAGCTATCAATTTAAATATATTTTTAAAAGCAAATAAATACCTGCAACTGATCAATACTTATGCTTAGCCCAGTGTCTAATTAAGGGAAAACAAGTTGCCTCTCTTTCCACATGTGCCTAGTCTGCCCAAGGAGCAGGGTGCTTGGCAGAAGGGAGATTTGCCTTGTCACAGGTGTTTCCAGTGCAAGAAGGAATTCTGTCAGTTGTGCCATTGCCATTCTGAAAGTATCTGCAAAGGGACCTTTGATACACTTTAAAATCGGTAGAGGTGATTTCTTCAGAATATTTAGAAAAGACTCCAACTAGTAATTGGTTATCAGCTCTATGTTGATTATTTTTCACTGGGCTGTGAATAGGCAATAGCAGGTAATAGCAGAGCCTCAACAAGAAGTAGAAGAAAGCTTGTCTTTGAAAAGAAATACAAGAATGAGAATGTTACTGTAAATGATACTGTATGGACAAGTGTTTGGGGCAGGAGAGACTCTACTGGGGAGGAAGATAAACAGGGTGACCTGGCGGGTCCCTTCTGTTGCTGGTAGAATCTCTTGGGTAGAATTGAGAGTAGTTCTTCTTCACCAAGTAATTTAAACATTGAATAGTTTTTCCTCCTTTACTGCAGTGAAATGTAATTTTGTGAATACTGTAGTAACAATAACTTTAGAACTGAACTCACTTTCCATGCTGATATGGCAAATAAACCGAGGGGCAAAGTCCTTCTTAAAAAAAACCCTCCTTAAAGAGAGTTGTTGCTTTTGCTATGTATCTACCCAGCACTTAGTGTGGAAGACTAATTTCTAAACATATGCTTTATACCTCAGTATATTTTAGCATTTTCTACTTATATTATTCAGTTTTGATATCTCTGGTGGCATCTGACATACTTGTTCAGCTGAAGTTTTTTGCCTGCTACAAGACAGACGGAAATTTTGTACTGGGGGCATTTTGGCTGGTGTGTGGTAGCAGGACAGAGCACAGCCACGCACCCTCCATGTTGATCTGCTTTTTATATTCAGATTTATATCACAGACAGAAATTTCCAAAAGTAGTGCCTGAAGTTGGATTCTTTATTTCTTATCTGGAGTCCATTCTAGGTTACTTAATTTCCTGTATAGAGGAGTAACCTCTTTTTGTTGTTACCACTAATTTTCAGAAACTGAGTAGGGCTCTGTACGGATCCACAAATTAACAAATTTGGCAAGGAATGTGGGCCCGGGTTATTATTCAGGCAAGCTGGGCTTGGGCTGGGGCTAGGCACGCCTCTGTGTCCACTGGCAGAGCAGAGGGTGGACAGGGGTGACAGAACTTGGGTGCTTACGGGTTGGGCTTTGTGTGCCTGCCTTCCAGTGACGGCCAGATCTGTGGCCAGAAAGTAATGGCGTTACGCAGTATTTTTTTGTCATCTTCTGAGGATTGGGCGTAATACATTTTGAGAGACCATCTCGGCTTTTCACGTAGTCTGCTCCCTGCTGTTGCGCGGATTACAAGGAGATGTGTTCACGCTCTTGATGTTTCCTCTGTTCTTTTTGTGGCATTAAATAGTTTAAACTAGTCTTTTGCCTTTCGTACAACAGAATTTGTTAAAGGATGTTGGTAAAAACTGTGTGGGTTTTGGCGTGTGTAATACTGGAATAGATGTTGTGTGGTCTCCTCAGGGCTAAACCTCTACTACCGCGTGGGCTTACGCACTCGAGGGAGGCTTGTGTCTATAACCCAGCAGGTCCCTTCCAGTCTTAAGTTGGAAAAAAAATGGAAGCGCAGAGCTCACATAGCTTTGCTTGTCTTGAAAGTGTTAGACCGAAACATACATTCTCTCAGAAGCTGTAGCGAGCTGTGTATTTTTGACGTCACCCGAGCACTTAATCATTCAGGCAGAAGCATGAGGAGGAAGGACTGTCGGCTATCTCACCACAGTGCCACCCACCGCCCTCGAGCCCTTCGCCGCTGGTGCTGGCGCTTTTCTTCAGACTCTGGTTCTGCTGTTTCTCAGCTGTGCCTCCTGAATCACGAGGCAGGGTGAGCGCAAAGCACGTGAGCTTAAGGAGTAAGTTAGCATATACTGAGCAACCTGGTCCTTAGCCAGGCCGTTACTGCTATTATAGTTGGTGTAAGGCTTACGCGGTTATGTCTGCAGTTACGCTTCGGTGTCGGGCATATCCATGTCCACAAATTAGGGGTTTGTGTCCAGAGGCCTAGTTAAACTCTGAAAGTGCTGGGTATTGCTCTTCCAAAGGGTCAGTGCTTGCTCAGGGGCATCCTACTTAGGGTATGAGCTTGGTTCAGAGAGGAGGAAGGGTTTATTTTACCCATTTTCTCTTGATTGTAAGTGCAAACTGGTAATTAACATTATCCAAAACTCCTAAGAAAACAAATTTTATCATAGCTCACCCTGAAACCATTAAGACATTATCGATGTGCTATTAATCCAGGGACAAACTGCACCCTTAAACTGTAGTGAATTCTCTTCGACTCAGGTCACAAAATTAAAGAAATATATGACTGACAGGCATATATTCCAGATCTGGAATGACTGTACAGGCCGCCCCGAGATGCTGTCAAGGTCACGTCACTTTGGATATTTTTGCATCATTGCTTTCATAGCTAGTCAATAGTTTCTGACTCCAAAAATCTATTGACCGGCTGCTTATTGGATGGGAGGTAATTGCATAAGCTAAAGGGGAGAACGTTTGCTAGGCTGGGCTGTCATCCTGCGAGTGCGGTTAGAGCGCACGCTCATCATTAGGCATTCAGGCGTACTGTTTAACGTTGTGTATTTATCTTTCACTTTGCAACTACATGGTCAGATACGGTGAAAGAAGTGAATTTTAAAAAGTACAAACTGAAACAAGATAAAAATAATTTAAATGATCTGAGGGTTAGAATACATAAGTTATACTTTTGAAGAATATACTATGATTCTATCTAATGTGACTTCTACTGTTTTTTCTACATTTTTGTACTATCTACTGAACTAAAATAAGGTTCAGCAAAGGGTGACTAATACCGTAAGAATATTGTAATCAGTATTAATTAATACTTTGCAATTTAAATCAGAGACAATATGAAGTAGATCAGAAAAAAATTTTGGAAAAAATCTACTACAAATGGGGTAGCTTTGTCTGCTGTGGCTCACAGCGCAATTAATCAGGCACAATATTCCAAGGCACGTATTATGTGATTCTGCAAGTTTTCCTGACTTTGCGCTTACTGATTTTGCAAACTTACTGTTTCATTAACACTAGCTTTTTTTACTTGGTATCTGTCATCAGTTAGGCATACAAGAAAGGAAAGAGAATTTTTCTTTTGCTGTTACCTGCTATTTATTGTAGCATATTCCCGCTCTAGATCTGTAGAGTCCAGGCAAACTTCTGTGCCAAAATTCCTGTAGGAACAACAATAAACATCTCTCAGCCTGGAGGGACCTCAGAAGGTCTCTAGTCCAACCTCCTGCTCAAAGCAGGGTCAACACCAAATTCAGACCAGGTTGCTTGGGGCTTTTTACAGTCAGGTTTTGAAAACCTCTGAGGACGGAGGCTGCAAAACCTCCTTGGGCCCCTGCTGCAGTGCATAGTTATCCTTCTAGGGTTTGGGGGTGGTTTTTTTTCCTTTTGGCTTATTTCTTTATGACCACTTTATTTCTTGATCTCTTGCTGTGCACCTCGGCAAAGAGCCTGGCTCCATCTTCTTGCTGACCTCCCTGTAGATACCGGCAGGTGTCTCAGCCTTTTCTCACAGGGCATGTGCATCAAATCCCTGCCCATCTTGTGTCCCATGGCTAGACTTGGCGAAGGTGATCGGTATCCTTCTTGTACTGGAGACCCCAAAACTAGACACAATATTCCAGATGCAGCCTAGAGGTAAGGAGAATAATAGTTGAAGTGCTTAGCTTTTCAGTCCTCAAAAAGTTAAATTATTGTAATTGCTTACAGAGTCCTTCTCATGAGAACTACACAGTTCAGCATTTGTTTCTTTGTTAATCTTCAGTTTAAAATTCTTCTCACCTCCTCATCAAAAGTCTGCATTTTGGCTGTTTAATGCTCATCTATGACTTCTCTTTATAGAGAGATGTTTTCACTGGTTTGCACCATCACAGGGTCATTGGTCTGGTAAATAAGGAAGCTGTGAAATTGTTCCTACAGGTCTTTTATCATATTACTTAAGCAGGGAGGAAACTATATTCTGGAAATCAATAGCTTTGAAGAAGACTTAAGGGTTGTACTGGATGAGTTACTGAAAATAGGCATTCAGTGTTATATTGTGGCTGTGTGGTATAACGCAGAAGTCCTGGGATCTATAAACAGGAGTATACTAGTATAGAAGATGTTTATTGCAACTGTAAACAAGCATCAGCTACCATCTCCTGCTATGGCAACTAAGAGGTTGCTGAAAAACTGGTCAGTCTCAGAAATGAGGCTTAAAAGTTACCCCAAACCTGAAGTCCTTAAGCTCCATTCCCTGCAGCATGTTCAACCCCATACACGAAAACCTTGAGGGAAGGGTTTGTGAGTCTACATATGAAGTTACCGCAACTTTCCACCACGATAATCAGCAAGAACAAATTTCCACTAAAGAAGTTTTTACACTTTTACACAGAATAAAATATTGGATGTGGAAGAGGCTTACTGAGTTTTGAAGTGGGTGTTAATTTGCCTCTTCTATAACTGGCTGGTGCTTGCAGATTAAGCTGATAGAGTTCTTGCAGTTGTCAGCAAACAGCTCAAGGCCCAAGAAACTACCTTTGTTGTGACTGTGCACCATTAGGAAAGAATAATTTTAATATATATCCATCATGTTTTCGTATTATAATTAATTTGAGAAAGATACTATGTAACACTATGCTTTCTTTAAGCAGTAAACTGCTAATGAGCCGTTCTATGCGATGAATACAGGAAAAGCAGAAGATGGAGTTGCTGATAAGAGACATCTGCCTTTATGTCATCTTATATTTAACTATATGGCTATTTACATGTCTGTTCTTCGTATATACGTACATAGATGTACATTGAGTACGCACATAGAAAAGCACCATACCAGTGAGTCATTAAGTCCTGGCTTCATTGATTTTCACTTTTAAATGCTTTTCATTCTTTGAAATTGTTTTCCTTAGGTTGTGGCTGAATTGTCAGTTGGGATTAACACACACAGTGATAAAATTAAGAGTGGTTAGAGGCTGGTTTACGGGGACCGAACATAACTGGAAAATAACGGTGTTCTAAACAGTGTTCTAAGCTCAGCAAATGCAAGAAATTACCATTAAACACCCAAACAGAAGTGAGGAATGCAAAGACTGTTAGCCGCCTGATAAAATGTTGGCTGTCCCGTAGAAACCATCCAGGAAAGTTGGGAGCGCTTGATTAGGTTCTGAGTGCGTGTGAAACGAGCACTGGTAACAGCAGAAGTGCTGGGTTCTCTCTTTCATCCTCTCGTGCAGAAAGGAGGTCACAGATAGATTTGCAAGATAGGGTTTGTGACGGGCAGCGCGCGCTTCTCGCTCGCGGGGGCGGAGTGAGGTGCAAAGCATCTCTTCGTCCGTGGGCAGGGTTTGAGAATGGAGGTGGGGCGCGGTTCTCCTCACGCCGTGCAGAAGCGACCTGGATTTCCAGTGAGGCTGCGGCTTGAACAAAGCCCTGGCGCTGCAAGTGGTAAAGCCTTTGGCAACTCAACTGGCCTCCCTTTAGTCGGGGTCTGAGGTGTTGCTGTGTAGTCCTGTTAGTTCGTGTTCGTAGCTGTTTCTTTTACTTGCGTGTATTAATTAGTGTTGTTCACAGCACTAAGTCACGAGCTCAGACTTCCACCGCAGACCCTCTGAACGGAGAGTTACCGGTCATTGATAACTACAGTCAATACGCTGCAGGCTAAAATTTCTATTTCTGGTTGTGAACACACAAAGGAAGTAGCCTGATTTCCAGGCTTGGTATGCAACTGCGTTTGTGCTCCGAAAGTGTCTGTTATGTTTTATTAAAGTGCTTTCAGAAAATTTAATGTTGAAATATAGTGAAATCTAATTAATTGGTAAAGCCTATTTGTAAACCACATTGAAGAATTTTTGCTATTTCTACTGAAAGTACCATCTAATTATATTATGCGTGCTTTACAAAGGAATTTAAACGTAATAAAATGGAAATAGCAAATCTATTGAATTACAGCAGATAAATATTTACAGCAATTCCTAACAGTAGAATTTTAGAATAAACTACACTATGGCATCACTACAATAAACGAATATTAGCTTAAACTTATGCTTCAGTTATTATGTATTGCATCCATAGGCTGCTGTTGCGAAGCGTGCCGTGTGACGAGGAGTGTGACAGTGGCACAGCCACACAGCGGGAGAGAGACGTGGTCCTAAGCGCTGCGTGGAGCCAAGCCTAGCCGGCTAGGGAGGCAGAGCCAAGCCTAGGGGCAGGACGCTGCGGTCAGTTCTCATGTGCCAGCCGCCTGTTTTGCAAAACAGAAGCATTAAACCTTTTGCAAGTAACTCTCAGCGGATAATAAACGTAGAATATTTTATTGAGCTAACTCATCTCTGAGCTACACCTCTGGTTAGTTTTTCAGAGGCTTTTAATACCCCTTTCTTTATCATTATACATTTAGTTGGTTTGAAAAGTAGGCCAAGAAGTTTTTAATACCTTGTTGTCTATATTTTTAAAATACTACTTAAAACTTACAAAGAAGTGATTTTGTGATGGAAGAGTAGTTAACTCTTCCCACAGGTTTGTCAGTGAGCCTGTTGGGGCCATCAGGGAAAAGGTGATCTTAAAATAGAAAGTACCCTGTCCATTCCCTTTCTCAGTATCAGAAAAAAAAATACGCTCCCTTTGCCATATGTTGTGCTAGAGAAATATTTTCCCAGTAAAAGGGAACATTTCCTTTCACAGTAAAAGAAAATTTAAAAATTCTTCAGCCTGACCTTGGCAAAGAATTTCACCATCTAATGGTGCCACCACATGTTGCTTGCCGAAGTGATAGCTCTTAGGAGAGCCCGGTGTTGCCAGGTACTGCAAACTATGTTTTGGTATTAGAAATTATAAAGAAGAAATTAAATATGCAGCTCTTGGGGTTCTCACGTTGCTTATGACTCATTGCCTGAAATACGTGAGTGACTGCATTTGGACTGGTTTTGCCCAGGCTCTGTGTGTGCCACGGCGGCGTGTGAAGATATTTT
The DNA here is from genome assembly GCF_028858705.1 of Grus americana. NCBI lineage: Eukaryota > Metazoa > Chordata > Aves > Gruiformes > Gruidae > Grus > Grus americana. The sequence continues at coordinate 123,254,508 of NC_072853.1, read as the reverse complement.
AAGAGGTTTTTCTACTCACCGGCCCACTGAAGAAGCTGGGAAATTTGTTTGTTCGTCATGTATTTTAAATAGGCTCACATAAGATTGCCAGCATAAGAGAATACTAGCATAAGATTAGCTCAGTTAAAATTAGGAGGGTCTTCAAAAATAAACGACAGTAGTCCTGCTTGTACAGAATTTTTGGACAGATTACCATCTAGCCATCATTAATAGTCACGTGCTTGGGGTTTTTTTCCAGACTTTGGTGAGCCCTGCAGAAATCAGAGAATAAAAATACCTTTCCAGTTTTCTACGTTCGTCATCAATCCCTGTATAATTACAACAATGCTCAGAATTTACGAAAATCATTCAAAAATAAGAGAATTAGGTTTGAATTTGATGAATCATGAACTGAATTAAGTTGCTGTGTTCTGTATCTTTTTAATAGGGGTAGAAGTCACTTTAATTAAGATGCTGTAGTTTTATACAGACATTTATTTAAATAAGTGAATCAGGATGCAGAAGAGGAATCTGTATTTCAGCATTTAGCTATTCTGCACTGTTGCTATGGAGAAGCATATAAATATTTGTATTGCAAACTAATTTTACTTCCCTTATAGATGGCATGGAAATACAGATAAAAATGATAAAGAAGAGTTGTTGTAGGTGGGTTTTATCATGCAGAGTAATGTTTTGGAATGGGTTCAGACACAGACTAGCAGCCAAGGGAAGTCAGAAGGTGCTGTGTTAAAGCAATCCATCTTTATGTTATGGGATAGAAATTGAATGAAAGTATCCATTGTATTTGCAGTTTCCCCGTTTCCAGTTTGTGGTTTGGTTTGGGGTTTTTTTTTTATAGCATTATTAACACAAGCATAAAAGAAGGAACTTTAAGAAACTTAAGCATGTGTCATAGCACCCACTAGGTTGACGATATGGAAACTACACAGCTGCTTAGGAGTTGGAAGCTGCATAAAATTACTTCTTCACATGATCACTTACAGTTTTCATGTTCAGCTCTCTTCTCTCCTTGCGTGCCAAATGGCCTCGAAGGCGGCAGTCACGCTGGGCACCAGCCTCTGGCCTCCTGAATTCCAGCAGTGCTGTGCCTCCCCTCGCCTTCGCTCCTCGCCTTGTCCTTGGGGCTGGTCTCCATCTACTCTCCATCCTTTGTTGTCTCTCAGTCTTTTTTTTGGCGGGGGAACTGAAGTCTTTGTAATTATTTCTTAGTGTATCAGAGTGGTTTCCAGCTTTCCAGACCTTGAAAGACCCTTAGCTCATAACCCCAGGTGAGGTGTGAGAGGCGCCTTTGGCACAATTTAAACTCTGCTCCTGTTGCCTTTGTAAATTCTGTCTGATGAAACATCCCCTTTAACAAGAAGCGGCAAAGAGTGGCTCCGGTTTCTCGTGCTCAGCAGATATTTTGGATGCTTGGTATTGTTATTCTGGTTTCACATTGAGATCTCTCTGGTGACATCCTGAGATAATGAAAACAAAACCAGTTAACAACAGAATTGGAAATAACACACATCACCGTAGCAGTCTGCTACCTCTTTCTTACATCACAGGATGTTTTCAGTCAATTCAGCAGCAAAAAAAAAGGCCTGACCAGAGATAGGGGTTGGGTATTTCCAGCAGCAGTGGCAGCGATGCCAGCTTACACAGCGCTGTCATGAGCACGGTTATTACCTAGGAGCGGCAGAAGAGAGTTCCAACCCTGGCTTTTCATTTTGCCATTCTTACAGCAGTTCCCCCAGTCACGAGTCTGAGGGAGAAGGGTTTTTTCTGTATCTGTTGGGCCCAGTAATTTCAGCGTAAGGCATTATTCATCACAAGAAGAATTAATTAATACACAAATCGCATCATCATTTGCTGAGTCTTTTGGTGGGAAAAGCAATACCTCTGTTAAAACTGTGTGGTTTGTAAAAGTCAGGCATAACAGACTTGCATTTTTGCTTTTAACTACCGAAGCTTGAGTTAATTTTTTTGTGTAGTTTTATTATCCAGTTGGATTCAGAAGTGTCCTGCTTTCAGATCTTGCCGTTTCGTGTAATTTGTCGTGCTACCACAGCACTTAGCGTACCTCTCCTTTTTCTCCCTTCTCTTACAGCAAATGAAGCTTGCCGCTGAGTCACTGAAGGAGTAAACATGAAGGAATGAGGATGACTAAAGCAGTCACATGCGAATGCGGGCACTTATCGAGCATTTGTTTACGCTGATGTGTAGCTCTCGGAGTGTGCACTCTACCATCTCTTCAGTAGGTGGCACCTGCTTATATCATACTTGGTCAATATTCTCTGCCTGACGCTGCAAAAAAAGATCTTTTCTCCTGTTCTCTTTGGTTTTTTATATGCAATTGGTTAACACCAAATAAAAGTACTCCAGCCTATGCTAGGTCTGGTTGAAATCTGCCAGACCCACTGTGCTTCAAGGGATTGAAACCGGATTCTGTGAGTAAGCATCCAGAGCTAACTAGAATTTTCAACTGTAACTTTGTAAAAGAAAAAAAAAAAGGAAGGTAGACTGGTATTTAATTCACAGTATACTATCCCTTTGGGGTTATTGCCACTTTTGTTTCCTTTATTACAATAGCTAATCAAGCCTGTATTATTTCAAAGAGTGCTTATGAGCTACTGTTTGCACATAGCAAAATAAATACATATTTTATACATTGCATAATGAAATACATGATTGTTCCCTACATGATCTGAGAAATATTTGAACATAAATATTATAAAGTATGCATTATATACTCCTGTGTGCTAGTTATCTAAATAAGCCCTAGCTGAAATCTTTTCAAAAGCTGGGTGAAAAGCATTCAGTAGGAAACAGATTGCTGATCAGTAATTTATGAAGTGTATTTATTGTTTAATTTACATTACACTTTGGTATCACTTCCCTGGATTTTAAAATTTCAGTATTGTATGAATGGATCTTCTGGTTAAATGAACTAATAGTAACAGCTCAATTAAACATGATCCTTGATACACCAGTCCTTGTGTATGTAGTAAATACCTGATTTTTTTTTTCTTGCATTTCTCAAAAAGATAGTTTTCCTAATGTTTCATTGTTTTCTGACAGTAATAGGACCAAAATCAACAGTGTTTGCTCCTGTGACCTTGAGAGAGTTTATTTTTTCCTGCTGTGACCTTCACCTTTGGTAGATGTAACTATTTGGGATACTTGCTGGAATTCTGTTTGGAAAATTTCTGCTGTTACAGTAATTAAGGTATTTGCCTACTTTGCACAGTTCAGATTTCTGCCACAGGCCCCCCCGCAGCAGAGTAATATAACTAAACCAAAATAATGTATTCTGTCTGGAATTTAAAATTAGCATTTCTCAAACCCTGCAAGCATGACCCAGTAAAAAGAACCGACTCGGTTCCCTTGGGAAGAGGAGCAAAACCGTGCTGCAGCTGCTGTCTCTGTTCTTGCTTCTCCCACCGCGCATCCCCCCCATGCTGCTGCTATTTCAGGGGTATCTCACGGGCTGCTGCTGTTTCACAGCCTGTTCCTGAAGCCGTGGCAGGGTCGTGGCTGCCCCGAGCAACCAGCCAGGATCTCGGGGCGGGGGGGCGTGTGTCCCCCCTCCCTAGAGCACTGTAGAGATCCCAAAACCAGAGCTTTTTTGAGGAGAGGATCAGTGTGTTCTCCATCAAGCTCCCCAGCTTTGCAGTTTCTTGCCCACTTGGAGCTGAAGTAGCTCATGATTGTTCAAGCACCTAGTCGGTGGTTTTGAGTGAGCAGTTCAGAAGAAGAAAAAAAAAAATAAATCTGTGGGCTGAGTCCCTGGTGGAATATGTTCTTGGGAGCTTGTAGCCCTTTTGAAGGGAATTCTGCTGGTCAGCTAATCTGTGCAGGTTTGTGAGCGTAAAGTTGGTATGTTTTGCTGGTGGCAACTGTATCGGGTGTCTGGAATAATTTTCTAGGATGGGTTGGAAAAGGAATCGAGTCGTGTCTCAACTGTGATCATGTGGGGGGGAAAAAAAGTAGGCTTATGCAAAACTGACTTTGTGGTTGTCCTTGTGGTCCTTTCCTAGAAAATATCTAGTAAGGTTTAGGTACTCAGTGACATAAGTAAGGTTAGCTGTTGCCCTTGCCTTGGGCAGAGTCTTTCACTTCTGCTTAGTTTCCTTATCTATAAATGGGGATCACACTGTTTAGGAGGATTCTCCACCTAAGGCTAGTAGGTGTGGAGGAATTATGACCTTCCCTTGTGTGAGAGAGAAGTACAGGAATCCTTTGTTTTATAGGGATTAGAGTTTGTTCTAGATACTGAGAAAACTTGTTTTAGCATCACTCTGTGTTGTGACAGAGAATGTTTCTGTCCTAAGGAGCATACAACTTGAGCTTGCTGAGAAATGTTACCTGTATATTGCCAAGTAATATTTTGTCACTGAACTGAAATTTAGCTCCTAGTCCTCTGTATGCTGCTCTTTGTCCTTTTACTGGGGGGGGCACTGTGTTTCATATTGTTTGATAATGGGTTTTGGTTTGGTTTTTGGGTTTTTGCATTCATCATGTCACCTATTTTCATTTCTCATTTGAGAGAAAAAATGTCTATGCTTCTGACTGTCTTTGTTTTCTTTCTGCTGTAGGTGCATCTGTAAAAATTGTGGAATGCTAGGGATGAAACTTGTCAAAAATCTGTTGCCAGGTGAAAATATTAGAAAGAATAGTAAGATATTTACTAGTAACTGCCATTCACACACTGTGTAATGTGTCAGTTCCTAATCTGGGTAACTGTGTCCCCAAAGCACACAGGAGCAGAGACTTTATTTCCCTGTTGTGCTCAGGCTATCGCCTGGTGCAGAGCTGACGTACGAGGCTGTTGGGCTGGTTTTCTCAACATGCAGTAGAGAAGGGCACAGTGGGGAAAATGCACTGAAGTGAAAGGAAACAAAGCCACCTCGATCAGAGCATCTGCTTCCCAGTAAGCATCTTCTGTCCTGTCATCTTCCTCAGGGGCGATGTGGGCAACAAGTCCGTCCCTGGGGGTTCATGTCAGGTCAGTTACCCAGCTAGAGAGACCCTTACCCCTCAGAGGCAGCCTCCACTCTGGACCCTTCAGGAGTGCGGGCAAATGGACTTGAGGCTGTGGCAGTTCTTGCAATGCCTGAAATGAAGTAAGTTCATCTCTGGTGTCAAGCTTTAAGGAGAAACCTAGGGTGAAGCTGGAGGCATCTTCTTTGGGAAGACAGCGGTGTGAGAGTAGCCTGTACCTAGCCACAAGGCTTGAATTTTACACATCTCCTTAGCAGCAGTAACAACCAAGCAAGCTGCTTTTAAGGAAAAGGCCAGTCATAAATAATGTACTGGTGATACAAAAGTTTGCTCATCAGGTACATTGTGAGCCACAGGTCTAATTGTGTGGCCCAGAGGCATCTGCTGGCTCAAGCACTCTACTGTACTTGCCAGGCTGCAGCACCTCCTGTGAACTTAGGGACAGCAGAAGAAAATGCTGGAATCATTACATGAGGAAAGGTTCCTCTGTAAGCAGGCAAGCAATTGGGGCATTATAAACTTCCTTGATCTGAGGGAAGCAATCTCAAATCTCATTCAGGAAGACACACCAATGGAGGGTTTACTTCCTCCCACGTAAGCAAAGCCAGCAGGACCCACGTGCTTTCTTCAGGCAAGCTCTGCCCTGCCTTGTCCAAGAGTTGGAGGGGTGAGTGCCAGCACAGGCTGGAGCTGATAGCAGAGCCCGGTGCCTCATCTGTCAGCCCTGAAGGATCTCTCTGCGCCCTGCTGCTTGATTATAAAATACAGTGGTGATGGCATCTGTCATCACTGATGAGGGCAGTCCTGGGCATGGTGTAAGAGCTCATCAGCCCTTCCTGCCAGCTCCCAGGTCTGCAGCGCTGAGCCAAACCTCTCCCAGGCCTTGGGCCCTCAGGCTGAGTGCATGTGGCCCAGAGAAACATCGATCCTTCCCTCCTGCCTCCCCCAGCCCTCTGTTTTTCAAGAGGGAGGAGTGAGAGGGAAGAAATAGGAAGATGTTACACAAGAGTTTGCTGAAGTTAATTGCTAAGGAGACCTGACATGACAGGTCTGAGAGCCTGGTGAAATCCATACAAAACCCCCATGCTTTTCAAGGCCTCTAAATTACCAAGCATGCTTGCATTTTTTCATATGACATAATTCTTCTACCATCTGGGAAAGTAAATAGAGATTTTTTTTTTCCCCTCTAGTATAATAGACTTTGTCACTAATTCAAGGTTCTTGACTTCTAGAAATTGATGTCATTTGTAATACACACGGATAGGCCAAACTGAGTCAACTTGTAACAAGTAATTACAATTTTAAGTTAAAAAAAAAAAAATTAGCCAGAGCCTTTGCTTCAAGAAGGGAGCAAGCTAAAACAGCTACAAGGACACTACTCTGAGAGGAGCACTCCAGCTGTCCTGAGTTCAGTCAGGGAGCCTGGCTGGCTTCAGGCAGTAAGCAACTAAACAAGTGAGTCACAGTTATGCTTCCCAAGCACAGTCATGTCAAGGCATCCTTACTCAAACACCTTTTACTTGAAATCTGGAATTAGTAACAGATATTCTGTTTATGAATGCCACCATGGGAAAGGCTGTCAGGATGGCTGGTTGCCTCTAATGTTTGGGACATTCCAGGTTGCCTGTTCTGTTTATAGCCAGCCATCCACACTGGGATTTCACTGTAACTGGCTAGCACATTTATTTACTAATGAACAATTCATTAAAGAGATCTGACCTATGTGTACCTACTACTGAGATGTTATTGCTTGGCCTTGTCTGAAAAAGAGGGTGGCAGCACAAGATTTCTGACATCTGTCCTCACTCATAGCAGAGTCACAGCCCCCGGTTCCTTGGCCACTCCATGCCTGCTGCCACCTCCACCCCATTGTGCACTAATCAGAGTTGGGCAGCTCAGCAGCGAGGGCAAGGTCCCACCTGCCAAAGCCTCTGGGTCCAGCTTTGCACAGCTGGGCAATCATAAAGCAATCATATGTTAAAGTGCAGACAGTTACTGAAGCCGTTAACTGTGAGCTGCCCACGCTGTGTCCATACTATCTCTGGCCAGTTCCAGGTGCTGTTGGTCACCCATGAGGTCCCACTTGCACCAGCACCATCTCTAAGGGTGAACTCATCCCCCATGTGGGAAGGTGCCAGCCACCTTACTGCACCACCACAGGCTGCTGGGACACACCAGGCAGAGCCTGTTCCAGCAGCACTGGCCAGCACTGCTACCCCCTCCTCACCCTGAACTGCTTCTCACAGTACCTTGGGAAGAATACAGCAAGCAGCAGCTTTAACTCTACATGTTAAGTAAGTGATGACAGCAAGAGCACACGCCTGGATTTGAGCTTAGGTATTTCAGTTGTTCTCTTGGTTCTGCACCGACATACTTAATTCCAGACTCAGCATTCAGGAGCAGATGTTCCCCAGCACATGGCAGTCTAAACACTGCGGTGTGGGACAGAGCTGTAAAACGTACACTGTGAAGCAGTTGCAGTAAATAAGTGGAATTAACTCCTGGGATCCCATTACATGTGACAGCAGAGCTGCATCTCACACTCTGCCTTCAGATCACCACCGGCTTGCATGACAATAGCTTTGCCTCAAGGCGCCCATTGCTTGGTGCACAGTCAGCATGCCCCCTGCGCGCTTCTGATGCGCATCAGTGCTGATGCAGATTTGGCAAACCAATACAGGAGCAGTCATTTTGTCCAACAAGAAAAACCTGAGACACACAAAGCACCTCCTTTCCCCAAGGGTTACAGGGGTGGGTGAGGTGTCCCTCCGGTGACTAACAGACTCATCTGACTTGGGCACTTTAACAGAGACTTCAGAGCCCGTTGTATTCCGTGTTCCAGGCACCAGCTGCCACAACAGCACCAGGTTTGCTAAGATGGTAAGCTGGACAAGTTTGTCATCAACATTCTCTAGCTGAACAGCAGCTTGTGAGATTTACTAAGCCACATAAATCATTCTGCAGTCCTGCCTAAGAAACAGCTCCCTCCACCCTTCAACAAGAAGCAAGGTGCCAACTGTGCCAACTGTGAAGCCCAAACAAATGAACAAGTTTGATCTCTGCAAAAGACTAACTGGAAGTTTGCAAGTTAACACACATCCGCACACAAAGTTGTATTTCACATTTCTAGCACTTTCTGTGGCCGTTTACCACTGAACCGGGTCAGCACTGCTCAGGCCGGGCTGTGCGGTGGCATCTCTGAAGGGTCTGACCTCTGACATGCAGCGGCCAGGAGCTCACACCACCCTTACACAGCAAACACCAAGAGTAACAAACTGCATTGACATGCAAATCATCAGTTATGCATCAATCAAGATATCACTTTTATTAACTGGATTTTCCATTTCTGTCGCACACCATGAATGTTTATACAATGAAAAAGCCAAACATTGCTGGAAGCAATAAGATCAGCTGCTATTTCTGTACCCTCTTAACACACACACAGACTCTTTTCTTGGTGAGAAATTTTTATATTTCTGTTCATTAATTCTGCTTATTTATACTGCTACTCTTAAAATTCTGTGTCAAGATTGTCACATCTTAAATACAGATTAAGTTGCTAGAGGTACATTATTTTATATATATATATTTATATACACACATACAGAAAAATACAAGACTAATTGTTTGTCCACAATATTTAATTTATACACTACTGTAACTATATGCAACTTTTAAAGACACGTTAAGGGGTACAAGAAACTGTTTACTTGCTCTAAATAGTTTGGTCCAATATTATCTTAATGTAGTGGTTATTCTCGCCCTTCCTTTTACGTGACAACATAATACAACATACACCACATGCACAATCATTCACCTGTCAACAACTGGATAAAGGACACCACTCAGACTAACATCTGTACACCCAAAGGTTCAACCAACCACACACAACTCTAAGGCTATAATACAACTATGCAGCATAAATGGTCAACACTGCTGTTTCTAAAGTGAGCACCATATATACAGTCGTATATAAAAACATTGGAAACAAAATACACCTGGGGTTAGTTAAAAGGTGCCATTCCAAGGCTGTACATAATATCAGGAAAGAGTATTTACAATACTTGGAAAAAAAAACTGCAACAAATAAGTTTATTGCCAATGCCCTTTATAAACTTGTCTCCTACTTGGATGTTACGCTCACTGTCCGTGAACCACACATCTCATTTCTGGCCCTTGGTAAGATCCCTGCTCAAAATTTTCAAGCAAATATGTTCTATGGCTTCACCCACACATCTACGCTTGTAGCTTTTGATTTATAAATATCACACTGACTAAACTGCAACTAGAGTTTAAAACTTAAAGCAGCAAAACATTTATCCTTTGCCTTGTTGAGGAAGCAGAATGTAAGATCCCTGGCTAAGCTAGCCAGTAAGAATACCCCATCCAATTCAGACTCTCTTAGTAAAGTCTTTTACTAATCGAGACGAGCTGTCACAAGCTGTTGAAATGACAACCGAGCGTAACGCCGTTCTTTGGTGCCCTGCTCACTCTGCGGCGGATGTGAAATGCATTGTATTTGACCATTCTGCAAGTGTTACAAGATGCTCAACGGTGTAAACTCCTCTCTGACATCCAATGTCTGCCCAGGGCGTTGCTACATACCACCACCAGTTTCACTAGCATTGCTTAGAAGACCCAGTGCACAGCATGAAAAAATAAAACATTCTTGCCCTTCCCAAAACTAGGAATCTGCAATATATTTTATTCTAGGTAATAAAATTCCACAAAGTTAATTCATCTGGTCAAAAGTACCCTTTTGTACAGAAATACTCTAAATCAAGACCTTGCCATGGCAATGGGAAACCCGACAGAAAGGCTAAGAGCTGTAAAATAAATACTTTCCTATATGCTATTTTAAATTGACTTTATGAAAAAGCATGATTACTGAGGGAAAATAAGTGGTGTACATGTGGGGAACAGCAGTATTTGAAGTCTTAAAAAGAATAATAAAGAGAAAAATGTAAATGACAAATTTCAATTTGAATCCAATTACCTAAAGGTTTTCCATCCCTTATTGCCTTTTGAAGTCTCAGGGAGGGGAGGATAGGGGAGAAGGTTTACAAGGTAAAAACCTAAAATATTAAGTGTCATGATATACTAATAACAAAAGTAATTCATACAAATACTTTATTTTCAGTTAGCATGTAAAAACTCAGAAGTAGACTTAATAATTTACCTTTGTTATATTAAAAAAGATTGTCTGCTTGTAATATTAACATATTTCTATGGGAGAAAGCTGCCTTACAAATCTACTTGCCTTTTTTTTTTAAATAAGAAAACTGCCTCTAGCAAAACGAGATCTTTTCAGTTTGATTTTTGAGCCACAACTTTATCCATATCATAGCTTAAGACAAATAGGTGTGGGTTTAAAATCATGTTTCAAGATCGCTAATTTTCAGTGCATCTTTGCTTTGTACAAGCCTTGGAACATCTGAAAGCTCCCTGAAGAGTTTTCAGCATCAAAACATTATTGCTTTGGTTCTGTTTCAGACACATAGAAGTATGCCACATATCACATAGTTTAGATATCACAGAAGGTCAGAACAAGAATTAACATTTCACAAGCAAACAAAAGCTTCTCTCTCTAGTTCAAGTGCAGAACATGAAACTTCTAAGTGCTCCATTTACATTAGGATCCAGATGTTTGTTTTAACTTAATCCAGATCTTCCATAGTAAAATTATAAATGTAAAAATTACACAATAAAATATTCTGCTTTGCTGAAAAAGAAAAAATGCATCGGCTAGCAGCATGCAAAGACCATGCATTGTCATACCATCAAGCAAACACAAAATTAAAGTGTAATAAATAACTGCTCAAAGCCCACTTAAAAATCTTAAGACAACAAAAGGGGGTCCGGTGACAAGGTGTTCACAGCTCTGAACAGGAAGAATGATGCTGTCAAGTACATCAAGCTAGTGAAGTCAGGCCATTGTCAAATGACATGACAACAGCTGGTTTGACTGGAGGTACAGAGCAGCCCCTCCTTTGGGTTCCGCTGAATATTCACAGATATCGTCTTTTCACAGAGAGGTAGTTGTAGCACATTGTTTTTCAAGTTCCTGTTCTTTATCCGTTCCAATTCGTTCGCTGTGTCTGACATTTGGTCAGAAAAAAATTTTAGGTTGCCCAGCGACGAAGCTGGGTTTGCGCTTCCGCTGGAACTTATACACATTTTCCATGTTGATTTCTCCTGTACTTTTACACTGGAAAAGGACAGATTGTTTTGAGGATCAATAATGTATTTAGTGCTGCCATGAATCTGTGAACCTAGGCAAAGGCTCATTAACTTCAGGCTTTCGACCAGTTCCCCTGCACTTCTAGACGATAACTGCATCGAGTTTCCAGATCCAGCGCATCTCCGAGTGGAACCCGATGTGTTGTTGGTGCTGCCACTGGAGCTACCAGAGGGACTCCCCCCACCTTTGTTGTTGTCACTCGGGCTCGTTTTGTCTACCCCTCCGTTTCCGTTACTTGGTTTGCTTTGTCCACCACCATCTCCTTGGCTGCCAGGTGGCCCTTCGCTGCTATCCCGCCGATGCCAGGAGTAAGTAAAGCCACTATCTTTGTCTAGGCGTCTCCTGCTTTCTGAGTCATCGTCGCTTGTTTCTGAGCTACTGCAACTAGAGCCCCGTCCCTGGCTTTTCCTCCTGTGATAGCGTTTATGCACTGTGCTAGGCGAAGCAATATTCATTTTTAACCTGCTGAGCTTTGGGGGTAAGTTCTCATCCATGTCGAACTCGTCATCTGACTCACCCTCCTCAAAGATTTGATTGAGGACTGGTGCGCTCTTTCGCGAAGTGAGACGATTTGTAACTGAAGGCTTACGGCGCAGAACAACTTGAGTAGAAAGCGAAATAGGTTTCTTATCTTCTTCATCCTCCTCCTCATCTTCTTCTACTCTGAACAAGCACTTCCGGCCACTCGTAGTGGGTTTTAAACTGACGGATGGGACTGCTGAAAGCGCCGGTCCAGCTAATTCGGGGATATCTTCTTTCTTCGCTGAATCACCAAGGGCCTTGCTTCTGTGGCCGTTGAGAACATTCTCAGCCGTTCGAGCTGGTGACTGAGGAACAGTTGCGTGGGAGAGAGGAGAAGCTGTAAGGTCATCCTCCAGGTCCTGGGGTACATCAATTTTTGTTGGCCACGATTGTCTATATAAACAGTGATAAAGGATAAAAGAGAAGTTAGATCATGGTGAGCATTCCAGAACATACAAGAAAATGTAAGACCTGCAGAAGAGAAGCACAAGTACTGCCACATAAAGTGGCCTGCTGAGTGGCATGTGTGTAAATACCAGTTCCTGTAGAAATGCTGTTATTTGAAAGGAACATCATATATACAAAAGTATAGGTTAGAGATTTTGCTGGTTACTGTCAAATGAAATCTTAAGATTCCACTGCTCTCAGAAAATGAATTAAGCAATAAAAAGCTTTAAATAATTGTGTCTCAATGAAAATAATCTGAAGTGGGTATAGAACCACAAGTACCTAGAGGAACTCTGATAGCAGCTGATTCAAGTACAACTTAAGTAAGGTGGTATTGCAAACTACTTTTAATCATAAGCTTCTGTTACTTCTCCCCTCCCCCCCCCGCCCCGTATTCTTCATATAAAAATTAGGTTAGAATTAACATGAGTGAGACTGAAGAGTTGAGTCAGAAGAAACATTCTCTCATTTTCAGTAAGTCTCATTCAGACCAAGCTCTATTCTGCAAAATCCCCTTTATTTTTAAACACACATAAATTGAGATGATACATTTATTTGACCTTAGCTGAGCAACTGGAATAATACAGCTGCATGAATTCAGGACTCAAGCTGCTTAAGAATATGACACTTGAATAAACTGTAAATCAAAGTTCAAAATGTATGACTGTGTACTAGCATTAGCTCAAATCAAAATGAAAGTAATACTTGAGTGTAAATCAGCTTTACAGTTAGCAGCTGATGCCTTATCTCCAGTATTTAAGCTAGTATCTAATGATTTGTGTTTTACTTTAAATCCTGAAATATGTTGTCATTTTCTCATAATGCACACAAAATAAATTAAGATGACTGTCAGTCTTTCTCCTCTCTGTTTTGAAAGCCTAATCCAAATGACCAACACCTACAGACCAGCAACTTAACATTGAATAATTCTTCAATTGCTTCACTTAGCATAAGCCTCACATTTCTTGTAGGAGACCAAGAATTTTTTTCAAACCTCTCAGAGTAAATTATCTGTAAGTTAAAGTTTGCCAATCACTTAACTTTACATAACTAAAATACTCTAGCATACCACATGAAAAGCTGTGGTAGAGACCTCTGTTCACATGGATAGCATATTACAAGACATTCCCAACCGTATTTTGGGTGTGCCAAGAGAAAGGGCTGCCTGACTTTGCAGCCCAGGTGTAGGAGGAAAGCAGGAGAGGAAGCAGAGAATGTTTCACACTAAGTGCAACCCCAGATACCTGCTTGGACAGTCACCATATAGATGATGGATCATACCAACTTCCCAATCTGTGCTGTGTTAAAAGGTCAAGCTGAAGAAACAAGGAAAGCTCAGACACCTCTTTGATACTCTTATTCTAAATGTGTTCTTTTGAAGTGTTTGAAGCTAATGGAAGCACCTGCAGTAGGACTGCATTTGCTTAAGGCTCCCTCTGTAATGGCTGGATAGAAAAGGATCCTGAAGTGCAAGATGCCTGTCCACACAGGTAACAACTGACAACTATCCTCCCAACTGTAGGGACTTTGAGGAAGAGTACTTTATGGAGGCCAACACTGAACTCCCCAAGCCTAACTGCAGGCTTCATTTTGAAGTGCTAGCTTCAGTTCTGCTTAACAAACCAGTGATACAAAAATCCACCAGGATCCTCTAACAGTAGGACTTGGCTGCCAAGACACTCGTGCGAGCCTGTGTAGTCCACTGCCTGGGAGGAGCCACACAGGCTCCTTCCTGTCTCGTTGGGCACTGGGAGCTGCTGGTGCCCCCCATTAGTTTCCTTCTGGTGAGAGGTTCTGCCTGGAGGGAGGCCACACAACCAGCAGCTCCGACCCAAGCTGTCCAGACTAGAAGTGGCGCCTAGGCTGTGGTCCTCCTTGGTTTGACACTGGCATCCCCCCTTAGGCCCCAGTGGACTCCAGAAACACTGAGAACCACTGACCTAGTTTTCTGATGACTTCTGCTATGCTGGGTATTTTAAACACAAACAACTGGCAGTGATTAACAAATAGGACTTAAATAAATTAGAAACATAACTACAAAAGTATCATTAGAAAATGAAGATCTAAGTGTTTCAAGAATTTACCGTGCTTTAAGAACAGACTGGTTTATCAGCAAAAAAAGGAAGAGAGTTCTGTGGCTGTCACAATAAAGGGTAAATATAGTATCTAACAGTACTGTAGTTTCCAGGCAATAAGCCTCCTCACTACAGTATGTTTATCTCTCATAGCAGCCCATGTTTGCCTCCCTTCCCCTCCCTTTATTCCCAGTAAGCCTGAGGGGAGAGTGAGGACAGAAGGGAAGCTCCAGGTTGCAAGTTAAATTTTTTTTTAAAATCTTTTGAAGTCTCAAAATCAAAGTAATGCACTACTCTGTTGTCTTTTCCATGAGGTCATTCTATATAAACCCATGGAGTTTAGAACCATCATGAAGACAAGGAACAGCTACCTGGGACCATTAAGGGCAAGAGTTCCTGAATTTAAGCAGATGTCCTTGTCAAAAAAAATTACACTTGTAAGGCAGGCTTCAACTACTCCATTCAACTTTAAAAATTCATATCAAGATTTAGATTCAATGAACTTGTTTGTTCCAGTTCCTCATATAACTGGAACAGCTCTTCTACTGAAACTGTGACTGATGCAGAAGAAAAAACCCACAGTTTAAAAGCAGACTTTGTAGTTTTAGAAAGGTAAACTCAAATATTTCCTGTAATTTGTTTTATAACTAATACTTAGTGTATTAGACACATCTGATGCTCTGCTTGGATTTCTTTTAAAAAAGAAACTGAGATAAAACAAGAGGATGACCCATTAAGAGAACCACAGAGTCAAAGTTACAGTATTACCCTTGAAGAGAAGTAAGCTCTGTAACAGTAAGCTCCAGACCATTTAGGTTCTGTAGGCAACCCTTAGTTGTCTGCAACAATAACTCTTCTAAAGCACTTGTAACCATGCAACATAAGATAAAATTTTGTATGTAAGTGACCATTAAGTGAATGACCTTTTAAGTGCCACAACAAAATTTCGGTCTAGTCTAGTACACAAGACAGGGTGCAGTCTCATCTGGAGATGACAAAGATGTTGAGAACCACTGTAAGGTTCAGAGAGAAACAGCTCCTTGTTCAGGGAGATGCTCCTCTGTCCTCTTCGGACGAAGCTCCTCTAAAAGCCTCCAAAATCTCAACCTAAGTCCAAGGTAACAATCAATGGAGATTACATATCTTTAACCTATTTTCCAAAGTGTGCGCCCTTAATTTATAACAAGCATCCTTTTTTTCCTAGATTGAACTTGAGGTGGTTGTACCTTACTTTTATCAGTTAGGCCAAGGAAAATATGGTTATGCACCAGAAGGACACCATAGCATTTATGTCCCTATTATCATTCCTATTAGATGATTTCACACACGACCTCGCATCAAAGTTGCACAAAGAAACCTCTGGAATGAACAAGCTATTTTTGCTTTTTCTCTAAATCCTACCGATAGATTAACACCACTGAATGTAGGCAGCAACTCTAAACATCAGCACAAGCACTTCAAATTGTTCTCCCGTTAAGAGATTAGCTACTAAGAATTATTATTGTGAATAATATTTTACCAAAACCTAAAAGTCAACTTTTTAAGAAACTGGAGGTTAGATAACAAAAATTAATGGAAATGCCTCAGCACATCCTCCTCCTTCACCGGAAAGATTGTCAAGATAGGCCAATAAAGTCTTTTTTAGTACCAGTAGATGCCTAGTCATAGTCTAAAACTTAACTCAGGAAGTTAAACCCAAAATGTTTAAGAAAAGTAACTGTTCAAAACATGCATCCTCCAATATAAATCTACAGGTGGAAAGTATACTATTTGCCTTGTGTTTGTTTTGTTTGGTTGGTTGATTTGTTTGTTTTTAAAGTATTATGCTGCTCTAACTGAAAATATGGAATGCTTTGGTAACTGGCTGCAGAGCAAATGGACTGGTTGAACATACTAATACCAATATTGGTATTGTATTAGATGCCAGAACCTCACTGCCCCCCTTTAGTTTTACTGTGTCACAGGCTGAAGCTTTGAAAGTCTCAGGGAACCTTACTATAAGGTTTTTTGACAAAAACATGATTTAAAACTAAAAAAAAATAAAAAAACATAACTTACAAATGTTTGCTCTAAGCTTGATATAGGGGATGTTTGGCCCCTTAAAAATCAGTGCTAACAACTAAACCATAACATCAAATTCAGAGTGATTTCTCATTTATAACTAATTCCCCATCGACATGTTTATGGATTATGCAACTACATTTTTTCCAGGGACACTACATACCCAAGTTGTATGAGGAACTGAAGGTCAATCGACATGCCCTTTCCTAGCAGGTGTGAAAACTTACTACTTCAGATTGATTAGGCATTCCTGAAAATGGTACGAATTGAAGATACTATTGTAACTGATTTCTGAACAGTTTCTGAGGCGTCCACAGCACTTTAAAAGACACCTAAAATTTGCAATAAGTATTTTAAGAAAGAACTACTTGATCAATTCAATAATACTCTCATTAAGGCAGGTTAAAAAAAAGAAACCATTTAGGAATCTAAATTCTCACCTGAACTGAGCTTTGATGTTGCTAGGGCTTGCAGATCTGGTCTGAATTTCTTTCTCTTGTTTTTCTCGCAGAATCCTTTCAGCTAGTAAGAAGTAAGTAGCAGTGATGTGATTGTATTTGTTAGTTTCCAATGCCCTAGGGAAAATGCAGAACATGAAATAAACCATACATCAATGGTTTTTAGAAAACTGGACATACATCTCACACCTTGCTGTACTTCTAGCAGGAAGAGCACCTGAAAACAGAACTGTCTATTTTTGATGTTTTGACAAGCATGTCTTGGTTTTATTAAGAATAAAGAGCCAACAAGTCTGGTAATTTCAACGATAGTTGGAAGAGGATATCTTTAGATTATCATCCAAAAAAATTAAGTAATTCTTCCTTTATTAAACATTTTTTAAATACTAAAAGTGTATTTTCATTAATGTCATGCACTAATGGTAGGCCTTCCCACTGGCAAATACAATCACAAAGCACTAATATTTGTTTATGCAACAACCAGAGGAAGAAAACATTATTATTATTTTAGGGTTGTCACATTAAGTTCACAGCAAAATTAAGTTCATAACTCAGTAAGCATAATTCAGACATTCTAACAGAAAGGATGCCACTGTTACGCAGCTAAAAGCTTAAGAAGCAAGACCACTGCTTCCCCACCACACACACCCCACCACCCAAATGGTAAGACAGTAACAGTTTTTCCGGTTTAAACACAATCAAACAGACAACACAATTTTAAGTCCTCTTTCAATTTCGAAAATGTTTTAGAAATTTGGGGGGTTTAATCTGTTAAAAAAAAACACATAGCTTTTTAGTAAGCTCACTCTGTGACAATGACTATTTGGCATTATATAGATAAAAGGAATAATATTTTAAATTAACAAAGATTCAGGTATACTGGAAACATACTAAGGGAAAAATTCTGAAATTTGATCACCTCCAAATATGCATGAGATATGAAGCACAAGTAAAAGCATGGATTTCAAAGCAGTTCAGTTTACTTGAAATGGCAAACTACCACCGGAATCGAACACTGTTCCAACACATTTTCTTGAAGTGTTTCCTAAGGTTGTGTGTCCTTAAGTATTTCTCATCCTAGAATATCCTATCACAGAGCATGACTGTAATATTTTGTTTAACCGAATGGCTTGACATTTAAACACTGAAGTACCCAGGCTGTCATGACATTCTTTGATCAAAAATGACAGATGCACAAAAACTGCATAAAGAAAATTGACAACTTACTCCACTATTGTATCTCGATCTGCAATATCACCGAGAACCATGCGTTGTATTATACTGTTGTGTTCCTCCTCAGACAGATTTTTATATGACACAAGAGGAATATTGTACTTTGTTGCAGGAGAAGGGTCGACTCCTTGGAGCCATGCATGGTTTTCTATCTCTTCCAAAGATGCCCTTCGCTTCGGGTCTCTCTGCAACATCCGTGTAATTAGACTGTGAATAAAAAATAAATCTAAACAAAATGCACTCACGTGTTTTAAAAGCAGCCATTGTAAGAGTAACATTAGAAAGAAATTTTCTGCTGTCAGTCCACATAGATTTTTAGAAGTCTCTACAGTAAACAATGTGATGGGAAATTGTTTGTTCTCAAAGACATTCCAAATATTGCTGAACTGAAACAAGCAATTTACTTATTACAAACTATAAATATCAAACTCTCCAGATTTCATTTACTATGCTTAGATTCTTAACCTGATTTTTTTGGTTTGTTTGGTTTTTATAGGTCTTATAGGGCAACTGTCATAGACGGCCTACAGGCTGGCTCTGTGAAGTAAATAGAAATACAATTTTCTATTATTGCTGCTGTCAACAAGAACATGGAATGGCAAGATAAGTAGAAATATTTTATTCTGAAATACCTATCAGACATTTGATTCTTCAGTATCTCTGAAAAAACAGTGATTTGTTCTATCCATAGAGAGGGGGGAAAACACCCAACATAAAACCAAAATACTATCTGGGATGATGAAGTGCCAAACCTACCAACGGGTTGATACTGAATGTTTACAAGTGCTGGAAAGGAAGGGCATAAATTCCCCAAACAGAGAAAGAAGACTTGATTAGCACAGCACATCTCTATTCACTTACTATACATGAAAAATTCTTGGGGAAGGTATTTTTGGCTTTGCACAACAAACAGAACATGGATATACAGTTTTGGTGCCAACGTTTCAATGAAACTTCATTGCTCCAACATATGGAATGAAAGTTCTGCAGTTCTCACATAATGCTTTTTATTGCACTAACTATACTACACCATGCAACTTCAAACTGCAAGGCCACACAAATCACAAAAGTAATCACAATTCTATTTTTTTGTAGTGTGAGATGCTGTACAGAATTAAAAATGGAGGTTAATTCAGACTTCTTAAAACTCTACTGTAAAAACAGGATGTCACATATGTACTCAGTAGCTGTGGTCTCTGACTTTACCAAAAGGAAAGGCGGGGTGAGACATGGGAGCCTTAATTTTCTTTGCTTTTGTTAGTATTATAACAGAAAGGGAACAAACTATATAATTCATTTGACTTTTTTTAAACTACACCTGTAGTAAAGCCACACAAATGTATCACATCTGCCTCCTGCTTTAAGCTTGCTTATGCATCCCATGAGCAGGAAGTTTAAACATTCCCAGAGTCTTTTCCCTAAGAAAACCTAACTTATAGAGGACTTGGGTAACCAGATCCTACATTGTTGATGCATCGCATAGAGAAAGCGGATCTACTTGGGCCTTTAAGTAAATTAGAGTTAGTCAATCTATGAAGCGAAGGGCTGCAAAAATAAGTTTCCTGGCCTCAGCACAGCATGCGGCATCTCAAGATATTTATTCAATAGAATTCACTGATAAGAGCTCTCTTTTAAACCTCTTCCTGTATTGCATTTTAAACCCATTTCTGCACGTAAAGCTCTTCAAGCTGTCGAGAGCACTGTTTCCATGTTAGCAGAAACGCTAGATGCTAATGAAAAGACACAAAAACCAGCTATGGCATCATGTTATGCATTAGATTCCTGGACCACATAGATGCCAGGTGAAAAGAGAAACGGTCATTATGACCACAACTGTAACTATTTCCCTCCTGTGTCAAATAAAAGATACTGCTCTAGTTTTTTTGACTGGACCAAATCCATTTTTCAAGCATTTATAAAGGCATCTGGACTTTCATATTGAAAATAAAAAGATACCCTATCGCAGATTGAAGAACCCAAGCAAACATTGTAAAATAGTTTAAGTGATGCAACTGGGATATATATGAAAAGGACTGAAGAGGTCATTAACTGATAGGGAAATATGGGAAATATTGAAGCATACAAAAAAAATATTAAAAAGCTGCAGTGAACACTGCAGAAAAACAACACGTCAAAATGAGTCACGATTCCCAAGTGGCATATGGTATTTGCAGACAGAATTTTTTCTCCCTTGATTGCCTAGAATGTTGATTTGGAGTTGCAATTTCAGTAGGAGATTTCAGTAGGAGACGAGTAAAACTTGCTGTGGTATCCTTGGGTTTTGACAACTTGTATTTTGAGCAGAAATCTGTAGGAATCATTACCTTTTTAACCCCTGCCACAAAATACTCTCAGCAACACCTTGTAATTTGTCCAGCAAGAGTGGTGGCCAAAGCCAGTCAGTGGTGAGCAGCTTCTTCAATCACTTATAAAAGGCATAACAACTGAGATACATAAAAGAAAGATACATTGTGTAAAATCAAAAAGAAGTTTCACACAAACATGGGAAAAACTGATTGGCAAAAAATATCATGGGATTAACCTTTAGTAAGAAGAGCCACAAAGAATAAAAAAATGCAATACTGCGCCCAAGAAACTACTCCATCAATGTGAAGAAATACTCATAACTAAGCAAAAGCAGCAGGCATAATATCTTATTAACAGGCAAGGAATATTCTACACACTGATAATATGGTATGGAGAACTCCAAAAGGTAATAAGAATCCACTTCCATGAATGCTTCCAAGTTTTTTAGTACTCTACTTACTCTTTACATTCTTTGGACACATGAGGTGGCACTGTGTATTTGCAGTCCATTATCATAGTCAGAGTTTCACTGTCATTTGCTTCTTGAAATGGTGGTTGTCCACAAACCAACATGAAGAGGATGACCCCCAAACTCCAAATATCTGTAAATATATTTTCAAATAACTGTGAGGAAGCAGACAATTACCATCAAAACTGTGA
This sequence comes from Grus americana, assembly GCF_028858705.1. Taxonomy (NCBI): domain Eukaryota; kingdom Metazoa; phylum Chordata; class Aves; order Gruiformes; family Gruidae; genus Grus; species Grus americana. The sequence continues at coordinate 123,233,521 of NC_072853.1, read as the reverse complement.
CGTATTCTTGAGATGCATACTGGGGTTGCTACTGCAGTCTTGATTATCAGTGTTACTCGTGGAATTTGCAATTCCACTAAACTACAAGATACAGTAGTTCCATTGCCTGAAGGCTTTTATAGTTTTAGAGGAAAAGAGTACCAGATTTCATGACTTCAGGGATGCACCACAGTTTGCTGTCAAAGCTGTTATGCATCTCAAATTGTTAGATACAGCTGAAGATAATCTGGTCACTCAGAAGACAAGAATTCATTACGCTTTTCTTCACAGGTAGGCACAGATTATTAGAGATTTGTATTCAAAGCACATTCCTTTTTGAAGGACAAGCATAAACCATTCTAAGTATAGTTTACACGTTACTCTATGAACTAAGAAATTACAAAGAAAGTCACTTATTTCAAATGAGACTGAGCTAGATGTTTTCCCTTCAGTAGCGTTGCTTTAAAAAATTCTTTACTACTTCTAATGGTAAATAAGTTAAATCATTCAGGTAAAACCACCTTCTTACACCAATCACACTACAAAGTGTAGAGCGTTTTGTTTTTCTAAAATACCCAAATATAACATAATTAACAGCAATCTCTACTACACACTGGGAGTCTCCTTGTTTCCTAATTCTTGCTTGTGTACAATAAAAACCATTTAACTGTCTTGTTCCTCAATGAAATAGCATATCAAAAGATGAAAGAGAAGCACTGCTGGGCATGAAGCCCTTTAGTTGGTTTCTACTCACTGTAAATGCTAATATTTACTTTAAATCTTTATTAAGAGTTTGCCTAGAAGAAAATATTTCACAAGGAAGCTTAAATATTGAGAAGTATATCATATTGCATAAAAACAAATAACTCCAATATACACTTAGAGAAAAGGCCATGCTCTTAAACTTTAGCTACACCTCCATGCTCTGGAAATTGCAATGGCAATTTTGGGTCTGACACCCTAGCATTTCACAGACCTGTCCCCAGTAAAACCAACCAGCTGAAGTGAACAGGCCTCCCGAGGGAAGAGGGGAGCGCAGCTGGCAGTTGTCTAAGCCGCAGAGCACACCAGCTCTGTCCTGGAAGGGCTTGCAAGAGGGAACCACAGAGTGACCTACCCAACTGCATCGTGCTTTTCGTGGCCTACTCAAAATACTTGACACGCATTTAATGCTGAGGGATGGCTACAATTTTATTTAATAATGTAAATCACACACATTCATCCCTAGAACAATTACTCGTTTTGCTAGTTACAACCCATTCTTCATATGGTTTAGCTGACAGAGGACAAGAAAGACTACATGGTAATTTTCTTTAGAGCTCTAATTTGTAGTAAGTGTATGCTATTAACTCAAACAATTATTTGATTTCTTTTATGCTTACTAGGGCCTTAATACTATAGGTACTATGCATTTTGAGGCCGGTACACCATATCATGCATACTTGCAAATTCAACATGACTACTCAAGTGTTTAAGATTCAATAAATGCGTTAATACTTTCTTAGCCTAATGCCAGAAAGCTGAATGTTCTTAAATACAGGATTTTAAAAAAGCCTCACAAGACAGAGAGGTAGTTTCACCTAAGAGGTACACCTTTACTTTTGTAAAGCTATTTATGTCTTTCTCCTACTGTTTAGCTTGAAAGCAGCCAAAATGTTTTGGTGCATCATCTATCTCCCACCACCCACCAGATTACAAGCACTCATTTTTGCAAGCACATAAAACATGTGAATTTATGCATTTCTACAAACAGTCATCTTTGGGGTATCAATGTCCTCCTAGATTTTTAACTTTGCTTAAGATCTATTTTGTGATACAATCTAGTATCCTGTTTGACACTCCCCCCACAATAAAATAGAATGCTTCATGCCTCCTTTCAGCATGAAGTATTTTAGCAGACTCCATATAATATTCTTAATTACAGACAAATAATTTTAGCTATAATAAAGCAATATACATTGGCTAAATTTAAGCCAAAAGAAAAATAATGTGGAGGGGAACAATGCAATTGAACCATAAGTTAAAAATAAGCATATAAAAAATTTAAACAGAAGTAAAAACACAATATTCTAAGAAGTCAAGTGTAAAATAAGACAGTCCTGAGAAAAGGATAGCAATCACAGTAAGACAACAATTAAAGTTCCATGAAATCATCATATACAGGAAACTCTTATACTGGGGAGGACAAGGTCTAGCAGACCTTGAAGTTTCAACTGCAATGAGTAGATACTGAATATCCTTAAGTATTTTCTTTTAGAAGGTAGTCTCCTAATCAATTTTCTCTTTTACACACATGGCTTCTTTTCTGGGATACACTTTTCCATATTTCAATTTCAAAGGATTTGTGATGACAGATACTGTTTTAGTTTTCCAAAAGTTATTGAGATAAACACATATGTACATGTCCTGGTTTCGGCAGGGATAGAGTTAATTTTCTTCCTAGCAGCTGGTGTAGGGATGTGGTTTGGATTTAGAATGGGAATAATGTTGATAACACACTGATGTTTGTAGTTGTTGCCAAGCAGTCAAGGACTTTTCAGCTTCTCATACTGTCCTGCTGATGAGAAGGTGGGGGTGTCCCAGAAACTAGGAGGGGACACAGCCAGGACAGCTGACCCAAACTGGCCAAAGGGATATTCCATACCATATGATATCATGCTTCATATGTAACGGGGGGTTAACCAGGAGGCAATGGGGCTCAGGAACTAGCTGAGCATCAGCTTTGATTGGTGAGCAATTGTGCTGTGCATCACTTGTTTTGTATATTCTTTTATCATTATTATTATTCTCTTCCTTTTCTGTCCTATTAAACTGTCTTTATCTCAACCCACAAGTTTTACCCTTTTTTTCCTTTTCAATTCTCTCTCCCATCCCACTGGAGAGTGGGGGGAAGTGACCAAACAGCTGTGTGGTTGTTTTACCTGCCTGCCAAATTAAACCATAACAATACATTTACTTTATAAAAAAAATAAATCCAACTAGATCCTCTAAACGCAAAAAAAACCACCCCAAAACCTATTGTTTGCTATAACACAATGACCAGTTAGATATCAACCTATATGTTTTGCCAAATAAACCAGTAATTACTGATTATCCAGCACATAAGAGAATTTTGTGTATTTCTTTCACTAGTTACTATATTTTGCACTCTATCTACAGGCCTTTCCAGATAAGAGTTGCAAATAGTGAAATGAAACTTTTTTTTAAGTACAACTGCATGAAAAATAGACTACAAACTCTTATTAATAGTGAAATACCAGTCATGCACTGAACTGCTACCATATTTCATTGTATCATGCATGTTGTGTTACTAAAAAGGCATCATGTGTATGCAGAAAAAAGTTGTTAGAAAATAAAAATGGTGCTCAAGACTTTTTGACCTTATGATATTATCTAGATGTTCTTACACTCTCACTGACAAGCACTAGGGTATAGCAACAACTACAATTTCTTTCATTCTTACACACTACAGGCAAAGGTTACTATGACACTTTTCTGACAAAAGTGTCTTTTGTTAGCCTGACAGCACAGCAGACACTTAATCTGATGTGGATAAGAAATAACAGTGGACAGAAACAATTACATGGCTTTTATTCTCACCATATTTTTATAGCTGTGGCTGAAGAACAACTTCATTGCATCTGCAGTCATGGCTACTAAAATGACTCAGCTCAGAGCATCAAGGACACAGCTGAGCAGCCTTAGCAGAATTAAAAGTACACTAATAACTAGGAAGCAAGAAAATAGTGTCCCTAAGTAAGTCTAATCTACATGTAAAGACTGAAAACAGAAAAATTACTGGAAGACTTAGTGCAGACCTTGTGTCACACAACAGATGTCATCTTGAGATCATCTTCACAAGCCCTCCAAGTATCATGTTATAGCAAGTCTCATTCATAGAAGCAGAGCTAAGTGTTTGGATGTCTGTAGGTGTATTAAGAGGACACATTAAAGAGTTCTGTCTTGACCCTTCACATGCAGACTCACAAATCAAGGGGTTGCTGCCTAACCTATTCTCTGTGCCACAGTTTAACTAGACCCAATCACTTGTTTGCAACTCCACATACAACTAAAACCAACCAACCTGATGAATGATGCAACATCTTTAATAAGGGCCTCTTTCTGGTCAACTGCAAGTTGCCACCTTATTAAAGGTAAAGGCACAATGGAAAATGTATACAATGCTACAGCCACAGCTAAAAAAGACACTCAGTTTTTGCACCCCCCAAAAAAGTGAGAAAACTTACTTAGTGAATATTTCAGCAGCTTTTATCCTACATGCAAGTGACTAGAGATCAGCCTACAGATCTTGGTCACAGGTACTTGCAGAAGTTTTTGATCCTTTTTTTGACTGGAAAAGTAGTGTCATGGCCAAGCTCACTCCTATGTTTTGCCATCCAGCATTTCAGACAACACTCTATGAGTGTTTGTATTTAGAAAAGAAAAAATGAACGAATACTTAATGAATCACCATAATCTTGAATCACAATAATTAGGAGGGGTGTCACCAACAGATCAAGGGAGGTGACCCTTCACTTCTGCTCAACACTGAGGCCACACCTGGAGTGCTGTGTCTGGTTCTGGGCTCCCCACTACAAGAGAGACATGGACATACTGGATTGTCCAATGAAGGGCCATGAAGAAGGGACTGGAGCATCTCTGCTATGATAAAAGGCTGAGAGAGCTGGGACTGCTCAGTTTAAAGAGAAGACTCAGCAGGGGAACCAATGCATATAAATACGTGAAGGGAGGATGCAAAGAGGACAGACCCAGGCTCTTTTCAGTGGTGCCCAGTGACAGGACCAGAGCCAATGGGCACAAACTGAAACACAGGAGGGTCCCTCTGAACATAGGATCATAGAATGGTTTGGGTTGGAAGGGACCTTAAAGATCATCTAGTTCCAACCCCCCTGCCATGGGCAGGGACACCCTCCACTAGACCACGTTGCCCAAAGCCTCATCCAACCTAGCCTTAAAAACTTCCAGGAATGGGGCATCCACAACCTCTCTGGGCAACCTGTTCCAGTGCCTCACCACCCTCACAGTCAAGAATTTCTTTCTAACATCTAATCTAAATCGACCCTCCTTCAGCTTAAACCCATTACCCCATGTCCTATCACTACACTCCCTGATAAACAGTCCCTCACCATCTTTCCTGTAGGCCCCTTCAGATACTGGTAAGCTGCAATTAGATCTCCTCGGAGCCTTCTCTTCTCCAGGCTGAACAATCCCAAGTCTCTCAGCCTGTCCTCATAGCAGAGGTGCTCCAGCCCTCTGATCAGCTTCGTGGCCCTCCTCTGGGCTCGCTCCAACAGCTCCATGTCTCTCCTGTACTGGGGCCCAGTACTCCAGGTGGGGTCTCACAAGAGCAGAGTAGAGGGGCAGGAAACATCAGGAAGCAGTTTTTCAATGTGAGGGTGGCTGAGCCCTGGCACAGGTTGCCCAGGGAGGCTGTGGAGTATCCATCTCTGGAGATATTAAAAAGCCATCTGGGCATGGTCCTGGGCAACTGATTCTAGGTGTTCCTGCTTGACCAGAGCAATTACACCAAATGACCTTCAGAGGTACCTCACTGGAGTACGCAGTACCAACAGGAAAACTGTACTTCCGTTTGCCAATCCGAAGCAGCACATTGTAGGTGTTTGAGAAAATGAAAGCATGACACAGCAAGGTAAGAACTAAAATAATGTTGATAGCGTAAACATACAGAACTCGAATGCTTCATTTAAACCAGCAAAGGGTTGTCTCAGCTATAAACACAATTATTTTTCACTCACCAAACACAGCGTAAAGGATAGTAAGTGTCAAGGAAGTGGTAAAAAAAGTGGAAAGAAACAGGAAAACATTAAACTGATTTTCAAAGTAACTTAATTTGAAATACACAAACCCTGCAAGAACAATGTAAAAATGGAACTGGTACAAGAAGGGAATTAATTCACTGATATTTCAAACTACCACAATTATTCAGACAACAACTGCATGCAATCCTAAACAAAACAACAACAGTAACAACAGTATCTTGCCCTTCTCAACCTACCACAAAATTTCACATTGGCATTTTTTCTAAGACACACACAACACTGGATGAAATTAAAAAAGTAGAATTTTTACTGGCAGATTTCTGCAATTAAGTTTCCAGGACAATAGAAATCCCTGCAGGTTTTGCATTATTAAGTTTTTATTTTGCATGCTTTGAAGACACTTAGCTTGACATAGGTAATAATACTAAAAGGGGAAATCATCTTCTCTTTGTAAAAAAGGATCCATGAACTTCAGAGTTACAAGTCTTACTTATTTGTAAATTTAGAAGACACATTTAAGTAGATGACCTACACTCCCAACACGCAAGTAAGTTTAAACATGTTGGTTTGCTAGCCTTCAGTGTAACTCAAAATCCAAGGTTTAGAATCTGAAGTTGTCAAAGCAGACATTCCAAAATAATGAGTTAATACCCACATATCATTTTGAAAGATTAAAAAACCCCAACAGTTATAGGACTATATGGTACACATATAAGAAGTGCTAATATTTGTACCTGATTTATTAGTTAAGCCATTCTATACATGAAAAAAATCAATCCTGTATCTGCACTTTCCACTTTTCTCTACTGAGATTTATAGCTGCATATTTTTCAAGTCCAGAAAATATACTGCAAAAAAGATTGAAAGAAATGAAAATGCCTTCTCTTTAAAGATACAAGTTTCATTCACTCATTTAATGTAATAACCACGGTACACTTTGGAAAATTCTTGGTTTTCAGAAGAGTGTCATCTGAGAGGGGCAAAATTCAAGATCTTTATGCACAGCTGTCTGAGAAATTAGTAAAAGAGAACCACAGCTTATTTTAGTCCTTATTAACCAAATTTCAGTATTTCCCCAAACAATACAAAAAGCTGCACACAGGAATATTCTTTACCATACTGTTTTGTGCTGCCATAATAAATGTGGCTTTATTATTCTTTCCTATTAATAAAAAGAAATCTCATCTGTCCTCTGGATCCTAAGGAACCTAAGGAATCTGGAGAGGGTTTGCACTCAACTGATGAGTGCTTTGACCGACACTTGGTCAGCACATGCTGCTCATTCTTGTGCTGCACCATGCTATAGGAAATTTCTGCTCATATATTAGGTGTAGCAAAAGGGGAATAACTGTTTCTGCTGGGGAGACCACTTCCACCTGCAGAGCAGACAATGACACCTTGATCTTTCATACCTAAGTCCCAAGAAGCATTCTTACCCTATTATAAATGGGAGTTTCACTCAAACTGAGTGAAAGCCTCAGTCAAAATGACCTGATTTGGTCAAAAGCATCAACTTTGACAAGACAGTTGTGTGAGCTGATTAGAAAGATGTTTGAGCAGCAATGAAATAAGAGCCTGACATCTCATCAAAGCAAGGCTTCTAGAAAGAAATAGCATCTCTTATTAGACCAGCTAATAACTGGGGAAAGGGAGGGGAAAAAAATAACTCAAAGTTTAAAGGAACAGAAGTTTTTCTTTAGATCTCCACACACTCGTGAAAACATACTTTTTTTAGTCAAGGCAGCCCTTATAGTATGTTCTTAATTTGATATACCTTATGTCAGCTCAGGGGACAGTTTCCTGCTTTCACACATTATTAGAAGCTGTAGATACACATTTAAAAGCAAAACACAACTACTTACATTTTAACCCCCCAAAAAGAGAGGAGAGCAGAGAACTACATTGCAGGATCTGAATGCAGAGCAAGACCTGTTAAATGGGCTGCACCATTAAAAAAAAAATCTCACCTTCAGTTCTATGCAAATGTGGTTTGACATACAGTATACACGGTAAAGAACTCTGCAGAGATCTGCCTCTCCTCCACCTTCACACCCCTGGCATACCGTTTTAATATAATATATTAACTATGGTGCTATGTTAATACTCAAAAAAAATCATGTTTTAGACAAAAGCTTTAGATATTGTAATACATTTACTACTGGATAGTTTAACTAGATAAAGAACAGGTTTTGTAAGCAAAACTCTTGCCTTGGACAAATAAGTCAGCATACATTTGCAGCTATATTCCCTTATCACAGCTCAGAACTCAGGTGCTAGTGCCAATTCTACATTCAAGACTCTTAACTGAAAGAGCACAAGGAAGAGAAGGGTTAAAGAGACACATTTTTAGAAGAGCAGATTTAAACAAGAACTTTTTCAAAACTTCAAGGTTTTTTACTACTCTTAGTAATTAGCAGTTGAAGGCTTTACAGAAACTGCTTACCTCTCTCTTCCCCGCCAAGGGTCATCTAATTTGCCCTCTGCAGAAAATTGATGCAAAAATAGAATTTAGACCTGACATGCTGCATGCGTTTAGCACACTTAAAGCCTGTAAAACTTCAAATGAGTATACTGAAGGAAGGCATACTTGTATACTGCAGTGGCCGAAATCAAGGTCTTTCAAAAGCACAGTGAAGATGAAGATGCAATTTAGCCTTTAAATTGGGTACTAGTAACTTGAAACTGCCATTGCCATAACAAGAATAAACTAAAGATATTATTAGGACTTTTAAAAGCACTAGCTAGCTAGCTGCAGTAGAGAATATTTTATTGTTTTTAAAGCCATTAAATAATGTTGATCAGGAAAGGACTGTTCAAGCAGGATTCCCAGAACCATGACAACCAGGGCTGTGTATACGCAACTTCCTTACATAACATGAAGTCACTGCCATAGAAACCAAACTACGTCATTAGCTGTCTATGCTATGCCTGTCTTAAACACAGGGCAGTCAAACATCTGTTATGTTCCAGTTTGTACACTGCATAAAGCATATACATATTCATCTGATTAACCACTGAGCTGGGCTTCACCATTAGCTATTTACTGCTTTCTAAAGTTCCTGGTTTAGTAAGCACTACGCATTTCAGAAAGTCACAATTTATGTGACATTGGGGATCCTTATAACATAAGATTTGCTCAAATTTCTACCATTCCTCAGAAGTCAGGCACTTGTCACACTTTATACGTTATGTGAATTTGTGATTTTAAGCAGCTAAAAGTCCATGCTTATTTTGGAATAGACACATTCACATTTAATGACATAAATTGAGTCTGTTTAATAAAGTTGTTTATTCTAGACCTTTATGGGAAAAAAGATTTTTTTTCCCTCCTAACTTATACGTAGAACTGCTTAACAGTTTACACAGTATATATTGCTCATTTGGTAAGACACGTCTTTCTACAGAAAGCCTGCTGCTTCAGAAGTAATTTGTAATACTGAGTAAATTTAGTCAGGTTTTATACATTTGTCATTGGAATGTTTACTGTAACAGCTGAACACAATAGTTATCTTCCACTAGAAGCCACTTAAGCAAAAAAAGAAAACAAAACAACTTTTATGGAGATGACAGAAATGTTTCCATGTTTATTTTGCAAAGGTATCAGACTGTGGATAAGTGAAGGATGGAAATGAACCCTGATTTCCAGAATCATGGGCAATTACTCTAACCACTATCTTAACACATTAAAGAGACTATCATGACCACTGCTATAACCTCTTCAGAGCAGATCTATGGAAGAAAGTCTAATCCATAGAAGCCTGTTGAAGACAAGCCTTGAAAGAGACTCAGCTTCAGTATCAAGTTCTTCTATGCAGAGCTAAATATGAAAATCTAATGTAAGGATCATCAGCATCTCCGCAGTCTGGGCATGTTCAGGGCTAGGCAGCAACTAGGCAATATGGGCATGTTCAGGGCTAGGCAGCAACTAGGCAATATCCGAATATTGCTGTTTTGAACGTGGACACAAAACCCCATCATGAACTACTTTATTTGGATTGGAATTTAAAGGTGAACCTTCACTGAGCTCAGCAGTAGGTACAGGCTGATAACGCACAAGGATAACAGTGGTAAGCATGCTTGTTACAAGTTGAAATTTAAGATCCTGTTCATAGCGTAGGCTATGGAAGAAAGAACGAACACTCAAATTTATAGCGTAGCTTCACATAGTTGTCTGAAAAACCAAAACACAGTTTAAGAGTAAAAATTCGTATGATAAATCAAACACTGCAGAAAATGAGAGTTCTATTAAAAACAGTGATGAAAAATTACATACTACAGTATAAAAGGATAAAAGCTGGTATCATACTACTGAATTGTTTGAATGGTGCCTATTATATTGTTGATATACTTGTCCTTCAAAAGGAGAATAAGAAAAGTATTTCCACCCCTATATAAGCTAAAGAGATTTAAAAGGTTGTATCCCTTGTATAAAAACTCAATACCAAGATAGTCCAGGATAATTTTGTGTTAACAATTTCAGCATTTCTATGCATTGCAAGTATTTTTACACTACCATGTGCACAGACTGCTGACAAATTTGGAAGATGCTCAAACTGGACCAGTTGTAAATTTTAAAGAATATGGGTAAAGAACAAAGATTATTTTTTTGCAGATACTCTATTTTTAGCTGACTGAACTATTCTTCCTTTCTTTTAACTTGTCATGAAAAAGGCTTTGAATAAACTTGTATACTGACCTCTCTGGTTTTCAGAGATGCCACCATCAGTTAATTCAGCTTTTTTTTGTCTTTGTGAAATGAGATTTATTCTTCCCTTGCAGAAGGCTGAGGAAGAGATCAACTACAATCAATGCTAACATTTTCAAAATTAACAGGCAGAACTAGGTTTTCTCCTTGTTTTAAAGCACTACAAATCCAATTAAAATTACTATTAGAACACATAGCAGACAAGAGAATTAGGAGATATCTTTTCCTTCCCCTATCCCTCCAAAAAAGAGCATAAGTAGCAAATGGCATTTAGCAAATTATTTTCATAATTAGCTTATCTGTCTGATGAAACAGTCTGTTCTATATATGTTATTGTATTTGACTAAGACATGATCATCAGTAACTAGTCTTATCTTTGGAAGCGATTCTTATTTGCATTCAGTCTGGCAACTAGTACTTATTTTTCCCTGAAGACACTAGCATGGGTTTTGCTGGTTGCATAAAACTATTAAAATACAAATAGTTCTTTATTTTTTAGTAACTACTGCATCTCTAATTTCAGTAAGGATATTTTAACAAAACACACCACCATTGAAAGGTCTTACTGAACTCATGCCACTGCCTCTACTCCAAAACAGTTTTATTCTGATTCATCAATTCTGCATTTAGAAATGCATTTCTTTCGCCTTCGGTTTCTCTTGCTTAGCCACATTTCAGAAGTTACAGAACCTACATTAAAAACAAACCCAACATTTTCTGCATGAACTTTCCAGTATTACTACTCCAGAATATAATTAGTCAGGATAAAAATCTGTATTAATTAGATGTAGAAGGAAGTTTCTCTGTATAAAACATGTTCCCAAAATCATCGGACGTGTCAAAGTCTATACAACACATACAGCTTATATGCATGTTTCACTGCAATGTTTTTGGTCTGTCTTTTATATATATATTAAAGAATTTGCTCCAGGTATCTAAGAAATCCTTCATATTTTCTGATGGACAATCTTTTCCTACAGATTTTAGCTGTAAAATGTATACTTTGTACTTTATTTATACAAATTAACATCTTAGTACAGCTTTACACATGAATGCAAAACTTGGGCATCTGGTCTATAACCAAGTAGTAGTAGACATTATTAGGTCCACCAGATCTGTGTTGCCAAATCAGTCAGCTATGGGTTGAACATAAGTAATCTGGATATTTGTTTGCAAGATACATAAAATAAAGCTTCCTGGCTATGGAGATATATTTATCAGAATGAAATCTTGCTCCACAACAGCAGTTTTAAATACTATGAAAACTGTTTTGCCATGAACACAGCAAGATGACTAAGAAACATCCTGACAGTTAAGGTACAATGTAGCTGATATGGTAGTAACTGAAGACTATCTTGACAGCTTCTCCTCTGTAGTTTCGCTCAGATAAATTATTCTTTGCTTCACCCAGCAGTTAACTGGTAAATGTATTAAAATTTGTGCATAAATCAGTCCAGAATGGATCACAGACTCCTACCCTTCATTATAGCCCAGTCATATCATAACTTCCCTTCTGAATACAATGCTCCAATACCTATAACATAACCTCAATAATTTGAGACACTGGAAGTATTTTCTTGTCAACAAACTAATTAATTAGATTGAGGGGAGAAAAAGAAGAATCAAAGGATAGCATACTACATAAGAACTGGACTCCCCTTCCATTAAAAATAAATTTTACTACCTGCATACGAATTGCCACAAACTTAATACATTCTTTGTTAACATGACATGAATATCCTCAAGATTGAAGCTTTCTAAAATTATTCCACAATCAATTCCTTACATTTGCCCCTTCTAAAAAAGTATAAAAAGCTCATTTCTGATCATTTTTCAAGTTTGACTCTGTTTTTTCACCAGTGTGAGTGTTGTGGTTTAATCCCAGCTGGCAACGATACTTGATGAGTTTCAGTCAAATGAGTTTCTCTTACATGGAATGTGAAGATAAGTGAGCTAGGCTGAGTTATCTAACCTAAACTTGCTAACACAGAAGAGGGGCAAGTCCTACCACCTTTCCCCCCAGAATTCTAGTCCCTTTAGTCCAAGCTGCATGCTCTCTTCACCTCCTCTGCACCAGCTCTTCCACTCAATGCTAACGGAACAAACAGCTCTGATAACTTGGCAGAAGTTAAGCCTGCAGAAAAGTTAAGTTTTCTGTCAAATTAGCTAATAAAAATCATTAAATGGTCAGCCATGCAGAGTGCGGCACATGAGAAGCAGGAGCTCTGCCCTGACAAGCAAAATGGAAGGGGAAGACCTCTTATGCTGGAAGCAGCTGAATACTACACTTTTAGCTTTCTGCACCCTTACTCCTTCAAGCTCATTCTGTAATATATCTAACCATAAATCTTCTGAAGTATTGCAATGCAACATTAAAAAGGGAGATTTTCAAAACAAAACCATTGGTGAAAAGCTTTTGTAGGAATTTTTGCTTTTCATTTCTGTCAAGTTTGGCTGTAATCTGATTTTGAGCATACTGAAACTCCAAACTGCTGTCAGGTATGCTAAATGATTCAGTACCATATATGGCTTGCAAATATCTTACCACTTTTTTTTTTTTACTCAAGTCTGTCAAATCTTATATTCAGCATTTTTATAGTGTAAAAGGTTACTGTACATACCCACTGGCCATTATGCTTACATTAGTCACTCAGTTTGTGAATAAAGTGCTATACACATGCAGAAGCATTAGAACTAGCTCTACACAGGTCAGATCGGGTCATCAGGACTACTTAGCTATCCTCAAGCACCTAGCAAATATGGCTGAAGCTTTGAAACACCAAACACACTTCGGCAATACTATATGCAGGTAACAAATGCTTGATGCAAAAAGAAAACAAAAGAATTTGGGATCATTCCAACAGAGGCATAGCGGGTCTAAAAGCAGTATCATCACCTCAGGAAAGGGAAAGGTACGGATGACAAACCCTCTGTTTCCTTTAATAATCAAAAATATACGACTAGATAATGAATACATACAGCCATTATCTTACTATGCTGTCAGAAGATATCCAGGTCTGAGTTGTGCAAGAAAGCCAGCAAAGTAATGAATGTTATCAAGTGGTTGGCTCCTGCAACTTCCAAGAAGGCAGCAAGTTGGATTTGGACTACAAACTGCCAGTTGAATAGCATTGAGCTACAGTAACCATAATATTCTTGTTAGTCATGTCTTATGAGGAACATCTTGCCACCATTCTCTTGGAGTTGCTGTGACAACAGACTACAATGCTAAATAATTGTGATGATACCTACAATGTTATTTGTGCATTGCAGTACTGTTCCAGAGACCTGTGCTCAACTGTGCTAAAAAGACAATCCCAATCTTACAATCTGAATTTGCCCATTTCTCATTCCCAGAACAATGAATTTAGTCTGCAAATGTTTCTATGCATCTACAAAATCACATACAGAATACCCAACTACAATAATAAAAACCTATCAGAAATGTCTATGTGTTCCAGAATAACTGTAGCCTACGCAGCACTTCATACTTTATAGAGATGCCAAGCAGTTAAAATAGAACTTGCTCTCCTCTGAAAGAATCAACTAATCTGAAAAACTATAATTAAACTTTATCACCTAGGAAAGAGGTGATTTCTATTTATTTAATGATCCAATCTCTGCTGATGTTCGTAGACTAACAAAGGAAAAGTATTACGAGGAGCATGCTTTATTCTCTCATCTGTAGTTACCCACTTTTGAATACTGCTGAAGTTTGCTGGATTTACACCACTGCTCTAGACAGAGCCCTGATCTAAAATATGTCCATTTGATTTACAAAGTGAACTCTGTGTGCAACAACAGTCCTCTCACTTTCCTCTGACTAGAACAAATTTTAATTAAGTGTAAAAAACCATGGGAAACTACAAGCATCAGAACTTCTCATTATCTAACTCACTCAGCTTTTTGAAAAGCCCTGGGAACATATGATCATTGCCTAATATTCCTCTTGCATAATTTTAACTACAGCCTTAAACACAAAAGGAAATGAGACCTAAATTAACTAGTATCTTTTCAAGTGTGAAAACTTTCAAGTAGCATCACAAATGGCAGATTAATCCCTAAACTAGCTGAAACAGTTACCTTTCCATAAAGCAAGCTTTTCCATTGTATCTATTAAGCATATAATTTCATAAAGGATTTGCCCTGAATATTTCAGCTCTGTGGCAAGAAAATCTGAAGTCTTTTCCTTTATAAACTCATTCTAATATTATTCATAAGACATCAGAAAAGCCATGTTTGTGGGAAAGGTCTTTGGCAAAAAAACCCTTCATATAAATTTTTCTCGCAATAATTTTTGTGAATCTAACAATTTTGGATAAATGAGAGGTGTGGGGTTTTTAAAATATTATAATGAATGCAAATGTACTTTAACATGCACAGAGTAAAAGCAGGGCAATCCTTTTTAATTTGGCAGTTTAGTAATTTGAGTTGGCTCACAAAGGGGCAGGACTATGTAGTCACACTGGAGAAAGCATGATGTCCTTTCTCATAAGCCACTAGCTTTTAGATTGGTTCAGCTACAACATAATTTCATCCTAACTGGCAAAATATCTTTCCCATTGTCAGTCATTATTATTGCTATATTAATAGTCCAATTCACCCAATAGCTGCATGAGTTCACAGCGCTTCACCATTTCAGGCTATATATACACCTTGCACTTTACTAGCATCAAAAAGCAACTGATGTAATCTCTCTTTTGAAAATGTCTGCTTCTGAATTTATACATACTTCCAGTCCGCAAGTATGACCTCATCTTAGCATGAAAGTTTATCTTTAAAGGTTAAGAAAGGTTTGCAGGAGCTGGTTTCTCAGCTGCATAATTACATGGTTAGCAATAACTTTCCTAAACATATATTCTTTTAAGATTCTACACTTAAGACTCCATTTGGGGGAAGGAAGGCTTTAAAGAAGTCTCTAATTTTTTTCCCCACAATCTTTGCATTTAAAATACACAAATAATTCATATTTAGAGAGCTTACATAGCATATCTTACCTTTTTACCCTCAGAAAAGGAAAACCCAGACTCTGCAAGGTCATTATCTTATTGGCAACTTGTAGCAAATTTTGATATTTTCATTCTGTAACTATTGTACTGACAGTACTTTAGAGATTTTGTAGTGCATTACAAAGTAATGAAAACTGTGCCACTAAAAGAGTTAGAATACAAACACTGCAATCTGTCAACTAGGATAGAAGTTCTAGCATCCAGTAACCAAGACAGTATACTGAGGAATAAGTAAGCTGAAACTAACTACTGATGTGTATTTAAATATTATCAGAAATATAACTTTACTAGCATTCTTAAACATCAGCTAGAAGAAATTAATTTTTTCTAGTTTTTCTACTGTTCATATCAATCTACTCTATATTAGCCAGACCACCTCCTCTCAGAATCCATTCAACCATTTTCTTGTAGTACTATTCAAAAGTTTACCAACCTAATTGCTTTCAAAATCCTCTAAAAAACTATTTATGTGATGCCACCATTCTTATATTTATCATTAGGAGGTTTAAAGTGTGCTTTGTTAACTATATAATTCAATTTGGACCATCTGGTCATAATGCTCTTAATGCCCTCCCCGTGCCCCTGTATTAATCCCCATACACCTTTCTTCCAAGCATCTTCAGTTGAGCAGCAATATCAAAAGTTCAGTTTTTGCTCATCCTCCAAAATTTGACTGTTACTCCATTTTTCAAGAAAAAATTCATATAAGGCACTGTACAGAATATTTAACAAATGCACTTTTCCATCTAATTTCAGAGGCCATTGCAATCAGTTACACTCATTCTTCAGGAAATTCTCAAAATGAAAAGACATAGCAGAACACAGAAGAACTCAACAGTTCGGATCTCTAGCTTGCCACTAATAAAACCAGAACCAACTCACCTAAAACATTTCCAGTACCTTTCCAGTACCTGAAGGGGCCTACAGGAAAGATGGTGAGGGACTGCTTATCAGGGAGTGTAGTGACAGGACAAGGGGGTAATGGGTTTAAGCTGAAGGAGGGTCGATTTAGATTAGATATTAGAAAGAAATTCTTTACTATTAGAGTGGTGAGGCACTGGCACAGGTTGCCCAGAGAGGTTGTGGAGGCCCCATCCCTGGAAGTGTTTAAGGCTAGGTTGGATGAGGCTTTGGGCAACGTGGTCTAGTGGAGGGTGTCCCTGCCCGTGGCAAGTGGGGTTGGAACTAGATGATCTTTGAGGTCCCTTCCAACCGAAACCATTCTATGATTTGACTCTTAAATAGAAATCATTTCGTCAAGCATCACTGTGGCATCAACATGGATTTACAAAACCACAAATAGCACAGACATCTAAAATTCCTAATTATAGCACACTTGAGAAAGTACTTTCAGGTCCAGAAAACCCACAGTAAAATACCTATTCAAAGTTAGAAGTCATAAAGTGATATTCAAATGTTTACGCAAAGACCATAAGATCCACTAGCTAAAAATATTTATATTAAATACAATGCAAGAATTTTTGTTCAGCAGTGTGCAGGAATACCTTGTCAGCATACAAAATTAGCTGATTGATTACCCCAGTAAATTAGCAAAAAAATTGCATAAGTCAGTCTTAATTTAAACCATCACTACAGCCACTACTATAACCATAGCAAAACACACAGAGCACCATGTACAGCATCCTAACAGGTGTTAAGACAGCAAAAGTATCAGATACTGGGCACAGAAGAACAAGAGGCATGTTAACTACAATAACCTGGTTTTGAAGGATCATTTGGAATTATATGTACCTAAATTTGTTGGAGAAGCAAGTTCTACCTGAACCAACAGATACAAGCAATCTGTATGACTACAGGACATTATTCAGTGACTATCAATGTTTACAGCTATTTAAAAAATCCTCTAAGTTAATTCTAATAGCATATGCAGTAGACATAACAGTAAGAGAATTATCTGTCATAGTCTGTCTAGCACACTCCACTTTCCAGCTAGAAACATGAAGACTAATTTACACATTACCATTTCTCTTACCTTTTAAAGAATTGGGAGCAACTGGGAACTCACCCCCTACTTTCAGTTCACAGACAAGAAAAGCACATACAATGGGAATAGGGAGTTAAAACCTTCCTTAATTCCCTGTCTCCTCCTATAGCCAAGTTAGTACTTATTAAAAATGGATTCCTACCACCTCGCAACAGAACACTTAAGTAGCCTGTGCTCACAACTTCATTCTTATATGGCTAAACTGAGCAAAGAAAAATCACTGAGTGGTTGGGGTTTTTTTGCGGGCAGGGGGTGTGATGTAAAAAAATTAAAACCAGGCACTTTTCTGAAAAGAAGTTGAGTCCTCTAACAAAGCAAGTACAATACACACATTGCATTCACATTATTATTAATAGAAAGGTTAATTATGATGTATACAATTGCATAATTTCATACAAAAAGAAGTTTTAAGTATTTTTGAGTATGTCCGAGTATCTCTTTCAAACACAGCTGCACCAGCATTAACTCATGTGTAACACATCCAGGTTATAATATTATTTCTTGCCAATTAGCTGGCTTCCACATATGGCATTATCTCAAAACAGAAACAGAGCAGTACAACATCATGGTACTTAGGTTTAGATTACTGGTTGAATTCAAAGAGGACATACCCACTGCTGGTGCATCATATTCATCCCCAAGCAAAATTTCAGGAGCAGAATATGCAAGAGATCCACAGCTTGTGGTGAGCTTCTTCCCAGGTTGAAATTTGTTGCTGAAGCCAAAATCAGTCAATTTCACAAGTCCTTGTTTTTCAAAGAAGACCACATTCTCTGGTTTTAAGTCTCTATGAACTACGTGCAGTTTATGGCAGTAGGATATAGCATGAACTATTTGAGCAAAGTATTTTTTTGCTAGATCCTCATTCAGACCTTCTTCATGTTTCATGATGTAATCAAACATATCTCCTCCATCACCTAGCTCTAAGATAAGATAAAGCTTAGTCTGGGTGTCAATCACTTCATATAGCCGTACTATATTGGGATGCTGCACTAGTTTCATGCATCTAACTTCTTGAAAAAGATGTCCAGTGGCTAGAGTGTCCAGTTTGGTCTTGTCAATTACTTTTACTGCTACTTTTTCACCTGTAAAGACATGCCGAGCAAGTTTGACCACAGCAAAATGGCCTCTGCCCAAAGTTTTATCCAAGTCATACAATCCTGCAATTTTTCCATCATATCCTCGTTTGAAGCCTGCCATTCTGTTTCAGAAGATGAAATAATATTTAAGCTCTTTGGATACGTGATCTTTTCATATAAGAGTATCTGATGCAAATAAATAGTCCATTGTCACGGCCAAGCATACCTAAAAATAAAGAGACAAGATTATATAGTTGTATAAAAATAAGCAAAAATTATTATCCTGTAATTCCCTTAAAGTTACATTGGCACATTATTACAGATTACTTGTGAAATTCTTCAGGGGTTTTTGCAAAGGGTTTGATAAGCCATGCTGTGGTAGCCAACAGATTTCTGAAATCACATTATCACTATGCTTGAAGAAAGTGAATTTCAACAGCGCAATAATGAAAATTTCTCTGAAACTCAGTGGCCTTCATGTTCTTGAGTTAGAAACCTTGCAAGCAACACTTGAAGAAATTAGTATTACAAGGATGGTTAAAATTGGCAAAGCTGAAATGTGTAACTTTCCCAGCTACATTAGAAATCAGCTGGGCAGCACAGAATATTGACAAGAGAAACATGCTTGATTTATCTTATTTTTGGCATATTCCTTCATGTTGCAGCATTAAAGAGCTCTAATATGAAGTTCTGATGGCATGACTTTGGGCTTTTACCTTCTCCCTTTAACAGCTTCCTGTTTAGCAAAGCTCAGACTGACATACAAGACTTAATTTTGTTACTCTAATTAGTTTGAGCATTATCAATCAATACTGTAATTACAACAAACGAACAAAGCTTTACAGGCTGAAATGAAACATTTGGGTTAGATGTACTCTTAGTGCTAAATAAAATGTCTTGTTAAATATTTTGACTGGAGTTATAAAAACTAGTGTTAAAAAGTTTGCATGTAGGCTGCGTATGTTCAGTAGTCCTGGGAATGAGTCAGGAGAAGGGGAAGAAGAGTGGGAAGGAAGGGGAGAGAACTCAAGAGTTCAGCTTATTTGTGCTGAACTCCTGCTTACCAGTTAATTTGGCATTTAAGCAAACAAGATCCAACTTATAAAACATTCATAATCAAACCTGGTTTTGAAGGTCTTATATCCCATCGTCCTTTTTTTCCCCCACACACAAAGCTTCCCAAAAACTTTTCCTGCATCTTAAACTTAGATCGAGGTTCAAATAAAAATCTGTAGCTATCAAAAAGCTAACCATTTCTCTCACTTTGAGTGCAAAGTAGCTAGAAATATGAAAATTAGATGGCTTATTGCCAACTCAATAAAATACAGAAAACATAGCTCTTTAGAATATATTTTCACAGTTTCAAAACTGAACTTCAAAAACAAAATCTTTGAAAAGGAAGCTGGCAAACAAACAGCCCCTTACATTAGTTATTCTCAAGTTGAAATGTAAGCATTAGATTAAAAACACTCCCTGCTAAACAAGTTATTTCACAGGCAGTGAAACTAATGAACCTGGTTTCATATGGATTCAATTACAAGGTTGGGGGTCCTGTGAGGATTCTCTGATGTTTAACAAGCTCACCTTACTGCTTCTCTCAGCTGGAGCCATGGTATAACTTCTCTATCCAGCTGTCTACTGCCACAAAGTCCGTGGGAATTCAGTTTGAGACCTCCACCCCTGTAAAATTTGAATGAAATCAATCAACTTCTGAAGCCTCATAACTTAGAAAAGGAACAGGGTAAGTGTAACTATCATATAAACATTGGGGTTTGGGTGTTTTTCTTTAAAGATAATCATCAAGCTTTAAAAAACCTTCATTGGGTTTTATGTTACTGTACCCTTTCATTCTGCTATTAAGCACTATGCTTCAGATGCTCTTCCAAAAACCACTCCACTTCACTAGAAGATGCCATAGTATCAAAATTGGGTTTGGCATATCTGCTTCCCAACACAGCCCATACTGCTCATCTTGCAAAGCTTCCCCTACCGCTCCCAATTACCCATGTAATACCATCTCATCCTTATTCCAGAAAGCACAAAACTAGATTAAAGAATGCTACATTAAACCAAATGCTCATGTCAAACACCCTCCTACCTGGTAAGTAACCATTAAAGGATGCACAGGGAAGAACACAGCACAATGGCAAGCATAACAGATAATGAAACTTGCCTTATCTTTAAGAGATACAGAAAATTCTTTACATGAGAGGGCAGTGGCTTTATGTTTAATAATGCTTGATGGATTCCACCCCACCCCTCCTTGTGAAACTGGGCAGGTGCTTTATTAGAGCATGTGAATTTTTAGTATCAAGAACACCCTGGAACAAGGAGTTTAATACTTTAACTATGTGCTGTGAGAAGAACCACTTCCTCCTGTTTGTTTTTAATCATCTGATAATTTGTGCATCTTCTCATTCAGTCTGTTCCAAAACAAGAACTATCATACTCTATTTACCTTGCCTCAAGCAACTCACAGTTTTAGCTTCCTCCCTTCCTAGCTTCAGTTCAGTCTTGTTCAAGTCCTAGTCTGTCACTCCTTTTATTCCAGAGGTTATTCCACAGGCTTTAGCATTCTTCTCACCTTTCTCTACACATTTTCTGGTTTGTTCTATACTACTTACTTAGGCCAGTTTGGGGTTTTTAACTACTACTGAGCACTGACATAATGTTTTCATATAATGCTTTGTTATATAATGTACCATCATACTGACCTAACCCCCAAAATGCAGGCTAATGTAAAATAGTCCATTTTCACACATAAACCACCTCACCTTAACCTGTATGAAGCAACAGGGGAGATATTAATCAGCGGTGCCCCATATGGCTGTGCAATGCCAGAGTCTCAATCCTAAAAGGATTGCAAGCATTTAACAGAAAAAAACCCACCAAAAACCCCACCCGAACACACTTTCTAGAACTGCTGTCTCCACAGCACCCTAATCAGACTCTTTACTGCTTCTAGATTAAATAAAAATAAAAGAACACACAAACTTAAAGACAACTTTTTTTACTGCCACTAGGACATCATGCCTCCTTTCAAATCTGTTTTAACCATAATGCATCCTATAGTCAATACCTTATACTAAACTACTTAAAAGTTTTAGAACCCTTAAATTTAAGAAAGACAAAACACCATAAAAGTTGTGTCAAAAACAGCCAGCCATTCCCTATGCAACTGAAGCTACCAACAACAAACTCCAGTGCTCAAGTTTTTACAGACTATTTATTTCTTGAATGTTAAGTCAAACTTCAAGATTTACATCTCTATTCACACGAATTCATCACATCCTACAAATCCTGCCCAGATCATGAAACACCTTTACTCTCTGAGCAGAAGACGCATGGCTTTAAGATAGATTTTCTGTTATGTCTCAGATTCGAAAAACACCACCCGCAAACAAGACAGAGCTTTCTTAGTGCATGGCAAAATCAAAGTTTTGTTACTGGAAGAGGTAAGAAAGATGGAGGTTAAAAAAACTCAGTCAGTTTTGACTTAGCTTTTCTTTCTTAAATTCAAGAAGGTTTCATCCCTGGCAAAGCTGAAGGCAGACAGCAAGCCCAGCCAGATGTAACAGAACATAACTTGTATGAATTTAAGAAACTACAACACTCAGCAGTAAGGAAAGATTTATACTAATTATTTTCTTCACTTGGCACACTCTCAACCATCTTTATATAAACTCAACAAGTGTTTTATCTCTAAATGACAGAGTACACATAAACATCAACCTGTCAACAAAATTCCAGCAAAAATCAGTTATGCTTAAGCCATGGAGAAATACATCAGACAGTAATCAATAGGATAAGAGCTTACAGAAATGGAAAATAAACTATGTTTACTAATGTTGCAGCCCCATTAGCTGAAATAAAATTAATGCAGATTTATTAACAGTTTAACATAAAGTCTCCACAATACCTCCACCAACTAACTTTTAATTCTGTGGTTTTAAAATAAATTTTCAGAGATGAGGCTCCCACAGCTAAACACAAGGATCTTAAACACACACACGGTTTGAAGTGAACATACCAAAATTACAAATTGTTCATTAGTAGGAAATGGATACAAATTGTTGATTAGTAGGAAATGGATACAAAACTGTCATAGTGCATATAGATATAAACCTTGATTACAATTTAAATATGCTACCTAAAGGATCACACTTGCTATGCCAATACTTTTCAGAGAAGTAGTTTCTTTTTCTCAGTTTCTCTCTAGAGTAAGAAAGCAGAATTTTTGAAAGCACTGAAGGATCAACTAAGAGTGCACTTTCACAAGGTACCAGCTTTCCAACTGAAGCCTCTTTGTGACCCTTTCTTTGCAGTTGTCTCCTTAGTTACATCAGTAAAACTTTTGGGGCTAACTATAAATGGAATCACCCAAAACTTCCAGATTTAACATATCATGCTCCAAAACAAGGTTAGTTTTAATGACAGATCATTTCAGTGATCCAGTTTACAATATGACCTCTGGGATAATCAAAATTTTGACCAGCCATGCTTTGCCAGCAAGCCAAACTACACTCTGAGGAAAAACATTTAAGAGCCAGTTATATCACAGAAAATATTTACCTTTCTTTTAATTCACATTATCTCAAGTCCCTTATAAGTTCATTTTTCAGCATTAGAGAGTTTGGGTTTTCTAGCTGGTGAGCTTGCTAACCATTAGCAGTATTTAATCCATGTGGCAAATTATTGTTTTCAAATGCAGTTTTCCCTAACTATAGCAGAATTCAGCTATGCCCCTGATATTCATTTTATGCAATGTAGACATTTACTAGTAAGTAGATTCAGAACAGATCCTTCCTTTAATAGAAGCTTATATACCCTATCCCACAAAACACTGCAAACAGCCTCTGTACCAGAGATCTGCAGAAGCCGTTTTGTAATATCACATGCATCCTATTAAGAGGCTTAACAACAGTACTGTGATTCAACCATCTCTAAAAGATGGATGTAGAGATCTCTAATAGATTTGTTTAGAAAGACAGCATGTTTCAGAGACACTAGTTTTTCTTTAAGCAATTCATCCTGTCCAAAAAGTTTCATTATATTATACATTATACTCAAGACCAGCCTGGTTCATCTTAAAGTGTGTATTAGCTACTTACTTTAGAAAAATGAAGACTTAACATCTCATTTCAACAAAATGTTACAATACTATCAATGCAAAAACTTCCCTGCATTATCAGGCTAACAGACATAAAAGCTGAAGTAATCTTCACTGGGACTTGTCCGTCCACAGACAGCTAACCATTCCCGTCTCTCTTCACAATAAACGGAGACTCAGTCACCACAGATAAGAGTCTATGATAAAACAAATTGCACCCTAAAGCAGACAGCTAAATAGATCAAATGAATCATATCTTAAAAGCACGCATTTTTGTTTTCTGTAACAGGAGTTTGGGATGACTAGTTCAGTGGATGTACATATTATATGCATCCACAAGATAGATTAAATAAATTTCCTTGTTTCTCCTTTTGTTCTCTTTTGTCTCAGATGAATAACAGTATCTATACCAATTATTTATTTACTACATAATTATATGTTGAGTGTAAGACTTATGTTGCTATTCTTCCTAGAAACAGTAAATGAAGATTTGACATAAACTGATCTCAGAGATCCAGAAGCAATTTTTTTTACTCTGAAAGCAATTTGTACAAATCATTAAAATTTGAGAGCAAACTGAAGGAAGTATCAACTCAGTATCCAAACTGTGCAAGTATATTTTTCCACATTTTACCAATATTTCCTATCAATTTTTATCTGCTACCCTACGAAGAGATACCTTCACAGCCTAATCTATGAACCTTTAAAAACAGTCTGTCTTTGTTACTGTATGAGACAACTTATATGTGATGTTACACCTTCACCAGTGTGTCAGTCTACTTCCCCCAGAGGCCTTTCGATCCTTTTATATAAGGAAGAGCCAACACGCCAGAAACAGGTACAAAGCATTGCAAGAGTGAAGTGTGAAGAACATACACACTTAATGCATACCACATATTCTGAAAACTAGTCATGATTCAATAATTCCTCCAGAGTATTTGAAACTTTAAGCCTCATACTACCCAATATTCCTTGAATATTCAAGACACAATATGGGACTTGGGATCCCAAGAACCTGTATTCTCCTTTTGTTTCCACACACAGGTGTCACAGCCCAGCAAAGCCCTTCCTCCCACACCTTCCTGTGACCTAAGCCTTCACAACTACCATTCAAAGGTACTCAAAGAAGCGATGGCAATCTATACCTGCCCGACAGCCAAACACTTTGCAGATGCAGCATTCTTAGGGGGTGGGGACAGTGGCATTACAACTCAGCCCTTATACACACAACGTTATCTAATGCTTTATTTTCCACTTTGCGTGACTGCACCACAGCATACACGCATATCTTCGCCTTCACTGATGACAAACCCCATGAACTCTCCTGCTCCTGACAAGTTCCACAATAAAACACTACCGTAGATTTTTTAAGGCATATATGCACTTTCATTTTCATAGTAGGCCTCACAGTCATCTTCCACAACATCAGCATCCACCTCACAGTACGTTACTAAAATGTCAAGATGTATCAGCAAGTCCCTCTACCATATCAGCATGGCTACACCTAAAATGATGAAGATAGAGTTATCAAGTAGTTCTATGTTCCAAACATAAAAAGAAGAATTAACTTGCACAATTTAATGACATTCCCTAGTTTTAAATAGTCTCCAGAATTTGGTCTGGAAAGATATGGGAGCTGCCAATTGCCGATTAATTTTTGCTATTAAACGTTTGGGAAGCCTGTAGTGAAGTGTTAGTGCTTTGTTATTTTAGGATGTATCGCAGGCAGAGCTACTGATGCCTAGCCTTAAACTCTTCTTAGAATCCAGAAATAAAAACAAATGCTAACAAGAATGCTTCAACTCTAAGGTCCATTATTCAGTGAACAGCCAGCAGCAGAAATATTTGGCAGGCCAATAAACTTAAAACATTGTTCACAGACCTATAAACAAAAGGTTGGAGGGGGAAGAGGTAGCATTATGTATTTGAGAAGAAATAAAAGTTACTAATATTGTTTTGTAACAAAAAATTAAGAGAGCCTGCATGACCTGAGATCTAAGAGCAAGGCTTTGAGGCAGCTACAACGTATGAGAAAAATAAAATTTAAATATGACACGATTCAGGTTTATCATCAAATAATACATTTATGTCTTAGACAATAAATTCTCAAACGTTTAGACCTACAGATTGCTGTCTGCCATCCTGTTTTCTTGAAGTCACAGTACAGTTACATCAAGTATGGAAAGTTTAAACTTTCTTCTTTCACACAGGTTTGCAAAGCTGCGGTGAGCTGTTTGCAGAACATAAGTAAACAGCAAGCTAAAATTTGAGAACTGTGTTGTAGAAACTCCACTAGATAGTCAATACCTTTGTGAGAATCATCTTCAATACAGACAAGCAAAAAAAGCCACTGGATCTAAATTGGTCCTTCAAGGCCCCCCATTTTAAAAGTCAAGAATGTATATTTCCTCTTTCACAACACATAGGCAAAAGAAAAAAATACAGACAACACTGAGGTAGGTATATACTGCAAAGTAATAGCAAGATAGTAGTAGTAGTAATGGCAAGCTTGTGATTACAGACTAGACACCAAAGCTATTAAGAGGACATATGTGCTAAGTGATCAAACTATAATCCACTGACAAACCCACTATTAGTAGTCACTGGCATTGATTCCAACCACCTCTAGCTGTGAAACGTGTTAGAAGCCAAATACTTTCATAACCTCTCTGATCATCACTGTAGTTCACAAGGCACTTTCCATTTCTACGCAATCTGCCTTATGGATTTGAGAACTCAGCAATAGCTTGACACCATTTAAAGTCCTCACACCAGTCACAGCTCCAAAAGCAATTAATTTCATGTCTCTGTTTTCCTCTTGTACCTACTCTCCAAATCCATTACGTAGCTAAACAAATAAAAAAGTAATACAGACACCATCACCCTGTTCACCTATCAGATGCTTCAGCAACACACCACTAGAGATCTAAAGCTGCTCTTAAAATACTATTGCAGAGGAAGAGAAGAATACCAGACCTTCCCAAATGGCCATGTCCCCTAAATTATCTTCTGCAAAGTAGTATGCAATAACATCTTTTAAAAATTACTTGCTCCACATTTTATGATATCTGCTAGTATTTTCTTTCTGTATCTGTAAATCAGTTATAAAACTCTGTTCAGATCTTGTGATGTCATGATGTATAAAAAATTAGTTTCAATTGAAATGATCATGTTTTGCAGTTCCTACTGAAATAAAAATTTCTCCTTAGCTACAGGAAATTAACACAGTATCTTAGTTACAGACATTCATAAACCTAACCAATCAAGATGTGGTATCAAAGAAGTCTGAAGATCACAGAAACCAACAAGCTTTTCAGTCAACCATCTTATAAGCAGCAGAGATAACTCATGGTAGTTGGACTCTCTAGCCCAAAATTATACTTTTCTAATCTTGATAAGCAGTATCCAAGTAATTCTCACAGGCTTTAATATTCTAAACCTCATCACGTTTTCCTTTTTTCTTCTTCCTCCTGTCCTCAAAAAAAATAACTAGGAACATGAAACTGATGAAGAAACTCTCTGCATATCAGACAGAAGTCATATTATTGTGATTCATGACTGTATCACTATCTTTTAGACAGGATGTTACATCTTTATTTCTAGGAAGTCCACTGCAGGAACTTTGCAGAAAACAGACAACTCTGATTCCTATTCTGCCAATCTGGACACTTTTAGAGGAATCACCTCATCTACTCCATGTTCATGAATTCTTAGAATTGTTTCATCTCTTTCTAATGCCTGTTTATTAACATTACCATGTAACTTTCTCATGCCAGTGTAGCAAAGACCACTAACAGGAACTCTAAACATCGCACCATTAATGAATGAGCACTTCAGTGTGGCTTAATACTAAGTTACCACTGTTGTAACAACACCCAATGTCATCTTTGTTGTGTAAATTCAGAATCACAAACATGGTTTTTATTCTGTATCAAGGGAGGTGAAAGCATCAAACGCTAGCTCTAATATGAGTAAACAGATGCAAATATGCACATGTATTGTTAGTACCTATTATGAGCAATAATACTTTCTATGAAATTTCTTAAAATGATCTCTGAGCTCAAATTTCAGATTTATTTGTTTAGCAACCTCTCTGATAAGTCAATTCCATACTTAAGTTTTATGTCTAGTTACCTCTGGGATACTGACATTTTCCTTCTAGTACATAAGCTACTTAAACCTTAAGAAATAGCACCTACCCCAACCTACAGTTACTTATTTTCAATACTTTATCCTCATTTATAGCATCCTAAATTAGTTAGTTAGGAACTGGCAGACACCTAGAATTCACCATGCTTGAACATGAACTAAAATTATAGAAGTCTAGGCTATCATCTTATCTCTCAGGTAAAGTTGGTTTAAGTCCAGTGAGTAACTAAACAGGAGACTGCTGCAGAAAACACAGAATGATATATGAAGAGCAAAAACCAGCCTGTCAAATTCAGTCCAACATTCATGTCCCAACACTGTTGTAGAACATCACTGTACAACTGAGAGATTCAGCTTTTCAGAAAGCAAACATGCTCTCTTTTATATTTCACAAGTGTAAGAGCTACACAGCACTTTTTCCTCATTAAGTCCTTAACATTGGTGACTTAATCAACTTATGTGTACTAGAACTCTGCCAGGGTAAGTCATCCTAGAATTGTTAGTGAATATGCAGTTTTTCAAATCCTCTTAAGCTCTTACATAATACTGTTATGTGTATTAAAACAACAGCTACTTTACATTATTACAAGAGCTGTAGGATTCCTGTTAAGTGCTTGAAAGTAGCGTGACAAGGAAGATGCAGAACCTCATAGGTTAGTAAAGTTAAGAGCTTATACAATTTAATATTACTATATTCCTCATAACTGCAGTTCAGCGCTATATACAAAAGACAGTGTCCCTGATCTCAACCATGTTTCATCAGTTTCTTATTTTAAGACGTAAGTAGAAAACATGAATAAGTAGGAATGGACAAAAGTTCCTGAAGAAGTTCTACAGCTAGAGCATTTCAGTGGAATTTTGAAAGGAGACAAAATCCAAGAAAAGTAGTGCATTATGTCATGAGACACACATTCTGAGGAAAAGAGCTAGCTGCACCAGGATATTGTGCCCTTGAAAGCAAGGCAGGCAAAGCAAGACAAAGGCACTAGTTTGGCATTACAGTTGGGATAAAAAGGACAATGATACACCGAAGGTGCAGACTGCAAAAGAATTATTCAAATATGATCTCAAAGGCAGCAAGTTAGAGCCTTAAAAGAGATCAGGTTGGTCAGAACAGTGCATGAGGAAGATGACTACTGCAAGTAGAAGAATATCTGCAGTAGCATATTAACATGCATACTCTTAACATGCTATTTGTTTAAAATAATCAGAAAGCAGACTGTATCTAAAGTGCAACCACCCACACCACATGGGAATATCAATTCTCATAGCAAGACGATTCAAGGACCAGCAGTAACCTGTACAGAAATTTCAGCATCCAGAACTCAATCTGTACTTTCTTGCTTCTCGATTGTGTAAAAAGAAAAAAAAAAATACACAGTTTATCATTGAGTCCACTTACGATGTCATCTTCCCTTTTCCCTGTTTTTGTTGGAAGCTTTAGGTGTGGATCACAAAGATTCTCTTAAGAGCCAGGTGAATGTGCTGTCTTAGACGATACCTTGCCTACACCAGGCACTTCTGGTGTTACATGCTTTTACCAACCACTTGAAAAACCATGCCATCATTCTATCACTTTTCTGGTCATTTAGAATATTCAGGAAAAATGTGAGACAAGACTGGACTTTCTCCTCCTTAGCTTTTATTGTTAAATCATCAAATCTGAATGTTTTCATGCACTAGAAGGGGCAGATATTAGTCTATTTAAGTTAACATTTCAATGTGTTCCACAAGGTAATATTTGATTGCATTATGTAGCAATGACTGTTAGTTCTTGTAAGTTTGTTTCAGATTCCTTCTTTCTAAGGATCAGCAATAGTACAAAAATAACCACCAGCCAAGTTCCCACTTTCTGTTATATACTTAGAGCTATCAAATCCCCCCCATATCATTCATTAACCCAGTTCATGGTGCATACCTTACAAGAACTGCTTCATTCTAACATAATAAACATTTGCTTGTAAACACTTCTATATAGATTTCATTTTGCTGAGATTCATTAAACTGGTCCTTCCCCAGAGCCTGAAGATCTAAATATATCCATAATAAACAACTCCAAAAAGCAGCCTATACGACTAAGTAGCAACTGCACTACAGAGGGCAGGCGTAAGCAGATTTGCATGCAATTCATTCATGCTAGATGGCTGTAAATCATACAATACACTTCAGCTGCTCCAGGAACTGCAATGGTACCATTGAGGAAACCACTTCTTTGCATATCTACTCTTACCAAGGTCTTGAAAAGAAGATGATCAGTAAGAAACTATCTATACATAAGTAAAAACCCAAAGCTTTTTATATGTCCATATCAAGCTTTCTCCTTCACAGGTGTTCTAGTGTCCCTTACCAATAAAAATATCCAATCTGAAAATAGGTCACACTTGTTGCCAACCTTCCCCTGCACAATATAGGCTTTTTCCCTAGTGGATGTTCTCCAATACTTTATTCAGTCTACTTATTAAAGAAACACCACCAAAACCAACCACACATCTGTCCTTCAGTTATTACCAAGACCATACATCAACCACAAACATCTTTAAAAGTAATCTTCCATAAATTTTAGTAGTGGAGTACCACCTGAGTGCCAAAACCCACCTAGTAAAAAACACAAAGACCCCTCTCCAGGACTCGCCTACTTATCCGACCAATTTCTATAGTAATCTAAAGGCAGTAAATTCAACACAGTAAGTGTACTGACAGAAGCAATATGCATATTGACAAAGAACGAGGGACACTTGTGCTTTCAGCCTCTGTCAGGGGCATGCTCCAGCTCTGTGAACAGAAAAGACGCCAGCTTGCATTCTGAGCAAACCTGTTGGCTATGCACCTGGTTCCGAGGGGTAAGATGCACCGTCATTCCCCCAAAACGCACCCGTGACCGGACCGACTCTCTAACCGGAGAGCTTTAGCCTCGCTTGTTTATCTTTTTTTCCAAGCGACAGAAAACAGGCGGCGGAGCTGGCGAGGGCAGCAGGGTGGCGGAGGGGCAAACTCCCCGCCACTTTTCCCGCGGTGACCCCGCGTACGCTGCTCCAGGGCGAACGGCGAGGACACACACCCCGGCGGACACGCACGGGCACAGACACGCGCGGGGTCAGATGGCAGCGGCCGGGAGCCGGTCACACGCACGCCTCGCCACACGCGCTGCTGCCGCGGGGACGGGGACGTGTCGCACGGACACTGCCTCGGAGGGGGAAGAGGACTCGCGTGGGGCACGCCGGGCTGTGCCACGCCAGGGGGCACAGGAGGCTCCCGCCGGGAGCCCGCCGTCCCCGCAGTAACACCCGCTCCTCCCCTCCCCCAAATCCCTCTCCTCAAGCCCCGGGCAGCACCGACACACCGACCTTCGGCGGCCGGGAAACGTCCCCCCTCCGCCTCCTCCTGGGCCGAGGCCGCCATTGGGCCGGCCGGGAGGAGCGCGACGGGCGAGGCCGGGTCCGGGAGAAACGGAAAGGCGAAGGGAGGGGAGGACGGGAACCCACCACACCCCACCGGGCCGGCCCCGTCCTCACCGGCCCAGCCCAAGCTGAACCCGACCCAACCCCGCCGGCAACTTACTGCCTGCAGCAGCGGCGGCGTCTCCTCGGGCCGCCGCACCCCGCGCCGCCCCCTGCATGGGCAGCACCCGCCGCGCCTGCCCTCGGGAGCGGGGACGGGGAGCGCGGCGGGAAGGGAGGGAAAAGGGGTCGAGGACAGCAGCGGGGAAGCTCAGCTGGGCCGCGGGAGCTCAGGGGCGGCGGCTGCGGCGACTCCTACCCCGCGACCAGCTGGCTGGTTTGCGCTCCGCCGGGCCCTGCCGCTGCGGCGACTCCGAGACGCAACTGACAACAACGGCCGCGGCAGCTCGCGGAAAGCCGTTGGGGGGGGGGGGGGGGGGGGGGGGGGGGGGGGGGCGAGGCGGGGCAACGGACACCCGCGCGAGCCCCTGAGTCGGGCACCACTGCGCCTGCGCAGCGGGGAGGCCGCGCCATTGCCGTCACGGCCGGCCAATGGGGGAAGGGAGAGCGCGTTCGACGGCGGCGGGGCGGGGCGGGGCGGGGCAGCGAGCGGCGGGTGGGGAGGGGAAGGGGAGAGGCCGCCTGAGGGAAGGGCAGGAGGGGGCACTTGAGGGGACGGGGTGGGTCCGCCGGCTGGCCGGCGGCACTGGGGGACAGGGCTTGCTGCCGTTCCTGCCCGCCCTGGGCTCCGACTTCGTAAAGGTCCTGAGCAGTTCGCCCTGGAAACGGCAAAAATAAGAGAGGAGGGCAAAGCGTTGAAGGTCTGAGGAGAGGGCGAAGCCCGCGGGCCCACCTCCTGGGTTGGTGGCAGCTCTGCCACTCGTTCGCCGCCCCTCTCCCTCTGGAGGGGATGCTGGACGTGCTGAAATGGCCATACCAGTGTTTCCTGGCTGATCCCATCGCAAGTGAAGGCGGTAGAAACAATAGCATATTAATAAGAGTATAGAGATGGCGGCCTTTGTATCCTCGGCTGGTTGCCGAGGTAGTGATGGTATGTGGGCAGATTCCCCTGTGGTGAGAAGGACAGGATAAAGATGGGTGGTGGAGGTTGGCTGGGAGTAGGGGTAGTGAAAGGAAGGGATGACATTGAGGCTAGTAGGAAAAAAAGTAGGCCAAGGAATGAGCCTGACAGGAGTTTTGGAGGGAAACAGCCATATATGTAATGAAGGGGAAGGAAAAACCTCGAACAATTGTGCTACAAAAGCATTCGGGCTCCTGCGTGCTGAGGGGTATGAGCAAAGCGGTTGCTCGGAGCATCAGAAATAACGCAAGACTTTCCTCTGAAGATCA
Organism: Grus americana; assembly: GCF_028858705.1. Taxonomy (NCBI): domain Eukaryota; kingdom Metazoa; phylum Chordata; class Aves; order Gruiformes; family Gruidae; genus Grus; species Grus americana. The sequence goes on along the minus strand of NC_072853.1, from coordinate 123,200,897 downwards.
AGGAAAGAAAATCTTTGAATAGCCAGGGAAAGGAAAGACTTAAACGTGGCACTTCACAAAGTGCCCCTTTTTTCAAATAGAAATGGCCAATCAAGGTATGTGGAAAGAGAATACAAAAGATCATTATACTGAAGCCCATTTTTAAGCAAATGTTTGATAAATGCTTTTTGCTTTTCCCCATGCTTTGACAAAATTTAGATGTCATTCCTTCATGAATAGCTTATAGTACTTTGTACAGCAGGGGCTATTGAATTAACCTGGAATTTCTTAGGTTGAAAACAATCATTTGTGAATAAACTCAACTAGGAAATACAGTTCAGGAAGTGACTAAACTGAAATAGTGTAATCATATGTAATAAAAAGGACCTCATGATATCATATTTTAAGGTTTCAAAAGAAATAGAAAAAAATACATAAAGATTTCAGGATTGATCACTGCTTCCTAATGAGAATGTCTTCATTTTGTTGTCATTTAAACCATTCAGTAGGCCTGATTCTCCACTCTTGCACCAATTTGACACCAATAAACCACAATTGATTGCTGAATTCACAAGACAGATCTGATGTAAGAGATTGCAATAACCAGCCCATCATCTCTGGCTGCCTGCTCATCATTGATTTCTCAAGTCTGAGTTTGCACCAGCATGCAACATGCACCACTTGGATTTCTAAGCCTACTACAGTCAGATGACGCCTAATGTTTATGGTTCTGTAAAACTTAAGCCTAGATTCTGTCTCTTGCTTTCTAGTTAATAATAGCTATGATTTCCACTTGTTTTTCTGTTTGAGTTTCATTTGCATTTGGAGAAGGCGCATCCTTACAAAGACCATATACATATGAAAGTTGTAATGATTCTTCAGTTCAGTGTTACTAAATCTCCCTTTGCAAAATACTTTGCCCTAAAGGACTTTTTAATATTTGCTCAAACTCACGTTATCTGTTACATGGCCATACAGGGTATCACGCTCAGATGCACTCAACCATTCAGTGTGTTTGCATGTGTGTTTGCTTATGTGGGAGAACTAGTGGGTGGAAAAGGATAAAAAAATAATATTCTTGCCTGCGATATTGCTGTTGGGTCAGTGGTATAACACAACAGTTCTTTTACTCAATGTTATAAAACTTTGTAGGTGAATATGTGTGAGACTAAACACAAGAAGGGGGTCAAGGATACGTGCAGCACTTAAGGGGAAACAATGGGGACTGGGAGAAGTCTGGCAGTCACAGTGGGCTGGAATTCAGTACAGGCTGGTTTGCCTTTTTTCAGGCAGTTTTATTACTGCTTACGCTAGATCGCACGCTGCTGGGTAAGACCAGTACCATTCCCCCAACAGGCTAATGTAAATCTCCTGTCACATATACAGTCACTTACACTGGGCTTTGTCTTCAGTGGCACAGGGCCTTGTTTAGGTTTTGTGAGGTTTTTTGCAGCGAAAACTTAATGTGGTAGCTACACACCTGTAAAATCAGACAAGCTGCAGCTAGGTTGCTTGGGGAGGTCAGCACTACGCTGCTGCTTTTGGTTGGCCTCACCTGGTTTATCTCGCAATAAAAGTGCCGTGCCTTGTCTCCACGCCGGTTTTAAAACAAGGTAGCTCATACGCGTTAGCTATGCCGCAGCAAAACACACCTCATCCGTCAGTCGTTAGCCTGACTGTATTTACCTAGGCAAGGTGACAGCAACAGCCCTCATGCATCTATTTGAGAGGTTGCTCACAGCATATACGCATCCAAATCAGACCAGACGACGTTCCTCTTTGCTAAATCCAAGCTTAGTCTACTATAGAAAGAAAATGGTAGATAATATTTGTTTTTACAGAAGTCTTACTGGCTTACATCAGAAACAACCTTATTTTATATAATATAGTAAATGTGTAAGCCGTCTGTGAAAAGTATGGAGTATATACACATATGAAATTGTTAGTCTACAGTATTTGAGAAGGGATATGTTTTTCAAAAGATGAATCATTATGGTTCACCTGTTTCAGAAATTAGGCTAATACTTAATGTAAATTATTTTGCACCTTTCCAATGAGATGTGTTTGAAATGCAAAATAGTGAAAATATTGAGATGTTTTAAAGTGCATGAGGCTTAAATAATGACTTTGAACCAGCCTTTGTCAGCCTATCCATTCTCCCTAGTAATTCCCAAACCCACTGGTCAAATCTGAATTAAAGGGGTAGATATCTCCAGAATTACATGTTTTCCTAAGTGTCATGAAACTAGGGCTAGGTACTGGAGAGTAACCTTACCTGTACTCCCTGTACAGCAAAAGCTGCAGTGTGAGCTCACCCTTTATTAGTCACAGGAGAAACCACATGGATGAGAGTGGCTTTTTCCCCTCAGGGTGGAAAAAGCTTCAGTCAAAATTCACACTTCATTAGACACTGGATAATCTGAGCATGAGGCTCAAATCCATAGGCCTCATTAGTTCCCTTTCATTATTAAATTATTAACAGTTTCCCTGACAAAGCAGAGCAAAGCAGCTGCCTTTGGACAGATACAGAAGAGCACAATTTATACTGAAGCTTATGCAGGACATTCAGATATTACATTTCTTAGTAGTCTCGGTGCTCGCATTTGAATGTTCTGTACATTTCCACCATCAGAATAGCTAACTCAGGTTTCTGGGCTGGTGCAGAAACTGCATCACATACAGTCTCTTTTCTGAGGTCAGAGCTCAACTAGAGTTAAGATTTCCGAGGGATCTCAAGGGCAACAAGAAGAACTGCTACCACAAATCCAAGAGTAAAAGACTGAAAAAGGGAAATGCGGGCTTGTTCCTGAATGGGGCAAACGATCTGGTAACGATGGAAACAGATAAGGCTGTGGTACCCAGAGCCATCTTTACCTCAGACCTACCATCAGGGTCTCCCAGCTCTCAGTGCTTAGGGTTCAAGGAGGAGAACTACCAGCAATGGGTGAGGATCAAGTCAGGGATTACATGGGAGAACTCAACCCATAAATGTGTGTGGCATCAACTGAGCTGTACCCAAGGTGCTGAGGGAGCTGGCTGGTGTCACCGCAAGGCCACTATTTTACCTTTCAAAGGTTATGGAGGCTGGGAGAGGTGCCCAATGACAGGAGAAAGGCAAATGTTGTGCCTGTCTTGGAAAAAAAGAAAGCCCAAAGATAAAATGTTGGCTGATTAGCCTCACTGCAGTTCCTGTGGAAATCCACGTTCTCTTGGAACACATTTCTGGGCACAGGAAGGCGAAGGCAATCGGGAACAGCCAGCATGCATTTGCCCAGAATGAATCATGCTTCACCAACCTGATTGCCTTCTGTAATAAACCAGCTGGATTTGTAGATGAAGGAAGAGCAGTGGATATTGTTTACCTTGACTTTTGCAAGGCTTTTGACACCGTCTACCTCAGTCTTGTATCCAAATTAGGACATTATGGTCTGGATTGATGGACAACCACATGGGTAAAAACTATTTGGATGATAGGGCTCAGAGGACAGTGGTTAACAGACTATATTCCATTTGGAGGCCAGTAAGAAGTGGAGTACCATAGGGATCTATCCTGGAACCTGACCTGTTTAACATCTTTAGCAATGCCTAGAGGAGACAACAGAGTGCCCTCTTATCAAGTTTGCAGATGACAAGGGTAGAGCTGCCATTCAGAGGGACTCAGGCTGGAGGAATGGGATGACAAAAACCTCATGAAATTCAACCAGGACAAATGGTATCTGGGACAGACTAACACCCTGCAGGGCACTGGGGTGGGGAGCAGCTCTGTGGAGAAGGGCCTGGGGTCCTGGGGGACAGCTGGGTAAGCCCACGCTAGCAATGAAGACTAACAGCACCCAGGGTTGTGTCAGCAGGACCACAGCCAGGAGATGGGGGAAGCAATTACCACCCTCTACTCAGCACTCAAACCACATCTGGAATACTGTGCTTTTCCACCACTGCATAGTTGCTCCACTGTGCTGCAGGTCTTTCCAGAAGGTTTCTCCTCCCTCCAGGAAGGAAGAGGGGCACAAACACCCACCCACAGCTTTTACTAGGGGAGAAGAGACACAAAGCAAGACCAGGGGAGGTTTGGAGCTGTGGAGGAAGAAGGTGTGTGCTTCCTGCTATGGGTGGAGAGCAGTGTTTCCCGCTGGTGCCAAGGACAATTAGGGAGTTGCTGCCCACTGCGAAGGAAGCACATATTGCGTCCCCTAACTCCTCACTTGCATTTTAGTGAAAGCAACCAATCCAGGTGATGACACAGGCAGCGGAGGCAGTGATGTGGGGGACAGGGGGCCCTTGTACTGACAGGAAACCTGCGATGTGGCACTACCTGACTTACCCCAGGCAAGGGGGACAAAAATATCACACTGAGACCCAGCATGCAGCCTCTCTGAGTCCTGGTTAGCACAGATGCAGTGCAGAAACTTCACCTTTCCTTTGATACCTTTGTCTCACCTCTAATTCTGGTGAGGTGAGGACACAGCACACAAACTCCTGTTTCACTCAGAAAGGAACAGGACATTAAAAGATAATCAGGCATAGAAATGATGAATGAAGTCGGGTACGATGTGGCCTCCTAATGCCTTAGTTTGAAATGATAAAAATGTGTGAATCTGGAGGGGAAGGTAGAGGCACAAGGTCTGTAGACATGCCATTAGTGTTTTAGGTGATAAACTGATTAAACATAGTAAAGTTAGGAGTGGTTCTAAGGCTGGTGATTTGCATTCCTTTTCACTTATGGTTTTGGGCTGGGCCCAAGTTATTTAGGGATTCCCAGTAACTCTTCTAGGAGAGCTGGGGTAGGAAAAAATGAGTCAGTTCCAGAAAAAAATTTCCTTAGTGCTAACATGTTAGTTTATAGTAGTCATGAGTTCAACTCAGAAGTTCTCTCTGTCTTTCTCTGTTCTGGGAAAGGTTTGGAGGCCTTTGTGTGGGACAGAGTACCAGGTTTCCTCATGCAGGTGTCATGCTGGCTGAGGAAAACTTTGTATAAACCAGATTCTCAAAATCCTCCATCACCTTGCCAGGGCAGAAGAATAAAGGATGCAGCATTGACCTGAGAGGAGGAGGGGAAAGTAGAGTTTAGAAAAAACCCTGTCCTTCTGAAGAACAAATCCATCATGAGATTTTCTGAAAATAAATGGCAGAAAGGATTCTTTCAGTTTCTCTATGAAATATGGGGTTTGGATACACTAGATGGCAGGAAGTGTAGAAAATCAGTCATATGTTTGCTGCTACAGGAAAAAAGTACACAATTAATTTGTGTTAAAATGAAAATTAGAATTCCGATCATGTGACAAGTTACTCAACCCTGATGTTTGTTACTGAAGCATAAGTGCTAATGGCTAGGATGTGACCTATATTCCGCCGTGCCACTTTAATGGATGAACTAAGACCATCATGCCCTAAAAAGGAAAGATTCAAAAGCTTTTTAAAGTATTATTGTTGTTACTTACTTTTAGGTATGTTCAAACATACATTACCAAATGAAGGGTCCTTAGGAATACATATCCCTGATTTAACAGCAATAGTTCCTTCCATGCACTTACAAGAAAACTTAATTGCATCCCATGTACTGTAGAAAATAACAAGATGCAACATGGAGATCTGTAGCTGAAGACCTGTAAAACCACATCTCAACGATGTAATGCTGCGGATTTAAAAATAAGCAATTTCTTGCAAGGAAAGCTTGAGAATTGCACCTTTGAGGGCAATTGTAGTCATGGAATAACAGTAATCATGTTTTACACAGCAAAACGTGTTTCCCAGGAATAACTTATGTTCACCTGAAAGGACAGTGTTGCCATTTTTACAAGTGCAACATTTTAGTTTTGAAATGAAACATTTCAAAAATTCATGTCAACAAAGGATTTGGGGGGTGGGATTTTTTTTTTTTTTTTTTTGTATTCTGATGAATGCCATACTAAATACCTACACATCTGCTTGTAATGCTGCAGCAAATGCAGTCAAAATGCCCTCTGCCAGTGCAGTAAAAGCCAATGGTTAAAGGTGTGTAGTTAAATTCACCCCCAGGAATGAAGAGCAAAGGGCAGAGCAGCTTTCCGGGGCTAGCAGATTTTAAGCTGCACATTCCCAAGAATTCACAGCTCCAGCCCTGGCCTGTGCTTCCCTGCGGAAATTGTATCCACCTACACCTCATCTTCAATCTGACCTGTGCCTTAAAGCCCAGGACATGATCCTTCTATTTTGCTGTTGGTTTGGGTTTTTTCCTTTCACTCAGTCTTCCTTTCTGTACTCAGTCTTCCCTTTCTTTAGGTGGCCTGAGAAGAATGCCACATGTTTAATTTATCAGATTTCTGATTTATGAAGTTACTAGCGGATGTATAGAATTTCTCAGTTCAGGCTGGAAAGGAAAAAAAAGTGGTTTCCTTACAATGACTTTGCTTCTGACACTGGGTAGGTGCGCCAGAAATTGAGGTCTCTGGGAGCGATAAAGAAAGGAAAGAACTGTTTTCACAGAAAATGTATCTTAGAAAAAGGAAAGAGAAGAAATAGAAATGAGACTTCAGAAACTTCTGGTTTGTAAGATCTGTCACATAATGTCGTGGTTGGGAACTCAACGCAAAGTAACTATGCTCACACAATGCATGCTTTTTTGAACAACTAAGAGGTTTACCGCGTTTTAGGCAATGTTCATGCTGTTATAGGCAGCTTGGTTATATGTTCTTTAACATTCTTCCCATTTTACAAAAAGAAACAATATTGGAGCCACAATTTTTAAAATCTCCAGGTTTAACTCCAAATGGAAGGCAACCCCAAACATAATTGAATGCAGAACTTTAAATTCCATTTCCATGTTTAAACAATGACATTCTCTTGCTCAACCACTGGTAAATAACATTTGTTGTCCATTTACAACTAAGGTATTAAAAAAAGAAGTAGGATGTCATGGTTCCTAATTAGAACATTACTGTGGAAGGGTTGCCAGTATTCAAGATAAATGCATGGATTTCTCTGTGTTCCTGCAGTAACTATTTTATAGCTGAGATGGATTTGTGACTGATATCTCTGAAACTATGTCGACGTTTTCTTGAAGTCCTACTGAGCCCATTCCTGCAAACAGTCTGGATGAGAATCAAAGGGACCAGATTCTTTGAGGACTGAAACTGAGCAAGTTATGTCATGAAGCCACTGTTGTGCTTGTTCTCCGTTCCAGAGAAAGACCAGGATTAGTCTTTCTTTAGACCCACAAGAGCGAAATGTATGTATGCTAGTTCAACTCCCCTCACTCCACCAGTCTGAGGACTGGAAACTCAAGGGAAAAAAGCAAAGGGTTGATTGAGGGTTTTTTCTCTCTGCCTGCAAAGCAGTATTTGTCCCATGGCACTATAACCACATTCATTGTAGGACTAGTTTAGAAAATGATCGAGACTGTTTATTTAATACTACTATAATGCATAAATGAGCTTATATTACTCACAGTGAACATATGCTTTGCTGTATTTTACTCTCATGTCAATGCAACCCCGTTATTATAAATCAAACTGAGGATTCGACAGACTACTTCAGTCACATCTTGCTCACCACTCCCACTGTTCACTGTAACATACACAATGTGCCATTTGTAAAATGAACAAACTCCAACAGATTTTACATCATTTAACAGCTGAGCGCATCTTGGTGTAACATCAAAGATGTTTTTACCTTTTTTTGTTTTAACTAACGAACTTGCTAGCTAGTTCATGTGAAATTATAGCGGATTGTTAGAAATGTATTTAGAACAGTTATAATTCACTAATATTCAAGCTCTTCAAAAGGCAATGTACAATCTTATCAGCAAGAATAAATACTCTACTTGAGAAATAAGAGGCACATTCCTTATCTTTTGTTTGAAGAAAGAAAGGGTGGGGACATTTCTCAACCAATTGCTCATTTTAAATGTTTCCAGATGGAATCACACCTGATGGTTTTACACCAAAGAGTATAAATTACTGCAGTGAAGTATATTTCATAATGGAGCAAAACAAAAGCTACCTAAATGTAAGCTTTTGTGACAGGTAATACATTTGGTGACAATATCTTTTCTTTCACGTCGATAAAATACAATTGGGGCACAGCTTGGAGAAGGCTTCTTGAAGACATGGTTTTCTTAACATTTGTTTTAAATTACTCATTGCATTTTTTTTTCTTATGTTTTTTACTGCTTGTTTTAAAATTACTGATCTGTGTGTTTTATCACGTCTCAAGGAAACACAGGCATGTACGTGTAATAAAACTGTTATGATACTTGTTTGTGCACTTTGCATGCTAGCTGACTAGGCAAGCAATTATGCTAATCTATCTGCTAAATGTATTTATTACTTGAGCTGGAGTTACAGCCACACCTGTCTGCCCTATCTCATACTGAGGCATTGGAGTTCAGGAACAATAGTGCTTCTTCAATCCATAGAAAACTCTGTAAGAAAGCTCATATGTAGCAGACCCTTTCCACTCCAGACATCCCAATCCCCAAATATTTAATCTCTAGGACATTTGATCCACAGATCATTGGGAAGGACTCACCAATGAGTCATAGACAGTATTTTGAAATTGCTATGACTGCTTGTCAGTCTTTGGCCCAGGGGCTTGTGCTAAAGGAGTCAGAGAAATGTAACTGGAAAGAAGTTCAATTGTGTCATGTCTCCGATAACGGCGTGGAAAATTCCACTGTTCTGCCCTTACTGAAAGGGTCTTCAGCTCTTGTGGTAAGAGACGAAGGATCTGAAAAGGGTTAGGAATCACGCCGCCAAGGAGGGCAAAAGTAATTGTTCTCTTCACATTCCCCTTGTGGGTCACACATGAAGTCTTAGCTCTCTCCTGAGCAAACCCAATGAGGACGAGGTGGGAGGTGCTGGGATACAGAAAAAGAGCAAGTTTCAGGAGATGCAGTAAATTGTGTTTCGCAAGAGATGCTAAATTGGTTCCCTTGCCTAAAAGTCAGAGGAAGCAAGGACAAGCATTGGGTCTGTAGGCATCTTCCTTTGGATGCACCTTGGAGGTACAGTCTAGTCCTAAGGCCAAGTTTTGTCAGGATGAAATTCCACATAAATCTGACTGCTTAGCGTTGACCACCGGTGGGCACAAGCGGCTCTGTGCTCGAAGCTTTACTCGCATCTCTGGAATAATTACTCAAAAGCCTTTGGGGTGCCAGCCAATGGAAAACAGTAGGCACAGGGATTTATGTGGAATTTAGGCCAGGAGAATCTGGGACTAAGATCAATATTTAGATTAATTGAAGGTGTTATTCACCCCTCTCTCCCCCTTGCTTTGGATAACTAGCAATCAGTCTTTTCTTTCTTTTAGAAGTCTGAACATTTATGCAACCAGGAACAAATCTATCCCAACCTCCTTTAGGCTTTCCACAATTAGTCCAACAAACTACACTCTGCAGTTGAATTACATACCTTCTAGCAGCGATGTTCAGAGCACAATGGAGTGGCTGTCAGCAGGCCAAGCTTGCACGTACTTTGGAGTGCATCTCTGGTTTCCTAGGGAACCTCGCCTGGGTCCTCCTGCGATGTTCCAAGGCACCCTGGAGACATTTCATTAGCGCCACTGTTCATGGTTTTGTACATCCCTAAGTAATCAACACATCAAAAGTGCATTTGCATTTTTTATTCTTAAGTTTCTAAAGCAGTAAAATGAATTGCTGACCATACAAAGCTGATTGTACTTCTAGGGATAAAACTCAAGAGCCTTGCTCAGGAAGTTTGAAGTTGAAACTCTACCTTATTCATCTCACCTCCACTGCCAATATGGGCTACTGACTGGTAGTGCTGTTTTCCTCCTCATTATGTTGACCGGCAGGCCACTGTTCATCCAGGCAGCTACCTGTGGCTCTGCTCTGATTTATTTATCTGCTATTGTTCAGGACTAGTTATTCTTCAAAGATCCAAATCTCTCTCACAGCCTGTATTTCTAATGTCATCCTGCAACCGTTAACAGCTTGCCTCTTACCTTCCACAGTAGGCCAGCAGGCTGAACTTTCTCCAGTGAGTCTTTAATGTATAGGCAGTATCTTTGCTCAAGAATGGTCTATTTATTTCTTAAAAAGAAAAAGAAGAGAGGGAAAAAAAGCATGGGATGTTGGCTAAAATCGTTTTGGTAAGCTTTTTCTTCAAAACAGAAAATATGCTGTGGAGAGCAAATACTTGTAGAGAAAGCAAATGTTTCATTAGAAAATTTTCAGTCAGTCTTCATATGCATTCATTCATCTGTCTCTAGAGACGCTGAGACCCCTGTCGCAGATGTAGGCGTGATATGCACCTTATCTTCTCTTCTCTACACATACTGGTCACAGATGTCTGAATACTACATTTTCCATGGCAGGCTGAGGCTTTAATGCTTCTCCCTGGAGGAGAGATAAGAGCCAGAACACGTGTAGACTGCATTACATTTTCATTTGTAATCAGCGATGTGTAAAGTTTCTAAAAGTTGTTGACACTCATATGATATATTCTATCTCTGTTGGAGGGGTAGTGGATACATGGTCAGATACCGTTTTGTTTGCAAAGACCTTCTCTCCTTTTACCAACCCAGAACTGTTCTCCATCACTTCTGTCTTGTAATGAAATACACAGCCTTATCATTTTCCAGTCTTATTCCTCTTTCTTATCATTCATATTTAATGTATTTCTACCTTCTGTTTTGTAGCCATTTACATTTTATTGATTCTTTGGTGCAGTTTACAAGTCAGTGATTTATTATCTTTCACTTCGTTTTGTGCTGACAGGGAACATTGCTATTTTTCTACTTCAAATGTAGCGAGAGGTAAAAATATTTGTGGCTGAAACCAGTGAAAATGTAAGGTCCACATTTAAGCCGTGCTAATTGTTATTACACAGATTTTTAGAAAAAGAGAGAAGGAAATTCATGGTTAAGGGTGACACCCCATTTTCTGCTCACAAAACTTGGTATTGCAGCATATGCAGTGTATTAACTGTCACTGTTTAGAGGTCTGTGCAATGTCTGACACGAGAGAGGACATGAAGGATTCAGGCCAGATTTTTTAAACTTAAGTGCCAGAAGGTGGGTATCTGAGATTTTTGAGCCAAGGATGAACTCTAGAGCCTCTGAGTTTAAAAATAGGGTACAATGGCTTGTGTGCATAAAAATAAAATGTTTAATTTAACAAAAACTGCTGGAAAATGAGCTGGAATATCTCCTGCACAGGATGGGGTCTGGAGCAGCACTGTGGCCTGTATCACTGTCCAAGGGCAGATGCTATGGAGGGGCGGGCAAGGGGCAGCAGAATGAACAAAACTGGCGGGGGGGGGACACACGACATGGGACAGGGACGAGCCCCGGGATGCTGCTCAGTTCCCTCCCTTCCCACTCCTTCCACACCGGGCATTTCCAGAGCAAGGGTCAGATCCTCCTGGGTGCAGTGTCATTTGTCCTGCCCTTTGCTCCTCTCTGCTTTGTAAATGAGGTATTTTGGGGACAGAATAGGAAAAATAGGCTGTGGTACTGCAGCTGTGTTGACAATAACCAGTCCCCTTACCCTGGCTCACCTGACAAGGCTGGTGCTATTGAAAACCTCACAGATTGAAGTGGGGGGACCAAGGTCGTGATGAAATGGCTTGGCAGAAATTACACCTGGCAAAAGCGGCTTGTTTGCTTAGGAAAAATAGTCTTTTCCACTCCTCGTGGAAGATGTGTGCCTGCCATTTGTTGGTTTGTCACACGGAGGCTCTAGGTGGGTTCCTGTTGCACAATCACAAATCAGCAATTTCTAGGAAGTTTCTCATTTTTATCTGACCGGGAAGTTGCGACAGCGTATTTTTTTCCCCATAGCAGGCCTTGTTATTGCAACTCAGTTATTTGTTGCCTCACAACTAAATTGCTGCAAGATGCTCATCTTTGGGGTACATCTACAGTCAATGCAGGAGTTGTAGGCACCTATTCTCTTATTTTACCATAAGCAGCAATCTTACAAGATTAGCTGTTGGTTTTGATGTGAACAGCTTGCACGGGATTTACTTACCACATCTCTTTTCTGCTGTTGAAGAAAAGGATAGAGCACAGATTGGAGCTCAAGATAATGGGAGGACACTTTCTGTGAGGAGCTCGCAACTTCGGCATTTGCTCGAGGCTGTTTGGGGGCTGTGGGGAGGGGGGGTGTTAATGATCAGGACAGGCCATGAGTAGTCTCTTCTATTTTTCCAGCATTTCAGAAAGGATGGGGCCAGACCTGACAGCACTCCCCAAATCTGTTGTGTCTGGAAAGATTTTTAATAATGTGAGTGAAATACAACCCTGTGATCTCCAGCCACTCATCACATGCTATAGCGTGGCTCTCACCGGGATTTTATTCCTGGTCCCCACTACACCGTGTCTACAGGAGGCTCTTCAGGTGCTCTGGAACTGAGCACATCACAGCGCTTGTCTTTTTCTCAGCCTCTCTCACACGTTCCTTGGCCACAGGCTCTCTCTGTCTTTGCCGTAGAAGAAATGGGTCTTTGTGTAGAAATGGTATGTCCCAGGCCCACAGCTGCCCTCCTTGGGCTGCTCAGCAGCGTAAGCAAATTCCTTCCATGAGGTCCAGTGCTGTGAGTGCTCCGGGGTTCCCAGCTCACCTCTCTGGCCACCCAGGACAGAGGAAATAGATTTTGTGACTATTTCTAAATTAAACTAGCACACTTGCCTCTGCCTGGATGGTATTTCCTACTGTCATGGTCAGAGACAGAATATAAGTCTGGTCAAGGCATTTCTTGTGTTCTACATCTAGCAAAAGAAATATACTGCTCCGGGAAAAAAACCACCCCACACACCACCAATAAGCAGCTATACATATTTCCCTGCTTAAATTTCCTCACCACTTGATAGCGTTCTTTGGGTTTCAGTCTAAGGCTTCCTGAGCACACAGGATCCTCTTCTCTCACTCGTCCCCACAGTTTTTCTGCGTCCCTTTCTCAGCTGGTTCAGCAGCTAAACCAAATCGCTCTGCTCTTCTTTCCTGTCAAGTTCCCCCGCATCTCTGTAAATCTCTCTAAGTCTCTCAAGCTTTGCAGTATTTAAGATCCCAGGTTAATACCTAATCTCTTTGTCCTGCTTCTAGTGGAAGTCTCCTCTTCCAAACATCCTCCGTGCAAACAAACTAGTTTTCCCAAGTCTCACTGCGCCATCGTCCAGCTTTATGACTATATCAAAGGGAGAAAAAAAATTTGCAGATGGACGAATCGTCACTGCACGTGACCTAGAAATCTTAAAACCCATTGCCGGTGCTGTATTTCTAACTAGTGGATAAAGGGGGGAAAAAAGAGGGTTTTGATGAGTTGTCCAGAACACTGCAATAAAAAGGAACAGGCGGAACCCACTAGAAACTGGAGTATGTTGAAGTATGTGATTATTTAAAATAAAATGTACCTCATGGAGCAGTAATCTAAAGATCTTACCCAAATCTTGCCATTGATTTCACAGTCTGAACTGACAGTTGTTGAAAGTCAATATTGGTCTGGTCCTAGACAGGGAAGGAATCTTTTGGTCATTAAACAACATCCAGTTAAATCCAATACACTTAGCTACAAACACTTTACATAGGGCCCATGTTTATGTCTGTTCAGGCCCTCTTGGACAGCAGGAAAAATGTGGATTTTTAGAGCTAGATGGAAAAAAAAAATGCAAAGAGTCCTTAGGGCATCTCAAGACGGGAAGAAAAGGAGAAAATAAATTCAAGGCACTGCTGCTCTGTTGCTGAATGAGGTCACATTTCACGCTGTATGTGGATAAAAGACAAGACAATTTCCCACTTCCCATTTCTGTTCTGTATTGCCAGGTTAATTGTTGTCATTGTATTCCCCACAAGAAAAGCTTCAGCAGTGGTGCCAAATAAACCAGATTAGTGTTCAGGGGCATTTGCTGGAAGTGATGCCAAATCCATTCTTGAGCCTAATTATATGAAATATGCTCCAATAATTTTCCACAAGGTGAATAAAAATAATGCCAGAACTGCCGCTTTCACTAAAGCTCAATTAGGAGGCATTCAGTAATCCCAAGGCATATCATAGCTTCTTCTGTGCAATTATATTCCCCTTTTTATAAACTGATGTTTACCTAGAGAAGATGAATATCCTAATTCCTGGCACCAACACAAGAGTGATATCGGGAGAGAGAGAAAAACATAGACAAGACCTGGCCCATATCCCAACGTTAGGCAAACTGACCTTTGGTTTCGATCTCCACAGACAAGCTGTTGCGTCTGTACAATTTCAAGCGGTACACATAGGAGATATGCGCTTGAATACAATGTTCGTTCCTGAATCTAAAAGAAGAAATGAAAAGCCACTTAGAAAATAAAACCAGATTAAACAAATTATCCTTTGTTAGTCACGGAACATTTCCCACAGTGTACAATACCTTGCTCTGCAATGAATTTCTGATTTCTTGATGACTGATTTGCAGCAGGTGACTGAAAAAGAGGTATGTGTGAAAAACAGGCACTAACTACCAGCAGTTGCAAATTCGGACTTTTGTTCAAACTATTGAAAATTCATTATAAAATCGAGAGGCATTCTGCTAGCATATAATCACAGTGAAATATGTTTTGATTGCATTTGAAAAAAAATAAAAATAAAAATTCCTTGACAGCTGGAGTTGAAAGAGGATGGACAAACAAATTTACTGAAACAATACAATAATATGATAACAAATTATGTTCATAGTCTACAGTTGGCTTATATAATAGTATCATCTTTCAGGATTCTCAAAGCACAAAGCATCTTTGTTTTCTATTTACAAAAAGAACCCCAGCTTTCTCAGTTGAGAGGATTTTACTAATTTGTAACCTTCCTGTTCTTTCTTCATGTCTTTGCTTTCGTGGGAAGTCTCACGAACACCAAAGCTGATATTACAGAAATGGACATTATGTTTTGTGACTTCATTTACCCCCTTTCCATTTTTGAAGTTTCTTCCACCTCTAAAACTCCTGGGGAGACCATATTTATTGATTGTCTGATATAGAATCGTAGACTATCTCGAGTTGGAAGGGAACCGCAAGGATTATCTAGTCCAACTCCCTGCTCCTCTTAGGACTGCCTAAAACCAAACGGTATGACTAAGAGCATCATCCAGATGCTCCTGGAACTCTGACAGGCTTGGTACCATGACCGCTTCCTTGGGGAGCCTGTTCAGTGACTGACCACCCTCTCCATGAAGAACCTTTTCCTGATGTCCAATCTGAACTTCCCCCGACGCAGCTTCATATCATATGTTTGCTAGCCCAAGCTCTGACTAATTTGCGGGATCGTGTAATGGTTAGTGTATGACAGAGTGAAACCTGACATTTCAAGAGGACTACAAATTTGGTCAGGTGAGTTAGTGATTTCATGGTCAATGCATTGATATGCTCATGGCGTACTCTTTGCTGCTGTCAGAATTGATCTCTCAACTTCAGCTCATGGTTGCAACGGTATCTCCATAGCTCCATCCTCCCCAGTGGGACAATAGAGTATGTTGGGATTAAGGAAAAAGCAGATATGCATCTTTCTTCTCTCCACTTACGCTGAATTCTGATCATACTCCCCCACCCCAGCCCTCTCGCAGGATTTGGCTAAGCAGATGATGCACAATAGCTCGCACCCATTCAAGCTGAAGTGCTCAGGAGCAGGCTATTGTTTTCCCCTTGGCAAAAATCCAAAAAAAAAAGATTTCATTAGCAGCTGCTTATCAGGAATAGGGACAGGAAATTGTTGCGTCTCTGCTTGGAGACCAGTCCCTAAAATCCAACACGACAGGCAAGCCCTTATACATACACGGCAGAGGCTTACAGCTGCAGTGTCTCCTGATATTCAAAGTGTAAAGGCTTTCTGGATTGCTGCTGTTGGATGGCATAATGGGTTTTGTTCCAAACCAGTACCCTTTTTTCCAGGAGCGCTGGAAACTTGGCGGCAAAGCTAAAGAAGTGATAAAAGAGGGTTTAAAAGTCTCCCGGGTGAAGTCTGAAGGAGATGATACACAAGAAAGCGAGAGCATGAGGGGAAGGGGCTGAACTGGGCTCTAGATGGAGGGATGCGGATCTCACAGCAGGTAGCCCTTCAGTTGGCTTTCCTTGCCACAAGTGGATGCCCAGGGACTTGTGAAGCAGGACGGAGTCAGACGGAGGGAAGCCGCATTTCAGAAAGGGCTTGGGGTTTGGGGACCTCTCTTGTTTGATTGCTTTTAATGAGCTGGTTTAGGATGCTGCGTAAAATCTAGCTTTGTCGCTGTATTTCCTCAGTTTTTCTCACAACATGTTAGTAACTGGAACGTGGGAGATAAGGGATATTTATAATCTCTGGCCTGAGTCTGAGGAATCAATGCTAGATCTTGAGGGAAATGCAGGTTTCAAGGAGGAAGCTGACAGAGAGAGGGTTTGGGGGGAGGCTGTATGATCAACAGGCTGTACCTCACTTCTATTCAGGGGCTTGTAACACCTGGAAATTCACTGCTAGGTTCTCCTGATTTATAGTAATCTGGTGCATGTCCAAGGCAGGTATGTTCCTAGCCCCTGTTTCAACGTATGGATAGAAGACATCAGCATACAGGAAAAGGCCAATGGAAATGTAACCTTGGAAACAGGTCCATGGCAATCTAGCAGCAAGCCTCCACCAGGGTTTGCATGTGTTGAGAAATATTTACCGTGGGTTAAATCTTGCATGCCATCAATATTCTGTTTAGTTAGTTAATGATGGTAAAGCTGTTCCTGGAATCTGAAAAACATACATGCATAAAAAGCAGTATTAGTATGCTGTGTGATGATATTAATCGAGCTGGCCAAGCGACGTTGTTGTGTACCTCTGCGAACTGCATGAAGTAACTTGCCTGCACTGACGGAGTTTCCTGGAGGCTATGCTAGAATCAGAGTATGAAAATGTGCGCAGGCATGAGACAAGGCAGTTGCAGTAAGCATGTTCTCCATTGGAGCAAATGCAGGTGATTAATAGAGCTGTAAAATGACCTGGGACGAGAAGACTGTTGTCTCTTTCCAGTGCCAGGAATGAACATTTTCTAGTTGCTGAGATGGAGTGTATATGTCAATTAATTACCATTCTGCAATTAATTGTTACTGCGACATACCTTTCCCTAAAGAAATTATTGAGCAATACAACCAGAACTCAAACTGGATCTGTCACAGCTGAGAGGGTAACTGTCTGCATTTGCAATTCCTGCTTCCCAGATGTCCCACATTTCTTCAGGTAATGGACAGAAGCACAAAAAGGGTAATTCAAGATAGACATCTCTGTTCCCAAGTCTCATTGACTGACACTCGGCTTTCTTCTTATTTTGTCAAATTTGCTCAGTGTGATGCTGATGGGTTTGTTAGCCAGTGGTCTCAGAGGAGCTTGAAGAAACCTGAGTGTTTGCATGGGCTGTGTATTCGCAGGGTGATGGGAACTAATGGAGGCTGTCTTTACAGAGACTTCGGTGGTCACTGGTTGTGATTAAAACACTCCTAATGAGCAGCTCTTGCAGGCCCATTAGAGAAATGGCCTGCCAAGAGTAAGCCACTTTTTCATGTTGCAATCACAGTATTCATTTCGCTATCCAGGAAACAGTGCTTTATTTCTCCCTTCAACAGAGGAAACCTCAGCTTGGATGTGCTATCATATAAATGCGATATTATTAATTTCTGTAAAGACTCTTTATCCCTGGAACTTTTTGAGTTACAAATGCACTTAGTGGGCCAAAATCACACTGTCTCATTGTGCTGTGTCCTATAGATTCACAGCCCTACTCACACCACCAGAATTTAGTTTTCTGTACCTTTTCTGTTTACCTGGGCACCCATCTAAAAAAGTGGGAGCGAATAACTGATAGAATGAAGTTCCTTGAAAGATACCTGGTAGAAATAACATTTACCTTCTTCTAATAAGCAGCAAAAATTGTTGGAAGAAAATTAAAGCCTGAAGCACTTTTGGTTTGGTTGTTGCTGTTTCGAACTATTTTTGAATCTCCACTAACCTTGGAAGACTTCTCAGAGGAACGATTGCCTAAATTAGAATATCTATTTCCTATGAAATATTGGGAAAGGAGAGGAAGGGTTATATTAGCTATTTCATTAGAACTAACTCTCAGGGTCTGTATCCCAGCCTGCAGCAGAAATGTCAAGAGGAGCAGCTGCTACAGCACACAAGCCGGCAGAATATTTCCATCTCTGAACAAGACAAAGGGAGGGGCGGGCGGGGGGAAGCTGGGTGAATTGCATAAGATGTGAATGTTGTGAAGTAGCGACGAAGGACTGTATGTCAGCAGAGATTGAGCCGAACCCTTTATCTGTCCATTTCCAGAGACTGAGCGCCGTTTTCTTTGTGAAACGTGCAGACCTTGGACGTGCCATTGCTTTTGGGCTTTAGTGTGGTTCCAGCAGAGTACACTGTCCACCTCAACCCTTTTTAATACAAGTCGTTGTTGGCACGGCTTTTTCTTACCTCTCTGTCTTCACTAGCTGCCAAATAAGCAAACCTCTTACCCTATTATGCTACTTAGTGTTACCAAACAACTCTTGCCAGCGTAAAAGTCGAGCAAATGTACTGAAAAGAACAAAGAGGACAGTCTTTCATGGCTCATTTCTTACACTTCAGTCTCACAACTGCTCCCCAACTAGGTGGGCCATCAGCAATGTCATTAGGATTTATCTTTTCTGTCATATATTTCTTTGCCTGCATAAAGACAGAATCCAGGTCTTCCTGGGAACTATTTTGCCTAGTATTTCTTCAAATATTGCTTAACACTAACACATTGTACTCATAAAGTATGTGAAAGGGCTGGGTTGTTGCTATGCCTTTTTAGTTGATGTCAGCATGTTGGACTAGTGTCTCACTGAAAAGCTGTCATGGTAATATGCCAGGCTTTGAAAAAAAAAATTAAGAAAAACATTGGCACTTAAAAAGGCACGCAAAGCATATAGCAAACCGTGGTGCATACTCACTGCCAATACATACTTTGTTTCATCCCAGTGTCATTCCCCCAGACTTGTAGAAGGATTCGTTAATAAACAACATCCAAAGGGGAGAAAGTAGAGCAGTGTGTGGCTTTGGGTATTTTCACATACTTCCATGTGACTGAGCTACTGCTTTTTGACAAGCTAGGTTGTGGGCACATGCCTTCTTTCGGCTGGCGTAAGAGGTCACCACCGTCTGTAGCTCCTTGTTTCTCCCCACATGTCCTCTAGCCAGCCTGGTCTGCTTGCTGCGTTGGTTTTCTCAGCATTTCATAACCTCTTTGGGCCCACCTAAACTCCTTAGGCTAGTCCCTTTGGTGGGAGAGCTTAGCAACTGTTTGCCTGAGCACCGTGCCAGGAGGGGTGAGGGAACAGGGGATGCCAGCATGGAGGCTGTGGCAGAGCTGGGCCTGGTAATTTTTTCCTTCGGCTCAGCTGTGGTAGTGAGAGGTGGTGGCATGGACGCAGTCTTGCTGCTGACCTGAGCCATGCTCGGCTCCTAGACCATTGCAGTTGAGGAGCAGAGCATTACTCTGTATTAATTGCCATGGGCAGTTAAACTGTACCCGTAGCCATTTACCACAGCTCAGGCTGGTTTGTGGTGACTCAGTCGTGATCAGATGATCTTACTTACTGGTTTTCGTTTCCTATTAGGTCTTGGGCCACTTTCTAGGTACATTGACCCCTGCCTATTCCATTTGTATTAAATATCCTTACTGAGCTGTAAACTGTAAATATCCTTACAGGAATCCAGCGTTACCCATTCAAATGTGCAAGAGCGGCATCATGTAGGAACTTTTCATTTTCCAGAGTGAATTTGCTTAGACTAAGAATTCATATCGCAAGTCAGACTCGCTGTACCATATCCAACATTACAGCGAGCCTTCCCTGCGGCACGTGGCTATCACTCTGTGTAAAGTCCTGGTGAGTCATGCTTGGGTAGCTGTAGAAAGACTTTTATTTTTTTAATCTAAATTGGAGATACCTGTAATATATCTTCTCTGACCAATAAATGAATCAGTTTATATTCAATACAGTGTAGAAATGGGAGGGCCACCTGGGCTCTGTGACTCTGGCTCCACACAGTCTTGGGCAACCAGGTGACAGACATTTATGGTCCAGCAAGGTCCATAGAGCATTCGCTTTTCCTATGAGCTATCTGCCTTTTGTGTAGATTGTTTGTTACTGTAAAAAGACTACCTAAATAGATATTAAGGCTTAGAGATAACAATCATTTAGCCTGACTTCCTCATAATACTCATCCTAATGCTCATTCCTGCAGTGGAGGAAATTAATCTTTGCTATTAATATTGTCTATTAAAGCCAGAATTCAGATCGGTCCATTTACAGTCTTTATTAAATAAGGACCCCTGCTGGTCCTTATTAGATAGATGAAGGACCAGAATGAAGTTCCTTGTTACTTAAATGAAACCCATGTTTAGCAAAGCTGTTAAATCACAGCTGAAGGCAGACATCTTGATGAATAAATCAGCATTCATGAATAAATAATTGACATGAGTGCTAAAATGGGATTCTCGTTTTCATGCTGTTTCTGTCCTTGGCCAAAATTTGAGACAGTCTGCGTGAGTGGCAGTGGTGGCCCTTGTGGTAGAGACAAGTAAGGTCAGGTTTCCAGAGGTGTAGATACGATTCTGGTAGGACCAACAGGAGCATCTCAGTCTGTTGGAGGCTCCAGCTCCTTTGATTTCAATGGTTCTGATGAGTTAGGGAGCTGGAATGAGCCTTACTAGCATGTTTCCCATAGGACATCAAATAATGTGAGTCAGTGCCGCTCTGGGACACATTCGCACTTTGATCTAACAGTTAAAGGCTCAGTGTCCCATTACCAGTTTGTTGAAGACGGCTGCTTTTCCCTGTAATTGTGCTGGTTATTCACACCAGTGGAGCTTTCATCAGCCAGCCACTTCCTGGAGACGATTATTTCCCACTTTGCATTACCAGCCACAGGTAGGTTATGAGTCTTGCAGCATTTTGCGTACGAGGACATGAAAAGTTTTGAGAAGAACAATGCTTATGGAAGAATCTTTGTGGTTTTGTGAGCGCGGTGGCTGCATCCTAGCTGAGAGAAGGGAGGAATTGCATCCAGTCCTCGTCTCGCTCAGAGCCGACTCTGGTATGTTTTTGTCTCCTGCCTAAGCACTACATGGGACCCATAAGAACCATTCCGGCGTGCCATCTTATTTCGCTAAATATTTAAAATACCTGTGGTTATGGGGAAATGCCAATTCTGAAATCTGCCACTTTAATAATACAAGTGGTTTTCAGATGGAGGGGATAAGGATGCAGCTGCTCCAAGAGCCCGAAGAGCTGGTATTCTTAAGAACTGCGGCCAGGCACTCGCAACGCACTTGTGTCTTAAAGCCACAGCAAAGGGCAGGAGCCGGTGCCGCCTGGGAATCAAAGGCTGCCATTCGTGCCTGCGCAGAGCGGGCAGGCAGAGCTTCTGGAATACCCCCGGTATCAAAACAGGGCTCAGATGGGACTAAAGCGGTGCCAAGTTCTTGTTATTGTTGCTGCGGTTTTCTCCCTTTCGCCTCACGCTTTCGATAAACATCAGTGCCATTTGCTGTGCGTGAAGGGCCAGCTCGTGGCGTAGCATGCAATCACCTGCAAAGGTGCAGTGCTAGTACACTTGCAGAGAGAAAAAGCAGGATGGCGTCTTATTAAAGGCCATTTTGGGATTACGTCTGTAGTCACATGAGCTCCTCACCTGGCATAAGTTGACCCAACTCCGTTGGTGCCAGTGGACCTAGGCTGATTTACACACGCTGGAGGTGTGCTTTGGATTTCTGCAGTATAAAGCTATTCACTTGCAACTTCACTGGCTCATAACTTCATGACGTTACCAAAACAGTGAACAAATATTTGCATATTATAAAACCAACAGGTACGTCCTGGAAACAGACATTCCTGGAGTCCTGGGACACGCATCTGCCCAAGCATGTAGCAAACCAACTATGTAAGGCATGTAAAAGCCACTCGCTAGCATCAGACTCCGTGAAATACTTTAAGCAGATCTCATCGTATCATGGCGTGTAAAAGGAGCAGGTACACAGCATCAACCTCATGAAGAGGAAGAGAAGTTACATAAAATTTATAAGGAAATTTTTAAAAATCCAGCATTCAGGTGAGACGGGCAGCTAAGAATTTAGATCCCGACCCAGACTGCCAAAGCTGGCAGTGACCTTGCTCCATGGCCTCTGTCATCTTACGGCCTCCTCCTCTTCACAACTCTTGCAGCAGCAGAACTTCCCTTGACAGCTTCTGATGCCCCCACCAAATCTCGTTGTCTCTTGCCAAGCGTCCCTGTTTTATTTTGGGCCTGAAGCACTTCCCCAGGATAGAACCTGTTATTTGGTAGTTACAGCGTGTATCTAGGACGCACATATTCCTACTCTCTTAGAAGAGGAAATTATGCCTGGGATTCCCACATTGTGGATGAAGCTTCTTCGCTGTAAAAGGGGTGGAGAATCAGAGTGAGGGTAAATTGTTTTACCTATTTCACATTTGGGAGGGTGGGAATTAATTGGCTACATGTGTGGTGAGAACATTTCCTAGATGAGATTTAACAGATGACCTGGGCAGAGGAGCCCCTAATTTTGGACCTCGTGAGCCCTCCTGTCCGTAGCTACACAGCACTGCCTGGGTTCCTGGCAGAGCTGGGCGATGCCTAGAGGCTCATGGACTTTTGCTGTCTTCTGCATGAGGCATCTCCCCAGGCAGGGTTTTGAGAATCCGAACAAGTCTGTGCTGAGACCTGGCTCACCAGTTACCCAAACTGGTGGCACACAGGCCTGCATTAAAATCTGAGCAGAAGCAAAGGACATAAGGACACGCTGTGCCATAAATGTTTTTTGCAGCTGAGCTTGGTCTTCCCTAAGGATGCTTTCCTATGGTTCTTCACATCCAAGCTACGCTCTGGCAGCAGAGCAGGTAAGCTGAATCCAGCAATGTGGGCAGCATGCAGGCAGGACATGGGCCCTGGATCATCTCTGACCTTGCTCTTTCAGCACAGAAGTGCCTAAATACTGAAACTGGGGCATCTGCACAGGAAATTTGGTGGTACAGATGCTGCATGGGGAACCCATGGACCAACATATTGGTGTCTTCTTTGGTATATCTTCAGCCATGAGTTTGCCATAGATGACACTAGAATATACGTGAATGTGGGACCATTGGAAGACATTTGGCCTCATCGTGCTCTACTCTTAAGTGATGCTAAAGCTGGCTCCAGGCTTGCCAGATCCTGTTAGCTTAGAGGCCTAAGCCAGCTTGTGCAAGGCTCAGTGGGGTTGGTTTAGACCTTCTTCAACCTTGAGAAGCCAAGTTTACTGGAGAAGTCTTGTGGAGTCTGTACTATCTACAAATGCTCCTGGTTAGCATTTTAATTCTTTTTTTCTCTTGGTTAGCTCAGCTGGAAATTCTGGTGTTTTGAAGTTGCCTATAGGACTTCATATAATTTACTTCAGTTGCTCCAGGATTTTAAAGTCATGATGTATATTTTTTCCCTTATCCGTTTATTGCCCTGAAGTTTTTTTTGTTTTGTTTCCCACTGCTTCATGGTACCTGCATCTCTGACCTATGGATCAGACATTCTGGGCTCTTGCAACCCAGATTTCAAGGAGGTTATAAAACCTGGCAAAAGCTGAAGAAGTCCAGGACAAAAGATACATTCATATTTTTGCAGTCACCCAAAAAAAGCCAGTATTTTGCAGTGGAGTGCCAGAGGAAGATTGTGCTCATCCAAAAATTCTTGCAGGAAATGCTGTTGTTCCCCGCAAACTTAAAAAGGAAGAAAAATCTCCCTGCTTTTATTTATGTACTGGTTCCGCAGTGATTGGTAACAGCAGATAATGAGGTTCCAGAATGGCGTTTGTTTAACAGAAAAGTAGGCTAAAGTGGAACTGGAGTTTGCCCGAATCAGCTATGCAAAACTCCCTCTGACCCAGCTCAGAGGCTGAAGTGCTGCTGGAGGAGCGCAGGGCGCTGTGCACAGCAGGTAGTACGTTTTGCTCCCTGCCCCAAGCATTTTCGGGAGCACACGTCCACAGTTGACTTCAGAATCTACTATATAAAATGTATGGCTGGATAGTTTTTTTCCTTTGAAATGTTTAAAAAATGTTTTTGAATTTTTTTACATATTCTAACATTTTAACATATTCTAGTCAAAACTGTGCTTTTATAAAACATTTCTAAGGCTTTTTTCCAAGATTTCCATTGACTGCAGCAGGCTTTGGCACAGACTCTAACTGTACAAAGCCTAGGACTATAAATATAGATTCCCAAGGACTTGACTGGAGGGAGTGACAGATGTATAGCTTGACTCTCAGATCTGCCAGGGCAACATTTTCCAGAAGCAAAAAATGGGAATCATCTGTGTTAAATTTATCCACACTTGGACTTCTTTGATACGTGCAGGAGGAAATCGCTAGGGAGCGAATGACTTTTTAATCGGCCAGTAGTGTAAAGTTTGTGCGCCGTCTTTGCGGCAATGCTGTTTATTACATTCCTTGGGTAAATTTTACCTCTGATGCAAAGTATATAAAACATCTTCACAAGGTAGAAGGGAGGATCAATAGCATGTGGTGAATAGCTCTCTCTTCAGTGCCTACTCGAAGCGTTGCCGTATGCCTTTATGACACAGTTTAGATCTCAGATCCATACGGACGGTCTTGCTGTCGATGATACATGCTCCCCGAGGACCTGATCTGGACCCCACCAAAAAGCTCCTCTTGACCTCAGTGGCTTTAGAACCAGGCTGAAAGGCATTGATCTCCCGTTGTCGCCCCACCGCCTGCCAGAGACCTTCTTGCTCTTGGGACTGAAGAGGAATCTTTTGTTCGGTCTGGCTGGCAGTTTGAAAGCAGCAATTTTCCTCCATTTCTGGTGACCTTTGGGGCTGGAAGTGCATTTTGGACGCGAGCTGTTGGATAGCAGAGTGCTGTGTTTGCTTCTGCCATGGCGGGGACGGAAATGTGTGTTTAGAGGGAAGTTCTGATTAAGATCATTAAAGCATTTCCTTTCTTCAACTCAGACCTGCACAATGCAAGCGCTGCAAGCCAAAAAGCATGATTCAATGCTTTAATCATTAGGAGAGGTGATGGGGATAGAAAGGAATCGCTCGTTTTTCAAGGCACACCGGGAGGAAGATGCTCCGTACCAGCCTTGTTGGCATAGCCTTCCTGCCAGCGCCCATTCACATCCCTCACCAGAGACGGGATACGGGGGGCAGCCGGGACCTTGGCTTGACCCAATACTGATGCACTTATGCTTTCGTCAGTGGTTTGCAGCGATGAGCACTGGAGGCAGTTTGAGCCGACCGGCTGGAGCGCAGGGCTGAGTAATTTGTGCATTCGCAGCACAGGTTAGCAGGAAGGCCCTGGGCAAACCTCACCATCGCGCCTCCTCGCAGTTTTCCCATCTGTCAGAAGGAATAGTAGCACTGACCCTGCCTTGCAAGGGTACCCTTGTGGCGCCTGAGTTGTTTGGGAGGGGACGGGCTCTGCTCGCTGCCGCTGGTTCCAGCACAGTTGCCTGGTGGTTACTGAGAGGAGACCATGGCCGGCCGACGGTAATGAGCTTTGAAGATGAAAAGGGCCCGTGCTAACATTAAATGACAGAGGTTAACACACCTTTGCAAACCCTGTACTTTAGTGCTTCCTGACGAGCGAGGGAAAGCGAACGTCTCTCTGGAGGGTCCAAGCTCAATTCCCTCCTCCCCCATCCCCGACCCAGTTCTTTTCTTCTGCGCTGGTGGGAGGGAGAGGCTGGAGGCTGGCAGAGGCCGGCCGGCTGGGAGTTGTTCCAGCAGCGGGGAGCGCTCATCTGGCAGCATGCTGACAGTTCGGAGCCGGAGGACCATCCCCTGGGGACCACTTCCAGATGGCTGGGATTAGAGTATCCCGGGAGCGGTGGAGGGAGCTGGGGCTGGAGCTGAGCAGGACAAAGATGCTTTGCGCTGGTTTAGGTGGGAGGGCTTCAGGACAGGAGGGAGTGTCACCCACTGTGTTCCTGCAGCTGTTAGATAGGCTGAGATAAGGGAATAGCTGCCTAGGCAGAGAAGGGACCATTGGTGTCAGGTACTGCGTGAATACTGAGATTGAAATACTGTGTGTGCAAATGTTATTCTTGAATCGGTGATGATTGGCCCTGGAATGCGTCACAGCGAAGCCATTTTTAAAAGCACTGGAGATTCATTTAGCAAACGTAAGAGTGGTCTAATGAAAAGGTACGTGCTGAAATGTCTCCTCCGCTAGCCTCCGCTGTGCTGCTGTTCATGGTTTTACATGGAGGGAGAAGTTGGCTCTGCTACTCTCTGCTCCCTCTGTGCTGACAGTTAGCCTCGGTTTGCTGGACCTTTGTATGAGGAGGGCGATGGAGCTGCCTGCACGGCCTCATCCCTGCCGTTCCCCTGCCTCGGCCCCGCTGGCTCTGGGCTCCAGCATCTGTTCATTGCTCCATACTCAAAAGCCTCGTCCCACAAAAGTTGTCCTGTCTGACATTGCAGCCTGCAGACGTACTCTCCTTAGAGGTGAAGGCAGCTCCCCGGTTGCTGTGGTGGAGCTTGGTGCTCAACCTGGTGCAAGGGTCTGTTTCACAGGCAGCTATAATCCAAACGGGTGAGTGAAACATTTTGGACACATCCTTGTGTGATGGGTGGCCAGAAGGAAAGGGCTGGGTTTGGGACCGCGCCCTGGGTTGGCATCCAGAAATTGTTCCGCTGCAGCCTTGCTCCGTAGTGTCAAGCACGCTGTTTACTCGCCGAGCTTCCTCTGCCCATCTGCTTTGGCGCAGGGGGTGGAGAATGAGAAATCTGCTGTTGAAACTCTGGGCTCCCGCACAGTGTTTTCAGATATATACGGTGTGATGCGATGCGATAATGAGTATGGACCTGCTAGTGGAGGGAGGAAGGGGCACTAAGAAGGCTGAAGCCTTACCCCTCCTGATGCTGTGCGTGTATTTCTGAATCCCGTGACACCACCACGGCCAATTACTTTGTGGCAGCTCAGTCACAACTACGACCACGGTGTTGGGGACTATTAAGTTTCTGGACAGAGAGAGACAAGAAGATGGGCTTAAGGAAAATGTCACAGTTCTTGGCAAAATACCCTGACCTTTTATAGCCAACGTTGGTGTGGTGAGTGAAGAAATTGCTTCACTGGAGAAATATGAGTTTTAGGGAGGGGTTTAGGAGAGCTGTCAGGAGCAGCCTTACGCAGAGAAGAAGAAGAGGGCTTCCAGATACAAAAGGCACAAAGAAAAGTGTGGGATAACGAAGGGATGCGATGGCTGAGTGAGAGGTTTTGCAGGGCGAGGAGAGCTTGAGGTGCTGGGAAGGTGGAAGGTTGAAGACTACAATTTATTCCCCACTGGATTTGTTCAGAGCCCGTTGTAGTGCCTCATACAGTAGGGTATCCGTGTACCAAGGGCTTACAGCTACTCAGGGAAAATAAGTGCTGCATAAATGTAGGATCATTATTCACTCAGCATGTCAACTTGTTTAAATTTCTGTGAGGAGAGCAAGTATATTATGGTATTGTTATCCTATGCAGAGAGTTGTTCATTTTTAATTATAGTTCATGAGAAATACAGACTCTTACAATGCGTCGTCTTGTTCAAACAGATATATACATCTCAGGGAAAAATATAATAGTGCCATTAAATACTGTTCTTACAAAGAGTTAGAACAAAGCACGCATGCACGTCTCCTCATATCCAGCAGTAAAATAAACGTAGAGGACTAAACATAGAAATGTATCCTACAAATATGTATAGCAGCTAACCGTGAGTCAACGGGACTGATCTGTGCAAATCCCTCAGGTATCTGTACGTAAATAGATACCCCCACACCCCAGGGGTGACATTCATGAAGAAGGGAATGTCTCGTATTTCCTGATTTGCTTCCTTGTTCTTCAGAAATCACTAGTCTTGCATTTGGCAACAGACGATTTAGGAATAAACTGGGAGCCAAAACTCCAACGTGATTCAGGGGGGCTCTTCCTGCCCACCGTGGATGTTATTCACATCACCTCGCTGCTGGCTGCTGAGAACTGCAGAAAATGAAGCGTTGCCATCATCCTCTGTCCTGCAGGCAGCAATTTTCTGCTTGCCTGTGGGAAATAATCCTCTTTTAATTTAATTATTCATTTTTCAATTATTTAATGCAGTACTCTGGGATAGCAGCAAGGCTTTTGGTTAGTTCTCAAATCGCTGCCACCTCAGACAGCAGAGCACTGGGATCCAGCTCCCTGGGAGAAGGGATTTGTTGTCTTTGAGCCTCTGCTTTCATTAGGAGGGATATGCCGCCTCCTTTCTCTGGCACATCCCCGGGGAAGTTTCCATGTATTCTGCCAACCTGCTTAGGTCCCACAGAGGCTTGATCCTGCCTGGCCAAACTCAGTGGCTCTGGATGAGGATGGCTGAATGGGGCACTGTCAGAGTTTCTCCTCTTGCCAGCGAAGAGGCTTCTTAGAGAGCCCCGTGAGCTCCCTCCCTTGCTGCCAGCACCTGTGCTGTGCTTTAACGTTTTCTAGCACAGGAAAAGCAAATGCTGGCCCTCCGCGGAGACGCTTCACGTTGCTCTGCGCTTGAGCTGGCACAAGGATCGCTTTTTGCATGGCTAGGGTCTTCATCGAGACTGATTTTTCCAGTCTGAGCTGTATCCGTGTTGTGTCCTGAATGGCATCGGCTCTGATTTGAGAGGCAGGAGTCAGCCCTAAAAGATTACTGCATCAAATAAAGAAGATGTTTGTACGGTATCGAGTAGGAAGAAGTTTAAAAGAAAAGAGGTCAATTCTGCTGTCGCTTGCGCAGCTTTTGATAGATGTAACTCCATTCAGTTCTGTGTAGCTAATTTTGTTTTATGCCAGCATAAGTGAGAGCGGAGTCAGGCCTTCCACCTGCAGCAGCTAAAGTGAAAAACATTTCTATTTTTAAAGCTGAAAGCATTTCTTACTTTTATTTATCATGTGTCACTTTGTTGGCAGCAATGGTGTAAATGGCACGTAAAAGTTAAATGAGCTATTTATGGCACTGGTTATGACCCTAATGCTCGCCGTCACAACAGTCACTGCTTGGGCAGCAGAACCAAGGAAGCCTGCGTTCCTGGGCAAAGATAAAGCGTTCTCCTCTTCCACCCTAAAGCGCTAAAAAGGTCTCTCTCTTCCTGATGGATGGCTGGTTTTGCACTGCTTCTGGATGCTTAATATCTCTAAGCTCTCTAGACCTCTCTGAAATTTGGTCAAAACCGGGCAAAGGATTCAAAAGGTGTTACAGGAGAAAGAGGGGAAGAACGGGGAGGAGAAATGGAGAGGTTGCCCAAGTCTATTTCCCCAGTAAATGCAACTTAAAAAGGAGGCGGGTGTTCGGTGGCACAGTCTGCAGGGCAAGTCCTGGCTCCAGCAAACACCTCCCCGTGTGTGGAAGCCTGCAGAGACATCAGCCAAGCTGGCAGAGCGTTGGCTGAGTAAGAGGGGGAAGAGCAGAGCAGCTCAGAGCAGCTTCTCACAGTGCCTCCGAGACCCAGGTTGCTCTCCTTGAAAAGCACAACCCCCCGCCACGCCAGCGCGGGACAAAGAGCTGCCTTCATTTTGTATTTGTTCACCTTTCTAATGCCCTGCTTGCCATGCAGGAAGGCAGGATCGAGGCCAGGAGCGAGGGCTGCTGATTCCAGCATCCCTTTTGCTGGTGGGGACGGTGCAGGGATGGTGGGAGATAAGCAGCGCAGAGCAGGCTCGCGGCTGACCCTCTGTCCTCAGGGGTGACGGCCGACTCTTCCCTGGTGAATTTGCAGGCTTATTGGAATACAAGATTATACTTCTTTCCCTCTGTGTTGTAGTAAATCCATTGGTAAGGTGTCTCACAGAGACATTTTGTGCCCTCTCACAGGAAGAAATTTCCCTCCAGCTAGGAGGAAATTTATTCCCTGTAAAATTGAGCAGGAGAATAAGATTTCCAGAGAGAGCCTGTGGCTGTAATAAAGGATATTGCCAATTTCTTAGGCTGTGTGCGCAGATCTGGGCACTCAGGTAGCAAATTTTGTACATCCAAAACTCCACGGACCGGGGGTACACAAGTGCCAGGGTGCAAAGCCCTCACGGAGCAATGAGTGGTGGTTTCACAGACGCTCGTCTCCAGATGAAGATTTCCTCAGTGGTCCTGTGAGGCTTCACCGTGCCGACTAAGGAAGCGAGTCAGTGGTACGATGTTAACGTCAGACCACTGTGGTGTTCCCCAAATTTCCTAGGAGGCTGGTGGCCAAAGAGCTCACCTCCCCATCTGCAAAGCAGAGAGAGGGGCCCTCTTCATTCCCCTTCACAGGGGGGTTGTTATGCCGATTGCGTTCAAGAATGCGATGCGCTCCAAGTGCTAGGGGAGCCATACGAGTACCACGGGCTGACATAAATATAAAATGCTATAATTTAAAGGCTCTTGTCTTTCAGTAGCTAATGGCTTAATTAAACAATAACATTTAACAGATGTGCTTTTTCTCCTCCAATAATTCACTCCATCTGTGTCAACATAACTAGGCCCAAATTAGTGCATCAAAATGTAGATGTTAATGTCTTATTTCAGTTTTTATGTATCAATGTGCATTTACATATATATTGTTTCATCTTGTGGTGAGATGAGTGCCTCCTTAGAAGGAGGTATTGCACGCTATGGAGTTTAAAGAGCCTCTCTTAGTTTGCAGAGTAAAAACAAGAAAGCAAAAATCCACAGACAAATGCAAATACAGATACCTTGAAATGAAGAGAAAAGCGGGCACATGTATATTAAGGGTGTTACATATTGAACTACAGGATCTGTGGCTCTGTGCTCTTTAGGATAGTGAATAGTTTGTGACCTCTTGTTTCTGAAGCACTTTTTCCCCTAATTTCACATGCTGAGAAAAAAAGCTTGCCTTGCTGCATGTGAAAGCAGATGACCATCTGAATCCCTAGGTTAGAGGAGTGGATAACCCAGACATATATCTGCGGAGAGCTTTGTTGTTTTATGAAATAGCTTTAGTAGCATTAGAGACAAATATAGCTCTCCTGATTGTTATTATTATTACTTTAAAACACCCTTACTTGTGCTAAGTGCTTTCTGAAAGGTGCTTGGGAGTCCTTGAAGACCTTGTGGGCTGTGACCCAGATCTTGCAAACCCTCCCGTGCGATGGATGCTACACGTGGAAGCGGTCGCACTGCCGGGGCAGCGTGGATGAAGGCGAGGAGGACAGTCATACCCGCCGGCTCCGTGCTGCCCTGCTTCCTAACACGTACCACCTCCCGCACGCTGCGGTAGTCAGGACGGGATGCTGCGGGGTGCCGGGCATGGCCTGTGGCCTCCTGCGTGGCTGTGTGACAGGTCCCACCACCAGGCACTCCCAGCCACGCTGTTCCCCGGGGAGTCCGCAGGCTGTCCCGGAGCCAGCTGGGTGTACGGCGGGGCCGATGAGCGAGCACAGCGTGTTTCTGGCTGCTCCTGAGACTGGTCTTACAAGCCGTGCGAACCCCACAGCTGAATCCAGCTGGGTGATGCCTGAGCAAGAACACTCCCAGGGCTGGATCCTTTCTTTCCTTACATTCTGAACAGCTTCTTCTTAATGCTTTTGATATGAATTCTTATGAACTGACTGGGTTACTTGACTTTCCCCTAATTTAATTTGGATTAATTTAATTTTAATCAGTCTGTCTTCTCAGCATCCTATTAACCTTCCAATGAACTCTTCCTATAAGGGGATTGGGGAAGGAGCAGTCTATATCTGTTAAAATATTAGCCTGCTCTTTGGGTTGCAAAGCATTAGACAGCAGAAAAAGAGTTGACATGGTCAGAGGGGATGGTGGGTGATGACCCAACCCTGTTCTCACTGAAGACCTTGGCAAAACTGATGTAGTGTCTCCCCAGGTCCCTTTGGCCCATCTCACCCAGGCAATGGTGTGGAAAGCAGCTAGAGCCATCTCTGCCGTGAGGCTACTGGGCCCTGGCTCGAGAGCATCAGACTCTGGTGATTCTGCCCTTGCCACTCTGAACCCAAGGGGACATTGCAGACCCAGAGGAACAGGCAGTCCCTGGTAGGTGTAATCTATGTATAACGGGATTAGAGTTGTATCCACCTGGTTTTCCCTCCTGTCATGCTGCCCAGTTTGCCATCTGCTTAAAAATTCATTTAGACTCTTAACCAAATTCAATAATATATATAATAGATTGGCCTCAGTGTTAGCACCTGCCCAGGTAAATTTTGCTGACAATCAGCCATGATATCTTCACAGCATTGCCTCAAAGAAGGAGAGCTGAACTGTGCCAAGACTGGCAAGGCAGCAACAAGACTTTCCTCTGAGCCACTCCCCACTTTAATATTTTTTCAAATGAAACAGGATAGATAATAAGGCAATTTAGCTAAGAAAGGTCTGGGAAAAATGTGATTACTTTGTATTTTTTGTGATCCGTGGGTATTTCCTCACTCATCACCAGGAGGAGAGCAAGGTGGCTAACTGGGGCTCGTCAGCATCAGAGGAGCCAAATGTTGCCGTCTTCTCACTCTGACTTGGGAAAATTCCCAGCCACTGCATCCAAGTTTCGTCTGCTAAGGACCGACATGTTGGTCGCTTGAGTTATTCAGAGTCTATTTCACCTCTTTAAAAATAGGTATCCAATGAACGTGTCCATCAGCTATTAAAAGAATAGATATTTCTGAAAATCAGTGGGGCTCTGCCAGTGGTCTCTGGAAAACTCGTGTGCCATTTGGCTTAGCTAAATTTGCATTCAGCCTTGCCAGGATTTCTCTCCCGCACAAGCAGCTGATGCATTTGCCACTAGGGCTGTTAGCACAGCCGTGAACAGGAGGAGAAGGGCTTTGCATTATCGCAAATAGGATGGAGAGTCCTTTGTGAAACAGCCTTTTTATTTGGATGCAATCTGCCATCTGAAGTCAAGCACGGAGAGACGGGTGGTGGATGCGTGCCAGTGCCATAGCCCGATGCAGTGCGCTCTGGGGACATCTGCACGGGGTCCAGGAGCTGAGGGGTTGTCCCCACGGGGCTCTGCCCAGGGTCCTCAGCCCAAGCCAGAGGCTCAGCAGGACCACGGCTCCAGGTCGCGTTGTGTGATAGAGACGGCCTTTGCGTGAGATGTGCAAGGCTTGCCCCATGTCTGCGTTACAGCCAGGGCTTAGACACCCAACTGCAGGCACCTGCCTGCACTGCAAGGCCAACCTTAATCTCAAAAGTAAAGTCTTCCCCTGCTTACTAAGGATAGTCAGCTCTGATCCTGCTAACACCAGAGGCTCTGACAGATGGGCTCTGGCAGCCTTAGCTGTGGGGCTCAGGGCATCACGACCCCCCTGTTTCCCCATGCCAGGGCGCTCTCGGGCTGCTGCGGCAGCTTCGCTGGGTGACGTGCAAGGGCAGCGCCTTAACACACTGCCAGCACGGCTAGCAGAGCCTGCCACCCCTTGCTGGAGCCACTCCACGCTCAAGCGGCGTTTTACCCATGAGTGGACAACTTCAGGAGGGAGGTCCAGAGAACACGGTGAAGGCATTGCACGAGAACAGCCATCCCTTTTGCTAATGACTCCTCTATTACCTGCTCCGGGCTTTGTGATTTCCGTGCTAGTCTGAGGAGATCTCTGACATGAATCAAAGCCTGGCTCTTTACCTCCCTTGGAGGATTAGAGTTCAGTCAAGAAAATGGCGCTGGCAGAGTATCATCTCAAAGTCAACCCCTCAGAAGTGAAGAGCTGTTAAAAAGGAAATGGGTTGTGCAACTTTAATTGAACAGCCCCTACAATACACAGACTTTAATTACTACTGTAATTGAATGCACATTAATCCCAATCAAGTTTTTCTACAGTACTTTTGCCATCATCAGTGCGTAGGATAGAAATCCCATTTGATAGCCACTAATGAATACAGTATTTTCCCATTTCCCCATCTTGTCCTTTCCTTACTTTTCTGTCCAATTTCATTCTTTTCTGCCCAAGCAATCCCAATTCTCATTCAATTCCTCATCAGCTTTCCCCCTGTCACCGCATGCCTGCCACCTACAACCTCCCCAGTCACTCCCAGCGTTCGTGGCTGTGACAAGCTTTCCCAGGTCCCTTGGGGATCAGGTGTGCCCATATTAATTTGCTCTAGGCCGAGTAATCCCCCTGGCTAAACCCTGTCACTGGGTGTCTCTTCTTCCACCCCCCCAGTCTGCATCATCCGCTCCCCGGGGTGGCCCAGGCAGGTCAGCAGGACATGCAGTGCCGGGGGAGAAGCAGGCTGGAGCCTGGAGGGATGGAGGACCTCAAAGCTCATCCTCTGCCTCAAAATTGCCCACCCGTAAGCCAAGCATCCGTAAATTAGGAGCAAACAAAAAGCACTTGTTTGCTGTTTGCGGAAGCGGCCTTCACTCAGGCGGGAGTCGTCAAACCACCTTCTGCCATTGCTGGCCTCTCCGGTTCAGCGAGGCAGATGTCCCATGGGCACAGCTCAAAGCCACTCTTACCCGTCCAGCCAGAAAACAGTGTCAGCAAACAATTTCTCAGAGGCTTAATTAAACTATAAGCAAGTGACTAATCTGTTCTGAAGCAAAATACTCTCTTCCTCATCGTGGTCGCCCAGGCAGATCTCAGACTGAGACCTCCCCTCCCCATGACTGTGTGCGTGACAAAACCGCGTAACTGGGATTATTTTGCTCGCATACTCGCATGCCAGAGATTAATGCATGCAGTTCATACGCTGCTTTTGTCTGAGAGCAAACACAGTGGCAAGCCCTTCCTCTCTGGGCAGGAATGGGTTTGGGAGGCTGTTCACTGGTGTTGCCTTTTGCAGGACGTGGTGGCTCAGGGCCACCTTGGTCCACCATCTGCTCCGTGTCCTCGTCTGTTGACGCAGTCACTCTGAGAACCCTCTTGCTCTGCAGTTAGCAGGGTGAGAACAGGGAGCTCTGAAGAAACTATGCCCCTGCTTTCAATCCCGGTATCCACACTGGGACCTGGGGATGTCCGGATGGAGACCCCAGAGCCAGGCAGTGGCACAGAACGGGAAAGTAGCGTAAGGTTCAGGGAGGACAAAATTATTGGGGAATTGCACCAAATTACTGAAGTTCTTACATGTGTCTTAACATATGGTCTCGTTTTCCAAAGGCTTATACCTAGCCCAAATTTGGGAAGATTTTCACAGGAACAGCAGAAGGCACACCCCAAAGGCCTCTTGCACCTGCCAAATTTCACAACTCTGCTCCAAACCATGGAAAAATAGAGCTCGGAAAGGTCACTGATATTTTTAGCCTTACTTCGTAAGGAAATACAGCTATGCAATCACACCGCCGCTCGCTCCCTTTGCATTCCTTTCTATTACGTTGGAATCATTGGCCGGCCTCAGCCAAATTTGACAGAAGAACGGAAGGTGCAAAGATATTAAGTTCCTACAAGCTTCATGAAAATAGGAACTGGGTGAAGCAGAGATCCCAATAACGCCAGCAACGAGAGGGAAGCAGCAGGCGCTGAGCCTTTGCTGGACAACAGATTAAATATCATTCCTCTGCTTCGGCAATGGGTTCCCTCTGAAACTATGGTGCCCTAGGGATATATTTTGGTCGCTTCATGTTAGCACCTCGTAGTCTCTGAGGCCAGAGCCGATGGGCTCATGGGAAAGGGTCCATGGCTCTTTGTTCCCCTTATGAGAGGTAGCAGCCAGAAGAGTGACTGTGGTGATGCCCTCAGTGCAGCTTTGCAGATGGTGTTAGGGTGATCTCCTCTTGCCCGGTGACGGCGTTACCTGGGTGTAGTCAAATGTTTGGGTGAGTTTGTGTTAAATAAAACATCTTTTGTGATCTCCAGAACCTGAGGATTTTGCTAGAATATTAGCCAATGTTTAAAAAGGGATGCCTGATATTTGAGTAACGTAATTTATTTGCATCCTTCAGTGTAAATATGGGCTAATTACTTTCTCACTTTAACTTTAATAACCTCTCGCATTTTATGTGGCGTATAACATCCTGAGAGGACATAAAAGATGGCACACAAATATGAGGCTATTAAGCCAAAGATTTATTTGCAACATTTGAAGGCGGGATGTTTTGTGCCTGAAAGCAAGTCTCCTGGAGGTCCCAAATCAGCAGCGGCCCCAAGACGGCAGGACTCTGCCCTTGGACCCTGGGGACGAGCCAGGCGAGCGCCCATGTCCCTTGTCCCCACAGGGCAGCCCAATTGCGGGAAGCCTGCTGGGAGGCCATGTGTCGAGGTGGAAGATGACCGCAGTCCTACCTCCGTAGGATGCGCAGTGCCTCAAAACTGGGGGTTAAAGAGAGCTCTGCATCTCTGAGGAGCCTTTAACAGAGCAACAGGCAGGTCAACAAACAGGAGGAGGAAGAATTCTGGAGGCATCCGAGTGTCGAGCGGGTCCAAGCTGGCTGATGCAAATGCCTGTGGGGCTCTGCCAGGATCTTCTAGGGTATTAAATTGCAAATAAGGCTCTTGCTGGACTAATTAACCTCACAGGCTGGATGTGGGCATGGGTCACCTGCCTTGTCAACATCTTCTGGTCCTCGGATGTATGGGTTTATGCTTGGCTCTGCTAAACTGAGTTTTTTGGCTCAGGTGCAGGTCACCAGGTGATGCTGATCTGTGATATCATTTCTTTGTCACTGGTGTATCCCCCAGTGTCTGTCACCCGCAACCATTATCAGGGTGGTACTAGGTTTTCTTCTAAGAAGTTAGGAAAACTATTAGCTGTAATGGAGACAAAATAAATGATCCCTGAAGTGGTCCGCATGCCATGC
This sequence comes from Grus americana, assembly GCF_028858705.1. Taxonomy (NCBI): domain Eukaryota; kingdom Metazoa; phylum Chordata; class Aves; order Gruiformes; family Gruidae; genus Grus; species Grus americana. The sequence goes on along the minus strand of NC_072853.1, from coordinate 123,164,247 downwards.
ACACAAGAGAAGATGATTCCTATTCAGGATGTATTTTAAGACGTAGACATTAAGCAGTTTGTAGTTGCTTAATTTAATTTAATATTGACACATTGATTTCATGCCATTCTAGTTTCTAAGCCAATGTCACGCAGTACCAAGTCCAAGGCTTTTTATCTCTTTCAGCAAAATTTATCGTCTCATCACAGGTGTCCGGTTAGTTTGAGAAAGTACATTTTATATAAACCAGTGTGGATTGGCATAATTTTTAGTGACCTCCTTTAGTTCTTAGAGCACTGTGCCAGCTGTTGCATTATTTCACCTGTACCGTATCTCTCTATTAGTTTGAATCTTAACCCCGTCCTGCAATAGAGCCCTGAAGCAGTTAATGTGACAGTTGTGTCAGCTTGTACAGAAATTACTTGGATAATTTCCATTCTTGCAGTCATTTTATTTCACTCCTAATCCAAAAGTAAATGACAAATTTTGAAATGTCCGCTGGAATTAAAATTCACTTTACAAGTGTATTTTGATTTAATTGAAAGGTTATTCACTTTACAAGTGTACTTTGATTTAATTGAAAGGTTTTCAATAAAACAACGGATCTGTGATGTTTTAATAAGATCGGAACACTTGGCTTAAGCAAAGAAAATAGTAATTTTATCAAAATCAGTACACAGGGCATTTTAATCTGTGTAAAAAGGCAGTCTCTAGGAGAGAAATGTTTGGTTGGTACATTTTTGATCAGCTACGCGCAGGATGAGTGAGGAGAAGATACACAGCGATGCTTCCCAAAAGATTCCCAAATTATTGCCAAATTATTGCCAAGTCTGACGCTGTGTGAACCCTGCGTGATGCCCACGAGGTCTTTCCCCGCTTCGGTTGCAGGAAGCCCCACCGAAACAGGAGACAGACGTGCCGTGCCTGCCGATAGAGCTGTGCAGCCCTGGCACCCCGTGGCACGTCTGCCCACCTGCCTGGTGCTCAGAGGAAAGAGAAGGGTCATTTCAAGGGGATTAATGGTAAATTGGAAAGGAGACGAGCCTGCGCGCTTGGTGTTCATAACAACTGGGGAAACGTTGGACTTTCTGTCTGAAGGGGAAGGGGGGAAGAGGGGCATTCGGTTTTCCTGAGTTGACCTCAGTTTATACCACTGTTTTTCACAGCCACAGAAGAAAGAAATTAACTTTTTAATTCAAGCTGGAGCAGTATATAAATTTAAGTCTGGCAGTGATACGGGCTCAGCAGAGGTGCTGTCATCTCGGAGCGGTGAAGAAATCTCAGCAGAGCAATGTCTGCGTTCAGATATCAGCTATTCCACAAGGAAAAAAAAAAAAGTCTTAGGAATCCCCGGTTTACCCTCCTTAGCCAAAGGGTAACAATTTTTCTTGCCACAGCTCATGCTGCCTCTGTGGGAGCGGGGAGGTTATCACGGGGCTGGTGGGGTGGGGAAGGAGCACCTGGAAGACTTTTGAGGAGCATCCCTGGACCAGATGTGGTAGCCCTGTCCCCAGGTCCTGATGACCTTTAGCTCAGCTGGTGGTTTGTGCCCACGACTGCCACATCCTCAGTGTGAGCAGGGATTACCTTTTGCAACAGATATCATGAATGGAGGGTACTTAATCAGGCTTTTTTGTGGCTGTTGTTTTTACGATGATAGAGGAAAATATTCTCCCATCATGTATTTATTAACATTTTGTATGGAGGTAGCATGTCTCAGTCTGCGTCTCTGTTACAGCCAAATGCAAAACCCACTGTTTTCTGTTCTTACTGTATAAACCAGACCTTTAAGTAAGGGAGGCAAAACCCCCCTCTGTGTCCTGTGGAAGATTTCTGATGAGTTTTTTCTTAAAAGCCGCATGTATTTCGTTGAACGTCTGTCGTATTATCATTTGGCCTGATAGTCTAGATACTTCGTCTCCTTGACAACAGACAACATCCAGCGTGGAGTATCCCACTGTGGCCAGATGCTGCGGGAATCTCGTGCCCTGGCGGGCAGGAGGGCTCAGCCCGGAGCGGGAGGTGAGGAGCCTCTTAGCAGGGTGCCTGCGAGGGGAGGGAGGCGGTCCACGGCCAGCCTGCCTTCATCCCTGCCGTGCCCAGCCCCAGGTAAGTCTGAAAAGCCACGAACCACAACAAAATTAACTTTTCTGCTTTTTAGAAATGTAAAAACTCGGTGCGATGGAATAATTAATGCAGCTGATTAAAGGCGAAGATCACACATTAACAAAGGAAGATAAGCATTTAATTTCCAGCCTTATTGCATTTCAGACTTGAATATTGGTTCCAAAGGTGGCTGCCGACTTATTTGCCTTTCTATATATGTATGTACATAATATACATATGTACGATTACAATCTCCTGCCCTGCTTTAATAATATACTTAATTGCTTTCTGGCTCCACCTCAAGCTGCCTAAATTCATTTCACAGGGAAAAGATTATTTGCTGTTGGCCTTTAGCAAATAAATTGCCTGCCATCCTTAATCAGGGTAATAAAAGGTACTGCATCAGCCTGCTCGCGGTTCTGCACGTTGCATCTGCTTCCACACAAAGTATTACTGACAGCTATTTTCCTTGTGCCATCCCCAACAAATGGAGTGAGTATGTAATGTAAAATGTAAACCCAACAGATTTGCTGAGTTGGATTCCTTGTCTTCCATTACTCTTGCTGTGAACACTGAGTAAATTATTTGCATATGACATTTGCATTACATATTACATCTACCGTGCTATCTTTTAAAATGCCATGCATTATAATAAATGATAGTCAGGTGCAATACTTTGATCAACTCACATGTTTGCCTATAGGCATACCTACACACGAAAGCACACATGCGTACATGAAATACACCCGTACATCCATGCATCTGCAATCACAGAAGCCATGGCTATGGTTCACTCTGTTCATGTCAATAAGTTTTTCCACCAAAGTATTATACAACGGGACACAAACTGAGCTGGAAAGGGGAGAAGACAAATAAAAGGGACAGAGGGAAGTGTTCAGGTAGGATTTTTCCATCTGAGAAGTCGCAGATGTGATATTTTTCATTAAGGGAGGGCAGCAGGAGGCAGGATTGACCATGGATGGCGGGAACACGCAGCCTTTCACTCTTACCGCTTTCACATGGCGGGGCTGTGGGGATGTAAAAGGCCCACAGTAGTACAAACGTCACGGCCAGCCGATTCCCAGAACATCAGGTGCGAGGCTGCAAAGATGGGAAGCACATCGTGTGCTTTAGAAGTAATCCAGAGGGAGGAAGGAGCTCCTGAAGTTACCGTAATCTCCTCCTTGGGGTGCAGGTTGCGTGTCTGTGCTTAAGCATTTAGGTGGCTGTGAGTGTCTTTCGTGGAAGAATACAGGGCATTCAAAGCTTCCAGACTGCTTTTCTTTTTTTCTTTTTTTATATATATATATCAGGAGGAAGGGGTAGGAGGTGGCATCTTTTATTTGATAAATATTAGACACATTCCACATTTGACATACCATAAAATAAGGACAATGCCAGCAAATGTCAGTGCAAATTTTGCCGTGGCTTCCTTTTGTACTGGTTTTGTTCAGCTCCCCATCAAGTGAATAGCCAGAAAAGGCATGAAATCACAAGAGGAAAGGGCATGAAATCATGAGAGGCAGGACGTGGTCAGCATTGGGACACAACCTGCAGCAGAGAAAACTGATCAAGATTGGTCCTCAACATTGGCAGACGCAGCGGAGTACGGGGTAGATTGTGTATGGGTTTGGTCCTGAGCGTACGTCACAGCTGGTCCGCATTTGAAGCCAGGCAGATATGAAAACATATGGGATATTGCCGGCCTGCCTGGTTTAATGATGGTAAAATATCATTCCTCACTCAAGCAGTGGGTGGTGGGCAGCTTCTCAAAGGCAGGAGGTTAAGGCAGTAATTAAAGTAAATTGAAATATGCTGATGAGTTCAGGAACAGCAGGGCAAGAAGGGAGGTGTGTGCCTGGCAGGGGAGCGCTCCCTCCGCTCTTCATGAGAGGGAAGAGGTGCGCCCGCCCCCCTCCAACCTGTTTTATCTCCCGGGGAGAAGCATCCTTTGCCCGGGATGTGAAATAAGAGGTTTCCTCTGTGGTTGCTCCTGAACCTTCCTCAAAAATGAGCTCTGTGTTTGCCTTCTGGGTGCTCTTGGCCACGAGCTGAGAAATTGAGGCAGTTGTGCTGTTCCTTCTTCACCTGTGCTGTTTTCCAAGATGGGCTGAGTGATGCTCGACTGTATCCCTGCTGCGCCTGCACTGTGGTCATTTGGGCACGCCAGAAGCTGGACCTGGACAGCCTGGAGCTGCCAACGTACTCACGGGCATGTCCAGCAGCATCGTCCCCATGGCTGAGCGTGCATCAGAAGGAAAACATTGAGATTTTCTGCGTACGGAGCAACGCTGTGCACGGCATAGCCTCAGCCAGAGCATCTCACTGATGCGGTTCTTTCTCCTGTATCTCTGTTGTGAGGTGCCTCAGGTAGATCAACAAGGCTAGCGCTGCGCTGCTGGGAAAAAAAAAAAAAGGTGGGCAAAGGTAGGGAATGGCTTCTGCAGGAGGATGGGCTGGATAGGCTGGGATGTATGGGGCTGGAAGAGAGATGGCTGCAGGGCAAGGATGAGTATGTGAGAGGTCTGTGAAAGAAAGGGAAACAGGAAGGAAATTTAATTTCTTCTCACCAGATTTAAAGTAATAATGTAAATTTATTAGGCAGCAGATTTTAAAAAAGCAGGGGAAAAAGGTATTTCAGCACTTAGTTGCCCTTTGAGATTGTTGGCACAGGATGGTGTGGGTGCCGGGAGCTTGGTAAGAAAATCACTTGTCCGCCTCTGCTCTCCGGAGTTCTGTTTGGTCAGAAAGCAGCTAGGCAAATTCAAGAAAGCAAAATTCTTTAAGGGCTGCTAAATACATGGATGTCACCTCAAGCCGGTGAAGTCCTTGAGCCACTGGGTGGGATTGCCTTGGGAAGACTCGATGCATGCCTGCACCTTCCTTCTGCCCTTCCTAGACATCTGCTCAGGCAGCTGGGTAGGGGCTGGGGGGGCTGGCTGCCCAGGACGGCTGTTTTCTGTTCTCGCAGCCTGCTGCGCTATTTTGACATTCCTCCCGAGTGAATCACCTCGGCCAGCTTTGCCTGGTGGAATTAGACATTGCAAGGGCAGAAGCTGAAGGGACCCGGAGTGCTTGGCCCATCGGCCGAGCGGGGAAGTTCCCTCCCGAGCTACACGAGTCCCACGCCTCGGGGGCACCTGAGTGTATTTACATCCTTGCCATACATGAAGGCTGCAGTGAGTAATTGCACGCTAATGAACGGGCTGCTTTGCAGATTGCAGGATGCTCTAGAACACGTTGCACACATTTGTCACAGGGGTCCTAACTTGCTCTGGCCCTTTTTTTATTCCCACTTTAGGGAATAAGGTGGCCTTGGTTTTGCAATGGAGTATTTTGTTTCTTGTGAATATCGTGAGCAGCAATGATTAATGGCAGAATTTGAGAAAAACAAATTAAATATGAATTCCGGAGTCTCTCATCTGGCGCCTTTCGATGCCATTTCATTGTGCAGCTTGATGGCACTTAAAAAATCTTTCATGAAAACTCTCTGGCATTGCTGCACTTCCCCATTCCTGTAGCTCTGGGCTGAGAAACACCAAGGCTACAAGGAGCCGTGAGCTTGACTAAGCTCACAGGAAGAGAAAACCAGAAAATTTCGTAGCTTGGTGCTCAGACCTGCTGCCCGCTAACAGCAAGGAAGCTGGTTTTAATTTTAGAGGTGCAAATTAAACTGTGCAGGAACAAATTGTGAACAAAACCTAAACCACACAGGTGAAACTCCTAAAAATTGAAGTGTAGTAAAGGAAAGGGAAGGCAGGCTGTGCTGTCTGGGAAGAAGCTCCCCAGAGCCTTCACTGCAAGAGCCCCCGGAGGCTGCCCCCAGGGACGTCCCCAAGGACGCTTGCAGGCCAGCCAGGGGCTGGCTGGCTCAACAGGTTCCCGGCAGCTTTAATTGTGTTGCACCTTGGATTTTCCTCCTTCCTCCCCCTCTTTCTCACAAAGGGAGTCCCTCGGGACAGATAAGGGGTCACAGGGAGAGGCACGCTGCCTTGGCAAGCCCTTGCAGAACCCCGGAGAGCAGAGGCGGACAAGTGATTCTCTGGACTTTACCCTTTATCTTTCCAGGTACAGCAGCCATGGCTGGGGCCATCAATTCCAAATTGCGCCGGAAAGGTAAAGGTGCTACACCTTCTGTTGGAGGTGGGCTCAGACTGAAGCCCTGGGCACACACTCTGGCTCAAGCTTGATATATAAATGCAAATCTGGGGTTCCCAGGCTCCGTCATTACCCAGGGCTGCAGGAGCATCCTGGGTGCAGGCATCAACGACACTGGGAACGCCTGGAGCCAGAGCTGGAGAGCCGCTTGCATCTTGAGTCTCTTTACTTCATTTATTCTTAATGAGAGCTGGAGTTGCCTGTGTATGTAAATCACTCTGATTATTGTAGTTTTACTACTGCACCATCTGTTTTCATGGGACTTTGTGGCCGTAAAGATAGCCATTGCCACGAGTGTGCATGTGCATATTTACACAGGGTGTACGGGCCAGGTAGCCTCAGGTCTCCCATAGGCAGCAACCCTGCTGGGAGTCCATATAATCCAAAAACCTATGAATTTGGAGGCAGTGCACCTCTGCACACAGAACAAGTGAGGGACCTGAATTATTTCAAGACAGCAACTGGAGCATTCATTAAAAGGAGTATGTTTCCCAATACCTCTTGCTCATAACGAACCCACTTTTTGTGGCACCGGTAGCCTGATGCCGGGAATTTTTTTGCCCTAAAAGTTTTCTATTTTAATGCTTTTGAAAATGATTCATATAAGAGAAAGGACGGGTATTCTTTCCCTCAGTTTAGGACTTCAGAAAAAAACTTGCTCCAGCCCAGGCAAGCAAGTTTCTGTTCCTGAAACCAGCATTTGCACTGGGGCTGGAGCAGCAGCGGGTGACTGGCAAAAACATTGGGCGCACCCAGGGCTTCGAGCATCCCGAGTGGAGCCGGGCAACATCAGCTTGATGAGACAAGTGAGCCCCGAACTCTGGAGCTGAAGCACAAAGAGCTGCTGTTGGAGAGAAGCGTGAGAGGAGTGAAGGAATAAATCTGTTAAAAGAGCAAGGTTTTGTATATCCACTAGAAATAACATTTCAGACCTGTAATAACACATAGCATTACATCGAGCGGAGTGTTTGAGCTGCTAATATATCTCATTGTCATGTTTCTTCTAGGTTTGCTTTGTGCTGCAGGGATGCTGTCAGAGAGCCGAAGCCAAAAACTTCAGGTTTATAAAACAAAAGGGTCTCTTTAAAAGGTTTTATTATTATTATTATTTCAATAAAATAATATGTCCGTGGCTTTGTTTAACCATCCCTCGCTGGTCTTGGGAAGAGAAACAAAGCAGGGCTCTCTGACATAGGAGGAGCAGAAAGCATCAATGGCAGCTGCACTTCCTTGTCCCGGCCGAGCAGGACATGAAGCATGAGCCCACCACCTCAGCCCTGGAAAATACATTGCATCCTGAAACGTGCTCGGATAAAAACACACCCCAGGTCCAAAGGGCAGCTCGGGTGAGAACGGTGAAAGGAGTTAGGGGGCTTTCATCCCTGCCCCAGCTTTAGCAGGTGGCCTCTGTGTTTGTTAATATTCTGTATCTCTCAAAATGCAACCGCTTTGCTGAAGAAGTTCAGGGTTATTTTTAGGCACTTGGGATTGTTTTTTGTACCCAAAAGCACTCTCCAGGACTACAAACAGGAGGCCAGCTGGAAAGTTCAGGTTTCAGGTTTGCTTTGGACAGCCAGTGCTTCCCGGAGAGCTGGGGAGGGTTTGCCCCAGCCCCTGGTCCCCCAGGAGGGCAGTGGCACCAGCAGCAGGGATGCTGGCCATGCAGGCGCCCCGCATCACAGGACGGGGCACGGGGCCGCTGCTGGCCCCAGGGTTTGGTGAGGGAGCAGGGCTGATGCCCCAGAGCACCATACGGGTGGGTACCGGCGTGGCAGCCCCACCGGCTGGGATGTGCTTTGGGAGGGTGAGCTGCTGCTTTCGCCCCCTCCCTGAAAGGACCAAGAAATGTCCGGATCTGAACTTCTGGGGCTTTTTGCTGTTTTGTTTCCTTTCCGCTGTGCTGGAAGGCACAGTGTCCATCATGGGGCTGGCTTGTATTTGCTGGGGCCATGCGTGCAGCCCGCACAGCAGCTCAGCGTGATGGTGCGGTGCCGTGGCCGTGCCCCATGTGAGGGCAGGGGGACGGAAAGCTGCGTTTCCCATCTGCACATCTCACAGTGATTATTTATGGCCTTTTGAAGAGATTCCAAAGATTTTTTTGTAAAAAAGTGTTTAAAGTCTGTGAATCGGGGCTGGACCTCTGAAAAGCCAGGTGCTACTTCTGGCAGGGCTCGTGAGCTCAGCGCAGGAATCGCTGGATGAAGCTTTGTGGCTGAGTTGTGAGGAGATAAAACCAGGTCATGGTAATGGCCTCTTCTGGCCTGGATATGGATGGGTCAGCCAGCGGGAGAGCACCAAGCTTTGCAGGGAGCGGGACGGAGCCTGGCTTGGTAAAACCAGGGCTTGGGGCAGGCTGTGCTGCCCTGCAAGGTGGAAACAAGGCTGTCCCTAAAGTTGTACTTCCCAAGTACCCTCCACCATTTTTGGCATATGGATAGGGATCCGCAGAGGACACAGGAGACAGGAGCTGTGCAATGCCGTGCAGCTTGGCCCTCCTTCGCACTCCTCCTTGGCTGAGCTCGGACCGTGCTTCGCCCGTCCTGCTCGGCCGACCCGGGGTGTACAAGGAGATGGGTGGGAGGGAGGAGATCCAAAAGTCCATTGCGGTGGCCCTGCTTTTACAGCCAATTAATAATGAATCACATTTGAGCAGGCTGCAAACTGAAGGTTATAGCATTGCCAGAGGAGGAAAACCCAGCGGGAGCAGGTGGCAGGAGAGCTGACTCCAGGTACTGTCAGCTACGCCGGCTTGCAAGCAGATGGCATGGAGAAGCGGAGGCTCTGAATTAGCGAGCTTTGGCTTTATTTTCAGTATGGGACAAAAAGCACTATAGAAAATCGACTCAAGATGCACGCCTGTAGCCGTGTATTTTTCCCCGTGTGTTTCTGCGGGGCTGCACTAGGTTGTCACCTGAGGTGCAGTGCAGGTTCCAGCTCTATATTTATCACATGGGGAGATAAGCCCTGTGCTGCTCGTGAGTTACACCTTCTGCTTTGCAGTTACTACCTGCCAATGACAAGCAGGGTGTTTGCTATAAAATAGAGCCATTTTTAGAGCAGGAGGCTGATTGCTGGCCACCTCCTGGTTATCTCTGGAGAGGCAAGCGGCCACACACCAAACCCTTCCCTGACCTCCAGAGCATGACCTCCAGAGCAGGCAGTAGGAAGGTGAAGGGGACTTTTCACCTTTAAACTTTTCCATGAAGCATGCCCAGGTGACTCGCAGCAGTAAAAGCTATTCCCAGTGCGGGCTGGGTGAGGACGGTGCTGGCAGCCCATAGCTGGAATAGCTTGGCCCTGCGGGGAGCATGCTGCTCCAGCCCCGGCTCCTGCAGCAGGCATGCCGCCCCGTGCTCCCTCCTCACGGCGTCTGTTTTGTCTACAGGCCAATATTTTCCATTCGGCGCATCCAAAAAAAATACAGTCCAGCTGGGTCGGAGAGTCCTCTGCACCCTGACGCCCCGGGGTTTGCAAATAGCCCCCCCTCCAGCAAAGTACTGCAGCCAGAGCTCTGCGCTCCCCACCACCCTGGGAAGCAGCTCCCACAGCCAGTGATGGCTTTTGTGCCTCCTGACCCCGCTAACGCTGGCTCCTCGGGCTGGCTGGATGCTGGGAGGAAGGGCTGCGCTTTGCCCATCTCCAGGCCGATGGCTGAGAGCTGGGGCAAAACGATGCCCCAGCCAGTTGTGGAGCTGCCAGGCCTCTGTGCCGGCAACCGGGGAAGGCGACAGAGGATGCAGGCACCATCCATCCCCTGTGTTAAAGTACAAACCGTCTGACTGGGGTTGTGTGCTGCTCTGTAAAACGGCTGGTGGAAAGGAAAGCCATAATCTGAGGCTGGCTTTGGGCTCTTCTGCCTCCTCAGGGCTGGATCCCAGGGTGCCTTTTTGGAAAGTGTGGTTTTGCACGAGGAGAGGTTTCCCAACAGGTTCTCCCCCCACTGTCAGGTCAGAGGAATGGCTCGAGGTGCCAGACAAAACCAGTGCGACAGCAACGGCCTCGCCGAGCAGGAAGGCTGCAGGTGTGCGTCTGCATAGCACAGTGAGCAGTTTAATAAGCTACCTGTCCCTCACAGAGAGCTCAGGGCTGGCCCCCAAAAGTGATGGGGGGGACACGGACCCAGCGTGCGTAGTGCAGACCCACCATCGCACGCCTGCCTCAGCTGTCGCACGTGAGGGCTGCTCACGTAAGCAGCCTGCTGCGTGAGGGCGTTGCGCTTGTGCCGACCCAGCAAGCGGCCTTCCCCGGCACAAGGGCATTTGACCCGGCAGGGCTGATGGCCAGCGACAGCAAAAGGCGGCGGATGTGAAACTCACGGCCCCACCAGGTGCTGAGAAGAAGGGTGAAGGAAGAAAAATGAATATGTGCCAGGGAAGCAAAAACTACAAGGGGAGGCATGTTTGTATAAATAAAACTAATTGCCCGGTGTGATGGTGGCCCCGGTTTTGCTGTTTATTTCTTTTCTTTCCAGGTTGTGCCCATCCCAGTTGCAGGTGCAGCACGGTTTCCTGCAGAAAGCCACAAAGCAGACCAGCAGCAACGGGAACGTTTCCCTGGATGCCTCTCCCATGCCTCTGGAAGAGTTGCTTGGCACGACCTTGACACAGACAGCTAAGAGAGCAACCTTGCAGCACGGCCGGGAAGCCGACAAGCGCGGTAGCAGCACCCTGCTCCTTCCCAAAGGCTCGTGAAGAAATTCAAGCTCTGATTCTGCGAAGGACATGAGGGATCTTGATTACTAACACACCTTGTGTAATCATGACTGGGAAATCGCCCCATCGCATGAGGGAAAGCGTGGCAAAACAGAGACGGAGCCAGAAAATAAGGAGATGGGATCATTTCCGTCAGGATAGCTGTAGGAGTGATTCGCAAATTCCTTAAGAAGGCTGGTGGTGTTTAACACACGCCTTAATGATCTGGAAAAAGAGGTGAGCAGTGAGGTGGCAAATCCGCAGATGGCCCCAAATTGTTGCAGTTGCTCAGGATGAGGCTGCGAAGAGCACTTTTATGGCGAGGCCCCTGCCCAGGAATTCGGCCCCTGATGCAGAGCAGCCATGGGGGTCCCACTTACTCAGGGCTCGCTAGCGGCACCGTTTGTATTCTGGCTATAGCACACAAGGCAGCAGGGCTTCAACTGCCCCGTCTTTCAGATGGGTCCTGAAATAAAGCATGTGACAGCGAATTTTGGAGTCCCCCGCCTGTCAGAGAGCACGCACCCTGGGGTGCACAGGGAGCAGCTGTGCAGGCAGCCGGGGAGGAAGAGATGGGGAAGGTTTTCCTGTAGGACAGCCTCTGAACTGAGGTCCCAACGAGGGGGGCTGCCATGTCCTTATCTCCTTAACTGTGCCCCTCACTCATCAAAACCAAAGGAGGCTGCTGCTCTTTTTTTAAAACTCAGTAAGATTCTCACACGAGGCTGAACTTCGATGCACCACCAGGAATCAAAACAGGCAGTTTTGCTGGGCCAGAAATGGCTGCTTTCCCATACATTCCCTACACAGGAGCGGTGGCCGAGGTGGGTTAGGATGGCAGTCGGAGCAGGCTGCATCCCTCCACTGCTGTGGCCGTGGTGGCCCCTGCCTGGGCCCGGGCTCTGCCCGGACTGTGTGCGTGCCCCTCGTGCTGGAAGTGAGTTGCTGTGTGTTGCACCTTGCCAAGTCCAAGGAATGCAAAAAGTCATGTGGAAATATAATGCATAATCAGAGCTTAGTCATACATTTATCAGTAACTAATATATTTATATGGAGTAGGTATAAGAATCAGTCACGAAACGTTGGAAAAAGGAATCAAACACTCTACATCACAACATTTTCTTTGATTTTTCAAAGCCTGTGTATAAAATGGAGATAGTGGTTTGCACAGCGATGGCCTGCTCGTCAATGTTTGTGACATGCTCGGGCATGCCAAGGTTGCAACCACACAAGCAGGCAACAGAGTGGCACTGCGATCCTTTTAATAACAGTGTCATTAATCAAAAAATTAAATATAAGGTGCTTGAGATTTACTGAGAATGGAATGGAATGGAATGGAATGGAATGGAATGGAATGGAATGGAAAAGAAGGAGGAGAGGAGAGGAGAGGAGAGGAGAGGAGAGGAGAGGAGAGGAGAGGAGAGGAGAGGAGAGGAGAGGAGAGGAGAGGAGGAAATTTGATTTCTGCCAGCAACAGATGCCAGAGCCTCCCTCTGGAATAGCCACAAATCCTGAGGAAAACAGTGTCATCAGCCATTTCCTCTTGGCCCAGAAAACAATAGCTGTGCGCTACGCCTCTGCTGCATCCATGCACAGGCTTAAATGAGCCACACTAAACAGCAAGACAGCAGCATCCCCACATTTCCTAAAGATCTTGGTCAACCCTGGTGAACTTCAAATTCAGGGCCTGACGCAGCACGACAGGGAATTTACACCCACTGAAATCCCAGTTTCAATGGGCTTAAATATGTGCTCAGCAGCACGTGAGCCTGATGGACCAGACTGTTCAATGCAGCAGCCTATAAAGCTGCGGAAAACACAAAGGTTCAGTCTCGTTGCACTTTCAACTTGCTTGAAGATGTTATGGTGTGCGCGCTACGATGCTGTGCTGAATCAAACCTGGGAAAAGCACCTTGCAATGCCGTGGTCGGTGTGTTAGATGGTATTATCTTGTACATGGGGGGAGCTGTCAAAACTCAGGAAGATGAATTGTGTGTAGCTTCAAAAAGCATGCCTCACGTTCACATTTTCACATATATAATAGTGTCATGGCAGCAGTAGTGAAGTGATAAAGCCAAGTCTCGAGGTAGCTCAGCAGGAATGAATAAATCTTCATAATTGACAGGCCGTAATAATAATAAATACATGAAGAGTTTATTTCTCCCTCTATCCAGTTAGAAAATGACTACATGGGAATCCTCGCCAGCAACTGGGACTCTTCTAAATAATTACCAAGTCAATCCACTCTGCAACCTCTGCCAGCTTCAGCATCTCAATAATTAAAAAGATACCACTTGTAGCTAATGGTAAAGAGAACAGATGTTTCCCCTTGGAAGCTTTTTCCTTCTTCTTTCCCATCATTTCCACTGCCTTAAGCCGTACTGTGTCCTGAGTATCTCCCAGTTACAACAGCAGGTGTCTTCTCCTCGCCGCAGAGGCAAAGCCCAGCGTGATCCCGCACCCTGGAGCACGAGGGATGTCTCTGCAGAAGCAAAGCTGGGTTTATTGTACTGAAGGTGATCACTGTCATTAGCTGGAGAGTGAAGCAGCAGCATGTTCTCAGTAAGTTGGCTTAATACCCTTATCCGTGTTCCTGCTGGTGCCCAGTCACCTGAATGCCAGGCAGGATGCAACACGCAGCCACGTGCCCAGGCTGGCCGGGGGAAGAACGTTCAAAGCTTTTCCCACCTCTGCATGGAGGCAGCTCATACGCAAAACTGTGATTCGTCGTCTGCTAAAGGTTTGTACACCACTCTTCGCCCTGGCACTGGGGCTGTGCTCAGCCTCTGCATTCTCCAAGTGTGAATTTTGAGGGTCATTCTTCCAGGCGCGGTATCATCAGCTTGACAGTGCTGTTTTGCTTTCTTCGATATTATAGCTCTTCTGTGGCCCCGTTTGCTTCACTTGCTACTACAACCACACAGTACGTTATCAGCACTCAATAAATGTCTCAGCCATCTCGCGGTGAGATAAAAGATAAGAAATATGAATGCATCACTGCTTGGGTTTTTTTTGGTTTGGTGCTTACAAGATGCTTAATCTATCACAGCATCTCAAAAGGCGATGTGTTTGCTGCTGTTTAAAATTTGTGTTTTACCCTGTGAAATGGGATCGTTGCTGTTTGTTAGTGTTTGACATAGTAAAAATGACTACTGGAATGCTACAGGTCACGAAAGGATGTTGGCAACAAAACTGCAAACGTTTGCCACTTTTAAAAGGAGTTTTTCCATTTGAAGCTTAAAATTTATGATACTGTAGTATTCTGGATTTGCACAGAAGATAAACAGAGTTGCTGGTTTTGGTCTCTGCAAAGCTAAGTTCTTGTGAACCTGATAGACAGCAGCACGGTAGTGCCATTGGCATAGTTTTATACTTGATTGAGGTGTTGGTGATTCTAATGTCTGCATTCCCGCATGGTGCCCAAAAGGTAAAAGTGACCTATCTGCTCGCCTTCTGGGGGCAAATGTGAGCAAGCTCAAATTTAAGCTGTCCTAAGTCAGCCAAAGCCTAGCTGGCTCATTGAGCTAGAGTAGTTAAAGCACATAGGAAGATGGTGTGGCTGACATTATCTTCAACTGCCTTTGACTCCAGATATGCACGTATAGAGGGGCAGGCAGGGGAGGTGAAGGCACAGATGAAGCATAGCAGTTAAAAGCCCATCTCTGGACCCATAAAACCTGTCATGCACCTCTCCGTACAAATACTGCAGTCCATAGGTGAAAGCAGTGGAGCTGCAAGGATTTCACCCAGCCAAAGATCATTCACAATCTGTGCAAACTATTGGCAGTTACAGCCAAAATGTCATGTTGCTCCAAGCACGCAACTGCTCAAGGTCCCTTTGAGGTGGGCAGCGATCAAAGGGACAGCGAGGGCAGCTCGGGGGCACACCTTGGGACAGGAGGGGTGACCAGCCATGGAGTGGGGTCTGGCAGAAATTACAGCAGAAAGGCAGTAACTGGCAAGGTGCAGGGGAGGGAAGGGAGTTGATGGGTGCAAGAAGCCAGAAAGGGGGCACAGCAGCCTCTCCCCCCATGGCGACCGGCCACCAGGGCCACAGATTGTTGACAGTGCCCATGTCAGGCCATCCGGCTGCATGGTATGAGGGGTACCAGGGCTGGAGAGCAACGTCGCTACCTGGGCTCAGCCTACGGCAGAGGAGTGATGAGTAGGGCCCTCATCTTCAGCGTATGAGACCTGAGAGCTTAGCTGAACTTCCCTCCACGGACCCTGGCCTGATCAGGTTGCATCCTTTCTAAGGCAATGAGGGGCTGGGTGAGGCAGGGATATCCTCATTTCCTTTTCATTGTCCAAATCTCCTTTGCTCTGGAGGGGCTGCAAAAGGCCTGCGTGCCGGGACAGCTGGACAATATCCATCAGCCCGCCTTGGCTGTGCTGCGGGGAGTATTTCCAAAAGCAGCCGAGTGACATAGGTGCTCGTATCATCTTGCAAGTCAACAGGACTTGTGCTCCTTTGAAAACTTTCAGTCCGCATGAGCGAAGGCCTTTAAATATTTTTAAAGCCACTCAAGAGGCACATAAATATTTGGGTACGGTCAGCCCTATTTTAGACAAATAAAACTACCTACAGAGACCATCAAAGATGCTCGCATCATGCCAAGGATCAGTGTGGGGCTGATGTCTCCTCTGAAGGTTGCTTGTTTGATCCATTCGCTGTTCTGATCCCTCTTTCCTCCTCCTCTTCAGCCCCTGCAGAGAAAAGTGGTGACATGATTTATAGATGTATTTCAAGGTGTTTGAATATTTCCAGCCCGCTACCTCGCTCCTGCTACCTGCTCCGACGGCTGCTGTGCCGAGGGCTCCCTGAACAAAGGCTCAGGACAAATGAATCCTTGTCCTCACTCCCAAGAAAGGTTTAAAAAGAATCACCTCCTTCTTCTACTATTTCCTTGTCTTGTTATTTTAATTTTTTCCTCTGTACAGACGGCAGCATTAAGCCCAGTAGAGAATGAATGAATATCAATGAGACAGGGCAAAGACGGAATATGCAGCAGTTCTTTCTCAAAGGTATAATGACAATACCTACAGGGTATTTCATTGCAGCAGATGACATAGACACCCCTCCACAGACCATTTTCAGGAAACATTCACATTTACTGAAAAATACCTCCTATGTGGGCAAGTTTCTAAATGTCTGTTCAAGTTCATGGTGCACACACTCTTCTAGCAATTTCTCACAGCGATTGCCTCCTTTCTGTTACAAACGGAGGTGCGGCCAGAGCCCAGGGATGCAACAGGCTGCGAACACTAGAAAGTTAGACACGGGCTTTGCTGTGAACTCCCAAATCAAGGACCATTTCTAATTATAAAATGCATTACTTGGGTATTAAAGGAATTGATTCCTTGCTGGCAGGGAAAAGAAAGAGAGACGTGATTCTAACAGAGGACAGACAGAGAGGGAGACGGTGTCTATCTCATCATAAACACTGCGCCGGCTAAATCCTCCCTTCTAAACTTTCTGCTTGCACTCCGTCTGAGCCCAGCCGTTTGCCCGGGATGCCTTTTGGCAGCATCCCCTCTTGCACCAGCTGCAGGGATGCCTTCGCAGCTCTCCAGTTTTATTAAAAACCAGGAGGGAACTGAGTCTTTTAGTGAGACAGGGTCTCAAGCCCAAAGCTGGGGCTGGAGACCGGTGTCTGCAGCAGGAGCCAGTGGCTCCCCAGATACTTTCTCTGCCCCCCCGGACCCCTCCTTTCCATAGTCCCCCAAAACAGGGGAACAACAGCTGGGAGTTACAGGACACGTTTCCCTTACAAGGCTGCCCAGGTAGTACCCAGCTCCGGAGGCTTGCCTGGACTTAGTAAAGGCGGAGCGGCACGGCCCCGGCGAGGGGCAGACCAGAAAGCAGAATTTTCCATGAAGCTGTGAGCAAAGAAACCCAACCCTGCCCTCCCCCTGCCAAAACATTCACAAAAAATAGCCAGCTTTAAAAGGAAATTTGAGTGAAAAGCTGGTTGATAACACAGTTTTTGAAAAATTTGAGTGCTGGGCTTTTCACTGCAAAGAAATGGCTCGCAATGGAGTAAATATTTTGCGAGTATTGCGAGCTTTTCTTGTGATGGAAAAAACATTTCCCATGGAAATATCTGATGGTGAAAACAGGCCTTCCTGATGGCGAAACATAAACAGAAGTGGCTTCTGTTTGGTTCTTCACAAGCTGCTGTCCCCTTGCCAGGCACCGGGGCAGGGTCTCTCCCAGGAGGGCTCCACAAGGGCTCGTCAGCCTAAAGCGTCGCACAACCGTCTCCCGACAGGCACTGCGGAGCAGAAGGGACACAAGCGGTGGTACGGCACATCCCATTCCGGCAACGCTACGTATGCGGCGGGCAGAGCCACGGGTACCGTAGGGTGCATGTAGGGTTTGAGGATGCGATAGGGAGGGAGGGTCGGGCGGCCACGCGGAGAGGCTGGTTAGCAGGCAGCATTGAGCGGGACTACTGGGAAGGGGAAAAATATTAAGAGCCATGAAGCACAGCACTAAAGCTTGCCAGTGGCTGGTGCAAGAGGTCGGGGTGCTGTTAAAAGAGGGGTAAAAGCTGCTGGGGGGGGGGAGGGAAGGCCAGTGAGGGAGCACAGGGAAGGATGGAGGAGGCTCTGCCAGTGCACACAGATGCTCCTGCCAGCCGGTCATGCCACTTCCCTCCTCCAAACGCTTGCTGCCATCACATCTGCTCAAAGCGCGAGGCCAGCTGCGAGCATAAATGCAGGTTACTCTTGTGGCTCCAAGCAGAAGCAGAGGAGGCTGCAGGAGCGTGTCAGCAGGCTGGGGGAGCACAGGAGTGTAGGCAGGAGATGCTGGCCCTCTTGCAAACCAGTCCTCATATTAACTCTGCAAGGCTGACAGTCAATCAACAAGAGGTTGCCAAGTTTTCACAGAAAGCACAAGTAAGCACTGTTGGTTGATTCATGCGTTGTACTTTATACTTGCCCTTCTCTGACTGTGGTGGCAGTCCTGCTTTGGGGTTGTCTACACCTAGAACGCTTTGAGCATCACCAGTAGCAAACAGCAATATAATTGTTGCTTCTGTCATGACTGAAAACCATTTTCCCTTTATCTTCTTTCTGATTTGCGTAATCATCAGAGAGCTAAGAAGTGTTTTGGTTTTGGTTTGGTTTGGTGTTGTGGGGTTTTTTTGTATGATAAAAACCTCAATGCTGCCCTCTATCAGAAATGTAGCAGTACTGGTCTTAAATTGCTTGTCCTTAATTAACAAGTACTATGTGTTCTTTCCGTGGTGCAGCTTTTAACCATAAATCCCCCTCATCACATCCGAGCCCGCTCATAAAAGCAAGGAGGCGATCCAACTGCTTTCCGCTGCGCTATTCCGTGTGCTAAACATCTGATGGTGATTAATAACACACCTCAACTGCTCAGCTATTTATGGTGACGGCTAACCTAAGGATGACTTAATGAAAAGAAGATATATTACTGCCCAGGTCAAAAAAAAAAAAAAAAAAAAGAAAGAAATAGTGCTGTTAGTGCTTGTGTTTAGTGCGGTTTAAGCGGAAGAATACATGGGCACTCTGATAAATGCTGATTAACTTATAGTGCGGGATAACTTCCAATTTCATGAAGGCCAAGTTGAGGGCAAGCCCCCCCAGCTATACTGGGAGAAAGACACCCCCTCCCAGTCTGGCACAGCCCCCCCCCAGCTGGCGTAGCTCAGTCGCACGCAGTGCGGCTGTAAAACGTGTGTACGGTGGTGGTGTCCATCCCGCCTGCCCGGGGCACAGGGCTTGTGCTGTCTGGACCTCTGCCCAGGGGTGGATTTAACACACCAGGAGAAGTGATTGCCTTTAAAGGGATAAATTACAGCTCTTAGCAACGTATCTATCAAATAAATGGCTAAATCCAGAGTTGTTTGGTCCCAGCACACTGTGTCATAGTAGAGCAATCAAAAAAAGAGTGCCATTACTGGAGATGCTGCCTGGCTAAGTCACCTCTCAGTGGGGGCTGGCAAGATTTACACACTGCAGATTTACAGATTGCTGCCTGCAATTCCCAGCAAGCGGGACGGGTGTGCACCTTGCGGGCAACCTGCCTGCAGTCAAAGCAGGTCTGCCCTCGGAGCCCACATCGGACAGCACGGCCACGTTCTCCAGCGCAGTCTGGCAAGGCCAGCAGCCAAGGGAAGGAAATTTGCGCTTGTAAAACACCACATTTGGTCTGGAGCCACAAGCACAAAGCACCGGGATGCGTCGCTTTTTGGGCGGGTGTTGCCCTTGAGAAGACGCAGAGGTCTGGGATAAATTTTCCTGAAGACGCCGCAGATATCACTTGGTTTCACAATGAGTCACTGAAACTCGAGAAAGGCAATTCACCGGGGAAATCAAAAGGAGTAATTAAGAGAACATAGTAATTAAAAATGTATCCTAAGAGATCCTGTACGTGACATCCGCACCAGATGGAGAAGCATGCCTTTACCCACCCCAGGTTACACGAAGTCTGGGGAAAGCTGCAGCCACAAAGTCACCATGGTTACAGATGCACAAAACTGAGAGCAATGAGACGTCCTGCTCTGCCACGACCACAGCGTGCATCTTTGAGCTGCAACTATTTAATTGACCCTGGATTATGCAATTTAAAAAGAAAGAACCCTAGAAAGTCCTAATAGATCCAGGGATATAAAAGTAGACAGATTAGAAAAGAGATTTTAATATATGCACACTGCACAGGGTGTGGGGAGGAATAGATATTATGTTATTGGAGTGTAAATTGAAGCACTCATTATGCAGTCCTCATTCTGTGTCCAAAACTTCTGCATAGATTTGTTTATATCGCCTTCTGTCCTAGAGATGCCTGCATTCAACACACTGATGTATTATGTGTGTATTTGCGTGCATGTATACTAAGATGTAGTTGTAATTCATCATAAACCCTACATACTAATTATCACATCCTAATGTAGCAAATTAACCTATGTTAGTTTTCATCAAAAGCAGATTTCCTTTGCATACAAGGTGGCAGATACAACCTCATGTGGCCTGATCAGAGTGGAAATGATGGGTGCATAATAACCACTCGAATGCACTTTCCATGCTATTTTGCTGACATAAATCCTGGTGATAAAAGCGTAAGAAACCACCGAGGGGTTTAACATCACAGTGTTTATTGCACATGATAAGGAAACTGGATTTCGCTGTCTGAATGCATTCCCAAGGGCACACTGGTACACAGACATGTTTTTAGGGTAGTGGTAGTAAAATCCAACCTCACTTTTCAGATTTCTTAAGGTGTCTTGCTATTTTTCCAAACGCTGTCTTTGTCTCCTGCTGAAGGGCTGCCACAGCAGCCCACTTAGCGGGCAGTATCTCGACTCTATAAGCAAGTCTGTATGCAGGAAGAAGCTGTCGGGAAACACGGGCTGCATCTACAGTAGGAAATAACTCACCGAAGAGCAGGACCAGAGCAAGGTCCTATCTCTTGCCCTGAGGCTCCCAGTCCACAGGACTATATTGACCCACCTTCCTTGTCCCAGCCACCGGAGACCAAGCAGCTTTTCTGTGCAGCAAGGAGGCTGTTCCTCCCTCCTTGAGCATGGATACATGTGGGACAAGCAAAATACATACTCATACTTTTTGCACAGATGTGGCTCCTAGCTATGATTTAAGGCTTGCTGAAGGTGGATCGATGGAGGTACGGCAACTTCCGCTGAGCCACAGAGTCAATTGCATCTCACCAGCAGTTAACAGGAGCGCTCGTCTGAGTTGAGGCTGGCTCTCAGCAGATGCAACAGGATAGCTGGCCTTGTTACTGGGAGGAGGAGGAAACTAAACAGCAGCCTTTTTGCTCAAAAAATCTGAGCTTTCTTTTCATTTTCAAAATGAAAATCCTAAGCTACGGATACACAGTATAAAAGGTAAAACGGCTTTCCTTGGAAGCACTGGAAACACCTGCTCTGTGGATAATAACGCATCATTACACAGAGCAACCTGAGTTTCAGACACTGAATTTCAGTAAGCTTGTTACAAGTAGTGGTTTGTAGGTGATGGAATTACTGGCAGCATTTGGCTGTATAAGGATTATAACTGCTGGGCTGATAATAGGACTCAGGAGTTCCATAAACCCTAATTAGAAAGGGAGTCATTTGCCTACCTGTACATGATTACACCTTAGTTGTGTCACACTGCCGTCTTGGCTCAATTTCCCTGGAAGTAAAGTGACCAGGGTCTGTAATATCTACCGTGACGTGTGTCTGCAAGCATTTTGGTGTGAGCTGTGCTGTGTGGTATTTGTCCCTGCAGCTCTCTTTCAGCCCATGCACACAATTCCCTTGGCCTGGATGGGACAATCCATGGGCTTCTGTGGCAGCTGAAACAGGTACCAAAAAGTTTAACTTTCAGCTACTGGGGCTCCTTCATCCTAAAACCCGAAGTCTTGGAACCAGCCTTTTCTCCAAACATGAATTTTTCTGAGCAGTTACTTTCCTCTGTGCTACCCAGTCATTTAATTGTATGGAGCATCCAGTTACCTGTCTGTGCTCCTCACACAGGTTCTTGCTGCTTCTGTCGGCTTCATTGCCTTTGCCGGCTATTTGAGACATTGCTCTTCCCTTGAATTGTTCAAATATCAGTAGGGGGCATTATTGTCTGTGGCTGCCTAGTCTCAGAGCGCTGCCTGGGATTCTCTATTTCATTCTAATGAAGACCGTGTCTGTGAGCAGATTGACTGGCGGCTAGAGACCTAAGCCCTCTTCGGTGGGTAATCCTACCAGGAGTTAACGATCCTAGTACCAAAGCCACAGGTGAAAGGCTGGGACCATAACTATCATACTCACACATTAAATCTACTATCTATTTGAAGAAATGATCTGTAGCATAAATTTGCCTATAATACTCTCAGCAGCAGAATCAGATGTTTATAGCTCAGCTGAGTTTTGCGTGCACCTTCTTTGCTAGGCTAAATATCATTATGTCTCGTAAGAAGGAATGGAAGAAGAGGAATATAGTCTACTGCAAGTTAGATTCAAAGATGGGAACACATCTCGAGGTTTCCACGTAGAAGAGTGGTATTTATAACACTTAAATTTTTAAAAGAGCCCAGATCCCATTCACCTCCAAATTTTCACAATGTGTTCAGCACTCAGTGTCTCTCCTCTGGTCAGATTTTCTTTTGCTCATCTTTGACTTCGGAACTAATAAAGTCATCTTCAAATATGACCTACAGCAGTGCTCTGACATGAGCTTTTGCTTGTGCTCTGGATCCAATTCATTCATGCACAGAGGAACTAGCAGAGGGATCTATGTGCCACTAACACCCTGAAAACTGGACTTACAGAGTGGCTTTGCATCCTTTGGCCTTGAGAGCACTAAGGGGGGGTCAATTTTGACTCAAAATTGGACTTCATCTTCAAGCTACAATGTGATTTTCACACCTGGGCTTTACTTACTAAAGATTTCTATTACAGCCCCGGGACAAAAATGCTAATCTGATAGCTTTCATCTTTCTAGTGTCTCTGTCCCATCTCACTCCTCAGCCATATTCTGGGGGCTGCTCTGGGTAGAAGGATACGCTGCAAGGAAGGCTGAACAGATGGCCCGGTGCTTCTTTAAACAGTTGTGTATTTAGCCACTAGCCACTGTGAAACAGTTGGATTTATTTTTATTGCATAGCCTTCTCTATGGAATAACTCAGTGATTCGCTCCAAGAAGGAGCAAAGACTCCTCCTTTCCTCCATCCCTGCTCCAGTACTCAGGTGAGACCCGTTGGATCTGCACCACACACACAGTGAAGAAGTGCAGAGGATTATTCTTTCCCTTAAACTGGAACGTAGTTGGGGACACCAGCCTCATCTAGGGTAGCACAGAAATTACCATCAGGAGTAACCCCTCAGGCCATCTCAACCGGTGCTCTTCCCAAGAGAGAGGCCAACATCATCTGACTTGGAAAAAGAAGCAAGAAAACCTAATAGCACTGCTACAAAGGTTAGCTTTGGGCTGGGACCACGAGGGCTGGCAGCTTCTAAACGCTTTGAATGGTAAGTTGCTGGTGAACGTAGCTCTTGGCTGCTCCAGCCCTCCATATGGCGGTGGCTTCTTTCAGACCAATAATAAAGCAAGCCAATGGTAAAGACTGGGGAATACTAGAACGCTGCAAACAATTCACACATTTAAATCAGGCTCAAGTGAAAGAAGCTATTTCCAAAATATTGGTTTGCATGTTTACTGTACTATATGTATCCTATACCAAGAATTACTCACTCCTGGCAGCATTCTTGCCTGTGAAGCACAGTAATTGCAATTACATTTCCTAAAGAAGTCCAACACTTTACCTTAAACAACTCAAATGGTTTTTGCCAAATGCACCTGCAAGCAAACATTTTTGATGAAATGTTTGAGAAGTCACGACAGCCGTCAGGTCTGACTCCAGTGTAAGCACCCCTTCACGTGACGCATCATTTTTGTGTGTGGAGAAGATTAAAGCTCTCTTTCAGCACTGGGTGCTACTCTATAAGCTAATTGCTACATTAATGTGCAGATGTTCTTTTGATATGACCTTTTTTATATCCCACACAGCAGGCTGTTTAGGTTTTCTGTGAAGAAAATGGAAAGAGACTCAGTGGGTACCTGAAGTACTGTGTGTTTGTTATTATCCACCTCACTCATCATAACATCATATGAGTCGATGTGCCTGTGATTTCATTCTTTTTTTTTTTTGAACATCTAATGCAGTCACTAGGAGCTGCCACTGCAGCGGTACTGTCTGTGGAAAATAAAAGGATCGAGGAGAGAGGACAGGTTTAAAATCTACAATTTAAATCCAAATGGCACAAAAGGAAGAGCTTAATTTTCTATATCATTTCAGGCGTGAAGCAGAAGGTGACCCCACGGAAATCATTTTAATAATATAAATGAGATGGGATGTGTCATCTGTAAGTGAAGGAGCAGGGGGACAGCAGCTGCGGTTCACAGGGGGATGTAGCTGCGGGGAGATAGAGTGGCTTCAGCCGGAGATGATTTTTCTGTCAGCACAAAGCGCAGGAGGGGAGAGCCGGGGCACGCTCACAGACAGCGGCGCTTTGAGAGAGGAAGAAAATGCTGCTGTCTGAGAGACTTTCTGCCTTTCTGTGAGATGAATGCAAGGAGCCAAATTCCCTGCCCAAAATACATGGACAAATGTTGTATGGTTTTGGCTACAAGGAAGAAAAAAAAAGAAAATAAAAAAAAGAAAATTAAAGGAAAATAAAGGGGGAAAAAAGGAAAGGAAAAAAAAAATAGTGCCCAGGTTGCTGTCGCCCTGGAGACTCCTCATCCATGCTGTGTATAAATTCTCCAATAAACAGACAGATGCTGAATTCATGTTACAACCTTGAGGTCCTGTGCTCCCAGTGGAGCGGAGCATTATTCTTTGTCTTGATTTCACTTATTTTGCTGTGCTAGTTAAAAATCGAGCTCCTAGCACCATACTTCCTGGGGCAGGCAGAATCCAACAAGGGGAGCCAGCTTTAATAAAAAAACAGCCATAGCCCTCCCAATTCACCATTGTCTTCAACTTCTGCCATACCTAGGGCTGCTACCGAGGAGGGCACGGTTCTACTAAGTTGTGTGCAAGTTCACAGGGACCAAATATTCCCACTTCAAAGCAATCCTACGCAAGGATTGGCAGCGGGCATGCTTGCCTTCCGGCTGGCCTGGATCAGGGTCACCCAGAAAAGTGGGACAGCCAGTTTCCCTTCTCAGTCACGGTGCGACCCTCAGAAGAGGAGACAAGGAGAGCATTTGCTTCATGGTCACTTTGGGCACCTGAGAAGAAAGATCTGAACCCTTTCAGAAAATGAAAAGGAAAGTAATCTGTCAGAAGGAAGACTGGGGTGAAAAGCAAGGATTTCTTAGCATTGGGTTTGAAGTTTGCCATTGTTTTTCAGGATGGACACAGCTCTCAGCTGCAGCCAGTGGAAAGCTGCAGTCTCGGGGTGTAATGCCTCCTCACTTTCATAGCCACATGTCATTAAACAAAGGTGACAAAAGTTAGGCTATGCTACACTGGGACAAAGCTCATATCATAAGAAAAGCAGGTACAAGGACCAACAGGCAGGACTGTTGTCCCAGCTAAACCATCAAGTGAAGCAGGAATGGCTATCTTCTATGTCCAGACCTCATACCTTTCCTATGGAGGTGTAAGACATAAAACTATTTTCCGTACCTCTAAAATGAATTCCTAAAAATAGGATATGCACCCCTAAAACTGTAGGTGAATGAAAGGCATCATAGTTCATTAAAGATGCAGAAGGGATTCAGAGTGTGAGGATGATCTGCAGGGTAAATACTCTTAAAACAAAAAAAATAAAAAAAGCCTGTGTGATGGCTCAGTACCAATGTTAATAATCACTCAAGATTTCAGATGGGTGACCTGGAAGAGATGGCTGAAGAGAGGGTCTCCAAAGGACTGCTCAACTCAGTGAATTTTGGATGTCAGCAGGTTAAACTTCAGCATCTGAGCTAACCAGTGACATAGTCACCTGCTCAAATTAGGCATCCTAAAATACATTCTAGCCACAAGCTACCAGACATTTTCCTGAGATGTACAGATGGATACTTGCGAGCCACAACACAGGCTTAAAAAAAAATGGAAAGCAAATATTCTGCTAACCACAAGTTGGCAGAAAGAACTGTTAAAAATCCTGTCCCCGAAGAGCTCATGAATAAAGGAAAGAAGCTCTTTAAAAGAGAGATGAAGCGTGTGAAAGCCAAGGTGAACCACATCTTTATTTGTTATCACCAGCCTGAAGAGTTAACGGCTCTTTTATTTTGTTACAAACAGTTACACGTAGAAAAAAGGAAACTACTCCTCTGTGAAGACTTTGTTTTGTTATTTTATTAAAGAACAAATGCCATTTCAAGTTACCACTTGCTGATGTTAGTTTTGTTTCTCGAACAGTAGCAGGTAGCCCCGTGATACTGAAACCCGGCTGATACGTCACCCTGGTACTTTTAGCAGTAACATGTAAGTGGTATTTAATTTAGTTTACAAAATCAGGTGCTTAAGGTTCGGCAAAAACAGGTCTGCAGCCTTAATCCATCCCCTTGTGACTACAGACTGGAATCAGCCTTTACACATGCATAGTTTACAGGAGGAGGCAGAAGGAATAGATGGGATATATTATTTAAAAAAACAGTGAATTGATAAATTATACTTCTTGATACATAAATAAGAAGCTGTATCAGGCCAAATCGAAGGTCTAAACTTGTAGTCACAGTTTGGGTTGCAACAGTCCGGTGAATACACAGATACGTTGCAGACTTTTAGTAATGTTTCTTACCAAGAGTAATTCTTACAGGAGGAGGACACGGTCCCATGTCAGAGGAATTCCTGCCAGCAAGGACGGGAGGGTGAAAGGAGTCGTGGTGATAGGAGCCCCTCTTTATAGAGAGCAGTAGATGTGAGAGGGTAGGTGAAGGCACACAGGGCTGGGGAAAGAGTCACCCAACCAAGACGCAGGAACGTCACCAAATATGGGGGTCATTCTCAATGACAGGGACACAAGGCACTGACATTGGAGGGCTTGTAATGACAAGATGTGGTTAGCAGGTCTCATATCCATCCTGTATAGAAGAGTGATTAAATGCATCGCATTCCCCCTGCGTTCGATCGACCCTCTCCTCTCACGCCCTGCCATGCCAGTGGCAATGGCCAGCATCGCTCCTACCACTTCCAAAACCTCCTCTGGGTAGGACGTTGCTCAGTGCAGAAGGGAACTGGTCTCTTAGGACTTGTGTAACACTTCTCACGGGACCCAGGCCCACATTCTCCCATTTTCTGCTGGACAGCTCTCCACCTCAGCAGTTAAACGCATGACGGCGTTGTCCTCTTAAACAGGCAGATTACAGAACACCAGAAATAGCAGAGCATCATCAATTCAGTCGCTGAATGACACAAGGTACTAAGAGTGATGAATCTTTCCTACCCGGACAAGAAATGATTGATTTGAATAATTGCCCAAGAATATTCACATGACACTCGAACACAGTCGCTGTCATGATTACCAATGTCTCTCTTCCTCACAGCAAGTCTATAATTGGCAGGAGTGTCTCGGATAATTTATACAGCAACAAGATTTTCACACTTTCCCAATTCTGGATAGTTGCTAATATTTCATGAGACAGTCACTTTATCATACAAGGGAGCTTTCACGAGCTTTTGGCACATCTATTGATGCCGACTGTCACTGAATTTCTCCATTTTCCTGTCTTTTTTTATTCGTTGTCGTTAGTAACTACCTATTCCTTCTTTGTATTGTGGAGGTTTGTATTTAGTCATGGTATTAGATTACTGCAAGTCTTTTTCTGTGTTTAAGAGGAACATCTACTTAAAGTCCATATATTAATCTCTCTGCAATCCTGTTATGAGGGAAAATTCCTTGTTTCTCAAGTCCCTCAATAGCTTGCCTGTACCATGTTGTTAAATAAATGAATGGCTAAATAAATAAGGCGTTTGCTTATCTAACTATCCTATATTACAAACTAAGGAGACCACTCCACAACAAGCCAGAAGAGAGCTGCCCTCTCCGTCGCTTTGCTGTTGCGC
This sequence comes from Grus americana, assembly GCF_028858705.1. Taxonomy (NCBI): domain Eukaryota; kingdom Metazoa; phylum Chordata; class Aves; order Gruiformes; family Gruidae; genus Grus; species Grus americana. Next base: position 123,136,770 of record NC_072853.1, on the reverse strand, counting down.
TAGCACGGATTGCCACGTGCTGCTCACTTCCACGGGCAGTGGGATCCGATTGCTAGCGGCAGAAAGCAGGGGCTGGTGCCCTGGCTGTGGGACTGGTAACTCTTTTTGGCATCTTCATACTGCCACAAAACTACTGGATAGCTTTAACCAACATTCTTAAAAGTATTTTCCGTACCTCTTCCTATAGAATAGTCATGTTTGCTTACCTGTTCAACAGCACGTGTGCTCATTTCACCTCATTTTACCTTCAAGAGAAACAAAGCCTTAACCTTCCTTGGCAGCACCAGCAATTACCCAGCCCTTGGGCTCAAGGAGCAGAACACTGGGATCAGAGCTGTGCTTTCAGAACACCAAGTGCCCTCACCGGTATGTAGGCACAAGCCGCTTCAGCGGCAGCGTTGCTCAGCAGCAGATCTTTTTCTTTCTTTTTTTTTTTTTTTTTTTGCTCTTGCCGGTGTTCAACATCAGCATGTGAAAAATTGATACCAGGGGGTAGGTACTGATCATGATACAGCTATTACTGACTGTCAGGTACTCCAGAGAGTGGGGTCACTGCTTGCATTTTCCAAATGAGAGACAGTTTAATGAAATCTTGCTCTTCGGAGGCAACAAAGTATCTATCCCCTCCAAACAAATTCATACACCTGAGGTAGAATGATATAAATATGTATCATTTCTTTAGTGAATTACATGAATTTGTAAGAGAGGTTTGAGGCATGCAGCACTTTCAAAATCCCTCATTCAGCTCTTTCTGCTGCCCGCATTTAGAATATGCCGAGCCAATGTGCAGAGTGTTGCATGCTGCCTTCAGTCCCAAATGGCTTCACTGACGTTTTTGGCTGAAACGGTGCTCCTTGGCAGGATGATCAGATGGCAGCACGCTCCATGGATGTCACTTATTACCTTTTACAAGACTCAAATCACTGGTGCTCATCCAGTTTTACATACTGGCTGGTCGGCCCACAAGCTCTGCTGGGCTGTGACTACACCGCAGGCAGACTGCCACATCCCTCAGGCTCGTGTGTCCCCCTATCCCCACCTAATAAATTTGACAAAACGGACATTTAAAAAAATCTGGGTGGCTCAATCCCAGCAAGATCCTGCCAACAACTTGTGTAGATGCTTCTGTCTGTCCTGGTCTAGAAAGGTTAACAGCACCAATGCCCACACCGACGTAGTGAAACCCAAGAGGGGAGCAGAGACTAGTAAAGAGACAAAGGAACTGGGGCAACACCACACAGAAACACACAACAAAGAAGCTGGTGGATCTCCTTGACTTCAGCTGAGCAAGGCTTGGAGTGCTGCAGTCCAGTGTACTGATGTTCATGAGCAGGGATCTCAGCGGCTCTGCTGAATGGGGGCAGCTTCCAGGATCGAGCCCTCTCATATTTTCTCATTCAAAGAGGTTGCACGTACAAAGGGAGCTATAACCTAAGTGCAGGAGGTGAGGTGAGGATGTATGAGGTGGAAACACTTCAATGTTTGCTTGAGGTTGGAGATAACAGCAAAGGCATGTTGAAACTCAAGTTCACGCCATTACACCATTTGAGAGTGTCTGTTAGGTCATATCTACCAGCCTTGTGCAGACGTCTTGGGCAACCTAAACTGTCTAAAATGGCAACAGGCACCTATGTCTGGGCACCTGAAGTGACTGTCTCCGCCATTAGCATATTCACACTGATTTCACTAGATATGCCCTGTAAAAACTTGTATTAAGGAAAACACTTCCCCACCCTTTATAGGCGGTAGACTTAAACAGATGTGGGTCTACAAACTTGTTACTCCAGCAATAACGAATGAACTATTTTGCATGAAAAGTTTATCAGATTATGCTCTTTTTCCCATTGCAGGTTATTCTGAAGCGGACATGACAATAAATCACCGCAATCCTATGAATATTTCATAGAAACACATTTCAGCTTATGGGTTTTCTTTTTTTCTCTTGAACGATTATGTCTGTGTCTTTGGCCATTCATCGTCTGTGATACGTGACTGGCCACTTAATTCAAATTACGGTAATGTCTGGCTTTTTGACTGGTTCATTAAATATTTCATAACAAGGAGGAAAAGTAGCACTGCGAATGACATTTATGTGAATATACGAACAGGTGTTCGTGAAATCTTAGTCAAGATTTCTACTCACAAATGCTTTGGGAAAATTAATAGAGATCTCTAAATGTTGTTGAAATAAATAGCGACTTTTTATACCAACAAGTGCTAATGAAAATGGTGACAATGATAATTATTTTGCACCATTGCTCTAGCTATAAGGATGTGCGTCCAGCACTCTGAAATCTCTCTAAGACTGGGGTATAACTCACAAGCCTAATGAGAAACGGAGTAGATGGGATCTCTTGCAGTTGATTTCATTAGTGTATTAGCGTATTAGTTCTTGAACAAACTCTGGAAAATGCATCTCAGAAGCCTGTCATTTGCCTTATCAGTCCATGGGAGCTCAACACTAAAATTCATAGAGACTGTAATGAAATTAAATTTAGAGTAGCAACGAGCATTTCTGAAAACCCTCAGTTCTTGTGTGTATCTCTTATAACACAAGTTAGTTCTTTGAATCATTAGCTACAAAATCTGCAAGACAGAAAAAGTGGCTGGAGGAAGGAGCAGTAAGCTATTAAATTTTATTTCCCCCAAACGACTATCAGTTTTTCAGGGGCAAACATTTCAACGGTTAAAGTTTTACATTAATTTCCTGCAAGCATGTTTAGCAATCCTGTCACTCTGGGAGCATTTAATTATGCATACAAACACCAGCTAACGTGAAAGATGCTACCAAACCGTTAATTGTCCTTCTCATTGACTGAGAGCACTGCGTGGGTGTGGAAATGGAAAGCTCCCATGAGAAATCAAAAGCCTCAGTGAAGTGAATGACAAAAGCCCCGTTGACTTTGGGAGAGGCTGGGTGAAGTGGAGGTGCTGAACGGACATGCGTCCACGTGCTCGGTCGATTCAACCTCTTGTATCAGACTCAGCGTGTTCTCTGCGATTTATTCAAGCTATAATAATCTCAGGGTTGCTCTGAAGTCTGACCTTACCAAACCCCACCGTGTGAACGTGACCTGCCGCTGCTGTCACACTTTCCTCAGTGGGAAGGAACCTTCCTCCGGTAAAGATACAGGTGCCTGCTATCTCTCAGGTTTTTCTGGTAGATTTGAAGCCATTACTCATGATAAGGATGGTTACCCTCCGCTTTAGCATATATATTCCGAGTGGAAGATAAGGAAGAGGCCAGGGAGTGTGGGCAGCAAGCAAGGAGGCTCTTGGGCACAGGGCAGCTGAGGGTCAGGGAGGGACCCTGAGGGACAGGGGAAGGTCAGTGTGGGAAGGAGGTGGGAGGACAGCAGAAGAGTCAAGTGGAGGTTGAAGGAGATCTGCGGCAGAGATGAGGAGCGGGGGGTGAGCAATGAAAACGACTGGGAGAAGCAGAGGGGTTAAGGAAATTGACTGGATGGGGAAGCAAGGACTGGGCAGCCTGGGGAGAAAGCTGTGAGGGGAAACCGCCGGACTGAGGAGGGAGCAGGGGTGACTGGGACCGGCCAGAGGGTCTGCACGAAAACCCCGGCAGGAAGCCCACCCTGAGGAGACGCGGCACCCAGGCACCCGCACACTACACCCCCCAGAATGCCTTTCGCGGCGCCCGGCACTGAGCATGCGTAGCGGCCGCCGAGCTCCCGAGCACGGCGGGCGAGGGGCCGCCCGCCCCCCTCCCCATCACCACCCTCCGCCACCACCGGGAGCGTGGGGGAGGCGGTGCCGCCCCGCCCCGGCCCCTTGGCGGACAGTGCCCGCCGCGGGCGGGGAGGCCGTGAGGAGGCGGTAGGGCCGAGCTGAGCCGAGCCGAGGGGGTGGTTGCTGCCATTAGCGCCGCGGGCGGCAGGTGAGGCGGCGCGGGGCGGGGGCGGCCCGGGCCGGGCACCCTCAGGGGGCGGTTCGCGGGGCTCGGCGGCTGCCGCCTCTTTTCTGAGGGGAAAGTGGGTGAAGGGGAGGTGGGGGGACCGGGGCGGTATCTCTTGTGGTCGGCGGCGACTCCACAGTGGGGAGGCACGGGGCGGGGGGGAATAACTCACGGAGCCCCCCCGGGATTGCCCAGCGCGGAGCTGGCACCTGGGGCGGGGAAACCTTTCTTCTCCAAAGCCGGGGAGCGAAAGCGGGCCGGGCCGGTAGCAGGGGCAGGCGACGCTGTGAGGGTTAGCTCTTGTAGGCAGCTGCCTGCACCACAGAAACGCGGTTCAATTAAAACTCTAATAACCTCCCTAGAGGTCAAAGACGCTGCGGGTTTAAAGCCTACCAGGGCAAGTAAAGATGTAATTATGTTCTCCTGACAATTTTCCTTGATGGATGAACCCCCTCCCCAAACACCTGTCTTCAGCTTTGAAAGCTTAGCAGTCCTTGTGAATTTGGCCCCAGTGGATATGGATGCTGAATTTAGTCGCATCCCACCCCTTTTAATTATTGTATGCTGACTAAGCATAGTGGAAAAGTTTCTCTTGTATATGTCAGCTCTGGGTGCATTGCACATGCATGTTTTGAGGTCAGGCTTATTGGTCTGCTTGTGTCCCCTTGCTTCCTTCCAGCCTCTCTTAACCCAATGTTTAAATGAGTTATTAACATAATGGCTGCTGCTTTGGAAAAGAAAAAAAAAAGTGAAGAGGCACACTCATCTCTGGTGATGAGAATAATGACTGTATCTGAACAACTGGTAAAGGCAAGGGAACATATTGGTGTTTTTACACCAGTACCATAGTTGGATAACTATTGACAAATGCTGACTTTTAAACGGTGACTGCTGATTCAGGAGAATCTGTTGACTTGGGTAATAAAACAGTAATGACTCCATTTAATAGTGATCTCAAAACACTTGAACTGATAGATTGGCTTGTTAGCTCAAGCCTTGACTTAGCTGGGAACCAGAAGAGGTCTCATTCTCTGGAACAAGCTTCTCCCCCAAACAAATCTGACGTGTGCTAAACATATCAACTGTAAGACAGGGTGTTTATTTTGCAATATCATTTTCAAAAAAGTGATAGAGACCAAATGCATGGACTAGATACAGGAAACCTGCTTTGCAATCTGCTTTTCTGCAAGAGTGCATTTTGAATGAATGCCACCACTGCAAGGTGGCAGTTTTACTTGGAGTCTCACTTTTGAGTTTTAATTAGCTGCCATCAGAGCTGGAGTTCAGCCTCCAACACTTGTGAAGTGTACCATGAACATGCACTCTAGGTACCTGGTTAATGTTTTGGGACTAATTACCTAGAGCCTGTTCTCTATTAAGCAGTGTTCAAAATGGATTGACTATAATCTTTTTCCAGTTAAATTTCCAATCTCGAGTTGCATCTCATTGTGAACTTACCGAGGTTTGCTTCAATCATCTGAGAATTGAGTATGCTCATTCCCCTTATTCTCACCCCCTTCTCTTAAATTGTTGCTTTGAAGTCTTCAGTAAGTGCTGTTGGCTGAAACAGTTCCCTATGACAGCAGCCCACATCTAGTTACCCCAGAATTTTTAACAGATTTATATCTGCCCTGTGCTCTAATACAGCAAGGTCTTTAGGAGGAGTTTTAAAACATAGAGGCTTAAAAATCTTCCACTAGTAAAACTATCATTTTATTCAAATAAACAGAGCCATAGATGACTTCCCTCAGCAGAAGACCTGCTTTCTATTTAAAATGGCTTTTCCAACCATAGTGTATCTAGGCTGTGAAGGAGCAGATTTTTCTAGGAAGTAGTGGGAGGCAGGAAGAATCACGAAAAAGAAGGTGGCGCAAAGGAGAGCGTTAAACCATAGAGCTAGAACCAGTCAAAAGTTCTCAGCTGTGCAGACAAAATTTTGCCTTCTCACACTGTGGGACAATAATTTCTTCAGTTATTATCCAGGATGGTCGCAGAATTCGGTTTTGTGGCTTGGAGCAAGGGCTAGAATGGGTCTATGGGTCCATAAAGCTGGAGGAGGAGTGGGCTAGGAAGGGTAAGTGGAGTTTCGGGGAAAATGGGTGACAGTTCCCCTGTTTTGCTGGCCACCTTCTTGCGGAAGCCAGTGGCTGTTCCTAAGGGACTTTGCATGGTCGGCACAGAGCGCTGGCTGAGGGTTAACATTATTCGGTGGTTTTACTGTGCTGGATGAATGCATGACATGGGACCTTCCTCCTTCTCCTTTTAGGTCTTCGCTCCTTTCCTTCACCTTCTGCGGTAAGACGTGTTCCCTCCTCCTCCGTCAGCACGCTGCCCGCTCCAGCGCCACTCTGCCTTCTTCCCCCTGCAACTCTCTCTCCCTCTCCTGGCAGTGAACTGGTAGGTATGAGGTGCCAGAAGAAAGTAGGTTTCTTTGCCCTCCAAGTGTGCAGACTGGGCCTGACAGTGTAGGTAGTGGAAAGGTGGCCGCTCGCATTTGGTCATGCTAGCCAGCCCTCGGTTCTGCCTGTGCTTGAAGCAAGCTGTGACTGGAGCATTGAACTCAGCGTGGTGGAATTTAAACTGTGAGTTTTCAAAGCCAATTACTGGACGCAGTCTGTGTCTGACAAGTTTCAGTTTCATTAGCTGTCTCCCAGGAGTATCGAGCTGCACGGCTCACCTTTGCAGAGATCAGATTCTCCTCTGTGATGTTATTAGGTGTTTTTAAAAATAGCTTCATCAGTCCACTTTAAAAGAGCTGGTCTGCTGTGATAGCAGTGCCTGATGGTGCTTTTCCAGATAAGGAACTTGTCACTTTTCCTCCTGTCATACATGCAGCTTTTGCCCTATTTAGAATACAGCTTAAAAAAAGACTACAAAGTAACCACCAGTCTTGTGTAAAGATTTCTGTGTTTGGTTTAGGAACAACTGAATGCTCCTTATTTAACTGCTTTGGACAGTATCGGTTTATGAAGAGTACAGGATCAAACTGAATGCAGAGTTGAAGGTAATACTTCATATACCTGTGTCTTGAGGAAATCTTTATCATGGGATCTCTTATGTAACAAACTGACAACAGGCCAAACGTATCTGCTTTTTTTTTTTTCCTTCTTTCGGTCTCAATTAGAAGTTCATTAGCTTTTAAAAGGATCTGAAGTACTACTTTGTGTATGTGTATAATCTATATTTTCATAGGGTGGTGGGAAGCAACCAGATGAAATAATATAAAAACAATTTCAATCTGTTATTGAGGGTCTTAAAAGTATTTGTGTACTTGTGCACATCAGGAGTATCACTGGGAAACTGCAGTTGCATGACATACCTTGTGATTCATTTTATAATGGTGTACGCAGGAGCAGTGTTCCAATTTACTCATTTCTTTGATCTTTTGTGAGCAGATGGCATTTTTGAAAAGGTCTGTTAATTCTGTGGGGATTTGATAATGGCTAATTGCTGGGGAATCAGAAGAGGAGCTGTGCTTTTTGACTGCTACTCTGACTTCTCTGGTCTCAAAAAAGAGGCAGCCCTCTGCAGCCTCATTTGTAAGCGACTATCCTCTTAGAAGTCCTTGCTCAAGAATATTCACCTGTGTCCTCAGCATAAATTGAGAACTTGTTGATCACTTGATTAATTGAACTGTGCTCCACAAACCAGTCACATACTATTACAGGAAGAAAGCACCGGAGAGGTCATGGCTTATTGTAGGACCCAATGCACTGTGAATTTTCATAGGAAAGCCCTTTGCTTTTTCCCTCTTTCTCACTTGATTCCTTTCCTTTTTCTTTGTTTCTGTCTCTTTCACCATGCCTTTGACTTAGGTCTATTCATGTACTTTAAGTGCCTGCCTAAGTGTTCTCAGCGTAGGACATAAGTACCTATTTGCACTGTAACATCAAAGGATCACATTTCAAAATTACAACTTTTCCTTTGAACAAGAAGAAAAAAAGGTTCCTGGTTGCTATGGTGATGAGCGCTATATAAATGCCTATAAATAAATAAACAGCTGATTCTTGGACTTTGATTTGCAGTATTTTTGCTTTTCTAATGAGATATAATTAAATATCAAAATGGAAGGAGGTGACATTTTAACAGTTTTATTAAATACATATTATTCTTATGCCTTCTGTTTTACAGTAGTTCTGCTGAAAACAATTAAATAGTAAGTTGTTTATTTTTCTATCTGTAGAAAGTTGATGTTTTGAAAAATCTTAGTCTGGTATTTATAGAAAAAGTTCTAGATGACAAAAGGCACTCCACTAAAAAGCTGGTGTCCATTTTACATTTAATCAGAACATACATTTTGAGCTAAATGCCTGTTTTTCTTATCTCTAAGAGACTATTATGTGCTGTCACAACATTTAAGTTCCAGTCAAAAGTGTCTGTAAATGTAATTATGTTCCTCTGCAATATTTGAAATCCCATTGGTGCACAACAGCAAAACTTGAAAATGTCATTGACTCTTTCTTGTATATTAAAATGACAAAGGCAGAGTAAAAAAATCAGATATTACTTGTTGAAGTTTGAGGAGGAGGGGAGAATCGACTTTTTTTTGTAAGCCTTTTGTTCTCAGGTCCATGATGTAAAAGTAGCTTCCTCTCTGGGCTAAAGGTGATAATGGTAAAATGGATTGGATGGAGACAATAAACTGCTTCTTCAGAAGTCACCTGGTAGCCATCAGCCATTGCTAAAAAAGCCCTTTTCATTAGTAATCTCTGGAGCCCAGTCCACTCAGTTTCTGAAGCATGACTGCAGCCCAGTTCCCCATCAGTGCACTGGAGTATTCCCCTCATAGGTGTTTCTCACTCAGGAAATGGGTGCGCTTTGTTTAACAGCAAAGGAGGGTTTATAATGGAAGGAACTTTCCTTAGGGGAAGGAAAATAGTTATTTATAATATACGGAAATACTTTGTTAAAGGCTCGGTCTAGTTTCTTGGTGGAAACTGATTTTGCCACAGTGGCCTAAAGAGAGATTTCTTCAGTACTAAGCTGTGGAGTGCAGCTTGTGCACTGGCAGGGAGTAAATCTGCTTTCTACCACAGTCACAACTTTGTATTCAAAGAAGCTTTCAGATTTCCAAAGAACTTTGAAGCACTATCCTGTCCTGTTAAATGTTTGGTAGAATAACACCATGTTATTCACTGTTTTTGTTCCCTCTCTGCATTCAGATTATATCTACTTGCTTTACTGATTTAAAATATATTTGACTAAATGCTTTTTACTTCAGAGCATGTGTAATTGGGAGGACAAGGATACATGGTATTTTTTTCCAGTTACACGTAACTACTTTTCACAGAGCAAAACATGTACATCTGCACACAGCTATTGAAGGTAGAGGCAGAACAGGAGCGAGGGACGATGTCCCTGAAGGTCTCGCTTGAGCAGTGACAGCCTGCGCAGGTTTGATTTATGTTTCGTAGGCCTGTCACTTTTGTCCCAGCTGAGCTGCTGCTGCGGCCAGGCTGGTGATGCTCACCTGAAGAACAGTGACAGCTTCAGTATTTTCCTGGCAGTGAATTAATTCCAGAGCTGCCTCTGAACCTGGCACTTTGTGCCATGGGACTGCGCTCACCTCCCAGGGGTGGCACAGAGTCCTGACGCTGTCTTTTGTGTGGGGTTGAGGCCAGAATCAGGAGCAGGTTGTCCTCTCTACCTGCTGGAAGGTGGTTTGAGCTTCATGTGTATCAAAGGCAATTTTTTTTTCATTGAGGTTGGGCCTGGATAGTCAATGTTTGACCTGCAGGTCTCAGCTGCATTCCCAGTATTGTGTGGCAATCCAAGGTCTCTCCCAAAAGGGCCATTACAAAGGCCGATGAGATTTGAGGGCAGCCTGAACCCAAACAGAATCTGTGCCACCTACAAGTGCAACAGGGAGTTGGGAAGGGTGGGAAATGGGGAGTTTGGAAAGTGCTCCAAGTTTGAAGCTACTCCTAGGGCTAACAGCTTGGGTTTGTTGTACCTGAAGAGCATGTTGGTGCTGGAGCAGGACCAGGCTCCAGAGTCATTAAGAGAGAGCTTTCTCAATTGGAAAGCACCATTATTACTAGTATATACTGCCTTTGAATGGGGTGGCATCTTTATTTAGAAGCCTTTTCCTGGAGTAGGAGGATGAAATACACATATTGCTATTAATGACAGGACAAGCTGATGAGGACAAGAGGTGGAGCTATTGTGTGTCTCCTTTTCCGGCATGGGTAGGACCAAGGGTGAAACAGTGCATATACTCAATATTATTTTTTTTTTCTTCAGAAGTTCTGGTTTTCTGTGGTGGGGTTTTTTTTTCTTCCTTTTCCATTTATTTTTTTTTAATGGATGGATATGATCCAGGACCATCTGGTGGAATTTGCCGTTGTCACATCTAGGTTTTCTGATGTATTGCCTGTCAAGTTATATTGCACGTTCAGATGAGTTTCTCATGTGATGTGCTGACAACTACTGACAGCCCTGAGATGGGAAGTTGGAAGCTTGGCAGAAAGAAAAGAGGGGCAGAGTTAGCTTTAAAAATGTAACCTTGATTGGTCTTGATTGGTGGATTTCACTTCTGGTACCTATGGTTGACTTTTTTAGTAAAGAAACGTGAATGAGTGAACTTTAAATCAAGTACATCTAAGTGCACCTAAGGTAATTAAACGTGGAAGGTTTGTAGTTCACTCCTAGTTTTGTCATTGATTTTTTTTTTCTCTTTGACGCTGGGTTCCTCACTTAATCTTTCTCTGTCCTTAACTCTCCATCTGTAAACATTCTCACACTTACTTAAATTGCAGCCTTTCTTTCCTTCTTTATTCTTCAATCCTTCCCCAGTCCCTCCTTAGGAAAGAGATCTCAAAATGCTTCTGTTTTTATTAGGATATCACCAGGTATCTTACCAATTGTAGTATCCCAATATTTTAATACTAAATCCTAACATCCTTATCCCAATAATTCTGTTGTAAAACAATCTAAGATTTTTGGCAAATTAGTACTAACCTTTGCAGACAGAGCACATGTATGAAAGCAATAAGCAACTCTGAAATAACTACAGTAATTCTTTTTGTCTGTTTTAATACTCAATTAATTAAAGCAGGTTTTTTGATGTAGAGGTCCACAGTGCAATTGCATTTCCTCACACATTGACAAAGATAATGCTGTACTTTGTAAACCAGAATGCAAACAAGCTATAAACAGTTCAGTTTTGTTCCTCATTTTTTTTCTGCCATAATTTGAAGCCCAGAGTAGCAATTAGGCTGGTGACAAGATAAATTTCACAACTTGTTATCATTCTTCATTTTTTAATTGGCCAGATCAGTGAAGAAGTGATTTGTGTTTGAACTTTAAAGGTTCTTATTGTTTATATAGTACTGGTAGAAAGCATAGTACAGATACTTATGAATGGGTTGGAAGGAAGCCTGTTTGTAAACAGAGATGGGATTTCATTGCAAAGGCACGTCGAGGTGTGGTTCTGAAAATGCAGACTGTGTCCCCCCCTCTCCTTCTGAAAGCCATGGTGGTTGTACAGGGCCTCCTGCTCAGTAGATCCTGCCTAAGTGTTGATAAAGTTGGAAGTCGCCCTTGGAAAGGGAAAAAAACTTTCTTCCCTGAGGATTTGAAGCTGAAGATGACAGTCCCCAAGCTCAGGGGACTCTTGTTGCAGTTTGCTAAGGAAGAAGCTCAAAGGCATTTACTTGCCTCTACTTATTCCTGTGTCTCCTGGGTGCTACTTCCTGGCCTGGGGACTGTGAGTGCCCTTCTGTAGCTGTGGAGAGATGTCATGTTAAGCCAAGCAGGCTGGTGGAGCCTGAATATAAGGAAAGTAACCACTGTTTCCTACTCTGATCTTCTGCAACTCCATACTTTCTGAGTATCAGATAAGGAGACCTGGAAATGATCCAGCTCCTGTGCTCTTGTAGGGGAAGGGTTGGGGTTTGCAAGGGTGAGTCTGAGGGTACAGCAGCTCTCTGTGGTGGTGGTGGGTTGTGTTGCATAGACCACTGTTCTCCGACTGATCAGGCGTCAGCTCAGCTATTAGTAGAAGTGGTGGACTTTGGAGGAAACCCTGTAGATGGAATATGGCCAAATTCTCTGCCTGTAACATGTTTGATAGCACTGCAGGGAGGTGAGGCTGGTCTTCAGTCCTTAAACATGTTAAATTAACTCTGAGTGAGCTTGCTGAGAAAAGGGTAATGAAGTGAGTTGGAAATGGGATGTGTGTGCTCAAGCACATGAGGTGGGCTTAATACTCCAGGCAGCATTCCCATGGGCACGTGGCGGGGGAGCCGCCAGGTCATGGAGCACACTGTGCTGTTCATTAAACATATCACAGTCCACGGATGCAGCCAAAATCACTTGTCCAGGCACAAAAGATAAAGTCAGTTAGGAAGGAGAGCAATCCCATCAGGAGAAACTTGTGAGAGGAGCTGGATGCAGTGTAGCATAATGCTGGCTGCGTAGGACATGTACTAGCCAGCACCCTCTCAGGGGTTGCCTGAGTCCGTTGCAGCAAAAATTTCAGCTTCTGATAGTGGAGACTGATAAAGATCTTGACACATCTATTCTGTTATTTCAGGTAGAGGCGGCTGCTGAATGGATCTGCGATGTGACTGATGTTGTGCAGTGCTTCATCTTTATTTCATGTGACGAGGAGGTGGGAGGGTGGAGATTACTTGAAGTGCCTGGCTAGAGACAGAATGTAATTTATCAGTGTTCATTTGTCTGAAGGGATATACAGCCCATACATAATTTAGAAACGTGTTAAAAAATAGGGAGTTGTTGTCTTTTAAAATCAGCGAGCGCTCAAGTCTGTTGGTTTAAAACCTTGTTTCTGTGACACATAAATGCATTGCTATGCATTTTGTATTTATAGTGTGTGTACGGTATAAACGATATGCCTAAAATGAACCAAGAAAGTGTGTATAAATAGTACTGATAAAACTAAGCCCTTCATAAACTCAGAGTAATGTGTATTTTCCATATTTAGCCTGAAATACCTGGAACTGCACAAGGAATTATCCTAGTCAGTTCTTCTGAGATCACATTTAATATAGATGTGCTTTTCATAGGTAATCTGCATATGGATTTTTTTGTTTGTTTCCATTGCAGTAAGTATCTTTTCCCCCATCTCTTTTCTTCCTCCATTTGAGTCTTTTTCCTCTTTTTCTAATTGAAGCCTAGTGATGATATGCTGTAGCTGTCAGAGGGGTAAAAGGGATATCAGTGTCCTCCACCTTGCTGTTGAGAAATCTATATTTTTGTTTTCTGCAGTGTACTGAGAGCAAGGGAAATGAGCAGGGTGTTGCCATCCTTTATCACAGGCAGAATGATAAATTACATGTCCTGGAAAGTTTAAAGATGCGTAAGAATGCAAATCCTTGGCCCACAAGGATGTGTGGTTGAAAGTGCTGATCCAGCCAGGAGTTAAGCATGTGCTTAAATCTAAGCATAAGCTTTGCTTCCATTGGGTGCATCTACCTGGCACCACACTGTGAAGGTTAAACAAAGCTCTTGCTCTGAGAAGATTGATTTGCTTTAGTGTCTTGAAGTAGGAAAAGGAAATGAGCCTTTTCCAGTCACCTGGAAGAGCGGTCTGTGAGTAGTGCAGGTGCTCTGTGGGTTACTGTCCTTGACTCTACAGTGTGAACTGATGTAGATGGAAACCTTAGTGGTTTGGCATTTGCTACCTTACAGTGCATCTATCCACTTCCCCTCCTCACTTTTCACCTTCTGCCTGTGTCTGCTAACCACGAGCAGAACAACACCTTGTCTGTAGTAGGTGGTACGGCAGTGTGGTGCCTCTGTGTAGAAGGGCTGAAGCATTAGAAGAGACTGAGGATGTTATGAGGGAGTGCGTAACTTTTCCTTCCTTACAAACATGGAAATATGTAGAAATTTTCAATAATTTACAGTTGAACCCCTTTTGCTTCTGCTGAGTGTAAAAGCATTTGGACCAAAGCTCTACACTGGCTTGCTCTCTGCCAGCCTGAGATCATTTTCATGCCACATTTCTTGCTCCTTTGAATTTGATGGCATGTGCGCTTTCAGAGGAAGCAGTGTAGTCTCTGCTCTGGGTGCTGTCCGCATGCTTCTGGCGGTAGATGTCATCCCTCTTGTATCCTTGAGACTGTAAAAGAGATGGGGGCTGAGTTTTCCCGATGTACTGATTTTATAGCATCGTTCATTTTCACCAATTTACCTCCAACTGGTCCCACAGCATTGCAGCTGGCACTGCAATTCTCACATCCATCTCCTGTGTTTTGAGTGATTTTGTTTACTTTGTACAGCGCAATGAGATCTCAGGCTCATGATTGGAAATTCCTTGGTGCTTTACTGATAAACACACATCAAAAATATCATCTCCCAGTCTGGTCTTTTTTTCTCTGGAGCATTCTTTGAAGGCTGCCCATTCTTCTGCTGCACATCCTTTGTCCAAGTGTGTCTTCCTTTTGTTCTCTATTCCCTTCCTACTTGTTTCTTTTCTTCTTTCCCTTTACTTCAGTCCTATATCCTCTATATTCTTTTGGTTTGCTTCATTTATGTTTGAGAAGAGACACACCTGAGTTTAAGTCTAGTTGGCTGTTTGGACTTGGAAATTTTCTTAAGAAATGCTTTGTAAAGGAAGGGCTCAAAAATTTGCCCCTTCAGCTCTTAAAGCTTTTTCCACCACCAGCTGAAAAGTTTCACTAACTCTTCCCATCCTGCCTGCAGCTTTCATTGCCATTTGGCTGTCCCCCACACCAAAGCTTGCTTTGTCATACCTACAAGAGGCTGCGCTGCACAATTCTTACATTTGAACAAACTGACATTTCCCTTTTCCGTTGTAAAATAATTTGCCTTTTGCTTTCAAAACACACATGCAAGTGTCCTCTCTCCTGGTCTTTGACTCTGCCTTATAAAACTGAAACAGAGATCTAGATAATTATTGACAGCTGGAGTCCTCTACACAGTTGGATCCAGGAGCCCCTTCTTCAGCTGCTAGATGTTCTGAAGACCACACGTGTGTAAAAAGGGGCCAAGGGGCATTTTGATGTTAAACAAGGATTGCTTGGTTCTTGTGTGGAGATGGCATATATGGAGACTGGGATTAAAGACGAGAGGAATAAAAGAGTTTATATGAGAAAGAGAAGGGTTTTTTTGTATTTGTGAAAAAGTTGTTTTGGGGTTTTTGTACTATCCAGCTTACTTGCCAAAGTTCAACTGAGAAAATGTAATTCTCAATAAAAACATTCATTTTTTGGTTGCAAAGATTTCTTTGTATGTGGTGTTAATTTTCTTTCCATCTTTTTACTGGTTTACCTTAACAATTTGATTACATACGTATTTTTGCTCTTGAGAGACAGTGGTGTAATACAATCTCTGTTATAAACTTTGTTGCTCAGGCAGCAATGAGGAGCTGAACTCTGGGATTTGAGTCCTTGATTGGAAGTCCTTGTTGTGTACATTTGGCATAGGCTATTTCTGTTTCAGAGAACCATCTTTCTTCAGCTTAGAACTGTGTAGATGCTAAGACCATGAAGCCAAGGAATTACAAGTTTCCTAATTGTGTGCTGTGTACCTCTTGTATGAAGTGGGCTTGCACATGCATCTTCCTTATTCATCTAGTTATGCTCTCTGATACAGTAATCAGTGGCCCATATAGTTTTTAAAAGATTCCTTTATGAAGCCTTGTGGCTAGCACTGAAAAATAACCTTTGCTCTCCCTTCTGAGAGCTTCCCATCTTCAAAAACAGCCTGTTTGGGGTGCTACTGCTACGTTCTTCTCAAAACCATGCTGTGAGTTTTTCATTGCTTTTGGAGGTAAAATTTCACCCATTATGCTTTAGTGTCCACTTTTGCATATTGTTCTCTGAATAACACTTATTCTTAACAGTTACTGGTTCCCTTCAGTGGTGTACAAGTGTAAATGTGTTTTGTTCTGAGAGTGGGACCCAGCTGAGAGTTTATACCCTGATTTCTTTAAGCTCAGAAACCCATGTGTAGTTTTAAGCTGTATGTGAATTTTGGATCACTGGTGACCAATGAAACATCTAAGCATAGTCTGTGTAAAATACCTTGGCAATTGCAAATGCCTTGAAAGAATTTGAAACCATCTGGCTTTGTCCCAGAAAAAGCCCTCCTTAGTTTGGGAGTAGGGGCTGCGCTCCCTATTCTGAAGAGGGATGCTTTGTATCATCAATGACTTTCTGCATGCAATGGGGCTTTGCATTTGCTCCTGGCAAGCAGGTAGTCAAATGTAGTTACAGGATGACCACAGTCCATTGCATGGGGCAGTCACTGATGAGCCTTTGATGCACTGGAAATGAGTTAGCTCTGAATTGCTTTTTGTCTTAGTTTGCTCTTGGTTCCCCCTCTCCCACCTGGCCACCTGTAATGTAAATTGAATGGGATGTTGATGGTTTGTGAATTGAAGTCCCTTTGCACTGGCAAGATCAGTTTCCAGTGTTTGCTCCCCAGGCAGATGAGCCTTGCACCCACACCTGTGTGCACAAAAAGCCCTCTCCAGAAAGGTGTGTGACGCCAGTTTCATGACCTCTTTTTTTTTTTGTGCTGACTCACCATATCATAAGCTCACTTGTGCGAGCCAAACCAGGCTCAGGCTGTTCTGCTCTTGTGGATTTATTTCAATTTTTATTTCAATATTTTCCCGCTTATCTTTCATAATAGATGGGAGGAGTGGAGGGAGGGAAGAGGAGGAGGGATGGAAAATAAAAAGGTGCGCAAAGATTAATTTGCTGTGTAAGTTCCTCTTTTAGGAGGAGAGAGACATGCACCTGGGAAAATAGGTTATCAGACCTCTAAGCACATAGATGAAATACTGTCCTTTCTAATAGACACTCTGGTGTCATACTGAGGCAGTCACTTACTCAGCACTAAAACTATATGGCCAGATTCATTTTAAGGAGACATGAGGTGGTTTCCTGTGGGTGTGCGTTTTTACTGCCTTTAGCTAAGTTAGGGCCTTTGGTGCTTATCACTTTTTAATGATTTGTTCTTACCCCTGCTCCTTGCTTCTGGCTGTTTGTTCTTTACTACTGAAGTTATTACTCATGTTCATGCAGAGACCTGAGAGTTAATAGAAAATGAGACTGGAGTTGCTCTCCTCTTCTTTTTTCCTGTAAGGTTATCTGGGACAGCTTCACACACATTTATATACGGCTTTGCAGCTTCTTGGCTTTGGACTGTGTTACGGTTGTGTCAAAGGTATAAAACTAAAGCTGGGAAGCTATCAGCTTCTCGAAATGAATTTCTTTAAATTTATAGAGCCACTGATTAATACCTGCTTTAAAAGATGATAAACTTAAGAGCAATTTATAGTCTATATATTAATTGTAATCTTTTATATTAATTTTGTAGTAGTCATACATACGTATTATATACCTATATATATATTTAGCACAAAGGTCACAAAGTCATTATACAAAAAGTTCTCTAGTCCTTGCTTAATTTATGTGCAAGTCTTTGTCCCATTGGAACACCGGGCTCTTAGGTACATACTTGTCATTAAGTGTTGAATATATTCAAGCAAATTAGAGAAGAGGTTTTTATTTTACTATATTTTAATTTTTATTTTAGTATATTTCATCACCTTGGTGATAAATTAAACGGTGGTTATTTTGTGTAACCTTAAGTCACTTAGCAAGATGCCTCTTTTCCAGTCAGTCCTCAGGCTCTGACTTGGGTCCTTTCTCCTTTCAGATACTTGCTGCATTAATACAGGTGCACATTTGAGTCTTCATAGTTGCAAGAGGAGCTTTCTGTGGCTGTAGCTTTAATCCCTTTGCCTGGGAAGAAGGATTGGCTACCTCAGCAGACTGTTCCTGTCAGCCTCCAGGACAGATTATAAGCACATCGTTCTGCCATGGAGAGGGTGGAGTTGGATGAGCCAAGGCAGGAAGGTTCTGCCTGGGATGATGTATGTCCTCCATCTCTGACCCCTCCAGACTTGAGATGGCTCTCACTGCCGATGGCCAATATAGATGTATATTTTAGTCTTGCCTTTTCTTTAAGGTCACAAGAACCTTCCTCTTCGAGGATGATGTGTGTGACAGCACGTATGTTTTTACTATGGCTCATCTTGTGAATTCTTTGCAAATGAGAGGGTTCAGACTTGCTCCAACCTTCCCTTGGTAGGTGCTTGGGTAGTGCTGCAGGGCTTTCATAATGGCTAGATGGCTTCTTGTGGGGAATTGCTGCATCAGCAGCAATGCTGGCAGAAGTCTAGAGGGGGGAAAAGCACATCTTGATGTCTGATGTTGCCTGCAGTGCCCTTGGTGTCTTGAAATACTGTGTAAAGCTGAAAATAGCTGAAAGACCGCTCTCTTCTTGGCTTTGCCAATATCTGCACAAGGATCCAGAGCTGTACATAATGAACGGGGGCAGATGTTTTTAAGTGGAGCTGCTTTAAACAGCAGCTGGTTTATCAGACTGATGTTGCTCTTCTCTCGGTGACAGTCGGGTTACACTTCAGTTATTTGAAGAGATTCTCATTGCCAAATACTTGACTCAGCATTTGACTCAACAGAGGCAGCAGATCTTGCCAGCAGGAAGGAAGGGAACAGAAATGAGCTGCTGTGGCAGGGTTGAATAAGGAATCTCCCATCATCGAAGGGCCACCAGTGAATGGCAATTTTGTCAGTAGGTTTGCAGATGTTTTCTCCCAACAGACACTTTCTGCTTTTTCTCTGAAACTTTCACCTTCTTGTGTGTCTTAAATGTCATATCAGCTGTTTATGGGGGTGTTGTAACCTCCACAGAGGTGGGGTGAGAAGGAGGGCTGTAGGGAAATGATGCATTGATTTAGTGGTGGCATTTATGGGGCAAAAAATTAACCACCTTATTTTTTATTACTATTCAAATAAATATAACAGCAACTCTTATTAAAAAAAAAAACAACGCAAGTCAGGCTTGAACCTTTTCCTCTTGCTGCTGTGTCCTTGATAAATATGCCTAGATTCAATAGTCCTTCCATGAATTTTCAAGCTGCCAAGGGCATGAAGAAGTTCTTCCTAGCTATTGAACTGTAAATTGTTGCATATGACACCTGAAGGAGTTGGAATGGTTTTGTACAAGTAACTCAGTGTATCCATCACACTTTCCCTATTGCGTGTAGTGGCTCATATTGAAGCTGAGAAAGATGATTCATATAGCTTTCTTCTCTTCCCCCTGTCAGTAGCAGCGGTAGCCATCAGAGCAACATTTGAAACAGTAAATGCCTGGCCCACAGCCATGTGTTACTACTGCTCTGCTGGCCCCTCTGATGATACTGTAATCAGATGAGAGACAAGGTAAGAATTGTTCTTTTTCACTGGGAAAATCAGAGTAGGATATTTAAGTACTAATTGAAAAACACTTTTAAAGAAGTATTTAAATTGGCCAGCAGACATTTTTCAGCCCTATGGCTTATGCTGTCAGGGGACATCCTCTTTTCTGCTCCAGTAGAAGTTATTTTAGATGATTCGTGAGACCTTATAGTCTGTTCTAAATTTCCATGTGAATATTAGCACCCCTGGGATATGCTGCCAACCCAGAACACAGATGTTTTGTGCTCCATTAGCATCAGTCTAAGTGCTTACACTAGAGGCAGGAGCTGTCCAGTAATCATAGAATCACAGAATAGTTTGGCTTGGAAGGGACCTTTAAGGGTCATCTAGTCCAGCTCCCCTGCAGTGAGCAGGGACATTTTCAACTAGATCAGGTTCCTCAGAGCCCTGTCCAACCTGACCTTGATGTCCAGGGATGGGACATCTACCACCTCTCTGGGTAACATGTTCCAGTGTTTACCATGCTCACTGCAAAAAATTTCTTCCTTACATCTAGTCTAAATCTACCATTCTTTAAATTAAAACCATACCCCTTGTCCTATCGCAACAGGCCATACTAAAAAGTCTGTCCCCATCTTTCTTATAAGCATCTTTTAAGTATTGGAAGGCTGCAATAAGATCTCCCTGGGGTCTTCTCTTCTCCAGGCTGAACCACCCCAACTCTCTCAGCCTGTCTTCACGGGGGAGGTGGTCCAGCCCTGTGATCATTTCTGTGGCCCTCCTCTGGACCCATTCCAACAGGTCCATGTCTTTCCTGTGCTGAGGACCCCAGAGCTGGATGGAGTACTCCAGGTAGGGTCTCATGAGAGCTGAGTAGAGGGGCAGAATCACCTTCCTCAACCTGCTGGTCACACTTCTTTTGATGCAGCCCAGGATACGGTTGGTCTTCTGGGCTGTGAGTGCGCATTGTCAGCTCATGTCCAGCTTTTCATCCACCAGTACCCCCAAGTCTGCTCGGCAGGGCTGCTCTCAATTCCTTCATCCCCCAGCCTGCATTGATACTGAGGGTTGCCCCGACCCATGTACAGGACCTTGCACTTGGCCTTGTTCAAGCTCCTGAGGTTCACATGGGCCCGCTTCTCAAGCTTGTCCAGGTCCCTCTGGATGGCATCCCATCCTTCAGGTGTGTCACCCTGAGCTTGGTGTCTTCTGCAAACTTGCTGAGGGTGCACTCGATCCCACTGTCTATGTCACTGATGAGGCTATTAAAAAGTACTGGTCCCAATATGGACTCCTGAGGGACACCACTTGTCACTGATCTCCATCTGGACATTGAACCATTGACCACTACTCTCTGGATGCGACCATCCAACCAGTTCCTCATCCACCAAACAGTCTATCCATCAAATCCTTATCTCTCCAATTTAGTGAGAAGGATGTTGTGGGGGACCAAGTCAAAGGTCTTACAGAAGGCCAGGTAGATGACATCCGTAGCTTTTCCCTGGTCCACTGGTGTAGTTACTCCATCACAGAAGGCCACTAGGTTGGTCAGGCAGGACTTGCCCTTGGTGAAGCTGTGCTGGCTGTCTTGATTCACCTCCCTGTCCTCCATGTGCCTTAGCATAGCTTCTAGAAGGATCTGTTCCATGATCTTCCCAGGCACAGAGGTGAGGCTGAAAGGTTGGTAGTTCCCAGGGTCCTCCTTTCTACCCTTTTTAAAAATGCAATGTTTTCCTTTTTCCATTCACCAGGGATATCATGGAGAGTGGCTTGGCAACTACATCAGCCAATTCCCTCAGGACTCTGGGATGCATATATACTATATGCATATATATTATATGCATAATACTGTGCACCTCTCAGTTGTTAGTATTATGCTACTATCATATGAATAGGGTTGGGTTATATGCTGGCTTCATCCCTTTAAGATGTGAGGCTGTGGTATACAGGTGTGGCTGAAGGGGGCATTCGAGGTAAACCAATCTATTTGCAATTTTGGGACTCAAAATGGCAGTAAATCTTTTTATTTCCCTTGATTTGATTTAGATTCTCCTTTACCTTGGCTCTGAACTACATTTCTGTCATGCTGCTGTTCTAGGCACCTCCGGGCATTTGTCAGAGACTGGCTAATTGAAGCACACGCTCCAGCTTGGATCGAAACTGCTGTTTTGATCAAGATTGTAGGCGCTGCTGCTGCCTCCTTGTGGAGTTCTTTCCATGAAGTACTAGGACTTTGGTTTGTATGTTTTGGTTCTCCAGGGCTTTTAGGAAAGCGCAAAGTGGAAGCTTAGGGCAAAGGCAGCTGCAGGGACCAGACCTGCTGTAATCCTGCTTGTGAACTGAGATGTTCTCATCAGTTCTGGAACAACTGCAGCCCACTTGCAAATGGGTGCATAATCCAGTGGAAGCAGTGAAATGCTTGGACATCTTAAGCCCTGTCCTTCAGATAGTTCCACACACTTGTAAACCCTTCACCCCTACAGATCCGTCAAAGTGCCTGACAGTTCCATTGTTTAGCCTAAAATGCAAGTTTTGCATTTCTGTTATTTCTCTTTTTACATACCTTGATGCCCCTATGATGTTCACATTAAAGGATGTTTTTCCTTTCAATAGCTGTATTTTGCTGTGGTATTAGCATCTTAATTTCCTAAGACATCTATGAGACTTGATGGTTATGACTACCCTGTTTGTCACAATACACAGGAAAAAGGGACTGTCTTCCTTTTCCTCCACCCTTCTCAGGACAAGTCCGTGCTGACAAGGCCTCTAACTTTAGCCTAAAGTTGTGGCTTCAGGGGGTCTCCCAGGCACGCAGGAGGCCCCACAGCCCTCTGCACAGCAAGTGTAGATGGGTATTGAAGGTGAGAGGAAGGTGCACTGGGAGCAGAGCATGTCAGGCTTATGGGTGCTCCACCAGCATCTCCTTCAGAGCAACAGTGACAGAGCTGATAACTTAATCCTCCCTGTCCTTTATCATGTTTAAACTCCCCTGTGATCTTGTCTTCAGCCCTGGAGCCCGTGGAGACGAATACAACCTTGGGGTCCACAAGAGGGTTTGATTGGTGGGTTTTTCACAGGAAGCTGCTACCGTATTTGTGGCTGCTGGTGTGGTGTGTCCAACCCAGATCCCTTTGGTGGTTTCAGTCTTTTCATCTGTAAAATGGGAGATGTGTTTGTCAGGTGGTGGAGATAAAGGCCTAATATTAAGGTGTCATCTGAGAGAGGGCAGGTGATCTTACTGCCACCTAGGCAAAAATAGTTAACAAGTAGTGGGCTGTGGGAAGCACCATGGTGAGGTCACGAGCAATACCTAGGGGTCTTGCAGGCAATGTTTTACCCTTGGTTTCTCATGTCAGTCTAGGTGAACATAATTTACTTGCCAAGCTGCTCTTACAAGCATGAATTATCTCTGATGGCACATTGGCAGGTATGCAGTTGCCATAGCTGTAGGAGAGGGAATTGGTTTATCTGTGTCACCCTGCTGACCTGTCATTACTGATGACAAAATGGGAACCTGAAAGAGCAAAAATGACGCCTAGCTTGGGTCAGAACAGCTACCAAAGCCATCTCCTGCCTTGGGAACTAGCAAGTGATTCTCCCATGCCATTCATCTGAACACACATTGCATACAGCTGCAGGAGCAGGCCAGTATGTCCCTGCAGTGCTGCTAGGGTGGTTCCTAATGGGGATGGAGGGATTGTTAGAGTGAATAGTTTAGCATATGACAAATTCAGATAGCTAGTGTGCTTTTCCATAACAAGTATATATTTTATATGTATAAAATATGCACATATCTGTGGAGGAGAATAAATATCTATGAATTTGTCAGGTTGATGTAGAGACATGTAACCTAAGTGTGTGTGTGTGTTTGAGTAAAATGTGTTTGATCATACTTACACCTTTGTAAACCTAGTATTTATGTAAAACTTGCATCCTGCATCTCTTAAGCCTGGGATTGTGCCATGCTTGAAGCAGTAGAGCAAAGTCAGGTTTGGCCACTGAGATACTCTTCAAAAAACACCTTTTTCCCTGTCAAAGTATGTTCTTGATTAGGAATTTTCAATATTTGGCTGAAGTCCTGGTCCTTTTGATATCAGTTTTAACGTTACCTTCTGCAGAATCAAAATGACATCCTCTGTGTGTGGAGTCCCAGTCTTGGTGTCCAGAAACCTTCCTTTGTCTCCTTAATGTATTTATCAATACAAGGACGTTTTTTTGTCAGTTCAGGCATGAAATTTTTTGTGCTCTCAAACTGAGATGCACTTTTGGTTGAAAAGCACTACAGGAAGAACAATTTCTTATAGAGCATACTTCTGGGACTATAATAAACGTTGTGACTCGAGTGATGCAGGCACCCCTGCAACATATACGTGCAAGGCAAAGATTCAGTAAATAATGATTTATCTGCTCTTTGTCAGTCCTAAACCAAGAGGGATCTATTCAGACTTCTTTGGATGGGTTTTGTTTGTGCTGTACTGCTTTTTAGGAGTTCCAGAAATGTTAACTGTTTTTCTTTTGTGGTGCTGGTTTTGGAGGCTGCAGCTTTATGAGAGGTATTAAATATTTATCAAACTCTTAGTTCTGAGCCAAGACAACCTATTCAAACTTCACTGACTTGCAGTAGGCTGGTGGTGCTGACTGAGAAGAATTTGGAGCTGCCACACTTAGTGCCTTATGATGTGGTAATAATAGACAGTTACTATTTCAGAGTTGTTGGATTTATTTGATTATGGTTTTTCCCCCCCTTTAATGATGTTGTTTTGTTCAGTTACTTTGTGGTGTGGCAGATTGACAATAGGACCCTCTTCAGGACTGGGATTAAACTATCCGACTCCGAGTGATGTGATAAATTGTACCTGTGAAACCTATGCGTGTACCTTCTTCCAGGGGTAGAGAAGAAGCTTATTCATAAATAGAAGAGCAGTGTGTACTTTCTTCTCCATTAAAATCAAAGGTTCGCTAAGATAAGGAGCCCAGCATGGTATCTCTGAATTATTAGGGGTCCCACTGATAAAAGTCCCTAACTGGAGCTGAAAGTCTGTGGAGTCAGTGGAAAGGCTCCTGTTAGCATCAGTGGAAGCTAGGTCATGCAGCGGAGCTTTCTGAAGGGCAGAAAACACAAAGTCAAGAAGTGTTTTCTCAAGTGAAGTCAGCTACAAATCTAACTCCACTCCTCAACTTTCAAATTTCAGAGGAAATACATCTGATTTGTTCCACCTGAGACAGCACCTTTACGTTCAGAGGAGCAAGAGGGCAACGAGATAAGCTAAAAGAGAAGAGTGACTCTGGATATCCTTAGTCCAGACAGGGCAGGCTGGGGACACTGGGTGCACCTGCTGAAGAGGGGATCTCTTCTATTTGCTCTTTTTATTTATTTCCCCCAAGCAGCTGTGACTGACCAGTGTTCCTTTGAGATCCTCTCAGGACAGGCATAGGCTCATGCTGTAGGTGAAAGTCCACCTTGAGTCGGTGGGAAGAGGTGGCACAGAACTGGAAAGGAGGGTACTGAGATAGATGGCACCTTGTCCTGTCAATCCTAGTGGTTTTTAATGTTTCCATGTGGGCCAGAACCATTTTGCTTGTTCTCTACCAAAAAGGCAGAAGTGTAAAAGCAGCAGTCCAGAGCAGGAGATGAGAAAATGTCTGTTTAACTTCTGTGATGCCCTAGTTTAGTATATACAACAGTTGTGTTTATTTATCATGTTGACAGGCTCGTTTTTTAAGGTCTAGCTTTGTCAAGAACCTTTTGTCGATTTTGCAGAATGTTATTTGGATTTATTCTTTGTTTCTTTCGGCTTATTTTTCTTCTGTATTTGGCTTTTAACTGGCAGTCAGAAACCCAAAGTTATAAATTCCGTGGTATTACCATGTTTCTAAGCATGTGTGATGTTGAATGACACCCACATTTCTCAGATCTGATGATGGCTGTATTCAGGCTAGCAGTCTTGTGTCCTTCAAGGGACAAGTCATGATATTCCTGGGGCTGCTCTGTGCCTCCCAGTTCTGCCAGATCTCTGCGTCAGGACTATCCTGTTTTCATCTTATATTGGAGAAAGCGCTGCTTCTGCTGCAGGAGGCAGGAGAAGCTGGATGAGGGACATGCTTGTTTTGAGGCAGTGGATCTGTGTCCTGGGAGGGAGGAGGAGACACCCAAGTGCCATCCTAGATTGCAGGTTGTCCCCATGCAGTGGCCTCGCCCAGGAGGGAGTTCTGACTTCAGTAAGGTCAGGGTACTTGATGGTGAATGAGGAACCCATCACCTGTAATAACTTGAAATGCTGGTGGATCCTTGCCCCGAAAATTGTAGGGTACTGCAGTACTTGGTATTGTGCTCTGTTGCTACTGTGATTCAAAGTGTCTCGCCCCTCACTGCCCTGCAAATGCTTCAGCCTGTCACTTGCCATAGATTACTTTGGCAGGGCTCCTTTGCCTTCTTCTTGCATGGAAATAGAAGGTTTCTTGGAGCTGGGGTTCCGCAGTAAGCAGGGGGTGTCCTTGGACAGAGTGGTTGCGGACTTTGTCAACAGTAACCAGCCCAGGCAGCATGACTCCATAGTGCAGTGAACCACCGCAGATGCTATAAATCCATTTATCCCCTCCCTTAGATCACTTCCAGCATGATTTGGGGAGGGTAAGATGCTGGGGATGTCAGCTTGCCTATGATGCATATTTAGAGTGAGAGTTTAGGTGACATGCTAACCCTTGTAGCTGCCAGACTCTCCTAGTTAAGAGTTTTGAATACCCCGTATCTTACCTAATTGCATTTATTTAAATGCTGAGCCTTTGAACTTCGTCATTTTGATAGCGAGGCTAATTCCTGCCATGAGCAAAAGCCTAAGGATGCTTTCCTGTTTTTCCTCGCGTAAAATGGTTGCTCTTCATCTGAGAATATCTGTATAGACATGTGTGTACATGTGGGTGTTAAAGAACTTTTCCTTCTTTTCATCATTCTTATTTCACCTGTTAGCTCTCACTTAAAGGGAAAAAGCCTCCCAGATAATCAACAAAATGTGTCCTGCGAATATACGAACAACACATTTGCAGTGAGCCTCATATGTTTCCTTGTGATGTCTCTGCAAGTACGTCCCTACAGGGCTGGGATTTCACTCCTAATAACTGCCATAGTCTCACCTGTGTTTAGCGGTGTGACTTTTCTGCCATGAGCCTTTTGGTGAGTGCTGTGGGCAGCACTGGGCTGCTCTTCTGATCCCGCATGTAGATCCAGTTTCAAAATTAGGACCTGAAATGTTCCCAGTCAGTACTGCCTAGTTTTTCATCTTCAAGAAGCTGCTCAGGCCCCGCAGGTTCAAGCTCTGCTGAGAAGATTGGTGTAAGACGCTTTTGCCTTTACGACCTTCAGCTGGCACCCAGTAAGATATTCTCTTATAAGCCCTGGCTCATTTTTGTGCTCATTTTGTATTTAGCAATTACTGTTTCCACTGTAAAAGATAACTTCATTTTGCAAATACGATTCCCTGGATCTCTGAAGGAGGGCACTCATAGCCTTGTTCAATACTAAGCCATTTGCTGACCATCACAGCTGGGAAATCGCTTCCCTGGCGCCGAGGGAATTGCTAGAAAGCACGCCGGAATGGCTTTCACATCCTCTAGCAAGGGGCATTTTTTTTTCCTTTCTCTCCTATTGTTTTGTTCTTTTGTGTGAAATGTTTGGAGTAGTAGTGGCATTAATAATACCTAAAAGCAGGATTTCTAAAATGTGACCCTCCCAAACCAGTTTGCTGTCTGTCTCCCAAGACACGCTCAGCTTTGTGAAACGGCACGATGGTGTTTGTTTCAGTGTGGCCGCCCTTCGGGGATTTGCAGGAATACTGCAGCAAATCATCCTGCATGCAAGGCTGACCTCTGGGAGGCTAACAAATTGAGGTGAGCCAGCTGGAGCGATAGGACACTGCCGACAGACAGAGCATGCTCAGACCTGGGGGAGAAAGGTAGTTCAGTCTGCAGATGGTGCATGGGTTACTGTGCTCAGAGCTGTTAGATACGGTTTTTTCTTTTTCTTTATGGTGGTGGGGAAAGAAGAGGACCGGAGAGTGTTTGTTCCCCTGCAAAGCGTAGCTTTAAGGTGTCTTCTTTTTACTTTCTCCTGTGAAAGAGAGGCACCGGATAGCATTTCCTTTTATTTAGCAACACCAGGTATGCATGCATGTGCTGAAACACTAATCTACCAGTGATAGTACTTCCAAGATTAAAAATGTTGCAGATGCTCTGAATTACTGTGTTGCTTTGCTGGATGTTATTGTAACTGTGCTCTGTTTGCTGTGCTGATCACATACGGCTTTGAATTCAGTTTTGTTGGCACTTCTGGCTGCAGTGACTTTGGGGGGCGAGGGGTGGGGGGGAGGTTACCATGTTTTTTGATGCTATCTCCTTGCTCCCCCCCCCCCCCCGCAACTTCACACTGAACCTCTCCTCTGTGGCTGTGCATGTGTGGGAAGGAGGTCACTAGTTCATCTGTAATCCCAGGTCTTTGTAGTCCCTCTTTGTTTGACTGGTGGTTTTCTTTATCATTTTTAAACAAAAGTCTCACAGGGAAAACATCTTTGATCTGGACTAAATTCTGTAGGTTTTCAGAAACATATTTCTTACAGGACAGGTGCTGCTTTGGGATTACTTTTTTTTTTTTTTTACCCTCCCCTAAAAACATGCTAATGTGGTAACCAAGGAGGGATTTTCGCTGTTCTTATTGGCCGCGCTGTGCTCTGAACAAATTCGGCTCCTGCTTAGAATTTGCAGCACACAGGAGCGGTATCAGGCACCATGCTGATGGGAAGCAGGGAGAGCTCAGGCTGTAAATGCTGCTAAGCACCAGTCCCAGTATCCAAATAACACAGGTGCTCTTCCTGTCAGAAAAGAGAGAAAGAAAGGATAGATAAAATACAGAGAATAACAAATGGCAGCTAAAGCCCAAAGGCATAGTTGGAGTGGCTGAAGCTCATCTTGTTCAGTGCTTTGGGATTTCACGTCATATTCTTTTAAATTCACTTTTGCAGCATTAGTAAATTTTCCCTTCAGCCACCCCCACTCTGCTTTAGGTAGACCACTGAAGTAAGATAAACCTGCTGCTCTCTGACACATTTTTGTTTCTGAGAAAGGTATCTTGCTTACAGACTAACAGCAACACACCAGGCAAAAGGAGAGGTTTTTTACTCATATGACCGTGCTTTTAATGCCAATATAACCTGATAGGTTTCGATGGGATACTTGGGTGAACAAAGATCAGCTGGAATGAACTGTCTGTTAAGCTTCCCCCTCTGTCTAGCCGTGGTTATTTTGAGTACCTTGAGTTTTCATCTTTGGGCTTGGGACTTTCGGAAGGTGAAGGCTTGAGGGCTGAGAGAAATAGTTGTGTGGGGTTTTTTTCTATTTTAGCTCATTTGTCTTACATCTCCCACCTCAAGCTTGTTTATCAGAAATGCATCTTATTTAGTGGAATTTTCTGAAGATCAGGGTCACTTTTTGTTTGGGGAAAGGATTTCATGCTCCATGTCATTCTGTATGGAGAAGAAATCTTGGAAATGTGGACCTTGAAAGCCCAAAAAATATTCTTTTTAATTTCATGCTTTTAGCTCAGTTTTGTGGCTTGCTGATATGCATTGACTGCTTAGTTTTGGGGGTTTTTTTAACCTGTTCTTTTGTAGATCAAGACAGCAGTATCAACAAATATTAAATTAATGGCTGCTAGTCAACATGAAAGTCAGGTTGGATCATTCCTGTCCCAACTCTCTGACTCTGAAATAAAATGGAAGAAAACTTAGATTTTCTGTCCATAAGCACAACTGGTAGGTGTTCAGTAGCCACCAGTATTCTCCTGTTTATATTGAAGGTACATTTGCAGTAGGGACCATTGCACAGAGCCTCAGTCTCCTTGGCTGCTGTCTTGTATAGAAAGATTTACAGTTTTGCTTTCTATTCCTTATTTATGCTAAACCATAAAAACTGAAGATAAACCTAATTCTGTTCACAACTGTCTACAGATAACTAAGGTTTTTGTGAGATGGTTGTTTTTTAAAAAATATATTGTTATATTTTGATTTTATTTTTTCTGAATAAAGTACTATTTTTAAAATTCTACTTGAGTCTACAGACTTAAGGTATTCTTATTTTTCATATGCCCTCTTTGTATCAGGCTTCATTAATGATATTTGTATCTTTAACTGATGGGTTTGCTTCCTTCAAGAACCTGCTAAAAAGTCATCAATTCTACACTTGGCTGCTTTTTACAAAGAAAATGTTCCAGTGTATCAATCATTCAACGTACCGTCCTTTCTTTAATGTGATATGTACTTTGAAAGATATATGTATCTCATTAAATAAATACAGTGAATAAGATGATAACAGCCTTTTGGGCTGCGGGGATTGACTTGCTTGTAGTTCTGTGGGAATCTGTGACAGAGATGAGAATAAAAGCCGATTCTTGGCTGCCGAATCCTAACTCCCCCTCCTTCCAATTGGGAAAGTTGCCTTCTAGCAACTTCTGCTTTGAGCGTGAATGAAGTAGGTATTTAAAACTGCATGTCTTACATATACTGCATCCTTAGCTAAGCCTCTTGCATCAGGGATGGGAGAAAGAACAGAAGACATTTTGCAGGGGGAGTGTGAAATGCCATGTTTGCATGCTTTTCCTGTACTGGTCCTGGAAAGCCAGTCTAGTATGAGATAGATCCTGGGGTAGGGAGTGCTAATGGGGAAAATGTCCTGGGGGAGGGAATATCTGCTCCCACCCCTCCCACTGTGTTGCCATTACAAGAAGAGGGGTCAGGGTCCCCTGCCCATTTCCTGCCCATGTGGCTCTGCACCGACTCCTTCCTTGTCCTGTGGCAGGAGCAGCCCCAGTCCGCTTCCAGTTGTGCCGTGTTTCTGGGAACTGGAGAGACAGTTCTGCTTGGGCACTGCTGCTATGACTGGCAGGCTCTGCGGGGAGCTGGTCAGCTGGGCCGAGCCCAAGTTGGCCTCCATGTAGAGGCATTTCTCTCTGCGCTCGGAGAGGTGATGCTCTCTGGAAATGTGTGTCCTTTGTGCTTTTTTTCCATATTGTGAGGGCTTTTTTAGCCTGCTGTAGCTCTGGAAAACTGAACATTGGCTTGGAAAGTTGGTAACAAAAGCTTGGCAAGGCCTACATAGACAAAAATGGCACTTCTCATTTTGTTAATACCTGCAGGACCCCCTTTAGATGTGCCGTTCACTCCAGTGACCCTTGTTCTCCCTCATCAAGCTCTTGTTTTGTTCCTCCGGAGGTCTTAGTAACATATATTTGTGTCTGTCTTGTTTTTTATTGTGTGGGCTTTGTAGCTTTTCTCCTAATTTCTTACCTAGATCGTAACTTTTTAAATGGAGAAGAGCTTTAAAACATTGTCCATCGTATTAATAGCTTTAAAGTAGTGATTCATCCTACCCTAGCTTCATAATTAAAAAAAGAACAACAGAACTCGTCCCTTAAATGAATCCAAACAGTCCTTTATGCAAACTGCCTATTAGTAGAAATTCATCTCTCCCATCCCACCCACTCTGATCTCCTCTACATGTTAACAAGAGATGAAGAACAGCTTCCCCATCTATGCTTCCTGTTGCTTCTCACTTACCTGAGGGTGTTTATAACATCGGATGACCAGCAGATAACAGGGAGAAGTTGCTACTGTCTCCAAACTTCTAACAGAGTACTACGGACCTGCAAGATGCTCAAGGTCTCTGCCAGAGGTGCCTGCTGAACACATCAGATGCACGGTCCTGAAGGCTTTACCTGCTCACCAGTAGCCAGTGCTAGTTAGAGAAGCAGTAGCTGGGCTGAGAGGATGAAGCTGTGACCTTTTTGCTAAGTGAGCAGGGGTGGATGAAGAGAATGGGGTAAGCTCTTCATGCCTGTGATCTCTTTTAGAAAAAGAGCAAAGATGAGCTGGCTAAAAATAGAGTCCCTCCCACAGCCTCTTAGCCTCTGGAGTGGCATCCGTTGTGGCTGAGCGGCAAGCCTCAGGACACGCTTTTATTTCCCTTGCAGAGTCCTGAGCTGCCCCTATGCAGATGTGTTTGTTGAGCTCCCCATCTTGGACCGCGCGGCGCTGTAACTCAGCTGCCCTGATGCCTGGGAAATCTGCCACTTCTGTCTCCCTTTCTCACTCCCGCTCCTCTCCTGCAGCCCACCCCTGTAGGGAGTCCTCAAGGCCACATCTCGTCCCCTGCCACGGGGCATCGTTGCCCTCTGCCAGCTTGGCAGCGAGAAGCTCTGTGCAGCTTTTATATGCGTGTCTCTTCCAGCTAGACTCTAGTGTATCAGCCGTCGCATCTTCTGCTGCTGAAGGATGGTGCTTTAGCATTTCAAAGCAGAGAGTAAAAAAAAAAAAAAAGTCAATCCATGCAATTTCCTTGGTAACTGGGGCTTATTGTTCACATGGGGCAAAGCTGTGGTTATCCCAGTGTCACTGGGAAGAGAGAGTGTGGATGAGTGTGATACGAATTGGCGGGGGGGATAGTCTGTGGGTAGCTGGGGGTGCAAACAGCCTAGATGCTGACCTATATGTAGAAAGAAACAGCACAGAGGACTCTGCTCTTAAGGAAAGTAGCAGTGTGTCTGGCCTGTCACTTCTACAAGTGCTTTTAAGTTCTTACGATGTTCTCCGATGACACCGTGGGAGGGGAGTGGCAG
This sequence comes from Grus americana, assembly GCF_028858705.1. Taxonomy (NCBI): domain Eukaryota; kingdom Metazoa; phylum Chordata; class Aves; order Gruiformes; family Gruidae; genus Grus; species Grus americana. The sequence goes on along the minus strand of NC_072853.1, from coordinate 123,104,978 downwards.
CTCTAGACCCATTTTGTGAGGGAGATTTAGTAATGAAAGTTTCTTTTATTGTGAAGCAGCTCTCTTCAGGTGGAAGACTAAATGCTTTCACCTATTTCAGAGTTACCTGCTGCTTCCTAGGGAGGTTTCCCATCCTAGGACACCTGCTGCTGACAGCACTTAATGACTGATCTCAGCTTGGGGGACTGAGGAACCAGGGAAAGTGGGGAGTGATTGCTTGCCTTTACCCCCTTGGTGCAGCCTCTCCTGGGTATGTAAAAGCAAACAGTGGGACATTTTGTTACTATTTATGTTCTGTCACTCCCTGAAGGACCAAAGATTTTAGTTCTTTAAGGTCTGTGTTCACTGAAAGTGTCAGATTAAAAAAAAAAAGGTGGATGATAAAATGTGGGAAAACAGGCAAAGAATCAAGACTGTTCCCCAAGTACCTGTGAAATTCTCTTTTCAATTCTGTCTGCGACACCCCTTCCTGTCCACATCCCCTCGTTCACTTCCATCAAAAGCAGCTTTCAGCCAAGCAGCATGAACCAGGATTTAAGAACTGGCAATGAGGAACAGGAATGAAGATGGATTCCTTTAGCATTGCTAGCTTTTAACATTCATTCCTGACACCTGGTTGGCTGAAGCACACACACTCACTTCAGCTAAGTGCAGGGAAGTGAAAGAGCTGCAATGAGGGAAGAGGTGGAGGAGGGCCTTGCAGGTGATTTTTATTAAAAAGCTGAGTTGTTCATTTGTAGCCATTTAGTGGGTATTGCTGTAGCAGAGTCTGAAATGAAAATTGCTAACCTCCGAACATTGGCCACATCCATCAGGCTGCATCTCTGAAGTGCCTCTTATGCCCTTCCCTTGGGGCTGGAGGGGAGAGAACAAATCAGTCAGGGGTGAAACATTAGAGCAGGCTGTTTCCAAGGAGGCCTGTTCGGCTCAAGGGGTTTTGTAATGGTTGGTGGAGCTCTCCACCCCGAGATGCTCGTGAAATGCAGCTGGTATCAGTTGTATTTTTATGGACTGCTGGCTTCTGATGCCTTTGAAACACCCACACGTACACACTCTCCCTGCCGTACTGGAATAGTAAAAAGGCCATGTGGTTTTTCCCTCTGCCAAGTTCTTGCAACTTGTGTTGACTGCATTGAACTTGTAGGTGCTTTGTTCTTCTCACCTGCAGTAGTTAACTTTCACAATGTCTGCAGACTGGCCTTCATCTGAAGTGTGTGCTTGTGGCAGAGGACGTGATTGTTAAAGGTCTCCTTCACATACTGGCTAGCAGGCTTTGCACGTGGCTGCTTGGGCTTGGTCCTTTCTATGCTGATGCTGCTGAAGTCATTTAAAGCCATGCTCACAAGATCAGAGGTCTGTAGTGGAGAGGTTATGTGGAGAGTTGGTTGGTATCATTAGATGTCTTTTAAAGATAGCGCGGAAGTAAAATGAAGCTTTGGAAATCTGGTACCAACAAAATAACTTAAGATCTGTCCCTATCAGTAGTTTATTTTCCTGAAAACTGGTTTAGTTGCATTAGCAGAGCCTAATGGAGTGATATACCGCTGTCCCCAGTGGGTTTCCATTCCAGGTTGTCCATAGAACAGCCATGGTTGAAAGTCACAAAGCCATCAGGGGCAGCAGTCATCCCCTGTTAGAGTAGAGAAGGAAAGATTGAGAGATGATGTGACAGCCATTGTTCGTCTGTGCAGGATATCTGTGGCACCTGGGACAAGACCAGGTTTAAATTGCTGTGGTGGAAACAAAGGATGAGTGTTAGGAAAGAGTTTATGACAGTCCTTCATGCCATTATTGCTAGAGACTGGCTGAAGAGATCGATGAGTATTAAGAATGAGATAGATAAGCATCTTGTGGGAGTGGTTTAAGGAGAGCTAGTCCTGCCCTGGTAATTAGATGACCACTCTGGGTCCCTTCCCATTTCCTTTTCCATGGTTGAAATCAAAACACCACCTTTTTAATTTGCTGCTTGCTTTTAGGGAGTTACTAAGTGAGGCAGTTTTTCAGACCACTTGCCAAAGGAGGTGGACTTCATTTCTGTTCCATTTGAGTAACCAGAGCTGCTCTGAAATTGAAATGAATTAGTTGCTTAGATCCCCAGAGACCACCTCTTGAATCTGTGTGGCTTACAGCTAGCGCTCGTTTCTTTGGCATTATTTGGTCTCCCACGTACCTTCAGTTTCTTCTAAGACAGGGATCCCGCAGGCTGTTGGGATCTCGCAAGCTGTAGGGATCCCTTCTAACTTCATTGAATTCCATGAATGATTCTCTATTCGATTCCAAGCTGCATGAACCAGATTGCAGGATCATGTTTTTAGGCTGCAATGTCTCTTTTCAAAAGAACTCCCTTGACAGTGGAGAAAGTGTTTACATTGGTCCTAAATATGCTTCTCTGTCTTCCTCCACTCTGGCATATAAGAACAAGCATCTCTGGGTTAAAATGCTAAGGGACTATTGCTTGGGATGTGAGAGCATGTGCTTGAGACATTTCTTTTTTTCCCCTCCCTCCAAATTTTCATCAAAGAGAGTTTAAATTGCTACCTTTAAAAACTGCAGTTAGAAACAGTCTAATCAGGTATATACCAATCAGAAATTCCCCTTCCTATAGTTCCCCATGAGTCACGGCTGCAATCATTTACAGCCTGACTAGCAGTGAACCTTGATGCACAATGAAAATTGGAGCCCGTAAATACTGTAGGTGAATCAATATCTCAATTGAAGTTCACAGTTGAAAATATAATCGATACTCTGATATAAGCCAGTAGTGTTTCTACATAGAAAGAAAACAGTGGCAGGACCTCTCCCATAACAGAAAAAGAAACAGGAAAGCCTTGGAGCAGCACAGAAGAGATTCTCAGGTTGGAATGGGAAAACAGCAACACTAGAAACACTTCAAATGTATTACCTTCCCATTTGTATAAGAATTGGTTGTGCAATTCAGACTCTCACTAAATGAAGGTTTGATTGCTTTAATGAAAAATCAGTTCCTCACATAAAGAGCGGAGCTCTCCTCTCTCCCATACCAATATTTCTTTTGGAAGACGATGGCAGCTCCTAGCCTTTGATCCCAGATTGCAGCCAAAGAAACGACTGAGTGACTTGAGAGTCTCCCACAGGGCACTCTGTAGACCTGCAAGTCCTCCCCCCATCCCCCATTAAAATTAAATTGAATGGTATGTTCACTAGTTCACATTTCATATTGGAATGGAGTGTAGCAAAATCTATACTTGGCAATACTCCTTGTACTATCATTATCTGCACAGTAAAGGCGAAAGGCAGAGTTGGACACTCGCAGCCATGCAAAAGGCCTATGGCAGATCAAGAGAAGCAACTAGGTCTCCCAAGTCCTGTGCGAGTGGCCCAGTGATTGCAGTGCTCTCTCTCCTCTAACTGTTGGAGTGGTCTGCAAAAAGCAGAGTGAGTCAAAATTCCAGGGAACATACCATTTTTTCTGACAAAGCTTCACAGAGCTCATCCTCAAACTCTTTTACTTTTTCTTCTCCAAAAGGGTAGAAATGAAAATGAGAGAGGAAGCCTTCCTGTAGAGCAGCTCCCAGTTCTGTTTGCTTTATTTTTTTTTACAGTTTTGAATAGTGCGTTGGCACTCTTTTCTTTTTGTCCCTCATTCCCTGGAAGGGGGAAAAATTACTGAAACAAAGCCTAAATTCTCTTGAATAGTCCATAAAATGTGATTTATGGTGGAGCTGTAAATCTGATGTTTAAATGGTTCCTTTCTTGTTTTATTTTCCACAGGTCTTTGCCCTCACCATGTCAAGGAGTGTTAATGATGTGTTCCCTCTCCAGTGCATTCCCCACCTGTCATCTTGCTAGAATCTAACTACAGAATGAACATAGCAGCTGTGTTTAATGCCCTGCTTGTGTCTGTCCTCGCCGCTGTGCTGTGGAAATACATCAAACTGCGAGAGCATGTCTTCATGGTCGAAGAGGAGTTGGTCCTCACGCGTCAGTCTCAGGAACTCTCTCAGGTTCAGATTGACTACCATGCAGCTCTTCAAGCACTGGTGGAGGACGGTACCAGGATGGTGTGCACCGGCAGGATGCACACTGACCGCATCTGCCGCTTTGAGTCCCTCTGCTACTCTACCGAGGCTGAGGAGTTTGTCTACTTTCACAGCAACTCCTCCGTCATGCTGCCCAACCTGGGCTCCCGGAGGTTCCAGCCGGCTCTGCTCGACCTCTCCTCGGTGGAAGATCACAATACCCAGTACTTCAACTTTGTGGAGCTGCCAGCTGCTGCACTGAAATTTATGCCAAAGCCGGTCTTCGTGCCTGATGTGGCACTGATTGCTAACAGGTTCAACCCAGACAACCTAATGCACGTCTTTCATGACGACCTCCTCCCCATTTATTACACCATGCAGCAGTTCTCCGATTTAGATCTGGAGGCACGACTCTTCTTCATGGAAGGGTGGAGTGAAGGTGTTCACTTTGACCTCTACAAGTTACTGAGTAACAAGCAGCCGCTCCTCAGGGAGCAGCTTAAAACCCTGGGCAGGCTCCTCTGCTTTACCAAATCCTACGTGGGACTGTCCAAAATCACCACCTGGTACCAGTACGGATTTGTCCAGCCACAAGGGCCAAAGGCTAACATCTTGGTTTCTGGTAACGAGATCAGGCAGTTCACCAAATTCATGATGCAGAAGCTGAACATCAGCTTGGAGGAAAGCTCCAGTGAGGAGTACATCGTAGTGTTCAGTCGAACAATCAACAGACTTATCCTAAATGAGGCAGAACTAATCCTGGCGCTCGCTCAGGAGTTTCAGATGAAAACCATTACTGTCTCTCTGGAGGAGCATTCATTTTCTGACATTGTCCAGTTGATCAGCAATGCATCCATGCTGGTCAGCATGCATGGGGCCCAATTAGTCATGTCTCTCTTCCTGCCAAGAGGTGCCACAGTGGTGGAACTCTTTCCTTATGCTATCAACCCTGAACACTATACCCCTTACAAAACCCTGGCAACCCTTCCTGGCATGGACCTGCAGTACATTGCCTGGCAGAACACCGACAGGGAAGACACTGTTACCTACCCAGACAGGCCTTGGGATCAGGGCGGGATTGCTCATCTGGACAAAGCTGAGCAAGAGCGCATCATTAAGAGCACAGAGGTGCCGCGGCACCTTTGCTGCCGCAACCCCGAGTGGCTGTTCCGCGCCTACCAGGACACGAAGGTGAACATCCCTTCTCTCATCCATGTGATCAGGCAGACTGTGAAGTCTAAGCCCAGACCCAAGAAGCAGAAGTGGTCTGGTAGCCTCTACCCTGGCAAAGTGAGGGATGCCAAGTGTCAAGCCTCTGTCCAGGGCACGAGCGAAGCTAAACTTGCCGTGTCCTGGCAGATCCCCTGGAACCTGAAGTATCTGAAGGTCAGAGAAGTGAAATACGAAGTGTGGATACAAGAGCAAGGGGAAAACACTTACATGCCTTATATATTGTCCCATCAGAATCACACCTTCTCAGAAAACATTAAGCCCTTCACAATATACCTGGTGTGGATACGCTGCATCTTCAACAAAAATCTCCTGGGACCTTTTGCAGATGTGCTCTTGTGTAGTACATAACCTGTTGCGCTACCTGCACAGCTCTGCCCTGCTCCCCACTCCATCTGTGGTTTAAAACTTATCGTCTTGTAGTTTGTAGAGGGCTGAAGGGGACTAGACTGTACCAGTGCCTAAGTGTCCATTTTATTGCACTCCACGTGTATTCTTGAAATGGTATTTATTTCCAGTGAGTGTTTAAAAAAGAAAAAAAAAAAAAACCTCTGTGTTCTTCAGAGTAACTTCCAGAAGTTAGATTACATGCTGAATACATGTAATTGAAAACAGAATGGAAGTGAATTGTAACTTGGTCGTGATTTAAATTCGTTTCTATTGTGTGGTGAGTATTTAAGCACAGCGTTAAACCGCAGTTAATTCCATGGCTAGGTGGGCAATTCTCATCAGCTTTTTTTATTGTAAGTTATTTTTTTCAATAACTCTGACTGTAAGTTTGAGCTCAAGATTTGGTACAAGAGCCTTCATTAAACTGCTGTAAACCTCCTTGATTTTTTTTTTTTTATTCTCTGTCAAAGTCATTATTGTGATAGATTTATCTATGTGGGTTGCTTTTTATTTATCATATTTTGGCTGAAGAGAATGAGACTACAGTGTCAGCTTTGTGTTTAAAATCAGATTTTACTGCACCCCAATAGCTGGAGTAGCAGATGGGAGATAGAAGGGATGGAGTGGATAAAATGATTTACTGTGGTTTAAGATCTGTTTTCATTTTGTGAGCTACGTACAGGTCTGTGGGAAAGGAGGAGGATGGTTTGGAAGAGGTGATGGGGGAAAGATTGCACTTATAGCAATCCGTTCAAGAAAATCTTTTTTTTTTTTTTTTTTGGTGTTCGATCAAAATAATCTGTTGCTAATAGCTGCTAACAGGTACATGCTTTGCTATGTAGTAGGCAGGTGGTTGCAAAGGGAAGCTTTCCAGGAACAGGTTTTGCTGGATGTTGGTGGGAGGAAGCAGAGTCAGGCAGGGGATGGGTAGGTGGGTGCTGTGGCGTTGGGCTGGAGGGAGTGTGTGGCGGGGGTCAGGCTGATGACACTTGCACCTCTGTTGCTCTGGTCAGGGGAGTAGTTTATTCTAGACTTATACCTGTTTTCCCCAAGGTCAGAATCTGGCTTCATTACTGGGGTCACATGCTGCCTGCTTAAGACCTGATCCTCCACAGTTCTCCTTTAGAAGGAGATGCTAAATGACGCTGTCTTTGAAACCAGCTCCATCTCAAAAGAGCAAGCCTTGGGGAAGAGAAGAAAAAGGGGCAGGAGCACAAGAAGTTTCACTCATAGAAGTTAGCATCCTCCATAGTTTACAACAACCATTAAAGCAACAGGAGAAGTGCTGCCTTCTCCTCTCCCTCCCTAGTCCCCACCGTCCTCCTGAGGTCTGGATGGTTGTTTGAACAGTAGGATAAATGGCTTGCTTTCTGAGCGATGGGCTGATAGATGAGCGTCTCAAGGTGGGATTATAATACGGGTTCTAGAGAGAGGGGTAGAAGAACATTGCTGTACAAATCAGACAAGAAACAGGAGGGTTGAAAAATGAGTGAAGCACCGCAATACAACATTGGACCTTCAGGCAAATGTTACTCCTGTATATTCATTTTCATTATGTCATGCTTTGTTTTCAAACGTGTTTATGATTTTAAGGGGGAATAGGGGGGACCAGAACAACAATCCCAAAGTCTGTGTTTGCTTTGATATTTTGTTTTTGCCTAGATATTTTAAAGGGGCATGTGAATACTCCTGCTGTTGTTTTCTTAGGACAAAATGGGCTTCTTGCTGAAGTGAGTATCTGAGCCGTGCCCCAAAGTCTCCACGTGGCTGCGCATCGCATGCCACGTATGTCAGAGCTGAGGTGAGAAAAAAGTCCCTAAACAGGCGACAGACATGAGCGCAGGCTGATTAGCTCCCACTCACAGCAGGGTTTTGCACCAACCTCGCATCCCCATGTCCATTGGAGTTGCAGGTAGCCCTGTGGCCAGTGGCCATCCTCCTGCTCGCTGTTGCAAGGGTGGTAGTGTTGGCACCCTACAAAGTCGGCATTGAGTGAGCTTTCAGAAGGCTGAAATTTCATTAGCACTCATTTTGCATCAGTTCTCAGAAGTAATTTTCTTTGGGTGTGTGAGGTGCCTGTGTCCTCCTAACTACTGTTTGTCCCAGATGGCGTATTGGTCTGTGTGTTGCTTTCCTGCCTGCCTTTCTCTGTGCCGTTGGTAGCAATCCTTTGCCCATAATTTGTAGACCATCTCATTTCACTTAAAATTAGTTTCACGTGATTGCAGATTTTCTAACATTTGCAGATTGGTTACAGCACATTAACTATTTTCTTCTTGTATCCTAATTATTCTAATCAACAAAATTGGCTACAGAGCAATGAAGTGTCATATACGTGGATTTCCGTGCTCTTAACTCAAGCATGAAATGATCTCTTGCATTCAGAGATTCCCTTTTTCTGGAATATAATCAAATGTGCTTTCCAAAAATGTGCATTCAGGTTCTGTGTTCCTCATTGGTGCTATGAGTACTTTACGAGGTGGAAACAAAATGAAAGGATTTTTCCATTCCAGATTCTGAGATAGGTGAACGCTGAAGTTGTGACGGTGATATTGGCTTTTGCCTCCTACACCTGCCCAGTGTAAGAATGCATAGGCATTCTATACCAGAGCCTCATTGCTATACCTGAATCACAGAATCACAGAATGGTTTGGGTTGGAAGGGACCTCGAAGATCATCTAGTTCCAACCCCCCTGCCATGGGCAGGGACACCCTCCACTAGACCAGGTTGCCCAAAGCCCCATCCAACCTGGCCTTGAACGCTTCCAGGGAGGGGCCTCCACAACTTCACTGGGCAACCTGTTCCAGTGCCTCACCACCCTCACAGTAAAGAATTTCTTTCTAATATCTAATCTAAATCTTCCCTCTTAGTGTAAAGCCATTACCCCTTGTCCTGTCACTCCTTGCCCTTGTCACCAGTCCCTCTCCAGCTTTCCTCCTCTGCCAGAGTATGCGACACTGAGAGCACGTGCCCAGCCTGTAGCTGTCATAAATTGGGCACAGTAACGTTATGCTGATTTATACTACCTCAAGAACTGCTCTGGAGTGCTAGTATCTTCCCATAGTGAATTTTCTTTCCTTTTAGTAACTTTGCCATCAGTGCTCTGTAGGCCCATTCCATTTTTCACCCCCGATCCTCCCCCGTCCCATGGGCTGTTTGTTTCCGTTGTTTCACACGAATATCCTCTCACGCAGCCTCCAGCCTTCACGTTTCAAAAAAAAAAAAAGAAAAAACAAACCCTGGTAGGACTTTTCTCTGTCAATGCCACTTCTTAATTGATCAGAAGGAATGCTTGCCTGGCATTGCCTAAAGTGTAACCCTGTAACGAATGCAGGCTCCCCGTGCGCAAGGGCTGGGGCTGCGCCTCTCGTGTGCGCAGGAAGGCAGGGCTGGAGCTGGGTGACTGTATTTCCAAACCAGTTCGTTCCTCAGGCAAGCTTACGGGGCTCCTGTCGACAAGTTGCATTGTGCAAGGGACTCGCACCTTCCACCATTGCATCATTTGTTTTTGCTCCCAGAGCAAACACATTAAGCTCTGTGGCGCTGTCTGGCCCCACTGTCCTGGAAGAAGAGAAATAGCCAGGATTAAATCCAAAACCCTCTGGAGGCAGTGCGGGATGCTAATAGCAAGCTGGTCTCAAACTTGCCGCTGCCGGGCTTGGCCGTGCTTACGGAGATGGATCAGCTAGGAGGATTTCCTCTGGCTGCAGTTTCGTATCTCATTTTAATTAGCCAAAGCGTGAAGAGCAGCCAGCTGCTGCGGGAGGGCTCCATACTGACATGTACGAGGACAAAGAAGGACTGAGCGGAGCATTTACCAGCTTGCACACATGAGGTGTTGGAGCAGGAGCTGCAGGTTGTAGGGTAATACGGTTACCTAGTAGTGACTTTAATAGAGCCGGAGCAATTCGCACTACTGTTATTTCCCGTTGCTTTTAGTCCCAACTTGCCCTCAAAAACCATATCCAAGAATAGAAACATTTCTGAAGAGGCTCAACTCCAACATGGCTCGGGTGTGTTTCTCCAGAAGGACATGCTGCCACCGGGGCTGTGGAGAGTTGGGACTTATGGAGAGCACTTGTCTTAACTGGCCCACCCCTTGCTCAGCATGGTGGAAGACCAGTTGCACTGGAGGCGTAGCCTGGAAGAGCAGGTTAGAGTGGCACAAACTGAGGGCTGAAAAGCGACTAAGCCAGACGGTTTCTAGAGAAACCAGGACTAACGAGTGGTGGAGAGACTTGTTCCAAGCAGCCTGGCAGGTGGCATTTGGCATGATCACCTCTGGGAGCTCACATCACAAAATTTCTAGAGCGCTTGTTTGCCAGCTTCTCAGGAACCTAGCACACTGGGAAATAACAATGAAATCCTATTTTTTCTTTTGGTTTATATGTATCTTTTAACAGTCTTTTTGAGATAGCCTGTGTCCTGCCAAGAGACTGTCAGCACCCTCTGCGTGTCTTTTAAACCCTTGTTCCTGGCAGGAATTGTCCTCTACATGACGGAGAAGGCTTAGAGTCAAGGCTTAGAGGTGTGCGTCCTGAGCTTGCTCCCTCACCTGCGTGAGCACCAAGATGTCACTGAGCCAACTGGCCAAGTGAGAAGCAGTGAGGATGCCGGTCATGGTATGGGTGCGACCTGGTTCCTCCTGATCTCCCTCTGTGCAGCCGGTGGGGCACCTTGGTGGGACTCTGGGGCAGGGGAGGCAGGTGGTGGCCACCAGCTGATCCTCCTCTCACCAGCCAAAGATGCTCCAGCACTTACACGGTGCAATTAGCCCTTGACAAGCATGCAGAATCCTAAACCTCATCCAGGAAAACCCATGCCTGCCATAAATTATTACTGACTAGCTTTTGCTTAGCAAAATTATTTCTTCTTTTTTTTTTACTGGCCCTGTGGATTTCTCCAGCTTTTGGCTTCTTTCTTCTCACACGCTGCCTGTGGGTGGTAGGGACAGGCAGCGACGTGCTAGCTGCAATCCAGACTGGTCACCCGGTGTAGGTTGTACACCTCCAAAAAGTGACTGGAGATACTTAATCAAGGTACTTGGTTTTGCAGAGTTCAAATTGAGGGTTTTTGGGGGGTTTTTTAGTATCTCCTCTCCCCTGATTCTTTTGGGCAGATCCTTTTCTTGAGGAAGTAATAATTCTTAAGGGCAATAATTTGGGACTTTTAAGAGCTACTGTGGAGGGAAGGAAAGTAAAAAGGAAAACCAAACCCTTTAAAAGACAGCTTAGGAAATGTTTTTGCAGGAGAAAACTGACCGTTTCTTAGAAGATTTTGATGAGAAATAACGCAAAGTGCCTTTTTGGCTTCATCACCTCGGTCTCTAACAACTAAATGTGTTACTCAAGGTAATCATATGACAGGAATATTTTTCAAAGCTGTCTACCTATTTTTATTATTTTTTTTTCTTCTTCCATTTCAGGCCACCTTTTTGCCCCCATCTCTAAGGCTCCGCACACCCACCACTCCAGGATGTGTGGATGGCTTGTCCCAAGACACCAGCGCCTCACCGGACCCAAATTAAATTAAGACATTTAGGAAATTATTTATTTTAAGGCCCTGCAGGTGGGTGGTGTAGCTGGCTCGGAGGCAGCAGGTGGGTTGGCAAGGGCTCTGACCCGAGCCTTTAACCTCTTCAGGGCAGAAGCTGGTCCATCTGCACAGCAAGGAGGTTGGTGCTCTCCAGGATCCCTGAGTGAAAGGGACTCTATAAGCACAACATGGTTTAATTTATATTAAACAAAAGGGTGACTTCAGTATCTTTATTGCTGTATCTCATCTGCTGAGCTATATAAATAGCAGACTTATTTCTACAATATTTTTGCTTCTGGTGTCTGTGCGGTGTAAAGCAGGGTAGGTTTAGTGGATAAAAGAGCATTTAATTTTTCCCTGCTGGACTTGGGGTAGGCACGCTCTTGGAATGACTTTCAATGTGATGACTGACAGTCCATCTGTGCTGTGGGTGGTATGAGAAGCATCACCATCTGCATGTGTGTGAGGCACATCACCGTCCTTATGTAAGAGAAGTCACCTTCCCCGGCATGTCCCCCCTAAGGGGGCTTGAGCCAAACTCTCCGCTAGCACCAGGGCAGCTGCGATGCAGCCAGCCAGTGCGAATTTACACTGACTGAGAGCCTGGCCCTCCTTGTCACCCTCTCAAATCGTCCCTTCAGAACATGCTGATTACTAAATTAATTGTTGGCACGTTCAAACAGATAAACCGAATGGCCTCCTGTTTGCTCGAAATAACTTGGCAGCGATCATCACCTTTAAATGCTGCTTAGTCCTGCCATTTGAAAATGTGTTGCCTTTAAAATTTAATTGAGTTTTCCTTTCCCTTTGTTCGGTGTTTATTCAAATGGCTCGCTCGAATTGCCTGATTTACCTTCTGGGTTAGCTGTGTCCCTCTATGCATAATGCAGCATCCACAGAGATGCCTACCCAGTTTAGCATCTCGCTTCTCTGTCCTAGAGACGCCCTGGTCTTTTGTTCTCCCATACTTTCACGTTATTCTGGTTACAGTGGTCGCCTCCTCCAGCTCAGCCAGCATGGCGGTGAGGTGGATGGAGGTGGGACAGTCTGCAGGCATACCGTTGCCGGCAGCAATGTGTGTGGATTTTCCACAGTGTTTTCCTGTGGACATTTCTATCGGTGTGACATTTCCGTGATGAGTCAGTTCCTCCCGCTTCTTCAACCTGCCCGGAAAAAACCTGCCGGGTCCCTGTTGCCATCCACGAACAGGTATTGAGATGGCAGCTGCTGCGCGGGCTCCGATGGATCTCTTGCTTTGGGGTGATTTCACCAATACTGAAAAAACCAGCTGAATACTGGCTTTTGCCTACCCTTCAGCCCCAGGGGCAAGGTCTGCTCGTATTCGGGGACAGTGTATGCCAGGAGTGCCCCCATGGGCTCCCTGGAGGTGGCAGTGCCTTCCGAGCAGATACAAGTTGCAGGCTTGGGTGAGTGCAAAGCTGTGCCCGCTGCCTGGTGGCTCCCCCAGCCCCACCGCAGGGGACCTGCCTGGAGGCAGAGAGGAGCGGGGGCCGGCGGCTGCCCACCCCACAGCACCCTGTACCTCCATCTCACCCAGGTGCAACTGGGTCTGGGGTGGCTGGAGGCATCTCTCCCTGTATTTTGCTTTTCCTGACATAGCTGCCACCATACGGGCATGGCGTGGAGCTGTGCAGGTTGGCTTGGGCAGTCGCTTCACCTCCTTCACCCCCACCTTTGGGCAATGCCCATTTCTCCTTGTTTGAGAAAGCTTTAATACTTGATTATGAAATAATTAATACCAAACACCAATTTATGGCTCAAGGAAAAAGACTTTCTGTAACGACTCAGCGAGGACCACGCAACATCCTGGTGTTCTTGCTTGTCTTGTTGGTGGCAAGGTGTGACAGAGCTGGGTTAGGAGGCAGGGGCTCAGGCTGCTGCTCAAGGTGACTAGCAGGGCAGGGGGGCTGGCGGCCATCTGGCCAATGCTTTCATGAAATGTGCCTGGGGTTTTATGGGATTCTCACCGCAAGAAGCATGGAGGAGAGGGAGATGGCACGTGGGACACTGCCGTCTGGGGTCAGTTACTGGAGAGTCTCCTGTATTTTAGGTGAGACCCCAGTGGAGGACTGTACATCCAAGCCACTGGTTTTAGTTGGGGACTCCCAAAATTTGTTGTTTATACAAGCCCTCTTTCCAATCCTGCTGCTCTGTTTCAAGGATTTATATAACTCTCCATTACTTTGTTCTTTTTACTCCCTCCTCTCTAGACTCCATCTTCTGTTTTGCTTTCAGAAGACAGAAAATTTGAGCTGGATTTTGGGCAGGGGGGAGCAGAGATGAGAGCTCCATGGGGAGACACCAGCATGTCTCCAGCCGAGGCCAAGGAGATCCTGATGGCATCACTTGTGCAGCCCAATGGAAGATGAGTGCAGCCTTCCATATTTCATAAACTTTTTTCATGTATTTCCTTCTGGCAGAGAAAGGTCCTTTCCTCCACGCAAGGATACCTTTCAGTTTCAGAGCCAGTCAGTCGTGAAAAATCTCTTTCCTTCCTCCTTCTTCCCCCGGGTTTATGATGATGCTTCTGAGGAGCAATTTGAAATGCATTTTGCTTGAGGGGAAGAACAAGATTCAGTTTGGGAATGTTGTCTGGGAGTTAGGGTTTCAGGTGCTTTGGGTTCTTGTTCTTTTCCCACCTCCTGGTTGCTAAATTTTGGCCAGGAGGTGACTGCAGGACCTCTCCTCTGGTTAATGCTGATGCCTGGAAGATGCTGTCTGCTTGGAGAAAGGGGACAAGGAGACATCTCTGTTGCAGGTCCAAGGGGCCAGACACCATGGTCACACATCTCAGGTGCTTCTGTGAGAAACACTTTGTTTCTTTGGGAAAAGCAAACAAACAAACAAACAAACAAACCCCCTCTATTAGGGAGACAATCACGTTTTACTTGGAAACATCTAAATTCCAGTGCTAGGTTCCCATTGAAAACTAGTCTTAAAACAATTTTTAACAATTCCTTAGGAGTTAAAGGGTGATTGCTGATTAAATAATATTTTATTTAGACCATTTTCTTTTTCCCAGGCTGGAGGAAGGGCTGAGAAACTGGCGGGGCTGACCTGAGAGGCCCCGTCTGCAGTGCAGAATTTTCGGTGGAAATCTCAGGGCAGCTTTTTCCTCCCAAACCTGTGCTGCAAAGCTTGTAGACAGAAAGAAAACTACCAAAGAGCAGTTGGCTTGGTTCTCTGTATTATATATCGGTGGCCAGTTTGATGCATCCTCACCAGTAGCTCAGACAAAGGCTGCCAAGGTAAGGGCAGCGCACAAACAGGCCACCCAATGCTAGGCAAGGGTTTTGGCTCTGCTTTCTCAGCTGCCTTTCAAAGTAGTAAAATTTCAGGGGAAAACAAAAAAACCAAACAAAACCCCACCAAAACCCCAAAACAAACCAGAATTACCCACGCAGAGCAATAGTGCCTCTTGGTTTCTGCTGCTGTGGGCCAGATAAGTCATTTACCTGGAAACGCTCTTTGCTTGGTGGAAATAAAAAGAATCGCTTAAAGCCAAGCCTGTGTAATCTTTAGGAAAATATTACCGCCATCAGGTGATCAACAGTTTCAGGAGCAAGCAAACATGCCTGAACCCAACCAGGTGCAGTCAGTGCATCCAACTGCAGCTCCAGGGAATTTTTCCCTCCCCCCCGCCCCCCCCCGGTTCTGGTTTGATAGCTTTTTTCATACCCTTTACCTTCATGTAAACAACCGTGCAGGTTGCAGAGGAATAAACAAAAATCAGGCCCTTGAATGCAATTGCTTGCCAGGAAGAAGACCAAAGCAGAGTGCCATGAAATACGTGTGTGGCATTGCAGGCACGGCCAGGTTTGCTGGGGCTGTGAAATAGGGGGGTTCCTGCCACCCGGGGTGCCCTGGGCGCATACTTACCTTTAAAAGGATTTACAGCAGAGGGGAAAATCTGCAACTGGCTATAAAAGGGACTCATTTATTGCTTAACTCTGAAGCTCCCTGACTCACGGGGGAGCCCATCCCTTGCTATGGAATCAAAACAGACTCAAAATGCATATTTTTTTTTTAGGCTCATCTTTTACAAGTCCAAAAGGAGACACTCCGAAAATGCAAACTGTCTATAAATGCGAACTAACTGTAAATCAACAGCTTGAAGCAGAGGCAACAAGAAGCATAAAACCAATGCCATTTATTTTAATAGATTTTGTCCATTTCCATTTAAAGAGCTTAAATAACCCCACCAGTACCTCTGGCAGAAGTTCCCACCTGATGTGCATCTACTGCTACCCCAGCCCGGTTCTCCAGCTACCAAGAGCTCCGGGTATTTTGGACCTCAATATATGGCATTTCCCTTAACGTCCTGCCTACCGAAAGCCACGGTCTTGCAGCACAGCAAGCGACAAAGCTCTGGGCTGCTTTGCTGAGCATCGTCAAGAGCAGGCTGCCTGTCATTCACTTGGAGGTGCAGCTCAGGGTAATTAATTCTGCAATTTAGCTAAGAAGGCAGCTCCAGCCCTGCCAGTCTGGGAGCCCACATGTAATGGCAGGGCTTCAAAGGAAACGGCTGCTGCCAGTGGGCTCACTCTGTTTTCCTGAGCTGTGTCCGTGGTGACACCAGGGCGATGCTCCAGGGCTGAGGCTGGGAAATGGCAGGGGGCTGGACACGGTGCTGGTTTTCATCTGGTGTCCCCTGCCGAGCCCCCTGGGCCACCTTGTCCCCGAGCCGTGAGCTGTTTTCTCCTCGGTTAACTTGGTGCAATGGTTCCAGCTGGTCCCAGGCCATCATAATTAATGCCACAGCTTTCCCATTTTTCTCTGGCTTTCAGACTCGTGTCCAGGCTCCTGCCAGCTCTCATCAGCTGCCTCCCTGGTGCCAGCGGAGCAGCAGCAAGCAGGGGGAAGGACCAAGGGGGCTGCCAGGAGACAGAGGCCAGAAGGAGAGCCACCCTGGGGAAGAGGATCCAGGAGAGATCCTCTTGGAGGTCTCCAGTAAGCCAGTCCCCAGGCTTCATGTTTCAGATGTCCGAGCAGTCCGAGCACGCACCACCCCTGGTGCTGGAAAACGTGATGCTTTGGGGCTCGGCTCCTGCCAAGTGGCTTCTCCATGATCTGCTCCTCTGCTTCCTTCTCCTTTGTACCAAGCTGAGCAAGCTGGCTGTCAGCCTGAGCCAAAGGAGAATCAAGTAACCGTAAATTCACAGGGATGCGTGGTCAGACAACATGCACGCTCTCCTTTCCACGGTGCAAAATGGCACGTGCACCCTGGCCGAGAACAACATGTACCCTCCTTCTGCCACCCCTCTGAGCCCACTTTGAGCTCACCTGGGGCTGTGAGTCCTGGGCTAACCCCTTTGTGCAGCCCCAGCTGTGCCCTGGGAGCCCGTGAAGGTGCAAGGCCAGGCTTAGCCAGGCCACACTGGGACTGGTGCAGCACCTCCCGCACTGAAGGTGGGATTAAAGTTTGCTCTTGGTACCAGAAGCCTCTCTGCATTTGGTGGCAGCTTCCCTGTCCTCTCCCACGGGTCGCTGGTCAAATCGAGCAGCTGTGGAGCAGCACGAGCAATAAGCAGCGTGTCCCATGGGTGTGCTCGCCTCACTCCCAGCATTTATCAGAGTCATTTCCTCCTTGAAGCATGAGTTTCAGGCTCTCTGTCCGGAGAGGGGACTTCTGCCACACAAGAGGGTTATCTCAGAGGAGCCGCACGTGTCCTCCCCTGTTCTCCATCTTTACTTTCTTTCCTCCCATCTTGAGAGACCGCGCAATAAATAGCAAGGGGGGCTGTAAAAAAAATTGTGGAGCAGACACTGTGTTTTGCCCCTACATTGCTGACACGTAGGTAAAGGTTGTCCAAACCCATGCAACATCTGGAGCTGAGAACTGCTCGGTGACTTCAAAGACCTGATTTTTAACTAGCAGGTTTTAGGTGAAGCATTTTGGTCCACCCGATGGCAAAAGGGAAAGAGCAAGGCCTCCAAACCCCCGCTCTTCCCACGGGAACTGAGAAAACAGCCGTATTCTTCTCACCTTTGGGCACTGGCATTTCCACATCGAGTTCAATGCTTGGATTTAAGGATCACCGTGGCATCGTCTTGCTGGGATTTTATTGGGGTTGAAAGGCAGAGCTTGTGAGTGTTTTATGAGCTCTTCCTTTAACTTTGAAGAGGACATCTAATGTTTATTAGTTTAAGAGAAGTACAAAGGATATATTGAGTTCTTGTTTAATAACTCCCCCCCCAGTGCTCCAACACAGTGGCATATTAATCCCAGCGCAGGGTCCTCTCCAGAGCGGGAGAGGATCTCAAAGCCACGGGAGCGTGTTCGGACAAAACCCGTGCAAACCTCTGCCTCCCTGTGCAAAGGCAATGGGCAGGAGAAACATCCTGGCAGGGGTGAGGGCAGGGGGGCTGCGGACGCGAGCTGCACGGCAACCAGCAGCGAGGAGAAATGTGGTCACGTGGAGCGTCAAATAATTTTGACTAATAGCTGATTATGTAAAGAAAAAAAATCCGTATCTAGGTCTCCTCATGGATAATTCACAAGCAGAAATAAATTGTTTGCTGGGAACAGCTCGCCTTGTTCTTTTTATTGCGTGTATCTTGTGTATGTCGCCACGTTAAAAGCAATGTGCAAACTTAGTTATCTGCATGTGCTCAGTACAGGCATCTCTATAAAATCTAAGGAAAATGAGCTGTGAAGAGCCAGAACACTTTCAAAAGAGGAATGCTTTACAGAGGGGAAAAATTCAGCATTAAAAAGACATCCAGCAGATACTTCTTCTCTCAGGCTAGTTATGTTTTAAAATTTATTTCTTATGGGAGGGGTGAAGCTGGAGCCAAACTATTAATCCAAACCAGAGGGAGCGTGTTCAGCTGAGAATTATTTTCCTACCTGCCAAACCTCCCCCAACACGTAGCAAAGCTCTTTCCCCACTCGTGCCGTTGGTTGTAGCCGTACTTTGTGTCTCAAGGGATCTATGATTTCTTTTATTTCTCAGCAAGGTTTAATCTTTAAATTCTCTTCCTTTGCAGAGGGAGAAAGAAGGGAGAAATGATGGTGCTTGTGAGAAGGGCCACGAGTGAAGGATCCCATGGAGGGGTGTAGGACAAAGCCAGCCTTGGTGATGGCTCTCTGGTCTCCTGTAGGGCTGTCCCAGCCGGTTCCTTTGCTGTGGGATTGCTCTGTGCTTTCCACTACAGCTGGAGATCAGAGCTCCGAAAGAAAACCGCCCTCTGTTTGACTTCTCAGCAAACCCTGTCAAATCCTTCTGGCTTCTGACCCCAGGCCACAAGCTTTGCCCCCTCCTGTACTCAGGACCTGGCGACCCCTTCGCCCACGCTAGGCGAGAAGGAGAGGCCAAGCAGAGGCTGCCTGGTGCTGGTTGTGTCTCTCCAACACATCATCTCCAGCTCCGGGGTCTTCTGCCAGCCCACGGGGACGCTGGTCGGAGCCTGGAGGCCGGGAGACCTCAGTGACAGCCAGGAGGCCAGGCAGGGACAGCTGTCCCCACGCCGAGAAGCCTGAGGCTGCCCTGCCAGATAACCTGTGGCATGGTGGGACCCCTGCACCTCTGAAGGGAGACTGAGCTCCGGGACCTCACACCGCACGGCTCCTCGCGGCAGCAGCCATTGGCATCGTGGGTGAACACAGCATCCCCCTGCGCCCCACGAGCTGCACCAGCACTGAGCGGCAGCGTGTTAGGCCGGTCCTAACACCAGCGCTCCTGGGAAACCCCAACGTCCTCCAGATGCCACGTAGTCTCACCTGGAAATAGGTGTGATGCCTTGGTCCCGGCATCCTTGTAACTGAGGCTGGACTGAGCACCTGGGTCAGGGATAAGGGTTTTGGGGAAGAGCGAGGGTAAGGAAGACTAATAGGGCTTGAATGGAAATGTTTATTTTGCCTCAGGATTTTGATTTCTTTGATCCGCCTGGCAAAGCTGTGGCAGACTCATTAGAAAACGATTCAACAATTGTTTTAATCCACGATCTCCTTTGCTCCTCTGAAAAAGGGGGTGTCCTGCCTCCCGCCCTGCCCCAGTCCTGCCTCCTCCCTCTCTCCTTTCCCAGCCGGCCGTGGGCACTGCGCCTCCCGCTTCCCCCTTGACCCAAACCAGGAGCACCGAAGCCCCTCACAGAAAGAGGCCTGAGCTGCGTTCTCCACACAGGGTTAGAAATGGGGCCCTGCCTCCGGGCTGACAAACAGCTGGGCTCCATCCCCGTGGTAGCCATCGGCCACGTCACAGTGGGGCTGCGGCTGCAGAAACAGGACCCGGGGTGATGGTGGGAGGCCTGAACTGCTAACTCCTGCCTGCCTGCCTGCCTGCAGCTCTCGCCTTCTTCCTGAAGTCACTGCTGGCTCTAGCTAAGGGTGTTTTTAGGGTGAACCCAGTGCAAAACTGCCAGGAGCCAACAGTAATAATTTTTGACAGCTATCACGGCGAGTGTCCAGGGCTGACATAAAGGGGTTTTTCCTTATAGCAGCTCCACAACCACTAGCCATACAACAGAGATGGGTTTTTTTTTAATATTTAGGTTTACTATTTTGAAAATCTTTATTCATGACGCATCTATTGGTGAAGATGCCTTGCAAAGGTGTTGGTGGAATAAATGATGGAATCTTTATGGAAAAAGAAGGGGAATATTTTCTTTACCTGTCTGATACTTGAGTGCTGATTAAAATGCATCCCAGTGCTGTGGAGGGCTTGCACAGTCAGGGCAGTCCATGAACCAGCAGCAGCTGGGCTCTCCCCATTAGCTGTGTACTGCACTACCCCTCACTAGGATATTTTTACAAACTTGCTTTGATGCCTTTAGTTCCAGAAGTTGCTCACCAGACACCTCGTACGAGCCTCGTGAGCCCTGCCCGAACCTTCAGAGAGCTCCATCACAGGCACCGCCATGGAGATGTCCTGCAGAACAACTCTCTGGGAGGCGTATGGTCCGGGGCGGGGGGGTGTGTGTGTGCATTTCTTTAAGACGTTCCCCAATTAATGGCTTCCTTACAAGCCATATTGCCTTTGGGCCCACCGCCCCAGCCAGTTGATTAATGCTTGGCCCAGCTGCAATTGCTGCTGCACTGCAAAGGAGAGGGAAAAAGATTTCATGTAAAATGAATGACGCTGTGTGAACCGAGGGTGCAGGTTTGCTTCTGCAGCGTGTCAGAAGAGGCTAACGCGAGGTACCTCTGTTCTCCTGTGGCCTTTCAAAAGCTTAAACTCTCATGTCGCCAGATTTAAAAAATTAATGGATTGGATCATTGTAACCATTAGATCTTTCTCAGTCTTTTTTCTTCCTGTTTCATGCATCATTTTCTTCCTTGCTGCAGTTTTGGGTTTTGGTGAGTTGACAGGACTTGACTCTTGCCAGGATATGACCAAGCTAACCACCCTCTTGTTGATTTCACGATACACAGTCCAGAAGGATGCATTTCTTTCGTGTAAGGCGGCAGAGGTGAGCGAGCTGCAAGCGGGCTGCAGGGAGCCATCCTGCCTGACAAATCCCTGTGGCAAGGACAGAGGAGAAGGAGCGGAGTTTTGTCTCAAAGCTTCCAGCAGGTAACGCTGGGCTGTATCTGCTCTGCCCCTCCGGGTACCTCCGTGGGAGTCAAAACTTGGCCATGCCAACTAATAAATAAACATGGTTTTAGAGGCCTTGCTAAGCTATTTTTCAAAAAATAAGTCCATAGAAGCCATGGATAAGAGAGCTGTATCTGCCCACAGGCAGGCTGTGAGCAGCCTTGTCATTTGTGCTCAGGGGATACTGCCTTTCTTAATAAACCAATATGATTTAATGGTATTGTTTTCATAAAGGGAAGAAGAAAACAAATTATTGATTCTTACTCACAAAGAGGTAGCTTTGCAGCCTCCCTGTAATATTTGCAATGATTTTTCAATATATAATGATTAAAAAAAAAGGATAATGACAGTTCACCGTACTTCTCAGCATCCTTGGCAGCCCATTTTATTATTATAGGAATACACCGTTTGCCTTGTAGAATTGTGTAAGGGCTGTACAAGATGAGACAAAGTCTGAACTTGTGCCATTTCTCTCCCTGGCTCTCTCCTCTGCTGTCCACTGTAACCTACCGCAGCATCCAGCAGCCCTTGAAACAAATGCGTTATTTGCTGAGCAGGCCCATAGCTGGTGTGAATCAGCCCGCTGGCAGCCCTGGAGGAGACAGCAGCATCTCTGCAATCTGTCGCTTTGGTTTTCATGGAGCAAAACCGGATCTTGGAGGTGCCTCTGTTTGTCCCGACTCAAAGGTGTCCTTCATCACGGGAGCCCCTCTGCCTGCACTGGATGCAGACATGTTGCGGTGCGAGCATGGTGGGGAGGGAGATCAGCCGGGAGGTGAAAACCAGATCTGCACTTACCTGGTTAACGTAGGCATGGCCTAAGCCACCTTCCACTGTCAGCCAAGAAATCTATGAGAGGGGGAGAAATTTAATTTCAACCTCCTCAGTATGAAGCTGGAGCCCTAATCACTAACCCATCCCAGAAATGTAAATTTTGCAGAGTAACTCCTGTAAACCTGGATTGCAGCACACGGCAGGGGACAGCCCTCTCCCCAAGACGATTAAAATCTGATTTATGAGGCATAGTGGACAGATGGCATCTGTTTTTTGCAGTCAGTGGTCCCTATGGAATAAAAGAGGCAAATTTCAAGGCCACAGCTCTGCAAAGACAGAGAAATTTATTTATTGCACGCATCCCTGCAGGTGCCTGTATTGACATCTCTGCTCCCACCACGCCAGGGCTCGAATCCACCAGCCCAGTAGGTACCTGTTTTTTCCCCCCTTCCTCTGCCTCTCAGCACCCAAATGTTCCCTGTTTTCCAGCCCTTCCACCGCCCCACGTCCCCTTGCCAATGTGCTGCTGTGCTCCAAGGGCCGGCAAAGGGGTGGGAGAAAGCAATTAAAATAGTCAGTGCCTGGCTGCTTTGTGGAGCATGCAAGAGGCAGCTCCAGCACACAGGGGCAGGGAAGTGATAATGCTGCAGGCATAAAAAAAAGAAGTCTTCTACCAAGAGCAATCAAAATGCCTCAGGAAGATGAGATTTTTTGGTTGGTTTTTTTTTTTTTTGGAAGGGCATGTGCAAAAGCATCACTGGGTGGGAGAGGCAGGGAAGGACCGAGCAGCCTCTCCGTCCGCACAGCCCCCGGGGCCAGGCTGGAGCGGAGCCCCGGAGAGCGAAGCCAAGCTGCTGGCACAGAAGCGCACGTGTTTTGGGGGCTTTGCACATTTTCTTGTGCTCTTGAACTGTGATCAGTCTTGAAAACTCCCTGCCAAGCCGAAGCGGAGACAGCTCCCACACGTACTGCTCGTTTCCCATTTCTAGAAGAAGAGAAGAAATAAAGGCAGGGAGGAGACTGCAGTGGATATGATGGCCCCGCATGGGCGCCGAGTGCTGGCCTCTTCCACCCATGCAGCAGTCCCCAAATACCAGCGAGCTCTTCCCAGCTGCCTCCAAACATCCCCGGCACAGACAAAATGCTTGCTTGCCATGCGCTGCAGCGTAAAAAGAGTCCTCGTGCGGGGATGGGGTGGGAGCCTGGGGTTTGCCTGGCATGGAGGGGGGAGTCTCATCACTGCAGGGACCACAGCGGAGGCCTTCGACTCAGGTTTCTCGTCTTGTGCTAAAAATACCGGCTTTCGCCAGGGAAGATTGAGTCTCTGAGGACACCTCAAGATCACAAATGATAAGCTCAGACGTGTTACCCTAATACTTCTTATGCATCTGCTCACTCAGGCTGCCTGCTATGTTCTTCCCCTTTCTTTTCTTCCTCTCTCCAAGTCCCTTCAAAGGAAGATTAAGCAGCAGGACTTTCTGATGTCCTAATCCCGCCTTTGTGGAGGCAGAAAGCAGGACAAATATCGCCTCATCGCTGCTATCAAAAGGCTTATTTGAGTGCAAAGACATGGCTTCCAGGTGGTGCCGGCATCTCCACGGAGCCTACGGGGGACTTTGGTGATGTGGGGCCGGTGGCACGGCATGCCCCAAACCACCCATGTGAAACAGGGCTGGCTGCAGCATCACCCAGGGGGGTCAGCTCAGTGGGCAGGGTGGACCTTATCTCCCCCGTGAGTTGCTGCTTCTCCTTGTAAAATGCCAGGCAAGACCACACCAGCTGATCTGACCCCTCCACAGTCATTGCCTGCCTCAGCCTAAATTTCTGGCTGAGTGGAGGCTGAGGAGGGAGGCTGCGTTTCTCCACAGGTAGTCTCTCTCAGCCACCCTGAACCTAAAGCTCTGAAGTCTTAAACACTGTTTGCTCAGGAACATCCATGTTTGATTAAATTTGGCCATGAATAACAACAGATCTGTGGAATGGCAGCCAAGGGATTTTATAAAGCCTACTCCTAAGGTTCAGGATGGCAGCAAAGTGGCCGGGCAGGTAAGTCGGTCTTGTGCCACCAAGGCATCCTGCCCCGACCTGCCCCAAAGTGCCCCCTCAGCTCAGTGCTGGAGCTCGTTGTGCTATATGAGCAATGGTTTTCTGGCTGTTTCCAGCATGGGAGAGGTGAGGTGCCTACACCTGGCCAGCTCCCCCAGCCTCATCCCCGAGCCAGGAGCACTGAGACCACTTGTCAGCACTTTTCCATAGGTGAAGCCTCCCTAGTTGACCGGCACCAGCTCTTCCACTTCATCCTCACTTCAGCCACCGGCTCTGCTCTGAAACCAGCCACTCGACAGGAAATGCAGGCAGGAGGCTGGTGTTGAAATCGGTCCTGAACGCTCTCCAGCCCAGGGCTTGCAGTGCCCAGCACCTGGACGGGGACAGCAAGCACTGGCTTCTCTTCTGCTGTTGGCTCTGCAAATAAAGAACTAGCTGGATTTCATTTGGTGGGTGTGCTTTTGCTCTGCCCCACCACAGAAACTGCTTTTCTTAATGCTGGGGCTAGCTAGGAGGGGCTGAAGGCACACCAGGAGTCCCTGCTGTGGGGTGACCCCACCATATAGTTCCTCCATGTAGGGGGAAAAAAAGAATTTGCAAACTTATGTCTGCAGGGAAGGTCCTTTCTCAGGCCTCCGCAGTGAGGTGGAGATGAAGAGGGCTGCTTGCACTTTGCTGCGAGCTGCAGCACCCGCTGCCAGCAGAGGAGAGTGGGCTTCCGCGGCTCCTCTCCCCGTGTGCTGTGGGCATGTGTCTACACGCTTAACTTGTCTGAGACCAGTAAGGGTTGCTAAAGGTCCTGACTTTTCTGAAGACCTTCATGTCTTATTTGAGGCAAGGAAGAAGCAGTGCAAGCTACCAGGTCTTAACCCTCCAGCTGGACCCCATCCATTTGGCAGGCCCAACGCCAACCTCCTGCCCCCCTTACCCTACAGCTGAGGCTGGCAAGGACACAGGAATGGGGGCAGAGCTGGGGGAAGGTGTGAAGAAGGGACGAGCACTCATGGTGTGCAAACCTGTTGTGAGCTGGGCAGGGATCTGGCAGCAGCAGGCAGAGGTCACCGGCCAGGTGTGAAAACCAACTTCTGAGAAGCTCCTCAGCAAATTGCTCTGGTCTTCAGTGGAAGCAGAGAGGGAAGAGAGACCTCTGATCTCTGCACCCTTAGCTTTCAACTTCACCTCGAATGGCCAGGGTGAACTCTTTCTGTATGCTTTACTATGTGTCTGTGCATGTGATGCCAGGTTTCACACTCAAAATATAAAGCGAGAAGCATCTGACCTAACCTGGCCATTCTGTGCATGTGTTTTGTGCCACCTCTCCCTCTCACCCCAAATCAAGGAAAACTAGGCTGAATTGCCTTAAACTGAATAAAATTGCCTGCTCCCAGACTATTTACTGTGGGCATGGAGCAGAACTGGTAGACGCTGGTGAACTGAACAAAAACTATTGAAGAAGATTTGTCCTAATTATGGCAAATCTCAGCCTCCTGGTATCCTGTTGGCACATAGATGCACTTCCTAGAACCCCAGATCTGCTGCTCAGCTTAATAGATCTGCCCCCCTTTTTTTTTTTCAGATTTAACTCAGAGGAGCCAAGAACTTGTTTCAGGAAAGGTCAAAGCAATAAACCCCAGATTGTTATGTATATAAACAGCCCTGCAATGTAACACGCTTTTCTTGCTCCAAGCCTTTTCTGATGCAGCCAGAATGGGCAATTAAAATCGACCGCCTGCAAAAATATGGCAACACTTGCAGCGAAGCCTGCGCCACTGTATCTGCTAGCCTCATCCTGCAATAAAACTCCGCTCCTGCTCGGATGTGTCCAAAAAACCCAGCCGTATTCATCTGGCTAGACTGAGGGGAATGGGCCTGAAGAGTCCCAGGAACTCTCCACTTTCCCAGGGCTGAGTATCTAGTGAGAAAAATCTTTGCCACTTTTGGGCGCTTTCCGAAGGCATCGCCACCTCCAGCCAGCTGGAGAAAGGTCAGGCAGCCAACCTGCTGAGGTAACGCCCCTGCGGACTGGAATATTGGTTCCTGGTATTGGTCAAGAAAACTCAAGGATTTAAAGAAAAGACCTGGGGATTTAAAGAAAAGATCTGGCGTCTCTGTCCTTCCTCCTCCTCGCCTCTCCCGCTGCATGCTCGTGGCAGGGATGCCACCAGCCCCTCTTCTGCCTGGCCATGCACAGGCATCGCAAATTATAGCCTCCCATCCCAACAGGAGGTAAAAAGGTGAATCTGATTACCTAAATGGAACTTGGCCAGGGACTGGGGAGGGGAAAAACTTGCATGGCATCCAAACCCAAGCAGCAGACAGACGCTGGAAGCACACGCACTGCCTGGCCGCTCCACGCATGGGGGCACGAGCAGCATCCTGCCCGCGGGTTGGCAGCGGGGGGGGTCCCCAGCGTGCTAGACCTGAGAAACCTCTTTGCACCCACACCATCTCTTGGACTGGTGATGCTGGGTATGGCCCAGGGGAATAAAATCTGGTTCAGCTTAGAAGAAGAGAAGAAGTGAGGCTGATCCTTCAGTCGGGAGTGAAATAAAAAACCCCAGGGAGATCCCCAAGGACCATGTGGAGGCCGTTTGGGGAGGGAAAAATTCTCCTGATGAGGAAAGCCACTCCTGTCTTTGACTTGCCTTGTTTACAAACCAGTGGATTTCAAAGCCCCAAAGCATGGCATTGTGTTATCTGCTGGTTGGCAGCACACGGCTTTAAAAGCCACATTTTAACATCCACCCTGGGGAAAACTGTGGGGTCTATTAAAAAAGTCCTGAAGTTTAGGAAAGGAGATAATCCTAGGTATCCAAAATAGCTCTAGGGAACAAGTTCTCAGAAACTTAACCTTCACACCATTCGAGGTCTTCAATCCAGAAAGAGCCATGAAGATGCCACTTGCAGAGAGCTGAGATGTGGGCTGGCATAAAGCCACAGCAGCTGATCAAAAACAAACGCCTGGGTGACCCCAGAGAGAAAGGCTTGTCCGCACCCAGATGTGATCCACCCTGTCAAAGTCTCACAGCAAGAGTTTTACCTCCATTGCTTCAGTAACGGTGCCTGGTTTGGGGGGGGCTCATCCTTACACCTCATTTGCAAAGTGGGTGGTGGAAGTGGGGAGCTGATCCCAGCTTCTGGGAGCAAGAACAGGGACACTTGCAGTCACCTCCTTGATTTGATAAAATGCTGCTGATTCGCATTTGGACCCGCCGGCGCTCGGTGCAACTGTACAAGTGCTTCTTATCTCTCAATGGTCTCAAAAAATGCCGTTGGCATTTCCTCCCTATCATCATCAGCGTGGGGAAGAGAGAGAAATGAAAACACATAGCTCCACTTCTTCTTCCATTTTACTTTAAGATGTTTTGTAGGTGAGGATAGACTGCAACAAATGTTTGGTTTAAACTTCCATCGCAGAGAGCTGCCCCCACCAGCTTGGAGGGACTAACCCCCCCCCCGCCCCGATGCCCGCGGTGCTCTGTGCTGCAGGAAGAAGAGGCACAGCATGTATGAATAGGTGTGATGGGAACGTCAAGTTTAAGAGATCTCGTCCTCCAGAGCTATTTTGGGTAGTATTTGGATATATTTGGAGGCCTGCTATTCTGGTAGGAACATCAGCTCTCCCAAGAACTCCTAAACTTCAGGATATTTGGACTAGTCCCTGCAGTTGTCCCCAGGATGGATTTTTAAATAGCAAGAGCTGTTTCTGCACCTCTGCCCAGCAATTTGAACACCGTGCAGAGAGGAAGGGTTGTTTTCTCCTGCGGCTGCTGAGCGCCTGTGTCCACGCTTGGGCGGGCAGAGCCCCGGCTGCTGCGGCGTGTCATCCTCCGAGCAGCCGTCCTGCTCCATCCCGCTTCCCAGCGCTCCTGGCCTGGAGCAACGCGCTGCGGCGACTCCTGCAGATCTGGATTTTAATTGGAAAGAGATGGCAACAGAAGGAAAAAGGTGGTGGCGGTGGGATATAAAGTGCAGCTGGGCGGATTAGGCTGCAAGGGAATTAGGGAATTACTGATGCTCTAGCAGCTTGAAATTTGCCGGTGCAGAGACGAAACTTTTCAGATGCTCTTGGCAAGCGCGGGGAAAAGACAGCCCGTCGAGCCAATGCCACCTGCTGGAGACAGCATTTGGAGACGGCACCAGTTAAACTGCTTTTTCTTTGTCGTCCTTGTGCCCAAAGCCTCTCTTCTGCAGCTTGAAAACCTGAGCCCATGCCTGGGGGGAGGGACGGGGAGGGGGGGGGCAGAGACCTCAGACACCCGCAAGCACAGCCCCTCTGCCATCGCAGGGAAGGTTTCCTTCCCCCCAGGTTCCCAGTCTCTTTTCTCCCATTTGCCTTATCTGACAGCTAATTATCATTCCAGAGGTAATTGCTAGAGAAGCCATATGGGATCCATAAACTGCTAATGCTGGGGGATTTTTTTTTTTTTCCTAAAGAATCAAAAGACCGGAGAAGTCCAATAGATTATTGTTGTTGTTATTGGTATGATTATCGCTGCTGTAATAGCAGCCAAAATCACCGAATTAGGTTGCGGAAACCGTTATTGCTGCGCAGACACAAAGACAAGGTTATCTTCCTTGAAGCCGTTCCAGTCTAAGAGGCTTTTAATTGGGAGGAAATAATATGTTCATAAGCTCTAATGAGAGAATTACAGAATAAACCCGGACCTAAGGGGCGGGAAGGAGGAGGGAGATGAAGCCTCAGTGCAGAGATCCCCCATGAAGGGACAATTTGGGGAGCAGCCACTGCCAGGGTGGCGGATTCAGGGGGGCTCAGCGCTTCTCCGTGTGTGTACATGTCGCTTATCTAATAAGCCATTCCTTAGGCTCCAGTAGTACTGCTACTTATATCATAAATTCAATGATCTTCCCTTTACTGGTCATTAATCTGCTTTGTTTCCTGACAATTTTATGCTCTTTTGATAAACTGTTTGTCTAACTGCTCGGAAGAAACAATGTCAAAAGCTGTACCTTAGGCGTTCGCCCAACTAATGAAGAAAATCCATCACAAGGAGAGTTTATCTATTGCTTTGCTGGATGTAAATAAAACGTCAAGTTAATTTACTTCCATTAATCTTAAAGGCTGTCACTACAACGATAGTCCTATGTCAGAGTGGATTTTTTTTTTCCTTTTCTGCATAAATATTTAAGCAAGTACTGAAAGCATAAATAAATTGCTTTCTAAAAGCCAGATTACTTTTATATCCAGCGATTTAACGATAAATTTGGATTTACTTGCTAGCTCTCGCCTTTTCAGGCAGCAGCCAGCCCATTCTTCCCCCACGTGGGCATGGGGACGCTTGGGCAGTTTTTGCCAAGCATCTTGTGGGGTGTCCGAGTGCCACCCCCGAGTGCTACCTCACTGATGTGGTCCCCAGCCAGTGGGTGCTTCCGTGGGTGCTCAGGCTGCTCTGCGAGGTCTGTACGGGGCTGCTGCAAGGGTTTTTTGGTGTCCTGGGGCCACAACAGGCAGCTCAAGAAGTGGCCCTTAAATGCAGCAAAAAAGCATTTAGTTCATGGAGGGTGAGGCCAGCAAAGCGCTGGAGCAGGCTGCTGGCGAGGGTTTGGGGGTCACCGGCTTTGGGGGAGGTAAGAACAGGCTGAAAAGGAGTAGTGTGCCTGTGTCGGGGGGGGGGGGGGTCCTGGGTGGGTGTCTGTGTGCAGGTGTGCATGGGAGGGGTGTGCATGCATGTGTGCGCATGCTACCTGCATGTCTGGGTGCATGCTTGCACGGCGGTGGGTGGGCGGGTGCATACACACACATGGGTGGGGTGGCGCACGTGTTTGCGTGCACGCACGCGTGTGCTTGCGTTCAGTTGGCTGGAACCAATTTGGCCCCAGCCTTCCTTCCCCCAGCCCTGTTTTCTGCCAGCTGAAGGGGGGTGCACAGCCAGAGGCCTGTTAAACGCAGATCATGCCGCTTGGCTCACTGTGGGAGGAAAGAATCTTCTCTTCATTAAGCCCTGCGAGGGTGCGTGCCCGTGCTCTCAGATGCTACTCCCTGAGCGCTGGCAGCGAGCAGCATATTCCCACGGTGCCAAACATGTGAGGGTGCTGCAGGGATGCCTTCCTGCAAGGAGCCCCCGTGGGAGCACTGCCTGCCACCTCGGGGAGAACCTTAGGGGCTTTGGGCTTTCCCGGCAGCTCTTGACGTGACAAAGGGAAGAGCAAAGGCGGAAGATGGCTGCATCAGGCTTTCGCCATGGGTCTTTTGGGGCGACGCGCGGAGCAAGCGGTGCCTCGTGCCCGTGCTGCTGGGCCCCCGGGGCACTCACATGCAGACGGCTTCACTTTCCCAAAGGTCTTGGCTCCTTGCTGCTGCTCTCCTCCATCCCGTCACCAGCGATGCTAGCAAGAGCATCCTTGGTAGGATGGTGGTTGCATTTAATTGCCTCTGCTGGGACCGAAATTGCCTCTGCTCAGCATTGCAAGCCAAAGGAAGGTGACTTAACTTGTTTCTCCACAGTTCTTTTGCTTGCTTAGCTGCTGCTGCTGCCTTCTTAAAGCCAAAGCAGTTCTGCCCAGCTCCGCAGCCAGCTCAGACCATGTCCTTTTTCTGTTACCCCACCCCAGCAGGATCCGTGACGATGCCCAGTGAAATCTGGTTAAAACAGGATCACTCCTGAGATGAGCTCTTCTTTGTCAAGCACGGCCCCGAGTGAATTTTTACAACTGCATCATAAAACTGCATTATGACACATTCACAGCTGGAGCACACCGAACCCGACACTACGTGGTAGAGGCTGATACGGCCAGAGCAGTCCACGGGATTTCTCTGAACGGCCATGACCACAGCTCAGAGCCTGCACGCTTTGCTGGCTACATAGGCAAGCCCATGGAAAAAATGACTAATTAGAGGAGACTAATGATCAGTCTCAGCAAGATCATGGCTTTTGCTTCTCTCATTTATCCATACATGGCTCTTTGTTAAATCAAGAGCTATTTTTTTTTTTTCACGTGCGTAACTGCTTACACATGTTCCCATATGTGTTTCGCCAGCAAAGTCACATGTTACAACTAAAGAAATGCAAAAAACCCTAGAAAAATCCCCACTACCTTGTGCAATGTTAAGGTCAAGCAGATGCAACCGGAGGCAAGAGATGCAACTGGAGGCAAGGCAAACGCTGCTGTTCCAGCACAGCCAAGTCAACAGCTTTGGCCACCACGCAGTGCCCCACCTTCCTCTCGCTTCTCGCTGAGAACTTGGCTTACATGGGATGAAAATCTCTCTTTTAATGAAATTTCTCATTTTAATGAGAAAAACAAGGCTATGACTGATGCTACGCATCCTAACTAATGCTCTTGTTACCACGTAGCTTTTCACACCATATTTTTCTGGATTTAATTATGTTACATTATTAGTCTCGTTTGTTCATATAAGGCTGTGCCTGTGCCTGGCTTTTCACAGGACCCAGGATGAGTTACCTTGGTCTCCTCTATGCTTACAGGCTAAGCTCACCTCCCCATAATGAATCCCCATGAGGTGGGCTTTCGTGGGGCTTCCCCAGCAGTCCTCCATCCCATGGCGCGGCAAACGGGGTGATAACTCATGGGCTGGAGAGAGTGCTGGGGGAGAAGGCTTTCCGTGGCTAACTGGAGGGCAGCACTCCAGGAAGATGATACTGCTGATGCTCTGGATGCTGATGCGCCCACGATGTTGAGTGCTGATGTTTTCTGAGAGCGCTCGAACTTGTTGCTTCATGTCACCCATGGCTCGCTTCATCTTCTCTTCAGCAAGAGGAAAAGGGAAAAAGGGTGATTGCTTGTCCTTATGAGCATGGGTGTTAAAGTATGCCCTTGAAGGCTCTAAAACTGAGATGGTGCTGCGAGGGATGGAGTGGGGAAGGCATCGATGCCCGACGTTTCTGCCTCTCTCACTGCATGGGTGGCCGTTTTCTCCAAAACTAGGACAACAGGACAGCAGCGCAGCTTGGGCGCCCACGCCAGTCTCACCAAGACTTTCCAAGGGCATGAGTGACTTGAGGTGCCTCAAGCATGGAGGCTCCACCTGTAGCGCTGGAGAAATGGAGGAGTGCTCCCTGAGGCCCCTTTAAAAAGCCTTCTCCTGGTGGCAAACCACCAGCCCAGAGGCTGGGAGCCGGCTGCTTCTGGCAAGCAAGCACTGACTGCATGCCTCAAGAGGGAAACATGCCACGGAGAGCGAGAGAGGCTCTGACAGGGCCCGTCCCTGTATCTTTTTTCCTCCTGTTCATTTTGCTTTTGAATTTTCTCTCGGCCCTGACACTTGAGGACTTGCTTGTCTGGGATGTTGCTGTGCCCCATCAACAGTGGGCTGCTGGGCGAGAGCCTGAGGAGGTGACAGGAGCGGGATGGGCTCTGCTGGAGGTGCCAGCATGCTCAGAAAGCATTTTGCACTCAATTGCATTATGCAGAAATAGCCTGGCATTTTTGTTAGAAGGTTTTTTTTCTGCAAGCCTTGGAAAGA
The DNA here is from genome assembly GCF_028858705.1 of Grus americana. NCBI lineage: Eukaryota > Metazoa > Chordata > Aves > Gruiformes > Gruidae > Grus > Grus americana. Next base: position 123,073,001 of record NC_072853.1, on the reverse strand, counting down.
TTTTCACGCAGCCGTGCCTAAGAGAGCAGGAAGGAGCGCTTTTCACGAGCAGCAGAGCTCGGGGTAGGTTTGCCTTTTAAACCCCTGACAGCGAAGGGAAAGAGCGAGCGAGCGATTGAAACCTTCAAATCCCACAACCAAAATGCACCTTGGCAGCAGCCCAGCCCTGCTGAAGCACGGCACATGGCACACGGCACACGGCGCACAGCACACGGCACACGGGGACGGCGCCACGGGCAGCCGCTGCCAGGCGCTGCCTGCGGTGCGGGGACCTGCCTAGCCCCGGCTTTGGGCAGTGGTTTACACCCGCTGCCAGGCACACATCACCTCCTCCGTGGGGGGAAAGACAAGAGCTCAGCTCAGATGACTTGTCCCTGCTTAATCCACTTAGAAAGCTCCCCTCTGCTTTCCCCCACGCCACTCCAGCCTCTCTGCCTGTAATGTGTTGGAAACAGTGAAGGCATCATCAAAAAAGCCCAGTGCAAGCCACGGAAAGACTGCCAGTGACTTCCCCCAGCCTTGAGCAGTGCCTCTCATCGCTTCTTTAACCCTTCCCAGGGTCCCCATAGGCTGTTCAACTGTCCAAGCCCCCCTTTTTCAAAACTTGCTGGGGTGGAGGGGGTGAAGGCACCCAAAAAAAATCTCATGGATGTGCCCCTCCTTTGAAAATCCATGCTGAGACCATCACTTGATAAATGTTGCCTTGCTCAAACAGTTGTGGGTTGTTTCAGGAGACGTCTCTCCTGCCTCTTTCCTAATCCCTGCGATCCCATCACCTTTTCCAGGGCATCCTACAAAGAAGGGAGGGGGGGGAACACCTTTTTGAGAGGCAAGCACCCACACGCAGCCTCACATCACCCATGCCGAGGCTGTGAGGTGTATCTGTCACCACCGGGATTTGCAAGGCAGGCACGCTGTGCCGGCCGGAGGTTGGTTCAGTGCAGCGAGTCCCCGAACACCGTCAGGTTGTGCTCCTGGATGTATCGCAGCAGGACGCGTGCCCGCCTGTCGATGGTCCGAAGCAGGGGTCTCAGGCCCTCGGCACCTCCCTGGCTCTCCCAGAGCTCCCGGTCCACGCACAGCGACTCGAGCAGCAGGTTCTGCAACCTGCCCGACTGCAGCGTGGCCACCGCCGCCGCCGGGAAGCTGCAGAGGAGAAACAGAAGGGAGAGGGAGGGAAGGGGTTACCCAGGGAAGGCCAAGCGGGGAGGAAGGCAGCAGCAGGGCACCCTCGTGCTTCAAGAAGAAATACATGTCCACCCAGAGGAACGTGGGGTGAGGAGCCTCCTGCTTAAAATTCTGCCCACTGTGAGCTCCATCAGAAACAGATCCAAACGAGCTACAAATCAAGGGGCAGATAGCGCGCCAAAATGCCTGACAGGCAACCGTGGAAGAAATGCTGAAATACTTGATTATTCATTATTTTTGTGCAGCTGCCAATTAGAGAAGGGAAAATACGCTTTGGAGACTGCCATGAGCCACCCAGAGCAGGATGAAGAGCCAGTTTCAGGGCAGGGGCATGCGTGATGGGTTTGCAAGCCCACCCACCTGCCCTGTCCTGGGTGGGAGGTGGCCCCGCTTCACAGGGGTGCCTGACCGGGGAGGCCAGGGGTGGCACGAAGGTGTGCGCACATAGGGCTGCTGTCCATCCCATCCCACGTGTGCAAGCTCAGCCCTCGCCCGGGACATGTCCCCAGGAGGGTGCACATCGCCCTTCCTACCTGTCTATGCCTTGCAGGAGCCTGAAGTTGAGCTTCTCCTCGGGGTGCTGTGGCCTGCCCGCGTTGTCGATGAACACCAGGCGGGATGGTGCACTCTTCCGGACCTGCCAGCGGGATGGGAAGGAGAAGTTTGCTTACTGCAGGGAGTCACCGTTTTGGGAGTTTAGACTGTTTTTTTAATGCATTGAATAATCCCGAAAGCATCTGCGGGCCAGCAGCTGCCAAAGCCCAGGTCCTTCTGTGCCGAGGCACACCTCCCACCACAGACCACGAAACACTATACGTCCCCCTTGCTGCAGCATGACCTGCAAGGGCCTCCCAGGCATTTTCACCTTAGCCCCGGAGAAGCCCCTGGGAAACGTACCAGGATGTGGACCAGGACCAATTCTGCCGGGTTTCGGCACTTTTCGTGGAGCATCTCCTCCACGCAGGGCTCTGAGGGGTCAGGCTGAAACCCACAGCAGTAGCGGTCCAGGCGGTCATAAACCTGCAGGAGACATTTGAGGACCTTAGCAGAGATATGTGCCCAGGGCGGGGAGGTCCATTTGTAAACTTTTCTTGCTCAGAGGAAAATAAAAAGGTTCTAAGGATCCTCAGTAGGCATAGGATGGAAAAGCCGCATACACCACTGAGTTAGAGAGAGGCAGGGAAGCACTCAGAAGCTGAGGTGACTTGCAAAACCCCCTCAGCTTGGACGAGCGACCGATGAAGGTGATGGTGACAGGCTTTCCTGATGGAGTTCAGACACCTTCCGTGCTGGGTATTTCCATACTCCGTATTTGCAAAGAGAGAACGGGTTGTGCTTCCAGCTGAAACCAAGGGAAGGCATATACGGCATTGAATGCAAAAAAAAAATCCCCAAGAGCATCCAAGGAAATTTAGGATCTGAAACCTCAAAAAGAGATTTTTTTTAATTTTTTTTTTCTCAGAGTGAGCCTTGGTGCACTGGATGATGGTTTCATCTGGCTCCCCGCTCGTATACGGTCTTCCATCCATCCCTACAGTAACCTGAGCAGCTCTCAATGGAAAGAAGATGAATGGAAAAGGATCTGCAAGGGAAAAAGCAATGCCTTCATTACACAGAGCATGCCTGACATTTAAGTTGGGCCACGGTGACTTGTTTTAACCACATTTGTGTTTAATTATTTGCAGGCACTGCTAAAGCTCTGTGTTGTCAAGGCTGTCAAGCCCTTCCTTTCCCACCCCAAATCCTTGCAGAGACCCCGGTGCTGCTTGGCAGCTTCTAGTGTTTCACCCGCATCCTTGGAGGGACGAGGGAGTTTTAAAAGAAATAAATCTCTGTCAGATCCAGCTTCAGTAACTCTGCCTCGGTATTCACGAAGCTTCCTCAGCTTTGTCGGAAGAAGCCAGAGCATCCTCTGCGGTGGACTGTGGGGCAGACAGGACCTCCCTGGCTGTTGACAGCCCTTCCCAGGGCTGCGTGCTGCTACGGCTGTGCAGGGGGGGCTGCCTCACCACCTCCAGCTCCGGAGGCCTGCTTACAGAAAAAATACCCCATATATATATATAATCTTCTATAAATATATATAAAATAAACACAGTTTCTGGATGGAGCACAAAGGCATGCAACTCGCCTGCTTGCTCAGGGTTGCTGGTGCCAACCCGGGAGCCAGGGCGCAGGGTACAGAGATGCTCCTGGAGCTGCTGGGAGGTGGTTGGAACAGGTCTCAGGTTTCCATTGGAGCAAGTCTCAGGGGAGCCTGGGGTGATCTACAAGTGATGATGACCAGATGGAAGCCAAGTGACCCATAGCCTATTCCCCTCACCCTGATAATGAGGAAAACTTATCAACTACAGGCTGTGCCTCAAGAGGGAGTTCTGTCTGAATCCAAACACTAATCAAGCACTGGAGAAGATGCTGTAGGAAACAAAAAGTTTGATTTCCATGACCATTATATTCATAACCCTTTGAGAAGCAAGATTAATTCCACACTGGAGCCCCTCAACAAATCTGTTTCCTGAGGTTTAATGGAGCACTTGGGTCAGCATTTCTCCATCAGGAGACCCACCAATTAAAAGTGCTAGAACGTCTTTTGACACAAAACACATTGAAATGAAAGAAAATATCACATTTCTTTCACACATCACCTTGGTCTACCTACCGGAAAGCTCAGCGCACCAGTTTCTCTCACCTGCTATGATGTTTTCCAGGCTGCACAGAAGGTGAAGACAACCTGAGATGATTTACAGAGCCATTAAATGCGCTCAGGCCTCCATTCACGTGCCCACAAGCGCCTGTGAAACCAAGGCAGATCGGTGCTGGGCCCGTGGAGGTGTGAAGTGCAGGCTGGACTTGGTGTCCAGGTGGGGCCACAGAAGATGGACCAGCCAGCTGTGGAGATGCTGAGAGTATTGCTGACATGTTGATGACCCCTCCCTCCCCCTGGATCATTTATATTAATTTCTCTTCACCAGAGCCTAAACACCTCTAATGAACAGGACACTAGGTCTCACTGCTGGAACACAAATGTGTGAGCCACACCTTCTCCCATCCAAGCTCAAACCAGTGACAAGCTCCACTGCAGCCCCTCTTTGGTCCCCCGTGAAGCTTGGCTGCCCCAGAGCATCTCCTGGGGAAAGTCTGACAGGATTTTCCAGCCATGCCTCAGTCTGGGACAACTTCCCCCAAGGAAAACTGCCTTGCTCTCCCCTCCCAGCTGGGAAGGGGGTGTCACAGGGCAGGGACATGGGTGCAGAGCTTTGGAGTTGACGCATCTTTGGCTCTCTTTAAAGTGCAGGACAAAGCCATCAGCAGCTGCTCCCTTTCCGCCGGGCTCGGCATTTTGCACCTGGTAAAGCTTCGCACCAAGAGGGGCATTCCCTTATGGCAAACACCAAGAGAAATCGATAGAGAAGCAACCTAATTCTAAGGCTAATTGAAGGAAACAACCAAGATTTCAATGTACAGCAGGGCTCAAAGCTTGCAGCTTCTCCTTCCCCAGCAAGGGCTGTGAGAGGCTAAAGCCATTTCTGGAGGATGCTATTTCACTTCCATAACATCCTGCTGACTTGGTGACTCTTCATCTTTACGTGGCTTTTCCACATGGGAGGATTTCATTGGAGTCATTGAGGAAAACCTGTGGATTGCCCTTGGATTTATCATTGCGCTGCTTTGGCCCTCTGAGGGAAAGTCTCCATAAAACTAGATGCTCTCTCCTGGAGACTCAGCCTTTCCATTGCACTCAATGGTATTTTGGCCTGGGGAAGGGAAGGGGGGGGTTGGTTAATCTTCTCATTTCTCTGGCTGTTTCAGCTAAAATATTTCCAAGCCCAGCCAGGTCTGCTCCGCCCCTGCCAGCCATAGTCTGAGGTTATAAAGATTAATGGTCAGGCTTTGCCAGAAAAAAAAAAAAAAAAGCAAGAGAGAGAATAATGAAAACACATATTTTAATAGTCTTTTTTTTTCTTTCTTTCTTCACTTCCTTTTTTTATTGTAATATTTGCCCTTTCAGGTGGTTTCCCCTTGTCTGAAAAACCAAAGCTCCAGCCCCAAGGTGCCTAAACAGGCTTTTTTCCATAGAAATCACTATTGCCTCCTTACAGCTGCCCTCTAAGAAATGATAACTCTCTGGGACGCTGTCATAATCCCTCGTAGCAGCAGGGTATGATTTTCCAGACAGAGGATTAAGCACTGTTAATCCCAAGGAGGAGGAGGAGGAGGAGGAAAGCAGTGCCGTACGAAGGGGCAGGTCTCCTGATTTCCAGTGCCAGCAGCATATCCCCGGAGATGGATCTGATGGGGCTGATGCAGAACACACTGCTTGTCCCTAGGGATGTCCCATCCCAAACCACTGCCGGCATCCGTGCGAAGCAGAGCTAACGGAGCCGCACCGGGAGAAAGCTTGGCCATGTGAGACCAAAACCTGCCTGTGTTCCCCCTGCAAAGTCCCAAGCACGGACCATGCTTGGACCAAACTGCTTCTGCACAAAGGTCTGCTGCTCCCCATTAGCTAACAAGTAAAAATATATCCCAAGAAACTGCAGCTTATGCAGCCCCGCAGAGAAGGAGACCACGGTCAGACAAGACAGGCACAGGCACAGGGGGACCTAGGTGGCACAGCTGGTGGGACAGGTGGTCTCCATCACCTCAGCCCTACCTGGAGGAGAAAGTCGAAGAGGGCCAGGCGGCTCCATTCACCACGTGGGATGCTGGAGCAGGGAGCATTCCCAGCCACAAGTGTCGCTCTGTGGGGCCGCAACATCTCCTGGTACTGCAGCCACCCCAGGGCGCAGGAGTTCTGGTCATTGTTGGCGTCCTCCAGGTGCTGGAGGTCGGGCGCCCACCAGATGATGGGTCGCAGGGAGCCATTAGTGTAGCTGTAGGGCAGGAGGTGGCTGGTGAAGCGCCGGGCCACGGCGGGCAGGCTGCGGTTCAGCCCCAGCACCCTGTCCAGGTGGAAGGCCAGCACCTCGTAGAGATCCCTGGGGCGCTTGATGAGCCCACAGCGCCCATCCTGGCAATCCTCCTCTGGGCTGGCTGGCAAGGCGTCTCCCTCGGCATCCCCCACAGCCCGCAGCCCCACTCTCAGAACTTGCCCATGGGCTGGGACACGGGTTTTGGAGACCACCTGCCCTCTGGCCAGCAGCTGCATCTTCTGGAGGTCGTCGTCAGAGAGCCACGGGGGAGTATCCCCCACCATCCCCTGCCACCGCCTCCTGCCCCGGCCAGGGGGCTGGTCCCGATGCAGGTGAGTGGGGGGTATGGGGAGCCTCTCACCGTGGGCTCGTCCCCCAGGTAGGGGGGCAGCCGCCTGCCACTGGGGACCTGGAGGGGACGATGCTGGCAGTGGGTGGGGGGAGCGCTCTGGCGGTGGGGGCAGGTGGGCGAGGGCCAGCAGGGCCAGGGCCAGCAGCACCCCAAGGGCTGCCGGGGTGGGGAGCTTCAGCCCCGTCCTTCGCCATGGTCGCTGGGCCTGCGGGGAGAGAAAGGGAGAGCGTTAGTGGGGATCCCCACACGGGGCTATGGCCAAGGATCCCCCAGATCTGTGTGCCCGCTGCCCCAGGCAGAGCTCTCAATAAGTTTGGAGGAGCAGCCCCTCTGCTTGTGTGCTCCCTGGGAAAGGCGGTCCCCAGGCGCTCGCTGCCTCCGCGGCACTGTAGCAGGAGAGGTACGGCTGGCGGCACGATTCGTGCCAGGAATTAGCCACAGTCCCTTCAGAAGCCGGTCAGAGCAAGGGCTGACCCGCCATAGCCATTGCCATATCCACAGCGCTGATGTACAGGGTCACCCTATGGGTGATGAATTCTTCATGGTCAAATATTTTGCTTTAAAGACTCAAGAAATTAAAAATAAAAAAAGAAGAAAAATAGACCATACCAGAGCAAGTTCCTGGCTGGATGTGAATGCTTTCCAGTTCCTAAGGGGTTTCTATCTCCAGACCTTACACTGGGCATCCTCAGAGGTTCCTATCCCACTTGCACACTGAACCTGTACCCGGATCCCCATGTCCTCGTTCGTGGGACATCTCAATGCGTGACGAGACACGGCCTCTGGAGCTCTGCCACTGCGACGTCCAGCGAAAGCAAGACAGCTCCAGGTGCCAGTCAGGGGCTGTGGCAGCCTATATTTAAAAAGGATGCAAACTGCTATATCTAAAACCCAAAATATTCTGATTCCCAGCACTAAGGAACTGGTACTACCAAGTTTTGATGTATATATCTTCATACACACAGCTTTCCCCCCCCACCCCAAAGTCATACTTTCTACTTTGAAGAGCCACTATAAAAATTATATAGGCTGGAAAGGCAGTTACGAGCAAATACTGTGCAAGTCTCCGCACATTGCTAAGCGCGAATCTCCCCTTTGGCCTGAAGCAGTCCCATGCACACAGCGCTGGGGCTGCCCTGAGCACAGCACCTTCCCGGTCGGGGTGAGATGGAGGGAAGCAGATGATGGGACAGCGCTGGGACAACCTCCGAGCCCACCCCATCTCCAGGCCACACTGCACTCATGCCACGTTCACCTGGGCTCGGGTGGTCTAACACACTTCGGGGGGCTGGAGCGGCAAAAGGCACCTTGGCATCATTTCTCTGCTTTACAACAGGCATTTCCAAGTGGCTCAAATCCTCGTTGGAAGTCAAAGCAATGTTCAAATAGACACATTTTTTTGCAATTATTTATTTTGGAAGCACAAGTATATCCATGGCAGACACAGCGGGACAATATATTGCCAAAGAAGGGATAAGAGATTGTTTATAGGAGGAAAAGCTTGGGGGAAAAAAAAAAAAGGAGCTAAAAAGCTAGGGTGGGGGGAGGGGTGAGAGCCAGCAGCCAGAATGACTTCCAGAAGGCAGCTGGGCCAGCAGAAGCATTTCCAGCTATGGGGCTTTTAGGACCGCAGGCTCCCACCGGCTACAGGGACCCACCACTGGCATGACTGCGGCCGCGAGAGGAGCTGCCCCAGGTGACCCCAGCACGTGAGCCCCTTCATAAGCTGATCCAGCACTATCCTAAAATCCATCAGGTTTCGTGCCCTCACCGCAGCGAGGCTGCTTCAGATGGCCCCATGGTGTGGAGCGACATCCCTCCCAAAGACACTACATCAGCCGAGGTGGATAAGAGGAGCCACAAAGCCACCAACTCACTGGCAGCAGCCATGGGGTTTTTCCCTTTCAAGGAGTGAGCAGATTTAACGCAGCTTGTGAGAGCTAGCGATAGCGCATTTGGAGTGATTCAGTTTATAACTCTCATTTAATTTTTTCTCTCCCTGAAATGCGATGTAGTGCAGCAAAATATATCCGCCGGGCCAAGTTCTTTGCTCACACGCGACTTACACCAGCCTTTGCTGGGAGCCAGGGCGCTCTGGTGCAGGGCTTTGGGACCTGCCGGGGGACCCCCTGTTTTAGCTCTCCCTTAAAGCCCCAGGGTGAAGAGGAGTTGGTCCAGGGTGAGACTGTTCAGAGAGCGATGTCCTGTCCTACATCACAGGCAGGGTTATTCAAAGCTTGGTATTAACTGTCCCTAAATTATTGCTTTAGGCCCCTCTCTAGGCAGGGCATGAGCATGAATACCCCCGAGCAGCCCCGAGGGGCAGCAGGACTTCTGTCAAATGGTTGGTTGTGATGCTTCCCCAGCTCTCTCCCGCTTGGATGGGATAATGATTTGCTGTGGAACCACAGCCAATGCCAACTGAGACAGGTGGCACCCAGGCTCAGCTACCCAAAACCTTCATGCCCTGGATTTCAAGCAAGTCCTGCAGAGTGCGGATGCACGTTTATTCCCAAGCACCCGCAACCCAGGTCTGGCATCCTGAGCAAGAGTTTAGGGAAGTGCTGTGTCTAAATCACAGTTTAACCATAGTAAAATAAGGCTGCAGCATAAAAAGGCCAGATCCTGATATCCTGATATCCTTACTCCTTCCAAGTCATCACCATAAGTCCTTCACAGTCTGCCTCTCCAGCTTCAAAGAATGCTGAATTAACTGCAATGACATCTACGGACAGGATTAACTGTAAATCTCAATACTCCCATCTGCGTTCAGCAGAGTTCCCTCCCCAGTCTGAGCTTCCCGGGGTACTCGTCCCAGCACTTCCCCAGTCCCACCCCTCTGGAGAGATACAGCCCACCCCACCCTTGCCAAACCCCCCCCATAACCTTCTTTTGCATGGAGGATTTGCAGGGTGACTGGTTTTGTTACACCCCTGATAATAACCTTTTAGTCGTTTACACCGTCCCTGGGCATGCAAAGAGCCTGGCTGCCAAAAATCCAAATGTCCTGGGGGGAGGTGTATGTGGGTCATTTGGAGAACCTTGGAAAATACTGCAGGAAAAGTCCTTTTTACTCCACAGCTGGAGAGCAGAGGATGCCAAATGGATGGCAACCATTGCCGGGGTTTTAATGTCAAGTCAAGTTTACAGACCAAATGGTTAAAGCCTCATTGCTGCCCAAATCCACTTTGTCTTCTCTGTCAGCGACCTCGGGTATGGGTGCCGCAAGTTAGAGCTTCATTTCTTTCCCACCCCGAGCTTAAAATCCTGCACTGTGAAGCTGGGTGAGGGCTACCGCAGGCTCCCTTCCCCAGCCCTGTGGAGGGTTTTCCTGCCACATCAACAATAAAAAGAAAAAAAAAAAAGTGCAAGTACAGTCTCTGTGTATTTCTGGCAGTCGATACTGCAAGCTTAATAATAATCTAGATGATAGAACATTGCAGAAATAATACTGTATTTACAAGCCCAGGGTAAATGCTTTTCCAAGAGACTTTCTCTGAGCCCATGCTGTTAAAAAAAAAAAAAAATGCTGCAGTTTAAGCTATGGCTTCAATTCAGCCTGAAATGCAAACCATACGTACAGCTCTGCTTTGCCAGTCTGACATACTGACAGCACAGCACGTCTTCTCCAGAAATTAGGTCCATTTCCCAGCAGGCAAGCTACAGGCAAAACCCATAAAAAGGCTTAAGAGAGGTATGGCTTGTTCCAGGATGCCAATAAGTCAACAATATATATCCTCACTCACCAGGGACATACAGCCCGGGCTCCCGAAGGCACGGTGGAGAGCCTGTGCAGCCTGGCTGCCTGGGGAGAAAACTTTCTAAGTGTGGTTGGGGGGCGGGGGGATCCTTGACATTATATTCCCAGGACGCTTGAACCTTGGAAGAATTTGAAGCAGAGAAGCCTGGTTTCAATTTCTTTTCAAAGTGCATCAAATTGGCTTTGTCGAGCTTGAAAGAAAAGAAAAACAAACCCCAAACTTCATTATCCAAGAATGTAAAAAACAGCCCTAAGCCTAGAAAGATGCCATGAAAATACGTGACTTTTAAAAGTGGGTTTCATCCCTGCTTTCCTCTGGCATCCAGACAACCTCTCCTGCCCCTGCGTCGGCATCGCCAGATTCCTCCAGCAGCAAATCCCATCATCCCAAAGCGGTACCCGAGGGAGCCGGGATGGCTTGGCCATGGTCGTGTCCCTCTCGGCTGCCTGCCCTAGGCTTCCGAGCTCGGAGGATTTCGCCCCAGGCCACCACTGAGCAGGCTAAAAGCAGGTCTGTGCATTTATCTGGGCGCGGGGTATTTTTCACGACGCACAGAACTGTACTTACCCTCCCCGCACCGTGCTCGCTGCCCGCCCAATGAACCGCAAAACTGCCTGGGCAGCAGGAGACGCAGCCTGCCGTGACCAATTTTAACAAAGACTGCTTGAAAAGCTACTGGGAAGCCTCCTCTGGCTGCCCACCTCCTCCGGGAACGTCTCCAGAGCCTTGTGCCCAACACGTGGTCGCTTGCGGCAGCTCCCGGTGTGTTGGGGAGAGAGGCTGAGAGCGGGTACGTCAACCAGATCCGGGAGGGGAACAGCCCCTTCCTTTTGGTTTTATCCAGGAGGTTTTTGGTGCATAAGGGCACGGCACGTAAGCTAAGCTCACTGCTGGGAGCCCGTAACTGTGCTGAGGATGTGGAAGGAGACAAAACCCCTCCACCCCCCAGAGCGGCTCTGGGTGAGCCTGAGCAGAAGGAAATCCTTGGCAGCATCCGTCGCCCATCATTCAAGTGCTTAAGTGCCTTCCTATATCATCCTGCTCGGGGAAGATAGGTGGCTCGCAGGGTGGGAATTTACTAAAGACAGCTATTAAATGAGGACTGCCAGCCTCAAAAGGAGCTCCAGCTCAGAGCGGCTGCTGGGGAGGGCAGGTCCGCTGTGCTCCCCACACACATGGGTGCAGCACCAGGTCCCACCACCACCCATCTGCACCTGCATCACCATGCGGTGCAAAGAAAGGACAACCCTTCATGATGTCTCACAATCCACCAAAGTGGCCATAATTCCTAGCAGACCTGCACCAGCTTTTGGGGGGGGGGAGTTTCCTCCAGGGATGCAGGTTTTTTCCTCCAAAATGCCCTTCAAGGCGGGGACGAACACGGCCCCACTGCATTTTGGCACCCTGCAGACACCCCGAAGGCCACCCTGCTTGGCACCCAGGGCAGGGATGCGGCAGGCAGGCATTGCCTGCCAGCTCAGGGTGCCCCTGCAGACCTGCTTCCATGCATTGCTCCTCACGAGTGGCGTGGGAAGGCCAAGCCAGGCACTGCGGAGGTGGGAAAGGGGACTGTGCTCCCACAAACCGTACGCACAGCGAACGCTGGGTCGGCTGAAGCCCAGGAGATGGAAACCAAATACATCGCCGCATGGTGCCGGGTCCTTCCCTGCAGAGTCAGCAAAGTCCTCGTGGCTGGCACACAAGCCTTCCCACCAGCATGTCCAAAACCAAACCAGAAAATGGCCAAGTTAAATTGCCCGGGATGAGACTTTAAAAACATGCTGTACTTTTCTAAATTTTGGACAGTCTGCAGAGCTTCTGCCTCAAGGGGATAATGTGTGGTCAAGCATGCTTTGCGCTAGCATAGGACGGCACTCCAGCAGCAGCACAAAGGGATGAAATGGTGTTGATACCGTTCACTCCGAGCACTGACTTTAAAGGGATGCTGCCAACGTGCTTCCTTTAACTTCTAAAATAATGTTCCCTTCCCATTTCTTCCCAGTTATTGCTGCCTTGGGGCAGCAAACTATAAAAACCTTGAAGTCCTGGAGCCACACAGCCTCTCTCTAGTAATAACCTTCAACTCCAGGCCCTGCGTCAGCCCCTTGAGCTTTTTGCTTTTCAGGAATGAGACATCCCTTTTCTTGCTTGATTCCCCCCACCCAGACCCACTATTTCTGGTTTTGGGAGGCACTTCATGCTGGAGGTGCTTCTCTGCCCCGGCTCTTCTCACATACCCTGTCATCTGAAAGATCATTTTGAACAAAATCTTCAGTCAGTGCTGGAAACTGCTCTACATAACAAGAAAATCCCAGCACTTGTACGTAATAGTGCCATTTCCATTGCACTGGCTGGTCCCAGTTGAGTTACAGATCAAACAAGTACGGCCAAAACACAGGCTCGTAAAACCCCCAGGAGTAGCCTGCAAGAGCAGCAACGCTCTCAGCATCCCAAACATCCCGTTCAGCATCTTTACAGAGGACCTGGGGCAGGAGATGGAGGACACCATGGAGGAGATGCATGGCCATCACCTGGGTGGAGGACACCGCACTACGGGGTGCAGCTGATGCAGTCAAGGGCAGGGCTGCCGCGTGCGGGGACCCAGAGAGGACACACGCCATGTCCTGCACCTGGGATGGACTAAAGCCCTGCATGGTACCAGCGGGGACTTGCTCTTCTTGTGACGACACTGTCCTTACCCCTAAATTGTGTGATTGTCACTGAGGAAAAGATTCATAATTCTCCTCGCTCCCACTGTGTAAATCTTTTGGCTTGCAGGAAGTTAATATTCAGCTCTGTGAGGGATGGACAGAGCGCTTTTCGTCCCAGTGCTGTGTACAGCGCAGCTCAGGACCCCTCCGGTTTAATCCCAGAAGTCAACGCAAAGCACCACAAAAATAAACAGTCTCCAGGATGCCATACTTCTTCTGCTTAAAGTAAGCAAATAAAAGATTTTAGATGTCTCATCTTTCTCTTAAGTTCAGAGTCAGGACTTTGATGGCAGACTCTTGCACTTAGCTGGGTCTTCTATTTCTTGGAGATATAGCTCCTAAGAGATTGCTGGTTGTCCTTCAGGACATGTCCCTGAGACGCACGGGTCTGCTGCCATTTACATGTGCAAACATCTCCATTATTTTTCACCACTAAAAACCTTATATTAGTGATACCAACTTACACCCAAACCACCTGGGTCGCTGCGGACCCGAAACAGCAGCTCATGTTCACAGGAGACAGCGAGGGCCTGAGCAGCCCTGCATGCACGACTGCCCTGCTAGCATCACGGGACAAGGGAGCTCCTCCTCACCTTCCCTCCTCTCTGTCCGCTCATTCCTCTAACCCTCACACCTATGGGAGAGCAGCACAACCTAGAAATCCTGGCAGGGACATCAAGGGGGGAAGAGCAGCGGTTTTGGGTGACCGTTGCTCCCTTTGCCCCCCCCCCCCCCCCACTGTGCAGGATCCGGCCAGGTTTCCCTTTTCTCCCCTCCTCTCGTCCCCGTTTCCCGGCCAGCCCGTTGCACTCAGCTCCAGAGGTTTTTGGAGCAACTTTCCCATCTGCCTGCTGAAACAGCAAGAAGGGGGCCCCTTCCCCGGCAAAACAGATGTGGCTCGCCTTTGTGCAACATCTGTGCTTCATGCTCCCCGTTCATTTTGAACAGTCTTGCCTTTGTTTGTGCGGGGTTGTGCAGGGGATGCTTTGGAGGAGGGCAGCAGCCTGCGGCCTGCGGGCTGGACTCCTTCCCTTCGAGTCCCGCGCACAAACTGCCTCGAAACACCTGGGTTTCTTCTGGTGAAAAACAATAGGCTTTGTTCCCCGCGGCATTTGGGAATCGTCAGTCCCGCTCCTCAGCGCTTAGGTTCCAGCCGCAGCAAGTGGCTCACGCTAACGATTCCTGTGGGATTCCCAAACCCAGGGAAGTAAGAGCAGGAACCCGGGAGCCACCACTGATCCCCTACCTCACAACCTCCCTCCCCCCAAAAAACCAGCTTCTCTCGCTGTACCTCTGGGCCACTCGCCAGCTTTGGCTTGGCATCCCCCGCGGGGCACCACTGCTTCAGCTCCTCTACACGTAGCAGCAGCAGAGAGCAGAAGTGCTAGAAAGCCACATCTTTTTTGTTCTGGGCTGCATCTAATATGGAGAGGAACACATTAAAATAAAACCAAATTTTATTTCCTTCTCGGTCTTGATGACTTTACCAATCCTGCTGACGAGTGCATGAAACACTGCTAAAACTCTTACACATTTTGGCACTCAGTCTCATCTTATTTATTTTACTGGGGTTTTTTTCTATATGTTAGGGAGGGGGGATTTTGATCCGCTTATTTTCAGTTTTCATTTCTAACCGGTGAACCAGCACCAAGGAACAGGAGCACTTGTTCGGTGCCTGACAGGGGCTCGCAAAACTCATTTCGGCGGCGCTGGCGAGGGGCAGCGCCAGATTCCCGTGTTGGTGTTTCAGCAGAGGTTGCCCAAGTTGGCCGGTTGGTTTTCCCTGAGCTGGCTGTCAGTTTTTTTCCCTTCCTGGAGAGCAGGAAAGTGCATTCGTGGGATTCCAAAGGGGAGGGAGGAGGAGGAGGACGGGGCGGGGGAGGGGGGGGGCGGCTTTCAGCCCTGGGGGCTTTCTTCAAAACAGAATCGTTCGGACAAGCCCTGGCCTCAGTTGCAGAAAGATAATCCTGTTTTCCTCCGTTTAAGCCATTACTTCTTAAAGAGAAAAAAAAAAAGGGAAGAAAGCTGCTCGCCGCTTGGCTCTGCGTGCTGCCTGTGTCCCGCAGACCCCGTCCTGGGCAAAGCCGGCCGGCAGCCGCCGTCCAGCCCGCTTCTCCTTCTTCCAGCCAACCCCACAGGGTGAGCGAGCGGAGCACGCACATGGCAAAAGCACCGGTGGGAGCAGGCTCTTAGGAAAAGGGCTTTTCCTTCAGGGCAAGGCAAATAGCTGCAGGGGGACTGGAGTTACCCAGCATTTGAAACAGAAGGGGTAATTAAGGCATTTGGCATCTATGCCAGAGAATTAATAAAGTGTAATCAGTCCCTCTTATTTAGACTGCCTAGGCGAATGACAGAGCGGTTGGAAATTACTCACTGGCAGATTTTGAAACCAGAAGAAAGAAGATGTTTCTGTAATGCAGTCATCCCCCAGCCCTCGCTGCTCCGGCAGGTCGGGCCCGTACAGCAGCCAGATCCGGCAAGCAGCCGGCTGGAAGCGCGCGCTCCATACTAACAGCGAAGCTCACAGCTGGGATCTCTCTGGCTTTCTGCAAGCCGTCACCCTGCTGGTGATTTTGAAAGAAGTCAAAAATTTGTTTTGAGTATTTCACTTAGGGTTTTGCTGCAAATGAAGCAACAAGATGATCAGCTTAGGGCACAGACTGAATTTATTTCTCTTGACCATCACTGTGCTGCCCACAGGTGAGCGGTGCCCAGAGCAAACCTGAATGACGGGTGAAATCAAAGCAATCAATACAGGAGCTCACAAAAGGGAAAGGGCTGCAGGACCAGACCTTCCCTTGCCAAGGCAAAATGGAAATCCTGGCAAAAACTGAATACCCCGCTCTCGCAGGGGAGACCACACCAGGAACCTGGCACAGGCTATATACTCTTTGAAAGGCTTCATAGTGAAGGCTCGTACGGAAAAGCATTACTGTGGACGAAAGGCTGGTGTGGGGAGAGCTGCCTTCCTTTTTCTTTGACAGGGAGGCATTATTTCCAACCCCAAAATGGGTGACAAAAGCCCCAGTCTTGCCTATTTTTCCTGCTGCTGAAGTCCATTAATTAAGAAACTCAAAACAGCCTATGCCAATTGTAGGATGGAAACTATCCACACACACTGGACACATCAGGGCCCCCCATACACACGCGCGCGCACACACACGCACACACACTCTCACAAATGCGGGTGAAGGCTGGCATGGTTCCTCCACTGCTCCCACAGTCATTCCAAGTCATCACCACACTCTTGAGAACACAAAAACATTTTGGTAACACCAATGACACCAAAGCATCAGTTTCTGGCAGCAGCACCAGGCGCCTCCCCAGCTCATCCATCACACGTATTTGCAATCCCTGCCCGACATAAACTTTGTAAGGGCTGAGGCAGCGGAGCAGAGATGGAGCCCTCTGCCCTGGTGCAATCTCCCCGGTGTGATGCCCCAGCTGTCCCCTGTCAGCATGGAGGTGACAGGGAATGGTGGGAACCCCATCCCAGCTCAGCTGCCTTGTGCTTGCTTGGATGGGTCTTAAAACCAGTTGCCAAGGGATGTCCCAATCTTGAGTGCTAAAACTAGACATGGAAAACCACCCTAAGGTTTGAAATGTGCTGCGGATGCAGGGGAATCTGCTGTCGCTGGGGAAACATGACATTTCTCCCAGGGAGGCATTTTCCTTTGTCAAACTGGCAGATTTTTTGTACCTTTTTGATGAAAGTGCTGCGCTTTGGGAGGACCAAATGGAAAGCACAGAGGGGCTCTTCACGGAAAGCACAGAGGGGCTCTTCATGCTCTCCAACTCTATCTGTGCTTCACTGCCTTCACCCCATGCTCTCGCCTGCCTGAAGCGATGTGACCCAGGCTCTTGAAAAAGGAGGATTTCGGCTGAGGAAGCTAATCACCTCCCTGGCAGCCAGCAGTGCATTTAGGTACAGCAGCCCCAGGCACTGCTGCTTTGTCCACCCTTAGTGCTATTAAGGACAGACGCGTGCCAGAGCAGATCCGTGTCTTGCCTGCCTCACCGTGCCCCGACCCTCCGAGGGGTCCCACTCTACTTGCTCCCATGATGGAGACAGCAGGACATGGCCTCGCACCTTGTCCCATGGGGTTGGTGTCCCAGAGCAGACCCAGCATCACTTAGGAAACCCCTAAATCTTACCATGTCCTGCAGCACTGTCCGACGCGCTCCTCCTCGTGTGCTTCACCTTCCACAGACGACACAGCACGCGGTCACCTCCTGAGCTGGGCACTGGCTGCCTGCAGCGCTTCCATACAACACCAGGAACCCACATAAAATACAAAAATAAATAAAAAAAAGCAACGATAAAAAAAAAAATCCTCCAGCAACTAATCAACCCGCCTCCTGTCCCCGAGCCGTTAACCACGGCGGGTGGCTGTCACCCTGGGGTGCCCCTCCAGGCTCCCAACAATCTCTGCCAGCTGACTCCGCATTGCCTGCCACGATGCACCGGCGGGCGCCTCAGGTTCCCTGCCGGACGGGAGGGCACCCTTCAAACTTCAGCTGTGAGTTTTCAAACTCTGCCTCATCCCAGACCCACCTCCCTGTGGGAAGGCGAGCGGAGAGGCTGGGAAGAGGGGAACAGGCATTTGAAGAGTCTCTTTTTCACAATAAAAGCCCTTCTTGCTGCTTGCTTTCTTTTTTTTTTTTAATACGGAGGGCCGATTTGAGCCAAGAGGCACAGGTAAAGCAGGGTGAAGACACGTGTGCTCCTGCCAAGCCCGACTGCTCCCAGTGACCCTCATGCCACAGACAAGTAGAGGGACAGGCAGAGCCCCAGCGACCACATCAGCCCCGGGGCAGAGAAAGCAAACCACAGGTCTGCTCACAGGTGCCCGGGAAAATGCCCTTCGCAGGTTTTTATTAACATTGCTTTGCCTTTCAGTAACAGCCCAGCAAAAAACAGCGCCTGGAGCGGCTGCAGCCCTGGGAGAAGATTTCTTACCTGCTTAAAAGGCATTAATGCATTAAAACCATTTTTAGGGTGCTCAGGCGCCTGCTTTTCCGAGGCACCCGGGGCATGCAGTGCTCGCAGGCAGCCAGGAGAGGGGTGACTCCGGGGGACCAGGAGAAGGTGACCCTCACACCCACCAGCGCCGCGTGGCAGGTCTGCGGCACGGTGAGCCCCACAGTGCCCGGCCACTGCAGCTCCCCCCCGCCCCAGCACCCAGGTGTAGGGTGCATCCTAAACACCATTTCCTCGGCCCTCGGGGAGAAGAGGGGCTGGAGGCATCTCTTCAGAAAGCAGCGCACTTCACCAGCCCTCCGTGGCTAAGCAGGGCACATAGGCAGCTGCCAGGCTGCAAAACAGGTTTTTTCCTCTTGCAGCCCTGGGCTACGGCCAAGCAAAATCCACCAGTCCCCCACCGTGCCAGGAGATGCTGTCACCTGCCCCAGCCCCACGGCAGCTCCAGCCCCCACCAGCCCGGCTTGGGGACAGGAGGAAGCCCTCCATCTCAGGCATGGGGGGTTTCCAGCTTTCTGACCTGTGCAACAACCTCAGCCAGGAAACTGTAAATCAAACAGGGCTGATCAGCATTATTCTTTACCGATATTTACATTTTTCCAAAGTCCAACAAAGGCATAGTACAAACTATTGTGAGGGACACCGAGGACACGACGGTCTAAAAAGAGGATGAGGCTGAGGGAAACTGGGCCAAGTGACTTGACCAAGGTAGGATGAAGGAGGGCAGTGGCAGAGCCTGGGGGGAGGCTCCTGTGTCCCCAAGCCCTGCTTCAGGTCACTGGCTGTGCACGGTCCCACGGTGATATTTCACAGGGCCATGCGAAGTGTTGGGTGCAAGCAACGATGGCAACGCGATGCTCTACCCAGTACGGGCTTCCGCTAGTCCCAGCGCCTTCACACCCCCTCGGTTCACCGAGTGCATTGTATTTTTAACACGGTATGTCTCCCAGCGCCATTCATTGCTACTCAAAACCATAGCTAAGAAAAGAAGTGGACTGAAGGTTACACACAAAACCAGTGAGTCTGATTTCAGCTCCAGCACGCCCCCCCTCCAGGCCACCCTGGGGTGTGAGGAACGGGTGTGGAAACCAAGCCCTGGGGTCCCCAGCCGCTGCCGCCGAGCTCACTGACCCCCCAGCTGTCCTGGGCACTGCGGCACTGGACATGTTAAAACATTTTCCTTGAGGCCAATCCCCTGAGGCAGCTAATCTAATATCTCTAATATAATTAGCAATATTGGGTAATTAGCAATAACCAAGTGTTCGCCTCAGCGCAGACACGAACCGAGCCCGCGGCTGCTGGGCGCACGGCAGCTGAGAGCTGGAGGAGGGACCTGCAGGGCTGCCGAGGCTCAACCCTGCGCCTCTGCGGCACGGCTCCTTGATGGCATCTCATTTCGGAAGCATTTGCTTTCAACTCCCTTTCTTAATTTCGAAATGATCCAATTTATACGCAATTTTCTGTCGAAATGATTCCTGTCAGTGCAGCAGCGTTGCGAGCCTTGACTGACAGGCCAAGCGCTCCGGCTGGTCTCTCTGGATTGCCTCTCCATACAAATAACCATTTAAAATGCACGCCTGACATTTGAGGAATTTGCCGTCAGAAACAGGCGTGGATGGCTGCCGTGGGAGGCAGACTTAAGGGATCAGCGACCAAACCAGTGTGATAAATCCACCGAGCCTCGAAACAAAAGCTCCAACCTCGGCATTTTGAAATTTCAATGTTATTTACTCCCTCCTTCCCCTGCAGAAGTTTTTTAATGATGTTTGCAGTGCAAAATTCAGATTACAAATGCAGCAAGACCTGAGAACCAAGAGCGTTATGAACCCGCTTCCTGAGGAGGCCCAGGAGGTCCCCCTGAATCAGCAGGGCCATCACACCTACGTTCTACCTGAGCCGGGTAGTCCCGAGCCCGTCGGCACAGCCCCAGTCTGCATCGGTAGCATCCCTGCTACTTCATTCTGGAAAATCAGTCATCACCTGAACAGTGGAAACTCCTTTTCTTCTCTCTTTTTTTTTTTTTTTTTGTCTTTTCTGTCCCCTGACCGCCTCTGCTCGCCTCCTCACAGCCGTGCCTACAGCTCGAAACAGAGCTCGCTTGCCCACCCGCACGCAGATTTCCCTGAGGTTTCCCTGATTTTAGCAGAGGCCGGTCCTTCGATCAGACAGAAGCCACCTCTGCGGGACGAGGGACCGTCCCTGTCCCGAGAGACTCCCACGGGGTGTAGGCAGCAAAGGGAGGCAGAGGGGAGCAGGGAGGTGGGACTGCCCCCCCACCTTACAGGCAAAACACAAGCCTCCGAAACAGTCAGGTCTCATGTTAGGGTCCCAGGCCAGATGGCCTACGATTTCCAGTGTCAAAGACCTCCCGAGCCTGCTCCCTCTCCCTTGCGCTCATGCAAGAGGAAAAGGTGTTCAGTCCTGGTTGCAAGGCACGGGGCAGCAGCAAGAGGGGCTCCCCTGAGGGTCACCCCTAGACCGTGCAGAGGGTTTCTCCATTTCCTGGTGTCACCGGGCAGATCCAGCTTAGCCAGGAGCAGGTACTTCGAAGCAGAAGAGCTGAGACCTTTTCCTGAGGGAAAAGGAGTGGTGGGGCAAGGCAACTGATGGAGTGCAAAAGCGGCCGTGGGTGCTGGTGTACCCACAGCGCGAGGACCTCTCTGCTCCCCAAAATGCCACTGCTATGTAGATATTAGCAAAAGCTTCTGGTATAACCCTGCCTCCATTTCATAGACTGACTCAGTTTTCCCCTTGCTTGTCCTCACAGAGAAATACCTGTTGCAAAAGGATGGAAATAGGCTGATTTGATTTTTTTTTTTTTTCTCCCCAGAAATATTTTTTTCTTTCCCTTCCTGTCCCAGTGGACCTGCATTCATCTCTCCCTTGGGAGCTAAAGACAGGCAGCGGAGAGGGGACAGATTTCAAGAGCTGACAAGGAACAGAAAGCTGTTCTGCCTCTAAGAAAGTAAAGTCGAAGGGGTTTTTTTCTCCCTTTTAGAAAAGTGTGAGGCTCTAATGGGTTTGAGGACTGTGAATATGACTTTCCACACATGCCAAGATAATTATAAGATTGAATGGATTTCTGAGAGCCAGACCCTACCCAGATATATCACTGCCTATCAACCACTGATTACAAACGAGCCACTCAGAAAGCCTTTAAATTTCTCTTCTTTTCCCCGTTATCTCTTATATCTGTTGGTAATGGGCCTTGACACTTCACTGAGGAATAGGCTATAGAGGAGACCCTGGTACTTCAGCCTTCCTTTGCAGCAGCTGTGAAAAAGATGGGCAATGAAGGCTCTAAGGATCAAGCAGAAAGGGAAGAGAGCTGCTGGGTTCCCACTCAGCGCTGCGGCTCTGGGTCTGGTGCTGGGACCCAGAAGATGCTGAGAAACAGACGAGCTGCAAAATTGAATTTTGCATCTGGTTTCAGAGTGTGATGTGTTCCCGTGCCCCCCTTCCCCAGCCAGTGTCCCTAAAGGGGACAAGCACCGAGTCCCTAAAGTAGAGAAAATGCTGGATGTGGGTGATTTCTTTCAATGCATTGTGTGTGGGAACAGATTCCTCTCTCTCAGGTTTTCCTCATTGTTCACATGGAAATAAGCCCACCCAGGTCACTTACAGAACGCACTGAATTTTCATAAATACGCTGAAGGAATCGCACACCCCCAATCTGATAATTAGAGAAAAATGAATGTTGCTGGGATGCTTTTGTCACCATTCCTCTGACTCAAGACAAAAAGCAGGGGGTCACATCCTGAAGGGAGAGAAATCCTTTATAAGCAGTGTTTAAGATGCCAGAGAAAACAGTAACATCTGCAGAGGAACCACACATTCCCTGAGCACGCAGGCTTTATGCCTCCCACAAATACCTATTGTATCCTCGTTATCATGACTCAAATGCAAGTGTATGGAGGAAGAGACAAAGAGTTATTAAGTCCTTCAGAGATGATTATGCATTCCTCCGGCTTACATTTTAGATAAAAGCTAGAAACCCTGGCTCGCTTGTCAGACCGCAGCATTTTTTGCAGGACATGAACTGTGATGATTCAAATGAGTTAGGGTTTTCTTTTCATTTTTTAATTTCTCAGGGCTAATTTTAAAGCTCTCCCATCTTCTGCCAGAAATAGTTCTTACCACCCATGTCCCGTGTCCAAGACATTTACTGCGTTATTAGAGAAGCAATCATGTCCTAGCCTGCTCCTCCAAGAAAAGACAGCTTTTGTGACTGCTCGGCATCACCAAGGGTCTGTCGGCCTCCGTCCTCCACCAGCTTTTGGAAACGACTGAACTTCAGCCCCGTGTGAAAGAGCACAGTCGTGACAACCCAAACTCATGGGAGAGGGCAAACCCGCCGGGGTGGCACGACATGGGTGCCCCATAGGACACCCGTCCCCCTGGGTTCCCTCGCTCCCAGCAGCTGGTATAGCAACTTGAACTTTGGCACCGAGTTTCTACCTGTGTCTCACTCTAGACACCTCTGTCCTCCTAAGAGTCCGTCCTTCCTCTGAGAGAGACACCCCCTCTCTCAAAACAAGCCTTACCCTTTCTCCTTCTCTCTTTCTCCTTTCTAGATACCAGCACTCAGATGCATCAGAAACACCATTTTCTTGGAGCGTCACCATGTAAATCAAGGGGTTCAGATCTCTATTATTTACTAACCCACTAATCCTGCACCATCTGCAAACTCTACTAGCAAATAAATGCACGCATGTGTCTGCATGTCCTTAACTCAGTCACTGTTTAAAAACACTGGATGTTGGTTGAAGAACAATTCCATCCCACAGCGTAAAAAAGCTTTAGCACTGATGTGTCATTTTGAGATCTGTTGCTGAGACAGTTTCTCATCGAATATGTAAAGCAGTCCCTCTAAATGCTACCAATTTCAAAATCCAAATGACATATGGTGCTGTGCCCGTTGCCTTGGAGACACCCAAATGTGCCCTGCCAGCGCAGATGTCGTGGTCTCCTCAGGAAGGTGACGAGTTTGACCATGAAACCACGTTAGCTGGCAATCGTTACACTCTTTGCTCCTCGACAAAGACTTTGTTTAGCCATCCACCCGTGCTACCCCATTCATAGAAGGTGGCTAGAAAAGCCACGGACGAGCCTGGAAATACTCCACTGGAAACCGCGTGTAGCACCACAGGAAAAAAAATAAAAAAATTCCTGAACAGTTGCAAAATTACTGCTCAAATCATTTGGGCTTAGAGGGGCTGAGCATTAGCGCCGGTGGTTCAGAGAGCTGCTCGGCTCATTCCCTTGGCCTCTTGAGCGGGAGTTGTCCAAGCCCATCTTACTCGGAAGGTGCTTTGGGAAAGGCGAGGAGCCGCGGCAGGGCTCTGCGGGGGACAGCCCAGCCGCTATCACACCTCGCAGGCATGGCCAGGGCAAACGCAGGTTTTCCTGCACCATCCACAGCTCCGTGGATGCAGAGGGATGACTTCTAGGAAGCCTGCAAGGGAGCGGGGATGGTGCCAGGCAGGAGCACAGAGCTAATTCACATTAGCATGGGACTGGCGCGGTTTGCGTGGGTGCTGCGTGCCCTGGCTCCCCGCGGAGCACGACTGCGGCTCTCTCCAAGGCCTTTCCAGAGACAGAAAACTCGCTTCCTACCTCTGCACGGGAACAGGCCAGACACTGCAGGCAAAGTCTGCCCTCCCGGATTCACTGCGGATGCACCGGTGTCCCAAGCCTGGGGGTCATCAAGCTAAAATACAACCTCATTTCTCGCAGAGCATTGCAACAAACCTCCAGCTCCAACCTGTGAGATAGGACAGAAACAAGGAAAAAATGAACACAAGCTGATGCGTAGCACATTCTGCTCCCCACCCCCTAAAAAAAAAAAAAAAGAGAGAAAACAAGACAGAAGCAATCTGTTTCTTTTCCTGGAAGGAGTTATTGGCATATGTTTGAGTTGGATGCACAGAGACGCTGTATTGGCTGTTTCTATACCTTTGCATTAGGGAAAGTCCTCTGTCGCCATGATGGTAGCATGGGAGAAAATGTATGCATTAACACATGGAGTAATCAGGCAGTATTTAATCCAAAAGCTTTGAATTGTGGCTGCTGAAAATAGGGCCTGACCAGCATATGGGCTCATGAATCTTTCCTGACAGCCCTGCAGTTACAGAAGCAAGGAGTGGAGCCTCCTGGTTATAAATTGGTCATGAATAAACTTAAGTTGGCAATTACAAAGTTTCTAATAATCAGAGGAATTAAGTGCTGGAAACTTTCAGACAGGAGAGGGAATGGGCTGGGAACCTCTACCACACCCCGGCAGAGCAGTTTGGGAGAGGAGAGGGGGAAACTTGGAGGCTTGGAGCATTTGTCCTGTCCACGTCCCCAGGGATTGCTCTGTATCATCTCCTAATGACACAAAGTGAGAGCCCTGGAGCTGAGCTCCTCGCAGGCTTGGAGTAGAAACAAGGCCCAGATGGGCAGAAAGAAAGGTCAGGTTGTCGGGGCTACCTTTCTCCAAGCTGTAGGTCCCCTTCCAAGGACAGTAAACACCACGTTTCCTGCCTGAGCAGTGACCCAGGGCGGTTGGCAGTGCCTGCGACCCCGGGCGCTCCCATCCCGTGGCATGGCATTGGCACTTCCTTCAGCCCACAATCTCAAATTTGCTATAGGATGCTAGAAAGCATTTTGCACCATGTGGCGTGTGGATGCTTTGAAGTTTCCTACTGGAATAATTATCCTATGACACAATTGCCCACGTTGACATTTAATTGCAACTCTGATGGTCCTTCAAATACCGAGTCGTGGCACTCTGTATGAGGACTCATCATAACTCACCTCCTTTCCACGGATGACTCTGTGAAATAACATTTTCTCACCTTCACCTCCAAGCTTACAGCTGGTAAGGATGTCATGCGGTGTCATGGGGCTGACTAGTAGCTCCTGTCTCGAGCACTGGTTAGTCCTCGTAGTAGGAGACCAGTTTAAAACACTAAATAGAACAGTTTTCTACACAGCAGCGGTGAATTTCTGGAATACGTTACTACAAGACTGTGGAGGGAGGTATTGTGAGCAGACTCAAAAGATTGAACAAATTCACGGACAGCAGATCTAAAAGAGATACTAAGAGGAATGGGCAGGGGTGTGTCCTCTAGCACTGCTACTGTAGATGCTGGGGAACTGCAAGAGGAGGGATTAAACTCACGTCTTGTCCCTACACAGCATCTCCCATCGGCAGTGTCAGAGACCCAGGCTGGGGTTAGATGGACCGACCCAGCGGAGCAGCGTTGATGGTCCCAACAGGGCTGCCAGCAAAGTCTAGTGTAGTTCAGTGCCAAGGAGAAAGAACAGTGCTGCCACAACCAAGTAGTCATTCCTACCTGCCAACTGATCTATGCACACCTTTGCCTTCTGAACAGCAACCCAAAACCACCTGGCAAGCAGGGGGGACCGGGGAGAGTGAAGGGAGCCAGAGGACCACACGACTGTGCCATGACAGAGACTGTGCCCCTGAAGCTATGGGTTGGAGAAGCACATCAACCCCCACATCTCCTGATTTCTATCCCTCTGCCCTGACACCTGCCTCCCACTCAAGCAGAGCACCGCCAGCAGAGGCCAGACACATCCACTGCGTGAACATCTTTCCTTCCAAGGTCACGTTCAGGTGGCTGGGAGTTCAGCAGCCTGTTCACATCTGGGATGAGGACCTGCATGCATGGCCCACAGCACCAGCTTGCCAGCCTCCCCCTGGATCTTGAAAAATACTTGAAGCAACCAGAGCAAAAATGATGCCACTTTCAGCTAGTCAGACTTAATTTACTTCATTATGCCATAAACTCTCTGATTTTTTTTCCATTATCCACAGAGACTTCCAGGATGAGCTAAGACTCACATGTGCAATGCGAGTGAGACAAGCAGTAGAAATAAAAGATAAACAATAAAAAAAACCCAAACCCTTTAAAGTTATTCAGGGGCTCCAGGGAGGAAGAGAAGGAAGAAAGAAAAAGCCCACAAGCCTATTTCCCATCCTTTGTTTCGATCACCTTCATACAGCATCTGACGGCAATTGCACAGCTAGCAATGGCCCCTTCTTTTGTTTGATGGCTTTTGTAAATACGAGGTTCAAACAATGGCTCTAAAAAGTCTTGGCTGTTGAGTTATTGTGAAAAATATTCAGATGTTGTGCCCTCCCACTGGGTGTCCTTAGGTAAAGCTCCACTTGATCTCTAATAATATTTTTTAATGCTATTTAAATATGAACACTATTACTTTTTCAAAGCATCTAGCATTTTCATCAAAGCGGAGCTTCCTGATGAGATCCTGCCATACAAACCTTTATCAGGGGCACACTGCCCCAAAACATCACCCGCCCTCCACAAGGAGCCTGAAGCGGACGCGAGGGAAGAGCTCAGCTCTGCCGAGGGCCAGGTCAGGGCCTCTCCTCACAATATGCAAGGAGCAATGCTCCCGAACAGTTACAGAACAAAATCTCCTGAAAAATGTCCTCATAGCAGGAGACCACCGGGGAAATGTTAAAACGTACTTCCTCCGTAATAAGAATTAGGTCAATGCATCTTATGAAGGAGGAAGTAGCCCTGTGCTGGTGGCAATGGCATAATTTTTAGGCTGGTGATCACCACAAGAGGCTGACTGCAGGGGGAAAATGTCTCGAATTCGGATGCACAGGGCTCTGACAGCTTTTGGGGGAGGAAGCAGAGTTTGCTACAAAGACTTACCTGGAGACCATTCAGAACGGCTTATGATCACCGAAAGTGAGGTGAGGAAAAGTGAGCAACTCTTCATTTATTTAGAACAAGAATATGACACAGGGGTCAGCTGCAAAAAGTGACACTTGGGCCAAATTCCCACCAAGGACACTATGAACTGTAGGTTGCACAGCATCCAGGAATGAAGCCTGTTACGAGTTCAGGGGAAAAGAGAGGGTGTGGGTACATCACCAGTACCCACAGGGCCGCTGCCCGTGCCCAGGCAGGGACAAGGACGGCAGTACTTTAGCACAACTCGGGATGCAGTGCTTAAATAGATAGAAGCAGATCTTTCTGCTTCAGAGGAGGAAAGCCCAGTATAAACTCAAAAGTACCTGAGTGTGACAATAGTATATGTCAAGTTCAAAACAAGATTAAAAACTATTTTGGAATTAAAAAAAAAAACCAAACCCAACCCAACAGAAATTATACAAAGGATGAACCAAAAGCTGAAGACCTGAAATGAGTAGAGCCCAAACCACACAGCCATCCCCGCAATTTGCTCCC
The DNA here is from genome assembly GCF_028858705.1 of Grus americana. Lineage (NCBI taxonomy): Eukaryota > Metazoa > Chordata > Aves > Gruiformes > Gruidae > Grus > Grus americana. The sequence continues at coordinate 123,045,865 of NC_072853.1, read as the reverse complement.
CCTAGCACTTCTTGCTTGTAAGCTGTACTTACTCATATACCAGTAATGCTGTGAATAGAAATTAGCACCTGTTCGTCTCGATGAAAGACAGGCACCTTCAGAGACACCTTATCAATGTGGGCAGGTGGAAAGGAGAGAAACATACAGGGCTGGAGACATTTAATAGGACTACAAGTGAAGGGAGACAAAATAACCAGAAGGAATCCAGCTGGAAACGGGACCAGACTTCCCACAAGTCATGGTCAGCATTGGTGGAGCAGAAGTAGTTCAGAACAGGCAGTATTATCTACTGTTAACGTACACGTAACTACAAGACCAAACGATTTGAAAACGTCATGGTCCTCACCAAGCAAATCTTGACTGTAGGGCAGTTTGAATACTAGTATTTGAAAACTAGGAAGATCAGTAAATCCAGATTCCTCTTCCAGGTCTATTATATCTCAAATGGCACAGGATCAGACATGTTTAGATGAGAACCAAGAGCACTTAACTATAGACTTTTTCTCTCTCTCTCTTTTTTTTTTTTTTTTTTTTTTTAAGAAATACGCATCACCAGCAAATCACTCAGCCCAGAACTGCAGCTGGGTCACAGTAATAGCAGATTTTACATCTTTTAGCTACAGATGATGCAAAAAGGTCCAATCCTACTCCTGTAATTGCTCATGTCTCCCAGACCTTGCAGCACAGAGATTAAGGCTAGGTTTGCTAACTATTGGTATCAGTTTAGGAAGTACGGAAGTACCTGCTGATGTCAGGAGTAAACTGGTTAGGGTGCATGCCCGTCTCTGCCCCCAGCAAGCCCTCCACACGCTCTGCATGAAATAAGCTGAGAAAATAAACACAGGGACTTCACTTTAAGCTTTTTCTAAACAGCAGATCCTATTTCTTCCCACTCAGCTCCACAAAGTAAATTAAAGAAGTAAAGCCTTAGTCCGGCAAAGTACATCTCAGTCAACTGTGAAGGCAAAATAAAGAACTGGGTAAGCCTGTCTGTCGTGGCACCCCCTTTGCTTGGCACGGTTCCCTCAGTTGCCTGGCTTGGGTAAGCCTTAGGAACAACCTTGGAAAGAGCTAACGTTGCCATCATGTGGTAACCTTCAGAAACAAAACCGTACGTCTATAGGTTTCTGTATCCTCGTAGTTTTAAAAAAACAAAAGGACAACCCTGCACAGACAGAACAACTCTCATGGACTGAAAAGAAGGGGGACCACCAGTGACACCGAGCTGCAGATGGTCTCAGAGAGAAGCACCAGCTGCTGCTCGCATGGAACATGCCGTCAGAAAGACACAGCGTGGGGACCAAAGACCAGTATCATCATTTCTTTTGTTCTCTCTCCTCCAAACCTTAAAAAAATAAAAGGTACTTTCACAGAAACAGTTGATTGCAGACGTGGTATTACAGAACCAAGTTTTCTTCTGAGGCGTGCAACACCCTGTCGCCCTAACACCACCTTAATCTTCAACGCCCGTCTCCCCCAGCACATCCCTCTCCGTGGCACAGCGCTAGGGCTGGCACAACTGGTCCATGGGTACGCAGCCCTCCTCTTGGGCACGTCTTCCACCCTTCTTGTAAGGGTCTCTCCTAAAGGAAAATGACAGCTGCTAGGCAGGTTACAGCACGCTTCGCATCATCAAAACGTTTCAGAGATCTCAGCAGCTGAAAAGCAGTATTGGCAGGAATGGAAACACCGGACAAATGGCTGCAGTGGTAGCCAGTTGTTCTTTGGAAGCAAGCACCTTTAAAAATGGGCAAACGATGGAGAAAAAGCATTTGAGAGCTCGGTATGATTGAAGGCACATCTACTTTCTCTATAGGCACTTCTACAATTTTTTCCCCGGTCTTATATAACTGAGCTTAGCAGTAGTACATAAAAAAAAAAAAACAAACCCCAAAACCCCCTAAGAAGCAACTACTTCATCTTAAGGAACCTCCAGGTTGATATACCTTCCAAGTTACTCTCAAGTTAGAGCTTCAGAGTAGGTGGATTTAATCACTTTAAAATCCCATTTAAAATCAAGAGCTCCAGGTGCCTGATCATTGGTTTTAATCCAAATTTGCACAAGTTCTGATTTTTTTTCCCTTAGTTGTTATATCCATTCGTATCAACCACGTGCTTGAGCTCAATTTCTAAAAGCATATGAACAGCTCAAGACAACATTCTATAGTTTTAAGGGTTTGAGCGTGCAGATGCCCAATTCTGGCCAAAATATGCAACGCTAGCCAGGTAACTACTTAACAGCACATGCTTCTCAGTGTATTTGACAATATACATTTAGGTATATATTTGACAATATATTTAAAGGTCTTACAACCTTCATTTTTTTAAAAAATATACTCTCCCTCCTCCATTTCATATTTGAGTGTAAAACTAATTTGCTTTTCAATTACAATGGATCTCAGACTTACACAATTTCTTCATTCAATATGAAGAAAATCTATCCCCTGCCAACAAACTATACAGGAGAAAATGGGAAAAGATCGATGTTGACATTCAGAGACACATAAACATTATTTTATAGTGCAAAGGCTAAATCAAGCACTTCAGCATTTCAGAAGGATTGAATAATTTTTAGGTCATGTCCCCTTTTACTTAATGGTTTTGATTAAAAAGCAGGAATTTTATGTCAGAGTTTAAGGGACTAATTAGGCTCAGGTCTTGGCATAAACTCTCAACTTTTAACTATTCTGAAAAGCAAGCATGCTTCAACACAGGTCACCCATTTCCATCATAATACGTCACTCGTTATTGTAACAGCACTCACAGGACAACTGCAGTGTTAGACATCAAAGTATGGAAGTATTCCAGGTCACTACTTAAAGACTAGCAGAAGTTTTTTGGAAAACATGGCGTAATTTAGTGTTTGAACAGCAATTTGTCAGTCTTTCAAACCCCAACATACTTCTAACCAGAACACGTACTTTCAAGTTTATGCCCTAATCCATACAGAAAAATTAGCGTAACTGATTATTTCTCATCTTTCACACCAAAGACTGTGCAAGTAATGTTGTTCATTCCCAATCACTTCAATAGCAGACTGCTTTAAAATGTCAGGATCTGACCTACTTCAAGTAACTGGGTATGCAAATATTTCAACTGGCATCGGTTATGGAGTACTGAGCGTAGTCTGGATGGCCAAGTTCACAGAACGTGACAAAAACATGTCCCAGGACACACTAGAACCCAACATCTGGACATTAATAAATGAGACAGACAACAATTGTTGGTGAGAAGCAAAAGTGAGCTTATGATTACAATTTAAATCAGATGTTTAACCATTTGTTAATTTTAAAGAATCAGAACATGGACACAAAGTCATACATAACTAGAAATTCTTTTTATTTCTGCGCCTTCTGTGCCTTCTGCACCTTTGCTGACTTCTGTGCCTTCTCTGGCTTCTGTGCCTTCTCCGGCTTCTCTGACTTCTTGCCTTTTTTAGAAGACATCTTCTGCAGCTTCTTCATTTCGTGCTTGATGATCCTGTTTCTCTGTAAAAAAAAAAAGAAAATGTTTACTATTATTAGAATGAAAACAGCAACAGCTCAAATATTATGCTTTAATTTTAATTCTAAGCTTTCAGATTCTGCCCTTTTTGGTAATCACCCTTTGCTAACCAATTATACTTATATTATACAGTCAAAAGATTTACCATGTATTACATTTAAAATGTCGAATTCCACCTAAAACTGTTCTGATCTACCAAGTGGACAACATCATTTTGGCTGGTAACCTGGACACCCCAGTATTTCATGTGCAATGACTTTCATTATAGAATGAAATACTAACAGCAACCCATCAAGAGTATCTGATTTCATCAGCTGGTAATTCCTTCCACAGTTACAGCTTGGAGGACTGACACACAGATCACATGGGTTCAAGTTTGATCAACTACTGAAGAGAAAGTGGTGCCAAAGAAACATGAAAAATTCAAGGTATTCACATATTTCATCACTCCATGACCCAAGCCAACTATAAAAATAAGGCTACTAACATCTGTACGCGACTAAACTGAAAGCAACAAGCATTAACCCCACAAAGAAGTGACACTCAAACACTTACCATTTTCTTCGCTTTCATAACCTTGTAGCGATCAAAGTCAGTCATTTTAGCTTTCTGTTTGAAAAGAATCAGTCAATAAGCTCTGATATATACATATGCAAGTAGTAAAATTCAGTGTTTCAAAGCATTCCACAAGTAACTCTGATCATCTCTCCAAATCAGGTTTAGCTGCACATCTGAACTAGTTCACTACTTAAGGCCTTTGCTGGGAAGTGGTGGTGCAGGAAAAAAGGTGGGTATAGGAATGACTGAACAAAACCACCCTTACTGTTAAAATACAAGAAGTTGAGGCTGACAGGCAGCAACTTTTAAAAATCTATGCCTTGTCTATCTTGGATATTAGCCTACAATTGAAAAAACATAGATTTTAGAATAGAAAATAGAAATAAAAAATACATTAGATTGCACTTAATTTTAATAAGCAGAAGCTGTCCAACACTTATTACTCCTCCAGTGAAAAACTGTACCTTTTCTCGAGCTTCAATCTTCTTCGCCCATCTTGTCGCTGCCCATTTTGCATTTATATTTTCCTTCTCCCAGGCAAGTCGCACACACTTCTGACGAGCACTGCATTAGAATAGTCACATATTCAGTCTTCATAAAACAAGGTTTTCTCTGACGCTTGGCCCATCAAAGTTCATACAAGGGAAGATCATCCTCCTACATTACTTGAGACGCTTACTTTAAGTCAATGCCACATACATCTCTCTGACCTAATTAACATTTTGTTGTGTAAATGCTTTGCTAAGACTGAACAGATGAGCGACTCACGCACTATTCCTAGTACTGCTTCAGAGTCAGAAAGGTAGCAAATTTTGTTTCTAAATTACAGAAACTCATATAGTAACTAAGCTAAAGAGAACAGAAAGAGTTCAGCCTCCTGCAATCCCAGTGTAATTCTGTAGGTAAGAGAACATATCTAATATCTGCAGGTGACCTAAGCAGTAGTAAAACCAAAATTGCACAGTATTTATTGCAACTGCTTCCCCCCACACCATCCACCCCACAACTATCTATCTACAAGTTGCCTAGGGCAGTGTGCTATTTCCTTTACTCCTGAACAGCTATTATCAGCCAATATTGATAATGAAAACTTAAATATATTCAATTATGCTAACACAGTCTGCCAAATTTTTACTGCACACACATGTTAGTCCATTGACTTAATGCTGTATGAACTTTCTACATTTAGCAAGCATCAGATCACATAATTCAGTCATCAAGTGACAGCACACTTTTTCACACAGGTCAAAAAAACGCCAACAACTCACCTGTGAGGGAACTTGAGAACAAAGTCAGTCAGCTGCATGCACTTGAAGGGCATAGCCTGCCTTCTGACACCACTGCAGGGGCCATCAACTAGTGCCTGAAAAAGGAAAACAAATGCGGGGGTTCTGTAGCCGTTTTCCCATCAGACTTGACTTAGACAGCAACTTCCTCGTAATGGATAAACAGTACCCTGACAACAATGGTCAAAAATTGAAATTAATGTTAGGCAGACAAAACCAGAGATTGCCAAGTCTTGCATATACAACCCAAGCTTTACAGAAAGAATTTGGAAGGCCCATCTTTGTCTTGGGGTGGGGCAAGCCACAAACTGAACTTTAAAAAAGCACACAGAACAACGATGACATAATTCACCTTTTTTCCTAGCTTTTACAGGAACATTTAGGAAAGAGTCCCCTAACCCAAATATTTGCTTTAAATATGCATTAATCCATTCCATTCATAAGTTTTAGACTCCAACTAACATCACTTGTCCACTTCTACTCCTAGGAAACACAGCAGAGAGGGGAATGTATCACTTGCCAGTGAAAAAAGCTTGCTACTGAAAGTTTCAAATAGAACAGCTGTTAAAGCCCATCTTTTTGTCAATTGCTTATTTCTTTGAAAAAATCTATTCACAGAAAATTCCCTTTAAAATCGATAGAGTCTGTCTGAAGTGTACCAGCTTCTACTAAGGCAAAAAGGAGAAAATAAACGTACAGCGCTCATAGCTTACCCTATTTTGGTCAATAACATCCACGATGGCCACCAGCTTGCCAGCATGTGGCCCGAAGGAAATGAAGGCAACTCTGCCAATCTCGACGAAGCGTTTGAACACCTGGGAGCAGTAACAATTGACAGGAGTTAGACGAGAACATACGTAAGGCCATCGCTACATTCCAGGCTCTCACAGCCTTTAAAACAGCTTCCCAAGTTTTGGAACTGCACTAAATCCCTCCGCTTGAGCAAAGGGCCCACGGTAACGCCCTCAACTGCTTTTTCCCGGCCCCGCATGGAGGCCGCGGGCAGGCGGAGAGAGAGGTGCCGGGGAGAAGCAGTGAGCCCCGCCAGCCATGAGGAACACGGCCCTGCCCGACCCCCAGCCACGCCCGCCCAACGGCCACACGCGGGGCCGGGGCCCGGTCCCAGCCCCGCACGGGTGAGGCGGTCGCGGCCTTCCCCCCGCCGCCCGGCTCCCCACCGCCGCCCGGCCAGGCGCAGGAAGGCACAGGCGGGACGGCACAGGCAGGGAGGCAGGACGCGGGGAGACCGCCGGGGCGCCATGCCGCGGAGCCGCCGGCCGCCGCACGTACCATGATGGCCGCCCGCGAGCAGAAAGGGAGGGGAGGCCCCGGCGGCGGCCGGAAACCGCCTCTCACCAGCGACTGCGCATGGGCGGAGGCGGGGCCCCCGCTTGCCGCCTGGCGGAGTGCGCGTGCGCAAGGAGCCTTCCCCGTGCGGCGGCGACTCGGGACCGGCAGGGCGTCAGTACGCACGCGCACGAAGGGAAAGGCGTGGAGGAGGCTGGCGTGCTTCTCTATGCGCATGCGTATTGGGCATGGGGAGCGCGGCCCGGCCGCAGGCACGTGTGGTCGCCGCTGTGCGCATGCGTAGTGCCGAGTGTGCGTGGTGGCTGAGGGGGCGCAGCGGACAGCCGGTGCCGCTCTCTCGAAATCAGCGAGCTGCGGTTCCTCCCGAGTTCGGGGGGGTAAGGACAGCCTCGGTGCTCCGACCCGGCGGCTGGGCTGGGTCGCAGCGCCCGTGAGAGAGTGGCCCGGTGGCAGAAGAACACCGGAGAGGGCAGAAATGGAGAGGCCGTGTCTGTGCTGGGCAGAGCTGGTGAGCTGCTTGTGTCCGACCTCAGGAGAAAGTTGGCTGAGCACAGCCGACGTGCTCGGACACAATTTGTTAAAACTACCCTTCTCTTCGAAAAGCAGAACGTTTTAATGAGGGGATGAGTAAAAAATACCCCAAGGCCACGTATGGGTTTTGTGTCACAGCACGGAGCTGGCCCCTGGTTTGAAAGAGCAGCTTGGCAATAGGCAAGGCAGCGCTCCAGGCGCAAGAGAACAAACGCAAAATAGGTGTGGGAAGGAGAGAGCAGCACACGTTCAGAACAAACTTTAGATATCTAGAGGGTAAAACCAGCAGCATAATTTTGCGTAGTAGGTGATGCCACCTGATGGTGAAAAGTTGGTTTAAAAGCAAAAAGGAACATGTAGTTGACCGCACAGCTGTACGGAAGGGCAGAAGTCAGGCGTCGGGCCTGTGCTGTGAAAGGCATCGCTCCCTCCCGCCTGTGGCGGAAAGCATTGCACTGTCATCACGGTATGCAGCACGCTGCCAGAAGAACGTGTTCGTTCTGTTCCTGGACCGTGTTACCTCCGAGCTCCAGAAACAAGTGCAGGGCTGCGCTCATTGTACTGCTCCGTGACTTGGCGCGTGAATGACGTTTCCTAGAGACCAAAGACGCAGCACATACAGGATGAAACATCCCAATTTAGCTGTCCAAAGCATAGTGTTTGTTGTTTGTACAGTTTTGCTTTTGTAATAAAGGAGAGGAAGTAAAAAATGCACTTGAGCAATTTTAAAGGATGTATATATATTTATTCAAGTGCGCAGGGAATGGATCATTAAAATGTTAATGAGCACTTAACTCCATCAGGTATTTTTGAAAGTCCCATGCAGAATACCATTACAGCAACATTATTTTACTGTGCTTTACATTAGTAATATATTAATACATGTATTAAACCAGTTATTTTTAAACATGTTCTAGGTCAAGGCAGTAGAAGATGATGGCTTTTGGATTCTTCCATTTTGCAGTGAGTTGGAAAACCAGTATTTTTCATTGCCTTCAGTTGATCTGCTATTACTCTGCAGTACTACTTACGAGGAAGGAAGAGAGGTTACCTAAAATCTTGGTCTTTTTAAGGACCTTTGCATGTTTTATGGCAGAGATGCTCAAATGACACTTGTGACTGCATTGATGACTCACTGAGTATGTGAGGGCTGCGTCTGTTCTACATAACTATAACTTGCATGCATTTCTGCATCTGTTAAGATAATAAATGACTGGAAGAGGCACCACCAAACTTAGGCTGTGCCTTAACATCGAACACTGAAAACAATTCAGGACTTAAAGCTTAAAAGCATTTCCTCCCATGAATACACTTTTAAAAACACAGACTAGGCCTGCACAAATGTTGCCAGGCAAGTAACTAGATACTGCCTTCTTTTTACTACACAGAAAAACTCATAAATTAAGTATAGGTGAGCACTTTTTGTGATACGCAGTCTTCATTGCCATCCATGTGACCATACATTGTTCCTGAAATAGTAATTGAATTTAAAAATTGACCAAAAACTCCCCAAATTGGGCTATGATTATCATACTGAATGCTGAGTTACACCACGCAGTACAAGTTACTGCTTTCTTCTGCCAAGTTGGAGTATTTTTTTATGAAAAGTTTGTCACTTTTTCCCCCCTTCAGAAACATCCACATGCATTTAATTTCTCATCTTTCTTCTGGTGGATTAATTTCGTGCTGCTTCTCCATAGATGAGGTTTTTGTCATATTACATAATACTTTCTGGTAACAGGGAATTGCTGCTTCTCTTTGGCATGTAGCCTTTCAGATTGACATTATGGCAATGAACCTGAAGTAAGCCCTAAAAAGCATCAGTGTCCCTGCCTGAAATGCTAACAACGTTTAAGAGTAGAAATTGTCTATACATGTCTCTGTGTGTTGTGTATATACACACACACGTATGTATATATATGTACTAAAAAAAAAAAAATCAGAAGAATGGCTTGGTTTTAACCACCATGGTTTCCTTGCAGAGAATATGGATTCTGGAGATAACGAGCACTGTGCACTCCAGAACCTTGCAGGATCAGTTTCACAGCGTGCAAATTTCCATCCCCTAGAAAAGCATTTCAGAGATTTCCTATCCCTCTGGTAAGAACTTGTCTACCAGGATGAAAATACTGGTATTGGGGGGGAAAAAAAAAAACCACAATAAAAAATAAAAAGTACTCTTGGCTTAGCTTTTCACAACTTAATTTTATTAATCTTCATAAGCAGGCAGTAAAGAGTATAAAAAAAGATAAATAACCTCAGTTTGTAGAGATTTCCAAATGCTGTTCACTTCACTGGCTCTCCCAGAGATCCATTCAGTTCTAGATGACAGGACAATGTTACACCCGTTCATCTGGTTACAACTCAGACTTGGGGGAGGGTTTAGCTACGGTTACTGAAACAATCACCATCCCCACTGCCTCACCTCCCCTCCAGAAGCAACCACTGTGGCCAAGGGTAGCCGCGCTGGCTGCCTGTCCAAGCCACGAGGTTTTTTTACTGTGACACTGAACCGCAGCCATGGTGCTGGCCTGGAAGAAGCTGTAAGCGATGGTGGTGCGGCTGCCTGGCTGGAAGTTCAATAGTTTCAGCTTTCCCAGCTGAAACTGCCAGGAGACACAGGACTGAGCAGGTGGATCTCCTGGTGATACAGGAGGGAGATTATATACATACGGAGAAGAGGGAACTACTGAAAAAGCAAAACAGAAGGTGATTCATGGAGGGAAGGCATCTTTGATCAGATACTGGCTCTATCCAAGTATATCTGAAAGTTCGAGCAATTTTGGAACAAATTTACTTGTTCTTTAGCTGCCAACTCTAAGACGACTGACTTCCAAGCGTGTTCCATTTGTGCAAAACCACATGCCTGAATGGCTCTGCCATTCGCAAACAACACAAAGCAAAGGTTTTGTAGGGCAAGAAAATATCCCAGAATGTAATTTTCAGCAGCAGAAATTTGGCAGCTGAAGAAAACATTTTAATGCTGTCAGCTGCCTGGTCTTACCCTTAGCTGTGGTTCCAGATAAATCACACAAAATAGGGCTTTTATCTCATGCCAACCTCTGTAATGTCCACACATTCTAAAGTAAATTTTATGTTTTATCAGATGTAAGTTGGGTGCCACAGAGCACTTCATCATCTTGTAATACCTTCTGCATTATTTTAAGTACTCTAGTAAGACTGACAGGACATAGTATACCAACAGAGAAAGGACAAGGCCCTCACTGTTGATCCTCTAGAAAAATCACTAACTTTTCTTTTTTCTATTTAAAAAGATATTTAGTTCCTTTCAAATCATCTATCAGCCCGTGAAAAACAAAAGAAAACAAAACCCCAATCCCACAACCTGAAAGTAAGAAGGTGATATAGAAACAAGAGACAGAAATTGAAAATACTATTCATGGATAAAGATACTGGCCACTGTTCTCCTATCTCACAAGCTAGTCAATACGGGGAATAGATGAAGTTGGGATAGAAAACATGTTACGTGCCATTGGAATTCATAACCCCATGTTAACTTGTCTTTTGAGTGTATGCATTAACAAGGAGGTCTCCTACATGCAACACACCTGTGTGGAAACCACTACTCACGTGGCCTCACAGGCTTTAGCTTGTTAGCAATAGATGCTGAATATGGTAATCTCCCTTGTTTTTACTTTCTACTACAGCTGCACATGACTGCAGCTCCAGCAATGTGTCCCCGAACCCACTACAGACAGGGTGTTTGGCTGGCCTGCAGACTGGCTCCTATACCTCTTGGTCTTGAATGAAGGGCTTAACATCTTAATGCTTCAGAAGATCCCAGCCCTGAGACTCTATCCAGACAGTTGAAATAATATGTACATGACAAGCCAGTACTGACTGCAACTGTGAGATCAACAAAATGTAGGGAATACAAGTCAGTGTTTCAGTATGAGAACCTACAAAAAGTATTTCTGTGAAAGTTAGAGAAAAGGACACTGAAAACTCTAGTGGCTTCTGGAGGTAACTATGAGACATTTAAATTTAGGTCAAATTTAGTTACTAAAGCATGAAAGCATTTTGATCCACCTTCAAAGCAAATCTTTGAGATCTCCATGGTACCGAAAGATATAGCTCAGTTTTAAGACAGGCTTGAAAGTCCTGAGAGGTGTTGGCAGTTTATTACACCTTTATGTGGTGGGGATCAACCAGTTTGGAACAGCAATAAAGACAATTCTATCCCAGCTGCTCCTTTCAGTTCCTGTCATTACCCAGTGCTTGTTCCAGTTTCAGAAATTAGATTATTTGAGGGCTTTTAGTGTCAGCACTGCACACAAGAACAGCTACCATGTTACCGCCTCCCATGATTCCTGCTGACTTGTTTAATTTTATCTTAAACAACCGCTGCCATGATCAAATCCATCACCACTTGAGTTTACCAGTTAGCGCAGAGTTAGTGAACAAAAAAATAATACATACCTGTCAGGAAAAGGCTATTAATCCCTTATCAAGCAAAGTGACACAGGTTCCCTGCTGCACACTGGACAAACAAACTAGATATACAGAAACAATTGCCAAAATATTTCAAAAGCACTCCAATTCGCCGCATCACAGATTCTTTTGTGTCTCTTCTCTATTTGTGCTTCTGGTCCTGAAGTCTTTTTGCCTGTCTTTATTTCACTCTCCATTTTTCAAAAATAAAGTCCCACTTAAGTTAATAGCACTATAAAATTTTTGGTTTGTTTTCAATAAAGTTAATTCATTCTGGAATAAATACATGTTCAACGCAGCTGATGTTCTTTCGATTACGTGATACAATACTCAAATAAACAAGGAAAAGAAAACACAACAATGCCATAGCTGTGAGGAAGACGAGGAGCCCAGCAAACAAAGGAGGTTTCAGAGGTAATTGGATCAGCTTGCCTTCTGCTGGAATCATGGTCGTGAGGCTTAACATGTAACCGAGTGACCATGCTATACTGCTGTTACCAACCTGAAATAAAGACAGAAGAGTCCTATTCCCATGGACTTTTCAGGCAAAGAAAAGAGGTTCGAAAACCTCAATTGCTGATGCTGGCAACTGCCCTTTAAGTTAGCAAGGAGAAAACTTTAGTGTAGTATACAAAGAAGATACAGAACCGTTTTAAATTACCCTTTTTTTTTTTTTTCTGTCGTTCCAGAGGATAAAAATGGTCACTGGCCTACAGAAGTGAGACAAAGGTATTAGACGGATGGGTACAAGGACGTGTGGTATATATGCAGACAGCCAGTTATTGGATTTTTCTGTGCAAGAAACACACTTTAAAAAAAAAAAATCTGTGCTAATTCCTAGGATGTTATTTAGTTCAAGCAAACAAAAAACCCAGAGTCCCACCGACATGGACAAAGAGGCCAGAGTAAAGTCCCCAAAGCAGCAACTCTATCATCTTTTGTTCCATGGTTGGTTTTGTGCCTGCAAATGAACCAGCAGTAGGCTTTTCCATTTAAAAAAAACCCAACCAAACCATAAGTGGAAATCTACAGGTGAAACAAAAGCAAAGGGGGTACATTTCTATTTGCTCCACAGTCCTCCTGCTTTGCTGTATTTCCCAACTTCTAATTTGAGCAGAGTTTATCCATTTTCCACTGCCTTTTTCATTAAATCATCATCCTGCCACTTGGTAAGCACAGGATCAAAAGGAGAAGATACAGTGTCCCATGTCCTCCTCTCACATTCCCAGGCTCCAATAGTGGTTTGCCTATTTTATATAAAACATATAAATACACATCACTGCCTCCTATAAATCAAACTTTAAAAAACCCCCACTATGTTAAACAGAGTGAAAAAATAAGGAGGGGAGCATATCAAGAGAAATCAAGAGGTACTCATTAAACAAGGGCTAGCCTAGAGGGTCAGCTACAAGATATGTATTTGGTGTACAGTCTAGTACAGGTAGCTTGGTTTTTCAAAGGGCCTGCACCACTTTCAGATCACTCCAGGCAGTTCTAGGGTATACTATAAGACAGACAAAGCTGAAGTTGCATTCTTCTGCAACCAGCCAGGCTCTCCCAAACTCATTTGGCTTTCCATCTTCATTACAGGTCATCCCACTTTGCAACTGCAGAGATGAGTTTGCCTGAATGGCTGCATGTAAGTAGTTTGCTTAAGTTTGGGAAACCAAACCTCTTTGGTTATTCTTGTATAAAAAACATCATGATGAAGTAGAGGGATGAACTTTAATAAATTATTTAATGTCTTTAATGAACAGTTTTAAGCAGTCAGCTGCTGGTTGTAGGAGACCATAAGGGCCTATAATATTTGGTCCTTTTTGTAGTTGCGTATATCCTAATACCAATACCTTTTGTTTAACTGATAAAAAGAAAGCTACAGCAACAGGAACTGGAATATAACAGGTGAGTAAAGAGGTAAGACGGATCAAGGTGGTTTTTCATTGCTGAGAGAGGGGGAAAAGTTCTCATTATGAGGTTTAGAACTTTCAAGCTCCAGATATTGCCCGGATCTTAGCATTGGGTTAAGGTTTTTTCATTGGTTGTGTTCACTAATTAAAAGGAAATATACTCCCAGCATAGGCAAAAAACCCCACCCTCCACTCTTGGAGAAACTGTGCTGTTATCTCTGGGGTAGCTTAGCTGATCAGTTAACATTAGATCTTCTTATTTTAATAGGGGCAGATCTAATTAAGAGCATGTTATTTTTCCTTTTGGAGTTTCATGATTACCCTAATGCAAAATCTAGGTAACAAAGGTATTAATTTCAAATAAGCCTTCTGGGTTTTTATTTTGCTCAGTACGTTTATAATCTTGGCAAAATACAGAAAAATTTTGCTGTTTGGCTGCTCCTATCCACTGGGGACAAGACAAGATATATTTAAAGATAGAGACAAATCCACCCCCCACCAGGTCCAGATTAAGATCCCAGAGTAAGCTCTATGCTGATTTCCTGGTAGAATGGCTAAACTCTGGATAGTCCTCCAGAGCTGCTAATGGTTGCCCACCAGAGGACAAAATAAGGCAAGAAAATCCTACTTGATTCCTTAGTGCACCAGTAATAGATATGACTGTTCAGAAAACATGGCTTACAGAAAACATTTCTCATTCGCAGCTTGCCAGCATAGCCTGCATTTAAGAATACTCCATGAAGATCTACAACCTATTCTTTTATTGGTTTTGCATGCAAGTGCTTAAGAATTTCCAAACCGTACAGAGATTAAGAGACAGCCTCGGACAAGGTTTTAAAATAAGGCTCTGTACAGTCGCAGAGAGGAAAGCATGGAGTCACAGAGCACTGTGGGGACCACACTTCTTGATGTAACAGCCAAGCTTAGATGGTGGACATGCCTTCTGATTTGGAAGCAAAGATTTCTTAGCAGTAGCTTTAGAATGGATATATACAAGCTCGTTCCAAATACTCTTTTTTTTAGGAGAAAAATTCTGGTCAAGGAAGAGAGAAATGCAGCTATTAACAGAAATGTTGTAAGCTTTCTCTCTCTGCCAACTGAAAGCCAATACCCCATCAATACACATTCTTATTCCAGAGAACCAGATTATGGCACAGATGGATGTGCCAGCTGAGGATAAAAACTGCCCTAGTTGCTTCATCACCACTCACTGACTACAGACCAGCTCTGCCAGCAGATAGAAAAGCGGGAGTTCTCCTGTCCAGCTCAGCAGGGTTAGCTCAAACTGATCCTGACCGGCAAGGCTTCAGGCAGATCACTGCCTCGAGCAAGCCACTACTTCAACAAACTGAGGCAAGGTTTAAAACACAATTATTTGATCCTTTCTTAAAGCTCTTTGAAAGAATCTAGGCAACATCTCCAAGTAATGCTGCAACCCCTGGAACCAGGCTGAAATCACTACTGAGGCTTGAAAGTGGCTTTGTCTTATGCCAAACATTTGACAATCATTTACAAAGGCTGTTTACAACCATTATATTTTTGCATCTTCTGTCTCCTTTTGAACTTCTTTGGATTAAAATAATAGTAAGAGGAAATTATTATTACTCACCTCCTTTTGAAAATGTATCTGTGGCCAAGTTTCTGCATCGAAGTTGTAACCGTGTACAAGCAAGTAATAAATGAAATTGGCTGAAAAACAGTAGGATCTAGCATATATTTCTTCAAATTTAGGCAGCATAAAGTGGAGCTGAAAGCAAAAGGTTTTTTAAAAACACATAAATTATGAAAATGCTTTTGGTTTTTATAACTAGAGAATTATTTGGATTCCAATTAGAATTTATTAACATTTTTCAGAAACATCAAGTAAAATTGTGGACAAATAGACATGGAGATTTAGAAAAAGAAAGACCCTGACAGTGATATAGCTTATGTGGTTAAAAATGAAAATAAACATAAAACTGCACATAAAAGATTGAGGATGTTACAGTTCCTAAATTTTCCACATCATCTTTACAGCATGGTTAAAACTGTGGTAGTAAACCATGGCCACAAATCTCTTTTAAGAGCATCACAGACAGAGTCAGCCTTGCACGTGACAGTCAGCTATTAAGTGATGATGGTAAGTTCCAATAGGAAATGCTAGCAACAAAATGAATGCAGACAGGGAGCCAGTTCGGTGATGTGAGGTACTTTCCTGCAAGTTTATAATAGGTCTGTCAATTTACTCTAGCTTCACGCTATCAGAGCTGAGATCAGAACAGGGCATAAGGAATATTGCAGGATTAGAAAAATACAGTTAAACCTCCATTAAATAAAGATGCCTGCAAGTTACATAGAACATGTTATATCACAAGACTGCTCTTTGGATGTCAATTATGACCTGGGGTGCTCGTTTAGATCATGAATATCAGCTGGAATTCACAGACCCAAGCAAAGTGCTTTTGATCTTCCAGTCTGATCTGAAAGTGCTGTTACGAGTCCCAGTGGTTACAAGATCAGGACCTGAATATCACAGCATACAAATACAGACAGATCAAGCAAGCTGTAAATTAAGAACTGCTGGGTGAAAGCTGTACAGAAAAGGTCATGGATTGCCAGTTGGGGACAATTTGCTTTACTTGCTTTTCTTAGCACAAGTAATAGCAAAAAAATATGAGACTATACCCATCCCTCAGATGAACTCTGAAGACAATAATGGGGAAAAAAAATAAATCAATTTGCCTTCCACCAGTACAAATTCTTCAGGCAGCAGTGCTAATTCCACCTCTTCAGCTCCAACTACACTGCGTCTGCTCTGTGCTACTGTGCACTCACAGGTAATGTAGGATACAACTGATAAGCACCAACTGCTTTGAATATATAGTGATAATATTGATAGTATGTGTGATTGAAGGGTGGTGTTAATGAATGTCAGTCTAGCAGAGTTTTGTTTTAAAATTTAAACTGACCTGTTCTATCAGCCTTCTAAAAACTTCCATAAGGGCAACCTCTAATCCCCTGAAATGCATAAATTTACACCCAAATATATTCAGTTACAACAGCCCTTACTATCTTTGTGACATCTCAGCTGTACAAAGCTCAAAGATAAAAAGAAGAAAACGCATGCACTGCTTTGCCACGTATCAATATAGGCCAGAAACTCAGCTTAGAATCATGGGGAATGAAATTTCCAAACCTATTCCAAGTTTTAAGCATGCTAGAAATACTACGTGGTTTGAAGCACAGGGGGAAAACAGATGTTGAGGTTGATACAGACCTTCTGAAAAGTTCTGAATACTTGTCCAGTCCTATTCTTTTTACATCTTTTACAGATAAAAAAGAAAAAAAAGAAAAAAAACAAACAACCCACTTACCTGTGCCCAGCTCTGTGAACAGAAAAACCACATACTTGAATTGAAGTCAGCTAGGGAGAAGTGCCCAGATAAATTCAAAGCATTAATTGTATAGTAGAATCCCGAGAAAGCCTATAGAAAAGGAGTAGATGACAGGTCTGTTACTTGCAGAACTACAGAAATCAAAAGCAAGCAAGCTCAAAAAGAAATGCTGTGTTTGCAAACCTACCACAAAATTCCCTTTAACTGTTGGCTGATGGATTCCATTAAATGAACAGTCTTCTCTGTCTCTGCAAGCAGTGAAGTTAAACAATAAAGAAACCATCTCCTGGCACAGACCTGGGTCTCCTGTTCCATGGAAGTTCACAAGCTGGTTTGGGTAGTAATTTGCTGGTCTCAGAGACTGTGTACAAAGGCTGCCAGAGAAGTACTTCATCGTTAATGAAGTGTTATAATTCTGAGGGTAACATGGATTATCCACATTGGAACTGGTGTTTGATTTCTGGGGAAAAAAAAACAAAAACAAACAAACCCAATAAAGGTAACTCAAAAGCAAGAAAGACCTAATTTGACATTAACTACAGGAATCTTTAAACCACATATGCATGTATGTTTGTTCTCTTCTCTGTCATGGCTGATCAGTACCACATTGCTGATCATTACCAAAAATTCATTGTGGTGGGTTGACCCTGGCTGGAGGCCAGGTGCCCACCAGAGCCATTCTATCAGTCCCCCTCCTTCACTAGACAGGGGAGAAAAGGTATAACGAAAGGCTTGTGGGTTGAGGTAAGGACAGGGAGAGATCACTCACCAATTACCGTCACGGGCAAAACAGACTGAACTTAGAGAAAAAAAAATTCATCTAATTTATTACCAAGCAAAACAGCAGAGCAATGAGAAATAAAACCAAATTTTAAAACACTTCCCCCCACCCCCTTCCTTCTTCCCAGGCTTAACTTCACTCCTGGTTTCTACCTACTCCCCCACCAGTGGCGCAGGGGGACAGGGAATGGGGGTTGTGGTCAGTTCTTCACACGTCTCTGCTGCTCCTTCCTCCTCAGGGGGAGGACTCCTCACACTCTTCCCCTGCTCCACTGTGGGGTCTCTCTCACAGGAGACAGTCCTCCACCAACTTCTCCAATGTGAGTCCTTCCCACGGGCTGCAGTTCTTCACAAACTGCTCCAGCGTGGGTCTCTCCCACGGGGTCACAAGTCCTGCCAGCAAACCTGCTCCGGCGTGGGCTTCTCTCTCCACGGGGCCACAGGTCCTGCCAGGAGCCTGCTCCAGCATGGGCTTCCCACAGGGTCACAGCCTCCTTCAGGTGTTTCCACCTGCTGTGGTGTGGGATCCTCCACGGGCTGCACATGGATATCTGCTCCCCATCATCCTTCCTCCATGGGCTGCAGGGGAACAGCCTGCCTCACCATGGTCTTCACCATGGGCTGCAGGGGATTCTCTGCTCTGGCACCTGGAGCACCTCGTGCCCCTCCTTCTTCACTGACCTTGGTGTCTGCAAAGTTTCTCACATCTTTTCACTCCTCCCTCTGGTTGCAAAAGCTGCCAGTAGGTTTTTTTTTTTCCTTCTTAAATATGTTATCCCAGAGGCACTACCACCATCGCTGATGGGCTCAGCCTTGGCCAGTGGCAGGTCTGTCTTAGAGCCAGCTGGCACTGGCTCTATCAGACACAGGGGAAGCTTCTAGCAGCTTCTTGCAGAAGCCACCCCTGTAGCTCCCCCACTACCAAAACCTTGCCACACAAACCCACAACAATAATTTATAAGGTCAGCAAAACACTTACAGGTCTGGTTGGGCCTTTTTGTCAAGCAGTACAAAACTTTCACCAATTTTTACCAAATATGAAGACCTTTGTATGAAACCTAAGTGCGTTGGTCCACAACTAAGCACAACAGAGCTCTTATTGGGGTCTCCAAACTCCATCAAAGGGAAGCTAACACAAGCCTAAGAACCGGCTCAGACATTACTGAGCTGCAAGAGTAACATAGCAAAGGGTCTTAAACAGACCTGGAGCAGCAACGCTAGAAGCCTTTTCTCAGCTTCATCTCTCCCATAGCACTGGAAGCTGTGAGTGTAGACATTGTAGCTGTAACCATACAACTTCACTTGCAAGGTGCTGTTGAAATTCTCCTGAGAGTCCTCTGGGATAAATGAAATTTGAGTGGAAGCTCCTCCAAGATCCAGTGCACCCACGGTCTCTTTTCCGTAAGGATGGACCCATGTCCTCCAAAGGTTTCTCTACATGTAAAAATACAAACAAGGCTAATTAGAAATATCATCTGCTTGTTCTCCCTTCAAGCTTTTCTACTCTTAACTTTTTGAGATTCCCTCCCGCTTTGTCCTGCACCCTTTCCAAAAAATCCCATCTCTGGGGAAAACATGCAGATGCTTTTCTACATAAGAGGGATGTACTTTCACAGAGTGAAATGATCTTTAAAGATGGGAAAAGGGAATGCAGTGTAGCTTTCAACTCAGAGGACAGCACAATGATCAAAGCACAGGACTAGCCAGATCAATATCTGCACTAGAAAGCAGGGAACTGAAGTCCAGGACCCATGAGATCTTGATCAAATCTGGATGGAAATAGTATGAAGATTTGCGTGTTTCAAGGCAAGAAGAATTATTAAAGGAATAGAATATTAAGAGATCACATAGAAAAAGAGAGTGAAAATAAAAGAAAAAACACAGAAATTCAAATGAAAGCTCCATCAAAGTCAAAAGAACAAGGGCCCATAATCTGCACATTTCCTTCACTGAAACTACAGTGGCAATAAATCTGATCCATTCAGCCGGCATTTTTCCCTATTACCCAAAACATCCCCCAAATTCTGTATTTGATCTACATAGATAATCATACAAAATCTGTATTCTACACCTTGACTATCTTGATATTCACTGTACTATTATTTACTGAGCATGATGATATGAATGTATACACAAGAAGGGAAAAGGAACTTTATGGGCTAGCAAATATAACCATGAGAAAAAAAAATCTACAGTGAAAGATTCCCACTAACAGCCGCTAGCAGAATTTGACTCTTAGCCCATTGTCACAGGAATGGTGAAGATTCCTCTCTCCTACACATGTAGGTCTTCACACAACCCTCTATACCAAACTGGCTTCGTAGTGTCTTGCAGTCCCTTCAGTAGTCCTTATGAATCTGCCACATGGGATTTGGTATCTGGATTATTAAAATTAACGTGGTATAAAACTGACACCACCCTGAAGTTCATGATGTCATTTTTGTTGCATGAAATGCAGACAATGAGAAAACTCTTTCAGAACATACGATTTTTCTTAACTTTGCAGGAGTCAACGACACATTCACCATGACCTATCACTCAGATCACCAACAACTAATTCCTGCTTGGTAATTACCATGATCTAACAGGAATCGTTCAACTAGGACAGCTAACAATACTCAGGGGTTTGGCTGAAATTTCTTTCAACCTAATGAGACTATTTGGAAGGAGTGCAGTTAATGCTAAGGGCAGCACACAGCTGCCATGAATGCAGATAAACTGCATTGCTGATCACCTTGGTACAGCTTTTACTGGGAATGAAATGATACTGAATGTCTATGTATAAAAAGGGATCTTATAATACATTTGATTCCCTCTCTGCTATGAGGGCTGACAGAATTCTGACTTCAAGGACAGCGTAAGTATCTTTATATTGGTATCACTTTGTCTGCACAAGACATGACAGTTGGTATCACAGCCCACTGGTCATAGCCTGCAGCTTTTCAGCAGTATTGGAATGAACTGTATATGAATGATTTCTGGCTCAGCTGAGGCATATTTGGCCACAGCAATTTAACCACCCTCACTGCTTCACACAGTCTTGTCTGCTTAAGACAAGCGAGTCAACACCGCCAAACAGTTTGGAGACCCCTAAGCTGTGCAGATCCTTCACCAGTAGAGCTGCAGGGACAGCAAACCACCTGAGGAAGTCACAGAAAAACAGAAGTCATCTTTAATTGGCGCCATTGTCAAGACAATCAACACCTGTCACAACATACCAATGCATTTAAGAGCAATGCAACTTCCCTAAGTGAGGTATCTGATGTCATTTAGGGAAGAGCCCTGTTTTGTGGATCAACAATTTTATCTTTGCCATATCACATTCCTGTAACATCATACTCTTTGATTTACATTTGCTTTGTTCTATTACAGCCACAAATGACCCTGTTATATTTAAGTGCAAAATGGAAACTATAATGTTTTAACAGGCATGTCCTCTCAAACTTCTAATCTATAAGAAAGAAACAGTGAAAAGAAAAGCATGCAGATTTTTTCCACACACCTCTAAGAAATTGCCCATTAAATAGTTGGCTGTTATCCATCCATACACCCCTTCCTCTGGCCCAGTTATGATTTGTGCACCCCTAAATTCAAAAGGTTGTGCTCTGAAGTAGTTTTGAATGCTTGCAAGGACTTCATTGGCTGCCGTTTCATTTTGCAACCTAAGCAATTCACAAAACATGAGACACTGAGCATCTGGAAAGGCAATTTCATGTTTATTGTTCACTGACTAGAAATTCAAGAAAAATCCTACAATCACCTAATAAAAAGTAGACATTGTTTTCCTAAAGGGGAAGCTTATGAAAGGGAACAGCCAAGTATCCAGCATCGTTTCAGCAAGCAACTTCCCCACTACATACAAACTTCACTCTTTATCATACAAGTTCATGGGTGTTTTGTTTCTTTATATATACTTTTCTTTTTAGTGAGCTGAGTGCTTATATGACAGCTGGTTAAAACAGTCCCAGGGCCTTTCTTCCCACTCTGTTTAGCCACAGAACAAACATAAAAAGCCAGTTCGTGCTAGGGCTAAAGCCACAGAAAGATCCCAAAAGCCACATTACACTACATTCACACTCAGAAAACTCTGCACTGTCTAGCTTTAATCTGCCTTTGCTGCCTACTGATACGCACAAACATTATCTGTTACATATCACTGGATTTTAAGACAGTAATGGAAATGAAAATTAAACTCTTGCCTTCTCCAGAGTAAAGCAAGCATTTCTTTTCAATATGGCATAACAGAGGATTTTTATACAGGCCCACTTTCCCTACTAAAAATGTTAATTACACTAAATTGGCTGGGCTCCATTTCCTTTTGAGATGGCCAATTTCCAACAGATAAAAATGTGTCCAGTACATTTTTCACATTCTGTTTTCACAGACTGCTATGCCAGTATATGTACAGAGCAGTTCGAGTTTCTGCCATACCTCAGTAGTCTCATGCCAGCTGTAGCCCCCAGATAAACAGAAGTGTTTTTATGCAGATTAACTGGTATTCTCTCCTTGACTTTATTCAGACAGTCATCAAAGGGTTTGGCAAGAGCTCCAGGGTTACTTTCATAGCTGGATATACCAGGGCCTAAAAGAGAACAAGTAGATTGATTTCATTCTGCTCTGCCAACTCCAAATTAGCCCAATTAGCAAACAGGTGTTAAGAGAAAGAGATTTCCCCCTTCCCTGCTGTAATTGCAAGCAAGGATAGGATGGTTGAAAACTACAAGTGCTTAAAGAATAAACAATGTAGTGAGTGTCTCAGATGTGTGAGACAGAGAAGATACTTGAAAACTGCTTGCCTGTATTTCTGTGTATATACATATACACCTATAGTACCATACCTAGAGTAAGATACACAATATAACCATGTAACACAATGACAGCAGTGCTATATTCATAAGGAAAATAGGTTTACTCATGGCAGATGCTGTAGAAAATTGCATGTCTAATGGATGTAAAACTTCTCTGATCTGCTAAAGTATAGAAAAACCCTCCCTCTGCAACCTAAGACAAAGATTTCCTAATGTGGTTTGCCAGAATTGTCATGGACACCAGGACACCTCTACAGCTCTTTGCTCACAACTGCAAATAAAATAAAGAAGCTTCTGCAAAGAATTGCTGGTGAAATTTCAAGATGCACACAAATGGCTCCTGAAGTCACAGAGGTTCAGGTCTAGGCTGGTGCATGAGCTACTAAGTATTTCACAAATTTCCAAAGCCTTCAAATAACAGGATTGGGAGTTACACCATGCTGCATAACTGAACAATTAACATGAAAGTTTTTCCTCTCTTGCTCAACACTCCAAGGACCAGCAGGACCTCACCTTGTTCAGGCTCAACTTGGGTATGAATAAAAACATTCCTTACTAAAATTCCCTAGCTGAGGAAGTTGCACAGGGAGAAATTCAGGCATTTCCATGAAGCCATTGCTCCACAGAGAACAACTCTGCCAGAACTCCACATAGTTCTCCTGTAACGGCCATCTCTCTCAGAACCTGATCCCGAACTAAGCAAAAGCTGGCTCTTACAGAGTTAAAATGAGAAAACATTTATGTTCAGCCACATTGCACTGATAAAAACTGAAGAAAAAATATTTAAGACTTTACAGAGTCCACATTCCACCACTCCCTCTTCCACAGTATGAGCTTAAACATAAACACTACCATGTCGTCATTAGATGTTGACAGCCCTGGTTTGGAATAAGTCTAGCACAAGCAGGCCTGAAGCTGGAAGGAAAACTGTTACCAGAGGAAAACAGAGCAGCAACTACTGTTTTACATCCTCAGCTGCTGCTGTTGCTTCACATTCCCTTGGTGGCAGCAAACTCCATCTCGCAGTGCTCCGACAGAGCAGGTCACAAGGCAGTGACCATTTTGTTCTGGACAACCACCTTCTTTGTCAATGCTTAAAGCCTGACCGGGATAGATTAATTGCACTATATAGAAAGAGTTTTGATTTGGGCCTGGTTCCTACACATAGGGGCAGAGGTACCTAATAAAGGCAGAAATTAAATCATAAAACCACCATGGAACTTACAGAGTAGTTGCTCATTTGACTTTCAAGTTCAGTACGTATGTGAAAGTCTGCTTCTCAGTATGCCCAGAACCACCCACCAATTTAAGTGCTTAAGGTTATGGTTAGAGGGTCACTAAAGAAACACTGACAGATGTGTTCACTGCTGCCCCCCACGGCTTCGTTAGGGACCTCTCCCACAAGCCCTCTGTGTCCTCCAGTGCGGAGCCACCCAAGACTAGAGGAGTGAAGCCTGGTGATTTTGTACACTGGAGGATGAGGAGTACTTTGGTTGACCATGGTTAAGGCCCCTCTGGACTTGAACAGTTCACAGCAATTTGGACTCCTTCATTTTGCAGTTTTTTGTATTCCCTGGAGAAAAACCAAAATCTAAATCAGTTAACACAAATTCATGAAGTACTCCTCTGTCATTTTTTGAGAAGAGTAACACAGTTTCTCTGTGCATTTTCCTCACACCAGAATTCCTAAAGGCAACATTCCTAATGAGTCAAGATATAAGCTAGCAGAGTGTACCCCCACCTCAGCAGGATGGCCACCTTCCCTGCAGTATGTAAGGACACACCACCAGGCACATGACAGTGCATTACTTCTGTGCACGTTACACTTGCTTTCCTTTCCTTGTTCTAAAATTGCTGAGAATGTCCAC
This sequence comes from Grus americana, assembly GCF_028858705.1. Taxonomy (NCBI): domain Eukaryota; kingdom Metazoa; phylum Chordata; class Aves; order Gruiformes; family Gruidae; genus Grus; species Grus americana. The sequence continues at coordinate 123,021,489 of NC_072853.1, read as the reverse complement.
ACATATATTTAATGCTGAAGACAGAAATGTTGGTGCTGTTAAGAAACCATTGCCTTTAACTCATCTCCTAGTTACTTATGGACCTCTGTGGCTACATCTCCAGCATCTATTTCCAGACACAAAGAGGGATGCAGGATTTTGCATGATCATGACTGAGAGAGAAGGAAAGGGAAAAATTCTTCTTGAACGCCACAGTTGTTATCAGAGATCACCAACATCTGCACTGAGACTTCCTGAGTTGCCCCACCTTCAACTCTTACCTACTTGCAAATCCAAACCAGTACACTAAACAAAGCAGTACTGCTGAAGTCAGTATCTTAAAGGATAATCTAAAGCTCATTTAACTCAGAGTAGCAGAATTTACAAAGTTTGGCTTCCTGCAGAAATCCCTTATGGAGTAGCTACTGTTTAATAATGTGGATTTCTCTCCCCTGCCTGGCCATCTGTCTTCATAAAATATGTGGAATTTTGCTATCTTTGAAAGCTTAGTCAAATGTCACTGGAGTTGACTAAGAGATTCAAAAGCTGTTAGGAAGGAATCCACAACAAGCTATCAGAATATATACTTAACCATACTGGAGCGTGAGCAAAAGTCAGTCTAGTCTAGCATCGTCTCTCCGAGAGGAATCAATGCAAAACCTCAGAGAAAAGACAGGGCAGGTAGGCAGTGGTACTTGTCATGGGACACGTTCTAGCAGTGCACAACTACAGAGTCTTCCTGAGCCAAAGGCCAGACCTGCATATCTGATACAACTATGACATCCTGTCAGAAACAGTTCTGCAATTTAGCTATTTTACTTGACAATTTTACTAGATGCTTCCTAGTTCTGTAGTATGGAGAAGCTCTTCCTGTCCACCTTTTGCACACCTTTCATAATTTCCCCTTGGTTGCTTCTTTCCAAGTAATTACAGAACAATTCCAGATGAACTACATAAGCCTTGTTTCTCTAGGAAACCTGACTCAAACAGCAGAGATTATTTTTTTTTAACATCACTAAGATTTCTGGAAAATAATAACTAATTTGTCAAACCCCTATAGCATACCTGACACCCATTTTTGCCTCCATCAAAATTAATGGCTAATACTTAACAAGGGCTAGATCCCCACTCTTCTCAAAGACTTTTTATTCCAAGCTATTCTTAAATATATTTTATACTTCCCTTTTAAAATAAATTATTTCAGGGCACAAGGACTAAACATTTACAGGGCATGATTCTCTGTAGATTGAACTCTGTCTGCACCAATCATGCACCGCAGTGGAGTATATAAAGTTTAGCTACAATTTCCTCTCTCCATTGCACATTAGAGCACCCTGCTGTATCAGTAGGAGAAGGACTGATGCTGACAGATACAGACATAGTCTTAACAGTTCTTGCTCCCCAGCACTGAAAAGGGAACACAGCGGAAAAAAAACAGTATAAGCTTCCAGATAAACTCTTCTTGGAAGCTAGAAAGAAACAAGGAACTTCCATTTGAGGTCACCTTTCACATTGCACTTGAAGGTTTGGCTTACTACACCCGTGTCATTTTCTTTTTCTGCTGGCCATTCATAGACGTAGACTGTAGTCCGAGAGGATCCAGCATCTAGGACTATCCCGTACTGGGGAGAAAAAAATAATATATTAGATCCAGAAACAAACAGTGACAGCTTAAAGATGTTTGTGCTCTCTTCATCACTCTTCTAACTTCAGTGTGTGCTAATGAATCATAAGTTCTTTCAGTGCCTCGGCCTCATGCACACGGGCAGGTCCTTACTTCACAAATCACTGGCTCAATCTTCAGATAACTAATCACCAAGGAACCAAAATATTTAATTTTGCAACAACACTTGAAGACATCAATGGCATAGCAGATAATTTATCTTTTGTGCCACAAAGAAATGAGCCTGGATGCTCTCAACATGCATCCTGGGAAAGAGCTATTATGCCACAGATAACACAAACTCTAGTTATCGTTCAGTAGCTGGTTTGGTTTCATGGAGAAGAGCCAGAAGAAGAAGGCCATTTATAAAGAGTAAGTCTGTTTTCATCATGTTATTGCCATATTTAATTTTAATAACCACTAACTTCAGGACACTGCCATGTCCAGGCTCCATCATATCAAGTAAGTACTGGAGGGTTTCACACTAGCACACTAAGGTCCTCCCTCTGTTCCTGAAGCATTACTTCTTGCGAGTGTTAGTCATTCACTGAGGACTAGTCAGCAACTCAAGAATCAAACATAGGATCTTCCATATCAGCTGGGATTTTCTGCATTGGCAGGCTTACAGCCCAAAAAGAAATCCCAAACCAAGGCATCCAGCAGAGGAACCACCAGTCTTCCCTCCAGAACCAGCCATGAAGCCATTGTGATTCAGGAAGCAGACCTGCCCACCTAAACCAGTTCCAGATGGTCAAGGTGGGTCCAATGTTTGCTCAAAGAGTGAGGTAGACAATTTTATCATTCTGAATGTGAAACTGAATTAATGACAAACACAAGTGATGTGTAGGCCATCTTTTAGATAGTGGCTTCAGCCAACATGTCAGTCCAGTCTTGCCTTGCATGAAAATTGGCAGGATGTAAGGCTGCTGCAAGCAGAGATTTGGGGGACAAGAGAGTAAACTTGAGGCACTGTGTTCCCATGCAAGATCCCAGCACACACACCCTGCCACACCACACAAACACATAAAACTGGTATCAGAATACAGTTTTGTCCCATTGTCTGACTCATACACCAACAAATGATTCAGTCAAAGCCAAAGGTGTTTATAATCCCATGAAGTGTAATGAGACATTAGCCTATCACTATCAGTATGTGAACTATCCAGTTAAATACATATGCAGAGGTAAAGGCAGAAAGGACTTCAAAGAAGGATCTGACAAGGTTTATATGCTTGTAGCTATCGTGGGAAAAAACAGAGAACTCAAAATGCCAGACTGCACAGCTTCTCTAGAAGGCTAATTTCTATAGCTTTGTCCTCAGTTGTGTGCATCTCTCATTAAAGGAACTGCACACATACTCCAGCAGCACAAGGCAAAGCTTGAATTCCAGAGTATTTCAGGTTTTTTCCAGTTTGCTCTGCCCCTCCTCATGAAGCTACTTTGCTTCTGTTAATATCCAGCAAGTCCCAACATGTGGTAAATCATGAAGTGCACACTTACAGCCCAAATGCTTCTGATACACAGGAGCAGTTTGCAGATTTCAGCATAAACTTCCTAGCTGTGCTTGGGGGCAGAATTTAAACTCCAGGTATTTCCCACTTCAAAATTATTTAAAAATTCCTTCCAATCTCTGCCAAAAAAAAGCAGTGGCATTTTCTCCTCATTTGGCTTTTCAGTCTTGGAGAAGAAATTGTGTGATAGACATCACAGATGGGGAATCAAGGAATGCTTTTCCTGCTTTGCCATTGACTATGTGATCTTGACCAATTCTCTTTTTCTCTCAGCTTCAGTTTTCCCATGACGAAGATGTGATTAAACATTAATTTATGGCTGTAAGCTCATTTGAATTACCCCATAAAAATTAGTTTAGGAACCTTACTAAATATAAATTCAAAACATAGTTCTCCCTCCTTACATATTCTAAGACTTACCTTAAGCCCTGGGGAAAGGATCTGTTGCTGATTTATCTGAATCACTGCAATAGCAATGACAAGAACTATGCTTAGAAGAAGGAACACTTGGGCAATGACACTTGGGGTTCTGGTGAGCATCCTGAAACAACAAATAGGGAAAAACTTAAGGAATGTGAAAGGATTCAGTGATTCCGTTTTAAGGCCTGAAGACCTGAATCAGTTGAGACTCCTTATAAAATCTCATTTCATCAACTAGATTACGCTACATCAAAATTCTGTGTTGTCCTCAAGAACTACCTGGTGTTTTGCTACCACTAACTTTTTATTGTCTAGAGGAGGTTTGTGTATATTGTCATGCTAATGAATGCCAGATTTCACCCTCAGTTGAAATGAGTCTGCTCATTTCCCACAGTGCCTACACGTAGATGCATGCTCACCATCTCCCATTGCCTCAGGAAATGAGAGCAATGGGCAGGCTGAGGCTAGTGCACACTCAACGATCTCATGTACGCCTAGAACATGGACACAACCGCAGCCATGTAGACTCAATGCTGGAGACTGCTGAGTACAGTCAGGTGTTTCTGCAAAAGATGCAAAGTCCATATCTACAATAGATACAGGCTGCTTCAGCAAGAAACAAAGGAGGTTTTAAGAACACGAACATAGGCATCTTTTTTCTAACTGCTGATGTGTTCATGAAGTATGCTTGTGTGCGTGCATATTAATGTGGAGCCTATTATTATCACTCTGCTCTAAACATAAAATATACAGTTTAACTCACAGATCTTGCAAAGTTACTAAATCTAAGTAAATCTGAAGTGTAGTTGTTTTAGGCAAACCCAAAGGCGACATGAAACGTGCATACTGAAGATAAAGCTGTTTATATGTTCATATCCTCTAGAAAGGTTTTCTAGAATTCAAATGAGGTTTAGATTTCCTGTAATTTCTGTTCATCCTTTATTTTTGCATCTCCCTGTCCAGACATCTCTTCACCCCGAAAGGCCCTTCAGTACCTCTGAGCACTGACAATCTCTGTATCGAAAATTCTTATGCTCCACAGGCGTTGAGGAGGAAAGAAGTGGTTGGTGGGAGATGGCAAGCTTAGAAGTTTCAGAGGAACACAAAGAGGAGAACTTCCCTGCCTTTCTCATTTTCAGAAACCAGTTATTTTGGCATAAAAATATCAAGTTAGCCTGGTGTGATTTATCCTGACTCCCATCTCCTAATTCTTCCATACTGACGGTGGAGTATACCAGTGGCTGTTCAGGGCTGACCTGCTGCTTCAGCAATTGCCGATGCCAATCTGTGCCGAGTCCATGGCCACAGCACACTGGGTCAGCCCTGTTGTACCTGCAACACATGGTCTTCTCCTTAGCTCCAACCAGAGCCAGAGGGCTGAGGGAGAACGCAGAACGAATGTTCTTCACACAGTTTCCATATTCTAAACTCCATGGGTTCTTCAGCCTGTGTACCCGTGGTCCAACATCTATGTTCACATTCAAAAGAGAAGCAAGTTATTTGTTTTGTTCTGGGACTAGCTTCACTCTGAGCTTTGCCCACTGCTGTTGCTTTCCTTCTTTGTCTTCTGATTTCTGCTGTGAAATCTAACTCAGACTGGCTTTTGGAAACTTCATTTCAGCCTGACACATCTCACTTCCAGAACATCATTTTTTACACTCATTAACCCCTTTTCTAAATCCATATGGGCTCCTTGTTTACTGCCAATTTACTCTTCCAATATTTTCTTTTCTTGGCTTGGTAGTAGCTTTATTATCTTAATCATCAGCTAGTTTTAAGAGAAAATTACCAGCCACATTGATGATTTATTTACTGCTGTCCATTGCTTTACTATCCTGAGGCATTCAAACATCATGTACACAATGCGTAAATGACAGAATTAAATCTTATTTGTGCTATCAGAAAATATGTTAACACCCAAGATGAATTCTCACTGCAACCTGAGGATGATTTCAGGTCATTCTAACTGGAAGCGTTTATACAGATCAATTCGTTTTTTAAAAGAGACAGCAGATTTTAACTATACATTTATGAATAACCATCTGGATAAAATATTTGTCTTTAAGGGGAGAAAAAATCTTTTTCTTTAGCTTTCAACTGTACACAGAGTTATCTATAATTGTAAAGTGACTGAAAGAGAACTATCTGCTTGAAACCTAATATATATCACTCATTCCTGGATCAAAGCACTAATGTTCCATGCTGGAAAAAATAAGTCATTATCAAAGAAACACTCAGGGCAAATGACTCTTTGAAAAACTAAAGCATTACTAAAGAGCAAAGCAATAACCACTGTTATACTATAAACACTTAAGAATACCCATGATGACTGCTGAAATATTTTATGCTGCATCTGTTTGTAAAGGGGAAATTGAAATCTTGGTTTGTTGAACTTCTCACATGCTTCCCTGCTACTGGGATTTGTCTTCATCAGAGATGATTTCTCTTTTCAAAATCTTTTTTTGGCAGGGAACATATTAGGTAAGGGAGCATGTCTTAAGACATTCCTCATACAATCTTGTTCCATTGGCAATCAGGACAATTTCACCAGAGAATAATCTGTAAATCCTGATTTAAGCAACAGCCTCTGTCTCACAAGGACACCTCACACTCCATGCCTGCTTCAAGTCATCCCAAAATTGACATCTTTGCTATCTGAATTGTGCAAGGCGCTGCAAGATTTCACATAAGTGGATCAGAAGCACAGGGCTGTATTCACTTTTAGCTATGCTCACCTAACTCTCACACACATACTGGGCAATACAGTCATGCTTACCCATTCACTGCAATCTGCAGAGATACCAGAGAGGAGTTCATTCACTCCACAGTTTAATCAGAGTTGTGATGTAAGTAACTATAGCTAACTGCGCAGTTGTTGGCAAAAAGCCAAATAAATTAAGATTTTAATGAAGCATCTAAAAGCAGTTGCATTCCATTATTAAAGCAACATCAACCTGAAGCAAGAAACAGCATAAATACATATTTTCCATGTCCAATTAAGTACACTGGGCCACACGGGAATATATTGGAAGGATCATTTTCTACACGTTACTTCAAGCAAAAAGAATACTTGCCTGCAAAGAAAAATTGATTAAACTTTTTCATACCACCACCATTTTGAGTTTAACTAGGTTAAATACAGATCTGTATGAATGACAGTGCATATTAGATGTTGAAATTCCATTTCCCGTGTTACTTGAAACATCAAACCCACTTATTTTAGATACTAACCTGTTTGTTCATAGGGTGGATGAGCAAGCACCATAAATATCTTTCTTCACACTATAACTGAAGAGATACGAACACATTAGCATTTACTTTAGAAGTGGTCTGCAGGTGAATATTTTTCAAGCGCTGAAAAAAAAAGACCAAAACACCAAGAACCCAACACCCACACCATTTTAAAACCCGCAAGTGAAAACCCGTGAGGAGGTTTCACAAGCCTTCCTTACAGGAGAAATTAAGTAAATCAAGCACGTGGGTCCAAAGTTAGCAGCTGAACCTCAGAGCTTTCCTTCAGCTCATCGTCGTCCCGGGTAAGAAAGCTTCACACAACGATTGTGATTTGCAAGAAAGCACGAAGTTTTCCAAAAAACCCCAAACAAACAAAAACACAAAACAAAACAAAACAACAAACCACAAACCTGCGGAGAGACCCGAGACACGCGCCCACCCCTTCGCCTCAGCGGGGCGGCGTTGGGCGGGAAACCCGCCCCCCCCCCCCCCCAGCCCGGCTCCCGTCCCGGCTCTCCCCGACCTGGGGATCCCCCGGCCCTCCGCCGTCCCTTCTCCCGCACCCTGCCAGCCCCGCGCCGCACCCCAACCTACCTCCGTACGCCCCGGCTTCCCCGCTCCGTCCCGGGCTGAAGGAGAAAAGGAAGAGGGTGCAGCCTTGGAGCGGGGAAGTGGTGGTTGCGAGCGCCTCTCACCCCGGAGGGGGTTTCTGGGGAGTCACTCGGCTGTTGCCTGCCCTCTGCTCCTGTATTTCCAAATAGATTATTTAAAAAAAAAAAACAAAAAAAAAAAAACAAAAAAAAACCACCCACAAGCAACTTGCAGGTAAAAAATCCGGATGAACTGATTCAAGTGGAGGAAGGAGATCTGCGATGAGTCGACGCATCCGAAGCGTTACTGCACCCAAAGATGTGGAGGGGAGCCCGGGGGTGCGGGGTGAGGCTGTGCCTAGCAAGGGGTGCTGCGCGCCGCCGGGGGAGGAGGGCCCGGGCAGGGGGGCCTCGGCTTGCAGTCCCTTCCTGTCAATCCGGCTCATGCACTGCCGCTGTTGGGACAGGCTCCAGCGAGGCGGCGGGTCGTGCTGGGACCAACCATCCGCCAGGAAAAACTCCCGCAGCGCGGCCGTGTCTCCCTCCTTTCCCCCTCCATCAGCTGCTCTCCTCTTTCCGGAAACGCAGATCTGGCTTCGCCTGCGGCTGATACAGCAGGATGTTGCTGGCTGCCCCTAAATCATATTCCTCAGTTCCCTCCCAAAGCAAAGACAGAAAGAGGGTTTCACCTAGAGATGACGCTGTGGGTGAAGGAATGGTATATCCCTGCCTCTTCTAAAAGGAACAAGTGCTTTCTCAGCCTTCAGAAATTAGTAGCCCTCCAGTCTCTGGGCTACCTTTCCATTCAAGTGTACTGGCACCGCTTGTTTTGTAGTTTTGCTGGAGTTCTTGACAAACCTAGACTGCTCTCAGTGGAGCTAGGACATACAGAATCAGACCTGGAATGGTACGGGTTGGAAGGCACCTCTGGAGATCATCCAGGCCAACCCCCCCCTGCTAGAACAGGATCACCTAGAGCAGGTTGCACAGGATTGCGCCCAGGCGGGTTTTGAATATCTCCAGAGAAGGAGACTCCACAACCTCTCTGGGCAGCCTGTTCCAGTGCTCTGTCACCCTCAAAGTGAAGAAGTTTTTCCTCGTGTTGAGATGGAACTTCCTGTGTTCCAGTTTGTGCCTGTTGCCTCTTGTCCTGTCACTGGGCACCACTGAAAATAGTCTGGCCCTAGAAACATACGTCAAAGCAACGTCACCGCGATCCCACTCCCATCACCTGTCTGACCTGTGTGATCGGCTACAGCCAAGGATCATCCTATAGCCTGCAGGATGGGTTTGCCGGAGACATGAGCTCTGGAATCAGTGAGACACTTCAAACACTTTGCCATAATTTGCTTATTGTTCTAGGATTCAGATTCTAGGATTCAGATTCACGTAACGTAAAAAACTAGATGCACCTCTCTGATTCCTTTTCTTATAATAAACTTGATGAATTACAGTATCTTTGGTTTTTGAATAAAGGAAGGAGAACAAGAAACCAGCTGCAGCCTTGTGAGCCATCTATAAACATCCTTCCATAGTCTACTCATTTTGGGAGGGAAGGTAATTTCCTCTCTTTGATGACAACACATTATTAAAGCTGGTTTAATGATGATCTTGGTGGATCAGTTCAGCTATTTCTAGGACATGAAGACAAAGCCTCCCATCCCTCCTGATTCCCTGTCTGTTGTATGTAACTCCTTTTTTTTTTTTTTTTTGTATCATTTCCATTTCTGTAGCATCTTTTTCTTCTCCTGTCCAAGTGTATTTGTTGTAATGCATTTAGTCCAACTGACTGTATTGGTCTGCTCTGCTGCAGCAGACTCTGTCTCAGGTGTCTATTTAAAGTGACAATTTAGCTGGATTGCTTACCCCACAGAAAAGCATATTCTTTTTGCTACCATAAAATGTAAACATTTTGAAATAAAAAATAAAACATCAACACCCACTTCTACAAGTCCTGCAACTAACCCCCACCAGTGATTAAAATTTAGTGCTTGCAAAGAAAGCAAACCCTACCTTCTATATCATCTACTTCTAGAAAAACAAGCATGAGAGATTCTTTTTGTTTCTGCAACGTTTCCAAAACCTGGGCTGTTGCACGAGCTGCTTTTCTCGTGACATGTATTGCCATGGTAAAGCCATGATACCAGCATGAGTGATACAGGCTATAAAATTCCCCAGCTGCTTCAAAGTCCAGAACACTGGTCCTGAATCAAATGGACTAGAAACAAGATTCCCCACCAGGCCCACCCAGTGTCTCTGGCATGTTAACTGGTTTCATCAGTTCCTCTGCTTCAACCCTGGGGACCCATGGCTTAGATCCGCTACCATATCTTCCTTTTTTTTCCTAAGCCTACCTCTTTGGCTTTTCTTCAGTTTTCTCCTCAGCCCTATCCTCCCTTTTACAGTTCTCTTCATCTGATCCTCCATCCCTTCCTTGCTCCCAAGGCGTAGATTAAATTTGCTGCCATTTTCCCAGCCTTTGCCAAGCCTGTAGCATGCATACCTCTCCTCTCTATCATTTCCTTTGCTGCAGCACCTCTGTCTTCTCCCCCTTCGAGTATATTTGTTTGAATGCATTTAGTGTAACTAACTGTATTGATTTGTTTTGCTTGGACAGAATTTGCCCCAGGTGTCCATTTAAAAATGACAAATGAGCTGGATTGCTGACAGCCCAAAGGAAAAATTTATTGGTTTTGCTACCATTGAGCACGCATATGCGGAGTTAAAAGACAATGACTGATATTGGCAGATTCATAGATGAATATCAGTTGCTATGATCAATAGCAAATCTCTAGAAAATATTTTGCACATGAATAAAGTGTCTGTTACAGACACATTTCTGCAATGCATTTATGGTATCATATTTACGCAGGTTACACAGCAGATACTGCTCCATTTCCCTACACAGTGACAGCAGCAACATCAGGAGGGGGGATGGATGTTCATACATCTCAAGAGACCACAGAACTGCATCTGCTCCTTGTCTAATGCTCATACAGCATTTGATGCTGGAATATTAAGAGGCTTCCAAATATGCTTTGAAGAGAGAGCAATAGGGTGAAATGGAGAGTAATGTTAATGTAAAAATTGAGGTAAGAAGATACTGGTGGCTGCAATGAGTCTGGTTTCTTGCATGGTATTTTGCGAGCTCACAGAAGCGAGGTCTGTCCCGTGTTTCTGGGCATTCTTTGCAAAGTCCAGTAAACAGAGGGCTTCTCCCTTTCCTCCTAAGCTTTCACTGCCTTTTTCACTGTTTGTGTTGTCAAGAGAAGGGTGTGATGCCCTTTAGCTCAGTTCAACACTTCTGTCAATATTCTGGGACACTTTCTTCCCAGGGCTTTTCATCAGTGTTGACAAAGACCCTTCATTCACTAGGTTTCTGCTCCCAAAGACCTCCTGTCTTCATGATCAACTGTGAGAACTGGCAATGCAGGCAGAGCTGTCTAAAGAATTTGGGACCATCTGAGCCAGCGTGAGTCAGGACATTTAAATTAAATTAAGTTTCTAGGCCATTTTTGTGTCCAACATTTTACTGCAAGTCAAAAAGCACTTTTTCTATTTGTTTCAGACAAAAGTTCTACATACTGTGCGTCCAAAGAAGAGCAACAAAGTTGAAGAAGGGTCTTATGGCACAAGACTTGTGAGGAGGGGCTGAGGGAACTGGGGTTGTTTAGCCTGGAGAAAAGGAGGCTGAGGGGAGACCTTCTCGCTCTCTGCAGCTCCCTGAAAGGAGGTTGTAGCCAGGGGGGTGTTGGTGTCTTCTCCCAAGTAACAAGTGACAGGACAAGAAGAAATGGCCTCCAGTTGTGCCAGGGGAGGTTTAGACTGGATAGTAAGAACCACTTCTTCACCGAAAGGGTTGTCAAGCACTGGAAGAGGCTGCCCAGGGGAGTGGTTGAGTCACCGTCCCTGCAAGTATTGAAAAGACCTGTAGATGTGGTGCTTCAGGACATGGTTTAGTGGTGGACTTGGCAGTGTTAGGTTAACGGTTGGACTCAATGATCTTAAAGGTCTTTTCCAACCTAAACAATCCTATGATTCTATGATTCCAGCAGCATTCCTTGTTAATTGCCAAATTTAGGAAGATAGCTCCTTAGGTTTTCAAGCAAGGAAGGCACAAACCACATCTGAAATCTACATTTTGAAGAATGTCAGATGTGATTCTCCTCAGAGATCAAGAACGCAGTTTTTTGTTTCTTTCACATAGTTGCAAAATTCAGTTTTAATAATCTTTAAAAGCATCTGCTGCCCTGTAGTTTTCTATCACTACTGAAAAAAAAAAAACCCCAAACCATAAAGCAAATTCACAACTATGGCATGAGAAATTCTGTTTGTCTCCCTTTGTTTTGAATAATGGCTGGTTATGGACATTGCCTTTTTTCTTTTGGAGTTTCACTGATGGCTTCTTTGAAATACCTTCGATGGCTACTTGTTGTCTTATGTTTTTATTCCTTTACCGCAGCACTAAAGCTAATAATGTGTCTTAGATTCAGTTTCTGAATCTTCTGTCTCATATACGTGACTCTCTGGTAATAACAGTTTTCTGGTCCACATCTTCTTCTTGTGAGGTCTTGAAACGAACAAGAATTTAATTCTGAAGCTGAACCAAAATATTTTATAATCTATTTATTTCCCTTCCTGAGACTTAAAGCTTTATACCTTGCATCTTGTGTCCAAAGAATCAAGAGCTGCTTTAATCACTTAAAAACCCTCAGGAACAGCCTTGATCACATGGTTATGAGCCAGGACAAGTTGTATGCACGGCCAAAGTAAGTGCGTAATTAGGGCAGCAGATTGCTGGGACAGCAGAAAAACGCAGCCCTTTGTCTGTTCTGCTATGCTGTTTTAGAAATCCAAACTAGCTGCTGCAGCAGGAGAGAGTGTGGGACAGCCATGCTAAGCTGCTGGAAGGAGAGCATCTCTGCAGGAGTACCAGTGACTGCTCCCATCCTTCTTGCGCCCCACCCTCAAGCTGCAAGCCATGCTTACAGAGCTTTACAGCAAACTCACCCAATTTTTTTAGCCATGCCTGCAAACTTATGTTATGTCCTGACATATATATTCCATTGTCAGGAAACTGACCACAGCAACCTGATAAAGGAATACCATACTCTTAAAAGAAATTTGCTGTTGTACTCCAAGAAATACAGCATCTCCAGTGAATGGGGATAAATTCCAGAAACTACTCCTTGGGACTTAATCCTTTAAAAATTGCTATGTGAAAAACTGCTCAACATGGAATATTTCTCGGAGGCTGACAACTCTAAATGAATAATTTTTCACTTTTTTCGTTCAGAAGTAATTGCAGACAAATCGCTGGTTTGGGAGAAGAGATTCATCCCCTATGTTTTCAAATAAGTATGAAGTAGTCCTTGTAGCAACATTTCTATCACCTTTTTGTGCTCTTCCAGGAAATGATGAAATTGGCTGAGTAACTCTAAAATTCCTAGATAAAATCCTTTCCACTGCAATTACATGCAGGTCAGGTTATCTCCTTGAGCACAAGATCTGTGGATGAGCAAAGTGCTTTTACAACTCTTTCCAAGTCCAACCTGCCTGTTGCTTTGCTTCACCAACTCTGATTCAATGTAACAAGTTCTGTTTGTTGCTTTCTATGCACTAACATTAAACTGCAATTGTTTGGGATCATTCATAGGCACAGAAATGCAATTATAGCCATTAAAGTCAGTTGTACAGAACAAGAAGCCTGTGGGAGAAAACAACCAGCACACAAAGGAGTAGAATGATCCCTGCAATAGTGATTATAACAACCATTTCTAATTTGCAGACTCACACTTACATAGTTCCTGCTTGAAAACAGCCTGCATTAAATAGCTTGTTTGCTCACCAACTGAATAAATATAGAGAGACTTACTAAGATCACAGTTTTGATTCTGACAGATTGAAAAGTTTTTTTCTTATCCGGTATGGGGGAAGAGCACTTCTCACTAACTGGAGTGCGAATCCGCCTTTTGGTGTCAGCATGACAGTCATCCTACTCCTTCTTACCTGTCTTGCTTTGCTTCTCGCTCAGTCTTCTTCAGCTCTTCCCAATGGTCCTGCTGTTCTGGTGAAATGGTTTTCCTCCTCAAATGACTCACACGTATAAGGAAGGTCTCTCTCCAAAATGTTTCCATCTACCAGTGGTGGCAGGTTCCTTTAAATAAATTCAGGACAAAAAAATCCTCTCCTTAAAAAAAGCATATGTGTGCCAATCTACTGTGGACATGTGATGAGAAACAAATGGGACATGTTGTACATCAGCATGGTGAGAATAAATATTTTTTTGTTGTATCCTGAGTAAGTATGAAGATACGAGTGCCCTTGCAGCTGTGATGGTCTAAGGACATGGGGACGACAAGTCTGTAGATGGAGGCAGTATCTTGTACTAGACCTTGTATAAAGATGCGATAGTTGGAAAAAGTCGATAAGCTTTGAGCCCTCCAGACCTTCTTTCTGCCTGAAACAGCAGCAGCAGACTTCAAAGCCAGAGACAAGTTTAGAACAATTGCTTGAATTTTAAGCAGATAGGTACCTGGTAGACTGTTTCTGAAAAAAAAAAAACCAAATTAAAAAAAAAAAGAGATAATTCTTTGGAGTAAAGCAGACATTAACAGGGGGAAGACAGATGGCAGAATACTTATTTCCTGGGGAAATAAGACCTATGGGAACATGGAGCATCAAGGAGAGGCAGAAGGAAACAATGACGCACTATGAACCTAACATTTCCATTGAATACCTGATTTAAAAGTTTTTGGCTGACTGCTCAGTACCAGGTGACCAAAAGCTAAAGGCCCTAAGTGTCATTGGTTCATTATAGTGATGGGAGCCGTGGTTAGTGGTCTACAAACTTTAGCAGCACTGGATTCAATGCACTGGGCCTAAACTCTAGTCAGGTACTCTGTGACAGCAGACAGGGCACCATCCTCTGATCTCCCCCCAGTCGTGGTCTGTCCTGTGAGCTCTGTGAGGAAAGGATTATCTCTGAAGAGGCATGGTGCCAAGAACAGTGGAGCCCTCATTTGGCCAGGGTACAGCGCAGAACTCTGACAAAAGACATTAATCATCATAAACCTGAAACAGGGCTCCATGAAGCCGCACATCCTCATAGCCCAGCTGACTTTGATTAAGATCCATGAGCACAAAAGCTGACCTCCCTGGGGTCGCTTCACATCAGTGCAAATGATTATCACCCGCATAAAAACAAATCACGGTTTCCAAGCTATTTTATTTGCCAAGAACAAATTAGCTTCATATTGTACTGTATATGTACAGCTCTTTCTATAAACCTGTATATGCAAAGTTTTAAATGTGACAGGCTGCCAGACAGCCATTTTCACTTTGACTTATATCTGCTGAGCAACATTAACTGTATTTCGGGAATACGCCTATGCATACTTTAATACTATATTTTTCTCTTTGCTTCTCTTTCTTTACCTCAATAATTCAACCCTGCTTTCCCAAGACTAATACAAAAGAATATGGGATAATAACACGGGATCAGACAGAAGGTGGATGTATCTTGTCTCTAAACATCGGTAGGAGCAGATGTCTATGAGAACGCTATTGGGACTGGGCTACCACACATGGGTACTTCCTCTGAAATACCCTCTCAGCTGCTGCCATCTCAGGCCTTAGAGGCTTCTTGAGCCAGATGTCAGATCCTAATAGCCCCTGCTGGAGCCCTCTGCCCATGAATGTATTTGATGGCTTTTTGAGCATGTGCATGTGCAGCTGGAAAATCCACAAGGTGCCTGTCTGTTTCTTAAAAGTTCAACAGCAGCTCGAATGCCAGAAGCGGTCTGGTTTAATCGGCTTGGCACTCTCAGTAAATTCCAGACTCGCACAGAGAAACCTTGTCCAAAAATGTCTTTTTTTTAATTCTCTGAGACATGCTCAATTCTTTTATAAACTAAGGTATATTTATCCAGTGTTATAACTGTTGGGGGTTTTTTAGGGTATATTTATGCTTGCCTACTGCTTATGATTAGGTTATTAGTTTTAGTATAATGCTGAAAAATGAAAACATGAAATGCATTAATGTTACTGCTTTAAATTCCTAGGTCTGCATGTGTAAGCCCAAATAGAACTAGAAAAGCCTGGGCAGTAATAACAGTAATAATAACAATTTGCAGGCACCCAGCCTTTCATCCTGTTTTGCACCAGGAGGTATAGGTCCATTATGATAACAGTCAAAAAGGCATACAGACTCTGTAAGGTATAATTTAAAATGCTATTTATTATAGATAACTCTAAAAGGAGAGGATTATATAAATAATCTTATGTCCTGTTAGCTGGTGGGAACCGCAGGTAGTGTAGCATCAAATGGGCCTCCGACCCATGGGCAGACACCTTCCACAGAGGACATATTCCCCCATTTTGGTCATTGGAGCTGCTATAGGATTTTCTTACAAGAAACAACTCTATTCATCATTTCCACTGCCAAACAGAAAGAATGTTCACATGAGAACTCGCCGCTGCACACCTAGATAGCAGCATGGGTGCTCAGGAGGCCCAGTCGCCGATGCCGAGAGGGAGCTGCCTGCAGGCTCCTTCACTGCAATCCATCAGCTGCAAAGCTCATCCTGAGGCCAAGGGACCTGTGCAGCACAACACACGCCTGAAGGACAGGCTGTGCGTGCAGCAAAGCACAGCCCCAAGCCGGCTGGGCGAGGGGACACCCAGCGTGGTGACAGTGGAGTATACAGAGACCAGCACCAGGAATCACGACTGTGTCGTGCTTCCATTTTATATTACAATTGTGATACCATGCTCGTGTTGTGACTTCAGTACATCGCTACTATCACGCTTCTAAATGCCATGTAAAGCTAAATATATTGAAGAAGTCAATTTGATATTAAACATTAAACCCTCCTCGTGGAATCTCTGAAGGAGCCTGGTCAGAGAATATTGGACTCTGACGGCCCCACAGACAAAATCTCAGTGTGTATATATGATCTTTGCTGTGGGTGAAATGTCTATTCATGAGGTGCATGCAGCAGTCAAGAGAAGAGCTTAACGGGAGTGTGATGAGGTACAGAGGCTTTTTGCTGGCTCCCTGCACAAGCTGAATTTCATCACTGCTAAACTGTCTCGTAATCAGCTTATTTACATGTATCACTTTTACAGCCAGAACTTGGCAGAGCTTTCTGACCCAGATGTGAATTTGAAATGTCACGTCTTTTTAAGAGTCTGACTGTCAACACTTGCATTTGACCTGCTCTGTGACCCACGGGCCACCTCCTGCAGGTCCCTCTGGCCATTCCTTCGTATTTCTAGCAGAACTTTAATACGCACTAGGTAGAGCTTTGCAAGGCTTTTGGACAATCAAACACATGAGAAAACTATGTGAATTAGGGGTCAGAATTTAACAACCAACAAGAGTTAAAGACCAGTCTACACAGTCTGAGAAGCACAAGGTTCACTTTTGTATTAATTTATATGCATTTGCACAGACTTTTAGAACAACCTAAGGAAATTGCATCCATTCCTGTACACCATCATAAGAAAAATCCAGCAGGAGAAGTAACTGTTAGTGCTACCTTATCCTAATTACAAGCGGGGGAAAAAAACTAAAAAGAGAGAGAAAGTTCAAACATTTAAGCAAAACCACAATGATTCCATTCCGCTGTCTTTCAAAAAGGGGCTTGCTGCTGTCACCTGAGAAGGGTCAAAAATTAACATACATTACACCTACTGCTGTCATGTCTGCCCACAGGGGTTGTCCACATTCCTGCCACTAATCACCAAAGGTGATAGACTGGAAATTAAGGGACCACTCAAATGAAAAGTGCTCTCCTGCATTGCCAGTCTCCTCAGTGAGATACAGTGAGATGGACACACAGGCAGCTTTCAGAAATAAGGCCAGTGGCAGTTCTCTATACCTGACACAATAAGTATGTTTATTGAAGAAACAAGTGGGAATAGAAGAAGTACAGCATGCCCAGGGCAAAGAAAAGTGTGTTTGTGCTCAGCACTTCAGAGAGGTCACCAAAGAATTGTTCTCTGTGAACGTATGACCTCTGTACTGCTGCCAAGGGCATGGAAACATGGTAATATGAGAAGCAGCTTTCATTAAGCACCTAATATTTCTAAGATAAAAACGATGGAAAATACGCAGCAGATTTGTTGCACTCAGTTATTTCGTCCCTTTTCCCTCCTCTTACCTCATCCCCATCTCATACCTTTTACCTGGAGACAGCCCAATACACTTTCCAAGTCAGAAGGACAATTTTACCTAATTCAGAGCTGGGTACATTTGCCCTACAATGAAACAGAAAATCCAGGCATGAAAGAAAACAATATTTTTTAAAGCTTCTGCTAGAGTTGTTTACAGTTATTCCTGTTTTCCAAAGCAAATGCAGTTGACTTCTAGGAACTGACAGCCCACTAACAAACAGGTCTATTGACACCAGGAGAGATATTTATTCTTTTGAGGTCAAATTCTCTATTGGCTTAACTCCACCAACTTTAATTGAATTCTGCAGTCATAAATTTTACAAAGTTAAACTTTGCAGACAAAATTAAAATTCACTCATCGTTTGCAGATTTTTTTCATACATTGAAGCTAACAATGTGAACTGATTAGTTCATGCAACAAATTCATATAATTATTTTTCTTTGGCAACAGTTAAGGTTGCTTCAAGACACATTCTCTCCTTCTAAGGCTGGAAATGAGACATAAAGGAAGAATCTAATGTATTCTTCACTCATAACGTAAATAACATACTGAGACTCTCCATAATTTTAAAATTTAGTTGTTGACTAGGAAACCACTTTCTGCAGAGACTTTTAAAAACCTCCCCACCTAATAGTGTTTTTAAAAATCAGTCTGCTGCTAGAAGATGAAAATTTGGCAACGGAATGGGTATTTTTGATCAAAATTTTCATTCCAAAACAAAAATACCCATTTCAGCTTATTTTAGCACCAAATGACATTAAATCAGTCCACAGACACAATGGTGAAAATGTGAAAATGGGCTCATTTCAACAGGAGAGGCCGAAAATACTCCCCCAGCCCTTCCCTCACAATAGTTTATTGCCTCTTGGTCCCAACATTGTTGTGGGAAATGTAAAGTGTGTATGTGAATCCCCACAGAAGGAGGCATGAACTAAATCTGGGTCTCTCATGTCATGGAAGAGAGCTTTTACCAGACCTTATTACTGGCAAGAAGGATAAACCATCTGCCCCCTGCTGGTTCCCAAAAAGGAGCTCAACACCCACTTGCAGGAAAGAAGGACATCCCGCATGGAACAAGGTGCTTCTCTGTGACACCAAGTAAAGCTCTTCCCTCCCAGAGACAATCAGGAATTAAGACTCACTCCTCAGTATTTTCTCCTCCGTTATCTGTGGCTAACATTTCTGAGGAGGATGTCATGAATCCTCTTTGGAAGCATTTTTGTGCCTCCATGCACAATCTAGAGAGCCATGGGGACTAACTGATGGCTGCACACTTCACCAGAAGGTGAATGCATGGCAGATACTTATATTCTCTGCTGGATCTGGACTTGTACCGTTAACCACCAACTGAGCAAGGACAGTAAAGGTTGGCACCACAGTATATTCTCTCTGGATACAGGTGGTAAGGAAACAGCTATGGCAAAACCTCATTTCCTTCCCAGGACTTGTGGTCTAGGCTCTTGGGTTAGACTGGTTTTGCCAGCTAGTCCCACCCTGAAAAGCAAGATAATATGGTCTGAGCAAAGAGGAAAAAATACCTATTTTTAAATAAGTGACCAAGATTTTGTCTCTTAACACATACTTGCCTTGCAAGCAGTTATTCCCAGAGGTGTTTTGTGAATGTATTAGTTCTTATATCCACATCTTCAGTAGGTGACTACATGCAGCCAGGACAGAGCTGTGTCTCTGTAGATACCTGAGAAACCTGTTTATTTCATAGACTTTGAAAAGCAGAAGAGACTTAAAACAGTAACCCCAGCTCTTCCTGTGCTTAAAATCCAGCCAAGCTATCCCCAACACTGCCTACCTTCTGACTTACCAGGCTGGGAATTGAAATGAGGGGAGAAAAAAGGTTAATGCATTCAAGGCAAGAGGTGGGAAGAGCAAACACAGGTAGGGTGGTGAGCCAAGCTAACAAACACAAAGATTTTGCTTCTTTCCAAATAGTTTTCCTACTGTTTTTGGAATGTTATTTAGACTAAGGTGTTGAGGTCAATTTGAAAAAAGAAAATTCCTTGATATGCTCCCAACATGAAAGATTTGCCACATGTCTTGCACTGAACCACTGGTGGGCGCTGTTTCCCCTGGTGAAACATGCTCTCAGATGCACTAACAGTGAGAAACACAGGGAAATCGTCATTCACTTTTGAGCAGAATTTTAAGGGAGGGTATGACCAATCCTGCCTCTTGTGCACCTCTCTACATTTTCCATTTACTTGCAGAACGTGGGATAGGAGAAGCATCCCGTGCTTTTTTCCTAGCTTTAGTTCTCCATCCCTGTGCTTTTTAGATCCCAGTCACCATATCTCTGTGTTCCATTTCCATCTATCTGGTGCTCAGCCAGGGAGTCCTTCAGTGTGCCACTTCACTTACGGGGATTTAACTTGCATTCTCACTGCAGTCAGGAAGACAAACTGAGGGAACACTGCCCATGACATATGCCAGCAGGTACTAAGAAGACTGGGAATAATATATGTAAAAGCTAGAAAAAGGAGGCAGATCCTACTTTGCAGTGGTCAGCTAGCACAACAGAGGATCTGGTCCTATTTAAATATCCTTTTCTCTTTAACCTGCTGGAAATGTAGGGCAAAGGAAGCTACAGAGGGCAAAGAGGAAAAGTTAGAAAACACAACTAGAAGACAGAATGAAGGAAAAAAAAAAGAAATAATTCTTTCAATGAGAAGGCTCAATAGAGAATTGCAGCCATTAGCTATCATGGAGCTCCTAGCAATTCCTCCTGGAAATAAATTCTGCATTGAACTTGTGGGCCAAATTTTCAATTGATATTAAGCAACAGAGCTTTCAGCCACTTGAGACCAGCACAGGGTCTGCCCCCACATGGATCATAAACTGATTTTGAGAAGTGCTGTGCCCCTCCAGGAAAGAGGCAATTTTCCCTTGCATCAGTCATGTGTTTCACCTAAATCCTTGTGTGCTCCTTGGATCTTGGAAGAGCTCCCCACTGCCTGCTGAACTGTCAGAGCACAGCAGCAGCATTCAGGTCCAGCAAAGAATGGTGGTTCAGTGGATTGGCCCTCTTTCCATATGTTTATTTTTGCAATATCTCATCTCTACAGAAGTGTATTTGTGCATTCATATCAACACTGCAACCTTTGCTTAGCACCAGGCCATATTCAGATACAAAAAGCATCCCAGAACATTTTCCCACAAGCTCCTAGGAGCCTCTGCTAACCTCATGCCAATGGCACTTGAAAATATAAAACAAACCTATCCCTTCCAGGAAGAAAAAGGAGATTTAAATCAGAACAGGGACTGTGATGGGAGACAATGTTCCATTAGTACAGAGAAAACTACTTAAGGTTTGGCAGCTTCTGATTAATACCAAGGTTAGTCCACCTCCCAAGAAAGATATTTTCCAATTGATTTCTATGGGTTTTGGCTAAGGCCCATACTGCACACGCTGTGGATTATTCCTCTCATCCTAGGCTCTCAAGAATACTAAAAAAATAGGAATGAACTTAAACGGGGGAAGAAAGGTCCCAGGTTCGTCCTCTTTTTGCACGGACAGGTTCAATGGGACTTTCAAGGGATAGATCAACTGTCTGATGTCTTTTAATTTGATGTCCTTTTTCACAGTTTTGAGAGGAGCATCATGCTATACTTGCAACATTCTCTCATGCCTGACTGGTTTAGTAATCACAAAGAATAACATTGAGAAGTAAAAATATACAAAACCTGCAATTTCTCTGACCACACCCCCCTGCTGTTAAAATACTGAAAAGTCCAAAATCTTCTGTAGAAAAAAAATAATCTAAGTTTTCTGTATTGCTGCTGCTCACTGAAATTTCCTTCTGACACCAGTTCGATGGTAACAGAATTGAGCAATATGCTCCACAGGAAAAGATAACAAAGAATCGATGTCTAAGCAATTTCAGGATCATCTCTGAATTTGATGTCCAACTGATTAGTTTATATCATAATGGTCCCTCAGTCCTATTTTAAGCATCTTAGAGAAGAACACTTTGTAACCCATTTAAAATGCTTCCTCATCAGACAGAAATCAATATCCAGCAAGGCAGCAATGACCTCTCTCAGATTTTGTAATGCTCACTACAGGAGTGCTTAAACTATTAATCCCATGGAACCTACTGTAAAATTGAACAGGTATTAAATAATCCAGCATAGTAAAAGGAGCTTCTAACAATTAATCCAGAGAAGATAAGATTGCCTGTTCCTGGGAAGAACCTGGGAAAAGAAGATTGCCTATTCCTCCTTCCTTCACCCAGATTGACCAGGTCTGGGTGGCTGTGCCTATTTGACTTGGTCTTGAGACAAGGCAACCCTCAACACCTGTGTGTCATGGAGGAAGGCAAGGCAAGCCACTCCTGAGACCGTATTCCCTGTGTGCCAATGCTACACAGTTTGGGGTGGAAGGGATGAGGGAGTTCATTGCTCCATTGCCTTTAATTCTCCATGGTTCCTTTGACCTTCATGCTATCTCTGTTCTTGGAAATATGAGAGAATAACTCATAAATATCTCATACATATATATGCATACATACACATATATATACACACACATATTTTTTTATATATGTATATTCTTCATATAGAGATAGATATTTCTCTGTGTGTTGGGTCTCCTCACCTGTGTTTCTGGAGCAGGGCTCATAAGACAGTGTTGCACTAGATGCCATGCATGGCACATAGACTTGAATCTTTGCTATACTGGTTAGACATATTATTAATACAGTTAGAATAATACTAACACATACAGTCCCAGCTATCCAATTATTGTTCACTCCTATTAAGTTTCTAGTTAAAATTGTTATGCACAGACTTTCTGGTATTCAGTCCTTTCTCCGTTGTTAATGCTCACCCTTTCCATACCCTCCTGGGTCCTAAGGTCAACGATGCTAGTCTTAAGAGGGAAGGTTTAAAGCAAGTCACCAGTGTCACAAGTTTTTTGTTGGGAGGTATCTGCTCAATATGTGTGTGTGGGCAGGGGCATCTGTTCCATCTTTTCATCTCCCTGCCAAGGAGCCCTCCCAAGGCAAGGTAAGCTCTTAGCCTTATGATATAAAGGTGTAAGTGTGAATGACATGGACAGTCCATGCAATGTGGTATTATTTAAGAGCTTTCTTCCTCCTTTATGTCTACTCTCTTGAAAAGGACAAATGACAAGAGTCAGAAGCATCATTAGGTAGAATGTCGATCTGTAGCCATTCATACTGTAATATGAATGGCTACATGACCACAATGGAGGCTTCTGTGAGAGGAAGAAATCAGCTTGCTAGAAGACCCATATGGCATGGAATGCAGTCTTGGATAAAGTTCTTTTATGCAGCCCCAGAAGTGGCACATATTTACCAGTAAGTCAAGACACCTTGAATCATGGCCAATACTCAAAAGCAGATACCAACAAGCAGTGTATCACACATAGATCTTTTGAATTAAGTCATCCTTCATTTCATGCTTCCTTCTACTCATTTTTCTTAACATTTTGCTTAAGTCCACTCTGCTTCTACATACAACTTTCTGGCCTTTACATTAATGACCCTCATTAGTTGATGTGCTTTTTTTTTCTAATTCAGAGCTACCTCTATTACACTCTGCAGATCTGCATTCTAACTTACCTATATTCTTATGTCCCCAGATTTCATTCAATACACTCCTCCTGCCTAGCTATCTGTAAGGGTAGCTGGACCTAGAAAACCTTAGTGTAGTTGTGCGCCTACCTTCCAGGGCCTTGTCTCTAATACTGCAAAACACAATTTGTTCAGCCATTCAGAAAATTCCTCACTCTCCTTTCCTAATGCACCTGAGTGGGGCACCAGCTGGCTATCGATAATTTCACAGTCAATACAGGAAAAAAAAAATGAAGGCAAACTGGAAGAGAGGGATCTGGTCAGAGTCAGGTGTAAAGAAGCTCACAATGACTTGAAGAAGAATGGAAAAATTATCTGCTTTGTTGATTTAAAGGACCAAAAATTATTAATCTGGAAAGTGTTTGCACAGCAAAGTGTTCACAAGGGGAACATTTCTCATCCCTCTCTCCCTCTAACCTAGAATGGATTGGGGCACTCTCCTGAAAACACTGCAGGAACAAAAATGGAATTCTCCTGTCCTGATCAGTCAAAAACTCTTTATCTGTGGCAGCAGAAAAAAATGAGTGCTGGAGAAAGTATCGCACAAACTAGGACTTAGGGAGCTTCACAATCACTCTTATTTAATACCAACTGTTTTAAATGATCCACTGGATCATTACAATCACTGATGGAATGGGGAATTAAAAGGATGGTCAGGTCATTTGTTTGATAAAAGGTACGTAGATTCATCTATCCAGTGTTCTAGGACAGGCACTGAGAAATTTTGTACTGCTTAAATTAGAAACAGACAGACTCTGGTCTTTTTCCTCAATTGCAAGGGTGATTAAATTCTGAGCTAATTAAACTGGATAGTAATTACTTTGCTTGTTTTTGAGTGCCCTCTAAAAACTGTACCGTTGTAGTCATCAGACTGGTGAGTGCTTATTAAATACTTCTCTTTTTTGCTGTCGATAGTCAGAGGGAGCTCCTGGGGGCTCTGATGTTTGCATCCATCGGTGCTCAGACCCGGTTCTGTTGGGAGCCATATGTTCCTGGGCAGCAGAGGAGCAGCAAGCACCAGACATTCAGGAACAGAGAAACCCCCCCAAGAATCCTGAAGAGAAGGAAGCCCAGTGACCATATAAAATTCTCCTGTTCAGCTGGTGAATCTGAAAACAGCAAGACAAGAATATTCTCTCCACGAGGAGGCAAGTACGCAAGTCCTGGTGTAAAGTCAGCTTGTGGCTTCAACTGCCTACTCCATGCAACTGCAGGGCTCATGTGGGATTATTTGGATGGCACTGCTGGCCTTCACACCCTGTGCCTGGAGAAGGCATCTGAACAGGGGAGGACTGTGGCTTGCCCCGTCCTCCTCCTTGCCATCTTTGACCCAACTGATGACCACAGGGCTGGAAGGGCAGAGGGGGAGGATGCCAGCCACTTCCAGTGGTTCACCCTCTCACTGCTCTCGTAGGGAAGTGAGTAATACTGCTTTCAACTCTCCCCTGCTTATACCCCTGCATGAGCTTCCTCTGCAAGCCATCCCACACAAAACCAGCCTTTCCTCAGGTAACACCAGTGTGCCTCCAGTGGGAGTTCAAGTGGAAATGGAGCAACAATCCAGATTTGGGTTATAGCTGTGGGAAAACAACTTCATCCTCATAAGAGTTTGGTTATAACCACATTTTCATAATAGCAAGCTATTTAAAGCATAAGAGAAAACATCTCTCATGTTCAGCTCTGGTATCTTAGTCTGTGATCCAGCCAAGGAGTGCCTGGTAAAGATTCAGTATTTTTCCATTAATTAAGATGCTTTAATTAGTTGGGACAGCTAATTTAAATTAGCTCTAGGAATAGTTGTAGCCCTCAAGAGAGCAAAGGACAATGACTGCAGTTAATTCAGAATAGTTTGAGGAAAAGCTCTGCTTTAGGAAAGGCATTCAACCAGGTAAGGCATCCTTGGATACACAGCTGGTCATTTAAATGCATCAGATTTTATTTTATTTTATTTTAATTTAATTTAATTTCATTTCATTTCAGACAGTGCTTGTTGGTCCTTTCTGGAGTTACAGTCACAGGTTTTTTCCCTGTGATGTGATCCCAGCTGGATTTTTGCCTGGACAAAAAAGGATACTTTTGACATCCCTGTATTACCTTCATACAACATGAGAACTAAAAAGAACATGCTGGCTGTATCTCCAGTGATGGCATACTGCATTTCCCCCAGCCCTGAGACAGTTGAGCCATTAGCAGTTCTTTCCATTACTGCCTTTCTTTCACCACACTGAGGGACCACACCATGTGAAAAAGCAACATACTGGTGGCACATATCAGGGTTGGCTCACCCAACTTATTAGCACAGGGAGCAGGGGTGGAATATGAGATCAGAAGCCATAAAGGATCCAGGGCTGATGCTATAGAAGATCACTTGGTTCCTGATTCAGAAATGGACAAAGAGCCTTTCCAAGGAGGCAAGCTGGACTAGCGGTGCAGAAAACAATCAGCCATCTTTTCTTTCTCGTTTGCGCAAGCACACTTCTATCAACAAAGGAAAACAAGGTGCAAATATTACTCAGCCATTTTGATTATTCTAGCAATAGCTTTGCATTTTTAATTCCCTGATGTGTTTATCACTGGAGGAAGAACTTGTTCTGCAGAACAGGTAGGGCTGTCTGCAGGTGCAGACAAATCTATAGATTACTGTTCTCTATACTGAAATACACCAGTAGGCTGGCTGTGAAAAAAGAAAGCATTCACTGAAGAGTGCAATGTTCTAGCTAACTAAAACCTGCCAGAGCCAGGATAAAGTCCTTATCACTAGCATAGATGTGCAGATAACAGCTGCCTCCAAACCCAAGAAAATATAGCTATTTTAGAAATAGCAGCAACTTCTCATCCGTGTACAAACAGCTGCAGTTGGACATTGTTTGCAAAGGCACAACATATTTGCTTCTTCCCCGCGCTGACATGAATCCTTCACATCAGATGTGATGCAGGATTCCAAGCCAGCGACATGGACTTCTCGAGACTATGCTGCTTTTTCCCAGGAAATACCACTTTGAGCTTAACAAACACATCACCCCGTCCTAACAGAAGCATAGGTTCTGTGCGACATGCATGTAAAACATAAGACAGCAGATTAAATTTGGTTCTGCAGATCAGCTGATCCACTTTCCTCCAGGGAGCACATCAGAACAGAAACATGAAAATACTCTTGCAAAAGTCTCCATGGGGTTAACCACCCTACATTCAAATAAGGGTGTTGCATTCCCCACTCTCCACCCTGTCAAACCTTGTAAATCCCTATCAGCCCTGTATGAGGTACCTCACTCACCACTTGAAAAGCCCCAAAGAGCTGGCCAGAATCAATGTGAGGCTGACATTTTTCAACAGATTTTTCAGTTCATCATTTTTCCAGGAAATCTGGATTCATTTGGGGGTTTCTTTGTTGTTGGTTGTTGGCTTTTTAGTTCTCGTGTTTTAAAATGTTAATCTGTTGAAAAAGCTGATTGCTACTAAATACACCAGGAAGGGCTCTTCACGAAAACAATTAAACAATTACAATGGAAGATATTAAAATAAAGCTTCTGCGATATGATGGGATTGATTTAAGAGGGTTACAGGAAGCTGGAGCCTGCTGTTCTGTGACAAATTATTTCCCTGAGAAAACCCAGTAAGTGAAACATAATCACATAATGGAATTGGTCTTGAAATATCACTAGCTCCAGGGTTTGGAAATCAGCAGCCCCCAGCGACCCTGTATTTAACATCTTTATTCATGATCTAGGAAAAGAAAAGGTAAACAGCATAAAGGATAAACGAGCAGACAAGAAGAACCTTCAACTGAAGCAGAGGCTGGCAATGTCAGGCTTGTTTAGTCCATGGGGAACTCAAATGGAAAGAGATCTGATTAGAGAACTCAGGTGGGATGTTACAGGCTACATCAAAAACCAAGTCTGATGAGTCATTTAAGGGCAGGACAGAATGGGGGGTTGCAGAGACAGAGAGCAAGGCAAGCAGAAGCAAAGGAAAAATTGAGCTTATTGATGTGAAATAAAGTAGGAAAGCCTGCTTCTCTCCATAATAACCAAAGTGTACTTGGGGCCCCAGAGAGTCTGGCAGTGGCTGTGGCTCCAGGAGGGGTTGATTTCATTCACAAGTGAACATGAGGACCAGGAAATGCCAGGACCCTGTTCCCTAGGACACAGAAAACTGTGCCCAAAAGATGAGCAAAACCAGGGAGGCTATGTTCTGGAAATCTTAGGCTTGAATTCCATGGCCAAAACCGAAGGGGTTACTAATGCACTTAAAGCAACTACAAAAATTTCTCTTCAGTGCTAAACAACAGTGAACACAGGGTGTTCATCCCTCCCGGAGGGGATGTGGGCTGGAGGAAGAACCAACTTTTCCCATGTATGGCTGAATGATGAGATGGTGAAAGAGGCCACGGCCTTCCCAGGCAGCAGTTTTCCATCTACATCCCTCCCTCCCTGCGCAAAAATGCTGCTGGCAAACTGAAACTTAGACCAAGGTGAGCAGTACCCACGGTTTTCCAGCGTCGGGGGTTTTCCAGTGTTCCCCTTGCTGGAGGGTGGGCAGAGGCAGCTGTCTCAGCTATACAGCCTGTAGGAAAATCCAGAGATGGACAAAATGAGTGACAGCTGCCTCTTGCAGCTTTTCCTGCAAACTATGTCCGGCCTTACAGCCACCCTCTGTTCCCCGTGGAGCGAGAGTGGCACCTGGTGGCCACATCCCCCTCGCACTAGCCACAAACTGATTTTTTTATTACTATTTTTCTTTGAATGCTCGTTACAGTGGAAGCAATGGGGAAGCACTTTGTATAAAGCAGTCCTGATTAACTAGATCAGTGACAACTGCTGACTGCAATTATTCCTGTAACTCAGTATTTTTCAATGCCCCTCGTCACACAAGTAGCACCAATTTACAATCTGTTGTTGCAGCGTGCCTGCTGCACGAGCCTCCCTACCCACATCATTATGCTCCTGCAAGTGGGAAGGAAGGAATGAGGACCTGTCCCAGCTTGCTGAAAACATGTAGCATTTTTTCCCTGACTGCTTAAAAAAACACCATAAATTCAGAGCTTCCTATGCAGGCAGAGATAAAATAAGCCTGTTTCCAATCAGCTACCAAATGTGCATCCCTAGAGAGGCTTAGCACCACGTGTGCCTTGGAAGAAAATGTTGTTATTCTCCTTCCGTCTGTCTCTGAGACATTCTGTGCCTCGGCAGGACACGACTTCTGTAACTCCCTGCACTCTGCAAACCCTGTGAATAATAGATGTGCTCTGAGGCAGAACTTCTGCCAGGGGTGCTCCTCACATCACTGACTTGTCTGGTGAGCAGAATTTTTGGTGCAGAAGGGCTCTGTCTGCGAGATTAACAGAAAAACAAGCCCACACAAAGACCTGAACCGGAGACAGCCTGTTTTCATTGGATTCAGATCTTGCTGCTGAGTGATTTTTGTACAGCTGGAGCGTGAGTGCTTCATTAGAAATCAGAGACTGAGGTGTTGTCTGTCTCCTTACTTCTGACAAACATAAACTCCTATTGGAAGTTTTTCTGCAGCTTGGCCACTGTCTCTCTCCTGGGTGGGGACTTTGCTGCCTGAAAGCAGCTGTACTCAAACTGCTGCCTTTCCGTGTTTGGGACTTTTTTTTTACCCAGCTGCTCCCTTTTCTAAAATTCACAGGAACATACGTTCTCAGAGGTCAGTACCTCTCTGCAGGTTTGGTAGGAGTTACCTAATGTGTTTAGCAGTTGCTAGGAGGGCAGTGAAGAACGCACACACGGTGTAGGCACATGATGTGATAGCATGAGCTGTGGTCCTTTAAGAAAACCAACTACAAAGTCTGGGGCTGCATGGAACAAAATCCAGCTCTCCATAGCTATTGTTCTGCAACAAAATGATGACAGCAAAGATGAAGCAACTATACAGCAATTGCCACAGAGCAAAAGCTACTGGGGCTGGCTTTGCTATGGGCCAGGCTTACCTTCCTGGGCACCATAACTGCAGCCAGAGAGGGTGCATGCACCACCATGTACCAACACAGGCAGAAACCAAAGAAAGGGTGACTTTACTTGAGCACCACAATCAATTTTAATGAAGAGTGGGATCTGCAGGTACAGCCTGAGGATGGCTTCTCTGGCTTTTTTACCCGAGAGACGCTTTAGGTAACAGAAATGTTATAGTACATGATGCTTCTCTGATGTATCCTAGAAGGTTCATCTGGTGAAGAAAGCAAAGAAGTACTAGCACCCTTCCCTCCAGCAAGGTTTTTTTCCTGCCCTGCTCCAAGCTCCCTGCTTCCTCCTCCCTGATGCAATAGCAGAGGCTGTGGAAGAATGAGGTAAATGAGGGGGGAGAGATGGGAGGCAGAGCACTCCATCACTGGGAACAAGTGCTAAGAATATGGTCATTCAAAACCAACAACGTAGAAGAGCAAGATGGGAAGGAAAACAGCTTTGAGGGACAAAGGATTTACTCTTTCTTGTTTCTCCTTGAGATGTGCCTGTAGATGGCAGAGGAGCATTAATATTCTTGCCCTATCTTCTCCGGGCATACAGGGCTTGCCCTCAGCCTGCTCTCTTCCCCTCCTGGTTTTGCATCATATGGCCAGAGTGGGGAAAACACTGCCAACCCCCTAACCACAGTCGAGTACCGTGCAGCTGAGCTGGACCAGATCTTGTCGTTGGTTCAAAGATCTGCTTACACAGATCACTGTGTAAGTGAACTCAAACTGCTGTTGTCACACCAATGCAATGCTGAGGGTTGACCTCTTTTTCTGACACACAGGGATTTTTCTGGTTTAGCTTATGTCATGCTGAAATGAGTTTAAAACAAGTGAAAAAAAAGTGTCACTTTTATTCCACAACAAAAACATCCACACAGGCCACCAGCCTAGTGGAAGGACTGAATTAAATTTACCAGTAATTGCTAAAACATGTTTGCCCAGAATCACTCAGCGGGGACTCGCGCCATGTTTTGCGAGGTCTGTGCAGATCTAGGAGTGGGACAACCAGGGCCTGTTTTGGCATCCATGTCACATGCTTCTGCCACAGCGCTAGCACTGCACATGCAAACAGGGAAACACTACTGCCTTTCTCCATCCCAACACCTCCCAGGCCAAAGCTGCCCTCAGAGCTCAAGAAGGGCAACAGTGCTGCTTCTGGGAAAGCATGTGGACATGAGGCACATTCCTGCACGGTAGCTGTAACTATGCAGCGTCTTCTGCAGGCTGAAGGTTAGCAGCACAGAAATGGTTACAGACTCGGCAGTGCAAAAGAAGAAGTACCATCCTACTTCTTGTGAAATACACTGTGGGGTTCAAATGTAAAGCCACAGGGTTAATACAAGACTGGAAAATATCATCTGGAACTGAATTTATTCAATAGTTTTCTTGTGCTGAAAGAGAATGAAAGGAAGAAGAAAACAAGAGTGCTCCTAGCGTACAGAAGGTAAAAGGATGGGAAGAAAGCAAATTAACATTAAATTGTAAATAATAATAAATAGTAAATATAATAAAAAATCAAAAATAAATTGTAAAATGAACACTAACAAGCAGGGCTGCCTAAAGACAGCATGATACAGCCCTTTCTTCTGGCAGTCTACTTTTGATAGTCATAACATTCTTGGGAAAAAAAATTCTCAAGTACTCAACAGCCTGGAGGGACAACCTGCTTGGTGGGTGACACAAGGCCCCACCAGAGGTGGGCGGCAATGTGAACTGGTCCTCTGCAAGGAGCAATCGCTTCTGCAGTGGGAGATGCTAATACATGCTGAGACAACAGGCCACAGAAATGTCACACTGACAAAATCCTCTTGACACAGCAAACTAAGAGATTTCACAAGGGCAACTATTTTGACAAAATCTCCTGTAACTGTTCATTTTGTATCACTAGAGAATTGTTATCATTCGGAAGAGCTTTACAGTGACAGAAGTAAAACACTACGTCATAGGAAAGAAGCCAGATTCTGAATTTACTTACACAAAGATGAGCAGAAATTCAACATTAAGTTGTTCCCACTGTACACTCATATGTAAGATAAAAAACTGGGCCCCAGGTACAGCCTGTGCAGTACAAGCCAGCATTCTTCCTTTGAAAACTGATGTAATATTTAGCAAGATTTTCAAACCAATTGCTGAAGTCACACCTGCAAGTACCGGTAGGTCTGTGAGCAGAGCAGATGCCCTCACAAGCCAAAGTGACTAAAGCCAGCTGCATGTCAGGACTGCATGCACCGGGATCTGTTTGCAAAAGCTCTCTCCCAATTGTCATCTGTATAGATTTCATGCACATCAAATTTTTAGCATTTTTTTTTAAAGAGATCCCATACGTTTTGTCCCTCCAAGAGTTAGAAGGAGTTTAGGCAGCAAGAAGCTCACCACAGTCTGTCTGTACAGACCTGGGCTCCAGGAGGTACAAGTTAAAGCAAGACACCCTCCTCCTTCCAATGTCTGATCAGGAGGGGGGATCCACATGGCTGTCGCTTCCCTTTGTCACTTCTCCACCCCTAACAGCACAGACCATACAGTGACATCTCAGGACCACACTGAGTGCACAGCAGCCGGGGAGAGCTCAGGGCTGCGTCAGAAAGGACCCAAAACTCACTTTGGCATTAGAGCCAAAAAAAGGGAAAGTGTTTACAATCACAGACACAGCCACTGTAATCGTTCATCTCTTCTAAATGATTGCACATACTATTTGTGGAAACGCGTAAAAACAATTGCAAATGAACAATGCATATTCCTCCTGGTCAGCAGGGTTACAAGCCCTGTGGGTCAGTGGCTATTCTGTCAGGCAGAGCAGGGAAGGAGGCTGGGTTTCTGCAAGACATCATGGTCCCTGTTTTGTAGGGAAGGAACAAGCACAGCAACGCCACAAGACGTTGTTAAATCATTTGCATTCATTTGCATGAACATGAAATCTCTGCAGACCCCCAGACCTTGCACACTGTATTAAGAAGCAACCACTAGCTGTAACCATCTTGCAGCAAAAAAGGTATAATTTCAATGAAATACTAATTGCAGACCACATCCTACTAGAGCTCCTCAGGGAGGAGAGAAAAGCTGTGGGAAGGACTGCACACGCAGTTCATTTGCATCAGTTGCCCTTATTATTCCTCCAGGTTCTCTTTTTTTCCTTCAATATTAATTAAAGCTCATGCTGTGACAACCATGGGGCAGAGAGGGAGTGATGGGGAGGCACACTGAATGACTGGCAGATATTTAAGCAGGTTTAACTTATCCTACTACATCTTATTTTCTCCTAATTCCCTCCCCCCCCCCCAAAAAAAAGAAAAATCTAAGTAGGATATGCTCAGGAATATATTGCACCTAGGGATAAAAACCTGATGGAAACACATTCCTGCTTTCTTTGCATAAATAACCTGGTTGATCTCCTCCACGGACAATGCACAAATAGCTGTGGATATCCAGAGCTTTCCCCCATGTTTGGGAAGCTCCCAAACAGGAGGTGTACTCCTGACTGCTTACTCTGTGCAGGTTTTGTAGTTACATCCAAGGGGAAACAATGCCTCCAAATTGTTTGGGGCTTCAAACAGGTTAACACAGGTCTCATGTCAGCTGCTCTGGAGATAGCCTGCAACTCCAGAACTGATTTAACTTCAAAAGACCCCAGGGTTTCATTTAACACCCTCCTCTTCAGGGGAGTTAATTGTCACCTGAAAAGGTTGAGAACCAGCAGAAGTGTGAAATCTAGTAGTACCACCAAAGCCCTGCAGGTTTCTACTCAAATTGCTACAAGAAAGGTCCTCCCACCCTCTGCCCTCTTTTTTTCAACTGGAAACTTGGTTTCAAAGCAAGGTCTGCCCACAGTGCCCAAGTATTTCCCTATGCACATGCTGCCATTTGGCTATGATTTGGATGTACGTCAGCAGAAAGGCTTCCAAAGCTTTCCCTCCAGACCACAGTCACTTTCCTCCTGTGCTGTCTCACCATCAGACTGGCTGCACTGCCGCTGCTGGCACCAGGGAGACCCAGGTTGGGGCTTCTCCAAGGGTCATACCTGCAGTGTGCCTCAGCAGGCCTCCCCACGGCTTTCTGTCCCTTTTTTTGGCTCACAGCAGAAGTATTTTTCTGCCATCTCAGGCCTGAGAGTATGCAAACAAAGAGCAATCTAAGCTGTGCCGCCTCACGGTGCTATGGTGAGAAGATACAGGCAATTTAGAGGCTGATTCCTAATGAGCATGAACACTGGCCTTTGCGTCTTTGGATTAGCAATGAAAACCTAGTTTTTCTGACAGTAGGATTCAGAGTTAACATTCCCTCTTTAAAGTATGGTTTGCATGCTCTGCAGACTCAGGAGGCCTCATTTCTATGAGGTGCTCAGTGCTCTGCAGTGGACATTGGCCATCTCACAGCCTACTGGCTCAGAGCAGTGCACATTTGGGTACTCTATCAATTATAGTTTCAATAAAGGCTTTAATAAAAAAAGCTCAATAAACGCTGAAGGGAGTAAAGGTTTATATTTTCTGGACAGTTTAAAGCCAAAGCTTACTGTGACACTGACCCACACCGGCAGTGCCAGCCCTTCCAATCCAACTCTCACATCTATCACCCTCGTGAATAGTTGAGAGGCTCAATGTGCTGTTTCTAAATCGCTGCCAGGCGTGCTGGGAAAGAAATGGGCTTCAGAAGTGCAAATTGATTGACTTAGTTCAATTAAAAATTAAGCTAAACACCACAAATCTAGGGTTTACCTCAATAGGATTTGAATTAGCGTCATGCTATATCTAGAATAGGCAAGGCCAACTTATACCACGCACACTGAAACCCTGCACCTGGAAATACCAGCTACTGCTCCTTGATCTTAGAACAGGCTTGGTACTCATCACAGACTACAAAAAAATGGAAACCTCAACAGATTTTAATTAAAAAATGCCTTTTTGAGTGATTAAATACTTAGAATTGCAAACTGACTCTCCTTCCATAAATTTGACTGTAATTTTGCTGACTGCTTTTGCTAATGAAGGCTTTCACGTGCACAAACCCAGCCATGAGATCACGGACTCGATCTCCTCATTTTTCAATCATCTGACTTTGCAACGCTTAACTCTCAATTTGAATAGCATGAAAAGGAACACAAGTTTTAGGAGAAAACTGTTTCTTCACATTCAAAATATACATGCTTTTTGAATGAAAAAGCATCAGAATTGTTGTTGAAACGCTGAGTTTTGAGAAATTGTGCGGAATTCCCAAAGTTTCAATAATTTAAATACTGTTAGAAGAAGATAATTTTGAGATTAAAAAGTAACAATTGCTACATGCTTCATTACAATTCCTATGCAAGATTTTTCTGCTTAGAAAGAAATGTTCACCTCAGCTCACAAGGGACAGCTCACAGCAAAGCCAAACAGGTAGTGCAGCATGCATCCACGCCTGGAAAACCTGCCCTCCAGCAAGCCTAGTCCCTGGGGCTTTAGGGGGCCCTCCAGAAGCCTTTCCATTGGGATCCCCACCCTCTCACTGCCATCTCTGCCTGTTTTCTTGAAAGCAGCAGGAACTTAGTTATTTTTGACACATCTTGCTTTCACATTTCCTTAGGGAAAGGGGACTAAAACTATATACCAGAAGGAGATTTTCAGACGGTATGTTCAGCTACTAGTTGTCGTAAGGAGTGAAGAAGCTTTGCTAGGACCCACATAGCAAGTGAACACGATAGTTTACCCCCACCCTAAAATATTTATTCCTACGTAAGAAAAAAAAAACAACCTCTAAAACCAGAAAACTATTAGTCGTGAAAGATCAGAACCATATTTATCACTTCATGTGTTTTATGATGAATCTGAATTTACCCACACTTGTGTTGGGAAAACTAAAGCCGGGATTCAAATGGGGCACTGCACATGTCAGTGAAGAAGGAGCTGCTTCAACTCTCCCGCTCAGTGCTTTCCCCTCTGTATTGCACGGCTGAGGACGTGCCCAGAGACTGGGTGCTGCGCCGCAAGGGATCCTGTGCTGAGTCCTGCATGAGCTGCCTCCGCTCAGGAAGCCGATGTGGGCCAAGAGCTACTGTAACAGCATTAATGAATGGTGCCTCGCATTAATTGTTATGCTATTATTAATTACAGCCCTTCATGGCTTGTTTTGCTGTCTTATACATGTATGTATCAATATATTGCTTCACCAGCTTATGCTTAGGGGTAGCTAGTGATAAGGCCTCCTGCCGTCTCATTCGAGCATTGCTTATGTCAGGGAAGGAGAGGAACTGCCTCTGTGCGTGAGTCTGCAGTTCTGCCTGCCCGCACACCAGCAGCCTTTTACTCTTGTATATTCCCAGCTTACTCTGCTTTGAACACTCCCAGCTGGTAAAAGTTGCACTATTTTACTTCTCACGGAATATTTACAATTTGTCACTGTTTACATTTCTCTTGGAGGTGGCCACGATGCTCACAAGCAAAACACATTGGCTTGAATTTATCAGGGGGACTCTAACCCTCCCCACTTTGATACATGGGGCTGCAGGCTCTGCTCCCGGACAGTGTGTTCCTCCTCACAGAAGATGCCCCAAAGGAAGCGGCTGATGCACTGAAACGTGCACGGCTCCCGCTCCCTGCCATAGCAAACGCGGCCTTGAAAACACGCGCTGCGCGTCATGCGGTTCCCTATTCCCGGCGACGTGACGAGAGGAATGCACCTTGCTTACGCCAGTCCCACACAGGAAGCCCAAAGACACTCCCCACCACTGCTACGTCACACCACCGCTACATCACAGCTCTCACGTGGCGGCGGAAGCAGCGAAGAGGGGCGTGGCGCGCAGGCGACCCGCCAATGGCAGGCGGCTCCGCGCGACGGTCCCGCCCAGGCAGCCGCCGGCGGGAGGGGGGGGCGTTAAAGCGGCAGCGCGGCGGCACCATCATCTCGGATTGGGTGCGGGCTGATGGAGCCGGGCGGCGGAACGGAGCGGGGGGGCGGCTGCTTCCTCTACTACGCGTACGGCAGTAATCTGCTGCGGGAGCGGCTGCTGCTGAGCAACCCCTCGGCGGCGCTCTGTGCCGTGGCACGCCTGCAGGTGCGTGCGGGGGGAGGGGAGGCAGCGGCGTGGCGGTGCCGCAGGTAGGAAGCGGGGGGCTGTGGAGGTCCGCTTGCCCTGGTGGATCCGCCCGTGGGCCTGTCTCTGCTGCCTGGAGTCCCGTGCTGCAGGCCGGCCGATCCCTCCTACCGGTAACAGGGGCGGCGGTAGCACGGTTCAGGTGAGGGGGGATCCCGTCACCCTTAACGTCGCGGAGTGTGCCGTGACGCTTCGGGCTGCTCGTGCTCAGGGCCTGCTGTCTGGGGTGGCCTCAGCCACAGAAGTGTTTGTGTTGGCCCCAGGTCTGCGGGTTCTGTCTTACTGGACTTAGTGCATAAGGCTGCCTGCCAGGGCCCCACGTGTAGAGTTACGAACCTGGAAATGTAAGTAGCAGGTGCTCAGCTGGGTTTATGGGACAAGTTTCTGGTAGTTTTAAAAGGATAATGCTTCGTTAAGGAAATCAAAATTCCTCCTTCCCTTCTGCCATGCTGGTTACAAGTGGGGAGCCCTCCCGGTGCTGTGCATCAGGTGGGGTGCAGGCTTTCACCCAGTACTGCACAACTGCAGCTGAGGCCTTCCAAAGCCTGGGAGTTCTGCTCTGGCCTGGGGTCATCCAATGTCAGTATAGCAGCTTGGCTTTAATGTAGACTTGGAAATATGAGCTCATGGTCATTAAGCTGGAAGGATCCTTGGAGGAGCAGAGCATTGATTGATACCACTTAAGGTGGACTTGAAGGTTCTCTTGGGGTAACCGGCATGAAATGTTCTACGTTAGAATGTATGAAGAAGTTCCAAAAACTTGTAATTAATAAAGTCTCTATAGTTGGATACTTGGTGTCTCTTGGGACTATCAACCTGGCAACTGAGGCCTGCTCCTGTAAAGTGTGAGGGGCTTACAGATACCACTGAGGAGCTGAACGTGCTGAGAGCCCAACACCTTGCAGGATCAGACCTTGGAGGTGAGGAGGAAAGCAGTAGTGTTGTGCACTTACCTTTGAATAAAAGAAAGACCCACGCTTCAGCTCCCCTTCTGGGTTTCAGGTAGATTTTCAGGTTACACAGTAAGTTTCTCTTGCCATGCTGCAGGTTAGCTGTTTGGAGCTGGCAGTCAGGCACTGGCTTTTCTAGCTGGCCTTTGAGCAATTGCTGTGCTCCCTGCTAGCACAGGGTGGCTTCACTCCCTTGCTTCAAGCTGGAAAATCACTGATACTTGGGAGTGAGGAAACACATGAAGGTTGGAGCTGATTTCTGTTAATTGCTCTATGGTAGAATCACATTACCTTTAAAAAAAGGAAAAATAGCCTGTAAACAGAGTACTTTGGATACTAAACTAGAATATTAAATTCACTTCCCTCTGTTTTTACTTTTTAAAGCTTTGCTAATCCTCAATCAAGAGCTGTAAGAAATGGGATGTGTAACAAGCATAGAAAGGGTGTCACACTGGTACTTATAAGAAGGGCCAAAGACCAAGCTCATGACCCAAGAACATATCTGTTTGTTCCCTCTTCCCTGCAGTGCCTGCTGCAGTTGCCCATGTGGCCTAATGTAGGGTTTCCCATTTCCAGAACTGGAGCTGACCACGTTATTTCTGTACAGTTTCTGTTGGGCTTCTTGGGTGGTATCTGACTGTTTCATACACCTCCTTGCAGGTATTCAGGGCAGGTCCAAGAAAATATAAGTGGAAGAATAAAATAAAAATTGGTGCATTTTTTTTTTTAAACTAGGTTGCTGTGAGTGTACTTGGCTGTATCGGAGTATTTTCTTGAGGCTGCCTTGCAAGCACTTGTTGACATCTATAACCTCAGTCTGTGGCTTGACTGGATTATTTATTTGTGTGCAAATTACTCGGGCTTGCCTGTCTACAGCATCTAGTCCAGAGTCCTCCTCACACAGTAATCCAAACATTGCAAAGCTGTTTTGCAGCAGCTTGTCAAATGATTGATGACCAGTGGGTATAAGAAAACTTTTTTTCTAGTGGAATTAGTTTAATGAGGGACATTTTATGGGGAAGAAAGATGACTGTATTGATGGAGTAAACAGTATGGCTTTGCCATGCTCCTGGGTATCACTTTACACAAAAAAAAAAAAAAAAATTAGTGTTTTGATCAGTGCTGTTCCTCTGTGTGTAAGCCTCCAACAGCTCAACTTTTGCAACCTTTTCCCCATACCTGTTAGGACATATTACAAGGAGGTAATGTGTCTCAGAAAGTGAATATTAATATGTACATGCATATATTTCAAATCAAAATTATCTTGTAGCTTAAGCAGGGTTATAATGAGAAATAAGCAAAGCTGTGGGGTTGTATAGGTTTGGGTTTTAATTTTGTTGTTGTGGTTAAGCAGGTAGTCTTCCTTAAAGTTGTTTTGGTTTTTTCTTTCCCTTCTCTACTGCTGGGGAAAGATCCACCAATTGGTTAACAAGTAGGAGAGGAAACTGAGTGTATGGAGTCAGGTGGGAAATTACACTGGAAAAATGCAAGAAAATGTTATTCTCTTTTGCCTATATAGTAATATTTGATATTACTTGTAAGAAAAAGAGATACTCAATTTCTAAAAGAATGTTTCAACTTGCAAAAATCTGACTAAGCTCACTTAAGGAGATGTATACTTTGGCTTAAAAATACCCAGGAATGCTCCAGTTGAGTGATGAGATGGCACAAAACACTGGAAAATATACAGGATGGTATTTTATAATCAGGCAGTTGTATTCGTGCATGAGGACGAGACCCAAAGCTCACGATCTTGTAGGCATCTTTACCCTTACTATTTTCCTGGACTCTGTATGGTAGCATTTAAGTCTTATAACAGCACCAAAAGCTGCAAAAAGAGCAGGCACCAGGTAGGCATCCCTTGTGAGGAACGAGAAGGTGGCAGTAGTCAGTTCCCTCCTTCATAGTACACCTCAGCCAAGGGCCCTTCAAATTGTCTAACGGGAAGCACATCAGCAATCCTGTCACTGCCAACTTGGACAAAAGTCAAGCTGACATTTCCTCAGCACTGCTGTGTTTACGGCAGAATTGGGTATGTGTGCTACTCTTGAAAAAGGGGTTACCTCCACTTTCTTCTCACCGCTAGAAACTGTAAGCTCTTCAGGTCAGAATACTACGAGGTTTGGA
The DNA here is from genome assembly GCF_028858705.1 of Grus americana. Classification (NCBI taxonomy): domain Eukaryota; kingdom Metazoa; phylum Chordata; class Aves; order Gruiformes; family Gruidae; genus Grus; species Grus americana. The sequence continues at coordinate 122,982,195 of NC_072853.1, read as the reverse complement.
TGTTGATCCATGTCTCCGCAGACCAAGGCTTTTATCAGTAGTGCTCTCTTCCCTTTGTCCCAAGGCTGCCGTTTCTTACGGGGAGGTGGAAAAGGCTGACTACAGTCCCTTGTGAGATGGGAGCTGGATCAGATCCTGCCTGTCTGTTCCTCCTTCTGTGGCTCCAACTGACTCTCCTTTAGCTGCCCCTTTCATGTCAAGAATAGCCAACAGCCCTTACTGTAAATGGAAATTGATTCTCTGCATTGGTTTTGTTTGCAGGATTTTAAGCTCGAGTTTGGCCATCATCAAGGCAGGACAAGTTCTGTCTGGCATGGAGGTACAGCTACCATTGTTCAGAGCCCTGGAGACGAAGTATGGGGAATAGTGTGGAAAATGAACACTAGCAATTTAAGTTCACTGGATAAGTAGGTGACTTAACTTTTGCTGTCTTCTACTATTTTAGAGAGCAATTGAAAAGTAGTGGTTAATTTTTGGTAAAGAGCTGTGTGGAAGCTTTGGTGTTGGAATCAAGAATATGCTTTGGATTTTAATATGCGAATTTCACTTCACAGTGCATGTATTGACTTCTAAGATATTTGTGATTAAAATGGTTTTGTTTTCAAGATGAAGCTACTTAGGGGTATTTTAATAAGGTGTGGACCTTGATTTGGAGCTGATATATTGGTCAGGCTCCTTTTTTTTTTTTTTTTTTTTTAAATCCCTGTCCTCACAATGTCCTGTCCCTTAAATTACTCTTAAACTCTGTATTTGTCCTGTGACACTTTTCCCATTGCTTTACAGAGACTTTCCTTTGAGACTGACATAAATTTCTGTCTCTATACATTGGTAGACTCCAACTGTAGTGGAAAAGGAAGGGATGAGGACAAGACTTGCAGAAAAGTAGCAAATCTTAATACAGGCGAAGGGAGCTTTTGAGGAGGTTATTTTGCTTGTCTTCTAAGGATTCAGACTTTTGTGAACTTGAGGTAGATTCAAGTAGGAGCTGGGAAGGGTTTCTTCCCCTTTGAATGGGAGAGGCTGCCTGCACCATTACAGTGCATGGTGGAAAATGTTCTGCCTCTGCCTGATAATTCAGACAAGTTTAAGGCAACCTGACCAAGTTGTTCCCAGGCTGAAGTCTGGAGGACCACCTGGGTAAATAAATAAGAGTAGCACAACTTCTTGCAGGGTCTAAGGCAGGACTTAAAACTTAATCTCCGAAACTTTGGCTGGTGTCATGTGTTTATTGCAGCTTTTGGGATGTGCCTGCACAGCATAGTGATTGTTACACAAGGATCGTTTGTTCAGAGCAGTTCATCACTGTCAATTAATTCCAGTAGAAATCTGGGCTAGTGAAGCTAAGGAAGCAGGGCATATTAAACCCATTGAAAGTGTTACATTAATACAGTTCTCCTGCCTCTGGTGGTGTTGCAGTTTTGGTTATAGTTGCACTGTGCTGTGTAGACATGTCCTTATAACCTTGGCCACGAAACCCGAAGTTCCAACTTGCTTTTCATTGCCTACAGTGAACCTGAAATATAACAGAAACTGTTGCCTGAGTTCTGTTAGCACATTGTGGAAATGAGCACTCTCAAGTCCTCTTTGGGAGCGTTAGTCCCAAGCAGGAGGGCATCTAGCTGGTACGCTTCTGGTTGAGGAGAGCTTCACAGGTCCCTGCTTTGTGATCTCCTGAGTTCCCTCTCTGTTGCTTACACTAGCACTTAATTCCTGGTCCCTTTTCTGTTGACCTTTACTGAAATCTCCTGATTTATCATGCTTTCCTAAAATGTAAACTTCAGAAGTATAAAGATGCTGTCTGGCTGCATCTGCTTTGATAGTAACACTGAGTTCCTCCTATGGGGACAACATTTTGTATTTTAACTTCTAGAAATGTTCTTTACATACTGTAGAAGTGCAGATCCCTGGCATTTGTTTGACAGGATAAACTTTAATGCTGGCTAAGATGCTAGAGATTTGAGTGCTATATCATCACCCAAAACCATGGGACAGACACTAGCATTAAAGATTGCTTTTTCCCCAGCTGCCTGATTGATCCTGTGAAGGTGGACTGGACGTGGAAGGAAACAGGATGTGTTCTTGGCTTTTATAATGATAGTTGATAGTGTTCTTCTAAGGATTGTTCTTAACCAATTCTAAAGAGCTTGCATGTGTTCCTGCTGAAGGTCTTGGGATTCTTTGGCTGTGCACAAGCAGATACATTTGTAAGTTCTCAACCAAGTTATTTCCTGAAATTTCCATGTATCAAGAAAAAAAATTTTTCACTCTTTCCCCACCCACACCTTTTTCCCCCCAGTCTGAAGAAATAAATCTGTGCTTTGTTATCCAGAAGCAGAGGAGGAAATGTGTAATTGATGCTGTGTCATTAGTTGAAATACTAGTAATGTAATATACAGAAAACAAATATGGGAGGGGAATCTTTTCCTTAGATGGCTGAACTTTTGGGCTTCAAATGCATTTTGGTGCTGTCTTGTGGTCAGATTTTTTTTTTTGTCCTCTGTACCTCACAAATCTGTAAGTTACAGACTAAATCATGACTTTTTCTCATATATCTTAGCAGTGGACGTTACTTAACTGTAACACCTCTCTTGCTCTCCCGCACCCACGTGACTTATTTTGCAGTCTGTTGGCCTTGAATCTGCAGTTAGCTTCCAGTCTCTACTTGCACAACCTAGTTACTCACATAATGTGGCCTGTGTTATGTACGTTAAATAACTTGAAATGGTATTAAGTCTTTGAAAGAAAAATAAGTTGTCAAAATAGTATTTTGATGAGCAGCATTAAAACCCATGTTATCACTCATATCTAAAGTTAATTGTGCTATATAGTCTGTCTTGCATTGCTTAAGTGTCTCATTTACTTAGAATTTCCTCAAGACTGTTGCTGGTGGCTAAATGCTAATGGTTAAAGACAACAAGTAGCCTTGGTTTGGAGTTTGGTTTTGTTTTCCTAAGACAGCGTGGTTTTGCTAATAAAAAAAAATAATAAAATGGTTTTTGCCCTGATCTAGCTCATTGTTGCTGTCCAAGTCTTGTGCAAATTAAAGGGTGTCTTGGGTTATTTGTTGGAATGTGCATTGCAAGAGTTGTTTCCCCTTACTCAAATGTAACACAATGGGCAAGATAAAACTTTGCAATTGTTTCATTATGTGAGTGGAAGATAGTGAATGATATGTGCCTGGCTCATTAATTCTGATAATCTTGGTTGTGTTTCTCTTGTAGATTACCAGACTTGCACAATAATTAATTCACAAGGAGTATTCTCTCTCTAACTTTAAGTTAACCACTAGTCATATTTCTTACAGAGCTGAAAAGATACAAGTGAATGCTGCTGCTTCTCTAGAAACTTATTTTTGGATATGAAACAAGTTTGTACAAAAAGTACTGGAATATGTTTTGCTTTGTTTGTTTTTCCTTAAGTCTATTAACAGCGCAGACCAGTGTCCTGCCTTGAATTCTGTTAGAATAAATGCATATGTTTAATTGCAGTTTGATTGAAAGATACATCAGTTATTTGGCATGAAAGGAATACATGTCCTTTACAGGCAAGAGGGAGTTGAAGATGGCATTTATGTCCCGATAGAAGTTAATGTCCACACTCAAGCAGGAAAGGTACTGACCTGTCGAAGCTACCAGATGAAGGACTATGTCTGTGGTCCCCCTTCTCCTCAGTATAAAAAGGTTGGTGTCGCTGTAATTCTGGAGAGAATGAACAGAAATCTATAATGCAGTACTTCTGTCCTATTTAATAAGTACTTTATTTTCAGTGGATGGAAGGCATGAGTAACTCTAAAGGTATAACTTAATCCTTGTGCAATGTAATAGCGTAATGATGCTCGCAGAAGATTGCGAGCTCTTAAAGGCCTACTAAATCAGGTTTATTTTTGCCTTACATGAAGCCTCTATTTAACTTGTGAATTGGTTATGACTGACACAAGGGTATCTGAAGGATGTTTACATATATGCAGCAAGTCTGTTTGAAAAATTAATGTACTCCACTGAAAGGACAGAGGGAAGCTTCTGTGGGGAGAATACAGCACTGTAGTCTCAAGGACATGGATTATCCCTATTGTCTTATGAAGTATCTTACTGTCATTTAATGCAGGAGCACACCTGCCTCCTTTTACCAGATGCATCATCAGTATATTACAGGACTTCCAGCAACATTGCAGCGCACTGCAGGGCTCCCACTTAGTGGCTGGTGAGGCAGAAGTGTTTCAACACTGTTCTGCAGCACACTGACTCTATAAAGACACATGATCCAGTCACACAGCAGGCTTGACCTGCTTAGCCTGTGAGATCTGATGCGGGCCTAGCCTCGGGTGGCATGACTGCATGTCTGGAATTGTGCAGTTATTAGCAATTGCAGATAACCATCACTGTAACATGTTGACTTTTTATACTGAAAGCAAAGAAACAGGGCTTGAGCTTGTTAAATCCCAAGCGTGCTGCCTTTTCTTAACTGAGGAACTCGTTCCTATGAATCAGCTTCCAGGAGCATAGCTAAGGCCAGCTGCTGCAGGGCTTCTGAAGAGAAAGGTTGCTTAGAAAGCCGGCTCTGCTACTTCACAAACCTCCTCCCTGCTAACCCGTTTCCTGTCAAGACAGATCTTTAGGGCTTTTCAGGGAGTTAATACACAGTCTGCTGCTGTGTGTCAGCTCTTACTAGTACACTGTAAGAGCAGACCTCCAATATTGGCAACTTTATCTAGCTAAACAGTCCCTCCTGCTGTTGCCAGGGTCAGTTCTCTTCTTCCCCCCTGCCCCCAGCTTTTATTTGTTTAAGTTAACCAGGCAGGAAGGCTACAAATTTAGTACAGGTGACTGCATCAGCACACAGTGATCTACATTCATCTACAGTTGTGTACTCTTTGTGGCAAAGTTCCTCCTTTCTAGACACCTCATCCTTGAATTTTCTGGCTGTTGAACGCATTAAAGAATATTTACAATAGTGTCAGCTTTTAAAATCTGTGTATTTATCTATTCATTTCTATATGGGAGCTCTTTCAAGCCTTGGCTCCTACAGCCTTCTCCTTTCCTCTCACTGTCACTTCGTCTTGCACCAATACTTAAGTTTATTTTGTATGTAGAAGGAAAGCTGCAGTAATAAACTCTAAGGAATCAGTGCCTTTTCACTAAGCTATTTGTTTGTTACTCCTATAACCTGTGTAGGTACTCACTGTTGTGCTTTGCATTTGAAGAGCTTAGTTTTAAAAGTAACTTCAGTAATACATGCTGTGATGTGATACTAAGGCTGAAGGCATAAAAAGTAGTTCTCTTCCTCACTGGAAGAAAGAATGGAATAACTGAATAACAGCTTAATTGTACAGTCTTGTGCACATTAGTAACATTTCAGAATCTTAGGGGTATACCTTGGTAGTTATAAGCCTTGTCAGAGTAATTTTGTTGACACTGTTAAGGTCTTTAGTGGTCTTCCAGAAGCCTTTGGCTATCTTTAGATACAAATAGCATTATTTAGGACTAATTTTCTTGTTACCTTAAGTGGCTCTTCCTATATGAGTAAATGTTTGGAGGGGTCTATGTCCTTCCTGAGACTATTATTGAAGGCTTTTTTTGCCTTTTTTTTCCCCTTTTGATTATAGGTTATCTGCATGGGTGCAAAACAGAATGGCTTGCCAACTGACTATCAGAAAAAATTAGAAGCTATTGAAACTAATAACTATGCAGGGCCAGTGCAAATCATGGAAGAGATTGAAGCTGCTATTAAAGCAAAGAAAATAAATTCTGCATAGAATACCTCCGCATTTGCTTGGCTGTTCACCTTGATTTAGATAGCTCTCCTCACTGTGCTGATCAGCAGTTTCTTTTATTTGTCAAGAAAAGATGAGTTTGTGCATCTACAGTAAGCAATTAGACATAATTTGCAATCTGAAGACATACTGACATTGGTAACTTCTTCACTTGATATGTATAGCTTGAGCACATGCTGAAGTTTTTGCAGATTTAGAAATTACCTTTCTGTAATTGTCATGTAGTGCTGCATGCAAATTTGTGCTTCGTCTCCTGTTTGCTGAGCTTTTTTAAAAGAAAAAGGCGATCTTGATGAGTATTGGCATCTGTTGCCTTCTGAGGAATAAGGGCTGCAGGATCAGGCCCTTTGTTCTTAAATATTGTATAAACAATTATCAAGAATTTCAAAGATTTTTTTTTAGATGCAAAATACTCAGAACTCCAAAGCAAGACTAAACTTTTTCCTCTGCTGCCTCACTTAATGGTTTAAAGCCTGACCTATCTGAAGCTATGGAGTTCCTGTTTCTGTTTACATAGTTAAAAAGAAGAAAAAGTAGTATTTTTTAACTATCTCCATATTTTTAAGCGTTAGTCCAAAAGGCAACCCAGGCCTGAAGACAACGGTAAAGGATCTCATTCAAACCATAATGACCTCCTTTCATGTCTATTAATGATCATAGGTGAACTGGTTAGGTATAACCAACGGATTTTAAAGAACTCAGGTAATTCCAAGGTTTTTAAAATTACCTTTTTGAGGCTTGTTGCTTATCTAGACCTTGGTCTCATGCCCAGTGAAATCAGGAAGTCTCCTGTGAGTCCTAGTGCATTTGTTTCGTGGCTTCATTTGTGTCGTCTTCCCCCCACCCCCAGCTTTGACAAGCTCCTGAAAACTGGAAGCTCTTCTAAGTACTCTAAACCTTATCTTCATGGTACTTGGCAACCCCTGTAGTTAGTCTGTGAGGGACAAGGAAAAAATGACAACCTGGAAGATGTCAAACAACTGAACTTTGGCTTATCTTCTGTTCAGTGGGGTTTTTTTCCTCTTGATGTACAGAGAGGTGTAAGATATAATTGGTGTCACTGTGTGACTGCTTAGATAAACAAATGACAAAGTAACAGACTTACCATGTCTTCTCTGCATAAAATTTTTCTCTAAACTTCTGCCAGGGATGTATAGGTGCTGTCCTGATGTCATATGCCTGTTTCTAGAGTTGGGTATGGTGACTGCAGTAAAACACGGTACTTTCTGTATTAGCACTGTTTAGTCTGAACCTGAGTAAATAAAACTGATTACTAAAACTCTCCCGTCTGTTGAATGCATGGTTCAAGAATATCAGTGTCACTTATGTAAGCAAAAGCTGGTGATGTGGAAATGTAATTGAAACTTCCATTGGCTATTTGCGCTTTTTTAATGGATATAATTTCAGTATGGAGGGGAAAACTATGCATGAACATGCTCCTCAACATCAGCACATCTTTTGCTTTACCCTTACCATACTCCTTTGGGCTTTTGAACTTTTAAATTGGTATTTTGCTCTTGCAAGAAGGAAAATGGAAAAGTAATTTCCTGACAGCCTCCTTGGTGGGAATTGACAGAAGGCACTCGATGCCTCCTGTTGGGGAAAATGGAGGGAGCACCCTGAGGGCCGGGGGAAGGCCTCCTTCCCCCGAAGCAGGACCCCCGGCACCTCTCTCGGGTGAGCAAACCTTCTGCCATGCCGGTGTGGGGAGCGAAAGGCGGTGTTCCTGAAGGAGAAGAGGCCTTCGGCCATGCCCGCGTGGGGAGGAGCCGCTTTCCGCCGGGGAGGAGAGACCGTGTGTGGGGCGGGAGCTCCTTCCCAATGGGCCAGGGGTGAGGGAAGCACCCGTGGGCCGGCCGCCGCCCCGCTCCTCCCCTCGCCTCCGTCCCTTCGTCGCCGTGGTGAGTACAGGGGAAGGGCTAGGGGCGGAGGAGGGTCGCCGGGCCGCCGCCCGCCTCACTCACCACTCGCGACCGGCGGCTGCGTGTGTGTGTGGGCAGCCGCCATGTCGTGAGGGGTGGGCGGTGTGGAGGGACGGGGGGCGTTAGGCAGCGGGGCAGCGGCTGGCGCCGGGAGGGGCTTGGAGGGTGTGAATCAAAAGTTGCTGCTTTTTGTAAACCAAAGTTTCTCTGTGACTGCGTGAAAAGCTGCGAGGTGGAAGGGGAAGGGCTGCGCCCCGGGGGCGTCCGCCTCTCGGTGAACTTCTAGCGCTCCTGAATTGAAAATTTTGGGACGACTTCGTGTTTCTTCAGTAGGGGCCCTCCCGCCTCCGGGGAGGACGTTGCCCTGTGGCAGGCAGTGTTAGGCAGGGAGTGAGGAGCGGGGCTAGCCCGCCGGCCGGGACAGGCAGCAGTTCCTCCCCCGCAGCTCCTCGGCGAGGGAAACAGAGCCTTCATCCAAAACACAGCAACGTTACCAGGAATAAATACTGTTACAGATGTTGGCCAGTGATGTAATTTTCCTGAAGGCCGTTTGGGGAAAGGTGGCGAGGTCCTGAAGGACGGAGGAGGCGCGAGGGAGCGCCCCGCAGCCGGGCGGGAGGCGCCGGGCGGGAGCCGTCGCTTACCCGCCGTGGAGCCCGCCTCGCCTTTCCCGTGAGCGACGGATAAAACAGTAAAAAAAAAAAAAAAAAAAAAAAAAAAGCCATTTACTTGCCGTAAACCTGACGGTTTGCTGTTAATGACGGGAACAAAGAAACAAAGCTTTGGAGATGGAGTTAGGAGAGCCGTGAATATGCGAATCCATCAATTGCAGCTTTAATTGTAGAATTCACTGCAGGTAGAAAGTGAAAATAGTAAATAATAGTAGAAAAGCAGTTCCATTTTTTTAGATGTACCAGTAAATCCTCCTCTCTTAAAAAAAATCCCCGAGATTTCTCTGATTGAAGAAATTTTTTTTGCTTTTTAGTAGTAGTTCTTTCTTATTTATTGAACTTTTCCCACCAGAAAGGAGTTGTCAGGAAGCCACATAAAATCTTTTTGACAGAGGCTTGTTAATTCATCCAAACACTGTATGTAAAGTTCTGTTTCTTTAAAAGTAAGCTGTTAAGAAATGTAGCAGCAAAACCTGTGAGGGATATGAATATTTCTGTAAAAACCTGTGCATTTAAAACAAAAGCTTGTCAGTTTACCAGGTGGAGGCAGAAATAGTTTCTCCTGTGTTCTTTTATATCTGCTGCTTTTCAAACAAGGAGGGATGGCTACAAAAGCTTATGCTGCAGTCAAAGGAGAAAGAGAGAGAGAGGAGGGGAGGAAGAATCACTGAAAGATGCTGATCTCAGTGACCCCAGAGCAATGCAAAATCACATGAGTTGTAATGGATTTACACTAGTGTGATGTTAATGTATGGCTTCCAGGGCATTTGTTGACATATGTAGCATCGATGCTGATAGTTACACAGAGGTTGTAAACTGGGGTACGATGAGTGTGTTTTAACTCATAGATACAGAATATAATTTGAGATCAGTACAGGGACTCTGTACAAGCTCTACCAATGCACCATTTGCACTATAAAAATAAAAGGCTATTTTTTAGTGCCTCTGGGAAATACATTGCATTGCTTCTCATCAAAATATGCAGACTTTTTGTGTGGTGTATGTGCCCGTTTGCTTCTAATCTCTACACATTTTTTACTGTTCTTGAACTATGTAAAATAGTTGAAGTTCTTTTAAAAGTGAGAGCTGCTGTGTGGAAATACATTCTGTCTTATTCATTTGTTATAGTCAAAGATTGGCTGCTGTGGCACACATGAAATAAGATGTGGAAAATCAGTTTCTTTTCTGTCTCTCCCAGTGATAGGACAAAGTTGAGTTTAGATTGACCTGCCTGAGTCTAGATTACTGTTATTAATGAAAAAGCATAGCAAAGTCTCCAGGTCTCCTCTTGCGCTAATGACTCTGCAGTGGGGTGGCTGGCACTGTAAAATAGCTTTTCTCAGGAAACAAATCTGACTTGGAGACACAGAGGGCACAGATTTTCATGTAAAATGGGCACTATTTCCATACAGGCACCTCTCGAAGAGTAATTGCATGTTGAATACTACAGACAGATGGCTATGCCAACAGGGACTCCACTAGCCCTAGGCTGGCACTGAGGTTTGTGTGTGTTCTTCACTGTTGGTCCTGCCAGAGCTGGCTACTAGGTGCTATGAATGTCCTGAAGAGATTGCAGCTACTGGCTGCTGATAGCTAGGTATGTAGCATAGGACTTTTTTTTCACATGCAGTTTAGAGGAACAGTTTTTGTCAGAATAGCAAGACTACATAAGAATTAGTATTGACTGAGTTTTCAGCTCTTCAGAAATATTCTAGTTCAGTCTTAAATCAGCTGCTTTAAGGGACAGTTGCTAATTAATTTGCTCCTGGTATTGCCTTTACTGCTTCATCCTACGCAGTCTTCTTGGGAGCAGCCAGCTCAATGAGGGGGGAATTCCCTAGTTCACCCAAAAGTGGAAATGGTTTTTAGCTATTCTTTAAGATCCTTCAGCCCCTTTATCTGCAGTGTTTACATTTGGTAAGACCTTGTTGTGATAAACCATCCTGTTCTTCACTGCCAGAGGACTTGCAGCACTGAAGTTGAACAAGCATAGCAGTTTTGTTAGAAGAAGAGCAAGGAGATCTTAGTGAAAAGAGGATGTGAGAAGGGCAGGGCCAGGAAAGGTATAAAAGTATATATGCTTGCACAATGCTGAGAATAGAGGGAAGTCAGAAGAACCACTAGATAAAAATGCCAGTGCCTTCATGCAGAGGCCATCAGCACCGCTGCAGCTTATTGACGTGGATTACACAAAACCTTGCTGTAAGCACTGATACTTTTACGATACCTCTTACTATGACAAATTTCATTTCCCTTTTTCATTTCCCTCCTTATCCCTGGCCTGATCCCCATCTTGCTTCCTCTTTGTTATTCTCAGTTATGCAGGCTTATGTTATGCATCTCTTGCCACACTTGCTGCTGCTTCTCACATCACTTCAGTCCCCACTGACAGTTCATTTGGCCAAGGCCCTGTCTTTTTTCTCTTCTTTGCCTTTACAGCTGATGGGTAAGCACTCTGCTCTCTGGTTCTTTTTCATTCCAATAGTCTTGTTTTCTGTCTTCTTCACTTGACTGAAATGCTGTCCTCAAAATGGTTGCTGAATTTCCTCTCCAACATCACAGGCAGCCTGTTGAGTAAATAATTGTTTTTTATTTTTCCTCTCAGGAGCAAGAACTCCATTCTGTTCCCAGATAGGAAGCTTTTCCCCGTAAGCATCTCTTCCATTGTCTCCCCATACTAGACTCTTGCTTTGCCCAGGTATCATCTCTCTTGTCTGTCTCTGTTCCTCCTTAGGTGTTCTGCTGTTTCAGCTACTGTATCAAGCTTGCAAATCTTTCCCTTTCTCCATGTGTACATACCTCTCTGTGTACAAACCTCAACGATAATGCTCCTTTCTCTAAATAAATGTGTTCACAAGCTGTTGCTGTTTGAACAGATCGTCTGTCTTTACTGTAACTTAGTGATATTTCGCAAAGGATTCTAAGAGCTTTAAGATGGCTTTCAGAAAAATGATTTTATTCATTAGCTCTTTCAGAAATGGAACAGTTCCAGAAATGAGGCATTAGCTCTCAACAGTGGGTATTCTTAGACCTTGGTCAGTGCACTGAGGTGTCTCACATTAATGTATATCTTCGTCTTTTCTAACAGCATCCCCATGACTGATGCCACATCAGTCACAAGAATTGTACTGGAATTGAATCCAGCATCTGGAGTGCCCAAGATAAGGCAAAGAACACTGTATGCACTTTAGCAAGGAAACACTTTCAACGCATATTTATAAGCTGCATGAGCATTTATCTCTAAACATAGCAGATGTGTAACCTGGCATTGTGTCTTTGTAACAAGAGACTTAGTACTTTCTAACTTTGTGATCCCTCACTGAAAAGACTGGTGTTAAAGTACTATGGAAGCTGGGACTCTTTCCAGAAAGAGATGAGGCACTTGCAGATAAATTGGAGACCTCATGATGTCAACACATGGGCGTCATGGTTAAAAAAACCACAAAACAAAACCACAAACAACAAACCAACAGAAATCCCAGTCCTAGCAAAACAGAATTGAATATATCAGAATCTTATGGGCGGTGTGTTCCTCCAAGAGAACAAGCACGTTTCTCATGTTGATCAGGTCTTTTAGGTGCTGTTGCACCCAGAACTGCTACTGTAGAAAATTTTTGTGTTTACTTTAGTCTGAGTAGGCCCTGAAGTTTCTTCATATAGCTGATACACGTTGCTACAAACGTGCACATACCTGCCTTGCTCTTAACTACATGTGGCAGGAAGTCTTTCTGTTCCAGCACCATTTAAGGTGTTCAGCTGCTCATCTGATATGGCAGTTTCTTAGTCTATGGATGGTGGAAATTTCCATTTTTTCTTATTAAAAGAGACTGATGAAAATTACTGTTTTCTCCAATACTGGGTAATGTGGGTTTTTTTTGCTTTAAAGTTAATATTGCCACTGAAAATATCACTGAGTACGTCATCATGCACAGAATTCATATTGCCAGCTATGACTTACCTGCTTGGCATTTTTGCTCTTTCTCCTTTTCTCCCCTGATGCTTAACCTCACTTTATATTCTTTTTTGATTGCTCTCTTGTTTCTCCACTCTCCTGCAGATCACCATGTGTGAAAGGGAACATGCTCTCTCCTGCAGCGTACATATGCACACCCCTCCCAGTAGCAACCAGGTTCTGTACTGACTTGGACTTAGTCAGATGCAGGGCAGGCATCTCTGAGACCTTCTGATCTTTCCATATTTTCCATGTTCTTGTCCTTTTGCTGTATTTCTTCTTTCTTTTCTTATCCTCTTTGTAGATGGATCTGAAAGAGTAATGAAATAATTATGTTTGGTTTGTACACATGACAGCACATTGCTTCATTATTATGGTTTCCTGGATGTTTGTCTCAGTTCTTCTCACAAAGAAGGAAGAAACAAAATGCATTAGGATAATGTGGTCCTAGAATAACCAAAGCAAGCAAGGAACATTAGGTAGATGCAGTATCTTGAAATAAAAGGGTTAATATTTCTATTGCACATATTTTAAGGTGACTCTATCTCTTTAACTAAAAGCTTGCAAAAGCTTTAGAGTAAATGATGTTTTCAACATTGTTTGGTCTTCGTGGTAGAGTTCATTTATGGAATGAGCTTTCTTGAACAAAGAGATGTGCCAGTGTGGCTTCTAGGAAGCTGAGTGACTCAGAAATCAGCCACTTCATCTGGTGGGTCATGTGAGTGGTGTAATGAAAGGTTGATTTGTCTGAGTAGATGCAGTCACTTACTCATGTGGTAAGAAAGATCACTTGGTTACATTTCCTTTGGTTGAAAGAGTTTTGCAGTTTTGGAGTTGGCTGTGATTCAAAACCAGTTGTGCTGGGGATTTATAGAATTTGCCCGCTCTCAGCCTTTGGAGGGTTCAACTCTTAATGCAGTTATCTGCATCTGTACAGATCAGCAACTGTAAGTTAGGACCTATTGGTCTCCTGAAATCAGAGGAGCCAAGCTGGTTTGCCCCATGGTTGGAGGTGTAGATAGGTAGTATCACTAAAATGCAGTAGTATAAACTGTCTTTCCCCAGCATCAAGCAGGAGAAGCTACACTGGTGCAGACTGCAGCTTCTGGTACGGAAAACTCAAAGAAATGAGTTTGTTCCAGTAGCAGGTCACCTAGAAGAATCTGTGAGCTGGCAGGGCTCAGTTATAGTTTGTCAGAGGAATGCTGGGGAGCATCTGGAAAATTTGCCAGCACTGTAAATGTCTTGGGAAATTGTGAGAATTTTGTAGCAGCAGCAGCAGCAGCAGAGCTGGCACCTTTACAGAATTGTTGAAGAGCTTTGTGTTTTGTTTTTATTAATATGACTGTAATCAGAATCTAAGAACATTCTTCCAAATATCTCTTGACCTGCTGAAACAAGAGTAGGTTTTACCTGTTACTGGAGGATGCCAGTAATTTGTATTAATCATGCAAATTCTCATCGTCTATATGGAGGTGATTTGGTTGTGAACTTTTTGCATAGGAAATTGTATGTGCAAGGTTCATACCTAAATGAACTTGTTGCTGAATTGTAATTACAATATAACTTCATGCTTGCTATATGGTATATTAACTGCAATTTAAAAAAGTAATACTGATCCTGATTCTTTGTAAAGAAAAATGCCTTATGCCTTGTAAAGAAAAATGTGAATAAATGGCCATCTAAAAGGAGCTCCCAAGAGCTGGTATAGAGAACAAGGGCATACACAGCATATATATTTGTAGACAGGGAGAGAACATTCATGCTAAAGAGTATGGTTTCTAAACAACATCTCTACAGCAGTAGAGGGTTTTCTGAGCCCATAGCTGTCTGAGTTAATGCTCACGTTGTGTCTTTGGGTGTACATATAGGGGCTGAGGTCGGGCATTTAAGCCTAAGTGTTTGCACAGACTTTAAATTGATATCTTGATTACAAGCTGTATTGTGTGCAATCTCTTGTTTTTATGAAGATGGAGGTGGGTTGGATGCCCAATGCAGTAATGAATATAAATGTTGATGCTGTCTTACAGGCCTAGTTCATCATATGGGGAAAGAGTCTGTGATTTCAGTTATTCTGTCCAATTCCTGCTCAAGGAGAGGTCCAGATTTTTTGTGTGAATCACTAGAGATGGGATCTTGTATATTTACCGTAATTTATTTCAGTCCTTTCTGTAATGTTATTTTTGAGATTCTGAAAAACAGTATTTTTAACTTTTATGGTTACTCACCTAAATTTGATAAGATTAACCAAATTAAATCAATGCAATGATATTTTTGTTCTTTTACATGCTGTCTGAACCAATAGCTTTAAGATGTGTAAGTGCTCTGTGCCCCTAAGTGGTATATTAACTCTGAAATCTACAGCAGCATTTTCACTGTTAGCATCATTTTACTCTTGGCTGTCTTAACCGAAACATCTGATCAGTGGTTTTCCCACAGTGTCGCTACTGCCTCTCAAACCTGGTGCCCTGAAGCTAAACAGTTTTTCCTAGTTTAGCTAAAACTGTCTCAGAGTTCACACGGCCTCGCTTACAGGGGTGGTTCTCATATCGACAACACTTTATACGGGTTCTGTTGTTGTAACAAAGAGAAAGCAAAGTGAATTGGTACTATAAATTAATTCCTCCTACAAAATTAATTGCTATGAAATATAATTCTATTCCATTTATTTCCTTGTCCAGATATGTTTGGACAGATGCCCTGCTTTGTCTATTGAAACATGAAAAGCTAATAAAAAAATATTAAATTATGCACTAAGAACAGGCCGTTAGTAAAGCAGATGCCAGTGGTGGTGTTTGAGGCAAGCTGCAGTAAAGTACTGGTATTAGAGGGGAGATTGCCTGCGGTAGATAATTTTTTTCCAAAACCTGAACAAATAAATGGAAGTACCTGAGGAAGAAATCAGAAATTTTTCTTAATAAAGTTGGCTGTGATAGTACACAGAGGTTGGAAGTATTTGGAAGTCTTTGATAGCTAATTGAAGGGTGTATCTGCATAGGATAAGGTTTTAAATTGAGGTTCTATACAATTACTTTTTACAGGCTTTTTAATGTGAAGGACAGATTGCCAGTTTCCCCAAAGTTAACTCCAAGCTGCCTTCTCACTGCAAATGGACAGTTTGTCAAAGATGAGGCTAGGCGGAGCAGCTTCTTGCTATCTCAACTATGGAAGGCCAACTTTGTCCTAACTTGGAGATTTCTGTGAAAGAAACTCTAGGAGCAAGTCCTCCATCCTTCATTGCTTTGCTGAAGGTATACCGAGAACTTCTGGTCAGTAGAATCCGAAACACGCAGTGTTTGATTGACAACTTGATTAAGAATGACTACTTCTCCACTGAAGATGCAGAGATTGTTGTCCAATTTCCAACTCAAGCAGACAAGGTATGTTTTTTAATTTCATTAGCCAGCGTAAGCTTTTTGTTACTTTCACTTTACCACCAGGTTTTATGGGCTTATCTGGCAATTTTACATCTAATGTCTTTTCTAGTCTGTTATTTTGGAGTCTCCCCCCTCCATTCCTTCTGGACAAGTGTCTCCAGCACATCTCATTTCAGCATGGCTGGCACTGCTTAGCAGAATGATAATTGCTGTTCTTTCTGCCGCTGCAGCATTGTCCTCTGGTAAGGAGGTGACCACATTGGCTGTTAGAGTGCAGCTTGCTAGACACAAGCCTTCGTTATTGTGCAGAATATTGCAAGGAAGATCTATTTCAGGATGCTGTGGGACAGATCATTCTGCTTTGGAGGAGGAGAGACAGAAATTAAATATTATTTTAGAAGTTAATGATTGTGTTGTCCATGTGATGTATTGTCCATGTGCACACCTTCCTTTATTTTTAAAGACCTATGTACATTGTAAATATTTGCATAGAAAATTGATATATCCTGGCACATTTGGGGGTTTGATTCATCTTTGGACATCAGTAGGAAAAATTATTTCCTGGTCTGTTGATAGGAGAAAATTATCACATGTACACAGTTGCTTTTTGCATCATGACTTAAAACAAACTCCTGATCTGTTTCCCTGACCAACCAGTCATGCAGCTTCAGAATAGTGTCACAGTTAGAGGCAGGCAAACCATAAAAAATTCAGAGACCTTGGAATTCACTAACAGTACAGATTTTCATAAAATAGTAATTCTTGCTGGCAAGTTGAAATGGTAACACAGTGCTCACTCTGTACATAGGGTCAAAGCTGAATAAATGCACACTGTATGATCATCTCCATTTCTTATTGTTCAGCATAATATACACGATTGTTGTGACAAAGCTGAGGGGGAGGCTGTGCATCAGAAGTCTAAGCAGAGACAGAGAGCAGGCCACAATAGTAAGTCAAGTGGACTCTGTGGGAGCTTCTCTGGAAGGCATAAAATTGCTTTTTAGAGCATACAAATTGTCAAAAAATACCATGCTTTTGCTGTGCTGTATGTACCTCACCCTGCTTTAAGCTCACAAGAGACCACAGTCTCTAGAAACCTTTGTCTGGTTTAGAACTGAATTCTTCATTCATTTCCAGCAAGAAGAGGATCCAGAGATTCAAAACAGGCCCCCACAATTGCTCTGTCTTGCAGAGGGTTTTGTATTAGGGTTGCCGTGTGCTGGTTGCACAGAGATAAAATTCTGCCCTGCCTTTAGAGGCAATGCTTATTTGTGAACTGCTCCAGCCACTGCTTGGTAGCCATTAGTTTTAGTTAACAGCTGCAGGCAACGAGTCCGTTGTTCAGAGAGCACCTGCAGAACTGAGTTGCTGTGCCAAAAGGAAGACTTGTAGGGTTGTGGATCTGCATTAAGATCCAGAGATTCTGCCCCCCCTGCTCTCGATCTGGCTGGATCCTGAGGTAAATCTAAATGTGACTGGAATATTTACAAACCAGAAGGTGAATTTAGGGCACTGAGAAACCACCCCTTTCTTATTTATTTAGCATGGGATTTAAAATATTCTATCTAGCTAGGCTGAGGAAGCTTTGGGTTCCCTACTGAGGAGCAGTATTTATCCATTTTGTTTCTGGTTAGCATAGGATTTAGCTACAAGTTCAGACCTTAACTTGCAGAGCCAACTTTCTCGCAACATCCAAATACAAATAGTCAGTTTTGTGATGATTCAAATTCAGAGCTAGATTTCAAATTCAAGTTTTTGAAGCATCAGTTTTGATTTTGGTGCTCTGTTCCTTTCCAAAAGAGATCCTAAAGCTGTCTACAAGTGTAACTGTGATAAAATGCTGTGCATCAATGATCTTTCACATGATGTTTTTTCAGGTTCGCAAAATTCTAGACTTGGTTCAGAGCAAGGGAGAAGAAGTCTCAGAATATTTCATCCATGTCCTGCAGAAAGTCACTGATGCTTACTACGAACTTCAGCCTTGGCTGGAGGAAATAGGTTATGAGCCTTCAGAGAATATTTGTAGTAAACCTGTGGTAAATACAGATCCAGGTAAGGTCACGCATCTATATCGCTTTCCTCAGAACTACCCTTACTTAGGAACTACCCTTAACTTAGGAAGCTCTAACCAGGTGCTGCAAGAGTAAGAGTCTAGGCAGGCACAGCCAGGGATAATAAATGTGCGCATGCTGTGCTTGCTAGCAGCGGTAGCCAGAAAATTAAAAGGCACAATGTATAGCACAACAGTCATGTTGATATATTATATCCTGTTTTGCTAACGTCAAGTTCTTTCCGCATTTGTTTGTGGATATGTAGCATAATGGCATAACCACCTTGTGCCAGCTGTAGTATTTTCTAGGCCTCTGCTACAATTTATTAGCAACACTGTGATGTTTTGGCAATGGAATAGTCAGTATTTCATGACGAGGACAGTTGAGCAATGAGGCAGGTTGCCCAGAGAGGCTGTGCAGTCTTGAAGGTTTTCAAGTTCCCACTAGATAAAGCCCTGAGTAGCCTCATCTGATCTCACAAATGACCCTGTTTTGAGAAGGAGGTTGAACTAGAGACCTTCTGAAATCCACCCCAACCTGAATTATTCCATGATCCTAAGTGATGAGTTATACTAAAAGTCAAACTATTGCAGAAATATTTTTTTTCCTTGAGAGGTTTTTTCATACTATATAAATACAAGAATTACTTTGCCCCCATCTGAAGCGAAGTTTCTGTTGCAGTAAAAACACAAGCCAATGTTGCACAATAACTGAGACACTCTTTTTTTTTTTTGTCACCTTAAAAATATTTTGAGGTGCTGGCACCCAGTTTCTAAAATGCATGCCTTCTATTTACAGTAATAAAAATTACAAAACAAGTTAGGAAAGTATAACCACCTACCTGATAGAAATTGCAGGTAGAATATAAATAGAGTGAAAAGGCAGATGGCAAAGCTAATCAGTGACCACCAACCCTTGCCTTTGCAGAGAGTAAGCCAGTCTTTAACAAAAGGTCAGGGGCTTGGCTTTGAGTCTCAGCTGAAAGATAGCAGCTCCTTAAAGCAATGCAGTGTCAGTAATGGCTTTCAGGAAATGGTGGCTCACACCTTACCTCTTTCATTAGCGCCTGAATTTCCCAGGAGAATGATGATAACAGCACAAATAAATAGAAGTAATCTGCCAGAGAATCAATTTTACATAAGAATTTTTTAGTTTATTACCCCTCTCAGTTCCCAAAGAGATGGGTCATCATATACAGAGGCTTTTTAATAATACTCTTTTTAATAATAGTTCACTGTCATTTTAGTTAGCAGGTATTGCCAGAAACTCAGACATGAACTGGGACGGGACTCCAAGTTTGTTATGTCATATGCTCAGAGGGAAGAGATGCTGCTCGAAGAAATCTACTCTAAAAGTATCATGGAGCTGGTCAGTTTTACCAATGAGAGTATAGGTGAAGTGTGCCAATTAGAAGCCCTTTTTGATGATGCACTTGGGCTAATTAATGAAGATGGAGAGACTATTTATGTCTTTGGTGATGCAGGAATTGGAAAATCCATCTTGCTGCAAAAGATACAAAGCCTTTGGGCCAGAAAAGAATTGGACATAGGAGCCAAATTTTTCTTCCGTTTCCGATGTAGGATGTTTAGTTGCTTTAAGGAAGATGAAGCCATATGTTTGAAAGACCTACTCTTCAAATATAATTGCTACCCCGACCAAGACCCCACAGAGGTTTTCCATCACATTTTGCAATTCCCTCATACAGTTCTTTTCACATTTGATGGCTTCGATGAGATCTATTCCAACTTTGATCTCAGTAATGTTCCTGAAATATGTTCACCCAATGAACCCATCCACCCCCTGGTGCTGCTGGTAAGCCTTCTCAGAGGAAAGCTTCTTAAAGGATCCAAGAAAATTCTTACAGCGAGGACAGGAACTGAGATCCAAAGAAATATCATTAGAAAGAAAGTGTTGCTCCGTGGTTTCTCCAGAAATAACCTGAAGGAATACACTGCCATGTTTTTCAAAGATGAGGGGCAACGAACACTGGTATTGAACCAGTTGGAAGCTAACCCCAATCTCTGCAGTTTGTGTTCAGTGCCTTTATTTTGTTGGATTATCTTCAAATGCTATGAACACTTCCATTCCATGTTTGACAGCCATGAGCTTCCAGACTGTTCTGTTACATTGACAGATGTATTTTTGCTCATGATTGAAGTCCATCTGAACCGATCTCTGAAAACAAGTTTGCTGAAGAACAACACCAGGAGCCAAGCAGAGACATTCAAATCAAGAAAGGAAACTCTTCTAGCTTTGGGTAAAATGGCATACAAAGGGATGGAGAACTCTTTCTTTATCTTCGAGCAGGAGGAGGTCTCATCAGCGAAGATCTCTGAAGAAGATTTGCAATTGGGCTTTCTCAGGACAGTTAAAGGTTACAGCAGCTATGACAATCAGTCTACTTATGAGTTCTTGCACTTAACCCTTCAGTCTTTTTTCACAGCTTTGTTCCTGGTTATTGAAGAGAAAGTGGGTGCCAAGGAGTTACTTCAGTTTTTCAATGAATGTTCTTCCACTGAGACTGCCCAGCCTATTTGCCTTCGTATTCCTTGGTTGAAGAAACAACTAGCAGGGGAGGATCCGTTCCGAAATAACGAACACTTTCATTTTACCAACCTGTTTCTTTGTGGCCTGCTTTCTAGATCCAAGCAGAAGCTCTTCAGACATTTAGTTTTGCCTGCAGTCATTAAGAGGAAGAGAAAGACGCTCATTACATACCTTGGGGAGAGCATGAAATCCCACCTGAGAGGCCTCACTCGGGCCAGACTTGCAAACTACAATCAGATCCAGGTCCAGCCCAACTTTGTTTGGATGCTGAGGTGCCTTTACGAGACTCAGAGTGAGAAAGTGGGGAAGTTGGCTGCCAAACACATGCATGCCAATTACATCAAGCTCACATACTGCAATGCCTACTCTGCTGACTGCAGTGCTATTTCCTTTGTTGTGCACCACTTTCAAAAGCGCCTGGCTCTGGATTTGGACAACAACAATATCAATGACTACGGAGTAAAAGAGCTGCTACCATGTTTCAGCAAGCTTGCAGTGATCAGGTAGGAGTATGTGCAAGCAGGTCCTTGCTTATCCTTGGTTTATTCCACAAACTGCAGGGCTGGAGGAATTGATCTCAAAAGTGGAGAAAGATGAGGATTCTTACTGCTGCTGGAAATTAGTTTCAGATCTTCTGAAATCTCTGTTCAGCCAATTGCAGGAATGCACAAGCTGTGAATTTGGAAACCAAATGGAAAGGGTGATAAGAAGTCCTTAGAAGCCAGGACTGTTTAAACCTGTAGTTAGCTCTGTCTCAGACTGTTTTGTCTCAAAAGATGATTTTTATGGGAGAAAGCACTTAAGGGAAAAGAAAGGAAACAGAAGTGATTCCTCCATTATCTGAAGATTGCCTGAGCCTATCTCTGCCCTTATTCATACAGGTTAAGAGAGGATCTACTATCCACAATAACCCTTGATCAAAAGCTCTGAATTTCTTGCTTTTACATCCTGCCAAGATGTCCGGCTTTCACAGAACAAAAGCTAACATGTAGTACTCCATGAAAGGATGTAGTTGAAGTCTTTAGATGCGGTGTTTCCCTGAGGTGATGTGGAGGAAGGACATGGCTTGGTGTGATCAGGGAGAACTAACTCTACCTCTAACATCACAGGCCAGATTGTTCCACCTCCACTCCTTTGAGTTTGTGCCATGTAGCTATACCTTATTTGTCCAAACATTTAGGTGCAGAAAACCAGGAACTTCACGCAGATCCTTTTTAAAGCTCCTTCAACCTCATGAGAATTTTTTTTTTTTTTAAATGGATTTATTCCTCCTGGTTGGCTGTGCTTTGCCTTGTTTTCTTCTAGGACTAAGTCAAAGCAAGTGACACTTGTTTTTTCCAGTTAGTTGCACATCAACTGACCTCCCAAGAGAAAGCAATAAGGAAACTTGGGGG
This sequence comes from Grus americana, assembly GCF_028858705.1. Taxonomy (NCBI): domain Eukaryota; kingdom Metazoa; phylum Chordata; class Aves; order Gruiformes; family Gruidae; genus Grus; species Grus americana. Next base: position 122,960,511 of record NC_072853.1, on the reverse strand, counting down.
GAAAATGCACAAGTATGTAAGACAAAACAAAGAAGTAAAGGACAGGCTTTCATTCTTTGTCCCTCTTGCATGATTATGCCATACACAGTATGATCTTAACACCATCCTCAGCACCAAACCAGTCTGTTAGGTTGCCTTTTTTGTCTTAATGGCTCTTCTGATGTTAGTACTTTGATTTCTAATGACCAGTTTCTGCAGGTCTGGAAATGTTGTCTCTAACAACTTAACCGTCCCTTTCAAAGCAGCAGACTGTTCTGATCTGTAGAAATTGGCTCTGATTTCTCCTCTGTGCTAGTACATTCCAAAATGACCAGGTTACTAACTAGCAAGACCCAGGGAGGCTGTTGGTGATAAGGGACTCTCAGCAGTGGATGTTCAGCTTCAGAGTTTGTGGACAAACTAAAGCTGGTCAAAATGTTTTCACAGGGACAGCTTTACCCAGAAAATGTGATTCATCAGAATTGGAATGCCTCACAGGAACCTGTCCATTTAGGCAGGGTGAAAAAGCCTGAGAAGTTTAAAAACAAAAAACAAACAAGCAAAAAAACCCCACCAAAATAACGGTGAAAAGAAGTATTTTTATTCTGTGAATGACTGACGTTGATTTGTTTCATGTCTAGTTGGGACAATAAAATTAGAAACATCTAGCACACCCATGGGACTGCAGTTCTATTTCCTGGCCAAGGCTTTTCACAACCTTTATTTAGTGAAGCCTGAATGTGTTGTGACTTTCAAGACGCCTGGCTTTCACTAGGTACTCAGAGGGAAGGTTGCAAGAAGAGTAGTTTGGAAAGCTTGCTTTCGCTAGGGTGTCAAGCAGAATTTCTTCCTGCAATCACAGTAAGCGCGGGAGGAGGATGAGGTGTTTGTCTCTGGTTTCTGACTTACTACATTTTATTGTTTTCAGTTCTATGGACAGCTGCCAGTGCATTACCCTGGAGATTTGGGGCTTTTTGTTTTGTATTGTTTTTGAAGTGAGCCATATGAAACTGAGCTCATGTTTCCCTTTAATGGCTTTTAATATGTGGTAAAAGAACCGGTTAAAATGCCAGAGGAAAATGCATAGACCTCCAGTCATTTGTTAACTCATGGGTGATGAACACTTGTAATTTGTATTTTCTCAGATTATATAAAATTTTCTTTTCTTTCCCTTCATTCCAGGCTCAGTGTAAATCAGGTCACAGATCATGGAGTAAGGATCTTGTATGAAGAACTCTCCAAGTACCAAATTGTGACTTTCTTGGGGTATGTACCTATTGGGAGCAAAACACTAGATGTTGATAGTAGAAAATAAAACTGCAATGCTGACAGTACTGACACAGCAAAGGTGGGGTGGAAACCACAGTTACCTCCTCATTTACTGAACATAAGCAAAGCAGCATTTTGTGTCAGAAATGATTCAGCTGCCGACCTATAACAGTTGACTGTGAAAAGGACTCGGCTTCCTCTCCCATCGCGCTGCCTCACAGGATGGCCTCCCACTAACATCAAGCCCTTCTGTAACACGGTGCGGACCACGGTCAGGTTACTGAACTGTGTGGGCATGCTAGTTTTATACCTAAAGCCGCCTGTTAGCTGTGGAGGGCGGGGAGAGAGCGCAAGCAAGAAAGTGTGAGCTTTATAGCTAGAGCCTTCTGTTTTCTCTGCTGTAAACTGATTTATTTCAACTATGCAAAGCAGATACAGCTTGGTAGAGACTAGTATGCGAAACATAGTTTCAAGTGTCATGTTCATGGCACCAATTTCTTTAAGACCTTAATTAGTTCTTAATCAAGTTGAAGCTGGAAGGCATGTTAGCTCTGACTTCCTGCTCTTGGTTAAGCAGCATTAAAATGACTTTTTGAAAAGTCAACATGAATACCAAGAATCACCTCCTTCCTTCAGTGCCCTAATGTAAGTACCTCTGCTCAGGTATCTGATCTTCAGTAATATTTGCAAGGGGATTTTATGACTTTTAAAAGACTAAAAATATGTTCTTCTGGTGTTTTCTAACTTCTCTTCTGGCAATATTGTTTCTGTACTAACGCAGGAATAAAGAGAAGCTTTGTTTGCTTGGGGAGACCATTTATTAAAAAAATTATATAAATATTTTCCCATGATTTACAGTCTGATCTCCTTGTATTTTATATCCAGCCCTTCACAATATGAATTGTATATCAAAATAGAAATACAAGCAACTGTGAATGTGTGCAAAGCCATACAAAAAAGATAGATGCTATGTATGCATTATAAAACATTATAAAGTGACAGCAGGAATAATCTATTTTTACCAATGTGATTTTTCTTTAAGGTTATACAACAATCAAATCACTGATGTTGGAGCCAAATATGTTGCAAAACTAATTGAAGAGTGTTCAAGCCTTGAATATGTTAAGTATGTTAGATTTTTTTTTTTCCTTTCTACACTATCCTAGTTAAGGTAAAGCAACTTGAAACGGGAGGGAGAGTGGAATAAAGACAAAAAAAATATGTTTCAAATAAAATATAACTTAGGTTGCAGTGGTCTAGCAGTGAACGGCAGCAGTGAACTCTTGAATCCATACTCTTTACTAGAATATAGTAGTAAGCAAGAGGAGAGTATGAGACCTGTTCTTTACCTAAATCCAATCTGAGCACCTGAGTGAGGCTTAAGCGGTGCACGAACCTTGCTGCCCCTTGCAACAGATGAATTCACTTGGATTTAGCACCAAACTTCTTTATATCGTGTCTTTTATGGCCCATTGGAGTCAGGCTGTGCTGGTGCCATACCTCAACTCTGGAATTCCCCAAATTCACTTGGTGAGTTGTTCCCTTAATTCCTGGAACTTCCCCAGATAAGAGTGCCTGGCCATGCACAACACTGGTTTGACGTAAAGGTAGATCATTAACCAATGGTCTAATTGTGACCATAGCAGAAAATAGAGGTAACAGCAGCAATGTCAGCTGCTGTATGTAGCAACCAGCAGCCAGGGACTCTTGGGTTCTAGTCCTTGTTCTACCACTAACTTGTTCTGAAATCCCACACTAGCCACGTCCTTCTCATCTGAAATATTTGCAGAGTTTTGAAACCGAAAAGCACTTTGGTTCTTTCACTGCTTAGATTAAATAAGCAAAGCACCATGTCAAATTTTCACAAAAACACCTGTTGGAAGATGGTTACTTTCAGGCTGCATAGTAACCTCACAGATAATTTTGAGATCAAGTGTATATTCACGTGCCTGAAGTCAGTCAAACAAGCCAGTTTTACTTTATGTAAATATAGTGGATTGAGGGGTTTTGGCGTTTGGTTTGTTCTTTACATCAATGTATATGCAATTGAGACTTACCTCTTCCTTGAACTCCAGCCATTTGATATACCCACACAGGCCAAAAAAAACCAAAAGTTCTTCTGTAGATTGCCAGCCAGAGACACTCACTGCTGCATTGACCTATGCCACTACCTATAGCCTGTGCTCGCTTCAGAAAGACTTGAAATTATTACAGTCTGTGCTTATCAGCTGCAATCTCCTCTGGAGCCACACAACCAAGAAATGTTCTGTTCCCTGTGGCATCATGAAACATGCTGCATGTAATTCATGTACTCTGTAGCAACTGCTGATATTATGAACTATAATAAAAACTAGGCAGGGGGCCTTGTCTTGAGGGTCAGCTCCTAAGGCTCATTTCTGACATACTGAGCACTGAAAAGAAGACTCTACAGTAATACTTCTGATTCGGAGGGCTGACATGTGAAATACGTAAAAGACAACATAAAATGATGTCTCTTAATCAAAGGTCGAATGCCTGCAGTACTTTTTTTACTTCAGATTAATCTTTGATAACTGTAGCTAGCCTTTAGAGTTATTTAGGCTTAGCTACTTGTATTGCTTTCTGAGCTGATGTTCTAATAACTGTACAGTTGTAAGTGATGTACCTCATCAATTCATGTATTTTGTGCAGAATAGGAGCAAACAAAATAACTAGCGAAGGAGGAAAGTGCCTTGCCCAGGCCATCCAGAAGAGCAAGACAATGTTTGAAATCGGGTAAGCTCAGTGCAAAGGAGCAGAGCTCAGGGCTTGGTCTTGCAAGGCATCTGTAAATCCCTTAGGACTCCTTCTTTCATTCTTACCTTCTTTTCTTCTGCCATTCCTTCCTCCCCACAGCAGCATTAGAACAAACCGGTGCAGAAGCACAGCCACATTTTCCACACAGAAGGAAAAGGAGGCTGCTTTATTGTTCCCCGGCTGACAAAATATTTGTTTTGGTTTTTTTTCTGCTCTTCTGACAGAACCTTAAAGGAGAGAAACTAACAAGAGGACAGTATATAAAGATAGCCACTTTCCTTACAGCAACACAGCTGTTCTAGAGATACTTAGTAATTTTTAAAAGTCTGGGAGGTTTTCTGACTACTGGCAATGTACCTAGTTATTGAGTGTCATTGTTTTAATTGTCAAACCTTCTGCATCAAGTCCTGATAAAGTTGCGAGCTGGGAGAATAAGAAGAAATTCTCATCATCCTTGTATCTAGTCTGTCCCAAACTGGAGAGTCTGCTATTATTGGAGAGAGGTCTGAATGTACTATAAACCTTTAATCCCTGTCATCTTTCTCAGGAGAGATGCTAGACTTGAGAGTTTGATTTTTATATTTTTTTCCCTCTCTGGCAAAGCCCAGTTTCTCTTTCCACTCTACAGGAGAACATTTTTCTCAGAATCTAATGCTCAAATACATGGAATTAAAACCTCTGTTTGGCCATTGTGAATATCACAATAACCCTGAAATATGAAAATCAGATTTGAACAATCAGATTTTTTGCCTTTAATCTTGTTGTTCTACAACATTTCACAAATATAGTCAACAGTATGCACACTTCCCTTGTCATATAGCTGGGTCTGCTGTGCTGTACTTGCCGTAATTGCGGTGAAGGACTCCTATTTTCTCCTGTGGAGAACAATAATCACTCCAAATGGATTTAGGATAGCTTGGACAGAAATGTTTAAACAGATATATTCAGCATTTACATAACAAACTGCATTGGGACTGAAGGACAAGGAAATTCTCTGGAACTTACTGGAAGTGGATGTGTTTAGATACCACAAAGCTCAATTGATTTTAAAGGAGCTGCCAACTAATTACCCATCAAGCTGAGCGTGGCTCTGAGTCATCAAGCCATGATCCCTGTAAAAAAAACCCTTATACCTCAGCAGAGGTGCTTTCAAACCCATAATATAGGGTGAATTTTTAAAGTGGTTGGTCTGCATTGAAAAGATTTGACCAGATACTGCTATTAAATGTTGATCAAATCCCTGCAGCTTTTACCACACTACCTTCTCTTAACCCTTTGTGTTACCAAGGGTTGTTTTGCCATTGGAAATACTATTCTTTACAAATGTGTGGAAGAGCCCAGGGTCATACTGTCCCTGTGAGATTTTGATCTTTCTCTTGGCAGCTGGTGAGAGAGGAGATACCACTTGGGTGTAACGCTGAAGGAATTGTAACCGTTTTACCAGACTGTTCTGAAGGAGAGGGGGAGCTTGTAGAGCAGTTCAGTTCAGAAAGTCACCCGTTTGGATGTGGGTCCCTGTGCATCTGGGGCGTCTTTCCCAAGACCTGTACTTTGCACTGTGTAAAATGCCCAGCAGGTAACAGGAAAACTGCAGCAGGGGTATGGGGAGGAAATGTTGAGCAGGGAAATGATAGGATTTAGGACTTGGTGTATTTCTCACAGCAGCTCACTGTATAGGACCATAAGACTCCTTTATCCTGGAAGGGTACAGAGGGTTTGCCTAGTGCAGCAAGGTGATCCCAAAAGCACTCCTGCTGCAGCAGGCTGTCTCCTAGAGCTGCTTCTGTGCTGTGGCCTTAGGGTACTGGTGAGTCAGCAGAGGCTGGTGGTGTGGTGTGCAGGGAGTGGAACCTGCCTGGCTCAGCAGGGAGGGTACCTGCCAGGTTTCTCACAAGCCTGAAAGACTGTGAAATATTGGGGGGGGAGGGGGCGGCGGGGTGGGAGGGAAAAGGGAGAATGCAATGCCGAGGGGCAGCACACCTCATATCTCCTGGTTTCCTCTCTTCACCAGGATGTGGGGTAATCAAGTTGGAGACGAAGGAGCAAAGGCATTTGCAGAGGCCCTGAGGAACCACCCCAGGTTAACAAACGTGAGGTAAAACACCAGCAGAGCCAGGCAGTTTGGTGCAGTGCTGGCTTTCCCATCGTGCTTTGAAGCGATGACTCTTCCCACCCAGCGTTAGCTTGGAATGCCATCTGGTATTGCAGCCTTCGCTGTGTAACCAACAGGCTCCTGGTGCGAGCAAGAGGCCAAATTGAATCAAAAAGCCCTATGCAGCCATTAAGCAAGTTAAAAATATTGCAGGGCTGGCATCCTTTCCTCTGTCTGCACCTCCTCCCCTCATGCTGCAGAGTTACTGGCATTTGTGAAAGCACATGGTCAGTGGGTGCCATTTTGATCTGGGAGCATTAGCAGAAGGATGCACCAGCTGTCACAGAATCAGGCTCCCAGTGAGCTCAGTGTTAACAGTTTGTGTTGCGAAGGTACAGCAGCTTTTACCAAAGTAATTTTCAGGTGATAAACTATTTGGGTAGGGGCTGGGGCATTCTTGGCTCATTCTTGGCACAATTCAGGCTCATCCTGTACTGCAGTGGAGCTATAACACCGCATATTCAGTGCTAATGAGATGTAGTTCTCACTGGAGTTCAGTGATACATCTCAAACTAGCCTTCTGGAAGCCATAGCATGGGTGAAGTTGGTAGCACAGCACAGGGAGAAGCCGGCAGTGTAAAACAGCCCATCCCCTGCCAGACTTTCAAATGCTGGTTAGGGAATTAAAGACACATATTGTGGCAGCTGCTGCTGTTTCAGAGTCCCTCCACGCAGCTGGAGCACTGGGGTCATGGTGATCCTTTCCATTTGTCTCCCAGTTCCACTGGCCTCCACGGTGAGGGAGCAGACCAGGCTCCTTGGTTTCCCCACAAGGTGGCACATGGCACTAGTTTCTTTAGAAATACGGTACTCGGGGAGTTTGGGGATCTCTAGAGAGCTTATTGCTGCCACTTCAGATCCAGGCATTTCAGAGCTGGTGCCTTGTCCTCCTTTCTGCGAGCAGATAGCCAGGCTTAAAAAATTAAAAGCTGAACAGGTGCAGTGACCTAGATATATTTAAACTTAAAAGCTATCTGAAATAGCCATCTTCCCATAATTGCAGAATCCATCCAGACACATCAGACTTGAAAGAAAACATTTTGAACCTGAATCAGAGCCGAGCGATTCTCAGATGGGAACAAATATGCTGATGAGTGTGTTTGCAAAAATAAGGAAGAGTAACTGTGCTGGCTAGGGGTAGGTTTGGCTGGCATCTGTGCAGGGTGAATCTTCTGCTCTGCAGTGTACTTGCACTTGGGTTCATTTCTTATCTTCCACTAGTTAATCTTGCTTCATGATTTGAATTCAGAGTTAGCGCCAGTGGTAGCTTTACACAAAGATTAAGGGAAGATAGTCTCTGCTACATCACTTTAGCATATTTGCCATTTTTAGGCACAGTCACGATGGACTGAGAATATCTAGTTTCAGCTGAAGCTAGCAGGGACTTGTGCTAACACATATTTGTGCCATTGCCCCACTTGATCCCTCTTTCTACTTCTTTTTTGAGACCTCACACTATTTTCAGGCTCTGGCCTTGCTTTTGAGGTGGGAAATACTTTCTGAACTCTCAAAGCCTGGAGTATAACTTTAACTGGATGATTTTGCCAATGTCTATTCAAAGAATGAAGGGCAGACTAAGAAATGTTTGTGGTTTGTAATGGAAAGCATGCATTTACAAGCTCATCTCTCCATACACAACAGAAGGTGTTGTGTTTGGAAGAAGAATGAGATATTCAGGCGTCTGAAGGACTTAAAGGACAAAGTGCCCAGTTTCTACAGGGAGCTGGGATGACAAATGCATGTAAAAACCTGTGTACTACTAACTACAACTCTTTGTCCTTACTAAAAGCCTTGACTCTAAAATCACTGGGTGCAACTCTGCTGTCAGTCCCAAGAGTACAACTCACTGACAGCAAATGTTATGGCCTGCACTTAGGCTCCAGCCTGTGAACTGTTCTCACTTGTAAAAGTCATAAGGACTTAGTGATTTGCAAAGTATATGAGCCTTTGAAACACCCAAATGCTGAACTGTACAACTGGGAAACAGATCATCGAGGATATTCGCTAGTATTTGGGAGCAGAAGGGCCAAGTGATGCTGTTTCTTACACCTCTTTATCTTTACTTCACAGTCTCGCATTCAACGGCATCACGACAGAGGGAGGCAAAAGTATTGCTGAAGCTATGCAACACAACAACTCTGTGAAAATATTCTGGTAATTGACAGTGTGGTCTACTTCTCCTTTCTCCAGAGAAAGCAGCAGCAGCCTAATTTTATTTCCTCCTGTCCCATTGCCTCCTCCTACTCTGGATCAGCAGCACATGTCCTTTAGGACACATTCCAATGTCCCAATGTCACGCTTCGCTCTGCTCCCTCCATCTTGCTTTCCCCATCTTCTCTCACTTCCATCATCTGAAGTCAAGTTCTTTGTCCTCAGTTTTTGCACCTCCTGTTGTCTCAAAAAGCGTTGTTTCAACCCCTCTGCCTTTTTTCACCACACCTCATCCACCTTTTAGACGCTAAAACATCATGAGAAAGTATCATTAGAACATTGCCCTGAGAAATAAAGATCTGATACTCTTGTCTCTTTTACCTCCAGGGCTTCTCTTCAGTATCGCTTTGTGCCCAGCCTTTAGAAATTGCTCAGGGCAGGAACAGCACATCCCCCTTTGGCTGTCTAAAGCTAAGTCACAGACAAGCTGGAAAAATGGGGGCTGAAAAATGATGACAACATCCTAAGTGAACATTTTCTCTCCCACTTAGGTTGACTAAAAACGAGATGGATGATGAGGCAGCAATGAGTTTTGCAGAGATGCTGAAGGTCAACAAGAAACTGGTGCATTTATGGTGAGTTACATTCCACAGCGGCACAGGCTCTTTGGCAGTCACTGCATTAAAGCTTCACCTTCCAAGTCTATGTAGGTCACAGTAAGCTTTTTGTGCATGGTCTGGATGCAGCTGACTGGTTGTAGACAGTTCTAATGGAAAGTTAATAAAGCTACTGTCTAGCATTTTGAACCTGCTTTCAAACAGGGAAAAGTTTAAGCTGTATGTGTGTCCTGGTAACTTTCGAACTATTCAAAATTGATTTCATCTCTCCTTAAGGGAACAGTACTGGCCTCAAACACAAAAGTTTCAAAAAATGTACAGGCAGACAGCTAGAACAGAATAACCTTATTATGATTCTTACTATTTATCATCACACTATGAAAGTAGCAAGCTCAACTCCTACTCTTCAACCAAGAACCGACATGACAGATACTTAAATGCATGTCCCATTTGCCCAATGTTTTCTTCTAGGGCTAGCAATTTCACTCATGCAAGACACTCATCTGTAAGACATAAATCCCCAGGAAAACCAGGATTATTTCTAGCATTCACAAAGAGACTTGTTAGACTTCTAAGAAAACACAGCCTTGGCCGTTCTAATCCAGAGGTTCTCAAGAATTTGTCCGTGGATGGAGTTGGGCAGATGTGGGCTGTGAAACAAATAGCCGTCCATTCATGCCAAGGGCTCAAGAGAACATAATAAACGGAGTCCCTTTACAAGCTTATACAAAGACTTTGCTAACCACACTCTAGTATTCCCTGTATTAATTGTAGTTCCTGCCCCTTAGGAAGCGTGCCGGTTGTCAGAGGTGCCAAGTACTTGTAGCCTCTTTTGAAAGTAGTAGAAGCTCTGGTGCCCATCACCCAGAAAATAAAAAGTGGAGGAGGGCTTGATTTCTTTGCACACAGCTGCAGATATGCTTCACTGAGCAGTTTGGGTTGAATTCATAATAAAACTTTCCCCACCCAAAGCAGACATAGTAATCTAGATGCACATCTTTACCATGGCTCAGTATTGTCCAAGGATTTCTGCCAGTAGACAAAGTTATATCCTATTTTGTTGGTTATACCAGTGGATATTTCCAAAAGGTAGTGACCTACATGTAGTAGTCATGATCGAGCCAATGCCAGCCTCAGTAGAGGCAAAATTAAAGTGTTTTTCTAGTATGTGAAAGAATCTACTGGATCCCTTTGCATTTTGATTCATTTACCAAGTGCAGAAAGTCCTTTAATGGGAATGCCTCCCTCCCTCCCTTAAAGATCATTCAATTCATTCCAATTTTCAGTCTCACCCTGAATCCCATGGGATTCATGCAGCCAGTCACATGGAATGGCACAGCTATGGGGCACACCATGGTAGACTGAAAGGTATGTATTGAATTAGGCTAGGCTGATGAGTATTTTTATACTCATGCAGATGAGGGGGCTTTGTTCATTTTTAGCTAGGAGGATGGTCTATGGTGGTTAACAAGAGTTACCTACTGCTTCATCAGTTATGCTACTCTCAGCTCAGATGGGTCATACTTTATAGCTACTAAGGTGGCTTCACTGGGACTTGCACCTGCTCACTTCAAAGTCAAATTCAATGCCTTATTTTTCAAACGTCTCACTGGTCTGATAAAGACAAAAGGAATTGGCAACCTGTAGATCATAACTGCTATAACACTAGGCCTGCACAGGTTCTGTACTCAGAATTTTCTGTACATCACTTAAAAATGCCTCACAGTGTCCTTAAGAAAAGAGAACTAAGAGTCCAAATACCACAATCCCATACCAGTAGTAAACAGTTCTTAGCAGAAATTTGTCAGCTATGTAGTTAAGCTCAGTATTTCCAGAATGCAACCACATGCAAGATTAAAAGGAAAAGACTAATACTCTGGGCTCTGTTTCTGAAAGTGCATGTGGGGCATTTGACCAGTACTGCGCACCATCCTCACAGATAGAAATCACAGCTGTCTTCTTGTGGCAGACAGGCAGCTTTGCTCCTTGACGTCAATCTGAGCGTAGGTTGGGTGTGCACTGTAAATAAGTTTGCATGTTAGTTAGTGTGGTGGGTTGACCCTGGCTGGAGGCCAGGTGCCCACCAGAGCCATTCTATCAGTCCCCCTCCTTCACTAGACAGGGGAGAAAAGGTATAACGAAAGGCTTGTGGGTTGAGATAAGGACAGGGAGAGATCGCTCACCGATTATCGTCACGGGCAAAACAGACTGAACTTAGAGAAAAATTCATCTAATTTATTACCAAGCAAAACAGAGCAGAGCAATGAGAAATAAAACCAAATTTTAAAACACTTCCCCCCACCCCTTCCTTCTTCCCAGGCTTAACTTCACTCCTGGTTTCTACCTACTCCCCCACCAGTGGCGCAGGGGGACAGGGAATGGGGGTTGTGGTCAGTTCTTCACACGTCTCTGCTGCTCCTTCCTCCTCAGGGGGAGGACTCCTCAGACTCTTCCCCTGCTCAACTGTGGGGTCTCTCTCACAGGAGACAGTCCTCCACCAACTTCTCCAATGTGAGTCCTTCCCACAGGCTACAGTTCTTCACAAACTGCTCCAGCGTGGGTCCCCCATGGGGTCACAAGTCCTGCCAGCAAACCTGCTCCAACGTGGGCTTCTCTCTCCACGGGGCCACAGGTCCTGCCAGGAGCTTGGTCCAGCACAGGCTTCCCACGAGGCCACAGCCTCCTTCAGGTGTTTCCACCTGCTCTGGCATGGGGTCCTCCATGGGCCACAGGTGGAATCTCTACACCCCCTCATCCTTCCTCCATGGTCTGCAGGGGAACAGCCTGCCTCACCATGGTCTTCACCACGGGCTGCAGGGGAATCGCTGCTCCAGCGCCTGGAGCACCTCCTCCCCCTCCATCTGCACTGACCTTGGTGTCTGCAAAGTTTCTCACATCTTCTCACTCCTTTCTCTGGTTGCAAAAGCTTCCTAGGTTGTTTTTTTCCTTCTTAAATATGTTATCCCAGAGGCACTACCACTGTCACTGATGGGCTCGGCCTTGGCCAGCGGTGGGTCCGTCTTGGAGCCGGCTGGCATTGGCTCTGTCAGACACAGGGGAAGCTTCTAGCTGCTTCTCGCAGAAGCCACCCCTGTAGCCCCCCCCCACTACCAAAACCTTGCCACGCAAACCCAATACAATTTGACATGAGGTGCTTTCTTTTTAGGCTTATCCAGAATCAAATTACAGCCAAAGGGGTGAAGTACCTCAGCGAAGCTCTCAAGGAGAACACGGCTATTAAAGAAGTCTGGTAAAGATCCCTTCTGCAAAGCCTCACTTTGTAATCTTTCTTTCCCTTTAAAACACTTCTGGCATTACTACTTTCCAGCCTAAAAAATTCAGAGCAAGTTTATGTGAGGCAGGGGTTGTAGTTCCAGCTGTGGGTTTCAAATAGGTAAAAAGCCTCTGTCATTGAAACGCTTCCCTGTGCGTTACCAATGTCAAGCAGTTTTGTTAGTTCACATCTGTCTGTACCACTGATTCACAGAACGTGTGTGTTTGCAGAATTGGGGCTGAAATTTACAAACCAAGTTTTCTAGTCCTGATTTATTTTTAAACTTCTGAACATGTTCATGCTTTTCAGGAGCTAAATCCCAACGAAGCAGGAGATGGTTACATTTAATTAGCATTACTAATTTGGTTCATGGAATTTGTGCTTGGATTTTCTTTGGGTGGTGCTCCAAACACAGTGGAAGTGCTAAGCTACAAGAAGATTAACTTTTTGTAGGATTTGCTTGTTTTAGATTCGGTAGGCATCACATAGTCACACATGTGCATTGTAAGGCACAAAGCCAAATGCCACATTCCTTCCCTCCCCTCAGGGAGCTCAGGAGTCAATACAACTCTGCTGGGTTTAGCACCACTGCTTTATTACTGAACATGAAATTTATTTTTAAAAATATATATTTGTTTTAGTGAAAGGACACTGAATTCTTGCTTAGAAAGATGATGACTCACTATCTGACTAGTGGGTTCCCTGGAGATGTGGAAGAGATGCTTTTTTCAAAGGCCAATGTCAGGTTTCGTCTACAGACAAGGCATCAATTCCCACTCGAATCATTCTGAATCTTCAGACCAAAATCTGTCTATTGATTCTTGCCTGAATTTTCAGAGGTGTTCATTAACCCCAATATTTTCATAAGTCTAACTGGTTTAATAGATTTCAACATTTCTGAAAGCTGCACTTACCAGGCTGCTCATTTTCAGGGGTGTAAATGTCAATGTAGATTAACTTTATGTAGCCAGACTTGAAAATTTTGCCCGAAGTCATTTCACATTAATAATGTCTGAGTACTTAACAGAGTTTTCTTCCCGTGTTGTCATGGAAGACAAAAAATGCTCTGAAGACTATTTAAATTTCTTTAAACTAGAAAATGGTAAGAACCTTTGTCAGCTGTACGTTGCTTGTTGAAATGCAAACAGCTGGGTATCCAACACCGATTTTAGTTCAATGAAGTGTAGGTGTTGGTTCAGTTTTTCTTTCTGAAGAAGCAGCCTTGTTCCTCATGTGTGCAGCAGGAACAGCAGTACTGTGGCCTGCCTGTCTGAGGCCGCTTCCTAACTGTGTGCCCTTGAGAAGCATGCAGCTCACACAGCATTGCAAAGCTGTGATCTCTGCTCCAAAACCTTAGAAAAATAGAAGATGGGCAACGGTCACTACCTTACTTTCACATCCCTTTTATTTTTCTCCTCTAGTTTGAACGGGAACCTGATAAGCCAAGAAGAGGCCAAAGCTTTTGAAAATGAAGAACGGATCATTTGCTTTTGAAAGAGGACTTTCTCATTTTGACAAGCTTCGTGTTACAAAGGTTACTCCTACACTTGGACTGCAGAGTTTATAAAGGCATAAATCTGCAGGAGAGAGATACGTGATTAGCTGCCTTTTTATGAATATGCTGTGCTCCCTCAGCTCCATCCCTTACCCTGTTCTTAACTCTTTTGGTGAGTGGGAAGTTGCCTGGGTAAATAATTAATGTTTGTTTGGTGCTTTGAAGATGAAATGCAAAATGTTAAAGACCAAATCCACTGGCAGGTGTATGCATTTTGATAATTGAGTTTAGATTTATTCTGTACACTGATGTAAATAATCTCTAATTTATATACAGAAATACACACACATACGCGCATATATATGCAAGAAAGGGTCCAAGTTACACAAACTCCACAAGCTCACAGTATTATCTGCCTCATAACTGAAATGAATATACATAGATTCACTGGAAACATAATCCATCTATAATAGTTGCCTGGTACCAATGTTTTCAACATGAATACCTTTCTCCTGCCTAGAAATTAGGCCCTTATTTCTCCACTGACTACAGGCAGCGCTGTAGACACTGGGGGGTTTTGTTTGGTTTTGGGGTTTGGGGGTTTTTTTTGAGAAATGGATACATCAGGCTCAGATTACTTTCAATAATCTTTTTTTCCATATTGAAGCCAATACATTTTCTTTTATACAACCAGAAGTCCTTACTGCCATCACTGTAAAAGCATAAAACTGGCAGTAAAACACTTTTGCTTAAAATTTCCCGAGGGCTGCATAGAAATTGCTACCTCCTGTTTTCACAGCGTTTGTTCTGGGGAGGGGGTCTGGAGGTAAATGTGAAATATTAATTAGCAGGCTGTTCATTGCCTTGGCTCTTGGCCTAGACACCGTGCTGGTGGCAATACACCAATATTAAGTTGCCTAGCTTCAGTGAGGAGAAAGGACAACTGGAAAATCAATTGCGTCAAGTAGAAATCCCTTCTCCCGGCAACATGTAAGCACAGAGAAGGATTGAGATCTGCTTGGAAAGCTTTTATTCTGTGCTTGAATTAGTGGAGAGTGCAAGACAAGGGGCAGGTAGCAATGATAAGGACCAGCAAGAAAACATTATCCCCCCAAAATAATTAGTTTTTAGGGAGCGTAACTTTAGATGGCCCTAAAAGAAACCAGTTTGCAAAGGAGTGGGGTATTTGCTGAGTTTTTTTGTGCACAAATTAGGGATGTTTTATAAAGGTAAACTCAAATTCTACCCCACAGTGTGTACAAGGAACCTAAAATGGAAAAGCATGATCCATTTTCCTTCCTTCTCCCGTGTTACTACCCTCCCAAAACTTTGAGAAACAATTTTCCATTTGCTGACTAACCCACAAAACCTTGGTAGCCTAGAAGAAGAATATCCAGTTAAAATGCCGAACCAATGAACCCTCACCTTCCCATCTCCCAAATCTGCCCCTAAAGCAAAGCATGAAAAAGGGCTTGCTTTGTAGGTCAGTTCTCCCTTTCCTAGGTGGTAGCAGACCTTTCCTAGTCCCCAGTTCTCTAACACATTTTAAAATACTTAAAAAGCTTTACACAAAAGCCACAGTTAAAAAGAAAGAGAGAAGAAAAACATGGTCCGTGGTATCAGCACTGATTTTTCACAAGGAGACGGATGAGGCTTTTAGACCACGCCAGAGGAAAGTCAGCGAACTTGAATGATTTCTGCACCTGAGCCATTTGTTTACTGAAGCAAAAGGGCACATGGTTACAGATGAGCTGGATTTCAATTGCAAAAACATCTGCCAAAGCAAGGCCTTTAAAGACATCTCAGCGACTTTAACAAATCAGACACCCGTGCACCTTGTCTAAACGTTATTCGTGTTTTGCCAGCCTGCCCTTACGGAGGGGAGGAGACACTGGGGCAGGAAGGAAGGGTCCTCACTCACCATGTCATTTGCCTGTGTTGGAAGAAAGTGCTCTCCTGGTTTGCTCTAATCACTGAATTGCTCACTGACCGGGTAGAAAATATGATTAAAAAGTCTAGCTCCTGTCTTCGTTTCACCAACAGACTAAAGCAGTACAAGGTGTCCCTCATGGCTCCCTCCAAGCTTTCCAACGCAGATGCTTCTGCCACTTTTTGGTTTAGAGCAGCCTTTGGAGCTACTTGTAGCATGACAACAACCTCAACCCTGTTGCAAATCCCGTTACAAGCCCGTTTTTGTTACAAGCTGGGCACCTGGGCCACTGGTTTCAGGGACAGCAGCGCCTACTGGGCCACAGCACTTAAACACCACCACAAAGGAAATAGTGGAGGGGTCAAGCCCAGCTCCACGTAGGATAGAGTTTGGCACCGATTATGGTGCCGGTGACCATGTCAGTCATAGCCACTCATTCCAGAGGTGATTTTGGGCCACTAGCACTCATTTGGGCTGGGCTGGAGGTCTGGCTTTGGCAAAACTGAGGGGTTTCACAATATCCTGCTCCCAACTCACCCAGGGCAGAGGGTCTGCTTCACACAGCATGTCACGGTGTTGGGAATCTGGGGCTGGGGAAACGGGTTGCTGCTCTGGGAGCAGCTGGAGTTCCCTTGTGTATTGGCACAGCATTTCAGGCTGCCATTCTTTCTTTGCGGTCTTACTGTGGGGCACATCGGAGCAACACATTTGCAGCTTGCAGCGAGAGCTTGAGACAACTATAACTTTTTTAAGACTTGTTTGTAATTTGCCAAGACCTTCTCTGTATGTAGCATTACGGTTTTTTTCCACTTGTCCACTGTGATAATAAACAGCTTTTTAAAGACCTTGACCAGGCTGCCTGCAAGTGCTTTGGCTTTGCCGAAGCCCTGTCAAGCAGATGCTTGGTTAGACCTGAACAGGACCATGACACCTGATGCTGGCTGCAGACGAGAGCGAGGAGCTGCCGCATCTGGAGAAGCCTCGCTCTTCAACCACAGCCAGCGTATCCCCATCTCTCCATCCCACGCCGCGGGAGCAGCGCTGATGCTGAAAGGCAGCGGGAGACTCGTGCCTGCTTCTCTGTAGCTTCGCTCCGTTCCCTCACCCTGGTTTGGCGGGGGAGAACAGGAGATTGTAAAACCATATAAATGGCCGCACTTGGGAGCGAAGGTGCCGGAGCTGGGCCAAAGGCAGTGAGGGACAAGTGTGCCATGAGGAAGGAGAGGTCACTGCAGAGGCCACTCTGTCTGCAACTGATGGAACAAATAACCTGAGCAGCAAAAAGCTGCAGCTCTGCACGAAGGACTTCACTTCCTGAAGCAAGTCAAAAACAAACCAGCAGGATCATGCTAGGTGAAAATGGAGGCCAGGTTGGGAGCTGCCTGCTGCACTCGGGCACACTGAATTTACTCAGGTGGTCTCTGTTCACTTGCTGGGGGCTCTTGGTTGCCCTGTGGGATGGGTGAGGCTTCTAGGAACACGATGTAGCAACAGTGGCGAGTCCTTCTTTGCTTCCCCAGATGGGGACAAATGGCAAAAGGATGCAGGGGGCACCACAGGCGCTGGGGAGTTTCCTCTTTTATCCTGGGGAATTCATGTTTGCATCCCCTATGAATCTCAGCAGGGACAAGGTTAGCTGGTGTTCAGTCTCCGTTCCCAGAGGTAAACGAGAGGTGAGGGCATGAACTACAAAGTTTTGAAATAACTTGCCTCAGGTACGCAGCGGGACTTGAAAGGAGGGATGATGTTTCAGAGAAAACAGCAGCTTCAGGAGCATTAAGGCATGAGAGGTCACAGCAGGCAGGTTAGGGAATAAAAACTGGTCTTGTAGTCAGCCGGGGGTAAAAACTACAGCAGAGGATGTCTTGCGCCCTCATACGTCCGTGCTGACGGGGAGTCCCCAGGTGACTGCACCGGAAAGCAGCAGATTTCTGGCAGGGCTGATGCCGCCCCACCCACCCGAGCTCAGCGCCTTTGGGGTCAAGCAACCCCTTAAGGTGGCAATACATAACTAGGGCCTGCAGCTGGTGCTGGCAGCAGGGCTGCTGAACGGGGGGGGCCTCCCAACAGCCCCGAGAGGCTGGGACCTGCCGGAAAAATGCAGAAGTAGAAGACGCAGAGTTGGGTGCCGGGTACAGGAGAGGAGGAACCAAGCATTTCGTTTGCTCTGGCCATCCTGCTGTAACTGCCACCATGCTTTCTCTGCCCAGCAGAGCTTCTAAGGCAGGGCCCGGGGGTCCAAATCGCAGCCCTCCCCCTAGCCTGGCCCCGGCCCCACACGTGGGGCAGTTCTGAGAGCAGTTCCATCACTTCACCAGACAAAGTCTTCCTGCTTTGTCAGCTCCTCTCATTCCCTTGCCCCAGACCCGCCGGCTTTCACAGCCCTGGCCACCGCAGCCCTGCTCAGAGGGCTGAGAAAGGTGCCATGCTTCCCCCATCGCAGCCCTCAACATGGGCAGCAGGCATACAAGGTGGCCACTAGTGGCCTGGCCGATGGGCCACTTCCACTGCTGCAGTGAGCGGCTGTGCCCGAGAGCAAACCCACCGTGGTGCGGAAGCATCCCCTTTGCTCCCGCGGGGAAGAGAGCCGGAGCTACAGCAAACCCTTTGCAAACAACTAAATTATGCCCAGCCGCCTGCGTCCAGGGATTCATCCTATACACTGAAGGCAGCGACTTAATTAGCTGCTAAAGCCTCGCGAGCCAGGAGACTTAGAGCTCACAGACTGGAGCTAATGAAGCTGTCAAGTTTTCATGCTCCCGTTACCTGCCAGACACTTTAATCCTGAGTTTAGCAGATATTAATCCTGGCTTGTGAATAGGAAAGCTGCTCCCTTTAGAAACCCAAGTCTGCTGAGGCAGGGAGTGAGAAGACCCCACCACTGCACTGGAGGGTGGCGCCATGGTGGTCATTCTCCTCGGTGACAAAGCCAGTCCAGGCTCAGAGAGAGAGTTTGGGTTTTCCTTTTCCTTCTGTTTGAAGACAGCTTGAAGAAGCAACCAGGAGAGGAAAGGAGGTGGGGGGGGAGGCTTTGTTAAAATTTAAACACATGTGTTCAAACAAAGAAATCTGTAACCACTGTAAAAATGAAAAGCAGGGCAGGAGCTCAACACAAAACATGACTCAAAAGATAACGGGCAAAATCCGGAGATGCACCAAGCACCTGCGGTTTCCACCGAGCTCAGCTGAAGACCCGTCCCCATGCTGTTCATATCTGCCTCTTCTACGCTCTTGCCTTTATGAGGAGTGAGTCATCTTGCGTCAACTGAGGATGGGCTTTACACAATTATTTATTGATGTCAAACCCTCCTCCCTGCCCCCACGCATCCCTGATCTCATCCCCCTCAGAAAAGAGATGCTTTATTAAATGAGGGCTGGAAAACTCCGTCTCATTTGGCTTTTGCTGAGGCTCCTTGTTGTCCAGTGGCCGGCTGGCAAGGAGATGGCAGGCACGGAGCTGCGCAGCACCTCGCAAGCAGTGTCCTCTATGGCCTTGTTTGGCTTTTTAGACACGGGCAGCCCTCTCCCTGCAGGGTGGGATGGAGCTGGGCACCTCCTCAGCTGAACAAACACATTGGAGGATGTTTGCAGAGACCAGCAGGCTCCAGACTGAGCCCCCCAGGCACAGACATTGCTCAGGTCTCATAGGGGGAAGGAGCAGGAGTGCCTCCAGAACAGGGCACTCAAAAACCAGGGCAGAAACCGCCCCAGTTTACCTCCAGCTGCTGCGGGGACTCTCCCCTCCCTCCCTGCTCTCTTTGCCACAGGCTGTGCGTTTTGCTCCCTTTCCTGCTAAAAGCGACGTCACATCCTGAAATGGACATGGACCACTGGCTGTACCAAACAACAGCGTGTGGTAGCGGGGCCAGATGCACACACATTTGCAGCATCATCATCTCATGCTGACAGCCCCCAGGATCAGCCCAGGGCCAGTGTTGCCACCCGGTTCACCCCCCAGGACAAGCAACTTGGGGCAGAGGCAGCACATCCCATGTCCCAGCCATAGACAGGAGGGCAGGACATGATACCAACAGATGCCACTAATTTAAATTCCACACATGAAATCCTGTACCTACTGAACTGGAATAATTTCCAGCAGATTTTCCTGATGTGAAGCCAAGCGTGGCTCTAACTAGTTATCAATTGCTTCCATAATATGGCTCGAGACCGAGGAGAAAAACACAGGAATTACTGGCAGTGAAGGAATTCAGGCTTCCCAGAAGGTGGCTGGGGGGAAAAAAAGTTACACTAGCAACAGATACGAACACGCTCCTTAGTAATTACATCCAACTGTCTCTTGGTGCAGACTTGAATAATTAGTGTATTAAAACTATCATCTCCCATGGAGAGAATTGCAAGGGTCGCCACTGTCGCCGTGCTTTAACAACTGGTTCAGCTACCCCTAACCACACCAGAAGGCTTCTCTCAAAAGCAGAGCAAGCAAAGATGGAGGAACCTATACCGTAAATCCTTGCATCACATTCCACCAGCAGCTATTACCAGCCTGCCAACTGCCCCCCAGGTCCACTCCCAAGTAGTGTAGGGGAAGGGGTGTAAAACCACCCTCCCTCCACAGCAGACTTACACCATACATCATCCGAAAACCGCGTGTCCTTGGCAGCACGTGGCTCACCTGTGCCCCCGTCCTCATCTCGTTCACTTTTAGCTCAAGGGGCTGCAGCTCCCCGGCTGCTGCCAGGGCAGGCAGGAAGATTTGGAGTAATACGGCAGCCCGCCGGGTCTCTTGCGCCCCCAGCTACCTGCTGCAGGCAGCACTGGAGGCGACCCAATGAGTTCCTTAGCTGCAGCTGCTGCCCCGGCAGGAGGTTTCCAGGCAGTCGGCGGCATGGTGCTCTGCCCCTGCCAGGGAGCTCAGCTGGAGAACAATTTAATGCCCTCCATGGCTCTGGGCAGAAATTCCCTCCTCCAGCACCGCATCTCCACAGCAGCCTGTTGTAGTAGCCTCCTCCCAGCTGTTTAGGGACAAACAGGAGAGTGCTGGTGGCCATCAGGGACAAGGAAACCCACGCACTGCCCAGCCCTGGGTACGTGGCAGGGAGTCAGTTTTAAAGAGGAAACTCTGAAGCGTTCTGGGAGGAAGCTAGAGTGGTGTTTGGGTAGAGCAAACTGGAGGAATGAGCAGTGTATTAAGCTGGCTTGATGCTTTGATGGAGGTTCCCAGTCCCAGGTGATGAGAAAGGGCTGTTTGCCACACCCTTCCTCCCCTCCCTTCTTTTTAAACCACCCACAAGTTTCCCACCTCCGGACCTGGCAGCTCTAATTTACATTAACCTTGAAGGCCATCATGGCTGCTGAGGATCACCAGAGGACGCCTCTCCTCCAGCCACCAGCCACCCTGGCAAAACAGTGGCTACATCACCCTGCTCTGCCAAAGCCATCCTCAGCCTGCTAGTTAAAGGCCCGTCACAGAGCCGCTTTGCAGGACATGCAAAGAGTGAAAGGGGCTCTGCGAGGGACGAGAGGCCCAGAGGGTCTGCACTCCTACCTGCAGAACTGAGGACAGGCGAGAGACCAAGTTGCTTTTCTAGCTGTGACTATACACCACGTGTTGCTTTTCCTTCCTCTGCTTCAGCCTGGTCTGCAGCATGGACATACAGAAGCTCTGCCCTGCAGTGAGGCCTCTCTCACCAATACTTTAAAAAAAAAATCACCTAGAAGTGTGAAGAAAACTGTGCTTCAAAAGATTTATTACATATATTTGTACATATTTTACATGAATGGAATGTTAAACTTACAACCTAAAAATCAATAAAAAAATATTTTCATTCATGATTATGTACTGGCAAACCACTGAAAAGAGTACCTTAAACAACTTAAGTCAACTTGCAATCATACTGCTCAATTAAAAAAAAAAAGAAACCACAAACATGTTTTATATTAGACATTGCAAATTACATTCCAACTTCTGCTCTGGGTAATGAAGGAAGACATCTTGTCCATTACCACTGCACGTAGGGGTGGTGTTTCAGAAGCTAGCAGGGAATTCCCTCTCACTCGTTGTGGGCAGGGCTAGCTCTGTGGGAAGAGGCATATAAAAAAGGGGAATATACACTCTGCTCCCTACCAGCAGGTACCTGCCAAAGGGTAGGAAGGGCCAGAATGAGATTCGCAATCAAGTGATAAGGTCACCACTTGTTCAATGTGATGCTGCAGCTTTTAAAATGAAGTAGTTCATGAAAATGTGCCCTCTACAGCTAAGCCACCTCCCTTCTTCCTTCAAAGTTATAGCGCTTTGGCAATAGCTTCCCGACTGGACGATAACGAATACTTCGGCTTCATCTTACCATAGACAGGAAGAGTACAGAATCACGCTTCGATGTCTCTTCCTGTTAGGATCTCACACCTCGAGAGCTTGTGACCAGTCATGTTGAGAAGTGTTTACTATTAAATATAATAAATTAGCAATAGAAGGGACAGATTTGAGGGAAAACAAGAGGTACGGGATTCAGCAACAGATCATGTTCTTGCAACGTCAGGTTACTTACACTTAAAACTCTGCCAGAATCAAGCAAATCCTACTTATCGTTGCAAAATCTTTGCCAAAGCACACCCAAGGGCAAAAGTCTCTCAAACAAACACACATAGATTAAAAGCTGCCAGAAAGATCAGCTAGCGGGCTTGCTGCCTTCAACAGCTTGCACGCTGGCAGCTTATTAGATCAAAGACAGAACCAAGTCCAACCTTTTTCAGGTGCAGGATATTCCTATGGTGGTTTTACCTGAGGAAGTCTTCAGCAACTAATAATGCCCCACAGTGAGGTCATTTTACAGTTTATCCCATCGTCAGCTCTGATGTACTTAATTGAGAAATGACTTTACAGAACATGATGCAGTGGCTTGGGAAGCCAGCTGAACGGTCTAGTAAGTGAACCAAATGCAAGTTGAGATAACTTGAGAGTAAGGACTGGGTTGGGTGTTTTTCCCGCCAACAGGCTAAAACATCTTCAACCTGATTTTAGAAGCAGGTTAATTTATATGGAGAAACATCACAGGAGTTTTACATTTAGAAAATAAAAACTGGACACAGTTCTGTTGTGAATTTCTCACATGGAGTATTTTGAACGCTGCAGGATAAAACACTTTTGGCTGGGTTGTAGCAAAACCCTGATCAAGCCCTCTTCTTCCAGCTACAACCTCTTACGTTACTTTTGCCGATGCCAATGGAAAGCCTGTCCAAAGATTGAAGGGATATGGCCTAAAATGTATCATGTTTTCAGCTAGGAAGAGGAAAAGAAATGGATACTAAAATGGCGTTTAAGCTTGAAAGGGTGGGAAATGAATCATAAAATATAGCACTCCTCAAAAAATGAGATAATCTTCCAGTGGCAAAGGTGAGCTGGAAGATCTGTAGTAGTACTTCCGCGTTCCCAGGTATACGGTAGTCCCTTGGCAGGAAACTCCCAACCATACAGCAAACTCAGTAGGTACAAACCAGCGATACCAAATTTGCACACAAATACTCTCTTTCCATATGGCCAAGCAGCCAAAATTCACAGAAACTCAGAGAGATTGTGGCCTACACCAAAACCAACGTATGCTTTGTTGCTGTTCACGTACAGGTAGCAGTAACATTCGAGCGCCTCCTTCTCTGCTTTTGGTGGAACACAGAAGAAATGGAGCAAGTTTCTGAAGCCCTCACACGGAAAAGGCAACATACTAAAAGCGTCCATAAGCACGTCTTATGTATTAGACATTATCGAACCAGAAACACCGAAGATCCACATTTCTGAATAAAAATTATCTTTCCCAAATTTGCTGAGATTTTAGTCTTCTGGGAGTCAGTTTTACCAGCTCTCCAGCCTTTCAGGAAAGACTTAATTAAAAAGCCAGTGCTCCTAGCATTAAGAACTAGGATAAATGTATAAATCTTGAGAGTAAGTCATAAAACCCCCTTCACATCATAAAGAGGGGGGATGGGGGGGAGGAAAAAAAGGTCACAAGTATCCGCCCACATCTTCCTACACTACCTACACATTTTCCATTTCAAAATACTGCAGTACACTTACCCTTGAATATGAAAGTTAAATTGATTACAAATAAGACCATCTGTTCTACGCTTCATTCTTCCCAAAAATAAAATACCACAAATTTACAGTGTGCTTTCTGTTTTTGCTTTTACGTCCCACTGAACTCATCGTTGAATGTATGCATTGAAAGAAAATTAGCTACCTCCTTCAAAAGGAAAGTGTTATTATAGATATACTGCTTCATAATAGCCAGGGCAATGGATGCCCTGTGCTGACAGTAGCATGGCTCTCTTGGTATTGTATGGAGTAGGGTTATCTACAATCCAACTTATAGCCACCTCCGCTATGAACTTCAAAACACAAGTTGCTACTCAAGATACATGGGTATGTTACAAGTTCAGAAAAATCTCACATTTCAAGAGAGTGTTAAGTCTACTCTTCCCCTTCTGGCAAGCAGCGTGTTTATGGCAGACCTGAGTATGGGAATTATTTCACACCCTTATGTACTTAGGGAAGATATAGGCCAGATGACAGAAAATACTCTGAAACAGCACAGAATTGGCAATCTCAAGATATTTACAGGCAAAGAAGCATATCGCACCGTAATTTAAGTTATTGCTTCTTGTGGACAAGTGTGGTATTCCTTGATCGAGACACAGAACTTGTTTGGTGTTTATTTTCTTTCCCCTTCTGAAGCACAATGACTCAAGACCACTGTGAGGATATTTTTAAAATGAAGGTGTTGCCTATGACTAGAGCTACGTCTACAGCATGGTCATCGCCAACTGACCAACACAGCTGGTGATAGAAAGCTTATGCAGGTGATTTTCTACAGGTGTCTTCAAACCCAAGCATCACTCTCTTGCTTCCAGGGTCATTCTAGGCTTGGTCTATATTACAGGTTTTGATACAAGAAAACCTCCCATAGCCATTCAGAAGAGATTTATGGATACAAAGAATGCCAAACTAGGATCTAAGGCTGACCTTGTATCAGTTCCTCAAATAAGCCAAGGTATTGCTGCTTTACCATGCTGATGGAAGCAGCAACGGGCTCTTTCCTGCAAAACCATGCATCAGTGCAATTGCTAGTGGCATGCTTTTTAAACACTGGTCCTAAATGTAGGACAACAGTGATCACTGCTGGGTCTTTAAACCAGCTACTTGCATCTGAACACAGAAAATTAAGGTTTTTTAAAAAACAGTAAATTAACTGGAGATATGAACTACCAAAACTGAGCTTAAGTTGTAAACAGATTTATGTTTATAATATTTACCTACTTAATCCCCAAGCCAAAGGCTATCTATGACCTCAGAGCACAGGACACCAAAACACTTACCTACCCCCTTTACATTATTACAGGTGAGTTTCTGTAGGCATGAAGCCAACAGTAAACATTAAATCAATGCAAATGCAAAAGCTTTACTTTCAGAGATAGCAGGAATTTAAAACATTTGAAAAGTGAGCCTGCAGGCAACACCACTATTCGAGCATTACAGGTGCTGTAACTCCTCATCCCCTCCCTCCCCCCTCCCCCGTGATAATACAAGGCAACACAAATATTCTCAGCTAAAAAGGACTCTGTACAGGGAACGACTGTACATTTGATGTGACTACAAAATTGAAAGTGTGACAAAATGATTCTGCTCCCACTGAAAAAGAGAATACAACAGGGCCCCATAGTTACAGGTTCAGCTGAAAACAGTGATGCAAGCCCAAAAATGTAGAAACTGCACCGTCAATAACAACAATTATCTAGTTTGGACTCCTTTAGATTTGCAGCATAACAAAGGCATTTTACAGAGCAACATTCAGGAGAAAATGTTATCCAGGCAAGAATTGCTCTGCAAGCAAGATAGGAGAGTTTAGTAACATGCACTGCACTTGTTCTCCAGATAGCAGCAGTTGCTCCTGTTCTTTGCCCTTTTTGATATGAATCACAGTAGCAACAGAGAGAAATATGTACTTAAACAAAAAAAAAAAAAGCAGAATTATGTATGTACAAGAAAAACGTTCAAAGTGTTGTGCAATTTATTTTAACTATTGAAACCCACTAAATATGCTGTCCCTAATAAATATTCATAAACTCTTCCCTGTGCTGTGAAATTCAGAAACTACTACGGCTAATTCTTGATATAAAAAGTATGCTTCTAAGCCCTGATAACTGTTTCAGTTTATTGTCTTTTTTTTCCCTGTCTTTTGTTTTTGAACTGTGATACTTTATGGGAACTAACACTTATCCACAGTTTTACTGGGTGTACCCTGCCAGAGACATCCTGTGTTTCGTGGAGCCCTGGTTATACCAATATCATACAGTAAAATAACAATAAATTAAACAAATGTAGGTGCATTTAAAAAAAAAGAAAAACAACCAAAAACCACACTGTCAAATGTTGGTCTCCACATGAAGTGACCAAGGATTTAAATCCAAAGTACTACAGATCCTGCCATCAAAAACCCATTCAAACAAGGAAACAAAAACTTGTGCATAAGTGTTTTAAAAATTAAACGCAAATCCCACCTCGATGTTATCTCACCCATACCTATAAAAACCTCTTGCTGTGCCCACATTTGCAGTTATTCCTTTACACCTCAGGAGGCAGCCTGGAGATGAGAGTAGTACAATAAAATAATTACCTGAAACATTTTTAAAAAAATACCCGTTAAACAAATTACCTTAACTGGCAGCACTTAAAATTGGTAATTCTTTTTTTTTTTCCTATTTAAAAAAAAGTTGCATAGCTGTAAGATTTTGCTTTGCTGCATTTTTTTTTGTTGTTTTTACTCACAAGCAGTAAAAGAGAAGTTTTAGTTACTTAAACAGCAATACATTGTGCAGATTTCAACAATCCCTATAGCTTGATCAATATAAATTAGTTACCTGTCTTGGTTTTACTCTTTGGACTGCATTGTGACAAATGTTTAATTACAAAATTTTGAAATATAGTATTCCTATGCAGAGAAGTTTATGTTTTCTGTTCTTGAAAAAAGTGAAGAACGTAAAACAGGGTGTGAATTCAGTAAATTAAGGTCACACTGTTAGATTACATTTAGTTTGCCATTTACTCTTCTTCAGCCAACGAGAAGGTGAAAATGTTCCCACTCAAAACCGGGGCCATCCTCCTGCAAGGGTCTCAGATAGCACGTATCGAATGTCTCCGCTTCCACTTGAGGCAGTAGGAAACATGTCCAATAACCCGCTTCTTCACAGAACCAGAAGTTAGGCTGAAATTAGGAACTTTGGCCTTCGATACAAAATAGTGTCAGTAATGTCTGTGGGGAGTCGATTGTTACAGAATGTGCAGCATTTTCAAAATCCCTGTGTGTCCTTTGCATGAGTGTTTGGTATACTGAGCACTACTGGCAAGTAACCGGTGTCTGCAATACTTTTTCCATGTCACTGTCCATCTTTGCCTTTTTCAGCCACAAAGAACTGTAAGTCTCAAGCCAGGCACGCTGTGTTCAGCAAGGGAACCTCACATCTCTGATTTCTGATCAGTGGAAGCAGCTGTTGAAAAAGCAGAAGGCAAAGTACCATCATTTCATCTCTTTCAGTATACAACATGCTCAAACAGCATGAGCACAACCATGGTGTTTTCCTTCCCCTTTCCCCTTAGCCCCCAGTTATCACCATCTCTGCTGTGAAAAAAAACAATAGAACTTAACTTGAGGTTAGACACCCACAAGCATGGACAGAGACGAATGTGTTCATAAACACAATTCTTCTTCCACAATTCAGTTGTTGGGGGCAATATAGGAAATGTGTTTGTTTATTGATTTCGGCTAACACTGCCCTGAGGTTAAAACAATTATCCCTGTAGCAGGATACCTTCCTTCAGGTTTCCTCTGCTACTCCTGCAACAACCACAGCACTGCAATGTGACCTGCAATGCAGACTCGTGAAGCAAGATGAAACAAATGAACAGATAAATGCCAATGATGAAGTCTTCAGATTTTATTTTATTTCCATCAGAACAACAAAACCTCAGCTACCAGGCAGAATTTCAGATATCTCCATTTCTCTAAGAATTATGATGATTGTTGGTGTGTTTTGCAATGCTTAGAGGCAGTAGTTTAATGCAAGATAAAGATTTCGAACTAGTCAACTAAAAAAAATAAACCTATCCTTTAAACCTTTGACACTGATTGCCGATCTGCAATCATTAACACAAAACATAAGCTGGGAAAATGTGAACCTCTGAGATGGCATGGAGAGAAACATGTTAACATTTTTTATTTATTTATATATTTTAAACATTCTGGAATGCATTAACATGAAAGTGGTTTTGAAAATACCTAGTTTCGACTTTTTCACATGATTCAAAAAACTTTCCATCCAAACAAAAGCCAGTACTCATGGAACAATCCAAAATTACACAATTGTATTATTTTAATTTTGTTTCATTTCCATGGAAAAAATACTCTTTATAAGTTAACGCTAAAGCTTTATTGGCACTGACTTGCCACTTTCCAGTACTAAAACTGGAATACATCATTTCAGACCATGCCATATAAGGATGCAGAAACCTTTTACATATTGCAATATATGTCAATACTTACTGATTAATATTGCAGTTCTGAGACACAATAGCAAATTCACAAATTTAAAAAAATAGCATAAAAAGAGTTATTTCAGATAATCAAGATATTTATTGTTGAAATATGTGCATCTAAAAATAAGTATTACCTAAAAACATGAATCTTGTCTTAATCTGATGGATGCTCAGGGCAAGATCTATTTACTTCAAACCATTCATCTATGCAGCTGTTGGATGCAAGACAAAAATGAAAACAATTGACATGAATATCTCAGTAACATTTAGCAGTAAGATATGAATATAAATTGGTTTCTCATAATGTCAGTGACTAGTAGGATTTTATATTATACAAAGAAGTATACGTATATACACACATCACTGGAAAATTTAATAACCCCAAACAACAGTAATAATTGGATATTAAACACTGTTGAAAAACTAAATTTCCTAAGTGTTAAAAACTTCTAAGGAAGCATTTTACAAGTTACTATCCAGCTTTTATACACAGGTTACTTCATTACTAACACTATCATCTTGCTTATATCATTTGTTGACCTTTTACTTCCTGTAGTTACAGACACTTGTGAAAACAAATATGACAGGTTTAAAAAGTGTTGCCCCCCTCTCCCACCTAAGTCTATTAGCATTTGACAAAACTTAAGTACACACAACCTAAGCTCCCTAGCCATGATGTGTACTCCCTCCCCATACAGGTGATTTTGTCTTATTTTTTTTCATGCAAGGGAAAACTGACTTCAAATACATCAGTGGAGATGCAGAAAGATGTCGTTTTAAAATCATCTCTAGGGTTGCTGCTGTTCTTTCTTTGTTGTTTGTTTTTTAAATGTAAAAAGTAACTAAATGTTAGTGCTCCTTTAAGCACACCTTAGAGGAGTTACCCAATAAATGCAACCTTCTGGAATTTTATATGCATCCTGAGGAATACTTGCCCTTTATGATATATGCAGAGGCAAGGCAGCCGTGCTATAGTATCTCCTTGCTGCAGCTCTTCCAAGCATATTGCACACTCCCCAGCATCTTTACTCAGCACATCCTCTGAAGAAAGAGCACAAAGTTAAATGGTTAGAAAGCAGACTACTACAAGCAAAATGGTCTTTATTTAGAACGTCAAGGACAGCTACAGAAGATACTTCTTGTCCTGCAGAAGGCCCTGTCAAGGTGAGGATCAGTCACACACCAGCTGACTGATGATTCCTGATGGGAGAGCTCTCAGCAGCTCAAATTAAAATATGGTTATGATTCAGTTTCTTGCCTGAACAACACAGTTGTAGCAAAAATGAAGTCCTGTAAGAAGACACCTGTATGGAGAAGAGGGGTAGCCATAATCAACAGCCAGTATCCCTTTGGAGTTTATACTCTCTCAGCATACCCATATCCCACCAAACAGGCTGCTCTGATCTGACCTCAGAAACCTGCGCTCTGAACCACGCAGCCACAGCAGACACACACTGTGCTTCTGACCCCAAGAGCTAAGCAATGGAGAAGTTGGGTTCTTTGTACAGATGGCACGTAATGCCTCCAGGGATTTGAGGATTCATGATGGGTGGGTTTTTCCTAGCTGTGCCTTCCTCCCCATGCTCGGTTTTCACTATGGAGGTTAAGTTCAAGCCTGAATGTAACATTTCTCCAGACAGGACATTGCAGGTAATTAACTAGGTAAAGATCTTCTTAACTTCTAAACACTTAGCCTATCATTTGCTTTTTCTACTCTCCTACTCATCTCTCTGTTATACATCTGGCTTTCTTTTACCAGCCTTGCCGGTACTCATATTTCACACCTTCAACCTCCTCACCATGTCAGCATGTTCTACCACATCCCATCCACCTTTTCCTCAATGTAAAGTATGCAACTGTTAGCAATAGGAGTGGGAGTTTTCCATCACAGAAAGATCAGTGCTGTACAGCTCCAATGACCTGAAGATACCGAATTTTTTGTAGCATTACCAAGTCCCATAACAAAGGAGAAGAAAGTAAGTTACTAGGAATGCACAAGAATTGGCTTTCACACAGAAGTTTCTGGGAAAATATATTATTTTTAATAAAAACCTTCTCTCTTGGACACTTCTCTCAGCCAGAACGTGGGATGCAGCATTCAGCCTTAGCACAAAAACAGGAGATCACGTAAGGTCCTTTTTGCCAGAAGGAGGTTAAAAGTCCCAGTTAGATGCGACCTCACACAGTGCACATAGCATTCACAAGGGACCACGTAGCAACCAAGCTGGCAATCTCTGGCAGATCAGAAAGGTCCGCACTTGGCAAAGTAAAGCCCAAGTGTTCAAATTTCCACAGTTTCATGGGAAAAGCTTCCCCTTCTTAACCAAAAGGAGCCTAAAGGGACCTTTTATAGGGAGTATGGTTCCCAGGTATGACTGACCATCAGCTCTACGCTATTCTCTGCAGTGGCTTCAATACTCATCACTATGGCACCCCAAACACGCAGAAAATGACAAGCAGACAACTAAAAAGCACCTGGCAGCAAAAAGTGAAATGAAATTAGGTCTATTTTGTTTCCCTTAGAATGACAGCAAGCTGTCTTGCAGGTGCTTGGGGTTCTAAAACTGTGCTTATTTCAGTCTCTGCTATATTCATTAATTATGCTAAAAATACTGTATAATACCATGTGTGTGGCATCTTCACGAGGATATGTGAAGAACATCTAACAGGAGGTGAACTGTTATAAAGAAAAAGATTCAAAATAATAAACAATATATATCCACCACAATGAAGAAAATAAAAAATGTATTTTACACACGACAATATTATTGGTAGGCATCGTATTAAGAAATTGCTTCTGTTGTTCTATCAGAAGCTGTAAGCTTCCAAGAACCTTAGAGGTACCTAAGAGACAAAGCAATTTAAAACAATACAAAAGATCTTAAGAACTCTCATCTGTTGTTACAAAATCCTGACACTAAGAACTTACCCAGAAGAGGGTGCTAAGGATAAATACTTCCTTGAGGTTGTTGGGGCTTTTTGTTGTGTTGGGTTTGTTTTTTGTTTTTGTTTTTTGTTTTTTTACTAAAAAGATACTGTAATATCTGACACCAGGAGGCAAAGACTCTCCAGACAGCATTGTCCTGCTACGCAGATATTAATCTTTGCCTGAGGCTCTCAGACACTACTTTCCTAGACTGCCTCTTTGCACAAGTAC
The DNA here is from genome assembly GCF_028858705.1 of Grus americana. Lineage (NCBI taxonomy): Eukaryota > Metazoa > Chordata > Aves > Gruiformes > Gruidae > Grus > Grus americana. The sequence goes on along the minus strand of NC_072853.1, from coordinate 122,929,174 downwards.
TTCGCCAAAAGTCCTATGAGCAGATCTACTCTCTTCCTACATTTAGGTTGCAGAAAGAAGCGCCATTCAGGAAGTATCATATACACAGAGCATACTTAATAAATAAAAGTAATTTTTTCCATGGAGTCACTTTATCAGATCAGCAGCTGGCACCCAAAACGAAATGGCACTAAGATACCTCCAATGAATTAAATCTCAGCCTCCCTCTCTCAGCACTCTCAAGAGGGAAGCATTTAGTCAAGCTTTGATGACAAAAATTAAGAAGTGTCCAGAAAAATACAATTTACAAAAGAAAACATTCCTGTGAACTGCCTTCCCATCATTCTCTACTGTACATGTCTGGCTTGTTGTGTGTTCCCCAGACTGAACAACGCTTGGTCTGAATTCCCGCTGAGCTATTTAACAAGGTTCTGTACCTTTTGGCTAATGCTAGGGCAAGATGCCAGTTTAAACATTTGTATCTCCCACCAGCCCTGGCGTAAGTATCTGAGATTCCTTTTCTTCCCTCCAGTACTCTTGTACTCTCCCCAGCTGCCATTAGCCTCCCTCGTGCCAATATTGGCCCTACTGCACAAGTCCCAGGCAAGCAGCTTGCCACCCTCCCTGGCTTCACCCCAGGCTTTCCCCCTGGGGTGAGGTGCCGGGCACACACGCAGCTTTTCCTAGCCATGCCAGAGGGAGCTGGTGTGAACACTGATGATGGCTGGCATGGATGGGGCCTCAGAAACACGGTGGAGTTCTGTCACCCCTGCAGAAGAGATTTCGTTAACAGGTTTCAATGCTCTTCTTCCTCCGAAATAAAGTGGAGTCAGCATTCCCTACTTCTTGTGTTAACCTTACAAATCTTATCAGGCTGTCGTGCAACAGAAAAGTATAAATACTGAGGGAATTAGTACAAAATACTCAAACACACGTGCAACTTGGCACTGCATGGTAACAGACTCCAACCCTGCGTAATCATGCTCATAATTGATTACACATGTAGACTGATGACAGCAAAATCAAATCCTTCATGGACCTATGACACTTTGGGTCTGACTCCCTTTTGAGCATTTTAGGTGATTCAGATCATCAGTCCCAGATAAAGAAAAAGGAGTGAAAAAACCTGTTAGACCTGGATCCAGCCAGAATTTGTTCTGTACTTGTTTCACAGCAGCACTCTCCTGTACCAACACTGGCTTATACCAGATGGAAGTCAGTTTAAGAGCCATTTAACATCGACTTTTAAAGGTATCTGTTATGGAAAAATGTGTAAAAAATTTTGCACAGAACCACTGCAGTCTGAACAATTTTTTTGTTTTCATATTTTCCTGCAGTGGAGTGATTCTGCAGATACATATTGTTCTTTTTCTCTTTTTTTTTAAAAAAAAAAAAAGAAAAGAAAAAAGAACAGCTTGAGATTTCATCAATGTTATGATTAAAACATTTATATGAGTGTATTATCTAAATGGAAGTGGGAAGAGGAAATAAGCAGAGGCCACATTTTTCCATTTCGCCCACACGTGGGTACATACACAAACACTCACCACACCCCCACATCCATCTGCCTTGCACTAAATAGGTGATAAACACTCCACCTTCCCAGCTATTTGAACAAGTACTCACTCACACCAAAGACTGGTGTCAAAGATGAAATCTGGCAAAAGAGCGTAGTATTTCCCTCCTGTGTCTGCTCAAGTACTTCCTCCTCCTCTCCTCTATCCCTGGTTAATACTACTACTGTTTTAACTTTTGGTTGTCAGTAATTTTTCCTCGTAAAATTCTGCTTTTATCTTCAGTGAACAATAAATTCTACTCCACTCCTGCAGTTATAGCGAAATAGGTAGTACTGAATTAATATACAATCATCCTGGCAATTTTGCACATACTTTACCAATTAAAAACTTTTTCTAGAACTTTTGAAAAATTTATCCAACAACTACCAAAGCCACCAACTCAGTCATGGTTAAAATTATAGGCAATGCCTGTGATGAAATAGCCTGTCTTTAAAATGAGGACTGCAAAAGCACATGCAATACATACCTTATGGATGAAGTCATTAAAATCTGTGCTACTGCTTTTTGTTTTTCTTTTTAAAACACAGATAGATACAGCCCTAGGCTCAGGAAGCCCCAAGTCACAAATCATGGAGATGGCAATAGTATTTGGGGACATATCACCTTATAGCTGCAGTATTGTATTTCTCTCTAGGCATTCACTGGAAACAGAACACCAGTGAGAAAGAACTTTAATCTAATCTAGTATGACAATTTTTCAAAATATCTCTGTGTTTTCTAAAACTCAGAAGTTTAAATGTCTGTGGAAGCTGCCACCACAGCTAGCTTAACAGTGAAGGACGCCACAAAAGCGCACCCTTTCAGGAGCACGACTGAAACTTAATCAGAACATACCTTCTGAACAGGATCTTATCAGCACTAAAATTGGTAAAACAAAAGCCATAAGAGGTTAAAAAATATCGATGAAACTTCATTAAATAGTACATATTACCATATATCTGTTACACATTATTTTTTGCTGCTGATTACTAAAAAGTCTCTCAGTTAAGTATTAGAGACTGTCTTTGCTTGTTTTTAAATGGCATACATCAAGCTCTAGCCCTCTAGGAGCCAACATATTTTTTCACACGTATAGCATGAATTCATCCACATTGCAGAATCTGTTCTATGCTTTTACTGATATCACCTTCTGGGACGATCCAAAGTTTTTCCTTATACTGTTACAAAAACAAGTAGACGAGAGGGACCTGCATGTTCCACAGGTAACTACTCAGTAGCCAGCAAGTACATGTGTATGCGATTAATGTATAGTCTTATTAAAAGTTACTGACTTGATTTAGTAAATCTTTCTAGCTTCTGCCACATCTGTTTTTCTCCCTCTCCATTCCTTTCCAGCTATTTCCTATTATGCTTTCCTCACATCCATTCTTCCCAAAATATCATTCTCTCTAGACCTACTTTTTCTACCACTCCTCCTACCCCCCATGATCTCGTTTCATTTACTGTTGCAACGCAGGCATTGGAAAAAGAGGAAGAGATTAACGTTATTAACCACTATCTGATACAAATAATATGGACAGCCTTCTTATTTGGGGTTAGTATCCTTGGGAGAAGGAATTGGAATGGAAGGAAAAGGGCCCATTATGCAGAGTGTGCTTCTCTCATGTAGCTCAGCAACTGTCTTTGCAACCTGGTACTGGTTGCAAGGAAAAGCTTTCTCTCCTAGTCCAACCTAAGCAGTAGGAAAGCAAGTAGTTTCTTTGGCATTCAACCTGTTTTTCAGTATTCTGGCTGCCACAAGAGGAACATCCCTGATTCAGTATGCTCCAGCTAGGAATCATTCTTGGATGACCAGGTCAGCTCTCCGCTGCTGCTCAAAAATTGAGGCAGAAAGACTCTGAAGGAGAGCTGATTTTTTAGTGCTCAAAGCCCTCAACAGCAAGAGGAAGATCATTCAGCTGTCACTGCAGAAGATGTTTATTTTGCCACTCAGAGCTTTCCAAGCTACGGGGTCTGTCAGCAGATAGAGCAAGACCGAGCTAAAGCCATTAGCTTGGCTCACCTATGAAGACTGCATCTTCACAGCCAGAAGCTAAACTTGCACTGCCCTCAGCGAGGAACATACCTGCTGAACCAGCAGTGGGTTCCGGACCAGAAGCAGTTCTTATTGCTCTAATACAAGCAATCTCCTCTAGATCAGATGCAAAGGGGAAGATTTTTAACATCTAATGTTTTTACTCGAACCACAGCTAAGTGGTTTTCAGGATTCACAATACCAGAAAGTTGAGCACGTGGAAATTCAGAATTCAGCTCTCTTGACTAACTTCAATCCAAATTCCCTTTTATACTGCTGAAAGAACTAATACTCATACGCTAATCGAACAAGCATATGTTACAATTTTTTGTGTGCTTCTAACAGGTACAATAACCCCAAACACCATTGCACGACTTGCATGGTAATACCTGAAACTTAAGCAATCTAAAACCACCTTCCCCACCCCAATACCCAAACCCATAACCTCTCTAAAGCAAACTAACCAGCTACAACAAATGTGATGCTTTCTCAAATACTGAGCAAGCATTTGCTGTATTTGGGGGAGGGGGGACAGGGGCAGTGTTTGGCATCTCACTCTTCACCCCTAGCAATGCAGCAGCCCATTATAATTTCCTATTCAAAGTCCAAGCATTATCCTTGTTTTCCCCTTCCCTCTCACCTTGCTCAGTGTTGGTCCAAGAGTAAGATACCTGTATACAGATGCCCATCTTGAAAGACTTCCTGAACAAACATTGCCTACAGTCTTTGGTGCTCCCTCCTCTTAAAACACAAATGTAAAGGGAAGGGAGCACACCAAACAAAGTCAGTCACACAAGAGAAGTATTTGCAGAATAAGGCCTAAGTTGCAACGCTTGTATCACAACACCATGCTGACCTAGAGTGAGGTGGCTGCAGGAGTTTCATTGTTTCTCAGCTAACCCAACATTTGAAGAACTGGATTTAGATTTTTGTGGGTGTCCTGGTTTTTGGTTGGGATAGAGTTATTTTTCACAAGAAGCAGGGAGGGGACACAGCCAGGACAGCTGACCCCAAACTAGCCAAAGGGGTATTTGATACCATATGACATCATGTTCATTATATAAGGGGAGAGCTGGCTGGGGAGGAGGGATGGACTAGGCATTGGGTTCCAGGCAGTGAGCATTGCATCGTGTATCACCCGCCTTGTATATTGTTTTATTAGTATTATTGTTGTTATTTTCCTCTTCCCTTGCTCTCCTAATAAACTGTCCTTATCCCAACCCACGAGTTTTACCTTTTACTTCCAATTCTACTCTCTATCCCACCAGGGGAAGGAGTGAGTGAGCGGCCGCATGACGCTCAGCTGCTGGCTGGGGCTACACCACAACAGTCCTTTTTGGCGTCCAATGCGGGCCACAAAGGGTTGAGATAACGACAGATCTGACCAGACAGTGTTAAAACAAAGTTGTTATATGCTTTTTTTATATTAGTTAAATAGTTGCTGGCCACAATGGTGTTTTGTTTGTTCACGTGGCTGTGGTATGTAAACCCTTACTTGCTGTATGTATTCCCTGCGGCGCTGTTTATCACCTTTGCGAGAGGGATCAGGATTCTCATTTTGCTGTACTGTGCAACATTGACTTATGATATAATAACATGACTGGTCATGAGGTTAAGCTGGTATTTGTATGGGGCCTTGCTGTCATGTCCTTACCTCAGACCACATCTCTTGGAATTTATTAATAATCACACCCAATCTATGAGGAAGACAGGGGGACATTTTCTCCTGCTCTTTCACCTCCTCTTTTTCCTTCAGGCTAGTTACAGCAACTTTTGAAAATTTTGAATACCCTTGGGATGTCCAAGTCAGCATGCTCCTATTGCTGTCCCCTGAATGTGTTTCAAGTCTTGTTTAGGGTTACAAAAAATTGTTCCAAGAATACCACCCAGAGATGTGCCCTAAGGCTGGATAGTAATGGGTGATGTGGTATGTGGGAGAATATCTAGAGAACTTCTCAACTCCAATGGTTTGGACCCTGATGAAGTGATAAAATACGTGAAAGGAAAATGCTGTGGCTATTCCAAAGAGGCACAACTTACTGCACTGTGCTGGGCCCTGGCCAGTATCTACCAAACATTGCTCGACTGTAGGCAGCGTCATCGGGAGAAGAGAGGGAAAACAGACATGTCTAACAGGCACTGTGGCTACTCAAACCCTGGTGACAGGCGCTGTGGCTGAACCAAAAAACCAACCCATGCTGGTATCACTCACCCCTATACAGAAGAAGAAATACACAGAAAAATCAGTTCACTTAGTAAGGGATGACGATGAACCAGGACCATCATGAGAACAGGAGGAAGAGCCAGACCCAGAGATAATCACCGAATCCCTGTCCCCAAGCGAGCTGCAAGATACATGAAAAGATTTTGGCCAGCATCGAGGCGAGCACATCATTACCTGGCTGCTCTGATGCTGGGATAAGGTGGCCAGTAGCCTGGAATTAGAGGGTAGGGAAGCCGAGCAGCTGGGATCCCTATCTAGGGCCAGGGAGAAAGGCCCTACCTGGAGTCTCTGGCAGAAAGCACCAGTGGAGACTCAACACCTGGGGTTTTGGAATCAGGGAAACAGAGGACCAGAGGCCTTCTACACTCCAACTGAAAAAGAGATAGTGGCAGCATATGAAGAGGTTTGAGCTGCTTCAGAGGTGGTTGGTACTGAAGCACAGCTCCTCCTGGCACCCCGATTGCTGGTGCTGGGCTGGATGTTCAAAGGGAGGGTCCCCTCTACACATCATGCAACTGATGCTACATGGAGTAAGTGGGTTGCACTGATCACACAGCAGGCTTGAATAGGAAACCCCAGTCACTCAGGAATTCTGGAATTGATCATGGACTGGCCAGAAGGCAAGGATTTCAGAATGTTGCCAGAGGAGGTGGTGACATGCACTGAAGCCCCACCGTATAATAAACTACCAGAAAATGAGAAGCAGTATACCCTGTTCACTGATGGGTCCTGTCACATTGTGGGAAAATATCAGAGGTGGAAAGCAGCCGTATTGAGTCCTACATGATGAGTTGCAGAAGCTGCTGAAGGAGAAGGTGAAGCAAGCCAGTATGCAGAGGTGAAAGCCATCCAGGTGGCTTTAGATACTGCTGAAAGAGAAAAATGGCCGATGCTCTACCTCTATACTGACTCAGAGATGGTGACAAATGCCCTGTGGGGGTGGTTACAGCAATGGAAGCAGAGCAACTGGCAGCACAGAGGCAAACCCATCTGGGCTGCCCCATTGTGGCAAGATATTGCTGCCTGGCTAGAGAAGCTGGTTGCAAAAGTACGTCACGTAGATGCCCACGTACCCAAGAGTTGGGACACTGAGGAACATCAAAACAACCAGCAGGTGGATCAGGCTGCTAAGATTGAAATGGGTCAGGTGGATTTGGATTGGCAACATAAGGGTGAACTCTTTATAGCTCAGTGGGCCCATGACACCTCAGGCCATCAAGGAAGAGATGCAACATACAGATGAGCTTGTGCTTGAGGGGTGGACTTGACCATAGACGCTATTGCACAGGTTATCCATGAACATGAAATGTGCTGCAATCAAGCAAGCCAAGCAGTTAAAGCCTCTGGTATGGAGGACGATGGCTGAAATACAAATATGGGGAAGCCTGGCAGATTGACTACATCACGCTCCCACAAACCCGTCAAGACAAGCAACATCTGCTTACAATGGTGGAAGCCACCACTGAATGGCTGGAAAAAATCCCATGCCCCATGCCACCACCCGGAACACTGTCCTGGGCCTTGAAAAGCAAGTCCTGTGGTAACACGGCATCCCAGAAAGAATTGAGTCAGACAGCGGGACTCATTTCCAAAACAACCTCATAGACACCTGGGCCAAAGAGCATGGCATTGAGTGGGTGTATCACATTCTCTATCACACACCAGCCTCCAGGAAAACCGAACGATACAATGGACTGCTAAAGACTACACTGAGAGCAATGGGTGGTGGGGCCCTCAAACGTTGGGATACACATTTAGCAAAGGCCGCCTGGTTAGTTAACACTAGAGGGTCTACCAATCAAGCTGTCCCTGCCCAATCAAAACCTCCACGTACTGCAGAAGGGGATAAAGTCCCTGTAGTGCACATAAAGAATATGGTATGGGTTACTCTGGCCTTGGGCAAAGGCAAACCCATCCGCAGGACTGCTTTTGCTCAAGGACCTGGGTGCACTTGGTAGATAATGCGGGAGGATGGGGAAGTCCAATGTGCACCTGAAAGGGATTTGATTTTGGGTGAGAATAGCCAATAAATTAAATTGTATGATGTTAATTGCTAAATAAACCTGCCATTGTATGTCATCACCACTACAATTGTTATATGCCGTGTCAATGGTATTACAGTAAGAATCACCCAAATTAATGAAGGATGAACTTTGATGAAACTGAGTGAAGTACAACGATGATGGAACTAGAACTGGCTTCAGCAAACAGCGCCCAGCAATTTCCTCAAAATTAACATCTTCAACCTGCAGACTGTAGGCATGGGCCACGCCAGAGAGTCCAGCTGCAAGCTCTGGATGCGTCATACAACAACCCAACAGCACACACCATCTCTCCTGAAAGACTGTTATGACAGATGGAGCCCAAAGTCGTGGATTAAATGAACAACTCAACAGACATTTTAAAAGGATGGCCCATGGACTAAGGGAATAATATATATCAAAGACAGGAAAGGTGGTGGTGATTAATTTGAAAGTGTAGAATCTGGGCATGCCATAGATGGTATAGAATAAGGGGTGAATGATGGCCTGGTTTTCAGCTGGGATAGAGTTAATTTTCACAAGAAGCTGGGAGGTGACACAGCCAGGATAGCTGACCCAAACCAGCCAAAGGCATATTCGATAGCATATGTCATGCTCCATAATTAAGGATGGGGAGATGGCTGGGGAGGAGGGATCGCTGCTCAGGGATGGGACGGGCATTGAGTTCCAGGCGGTAAGCAAATTGCATTGTGTATCACCTGCTTTGTATATTGTTATAAGTACTGTTGTTGTTATTTTCCTCTTCCTTCACTGTTCTAATAAACTAACCTTATCCCAACCCATGAGTTTTATCTTTTTCTTTTGATCCTCCTCCCCATCCCATGGGGGTGGGGGGTGGGAGGAGTGAGCAAGCAGCTGTGTAATGCTTACCTGACAGCTGGGGCTAAACCACGACAGTGGGACATTCTCAGCTTTCAGAAGCAAATTCTGAGAAATAGCTGAGAAATGCTTCCTGTTCAGACAGATAACAATCAGGTGTATGGTAGAGAAAAAATACTCACTTTTTGTTGATAAAGGTAAAAACTGAAATAGTAGTGACAGAAATACATTTTGGGGAGCAGGATGAGTACAAAGGCTGTATAGTCCCAGCTACCTTAATTCTAATTAGGTATAACTGAATAATATAGAGAGGAAAGGGATTTGTGCACTCTGGAAAGCAGTTCTTTTGTAAAGAGGTTTGTTTTAGTGGTCACAATGGAAATCAATCTGCAACTTTAAGATAGATAGTGTCAATACAAGCTATAGTTCCACAAAAAAAAAAATTCAAGTTCTAAGTTTAAATAATACGGTTTTCATACAATGTCCAATTAAGATACCTTGCTCATAGACAAAGTCAAGTTTGCATCCCAGGACCCCCACTGAAGAGCTAGGCTTTGAAAAAAGGCCAAGTAGTCTGAGAAATAAAGCTCCTCACTTCCAAGCAACAACATCCACAGCCAGTCCTATGCTATCGTGATCAGTGTACCAACTTTCTCAGTCTGTATTTACACTTCTGGTGGAAGCACTGGGGTGAAATAGGTACTCATACAAGATAAAATTGGACATGAAACATCTTGTGCTCCTGTCTTGAGATTTATTGCCAGAGTGACTATGCATCTCCACAATGACTCAAGATTTGTGCTTGATACAAGAGACAATTATCTGATTGACTCTGAAACTTCTGCTTAAGCTACAGTCTTTCCGACTTCTGTTTAATCAGTCTGCTTGCAGTTTGAGATGCCCTTGAACATTTAATCATGTCAAGATAGCTAAACAACTTTCTCCTGTTGTACTGGCTTGTAAAGTTCCGTTCACCACATTTGTAAGTACCATGTCCTTAAACTGTCAAATTTAAGTCTAGATATGGGCCACAGAGCTGCACCTGTTCACAAATGAACCACAAATAAACAGCCTTGTCCTCCAGAACATGATGTAAAGAGACTTTGTGCCAGCCTTACCCATCCTGTACTAAAGTCCCCATTACAAGTGAACCGATGTATATTTGTGTTTTCAGTGACCCAAGGGGTAACTTGTTCTTGAATTGTCTTCCTTGGGATGCTGTGTTTGTCCCAAAGCTCCCCTCGCCCCCTTCAAAAACACTATTCCTGAGAGACGAAAATACTTCTAAATATTGTCTCAACAGGAGGTAACTGGGTGAAAAAGCCTCGAATGCAGCAGTACCAAACTACTTCCCCACTGTGCAACTCCATCATGAATAGTGTACCCCAGCACATACCGTCTGAAACGAAAGCTGCTTATTACAGCACACTGAACAAGGAAGCTGCCTTTAGGCTGTTTTCTTGGGTTTTAATCAATATTACATGATCTCTCAGGTTAATGGGCATTAATCCTGAATGCCAGGAGTTAAATCAAAAGTAGCATGTAAAGGGGTAAACCCACATGAAACAAAACAGCAGCAAAATAACACTCCTTATGAAACAGTGTAAGGAACTATCACCTGGGGAATACCTCCTCCTCGGCTTCATCAGGTAAGAATGATTTACACTTCTCAAGGCTGAGTTTACCACCAAGGAGGATCTTACACCACAAATATGCCACAAAAGGAGGAGTGGTTGAGTCAATGGCCAGGGGCAACCAGCATGTATTGCTGACAGAAAGAGTCTGCTGCAGTTAGAGAGGACTGTTTCTCACAGGGAGCTGGAGATAGCTGGGATGAAAGAAACTTGCAGAAGTGAGCAAGAAATAAGAATATCAGTGTGGGATCCATGCATGCAGATCTTTTATAATTTTTATTCTTTGCTAAACAATGCTTCTTATCTTTCAGAAGTAAATCAAAGCAAAATATTTAAGGGCTACTTATATGTACCTGCCAATCTGTGCCAGCACCAACAAACTGCTATGATAGATGCAAAAATCAATTTAGGCCTGTTGAGAACTTGGGATCACAATCCAGAGATCTAGTCCAAAGGTGGCTGAACCACATGGTATCCCCCAGAGCAAAGGGCAGAAAGTTAAGTCTTGTCACCAAGGAGGGGGCACACTCAGGGAAAATGCGAGAGGCCTGAGGTGCAGCTAGCCTTGTGTGGCAGATGACTTCTTTACCAGAGGTAATAAAACAAAACAATAAAACAAACAAACAAAACACCCCCAAAAAACCCCACCACAACCAACCAGGCATAAAACCCCAAGAATACTTATCTACAGAAGCTTCTTTTGTTAGTAAATCACTCAGGAATCTAATTTAATGATTTAATGAGGAAAAGATACCACTGTGGTTAGGAGGAAGGTAAGGAATTCCTTTTGTATACCATGCAGAGACAATTCTCTTCAAATAGCTTTTCGGTCAGAAGGAAGACTTAGCTATGGTGCTTAATTCTGTCAAAATGAGCAACTTTGCCAAATCAAGACTAGATACTATTCCCAACACTGTTTACAAAGACTGGGAAAGTAAGCAGAGTGTGGTTGTGGCAGAGTAGGTACAACAGAAGATGGCTGTCTCTGATCAAGCTGAAGGTAAGATCTTCATATGAAAAGGTCTTGCAACTGCAAAATGTTGATGTGACTGTACAAAAGGATTCCCACAGAGGTTAGGAAATCCCTCTTGCTTTGGCAGCTTTTTAAAGTGACAAAGCTGATTTTATCCCCAACACGAAAGGAAACCAAAATGATTGCAGAAGACAGTTTTTCCAAATGGCAAGGCTTCAACCATCCAGCATCATTGAAACTACAGTTAGAAGCCAGAGAAACTGCTTTCTAAAGATTTTCAAATAAGAAGTTTCATTCTAGTAATGGTCTGCAAGAAATTGAGAGTGTGATGGGGACTTGCTGGCCTCATGAAATCTATGAGAACTCTCATCTAACAACGTAGGTGAAACGGGCATGTGAGAAACCTTCATGGAAGGAAAGGGTATGGGAATGGCATCCCTGAAGAACAGAGGCAGAGAAGGAATGAACAGAGGAAGCTCAGATGCAGTTAGCTAGCCTATTACTCTAGGAACATGGATTACTTTAATGGTGACTTGTTTTTAAGTTGGTTGTAGGATTTGATTTAGTGTTCTGCTCACTTTGTCCTTTTTCAAGTTCCTATTCCAGGCTTCCTACAGGTGCCCTGAGCACAATGGCTTTTGCCAAGTCTTTTTTCCAGTCTTTTAACACTGGCCAAATAACCGACTCATTTCTTTGCAAGCTTGCAGAGGAGTTTGGTTTGATCTGATGCAAAATAAATGCATAGGGAGCACTAAGGAAGATGGCATGAAAGATGAAACTATGAGCCTAAGCTCGAAACAGGAGGAGGGGAGAAAAACAGGTGTGTCTGACTAAGACGCTATTCTTAGGGAAGATATGATCCATTACTGAGCAACACACAATGAAAACACTGGTGCCAAACCCCAGTTGTGCATAAAGTCTGGCTTGTTCACCCCAGTGCCAGGTGCTAGGCCCACAGGGTGCTTTTCCCAGCAGCCTCGGAATCAGTCTTCTCCAAGTTAAAATTGAATGTCTGGTGTCAATGTGCATCCACAGGACAGGGATATAAATCACTGCCTAATTTTTACTTGTCTGTCTTTTCTGTTCACAGCAGACAGACTGCTTTCTACATGCTATTCCTATTTTAAATGCAATTATCCTTGTGATACAGATGGAATGCAAAACATGTCTGAATGCAAAAAGTTCTGATAACGTCAAATCTTCAGTTGGAGTTTTCAAAGTTATCTCAATATTTCTGCTGTACACTAACTCATAATCCAGTATTGTAATTTATTACAGCAAGCATAGAGATACCATATTTTTGATGCTAACAGGTACCTACAGGTTTTTGCTATCCCAGTATGATACTGAGTATATGGGTCTTTAATTTCAAGAGAAAAAGAAAGCAAACAACAAAACAACAAACCTTCCTTTATATTTTAAAGCAAACAGCATCAATATCTAGATCCTAGCAATTAAGTCAAATAAAAGACACCCGCATAATTTCAATAGTATTCAGCAATTGTGATCATTCACAAATAATACAAAAACATTAACACGGGAGATGTGTTTTAAAAAACCATAAGTCCCCAAAGACAATTATCGAGTATTTGTTCAAAGTTTTACGCCCATAATCTGGCAGTATATTTCTACAACCATATTAAAGTTTTATTTTTCTCCTCAGTTTTTAAATTTACAGCTATCAATACTATTGGACACCATTATGACAACAAGGTGTTTCAACTAATAAAGCCATAGATTGAAATAGACTTCCTTGGAACTGGGAGAAAAAAAATAAAAATACAAGTGTCAACCAAACAACCCCTCAAGTAAAAAAAAAAAAACATTATTTATGGGCTAAAATTATCATTGAATACTACTACTACATTATTGCTTAGTTACATGAAGGCTATCCAATACCTAAAGTTATACATGAAGACTATCTAATTAAGCTTGCACAAGAAAGGAGGAACATGGTCAAAATAAAGAAAATTTGATATGGCTTTAAATTACAGATAGCTATTAGTGCAGGGTTAAAATGGAAGTTATCCAACGTTTTTATGAGGAAATTTTAACAGTGTTTCAAAAGCGTTAATATAGTTCAGCACTAAATCTAGCAATAATGAAGCTTTTTATGTTTCAGCTGTGTGTTACAACTTGGGTTATTTCTGCAGGGTAAGACAGTTATGCAAACTTCAGGGAGCAAGGAGGTTGCTCCAGGGAGGATACAATAGGCCGGTCTAGTATTTTGTACCTGTATAATCAATGTAAACACTGTCAATAGGCAATTTACAACCTGTTCTAGAATCACTGGATTTTGTTACTATAAGCTGGTAATTTTTTCACAGATCACTCAGTCTCAGTGAGATGTAGCTTGGTGTTTACTTTTAAAAACCTAAAGATTTCAAGTAGTTTTATTTCAAAATCCAGCCAATAAAACGTATTCGCTAAGATTAGGAAAAACTGTGAATTGTTTTGTTTCCACAGAGCAACTATAAAAAATAAGTCAGTTTGCTGCTAACACATGAGTAAAATCTCAAGGTTTTAGAGGTATCTGCTTTACAGACTGCAGAATTACCATACAAAACTAGGAACATTATTTCCCCTGAAGCTTAATTCCCAGCAGTCACAAGACTACAGCAGTTGCAGACATGATTTATGACATCCTCCGAATGACCTCTCAAAGCTAAAGACTGATTAAGTGTAAGACATGGAAGGTAGCTCCTGTCTGCCCGCATCATATGATGTGGAGTCACAGCACAGTGAGCGTTTGCTACCAAGCGAACAAAACTGTCCCTTAGCTTTCTACTGCATGCAGCACTGCGCTGCCATTATATAAGAGAAACACAATGACATACAGCACAATATATCAGGTCTTCTTCTAACCCGATCTGAATCACTCCTCGCATCACCTGCAGATGTTCTTTGTGGCACTGGTTCACAGGTGTGTCTGTAATTTTCTAGGACACGAATTGTCATTTGACTTTAGCAGCACTGTCAGTACCCAAGCAAGACAACGGCAGTATCTGAGGTTAGGAATAGCTTCTAAAGAAAAGAAACAACTTGAGCTATTCAGCACATGAATGTTTTCTCTATTTCTTTCAGAAAAAAAACCTCAGGCTTATTCTATACATGTCAAAAGCTTTACTGTATTTATCCAGTGCTGCATAAAAATATTCCCGTGGCATACGTATGCCTTTATATAAAGGCAATTCCAATGTACTGAGAAAAAAAATTGTTGTCCCACTCTCAAAAACTGAAGTAAGTATGAGATGACATTGCAGCTATTTTAGCCAGGAGTGATTTGCGATGGCTCCGTCACAGGAAGTTCGGTCTAGCAGATTTAGGCCTGACTCAAGGGAAAGTATGCAGAGAATCACCCACCAAATATTCTTCTCGCCAAAGGTTCATTAGAAGAGTCAGTCCCATTCACAACAAATCAGAGAGAAGTTTAAAATATGAATGGATGTGATCTCTGCAGTGTGTCCTCCTCAGCAGGATCCAAGCATGTTGTCTTTACTTCATTACAGAAAGAAAATTTAGCATAATTGAGCACCCCCAACCTGCACCATGAAAGTGAGCTGCCATAGCTTCTTTACAAATCTATGCCTCTCTTCCTCTTACATGTAGCATAAAATAATAAGCCATGTTGATCCCTCAATCACCACCACTAAACCTCCAAGACGATATTTTACCAAGATAAATGGAGCAGTCTGCAGTTCTGGGAACTGCTGTTCCAGACATTCGAAGCCCTTCCCTGTCGGTTATGCTATGTTCCCATTTCAGGCACTTTCTTCACAGCCCCACCATTAGACATACACAGCTTACTCTTCTGACTCGGCAGCAAAGGGTTGACAGTTTGTGGGTGTGGAGGAAAGATAAGAGGCTGCAGCTTCTAAAAGTGCTGCAACTCCACGCTATCACAGACTGACCCAATTCAGCCACTGACTGAGGCTGAAATTGGGTCACCAGAACAGTCCTGCACCCCTTTAGGAGGTAGGTACACATTGAACTTGAGTGTGGTTTTATTTAGTGACATTTGTCAGCATTACTCTTTAAAATGAACAACCTCCCCCCACAACAAACCCAAACTGTAACACACTGTTTTTGTAGTGATGCTCTTCTGTGAGGTAACAAAAACTGTTGAAGGAGAGATGTGGGATGGCTGGAAGGAAATACAGCTTTACTGAACAAAAAGGAGGAAGAGCTTGAGTTTGCCACTGTTCCTCTTGGAACTCTGGTTTGGATGAGCAGCTATCTATGGCCTACACTGCTGAACACCAGTGAAAGTTTCCTCCTTGTTCAGATGTTACCAACAGGTCCCAAAGGGAAAAGTAGAAACTACAAATTGTGTTCTTCAAACAAAATTTCCCTCCTTAAAATTGTAACAATGATTTGCAAGACCAGCTGTGAAAAGTCTGAGCTGTTATTAGACCAATTCACAGAGTAACAGCTGTGTCAGAGAATAAAATTTTATTTACTATAGTAATGTTTTTCTCCTATCACCACGTTAAGCAAAATCTCAAAGTTCGACAGATGTTCAACAGTTCTAATCATTTTCAAGAAATAATGAATAAAACTGTTTTAAAGCATCAGGGAAACTGAATGAACCTCCTACGTACTCTGGAGGATGTTCATGAGTACACAAGATCAAAACAACAGAAATGTCACTGTTTTAACTGCAAGCACAGGATAAGTGTCTGTTTACGTGTCCTGTTAAACTACCCTATGAAATATGCTCTTCCCCCTCCCCAGCACCCCTGAGGACAGAGCACAGAACCATCCAGAGCAGAGCAAGAAGCTGGAAACTTTGAGCCAAGAATCTTGTTAAACTCCAAAAACGGAAAAATTGAGAAATACTATGGAGAAGTTGATACCTCGGATAAAGTGGAAAGAAAGAACTAATTTGCATTAGTATTATTTTGTAGTGCTTTGCTGAAAGTCTAGTCCTATTAAAGGATGAGGACAAGGAGGAAGGCTTAAGCTTTTCCAGGCAGACTGGCAAGATGCCCTTTTGCAAGGTCTTTTAGGGTATAATCTCAGGAGCCCTGGCAGAGAAGTGAACTTGAAGTTAGCAATTCTTTTCATTCCAGACTGAAGTTTTGAGTGCATCAGTCAAAACAGTTGACAGCATCAGCCCTGCTGAGTAAAATGCTCTCCCTTTTTTTGTGCACAGAAGTGACCAAGGAAATCAAGTCACTGCAGGGGGTGGAACTACCAGAATCATGTATCTTGGTAGTCCAAGTGTTAGGTTAAGTTGCACTATTTTTCTTCCCTTCCATGGAGCAATATAAACTGAGTAAGTTCTGGCACAAGTAGCTTGTCCCAAAGATGTTCAAACAGCCACCAATCAACAAAGCTTATAACTTGTGTTAGAAAAAATTAGGTCAGTCCCAATTCACAAAGAACGTTTCAAAAATATTTTTGTTTAGTCCTTTAGGTGACATGCCAATCTTCAAGTCTGTACTTTTGATCAGAACACATATATTATGGCTGTCATTTAGATGTTGACAACCCCTCTAGTAGGATTATTGCTCATACAAGGTTCCAGCTCAGGATCCTGACACTCACATGCAGGCCTCAGCATGTGGCAGTAGCAGCATTTCTCTTTCCTCACAAGGCAAAACTTAACCCAATATCTCAAACTGATTTAGAATTAACACCATATTTATACCTTCATGACAAAACCCTGCTATGTGTCCTTGCTAATCTAGATCAGCTGCACTGCTGTGGCCCAAGTCACTCTGAATTCTGTTAGATGGCATGGGAATATTTGGCTAGCCGTGCATGGCATTGGATTCAAACAGTCCAGAAGACAAAGTACACTGCTAGACAGCAAGAGCACATCAAATGTCATGCATTTTTTTGCAGTAATTTTCAATATTCTGTCTATAATAGTCTTTCCATATACTAATCTCTCCATTCAAAACAGAGCTGAATAAACTATAAATACAAATCCCTACTATCCGTGATGGTTGATCCCCTGCTCCTTTTTGCTGTGATAGGGCTCAAAAATTCACTTATTGTAATTTAAAAAGAATAATTGCAAAGTAGCTACCTTGAGTAAAGAAAAACCTTCAGTAGCTCACGCACTGGATGTCTCAACATTCTCCCTCTCTGAAATTACACTAGCAAAAGCTTTTCCCCTTAAAATGAACCTCAGTAAATATGTTGGCCAATAACCAGACCCATTGCCATCTGAATTAAACGCAGAGCGGTCTGAGTGAAAGCAGCACTAATGTCAAAGCAGCACCACCCCTGAGCAAGCGGCTTTAAGGAGACCCGCTTAAAAAGTTTCCAGCAGAACAGCGTTCCAACACAAAGTGCTGACTTGATGAAACCCAAAATATTCCACAGGAATGTGCTAATTCAGTCAAAACTTTTGAAAGAGGACAGGCCGGCTTGCCGAGCCAGCCAACCAGTCTAGTGAGCTGACTGGTTCTCCCCAGCTCTCCAGGGTCACTGGCTTCCCCATCTGGCCAGGTGCCAGGCTGCTAGTCCCAGCTCTCAGAGGGGCCCTTTAATAATAATAAAGTCTTACAAAGGGTTCTGAGAAGCAAACAAAGCAATTTAAAAATGAAAAACAGAATTCCTTCAGAACTAACTGCAAGGTTTCTTTTAAAGAGAAATCTGTTGGATTTGTTGCAAAGCATTGAAAACTAAATGTCCCTAAAGACACAAGTCTCTCCTATGTCTTCTCAATTTTTATATTGAAAAAAAGTAAAAACTTTTTTTTATAGTGAAAAAAAGCATCAGTACGGTAACAACACAAAGTTAACAATAGTTATATTCAAAACCTAAACTTCACTAGACAGGTCTAATCATCAGCAGGGAGTTAAAGGCAAGTTGCTTCACGATCACTGTTACTCAAGTAAATGCCCTTGCATGATCAAAACACAGGGCTACCTTGTAAGCAACATCTGGCGTGGCGTAGACCCTAAGTAGGCTCCCTGCATAACTCAATGTGGCAAACCTGAATGAGATGGTGCAAGGGGCCTCATTTAACACTCTGGAGAAGGTCGAAGGAATAAGTATGGCTTTATAATATTTTAGCAGTCATTTAAAAAAAAAAATTTAAAAAAATCTGTCAACTAGCAAGTAACCCGCTTTCTTCATAAAACTGGCTTTTAGCAACCTGTGGCTAACCAGTGCATAGGAACTATTCTGGCTTCTCAGCAACTCAATAAGTAACAGTATGAAGAGAGTTTTTAATTGCTAAAAAAAGCAACGCTATTTAAGACAGTAACACCAAACACCACAATATTTTTTGCACAATTCCATTAATAAAAAAGCAATGCTATTTAAGACAGTAACACCAAACACCACAATGTTTTTTGCACAATTCCATTCATTTAACCAGCTTTTGTATCAAAATGCCTAGATATTGGTTCATGTGTGAGCACCACAATTAGTTTAAGAGATACTTGGAACAAAGTTTCACAGAAAAAAAGAGCTCCTTTTACATGCCAAATTGTGTCAGCAATGAGATCTCTGTTGCAGGCAAGTCACATGATTTTGAAAGAATAAGGCTAATAAAATGTATGGATTTATTTATATGAAAATCAGCACACCTTGCAGCATACAACTGGGACAAATTTGTGACCACTTTCTTTCAGAAAACACGTGTAAATCAGACAGCTGCCAGAGTATGCAGTTCACTGACACTTCCTACTGCCAAATGCAATGCACAAAGGTAGCTCAGAAAGCAATTAGAGATTGGCTGGGAGGACTCATTAATTTTTTTAAACTTCAAATCACAACTAAACAGTCTCATAACGTTTTTCTGGGGAAGACTGTATGCCTTCGACTCACATTTAAAAAGAAAGAAGGTTTGTCTTCTCAGAATGACAAAATACATGTAATTTGCTCCCTGTTGTTTCTTAGAATGAACAACTAATACATTTACAGTATCACAAGGAAACACATCTAGAACAGAACTAGGCATAAGCACAGTTCAATCCAACTGCTCAATTTTTAAACATCTCACCACTTGCAAAGTCTAAGGCTCCCTTCAACTCCTTGCAACACAAAATTCAGAGAAAAAAGGCGGTGAGGAAAAAAAAATAAAATTTCCTGCTAGTGGTAACAGGACTGGGAAACCACCAGTGACCAACACAAGCAAATGATGCCTACTTGGCTCTATTTGAGTATGTATGACATAAGACCAAGATAATAATGAGAAAGTACAGCATAAAGAGATGCCTTCCATTTTGGAAGAAGATATCAAAAGTTCATAGCAGCACCTTTTCTTCTCTCAAGCAAAATTTGAGATGCCCTTCTTACGGTTTATGACAAAAAGGCACATCCATCACTGATCTCCCCATCACGGCAAACAGCAAAATACAGAAGAAAAAAAAGCATGCATATAGACATTCATACGCAATTCTGGGCCTGTAATCATGGCAGCATTAAATTACCGATCTGATAGTTAATTCTTTCATTAGCCTCATGAAAAGGATCACAATCATACCACAAAGTAACAACTGAGTGCTGCACAACTCTGAAGCCATGGCCTCAATTTCTTTGTGCTGCAGTAATTTAAATAACCAGCTATAAGCTATAATTTAAGATTTAGTCCATGACTGCAGGAGCTAACCAACTGGAGTTACAAGGATCAATACACACTGTAAGTGTTTAAGAGAATGAGACCATACTTCTAAGTAAGTGTCTCTCTCAAACCAATCTATGTAATTTAGTAATTTTCTCCTTTTAAGCTTATATAGCCATTTCCTAGAATGAGTTTCTGAGGCTCTCTATACAGCAGACACAGTCCTAAACTGAGAAATGACATGTTGCTGGTAATAACTCATATTGCATTGTGCAAAATTACTTTTATCCTTGAAGCCAGAGAATGGCTTCAGGTGCCACTCATGGGTTTTACTTCTGTTCATTTATATGGAAATTTGTCAACGTAACAGACTGCGCAAAGGTAACAAGAAGGCCCAAAAGGAGCTCCAACCAGCAGTGTGCCAGTTGAGAGAAACAAAGCGGGGCGGGGCGGGGGGGAAGAGGCTGAACATGGTGCCGTTGTGATACAAATGAACATCACAAACAATACTGAGAGGCTACATTATTTAATTGCTGTTTCTTTGAAATAAGTTAAGTCAGCTGAGTGCACTCATATGTACGTGTAGGAAGCAGCAGGGGCAAAGGATTTCAGTCGGTCAACTCATAACTTGTGCACATCCCATCAGCTGGATTACTGCCAGAGCTTGCTCTCTGCCAGCTTACCTCCTCCTGCTCCACCCTAACTGATCCCATGTGCATTATCCCTCCCTGACTGGGGCGACTAGCCTGCTTCTTCCTAATGTTCAGCATCCCTCAGTACACAGATTTCTAACAACTTATCTTGGAAAATGCTTAGTCCTAAATTAAAAAAGGCAAAACAAAGAGAAACAAAGCCTCTCTGTTATATGAAGTCAACCTTCTCAAAAATGTGTGGTAACACCAGGAGAAAAAAAAAATACTTACTTTTCCTGAGTGCTGTGCTTTGAAATGGATTTCACAACTGTAAGTTTATGATTTCAAATTATTTTTGCAATTAAGGCCGAGTATTACCGCTATCCAGACACAGAATAAGGTGGGCCCAACCATCCTTCAAGACTTGTTCCAATAAAAGCGTCCAATGTAGGATACCATAACAGCAAGGGTGCCAGGAGGTCAAAGAGCCCATAACAGTGCAGGTTATTTATACAATAAATAACTTATGTTGGAAGGCACTTGTGGACGTCTTCTGGTCCAGACCCTGACTCAGTGCTGGACCAACTTCAACTAAGTTGCTCAGGACCTTGTCCAGTCAATTTCTGATCATCTCCAAGGATGGAGGTCACACAATCTCTTCAGGTGCCTGCTACTGTGTTTGATCACCCTCATTATGAATTGAATTAATTGAACTGGATTTTTCCCTGATGCAACTTGTGACCACTGACTCTCAACTTGTCACTATGCACCTCCAAAAAGAGTCCGACACCCCCTCCTCTACAATTTCTTTGTAATTGTGCTCTGTTCTCACATATTCCACATCTGATGACTGGTAAGCAATAAGCTCATTCAGGAGGCACTGTAAGATTTCCTGATGGTAGGGCAGCTCTGCCAAAGTAAGCACCAAGATTTCAGTAAGATTTTCTAATTCCTAGTTTTCTGAAACCTTTCTGTGTGCTTGCCACAGAACTGACTGTCAGCCTAAGCCACAGTGACAGAAAGGTTTGATCCCAACAGTGGCAAAAGTCCTGTTTGCCTTGCATCAAAGGTTGCCTAGGAGAGCTTAGTAGTAGGGAAAAAACAGAACTACCACAGGTGATTCATTTGACGTTGGCAAGTCTCACTAAAATCACAAAGCCGTACATATCTACCTGTCCTTATGAAGTATTGCATAGACAATCAGCTGAAGAAGGAGAAAGTTCTTTAGCTCCTTCAAGAAAGGGTAATTTTCTTGAATAACATGCAAATGCGCAGTGCATCAAGTAACAGTCCTTAATAATGTCCCCAGAAGACTTGATTGACCTACCTCACCATTTGATGTAGTTAGATGAGAGGACATTTAAGCTACACATCTCAAGTGGACACTATATGCACACTAACCAATATCTGAACTTGTAGTCAAAAAAGGGAACAAACGCACTCAAATAAGAATAATTTTATATTTGCAGAACAAGTCAGTGTAAATTATATTGGCATGCAGTATAAAAAAGACCCAAGTTCTTAGGAATTGTTTTTGAAAAAATAAACTATGAGCAAAAAACATAAATAATTTCTGAGTCCACTGAACTAGATACCAGAGTATCTTATTAAATAAAGATTTTTATCATGCTAATGTTTAAAATGAATAAATAATTATCAGCTTACTTCTTTCTTACCATTGTAGGTTATCCTTGGTTTTGTCAAACACATAACAAGATGTAAATCCATTTCATCAGAAGATACAAATTTTGAACATACAGGGCACTTGAATCCTATGGAAAATAAAAACATGTAAGTGTGAGTACACTCAACCACATTGCAAATATGTATATTCAAGCAAAAAACCTATTCTGCACACATTAAAAGAAAAAAACCAAACATATATATCTGGCAGCTTTTCAGTTTTGACGTGACATTTCTTACTTTAATATAATTCCCTTGATTTCAAAAGATCTCAAAATGGACCGTTCTTTCTGCAAACTGATCTGTTGCCAATTGCAACATATCAGCACCTCTGGAACGCAGTTTCCCAGTAACTCTAAGAACAGTTTAAGACAGGAGCAAGAGGATAATATGACTCTACTAAACCAGAAATTAGAAATGTATAGAAAACATAGCCATGGGAATCTGAACTTAGGCAGGAGCCCTGAAATAACATCTGCACGTTTACTAGGAATAGCATTGAAACTTTAACAAAGGATCTTGGTTTTACATCTCATCATGCAAGCTGCAGCATCTTTTACCAGTCTGGGGCACAGGGAAAACATTAACTCAGGGGTGTCCCCTCACCCTGAATCACTAATATTTCCTGTAGCGCTGAATTTGTTTGACTTCTCTCATCCTAGCCAAGCATGACCTTGTTTAGCTAGTGAGGTCACAGCCTGAGGCAATATGGGGTAAAGAATAATTAAGACAGTCTGCATTGTGATGCAACTGCATAATAGTCCATGACAAAACTGCTTAATACTTTAATTTATGTCATTAGCAAAGACAGCAGTCTCCCAGTTAGAGGACAAGATTGGTTGGACAAGTTTTATGGTCCACAGAAAAGTCTGAGAGAAGTCTGGCTGATTTTGATCTGCTGAAAAATTAACACACAAGTGAGAGACACAAAGCCACCAACAGGGATCTTGCTGTGTAACAGCTGTTAAGGAATATACCTACAGGACAACACACAGCAAAAATATCTAAATCCATGCTCACTGCGAAGGAGCAACCTTTTCTTTGATGCCATTGAAAAGTAATGATGCAGGCATGTATAAATGGCCACTGCACCTTCCATCAACATCCACATCTGGGCCTGCTCCCACATTTTGTAGCTTGTTGCCCCTTGCTTTTTTACTTCTAACCTTGGGAGTTCATAATGAACCGAGTCAGCCAAGGATTACAAGTGACTTGATGCTGCACTTTCAAGTTAGTGATGCCTGAGAATTTTTATCTTTACTTTCAATTATTATCCAGATGTAGATCAAGCAACTAACCTGAAGCATTAGCACTTGATAGAAGCAATGTGTTTCATTTACCAAGACAATGATTTTTATTTCTTTAGCACAGCTAATAGGAAGCAAGTCAAAGCAGACAACTGGTAACACCCATGAGGAACTCTGAGCAGCAGCTGAACATGTACTGGAAACCACTTCCTGAGAAAGTACAGTTCTGATTCTTCCCATTTTAGTCACAAGCGGTTCATATCTATTTCTTCTTGTGTCAATCTTACACCTCAGTTTAAATACTGCTCTTCCCTCCTTATTTTTAATCCTCCTCCCACAACCCACATCTTTACAAACAACAGGTACAACCGCAGGTTAATAAGCGTAGAACAGTCAAACACATCTTTTGGAAAAAAAGCAGGTTGAACGGATTAATTTACTTGTAGAAAGCTTTGTCAGCGACCCTCTGCCACCGTGTAGCCTCCCTCCCCCAGGCTGCATCTCAATATGACTAAAACCAAAATTAGTATCTCGGTCCTCCAAACGCGCAAAACCACCCATAACTGTTTTGTTACAGTTTTCTTAAAAAAACGACCCATCGTAGATTTTCTCTCAACCTTTATCAGCCTGTTGCAGCTGATTACTCTTAAGTCTAGTCAAACTCTACTAAGACCCATGCATTATTCTCATTTGTGTGCTTCTGTAAGGCATAATTGACAACGTATTTTGATGTAAAAAAGCACGTAACTTCCTTATACACTGCAGACTGAGCCCTGCTGCGCCAGAAGGGAGTGTTTGCATTACAGCACGTTAACAATTATGTTCATGGCTAGTTAAGCACCGGGACAGCCATTAACAGGTTACCTCTGCCTTCTGGACAGAACCCTTCCAGCTTATTCCCTAGGGTCAATCAGCACATCTAATTGGGAGTGACAGAGGGCAGGGAAAACGATCAATAGGTCTTTAGAACCATTGCTAAAGTTAACAGTGTTAAGAAGGTACATATCCCAGGAATGCTTGCAAGGGAATACTTAAATCCACATAAAACAGTAGGGAGAATTTGGGTAAATAAATAAATAAATAAATAATGCTTTTACTAAAAACCATGCTTAAACAGTTGTGAAAAATCTTTCTGGTTATCCACCTGGAGTATTCAGCTGAATGTGGTCTACCATAGGTATGCCCCTAAACCTAGTAAACAGCCTACATTTTAGCAATATATTAAGTCCACATTTTAACAATATAGTATATTGTGGCTTGTCCAGTGTCAAGGGGAATCTGGAGGTAATAGTTAAGCAACTACAAATATCTTCTTGCCACAGCAAGCCAGGGATATCTAACTGCTATAGCTCTACTCAGCACTCAGTACAGTAAAGAACCCAAGCAGTAAAGGACACTACACTTAACTAAGCCTTATGGACCAAATTAGCAGCCACTGGTAAAGATATCTTTGCGTAAAAGATGTTTCTCCAGTGACCAGCATCAGCTGCATGCCAGAGTCTAGCATTACAGCTGAAAAAGTACCTCAAGCTCGCAAAACCCACTGAAACATTTTTCAAACACAAATGAAATCCCACTTCACAACATTCTGGTGCAATAACCAGCTCCTAGATTTCACCATCTTCCCCAAGAGATGCACAGTGTATGTTTTGTGTGAAGGAAATTACCATTTCCAACTCCTTTAGTAGCCCCAAAGAACAAATTGTTTTGGCTGTAGACACAATATTTACTTTATTTTTAACTGTATTTGAAAAATATAAATAAGTGAACAATCAACACTGTCCACAAGCCAGTTAAAGGTTCTTAAATAAAAAAGCTGGTATTTTCCCACCTTTCGTCAAATCAGAAGGCAATAGTTTCATGACCCAGTTTACAATTAAGTACTCCTTAAGAACAAAGACTCTATTGTACCACTGCCCAGCAGGCTAACAACATTTATAGCCTATGTTTGTTTTTACCACCAGTCTCAAGGAAAAACTCTGATAACTTTCTTCAAGTTTCACATGACTAACAATCAGCAACAGGTCAAAAATAACTTGATTGTTACATGACTTGTTATACTGAGTTTTGCAGATTAACAATGCATTCACAGACTTTTGGACAACAAAGTGGAAGTAGTCATCAGATAAGGTGGCATCAGGTGAAGTATCCTCTAAAAACTATGAAACTCAATTAACTACTTTCTCGCTCTCTTTACAAGGAGAGCACAAGAGATAACAAACACCGTGGTGAGACACTGGAACAGGTTGCCCAGAGAGGTGGTAGATGCCCCATCCCTGGAAGTGTTCAAGGTCAGGTTGGATGGGGCTCTGAGCAACCTGATCTAGTTGAAGATATCCCTGCTCATTGCAGGGGGGTTGGACTAGATGACCTTTAAGGGTCCCTTCCAACCCAAACTGTTCTATGATTCTATAACGTACAGTTTTAGGTAAAAATCCAGCTCTTACAAAGGTGTTGGTTTCACAGCATCCCTTATCCTCATCCAAGACAAGGAACTATCACCTTTGTATTAGGGTTGTCACTGCTTGTCAGCATATCACTGCAAAGCTGTCCTTCCCTCTCCCATAGCAGAGAGGACATTGCCTGTGATATGACTTAAGTCAGGGGAAGAACCACTTCTCAGCCCACTCTCTTTCTGTACAGCAGAAAAGAACTGAGCACCAAAACTGAGCAAGCATGTGTTTCCAGCTGACTTGCCCAAGCACATATTTAAGAGGCAGAGAGACAAATTCTTACAACCTCCCATCATCTAGTTTCACAATCCTAAGTACAATACCGAAAGTGACACATTACTTAAACAAAACCACAATCCTGGAAAAAAAAAGTGCAATTAGAAGAAAAGAGGCAGAACAGAAAGTTGCAGTAAAACTACTAGAAAATCCCAAGGTGGTACAGAAAGTTTGAGATAACTAAACCTGCATAAGTAGCAGGACTTAAAAATTCAGAGGTGAATTCTCTCTCTCTCATTCTCTCTTGAATGTCTCACTTTCTTCAGACTACCTTCTTTTGCAAATGAACCTCTAGTTAACCAAGAAATCCCATCTTCTCTCACATCCATCTACAGAACTCATAACTTTCATCTCTGGCAGGCTTGGAAACTATCCACAGGGACAGGTTGATGAGTGGCCACTCTATCCGTAGCAATTTCAACCTCATTGATATCTTACTGTGTTTGCCTTGCTTTGCAAATATCAGACTGTTTACCTTGCAGTTCACTCCATAAGGAAGCAAACAAAAACCACCCAACAAATAACAAACTCCTAGACCTCTATAATTTTTGAAAAATCACGTTGGCACTCATCCTGGAATATCTACTTTGTGGTGGGGGAAAAAAAAAAGAGCTAAGAGCTTCCAGATGATACAGTGCAGAGTGTCACAGAATTAAAACACCTTAAAGCAGCACTAGAATTGCACAGAAGAATGGATCATCCTTTTGGACAGTATTAAAGAGCAGTAGCAAGAAATAACCATGAATTAAACCCGCACCAACACAAAAGACTGCCTCAGCCTGATCAGAGTAACCTTTTGGCAGAAAAAGTCTGAACATCGCCAAAACCAAACTAAAAGTATAATGACACTAGCTGTCCTTTTAAAAATAACTATCTAACATAATAGTATTTTAAGTTTTTGTATGCTTGTGTTTTCAAACAAGATGGATAAATCCATCTTGGTTTGCTTGTAAAGAAGTCATAAGCAAAACCAAAGCTTTGCATACACAGATTTTGTAAAATATATTTGACAATAAGAAGCCTGACAAACGTTACTTACGTACTTGCACTTGTTTTTCGGTACTTAGAAAAATCAGTATAGACAATCTGGAAGCACAGCATCCAGTAAATACAATGGTATGCAAGATTACTGTCTCACAAATAAAACCTGCATATTAATGCTAAACCAAAACAACATAACAAAACAAATCCCTCCCCAATAAACAGAAAAGACCTCACATAATCAGAGAAACATGCTAGAAAGGACCTCAAGAGGTCGCTGAGTCTATCCCATATTGGGAAATTGGGTTAAATGTACTTAGAGGATTTAATCCGCCCTTAAAAATCAACTAGTGAAAGATTTTACTGCCATCCTAGACAACCTACAATGCTGATCAGCTATTCCTAGAGAGTTAGAAAAATCTTCCCTTTTCTCTAATCTGGCAGCCTTCACTTACAAAAAATGTTGATTACTTCTTATGTGTTCAGTAGACATGGAAAACAGTTGGTAACTGTCCTCAGTATACAAAACATGTTCACACTGGAAAACGTGTGCCCTTTGTCTTTTTTTCCTACTTTAATCTTTCCTCACAGGCCCTGATGCCTAAACCTTTTACTCCTATTGCTGTCCTCTGGACTTGCTCAACCTGAACATACGGCATTGCCAAGAATGGGGCAAAGCTTTCAGGCTAAGACTTCACAAGTCCTAAGCAGAAATTAATAGTTACCTATCATATTGATCTGTTACGCTAGGTGTTGAATATCTATATATAGATCTATACATAAAGATATCTCCTTTATGTGTGTGTATACAGTATGTACGTGTACATTTTAAACAAGCCAACAGATTATTGGCTCCTTCCCCTCATGACGCGTAACAACCCCTAAATCTTCAGCAGAACTGTTACTAGCCAGGTCTCATTTTGTAGTGGTATATTTTATTTCTCCTCACATTTACTAATTCTTATGTCTTTTTTACTCAATTATGAACACTTTTCTAACATGTTAAAAACAATTATGAACTCTAATTTTGCCCTCCATAGTGCTCTCAGATCTTACAAGTTTGGCATCATATTTCCTTTTTTCAAGTGCTCACTGTCCAAAAACAGATGATTGAAAATGGACCCAAAGTAGAACACTGTGATACTTGATTTGAATTGCTCTCATAGAGCAGCTACAGGATTTTTTTTCCAACTATTTCAGCATCCACCTACGTTTTCACCTAGACCATATTCTTTAAGTTTGCTAATGAGAACATAAAGCAGAATAGCACGAACATTTTAAAGTCAAAGTAAAATGCCTCTACTTCTTCCACTTCTTCCTTTTATATTCAACTGTGTAGAGGACTAAGAACAGCAGAAAGATAGATGGAAATAATTCAGACTCTCAGTGAACTAACAACAGTCCTGGTCAAGTCAAACTTCTGTTACTCCCTTCTTGTGTAAACTCATTTGTAAAATGAAAGAAGGGAGGGAAGGAAAGAAGAAGGGAGGGAAGGAAAGAAGAAGGGAGGGAAGGAAAGAAGAAGGGAGGGAAGGAAAGAAGAAGGGAGGGAAGGAAAGAAGAAGGGAGGGAAGGAAAGAAGAAGGGAGGGAAGGAAAGAAGAAGGGAGGGAAGGAAAGAAGAAGGGAGGGAAGGAAGAGACAGACTACATGGTCTAACAGAGTTCTGTAGCCACAGAATTCTCTCTTCTCTTCTCCTCAGACAGCTGAAATGGAAAGACAGAATGAGTAACTCCTTAAGCTTAAAACCATGAAGCTTTGTACACAAAAGCATATTGCTTTAACACAGCTAATGCCTTACCTGGCAACTTTACCCTTACCATCAAAGGGAATATGAAGATTATTTCACACTAAATTCAAGAACAGAAAACTGACATTTTTAAAACGTCTTTACGTTAGAAGGTAAAAGAAAAAAGAGCATTACTAATTCTCTAGGAACCCTCTACAGGGGAATTTCTAGGTGCTGTAGCTCCCAATGCAAGTGGACAGTCAGAGAAATTTTGCCTTTTTATGTACAGAAGTTTTTTATTAAGGGAGAAAGTGTCTCACTGAAAAGATACATGTAGTTCTCTAGTTTCCATCCTTCCTTATGCTGTCAATGGCCTAAGCTGGGAGAACACAGCACTATCTGGAAAGACTTCTGGAGATGAAAAGAAATGAAGAAATACTCCCCTCAATTTGGGAGAGAATAGGAAATCAAATAGATATAAGGAACACAATACGGAAGTTCCAAACTCTGTCTTTTCTAGAAAACTGAACCAGGATAAGCACAAATAGTTTCTTCTTCTCAGAGCTTACTGATTTTGTGCTCATAATCTAGAGGGATTTTGTGCTCCACTTTTGTGCCATAAAACTGAAGTAAACACACTTGTGAATTCCTTGAGGGAAACAAGGGATTTTCTGTTGTATTTTCTGATTTAAAGCTCCCACCGCACTCAGTGGGAAAGGGGGATATATAAAATGGGGAATAAAAACAAACCTGAAACTTATTTTAGTTAAGGAGCTCATGGAATAGTTAGAGAAGATATGTTTGGATAATACTTAATCTCCTAAGCAAAAACTTCTGAACAACAGAATCTTACTACAGAACTTCTTTATCTCCCTTCATCTTGGTACTTGGGAAAGTGAGATCTTCAGTAGCAATCACTGAAAAATAATGCACTACAGAATGAAGAGGAGAAATTGAACAAGACACATTTTCTTATTCATAAATAAACCCTTTATCAACTGCACAACTTCAGGTGTCTAATACCATTGTAAAAGTAACATGTGATGATGATTATAATTGACAGCTGCACAATTTTAGAAATCAAAGAACAATAAATACAACCATTAAAAGAGAGAAAAAAGGCCCATGCTAAAATATCTTGCAAAGTAGAAGATGAAATTACAGGCGGGAAAGACCTGTAGAAAGATTGATTTCACCTCTTAATACAAAAATAAGTACAGCTGTTATTAGTGGAACAGCTTTTTAAGAGTGACATTTTAGACCGATGCAAGCACCCAACAAAGGAAGAAGGGAAGACCTTCTTAGCTCCACTTGTGTTTGTGGGTGGGTGTTAGCTCCCCATCCCATCATCCATAGGGATCTGTAATCAAGGTAGATGAGAGACTGCTCAAGTCTCCTTCATCCAAACTCCTAGAGTCTTTGCACTTTCAAATTGACAAGCACATGAACAAGAACAGTTTTTAAAGTGACTTGTAAGCTATTAATTCACTCTTTAACTTACTATATTAACTGCATTTCAGACATGTCACCCCCCAGCACAGATCCGTACCACAAGTTTCTCAATGGAACAGAAGCAGCTGAAGACAGACAAATGTGAATATAAACTTATGTTGGGAGTTGCATTTGGTAGATTTAAAGGTAAGAGCAAGCCTCAGTTTTCATGTAAAAAAGGCTCCATCCACACCCTAAATCCACTTGATTGATTGTAGATTTTAGCTTTCTACGTTTGAGAAGTATATTTTCAACTAGTGACCAAAACCTCTACTTATCAACAAGACTTTCCCGAGAAGCACACCATTAATTTCCATAGCATCTTCCCCAAGGGAGGGGGGGCAGGGAGGAGAACCCAAGGGAACACACGTTCTCTCTTTCATATAGGTGTGATGACTCCCAAAATCTGAATCAAGGGCAACAAAGGAAAGAAACTTTTCCTGTCTCTCACGTCCATTCATTGTCAGATCTCTGGCAAGGAGATAAGAGCAAGGTGCCCTTCTAGCCACACTGGCAGAGTAACACCAGCAGTATGGGAAGAAACCAGCCCATCACCATTTCAGAGGCTTCTGTACACAAGTGGGGCTCTTGCCACTTTGGAGATATCTTGTGGAGGACAACAAAGTTGTCTGAATACAGAGTTAAGCTAGGTCAGACACATTTTAGAGCCCAATCAACTACCTTATTCAGAAAGCAAGTAGCCAGAAAGCATGTTCAACAGTTTGGGGCACAAATGTATTTTATTTACACACGGCAGGCAAGATTAACTTGTCAAACAAGCTTAGTTCTTGCATTACCAGATGATGACAAATAACTCGCTGCAAGTCAGCTTGGAGGTCTGAAAACTTTATGCAAATGAAATGCCTTAAAACTCTTACTTTAGAGATATTACATATTCCCATCGCTTTTTTCTTCTTGACTCACCTATCACAGTTCAAGGAGGAAGAATTCTTCTCTCTAATTCCTAGTCTCTCGTGAACCTATAAATTTTTTTTTTCTTCCTTAATTTTCCTATTCCCTCAATTTTCTCATTGCCTGGAGCAATATTTTCCCCAGACACATGAAAAAGGTCTTCCCACTCATCATTTCACAATGAAAGTTGGGGAAGACAGACAGGATAACGGTGTTCTACTGCCAGAAGTAGGCTCTTCTGGAGTAACTGAGTAATTTGACAAGACAACTACAAGTTGTTTAAGTACAGGAAACCAGTTTGTCTACACTGCCCTCCCTTTCTTCACACTATCAATATAGTCACTACTTTCAAAAATATACTAGGGTTAAAGAAAAAGTATCCATTAGAAATCACACCATTTAAAAGGAAGTATAGGAAGACTTGCTCCAAGATCAGAAGAAAGAATTAAGTCCTATTTTTTGAAAATGCACAGATGTAAATATCTTCAAAGCTTGTACTGTACAATGCAACAAATCTGATTAAAATCACATGAAGCATGATAATAAGAGAGGAGAGGGTGCTATACCATGCTGAGAGTATATTTAATGACAGTTAAAAGGGAAGAGGTATGATGTGAAAACAGCTGAATAATGGTTGACAAGGATGACTAAACTGAACACGTGAAACAGCGCATCTTGTCGGACGCAGAGAAGTCTTCTGAGCAAACTGGCCAAAATGCATACGAGGTCTTACGAAAAAAAGAAATGGGAGAGACAAAGTAAACACTGCACTTGAAACGCAGCAGACAGGAACAAAGGAGCAAGCCCCGGGAGAAGGCAGCATCTTAGAAGACAGCACAGATAATAATGATGCTGCTTGAAAGCATGCAGAAGACAAAGTCTCTCAGATAATCTGAAAACTATTACTCTACTACACAAACAAGGCGATAATGGAGACCTGAGAAAGCACAGCATTTATAGACAATTGGTCTGTTGTCTACAAAGTTTTCACCAAAGTAAGTGAGAGTAAAAAAAAGAAGTCCTCACCAAGGCAAAACTTTGTAAAGTCTGATTTAGTTGAAATACTTACCAATAACCTACTTGTTCCTGCAGAAATAGAGGTAGCAGTGACAAAGAAAAAAGGGGAAAACCAATCAATGACAAAAAAGAGGACAAAATATTAAAGATTACAACTGGGAAGAACATATGTAACTAAAAAGTTAAATTATTATGTGGGATGTTCTCAGGAGTTTAAATATTAATTCTAAACATAATAATGTTTCATTTTTCAACAGCAACATTAAATTACATATCAAAAGTAGTTATAATTACATTTATCATTCAGTATAACAGAAAAATTATACCAATTAAAAGTACAGTTTCCAGAAAGTCAAGGACAAATGCTTCAAAGCATACTTCTCGTCTTGTGCTTTTCATCTCATTTTTTAGTCACATATACAAGAATTTTTATTACCTAAGCACAACAGCAGACTTTCCTGCATTATTATACTCTGTATTTTCCCACTTTAGCTCTCAAGGTAGCAGTCCTCCGCAGAGGGCACCAATTTCTTAATTCTGCAGCGAAACATCTAACCTATGGATTAATTTACTTTCATTCACTTGAAACTGGTGAGAGTAGAGTAAGTATGGTTGTGTGTTTGCTTATTTGGGTTTGGGTTTTTTCCCCCCCAGGTAAAGGTATGACTTAAGAATAAGGACTAAGCTTAGTAGAAAAGTCCAGAAAAATATCATTCATCCTCAACACAAAGGGATTTTGTTTAAGGAATAACTTTTCAAAAGTACTGACATCTCTGCTTATCATAAAGCAGCCTTTTGTTTTTAAATGGAAAATTCAACTAAGAATTTCACTCTGTATTTAACCTCTCTATTCTTCCAACTTGGCAAATATTTACCTTAGTGTATGGACAATTGCAGAAACTAGGATATAGATTCATAAGAAGCCAGAGTTTTAACAGAATAATTAAAGAAAATCTTACAGAATGGGGAGAAGATCAAGGGTTACAAAACACTTAATTTCAGAAAGGTGTACACTGGAATTAGATCATTTAATCCTTCAGTATTAACAGAATTTAAGTGTTTAACATTAATTCTGTAAAAATTTTGATAAAATGTGATAGCAGTTTCTTAAGTTTGAATGATACACAGTTATATATTATAATGACTAGTTTTGCAAAAGTTCCTTTTTCTAAACCAGAACCTTCTAATAACATTTGGGGATGTACCATAGTGAAGAAAGCATGCAAAATGCCTAAAAAGAGGAATAGTAAAGAAGATGCATAATTGATTCAGAAAGAGACGCTGAACCCATAAAGAAATAACCCCCCCCCCAAGTTTTCTTAACTACTGTCAGTAAAAGCTGAAGAAAAATGAAGCTATTGACTTACATGCTTTAAACATACCAGTCATGACAGGTTCATCTATATTTGCAGTCTTTTACTTCTATTAAGACAGAGTACATAGCACCCATACCATATTCTGCAAAACCTTAGAGAACATCATAAATCATCCATAAACCAAACCTTCAAATGACGTGCCGCATCATTCCTACCACAGCAACTAAGTCTGCAATGTAATTCTTGATTTGTCATGGCTAAGATGCCACTGTTTGAACAAACTGTTAAGACATATTTTGCGTGTCACTCACACTTTAAGTGACCTTTGTAGAGAACGCTACTGAGTGTTGTCTATTTTCCTCTGTTTACAACTGCTGCATTGGTCTATCAGTCAAATTATTGATAAATTTGATTAGTTACCTATTTTAAACATCTTAGAAGAGAAACGTCTTGTTTATACTAACCAGATCATGCTAATAAGACACGCATATGCATGCATACACACATGGAGCATAGACTGTAAATTAGTTTTAACAGGGATGTGCAGTCGGAACAAATTAGTTAAAATGACAGATATTTTGACTTTCCAGCAGTTTGAAAAATGACATGGTAACTCAAATGCTTTTACTTATCCAATTGCAGCTTTTATTTAAAGAAGTATATGCTCTCATTGCTTTACTCATCTGTAATGCTACTGAAGGTAAAAGTAACTGCAACTATTGAAGATGTATGTTTTGTTCTTCACTGTTCAGACAAAACCACCATTTGTCAATTGATATATGTAAGCATTACACATAAAAAAGGAGACACTGTCTTGAGTTTGAATACTGAGATAGCATGAAACTGCAACATGCTAATAAATTATATTTTAATAACAAAGGGGTGTTGGGTTTTGTTGGGGGGTTTGTAGGGTTTTTTTGGTTTGGTTTTTGTTTGTTTTTTTAAACAACTGACTAAAGAGCAGAGTATTCCTGTTTCAGAAATGCCTTTATAAGATCAGGATCACAGTATGCCAAGTGCTGCAAATATGCTCATTTGCATATATGTGGTAGTCCCACCTCTGAAGAGCTTACACTGTAAAATAGACAAGGAAAAGCAATGGTTACAATGGGAGCAATGTCTCCGTTATACACTTTAGAAAGGCAGTAAAAAACTTGCCCTAGTGTACACAGAAAGACAAACAATTCTCATAATTCTCTACATGTCACCTTATATAAAAATGCTATTTGCCCACAATGACATTGAGACAAGGGTCACAGAAAAAGTAAATCACGACATAAATTCGCTCTGCCTTTCCATGTAGTGCTGCCTTCTTAACCAGAGCCTTACCTGATGAGTGAGCAAGGCTTTACCACAGATCTCTAAAAATAGCAACTGAGCAGTTAAAATGCAAATAATAAGATGCTTTAAAAAAAAAAGAAAAAAGAAAAAAAATCTGGTTTTGAAAGAAAAAAAAAGCTCTTTAGAACAGCTCTTGAGGGCAGCATAAGGAATGCCAGAGTTTCAGCCTGCACTCTTCAGCTCTTTTACATGTTCATCCCTTCACCTTCCCTCTGTCTCTTGGCAGCCCTACCTCCTTTGCTCTTGCTGCCCCTTCCTGTGTGTGGGTGTCAGCTGGTGGGGACCAGCCCAAGCAAGCAGGACTCTGAGCTTTCCCAGTAGTACAGTGGAGAAGCCTACTGCACCTTGCTGTATTAGCCAGCCTGCCAGCAGCATATTAAACAATTCAGAGATGATAGGATCAAAACAGCAACTAGAGGGCAAAGACCAGTAAGGTGAATTTAAGTAAACCTTTCCATGATATAAACAAAACAAACAAAAAAAACCCCACACCAAAAAACTGTGGACTTCTAGAACAAGAGACAAGCTAATGAAGGATGCACCCCAAATGTGTACTATATACATACTTCAACAGCAAACAACTTAAAGAAAAAAAAAACCTTCCATGATGCATGTTAAATAACCAACACCTAGCCCTTCTCAAACAACTAGGATTTAATTATCTTCCGATTCCCACTTTTTTAAAGTGTAAGGCACTCATTGCAAAATAATTTATGAATCTTCCATCACTTTAGACATCTGAAGTCCTGAGGTAAGAATACTCAGGACTACTACTACTAACCCAACGTCAAAATTATTAGAAGCACAGATTTATATCTATTTTCCCATTTTAGCCTTTCATTCTAGGTTAAAAAAAAAAGAAAAAAGTAAATCACAACTTCCCAAAATATTCTGTGAAAGAAACAGTAGTTCTGGAAGGCACTTTCAGTTAAACAAACCATTCTCCAAGCAAGTTTTTATACTGCGAAGTATTTGGCTACTGAATTGTCACATTGTTACTTTTCACAGACCAGGTTTGAAGAACTGCAAAGAATTATCATTTATAGGCATTTTTCTCTTTCAAATTAGATCTCCTCCTTTATCTAAGAGGAGCATTAGTCCCTCAAAAAGACTTCTGTTTCAGTAGACAGAAGATGTACTTTCAATGTCTTATGAAATAAAAATTGCCATGATGCTCTTGAAGGATAACTCTCTCACAGTTAAACCTTGTTACCAGTTTTCTAGAAGGCTTTCTTATTCTGGATTTTAGGAGAGGTCAAAGCAGCTGTTTCCTACATGGACACTGGCTTAAATCCACTCCTTTCATTGTAGGAGAAGTCCTCAGAAGGCAAGTTCTTTGGACACAGCTGACGACAGTAACAGCAACTGTGATAAATTTCACAGTATGGCCATCAAATTAGTGAAATTAAGCCAGGCATAAGTCATCAGCTCTGGTGAAAAGACAGACTTGTGTCAGTTCTTCCATAGTAAACTCTATCCATATTAAGGACTACTGAAAAGTAAGCCACAGGCATGTAAAGGACAGCCTCAGCCTCCAGGCTTTCTTGTTTCATCAAGTAACTTTTTTTTAAAAAATTGCCTTTAACTACCATTTTCAGGAACATCTAATAAAAGCTCCCAAAGGAAGCCTGATATCCTGGCAGTCATCACAAACCTCTCTCTAGAGGAGGTCTTGCTATACCTGTCCTTTACAGCAGTTGTACCAAATCAGAAATCAGTAAATCGGGAGATCTGCCAATAAGAGAAACCCACTTTTATTGTTTTTCCCTTGAGAAGAAGCAATACTCAATACAATTCCTGCTTTGTGCAGCAAGAATGCCACTTTAAATGTTTAAACTTATGTCTTTGCTTTCCAGAACTGTGTAGACATTGTCCCATTCATTCTATTAATCCTATAATCTACAACACCAGTTTCTGTTTTGGAAGACATCTCCCCAGGGCAGTAGGCAGGCTACAGAAGACTAACAGCTGTTTAATCTTTTAGGGAGATCCTTCAGCTCTAGGTCGAAAAATAAGCAAATGCCGAACTTGTATGTCTCTGTGCCTCACAGCCCAGAAAGCCAACCATATTCTGGGCTGCATCAAAAGAAGCATGACCAGCAGGTTGAGGAAGGTGATTCTGCCCCTCTGCTCTCGTGAGACCCCACCTGGAGTACTGCATCCAGCTCTGAGGTCTTCAGCACAAGACAGACATTGAGCTGTTGGAGCGAGCCCAGAGGAGGGCCACAAACATGATCAGAGGGCTGGAGCACCTCTCCTATGAGGACAGGCTGAGAGAGTTGGGGCTGTTCAGCCTGGAGAAGAGAAGGCTCCAGGGAAACCTTGCTGTGGCCTTCCAATACTTAAAAGGTGCTTATAAGAAAGATGGAGACAGACTTTTTAGTAGGGCCTGTTGCGACAGGGCAAGGGATTAACGGTTTTAAACTAAAGGAGTTTAAAGATTAGATATAAGGAAGACATTTTTTTGATGAGGGTGGTGAGACACTGGAACAGGTTGCCCAGAGAGGTGGTAGATACTCCATCCCTGGAAACTTTCAAGGTCAGGTTGGATGGGGCTCTAAGCAACCTGATCTAGTTGAAGATGTCCCTGGTCATTGCAGGGGGGGTTGGACTAGATGACCTTTAAGGGTCCCTTCCAACCCAAACCATTCTTTGGTTGTTCTATGAACACAAGACTAGCCTGGCATGCTGTCTCTCTGGTACTTTCCACAGAACACAGTAGGACAGACTGAAATTCTGCTCTTGATGTAAAACCAGTCCTTAGCTAAAACTGTATCAAAACTGTCCAGAAGCTGCCCTAAAAGGCAAAAAGCAGATGCAGTTGGAAGGGTTATATCATACACATGGAAATATAAATATTTTACATATGAGAATATGTTTTTGTATAGAAGTCAACATAAACATGAAAATTGCCCTTCTTCACTACTGTGTAGGTAGGACAAATTTTATTGACAGAGACATTTGAAACAACATTTAAAATTCAGCTCTTAAGGAAGGGAGTTCACAGCACTTAACATCTACACAATGACTTCCAGAAAGAAAAAAAAAAAAAAAACAACTTCAACTCATTCACCAGGTTTCTACCTGCAACAAAATTCATACAAGTTGCACTAAATCTTGAGACAGACTAGTCTTGTTACACCGTCACCTAGTTACCTAGTAGAACCATACAGTGACAACATTTTAAGTGGGGAAAAAGTTCATTTAAGCTCTTAAAAAAATAAATCAAATATTTCAGATGCATTTATGTCAATTCAGCATGCTACTCAACCTACAACATAGACGAGATTATAAATCCTGCAGTATGTTATTGTTGCTCTTAACCTAGCCAGGTATCTCACAAAGTTGAGAGTAGTACCATCCAGCAAAATAAAACAGCAAGCCTTCTGGAATAAATTCAAAGTACTAAAAGCACAATACACTCTTCTAATCTATTAATATTCTGGCAAGAACAGATATACACAAATATGAGCCTTTAAAACCAATTTGGACAAATATTCTGATCTCAAATATGTTAATATGGACAGCTACAAAGATTTTTTTTTTTAAATAGACAAACGGCTTGTACACAAGCGATTACAAAAGATAAAGGAACATCTTCTAAAGTACCAGATATGACAACTTTTATTATCAATTCCTATTCAGGGACAGTTTTACAGAAAGAAATTGAAAGTGAGGCAAGGAAAAAACCCTCTTAAAAACCTACTATCTTTCGCCTTGCACTAGCTAATCTGTTAAAGTAGGTTTTAAATTTATTTAAATGTAAACGTACGTGGTGGGTTCCACCCCAACCCTGTCACCACCATCCAAGCAAATATGAATAGTGTTTCATTCACTATCCAATTTCCATATGTTTCTGTAACTACTCAGGGAACAAACGGTTCTTATACCAAACCTAAGAAATCAGAATACCAGGGAAATAACTTTTAGAATGTGACTTTGATAAAAAATTTCAACTTAAAAATAAAATCATGTTATAGTTCATCTCTCCAATGAAGCAAGTTTAAGGGGAGGGGGGAAAAAAAAAAAATCGAAAGTGGAATGCAACCCTAGAAATTACCCAACAGCTTGCCACAGTTCCCAGATATATGGCAGGGGTCCAACATAAACAAAGCAAAGTTACCCATACGTTAGGGACAACTGATTTGGAAACACAGATTTTCCTCAATGTCCTGAAAAAGCTAATACTAATTTTGCTTAATGATGGTATTTCCCTTTTTCATTTAGGAGTTGAAATGCATGTATTCCAACAATTGAAACAGCAAAACCAGTTTCTTTTCTTTTCCTCATGAAATTCACTATATTTCTTCCTGTAGGGAAGGAGTGTAAGAAATGCATGTGGCTTCCTTTTTTCTTTGTTTAGTAGTAAACTGAATAAAGCTGCCGATGTTCTTAAAAAAGCTAGTGTAATGGTATGGTAGTATATTGAAAGGTCTTCAGCATAAAAAGGAAATAATATTTACTTAGGATTCCCACCCTTAAGGAAAAAACCTGCAAGACATTTGTAAAAAAAAAAAAAAAACAAACCAACAGTAAGTAGGGAAAAAAACACATATTATCTTAACTAAACTGCACTTAACAATAGGGAAAAAAATATTCAAACCACACAGTTCTCTGCAGCAGGGTCATAAAAAGAAAGGAAAAAGGTCACTGAAGTATTTACAAACCCTGTTTTCACACATGAATCAGAGTATTACTGTGTTTTCCATCTTGGCTTTGAAAGCCATTAAGCAAAATTAAATATTTACATGTTTTGTTCTTTCCCTCCACACACAAAAGATGGTTCTTATCTTGTTATCTCAGCATTACTGGATGCAAAACTATCCCTTTTCAAAAGTAAGTATTTCAGAATACCACCTTCTAGATTTTAACCTCCTGTCAAGAAAAACTAATGTTATTTCAAAAGGTTAATCTTTCAGTGAGTCTCCTACTGCTCAAGGCATCTTTCTAATACTAATTCAAAACATATCAGAAGTTTCTCCAGGTTTTTAAACATTTAAGGTCAAATATTTTAATCATCTCATTTTTAAACAGTGGTGTCACATAGCATCAAAGAAAAATGAACAGACAGTGTGATAACAGAAAGGATCTGTACAACCTGCTTTTTCTTTTTCTACTTCCACTTACTAGAAGGAACCAAACAGGGAAATCCAGTTGAAACTACAAGACTGACAAAACTTTTAGCAGAAAATGAGAACTAGCTCCAGAAAGATCTTAAACCATGTGAAAAACAAACAACAGAGATGAAGCTAAGAACAAAGATGCTAGCTTACCAATGTTTGGGAAAGTTGTGACAAGAAATATATTTTCTAGGATAAAAGTGAACAAATAGGTGAAGATTGAACTTCTGAAACTCAAATAAGATTAAAAAAACAAACAAACAAACAAAAACCCAAAGAAACCCAACACATAGGAACTGTAGGTATATGAGTCGGACTTAGAAAGAATACAAAAAGCCTTCCAGGGGAAGACTCTCATCTATTCTCAAGGCTGTCAAAGCTGCTTTCTGTACCACAGGGAACTGGGGCAAACTAGCACCTATCACAAACTCTTGGTCTTTTAAATACAGTTCAGTAGTCCAACCAGAAAGCTTTGGGCCAGCATGAAACGTACTATTCTTGAAAGATACCTTCTTTCACCTCCCAGCTAAAGAATCCGGCACAACTCATCGGGCAGCAGGAGCACCTGGAGGGGAGCGGCCGCCTGGAAGAGGCTTCGCTTGAGCTGTCCAGGGCGTGGGTGCTGAACAGGTCTCTGGCCAGGGAGGGGTTCGCCTGGGTTTTGGGGTTTTCGTCTCTTCTACAGAGTGTGTGTTAAACCCTGAACAATTCAGCCTTGATTATCAGTCTTTGGTTAGTCCTGTTATTAAATGCAGTTAGCCAAATATCACAACAATGACACAAACAGATATATTAATACATGAGGTCCGTCTTCTGCAGCCAGGCCAGAATCAAGACCTTTTAATGGTTTCTACTCTTGGCCTTCAGGCAAGATTCGTGGCTTAAAGATGCAAAGATACTAATTTCAGTTTGTGTAAAGGATGATGAAGTATACACGAACGTAAAACCACTTAAATTCCTCTGTATTTATACAGCACTAGTGTCAATTTGTATACACAGTCACAACTGTACTTTTGTCTGTGTTATGGAAAGGTTTTTCACAGGCCAATCTGATGCTTTGAGTTTTAAAAAAAAAATGCAGCTGGCTTTCTTGTTTATATAGGAAGAAGCAGCCTCAAGTTTACTAGCTAACACAAATAATAAATACCAGATGAATCTCTACCTAGGTCTATTTTTATTGAATACTGTTATCAATCTATCCTCCTGAATCTGGCTAGGCAGACAGTCACTGACAGAAACAGCAACCTAAGTTTTCAAGACAGTTACTTTACTGTTAAATCTTGTCTGCCTGGTCTTTTTTTATCAGACACATCTAGCAAATTAGAGCTTTCTACAAGCCTAATTCCAAGTAAGCAGATATAAAAATTGAGAGATACTAAACCATAACAGTAAAATAAATGCTCTTTCAGTTACATTTCAAGGCTATATACATTGTTGAAATTGTATCTAATAGCTAGAAAGAGTCAAGTACAATTAAAAAAGAAAAAAGAATCCGTCACATTTGTAACGAAGAAAGAACTACCCATTAATAAAAAGGCATCAATTGCAAATATCTGCATTCAAATTTGGGAATCAGTTGTGAAACTAAGAGTAATTCGCTTATTAGGAAGCTTTCCAATGGTAAGATTAGTTGTCAAAATAAAATACCCAAGGAATGAGATGGTTTTAGATAAACATCATCTGCTCAGAATGGGCTAAACCCAGCTGATCCCGCATTTGAGTGCCAGGAAGGAACTGTTAACCTCAAGGTCCCTTCGAGCGCTATCTATGATCAGCAACAAAGAGACTTTCACCCACACATCACTTGTTAGAATTAAATCTGTTCTCGTAACCCCTTTTGTGTAAAGTTTTCAGGAAAAAGACACTGTTTGCCTACTAACCTAAAAATAATAACAAAAAATCATTTCCAATATCAAAAGCAAGGCACATTGTTTTCAAACATGCTGTGTGAGAAAGGAAAATGCAAGGTTTAAGTATTGCATATAAGAATAACTGACTGTAATAGCTGACAAAGCTTTTTTCCTCTTTGACAAGAATGGACAAGTACTACCCCTCTATGGACAAATACTTGTGATATTCCTAACCCTCAGTTACAGGGTTCAGCTATCATACCATTCACTGACTTTCATGGTTAGGAAAGCACCATTAAAATTAGCTTGCAGTTTAGGAGTTTCTCCAAAGGACTATAAATCTAACAATTTAAAGATGTGAATAGTGAGATTACAGAAAGAGCTTCTTTCCTCCAGCAGAGGAAGGAATTCTTGTTAGTTATATACGACGATTCCTGACAAATGGGATGATGCTCTTCAAGGCAGATTTGTGAGTATACCAAAAGCTCTGCACGTGCAAGACTCACTGACTCGAGTAAAGCTGTCCTCATAGTGTTTTAGCTGTACCAGTAGCTTAAAAACATTGTACCTAGTACATTTATCACCACTGCCTCAAGGAGCACAAGGCTAAATATGTGAGAGAGAAACTACAGGAGGGTAAATGCAAGAAAAACAAGGTATTGACTTGAGACTTTTCTTCCTTTCCTATTTCTAGATGAAATTTCACATTGAAATTTAATTACAAGTGTGTAATTTTGTAAATTTACAAATCTGTAAGGCATAAACAGAAAACTGATAGGATTAGAATTTAATATGTTGACATTTAAGTTCCAGGCTTTAATGCCTTGTGTTATATGTACAGCACATTTACATGACTAGACCTTTGAGGAAGCCTATTTCATCAGTTTTAACTGGTGTGCATTTCAAAACACTGCTAATGAAAAGTTACATTGCAATTTTCAAGTTTGGGGAAATTCAAGTTAGAAAAACTGGAGACAAGAAAATAGCTAAAAATAGATACCCTAAAATAAAGAATTTCATCAAAATGGCCTCTCTTCTCTTTGATACAGAGTCAATTATCTATTTCAGTGTGTTTCTCTTTAGCATTACTCTCCATTAACAGTACAGACATAGCTACTGCTAGTTAAAACTAGGATAACTAAATTAAAATCCAAATTAAATGTAATACCCCAAATTATGTCTTTCTAGGGGAAAAAAAAAAAGTGTCCTAAACTAAGACACTGATTTTTCTTTTTCTTTTCTTTTTTTAAACAGGAATATTTTTAAGATCCAGCTAAATCAGTATTTCTGCAGATTTATTTTTGTTTCCAATAGTACTTTGGTTACTAATACAGGTGTTGTGAGTAAGATGAGTCATTTGCACTGTTTTCAGCAATAGGGCAGAGAAAAGGAAGACAAAAGGAGAGGCTCTCAATAAGCTAGCCACACATGCAGCTTTGTGTGTTACTGAATCACAGTTTAAGAGATTGGAAAACAACTGTTTCAGCACACATATCCATGCATCCTGATTCCAAGTACGAGTAATGATGTAACAAACGCCACTGTTCCAGACAGACTTTTCCTCCTCCTCTCCCTTGCTTACAAATTCGGCATCCTTTTCAGATTATTTCCTTTGAGGTTAACATTTCCTGTGGTGCTTATGTTTTTCACTAATTTTAATTTTGCATCTTTATGGATAGTGTCAGGCCAGCCATGTGTTCAATACAAACATTTGTTTTTAAACATATTTCAAAGAATGCTTGCACGCTACATTTAAAAGTTTTACAATTAAGAACAGGCTGCCACTGGACACAGCTGTTAAACAGCCCAAAAATAGTCCAAATCCATGATGGGAAGAGGAAGAAAAGTAAGAGTCCCTAGAGGCACATCTTATAATTATTATTTTGCAGCACCTTCTAAAATGTTTTGCTTTTTACAAATATCACAGCTAAATAAAAGTAGAGACTTCTGACTACTTGCAAGCCTTTAAGAGCCCTCCTCATGCTGACAAATTATACATCACTTTTGCATACTTAACCTGCAAGCTAAGGTATTTGTTGAGGAAAACAAATCCCCAAATTGATATAATCTCATCTAGATCAGAATAGTTTCAGGTCTCCTATTCTCAGCTCATTATATCAGAGCTGTAGCGAGAGTAATTTCCATTATTAAAAGGCAGTATAGCTACAATAGCCCAGCACCCCGTTTCTCAGCATAGTTAGCAATCCAGATGCACCATCAAACCAATAACATAGCTGTATAGCTTTTCATACTCAAAAAGCCAACAACATTCAATACCACACTACACCCTACACCTGCCATTTTCATTAGTTAACTAATGAACTATTGGTGGAATGGCAGACATGGAAGGAACAACCCATAGACAGCAAAATCCAAGAATGACCTCTCCAGTACACTTCAACAGGGATCCACT
Source organism: Grus americana (assembly GCF_028858705.1). Lineage (NCBI taxonomy): Eukaryota > Metazoa > Chordata > Aves > Gruiformes > Gruidae > Grus > Grus americana. Next base: position 122,884,925 of record NC_072853.1, on the reverse strand, counting down.
TCATTTTTAGATGCTTTTGGCTACTTCTAGCTTTGCTGCTAAGCACATGTTTTTCAGCAATAAAATACCAAGAGAAAATATAAAATCTGTATGCCCGTATTTTCATCAGTAAAATGGAGGTCAATATCATTAACCCACTATTAAAAATAAGGCAACAGCCATACATAAGCAAATAATTTGCAGAGAAAGACTGCCACATCTGTTACAACAAATACAAGGCAAGTCATACTTAGCATTGATAAACACCGTTCAGAATATAATTTTTTACAAGAGTTGAAAAAAATTTGTAGGAAAGAACTTAAAGAAATGATTTTCTGCTGACTTTTCTAGTGCTACTCAAAGCAAGGACTACAGGAGAGGTACTGGAAATTTTTTGCTCTGTCAATAAAAAAAGTCAAATGCTTAACAAGTTTTTAAAAAAATTATTTAGCCAGTGGTCAAAATTAAATTGACCAAAAATTACAGCTAGCCAATCCCTAAAAGAGAATCAATATTGGCCAGAACTTAAAAACTAGAATGCTTTTGACAACGACTCCACAACCTTAGGTTCCATGACAGCATAGGCATGCTTTTTCTGTGTGGATAGGATCAATCTCAACACCGCTGTCAGCCCAAGCAGTCTTCATAAAGCTTAGTTCTAGCTCATTTTTCACAAATCAACATACTTCCCCAACATATTAAACTGTTTAATGTCAAGAAATTACATCATCCAAGCTTACAACTCTTTTGACCATTTCTTCTGAATAAAGCTTTAAAGCAAAATGTACATTCATTAAACACATTATAAGGCTGATTGCACAGATGTAGAGAAAAGTCACATATACCCACCCAGCCCACTAGAAGAAACTCTTGCCCTCCAGCTCCAAATGTGTTCATCTTTTTCTTTTAACTTCATCAGCTGAATGCAACTGTGTGCTTTACAACTGGTGAGGCTCAGTGGAGACACAAAGGAGAATAACCTGGGCTGAACACGTCATCTCCCAGCACTTGCGCAACACAAAACACATTATGTGCATTAGCCTTCTTATTTCTTTGTTTGCAGCAGGACCAGTCCCACATTTGTAAGGAACATTTCCTCCACTCCCTTGCTATATGCTGTCACTGGATCTTGGTCTTATCAAGTGTGTGAAAACCAAAGTTTATTTTAGCACATGGTTTATTATGCTAGCAATGGAATCTGTATTTCCTCCAAACTGGAAGCTATTTCAGTATTGTATTTTACTTCAAAAACATTTTAAACATTTTGGTTTTTCACATCCATGGTTACAAAGAAGCCCTGTATCATCTGTCTTTGAAAATGTTATCCCTTACAAAACACACAAATGCACAGATATGAGATATTCGGATATAAATTAATTCAAAGTTGAGCTGTAGCAAACATACAATTTAAGCTAACTGAACAGCAATATAATTCAGCCCCTAAGAAGCGAGGTAATGCCTGTACACTTGTCATCTAGTATCCAAATGTTACGACAGCTGAATTAGATATTCAAAGGACATTTCTTTGACAGCATACAGCCCTTTTACATATGTGAATTTCATGCTGTTTTCATTCACAGTCAGCAACAGCCTTATGGCTCTATTGCACAGGTGGAGCAGGTATTTTATTTCTTTACACGGCGCTTTAAAATTTTAAAGTTTTAAAATTATGTTTTATTATTTTGGAATTGTAATTTGTTAATAGATTGATAGGGCTTTAACAAAAGTGGGTGGGGTTTTTTTGTTGTTTTGAACTCATACAAACAATCTACTTGTCATATATTTAGTACTACTCCCAATATAGAAATGAAACAAGTATCTATCCACACTGAGCTGACTACCTCTAACAACTATACCCATATGGATAAGGGGGGGGGAAAAACCAAATCAAAACACTCAAACCAACCCTAATTGACCATTAAGGTTGCAAAATCACAACATTAAAAAATTAAAAGCTCTAGAAGAAAGGTGCATAGGTAACCCTGTATTTGGGCACTTCACACCTGAACTTTCAGGACACTACATCAAAATAACCTCTGAAGATACTTAGCCAGTTTAAGAGACTATAGGAGCCCTGAGCCACTTGCTGTACAAGCATAATATACCTTCCAATATTCAGAATGCAGGGGCATGATTTTAAACTCATTCTTCCCAAAGGATGGCAAAACACCCAAGAAAATGGACAGCAAATCTTCAAGTCTGGCATCTTAGGTTATTTCAGTCATTCTTGCTTTAGGCTACTCTAGTCATCCTTGCTGATGCAGCAAAAACAATGAGGAGAAAGAGAACTGCCTCACGGTGAAAGCAGTTAAATGACCATAGAGAACTGCATTTTACTATTGTCATTGTTCTTTATATTCCGGAGATCGTCCACCGTTATCTCTCTGAAATTTGCTTAACTGATGATGCTCTGCTCTGTCTGGTAGGGCCACAGAATTTTCTCAAGACAGGCAAGATTTTTCCCCATACTGGAACATCAATCCATATTCATGCTCAAGAATCAAGGAGAAGTTATGTTCTTCAGCCCAGAAGAAGTAGAACTCCTGATAGCTGCAGGAAGGCAGGATTCAAAAGCAACATGATTTTCAGGGAACTATCTAGGACTCTTGGCAAGGACACAGTTTATTTTTTAAGTTTTCAGAAAGACTATCACCAGATTGGTCCAGATTTCATTAAAAAAGAAAACTTTTTAAGATTCTCAAAATACTGCCTGTGTGTTCAGGCAATCTACAGAAAGCACTTCTAAGCAGAGCTTTCTTTTGCTGCACATGGAAAACTTCACCAGTTTTAAGTTTCTTTCATGAAGGCCACATCTGTTATTGTACCCTATGACAATTTTTATTTTAGCAGCACAGAAGACTTGCATTTAGGTTATGCTCAGTGCACCTCAGCAAGAACCCATCCTTCAATCTTGTGTCAAATTCAATACTCAAAGAAAGATGCATCTGTATTTTAGTAAGACATGTGTCCCTCCTCTTTTTGCATTGAGTCCTAATAATTGCAAAAACATGGTAAGCGTCTTAACTATATTTCAACTCAAGCAAATGTATATACACCTATGCTTTATGAAAAAAATTTGAAGAGAATCATAACTAAAGCCTCATTTTTCCCACAGAATAGCCTTTATGCATGTCCAGGCAATATGCTAGCACTGACAAAACAAAGTAATTTACTAGCATTGATAATAGTCCAGACGCTCAACTAACTTCTCACATCTAAAAACCCCACCTTCAATTTTTAAAACTGTTGTGAAATCACAATATAAATCAATCTGACATAGGGACTAATTATGGTGGCACAACTAGGAAGTGTTTTGGAACACCACTAGTTTTAAAAGCCATTTACAGTTAAAATGTTGCTAAATAATTGCTTTATATAAATGACACTTCATATGGAAAGCCAAATAAATCTTAACAGCCTATTTTTTCTTGCCATTATTCTTAGGTGAATTTATTATAAGTTACTAGAAGACACGCAAAGTGCATGCCAGATGAGAACTCTGTATTTATAGCACACTAAGTCAGTCAGCAAACAGAATCTACTAAAAATATCCACAATGGTATGCAGCACACCCAACCTTTGGGGACTATTCACAGGCTGTGGTGGTCTGATTTTTAGACAGAGCAGACAAGGAAGAGGAAAAGACCCAGGTAGGTCAGTTCCTAAAGATGACTAAGAGTGGCAGAGTGGAATCCCATACAACACTTCGTATTCTCTTTGGCAGGCAGTCAGACATCCTGAGCCCTAAGAGATTTTACTGCTTGCTTCCTGATCTCTCTGGGTCAATATTACACAATTTCCATGCAGGGAACAGAAGAATGTGCTGAGTAAAAGTGAGAACCAGCCCCATTCTTACTATGGCTTACACTCCCATTTTTGCAAGCGTCAGGAATTGGAAGCCTATCAAACAATGGATGCCAGAGACCTCTGGATGCGCACTGAGGCATCCTTATGAAAGTCACAATGATCATTTACAATGGAAAGGTGGCCTTGGGAGCATAGGCACCTGTTTAGGAAATACCTAACCAGAGAGTAGACAGCAAAAACACTTTCCTGAATGCCTATGAAGTGCTGTTCTGGTTTTAGTCAGGTAACCGTGGGGTTTTTGGTTTGGTTTTGTTTTTTGTTTTTTTTTTTTTTTACACAAATTGTTTTCTTTTGATTTAGAAGATGCATGTCTTTTAAAATATTCCAGAATAAAAACTCAAGAGTACTCAAAGGTTTCTCACTGTTTCTTTTCATGGATTAAATGGCTGCAAGAACATGTTCCATTACCACAGTAAATGAACACAATCTGTAGAAATGACCATACATCTCTCCTGTTACTAATGAAATCATTTATGAGCAGTAGACACACTGCAGAAAAATCTTGAAAATAATATAAATTTGGTTCATGCACCTGCAAATAGCAGGGAAAACTTACCCAAAAACCTTCATAAAATTATTCAAAACTTAAAAGTTTCATGCAAGGATATGACAGCAAATCAAGAACATTTACACAATTAAGTCTTCCATGAGCAGCTGGCAAGAACAGGAGAGGAGAACTTACCCAAACAGATGGGTAGGCAATGTGTTTTAAAAATAGTTTTGAATTTCTAGCAGTGACAAAAGGCTTTCTTTATAAGACGAAGAAATGACTTGGGAGGTTGTTGGAGACTAGTCTGCAATTATGTGAGAGAACATGAGGAGAGGCACACTGTCAGGATATCAGGGTTGGATAGGTATTCAGAAGACGTTAAAGAGGAAGGCCTTTGTTTGAACTGGCACTGCAAAGGCTTAATCAGGTATTATCGCTGTCTTGATAGCCAAAAGAAATATTTATATATGCCATTACAATTAGGCTGCTTCCTTTTCTTCAGACCGTTAACTATTTACATTTCTCCGCTAAATGCAGTACTGCCATTTTTATTATTTGGCTTCTCCTAACCCCTTTTGTTTACCAGGCAGGAGGAGGAGAAGAGAAAGAAGTCCTTCAAAGATCCTCTATCACTTGCCTCAGTCTTTACTCCAGTGCCCCAAGCCTCTCACCTTCACAGAGACCTGACTCCCTCTTCAACTGAAGGAAACTAAACACAACTCCCAAGGGCTTCACTAGTACTACCAGAAGATCCAAACAGTGCTCATTTAGTTTTTAGCTTATTTGTCCAAATACGTAGCATTTGGGAATAAAACTAGCCTCCTGACTGAGCTGGAGCACGGGTTGGTGGTGGACTTTTTGCTTCTTTTTCCTGTCCCACATTCACTCCTTAAGAGAGTTTATGTTTCTGCTGCCAACCAGTAACTGTATGCTGACCGCTACATGTATGCAGGAACAGAAAAGCCTACTAAATACAGGAATAGCAAGACCCTGAAAAGGGATCGGATTCCTCAAACTCATCTGTCAGAGTACCTCTTCTGAAATTCCCTATCAACAGACCTTATCCTTGGACTGCTTTCCTAGCACACTGGATTCTTCAATCTGTTATTTTCGTTAATAGGATGCTAACACATTTCCAAAACCTCCCCGTATCTTCAGCAACTGCTGAAGTGACTCTTCTTTCTCACTTTGGAGTCAACACACAGGTATAACTGAAGAGAAAGTGAGGCACACATCTATCTCCCCCACAATCTGTGGTTGTTGTGAAGTTATCTGTATGCGTACAGACATGTTCGTATTTCTCTCAGCTCCCGAACTGGTCTCTATTTTAACTTTCTTCTATCATCAGCAGACTTCAGCCAGCCTCCCATTGTTATTGCTCTCATTTTTCCAAAGTGGACAAACATGGATACGATTGTGTTTCACTGGTGCAGCCAAGTGAATAGAAACAAATCAAAACACCAAAGCAGAGACAGCCTCTTAGCTTTCACTGTTCTGCGCCTTGGAAGACCTATGAACAGCAGCAGCAAAACTATCTGAAAAAGCATACAGGATTTTTTGTGTTCACAACAGCAAATAGCAGTGTTATCATACTTCTAAAAAGGCATAATTTGTATGGAAATATCATAGCTTTAATTAGACTAAATCCTTACACTCTCTCCTCATTCTGAATGGTTAGGAATTAATTTAGAGAAATAGATATTGTGTAAACAATTCACTGGCCTTCCTCAATCATAAAAAACCCCTTTCCAACTGCCTGGAAAAGAAGGTATGTCAAGCAGTACCAAGGCATACAGGCTGAAACTGTAATAGCAAGTTTCACTGCTTCTAACACGATTCACACACACACACGGAATATCCCAACAGTCTCATTGCAAAGCACATTTTCCAACACTTCTCCCAAGCCAGGGGACAAAGATCTCAGAGCTACAACTTTGGCTACCAAGACAGGAGCAGCACTGAAGTCTGAAGTGTTTAAGTTTCATGATTTCTCAAAGCAATAGTACTTGTGCGATACTGGGGGTGAAAGGCAAGGAAGCAACCAAAAGATAAGTCATACACCCCCGAAAAAGGTGTGAAAAAGATGAAGAGAACCTCAAGAATGTATTCAAGTGTACCGTATAACTAAACAGATGAGATGGAAAACAAAACAAGATGTGGCTTTCTAGGCAGTTTGAGAGATGTCTAAAAAATGTCTTTTCTGAGACTTCACATCATTCTTCTACTGATATTTGCTTCCCACACTCCAACAAGTAATTCAGGTTATAACCTGAGGCTTTTGTGAACTTTCTTCTATAGAATGAAGAATTCCTTAGCTACTTCTACCAGCTATTATTACAAACAAATGCTACTATAACATACCTATAAGGTTCTACCCATATCGTGTTATGTATATTCAGTAGCTGGTGAGAAATCCCACACTGTAAAGCACTTCATAAAAAAAAGCTTGATCATTATTTGGCTTGAGAAGAACGTAACAAACCTCCTCCTTCTAATAAAGTTGAACAGATGCAACTTAATCTTCAAATTATTACTCCAAGTCTTGACATAGGCCTGAAAGCTGTCAATAGTTCTGACAACACTATATATTTAAAAACCTGTCTATAAATACATCATATAAAATTGTACATGACCATATATGAAACAATCTGAGATTTTGTATTCTTGCACATTCTCTGCTCAATCAATTTTAACGAATAACTGATGTGGAAATTTAAAAGACTAGGTATCTAACATTTCTGCTATCTTCAGTTGAATTTTTATATATTCTTCCCTAAGAGATTTTTAAAGACAAAAAATATTTAAAGGCTTTATTCTTGTCTTATAACAACAATCCCGAGAAGAAATTTACATTTGAACACCAGAAGGATACTTACACTAGGTGTTTTCACCAAGAATCTTCTGTGTTGTGACCATCCAGAAACAGGATCACAAACATAAAGTGGGTTCTAAGGAACTGTCAACATTTTAAGTGACAGAAGTAACAACACATCAGCAGTTCCCAAAGCAAAGAAAATTGCAAAAGACCATCCATTTTTAGCTGAACTAATTGCTGTAAGCATCATTGACAAGAAAAAGCTATACTGTAACTACAGCAGTAGCTTTGCTGCAGTGCTGACAGTCAATGCAAAGCCACTTGCTGCCTAAAAACACAGTGGAAAAACTAACTGTGGATCTCAAGGCCAACTCTTCTACAGGCTGTTCTTAACAGAAGGTAAGAATATTTACTTTGGGGCTGGGAGAGAGGGGAAGTCCCATTCACTGAGGAACACAGCGGGAAACTACCGGTCAAAATTCCCAATAATAGTGTTATCACTGTAAAGGAAGCTAGAACTTGGCGCTGTGTTGCAAGAAAGTGCTTGAGCGTCACGCGCAGGTTTGGCCTCTGCATCTGGGAGTGCCACAAGATCTTATGGAATTTGGGTCTCGCTCTACTTAATGCTCTAAGCCTACTCCAGGAGTGCTTGCAGCACAAAGATAAACACGTATGTTGGGGTTTTTTTGTGAGACCAAGGCCCCAGTTATTCAGTGAATTGAACTCTCCCTGAGATGAGACGTAAGGTTACATAGCAATATTTACTCGGTTATACTTTGATCATAACGGAGCCTGAGGTCAGACAGGAACATCAGACCCTCACAGTCAGGAAAGGCTGCTGTTACTATGGTTCCTATTAAAGGAATATAGAAGCTAACTGATCACACTTTCCAATATGTTAACATACTTTAACATAACACTTTTTATATTCTCATTCCAATGGCATATTAACAAGCATAATAGGGATTCCAGTATGTTACATTAGAGAGTTAATATTTATACATTACTTCAGCATGCAAAGCTGCTCAGTAAAAGTGACAATAGAGTGTCATTCACCAATGGCACATTAATTGCAGTAATTTAACAAATGCACCACCCACATGTCACTGGTTAATGAAGCCAAGCAGTATGCCTAAAAACATAAATAGTTGGAGATTCAGTTCAACTTATGGAAGTTATTCTTGTTCTTCTTTTTTATTTTAATTTGCATAGAATTGTTATGCTAATCCTCAAATTTAAATTCAGTACTTTTCAAGACAAAAAGAAACAATTTGGCTAATTTGCAAGTTACAAAACAAGGGAGAGGACTTCAAGCATGCTTATGATACACAAGATAAATGCCAGATACCACACCTAGACAAGCTTGAGCTAGTTACCATCAGGACAAAAACAATGCTTCAAGTTATTTTTCACCATGCTGATGCTACTAATGCATGATTTCTAGTGGGGCTACTCGTTCCAAGCATCTAGTTATTACAATGAATCAAGAAAACACAAAGCAGGCAACTAAATAAGGATGCCGACATTCAATGTGATGTAGTATAATGTATCACTGATATCACAGAATATTTAAATTGCAAAAAAGAATAATGTTTCAAGTGAGGCCTTCTTCACAGGTGTTGCAGTATTATAATTAAACAGTTATTCATCTCAATAAGAAATACTAAGATTTTTAGAAGAGAAAAAGCAAATAGATTCATGACTATCTTGTGACCACATAAGGACAGTGTATTTTGAAACTTGCTACTCAAAGCCCTAGCATATGGAATTCCTTATTTATTAGTCAGTAGATTAAGAGAGCATACCCCTCCTGGCATTTTTCCTGCACCGGGAAAAGCAACAAGCTTTGCATCATTTCAGCCTATATCCTCTTTAATATGCCAATTTCAGAGTTCTGTAAAAGACAAAATATGGTGTCGTACAGCAATTAATAGACTATTACATGCCATAGAAAAGTACGACGAAACTCAGAGTTATTCTGAAGAGACCTTCCTGCATCTGAATAAACAGTTTCCTAGGTTATTGATCCTCATCACTGCATTTACATTTAATCCAGTCTCTCCTGGCAGCAAGGCAGGTTGCAAGACAATGTTTAAGCAAGGAGAAAAAAAAAAAAAAGTTTAACCTTTGAGCAACAACAGGCTATATATTTTAATTACTCCCTTGTCCTTAGCACAAACTGCACAATACTCTGTGGTAAGGCATCCTTTCATCACTAAAAGAAACACATGCACTTTCTTCCCCCACAAGCTACCTTGATGGTATAATGAGCATCCTTGCAGAAAAGCACTCCTATTGAGCAGCTTGGTACCATAATAATAGTTATGTTTTCTTTCTTAAGGGCAAACGTTCCTTTACTATAACAGCGTTTGACAGTTTTCTGTTAATATTCAACCACTGCACTGGGAGGAGGCAGTTTTAGATCTAGGAAGTAACAGCTATGCTGTCTTCATGTCAACACACCAACAGCATATAGATGGTAGGCGGCGTGACAGAAGCCTTGCGCACAGTACGAGCGTTGGACTGAAAAGAGCCCTGCTTTGGCTACAAACAGGTGGCATTAAAGAAATTAAGAAAACCCAGCCTGCTACAAATAGTATTCACAAAAGGATTAACTAGAATACAGAAGTGTAGGAATTTTACATTAGCTTCCTCTTTCCCAAAAGAGAGCTTTTGGGGAAGTTGGCTAGTATTTAGACAGGTTATAATACATCTGTATATTAGAACTATCAAGGGAATGAATCCATTTAAAAAGTCACCTTCTACCTTAATGTTTGACTTATACAAACAACGACTTTTAGAATAAGCAGTACTGAAAGCAGTCAGCAACTTTGAAAGCAGTTGGCAACTTACAGGCAGTTTTTTTAACTTTAAGGTAAAGAATACAGGCAGTAAAATCCGAGTCCTATACCAACCCTATTCATCTCAATATCGCAGGAGAGACAAAAAACTATGACAACTTGCTCTACGTTTAATATGCGTCTTAAAGGGACTCAGCTTCTTGGTTAATTCAGAGTATAGCTGAGTATTTCTCCTGCCTCAAGAGCACATGTGGCCACCTCCAAACTATACGGTACCGGTGCTGCAAGCCTATACTTCATCGGCACGGACAGCTATCCGACTCTTCTCATCTCTTAGGGGGAAAATAAACAAAGAAACTTAGTTTAACTTCTCTTTTTCTTAATCGACTTTCAGAACCGAGAACGCAAGAACTTAGAAAGAGGAACAAGGATCAGCCACATATTAATCGGTACCTAAAGAGGGGTTTGGTCCGATTTGAGAATAAACGGCGGAGACACATGATCCAATTAAATTCTAATTATGTAAGTAGTAGGCAAGAGTATTTACACAGACACTGATTATAGCTATTAGAGTCTAAAGTCGCCGGCCGGAGAGGCTCTGCTTCCCCTTCGCCGTCCCGACCGCACCGCCGCGGGGTTCGTTTCATTTTTAACCTCCCCCTTTCACAGCTCTGGTTACAAACAATAGGAGACGCTGGCCTGAAAACCCCGGCTCCAAACCCTGCCCCGCTCCGACGGGCGCAAGCCTGGAAGAGCCGCCGCTCTCCCCAAAGTGATGATTCATTACCCGTCCCACCTCCGGGCCAGGAACCGGGGAAGGAACCCCCTCACCCCACCCGCCTGGCCGGACCCCCCAGCCTCCAGCCCCGCAGCAGCGGGAGAGGCAGCTAAACCCTCCCGCCGCGCCCGCTCCGCGGGCTGACCCTTACCTCCGAACAGGTGCGGTGAGAGGTGAGCGGGTAGCGAGCCGATCACTAGCCGGGGCCCGCCAGAGGAGCCGCCGCCGCCCCCCGCGGGCCGCTCCCGGCCGCCCTCCTCCGGGGTGCTGTTGACCGAGTCCTGCGAGCCGTAGGGGCCGCTGCTGTGGGGGATGTTGAAGGCGGACTGCGCGGCCCGGGCCCCGGAGGCGGTGGCCCCCCCTAAGGACCTGCTCCGGGGTGCCGACCCCGCGGCACCCCCCGCCGCCGCTCCTCCTGCCGCCGCCGCCGCCGCGCCGCCGGGCGCGGCATGAGGCGCCGCCGCCAGGTGCGCGTACCGCCCGCCAGCGCCTGCCGAGCGCCCGCCGGTCCCGTTAGCGCCGCCGCTGCTGCTGCTGCTGGAGGAAGGTAAATCCCCGCCCGAATACGCCCGGGTGCGGCCATTGGCGGCGGTGGGGCTGCTCTGCTTCGCGCCCATGGTCCCGCCGCCGCCTGGCGCTGCCCGGTGCCCTTCGCCGCCGCCTTCCCCGCGGCGCCCGGGGGCGGTGAGAGTCCAGCCCCGGCGGGGGCGATCCGAGGCGCGGGTCGCGCCGGGGAAGGGGGAAAGGGCGCGCCGAGGGAAGGGATCGGGTCACTCGGTGGGTCGGTGTCGAGAGGGGAGAGCCGCCCGCCGGGATCCGGCTCAACTGGCGGCCCCGGCGCGGCCGCTGCTCGCGGGTCTGGGGCGCCACCATGAGCTGCTCGGGACGGTGCTGGCTCCCGCCGTGCGGCCGCTCGGCTCCGCTGCTGCTGCTGCTGTGCCCGCCGCCGCCGCCGTCATCCTCCGCCGCCGCCGAGCTCTGTGGGGGGCAACAGCGGCAGCAGCGCCGCCGAGGCCGCTCGCTCGCCCGCGGCGCGCCGTGCCTCTGCCGAAGGAGGCGGGAGGGGGCGGTCACCCCGGCGCAGCCGCTCCTCTACCGTGTCGCCATACTGGGGGCGGCACCAACGGGCGGGATGGGGAGCGGTTACGGCGGCAAGGGCCGCCGCCTCTCCTTCCCCCCCTCCTCCGCCCGGCAGGGGACCGGCCCCCGGCGGCGCGGCGCGACGAGCCGGGCCTGCCGCCCCGCCCCGCCTCCTGCCCTTCTCCTCACGCAAGGTGCGGGGCAGCGCCAGGTGGGCGGGCGCTGGGCGAGGCCGCTCCGGGGCTGCCAACCTCGCTCCCTGCGGGAGGGCGAGTCCCCGAGACGGGGCCGCTCGGAGCGCGGGGCTGAGGCGAGAACCTGCCGGGGAGGGAAGATCAGCTGCCTGCTCGCCTGAAGGGGAAGCCCGCGGGACGCCGGAGCGGCCGCCCCGGCGAGGAAGCAGTTAAAAGCCAAACTGCCGCCGGCAGAAGGCGAACTGTGGTGTTGGCGGGCCGGCCAGGCGCGCGCGGCGGCCGTTGAGGGCGAAGGGTCCGGCCCGCCGCTCCCCGAGCCTGTGTTTGGCGAGGTGGTTGGCATAAGGGCCGCTTACCCCTGACGGGGGCTTTCCCGGGTAGGAGACTTCCAACCCGGGCGGTTTGCTGTGGGTCTCGGTTCTCGCGGTATATGCAGGGAAGAAGCAGGACAAGAAGGATGAAAAATCTCTTAGACCTTTGGTTCACAGGCGATACAGGAAAATCCTGTAGACTTTAGTCTCTTACTCAGAGAAAACTCCCATTCTTATTGATGAGAACTTTACACAAGGATTGACTAACAGCCAAAAATTTTGGCCCTGTGGATTATACCCATGTGGGTAACAGGCTTGGTTTCCTCATGACAAAACAGAGACAAAATTATGTCTTTAAAGATACATGATATTGAATGTTGTATACATTTAATTTATATGACCATGATTCCTACAATCGGTCATCCAAGGTAAACTGCTTGGTTTTATGAATTAACTGTTTGCTCTAAAAGAAAGTATGTCACTGTGAAGCAGTGCTATACATCGTCTTGGGACTCTCCGTCATACTGTCTAGGTAAGGATTCCAACTACATTCATGCCTGTGTCATAACTGCGTAGTACCCAAACTATTTTACAATTAATACAACAAACCAGATCAAAACCTTAATTAATACACAATTATGTAACTTTTGTACTATACATATTACATGTATGGGTAATTATGACATGGACGTTGTTACATGTATTCCCATCCTCAGATGGGAATAGGTGCAAAGGCCTCCCTTTCCCCTTTCTTTCGCCATCTACATTACAACCGCATGCAGTCACTTTCTGTCATCAATGCAGCTCACAGTTCAATTTGCAAGAAGAGGCACCATGGCTTGGGATGGCAGAGAAGGTCACCAGCCCTAACTTTGTCCCAACACTGCTTTCCTGGATAGCTGAGCCACTCTGTGAATAATCTGAACCCCGTTTAGAGGATGCTGCTGTAAACCGTCGCCGGTTTCAGTAAGAGGCAGTGATTCCACAGCTGTCTGATGAACAGCTTGGTCTTTTGTGTGCTGGGTGCCGGGCAGACAGCTGGGGTCGATAATCTGCCGTCCCAAGCTATGCCATCCCCACTTGTGAATGATAAGCTGCAGTCTCTGCTAGCAGTGGTAGATACCCCAAGGTAGATGAAGCATGAGCACTCTCTAGTTCTGTTTCCTACAGAAAGAAAATCAGCGTGGATGTGCTGTCTGATCTACCATTTTGAAACCCTTGGCCAGCTTCAGCCAAATCAAAGACACTAACAGTATAGAAAATAAGCAGTTATGCAGAAGTTAGAGATCATATTAATGTTCCCACAGAAGGGAAAGCTACTGTAGGAATTCCTATCTTGCTAGATTCCAAGAATCTGCACGGGCAAGGGATGTTGCAAACATGACTCATAATTTCTGCTGCTTGCAGAATGCCTGTGGCATGTTCAGCCCTATCGGAGCAGGTTTAGAGGACAGCATGCTCAGAGTTTTATGGAGTTTTTAAAATTTCCACTACTGACTACTAGCGGAGCTGGTCAGCTGCTAGAATAAATAGCATTTTGAAAGTAGTACATTGGTACACAGTACTACAGTGCTTTCCGTAATTTCTTTACAGTGGATCTAAGAGTTGAGCAGGTATTAAATACAGGTTATATTTGGCTGTGAATAACCTTTTATTCAATTTAGGATTAATTTATAAAGTCTATGGGGGAAAAAAAACCCCAAGACATCCAAACAGTTACTCAGTCTTAAAATCAGAAAATTATCTTTAACAGCACAGAATATTTCACAGAAAAGAAATCACAACAACAGGACAGCCTGTGTTCTCAGAGAGTGTGGCTGTTCCCAGTGCGATGTGATTTTCTTTTTTCTTTGGGGGGGCTTCGGTTTTTGTTTTGCATCTAGGGCATATATTTGCAGCTCTCTTATTATCAAGTGTGAGTCTAAACAGGACATATACCTCAAAGAACACCTACATCTTCAGAAAAGCAATGTGACATGTTTCTGAGCCCCTCCATCCTTCCCGGTTCCTTGTATAAATGGTTGAATAGGAATTTCTCTACATATGGAAATTTGCCTTATGTAGCCAACAGTACAATTAGGTTTTCAAGCTAACATTTCTTCTAACAAATGACTGTCTACTAACCATTAAGTCTTGTAAAGGCAAGTACCTGGCACTGTAACCTCCACCCATTTGTTAATTAATATACTCCAGAATTAGTTTGCATAAAAATGTCCATTTCCTACCCAGCATAGAAAATAACCAGTGACAAGAGGAAGCAGTGCAGAGAGAAAGGAGAACATCTTGCTGCTGACCATGTTTCCACAGATCTCAAGGACTCAGTGGAAAACAGGTAGTGATATAAAAATTGACTTCTATAGGCCTGTATGGGTGAATATTGTTATTCCTGTAGAAACATATCTAAGGAATCTTGTTTGTAATTAAGCACAAAATAGGAACTAACCTTCTTGTTCCTTGTCCAGGATAGTGGGGGAAAAAAACTGGTTTAGACAGGCAAATATACTCGTTGTTCTTTGTTATAAGCTGCATACCTCCACTTCAGTTCTGGTTACGCTACTTTGTTTATCAGCAAATGAAAATAATGAACTTGTTTCTTGACCAGTTTCCTTGAAAATACCAGGTGGCAGGTGTGCTCTAAGCATATAAAATTAGCTGTGAATTCATAATATTACACATTTTGGAAAATGTGTGCTGATAAATGGAACAGGGGTCTGAATTTTGCTCAACAGTGAGCTATGCAGACAGATAGATCATCTTTCCTGTCCCCTCCTGCTCCCTTCTTTGGTGTCTTTTACAGGGATGCTGAAACAAGGTTTCAAGCAAGGTTTCATTTCTGACAAAAGCATCTGACCCTGAACTAATAAAGCCAGCCAGAGGTTTACATTCTGTTCAGAACTGATCAGGCACTCATTTCTAAAGGAGAAAGGTTTAAAAAACAATGGCATGCACTCATAACATACAGCTTAATTTTATAATAGCTAGCGTGGGCTCCTAATAGGGCTTGAGCAACTAGATTTTCTGATCAGATACCAAACCAGAGGTACATGTTGTGGTTGGAAGAGATCAATATGGTTTTTACATTACTGTATATTTCAGCTGTTTAAAATAAATAGCACTGCACACCACCTCTCCACAGATACTGAAAATGGAGGCTTCTGAAGTGTTCAGATGCTCATAGAGAAATCAAAACAGAACTGGTTTATCCCACTAAAATAAGATGTGTAAAATACACATGCCTTACAAATGCAGTTAGAGTAAGCCATCCAGCAGACCACACTAAGATATGTTTGCATCTGTCAGCTAAGGGAAATAGGTCCCATATTATCCCTGACAGTATGGCTATGGATTATACATAAAGCTATCGTAGGCATCTTTGTAGATATATTTTGGTATCAGGGTATCTCTGCTGGTAACTGGAATTTCAAGAGATGTAGAAGACCCTATTATCCAGTATCTTTGATTTTTATTTGCATTGAATAATTCTTTGTACATATTGGCTTTAATCCTACAAGGATTTATGCATATGTATACACTGGTGCATTAAAAACAGTCCTGCAACATGTTGTGATCAGTCTTCATGAAATAAAAAAACAAAGCAGCTTGTAAAGCTCAAGGCTTGGGTCCTAAAATTATTCTGGAAATGTGTAGTGATGCTTACAAGGATAAGGGAGTTTATCCTTGCTTTACAAAAATGCTGTTTAAAACCATCTATCTTTTGTTTGAAGTTTATGCTTTTCTGAAGTTTCTATCATACTGTAAACAATATGCTGTATTTCGTACACTGGAGTTACCCATAGAGAAAACTGATGTTCACAGAAGAGATAACATAGTCTTAAAAATAAACTGACATTTTGACTGGACTTATTGATTGACCATTTTGTACAGGAAGAAATACTTGGAAATAACTTACTTGAAGAAATGGCAATTTGTGCTGTGCACTCCATTACCACATGCTATAAAGTAGTACTGTCAGAAATATACTTTGGTCTAACAATTTTAATAGCAAAGAGTATTCACCATAATAATTTCTAAGCTGCTCTACATTCACAGGTGTATTATTGTAGCCCGAGTACCTTTGTAGGTGTAACCAGATGCAATACCAAATGCCATTCATGTGAACTTGCAATTTTAGGGCATAATCAGACCAGTGTTGTTACTGATTCTCCAATAAACTGCGCTAGTTTTACTTGGTAGTGGGGGTTTTTTTGTTATCATCGGCTTTACATGAATTATCCCATTGTGTAGCTTCCTGACCTTTCACGCAGCTATAGCCCCCCCCAACGCTACCAGGACAAGAAGCTACTGTGCAGACCATTTTTATTATATGCCTAAGGAATAACAGAAGACAAATAGCGTCTTAGACTGTGCCCACTTCTACACTAAAGGCATTTGCACCAATTCATAAATGAAGCAACATCAATAGGTGTTTATCTGAGCAAGGCATGATACACAGATCTGGGGGTATGGGAGTCTGGGGTGGATGAGTTGGCATATAAAGGTCCCATCCAGCTAATTTTTCTGTTGCTGTGATTTCTAAGAAGGGGTGGAGGACAAACTAACAGATGGGAAGTATGTTTACTGTCTCTTGTTTTCAGATCTGGTGTATCAGCACCAAGCAATGCCAGCTCAGTGTGGATTCAGGAGTTGGGGGAGGACTGTTGGTCACCTCAGCTCCCTTTACTTCTGCAGAGGGCAATAATGACAGTCTTTTAAGGCCTATGTCTGAATTACACTGTTTTGCCTTGCAGAGAGCGAGACCACGAAACCCTTCTGCACCTACAGAGGCAGCTGCCTTTACGGAGAGCCTTATCTGCACAACTCATGGTAGTTAATAAAGAAAGCACTTCAAGTCTTGATGCGGTGAGTATTACACAGTCTTCAGAAGCTGATTGCAGACAAGCTTTTTTACAGGATATGTCTTTCATTAGCAGTACTAATTGCTTGAATGCTAGACATCTATAGGAAGAGGTGAGTAAATGGAAAACGGTACCACAGAAACAATAACAGTGAAATATGTAGGAATGACAGCAGGTAGTAGAGCCATGTGACATTAGATTTGCCAAGTGCAATTTGTATTCTCTCAGGTTCTGCATTATCTGCCAAATATTACCTTAACTTCTCAGAATCCAAGAGAAAAAATACCTTTGTCTTTATTTTTGCACAGTATTTGCTAATATTTTCAACTGATAGTTTTGAGCGCTACTCTTTTAATATTCTATAGCCTTCTACTTACAGTCTCCTACTGATAAGCATAATAATGAGAAACAAAACCCCACTAAATAGTTACTCGTAGGGCTTTTAAGCACAGCTGCTTGGGCAGTCACCCATGTGTTGCTGTGACTTCTTGCAACAGAAGTCAAAGGGACTGTAACAACCTTAAAGAATAATAAAAGCAAGGCATCCTAGTGTCTGTATCAGGGTAATACTTTATGAATTACTGCATAGTGAAGAATACAAAACACGTAACTGGATTTTTCTGAAGGCCTAGATCGCAGCCAGTTGGGAGGAATGTCAGAGAGCTCCACTTCATGTTCTCTGCCAGAAGCGTTTTCTGCCTCGGCTTCTGTGCATCACGCCTGGTGTAAACCAAGCACGAGGGTGGTGTAAAAGGCTCCATCTGTTGTGTTGGCTCAGATCCACTTAACAGAAGCCAGAACCCATGAAAGTAAAAGATGAGAAATTAGAATTGTGAACCCGCTTCCTCCTCTGCCCTTCCCCCGCTTGACGTCTCCGGGAGCAAGAGGAGCAGCGTCTTGTTCTAGATTGCTGCTTGCAAAATGAGGGGAGCCGGGCTGCTTCATGCATCGTCCTCCCAGAACAGCACAGGGACCACTCACAATTTAGACCGGGAGGTTTAAATTTCTTAAAGAAATAAACGTTTTCCGAAGACTAATAGAAACCAGTCATTTTACCACTTCAGAAAGCCAACAGACACTTCCTGGTCGGTTGCTCTGCCCTGAGTTGGTTTCAGTTCAGTATTCAGAAAATGCCAGGCAAATAATAAATTAAGTTCAAGTTAGAACAGTCCTTGTAACAGCCTGCTGTAGCAAAACATTTCTAGATGATGCAATGTCTTTCTAGACAGTAGGAGTGCAAAGACTCAGTCTTGTCAGTAGGTTCTTGTTGCGATGAGTGCTGTTGGTTACAGGGTTAACCATCCCTGTGGAGCGCCTGTACGACTCTGCCTTAGCAAGGTAACAACTTATCAAGATAATTCAGAACCATTTCTTTATTATTTTCTAAACAAAGCTTTTCCTCCAGAGTCATGGTAGCTCCTCTTTAACTCAGACGTGATATGATCGCAAAATGGATAGGGTCCTTTTACAGCCATATTAATCCCAATCAAGGTCAGAATGCAGTTCCACACTTTCCACATGGAGTTCAAACAGTAAAGAAAAGACCCGTTTTGTAGGAAGCACATCATGAGGCTGGAGAGACTTGTGTTCATTATCGATAGCAATTCTTCCTCTCTTGTTAAAGAAAAAATACAGAGCAATCTGGTATCACAAGTCCACACTGACATCTAGTGCTGAAAAAATTGCACTAGCCAGTGAGGGAACAAAGGAGGAAAAAAGGTGTTGGACTGGAATGAAAAATCTAAAAACATAGCAAAGCATCCCTCCTGCTTTATGAAAGCGACTGGCAGCTTGTGAATCTCTCCAGTGGGCAGGAGGTACTGTGGCTCCATGAAACTGGGTGCTGTGGGGGCATCCCTTGAAGAACTGCACAGGGTACCATGTCTGACAGCCAGACACCCAGCGTAGCTACCCCCGGCTGCTCCTGAAAACTGCTCTTCAGGACACAAGGAATCTTGAGTTGTGACTTTAAGTTTGTT
The DNA here is from genome assembly GCF_028858705.1 of Grus americana. NCBI lineage: Eukaryota > Metazoa > Chordata > Aves > Gruiformes > Gruidae > Grus > Grus americana. The sequence continues at coordinate 122,865,775 of NC_072853.1, read as the reverse complement.
TTGTAGCCGCTGTTACTGTAGGACTTGGTCTGGAGCAGCATAACTAGTAGAGCACTGCTGCCAATGGCCTGGTAATCTTGATTTTACAAAGACTTCACAAGGTTGAAATGTTCTCACCCTCCAATCTGAGAAGAGAATTCCCTGGCACATTGGAAAGATTCCCTCACAAAGCTTTTTCTGGGGAAAGGGGTCATTTGCTTAGCAGGGGCTTTTAGTTGTTAATGTTCTCTTACCTCCCATTTCAATACCAAACATTCTCATCATTTTTACACACACACAAAAATTTGTACGTTGTACTATTTTACTGTGCCTTTAAGGGCAGGCAAAGACTGTAAAACAAAACATTTGTGATTTTTCATTGTAATTTCTACCTTCCATAGGGAAGAGAAAAGTAATAATAATGTACAGAATAATGAGTGTTTTTCAGTGTCTTAGCTGCCAGCACACTTCCTTCCCTGTCACCAGGGAAATGGTGAGATTAAAACCATGTGCTCTGTGTGCTTCAGAAGTGATATGCATGTCAGTGTTGTATAAATCATCAAAGGAGATGAGCAAAAGGACAGATCCAAAGCCACCGAGATCAATGGAAGTTTTTGTTTTGGTTTGGTTTTTTCCCCATTGAATCCCATGAGCTTTGGATCAGGTCCTGGCAGATGTCAGAGCTCTGCCAGCCCCACTGAGAAACTGTAGCCCAAATGCTGGCATGCAGTTTGGCAAGTCGCAACCCTAAGGTTAAGCAGTTTGGCAGATGTATCCTCCATGGAGGGAATCCTGGTGGTGGTAAGCAGGATTTCACAGTGGGACACAGCATGGGGGGCTTCTCGTTTCTCTGCATGGAGGCAAAGGAGGTCCTAACTTACCAGCCGTTGCTACGTGCGAGGACATCCTCTTCCTTCAGAAACCCTACGCTGTGCATTGGGGCACACTGGCAAGTTGAATCTCCTACCATTTGGTACTACCTCAGAAGAGCTCTTGCCTCCTCCTCTTTCACAGCACAGCAAGGAAAAAAACGGCAGGAGTCAGCCCTTACTGCTCTGTGAAAGCCTCAGAAGGAAATGTGTCTTTTGTCCTGTCCATAGTACCCTTCCTCCCATTATAGTCAGAAAGCCCAAGTACTCAAATGTAAGTTCTTCTTTTAATTTTTGCAATTCTTTATTTTTCTGAACAATAATCATATAGAAGTAAGCTTGTCACATCTAGGCTGTGTTCCCCTCCCCCCCATCTCTTTTAATCAACAACGGTATGCAGATTTTAAAAACATTTCAGAGTCTTGTGTCTGAGCTGGACAGATTGGGACGTACAGGGAGGATTGGCAGGCCCAATTAGACAATGAGTAGCATAAGTAGCTGTCAAAAATTAAGGCTAGAACAGGAGAAAGCATGTGGCATCTCTCACTAGATAAGCTAGAATGATTGGCATACTCAGTCAGAAACACTCGTTTTCTGATTTAATGGGGCCTTAAGACAAATTGTCTCACAGCTGAGACCATGCAAATCAATCATTAAAATGTAGGGTTAGAGTCTGATGTCAGTTTAAATTCCATTAATAGCAGTGCAATTACACCAAATTTATCCACCCAAATTTACAGGGTGCAAAATTTGGCCCATAATTATTATTAGGAGCAAAAACATGCAAAACTGTATCACATGTCTAGAATTTTCTTGAAATAAAAATAATAGAATAGTAAAAACCCAAAAGGTAGAATAAACTAGAATAGAACAGAAAAACAAGGAAAAGGAAAAGGATAAGGAAAAGAAGGGGAAAAGGAAAGAGGAAAAGGAGAGGAAAGGGCAAAGGAAAGAGGAAGGGAAAAAGGAAAGAAAATGAAAGACTCAAAGAAATGCCAAGAAAAGAATGCAGGAATTTAGGCAAATTCCCTGATGAAATTTAAAAACATGAAAAAAAAATCCACATATATAGTAATAGCACTGAATTAAATCACTTCAACATTGGTGTCATCATATCATGTTCTTGTCCATCCTTTCCTTTTCAGCTTTTAAGAGGACCCAAAGGACATGCAATCTGGTGATAGCAAATTATTCAAGAAGGAACCACTAACATTTTAATGGTGGCTAGTTTGCAAAGCATATTTGGTGCAGCAATTGAACATCCAGTATGAATATATTTAGCTGACATTAGTTCCTAAGCCTTTAGGAACATAGCAGAGGGTATTAAAAGCAATGTTTTTTTCAGTACAGTGCTAGGCAATAACGGATATAATCCCAACTAAGAGCATTGACTTGCTTTGTGCAAAACACAATCTATTGTAATGAAATTTCAAATATATTTTAAGGACTGGTGAGTTAGGTTGAATGGTAATAATTTAGTGTTCTGCGCTTAATATTAAATTCCGCATCGGATCCTTTGCCTTGTGTTTAGGAGCGCGGTTCAGCAAAGGGAACACTCCTGTTCATACAAAGAGCATGAGTCAGGGCTACTTGTCAGTGAGGGTTGTGGGATCACAACCCAAGTCAGAGAGACTCTGTGGGGCCTTTTAGTGGCTCAGGGACTCAGGACTTGGACAAATCCCCAAGTTGTGGTAAAGGAATAACTTCTGTAAAGGACTCGGTGCTGTTGTAGACTGGTTTTACAAACAATTGCTACCCATGAGACAGGAATGACAGAGTTTTGGCAGCGTACAGACCCATGCGGCAGCAGATTAAGCTGGGGTGGCTGACACAGCCACCAACATTGCCTGATCATGCTGCCTTCATCTGAGAGGCTGGCATCCTTGCCTGGAGCTGACAGAGGGGTACAGACAGCTCGATGTGTTAAAGCAAAAAAAAAAAATGTCATTCGGGAAGAGTGGCAGTTCAGGAGCTGCTGTGTGGCCCTTCAACCCCCTTCCCTGCAAGGCCAGGAAAAGGGATGGAGCAGCCCTGCTTTAATCCGTTGCCACATCCAAGTTAATATCCTGATATTTCAGAATTTGGCTATGCACAACTTCTAATTCAAGCTGGCTGTCCTCAACCACAAAGAAAAATGTAAATGCACAATGACAGTTACGGAGTGCAGTGTTTTAGACAATGACAGTGGAGGAAAATAGTGCTTTAGAAAATTCACAAATACATAAAACCTCTTGAACTGAAGAAACTGAAGAGCCTTTTTTTTTTTTTGCAGCTCCCTCCTTATATTTTGGGTAATTCTCCTTGCCTTTATCCAAAAATGGTTGTTTCCAGAATCCTTTCAGGCTTCATACTTCATTTAAAATCGTATTTGTTGATCTGATAGTTTGGTCTCTCTGACAAAATTACAATGCAGTTTTCATCAGTTGTAGCTCACTTGATCTGATGTGCCTCTACTAATAATGCTCAAACCAGATCTTTGATTCAGGTCCCTATTTGCAATGGAGACTGAAGGAGAAATCTTAATGCACTTCCATTTTTATGAAGGGCATTTTGTGAGGGGAAGAGAAAAAGTAAAACTGAATAAGTATGCTAAAAGCTATTAAAAAGGTGTTGTTAAATCTGAAATTATTTACATGAAGGATTCTTTCCCAGTGGAAGAAACTGGAAAGAGGGTGCAATGCTTGGAGAGCAGCAGCGTAGGTCAGAAGGAAACTTCTTGTCCTTGTTTTTCAGCTATCTGGCTTGATTTGGGCAACTTATAAGTCACTTTGTCTCTTGTTGATTCAGTTCCTCCCTTTCTACTCTACCTCTTTATCATTTTGTCAGGATAAAACACATTACAAATTGCAAGAAGCTCAAACAGTAAGTAAAAGGACGTTAATAAGCACAGAAGGTCAATATATTTTATACTAGATCCCTATGATAAGAAGAGCTTTGGACATACAGAACTTTCACAGAAGTCATGGTATCCAAGTTATGCAAATGCCAGTCACAAAAAAAATTGCCACTAATGCTAGCCTTCTTAGCAGAGCTGTGAAACACAGAACATGCAATAAATATTTCTGGAAAAATACCCTGTAAGTTCACATACAGCAGGATATATCTTAAAAAATGACTTACAGGAATACTTTATCATGTAGAGATTGTAATGGCTAGAGAAGCCACTTTTGAATTCACCTGGGGATTTATAGATATGACCAGTACTGGAAGAAAATAGGTAAATATTTTGTCAATCAGCAGCTGACATAAAACGAATGTCTTTACTGTTAATGCTGCTGTCACAATTAATCACAAAATCCCAGGAATCAGATGGTATGGCACCTACAGTTTTTTGTCAACATCACTGTGTGGTGCATATTGGGGCTTTCTCACGTAGGAAATTAATTCTTATTAAAATGTTTTGCGGGCATCAAAACTGAAGTAATGAGGCAAGAATGAGCCGGGAATCCAGAGGCAAATGGAGGAGTGGTGGTGGGTTATATAAAACAGCTCCTTAATAATCACTTGGGAGAAACTCATGAGAAAGCAGTATGCCAGATGGAAACAGCTTTGCCTGTTGCCTGAATGGAGCCTTTCACCCCATTTTAGAGAGGTAGGGTGAAGCATTGTCAAGGCTGGTAAGTCCCACAGACAGACAGTAAAGAATTTAGACTGTCTCTCTCCATCACTGTTTGCTAACTAAGCTGACTGCCAACTCAGACCATGGGTAGAAGTTTAATTATCAGCCCTGTTGTTTTCATTATGAACTGCTGCTCCTTGGGGTTTTATCATTTCAGCTCTTAAGGCCTTTCTGTGCATTGTTTGGTCACAGAGGTAGCAGAACTAGATTGATTTAGAAACAGATTTAGCCAGACTGGTGCTGAAATTGTGGTTAAACTAGCCTGGCATACCTATTCACCTCTTTCTGTAACACACATGCTAAAAATCCTGCCATTTTATCTACCAGAGTCCAACATAACTGGAACCACATCAATAGTCTTTGCAGAAAAAGCTCACTAAGATGCCTTTCTAAGAGGCATATGATTCATCTGGAATCTCTTAATGAGGCTACAGACTGGCACATGTCCAATGAGCAGGTCAATTGGTCAACATTTGCAAGAAATCCTGAATTATATTCCAAATTTTGGTTTTCAAAGAGCTCATAAGATCTTTTCCCTATCCTCCTCTTCCAGACCTGGGATATGCCAATTTCCCAGTTCTACTGGTTAATAAAGGTCTGAAAACATAGTTGTTACTGGGAGGCTTACATGTGTCTTACATACCAGAAAATGGAAATGTCTGAAAAGTGAGAACCTGAAAGGACAGAAAGCAGATTTCTGTAGACAGTATTGCCTTATGCTGATTTTCAAAGAAGTGTGGAGATTTTTTTCTTTTGCCCACAAATCAAAGAGGGTCTAGAAAGGGTGATTAGTTCCTCTTCTTCTCCACAGCAGGCAGTGCTTTTGAAGTCCTTCCAGAGTACTTGTCATCAAAGGATTTATTACCTACCTGTTCAGGTCTTTAGAGGGCTACAATATATTATTTTGGAAGGTGTAATTATATGGTTGCGAATCCAGCATGTTGTATGGTTATTTGTGTAGGTAGACATCGTACAATGCCTCCAGAAAACATTTCCACGGTGGCAAGAAAGAAGTTGGAATTGACGAACCAAGTTTTCCTAGGCCAAATTGTTCAGGTTTAGCTCCTTAGAAACTGTCTGTGCTGTAGGGTTAGCTCAAGCGTGCAGCCGTACTGCAGGGCTGCAGGCAAGTCATCACCCATCTCCATCCTACTCACCTTTCCTGTGAGAGAGGAGGGTGAGCAAACAGAGGTGGAGAAACTGTACAAGCACTTTGGTTCTCATTTGTGTTTGGTTTCAGAGCTGCTGTGGGTATATCCCACAACCCTCAGCATTATACTAACCCGAGCTCCTCTGTCATTCGTTTCCAATAAACCACAGGCCATAACTAGAACTAGAGCTATCAAAATGGTTTTCCGGCAAAATGCACGCCCAAGGTTGCCAGTGTGACTGTTGACAGCGCAAGGATTTAGGGCTATAACCCAGCCTAGTGCAGTGCAAAGGAAACGCTCAGATGAGCTGGTCCATATTTGTGGACACACCAGAGATTTGGGCATAGCATCCATCTAGGACCCCAAGTGAATCCTCAGGGACAGCTGGTCTTTGAGCCACATGTACACAGACAAATGGGAATCATCTCGAGTTGCCTGTCCTCATCTGTCTTCTTGTCACAGCTTGCTGATACGTTACTGCGCAGATATGTCCACCACGCCCCAGGCAATGCCCTGTCTCAGGAGACATCTATAAACCATTTGCAGATCCTAAGTGAATCTATTTTAGCATATATAGGTAAGTGTTATCCAGCCTGTCCAGAGTGAATTTTAACTGATGCATAAGCGCTGCGTAATCATTGTTTTGTGCGGTATTTACGCATGCTTTATAAAGATACCGCCCTCTGCATAGCTGGGGTGTTCCTCCATTTGCATGGTAATGAATCAGTATTCAGGGGGCCTTTTCTGCTCTGCTTCTTACCCGGCCCTGTGCCCTCTGATATCTGAGCAAGGCCCCCAACACACAGCCGCTAATGAAGGTAGGGGAAGATGAGGACAAAGAGCCCCGCCATACCTATTGAGGGAGAAATCTGCATCTGAAAGTGCCTGCTGGAAATGGGCAAGGTGCCAAACAGCAGGGAGAAGGGTGACGCTCTAGAATATAAAAGAAGGCATACTATTATCTTTTTCTGTCTTTAAGTCACTGGGGGTTTTGTAAAAAAAAAAAAAAAAAGAAACAAAACAAGGGGAACTGTTTGATTTGGCAGCAGCACAGTTTATATTCATATCCCAGCAAATGTAACACTCCTTCTCTCCCACAGACCTGCCTGCCGCTGTGGCTCTTCTCCTCCCTCCTAATGCTACAACCAGTCTCCTGTTCCACCTCTCCCTCTTTAATCCACACCAGAGCTTCTATCAACAGCTGATGAATAGGATGGATCTGCAATTGCCCTAGGATGCATCAGCCAAGGCAGTGCTATCTGAGTACGTAGGTGACGTAAGTGCTTGTTTTCAGGGATCACTGCTTTTTTGGGAGTGTAGGTTACGCATTTGAACATATGATGCCTACACCTCAGGTCACAGCAACCACCATTGCTCAGCAGCCATTGCTATTCCAGTTGAATGGATTTTGGTTTACTGTCTCTGAGCTGCTTTTGCAGTTCTACTTCCGCCCATTCTTACTCCTCTCTCATGGGGAAGGTGCCTATGTTTTTCCCAGTATAGTCTCTCTGCATGCCCCACTGCCTCCAAGGACAGAAGAGCTTCCTCCAAGGGTTCTTGGCAGCCATCAGGTCCCAATGTTTAATGGTATCTCCTGCTGAACATTGGTCAAAACTTGCAGCTCACCTCAAAAGAGAAAGCGAGAAGCATCTCAGCAGCGGCTACAACAGCAGAAAGTTCTTCACTATTCACATTTACGGAGGACAAACTGCAGCAGGAGCCTGGATGACATGTAGAATGGCATGCCCAGCCAGCATCAGTAAGTACTATAATGCTGGAGAGGAAGCCTGCAGTCTTCCCTCCCCTACTCCTTTTTTTGGTAGCTAGGCTGGTTAATAGACAACAGCCCTTCTTCTGTCTGGAGAAAAAAAAAGGGGGGATTATACATCGGCCCAGGGTGAAAGAGTTCAACTAGGAAAGGCAATCTTCCCCCAGCAATCCATAAGTTATGCTTAGCTCCAAACCAGATTTTCAGCATGGTGGAATGAAAGCTTCGGGCCCCTCAGTGCAAGTCTGATAACATTGTGTGAATCACATGCCAGTGGACCTGGGCCATCTAAATTTCTAAATTGCTATCTAAATTTCTAAATTGCTATCTAAATCTCAGCTTCCCCAGTGCCAGAAGCATCGCAGTTGGGGCTCATCCAGGATTAATCTGCAAAGACTAAGAAAGAGAAGGAGCAATGATTGACATGTTAATACAGCATCTCCCATGCAAAAACGCCCTCGCCCCCTCCAGCATTTTCATAACCAAACACACACCTTGTTTTGCACTATAAAGAGCATGGGAGTGAGATGTGATAATGAGACATAACGAGATGCGTGTATAAGACAAGCTGTGGATAGGCAGTGAACATAAAAAGAGATGTGTACATGTGCACCTAGGGAAGAAGTGGCAGATAGGCACTTTCTTATAATCTAGCAACAATAATCATGACAATAATTAAGTTCTGTTTTCCTTTTCCATCCTCCATGCATCTTTGTGTATCTGGAGAAAAGGAAATAACCAGGCTTTCTGTTCAGATTCTTGTAACTAGACTCCAGTGAGCACTGTCATAAACTCCACTTAAATCATCAGGCAAGGTTACTTCAGCTATCTTCCTGCCCCTTGTATTCAGTGGGGTTTTTTTCTTTTATTACCTAGGAGAAAGCTGTGTGGAAAGCCCACAAGAATGCATTTTAGAGAGAATACTGGAAAATATCAGTTCAGAATTCACTTTCCACAATCCATGACACACACAGTGCTAAAAGCTGCTTTCACCTTATCAAGAGGCAGAAGCAATGCCAGATCGGCCTCTGTTTCTTATGCTTGCAAAATTAATATCAATAAGCTTCAGATCAGAACGGACTTGGAGAGATTGTCTGTCAAATATTTTCAAATGATAACTAATAGAGGGGAAATAAAACTGTCTGGACAGTGCACCAGCAGAAAGAGAGGCAATATTTGTTCACTAAACTCTCTTCTAATTTATGACATATTGCAACTGATCAGCTTTAGAGGCAAAAAGAAGCTGTAATCTAACCATGTCCTCCTCTTTTTGGACTGTTCCCAGTACTAATTGCAGGAGAGGAGCGTTCCAGACTGGATTCCTCTGGCTTTTCCACTCATTGCTTAGCGGAACTCTAAGCCTGCACAAAACGTTACAGGTTTTCTGACTTTTTTGCAGTAATGCTTTTGTCCTTTTGCCTTTTTGTGAGGCCACGAATCCACAGCAACAACCCTTTAGCTGAAAGCCTGCTGTAAGCTGAACCAACAGTAGCAGATGCAGAAACAGATTTCCCTTGGGAAAGAACAGCGAGTCAGTCTGACAGCTGTAGTGGCAAGTACTAGCGATGTTCATTGCCCTTGTAAATCTTGGGGATAAACATCCCTAAAATGTCAATGACTGATGGTGGAGATTGAGTAGAGTGTGTTGTAGTACACACTATACATTCCCGTGCTCTTGTTGCATAAAAATGGCAATGAATGATCATTTATATCGGGCAAGGTGTAATTGCCTACGCTGTGGCACAGAGCTCGTGGGCAGGTGGTGCTGGGGTGCGTGAAGATGCTTCTACATTAACATGTTGCGATGATCAGTTTTCATTGATTCTTTTACTCCCTTATATTTGTTACTGTCCAGGTGGGTGTTTCCTCTTACTGAAGCAGAAATTGTTTATGCATAGCGCAGTGGCAAAAGCTGTGCAAACATTAAAATGTGGGTATGATTCATTCCTACTGATGGAAGCAAACCCCTGACATAAGAGAAGCAAATTATTCCGTCTGTCTCCATCGTGGCATGGAGGTCTCTGTAACAGGCTTGGGGGATTTCTAGTCTGGTTTTGCTCGCTATTCAAAAGAAATATTTACTTTGCTCCCCATGCTGCAGCCTTGCAGGAGAAGTTGTGCTGGCTGCACACCCTCTTCTGGACTGGGCAACGTGCCTGTCTTACGACACTGAAGCCACCCTCTAGGCAAATTTTTCCTCTCAGTCATCCTTCCTGATACGATCTTTTTGCCCTTTTCACCCTAGGAGGCAAGGAAATTACTGGTGGGACATTATCAACGAGGGGAATTTCACTGGCGAAACCAGCAGCCCACTTATCATTGTTACTTTTTACTCATGCCTGGATCATCTTGCAGTGGTTTCTATGACAACAGAAAAATTATTTCTTAACATAAATCAAGTTTGTCAGACTTATGCTTGTGCATAGCACTTTGCTGAAGGCTAGATAAGCAGTTCTGAGACTGAAAGCAGCAAACTGGTCCGCTTTAAGAAAATAGAGCTACCAAGGATCTGAAATAGAAAAGATCCCTTGTTTTCCTAGGGAAATTTGCTTTGAGTATTGTGGTTGTTCTTTTATATTTTGAGAAAGAAAAGTACCAGAATAGTGAATATCATGAATTAATACACTTATCTCTTAAATGCAGAGACTTTGGGACAAATCAGCTATGTTTCTAAGAAAAGAAGTGTGAATATTCAGCACATAAACAACATAGGAAGAGGAAGAAAAGGGAAGATTCATAGAATCTCCTCTTTAGAAAATGTGAAGGGATTTCTGAAAATCGCATTCTGTGCCTGTTTGATACATGGGTAACAATAATAGTTCTTGGTAACCTGGTCCCCAGAGTGCAAAATGTTATGTTTACCTTTTGCTTGTACAGTTTTTCTCATCTTGTCCTCTGGCATCTTTTTATTAGACCCTAGAAATATAGTTATCATTGGCAGATTGGAAGGACTATTTTGCAGACAGTTCATCCCTATTGCCTGTGTTTCTGCTGCATGATGATGAGCTTTTTGAAAAAGGTATAAATTTCTTTACAGGTAGCATCCCATATCTGTTTAATCTAGAATGATCATAATTTTTTGGTATGAGAAAACCCTTTCAGAAGTTTAATGCAATTTGTAGCATTGATATAGCTATTAGTTTTAGGCAATGGGTTACTCCTGTTAATCTAAATACATAGTTAATGGGCTGTTTTGGTTAAGCTGTCTCTGACCAAGGAGGTCTCCTGATCATCCTGTGGGGCAGAACAAACTACATGCCTGGGTGTGGAAGATGGGCTACAGTAGGGATACAGGCGAGCGTATTGCCTTCTGTCCACAGCACAACTCCTGTTTGTCTCAAAGGGAGCTTCATACAATGAGCAAAGGCAAAACCTCATCTTCCGCTGCAGCAGATAATGCACTGTTTATTATTCTTTCACTCTGTTTCTGCTTGATTCAGCAGAACTCAGTAGGAGTGATTTCTCTTCCCTTCCTTCCCATCTTCCTTTCTCTGTTTCTGCTCTACTTCCTTCTTGGCATCTTTCCTTTCTTCATCCTCCTTCCAGCAATTCCAAACCCAGCCTCAACTGCATCTTGGCTTCATTTCCATTCCTCTCCATCTGCTAAAATGTATTCATGTATTATGTATCAAATGTTGACATTTATAATGGTGTCAATAAGGTTTTGAGTCAAAGCCTGAATGGAAACAAGCAGTTTGGGCAGCGTTTACCTCTCTCATCAGTATTGTTTCAGACTATTTTCAGACTCAAGAAAGGAAACACTGCACACTTGGGTCCTACTAGGAAGATTTCCTAATCAACTATGATGGATAGGAGCATGTTTTGTTCTTTAATGGAAATTTAAATGCCGAAGAGTATGGTGGTTCCATGTGGTTAACTCATGAAGCAAGTGGACCCAGCGTTCCAAGAATCTCTATATCAAAGTAAACATACGCAACTGCAATAAAGTGAATGTGTAGGGCTTTTGAAACATCCACATACACACATATGCATGATTGAGAGATTAGGAGTGGGGATGTGTGCTTAAAGCTGCAATTCCACAGCAGTTTGGTATGATCTAAGGTGGGGTTTCCCTCCACCTTTCCTTAGATGCACTCTCCATTCTTCTCTTCACTGGTCTGATGATACAGTGAGCCAGTTAAGGGAGAGAAACTAACAACTCAATTCATGGGGGGAGCGGGTGGGAAACAAGAAGCATTTTCTTCCAATTTAGCTCTCCAAACCAACTTGCTGCAGGATTAGGCATGTTTTTGCCAGTGTGAGGGAGAGCTGGCAAATTAAGCCAGCAGTGCCGTGGGGCAGAGGGGCAGGTAGTCGAGAGGTAACAGCAACCTAGGTCAGCTTAGACTCCAACAGAACTGCAGCTTCAGTGGGGATTTTGAAAACCTATGTATGCTGTATCCATAAAAGCACCAGAGATCTGTCAAACTTGCTTCAGAAGTATTGTGGCATTAGTGATGTTTAAATTTACAGCCCTTTTTTCTATTTCTTGTCTTTGATGTATTGATTGCTACTCTTTCTCCAAGCTGTTTGCTATGCATTGTACTTTCATTTTAGTAGAGGTCTCAGACATATTTTGTCAGCTCTAGATATCTGGATAAGATAAATTTCTCCTGCTGTACAGATTTATTTGATTTATGTTTATGAGATACCCATATCTGGCTATTTGGATCTGAACTGCATATACACTAGAATAATTTGATTGCCAGCTCCATAGGTCTTCCAATTATAGGGCACTATATTCAGATGGAGGCAAAACATGAAATAGGATCAGGCACAAGACCAGTCAATCCTTATTTTTCCCAAAAGGAGATTTTTTTTCTATTCCATCCAATACAAGTTCAGCACTTGGAAGGAAAGGAACAAAAATTAGTAGAAATCCTTAGGCTTGATTTCCTCTTTGAAATTGAAACGACCTGAAATTCAGCTCCTGGATTAATGTAGTGAAGTAAGTAAGAGCTAGACAAGGTAGAATACCAAATAAATGGCTTAGTCTAGAAGGAAACAGAGGCGAAAAGAGGTTAGAGATGCGAAGAGAAAAAACAATGGTTTCCTGAAGACTTCAGGTAGTCAAAGCCCTGCACGAATGCCCAGCTAGGTGAACTATGTCCTCTTTACTCTTTGATCTTGGTCTGCAAATGATTCATGGCATTCAGTGATCCGCTACGCCAGCTTGCCAGTCAGTTATTAGAGAGTCATAGAAATCAGTCACAGCTCCTGTCTTTGCTTCCCACCCTTGGTTTTCCTTCATGCAGTTGATCTCCCAGCAGTGTATTTACAAGTGGGAAAGAAGCACCAGTGAAATGGAGAAGAGCTCGCTCTCTCTTTGGCCCCTCTGCCACCCCTGCCTTTGTGTTTAAATGTTTTCTCTTGTGTTCGGTTCTTGCTCCTCCTGATCTTTTGCAATATATCTCATATTCTCTAATCATTTTACAAACACAGACTGAATCAAAGGACACCCTCCAGGGGAGAAACAACTTGTCTTAAGATCAAAAGTTCTGCTTTGTTTGCTGTTAGAGGTCACCTACCCTGCACATTACATTCACAAGTTGTTTTTGAGTTGCTGTTGATTCACTTTAAGTGGTTCAACCATACATAATATCCTAAAAAAATCCCTGGTCTTGAAACACGCTGAGGACCACCCAAGAGCTGCTGAACGTTTCCCACTCCCATGAGAACTGAAGGTTCAAAGTAACTGCCTGTGCTGTGCCTTAACTCCTCTGGTCAGAGCAGCACTGAAAAGCTTCACCTCGATGCATCTGCTTCCCACCTTTCCTGTTTGCTAACCACCAGCTGGTAGGTACCAACCAGAGCAATACATTTCTTCAGGTATGTCTCAAAGAGAGAAGAGCTCAGCAGTGCTTCTTGATATGTAGAACTTTTCCATGTATTTTCTATCCACTCAGCAATATCTACAGGAAAAAGTAAACCTGTTACTGCAGTTGTAAGTGATGTGGGAGCCATTAAGAATTGCCTGTTCATTCACTGCTCCATACCATAACACTCTGGGCCTGGAGAGAGAGCTTTGGTTGTTGCCCTCCCCTTCCCAGGGGTCAAGAGTTAGCCAAAAAGCAGGCAAGATCACGCAGGAAGCAACAAGCAGTACTGACTGAAATTGCCAGTAAATGACCTCTTTCTGAAAAGCTGCTATACCTGAGGTGGACATGGTATAGCCACACCAAAAAAATTGTCTTCTTTCAGGTGGGATAATTACCTTTTTCACAAGTCCTACAAGATGGCAGGAAATAATGCCTGATCCAGGAATGATAAATGGTCTTTGGCAGAAGATATTAGTTTTCAGGGATCTGTCTTAAATCACCTTTCTCTCACTCTTGAAATCATTAGCTGACAAGTTCTTCCTAGGCAAATATTTTATCTCTGATGAAAGCAAAGCTCCCTCTGACCTCTGTGCTTGAAGCCTTCAGAACCAGGTCCTGGCTGCATCTTTCCTTCCATCCTAACTGTCTTTCCAGACTTGTGTGCAGGATTCAGGGAGCCATGAGAACAAAGTCATGAAGGCCAACTGGTGCAGTCCTGTGAAAAGTCCTGTTGTAGTTTCAATGGGATGAGTACTCTACACTTAACTGGTTGAGATGGTGTTTATATGTAGTTAGAAAAGCTTTTTCTTTTTCCTTAGCCCACAGAGCCCCAATGAGAAGGACGGAGCTAGTTATTACCCTTCAAAATGGAAAAAGTTAAATCTGATGTAATTTTTCATCATCAGGTTACCATTCACTCCAAGGGAGGAAGGCTATAACCTAGCATATTTATCAGCCTGAAAGTCCAAAGGTTGAAAGTCCAAAGCCGCTGACTCTTGAGAGGGGTGAACATCCATAAGTGTCCCTGAAGTCAGAGAGAACTGAGAGTGGAGATGTGGTGGGTTGACCCTGGCTGGAGGCCAGGTGCCTACCAGAGCCACTCTATCACTCCCCAGCTGCACAGGGGAGAGAAAATATAACGAAAGGCTCGTGGGTTGAGGTAAGGACAGGGAGAGATCACTCACCAATTACTGTCACGGGCAAAACAGACTCAACTTAGAAAAATTAATTTAATTTATTATAAAACAAATCAGAGTAGAGTAATAAGAAATAAAACCAAGTCTTAAAACACCTTGCCCCGCCCCTCCCTTCTTCCCAGGCTTAACTTTACTCCCAGTTTTCTCTACCTCCTCCCTGCCAGCAGTGCCGGAGGATGGGGAATGGGGGTTGTGGTCAGTTCATCACACATTGTCTCTGCTGCTCCTTCCTCCTCAGGGGGAGGACTCCTCACACTCGTCCCCTGCTCCAATGTTGGGTCCCTCTCACAGGAGACAGTCCTCCACCAACTTCTCCAATGTGAGTCCTTCCCATGGGCTGCAGTTCTTCACAAACTGCTCCAGCGGGGGTCTCTCCCATGGGGTGCAGACCTTCAGGAGCAGACTGCTCCAGCATGGGTCCCCCATGGGGTCACAAGTCCTGCCAGCAAACCTGCTCCAGCGTGGGCTCCTCTCTCCACGGGGCCACAGGTCCTGCCAGGAGCCTGCTCCAGCACGGGCTTCCCATGAGGTGACGGCCTGCTTCAGGTGTCTCCACCTGCCTTGGCATGGGGTCCTCCACGGGCTATAGGTGGAATCTCTGCTGCCCATCATCCTCCATGGTCTGCAGGGACAGCCTGCCTCACCATGGTCTTCACCATAGGCTGCAGGGGAATCTCTGCTCCAGTGCCTGGAGCACCTCCCGCCCCTCCTTCTGCACTGACCTTGGTGTCTGCAGAGTTGTTCCTCTCACATATTCTCACTCCTCTCTCTGGCTGCAATTGATCCTGCTGTTTGGGTTGGGGTTTTTTTCCCCCTTCTTAAATACGTTATCCCAGAGGCACTACCACCATCGGTGATGGGCTTGGGCTTGGCCAGGGGTGCGTCCATCTTGGATCCAGCTGGCATTAGCTCTATTAGGCATAGGGAAAGCTTCTAGCAGCTTCTCACAGAAGCCACCCCTGTAGCCCCCCCCCCCAACCAAAACCTTACCACGCAAACCCAATACAGGAGAGCAAGCTCAGGAGATTTCCCGGAATACTGGATATAGATCTCCAGGAACAACCTCCTGTAGCTATCCAGTCAAAGGAAATGAAATGCGGGAATTTTTGCAGGAGAATTCCCAATCCCATCCCTCAGTAGATGAGCACAGGCCTTTGTGGGAGACTGTGTTTTGTACCAATCACGAGAGTTTTCAGTTTAAATGTCTCATTCTGGTATATGTGACGTCCACCACTTTTCATCAGCTACAGTCTGACCTTGCGGTGCCATCACAGGATGATACGTGTCTGTCTTATAATGGAGGCAAAGCTTCTTCTCTCAGGAGGTAAATTCAGAAATGTAGCCAACGTACATGTGACTCACAGGAAGGAGTGTATTATTTAGTTTGCCTTTATTATTTATAGTCACTGGGATCCATTAAAGCTGTGAAGCTGCACAAATGTTTGCAAAACTGGAGCTGTATTCTTTTAACCCATACTGCACCTGGAAACACAATACAACATTGCATAATAGACACCTGAGGGTGTTGTCAGGGGGGAAAAAGGTAAGTTGTGAAGTGATTTCAAAAGGAATCAAAAGAAGTGTTCAGTCATAAAGCTAATATTTGGCAAGGGAAAAGTGACATATCTATAGACAACACAAAAGATGTTTTCAGAGGATAGTGAAAGGAGGAGGACATAAGGCGGCTGTGCCAGATGGCAGAACCAACAAATGAGAAAATAAACCGTACTGCTCACAGTGATTTTACACAGCAATGCTTAGTCTAGTGGGCTATATTCTCAGCTGGTGTAGGGTGGAATAACTCCATTAAAGTCAATGAAGGCAGCACGTCCAGCTGAGGACATGGAAAAAGATGTTTCTTTATTAAGCCTTTTTGTATAAGCCGCACTTTGGTGCTTTCCATGCTTTTTGTTTTCCCCTTGTAACACACTAAGGGCCAAATTTGGCTTACAAGGTTATCAAGCAGCTTATAATGCCCAACTCTATCAGCATCATTGCTGCCACTTTCAGAACCAACACATGGAGAAGCGCTGCAATGCACAGCAAACAACACTCTGTGGACCGAAGCAAGATGCCCATGTTTGGCAATAGTAACAAATGGTATACGCACAGGAACAGAGTACAGCCTCGAAAACAACCATCTGAGCTTCCCTGCTCACCAGCATACAGCCCAGGACTGGCAGGACCAGAGGTGCTTGGGCAGTCGGCACTCCTAGAGACATGTTACGCTTCATCTCCTTTGCGTACCAGCTGCTTCTGCTCCTCCATTGTTTCCAGAGTAGGCAGGGACAAGCAATTGCAAATCTGCGCACATCCTGGCCAATCTGTTGTCCCATTATATCCCTAGATCTGCCCTGACTATGTTTAAAGCAGTAGTGAAGTCAGACACAGGGCACTCTGTGCATTCAAAGCCTGTGAGCAATTTTAAAGGAAAAGCAAAGTCTTTGACAAGAGGGAACTAAAAATTGTATTCTATAGCATGTAGAACACAACCTTGTGATGAAGTGACCAAGTCATATCCAACAGATGACTTGCAGAACAACACCAGTGCTAAGCACAAAGCCATTTGTAGGGAACCAGAGGGCTCCTGTGAGGTATTGCATGTTTCACTTATATTTTCCTTTGGCAGCATGAATGCAAGAGAAGGATACACGACCTGATTTGGTTTTCTCTCCAACTCGTTTTCCTGAATTTCTTCAAGTCAGAATCCTCCATAGGCAAAGTTTTGTCACAATGACCAACCACATCAGACCCCCAGGTAAATGGATAGAGAGTCTTCCAGTGGCTTGGAAAGTTCATAGAATCATAAAATGGTTTGGGTTGGAAGGGACCTTAAAGATCATCTAGTTCCAGCCCCCTGCCATAGGCAGGGGTACCTTCCACTAGAACAGGTTGCTCAAAGCTCCATCCAACCTGGCCTTGAACACTTCCAGGGATGGGGCATCCACAACTTCCCTGGGTAACCTGTTTGAATGTCTCACCACCTTCATAGTAAAGAATCTTTTCCTAATATCTAATCTAAATCTACTCTCCTTCAGCTTAGAGCCATTACCCCTTGTCCTGTCACTACATTCCCTTGCAAACAGTCCCCCTCCAGATTTCTTGTAGGCCTCCTTTCAGGTACTGGAAGGCTGCTATAAGGTCTCCCCGGAGCCTTCTCTTCTGCATGCTTAACAACCTCAACTGTCTCAGCCTGTCCTCATAGGAGAGGTGCTCCAGCCCTCTTCGTGGCCCTCCTCTGGACTCACTCCAACAGCTCAATGTCCTTCTTGTACGGGGAACCCCAGAGCTGAATGCAGTACTCCAGGTGGGGTTTCACAAAAGTGGAGAAGAGGGGGAGGATCACCTCCCTCAACCTGCTGGACACACTTCTTTTGCTGCAACCCAGGATAAGCCTGGCTTTCTGGCCTGCAAGTGCACATTGCTGGGTCAAGTTCATTGTTCTCAAAGTGAGTAACTCTCTTATTTCCTCCCTCAGATTGCAAATGACATTTCTTGAGTTTTTCTCTCTATTTTTTATCCATCATCAAATGCCCTTTAGCCTTGTGGACATCATATAAACATGACCCTGTCGTGTTATGGGTTAAGAGGAAGAACCTAGAAGAAAAGTAGAGGTTGACGTAAGTACAGCACCAACCAGCTCATGTATTCATCAACTAATCGCAGGCAAGCCTCATGAAATGTTTATCAAGTTAAATGCTCAGTAATTTTCTCTTTTTTTCCCTGTTATCTTTGGATTTGTTACCTATTCAGAATAGTCATTAATTCTTGTCTCAGTAAATAGGAGTGCTTTGGAACCACATACTGGCTCTTCTGGGTGACTTTTACTGAACAGTTCCATTCCAGAGCACCACAGTTCAGTAGCAAAGCATTATAAATTGAAGCTTCCTGAGTCCATTATGCAACTCCTCTCTAGATACAAGATGTTCTAATTTCTGAACAATGTGGACAGTTGCTGAATTTTTTGGCATGGTGAGGATCTCTCTCAGGTCCTCCTCACTATGGTTATAACCATAAGAACACAAATATTAAGGACCTGTTAGTTTTCCAATGTTTTCCTGCACCCCGTCAGAGCTCACCAGAGCATCTATTTTTCCAATTAAAAGTCACTTGCTGCTGTCTGTAGGGCACTAAGGAGTTATTTTTCTGGCTTGGCAGTGAAGAGAGACACAGGGATAACCTATAAAGCCAGTTTAGGTATTTTTTCAGTGCTCTTTAGTGCAGCATAGATGTATATCCTGTGTGTCCTCTCCAGGTTGGCTATACCAGTTTGTGTTCATGCTGGAATGGCTAAAGCAGGACAACTTTCATGTACAAGCCATTATTTAACCACTGAGAGAAGACAGGAGAGCCTCTGCTGGCAAATTGTAGCCTGAGCCTCCAGCCATCTGCCTGTGGCTGTCGCACCAGCAGTAACCTCAGGAGCAGGATAGAAGGCAAGTGGGTTTCAAGAAATCTGTCAGTGTGGAAGTCCATTTTCAGAGCCTGTAGAAAAGAATAGGGTTGAGCAGGCTGCTCAGCTCTCCTTGCTCACTCCAGGGATACCTGGTGACTTCATCAGTACTTGAAAGTTTGAACAGAAACTGAAGTTCTCATGGTTCAGGTGGGCAAGGAGGTCTTTTTTGCGATGTACTCTCTTTTCTCTACATGTGGACTCATTCATGTGGTACAGGCCAGAATTCTAAATCTTAGAAGAATAATAGGATAAATCCTGGGACTA
Organism: Grus americana; assembly: GCF_028858705.1. NCBI lineage: Eukaryota > Metazoa > Chordata > Aves > Gruiformes > Gruidae > Grus > Grus americana. The sequence continues at coordinate 122,846,654 of NC_072853.1, read as the reverse complement.
AGGAAGAAATGGTTGGCATCCTCCACTTAACCTTATCTGATGTAGTTAGTTAGGCTCTGTTTATAGTCAGTGGTCAATGACAGATATCTTCCAAAAGCCATTGAGCCCACCAAGCTTACACTCCATTTTTAGGATGTGATAATTGCCCCCAGTGGTGGCCAATCTCCACTCACTATAGAGATAGACTCTGTACCAAGGTTAGCTTAGATGCTTGATATCTAGAAGACTAAATTTGGGTAAAATGAATGCCCTCTTACATTACAAGATTTTGTTGGTACTTTAGGCACGATCACCACAGACTACACCAGCTTGGCCGCTGTAACCCCTCATTTGGTGTTGCGACCTCCATTTCTTGGGCACTGCCTTTCACCGCTGACACTGTAAGAAGCTAAAGGTTGGCCATTCTGGATCACAGCAGTCAAAACCTGTCTTTCCTTTCTTCCTTTCAAATACCAAGACTGTCAAACTTTACATCTGAGATAGCATTTAAACTGTAAAATAGCTTTCATTTCTTATTTGTACATACATTTCTTTGCCCTTGCTCAAACTGCCTGAATGTCAGGTTTTGGCAACCAAGATGAAAAAGAACCATGTAGGACTGGGACTGGAAGAGGCTGGTGCCTCACAAAAGAAGTCAGGAGTGTCTTGGGGACAAGTCAAGCTCCTGGAAGGTAATGAAGAGATTTGATGAACCAGGGTCACTGATTCTGCTGGAACATGGTAAGGCAAGGCTGGGTGTTACCAGCACTTGGAACCAGATTTGCAACATATATTTAGTTGCAAGACACCCAAGCTTCATTTGCCATTGACAGGGACCTTGCATAGTGGGGAGGACTCTCAACAGATGATTTTCATCCATCTTAAAGACTATATCAGCCTATATTATTTGTGGGTTTGATTTTTATGGCCTAATTTTCAGAGACAGCTCTCACCTCCAGCCCCAGTGACTCTAACTACACTTTGGGGGATTTACTTCCTGTGAATTCTTAATATAAATTGCCCTATTGATTACACAAGGGGGAAATATTACTGCTGTATGTCAGCACTGCGGGATTCGACTCTTGAGGGTTAAGATTCTCCTGGCTATGATCAGCTTTCCTGTTTGGTCAGCCTCCAACAAATTGAAGACAAGCAGAGCATCAGAGTACAATACACAATTACATTTCTGACACATCGCATCTTGCTGTGCCATCTCTTCTTAAATCAGAACCTGTTTTCACTCATAATTTAATAGAGCATGATATAAAGCCTTGAATAGAAAGCATTTCTTTTAAATTTGACTAAAAATAGCTTTCCTTCCACAGTGAGCTCATGGCTTTTTACTTTATCTTATGGTCAGTTGGCTTCCCCTTCACACATACACATATTTTATGAAGTGGATTCATACAAATGAGATCTCTAAATTATTCATTTACTTTTTGTTTTATTTTAATGGTTTCCTATTATAAGAGTTCTCAGAAAAGGTGTTGGCTGTTATGCAAATGCACATTTTGCAGACGTAGCACCTATTCTTGTACATACTCAAACATAGTCAAGTATATACTGTTATGCTTTTCATTTGAAAAGCAGTAGCTTTAATGGCTGCTGAGGAAGAGTTTAGTTTGCATACTTCTGTCACCTCTGGCTTTTGTTATTCTCTGTGCCTGTAAATTTGCAAAATAATTTGTATAAATTTGTTGATCAGACGTAACATAAGGCCCTGTTCTAAGTAAAAACTGGGCCTTGTTCCTACTGAGTCAGGTACCTGGAGCGAGGTTGTGGGAAAAGCTCTATTTTATATTTTTCCAGCTCTCTAAGGCAAGACAGAGTAGCTTCAAGACTATGCTATGTTATCTTCTGCTTTCCAAGGTTTTCTGATAACTCTGGGAAATGGACATCTGCTGGGAATGCTCCGTACAGCTCCTGGTCAGCTGGCTGGCCACTTTAGGCTCCACTTATGTCTTAAATCTCTTTACCCCCACTGCCGGGTGATTGCCGGGTATGATAACAGTGTTTTCAGACACTCATTGCAGGACAACTTTGTGTTAATGAAAAAAGGAAAGGAAAACTGGGTTCTGCATTTTGGTGCTATGGAGTTGTAGTTAATTAGCCCTGTGCAAGTTTTAAGAAGTTGAGTGAAATTGTCTTTTTTGATCCACCATTAACAAAAATCTTCTGCACAATTCAGTCCTAATTATTCAAACTAGTGGCATAATTTGTACAGGTGCAGTTTACTATTTCTTTTCATTTTCTTTTGCGTATTTCTAGCAACAGCAACACCAGGTATAAGTAATCCATAAATCACATCGCATGGTAGCTTGGTAACTTTTCTTTATACTGTATAGGTTGGGTCAGAATGAAGTAGTCAAAAATATTTATTATTTGTGGTAACTTTGGTTCATTTTCCAAAGGGTGCGGGAAATAAAGTTGTCCTTTATAAAATACATGTTAACAGGAAGAGCACACTAAGCTGCAGATAGTTTATGATTATTCCAATCTGGAACATGAGTTAGGATGGTCTTACCTCTTGGCAGCTTCACCCATAGTTAGAAATGTGCTTGAGTGCCTTTTTGTATACAGTACAATCACGTTTCTTGTCCCAGCATGGAGTGTCCATTTTTATGCTTACACATTACAGTAGAAAACTTGGGCATTGTGGTAGGCAAGTGTTCATGATAAAGTACAGGTGGTATTTTAAAGAGAGCTGTATTTCTGGGCCAGGGGTTCTCTGCTATATCTGTCAAAATCCAAATTGCTTAACGATGGTGAGAAGGGAATTCACATTCCCAAAGTTCAATCAAATCAGAAAGCCCTGCTCATACTGCCTCATTAGCCTGGCATTGGTTTGCGGGACCGTGTGCCACCATGGCCCATGTTTGTTCAGCAGAGCTGTGACTGATTACCAGCAATGATGCGACTGATTACTCTGAAGGCTTGAAGAGACTTGCAAGGGGATCAATACTGGAGAACAGAAAATGCTCTTGGCACAAATGACCTCATTAGAATAGATTTATTTATGGAAAGAAGACAAATTTGAAGGTGTCATTTATATTCCAAGGAATACCTCTTTGTGATAGGTTGCTTCAAGAGCACAACACATTTAACATATTTATTCTGTTAAAAATATTCAGGACCAATGCATTAAATGTGGTGGTGAAAATCAATAAGGAGATTTGGAAAGAAAAAAAAAGACAAGTAAGAGCCAAGGTTAGACTGCATGTATGTTAAAAGCTGTGTCTGTTGTCTCAAAAAGCTGTAACATTGGTTAAAGGGATTCTGAGTTTGTTTGCAGGAGGTTAAAATTTCAACAGAGTTGCAGAAGTCTGAAATATGAGTGTGACATTAAGACAATTTGATTACACCTCACCAGGCCAACGTGACTTTTCACAAAGCATTTGTTACAATGTCCAGAAATCTGCTGAACAACCAGATTCAAGTATTTCCTCCCACCACTAGCCCACTAAGACTGGAAAAAAAGAGAAGAAAATCAAAGTACAGTGTCCTGTGCAGTTTAGGAGGGTAGTCAAAAAGACATCTGGCAAGTGGCAGAATTTCAGCCATGGATTCCTTTGTCACTTAGTCAAAGGGAAAATAATGGGAGGAGATGTCCTGTTGCACTGCTGCACAGTAGCTTGTTTTTGTACTTTGCACTTGAAAGAAGAGACCTGATCTTGATCTTCAGGGTAAACCTGATCTCCAAAGAGACCAACACAGAAGGGATAAACACTGAGCACTTAAAACACCTAAACCCTGCAAGACAATTAAGATCATGTCTAATTTCATAACATTGTGATAGAGCTAGTCTGTCAGCACCACAATTAGCAATATGTAAGTGCAAAAACAATAGTCTGTTTTAACTCTGCTAAGCAATCCCTCACCATAGACATAGTCAGAAATATTTCAGGAGGTGAGAGCGTTACAGCTGACTCAACAGCTTGAAGCTCCCTTAGCGTCAGCAGGGACTTCAGAAGGTGCTGAAGTACTGGGTCCATTGAACTGCTGTGAAGATTAAGAGCATGGGTCTCCTTTTAAAGAAGACCCTACTGAAACTTAACAGAAGAGCTGCATTTCATAGAAACGTCCCACCTAACATTAAGAAAACAGTATAGAGTATCATGACTGAGCACCGTGAATGTCAGCGTTATAACTTTAACTCTGCCCCTTGGTCCATCACAGTGCCAGTCTGGCAGGGCACATTTTAGGATAAGCAGCTGGCTGAAAGGAAATCCTGGGAAGCCTATAGATTCCGTTAACAAGTACCTAAAGACATTTCTCTCTATATGTCTCAAGTCCCTCCCAAGCCAGCAGTTGTGTGTCGTTCCCCAGCCTCCCCCCCACCGCTTAACGCACTAGTCTTTCTCTTCTGATACCTCTTTCCTGTGGAGTCGGAAGGAGGGGAAATTCTGCTACTGCTCTGTGAATCCCCTAGGTATTCTGAGAAATACTTTTATCAAATTTACTATCAGGTAAGCATTACGTTGTTCAGGTAATTCCTGGAGGCTATGGAAGGTGACAGTTTAGAGAACAGCCATGCCTCTACTGCCATGAGACTTTTCTTTTTTCCCTGTTCCAACAGGCAGCTGACATGTGGCACAAGTGTTCTCCTTTCACTGTTGTTAAATTCTGACCAAGAATGCTACAATTGTAAATTCATCAGCTTAATCAATATTAGCAGTAATTGCAAGAATAATTTCCGCAGGTTAAATAAATGCTTTCACTTCAGATGAAGGCCAGCCCTTCAACCATAAAGTTGATGTCAGTTGATTGTTCATAATTTTGTCGTATTTTAATATTCTGTTATAACTGGATTATATTTTTTTGAAAGGAAAAATACAAACTAGAAAGTTCCCTTGTTCTTAGCAGTGAGTATTTTACTGTATGGCTTATGACGTTTGAATGTATGTATAGCCTACCTGAACAGTAAGAGCCTTAACTATGCCCAGTTCCTCTTCAACCATTAATAATGTTATGGTTAACCAATACCTGAGCACTGTATCATAAAGCACATGCTCATTTTGACTCTTCATAGATTGCAGATACCTCCATTTGGAAAAAATGGTTTTATGTAGGTGACTATCTCCATTAATTAAGCTATTCCAATCCAATTAGCTTTTTCCAGAGGGTACTTTATCTCATTACAGTTCTCTCAACTTAAACAATAAAACAAATAAGCAAAAACTACAAACCCAATCTCGCTGTTCCCAGTGTCACGATGAGTTCATGTCCTGCTCGCCAGAAAGCGAGCAGTGATGCTAATGCTTCCAGTCAGGCATGCTCTTTGCCTTGATCTAAGTGGGGGTGGGGAGCAACTCTGATGTTCATTAGAGATACTCGTCACTGTCACAAGAGAATGGCAACTCTTCACACTTCTCTGCCTACGGCACAACAGCAACGACCCACCATGGTCCTCATATTCCAGCAGCAAGAAGCTTTTGAACGTAACTTGCCTTTGCAGGCAATCACAAGCCTGGCTACTGCATTTGAAGGAGAGGCCAAAGTTGTGCTCTTGACTCAAACAGCACTGTCCATATGCTGATAGTGTAGCACATGTGCGAGGATTTCCAGGACTCAGGCCCAACATAGTTGTTTCTCACACAGGATTTCACCCAGCCATGTGGAAGTCAGATGCTACCACACACCAACTTGTTTTGCCATCTGGACACTGCTGGAAGCATTTTGCTTCTCATAAAACAGACTGAGATCATCTTTCCTCATTAGCTAGGTCATCGAATGGGTAGCCAAGTTATCATGCCATGTTATAACATGCACATTTCAATGCTTAATCACTTCTGACCAATAGCCTTCACATTACAACAATAAGGACAGAACTCTAATTTTTAGGTTTCTTTGTGGAAACATGCCCCAAACTCATGTTCAACGCTACTTAGCAGTGTGAACAAGCACTAGGTCGTTTACTCAACACTGATACTGATTGGCAACTCTGAGAGCCATGCCCAGACGTTCCTGCTCATTTCTTGCCAGCTTGCAGGACTCTGGCAGATGATTGTAATCCAAGAGAGGACTCGTAAAACCAAAAAGAGGGAGAAATAAAGGCCAGATACGCTGGAACCCATGAGACCAGAGAACAAGCTGTTCTGCCAGTCACTCAGAAGCAACCTCCTCCCTTAGGAGGCATTATAAGTTGGGGGTTTTTTTTGTTAGAGGGCAGGATTTGGATTAATGAGAGACTTGATGGATATAAATAATAATATTGCTATTTGGGAACTTGCATAGTCAAGAAAACTGATCCAAACAATCTGTGAGTGTTCATAAAAATTGTTAGCCCCTGAACTGAAGCAATGTAGGACTTGGTGAGTTAGATCTCTAGCCCTTTTGTCCATAGCAGGTGCAGGTGGTGGCATGCAGGTGGGACTCAGTAGTTGCCAGGGATGGAGAAACTGAGAATTTTGTTCAAAACTGAACATCACCAACAAGCCTGAGAGAGAGAAAACAAATATGCCAAATTGATTTTAAATAAGAGGATTTCAAAGCACTTGTTAGTGATATCAAAAAAGACAATTTGACACACAACTCCTCTCCTCTGGTCTCTGAGGCAAAGCCTTTGTGTCCGCAGTGTTGTATTTTACCGTATCAGACTCTGCAGTAGTGCAAAATCACATGCCATGACCCTTCCTTTTGTCCTGCCCTTCTTCCACAACTGGTGGATTTTCAACCTATATGGATAAAGTGTGATTCAGAGATCATATCAGGGTATTCCTGGTTTCCTTCAGCGCATGGACTCAGAAGGAACAGCATTGTAGACGTTGCTTTATCAAATGACCTAGGTGGAAGCTGGGAGTGCTGTAGAGGACATAGCTGGAGGCAGATGAAGGGAAATAGGACACAAATCTGTAGAAATTCAATATCCATTTGTTCTGCTGCTCATAGAGCAATGTGCTTACCTGAGACGACACTGGCAGCGAGCTTCAGCACCAGGTTCTGCTTTGTAATGATGGTGAGACCTAACAGCAGAATTTCCCTGTGACGTTTGAATGGTTATACAGGTTTTGTTTCAGAAACTAGGGGAAGTATGACAAGTATTATTATGATTAATGGGTGTTGTTATACTGCCCGCTTCCTAGATGTGTTGTAGCTAATTTTAGCCCATGCAACCAACTCTTTGTGCAGTCACATGAAAACACACCAGTCTATGAGGAATGTGCACAGCTACAAGCTGGGCACGTGAATTTTAGATGTCTGCAAAAGTGGCTGATTCTCTTTAGGCACCCTCTCCTCTCTTCTGTCCTGTGGGTTGGCCTCAAAAGGTGTGGTCATAGATTGGTCTCTAGATGCCTGTGTCCAAAGTTCTGCCCTTCCAGTTACTAATTTTGCCTGGCTCTGTGGGATAATTTCAAGGTATCCTGAAAGCGCTATCTTGGCCACTAGCTGTTCTTTGTCCCAAGCTAACTAGCTGTGAAAGTACGGCTCTGAAACCCAGAATCACCCATTCTCACTGAATGCACGTCCCAATGCTATTGAGATCAGGTTGTAACACTGAGGAAACTGTTGCAAGACAGAGTCTCAGTGTTAATGACATGTCCATGCAGACATACCCAGAATCCAGTACGGACAGCATTTGCAGAAGCTGGATTGGGCAACTCTACAGAGCCCAAGATTACCATCCAGGGAGAAGAGCAGAAATAACAAGCGTCAGACATGCAGTCATTTTGGCTGAGCCCCGAATCCTTCATTCACTCTGAAGACAACTTTGTAGATGACTAAATGACAGGTTTGCTTTTGAAATGCAGCAATTACAGCTGATTTGAAGGAATGGTACCAAGATTGATAAGCTTGCCAACCGCTATTTAGCTGGCCTCTCAGGGAGATTGTAACACTGGCCTGAGGGAAAACCCACTTTTTCGATGCTAATGATTAGGCTTAGCTCCTGGGTGATGCTACAAAGGTTGCCTCCTAAGCATGCAACGGTGCTACAGTCACCAACAAACAGGAGTTTCTGGGTGATCTCTTCAGTGACCCTCGCAGCTGGATCTCACCAACTGTGGATGAATCAGTGGCCACTGTCACTGTTTGTCACAGTTTGAAAAGGACAAGGCAAGATGACTGAAAACAGGGGGTTCGAAAAAGGGTATGACTGCCTGGTTCTAACACCACAAACCTGCTGCTTTGCTGACATTCGTGTTCCTACACCACGCGTTGCTGTGTGTGTCGGCATGGTTCTCACAGATGCTCAGACTAAAATTGACTGCTACAGCCACCTGATCTGAATGTCCACATAACCTGGGCCACAGAGTTTAACCCACAACCTGTGGGGTGGGAGAATGCCAGGATGGTCCTGAATGAATGGTGACTTTCTTCTCCAGCTGGTGCACATCGATGTGAGAAAACAATCAGACACAAGATTTTTCATCCAGTCACCAATTAAGATAAGATACCATACAGGTGATAAGCAGTCTGCATGTGTGGTCTTTTGTCTAACTTCATATTTTGCATCTTACAGTAGTCTGGCCAGTCAAGGTGGGAGTCACCTCACCTGACATCAGATGTCTCCATCTGAGCTGGCTTTTATCGTCAGTGAAGAGAAGTAGGTACTTGTAAGGCATGAGTCATCTGCCCTCTTTTAGATGTCTGCATTGGGGTGAGATGACTCAACGCTCTTTCCAATGACTACAAAGGCAGTTCGAACTGCAAGCTCAGATAAAGACATTTATATTGTAATGTTGTCTAAAGTTAGATGAGGTAAGCGCTATTCTTAATATCTTAAGGTGTGTCAGTGGCCCAGTCTCACTCTTGATCTGTCATTTCTAAATAAAACAATGCATTTGCCCTGAGAATGATATGTCTAATTGCCACCTACTTAAGTGGGCACTCTCAAACTGGAAATAGCCCAGTTTCAAATAAAGTGTTTAAAATATCTTATAGAAATGCCTCCTGTCCCTGGCTTATAGCCAGCTTCTATCTGTTGCTGCTGTTTTACAGTCATGTCTTCCTATTATTTTTTAAATTTTACTTCTCCAGCCGCCTTTGACTCCTGATGAGCTGCTGGAAGACCAAACAAAGCATGCGAGGAATGGACACAGCAAAGAGAGAAGCTAAGACATAGTGCTAATTCTGCCAGCTGTATGAAATAAAGTGATTACCCAAAGGACTTATTTTTCACTCTAGTCTCTTTTATTTTTCAAAAAAACTAGCAGTTACTTATGACAGCAATACAGTCTTATCCAACAGAGTGATCTTAGTGGGCAGTGTCCCTTTAAATTAGATTTTTCTAATCAAATAACTAGCTTCATCAAGCAGCCAAAATCAATGCTTTGTATTAGACACGGACCCAAACCCATTAAGGTCTTATTATTTAAGCATGCACCTCCCTTTAGCTTTTATTTCCCCTCAAGGGTTTTCATAGTAAAGCAGGCTTTTTTTAATTAGCCCTTCTGCCCTGGAGTCTTCTATTTGATTTTCCAGTATCCAGGGAAGTATTTTTTTTTTAACTACTCAACCCTTGAATAGAAAATTTTGCCTCTTAGTTCTTCATAACCAGTGATAATAAAGCTTCATGGAAGACATTCTGATAATGCAGAGACAGAAGCGCATAAAGGCAAAGCGACATTTCAAAGGGGCATTAGCTCTGGTATTGGAATCTCATTCATCTAAACTCTCTCCTAAAGGACAAGTCAGCAATTCACGGGGGCACAATTCACACATATATGTGTACATGAAGTGGCATGAAAGGCCCTTTGGTTCAGCAGAGCTGCCTGAACCCAGTGCCCTCGAGCGTGTGGAGCTTTATGAGTGGTGGTGGTGTACTTTTATTTTTCCTTGACTTCATTCGGTTTCATATGGAGAACCGACCACTTGCTTAGCTGTTTCTGTGTGTGTCGCGGGGGACCCAGAAATGATCGTACGAGGAGTGCAGTTATTGTACGAGGAGCAATCTGCATGATCGCTGCCTTCCCGTGTATGCTGAGCAACCTGTGACGGCTCATCAGCCAGCTGCATGCAGTACCACGACTACCCAGGTGTACGCCTCCGTTTCACGGATGCTGTGCCTTTGCTACTTAATCACGGTGTAGCTCATCAATAGTATAACCAATGTATGCGTAATCAATGCATAGTTAATTAATGTGTATATATTCAATGGGCATAAGTATATGTATTGTGAATTCTCTTATCTGCTGGAAATATTATATGCACCTATTCAGGACCGGTAATTTTATTAATGAGATAAGGCCATTGGAACACATTGTCCAAGGGACTCCTCAAAGCTAAGTCTGCATGCTGGACCCAATTGCTACTGGTGACTGGTGAATCTGTATGGTGAGCACCACCCTGTAAGAGCACTAGTGAACTCAGAGCTGCGCTCATCCCAGCATGCCGTCATCAAGGCAGATAAGCTCATCCTGTGCTGCAGCAGCCAGGGCTCCCAGCAGCTGAAAGGGTGTAAAATTGCTGTCGCCTTTCCTATTATCTCCGTCCTTTACACAACAAACTGGTGAGCCAGCCTCGAGTGCCGGCACAGATGTTACACCTCCGTGGTGCAAATCAGCGTGGCGCTGAGCTGGGTCAAACAGACACACCCTCGGTAATTTTCCGTTCTGGCAGGTAATTAACTGTCTCCTTTCTTTTATCAAAGGCTTACACTTAGCTTATTTCTGCACTCGGCTGGCAACTGCCCAAGTCTCTGTACCTTGCTGAAAAACTGGGATGTGGAAAATGAGACCAAAAAGCTAAAGCTTTCAACAAGAGAGAAGCTCAGGAGCCAGCCAGTGAGTGGGAACAAGGCATTTGGTGAAGTTCTACCTCTGTTGTTTTCAAATGAGACATCATCACGTGAAGAATACTTAACACAAATTGCCAGCAAGTTGTCTTCAGGAGCACAAGGCAGTTTCAAGAAATAACTTCAAAAGAAAACTGTTCTCCTCCTTTTAGTGAAAGAATAACTCTGCAAACTAAAAGTAGCCATTTAAATGTCTATGCAAATTATTTCATTCACTGATCATTTTGCTCCTGCTAATGAGTTCATCCGTATCCTCCCCAAATCCCCAAAGCCTGAGAACCTCAAGGTTGCGCACTGTTTTGTGGAAAACCACAATAACAGCAGGTGAAAAATTAAATGTGTTGAAATAGTGTAGAAGAACTGAAATTCCCTGAAATGACTGTCAGACAGCAAATTTTGCCTTGCTTTCTTGGTCCAACAGGGTCATTTTTCAAAGTTAATTGCTTCTTAGCATAAGCTTGTCAGAAGCGAGCCCCAGACCAGTATGGAGGGCTCTAAATTTTATATTAATTTTCATACTCACTCTGTACGTTTTCATATTTAAATTGGGTTGCCACAGAATCCCTGATCCATCCCACCAGGGTGCTCCAGACAAAAAGAGACTTAGGGAAGAGCTTAGTACCATCCTGCTCGCCGCATGGATTTGGAGATATGGTTTTCTTCTGTGTCATCAGCATGTGAGATAATTTCCCGTACAATTGCGTGTGCTTCTCTGCCTTGCATTTCTGCAGGACCCATGCATGCAGGGGGAGCGGGCTGGCCCTGCAAGCAGATGGCTGTCTTTGCAATGCCCCCCCCGCCCCCCCATACTTATTTGTCTTCCACCTCTCTGATGGGACTCCAGGAGCTGTGACTGGGATCATAGACCAGCTCTGCTGTGCTTCAGCCTGCTAGAGGGATGTCTGTGAGTGCAGCTCAGGAGAAGGCCTGTCCATCTCTTCCTTGGATCTGAATAGCCCCTCTGGCTTAGGTACACTGAGCCTACAGGTCCACCCTTGAAATCCTTTCACAAGAAGTAGTGATCTGTAGCAAACCACTCTGCTTTTTGGCCTTCTCCTGTGCTTTTCTTGAGGGAAGGAGTGATTTGTCTAAGCACCTGAGCCTTCAGCTGGCAGCAGGCAGCAGGCAGAGTAGCATACAAGGAATATGGACTGGTCTTTGTGGCCAGGTCCACCTTGCCTCACGGCCACCCTCCAGACCTGACTCCCCTGCAAGGCCATGAAAGCCGTCCACAGCTGGTGGGAGTCCCTGGTGTACCTGATACGCTGAAGCACGTGGACAGCACGGGCTGTTCGCAAGCGGTCAGGAGCTAGGCAGGACTCTGCTTAGAGCTGGTTTTTCAGCAGAGCAGGCAAAATGATAAACAAAATGGGAGTTTTGCCTGTGACCAACGCACAGCCTGCCGGCTCTGCGCCTTGGGCTGCAGTGTGACCCTGAGCAGCGTTGCCCCAGCTTCCTACCTGGGTCTCCATGTCTTGTGGATGGTGCTGAAGTTGAAACAGTCAGGGGACACAATATGAAATGGGTGTTATTAACATCTGTGAAGGATGTGTGTTACAGGAGAGCATGGGCGAAAAACCTATGTAGCGACAAGGTTTTCCTAGCAGGATTTCCTCTGCAGAGACCCCAAGTCCAGCACTGCAGGGGTTAATGGAAACCTGGGGTTTTTTGCAGATTGCATGAAGAACTGATTGACAGCTGCTGCAAAACCACTCTATATGGAGGCTCACCTGTCACCCACAGGTGGGCACGTCATCTCAGCTTGTGGTATGCTCCATCCTCAGAAAGCAAGTATCTTTTTGTTCTCCATTTTTCCATGGGTGTCAGGTTAGTGGTGGATTTTAGCACGTTGCCTTATCTGAACCTGAGTGTTTCTGGTGAGTACTGTAGGCCAAGCCAGTACTGGAAAGCAACTGGAAAGTCATGCTGTACTGGAAAATAACTGGAAATCCCCAGAGCAAAGCATCCGTGGTGCTTGTTCCTGCCTGTGCTGGGAGTTCCCAACCCCTCTGACCTGACACCTTGCCTGCTCGCGTGAGTGCTCCCAACCCTGGTCAAGTCAAATCAAGGCTGTTTACTGTCATAAATCACAGATACTTGCTAACTTAAGGAGGACATGGGGACACAGGTTTCATAAACGTGTGAGCCAGGGATTTTGTGTGCTCCATGTCCTGAAGCTGGCTGGCTGGCAACCTGATGAATATGCTGCTCTTAAAAATATGTGCCATGAATGGTATTTTTAATATAGATGATTTGCTTGGGACATTGCTAGCTGACCGAAAGAGAAGTTTCCCTTTCTAGCCAGACCATGGTTAAGAGCACGCCAAACATGCCAGGTATGCTAGATATTAAAAACAAATACCTAGCTCTTACGAACTGTTTAGATCATTAGCACATCTAAAAACACCTCAGGAAATAGGACTGCCTCAGGCCTTTAGTAGCCATCTAGTCTATCCTTCTGCTCCAAGACAGAATCAATTAGACGTAAATAATTTTTGACGGGCATTTTCCTCGTCTGCTCTTAGAAATCTCCAGTGACAGAGATTCAGTTAGCACCCCAGGCAATCTCCTCCAGTGTCTCACAATTCCTAGAGTTAAGAAACTTAACTTACTTTCTGGTCTAAGTCTCCCTTGCTGCAGTTGAAGTTCACTTCTCCTTGTCCTGCCTGTGGTGGAAAGACTATTCCCTGCACATCAGCAGCAGCGTGTTTGAGGGCTGCCATCCTCATTCTTCTCAGACTTCTGTTTTCCTTTCTTATCTCACTGAGCACTGTCCATTTGTACAGTCTTTTCTCACTGGTGGTGTTATCTAGACCCCCCTCCCCTCCTGGGTCATTGCGGTCCCCTGAACTACTGAAATATATCAACTGCTTTTTTTTCTGGCGTGCTATTAGATGCCTGTGTTGGGTTTGTGTGGCAAGGTTTTTGGTAGCGGGGGGTCTACAGGGGCGGCTTCTGTGAGAAGCTGCTAGAAGCTCCCCCTGTGTCTGATGGAGCCAATGCCAGCCGGCTCCAAGATGGACCCACCGCTGGCCAAGGCCAAGCAATCAGCGCCTCTGTGATAACATATTTAAGAAGAAAAAAAACAGTTAGAGCTTTTGCAGCCAGAGAGAGGAGTGAGAAGATGTAAGAAACTCTGCAGACACCAAGGTCAGTGCAGATGGAGGGGGAGGAGGTGCTCCAGGCGCTGGAGCAGAGATCCCCCTGCAGCCCGTGGTGAAGACCATGGTGAAGCAGGCTGTGCCCCTGCAGCCCATGGAAGAAGGATGAGGGGGTGTAGAGATTCCACCTGCAGCCCGTGGAGGACCCCACGCTGGAGCAGGTGGAGGCACCTGAAGGAGGCTGTGGCCCGTGGGAAGCCTGTGCTGGACCAAGCTCCTGGCAGGACCGGTGGACCCGTGGAGAGAGGAGCCCACGCCAGGGCAGGTTTGCTGGCAGGACTTGTGACCCCTGGGGGACCCCATGCTGGAGCAGTTTGCTCCTGAAGGTCTGCACCCCATGGGAGAGACTCACGTTGGAGAAGTTCATGAAGGACTGTCTCTCGTGGGAGGGACCCCATGCTGGAGCAGGGGAATGATGAGAGGAGTCCTCCCCCTGAGGAGGAAGGAGCGGCAGAAACAACATGAGATGAACTGACCGTAACCCCCATTCCCCGTCCCCCTGTGCCGCTGAGGGGGGGAAGGTTGAAGCCGGGAGTGAAGTCAAGCCCGGGAAGATGGGAGGGGTGGGGGGAGGTGTTTTAAGAGTTGATTTTATTTCTCATTCTTCTACTCTGTTTTGCTTGGTAATAACTTAGATGAATTTTCTCTCTAAGTTCGGTCTGTTTTGCTCGTGACGATAATTAGTGAGTGATCTCTCCCTGTCCTTATCTCGACCTACAAGCGTTTCGTTATGCCTTTTCTCCCCTGTTTAGTGAATGAGGGGAGTGAGAGAGCGGCTCTGGTGGGCACCTGGCCCCCAGCCAGGGTCAACCCACCACAATGCCAAACACAGGACGCAGCACTGTGATGGTCAGTGTCTAATGTATGACACTCACGTATCAGTGTGAATTGAGTGTCTGCCTTTTTTCACTGCAGTGTGGTATCATCCATGCAGGTGAAGTGTGGAACCGTCACCCTTTGGTCCTCCTGCAGAACTTCTGGTGGGTGGGAAGACCAAGAGCCACAGAAGTAAAGCAGCTTGTGAACACTTCCCCTCCGGATCAGAGGCAGGGGTGGGAGGAGGTTGCTTTTAGAGAACTGTGTGAAAAGCAGAGAAAAGACATGGGAACGCAGACGACAAGGGTTCAGAGGAAAGCCTGCAGGCTGTCTGTAGGAGTTCTTGTTGTCAGAGTTGCAGCCAGTTCCCAAACCACCCTCCTGCATCCCAGCCCAACCAGGAGTTTTCACTGTTTGCTCCAGACAAAACCAAAGCAGCTATCTGAGCGTTTGCAGCCTTAAGAAGTTTGCTAGGTGATGAAGGCTGTACGTCACACTAAATCATGACCTGGGCTTACTTAGATATACACATGGAGTCCTCCATGGGTGGTTTGCTGGTGTTGCTGGAGCGGGGTTCAGAAGTGGGGTTCAGAAACCAGCCGGTAAAACAAACACTGCCGTGCCGTAGTGGCATGTCAGCCCTGGCTCCCATGTCTCTCCGCTGCGCTGTTGCATGATGCGTGGCTGAGCGCAGACCCTCCATCTCTCACTGACGCAGCACTAGGTTGGGAGGTGCAGCGCTGAACTCAGAGAGGTCACAGCAATGTGATGTCAGCACCAGTGCAGAGTCAGCGTGCAGGAAGGATGCTGACGTGCGCAAGGGTGGCAGGATGGGGATGAGAAAGCAGGACCCAGAAAGCCCTGAGCGTATTATTGCTCCCTTGTTACCAATTTACATTTGCATTGAGAAGGCAGCTTTTTTCCTAATTGTTACCAACACAGGACATATTTCCTGACTATTTCCTTCTCCCTTCACGCAGCAAGGAGTGGTGTGGTCAGGTAAGCTGCTCCCATTGAAAGCCAGATCGCTTGGAAATGAGAAAGTCTGGATTTGAAGAAAGTCACCTTTTATTTTCCCTTAATGCCCTATTGTTTGGCAGGCCCTGACAATGCTCGATCCCACGTGCACAGCATCCGCGTCTGGAAGGAAGGCGTACCCCGGTGAAAAGACGCGCAAGGCTGTCATCCTGGCTGCTGAGAAACAAAAGCTGCGGGAGGCCCTGCCGTCGGGAGCGATGGGGACGTGGAGCCTCGCAGCTGTCATGCTCTGAGTGAAGCTCCCTATTCACTCACCTCCTGCCATCCGCGCTATCGGGGCCTCCAGATATTTCCCCCTCCCTCTCCTTGTCACTGATGAGCCCCAGGGGATGCTAATGCGGTACCCTCTCCTCTGCAGCATGAACAAGAAGCTCTGTTCCGAGCTCGGTTTAGTAAGAAGCTTCACACTACTAATTAGAAAAGCTTTGGGGTTTGATTGGGGTTTGTTGTTCCATTCTGTTTTGTCCCCAGAAAGCGGGTCTGCAGCGGTGAGCCAGCTCCCGCACCCCCAGCAGGGTTAATTATTTATGAATGTTCCACAGAGACCAGGTCCTGTTGAAAAATGATTAAGTCAAACGCTCGTCGGCTGCACCGCTCGGCTGTTGTGGCAGTCGTTCTCACTGATCGCTGGCAGAGCAGCATACAGCCCTTATTAAAATAGGTAGACTACCTAATTGCCTCCTCTGGGAAAAAAAAAGGCCCTTTCCAAATCCTCATCTCCTTGGAAAATAGCAGACCCAAGATAGCCATTTATACCTATATTAAAATACTTACATGGTATTTACACGACTGTAGTTAACGCATATGCGTGAGTATGTGCACACAGGCATTAGAGAAAGGCGATAGTGATATCCTGAGTATCTTCTGGACGGTGTGAGACAGTGGGCAGGCTGGAGCTATGGTGGTAGGCGGATCTCGCCAGGCGTCACAGGGAAGACAGCTCAGTACAGATGTGCAAGGGGAGAGAGACGAGTAGCTGGTTCCCTTCGCACCGGGCCCTGATGGATGGTCCCCGCCTTGGTGCCCCCTTTGCTACACCACAGCACCATTGACCTTCTCCCAGTCTGTGGTCCCACGGCCCAGCACCTTCGGGCAGGGGCAGGAGAGAGGCTGATCACTCTGTATTTGCAGTATTTTGCAGTATTTGCACTCTAAAAAACCAGGAGCGCAGTTTACCATGTGTCTTAGAGCACTGTTATCAGTACTTTGCCCACTGATCCATATTCTGGGGAGGGCTGAGGCTGGTGACTGGTGTGTCCAACTCAAACCTTTATCTCCTATCAAACACTCACATATCCCAGACACTTGGTGCGGTGCGATCAGGGCCCTGCTGGAGATATGGGACAGGGCGAGGATGGATCGGGAGGGGATGCTGACCCAGTAACCACCTTCTGTTGTGCAGTCAGTGCTGACAGCAGCAGCTTCAATATGTGATGGAGATGTATGTGGTGAGTCCATCGCTGTTTTGTTATACAAACAGCGAATTTTGCTTCCCTGGATGACAGGTGTCTCCAGTTCGGGACTGGATGCAGCTCCTGTCCTGATGGCTGCATGCAGCTTCTCCTCTGCCACTAAAAAGAGAATGGGCTAAAAAGAGAATGAGGGGCACTACAGCCATTTCTGGTCCCCTCCATAAATCTGTTCTACAAATTTGCCTAGCTGAGCTAAACTTTGGGCACCCACATCCTCCTGTGTTAAGTAATGTATTCCACCACTTGAGTACATTTGGGGTGGAGAAACACCTTTCGCTTATTTGAAACTGCCTCCTGCTAGTTTCATTTCACGTCCCTTACCTCCTGTATCAGAGGAGAAAGCGAAAACCTTTTTCCCATTCTCCACCATCACATCACTCATGACTTTACAGGCCTTTAGTATCCCCCTCTGCACTTTCTCTTTTGCGGGAAAAGAGTCCCAGAAACATTTATCAATGTTAAGTTTTATCCACTGTTTCATTGCCCGTTCCCCTTGCAACTCTTTGCATTTGGCTTTCATTTTACTACACCTATTAACTCGAACTGTCGGAGCTGAAGAATTGGTATATCCTGGAGCTCATGTACATCGCGAGTGAGAGTCCTTCTGCCGTGTGGAAAGCTGCTTCAAAGCAGGCGGCCATGGATCTGATTTATGGTGTCCCCAAGGAGAACTTAACTTATAACTCTTCTGAATAGAAATTCCTAAAGATTTTGGAAGCAGCTAGCCTCTGTCTTGTGCCTTAAAACAGAGAGGACAAACCCCTGGTAGCTGATGCCTTAGGGAGAGGTGCGGGGCATTGATCGACATAACTGGCTGCATGTTCTGCTCTGCTGTAGTGCGGACATAGAGCGACGTGAGGCGTGCAGGATCGTGCCTTACTCCAGTTTTCAGAGGGAAGAGGCTGCTTTCTGCACTGCCACCAGCCCATGGCATTTAAAAGCTTTAAAACGCTGGTAGCAAGGGGCAGCTGCCCATGGGTTAGATACAAAAAAAAAAATTTGTTTTGACCTGGAAGGTGGTTCCTCTGTTCCTAGGTTTACAGTGTCTTGGGCCACCAGAGCAAAAGGAAGACGGATTTGTGAAAGCCTATAAATGAAACGTTTACCCAAAAAAATGGGGCAGCTACACTTAGGTGAGCCTTTGCTTCTCTCTGCCGTAGACATATCCCTTTTGTGCCCAAAAGATGGGTGAGGTGAACGAGGTAAATGCTGAGCTATGAATTCCTGAGCCACCCAGCCTGTTACTAATTACCATGATTAAATATTGACACAGTGACTGCACACAGGGCTCCCAGGCAGAGATCAGTACCCCTCCGTGCTGGCAGCAGAGAAATCCAGACAAAGAAATAGTTCCCTGAGCACTCACACTGCAAGACTCCAATCCATCCTACAATTAACGTCCCCTGGGGACTGCCAGCGTGCGTGAGAGCTTGCACAGCTCTAGCAAGGGGCTGGTGGGGGTCAGGAGGTTTCTGATACAAAATCGTTGCCTTTGGGATTCCCCTTGCAGCTGGTAGGGCGAGAGGGATGAGGCAGCACAGAGGCAAAGAGAGGTTGTTCCTCAGAAGAAGAGTTGGGTCCTGCTGCTCTGGCTGCCAACCCCAGGGCATCCGCGGGGAAGCTCCCAGCCTGACCTCACAGCCCCGCTTGGCCACCTCCCTGCCCCCCTGCACAGGCTGGCCAGCCTGGTAACTGCGTCCCCCCACATGCTCCCCCGAGCGTCGTATACCCTGCTCTTCCGCAGGTCCCAGGTGAGCGGTCAGGACAAAAGCCTATGCGCTTGAGATTGCCCCCGTTCAGGAAACCATTTAATCATACGCCTTGAGTTAAGAGTGTGCTGCACAGGGATGCACAAACTCACCCGACATGGGAAGATTTTGCCCAAGAAAGCCTTGCTGCCAGAACGGGGAAGCCTCTGGAGGCTGTAGCTCTTTCTCCTCTCCTCTTCCCCAACACTGCTGGTTTAACGTGCTGGGCTGTGTGCCAGGGGAGCAGATGTACTACTGCATGGTTTCTCCTCCCCATATCATGGCCGTGTCCAGCACTGATTTTGCCCATGGTCATTTTTTAATACAGCAGCTGACTTGGCCACAAGTGAAAAATAAAATACGATCCCTCGCAATTGCAAACCGCCTAAAGCCATCTGCAGCCCTGAGCTCCATCTCCTCTGGGAACAAGAAGCAGAATCTGCAAAGCTCTTCTGTATCCAGTGCATCCACCAGCCAAAACCCCATTCCTTCTTCATCGGATCTTCCCTCTTCATCTCTTCAAATCGTATTGGGCAGCCGCAGAAGCTAGGATGAGGCTGTGCCAGGCTAGTACTCTTTAAGCAGCAGAATATTCATGTTCTCAGCTCAACCCTGCTCCCATGCTAAGGTTTTTTATGAATGCTGCCTGTTACTTGTGTTAAGAACAGCCACTACTCATCGTTTGAAGCTCTAAAGAGCCTCTGCTTTGTGGGTGAGCATTCTTGTCCTAATGCCGGGCAGAAAAGTGCTTTCCAGGAGAAATATTTGATTTTAAAAGTGATGATAGAAGCGATAGCATTTGAGATTACATTTTCAGGAAACCACCAAAGAAACCAGTATATTAATACAAATTGTTGCAAGGCACCAATTTCTCCGTTGCCCTGGCTTCCCACTGCAGTGTCCAGCAGCTTTGCCCCTGCAGGGTGAAGGTCTGCAGCTCTGGCAGCTGAGACGGGGGTGGATGGGACCAGGCTGGCTCCAGCTTCCCTCCTCACTCCCCCTGGGAGCAGCCAGGACGGGGCGGGGGAAAGAGGGAAGAAGTTACGCTGCAGCTCCTTTGCCCACGGGAGGTCAGAAGCTGCCAAGATAGATGGAGACAAGGGGCCGGAGAGGGGACTAAGGTACTCACTCGTGGTGGTTTTTTATCCCCTTCTGGTATAACCTGGGCTTGGGACAGCCCACGTTAGGAGCTAGTGGCAGCCCTGAAGGGCACCCACAGTACCTCCTTATTTGGGATGGGGAGAGGAGAAGACAGGACGCAACGCATTTATTATCCACCCCAGACACAATCAACAAGCTGTTAATTATCAGGCTGTATAATATACAGCTGTAGCATGCATGGCTTCTACGGGGAACTGTTGCTTAAACAAAATATCAAGGAAGATGTTCCTTTGGCTTGTGGTTTGCCTAAGCTTTACTATGAGCCTGCTATGTTTCCAGTTAACCAGAGCTGAGCTGCTCCTCTTGGGGAGAAGCCTGAGACCCCCCCCGGGTTTGCGGGTGGGTTAGGAGGGGGGTCAGGGAAGCTGGGTCTTGTTCCCCTCCACCTCAGGCTTGTCCCTTGGCTCCAGGGGAGCTGCTGGGGCTGAGGGGCTTATTTTAACCCAGACATAGGTCCCACGCATCTGGCGTGATTTATTTCTTTTTTTTTTAAGCAGCTGAGAGCTGCTTGGTGGCCAGCAGTGGGACCTTATCCAGTGGGAATGACGGGGACGGTGATGTGGGAATGTGTAGGGAGGGAAAGCCTTTGTCCTGATTTCTCCAGGTCCTTTTGGGACCTTGAGAAAACCGAAAGGAGATCCAATTCAGTTCTTGCACATTTAATGATATCTTAATATTTGTTAATTAACACAGTTGTGAATTCAAATACTTAAAACATTCGTTGTTGTTCATGTGTAACCTCCACCTGCAGTTCAGGGTTAGCCACAATTCGGGATGAACCTCCTTGTCCATAAACAAACAAACAGCAGTGAAGCACGTACAGGAGGACTGACAGACCGTCATCTCAGGCAGTCATTTGACTCACGTTTCTTCCAGCAGTGCCTCCTTCCCTGGCTACTCATTGCCCCTTAGAATCATCCCCTTATTCCATCAGCTCCTGAGTTGGGGCCAAAAGGTGAACCAGCCTGGGTTAGAAATAACCTTGTCTGTATGGGAGGTTGTTTGTAACACAGCTCAAGTCTCCGGTCCTGTTCCTTGTGGGTCCTGACAAATAGTCTCAGTGGCACAACTGAGAGAGCAGGGCTGGAGAGAACTGAAAGGCCA
The DNA here is from genome assembly GCF_028858705.1 of Grus americana. Lineage (NCBI taxonomy): Eukaryota > Metazoa > Chordata > Aves > Gruiformes > Gruidae > Grus > Grus americana. The sequence continues at coordinate 122,825,443 of NC_072853.1, read as the reverse complement.
AATGCAGAATGAAGTCCTGCTTGAGCTAGGCTGCCTCCAAAAATGCGCGTGCCATCCAGGCGCTATCGTCTGCTAACGCTGCTGCTGTGCACGCAGGGGCTGCCTCTTGCACATGCTCTACAAAATCTGTCTCAGCAGTGCAGCGGTATATGCACGCTAAATACTGAAAACCAGCAACTGCCGTACAGCTACTGAAGAGCTGAACGTGTAACGGAGAAGGCAGCAGTTCAAAAGATAGTCCCAAGCCGCGCTGCCGTTGGATCCCCAGTGACTCTTTTCCCTAGTTCCCGTTTTCTCTAGCTGTATTTCCATTTCATTTATTAAAATGCATAACAAAGAACTTCTACCCTTATTTATGCAAATTTGTAGCCAGAACTTTAATTATTGAAAGAATAGCATGGGCTTAAGTACAACTGATCTGAGTTTTCTGATGAAATACACCCAGACTTTACTCTCTTCTTGAGAATCGCTAAATACTTGGTGGTAACTTATACCTCTACAATTCAAGTACCTATCATCATCCACATGCATTTTTCAACCATTTTTTCTTTCAAATCACCTTGCTCTCCTGCTTTCCAGCAGAGAAACTTTGAATGCTTGAGTTCGGCCTGTAAAAGCTGTTCATGGGTTGGCACGGGGTGTGGGCTGAGACAAATGTTGTCCCAGGCTATCTGTCGCTTCCAGAAGCCATCAGCCCAACAAAGCCAGAAGCTGATGACTTATTAGGCATCTACGGCACATCCACTCCCCTAAATACATCACCTACAGCGGAGACCTCTATGGGTTGTCAAGGGGCAGGTTTGTATTTATGGCACCCATTGCATAAAAAGAGGGAAAATGAATTTCCTGGTTTGAAATGAGTCTCAATTTTATCAAAGGGAAAACTACATCACAAACCTGACTAGCTGCCTGCAATTTAATGTACCAGCTTTCCTATTTAGCCATTAAGCAGATTATTCTCTGCTGGATGGATGTGTCATTCCTGTTAATGTTAATGATAGTCCCACATATGCCGTAACAGAATAAATGCCAAACTATGTGAACCATTTACTCCCTAAAGGGAAATGCAACTCCTTCAAGCAATGTAGGAATCTGCCAGCAAAGCAATGGAAGCCCAGGAGGAGTGGAGCGAGCTTCTAGCGAAGCTGAGATGTAGGGATGTTGCTTTGCCAGCTTTGGCAGCAAAGCCAACCGAAGTCATTCCCACCCATCCTGTCCCCATCCCCGTCCCCTTGTGCTGTCGTCCTCAGGTCCCCGAGTTGAAGCAACTGTAAATGAGCTGCTAACGTGACTGAGGCTTCAAACAGCCCTTCAGAAGAAACCAGAAACCTGGTTGCCCTCACTGGTTTTTAACCCAGCTCATTTCACAGCGCAGTTCTGCAGATAGTTGCACCAGAGGCACGGGGAGCAGCAAACCGTGGCCAGAGGCCAGGAATGAGCGATTAGGGAAGGGCTGGGGAGAAAACTTCCTACGCTGGCATAGGAGGGAGCGGGCAAGCTGGAGGATGTGGCGTCATGCCAGGGTGCCTGCCTTGGCACGCAGCGCGTGTCCGTGCCACCTCTGCACGGTGACACCGGCTCACAGAGCTGTAGGTGAGCTCTGCCTGGCTCCAGCAGGGTTTGGTCACCATGTGGCTTCTTGCCCGAGCCTTTTCCCAGGCTCTGAGGCAGGCTGCCCAGTCCTCCTGGATCAGAGCCGGTCCATTCGAGGTGCATCACTGTCGTCTGCCCTCCGAGGCACCTCTGGCAGTCACACATGCCAGGGCAGCACGGCAGGGGACTCCATAACCCAGCAAATCCTCAAGACAGAAGGAAAAAGGCTTTGCCAGAACATCTTTAGGAGTTCTCTGTATGGCCATAAAGCAGTTAGATGGACCAAAAAAGCAGGAGCTGGATGAAAATCAGCTCTTGGATTCACTGATTAAGCTGAAGAGGAGACTGGGATTTTACGGGGCTCTTGTAACCACTGAGCTATGTCAGTAAAATCAGCTTTAACCATGTGCTGTCTTTTCATGCAGATTTCACATCTTAGCACGGTTATCGGTAAACAAACCCAGTGGCACTACTTAATACCCTGAGTGCTAACTTGCCAGGGAGTCAGAACCACTGCGGAGGAACTAAGCTTGTCCTGCCCAGCGTATTCCCAGGGGATGCAAACCCAGTGGGTGACCCCAGTAACAGCCCATCTGCAGACGTGGGTTACTTCCACTCCCTGCACTTTACCACCAAACATGTATTTCTTTAAGAAACGAAGAAGGTACTTCCATTTCCAAGGTAACCCTCATGGCGTGAATGCAAGTATACGTCATGTGACATTGAAGGAATACAGTCACAGCCGAGGAGGGAAATTAAACCAGGCTTTTGCTGCTTCCACATAGAACCAGTCACTGGATCAAGTGTTTAGTCCCCACGTAGGGTTTTCTTCCATGGGTGAGTCAGGCCTGATTCATGTGAAGTTTCTCATATGGTACCAATAGGATATGAAAGAGAAAATAGCCATGAGGGTCCACACTGCACATCTGGTAGGTCAAACTCTGCAAGTCCTGTTTGGCTTCCCATGTTCTCCTGCTTCTCAGGGAGTGCCAGGAACTTTGCAAAGTCCTGATGTGTTGCTGTGGCCAAGACAGCTCCATGTGCAACGTTGCTGCTCGCTGTTTGCAGGCAGTGGCTCCTGCTGATGTGTTAGACCTGCTTTTCTGTCAGCTGTGGCTCAGTGAGCCACATGCCTGCTCCGCCAGCCTGTGTTGGCTATGGCTTGCTGTTGCTGCAGCTGAAAGAGGGGAAGAGGACAGAGGATTTTTCAAAGGAGACTTCATGGAGAAATGATCACCTTAGCTAGGAGGGGCTGTGCTGTTCATCAGGGAGCCTGTGAACTGTGACCAGTTCTTGGGGTCAACAGTGGAGGTGACAGTAGAGCACATAACTTTGAGAGTGTGGCTGTCCATTCAGAAGCATGTGGCCACCACTGCCATGAAACCACAGGTCCAGCTACAAATGGCCAGCGCCAGCCAACTTCCTCTGTGCAGGCTGGCTGCTGGACAGGTGAGTAACGGTTGTGTACTCTGCTGATACCGCATGTTGTAAGACTCACCAGTCATCAGCAGTAATAGTTACTGATGGTTAAGACTGCATGGGAGCACCACAGGGAGTCGTCAGCCCTCTTAGCTGCACTTCACACTGTTCCTCAATGGTCATCTACAGAAAGAGCAATTTTTTTCATCATGCTCTAGCTTAAGTTTAACAAGGCAAAAGGAGCTCGATCTACAGACACTCAGGCTGCTTGAAATTTTTCAGGAATTCTCATCCGTTTTCTTTAATGTAAAAAGCTCATTTGCCAGCATAGCTAGTACAGACATTGGTGATATCAGCAGTCTTCCCCTTCTGCTTGGAAGCTCTTCTCCCCTGTTATCATGGCTAACGAATCATTTTATGGGATATTGGGGTTGCAGATTGACACTATTTAAGTACCACTGCCGGGTAAGAGTGGTGCATACATTTTGAGAAATGAAGGGTAGGTAACAGCTGACTGGAAGCTTTACTCTGCCGAGCAGCAGCTGCAAAGGCAAAGGAAAGCAGAGGTTCAGGGACCCGCAAGACCACGTGAGATGCCCATCGGACATGCTGGCTTCAGTGGCAGCAGTCGGAAACATGTAGGTTTTTTGCATCTAAATGTTTGATACAGCAGCACGTGTCAGACCACTTGTCGGTGACTGAATGGCAGGATTTGGTCACTTTGCTTTGGTTGTACTCACTCTCAGCGTCATCGTCCCATTAATTCTCAGGCCTCAGCCGGGGTGAGCCCAGGGACCTGCAGGCCTGGGCAGGTCCCCCGTCTATGGGCAAGGCTTGCCGTACATTGTAAAACAATCCTGCCGCAAGGCCAGTGGGAGGAAAGAAACTTTATTAGGAAGAAAAACGTTATTTTTATTGCCCTGAAAGGACAGTTGGTGGTGAAAGCGCCAACGGTGTGATAACATGTACAAGTTTGTGAACTGTGCAAACGGATGTGGTGACAAGCTGTGACAAGGGTACAGGGGACTTTAGCCACAGAGCTGCAGAAGCGCCTCACTGAGCAGCAAACAGCCCTTTCCGTTCGCTGTGCCGGCCAGCTGGGTGTGGAGCACCATGCTGGGGCTTAGTCACAAGGATTTGGGGTCCTGCCAATGCTCTTTTTGCAAAGGCAGAAGAAGCTGAATGACAGGGGAGGGGACCAGGGGTGGGCTGCAGTTCCTGGAGCCCATGATGGCTGGCGCAGGACCAGGCACAAAACACCTCGCTGGGGGATGGTGAGGAGGAAGAAGAGGTGCAGTGATTGATGCTCAGAGGCACTTGCTACAGCCATGTTTGCCTGCGTGTTTTTCCATCAGATGCTGCCACATCTCCACGTCCATTTCTGTTGCCTGCTCTGGCCGAGCCAGGCTACACTCAGCTGTCACAAGGCCTTCTCCAGTCCCACCACAGATCAAAGCAATCCCCTTCTCCACCAGTCCCTTGCTATAATGCCTTCTTCCTGGTCTCAGTCCTCTTGTATCTCCTCTACCATTCCCTTTCCTTGTCTCAGGTACGCCACCAGCTCCTCAACCACAGTCCACTTTGAGGTGGGGTCTGTGACTTCCCAGACACCTCCTCCTTGGCTCTTTCCCTTTGCCTCAAGCTGCAGCCTGCTTGCTGGAGGTTGATGCTGCTTTTCCTCTGGGGCTGACTGTGCCAACATCCCCCCTGTGAAGCAAGAGAAGTAACAAACTCCTGTTCATTGCTTGGTTTCCACAGTAACAAAGATGGCTTTTTTTTTTTTTTCCTCCAAAAACATCCCCCCACTCCAGTTTTGAGATGCTATCTCCACCACTTCTTACACATTTCTGAAGATCCCAGAGATGGTAAGCCTATCCCTAGGTTCCCTCTTGAGTTCTGTCGTGTGCTGATGCATGAAAGCAGGTTCCTGGGGCTGGTGGTAGGTGCCTTTGCTGATCTGCTGCTGCACTGTAACCTGTCTTTTACAAGGGATGCTGCATGGGGCCAGTTATCTAATTAACTGCTCATGTGTGCTTGGGAGAGTTCAGGGAGCACTGATGAAGCCCAGTTTAGCAATCACATTACCGGTTCTGCAGGTAGTGCCCTCCCTCCCTTTTTTGGATGACACAACAAAGAAACTGCACATTGACAAAGCCTAAAGGAATTCAGCAAGAGCCTTGCTGTGGCGGTTCCCAGAAAGATGCGTCCTGCTATCCTGAAGAGCTGGAAAAGCACGCACCCATGTGCTGGGACTAGGGGGGAGGAGGTCCTGCCGCACAGTTTGAGAGACCTCAGCAACCATTTCGTTATCCCACTTTACATCTTCAACTCATGGCTTGTTGCATCCATAAAACTGTCTTGCCCTCAGGCTCAGACATTTCATGGAGGTGAGAAAGGGTCCACAGGTCTGTGCTTCGTAATTTAGTTTTTGCGTAAATAATTTTGCAGCAGTCTGCTACGCTGACTTCAGAAGGCTCAAGAAGGCTCAAACCCAGAGCTGAATTCATCAAGGTTAAGGCATACACTTTCTGTAGCCAGCGGCACACGGAGGAGAGATGTGACCGGCATCGTGGTTGGCCACCCTAGGCACTGCAGCCAGGAAGTCCATCGATAGCTGGGTGACCCACCAGCAGCCTTTGTCATGAGACGTAAGAGGGGGACAAACTCGCATGCTCGGCTCCCACGGCCCTGCGCTGCCACTCCCCATTGCTGCTACATGACTCACAGGCAGTTCAAAACCTTCCCTGGTAAAGGTTTTGCAGAAACCAAAAGAGATACAGCAAACAAGAAGAGCCAATATAAAAAAATTCATAACTTCTATTAACCAAAAGGGACAGCCTAAGAGGATAAAAACTGGCACTGATTTTCTGTGTGAATTGCTGCATTTCCAGTACAACATGTCCTCCTGAACGAAGCCTGCAAGTCCCAGTTCTCATCAAATGCCTTTGCTGGAGCTGAGCGTATGGTCCTTAAGAACGCAGAGAAAAATGGAGAGCCGTGCTTGGAGGGTGGCCAGCTAAACAATAGGGAAAAGGGCAGCCACAGTCCTGGACATGCTGACCAGGAGAAAAACTGGGGAGAAAGAGGTATATTTTGCCAACTGCACTCCCAGTTATTTAGCCTGCAGCCGTAGCTGGGGAGAGGGCGAGCAGTATGTAGGGCGAATGCAAGCTCACATCCACACGAGGTAACTCATTCTCTCATTACTGAGAAATGTCCTGCACACACTGACAGCGCCCTGCAGGCAAACGCAGCCATGGTTTTGGGTCTCCCCGCCGGGGCTGATTGCTGCAAGGCTGAGCATTTCCAGGGGCTGGGAGCAGATATTAGGGCCTTGGTTTGAGTTTGGCCCCTGGATTGCTAGCATATGCAGGGTAGGAGTCATCACTCGTCATCTGCTCAGCACCCTTTAGCCTGCGTCTGTACTGGTGCCTTGTGCCAGAACTGTCCCTCTCCTGGTACTGTGAAAAGCTGACTGGATATGGAGTGGCTGCCTGTGACCAACTTGTCAGCCTCAAGTCATCTGAATGTGGCACAGCTTGGCTCTCTCAAACAGCCATGCCAACTCCAGAAGCTGAGAAGGTCCAGGGAAAACCCAGCTCCACCTGCAGTCCTGGGCAGGGGTGCCAGGTAAAACGAGTGCCTGTGTGAGGTAGGTTGGGATTGCAAGGACCTGGGTATGCAGAGAGGTGACCTCTGGTCAGCAGCTGCAGCATGGCTGAGGCCAGCGTGGCATCGGGGAGGCAGCTCAGGGCTGGGATCAGATCAGTGTGACCAGCAGCTTCACCGCCGCAACACTGGAGCATGGCTGCACGCACACAAAGCATGGCTGCAGTGGAGCTTACTCTGACGTGACATGGCTCCTGATGCAGCGCAGTCCAGCTGCGGTCCCAGGAGGGATGGGTACCACCGTGGCCAAGAGGCGTAGGCACCAGCTCCCACTGCCCTACGCAGCTTTGACAATGCCGGCATCCATCTTCAGGCTGCTTCTGCCCCCTCCTCCCCGTGGTCTTCCTCCATGGCAAGCTCTCAGCCCGTCCATCTCCAAAGCAGGACTTATTGTCCCATGCGCTAATTCCTTTTTTCCCAGCCTGACCCTTTCCCCAGCAACAGCTGATGTTGCAAGAGAGCAAAAGCAGGGTCGTGCAGGCCAGCAGCAAACTTGCTTTCAGCATCCCTGCAATGCTACCATTGGCTCGAGTTGCTTCAAAATTTAGGCTCTGCTGACCTCTAGGGGACTGCTACAAACCCAAAAGCATAAAGGCTTCAAACCTCATGGCATGCTACAGCCCTTCACAGGGTGGGTTACACCCAGGTTATACCCTGTGGTGGGTATAACACAGCTGACACCCACTTCTGGGCCCTTTAGCACTACTAGAGGCTGTAAATAAAAACCTCGCTCCAACACTGCCTCTTCCATCGCACCGTTATAGCAGCAATACCTTAAGAAAAATGTGGCAAGCAAGGGAAGGTTGTTGTGGAGAGGTATTACCTGGTGTCAGACTGCCCCATATAATCGCTGCTTTTATTTCAGAGTGAAGAAGCACTTGGGAACTTGAGAGCTTGTGGCTTTCACCCCCGTCTGTATCAGTTTGTCTAATAAAAGGTATAAAAGCCCTGCCTTGGTGTCACGACTACAGCACTACTTGGTGAAAAGCATGGATGCATACACCTAGGCATTGGAAATAAAGTTAAATGTGCTTTTTTACAGCATTTCACCACTCACTGAAAAAGTGTGGAAGCAAAAACCTTGTCACAGAGAAGAAGGATCACGAAGACTTGTAGAAAGAAAGCATAAAAGCTGATGTGCTCCTTAAAAGAGCACATGGAGCTGCTGAGGGCAGTAACTGCATTTCCCAGCTGACTCTGCTTGAGGACAGCTGTGGTGGGAGGCAAAGCCCACAGAGGCAACACAAACTGCAGATCTCTGATGGATCTGTTCTCCTTGATGCAAAGCCAAAACCTGTTATAGCCCTGGAATATCCCCGATTTCTTGACTTGGGGAAGGCGTGACATAACTCTGGAGAGTTGGAGCGTGGACAGACCCAGACTGAGGCAAAAGCTATGCGCACAGCAGAAGTCCCCCAGTTCCAGCCACCACTTTGTGTGGGCGCTCCCCACCACAGCACGGCAGCTTGTTGTCTCTGGGCTGAGGTCCATATTAGCAGAGAGCTGCTATCTAAACTGTTTAAGTTCACCTGACCTTCTGAAGCAGGAAGAAGTCCATCCAGCAGACCTGAGCGGGCAGCGGGCTCCAAGTAGCTGAAGCCATGCTGAGACCATCATCTCTTCCACAAGATCGGCTGTATCTGTAGCCAGAGCCCAATTGTCACAGTGGCTTCCACCATATGCACAGGTCTCTCAAGAGGTTGTGGGACTTGTGTTGCTGGGACCGTGCACCAACATGGGGGAGTCAGTACTGGCAGGCACTCCACCAGCTGCAGGAATGGCTTTATAGAAAGCATTGAGGGTGCTGGACACACCACAGGGCACGTAATTGGCATGCTCCTACTGAGTGCTTGTCCCCTAGGAAGTGCCAAAAATACAAAGCAAAGCGATAAGTTAAAGCACTTGCTCTTCCACAGGCTGGATGATGTTCTTCAACCCACAGACAGAGGCTCACAGCAAAAGGTAATGACTGACAGCGTTCCTTCATCTAAATCAGGTTGAGAAGATGTCAAAGCGGCAATTAAAAGTGCAGTGTTTAAAGAAAAGAGACAAATAAGTTGAACAGAACCACCAATTTTCATTTCAGCATTGTTACATGTCTCTTAATTAGAGCAGATGTCTCCCTAATCTGTGCAAAACAGAAGAGGACCTGGGAAGTGTGAAATAGTGGCTCATCCACAAGTATTACCACCAATTCCCATCTTCTGACAGCAAATCCACCGCCTCGACTGCGCCAAACTGAACCATCCGGCAGTTCTGGGTCCTGTCCTGCAAAGCAGGGCTTACTCTGCAGTGCCCAAAGCTCAGATGAAACCCTTTTCTCCTCCTTACACCTGCAAACAACCATGTTTATCCCACCATGCACTGACACTGCCCAGGAAATGCAAAACTCATTCCCTTTGCCACACGCATTGCAGTTATGCTTTAGCCCCTCAAAATCCTTGTTTAGTTGGTTTTCCTACACAGAAAAGACTCCATCAGTCATCAGAGTTTGATAAGCTCTTTAATGGCAAGCTCATGGTGTAACGACACTGCTGGATTTGATGCCTTGGTGGTGGGAGAGGAAGGAGGATCAGAAGAAAGCCAGGGCTCCACTGAAGGCTTACACCTTTCAAAGCATTGAACAAAAGGGCAGCATCTTTTGGCGACTCATTTCACAGCTTTGTAGTCCCAAAGACAGAGAGATCTTCCAGCCAGAAAAAAAGGTGGAAAGCACATCAAAGCCAGCCTTTGCGTGGCATGGCGCAACACGGTTTCTGCTTGATGTGTTGAGGTCTGACTGGTCCCTGCATTGCTAAAGGAAAACTTGACAACAACAACAAAAAAAATCGCATTGACTGAAATCCAGAGCTGACGTTTCCACCACCACCCCCGAAGATGAAAGTAGACATCCTTTACATGCAGTGTTACTGCAGATCTTTGCCTACATGAGCAACAGCATGTCAGTACAGAAAGGGAATTTCAAAGTTCAATGTATTTTACATGAAACCAGTGAGCTTCACTGTAGTCAGCAGTACCCAGTTCAAAGAAGTTTTTTCTACAGACAAATGAACGTGCTTTTTGTTAATCTGTGTATTTGTTTATGACCAAGCTCTACTGACAGTGCAGCGCTATGCGGCTCTGTAGAAAATGGGGTTTGCAATAATGCAGATGGACCTTTAGGGATTGTCTGTCTTTAAAAAAAAATCAGCAATGAGAAAAAAGTCAAACATACAGGACATAAATGATTATTTGGCTCACTGAATGGGTGACTGTGGGTAAGTGAAGAGGTTTCCTTCGTACACCTGCCACAGACATCAGATACCAACAATACAACTAAGTAAGTCTCAGAAGAAGTCCAATAAACTCTGTGGTGACAGGGTCTGCTCTCAGAGTCTTTCCTATCAGAGGTAAGGACCAAATTTAAGGAATCTCTTTATAGAATCATAGTATTTTAGTATCTGCCTTGGCAGTGACGTCCGTGAGCCTTCAGCTCCGTGGTGATTCTGCAGGGACCACCTCACGCCCAGCCTGTGGCAGGGTCTAAGAGCTGCTGCCCTGCGTCACTCCTGCATGGCTGTCACATGAAGGCTTCCCAGCTGCAGCTGGCTGCAGAGACAGGCTGCCGGGGAGGAGGGGAGGTCCTGCCAGAATTAAACAGATAAAACAAAGCATTTCCCTCTGCTCAGCGATTTACAGAAAGCGACATCCAGCTAGAGCCCCTGAAGGGATCCTTCCCAATTTCCCATGTCCTGTGACCAGACTGAAACCAGCCAGCACTGAGAAAGAGACCTGCAGGCTGGGCCAGGCTCCCCTGCGACCAGCAGCCAGAGAGGTCTCATTTTCTGGGTGCCCAGCCTGGAAAGCCCCAATGGCTCATGATTTTCAGAGACTGGATTATTTAGCTAGGCATCTCTCCCTGTGAAAAGATTGTGGGTTTGGCACCTAAAATGACTGCTCTCTTCTGCATAACCCCTGTCCGACACAGACCACTCATGAGTCCGAGGATAACACATCTCCCTTGCCACCTCATCCCCCAGTGAGAAGGAGAGCGCGGCTCAGTAACACACTCACTGAACTGCGGCTCTCGCTGATGCCACAAGCTGTGGGAGGTAAGAAGTGTTCCTTCCTCTGCTACCCTTCTTCTAGGAGTGGGAATTTCTGAGAACAGAGCGGTAAGGATGGAAACGAGGGAAGGATGTATACAGGGTATGGATGGACACAGGGTAAGGATGGACATGAGGGAAAGATGAACACGGGGTAAGAATGGACACAGGTCATGGGTGGACACAAGGTAAGGATGGATGAACTGGTAACCTTGCCTCCTGCCACAGCTAAAGCTGACTGTGAGTAAAATAGCCCTGGACTTCAGCTCTGGGTCCCAGTAAAAGATCAGGAAACATGTTGAAAGGCTGGGAGTCTGTCTTGTATGGCAGCTTCCCAAAGCAATGTCGATAATGTCACTGCAATCACGTCTACTGTCACAGTCTCATGCCACCTACTAAGCAATGCTGTAGCAGAAACTCCTCCCCGCTGCCCCCCGCCACCATCTCACACAGCACATCTTGCACAGGACACAGTGCCAAAACGCAGCAGCCAGCATGCAGGTCACCGATGCAGGAAAAGCAACTCCAGCTATTCCCATCAAAAGCAGCATTCTTACAGGCATGCGACTTTCCAAGGCACAGCACTATGCACAGAGGGAAACTGTCTGGAAAACAACCCAGGGCAGGAGGTGGAGCTGAAGTCTGGTAGGGTTCAGGTCATCATGCTCAGGGGTGTGCTATTCCTCCCCTTTTTGCGAGGAAATGGTTTGCCAATTTTTTCCGTCATGAGCAAGTCCTTTTAAGAGATTTTACTGTGCACACAATAAAGCAGCTTCATGCTCCCTGACTGCTGCTCCTACCTACTCACACAATATCATAAATAATAATGTTGGGGAAGAGAGGAGGAGAAGGCTTTTTAGTTTGTCTTTTCTCCATCCCTTCCTCTTTCAACCATCTCAATCCATTCATCAGGAAGGACACTAACAGAAAAAGCTCAAGGCTCCAGTAATGTCCAGAGCAGCTTTTTATAAACTGCATAGGTTGAATAAGCAGATACATGGTTTGGGCTGTCTCAGAAATCCCAGCATCTCTCTGAAAAGGCCCTTTCTCACTCTTGCCCCTGCTACCCAAACCAGTTGTTGCATTTCTGAAATCTGCTCTTCCCTCTGGCATCCCGTGTACTTCTCATCCCCCAAGCAGCACTCTGCTCGCTGCATTCACGCAACTCATATTCAGAAGCACCAGTTCTGCAAGAGGATCTGCTCCGGTATATTTATATTTAGCTAGAGGTATGAGAGAGAGAGGAGAAGGGAGACTCTTCTATATCCTTTCACTAATGGTTTGCTTTCAGGATAGGCAATGGTAACGCATACCTCTTTTCACCCACAGATCTAAAAAGCACTTTATACACTGGTGGGCAAACAATACTAATGGCCCCTTTTACAAAAGACTTAAGGTGGGATTTTCAAAGGAATTGCCCTGCTCCCACCGAATTTCATGGAGGCCTGGATGCATAACTGGAGGCCTGCCTTGAATTCCCAGCCACTGAGATCCACCAGAAGCTCAGGGCCAGGCAATGGCAGAGCTCTGAACCCACATTTTCTCACCGAGTCCCCAAGCTTGCAAGCATTTATGCATGTGTTCGCAAATCTTGTGTCTGGCAGTCTAGCCACTGGGTCACGCTATCCATGGTTAATTACTGAATGGCTACTAACCTGAATTTGTGGTGAGAGTGAGGGAAAAATAAAATACAAATAAAATATAAAAATACTTTGTAATACAACTAAACCAGTTCCACATCTCTTCAATTGTTTGGTAAGTATGGAACAAGTAACGTGGTAATACAGAAATGTATTTGGTCAAAGTAAGCAATCGATATTTTTTGATAAAATACATTCTATATTAATGCTCATTCACATTTAATACACATGTAAATTAAATTTTCTGTGTATAAAATTCCAGTTTATTCTCAGTGCTGCCTGGTCATGCCTCAGTTCAGCAGCAGGGCTCAAGACATTCGGCTCCCAGCGAAGTGAGCAGGGAGGAGAGCACTCAGCTCTCTGCAGGACCAAGCCTCGCGCATTCCCCGGAGCGCCTGGTCCTGCAGGTCCCGTTCGAGCAACATCTCGCTGGCTTCAGTGGGAATTTTGCAGGGGTGGGAGCTGCAGAAGGCCCCCCAAGCTGTTCAGCACTTGCAGGCTGGTGTGGAGGTCACCCAAATGGCATATGGCATTCCAAAAAAAGAGCGAGTTGTTAGTGAATACAGAAAACATATCTACATAATTTACAGCTTTACGTTTGCTTGTAACCATATTAATGCTCAAATGCTCAGTAACAATTCAATCAACATGCAGGGAAAGGTAGCAGAGTGCAGTACATATTACAACCTCCTGTATGCAATTATAAGCACTAGATCTTACAGTCTTTCCTCATTTCATGAATTCCTGCCTATCCCGCTGCCACCCAGAGCCCGATTCTCCAGTTGAGCCTTGTGGAATCAATCCTTCACAGCGCTTGGTTCAGATCACGTCCGCACCTCCGCCATGGGCCCCTAACACCGTGCAAGGGGTGCAAGGAGCCTTTGGCTGCGGGTCCTCAGCTGCCACCCATGTCCACCCCTGCACCCTCCCCTCTGTTGTGCCAGCACTCCTCTGTGCAGCCACGCGTTGAACCAGGTGGTGGGATTGATCCGGCTGGAAAACTGCCTGTCCATAAAAAAGGCAGAGGGTTATTTCCCAGCCAGGCTGACCCCGCAGCTCAGCTCAGCTCACGACGCAGCCGTGCCTGGGGCTCGTGCAGGTGTGCGTGTGGGCGCGTGCACGCGCGTGTCGGTGCCAGCCACCTGCACCTAAGCAAAACGGGTGCAAGTGGCCCGCAAACCCGAACGGCAGGACTTTGCCTCCGGCTTGCGCTACTCTAAATTATGTCTTGCACTACGTTACAGCAGAGGAAAGTCAGCCCCAAAAGATCTACTGGTATGAGCCGCAACCAGAGAATTCGATGCTACGAAGAGAAAGGTTCTCCTGAAGCAAGGCTCTGTTTAAGCTTATGGCATCTGTTTTGGCAGGACAGGAAAGAAAAACTTAGGGACTTAAAGCAGGGATGGAAACCACTGGTCTTACACTTTATTTTAGTAAGCAAAAAGCCTATTGCTGCTGTACAGTGTTATACAATGAACTGCCACGGTTCTCACGTCACTAGTCCATAGAAAATGTGCTGCGACTACCATGTTTATGCCTGCATGCCGAAATAATGTACAAAGTTGCATTAAGCTCTATTTCTCTCCACTTTTTTTCGATATTCTTAAACTCTGACTTTTACAGTGTTGCAGACACATCTGTGCATACTCAGGTACCACACACCGTCCCAGTTATGGAAGGTCTTTGCCCCAGATCGGAAAAATCAAGTGCTATGCATCTCTCAAGCCATCATCAGCAATGTAAACCACCAAGAAAACTTGCTCTCTTAAGTAACCTTGAAGAACAATCTTTAAAAAATCTATTGAAAAGGAGACATGGCTAACAACAGGGTTTTCAAAATGGTGTGAGTTGCTTCTAGGAGTTGTCCAAGCATTTTCTCTTCACTCACTTTTTGTTTTTATAAAGCTAATTTTGTATAAAAGGGCTTTTTAAGCATGTGACCTTCATTTCATGATTTTTAAAAAATTGGAAAAAAGGAGTAAATTTAGAAACATTTTGCTCAGTTGTGGAAAACAGCTGTATTACAACAGAATCCCCTTTGCTTCTTATAGTTTCAGTACAAAAGGCAAGTAAATAAAGAGACCCTGCATCTTCCCAGTTTGGCACTCATCCGAGTCACTTAAATCTACGCCAAATAGGTATAAAATACGAGGGGTCATCTTCTCCTTTGTACCAAGACCCAGCCAAACCCCTCTGGAGAGCAAGTCCCCAGCTAAGTAAAACGTCACTAGTTTTTATATCAGCCAAAGTAGTAGTATTTTAGCTTTCCTCCAACAAGATGTAAATGCCCAGACTAGCTCAAAGGCCCAGGGAGAGGAACAGGTCCAGCATAATTTTAAGAGCCAGGTGTTGGTTTATACCCTTATGGCTTCAAAGTTAAGTTGCACTTCAATTCATGACGCTACAAGGTTTGAGTAGTAATTTAGCAGTGTATTAAAAACAGGGAATCTTAAAGTTAGTTGTCATGCAGAAGTGGGATAGGTGATGGCTATTTTTTAATTGATTTGTACAAAAGCAGCGTTTGGCTTTGGATCAAATGGTGTTGGAGCACCACGGTTGGTTATAACGTGTACTGCTGATACTAATTACTCCCAGTTATCAATCCAGCACTTGTAAACTCAGGTGTCAATAAAACGACATTAATACATCTGACACCAATATTCCCCTGGATTTCCCACTTCCCATTATTTTTATTAAGCCTTCATGCGCACTTCTGCTGTACCGACCACTATTAAACTACTGTTTTTCAGGAGAAATCTCTCCAAGTTTGGTACTTTGTCAAAAACCATAGCTGTTGAACTAAAAAGAAAAGCGCAGGTCGCGTTTGGTCTCTGCGCTGGTTTCCTCGGAAAGGTCACCGGTGAGGACTCGGCACTCTCACCACATGCTGCCTACATTCTCGGTACTCTACATTCATGTCAGCGAACGCTAAACTCAAACACAAATCGAAGAGACAAGTCAGCGACAAAACTAGACTGATAATGGCAGAATGCTACCAAGACAACTCCATAGAAAACCCACTGAAGCAGGAGCAAAATTCAGGTCACTTCTTAGCAAAGCTCATCACAGATTATTATTATTATTTTTTTTAAACCATTTTGTAGAACTTCTATCCTGGGAGCCAGATATCCCCATGTGATGTGCTAATTCGAACAGGCTAACGTGGGACCACCCGACCCTGGTACCAAAGGCTTCCGAATTTTTTAGCTTCTCATAAAATCACTGCTGACTGACACCCATCTGTTGGTGATCGGCTTCTGGTTCCTCTTCTTCCACATCTGCGTTATATTCTTCAAACGCATCATCATCAACATCTGGAAGCCCAAGTAACTACAAAGAAGAGAAAATACCGTGTAATAGCGAATTACCCACTTGTGCAGCTTCGCTGCAAATCTCAGAATAGCTAGGTGCCATTTCTTGAAAACCTCAAACCCTGGAATAATGGTATTGCGTAATGATCTTGACTCTCTTTTTCTCCCTTCTGTGACAGAGAAAGATTTGAAAATGCATACTCACACCAAATTAAGTGCTCAGAGACTGGAAGATAAATAAAACCAAAGCAAAGCACTTGCAAAAAGCTTTGCATTCTTCCCTGAGGTTGTATCATGAATTGTTGAGTGTTCAGACTTGGCAGTGCTTTAACTTCAGAAAGAACCATGATAACACTGTAGCAGTAGTTACCTTGGTTTAAGATCGTGTTTGGCAACACTACAAAAGCTAAAGAAGAGAGCATCCTCATGCAGAACTGGTTAGTATGGAGTATGCAAGGAGTCCCTAAAAAGCTAAAGATCCCATCACATTAAGTGCTTCTCTTGAACCCTTCACTCCATCACACCTGACGAAGCCTTGCACGCTGGGTAAAGCCCTTGCAGTCAGAAATACTGTGTATTCAACTCAAAATTGACCGAGTCCCTTTAAATTTCTGCAAATTAGATTTGGGCTTATGAAGAACTGCCAGCCCATCTTCCTTGGACAATGTTTGGATGCGTCCGATCACTGCAATGGCACTTGTTTGCTACAGGAGAAGGACCAAACAGTGATGTTTGAACTTTTCCCCTCTCCTCCAAAAGGCTGTCAAGCTGACAGAAGTCAAGAAGACAGATAAACAATAATAGTCAAAAGAATGCATCTGTTGTGGAAATCTCATATTAGAATCCTACGCTAACAACTATTAATAGCCACAAACCAAAATTGTATGCCAGGTATTATTGGGAATACCATGTATTTAGCTTGCCGGGGCTGGAAGAGCAGCAGAGATGCATGCAACACCCTGTTTGGAGAGCGACGCAGCTGTTAGCTCTCAAAAGAGGCAAAGCCCAGAAAAATCGTGAGGAGGGTGACACTTGCTACGTGGTAGCATGAAAAAAAGAAGGCTGTGACAAGGCAGATTTTTAGAGACCTAAACTAATTCAGCCTGTGATCAACATTCAAAATTATTCAGTGGACACAAATACAATGCACAGAATTAACCTCTGGGTCCAATGAAGCTTGTATTCCTCACATCACTGGGAGAAAACCAGGTTTTTAGCAGCAGGGTTTCTTCGACAGGGAAATGGAAGGAGAATTTGCTAACTAAACCTCCTCCTTTGCATTTTAAAAATACTTACAGAGAGACCCCAAGCTGAAAATGTTCTTGTTTTCTGAGCAGAACAAAAAGTAAATATTCCTACACATAAATATTTTTCAAATCAAATGCTTAACTGAACGTGAAACTACTTGGTTCATTTTCAAGATGCGGGGCTTTTGTTTCATGTTGAAGCTAAAATGAAAATACTCAGTTTTTAAAACACAAAAGCAAGGCCTCTAGACTTTCTTATCCACCAGTATTATTTTTGCTAAACTGATTTGGTGTAGTCAAATTAAATGTGAGTGTTGTACTGCTCCATTTATATCACCCAGCAGAAAGAGCTTTGATCACATTTTTTTTTGCCCAGCTCCGGTTATAATTCCTCCTTGATTTGCAGGGAAATGAGCCACATGAGTCTTCATTTTATGGGATACTGTAAGCCTTTCCCATGCAAAATTAGCACAGAAAACACAACATACACCACGAGAACTGCAAAAACGCACACGATCCCAAAAGATGGGGAGCACGTCCTGCTTTTCACACATCCCCTCTCCCTTTGCCCTCGGGAAACCCAGCTCTCCTCTCCCCGGCGCAGTGTAAATCAGAGTGATGCTGCAGACGTTAGCAGTTTTACAGAGCGTAGGAAGGGTGGGGATGGGATGGGATGCTCCTCCAAGAGAGGCACAGTTTTGTTCTCTCACGGACACTTTAGGATCTTCCAAGGCACCAAGGACCTCAGTCAAGCAGGTCCTGCTTTTAGGAGTCACATCTCGTTGCTTCCCACAGGACTATGGTCCCTCACAGCCATTAACCCCTTAATGCTCTCTGGACTGCAGGGACAATCACAGCCCACACCTTGACCCCAAGGAGGGAGGATTAGGGGCCAAAGTACAGGGAGCTCCACAAACATTGGGTCAAAGCAGAAGGAAGGTGTATAAAAGATGAGGACAATATAAGATGATGAAGGTGGCCTGAGTTAACCCTAGACTGACTCCACCTTGCTTTCTTTCAAACACACCAGCTTCTGCTTCTGCTTCTAGTCCGTATCTACTTCATATATTAAAGTATCATCAGCCACGTGGCAGACTTGAAAGGACTTTAACGGAGAGCAAAAACAAGGAGGAAAGAGGTAAAACAGGAAAGGGGTGTAGAAAGGGAGAGCTGATCCATCAGCCAAACAGCCAAGGGGAACAACACTGCCAGGTGGGTACACGTGGGGGGGAGGAGGAGGACAGGAAGGTGGAGAGGAGGGACGGAGGACAACCACCAGCGGTAGCACCGCCTGAACTACATCCTGGCCAAACTACCCATCTGGAGGTAAACGAGAGGTCACTGGGACATGTATGAATTCAATGAATATGGGATAAATAGCTTTTACACTGCAGACTCCCCAATTCAGATGTAGCTTTTTAGGCTGAAGGTGAGTTCAATGCAGGAGCCCTGGAATTCGCTGCTGAATTGTACGACTCATGTTTTGGTTCTCTGCAAACTCTGCCAGTTGGTGTGATGTCCCTCAGGCATATTTTATTTTTTACTTGTCTGTCTTTCTTAACTCTTTCAAAGTCCCCTGATTTTATACAAATAACCTAGTAGTTTCTCAGTCATGAAAGCAGACTGACATCATCTCCTACCAAAAGCTGACGTACAAGTACAATGAAAAATAAGCCAAGTACAAGACCGAGCTTTAGTGGTCCACATGATGCTACGCTAGAGATAACGTGGTTCTGTCGAATCCCAGTGCGAAGGGCTCAGTCTTCAGGCAGATGTGCTGACAAGCACCAGCACGGACACCTCTGGCACCTGAGAGACAAAGACATCGGAGGAGCTGGGATACTCTGAGGCAAACAGTGATATTTGAGCCTAGTGTTATTGATACCGCTTCATGTACCTGCATGGTGTCTGGCACTTTTGGATGCTCCCTGAATAACTGGATAAGGTAAATCCCACAGTTTTGGGGAAACTGACCCAGGAAGGCAGTAATGGGCAGAGACAATGTGGCCCCCACAACCTTCAGTAAAGAAACAGCTTGACCTTGTCTACAGCAGGATTTAGAGGTGTGGTTTAGCTGTCGCAGGTTAACCAACACTTTTCACAAGCCTAACCTAAATAAATATCCTGCCCTGGCACTGTGTTTATGCCCATCAAACATAAGGGAGAGAGGCCTGAGAGCAGAGAGGGGTGATGAGCAGCCCCCGACCGCCCTCACTGCCTCCTGCGCCCAAGGAAGAGCGGAGAGCGGAGGGAAATCTGTGTCTCATTGAGAGGGATACTAACCACTGGGCATCCCCACTCTCATCACCTCCGAAATACGGGGCCCAGCAGCGTGAGCAGCCAATCCCATCCCACGCCGCAGTCCCAGGGTAAGCCTGCGGAGACACAGCTGGGCTGTTATCACGAATGCGCGGAGCAGGGTGAAAATCGGTCTGGGAGCCTTCGGTTAAGGGAGGGCAGGTGCTTGTGCCATGCACGAAGGCATGGAGAGCTGCAGATGCACCACCGGTGTCTCCTACTAAACATCTCCCTTGGAAGGACCCCAACAAAGACTTTCAAAACTGTCTTTAAATAATCTTGGATGTCCGGCTGGAAATACCAAAATGGAAAAGACTTTCAGAAGGTCTGGCCACTGGCTCCTCCTCAGTATCTCAGACTGAGTAGCCAGGACCACCAGACACTTCAGAAGAGTCCAGTCTGACCTTCAGCACCATTTTTTCCCAAACTGCCATTTTTCAAACTGAAATTTGCCAGCCCGGTCTTTGATAGCAGACTTGGTTGGGATAGTGGAGAAGAAGTGCCCTGCAAATGCACTATTACCTCCATGCTCACAGCAAGGTGGTCTCATTAGCAAAACAGGTCCAGCAGAGAAAGGATGGGGAACATCGCAAAGTAATGCCAAGGAAATAATTTCCTCATACCGATGAAAAGTGGTTTTGTTCTGGCAAAGGCCTGAGGGTGTAAAATAACTGTTTTCATACATCCATTGTAACACCCTTCACTTTTTAAAATCTATCCTACCATGCATGTGCTATTTTTAATAATTCCAATAAGGGGAAAATATCAATACATTCCTTATCAGACTTGTCTACACACAGCCATACCTTGAATGATAAAACCGGTTTTGTTACGCTGATGCAAATCACTCAATACTAGGTCAAAGGAGAATCTCAGAAACTTAATCTTTGTGGTACATCCAAGAGAAAATAAAGAGATACTTGAGGACACCGTTCTTGAGAAGACAAAAGCATAATGAAATTCAACAGTTAGGAAGCAAATCTAGAAAAATGCAGATTGTAAATAAAAGTTTTTCACAGGAGCATAACTAATGATGAGAAAAAAAAGTGCTCAGTAGTGTTGTATCCTTTAAGTTACCTGAAGACCTTCTGTCAAGATGGGATGTCTCTGGAAAAGATACATTCCAGCTCAACCACAATTTATGTGGTCGGTGGTAGGAATCATGGAGTGAAATGTGATGCATTAACGAAGGGCCCAGACTCAATGACCATAATGGTTCCCCTCACTTTGAACCTTTTTATTCTGAAGAGTAGCTTAACTTGGCTTGACTGAAGCCAATTTCTCAGCAACTTAAGCTATGCTGAAATAAACGTGGTTTAAATGAAGTGAGTGATCTGTACCAATTTAATTAAGTCTTTCTGAAGTGTTTTTTAGTTAAACCAATGGAAGTTTCTCCTCAAAGACACAGCTTTTCAGAGTGCGAGAAAACAGCTATGAAGATCCCAGAGCTGAATACTGTTCTGGGAAACATATTTATATTTTTGTATGTTTTCACAATTACAAGCAGCTGTACTGACAGATCAGATTTCCAGTCCTTTCTAAGAAAAGTGTGCATCTGTTCTATTTATTTCCAGTCTCTCAAAGGATTCTTTAAAACGATGCTCTTTTATGTCGACCAGCTGTGGCGGTCCGTGGCAAGGCAATGCAAGGGTGTAACACAGGGAGGGCCAGTGTTTTCATATCGGCGCTCCAGCTCCTCCCTTTCGCTCTAAATACTTGGGATACATTTTCAGTCTTCTTGATTAGTCAGCCAGAAAAAGAGAGGAGGGAAAAAGGTCTACGTTTTCGGTTTAGGATAAAAACGTCCATTGGTCAGCTTTCCCATGGACATCACGGGAGCATGGATCTGGAAATGAACCTCCACTCCAGCCCCTTACCCAGCCCCAGGCACTCAAAAGGAGAGGCTGTGCAAAGGGAGGATTTGGCAAAAATGAAGGAGAATGGCCAGCCTAAATCACGTCACCCTGAAGAAACCCAGTCTTTGACCCAAATCTTAGTGTTAAACAAGGATAGAGAAAGCTGAGTAGCAGCAAAACGGAAAAATGTAAGCCCCTTCCCCACAAAACTCAGCTTCTGCTCCAACTTCTTCTCAAGCAGTGACCAAACTGGCGTTTGCAAATACCAAGTGGCAACCATCCTAACAGCAAAATCTGGACTACTTGGGGGGAAAAAAAAGCCAACCCTAAAACAAAACAAACCACTCTGAGGAGAGACTGTACTTCTAGCTTCCCAGAGGTTTACTCTTGCTACTCAGATCCTTGCAAAACTCCCCAATTCCAGTGCCAGGAAACAACTCTGCCACAAAGTCCCGCGGCGCTGACTCGCATCCAGTTCCTCGGAGTCAGCGCTGCATCAGCAGGACGCGAGCCCTTGCGTAGCTGGGGAGCCGCTGCCACCGGCTGCCACACCAGTTGGCCTCCCACCCCGTGCGGGAATGTCATCCTCTCAAATGCAGAGATGGAAATAAAAAGGCAGCTGGCTTCCAAGAAACAATTCCCAATTGCCTGATAGTAGCTTACGTGCTAACACCCCTGCGCCCAGGCAGCTGGCTGGAGATGTAAGTCCCTGCAGAAGAAAAATCACTTTGCCCCATCCAGTGCTATGCTATTAAAAGTCACAGGTAACTGTCAATGTTTAGAGGTACAAAAGAGGCACTTACAGGTCTGAAGGATTTGAAGACTTTTTCCAATATTTCATGGAGTGTCTTTTTCCCACAGGAGGAGATGTAATCCTGTGCGAGCTGCAGAAAAGGTAAGCAGTCCTCACTTTCGCTCCACACGTGCTGAAAGCCAACAGCAACACAAGAAAGAAAAGGCATTAACAGGAATTCACATTGGCCTTTCCACGTGATTTTATAAGGTGATATGTTGTAAACATCTGCTGAAGTATACCGGGCCTCCTGCAGTTCAGACCCGCACTGGGGACAGGCACTGCAGGCTGTTTCAGAAGCCACGCTTCTGAGGAAGAACCTTGATTTTATTAACATGATGCATCAGAAAGCAGGGAAATCAATCCAGAAGAGAAAACGCCTTATGACTGCACCAGCAATGAAGGGTACACACGCCTTACGCACACGCATTTTGAAAGTGAAGGTGTTTTTGTTTGACATCAGCCCTGCTCAGACCTGGAAAAGTCACGCTGGGTTTTCTCTTCTTCTGCATCATCTGCTGCAATGAAGCCCTCAGGAAGAGCTAAAGCATCTCTTTGCCTTCCTGGCTTAGTGCAAGTGTGCTGTGACCCTGGAGCTGGAACTTGATGTGTAATTGTCTTGACGATGCAGAAGATGCAAAATATAGACACACAGCCAAGAAGAGACATTTGGGCGCTCACAACGTCCTGACACTTTGTGCCTCCCTCCCTGTTTTGAGGTTTACTCCTCCCAGACCCAAATCTTCTCTTCCTGGGCAGGCACATTTAAACCCATTTGGGATATTTCTCTCGTCTTGCTTTTGCTTTGGAGATGCCAGTTCTCCAGCCTGGCTCTGCGAAGCCTCTCCCAAAATTGATGCTTATTCTGCTGCTATGAGGCTGTTTGAAACAGAGCTGGTGAGCGATGGTGGAAGCACTCAGGCAACAATGCTTCTTGCACACAAGGGCAGCACGCAGCACAAGCTAAAGCATACTTTAAAAGATCTTCCTTTTGAAGACACTGTGCATGGGACTGTCTTAGGCAGTCTGCTACACAAAGTAGTGTAATACTGCAAAATTGGTTTGAGACTCTTCTACCTCTATTTTTTGCACAGCAGCTCTTCTCCCCAAAGTGCCATGCAGCTTTTTACTGTGCTATAAACAGTAGGTTATGCTTAAACAAGGAAAGAGAAGGGTCTCTCTGAAGCTTAACTAACATTCAGGGAAAGACAGATGTTTCAATCCCTAACATAAGGCTTGCATGTCGCCTTCCTGTTCGGTGGTGAGTACCTGCCAGGGATGCAGTTTTACACTCAGAAAGAAAACACTACTTAACATCACCTAAGCTGCACCTTTAAGATGAAAATTGTAACTGTCTTGCTATCAGCCTCACTTAACCTACATTTTCTTTGCTGCTTGTTGCATTTTACAAGCATAAACAGTGAAATGTTTTGTTATGAAAAGAGCCCTGCCTTACTGAGTAGGTTCTACTCTTTCCATATAACCAGAGTCATCTCTTAACCAGCCTGGCAATAAAAATACGCTCTTTACAGTCTTGCCAACTCTCAAAGGCACATACCACAAGTCTCATGATACTTCATGCCATCTTAAGAGTCATGGGCCATGCAGTCCTATAAATATACAACCAAATCTCAGCTTCTGTTTACGAAGAAAAAAAAAAAAAGTCTGAACTTTGTGATTTCTATGGCCTAAAAAGGCAGAAGGTACATGAAGTGAACTCAGATGAACCTTCTTTAAAATATCAAATGAACACTTTCAAATCACAACATTTTAAGAACAGCCTCAAGATTTTGGAGGTCTGGCCCACGATTTCTTAATACTTGGGGTTAGCAATAACCGTTTGGTTACTTCTAATCTTTGCGTCAAACTTAAGAGCTGGATGTTGCAGCTTGGCAATTCATGGCTCGTGCTAAACCTGTTGTAATTGTTTATATGTATGAAGTGATTATGACTGTTAACATCCTGATTCTTGTTTAAATTGTGGCTTCTTTTGACTACCAGAGCTATACACAGGAGTTTCCACATAAATGAAAATCAGGCCCTGCCCTTTTATAAATAATAGCTAGTTCGCTCCCCAGGGAAAGTTAACCCCATGTTGTCCTATCATGTTTTTACAACCTCTTTTCAAGCTGCACCACGTTTTAGACTCCAGTGTGAATTTGTCAGCAGTAGCACAGAATAAGATGATCTAGCATGAAGGAAAAACCTAAGTGAGTAACTTGATCATTGAGCCTTTGAAGAGACTTTTTTGCATAGCACTGCAAGGCAATAAGCAAGTAAGGCTTCCAACAATTTCCATGTCTGCAGAAGATTAAAAACTTTGGCTGTAGCAACAAACACACCATGAAAGGTCTCACGTGCCCTTAGTGCATACATCTCGTTCGGAAATGACTTGATTTCATCTTCCCCCCTCCCAAGAAAACTCCTTAACGGTGATAAAGGCCAGGGTTATAACACCTATGTATTCAGCTGCATCTACAGTTCTCCGTGGACCTTCAGCTCTGCACTGAGGCAGTACAGGAACTGAGTCTCACCAGTGACTCACGCATCTCCAGAGGAACCTGCAAAAGGAATTCTGGCCTCTCAAAATAAAAACAAACGTAATTTGAGGATTCAGTTCTTGCTTAAGAAGTTAGAGCAGTCAGTGAGGCTGCACATACGGAGAGGCTTTTCCTGGAAAAACCCTGACGCCTGAGAACCTCTTTGCAGCGGGAGGAGTGGGCTGCTGCCAAACTGGTGGACCACAGTGCTTGGCCATGGCTGCGCAATTAAAAAAAATATCAACCTCATCATCCGAGTATGTGTTTTCCAAGCTTGCCCAGTTTTGCTCACGGTTGCTTTGTGTCACTACAAAAGCACACAGCCACTAATTTCCACCTCAGCTGACCTACGATCACGGCTGAATTATTTAGTTCAGCATCTACACACAGCACATAGCTGAGGCAATTCATAGGGTTGCATCTGGAGGGGTTTGCTTTTCCTCACGCCTTTAGATGATTCAGTGTTGCTGGATGACAGAGTAACTTGCCGGACCACCTTTTTCTAACCAGCCCACCTGTTGAGCATGGCAGCAAAACTTTTTCTTTGTGGGGACAATTTGACTTGCGGAAAATATTCAGACTCGCTCACTCTGTTCTAAAATAATTTACAGGAAATCTTGCATCGAAGTGGCATTATATTTTTATTTGCTTTATGGGTTACTTTGAATACCAGCAATAACACGGTGACAAAACAAAAGACTGCAAGGAATAGCACCGCAACCCTCACTATCACTGGTTATGGCGATACAATTTTTTTTTTTTTTTGAGAACACCACAAGCCTCAGGAGCTAAATTACATGTAGTTCAGCTAACTAAAATGCTGATTCAGAGAGTTTCAGTGTCCAGGTGGTACTGAAAATGCCTACAGGCATCTAGAGGGGTCTTTCTGCATCCCTAGCATGTTAAAAACCTAGCCCAAAGATACCTTCACAGGAAATCAAAATTATGTGATTGTTGTGATCTGGAATCTCTGGTTTTATACAAAATTCAGAGTTATTCTCCCCCAGATTGCATCTTGGCAACCTTTCCATGTTTTTCTCCTCCTCCCTTTTAAGTTCATCATGCTCATCCTTTCCTCCTTACAAGTGGGTTATCATGGACTTCTCTGGCACCTCCCAATAGCTTTTTAAGTCGCATTATTATGAAATGAAGACGTAAAGCAAGAGAACAAGAATACCAGGCACCAGATGGCTTATTAAATGTGAGGTTCCTTTATGAGAGTCACAGGGTGCAAAAAGGTTGTAAAGTGTGCCACTGTGAATTCTGTTTATATTTACTCACTTTCACACTCCATTGTGTTACTGGACCCATGCAACAAGGCTCAAGCACAAATGAGAATCAGTCCCTTGGCTTGTATTAAGTGTCCTTAAAATAAACTTTAGCCTGTAATTACACGTAGAGAGGAAACTTATCTTCTGGAACATAAGAAAAAAAGAAAATGACTGCAAAAACCAAGACAGCCAAGTTGGGAGCAGAAATGAAGCCCCACTGTGGACTAGGAGCAGAAAACAAGATGCTGGTGAATCAGCTCATTAGTGGTTCTTAATCGCATTAAAGAGACACCATCAACAGGAAAAGAATTAAGAATGACACCTATTGGCCTGTCTTAAAAGTATTATTGCTACAAAAAGTGCCTCAAGTAATTATGCCAAAAAAAGACAGAAGAAAACTCTGCCTCTAGTTTTCCACTGTTTATGTTCTGCATTTGACAGCAGTTGGCCCTTTTGCTCAGCTTTACTACTGGCGGCTTTGGGTGGGGAGTCCTTCCCACAGCAACCCTGGAATGAAAATATTTGCCAAAAAAAAAAAGGGAAAATGTGGTTGCAAACCCACAAAAATTGGCCAATGTTGGAAGCATGGGAATAGGGTCTGAAACCACTTAAGCTTTTTTTTTTTTCACTAGATTTTGTTTTGAAAGAGTTCGCTCAATTACTGAGCAGCACATAGAGAAACAATACATGTCTAAGAAAAGTAATGAGCTTTCTTTGCAGTTTCCGATACCATTAGCATCCAATCACAGCTTTAGCCTTGTCCTGCATTGGATTCATACATATTCCTGCTTCAGAGTCCAGCAGGCATGGCCCTTTCTGGGCAGAAGGGAATGAGCGCTGGGGTTTGACACGCTCATAGGTGCTGTAGGAGATGGGTGTGCAGGGCTAATCCCACCCTGGACCGACAGAATCCACACCCAGAGATGCTCCACTGTCATGGCTGGGACTGAGGCTGAAGGTCTCATGTATCCCTGGACAGACGCATAACTAAACTCCAGGTAACTTCTTTCATAATTCAGCATCGCCATCTGCCCGACACAATAAATAAATGTCCTGCTCGCTGAGATTTGTGGTCTTGGAGAAGTCACTTCACTGCTCTTTGTTTCCATGAACCCATCTGTCAAATGGGGTCATACTGCACTTACCTGTCGGAAAGCGAATTAATGAACATTTGTCAAGCAGATCGAGGGATGAAAGTTGCTCCGGGAAGGGAAGGACCTACAACATTCCTACAATAATGGTCTGTGCTAGCGGCTACTTTTTAAAAAACAAAATAAAATCCTTTCATTGCGGTTAACTGGAGCTTTGCAGGTTACAACCCCCGTGGCGAGGTGCCGCTTTTCGATAACTTCTTGCACTTCTGCTCACCACCGGGAGGGCTGGGGTGGGGGGATGGGGAACAACCCACCCCCCCCATCCCAAAGCCACGGGTTGTTTTGCCGGTGCCATTTCTGCACAAACTTGCCGCTGAACTCCGCGAGGGGAGGCCGGCACCTGCCCGGGTCCCCCCAGCCCCGGCGGGCCCGGGAAACGGGCGGGAGGGGGGGGGTGGTGGAGGGGGGGCGCGGCCCTCCTGTCATCCTGACTCCATTTTATTCCTGCCCATTCTCCATTTGCCGTGACAGCCCTGCCAGTCCGCCCGTCCCTGCGCCGTGCCCCGGCCCCGACACCCCGGTGGAATGGAGGGGGCCGCGGGGGGGGGGAGCACCAGCTGCAGCCCCCGCGGGGCGCAGGAGAAGCGGGGGAGGGGGGCTCGCACCCCTCTTTTCCCCCGCGGCGCCCGCAGCCTCCCCGGGCCGGGGTGATGGGGGAGGCGGGCGGGGGGTCCCTGCCCGCGGGGCCGCCCCCCACCGGCAGCGGACTCCATTTTGCAGATTGTGGTGCGCGCTGGGGAGGATCCCCCCGCCCCCCCGCCACCCTCGGCCCACACGCCGGGCGCCCCCGCAGCGCCCGGCACCACCGCCTTCCATCCCCGCATCCCTCCGCCCCTCCGGGGCACGGCCCCGTCCTCCGCCCCCCCCCCCCCCGGCGCTCCCCCTTCGGCTGCTCCCCCAAGCACCGGGGACCGGCACGGACGGAGGAGGGGGACGTCCCAAAGCGGTGCAGGGGGTGCCCGCCCGTGCATGCCCACGCACAGATACCCACGCACGCCCGTGACCGCCCCCCCACCCCCCACCCCCCGGTTCCCCTCCCGGGGCACTCACGAAATTGTCGCCGCAGGCGGCCTCCGGGCAGAGCACGTAGAAGGAGACGCCGGGCTCGGCGTAGAAGTCCATGCGCCGCTCCGTCTCCTCGGCGGCGATGAGCTGGAAGGGCGTGCGGGCGCACCACCGCTCCGCCGCCTCCGCCAGCGCCTCGAAAGCCATCGCCGCCGCCGCCGCCGCCGCGATCCGCGCCCGCCCGCGCACCCCGCGCGCACCGCCCCGTGCCCGCCCCGCGCACCGCCCCCCCCCCCCCACCAGCCCCCCCAACCCCCGCCGCGCGCACCGCCCCGCGCCTCGCGCCCCGCTCCGGGGAGGGAAAAGGACGTCAGGGGTCGGCCCGCCGCTCCCCGGGAGGGAATTTGGTGCAGACAATCGGCTTGACGCCTTCTGGCAACTTGGGGGGGGCGGGCAAGAAGCCCACCTAGGGATCCGTTGTCTGCAGGACCGCGCTGCGCTTTGCGTCTCTCTTTTCTCCCTTTCCAGAACCCATCCAGAATTTTGCCTTTTAGTTAAAAGTCCGCCTAGCGATACCCTCTTAAGCCAAACAGATCGGTACCCCTTGCGCTGAGTTTCGCGGAAGCCACCCAAACGCGTGGCGTCGGGCTGTCTAAATGCAGACGGATTCACCCTGTGACGTCGGAAAGCTTTACGGTTTGTATCGACGACGCTGGGGAGCGATGGATTTGCAGTTACGTTCACATTACTCTTCCTAGCATATCCCAAGTGATTATCTGTATGTCTAGCAAGGCATGTGAGTTACGAGGGCTGATCTGCATTCATAAAGAGCCTTAGATTTGCATCGGTGTCTGCTGTGCCACAAAGGAAAACAAATCCCCAGCCATAGGTGGGTTTTTGGCTGGAAGCCCGGGATCTCGTGGAGGTCACCAGGTAGCACAGAGCACACGCGGGGCAGCGGGTAGAAGAGTTTGCACGGACAAAGCAACGCTGGCCTCTAAATAATGCCCAGGGGCCGTTGCTTGTCTCCGGAGCGGTGTTCAGCTGCATTTCCACTTGCAGGTACGAAATGCCCGGCTGATGGGGGTCTGTGTTACACGTCGTACGCTCCTATCGTACGTGTTAGGTGGTGCATAAATCATTCGACCGCTGCCAAAATAACTGGTGAGGTGGCAAGCTGCGGAGGGGATGAGGCTGAGCGGGGCAGCGCCAGCAAGGCTGTAGCAAGGAGGCACCCATCCTGCCTATGGCTGGCCCGGAGCACGCTCTGAGCACCCGCGCTGCTGCGCTCGATGCCACGGTCATCATCTCCTGTCCCCCAGCTTCACCCAGCGGCGGGCACGGTTGCAGTGGAGCTTGGTACTAATGATACCGCAGAGAAAAACCTCCACTGGCGTTGCAGCAGAGCACTGAGGTATCAGGAAATACCAGCAACATGAGCGCTCGTGCAACCGTAACTCAGCCCCTTTGTGCATGTGGGATGCGATTGCCTGCTGGTTTTTCCACCAAAGGGTGTTTCATTTATTCCATGCAGATATTCTGGATACTGCCCTCGTTCCTGGGGTGCTATTAGAGTGGCAAGGGCTGAGCACCCCTCACTGCACTGGGAGCTGTGCTCTGACTCTGCAAAGCACGGTAAAAAAGGCAAATGTTCCACAACTCCTGGCCCAAGTGCCTCAAATCCCAGAACCTGGGGGTGCTCTTGTAGGTACTTACCCTGGTCCCACCACACCTCCCTTCACCAGGGAAATAACGAGGCAGGTAACATCAATCTCCTACCTGCCGTGCAGACCTGGGGGAGGTGGGTGTAGTAATACCTGCAAAGCAATCGGTGGTGCTAGGGGAGTTCCACGGGGGCAACATGGAAGATCTGTGGCTTTGCAGGCAGCCCAAGGCGAGAGCGGTGAGCCCTGAACAGCCAGAAAGGACATCTTAAACCACTTGCCATTTCCCAAGGGAGGAAGGGGTCCTGCAGAAACCCAAATGTGACCACAGGCTGTCAGGGCTCTGGGGGTTGGCGAGGCTGTGACTCCTGTGCAGGGCTTTGCAACTTCAACACTCTTTCGATGTTGGGTGTTTGGTGGAGTTTTTCCCCAAATGTATTTACATAATTAGCATGAAAATAGGACATGGAAAATACAGGCATTTCTCCTAAAACGTGACATTGTCGGCTTGCCTGCAACCGGTGGGCCACCACCGGACAGACATCTCCCCCGCCACAGCACTCGGCCGCCAAGGTCAACCCCTATCCTGCCATCCCTTTGCGCTTCCTTGAGATCCGGCCTTGTTTTCCATCCTCCCCAAAGATGGTGTTGGTGTTGGGCAAGGACGTGGTGGTGGGAGCGAGGCCTTGGCCTTCCCTCTCGCTGGCGGGGCCGTGCGCACGGTTTGGCATCCGGGTTTGGGGCTGCCGGAGGTGTGCAGCCAGGCAGCCATGTCCTCGCAGCGCCCTGGCTCGTAGCAGCAAGGGGAGGTCACGGCTGCATTGCAAGCAGCCACAATTTCAAATAAACCATGTCTCGGTGTTAACACCTATGATTTATGTGCATTTTCAAAGCCCCACGTGAACGTCTTTTTAGTCCTTAAAACGTCGCTTTGAAGTATGTGCTGTTCGTTATCTCCCTTCTGTGCGTTAGGGAAGCTGACAAGTTTCGAATGAGATTTTAAATATCTTATGGCAGCACGCGCTGCAAAATCCTTTGCCACGTCTGACAGCGTAGCCATTCAAACCAGACAGCCGTGCTTATTTGTTTATTTACATGTGACAGGTCTCTTTGCCCTTACACCTGTACCCCAAAAGCAGATTATAAAAAAAAACCCGGTAAAGGATGGTGATTTTGGCAATGCTAGAAAGCAACCTGCACAAAGTGCTGCTTGCGGAGCAAGCCAGGCTCGGCAGCCCTGCCCATCATGCTGATGCCACGGGCCGAGGGATGGCAACGCGGATGCGAGGTGGATGCAGTGCCCGCGATACCCTTCTGCCTCTCTGCAAGTCAAAAGCAGAAGCACTCGTTGCTCGTTTGAGTAGACGGGTAGATGGCCAGCAGTGCTGTACTATGCCTCAGCTTTTCCAAAATATAAGTCACGCGCATGGTTTTGCTTCCAGCTTGCTCCAAATATCCATGAGCATCCATGCCCTGAAGGATGGCCACATAAGGGGAGCAGCTGTCTTCTTGAGAGAGGAGAGGGGAGGTCAAGAAGCTTTCTGCTGTGGCAAGGACGGCTTGCGGAAGGGAAACTGCACCAGAGGGAAGGTATTTCCCCCTACCCTGTGGGGATGCACTACCATTTCCATCTCCCTCTGGGATGCAGGAGCTCCGATATTTTCCATCGCCCCAATCCAGGCCATCGTGAAGTCAGGGAAATGTTGCTAGCTCATTTCAGAGGGATGCCACTAGCCAGTAACTATCGCTGACTGGAAACGGCATTTCGCTTCGAAGAGCGTATGGAGAGTATTAGGAAGGGAGGGCACGTGTACTGACATTGCCCCGCTAATCGAACCAGAAATATAAATACTGATGTTTTACAGGTGACTTCTGTTTTTATGCAGGTTCTCCACCTTCCCAGAAATGAAATTTTCAGGTCAAAGGTGAATTGCTGCACGAGCGTTGAGCGGATAAACCAATTTTCTGCCGTTTGCATGGGTTGGAGGAGGCACAGAAGGGAAAGTTTTTAAAGTATCAGGTACCGGTCTCCCAGGAGTTACCTTTACAGAAGCCCTTGCCTCTGAGACCCCTGGTGATGAGCGTGGTCTAGAAGGTTGGAAACTCGACAGCCCTGTGCTCAAGGGAGGAAGGGAAGAGCACCTTGCTAGGTGTTTACTATTCCCCTACTCCCCCGGGACACAGTGACATTAGATGAAGTGGGAAAAGGGATGCAGGGGAGGGGGAGCGAGGAGCTGTGGAAGGTGGAGGAACAGAAGGGTTTCTGAAATGTGTCAGACAAAGGCAACTTGCCCATGGCCGTGGTGTCTCCCCGAAACACTGAACCACTGTTCTCCTCTACAGCAGGTTAGAAATCTGACAAATCCAGCCCATGGACTGGCCACCTTCAAGATTTTTTTTTTCCCCTCTTTTTTTCTTATGAAGAGCCCTTATTGGTCTGCTTTTGGTGAACTGCCAAGCAATTCGCATTAATTCGCCTGACCAGCTGTAAGAACCCGATTGCCCTCCTGAGGCCCTCATTACGCACCCTTCCTGCTGATCTAAATACAGAAGGGTCGGGAGGGTGAGCTCCAGTAAATTATTAGAGATACACCCTTAATTGCTGTGCTGCGTCGGCTTGTTGTCTTGCATCTCTACGCTGTCTCCGCAGTTTGGTCTCCTTAGGAAAGATTGCTTGCTCCAGAAGAGAAATGCATCAAGAAATCCTAGGGGGAAAAAAATGGGCAAGGGGGGCTGATCCCCTCATGACAAACTCCTCATAGACCTTCATTACACAATGGACCTTGAAAAAGAAAATATTTCTTACTGTAATCAGTACCAGCTCATTCGCAACATGCATTTCACACGTCCAGAGTCTTGACTATTGCGCTTGCTTGAGAGAGGTGCTGAAACAGCTGTCCCTGCAAAGCCTGGTCTATGCAGGGTTTTGAACGGTGCTTGCATCATCACAGCTCTACACACGTTTTCATGGAGCCTGTAACAGCATTAAACATCCTGCTGCAGCACAGCAGCAGTGGGTTCTTCCAGGGACTCAAGCTGAGTGACTGTTGACCAGCAGATCAGTTTTTAACTCCTGAGCATCTACACTGAGGTTACTAAAAAGTGAAAAATTCATGGCTGCTGTGATATTTCCAACTCGCCCATCGGGTGCTGCATCATTCCCGAGCACACAATCTCAACCGCATCATCCCCCCAGGCTGGAGTCCGGGAGCCAGCACGCTGGTATCTTCCAGATTGTTCCCCACCTGACTTCTCCGCTCCTGGGGATACTCAGCTTTCCAGAGCATCTCGACAGAGATTTGTGTTTTTCTTGTCTTTAATGAGGAATGCAGCTGTTGCTGTGGTCTTTGCTTTGGGTTGCCTTTTTTGTTGTTTTTTAACCCATTGCCATGGTAAATGGAGTTGATAAAGAGCAAGAAAACTGTGAAGAATGATCCAAGTCAAGAAGATGTTGTAGAGGGAAGGTGAATTAGAAATGCATGGTTTCTCAATTAAGTTTTAAACTGTCAAAAAATGTTAGTTAAAAATCTACACAGAATGAAGATCCTGTTGCTCCCACAAATCTTGACATCCTTCTTTTGAAGTCAACGGTTAAACATCCTATTGCTTTGGCAGTAAGAAATCAAGCACATAAATAGTGATAAAGATCCAGGCTATGAAAAATCCACTTGCTAGTTAGCAGCTCTCCCTGGTGGCATTGCTTTCTCCAAAATATGAACTTAAATTTAAAAAAACATCAAACAACCCCTGAATCTGTCCTCTTCCAAGTCCTTGCTTTTTAGGAATAGGAAGATCATGTGCTAAATGTGATGGAGAATATACTGATGCCCTGTGATCTTTGTGGTTGTGCAGGCAGGCAGTTTTCAAGTCTCTCTTGCTCTTGAGACCCAGACCAGCAGTTTCACACCACCTTGCTGGGTGCTGTGCAGTAACAGCGGAGCGTCTCCAGGCTCAATAGTGCTATGCATTTATTAAAGCAATGGCACGTTACATTTGTGAGCAGTGAACTGAAATACGATGGAAACATTGATGACTCAGCAAAGCGAGGGTGACACAAGAGGCTGGATTCACCATGGATCACTTCACCTGAAGGTCTGTAGGTATTTTCATCCATCCTCCCTTTATTCTGACCCTCAAAGCCCAGCATGAAGCCTCCACCCTACTGCACGCAGGTAAAAACACCACCAACTGATTTTGAAAGAAGTTGGATTTTCCGTGAAACTTTCTGAAGCACGGGCTGCGTACACATTTCATATTCAGTGCCCTTTCGAAAACAGCATGACTCATCTCAAATACAGACGCAATGGTAGGAATGAAGAGTTGTGAACTTTGTTTAGCGCTGGCCAGCTGAGGGCCAGCAAGCAGCCAGCCAGACGTGGCCCGAGGTGAGGCTTAGCGAGCCCAGGCTGGATACAGGGATGGGAGAAATTGGGAGGAGAGCACAGGACAGCTTCTGCCGTTGTGTCTTTTTGGGACCTAGAAGTTGGTACACCCCAGTTCCTGCCTTTTTCCCCAGGAAGTATCTGCCAACGCTCTTGTTTATCGTTGGATCTGTGTAGCCGTGAGCAGACCGTGTGGCCAGGCAAGCCAAGTGGGGGGTATATTATGAATTGGCTTATTTTAGAGCTGAAAGGTGATTTTGCAAAGACCTGGATGTCCTAAGGCACCACAATCTCTTCAGGCAACAAACGGGATTTTTTTGTCAATTTGCGATCCTTTATGATATTGAAAGGGCTCAGAGCTGCAGACTGTCCCTGATTTTCAGATGAATTGCTCTACTAGTATAAAAGATATTCTCATAATAGTCCCAAATTATTTGATTGCTTGAAGTGCCAGAATCCTTAATGCTCTGCTATTTTAAACATATGGAAATTGATTCAACACTTATCATCTATTTAGAGATGTAAATTTATTGAAAAAGATGCCACTTCTTCCCAAGCTTCAGGCAAGCTCTGATACTTAGCTTTCTGGGCACAAGCAGGTTTTTACGAGGACTTGTGATTTTAACTACAGTGATTTATTTTCCTTCTAAAGGCTGGGAGAAGTGGAGAAAAATGACTCTATTGTCTACGGAAAAAAAAAAAAAGATACTGGTACAAGCAGTGGTGTGAACTGACACAGATACAGCAGTATCTGGCACATCGTACCCTGAGGGTCTTCTCCCAAGCACGGACACTGGCCCAGACATTGCTTTAACTTCTGTTGCAATGGCTCTGTCAGTAGGTCCACACTGATGCCGGCAGCATCACTTATTCCTGTTACAGCCACTTGCTTTAGGGGAAGAGCGATGAAAAACCGAGCGCAGGCAATGACAGCAATGGCACTGGCCAGGTCAACACCCCATGGCAAAGGAAGCTCCCCCCCCCCCAGCTTCCCAAATTTCACCCAAGTTTCTAAAAGCGCAAAGCATTGGTCGTTCCTCTGCAATTGAAAGCTCTTCTCTGAAAGTCAGACTGGTTCCCAACTTCGGTCTGTTGGGATACCTTCCTGCACGGGCAAGCCCTGCGTTGATGTCGCAAACATGAGGCTGCTATTAGGATTAGATGAGAAAATCTGCAGCTCGGTCCAAGTTCTGCCGCTGATAGCCTTCTTTTTGATTTGACATAGTCACTTAGCACCTTATAAGATGGAGATTTGTGTGTATTACATAGGAATGCCGTTTGTGCCTTAAAGCTTGTGAAAATATGAGTTTCTCCTTTGGAAAAAGATTTTTTTTTGTTATTTAAATGGTTAAGTCTCAGCTATTTGATCATGTGTTATTATTCAGCATGATTCATATATTAATACCACACTGAGAATGTCTCTATAAAGCCTAATATTATACTTCTGGGATTAAGCAATATTTCTTAATGTGTTTCTTATCCCAGTATTTTTTGCAGAGAAGCTGGAACAGGGCCAGTTCACACACAGTGCCTACACGTTAGTGGTTAGCTCAGGTCAGGAGAGCACTTAGAAAGCAAATCCCCCAGTCAGCCCCACTTGCCCTGCTGTGGTTTGCGTCACGGAGAGGGCACACGAGGTGGATTCCTCTCAGATGAAAAGGTGGACGGTGCGTACATTACGACCTCAGCACTCTTCTGCATTATGGATCTGCTCCTGGGCTGTACTACTTGCTAGCGTAGACACAGCTACAGCATATTTACTGCACCTTAAAATCTCTTGATGGTATTTGGGAAGTGAGTTGACTGGCTGGATTAACTAACCACCAAACCTGGTATCTGGCTAATGTTTAGTCAGGGGCTTTATTTCCTTGTTTACACCGGTTTGTTTATGATGCTGAGTCCAGCCTCGGTAGCATGGAAGAAAAATCTGGCTCCGTTCCTGAGGTAAAGCACCTTAGTATTTTGCATAAGCCTGGAAGAATTAATTTCGAGTAAGGGTGCCACAGAGCTGGTTTGTAGAAGCGCCCATTAACTTCTGGGGATCAGGTTCAATCAGTATCTTTTCTCCCAGTAGCAACTGGTGATCTCCCTTGTCTTAAGACCCACTAGCTCCCATTTGAAAAGAGCGGGGAACCACCAGAGCCTGCTGCTGCCGAGCGGTCCCCATCCCTACCCTTCTCCTTCCACCTTCGCTCTCCACCATCCAGACCCAAGCAACCAGCTGTCTTCCATAATAACGCGACGACTACATACCCAAATAGACTTCTGACATCAAGAAGGAGAGGGTGACAACCACCAGCATCTCTCAGGGCATTCAAAGCCTCTCCCCCATGCTGGTGACCTCTCACGTTGGTTATGCTGGGCTGCTATGAGGCTACAGTGTGACCCAGCTGACAGGACCCTATGGCTGGCATCACTGGATGGACACTCACCTTTGCGTCCCCTCCACCTCCATCCCTTCAATGGCCTTGCTGTCACCGCCTCTGTGCAAACCACTCCCAAACCTCTCCTCCCATTCAGCTTCCCAACACACACGGGGGGCACAGCCTGTGGCTCTGACGCAATTGAAAATGTTGGTACGTGTCCCATACGCTTAGGAAGTTTTGGCCACCTTTGTTACATGTGATGAGCATCCAGGTCTCATACTGCAGGCTGTGCGTTCCTACCAGACTTATTTGAAGCACTGGAGTAAAACCCATGCTGCTCGCTGAAGTATTTGATAGCTGTTTTCCTGAGCAGATGCTTGTTTATTTTTGTTACTGATTCCAATGTCTGGCAGTAGGAAAATGTTAAGGAGGTATGAGAGCGATGGAGGAAAAAGCCAACTCCCAAGTTACGAAGGGGCGATGGCAGAATTTACGGGCTGGCTGGGGTTGCAAAGAAGTGGACAATTATGTCTTACTTGCAACACGCAGGGAATGTTTTCCTTCAGACCAGGCCCTGTACAAGTGTGCTCAAAGGTTTTCACACAGGGTCCTACAACAAAGCGAGCTGGTGTAGGAAGAAAGGCAGGTCAAAATTTTCATGCAAAACCTTCAACATGATATTTAGTACATTTTTACAGTGTGCCCTTCAGAAAGCCCTGTTTTGTACAAAAGTTCAGGAGAAGTAAAATCACTGGCACGTGTACCAGAACCTACAGATTCTGTGGGATTTCAAGTCAAATTCATACGGTTCCTTCCAAGATATTCCATCAGTTGTCTCATTTAGCTTGTCAGTGCCATTTTTAAAACACGCGGTTCAACTAAATCCAACAGCACATAGAAAAAGCCGTGCCAGCCTTGCTCCAGCCCCTGCTTCCACCAGCATCTGCCCAAAAGGTCAGGGAGACCTGGGTACCCCCATTACGCATAGCACACAAAAACTCACTGGCAGAGCTAAATGAAACTTGGCAGGTCCAAACATCTCACCAAAACTCTTATGCAAATCCCTTTAGCAAGATAATTTTAACCCACTTTTTCTCCAAACTCTACTTCTCCCAGCCACAAGGCAACGGTAGCGATGAATTTTGCGTTTTATTTACAACGATGCTGCGAGATCGAGGCAGGCTAGCTCAGGCCACGGCTTCGTGGCAGAGCATCCTCAACGTACGCAGCAGTAGCTTGAGTTATTTCACCCTCTCACATCTCACCGCGCGTTTGTTTGCTGTCCCCAAGGAACAGTGTTTAGTCCCAGTAAAGGCAAAGCCAAGAGGGGTGGGGGGGGTGCGATGGGTCCATTCACAAGGTCTTTGTCATTTACAAGAAGTTTAGAGCAAGAGCAGCTAATGCAAGCAGCTAATGCATTTGTAACATTTCAACGCCCACCGCCTTTCCTGTAAATTCCTGCAGGACTTTGGCGGCAGAAAGCACACGTGCTAGAAATAATGGAATTACAAAAGAAAGAAAGGAAGGGAGTGTAAGCAGTGGGAATAGGAAGAAATAGCTCAACAGATACCTTTCAATTTATATACACACCCTGCTCACAGAAACCAGAGGTAGTTACCGGCTAACTATTAGTTCGTTGATCAGCTTATCTTCTGAGAACAGGGTTTGGCTGAACGGTATAGTAACAACCAACGTATAGTAACAACCAACGATTCTCCAACTTCACAGCTTTTGTTTTTAAGGCAAGCATCAGCAACGCTCTTTTGTCTTTGATATCACACGTATTTGTGTGTGTATAAAAAGCTGTAAATAACCAGGTAGATTCAAGACGTAGTCATTTATCCTTAGGAGCTGAACCGGAGACCCTCAGAGTTACCAGCAGAAGCCTCCATCCCATTAAGATGCCCATTGCTGGGCAGCTGTGTTTTCCATAGGATCTCTCTGACTCAGCGGCTAGCAGGAAACGCATAGCACACTGAACAATGAAGCATGGCAATTACTGAAAATAAGTGTTCTCCATTACAAGTAATTCCAGGCTACGTTTCTCTTAGTTTCCAAATTAAAAAAAAGACACACACACACAAAAAAAAAAAAGCATGGATCGTTCATTTTTTTATTCAAATAAATGGACTTTGGAGGAAGAAAAAAAAGACTACAAAGCTTTGCACAGCAAACTACTTCTATGCATAGCTATACACAGGCATACAGCTAGTCTGTAATAAAGCAAACTGTGCAAATCAACTTGGGCACAGTGTCTTCAAAACAGATGTACTACCCACAGTTAAGCTCTGAGCTATTCCGAGCAGTGCTGAAGAAAACCAAACATTTTCCGATCAGTCTGCTTTCTCAACAAAATTGGTTCAGCCAAGACTTATGCCAGGAGGGGGATGCTTTGGTGAAACAAGAGAGGGTTGTGCTGCACGCTCTTATAATGTATGGCTCTCATCAGGGGACCGGGATGCCTTTTGCCCGGAGGTGATCGTACCTGTGGTTTAACTGGAGTGACTCAAGCCGTCCCCGCTGGTAGGGTTGGTCAGCCCTCGGGTGGGGGACAAAGGATGAGGTGGTGGAAGCTCTTCTGCATGACTAAAATTTGAAACACCAGCTTGGGCATTGCTGCAATCATATTTTAAGGTGTCCAAGATGGATAAGCAGGTGGCTGAATGTGTCTTTTTTGAAATAAAATCTTTTTATTAGAAAAAATTAGTAACTATAGTTGAAATTATGACAATCTAATTGAATAAATTTAAATCATTATTGACTATTACTCCTACAGCAATTCTAATTACAGGAAAAGTCATAAGCAGGCCACGTTTGCTGGTGGAGTTCTAAGCAAAGTCAAACCACTGAAATGGATGATGTCACTGAAGAAACCATCAGAAACCAAAACTGTCATGAACTGCTAACCTCGCCATAGCCAGCAGGCAGGTCTCTCATGAATGCAAAGAAATACTTAGTTTCAGTTCATTCAGATAATTGCATTCCGTATGCACTGTTAGTTCACATTTAAACTAATTAGCATATAAAAGATGTTCCTGCCTTATGTGGAAAAAAAAATAGCGTAGATCCACTAGTGCTAAAATCCTGCAGGATTACAACCTACCAGGAATAATCAGGAATACTTTGTTTCATTACCAGGTTTAATCAAAACATATTTTAGTCAACTTATTTCTCCAGCATGTTAAAGATATTGCCAACTAATTAAAAGAATTCTAAATAACTGCTTTTCTGCAAGTAATTTGAATTCCAATTTCCATCTGAATAAAACTTGCTGCAAATCATGAACAAATGAACAACCATCTAATAGAAACGCACAGACAACTTTCACTATTTCTTAATATAGGAAACATAAAATTTTAAGTGCCCCAACTCAAAATGTCAGGTTGGCAATGGCTTTAAAACACATTCGCGTGTATTTAGAAAAAGGAGAAAAAGTGGCAGCCACCCTTTCTGATCTTACGAGTTGCCTACTGATGTCTCCACATGGTTCACCTTCATGAAACACGTGCCACAAACCCATGAGAGCTGTGGGAAAGGCAAAGATCCCGGAGAGCTTCTCTGGCAGGAGGTGCCAGGAGCTGCTTGGGGACACAGTGGCAGGAGGGGACAGGCTGGTCACACACACGTAGAGACCGCCAGGCTTACGTCCACGAGCAGGCTGTGGGTCACTGTGTTACTCACCAGCCCCGTGGGCAGCCAGATGCTGTAGTCTAGGTGCGGGATGTGCAGCTACACAGCTCGCCAACAACAGGTTGGCCACCCTTGATTGCGATGCATTTCCAGGGAGCACGAAGGACGGCCAAATGTTGTTTAAAAGCTGTATGCAATTGCGTGAAAAAATGTTGATTTCACTACCAACAGAGAAGGGAAGAAATCTTTTAGGAAGGGATAGCAGGGAAACGTGACCTAGAGTACAAATATAAAACAGGGCGAAAATTGATTATCTGAACAAAGTTTTCTCACTTGCTGAGCTAAACCATAATTAAATTGGCAATTCAAATTGATGTAGCCTGGTGGTGTCTTATCATCTTAAGTTTCATATATTTTATTTACACATAATTAGTAAACTTCCTATGACGTGTCCTGGATTTTAGAACACATAAGCAGCCAGTGAATGATAGGCAATGAAAATGCTGCACTGCCGCTTTTCCATTTAAGTGCAAATAATGTCAAGAGAACTCAGGAATAAGCTCCAGTAACGGGGAAATGGCATCAGAGAAATGGCTCCCTGCTTATTCAGATCTTAAGCTGCGGAAAAGTCAGGAGTGGTATTAGCATTAATTAGACTGTCAACCACCATGCAGATCTCCTGCACCAAAGTGTAAAATCCCAAATTGATACAAGCTTGTTGAAACAGAGCACTTCTGCGGTCAGAGGAGGAATGGGGAAAAAAAAGAAAAGAAAAAAAAGGACAGCAATTCTGGCTTTACTTCAAGTATATTTCATAATTGTCTGTTAAAATATGTACCCACATCACAAAACACTTTTAAAAAAACAAGTATTTTTAAATGTATGTACAATAATGCAAAAATATGCCTACATATGTATCTAATGCAAAAAAATAAACCATTTAATAAAATCTCCCTTCAAATGTCCCCTTGCTCTTCAACACCTTAAAAAAAAAAAAAAAAAGCTCAGTAAACAAACAGGAGTTAAACCACAAACTAACAGACAGACAAAAGCAGCGCAAAGCAGAAGACACCTGAGAATGGAGAGGCATCCAATTCAGCTTCCCATTCCCCTGCGTTACAGCACAACTACAGCGCCACTTGTCCTATGCCGGTTAAATTTTGGTTTTAAAAAGTCAGCCTGGTGTTCAAGCTGTAAGAGGCTGCCCGTGGCACTCATTTTCCATGTGAGCAAAAAAAGTTAATGATAATCCAACTAAGCACCCTTTAAACCCCCTTAAACAGGGGTGAATTTCACCCTAGGCAAATATTTCATGTTCTGTCTACTCCTGCCAAGCACAGAGATCCTGTCCAACAAATGATACGGCCTGAAGTCTACCTGGACAACTGTGGTGGAAGACTTGTGAAATTTCACGGTTAATTGTTTAGTTCATCTCTTCTTTCTGTGTTCTCTAGGAAACTGCAAAGAGTGCTCTGGTCTTACAATTCCAGTAAGTCCAGTATCTTGTATTTGTGACGTTGCAATTTCACTGGTCATCGGGCTCCTAAATATTTCGGAAGACTAGGTCTGAATGTCTGAGTTAAGCAAGACACTTCAGTTGCAAAAGATAATGCTGATCTGGTTCTTATTTTGATGTGTTCAGGTGACTGATGTATATCCTTTATCGTGCAAGAGTAACTGCCCTCAGAGTACAGTTGGCTGTACATGAAATACAGCTCTTCTTTGCAAAGGCAATCTGAGGAGTATTCAGTATTGCTCCCTATAGGAAAGGTGGCAGGAATGGAAGCGCTATTTATAAAACCTGCTTATAAGGCACTGGTGCAGCAAGGTTTGTGACGAACATGGTTTTATGATTCCTATTTTCCAACTGTTTAAAACTAAGTCCATTAAATCAACCATAAATAGCAATAAAAAGATGTTAGAAAAATCCCAAACCAAAGAAATCAACTTAGTACTGAAACTTAATTTATGACAGTCCCACTTCAGTGCACACACTAGCTCCTGCATGTGTTTTAAACTCACTGTTGGCTCATGCTCACCCTATATACA
Source organism: Grus americana (assembly GCF_028858705.1). Lineage (NCBI taxonomy): Eukaryota > Metazoa > Chordata > Aves > Gruiformes > Gruidae > Grus > Grus americana. The sequence goes on along the minus strand of NC_072853.1, from coordinate 122,783,471 downwards.
AAAGTTGTGTGTCCCCCCAAAAAAAAGTCATGATGGGCTGAATATCTTCTACAAACAATAAATTTGTGGATGACATCATACAGTTATATATATTGGCTTACCGACTGTACATATCTATTTAAAGCTTTAAAAGAATAAGAATATACACAAAATATACACTTAATTCACAAAGTAAACCAGCCCTCAACATCTGCTATTTTGTAGGGCTATGCATTTCTTCTATTAAAATTCCACGCATGGAACTATCTCTGTGCCAGCTCCTCTTCATAAGCAATAGGATCACTTCAAGGTAAATTAGTTCTTCATGTATATGTAACAGAAACAGCAAAAGCTCAGCCTCTAGTCATCACTGTCGCTCCCAGACTCACTCAACTGCAAGTCATTTCCTATGGAAAACAAAAACCAACAAAACACAACAACTGAGTAGGCGTTAATTCACATTTCATGGCAATCAAACCAAAGAACAGTCACATTTACACTGGAAGATTTAAATAAGAATAACACAAGAAATGAATGCAAACATCATCTGTCATTTAATGGAACTGCTTTCCATGCCCAAGAACACTAAGCATGGGGCTAATACACGGTCGGATTTAGGCCAAACCAAGCATCCATGGCTCCACGGCCACCAAAGAGAACAGCACTCCCCACGCTAGCAGCTGCGGAAGACATTCCACAGCCTCCACCCAGCCAACCTCCTGTATGTGGCTCTGGGACAAGGCATTGGAGAATTTCCTGGCTTTCTTGGCCCTTTTAAAATAGATTTTTCTTTGTTTAAGTCCGTTTGGATAACCAAGGCAAGGCCTCCACATGTCAATAAACCAAAAAGAACGTTAAAGCCATCGCAACTCAAGGCTATCGGCTGAACTAAGGTGACACATACTGCAATGGTGAAAGCCCCCCTCCAAAGTGCAAAGAGAGATCAGACAAAAGGAGGCCAGGATATGGATCAAACCTACAATCTCAGACCGTTTTGCAGAGCAGTTGTGATTCGGTGAGGTGGAGGGGATAAAAGGGGGCAAGAGTCATGCTTGTATTCCGGTAACTGAACCTAGCTCTTCCATGGTCCCGCCTGAAACAGCTGCAGAGCAGCTACGCAATGGCTATGCCCTGGGTTTCGTCATCTCCTCTCCCCTTTCTGAAACAAGAACTTGGGTTAGGGGTGTTTCTCCCCATGCAGATGGTCACCAGTGACTTGAATGCCCAAGGACATATTAGTCCTCGGCAAAAGGATTTTAAATCACAAATTCTCCTGGAGTCAGAGGCTTCTTGATGTCCAATGACCTATGCAGTATTGTTGTTGTGGCCCAGGAGAAGCAGGGAAGAGGCAGCTCACAGCCAGAAACAGGGAAAGAGTCCTACTGACTTTGTTGAACTTTGGATTTCACTCGACGTTCATTACTGACAGGCCTCTCCAGTTTTCCAGCAGGTCTTTTCAGTATTGTTTATATTAATATACTTGCCTTCTGGAAGCTGGAAACCCTACATTTATCTGTATTTCAACTCCACCAGTTCCCTACGTGTGGGTGCCAAGAGATGTACGCAAACATGCCTAGGGAGGAATTAAAGAGCAATTTATGATAACTAAGTTCTAGTTTCTTGGAAATCAGTATTTTAACTCCACTGAGTTAGGATATACCTGATCTAGCATAAGGAAAGAGCAACACAGATGTACACCATCTCCCCAGAGAAAGTCTCATGGGACAAAACTATGCTTTAAAAATGTTTTCTACACTTTTTAAAGGGTGGAGTGAGTTTATACTGATTCAATGCTTGCAAACGCTATAGCTGTAATATTTTAACCAAACACATGGCACTTTAAATTTCCCTTCCAAACGTGGTATTTGTAAAAACGCAGCTGAGACCAACACAGTATAGAGTAAATACTCTGACAAAGCAATACAGCTAATAATGAAGACCACAGAGACTGTGCATTTATGACCACAGGATAGCCTTGTGCCACTGACAATTCCTTACAGACTTTTAACTGACACGCATAACAACCCCACTATTTATGTCTAATCTGTGTTTTCACATTAAAATAATTCCCATCCTCCAGTGCACCAGATCTTCCTGCACTGACGCTCTGCTACCCACTCACTCCACCTGGAGGGCTGAATCAAGGCTCAGCCTGGTCAAGGGGGGCCATCGCACTGATGCCCACAGGCTCTAGACCAAACTGAAGCAATCTCCACACAGGTCTTGGCCCTCTGTTCAAAGAACCCCACCCACATATTTCAGACAGCGCGACTCCCTGGGATTACTGTTTGGCAAACTGCACTTCATGGAGTTAGCCCAACATGCTAAGAAAACAAGTGGTCTCAAGCAGCTTCCCACAGCGGTAAGACAGAAGCCTTTACTTACGTAGCGTGCTCATGAGCTGATTGCTTCCTTGGGGCCTGCTGGTGCCGTTAGCAACAGCATTCCTGTTGTTATACTGCTGGTGAGGTGGCTGGGAAGGGGAAGCGTGTGCTAGCTCTTCCCCCTCACTGCTGGAGCTTTCATCTTCACTCCCACATGAGCTTTCTGAATCCGATGAGCTGCTTCCACTGCTGCTGCTCATCTGCTCAATAATTTCAACCTCTGCTCTCAGCTCTGAAATAAAAGGACATTCATCTGGTTGAAACCATAAACAGGGCCCCATGGAATTTTGGAAAAGAATGTGAAAATGCAATAGTTCTGTCAAGTATCATTTATCACATCAAAATGTCTCACATGAAAGAGGGAGACAGGAAGGAAAACCAAAAAAATTCTGAAAACTTTTTTATTTAGTTGTTGTAGCTAAATTTAAAGAAGCAACAATATAGGTTAGTATCATAAAACCTTCACTTCCACTATTATTTATATACTTTACACTCCTGAAAGCACTTCCTGCTTCATTATTTTTGACAGGTTATATGCTCTATGTACAAAGTAAGTACATTTCTTGATTGAGTTTTACAGGCCAACAGCCAGCCCATTTTTAAAAAGCATCTTAATCTGGAAGATCTAAATTGTTAGATGTCAGTGACATTTAGGCTTTTGGAAAACACAGAAAGGCGGAGGAGGGGGGGGCACAGGCACACGATCACAACAGAAACTGCCTTGTCTTCAAATAATGCATGAAACTGCTCCAGAGCAGAGTCACACAACTCATTTTAAACAAACTTCAGAAGCAGATGGATGACATCACATAACTTTGCAGCGGGGCAGATGAGAATATTCACATATTGGGGAGTGGTAATAATACCTTAACCTGCTATAGAGCCTACAAGTAGCCAGGAAAATACAGACTACTCTGAAACTGGGAAGTAATTCAAGTCAGACACACCCCACTGCAGGGTTTCCAGTGCAAAGAAACATTGCAATAATACCATGACAGCACCACGACAGCCGCATCATCAACAGCTAGTGTTGGCTGAACAACCGGTTACTAAACAGCTATTAAGGTAAGTCACCCCAAATCATACCATACTGTTAAATTTGTCATATAATTATATATGTCGTATGTATATAAGTGGCCTAAACACTACTAGAGGACAATTCTTTTGTATCCACCCACAACGTTCAGTATCAAATGACTCAGTTCACCTGGGCAGGTTTCCATGAGAGAACAATATTCACACATATGTTAAGCATAGGATGTGAAACCCTCAAAATTCAGGCTTTTGTTGTGCTAGCAGTTTTATACCCACGGGGTTAGAACTCAGCGCTTGCCCTGGAGAAGGCTAAAGGGACAAGACAAAGAAGGGAGAGATGAGGTATTATCATCTCTACCTGGCAAATGGAGAACTGATACCAGGAGTAATTCACCATAGGTCAGATGTGTGTCTGAGACAAACCCCAGCTCCTCAGCCAGGGACATCCTTCTTGTGTATGGCATAGCCAGATCATGTAAAATGAGTCTTTCCTTTATGTAAAAATGGCACAATTTCAATGCTTATCTTCAATCCCTGCAGGAGTAAGTCTGAACAACTGGAACTTCCCTTTTTCAATAGGACCCATTTTCTTTGGGCTGCTTAACACTATAGACTAACAGTTAAGTTTTCAGCCTCTCCATTATTTGCTGGAGAGAATTCCTCTAGCTCAGCATGTATTGGCTTGAGAAATTAAGTTTTCTTCTGCTGGTTTTAAAACCGCTATTTTCCAATTTCAAAGTTCAGAGCTCAATTTCAAATGCTATAGTTATACTGAATCAGAGGCAAGGAAGGCGTATTGAAAGAGAACAACCATATGACTAACTCCAGCTGGGTATTTAAGGTTAGTGGGGTTGTTCCTCCAACTAACTTCCTAAATCTAGATCCCTAACTAGACCACCTGTGTTCTCTGTACTTTATTAGTATGCCAGGTAAAACTTGTTCTTTCTTCTTGAAGACATAATATAAGACATCATTGGAAGAGGGAGGAAGAATATATGATTAGGCCAACAGAAGGTATTACTTATTTCCACACGCTTCTAGTGATGGACTTGTTAGTTGTAAGTTATAGTGATGATAACAATACATTGTTAGAATATCCTGGATTGTAGCAAGCGCAATCACCTATAGACCAGAGTCCATACTGCAAAAAAGATTCAATAAAAAAAGCCTAACAAAGGTCAAGTGTCTGAGAATTACACACGTATGCTCACAGAGCTAGAGAATCTATGGCTGAAATACAGGAGTGTTGGCACACGGACTGAGAAAAACACAGCAGGTCAGAAAGCAGCATATAAAATAGCGTGAAGAAAGTGAAGCAATCTAGGTGGTGAAAAGAAAAAGATACAACAAGACATGCGCTCCAGAGAACTAGAAAAAAAATCTAAACAAGAAGTTTGAACTCAATACAGTAGGAGAGGAGATAACTGAAGGAAGGAAGTGATGCAGTCTGATGAATGGGAAAGGAAGATTAGCCTGGCTAATTTTAAACAGAATTAGACATTAGTGTCAGATTGAAAAGTGAGGGTTTTCTGCTGGGGAAGCAGAAAACTAAGAGACCATAAAAAAAAAGGTTTGGTTATGAGGAAGGAAAGGGAGAATGCCTTGGAAGAAGTGGTAAGGCCCACTATGCTGAATACAGGCAGAAAAAGCAAAACAGCGCCAGTATCACAAGCTTGAAGGACAGGGAAGTTAAGGATGTTATCAGGGACAGTGGTCACTGGTGGAAACTTGGTCTGAGCCCATCGTCTAGTCAACTTCTGCCTCACGGGCTGTCAGCTTCGCCTCAGGTCTCTCTTGTCTCTTAATTCCTTGAGCCCAGAATTCTAAACATCTCCTCTGTGCAGATGAGAAAAAAGTAATTGTTTTCACTAATGCTGTGGTGGCTGCTGCATTGCTAAAAGTCTGTCAGGCAGAACTCCAGCAGGACCACTGAGGAAGTCTGTTCAAAACCCTCTTGTGTCACCCTGTCAAAGATAGTGGCTAAGCCAACGATGACACCAAAGCCTTGTAGGAAAAACACATCTGCTTTAAAATGGTCTGATTTTTTTATTTTCCTGTTTGCCTGTTAGGCTTAGTGCGGTTATAGGTACTGAAGCCTTGGCTAAACATTTCCTTGCTGTGCCTCAAATTAAAACAATTGTGTATATGTGTACATATATGCTAAGCTGAACACTGAAAGAGTCAGACCTTTCCTAGATATTTTTGCACCGTATGATCAAAGGCCTCATGTCAGATGTTTAATGCACCTTTAAGGATTAAAATATGACAAGTTAGGATGTGCAGCAGTCACTTTAAAAAAAACTTCCCATATAGTATAGTTTTGAACACTTGCCTTAACTGAATCTACATCATCTGAAAAGGCTGACATTGCTCGGGGAACCTTAACTTTTGCACATTTCACGTTACAGCTGTAGGCTTTCTTTCAAGAAAACAAAACGGCTTACTGTTTTACACTGGCAGTCAATGCAGTTCTTAGAGTAAAAAAAATTCAAGGTCAGAAATCATTATACAAACAGAACAGCCTTTCTCAACAGGGCTGTCTTCTGTACATATTCAGTATCAAATGCCCTAATTTCTTTCCATAATCATGTCTAAGGGTTCTTACTTCTCTCAATTCCAATAGGCTATGCAGAATTTTTAACTAAAGCCCTAACCTCAGGCTGTAAGAATACCAAGGTCTTTTGGAAATAAAGTCATTCAGCTTTAGGGAGGATAAGGTTGTATGCCTATAGCAGAATGCTTACTCTTAATAATGGTATGCAAGGTGGAGAGAAATTAGCTTAATACTGGCACTTAGAGTATGTGGAGATGGCAGCTAGAAGAGGTAGTATTTTACACTGAAGAGCAAAAAATTTGATTGAGGTGTTCTTGAGAGACAAACACAGCACTATGGCATAATCCTTACACACTACAGCTGCATTTTAGGTAAACAAGATCTGCTCAGATTTTTAAGCACTGAATTTACAGTCTGCAAAACAGAAATATGTCTCTGTGGGTTCTTTTTCAAGTACGGCATGCTGTAATTATCTCAATGTTATTGAAAACATTTTTGTTGTGGTCAAATATGTCTGATAAACGCCAATTATTTCATGCACACAAATGGCTGTATTGTGGTTTGTGTGTACAAAAGTTCACTGCTTAATGAAATGTTATCAGATGTAGCCAAGTATTCAAAAAGAACAAGCTCTTATCCCCTCTTTTGCTCCCTTCAGGCAGGAGGACAATATAAAAGCTTGCAGAGGAAAGGATTCCTCTGGTCTAGGACCCTAGACCCAGCCTCCCAAAGGCCTCTCTGCGTGAAGGAAAGGACTGGTTCAGCTCTCACGCGCTCTGACTTGTCTTCAGGCACTGCTGTTTGGACAGCTGTGTAACGGGACAGAGAACTGACCCACCTGAAAGTTCGTTTCCCAGCTCATCTGTAGGGCGAGCTATGGGAATGCACAGCTGAGGGTACTAGGGGAAAGCAGAAACGTACACTGAGGTTACCTTAAAACTATTGTTAAACATCAGGAGGGCTGTGTATCTTACCACACCTTTAAGCAGGGCATACTGGGAGCAAGAGAGTGTCATAGTGCTAGAGATCCTTTCAACCACGTCCTTCGGGGATTTTAAGTTCTGTGCTGTGTCCATTAAAGAGAAAACACAGAATTTCCGCTTTATGTTTATTTTTCTTTCGTACAAAGGAGGTATTTCACCTAAAAGGAAAGCTACTGCTTGGATGGAAAGACCACAGTCTCTTCAGAACTTACAAGTCTTTGTTCATAAAAAGACAGTTAAGGGAAGATAACAGGACTGAAGTCTACCTCGCAGCTTTTACAGTTGTTTTAATAATTACTTTCATTGTAGAATGGTGCCATTTTAGTTTTACCTTTCCCAAGTAGATTCTTGCGATATAAATGGTTTAGTAATGCTGATGCTCTAGATTATAACTTTTTTCCAGCATTGATTAAGAGCATATACTGTAAGCAAAAAAACCAACCAACCAACCAAACCCCAAAACAACCCTGCCCAGGTATTTGCACTCTTTTGGGGCCTTGAACGACTCTCCCTATAAAACACCAACTTGAAGTCCTATTTTTAGTACAAGACAGGTATTCTTTTGCTTGATTTTGGAAACAAAACTCTACAGGTTATTTATTTGGAGGTACTTTCCAATAAAAGATGATCAGGTGGCAAAAAAAATAATTACTAGGACAGTTCTAAACAATGTGACTTATATTTTAGACCACTAGAAAATGGTCTTTGTAGAATAGATATTACACCAGACAAATATAACTCTCTTACTGTAACATGACCTTTACAAATCACTGTATGTACACAAAGAGCCACTGGTTAAGTAACTTATTACACACTACAAGAAAAGACATATAAAATTCACAACTGATTCAATTTTTAAATTGATATATCACTTGTTATCTTTCTCCTTACCTATTACACAGAAAATAAAAATGGCAATGCAGCTAAGGGAACTGTAGCTAATAGACTCTCAGACGTTGATTCCGTCTGCTGACCAGCGTCCAGGTATTGAAAATACTACTGCTGCGAAAGAGTGAGACCAGTCAGCACCTATGCAAACACACAGATAGCTTAGCAGTAAAAATGCCACCTAGTCATTACCATGAACTGAAAAAAACCACTCTGCTAAGTAATTAACATAGTCTGGGCAATTAACATAGGCTAAGTCTACAGGCAAAAATAGCTACGTGGGTCAGAGAGAAAAAGAGAAAGAAAAAGAGACCCAGAAAAAAATACTACACAGAAAGAACAATCTTAAAATAATTGCATCTGGTGACAGACAAGAAACACAAGAGAACCAGATAAAAATTTAAAGTCTTCCTCATTCTAACTGCATTATCTGCAGCAAAATCAGATATCACACCAGTATGAAAGGAAGGACCTGGGCAAAGAAAGTGTGCCCTGTTCACAGTGAAATACTGAGACAAAGCTTTGCTTGAGCAGGAGACTGAGTTGAGCCAGTCATCCCTTCAAGGTACTTTAACAGAAGTATAGGAACTGTATGGCAGATGCGATCAAAGCTGCAGAGGAGTGGTTGAGGTAAAGGGGAAGCTGCAGGGTTGATCACTCTCTCATCCCTCTCCTACTAGCACTACTTGGCATGGCAGAAGCTCCAGGTCTTGTGATGGGAATACAGCCACCCAGCCCTTCCATCCCACTGGGAAATGGCTCCAAGCTTACTCAGTGCAGGAATAACTTTCCTCCAAGTTACTTGATTGCGTAACTAGATCTAGACCATTAGCTTTTGCTGTTGTTGTTATCATTGCCTAAGACACCCATTCAACTTGTCTAGCACTCAGCTACAGGTTTCTGAATTCACACTTATTTTATCTTCTTTTCAGAACAGAGAAATAGTTTGGAAGAGAGAAAATTATCCAGAAAGAGGAAATTCTCTCATGCCAGAGAAAACTGCAGTATAAATATCTACGCTGGCAGAAGAGAATAAATAATTCACTAAGATGCCTTAAAATGAGATATAAAGATGACAAACCAGCTGTCAAGTACCATCTTTTAATCTCTGAACATTCTAACATTTTTATAAATTGCACACTCATAGTTTTTATTATCAAGAAGACAGACAAAACCAACCAAAACTCAGGAAACTACAAACCCTTCTTTACCTCTCTTAATGTCATCCAGCTGAGGCTCAGGCGAAGGATTATCTTTCAAAGGAGATGTTTTAGATCCAACTGCTGGCTTGGTTGGGGCTCTGAACTGTGAAGGAGGCTGAGATGCTCGGGCAGACTGTTGTTCTATTCGGGCTTGGATCTTACTACTGCCCTCTGCTCTGAAAAAACAACCAGAGACATTCAGCCATACTGTGCAACTATGTACAGCTTTTTCAATATCCTTGTACAAATGCATCATCTGTGACTTCCTTTTGTACAGATTTGTACTTTGCTTCATAAAGACAAAAGTGAATTACAGCTTTCTGTATGCAATACTTGCTTTCAGTAAGAAATAAGCATACACAACTACACTACAACACCCCTACAAAATGTATTTTCAAATCCAGATGTGGTTCAGTGGTGCCAAATTCTCTACTTGAAGAACAACGAAGGCTTTAATTTAGCAATCAGTATTTTTAAAAAAGAATAAGCAATCATAGTAATTTAAAGTAACTACATGATAAAACAAATCCACTCATAACAAAATCCTGCTTGAAACAGTCACAGCAAAAGAAACAATTTTCTCACTTGTAATTAAATCATCTCAAACTGAACTCTCTTAGAGGTCAACCTGACTAGAGCAATCATTCTTACTGCTAAATACAGCATGCAAGCATTTAATTCCTGTTTCTCATTCATTTGCTATTATCCCTTAAAAATAGTTTAAGCTGTTTCCTTAGTGGGAAATAGTCTCCAGAATAACGCTATGCCTGGCTGTTCAATTCAAATCAGTTATTTCTTCCTTTTACTGAATCAATGATGTGGTTGAGATTGTAGGACAATCAATATCCTTGGCAGAAGAAAACAAAACAAAACAAAATACTTATTCAGGTCCCCAGGTCCCTCTATGGTACACCATAATGAGATTAAATGTGTGGTGTATTTATCACACAACACCAAAGCCTTTGGGGGTATGGCTTTATGTAGTGTAGCACACAAGCAGCTTATGTGGATATCAGAGCTCAGTTTCAGTTCTAGGAGGGTCCCAGTTCAGGAGTGTTACACTTCGTGCCTGTGAGCTAATCCCACTGAGAAACAAGTTAAACTAGCCCACGTGGAACTTCCTGGGGCTTCACCTAAACCGCTTCTGGTATCTGAGCTAGGTATCTCTGTGCCTCATTGAATCGTAGGTGCAACCTCAAAAATCAAGCACAGAACCACCTTTTCATTCATACTGAAACACAGCTATTAGATACCACATTAATGCAGCTTACACAGTCATTTACAATAGAAGTGAGGATTTGGGAATACACTCACTGTATCAAGTGAAAGGTAAAAGCAAAAGATTGTTTTCAGTGTTAATTATGGTCTTGTAACTACAGAAGGTTTTATACAGAATAAGTGCAATTAATCCCCTGTGATGACCATAAAAACTCTACTCCCACAGAGTGTCAACAGGTCATTAAAGATCAAAGTAGCCATGAAAGAAAGAGAGACACTTCTGATCTGGAAAACTGAATGACTTAGCAAAGCACTATTCCTCAAAACAAGAATTCCAAATTTTTTACTACCTTGCCTCTGCTTGAGAAAAGTTGAAACATTTTTCACCTCACCAGAGCCAAAACTCAGTGGATCCAAACACCTCACTGAACCCAAGCCCTCCTGCACTTCTTTGCTCCTTTCTGACTTAAGCTTCACCTGGACAAAGTACAGCAGAACTTAAATTGGGAATTCAAATCTCATCTATGATGTGCCCATATGCACTGGACAAGATGAATGCCAAATGGATGAGTTTTCACATCACTGATTCAGAGGAGTGTTACAGTCCATTTACCCGGAACTCAAGGTGTTCTTGGCAAACTTCCAGCCAACTGGTGATGAGCTGCAACTCACATTTCTAGTAGTTTTAGCAGCTAAAGTTCTACACAGCAATGAAGTTTTTTCTTTTTTTCTTTTTTCTTTCTTTTGTAATGTAAAACTTGTACAATTATTTAAGAGCTGCTTCTTCACAAGAATTTGAATAACTGCTTTCTCTTTAGATCTCAATAACTTGTGGTCCAGTGAAGCTGAAAGAACACGATCCAGAGACTTCAGGTACTTGCAGAGCAGCAAGACTGCTAAAAATGTTCCAACTGCACATTTTGTAGCATTTGTGCAGTGAAGCAAGAATATTGGGTCAGGGAGGATTTCTAGCCTCAGCAATTCTAGGCAAAACCTCATAACCATTATTTCTACAGTTCGCCCCCAGCTGCAGGCTTTGGACTTCTGTTCCACTTAATATATCACTGATCCAATACAGAGATGAGTGTTTCCTGTTCCCTAAGAGTGTATTATTAAAGCATCATGACTCCCACAGGAAGCGGTAGGGAACAAACCTAGAAAGTCCAACAATCCTTTTGACAGCCTAATATTTCCATGGTCTTTTGGAGCTAACTAGAGATTCCTGAAATACATCCCATCCTTCAGCCTCCAAAGCTTCAAATCATCAGCGGTGTTTCATTGCAAACTATAATTATGTCCTTTCAGCAGTGGAGAATTTACAAATTCTTTATTCTTGGATTCACACTCCTATTTGCATTTTTAGGCAAGATAATTGGCCGTGTAAAGCCCATAAGGCTTAGTAATTAAACATCGCTACAAAATAAAAGAAAACTGAGTTCTGGTTCAAAAGACAGCCTGAAGAAGAAACTTCAGCAAGAATTAATTAATCCTATCAACAGTCCTGTTCCCAGCTTTACCTTGTTTTCTTGACTTGAATGCTGCTACTAAGTTTTTCCAGCACATATTCCCCAGTGTCATGATTGATAATAAGCACACAGTCCTTCTGATATGGCCTTTTATTTCCTTTAAACACAGTCATTGGTGGAGTTGAACCCTGGTATCAAAGAAAGAGCACACATTTGTTTGGTTATATTCCCCTACCCAAAAGTTTATAAACACTAAGAGAAATTAATATATGTATTGTTCTGACCAAGAGGCTAAGCGGTTAATGTTTAGTTCCTACAGAAAATGTTCGTTCATGAAAAGGGAGAAATATGGTTATATTCAGATCAGACGTTTCGTCATAGCAATATTAGGCCTTTCATCATTTTAAGTGTCTCTGCAGTGACAAAACAACTTCTCCATGGTTGCTATTATTTATAGTTCTCATTCCCAAAATGATAACATAACTGAATTTGCATAGCTGGCCCTGACAAGTGTCAGAAATCTTCTTGACATTTCTGCTCTGGAAATCTTGGGGTTGGATAAGAAATAAAGTTCTAATTATTTGTGTAGCAGAACTGTTGCCTAAAGAAATATTGAAAAGTAATTTAAACTGGTCTGTATTTAATACATATAAATATGTGTGTATATATATAAAAGGCAGGATTTTTGTAGTGGATTACAAAAACCTGTCACAAACAACATAAGAACAGCTGCCTTTTTCAAAGTCAGGTTAGCATGTAGATGCCATGCAATTATACCAAAATGTCTTCTCAAAGCAAATGGGTATTTTGACACCTTCCAGAAAGTCCCCAAATCCACGCAATGCTGCATAGAGCCATAAAAGCCAAATGGCTTAGACTGAGAAGCAATAAAGACACACTCATGTGGTGGTGCACGCTGGCTAACTGATACTGCTGAGATTATGCTCAGCTGTACTGCATCCATGCACAGGCTGGCTCATACACCTGTTTTTGGTGTTACGGGAGGCAGAATCTATGGTCTATCTGCACATAGCAGCACGGACACGTACCTGGCCAGGTCAAAAAAGGACATGTTACTCAAAGGGGATATACAGAAATAAGTTCTTGGCCATGAAACCTCCTCAGACTTCTCTGTTATGTATAGCTACTGTACAAAAGAAATTTAAAAAAAAAAAAAGAAGTTTATTCACGTGCATCTTTGCACATGCTGTAAGAAAGCAACCAAAATCAGGGAGAAAAGGAAAAACTGCACTCTTCTACATTTTATTCTAAGTAGCAAAAACTAACAATCTTGTTTTAATCACTCAGAATGCAATTCCTATTCTCTGTGTTGCTAATAAATAGAATATGTTTGAATTTAAAATGGCTTTGGAGCAGTAAGGGTGAAAAACCTGAATTCCCAACAAAGATACAGTAAAAGATACAGATACAATTCAGAGAAGATGTCTCAAGAAAGTCTAGTCTTCAAAGACATTTTACATTTTTATCATTCCTACTTTTAAGAGAGGAAAGCGACATTTAAGAGAATAAAAAGCAAGCTGCAAGTCAAATCCCGCTTGCTGTTGACAACTAAGTCAGGAAATGTATAATGCACAAATTTAATGAAAATTGATCAAAGCTTGTTGGCTATCATTCTGCTACCCAGAAACCTCCTAACTCAGCAAAGACTGTGATTTCAGCTAAAAAATTAAGCAGAAATAGAACCCTGCTTAAGCAAATTAACAGTCCCACCCTTCTACTTAAAATTAAATGTTTAGTTTTTATGTTAGTGCCTAAATAACACTGGCTTACAGATTCTGCTGATTACAGAATAGGAGGAGGAGGTAGGTGAAACAGGTGACATTTAATCAATCTGATGCTTTCACACGTGAGGGTTTTTTAACAAACAGAAATTCTTCACTTCCCCAACCAAGACTGTTTATCTAATATTAAAGCTACTAAATCCACATGTAGAAATAGTACTTCAATTTATCCAAGCAGCAAGGGACACCAATAAATCTCCACTGAACAAATTATCATAGATATCCTCAGGGACCAGGCAATTTCAAAAAACAACTTAGAATCTGAATCCTATCCAGCTGTTGAGCAACTGAGAACCAAAGCAGGATCCAAGAAATTAAGTAAAACTTGTCAGGATGAAATGATCTCAAAACTTCTCAATCTTTTCCAGTATGTTCAGTGTTTTCCAACTCTCTGCCCGGAACAGAGGCAGCGCTGCCTTGGAACAACATACGCAGAGCGGCTGCATTCAGTGCAGTTAGCTGCCTAGGCCTCCAAAGCCTACTGTAAGCTTAAAGCTGTTCTTACTCATGAGAAGACAATCAAATTAAACTCATCAGTACAGAGATTCGGAAAGCGTCATTACAAGTGATGTTATTCAACACAGAAGATGAATGAACAACACTGCTCTCAGTCAATCCAAGATGAATGACACTGATATTAATTGTATTGTTACTGGCCCTCAAATAGCACTACCATGCTCATTGTTTTTATAGACAAAAACTAGTATGTAACCTCCTGCAGCACTAAAGGTGACTAAAGTCATATAAAAAACAGGAGCGGGGGGAAGCAGGCTAAAGCCTCATTCAGTGAGAATTATCACAGTACCATCACCTACCAATTAAACATGCTAGAATAAATAACACCAAAAGGATCTGACACATGGCTCCCAAACTGACTGGTGGCCCTCTGCAACCACCAAACCCATCAAAGTCTGTGAATTCTGATTTATTGGCTTGACACACAGCACTAACTTCAGCTAATAAACAAATCCAGTTCCAGCATGCAAGCACTTTCGTTTTGGTAAGGAAACCACTGAACCTTCAATTACAAAACAGCTGCATGTATAAACAGTTTCATCACTTGTTTTATTGCTGTTTGACCGTCATCCTCACACAGTAGATCTTTACGGCATAATTTGAGGAGGAAGTAGATGGGAAACCACTTTGTTGCCACTCACCAGAACTGCCCTCGTCGCTTCCGCTGATACAGGTAAAAGCAGGGAATCCCCTATGCTATCTGTACGTTTTAGTAATGGGAAGAATATGCTTACAGGTCTACCTGTGGCTTCTGAATATCAAACCTTGAGTAAAGCCCAAATTACTCTGCCTTTCTTCGTTATGCCATAGCACTAAAAATGGATGGAAACCAAGTATAGAGCTTCAGCTAACAGTAAAAGTGTTATTATTCAAGGAAGAGTAGGAAGGAAGGAATCGAAAGTAAAGAACAGGCTGTAGCCTTACAAATGTAAGCCTTTACAAATATTCAACTGTACAGTCCTTTCCTAAGGTAACACACTACAAGTCTGGCTGCTCAAATATTGAAATCACTTGTATTAACAAAGATGAAAGTGAAAATAACATTAGACTGTAACTACACTGCAAATTTGTTGGAGAGTAAACAAGGACATGTGTAAGAAACTTACTGGAATATGTGGCAATGTGATTGTTACGTCATCTCCTTTACCCACTTGGAGGTCCCCCTCACAAGATGTATCAATCGATGCTGGCTTAAAATCATCTAAAGAGGAAAACAATTGTGATTACATTTCTTAGAGTCTTCAGAAGTGTTATCCTGCCCTGCAAAGAGTCACTGCACATTTACTGTGATTATAGGGAATGCTAAAATATACATTAGTGTTTACAGTAGGGGTGGAATAACACACCAGTACAACGTGTCTATGCTCAGCGCCCCAGTCATGTGATGATTCTAAACTTCCTTTTTAAAATGGAAATAAGGTTCTACATCTTGTGTTTGAAGACCAAAAGTAGACTTCTCCAAACCCCAGGCTTTGAGTGACATTTAATTTTGCAGGCAAGTGTAAAACTGTACCACGCATCTCAAAAGAGTATCAACTTACAAACCTGAGGACTCTCTCTGTGACAAAGACTAATTTAGTAACACCAACTCATTTAGCCTTACTGATATTTCTGGCTATTTAACAGCCATCTTGCCTCCACAATACCTCCTCAAGGGTAGAGGAGACCTCAGATCTCACCTACAAGGAAAACAGAGGTGCTGATCTTACTTCAGCAGGCTCCATGCTAGTCCAAAGCCACTGTGGATGGAAAGTATGACTAAGGTGAGACACTGTAATAGCTTTAAACTAACCTTGGTTTGAAGTATTTTTGCTGTATTGTACAGAATGCTTTGTCCCCCCAAACAAGGTACTTCTGTTTAGTGTATTTATTTGAACTAAGAATATTTTAATTTAAAAAGTATTTTTACCCTCATTATTTTGTCATGCTGATGAGCCATAAAACCCAGAAAAAACTATCAGACCTTGTAATATTTTCACAGAGGATTTAGACAAAGTGAAATAAGATCAGATAGACAAGGGTTGTTTTGTTTGTTTTTAAAATAAGCCTCCATTAAATTCTAGCATCTCTGGATGAAGAGGTACAATCATGTTCATGATCAAGCCTTTTAATTACTGCATTAGGTAAAAAATTAATATCTCAGAAAAAAATTAAATATAATTCCACTATGAAAAGCACATTTGCAGAAAAAAAAAACCAAACAAACCCCCGGCTTGTAATAAATTCTCATTAAGAGGACATTAATGTCTAATTGAGTTTTACTTCGACAGCACAACAAGCAGAATCAGGCACACTTGACTTAATCCTCATGCCTTAACTGCCAGACCAAATCATACCCTTTATTTTCATCTGAGCAATCTATTTCTAGCTATTGTTTCCCACCTACTTTATGTGCAAGCTTGCTAAATAAAACAAACCAGCTGTACCAGAGCTAGTGTCTTTGCCAAAAAAGGATCAAGAGTTTCAACAGCACAGGTATAGCACAATAGAGTTACTCTAAACAAACGCTCAACAAATTGTTTTCATTTGGTTAGCTTACTAGGTGTACGTGCTGTAGATTTGAGCGCATGTATGTCCCTCCAAATGTACCCACAGTCCTTTTTCCAAAAGTCAAATGTTTTAAGATGTGTGTTCCAGGGATAATCCAGTTTTTCAGTACAGTATTTCATAAACATTATGCAAAGGAATGAAGTATTTTAAGAAGGCCAAAACAAATTCAGCTTACAAAATCCCCTTGTATTTTATGTGAAGAGGATTACAGGACCAATATAATGCTTGGATCCCACATAAATAATTCCCGATCAACAATTAGAAAAAAAAAATATAACCAAGAAATGAAGAGATCTCACTTGAAAGTCACAGATGGAAAATACAGCATACAGAAAGCTCTTTTGAAATAAAACTGCATTCTTCCAGTTATAGTCTGAAGAGCTCTGACTTTGCAATCCCTTAAGAAATTGATTATTGAAGCACTTTCAATTCTAGAAATCCAGCGTACTTCTATCTGGATATGGCTTGGGTTTAATTCATACACTATCCGACAACAACCTCATTCATTTGAGAGTTGGGCTATTTTAAAATTTTGATTTATAAATGGAAATTTGCTAGTATGTTAGTGCTGAATAAAACTGTTCAGTGTTACGTATAAACAGTTAAATGTACCAAACATATGGTATGGCATTTTTTAACATGGTGGAATTATGTATAACCGGAGGGGTGAAACACACAAAATTTAAGTATTAATCCACTAGACAGAGTTTACTATTGAGCAAAATAACTTTGCCTCACTCCTTGACCATCTGCTTGAGTAACAGCTCAATCTAGAAAGCTGTACTTTCAAGCTGCACTCAGGTGACTAATATCAGAGAAATTACTTACTCGTAGTGTATGAATACAGGCCATGAGACCGGCCCTAGGATTATGCATCATACAACAAAAAATCCTACTGTTAACCGTATAAATTCCCCACCTTAATACAAAGCTACTGAAACATAAGTTTAGTATTACTTTCATTTACTGTTGGTGATTTACTACTCATTTCAAATCCTGGACTCATTTAGGGGATGAAAAAGCAATTTCTTGCCCACAGTATTCAAGTACAGAGATACAGTGAGCTCCTCTTCAAAACAATCTTCTAATATGAAATTAAATGTACCCAATGAATGGTTAGAATAATAGCTGGTGTCTTTAAAAACCACATATTATTCCAATTATTCAAAAACTTTATAACTGCTCAAGAGCCTACCTCCGATTTTATCTTATTAGGCAGTAGTCTATGCATTTGAGTCATTTCTGCTCGCTTTTCTAGGAAATGATTTATTACTGCGGGCTGGAGTTGACACAGCCAAAGACGGGGCTGCTGGGTTACATGTTGCCTCATCGCAAAAATAACCAGTTAAAAATCAAACTGTGGGCATCTGGGCTGCCGACCAGCCCCGCTCCTCTCCAGGAACTCCGCCAGGCCCAGGGCATGCAGTGACCTGTCCTGGGACTGCCAATAAAATAAAATAAAATAAAATAAAATAAAATAAAATAAAATAAAATAAAATAAAATAAAATAAAATAGCAAGCCACTCCCTTATGGAGGGGATAGCTTTGTGCTCCTAAGCGATTCACACGCATTTTATGAGAAACTTCATAAGCCGTTCGTCCTCCCTGGCCTGCCCTCGCCCAAACCTCCTCCCCACCAGCGCTCTCGGCTGGCATCCGCCTTCCACTTCTTCCCCCACGTTGCCCGCCGGAGATGGTCATCTCTGTGGGGAAAACACTCGTGGGAGGGAAAACAGGCGCCGGGGGGGGGTGGGGGGGGCAGGGGGGAGACGGGCGCTCGGGGGGGTGGGAGGCGGACGCTGCGGGGGGACGAAGCCCTGGGGTAGCGGCGTGAAGGAGGTGGTGAGGAGCAAGGGGGCGGTGGGGGTGTCAGGGCGACTGGAAGGCTTCATCGTGGCGGGCTAGAGGCCCCTTTTGCCGGCAGGGAGGGGACGGCCCTTAACGAGTAAGAAGCCGCGGCAGGACCCCGAGAGGAAACCTCGGTGAGGATGGTGGGGTGTCGGGCTGGTACTGCCCCCCGCCGCGCGGCCGCCACGCGGGAAGGGGTCCGAGGACAGGGGGCTCGCCGGCAGGAGGGGCGAGTGCGCCAGAAGGGGAAGCGCCGTCGGGGCAGGCGGTAGGGAGACAGGACGCGGGGAGCGTGAGGAGAGGACGGAAGGAGAGGGGGGAAAGAAGGGGCAGCCACAGCGAAGCCCGCCGGAAGGGAGAGGGGGTGGCGCTCACAGCGGATGGTGTGGAAGAAGGCCTTGGGCCGCCGCTCGAAGCTCTCGCCCAGCTGCAGCGGGTGACCCTCCTTGTCCAGCAGCGAGTTCGCCGAGCCGTTCATGGTCCCCGTCCTGTCCTGTCCCCTCCCGGCCCGGCCGGTCCCTTCCTCTCCTCCGTGCGCTGCCGCTCGGCGCCCTTCCGGGTGCCGAGTGCAGCTGGGAAACTGCTCCGGGGCTGGCGGCGGCGGGTACAGCGGAGCGAGGCGAGGCGAGGCAAGGCAAGGCGGGGGTGCTGGGCCGGGCAGGGGCTGGTGTCCCCGCGGGGGGGGAGGACTCGGAGGAGAGGGGGGGGAGCCTGGCGCTCCCCACCCTCGGGAGGGCAGGGCAGGGGCAGGAGGGGCCTTCCCTGCCGGGCTATTGAGCGCGGCAGTGGCGGCCCTGGCCCCTCTGAGGGAAGAGCTGTTGGCGGGAAGCCGGTTTCCCTGTGGGGGCTCTGGGGGGCTTGCACAGAGGTATTATCTATTTGCGGTCTTAGGGCTGGATTATGCACCTTTAAAAGGCTCTTTAGCCTAAACATGGGCTGTTAAAAAGTGTTTATCATTGTGCTAACTTCACACCACAGCGTTTTCTGAGCGCAAATGGGTCAGTGAAAGGACTAGCTTGGATTAATTTTTTCTAGCTTGTCCTATGAAGAAATATAAACGTTGATCTTTTTGTAGCGTGCCAGGCACACAGTAGAATTAAGCTTTTTGTTGAGGATATACTCTTTTTGAGAAGATTTTCTTTCAAGGGAGCCTCCTCTCTGTAACCTTTTCCATTGTTTTTGAAGGAAAAAAATGTCATGTCTCCCATCAAGCTGGACAAAACTTTGACAGTTCTTTATTTTATTTGCACACGTTTGTGTTTGTGTCATGTAAGATAAAATATGTAAGCGAAGTATTGCTCTTTTTTTTGCTTTAGGGTGGGTACTGTTAGGTATATTTTTCTTATTTCCATTTTGGTGAAATGACACTGATGCCCGGTTCTGGGTGCTGATGTACATGAGTAACACGTTTTGGCTGCCTGGGCTTCCCTGGGAGTTACTGAGCTGTGCAGGATTTAATTCACATGTGCCATCTTCCAGGATCTGGATGTTTGTGGCAAGGCAGGGGTCAGAAATGGTTTAACATCAGAGAAAAGATTTGGATCCCTTCCTAGCCTATGCAGAACTCTTTTCATTGCTCTGTTATTGTTAACTTCTGAAAGTAAAACCACCTGTGATTGTTAAAACTGGCATGGATCTTCAGGAGGGGGCAGTGGAAGGAGTACTGACACAGGCCGGGTATGGGCATTTTGGCCACAGTACTGGTTTTGTTCTCTTGTTTGAGTGGTATGGTGTTATAAATGCTGATGTTTTCACCAGTATTTTCTCACAGAGGTGAGAGCAGGAAGGAAAAATGCTAATGTGAATACAGTTTGTTTTATCAACTTTAATGGGACTTTAAAGTGTCACCTGTTTTTTTAGTTACGATTTTTCTGAGGTGTTCTAACTGGGGTTAACAAGAACCACAGTCCTTACTTTCCATTTAAAGTCAATTTTAGTGAAAATAAGCTTAGAGCTGCACCATCTTTCTCTTGTTAGGTAGCTTTCTAGGATGCAGAGGGAAGACCGGCAGACTCAAGAATCTTCTTTAACTTTGACATCAATGTGATGTCATATGCAGTTGTTAGTTTGGATGGAGGATTTCTGAAATTAAGAGAAATCTGGTGTCATTGCAGTCCATCAGGTAGGACAGATCACTGTAAACTTGTAACAAGTGCACATTGTAACTCTTTCATTTTTTCTTCTGCTTTTAGATCCTCAGTTATTTTACCGAATTTAAGTGATGGAAACATACACTAAGGAAAAAAAATCACCCTTGGGTCTTTGGCATTCACATTTGTGTGAAAGAATCTAGGATGTTCCAAGAAAGCACATCACCCAATTGCTTAAATATAACAACAACATCTACTGAAGATGGTGCTTTCCAAAAAAAGGGCCATAGTGCAAGAATCCTTAGCCCAGAGGAAGCTGAGAGACTGGCAAAAGATCAGGTTTTGGTGTCTGAGTTCAAACAACTAAAACTGGAGAAAGAGGCACAGAAGAACTGGGATTTATTTTACAAAAGAAACAGCACCAACTTCTTCAAAGACAGGCATTGGACAACCAGAGAGTTCCAAGAGTTAAAAGCATGTCGGGAGGTAAGATCTATATACTTCTTCTGTAAAAGGTGGGATCGATTGTTTCCAAATGATTTAATAATACCTTTAACAAAGTCATTAGGGTAAGAGCTGTCACATGTTAAGTTTGCAGTGCCCTGTGTAGTCTCTCTTAATATCAAAGATATAAGAATCAGATGCATCAGTTCGTTTTCAGTTTATAATTGACCCATACTGGGTGCTAAGAATGAAATCTGGAATACTTGTTTTATGTCCTAAATAAAACACTTGTCTCTCTGTGGTGTGACGTTTTCAGATGCAAGTTGGTGTGCTTCGGAACACTACTTTAATGAAAAGCATCCAGAATTACAGGATAATTGCAAAACATCATTAAGGGGAATAGCCAGATGCATCTGTTCATTATAGCTGAATGAAGGACAAGACAGAAATGGTACAACAATCTGTTGATTACTTAAGGGGTAGATGACTAAAGAAATATTAATATATTCTAGAACAATTTGTAATTTTGCAGAAATCAAGATTTCTGTTTTGTAGTGTCAGATTATCCAATGGATGCCTACTTCAGTTTTTGAATCAATGGTAATTAAAATTGATTATAGCTTTTAAAATGCTGATTGAACAGTGTCTCTGCTCATATCGTGAGGAAAACAAAAATGATGCACTTTATTTTGGATTTCTTCCTCCTCAGTTTGCAGACCAGAAACTGACCATTCTGGAAGCAGGCTGTGGGGTTGGGAACTGCTTGTTTCCACTCTTAGAAGAAGATCTGAATATTTTTGCATATGCCTGTGACTTCTCTCCTAGAGCTGTTGAGTATGTGAAGGTTGGTGTGATATTTGGAACTTCTTTTAGAGTGTCTTTAGAAGCTTCTGAAATTACAAATGACTTCTCTTGCCTTCCTTTTTGTAAGAAGGGTAGAAAAGCTTTTACCAAAAAATGGAAAGTGATCCATTTCATTGGAGCTCCTATGCAAGGAGCCAAATCATTGCTCAAGACCTAGTTTTTCAGTGTCAAATTGTAGCATTATGTTAATGTATGTATACTACTTGACTGGTTTGTGAAGACACTGGTTTTTTGGGAGCGCTAGTATGTCTCTGCTGAGTCTGCAATACAAGCCAAATTTCTCTGGGGTGAAAGCTTGCCCTTGATATTTGTGGGGCAGAGGGAGTCCTGAGGAGAATCTTGAAAACAGGGCCATGAAAGTTATTGTTAAGGAAATTTGTAGGCTGATTAAAAATAGGTATGTTTATACTTATTCACAGGTAAGTGGTACTGCAGTCCACAGTTAAGTCTTCCAGCAAGGTGGGGGCTTTGGGTTGTAAAAGTCACCTCGTTTATTAAGTTTGTAATCACAGGTAAATTTTTATATATGTGTTATTTGAAAGCATTCTCGTCGGACGTTTGTGACCGAGAACCATAAGGCACATACTGCATATCTTGTGGGAAGGATGGGAAGAAATACTTGGGGCAAACAGGGGAGGACAGCAGCTCCCTGGGATGCCACAGCTGCACTGCAAGATGAGGTTGGGCTGAGTGTGTACCCTGGGTTTTGGATGACTTAGTGGTGTCTGTCTCCACAGTTCTTGCTGAACTTTTTTGCCTAGACCAGGTTTCCTTTTACCTAGCAAAACTGTGGGCTAGAAGAGCCCAGCTATGTGA
Organism: Grus americana; assembly: GCF_028858705.1. NCBI lineage: Eukaryota > Metazoa > Chordata > Aves > Gruiformes > Gruidae > Grus > Grus americana. Next base: position 122,760,832 of record NC_072853.1, on the reverse strand, counting down.
CTTGAACCCGAACTGTTTACAAGCTACTTGTAGCTCAAGAGATGTACTTTGATCACCTTGTAGTACAGAATTTGTTTTAATAATATTTCTGTATTTTTAAAGAGTACATGCAGCGGTAAAACAGAAATTGTATGTTTTCTGAACTGTCTTAACGCACATTCCTTCTCAAATTCCTGAGAATAGGCTGTTCTAGTAGTTGTAGTTTCACTATTGTAATATGCAGCAAAGAAATTCTGATTGCATTAGTCACCTGTTGGAAGTTAATGTTCTTTTGCCACCATGTTTTGTGTTGCTCTACTGATTAGTTTCACAAGTTTTTTTACTTTTTTGCAATAACAAATGCTGCTTGTTTTCAGTGAAAGCATACTCTTTTCATTTCCCTAGAAAAATGCCTTATACAGTACTGAAAGATGTAAAGTGTTCCAGTGTGATCTTACTAAAGATGACCTTCTAGAAAATATACCAGCAGATTCTGTGGATATTGTCACACTTATATTTGTGCTTTCTGCCATTCATCCTGACAAAATGCATCTTGTCTTGAAGAACATTTACAAGGTAAAACCAGCTGATCTTACAGCCTTTGAAGCACTTTCCTTCTTTATAGCTTGACAGTACAATCTTTTTCTGAGAAAATAACCCCTCTTGTAGTGGTGATCTTTAATACTACATTCCGTGGGTGTATTTAGTTAGTTCACCTAGTATATGGACTAAAATATGCTTTGCAATGTCTTTTTTCTCTCTTGGTATTGTGAGGATTTGTGAATTCTGGCCTAATGCATGCCATCAACATAACAAAAAGGTATTTTCAACCTGTGACTTGGGCTTCTAGGTTGTATGCTACAAACAGTATTTATGGATTGCGGAAATGTCTGTGTTAATAAGGTGTGAATGACAGTGAACCAAAATTGACTTCCAGAAGATACAGTAACTTGCAGTTAGAATGTTATTGTTATTATTAAACACAATCTGTGGTGATTTAAAAGTGGGATGTTCAGAGATCAACATTAATCTAGAGAGACTCATCTCCCTGGGCTGCCTTTGTTAGTTGATAGAGTAGGAGAGGCCCATCCAGAGGGTGCTTTAAACAATCTGAATTGTGATTGTTCTGAATTTCCCTGAGATGTCATATATTGACTGCAGAGGGAAATGGGCAACAGATTTTTTTATTTATACGTATGTGTGTATGCATGTATTTGGGGTTTTATATGATCAGATATCCTGTTTGTTTTATCATCAGTAGTTTGAAAAGGCAGTGTTAGATTTTTGGTATATCTCCAGCTGTTTTCCAAAGTCAGGATTGGTTCTTAGCTCGTGCACATGAAAAAGCTAATTATTGTTTTCTCTGTGGAGATGCCTGCTTCATTTAACTCACTTGTAGGTTTCTGCACAAATTTGCAAGTGGCAAGTACTCCTTTTCTTCTCTAACAAATGCAGCTGGTGTTTGATGAGGTAGGAAGGTTGCATGCGTCAAATGTCTGAAGTCAGCGTGGCCACCGACCATGTATTTCTAAATTTTAAACTCTTTATGGCTTGATTTCTTTATCAGAGAGCAGTTAAAAAAAAACCCAAACCCACAACCCATTTTCCTGAAATCGTGCCTTTTTATTTCTTACTATATTGCAACATTTTTCTTTGTCACATGAAAACAGAAATGTCATGGTATTCTAAATTTTATCATTAATCATTAAGCAAAATCAGATACTAGACTGTATACTACCCAACAAAGAAAATGGCCTGTTAGGACTTAATGTTTATTGTTAAACTGTGTGTTTTCTTCTTTCCTCTGTATTTTGAAGAGTGTTACAAAAAGCTTATTTAGCTGATCAGTACCCAAACAGGTATCTTAAAACTATTTGTAGTCTACTGTTCACGGGGAAGCATTTTTAAGAGCAGACAATCTAGTTTATATATAATTTTTTTGTTGCACAGTGAATTCTCTCTCTATATATATAACTTCTGCATTGAATGTGTTAGGATACCTTGTCTTAGTTATACGTGTCTGTAAGTGTATACAAATAAATAAATATATATCTATATGACTAAATCCATTTATCTTATTAAAGCATATATGTATTATTGTGGCAGGTATTAAAACCAGGCAAGTGTGTCTTGTTCAGAGACTATGGACTGTATGATCATGCAATGCTCAGGTTTAAATCTGGCAGCAAACTTGGAGAAAACTTTTATGTTAGACAAGATGGGACAAGATCGTATTTTTTTACTGAAGGTAAGACATACTGTAGAGTGCTTTCTTTTCTGTGAATCTTCTTTTTAAACTTGCTTCAGGGAATAGCCAACATGCCTGTGGAAGTTTTATTTTACACAGATGAACTGTTGAATCATGGTGTACTTCATTTACCATCCTTTTTGGGAGGAAGAGGATATTTAGACTGGCAGGACTTTTTGGAGCACTTCCTTGTTTACAAGCTTTTTGTATGTGCTATAATGTGCCAAGAGCAGCAGTTTCTGAATTTGCTGAATTTTATTCAGATTTGTTACCTAAGGGAAAAAGACCAATGTTCAGTAACAGAATCGATCATCTTCATGAAGCAACTAAGCAGTTATCTTGACATTGTTCTTTTTGCAAGGCTATTCCTGGTGTGCAAGATGAGGTCTACTGAAGAAGTCAATGCCTTCTAAAGCAGAACCATGACTACAGCGCTGACGAGCTTGTGTACAAATCCTACTGAGAAAGCACTGACTAACTGCGATCACTCTGTCTTCTGTTTTTTTAGTAAAGATGATGCAAAAAACATTTCCAGTCTTTAAAGTTTTTTGTTCAGTGCTTGGTTTAAAGTTTTTCATTCAGTGCTCGTAATGCTTTAGGAAGGAAGGCAATCATTGCAGTTTACTGGTGGAGAATTTGAAGCACAGAGAGGTGAAGGAATTTGCTTAGACTCTCACAATGAGTTGGGATTATAGCTTGTCTTCTAACTCCCAGTTCCTCATGCTAAACTTTAGTGAACTGTTACTTCCCCCAATCAATTCTAGGGCATTGTGTAATAAGAGCTGTGTGTTTATTTCTGTGGGGCTCTTTGTTCTTAGTCTAAAGCAAAATACAGCCACTGAAAAGACCGATTTGGAGCCAAGTAAATGTTATTCATATTTTATGACATAACGTATTACCTAATTGCTTCTGATATATAAAAACCATTAATCTTGTCTGAGCTCTCTCTATTCTTTATAGGACAATGATAAAATCTAAGATAATGCAGGCTGTGCTACAGCTTCACTGAAGCATTTCTAGAACTGTTATTTATTGAGTGGTTTTTTTAGTTCTGTTTTAAACAATTAGCTCTTACAAAGAGAATGGATGCTAAAGGGAACAAATAAGAGATTGACCTAGCTGTGGAATTTTAAACCCCGTTTTTCTTGTGTGTTAGAATTGTTTCTGAATGAGAAATTCTTTGGTAGTATGCATGTTTGCTTTGGGGGAAGAATTGAGGTAGGGAGGAGGAAGAGGAAGGGATGAGAAAAGAGAGAATTTATCTTACATTGCTCATGCTAGCAATTGTTTTGCCTTGAGCTGGTCTATGACTGTCTCATGGACCTCCTCTGCTCCCATTTTTAATCATTATGATCTCATTCATCTCACTAATTTTCATATAAATATTGCTTAATGCTTGAGAATTCTTTTGTTGCTAGAAACATGACTCCCATCATTTCCGCATGGTTTGCAACCTGTGCTATTTTTCATTTGTTCAGCACTACACTGGTACACTAAGTAATTGCTGCATGGGATGATTTGAATAATGCTTATTTATAATATGTATGGTCTCAGATAACAACACTGAGGTTCTTCCATGGGAAAAAAAAAATCCATTCTTCCACTATTTGAAATAATATTAAATTTGTGGAGTAATGCACGGTTGTAATTTTGTGTTGTGAAATATGTGCAACTTCCAATGAGATTTCAATAGGTCCACAATTAAGTGTTGTTTGTTTATATTTCATTGATGTGGGTCCCCCGTGTTACATGAACCCACTATGTTTACAACCAGTGCATGTGGCTTCACGATGGGCTTAGGTTGATATGAGCCTGCACTACCACCAAAATGAGTGGTCTCGTCTTCCTCAACACACCACCTCTTCCAGTGCTGGGGTTCCTGTACCCACAGGTTCAGCCGTTTTATTGAGTTGATCCCCCTAGGCAGTGACAAAATGGCATGTCTTTGTTTTCTGCCAAGTAGCACAGGTTTAGAATGGCTTAAATTTATTGTGCTATTACCGCCTGAGTAAATGAAACAAGGTGCAGGAAAGGAAAAATGATGATTTTTAATTAACATCACAAGTCAATAGCATGAGCAGCCCTCTCTGCTGCATAGGTCACCCTGTTTGTGAGGTAATTCTGCCTTCCCTAAGGTGGATATGCTTTGAGTAAGATCCTTTTGTTTATGGAAAATACTTTCAGTTTGACTTAGTGGAGGCTTGGTACCACCATATCCACTTTGCCATCCATTTTTGTCCACTTTTCTGGTGAGCAGTGGCATGTGAATGTCTGGTAACGTAGGGTGGTGTTCTTCCTCAAGCAGAGATGCACCTACAAGGCTGGATTACCTTTGAAATATTTGAAATAAGTGATGTATTCATCTAGCAAAGGCCACCTGTACAAAGTGAAACTGCACTGGCATCAGTCACAAGGAATGACAGGGCTCAATAAAAATAAGAGAAATGGCGAGTTTTGTAAACTAAACTGAGTAACTAGCTTAAGCCTCAGTTTTGCAAGCTGTTTTGCTAGGTTGATGTTTCTAAAGGAGATCTGTATTGATTTTTATTCAGCAGTCTGCCTGCATAGAACAGCTTGAAATCTGAAGGCCTGGGTGATTTTCATGCTGTAACACACAAGAACATATGCTTATATAAGTGCTGACTAGTGTTTTAAAAATAGCTTAAACATAATATTTCATCTTATTTTTTTAAATTCTCTTCTAGAGTTCTTGTCTCAGCTTTTCAAGGCTGAGGGATATGAGCAAGTGGTCAATGAATACGTGCAGCGAGAAACTGTGAATAGGAAAGAAGACTTGCGTGTTCCAAGAGTTTTTCTTCAAAGCAAGTTTCAAAAGCCTTTCAGTAAGACGCAGGTTCTTGCTGATGAGCAACAGCATTGCTTGTTTGAAATGGAAGCTAGCACGTAGTTTTTCCTTGTGTGTGCTCATCTTTCTGGTAAACCAGAAATGACTGCATCCAGTACCTCTTGTTGGTTTTCATCCTCAGATATGAAATATGAATGCTATTTCTAATTCAAATTTAAGATGGTTTCATGATGCAGGCAACCTGTTGAATATCTGTATTCCTGCTTCTAAAGTAAATCCTGTGCAGCATTGTTGGAGGATCAGGTAAAGGACACTAAATATGGTTAATTTTAAGCACTAGTTTTCATTAGTTATTACCATAATTGTTATTTCCATTTTTATTAAAAACTATTTTTAAATAAGTATCTTGTGTTTCCTATCACATGTTTTTGTAGCCCGTTAAAGTTACAGTATTTCAGTGTACAGATACAGGAATGAAACAGACTCAGTGGTATAACGTAAGCTGCTTTGGTATTTTAATAATGGTATCTTTTTAATGTGCTCAGCATTTAGATGTGTAAACAAATGTGTATATTCTAAATAAGATACTAATTTATCTGATTTCATGCTTGAAAGTTGTTAGAGGATCAGGTTGTCTTTATCTCTAATTAATTTAAGACATTCTTTGATGAGCAGAAATGGTTGAGTTTTTGCAAGTCAGTTTCCCATTTGGAACTGAAATCAGTGAGTCAGAAGTACTTTCTTTTATATCAAGTGTAGTCAGCTGCTTCTTTCCTGAGCAGAGATCTTAATTCTTTTCCATCACTCTCAGGAAGGTCGTTGGTTGATGCTGTTCCTATCACTTAAAGCCACCGTATTGATGCTATGGCTCATAGCCTGCCACAGACTTAACTGCTTGAAGGAACTTCATCCTTTCCCTTCAACAGCCCTGGCACTTTGCACTGCAGAACCTCTTCTTTGTTCTTGGATGATATAATCTCATAAACGTGTGTGGATCTTCATCCTGCATTTTGAACAGCTGCTCTGCAGCGGAGGAAGCTCAGAAGTACCTGGTAACTTGTGCAATGGGCTGTGCTGATTGTGTGTAATGTACACAAGTTGCAATAAGGGAAATTCAAATGAAATACTAGAATTCTTGTATTTTTTGTCTGTAAGGGGAGGTCAGACACTGGGACAGGGTCCAGAGAAATTGTGGAACCTCCGTCCTTGGAAATACTCAGAAATTGACAGGGCAAGGCCTTGAGCAACCTGTGGCTTTATTTGAGGGTGGCCTTATTCTGAATAGGGATTTCATCTCTCACAGTATACATTAGTATGTGATTGATTGACTCAGGCTGTCCGCTGGACTTGAGTGTTGCTAGAGGACCCAGTTATACACATCTGATGTGGACCAGAGGTGAGTATTTGCCTGTTTATGACAAAATAGCCAAAGATGTGATAATGATTTTTTTCAGCACTTTTAATACTGGCTGTGTGTGCGTGGAGGGAAAGAAGTAATAACTTTTCCAGCATAAAGCCTAATGTTACAAAGCTAACCAGTCAGAATTTTTTGAGCAAATTTGAGCTGCCAGAGGTCTTATTCGATTGATATGTTTATAAATAAATTCACAGCAGGTCATTGCTTTGCGTCAGGGCACCACAGCTTTTTTTGGTCTGGTACCATGAACCCCAAAGCTGGATTTATTGTGTCGTCAAACTTTGGCCTCAGAGAAAAAAAGATTAAACCACACAATTCTCCTAACAACTCTTTGAGGAGGGTTATTACATGACGTCTCCTTTTTTTATGGAGAGTATCATCCTGGGGATTTATGCATTGCTGACCCCTGCTGTGCAACCCATTTGCACTTTCTGCCATACTAGTAATAAATATCTAGTAACATTTATAGTAAATGAAAACGTACATTTAAAAGGGTATAACGATGATAGCGTTGTTATAATCTGAGCAATCATCATTTTGTGGCTTCCCTCAGCAAATGTTCATCTTTAATACGGTAGTCCTGCAATAACAGTGTGTAGGCTGAGCTCTGTTGATTTTTAGTGGGGTTTGAACCCTGTAACACCAGGTGCCTTACAAGACTGAATATTTGGTCCTTTTAGAGTATACAGCACATAAATGGGACTGAACGATTGCCTTGCGTGGCTCCTTGTCACTTTGGCAGATGATTGTCAGCATATGCAAAGGTAAGTGAGCATTCCAAAAAGGAAATGAAATGTAGGCAAGTATTAAAAATATTAATCAGAAGGTTTGAGTCAACCCAGAAGACTCAGCTGCAGACAGCCACTGACTTCCTTTTTATACTGGACTAATTATTGCCTGAACAATAGTACACCTTTTTGTGGCTATAGCTTCAATGTTTCTGTGTGTTTCTGTTTGAGGAACTACTGTCACTTTTTGTGTAGCAGCACATTAAATGGAGAGTAGTAGTTCTAATTTTTTTTTTGTTTCTCATTCAGTCTCATTTCCAGTCAGACCTGGAAAATAAAGTAGCATGCATTAGTGCCCTTGCCAGAAAGGCTTTCAGCTATAGTTATCATAAAGCAGAGATTATTTTGAGATGAATGGTGAGAAAACCTTATTTGGTCTCTATGGCTCTGCTTCTGTGAGCTCTAAATCATTGCAAGATTTTGTAACTGTGGTAAAGTTTGAGGAAGTTGAGTCAGCTTTAAGAAATCCTTACCTCATCATGTGAGACACAGTAACTGATGGGGTGTATGCGGCTCTTGTAATGCCGAGTAAAGTGGCTATACTCCTTCCCAACCCTTCAGCCTTTCCAGGATCATATAAGCTCACCTATAAGCTCACATATAAGAGGTAGCACATGCCAGGGATACCTGTACCTAGTATCCTTACTTGAAGAACTGTCCTTAGGGAGATATGGTAATCAGGGTAAACAGTGTCAGAAGGACTTGGAAAAAACATACGTGCACTGAATTGCGTTCACCTTGCACAAACAAGCTACTATGCCTTGATTGTAATAAATGTCTTGATTGTTCTTTGATTTAAATTGTCTTCAGTCAATGGGGGCTGCTGAGACTGACTCAACTGTCTGTAGAAGACCTTCCTTTTGTTTCCCTTAAGCTGAGCTAGCTGCTCTATCTGGCAGGCTTAAGTAGTAAGTTACTTCATGCCATCACCTTGTTCTGAGCAATATTTAAAATAGAAACAAAGTATTATTGAGGTAGTAGAACTAAGAAAACCCTTTTTTTTAAAAAAAAAAAAATTTTGATGGTTTGGTACGCTGTGATAACATTCTCTGATGTTTAAGAAAGTACGAACTCTGGTTAAAGCTTTTCCTGTGGTTAGGGAATCCTAAATGTCACTTTCTAGCACAGGATTCTCTGATTTCTCCTGCTGAAATTAGACAGCATATATTAAGGGATCATGTTAATGAGGCAGTGCATCAGTGAGAACATTAGTAAGGTCTGTTTGTTGGCTGTTTTCATCGAATTTATAGAAATATAATGTCTTCGAGTTTTCTGACATTTTGTGTCTTTACTGGTCTGTCAAATTTGGTTGATATTGTCCAGTGTGTTCAACAAGAGGCTAAGACTAGACAGAAATCCACACATGTATTCTGCATGTACTGTATATACATGGGTAAGCTTTCTTTCCCTAGGAATATGGGTTATGGAGAGAAATCCTTTTGAACTTTAAAGTAGTGGTATCACAGGAGGTTTTGTGTGGTTCGTTTGATAGCTAAAAGGCTATCTCTGTGCATCTTTCAGGTACCTGAAGGTTCTTTGGGTTCCAAAGGCAAAATATTTAAGCAGTTAATACAGCGCTATCCCCATAGCTGATTGTACGTCATTTCTATGAAACAAAGTGCTATAAAAGTGGGACCTAAAACTCTAGCATGTATAAGCATCAGTGGCCAACTGTAAAACATAGAGCCTTGGTCTCTGTCGCGTGAAAGGGTACAAGTCTGATGTGTGGCTGAGGGAGGCCCTCTCATTGAGTCACGAGGTTCAGAAAGGACCCCCTTGCTTTCTAAACTCCTCCTCAGAGAGGCGCCTAGGTGCGGCTAGGTCCAGTCTTAGTCCCAGACTTGGTCAACGGTTTATGTCTAAGGATTATATGTGTAGCCACATATCACAGTCAACGTTTGCCTGTCAGAGCCCCACTAAGGACTTTCACTGAAACAGTTTCGCAAAGTTGAAAAGAAAAATAGGTAATTTATTGAGGCGACAGATATAAAAGTTCGGAATTGCCGTTGATAAATGCACTTACTGCAACAATTTTGAGCTCAAGTTAATAGTTCAGTGCTTTTGTTAATGATAGTTTTCCCAGGGTAACATCCGACATAATCGGAGGTGCAAATCTTACCAAAGAGGCGTCCCTGCTTGGGGAGGAGAGAGGTCCAGGCCCGTCGACCCGTCCAGATAGTTGGAGTTCTCGTCCTCAAAAAAGAGGATTCTTAATGCCAGATTTATACTTTTGGCGAGGTGGGACTAAGTCAGGTATTGTGTGCCGATTGGCCCTTAACAAGGCTTGTTGTGCAGTTGATCGGGGCTGGGGAGGGGGGGAAGTGGCAGAGAACAGAGGCGTTCAGTACAGAGGTGCGGTGGTCTGTTTAGTTTTACCAAAGTAACGTCAAGCTGTGAAGGCTCCCCCTCACCCCAGGTGTCACTTAGTTGATTAAGGAGTAGACCCGTCAGACATCAGACGCTGCAGCTTGTTAAGATGAACAAATTGCTCATCTCCTGCCCCTGTTCAGGTCCTGTGCTTATCAGTGCAAGATAAGCAAGTTGCTCAATCCCTGCTCTCGCCCAAGCTGGACTCCCCCAGGGCCCCTTCTGCTGGGTCATAATGGCCCTGTATTCGGCACCAACAAGCCTGGACTAGTCCGGCATCCCACAGTCTCATAGGAGGAAACTGGCATATGAAATCTGAAAAGTCATTTATAGGCCTAACTGATGTTCTTTTTTTTTTTTTTTTCTTGATTTGTTGTACAGTTCATACATCTGAATATATTGAGATACCGAAATTATCAGTTAGGAAGAGTTTTTTGAAAGATATATATATTTGGAGAGGATATCAGTGTTAAGCATCAGTATGTGAAAGAAAAAAGGTAAGATTATGTTTAAGTTTCTGGGGGAAAAAAAAAAGGTTTTTGAGTTTCACAGGCCAGGGATGACATGCAATTAAATGAGTTGTTCATTTAAAAGGTGAAATTTTGGGAATGAAAGCCTATAGCTTCCAAAACTAGACTAATGTTACTAGGCAGGTGGAAGGGTGGCATCTAATTGTGTGCAATATTAGTAATACACACAAGATTATGTGGGAAGCAGAATTTTATATTGGAAAAATAGTATGAAGATACAGTTAATGAAAACAGGTAAGTCTTTGTTTATGGATTTTTACCTCCCATAGTGTAGCTGTGATGAATTTTTCACTGGTTATGCTTGTTATTATTAGGAAAGATTGTGAGCCATTTCAAACATTTGGGAGCAAACATTTACTAGTTGGACATTCTGCAAAAACATCTGGCCCTTGGGTGCAGTAGGTTCAGGATATGAGTATGTTTGTGCTCTGTATTTGTAATGTGAGTTCGTTTATTATAACAAAGGCAGATGGTGAGCTTGTATTGTGGGGAGGCGCACAGAGGCATTGCTTGCAGAGATAAAAGCTATTAGCCAGGTAAAATGTTCCATTAGAGAACTTTTTTCACTCCCACTTCCCAGACTGATGTGCACCATTCATTGTGTTTGCAGCGGGGAGAAAATACCGCTGCTGTGAAGTCAGGGAAGACAAGGGCACAAGGAAAAGAGTGTGTGATTTTTATTTTTTTTTTTTAAATTTTTTTTTCCTCCAAATGGCTAGTGATTTTTGTGTACCTCTACTTAAATGATTGTTGGTTGGGAACATTTACCCCGTTTTCCAGCAAGTCTTTGATCTCATCCTTGGAAAGCTGAGTCGTTTTTGAAGGTCTTTGCCAAAGACACAGGTGTAACCAATGCATGCTTGTAGAATATTTGAAGTGAAAGATTTGTCAAGGCAGCTGTGTGACTGAAAATATAGATCCAGGTTTGTTTTTCTCCCTTGACTTGTAAGAAGCTTTATACTTCACCATCGCTTCAGTGCTTTTTCAGAGTTCCCACAGTGGGGTATCCGTGCTGTCTTATCCTTGTTTAAGCTAGATGTGCCCTATCAACTCCAGCTCAGATTTCCAATACCTGTACTACCCAGAGAACTTGGAACAGAAATAACTGAGGGTAGTTGTGGGGAAAGGTCAGAGAGTAGACAAGTCACAGCTTGCCTACTGTGTAGATTCCACTCAGTATTTTTCTACAGTCAGCTTCTCTGGACCCTTGGATTTCTGTAGTAGATTTTGAAAAGCAGAGAAGCTGCTCTTCAGTGGGGTGATATCGTTTTCATGCATATGGGATTGTTGGGGTATCTGAAGTTTAAGGATTTTGATGTGCTTTTTCTCGTTGGCTTTTTTTCTAAATTTGGCTTCAAGCTTTTGTGTGAAAGATGACATTTAATTGGAATTTTTATCATCTAGTAGAAGCCTTTTATTTTAAATGTAACAGACCTGTTGCTGTTTTGTTAAACCCAGAGTATTCAAAAGCAGGATGGAAGAGGATGAGGGGGAAAGAAAGAAGAGTTGTTTTCTGCACAAATACAATAAATGTTCTGTTCTGCTTGTTTTATTAGCAAAGCTAATTTCATAGGAATATAAAAATACTTCGAAGAAGCCACAAAACCATTACCATTGTTTGTTTTTTCTGAACTACCTTCAGAAAGATAGTTCTGAAATCCTGTACAACTTCTTAGACTTAGCTGTGACCAGCTGACTGAAGTATCTAAGTATCTAAACACAGATTTCACATTCAGCATTCCAGGATGCTCTGCCATGTCCTTTAAGACCTGGCCCCAGGGAATATCACATTTGTAACCTCTTGTCTGGATGAATATTAGTCACTTATTGGAGTTGAATATGCAGATGTTCTGGACTCTCCACCTGATGCAGTAGCATACCCTCTTTGCTCCACAGTGTATGCCACTAAAGACTTTTACTGGCTTTGGATCAGCTTCCAGTAACAGTTTCAGGCTTTGTTTTTGATTTTGAAAGCAACTAATAAATTAAGGATGAGCAGCCATCTGTATGTTCTTGATCTGTACTTGGCTGGGACATGATGGGCAAGAGAAAGCCTGTTAGAAGTAACAATAAAACTCAGAAGAGAGAAGAACCCACTTCAAAGTAAACTGAAACAATCAAGCTGATACAGAGCAGAATGTGTTTTAGAAATACTGAAAAATCTTCCTCTTACAGACTTTCCTCTATACAAAATATTAGCCTGCCCTTTTACTCAAAAGATCCTTTCCAAGCCAGTAAATGAAGGCTTTAAAAAAAAGAATATAACTGAACCTTAAAGGAAAAGAAACAGAGTCTACAACATGAACCACATATATCTCTTAAAGTAGGGCAGTGGTGTTTTCAAAAGCCCACTGAGGACAGGGTAAGGTTGTCAACTGGTACTCATACTGAGAGCTTTTACCTTACTGGTACTGAGAGCATTTACCTTGATTCCATAATGCACAGTTTATGCTTTATTTGTACAGACTTCTTATGGGAGCTCTTTGTCTGATTTGGTCATCGATAGTAGATCAGTGAGATAGAATGATTTTTGCAGTTATAACAGATCTTATTATGTATTAGTACTTCTGTAAAGAAAGGGTTCTTGTGAATGACTGATGAATTGAAGGAGCAAGACTGTTTTGTCACTGCTAGCAGCAACATGGTTTGTTCATGTGCCATGCTAGCCTATCATTTGGCAGAAAATGTAATGTCACGCCAGTTTGTAGTACTGCAATAAAAATCCAAAGATTAATACCCTTTAATTTTTTTTTTTTTTAAAAGCATCTTTCAAAAGTTGTGAAAAGAGAAGCTAGAATGTGCCTGGCATGCTCAAAAAGCTGCAGCAGTGGCATTGTTTGTATTTAAGTACAAAACAAAACTGAAGATGTGTGATTGTAGACTTTGCTCCAGGGACACTCAAATGGTTTTGCAGCACAGGTAGCAGTAGTGTAACTGTCTGTTACTGTGATGATACGGTTTTGTTTCATGTAGCCTTTTACAGAGCCGAGAATATGTTACTGTTGACTACGTTCATAAATATGAGTAAAGTATGAGTCATAAATATGCGTAAATATGAGAAATTTGCTTTTGTGGCTTGATGTGACATTTCCTGGAGCCTTTAACATCACATATCCTTACTTTAGCTAAGTTTTTATTGCTATTGATTTTTATAGTGCATGTGTTGAATATTACAAGAGGTGGAAAGAAGTATAAAGTGTTGAAATGGTAGATTGTACAGGACTACAGGAGAGTCTCTGAAACCCAAATGTCAAGTTTAACATATGGCATCTTCTTTTGAACAAATGCCTTTAAAAATGCTCACTGCATGTTTTGTTGTGGTGATATCTGGAAACCCATGAATGGGAGAGCATTGTTTTGGGTGCTATAGACACGGAGAGTAAGAGACAATCCCTTTCCTAAAAATTGTAACCATTCAGTTACGCAAGATAGGTAAGAAGAGGAAAGAAGGACATCCCATTTGTGATAAGATGTAGATATTAGTATTTTCTCTACCTCAAATTTAGATTACTGCGAAAATGGGACCGAAGAAATTATTTCCCATATCTTGGTTCAGTATCTGAATAGCAAGCCATCTTGCTGCAGAGCAGATCCTCTGTTAATGAGAGATACTAGCTCTGATGAAGGAAAACATGGTTCCTGAATGTCTTGTCACTGCAATTTGAAAGACAAGAGTACCATTCCCAACCCTGCTGTTAGTTTCCTGGGTGATTCCAAGACTTGCCTCTCACTTTCTGCCCCACAGGGAAAAAGGAAGGATCTTGGAGTGAAAAATGGTACATAAGAAACCAGTAGCTACTTTTGGTGTGAGGTCTAAGTCTTCTTATTTTCCTATGCTACAGCTACCAAGTTTTTCAAAGTTTAGGAGATGAAGAGGTAGCCACATTGAACCCTTGAAAAGGAAAGGATTGGGTAAAAGGGCAACACTGGAAGGTACTTTCCCAGATTGGAAATATATGTGGTAAAAGGCTCCTTCTGTCAAAGTCAATGGGAAAACTTCATCTGACTTCCTTGAGAGCTGTTTCAACTCCAAGACGGCAAAGGGAATCGCACTTTAGGATGGGAGATCTAATGCATCCCTCCCCTTGCTGACCCTTGATGTTGGGAAAGGAGGATCCACTGATACAGTCAAACCTGATCATAAAAACTGATGAAGTAGGTACTCAATATCCATGAGAGATGGGGGAGCGTGGGGTGGGCAGGGAAGAGAAAAAGATATAGCAGTGCCTTGATGAGGGATACAAAATATTTTTGTTTTAAGCAGAAGTGTTTCAGTTACAATTGCATGGTGCCAGGAGGAGATGCTATAATAGAAATGTTAGTATGTTATGAGAAGTGGCAGTGCTGCTCTTTGCCTGATCTCTCCTGTCTTTCCAGTCTGTTCCTGGTCAGAACATAGCAAATCCAACCCTCGTGGAGTCCGTAGGGAGGTTGGAGAGTTGGTGATCCCTGGGTTTGGCAGCCTGCTGGATTTATAGCATAAACCCATTTGTATTCGATAGTTTTAGCGCAACCTTGTCTTTGAAGGTTTGACACCTAGGTGCAGAAGAAACATAGGTTTTAAAAAAGAAATTGACCTAAAAAAGGAAGGAAGGTTTGTCTGTCAGTGTTGGTTAGCAAAATCTGTGGCTGACACAATGTGTATTTCTTGAGTAAGGGTACTATTAGGTATTGTTTGTGATGCAGTGAAAAAGGAATAGCTTCTCTTACCATCAGCTGTACTGTAAAATTTCTTTCTGGACTGTCTCTACTTTGTCATGCTCTTATCTGGCCTGGTTGGAGGCTTAGTCTCACGTTTTATGCCTAAATATGGAGCTCTTATGATGAAGTTACTTATTTGTGATCCAGAAGTTGGATTTTTTTCCTCTACTCTGCTGCATAGGTACAGTGTGACTAAAAAGGGCGAAGGGAAGGTGTTTGGGATTTTGTTCACAAGATGGCACTAGCCACTAACCAGTGCTACCTTCCTTTTAACCCTAGCACTGAATTGTCTTAATCTTTAACACAGTGGTAGGAAGAGGTGGTAATAATTAACTATAGACAAGACAGCTAGAGTCTTTTCTTATATGCAGTGAAGTCATCTTTTTGTCTACTGAAATAGCTCTTGGATCTTGAAGGAAGAAAACAAAAGGGTTTTTTAAAGAAAATATAGTTGCATCTCAGAGATACTTGCCATTTAGAGGGAAAGTTCTTAGCACAATGTGAGGGAGAGTAAGATGAAATACTGTTAATGGCAGCTGGGATCCTAATTGCCTCTACCCATGAGGCAATAATTTGTTGCATTGATAACTTGCAGTTTGTTTCTGTTTGAGTCCCACTAAACTGTTACCTTAGAAACTGCAGTGACTTAAGACACAGATTTCAAAATGCAGTGCCTTAATACAATATATTAATCAAAAATATTAGACAAATTTCTGTTTATATGAACTGCTCCTGTTTTCTTCCCACTTCTTTTGTTTTATAGATGAGCTGCTCTCCAGTTGAGCAGCCATTCAAGCAGAGCTGCATGAGATGCACGTGACCAGACAGGCTATATCTCTCTCATTAATTACTTTGTGAAGTCGGCTGTAGTTTAGTTTGCCATTTTACAATTTCTCCTACTTTAGTAATCCCCATTTTGTCTCCAGCAAGCCCTTCTCATTTCAAGGGAAAGAGGAAGAATAGAATAGAATAAAATTACATTTACATCTTGCTGGCTTTATATCTCACTTTAAGCCTTAGGTGTTTAGTATAATCCATTACCAAGCAGCGCTAATAAGCTACATGTAAAATTGCCTCAACTGCATTTTATGCAACAGTAATTCTTTTGGATATTAAATATTTGAATTAGTGTAAATGCTAATTATCTGCCAGCACAGAAACCAGTTTGTAAAAATGCAGCTCCTCTCCTTACCTTTCTTACGCTTTCCCTTCCCTTCATTTAGGATTGGCTTATCCTTGCTTTTTGCACGAGTGGGATCTGCCAACCCCAAAATACAGAGCTACATGGAAAAGCTTCTCAGAGTGAAACCTGTCACCCAGCAGAGCGCAGAGGCTGTATCCAAGATGTTTCCTTCCCAGCAACTGGATGACAGGCAGAAATGGAGCAGTCTGAGAGCTGCTTTTTCCTACTTCCCAGGACAGTGGTGAGTGGGACTAATGGGTGTGTTCAGCCCAGGAGAAGTGTTGCAAAGGGCTCTCTTCCCACAGGCAACCTCTTCTTTCCTGGCCCCTCTTCAAGCAGTATCCCTATCTGCTAAGTCATCTTGTGGGCTTTCTTGCTCAGAGCCTTCTTATTTATTACCAAGGGCCTGGTCCTACAAAATGCTGAGGGTTGTGGGTTTTTTCTGCTGCCTTCCATGAATGGACCACAGCATCCCACAGATCTGGGCCCTGAGGCATTTCAAGAAAAGGTTATTTTGATGGGGAACTGCAATAGGGGTTTAATAGTGCGGTACTGGGGTCCGAGCACATTGTATTATTCTTCCTTCCCAGTCCACAAATCTTGTCTTGATTTCCACTGTGTAGAAGTAGTATGTGGCCCACCACTTCCTCTTTGAATAGTCAGCGATCAAAAAGAAAACGTGTCATTGTCATGTCAAAATTCATGTGTCTGTACAGGCTGAGAGAGCAGCAGACCCAGAGACAGCACCAGGTGATAGTGTGGTGGTGTAGTTGGGCAAGACAAGAAGTCTTCCCTTTCTGGTTAACACAGGCTGCTGGGGTGTCACAGAGCCACGGGACTGTGAAGTTTCCCCATTTAGGTCAGGACTGTGTTCAGCCTTGGCATCTCTTTTCACTAGATGCTGAAACAGCAGTGGAGCAGGGATGTTGAGCAGTATCTTGGACTGTGGTGTTTCTGTTGGCAGGTTGGTCTGTGTCACTGCCTGCGGCTCTGAAGAGCCATGGCCAGCTCAGAAGGGAGAAGGAAGAGACTGGATGCTTGCATTCTGCAGTGCTTGCACCAAGGCAGGTGCTTAGAGCCCACAGCTGTACAGCCTGCAAGAGGGGTACTAAAACTGGCATCTGCCCTTTGTTCAACATATTGGATGGTCCTGGCACATACTTACTGAGTCTGCATCCAATACGCAGCTAAAGACAGCACCATAACCCCAGCCTTCCTGCTCCCCACCCCTCCAACACTCTCTAGCACCAAGCAGGACAGTGGAATCACTCAGACAATTTGTATCTAGTATGTGCAGTGCTTTGCTCAGCTCCCAGCCTCATGGCCTCTTCCCTTCTGCTACGTTCCCAGCGTGAAACTGGGAACAAAAGGCATCCAGAGGCCTTCAGAGTGGTCGCTCCTTCCTTTCTTCACAGAAGTTGAATGGGAGCGTGACTGTTCTGTGTTGGAACTAATCAGTGGTCACAGCTGTCTCTGAGACTATGCTGGAGCGTTGTACCCCAAGAAACCGTGGCACAAGCAGCTGGAGTTGGATGCCGTGCTATGCAGTGGCTCACGTTGTGCCAGGCTAAGCAATTAGGGCTCGTCCACTGAATAAAGCAGATTGTGGCCAGGCTTCTTGGCAGTGTGTGACTATTGTGCAGCAGATGGTACACGGAGTATAATGGACTAAGAAAATATTCTGAGTGGGGGAAATGTCACAGCTAAAAATGCCACCACAGCTGACGTTCTCTGGAAAAGCAGAGGCCAACTGAAAAAGCCTTTTATGCAGACAGTGGGTACCAGCAAAAAACGAAGACAGTCATGAGATTTTTTTTTTTTTTCTCACATTCTGAATCAGTTTATGTCTCTCAGACTTTTGAGGCATGCTTCACCCTTCATGACATTAACCAAATAAAGATAAGAGGTGAAGGTGGGTTTTTTTGTTTTGTTTTTAACATGGGAATACAGAATGAAAATGCAAACACCACCAGCTTTTTCCATCAGGGAAGTTAACATAGTCCCTGATGAATTGCCATACACTGACTGGGATCTGAGACAAAGCAATCAGAGAAAGATTATTACTAGAGAACACAAAACTGGCCAGTTATATTGATCAATGGTAATTTGCAAAACAGAGGAAAACACCCAGACCAGTTTATGAAATTTATGAGGGCTGAACAACTGTCCAATACCATGGAGGTACTAGAAAATGAAAACTACAGATTATGAGTAAGGAGATCTAATGTAGAAAGGCATGCCAGAGCTCAAAACTGGGTTCTCAGGAAACAAACTGTAGTGATGCAGAGACTCTGGTGAGCCAAGGCAATGCAGCATTTGAAAGAAGGATACAAGAAAACCTGTGGGTTGTATTATTTGCTAGTGGCAGCAGTATAGGTGAGAGTGATGGGCAAGGCTCCCCAGCAGATGCGTATCGCTGAGCTTGTATAGCTAGACTAGCCAGGGCTAACTGGCTGCCAGTTGTGCTTTGGCCCCTCTCGCAGTCTGTTAAGGACATCAGAAAAAGACCAGAGGGAGGAAGGCTCTAGTTTTCCTTGAGGCTGGAGTTTCTTGGCTGTGTTTGCTTGCTTTCAGCTCTGTGGTTCTCTGTGCTGTCGGGCAGGAGCATAGCCTGGGAGTCAGACTGGGCTGAGCGCTGCAGGCAGTCAGAGCTGATTCCTCTCTTCTTGTTTTCCCAAGCATCTCTAGCTGGCTCAAGGCTCTTAGTACAACATACCATACAGTAGCATGAGGCTCAAACTCTTAGTATAAATAACGAGGATTGCTTGCTCATCAAGACTTGGCTTTAGCTCTCAAGACAGCTTTCATTGTCTTGCCCTGAGTTCCTCAGGTCCCTACAAAAAAAATTGTTCAGCTTGCCTTAAAGTAGGGATCAAACGCAGTACAAGAAAGACAAAAACCCACCTTGGACACCATTAGAAGAGAAAATAAGGAGTGTGGAAATAACTTTTTGTGTGCAACCTCAGCTCTCTGCTCTATGCTGTTTTCCCAATATACAGCCCACTTTCATCATTTTCCTTTTTCTTTTTTTCTTGGAGTCCTTGTTTAGGCTGTTGTATTACAAACTCAGTTCTCATTACCAGAAGTGCAATCTCAGTTCCTAGTCCTCTGAGTTACAGAGCTTGAAACGATAGCATAAATAAGATAGTAAGACCTCCAAAATGAGGCTGTACTGTAAATTTACTTTAAGCCATTTTGTTGGGAGGAGGAGGATTTGACCGGAGGAGGATATTTGTCTATACTATGCAGAAGCTGCAGAATTCCCTTCCCCCACCTGCAGTTCTTGTAGGTGAAGAGGTGGGAAATGTACCATGTTACCTGGAGTTGATGGGGGAAACCTGTTTAGGATTTCTTGATTTAAAAAACGCTGAACTTTCTGTATTTTAACAGAAGTATTTCATGAAACTCTGCTGTGTTTCATGTGTGTCCCTCTTCAGTGCTTGTAGTTTTTAAAGGTGTCCTAGGTATAATGCACATAAAATATATTCTGGATACTGCAGATAAGAATGCACGCATATAATGACTGTTAATATTTGCAGGATAGGAATCTAAGTCAATAGGCATGTTGGAAACACCAAGAAGAGAGATCTGCTCATCTGAGAAACCACACAGAACTGCAGGCTCGAAAGCAAACTGTGTGGCAGATAAAAGCAATCAGTGTTTTTTTGAACTTCTCGCTGACTTTTATTGCTTGTCAGTCTATTTGTAAAATAGCTATGAGACCTTTTTAATACATCTTTTGGAAAGAAGAGTAGTTTTAAAACTGAAACTTTATTTCTTTCTCTGCATTTATTTTTCCCCTTCAGGGCCTACAGGTGTTTCTTTGCTGTCTCTGTGCATGCTTATATTGCTATCTTCCATTTCAGTGCTTGAGGCAGGGGTGGCAGCAGCAGCCTGGCTCTCAATCAGGCTGTGGCAAGCATAGGAGGAGGTATCTGGCAGATCATACACTTGTTCTCCACCTCTGTTTTGAAACAGGCAGTGGGATGGCTCTAGCCAACAGCCCTCCAGTTAGACCATGTGGATTTGTGAAAATATCAATTTAAAGTGCCTGGCTGAAAACCATGATTTAGTAGAAAGGTATTTCAGTGTGCTTACTAAGTTATTCCAATGTAAAAAATTCTTGCAGTTCTAAAAATAACCTTTCTTTACATAGCTTAAAAAAACCCTCTACAGCTCCTTTTCTACTTTTTTCAAGCAGTTTCTCATTGTAAACTATAGAATACAGCTTTCTTAGAGAAAGTATTTCTATTTTTCTACTAAATAGAAGAATCAGTGTTCTTTGTTGAGAAATCAGACAGTAAATATGTAACTCCTGAAAGCCTGAAATTTCTCTCTCGCATGACAAAGCAAGTTCAAGTCAGGAGTCCAAATTTCAAAGACTTGTTTATGTCCATTTATCTTATGTTTTAAAGATGAGGATTGTGGAGAAGTAGGAGGATATGGACTAATAACATTCCAAAGGAGAGTTCTGAGCTCTGAATTTGGCATTCATCACCAGTGTCCAAGTTCCTAAAGTTTTGCTTATTTTTAAGCCATGTATTTACTTTGTAGTCGAATTATCATCAAATTAGGAAACTTATTAGGCACACATCTGTTATCAGAGTGATTCCATCAAAGCCTGATTACAGTATTTTTTAAAATCAGATCCTGTAAGTGAAGTCTGTGGTATCTGTTTTCATCAGGATAAAAAGCAGCACTCTTTTTTGAAGAGGAATTGATCTGACTCTGCACACTTGGATACCTATTAGGAACAAATTCTCACTGTAAAAGCACAAGGAAGAGTGGGTGGAAGGTTGTACATCTCTTTAAAAAGGAACTGAAATAATACCCTTTTTACAGTCATGTTAATCTTACCATATGAATCACAGAATATGCAATATCTTGTAAACAGGCTTTTGGGTGTGGGGAAGGTGCACCTGAAAACAAGCCATAATCCATGAAAGGGTGCTGTGCTGCTCTGCCACAGCAATGAGATACTGTTAAGTATTAATGCAATGAATTTCTTACAGGTGAAGGTGTGATACGCAGAATTGGCGTACCCATTTCTGTATTTTTGGTAGAGAGCCTGTTTCTTCCCAAAACAGCTGCAGTTACTGTAACACTGTGTAGCTGTAATGCTGTGTAGATAGTATCATTAGCTTAAAAGTAGCTTAGAATTATGTTGCTGTTTCCCATATGGGTGTAAAGTCAGATCTATCTTGTACATCCTGCGTGAGACGTGGATATTTGAGTCTCAGGCGTGCTCTGCTGTGTAGCCGTCATCTCCAGCGTTGTGTGTGACTGGGATGGTGTAGCTGGGATAGGTTTTAGAGCCAAGGGACCTCTTGTTAGAAGGTAATTTTCTATCAGTAGCTTCATACCATGGCGCTTCCTCCATCCTGCAGTTGGGAGCCAACCTTGTGCCCTGCCACGTGATGCAACCGGTGAAGCATTGCATGTCGGACTGAAAGAAAGTGGGAAAGGTCTTCACCTTTGTGCCCATGGGCTCAGACAGGCAAGCAAGCTATAGCATGCAGGTGGCTCTGCAGCAATTGTCTGTGGACATGCTCCTGTCCTTGGGGAAACATGGGGGAAATTGAGCTGACTTTGCCCTTCTTCTGGGTGTCTTTGTATGTACAAAGAGGGTTGTACTACATTATGTCAGGTAGCATGCAGGCAAGTCATGACTAAACCCCTTGCTTCTGTATTGTGACATCGTTCCCACTGCTGAGAAGGCTACGGGCAATCCTTCTTCTCCATAAGTAACCCAAAGGAGGCTACTCTGCACCCTCACTCTTTGGGGCTCTTATGGCCTGTGTCTGTCCCCTTCCCCTCCACCCCAGCTCTGGCATGTTGGATGGGCTCTTCAGCTGGGGATGGGGCACAGTTCCCTTGAACTCAGTGGAGCTCTGCTAATGTATGTGAGTAGCTGATATGATCCATTATTGTTGGTGTTCCCGGGGGGTGATACATGTCCAGATGCTATTACTGTAGGCAGGGGATAAGAAGCCACAGTTTTGTCCTTAATGTGGATCTTTGTAACACTATGGTGGGGTGGAAAAGGTGAAGCATCATCTTGCCTCCTCTCACTTCTGCTAGTATTTACTCATGAATGTGACAAGCTGTCATTTTCTAGTTTGTGTGAAAAGTGACACTTAATTTCCCTTCCCCCCATTGCAACCTTGCCAATGTATTTGCTGCATGCAGATATAGATTTGTGTTCATTTCCCTAGCAGATGTCACAGTGATTCAGTGCAAAATCTGCTTGGGGACATGATTATAATTGAACTGTTCTCCAGGAAGGGGAGATGAATGTGTTGGTATTTTCTGCTTCTGTTACAATACTAGAACTTTGTATTTCAGATCCTTGATTCAGAGTTTTAACTTCCCAGTTTGCACAAAAAGGAGGCAATGCATGCAGCTGTTTTAAACACTTCAGAAATTCCGTAGGACTAAACATAAATAACAAAAGTATTTGATCCTAAAAAATAACTCGGGTCTTTGCTGATTTCTACGATGAGACTCTGAATGTCCAGGCAGTGGCATATAGTGAAAGCTGCTATTTCTGAGGTGTTTTAGGCAAGGTTGGATGAGATGTACTGATGTACCAATGTGAATTCAAGACGTTTCCTGCACATTACCTAAAGATGTTTAGGAACTGATTTTATATTCAGTGCCATTTTGACGTGATAGTTATTTGATATTTAGATGCAAGAAAGTGTCCATGAGTAGAACGTGAATCCTACTGTTATTTAAAGTAAGGTTTAATTAAAAGCAGGCTTCTATTACTCAGAATTTTACTGAGAATGCTTATCTCCTTTCTTTCACTTCTGCATCTAGTTTACATGGAAAAATCATTCTCTGCTGAGGAAGTGGCTCAAGAAGGTTTGGCATTCTTGTAATGACAACCCGGGGGCACCGCTTCCCCCTTCAGAATACAAGTTAATTATATAGCTGCAGCAAAATAATACAGGAGCTAAATTTGAAAAGAATAAAAGGCAATTATTAACTGCTCACATTGCTCACTGCTGCTATGCTACTGTTTGATGGCTGTATATTGGATGTCTGTGATATGCAATCTCTAGTTTGTGTGCATGCTTGATGCCTATATATTCCTTCAGGAGTTCCCAACTGCCTGCTATTTTCTATCATTTCGAATAGATGCTTACATAGCAATGTGTCTCCAGATGGCTCTTGACCAGGCCTTCTCAGGGCTTGTGGAAATACCCCTCGCTTAATAAAGTTAATGTCAGTGGAGATTGCCACCTTCAACCATTTTGATATCCTTGGCACAAAGGAAATGCTGTTTCCTCCCTCTGGAGGATTAGACAGCATTAAAGCTGCTCTGTCTGTGAAGATTAGCACACTGCTGGGTGGTTATTTTTTCTCCCCTTCCCCCTCTTGAAGGAATTATTGCTCCAAAGGGGTGCCCGCAAGGGGAGAGCTGTACTGCAGACCGACTGACATCTGCTTTGTTCCTTTCGCTTGCTCTGCAAAATGCCTGTGTCTGAAAATCAATTTCATCTCCTGCTGTTTGGAGAGGGTGTTCCTGTTCTTGCATCCCACTGTGCATCCCCAGCACTGCGCGATGGCAGTTGGAGGCCCGATTGCGCCACTGCAGCTATTGTTACGCTGGGAGTCCCTCCCAGTCTGGGAAGCAGCGTAGATGCCAGACTGAGCTAGAGCAACTTTCGTCCCTATGCATCAGGGCTGCATTTGCACTGTTGACAGTTTTCCCAATTTGCTTGGGAAATTTCAGAGGCAAACCTTCTGGGTCCCTAGTATGTTGAGCACGCTGAACCCTTTCTTGTGATGGTGACCAAGAAAACAGATCCATCTCCTTTCTGGTAGGCTTGCTCTTGAGAGATGTGTTTGTCAAATGTTCTCAGAATATTTTGCAATACGTGGATCCTTCTCCAAACAATGGCTGCATGATCCTCACACACCTGTCAAACACGAGCCCCTTCAACTACCTTCCTCCTTATCCGCATTTCGGCTGGTGACCACGCTGATTTCCTGAGCCATTCAGTCCATTTGCTGAAATGGTCCTGGCAAAAAGTAATGTGAAACATTTAGAGAAATTAAGGTACCCTTTTAGATCAAATGTCACACATGTAGAAATCCCGCTGTCCTACCCAGAACCTGCCCCAGGTATTCATCATGCCTACCATTTCCAGGGAATTCAAATACTTTGCATCACAGGAAAGTCGCTTGTGCCTTGGCAGCTCATCAGAAGTGTGGGTGCAGGTATGTATGTATGACTTCTGGTGCTAACGGCTCACTTGCAAGGAGTTACCCTGTGGGAGGGTAGGAAATTAAAAGATGGGAGGAAATTGGAGGTAAGGCCAAAGGAGCTATAAGGGAGGCTCAGGGGTCACATTTCAGATCAGTGGAACATAGTCCCCTGTGTGGAGTGATTTGTGTTCATCTGCATGTTGATGAAGGACAATCTGTCAGGCTCCCTGTGGTCCTCTTGGACAGGATTTTCCGGAGGGCTGAAGTGTACTCCCTTATCGCTTCCTGCTGTTGTGGAGCTTGCTCCTGGGATAGGCACTGCCTGTTATAGCTGGGGAATGGCCTGCCTGCACATTTGAGCTGGAACAGTGCTGTTCTAATATAGTCACTGGCTGAGAATAAGGGAAATGTCACCTTACTTCCTTGTGTCAACGGAACAAGGAAAACAAAACAATGAATGGCCTTTTGGGATGAAAGGGACCAGCTTTTGAATCCAGTCTTTTGAAGCAATTGTTACCTGGCACATAGCAATCCTGTGTACTCCCCACTCTGGAGGTCTAAAGGCCATCTCAAAAGAAAAAAAAAAAAACAAACCTCAAACATGAGTTTCCTGACCAGTGGGTGAGTTGCAGGGACTCCCAAGATGAAATGCCTATCCAGCGGGATTGTAAAACTGCCCTCATATTTGGAAGATTTCAGTGGAGAAGAATTTGCTGCACCGTATTTTAGTCTCTCCTAGGTTAAGCATGCTTTCTGTGGCAAAAGAAACTGGTGTGGTCTGTGGAGGATCAGTACACTCCAGATGGTACCACAAGAATTCTCCAGTCTCTGCAACAGGCAAGGAAACACATCCACAAAGTGGGAATTACAATGATGTAGCTGCATCATTTGGACAAACGCTGATGTTGAACCACAGTTATGGCAAGTGCTATGGAACAGTTTATATACGAACAAAAGAAATCTGGTTTTGGAAGAATTTATCACCATAGCAAGTGTTACTTTGTTTGTTTTGGTTGTTTTGTTTTTTTTTTTAAGTTAGGTAACTTGTGCTATGGAAATCTTAGTGAGATTTTTTTAAGGACCATGCAGTAAGACATGGGTCCCAAATAGGTCATTCTAGCTCAGAGTAGATATAACAATAATGCTAGATAGGTCTTCTCTCAGTCTCTTACCCAAAGCTACTTCTGTTGGCACTCTCCGGTAGAGCATTTGCTTTTACCATCCAGGAGAGACCATAGCTAGCCTGGTGCCGGAAACAGATTTTTGCTGGTATATTGAATTAATATTTTTAAGCATAGGTCTGGAACTTGTCTGCACCTGCTGGTGAAAAAGAAAAATGTGAAGCAGTTCAGCTAATAGTGAGACCAGAAGCACATGGTATAGGTATCTGTAATGTGGTAACTTTAAAGGTTTGGTCTTGTGCCTTCAGAGCTCTTCATTTGATGAAGATCTGAACCTCTCAGAATCACGAAACTCTGAAGACCCTTCCCCCCACCATCTTGCTCCTGCATATTTATGCTGTACTTTCCAGACATAATGTCATTTTGTAGAAGGAGTAAGGATATTCCCTAATCCTCAGAAGTCCCCAAGGCAGTGGGCAGTTTTGCTTTCATTTTTTTGCAGAACCTATGCTGTGTCTGCTTGCTGCTGGCTCTGTTCCACCCCAGGTCCCTGAGGCAGCCCCAGCAGCCTTTGCTTTGTGCCCATCTTCCCAGGGAGGCAGCAAAGGGCTGGGTGGCTGAGGGAGCTGTGGGGAAGGGCTGATGAGGG
This sequence comes from Grus americana, assembly GCF_028858705.1. Classification (NCBI taxonomy): domain Eukaryota; kingdom Metazoa; phylum Chordata; class Aves; order Gruiformes; family Gruidae; genus Grus; species Grus americana. The sequence goes on along the minus strand of NC_072853.1, from coordinate 122,734,826 downwards.
GTGGGATGGGTGAAGGTCAGCCTGAGGATTGATGTCTGATCTGGGTTGTAATGCTGAGAGAGAGCTACTGAGACTGTGTTTTGGTGGTGGAAAGTTGGGGGATGAGAAAGTGAATGAGAGATGAGGTGAAATGGAAAAACGAGAGGAAAAGTTTCAGCTGGGGAGAGTGAACAGCAAATTCTGCCGCTGGGAGAGGGATTTCCAGGATGTAAAGTTGGGGAGGTTGGAAGAAGAGAAAAAGAGAAAGTAAGGACAAAGACAAATGAAGGAAGGAGGGAAGCAATGGGTTAAGTGATATTTGAGATGGGAGAAAGAAGAGGAAGATATTAAGACTGTGGAAAAGAAAAGGCTTAGCCTAGGTGGTGAGGGAGAAGTAGAGATGATGGAGCTGAGAAGGGAGCAGAGATAAGAGGGAGAGCCTGTATATATATTGCAATCCAAAAGTGTTTATTCATCTTTTGGAGATGTGAGGCACTTGGTCAGATACTGCTGGCAGCATAGTTGTGGCAACGAGGCTTCAAAACCTGCCCTGCATGACTGGCTTTGGATTGGGGCAGGTTTCACAGCCTTGGTGCTGCTCTTTGCTGCTGTCCGGCACCAGGGTGGAAATGCAGTGATGTGGCTCTGCAGCAGCACGCGCCTGCAGGCTGTGGCATGGGGGATGGCAAGAGAGGGAACGCAGATAGATAATCACTACTTCTTTTCCTGATATATAAAGCTGGGTGCTAAAACAGACTACTTCACTCCTACACACAGTGTGCTCAATCGCTCAAGTTTTATGTAACGGGAAGCACTGAAGATTATGATTCTGCCATGCAGTGGGTGGAGGGCAGAAAGTCTTGCTATTAATGGTAGGAGAGGGGGGAAAGGGGCTTTGTACACAGGAAGCATTTCACTTTTACAAGGCTGAGACAGATTTTTTTTTATTTGAATATTTTAAAGGCTGGTGGATTTCCATACATATCTAGAAGGAGACACTTGAAATGTGGACACTTAGGATCTTGCAGGCATCAAACTCAAATTTGTTAAACTGATAATTTTTTCTGTATCTATACTTGATAAGCTCATATTTTCTGGCACAAGGTAAATTAGGTTATAATGGGCCTGGAAAGGAAACTAAAGAGGACGGTAGAAAAAAAGTTGCCTGTTTCTCCTATCACTGCGTATGGGTCAGCCAAATGTGGTTAGGAAGCAAAGAGACCATGCAAAGACCTTTCTTAATATCTTGCTAATTAGGCTTGGCTATAGAAGTGCCTGTCCCCATCTCTGGGCTTCCCAGCTGTTTCCCTCTTGGCTGTCAGTCTGCCTTCACTGAGGCAGGAGTTCCCCTTTGGTTGCCAGCCCCTGTCTTTGTTTCTCTAGATATAGACCAGTGTTCTGCCTTTAATCTTTGCACTTGAGCTGGTCATGATGATAATGAGGTCTTAAATTTTTCTGTAGCTCACTGGTCTACTCAGCCCCCTGTTTGAAAGCTCATTTTGAATAGGTGTCTGTTTCCCTGATCATCTGGGCCATCTTGTACTTGAAATATCCGTGCTGCTTCCTTCTATTTAATCAATCAGCACCCTTAAGAAATGGGATTTGTGCAGGAAACTGAAATAAAAGCTTCCCTGGATAGATGCTTGAATGAACGCTCTAAGATCTCTGATGAAAAGTGTTCTGGAGGCTCAAGGTGTTAATGTTGTGCATTCAGCAGCTTAAAATGGGATATGAGTGAATTTCCTGTCTGATAACGAGATTACTAAGAAGTGAAGTTTGTGGTCAGAGAGCTTTCAACAGTCACCAGGTTGCTCTTGCACGGAGCTGTGCTCCAGCCTGCACGCACAGGATAGCTTTGCTCCATGGGACGTGCCTCGCTGGTGGCAAGGAGGTGCCTGTGAACAGTATCACAAAGCGCCTCTCAGAAGGAGAGTTGCCCATGACCAGGAGGCGTTAAGGAGCCCCTTTCCTGGGGAGCTGGAAAATTACTCTGTACTGGGTGCATGGAGTAGTAATCCTGTGCAAGGAAACAGTTGTGGAAACTGCCACCTTTGAGCAATCATTTGTGGTTCTCACTGAAGTACACTGGACATGTGAATACCCTGAACCATACCCACAGGAGCTTCACTACCTGGAGTTTCTTGTTTACAATTACATTTTCATAGTGCTGTTTTGTGGGGACTCCGGCCTTCATCTATCAGTGTCATGTTTGGTATCATGAGCTGCATGGGCTGGTGGCCAGAGGCCACTGAGGGGATTTTATCCTTTAAATCTACCAGTGAGATAACCACTAATATAGTTAAATAGCCACAAATATGGAATCAGTCTGAACATTAAGCAAATAAAGAACTGGAAAAATGAGATGTATTCTTGCACATGGCTAACATTATTTGGGAATTATAGGTGGTTCTTTAAATAAATGTTTTAAATGTGGTTTGCATATATGTGTAAGTATAAAGAATAAAAGATGAGGGTGAGTGTTTTTGTACTGAATAGCAATGATTTATCCACATCACTGCAGAAGCATTACTGAATTATCAGGCCCGGCAGAGGAGAATGGCACTTGCATCTCATTTTGGCTCTCACAAAGCAACACTGCTTGTCTAAGGCCTTATTTTGAGTACAGACTAACACCTTTGCAACTCCTGTTGAAACTGATGGAAGACTACTTATTGAGGAATGCAGACAGCAGGACTTGGAACCTGGGTGGATATATTCAACTTGAAAGGGTGCAGTATAGGGTTTTCCCTGTTCAAGTATCAAGCACTGTAAAAGGGATCTTCCTTATTGTTCAGCAGCAGATCTAAGGAAGAGTCCCATGTTCCTCAATAAGTAGTCTCCCATCAGTTTCAACTGGAGTTGCAAAGGTGTTAGTCTGTTACTCTCTTATTTCCTAAATCTGCAAAAGCAGAGCACGCTGTATTTTGGCCAGATGAGCGGCAGGACTTCTGTGCTCCTTTGCAGTTGCTGTTCTACTGATGGTTTCCAGTGGGAAATTCCACCCACCATCCACCTTGCCAAAAGATAGCTTGGAGAAGGAGAAAATAAGTCCTGTGATGATGACAGTTCTTTCCCAATGAAACAACAAGGAGCAGGGAAATCCGTCAAGCTTTTAGTCATGCATTTTTATCTCTCTCTCTCATAGTATGTGTATGTGTGTATGTATATATATAAACTGTATTGCACCCACATTAACTGTATAAAGCATCATCAATATCAAGCTTCAGAATCATAAGAAAAGTAGCTCATGGGATATAAAAGTATGCCCAGTAGAAATTGGCCCAGCAGCTATTTTTGCTAATAATCCTTGTATTTAGTTTTTATGAAAGATATAAAGATTAGTGTGGCTAGAAAATAGATTGTACCTCTTTAAATGAGCCTCCTTTCTTTGTAGCCCTGTGAAGCCTAGAGGGTATTTTTAATCATCCTTAAATGGTGCTTGTTAACAAGAAGTGAAATTAAAGGGTATTTTGGGATGTAGCTTTTTCTTTAAATACATTCCTTGTAGGTGGGGAAATCTACAATCCTTTGTACCATAGATGCTCAAGCTCCTTTAACGTGTCTTTGTGTGGATGTTTGTATGCAAGTTCATGATAGCATGTTACAAACTGGTGTAAAAAAGATAATTGATTTTTAGTGCTTCCTAAAATACAGAGCACAAGCATGCCGCAACCACTGTGAGTATGGAAGCATGAAAATTTGCATGAGGAATAAGCCAGAGGAAGTTTTGATTCTGACCACTTATTAAATGTTTAATATCCAGCGTGTGCATCCAGGGAATTTAAAATCTTCCATAAATGCAGCGCATATTTTCCAAAAAATGTATGTGCTTAGCCTCTTATCAAAGATTAAGATATGAAGGACCAGATGTTCAAATGTACTGTGACTGTGAGCGAGATCCTACTTATTGTTTAAAAATGTTTCGAACACGTGCAATATACTTCTGAAAAGTAGAAAAGTGTATGGGGTTTGAATGTTGACAGGGCAATGTTTTTGCTGCAGTTTGGAAGAAGGAGATGGTGGCTTTGTTTTTCAACGAGACATTCCCTGAGCTAAATGAATTTCTGGTGTAACATTGCAAAAGTAGATGTAGTAAACTAGTCTTCAGGATTATGTCAGTTAAGAAAATACATGGAGGATTTTATGCCCATAAATGTATTTTGGAGACCATGTTTTACACTTTTTTTCCTCCTTAGAATTGGTGTGTTTAGACTTCTGTGTTTGTTTAATGGTAAGGTATTTAAAACCAAATTGCAACAGTGCTTCAGTATTTGAGACCAGTGGGAAATTAGCCTCTAGAATCATAAGTAATGAAAGTAGAAGAATTTTTCAGAGCAGAACTATTTCTCCAGTTCTGTTGAGGAGAGAGGCAGTATTCTGTAAGCAAGGCTGTCTCTCAGGCTGTTTTCTTCACAAGGTTTCCATGAATTGCAAATGTGTCTACAGTAATCAAATGTGTGTTAATTAGTCCTGAACTCTGCTCAATATGCTATCACTGCTCAAAATGAGGAGATACTTGTTTCTGAGGAAGGAAATGCAACTTTGATTTGTATTTTAGGCCCTTGCCTCTAGTGCTTGGGCAGAAGCAAGCTTTGAGGGCAAGTATGAGCAGAAATTTGAATGTAAGATGAGATTTGGAAAAAAACCCCAACTCTGCCTTAAAATCCATTCAGAATCTACCATTATCAAATATATGTAAAATTACACTATCCATTCACTTTGATTTTTTCCCCCTCCTAAATTAACTAGAGTCATTAGTATGTTTCCCCAAGCAGTTCTTCACTGATGCATACTTCTTCCCAGCTGATTTTATTTAAGATGCAACGCCTAGTTCCCCAATGTCTATTCAGAGATATAATACCTAATATACCAAGCATCCTCCAGATCGAAGGAGAGAATCCCTCTCTGTACTCCTCCCTTAAAGTACAGACATTTCCCTCTTTCCCCTGCCAAATGCTGCCTCTACGCTGAGGATTTCTGTGGGACCAAAAAATGAGCTTATTTAGCAGCTTCCCGCAAAAGTAACACTGTAGCAGTGCTCTTGGCCAGAGCATCACCCTTGCCCACGAATTTCCGGGCTCCAGGATCTGGTGATAATGATGAAGTTGTACCCCAAATGGCTGCTGTCGTGTCACAAGACTGACGCTGCCTGGTGCAATTAAATTGGTCATTGAAGTAACTTGGATCACGTCTCTCCCTGCACCGGTACCTTTTCTCGTGATTTTTAGGTGAGCTGTACACCTCCAGTGTAGCTCGTGTCAAGCTGCAGCCCGGCCCGGTGGGTCTGGGCTAATTCTCTGCTGCAGCTCCTCTGGAATCCCATTAGTGAAAGAGTGCGCTGTTTCTTCCTGCCTTAACTGCACAGTGCTTTGTTCAAATACTGAATGCTTGGGACCAGGGGTTTGAAATATTGATACAGGAGAAAGCACAGGCTGTCTCGGTCAAGCCTCGTGCAGGCTTTACTCAGCTGCCTTGGCGCATGCGGGACCTGTGGGGGAAGTGAAAAGGTCAGTAGGACTGACTTTCTGGGAGTGGGGTGGGCTTGGGGAGGTATCTGGCTTCAATAGATCACGTAGGAGAGATTTGCTGGGATGAGATCACTCATGACTTGGCAAAAGTAATACCCAAATGTCATTGTCCGCAGTTGACTTCTTGCGCTGTATTGACTTAAGCAGAGCATGAAGCAGGATTGTTCCTCGAATACTCCCAGGGCTCTGCCACCCTTTGCATGTGACAGCGATTTCAGCCAAAACTATTTCATGGGGAAGAGAAAAAACTGAGCATGCAAATAATATTCTTGAGTCTTTTATTGATCTTCATGCGTACTGAATGCTCTCCCTCTCCTTTTTCTGTCAAATCTCTCCCTTAAGGCCACTTTTCTGTTTATGCCTTGGTGATGTCTGCAGCGATGACAAATGCGTGACCTGTGCATTCTTCAGCAATTTTTTAAATAGAAGTATTTCTGATTTATCGGTTTGATATAAAATGATCTCAATGACCCTGGGGAGCCGTGTGAGATTTCCGAGCCATGGGGAAAGGGGCCTGTGTATTCATACTGTCTCTTGCACAGCGCTAAGCTCTGCAGGCAGCTCTCCCAACATGCTAATTCCACTGTGACTGAGGAAAGAAACAGCTTGCTCTGCCTTGATGGTAGCAGATTGATACATTTGGCTGGAGGTTTTTTGAGCTGTGACAATCACAGGGACTGTCATAGTGACAATGGAAGAACAGAGTCTCCACTCAAAACATTACAAATCCCTTGGGGAGAGCACTGTCTCTGCGGGGGTATTTCTGTACCCCGAGCAGTGGACAGTGTTTAGCGTAACATTGCTGTGGGTCAGATTGCATAGGTTTTGGAGAAACGTGGCAAAGCTACAGTAGCTGTTTTACGTAGCCTTGTTTTCTAGAAATGTAAGTGGTAACAGCAGGATTGCCAGCGTTAACTTTTCCATATGCTGCTTTGTGTTTTCTGTGCTCTTTTAGGATGATGAGAACTTTGGATGTTTGACCACCGTGGTCTTGGCATGAGCCACAGCACACTGGGGATGGGAGATGCCAGGGCCCTGGGAACCTCTGGCTGTGTGCACACATTGAGTTCCCTTAATGGACAGCAGTGAGAGTAGAACACTTGGCTTTCGCTGATTTTTTTTTTCTCTTTTTTCTTTACATGGTTTCTTCTGCTATGAGAAATGAAGATGTTGCAAACAACCCATCTGCATTTTTGCAGCACCTCCTCTGTTCCTTGATTATTTTAGTTTGTTGGTGTTACTTTGCATGTTTATAATATTTTCAAATGTTTGTGCCACTCTCCTCTTCCTCCCGTCTTTTTTTTTTCCCTCTTGTTGTTTTGCTGTGATTGGAAGAACTTGAATGTTTTTCTTTTACCTTCTTTTTTGCCTTAGGAACATGAATTTTTATCTTCTTGTGCTTTCCTGAGATTTTTTTTCATCTTAAGTCTCTCAAAGGGAGCTTCTTCACCATGTCTAAGAACTTTTTTATTTAATTTTTTTTGTTATCTTTTGAAGAGTTTTCTAACAGAAATGGGATTAAATCAAAAGTGATACTTGCAAGGTGGAGACATATTCCTCATCTGTTTGAAATTACTTGTTTTCCACCCTGAGGGAGTGAGGAAGCAGTTCAGTGTGGTTGGTGTGATTTGAGGAAGGGCTGTGGCTCAGCCAGTTGCCACTTCTTGCCATGTTTTTCCTACGTGGGTAGCCTGGCCCATGTGTTCTGTCCTTTGTGTCTTGAGGACAGCAAATGCAAAGCACAATGTTTTACCTTTTCAATGACAAGGGAACTCTGGGCTTGCTGTGAGAAGGGAAGAGAAAGTAATAGCTTAAAATTTTATTTCTTTGCTGCAGCCCACAGAAGGGGTTTCAGCTGTACCCGAGGCCAGTGAGGTGAAGAGGTGCTGGAGCCCATGCGGGCTGGCTGGTAAACTGCTAGTCAGAAGGGTTGCCCAATCTTTTCCTGTTAGTGTTTGGGTGTCAGTCTGGGCACTGCCCCCATGATTAAGGAGACCCCAATCTGAAGTGCTCTGCTAGCCAGGGGCCGTGCATGTGCATAGTCTCCGTCCTTCTTGCGTGAAGTTCCTTTTTACTGACAACAAAAGGAAAAAAAATTGTCTTTGGTGTGTCTTTTTCTGCTGCATCCAGTAGGTACAATAGTTGCTTGCCTAGCTGCTGCACAATAGAAATCTGGGTTTCATATGAATTTTCAAGGTTGTTCAAAGTGCCTTTATTATTTTTATCTCCTCCCTTTCTCTCCCCTTTTCTTATCCATAGACACATCAGCCCCCAGCACAGCCTGAAAAAGAGGAAAGAAGAAAAGAAGGGGGGGGGGGGGAAAGAAGGGAAAAAGCCACCCAAGGTATCGTTAGCATTTCCCAACTACTCATTCTGGTTTCAGGCGCTGCAGTTGCGTGCACTTGGTCAGTCAGCCCGGCGGGGCTAGGACCGAGCACAGCAAAACATAAGCATGAACACACAAGAAAGGGGCGTTGGGGGGAAGAGGGAAGAAGAGTTAAAAAAAAAAAAAGGAAACCCCGCAATCTTGCGTTCATTTCCTCCTTGCGGTGCGAATGCACAAAGAGACGGGGGGCGCTGTGGGGAGGGAGGGGTTCCCCTCGGAGGCGGGGCCGGGTGGGGGCCGGGCCGGGCCGGCCGCGGCGCTGGAGCCGGAGCCGGAGCCGGAGCCGAAGCCGGCAGCGGCGGAGCTGGAGGCGCTGGCAGTCGCTAGCAGTCTCTGCCGCGGCAGCCATGGAGCCGGGGGGCAGGCGCGGCCGCACCGCCGAGGAGGGCCCTCGCCCCGAGGAGGAGGAGGTGGACCCCCGCATCCAGGTAAGGGCCGCCGCGCCTTGCGTGCCTCTCCGGGAGGGGGGAGACTTTATTTTTTTAATGTATTTTAATAGGTATATAATAGTTATTACAAGGATTGTATTTTTTCTCATTTTTGCTTTTTAATTTTATGTACATACGTATTTACACACATACGTATATATGTTAAATACGCATATATCTATAGCTGTAGTTGCCTGGGCCAGGCAGCGGTGCCGAGCACCCCCCGGGTGTCTCGGTGCTCGCCGGGTGCGGGGGGAAGCAGCCCCGGGGCGCCCCCAGCCCTTTGTTACCCGGCGGTCCCGGGCAGCGCTCTGCACCGGGCTCTGCTTGGCGTCCTTCCTTCTCCTGCTGAAATCCCCCTCCCCTTTCATTTTTGACCATGACAGCGTGACCTTGCTCGTGAAACGGGGCTGATGCTCAGATATTCGTAAATGGGGGAAAACATAGATTTATTGTTATTGTTATTTGTTTAAAAAGGGAGCTGTAGTGGAAAATGGTGTTTCCTCTCTGTGAATGCCTTCTGAAATGCTTTTTATTCTTGCATGGCTTCTAAACAAAGCGTTTCTTCCCAAAATCACGACTTGACCAATTGCCTGGTGCAAACTTCAGCACGCTGTGGCCCCTGAAATGAAATGTATTTTTAGGTCTCTGCAGATTTATGGCTTTTGCCTCTGGTGTTGCTGGGACTGTTTGTCATGAGTGAATATAAGCATATGTGTACATTGTTGAGAGGATGGATCTTTGGCATAGGGCCCTCCTTGCCGTAATTGTCATTCTTTTCTCCATCGTGAGCATTTCTTTTCCAGGGCTGAGCAGAGCAATTGCAAAATTCACAAAACATGGTTACACAGAGTGAGGCCCTCAGCCAAAAGCTACCCTGTTACAGCCCTGATTTCCAGAAGCTGAGCTCCGCTGTTAGTACCTATTGATCTTTTTTTGGCATTAGGTTCTTCAGCTTGCAACATGTTTCCACATACCTGATTTGCACATTGTTGGTGAAACTGTGTTTTTATTTAGTTTGCCGTTCTGCTGAAAAACAGGCTGCTGTGTCTTCCTCTGTGAGAGCCATAACATTCTTGGCCTTACAGTAAAAGGCAATTAGGTAATTTCTGTATGAGTCTCTGTTTCAGAAAACATGGATATGCAAACACGTATGTTCCAAATCCTAGGAACTGGAAATGAAATCTGACCTCTGAGGATAAGAGAACTAAACTGTTGCAATTAATTCCTTTCTGATTGTAACCAGAGTCATTCTTGTAATCTAGTGGGAAATCACTCAAGTGACAATCAATTTACAGTGTTCAGTTTATACAGCTAAACATTTCAGGGCGTATTCTGTTACACCAGTTGAAAATTAAATAATAACTGAGTTAGAGAACACTCCTGTTGAAATCATAGGATCTCACATGGAGTAACATGTTGCTCAAATAATGGAGGCTATTGGAGTCTGCTCCTGAGGATTGCTTCTTGTGGTAAGAAAGTCATTAAGAATGAGCTTTGTTTTTTACAGTAACTTCATTCATGCCAACACTACCTCTAGTAAATATCCAAGGGATTTAACACCTTTGTTTTTACTGTTAAGAGATCAAAATGTTGGCATGAAGGCAGACTAAAGTAAACGTAATCATATGTCCCATTGACTGATTGTGTTATAGAATGGTTTGCCAAAATCCAGAGTAAAATGCCTCTTGTGCTTGCAAGACGTGTTTCTTATCAATGCTGTGCTTTCACTATGTGTCTCCTGTGATAGTACTAACTTTATGCTAATCCTTTTGGGGCATGTGTGTGTATCTCACTAGAAACTAGCGAATACTGACTATATTGATTAACAAGACAGAACTTACTGTACCTTATGTTTATTTTTAATAGCAAGGAATAAGCCAGAGCAGGAAATGTACTGCCTTAAAATAAAAGTATAGAGCTTCTCTGATTATTTCTCTTATAAATAGCAAAGTAGAAGACCAGTGGCAAAGTTACTGTAAATACCTCAAGGTTTCCTCTTTTCACTGAATTTGTAAGCCACAGTCCTTGTGAGCTTTCAGTGGAGATGCTGAATGAGCCTTCTCAGACACTTTTTTCCCCCTGATTTCTTAATATGCATTTGACTTTTCTTTCTAGGGGGAGCTGGAAAAACTGAATCAATCTACAGATGATATTAATCGGAGGGAGACGGAGCTGGAGGTACAGAATTCATCCTTGCATTTTCCTTTGGTGTGGGTTGGATTTTGTGAGAAACAGAACAGTATTTTTGAGTAGGTTCCCTCCCGAATTGTGCCATCCTGAACGATGAATTGGCAGCAAGAGTCTGGTGATGACTTTTTAAAGGTGTGAATTGAGCTAACAGCTGGAGCAGAAAGGGAGAAGGTAGCAGGATGCTGACAGTGTAAAAACCCTACGTGGAGAACCCTACCCCCCCAAACCCTATTTTTAGGTTTTGAAACTAAATTTAGACAAGTTTTATGTTTTTACAAGTCACTGTTTTGGGTTTGTGTTCTTGTGACTACAGACAGTGAAATTTTATTTGCTTAAGAGATCTTTGACATACAATTACTGGCCGGGATCTCCTTCTTGGTGGCTATTTTTTTTTACCTTGTTAGTTTTGCCTTTTTTGTCATTACTTTCTGAGTAAGGAAAGGAATGAAGGAATGTTGAAGGAAAAGACTTCCTATTTGGAAAAAGAGGTTTTCTTGGATGCTTAAAAATCTAATAGAAAGTTCTGAAGAAATTGTTTCTAAAGCCCCAAATTTGAGCTTCAGCTACTTGGTAGTTATTCTGGGAGGCTCAGCATTATTGATCTAATAACAAATCAAAACAAACCGTCCTACTTGTGTGTCTAAATTTTCTTTTGTCAACTGCAAAACAAAGAAGATAAAGCCAATGGAAGCGTAAGATGAATATGCTGCTAAAGGAAAACTGACATAAAAATGCTACTTTACTAAATACTTACTATCCTAAATAATTTTGATAACATGACAATATTTTGAATACTGTATCAAAACATGCTGAGATTGCAGTGATGAGCATACTCTAAAAGTACATCTATAGATTTCTGTTCTGCATCTTCAAAATGTCAAAGTCTGTGTTTGGTTTTTTTTGGGGGTTTGTTTCACACACACACCCACACACACCCCCCTTATATGTGTGTTTTCATGAGATGGGTACCTGGAGCATGGGATGGTTCCTGGTAGTATTTTAAAATATTGGAGTATCCACTGTATGCATCAAGCTGAATATAGGTTTATGAACTTATTTTGGAAACAAAGCAGCCTTGTCATGTGGTTGTTTTCTTCTCCCTACTTGTTTGCATCTTCTGTGCTTTGTGGCAAGTAGATCATGAAATTTTTGGCAAATAAACTTAGTGGAATGGGGCACTATTTGTTATGCAAAATTAAAACATATTTCAGCTGTGAAAACTGTTCAGTGTCACTAGCTTGATTTAAATTTCGAGTGAACTTTAAAAATCAGTATGCTAGTCTGCAACAGTATCAATTAGATGGACTTCAGGACTCTTTATATACATATATTAAAAAAAATAATTGTATATATTTTTTCAGTCTCCTTATTTCATACTGAGGTACTGAAATTGAAAGATGGTGCTATGGATAGTTGCCTGGATTTCATTAATCTTGTCATAACCTTGCACTGAGGACACATTATGAAGCAGATAGAATAGTAATAATAATGCAAATGCATACTCATGAAATAAGTCCCAATGACTTAAGATGGGATTTTACTGCTTGATTAAAATTATTCATGTGTTCAAGTGTTTGTAGAGCCTGGAGATTTGTAGCTACTGTGTGTGTGACACATGCTGAGCTTGAAAGGCCAAAAGGCTCCTGGATATATTATTGTAAATAAAAGAGCAGTGTTTCCACATTAGATTGCTCTTAACGTTGCAGCTTACCTTACTTAGTTTGAAAAATATTAGGTGTCAGATAGTGCAGAAAATTATTATATAATGCTTTCTACCTCTATTTCATTAAATGTTTACTGCAGATCTGTCTGTAGTACTTACTGTAAGCAGTGTTTGATGGAATTAATTTGAAATATCATCAACTGTATGCTTTCATGAATGTTTCCTCTTTGCTTTTCATGTGAAAATCTTACTGGATTGAAGCCAGTTTGTGGTATCATGCAACTGCATAATTCTTAATCTGGAAAGATTTTCATTACTTTTGATCTGCTTAAATTTCGAGGACAAATACAGTTGGATGATGTAAGCAAGGCTTAATTTATATACATGTTGATAAATGCATTTTAAATGGACTTAAGACCTTTCTAGAGGAAAGATATTAAAAAAAACCCCCAACACTTGTGCTTAGAAGAAAATCCCTGCATTAATACTGTGGACAAGAAAAGAAAGCTTTGCCAAGCAGCCTTATAGGATAAATCCAGAGTTTGGAAGGCAAAGTTTAGAACTGGGATCATTCTGCTTCAAAGACTTCCAAAATCCTTGAATGCTGCTGAAAATGTGGGCTTCTGGGAGAGCCATGCTGAGACTGCCTTTGAAGATTTGCTATTTTGGCTGTTACTAGCTGCTTTGGGTTCCTCTTGCTACCCCTTCCTAGTTTGTGGTTTTGCTGCTATTGCAAGATACTTAATTAGAAGAAATATGTGTTGGGTTGTTGGTTTTTTTTTTTTTTAAATCAGACAATGGAGTTATAGTTATCCTATTCTTCTTTTATTATTTTCTTCATCTTTTCAATATCTGATCATAGTTGACTGTAATGGGAACATAGACAGTATCATTTGGCTATTTACAGCACAAGATGCTGATTGCCAGCTTCCTGTAGCATTACCTTGTGGTGCATACATTCCCACTGTTGCATTTTTTTCCCCAGAATAATCTGGAAAAGCAACTGGAGCATTTGAGTAGAAGGTATATTTCTTTGAAGGAAGTTCAGAAAAAGACACTCATGTTTTTGTGACATGATGTACTTTGATAAGCAGGAAGAGTAACCTTGTGGCATCTAAGTACTGCAAGTCTGTTGTGGACTTCCTCTAAACAGGACTGCTCTCTGTCTCCAGTTCCCATTAACTGGAAAAAAAAGGCTGTAGGTGTTAAATGTTTCTAAAACCCATGCTTTTGTTCTTGCTGTGCCTCAGGTGTACATCTGCAAAATGGAAGTAAAAATGCTCCTATACCAGATGAAAATGTTATGAGGCTGAAATCAGTGGAGACTTCTAGGATCCTGAGACTACACTCTTGGTGTAGCCACAGACATGTCTGCATTTGAACGACATAACAAATATTGGCATTTGCTGCTCACAAAGGTGATAAAATGGGGAATTTTGGTTTAAGTTGATCAACCTGCCTTTTTTTTTATTAAAAAAAAAAAAAAGTTCTGCATTGAAACTACCATGGGAACTGTTTTAAGATGATCAGCCTGCCATTTTTTTATCTCTTAAAATAAGTTTTGCACCCAAGCCACCTCAGAGAGGGGTGCATTTACATGTGTGGTATGACTTGAACAGATACGTTGAAGTTGGCTACATCTGTTCTTTTACTTGATATAATTACTCATTTTTTTGCTCTTTTGACCTATCCTATTAAACCCTGGAGAAATATCCTGACCTGATGATGCTCATAGCCTGTTTGGGAGTTGTGGAGCTGCTAAAGGGCACTGAGTGGCTGGTAGTTATACGTTGCGTTAATGTATTGCCTGTTAATGAATCTTTGATTAGGCTTGATTTAAAATCCATAATGCTGCTTATACTAAGTGCAACACTGAGCATTACTGACACAGCAAAAGGATGATAAGGGTCCTTGGAGGGATTTAACACTTGGCTTCGCTAATGTCCCTGTTTATGTTTGAAGTGTCTGTGAAGAGGTGGGGGAAACATCTTGCAGTGGAGATACTTGTGTGTTTTGGCCAAATGCAAGTTAGAGCGGCGCCTTGCTATTTGAGCTTTTTTCCTGTTTATTGGAAATGCATCTCTGTCTGAACTCCCATCAGGAGTTGCAAATGTACTTAACAAATGTGCGTGACTTGCCTGTCCAGCTAACTCGTACACGTCTTTGACTGGCTCCTGAAAGTACAATTCAGATGTAACAAATTCACCCAGGGACCCTCTGGCAGCATTGTGGGGAGGGGAAATACAGCACATACCATTAAAATTATTACTGGAATCCCAGCTATCCCAAATGTGGTTTTTGTTAGGGTTTTTGTGTTGCTGGAGCTATGAGCTTGCCAGTGTTAAGGGGAGACGACTGCTCATGAAAACTAGAGCTGAACAGTGTTGCTTTCAGCCATGCTTGTTACAAGTAGGGCCTGGTTAGGATCCCTCTTGTGTGCTTGTTTGGATCCTCTAGTCCTGATCTGCAAGACTTTGTGCTGCTTTTAGTCCTGGATTTATCCTAAAGGTCACCATGTTGGATAGAGTCAAAGGAAAGGGGTGTATCAGCTGTGGTGCTCTTTCACTTGTGAGCCTTTTCAGTATTTGAACCCCTCTCACAAGGGGAAGGTTATTTTATTTAGAGTTGCTCTTCTTTCTGTCTCACCAAAATACTTGGGCTTGGGGTAAAGCTCAAGCTTTTGACCATGTTACACACAAGAATTTTAAGTAGACTTTAAAAAAAAAAAATCCCTAATCTTTCAAGTTAAGTAGACTTTTTAAAAAAAATACTGTCTTTCAAGTTTCAGAAAAATGGCCTGTCAGTGGCAGGAATCTCATTCTGAGCACGCCTGCTTGGCAGGGGGAAGCGTCTATCTGTAGAAATATCCGCCACCTTATCAGCATCCCTGTCCAGCATTTTCCAGTGTCCATAAAAGAGTAAACAGATAAGGGAGAAGCGGCTCACTGGCTGGTGTTCCTGCTGGTTTTTGGAGTGCGATATACATGCATGATGGATTTGTCCAGCACTAGCAGGACAGATCTTTCCATGTCTCTTTATAATCTACTTGTTTCCATAGGAAATGTCTCCTGCATGTGGATTGCTTGTTGTTATGCCTTCTGCTTTCATCCATGGATGAGTAAGGAAAGATTCCTTCCTCTGCTATGGCTCTGGAAAGATTTTGTCGCCGGAGTGAGTCAAAGGGCTTTACTTGATTCACGTTCTTGAAGCAGAGATGGGTTTCTAGCCCAAGGGAGGGAGGAAGGGTTAGGCAGAGAAATCTTGTTTTGGAAGGAACACCCAGTGCCTTCCCCTGTCTGCTTTCCTCTCCCTTCTTCTAAGAGGACTAAAAATACCAGTGTATTTGTAGTCTCAGTCTGTAACTGTCTGCAAGCAGGAGGTTAGAGCAACTTCCAAATACCAGTTTTTATTGGTATTTGGCAAGATGGCAAGTTAGTAGCTGTGTGGAAAAAAAGACTTTTCCCTATCCTTAAAAATTAAGTGATAAGTTACTTAACCCCTTCCTTACACTTTATTGTTAAGGTTTAGTAGTCAGTCTGGTTTACTTGAACTGCTCAGGCACCAAAAAGATGTTAGAAATGTCATTAACCTTTTTGAGGTAGATTTCCGGGCACATGCATGTGCATCTGTCTGATGTGTATGTAATTGGGAAGCCTACCTGCTTTCACACTTGGACATTATTGATACTGACGCTATGTTAACTTGGAAATGAGCTTTTGCAGCTGGTAGGTCTCTGTAGCAGAGGAAGGCAGGTATGGATACTGCCTGCCTCTTGGAAATAGGTGAAGCCTGTCTCTTAGCCAGCAATTTCATTTCCTATGCACCTCCCAAGCTGGTTTAATGTGTTGTCGGAGGTTCTGCACACCAAACTGTCAGAAAGATCATAGGACAACCTTGGTAAATGAAATTTAGGTGTGCTTGGTACTAAGATGCTTCATACCCAGCTGATATGTTAAGTTCATTTTAGCAAGAAAATTGTTTGAAAATACACACTTCATTTGATGGGCAGAAATAGTTATCTGACATCTAACACCAGCTCATCACCATCATTCATGAGAAAAGAAAACAAGCATGTTTTATTCATCAACAGGTGCAGTGTAAGTGTAAAATTGTACAGTTTCTTTCCACCTTTGAGGGTGGATCTCCAAAATGCTGCTGTATGGATGGCCTGTCATTTATGCATGGTCCCTCTTTTGGTGCAGTAGCAGGTAGCTGCCCAACAACAAGTTGCTGGAAACAAAGTCTGCTTTTAATAATGACCTATTGCAGCAGAAGCATATATGGGCTAGAAGTCTGGCATGCTCCCTAAAACTGTGCTTGTGAAATCTGTCATTTGGGAGAACAGTGCTAAGGATTTCCAGGAAGAAAGTTGATGAGAGTGGAGTTGCAACCGTAGAACAAGATGTTGAAAAGTAAACTGCAGCTGTTCATGTGATGCACTAAGTGCTATGCCTGCTGGAGCGTGTGTATGACACCTAGGTAGTGAGAGTCTAGTTATTAAGACTATAACTAAAGTGAGAAGTTTTGACTGCTACTTTTTTTTTCTTGCACCTTGTGACAAACATGGAGGGTAAAGTTCCTTAATTGGCTTTTGTCCAGCTTTAAACAGGTTTATTATCATCTTATTTGAGCAAATAGGAGGGAGGAAATGTTGGAAATGTTAGCCAGTCAGCTTTCAATATTGCCTATTTGCAAAATCAGTAACAAGGTGTTCTTAAAAATGATCATGGAAGATTATGAGTAGAGGGTAAAACATACTTTTGAATTGTTGTCTGGGTGTTTGAGATGTCTTTTGTCAGTTGTATTGCTTCTGTTACAGTTTATCTGGTCTGTGTATGTATTCAGTGTAGTGACGAGAAAAACAAACTCGTGGTTTTTTTCCAAAAAAACCCCCCAGAAATGGTGAGTATGACTCACAGGGTTTGTACCTAAGGCTTTTATCAGAAAGCATCATCTTTCAAGGATCTGAAATACAGAAACTAAGAACTGAGGACTGTGTTAGAAAAGTTGCATGGCATATGCTATGCTGTCTCTGTTGTGCTCATGGCAGCAAGTTGCAGGAATTGCTGTCTTTTCCTTTCTCTACTGAGCACACATGGATAATAAAGGTCTGAATGAAGCAAGAGTTCAGCAGTTAAGTAGTAACGCTTGTAGGGAGGTACATCACACCAGAGGATTTGATAAGTAAGTTGAAGGTGGTGTGGTAGTCTTCCTAACATAGATGTAAGGTTTCCCTTGTGCTGGGGACCATGGATGAACTGTGCTGCTGTACTGTTCCCGAGCCTCTAAGTTTTTGACGTGAGTGTTCTTACAGAAGACACCATTAAGAGGATGTATAGCTTTGAACCACTTCACACGTGGGTTGAACTGTCTCACTGACAGCTGGACATAGAGCAGGGAATTAAATTGATTCCTAAGTTATTGCCTTGACCACAGGCCCATCCTTCCTGTGAACCACAGATGCTCTTTTCATGTCACATAAGTAACAAGTGCACCAAGCCCAGTGCTCCTGGTGCAATTGTCTTGGTGCTTCTGACCTCCCCAGTTTCACATGAAGAGTAAAAATAGCTGTTGCACCTGTATTTCTTATTTAAACTTCCCCGGGGCACCTGCCAGGGGAATTGTGCACTGTCCCAAGGGTGTTGACTTTTACAGATGCACTGCTAGTATGTGGCAGGGCTGACACACTGAGTGTGGCTGCGCATTTGCAGGAGGGAGCTGTACCCCCGCTCACAGGAGATGCTACCACAGCTCCCAGATAGGAGCTGCGGTCACTGAGACCACGAGAGCTGGATCAGTTTGGATTGAGGAGGCTGGGTGGTGTGAGCGCACTGGGTTGCCACAGGACCATACACGGTGTAGATACACAATGTGGGATTGTTTGCTTTTGTACTGTAGTTGGGGCTAGTGGAGAGTAAAAGTGGTGCGTGTAGTGCTGGAGAGGGTGTGGGTTTGGCTTTCCACCTTCTCAGAGACCGCAGCATCTTGTCGCTGTGTCCAAAGGGGATGGCTGGAAGCCTTTGGGAGGGGAACTGATTCCAGCAGTGTATGAGCATCTGCTTATTCTCTCATGCAGAAGGTGGCAAAGCCTCCAGGCTTGTGTTCCTGACAGTCAGGAGCCTGAGAATAAAAGTCATTTAAAATAAATCATGTGATGGATTGACATGGCTATAAAGTGCTAGGGTGTTTTGGTTTTTGTTATTCTTCACCGGAAAAAATTAGGATGGTTGGACCCAAATAAAGCCTCAAAATAGGAACCAGGCATCTTTAGGGACAAAAAGGTCAACTAGAAGTTCACATCAGTGTCTTCTTCAGCTGAAGCTTCCTATTCTGTGTAACTAGCTACTGTGTGAAGTGGGGCTGTGCTCATAAATGAATGTGTATTTAACCATTTGTGAGACCTGTGCCTCAGGTGCCAGCTACAGGATTAGTTACAATTGAGTAATTTGTATGTGCGTCATCCGAGTTGGTGGGAGATTCATGGCTACAGAAGTTGTTGTTAGTTTGACTGCTCTGTCCTTGGTGATTTTTGTTTTGTTTTTTTTAAACGCTAGTTGGAGACTAGTTCTCTTTTTCCTATTGGATAAGAGTGTACATAATTATCACATGAATAAATTTGGGGTAGATCTCTAAGTACAGATTTGGTAGTGATGGTTTCTGTGTTCCAAGTGCTTATCTTATAAACATGGAAACTGATTTTTTTTAGTGAAATCACCGCGTAGGGTTTTTTTACTTAATACATACACACTTATGGTTTTCTTTAACTATTTGCTTTCCACAACTAGTATCCAAATGTGCAGCTTTCACAAAGAAAGTGAAAAACAAACCTTTTGGCTCAGTCATTTAGAAATGATTTTTTAATTTTGTTCCTGTAGTTGTTGGAATTTTTTTTTTTTAAATATAGTTCAGTACTTAACGTCTTGCAATATACTCATCGTGCTTGCAGTCTTATTTTAGTTACTTGTGAAACTCATTTTGAGCAGTGAACCATGTATCTATCGTCCAGTACTTTAACTGGAAATATTCAGACTCTTCTCACTGAGAAAACCACTGACTCAACACATACTGTTTGAATGATACATTTCAGGCTTTCACTAAGAAATGGGATTATTGACTGGATTGGAGTTAATAAAATAATAAGTTAATGTGCATTTAAGTCTCCATTTTTTTTTTACTGTGTTACCCATTTGAATACTACCTTAGAATAAACTGGAGTACCTTAAGAATCTAAATCTATTTGCACTGGACTAAAGTATTACCAATGCTGGTTAAGGTTTTAGGTAAAACCAAAAAAGCTAAGAAGCTTTTTCTGAAACATTAGTTTTTACAGAAAAAGGCAACATATATTATTGCAGTTTTTTCCCCACTTCTGAGACTGTAGTGGTAGGTTCCAATGTATTTTAGTTCCACTAATGAATAAACAGTTGTGCATTCTAGAAATCCTCAGCAATAATGACAAAAACCTCCTGAATTAGAGTACTTCTTCAAGCCAGCTGCTTCCTAATAATCAACATGTCACTCCAGTAGTCTGCATAAATCCTGCTCTCTAATTAGAATTACAAGGCTTGTCAAGAGCTCACATGGCCCTTCCTCTTCATCTCCTTAAATCCTGGGTTACGTCCAGCCTGAATTTACATCTCTCTGCAATAATTCCATTGATTTAGAGTCTGTGTTGGATGCTAAGATCAAAATCAGGATCGCTTTGCTTAAAGGTGTGAAAATTTCCATGCAGCAGAGAAAATATTTTAATTGCTTCACCTAATCATATGAAGAGGGCAACTCATCTAGTGTGGAAGTAGCTGGAATTTACTTTTCTTAACTTATTATTTACTACATTTAAATGGAAAGTAAATGTCCTTATCCATTGATACAAACAATAGCTGAAAAGATGGGCTTTTATGGCAGGAAGTCTTGCCATGAGGACCTGGGAGCTTTTTGCTGCTATTGAAGTAAGTAGGGTGTGTTTATAAAAGAAAAGAGGAGCTGACTTGAAAATACACTATGTGGAAAGTGTCCAGTTCTTCTGCAGAAGGCAGTTCCGTTCATCCTTGTTTGCGTTGTGAAATGGTGTCTCTGGGGGGAACAGTACTAAGGGTGTGACACACTAAGGTTTAGGAGATGCTAGTTCCAGCCAATTTGCCAGCCTGCTGTGGGATTTAGCCTGCCTGCTAGCCCCATTCTAGCATTGTCTAGGTGAGACTTCTTTGCCACTGAACTCCCTCTCAGAACTTGTTATGCTGCTGTTTCCCTCCCCATCAAGTCACTTACAAGCTATTCTTCTCTGAGACACCCTGCCAGAGGTGACATCTAGCACAGGCTATTGCAGGCTTTGTGTAAAAGCTGTCTCTGGAAGACAAAGATTTGGTGTCCAGCATGATAGCTTTCAAATGCAGTTCTGCGTTCCTGTTACTCCCTCTACTCAGGAATTATGGCAGTAACTGTTTTGAATGTGTCAGCTCGTGCGTGAACCTGAAGAGCAACCTGAAGGTAGGAACAAATGGGTAGAAATAAATTTCTAATTTGTATTTGTCCTTTCTTTCCTTTCTGCAACCATTTGAAGGATGCACGCCAGAAGTTCCGCTCTGTACTGGTTGAAGCAACAGTAAAACTGGATGAACTGGTAAAGAAGATTGGAAAAGCTGTAGAAGACTCTAAACCTTACTGGGAAGCTCGGAGGGTGGCCAGGCAGGTGAGAACTTTCTACCTTATAAGCTTGTGCTTGTAGTTGGAGAGCATGTACTGATTGGGTTGCTTTCCTGCTATTAATAACATCTTAAGCATATGCACTTGGCTGACACTGTCTATGTCTTGAGTTGCATGTCAGCCATGTGAATCGATGGGAAAAACATGTTTCTTCACAGCCACAGCTGTACGTGTTCTTCAGTCTAGGAACAGCTCCAGCAGACACAAACTATCAATAGCAAAAGACTAGTCTTGTGCTCCTCTCATTATCAATGCCCTTTCAGAGCCCTGCTCTTTTCTATCAGTAGTTGTAATTGTTTGAAAAGACAGCGTAGACTTCGTGTATCTCCTTTTTCTTCTTAAAGCAAAATGCTCAGCAGCTAAATGGCTGCAACTGGAAGCTGCTGGGGAGGAGGCTGGAGTGGGGCAGACTTGAGGAAGCCTGGAGGGTTTAGTGCTGATTAGGTTGTGCTGAAGCAGGAACGGGCTAAATGTGGCTCTAAAGTGCATTGGTTTGGGGAGAAACTGAGCTCTGCTTTCTGTACTGTCAATCAAGACCTTACCTCCCTTGACTTGATTCTTGATAGACATCTAAAATAGTGGTTTATTTGGTTGGAAAGGGCCTGTGTGGCTGAGGCACGAAAGGAGGAGGAGTGGAAGTAAGGGTTTGATCTACTGGCATAGGGAAAGGAAGAAAGCTTGTGAGATGTCAGGCATCTTCTCACCTTAGGGAAAAAGTAGCTGACAGTTGAGTGTGTGGTGGCTTAGGGCAGTGCTTCTGCTTGGTGTCTGTGATGGCCTCTGCTGGTGTCTGAGGCTTTTTGGGTTTTTTTCCCCAAGGGGGAGGCTGTTCCTGGGTGCTACTTCCATTTTCTCTCAAGGCAGGGAGAGGCACAGGTAGGGGAAGAGTTGCCTAGAGGGGCTGCTTCTGTGCTTGGAACAGTGTGTGGGGTGGCATCTGTGTCTGGGCAACTGTGATGCGATTGGATTCAATAGCAGAGTGAAAAAGAGATGAGGTAGCATGTGTGAAATACATAAAAATTACAGGAGAAGGATTTTGTTTGTAAAAATAGGTAGAGGCTGAGGTTGAGGGATGAGAAAAGTAGTGTAGGTGTGTGCCAGAAGGCAGAAAGTAAATTCACAAGGTAAGAGAAGGGAAGAGAATACATCCTCAGAACAAGGCACAGGAAAGGGAGACATGAACGCAAGCTTTATAGCTTTGAAAGCTGATGAAGCAGGAGTTGGTTTGATGGGATATGGCATGCAAGATAGTATGTGACCATGTTGATCCTTTAAATTGCACAGCATTGTTTTGGAGCCATTGTCTCAGGCAGCGGGGATGATGAGTTGGGGTTATTAGACTTAGTCCTTCAGACTAGCAGTGGCGTGGCAAATAGGTAAACTCTGCTTCAAAGCACAGTAAGCGTGGTATCTTACTACTCATCTGTAACTGCTCTGAAAGCAATCCCTGCTCATGGGGCCTATAGTGTGTGCTAGAGATAAATTGGTAGTAAGCTACAGAAAGAGAGGAAGTTAGTAACAAAATAAGAGCAAGGAATTGTTTATTTCATGTTAATTACTTTGTTCCATTTCAAATATAAAGAAATAAAATATCTCCCAAACCCCGCCTCAAGTATGATTCCATAGTTCTATTACTATAAATAGCGCTCTCAGGCACAGAATGCATAGGACTTCAAGAGTTATACTTGGAAAATTCAATGGTAGAAATGCATACTCTGCAGAACAAAAAAAACAGTTGACACTGAGATTTGTAAGATCAGGTACTGAGAGCCATGATCTTTGTCCTCTGTCCTGAAGCTGGCAGCAGATTATGTCCTGAAAATGGAATTTTTTTATTCCTGCATCATTGCTGCCCCTGAAGTCCATTCAGTCATACTGGTTCAAAGGTGCTTTGCAAGAGTACTAAAAAACCTAAACCACTTAAGGTCCTTAGATTTGTAGAATCACTGCTCCAGTATTGGGCTTGTTAGAGAACCGTATTTTTCTCCCAATCCATCCTGTTATTAGCTAGTTTTAAATGCTACTTATCCCAGATCTGCTAATTTGCTACACACTCAATTTTCTTTTAATTCCTTGATAGCTTTTTTTTCCCCCTTTAAGCAGGGATTCCCTTTCTAACTGTTCATTTCACTTTTTTCCATTTTGTGTTATGGAGCCAGTCATGGTCATGGAACAGAGCTCCCTCTTTGTATTTGCTCAGCAGACAGAGCTGGAAGATGGTCTCTGGTTTCCCTTTGGCTCTTTGTCTAATAAAATCTTAAAATAGAAAATGCTTCAAAAGCATTGAAGGACAGTGAATCTGCCTGGAAGCCAGGAGATTGGAAAGACTGGTACCAGTCATCAGCAAAGCATCTGCCTAAAGAGTTTTTCTAGTCTCAAATTTGCTATATTAAAGTGGGGGGAAGGAGTGGGTAGGAAAATACAAAACTGGAGGAATGTACCAGAATATTAATATGTTTAGGTGCCAGCCTGCATCTTTCTTTTAGACTTTGATTTGTAAAATTGTGGTGAAATCATGGGAAGAGCTTGATATTTTTCTGTTCAAATTTATAACAACATCTAGTCTCTGAAGACTGTGTTCCACCTTCTGTCTTTACAGCTATTTTAGAGCCATTAGGCTGCCTCTGAAGACATAGGCACAAGGTTCTTGGTGGCTGAAAAGGCTTTAATTAAACAATAAGGGAAAAATGCATGACTGCTTGTTAAGAGAAAGGGAAGTGTAAATTCTTGTTTGCTGTTCTCAGTTAAAGGAAGTAGAAATATGAACTATAAATTGAAGTCTTCTGGGAACAAAGAATTGCATAATTAACATCTAGTTTGGCAGAAATGCAGGAGTTTTCCAGAGTTACTTGCATTTAAGATGTCAGTTGTAGAGTGAGTTGGCTGATGCAAGCTGTATTTAGTCATACCGAGGAGCTTGTTTTCACTTGGTACCAGCATGATTCTCTTCTGGAAATGCATGTTTCATTTATTAAGATAAAACCCGTTAAAATGGTATGAGGGCACTGATGTGGGGTCAGCAAAAAACAGGTCCCTGAGTCAAATACTTCCCTGGAGAAGCTTTAGGACCTTGAGCCCTTTCGTCTCTTCACCCTTATGCCCATCTTGTGCAATCCTCTGTTTCCAGAAAATGATGAATTCAAAACAAATTAATTCTCCCATGCAAGAGTCCTGTAGGCATCTTGTTTGTGTAACATATGCCAAGAGAATTTCAGCTTGGCATATCTCAGGCTGAAACTTTGCTTTCACAGAACAATGGCCCCTTAGCATTAAGATTTGAGTGCTTTGCCCTCTGAAATGGTGGTGCAGGGAACCAGGATGCTTCTGTTGGCACCACAGCAGTAATATTCCACTTTTGCTGAGGCTGAAGTGAGAGCTGGCTAATGTTCTTGCCCCGTAGATTTCATGCGACTTCTGCCAAGACAACTTTGTTGTAATTCCTCATTTGGTATACCAGTGGGCCTTTTGTGTTGATTGCAAGCACATCTTACTGTATTGGAGAATTTTGATGCAAATTTGTTGTTCAATCAGATTTTAATGTATTTCTGCTGCAAGAACTTTTTTGCATTTGTCACATTGTCTTTTCATGTTGTTCTTTAACTTACGCCATAATGCACATGTTCAACGGAAGAACCTTGGCATGTAGCGGAGGATTGTGTATGTACACAAGCAAAGACCACGTTGCAGCAATATGAAATTCCTATAACCTAGAAGGTTCTAAGTGTTGGGAAGATCAGTCTTCCCATGTCTGTGGGGTTTTTTTTGGGGGGGTTGTTTGTTTGGGTTTTTTTGTTTGCTTGTAATCTGCTTCCCTGGTTGACTAGTCAGAGAATTAGACTTTTCTTGCCCAAAGGTAATGCGGAAGAAGGGTGAAGTTGCCAGGGAACATTAATAATGTAAACTACAGTGTAGGTCTTGAGTCTTTAAGGTAAGGAGTGTCTTAAGCCACTGTTGACTTAGCATTTTGCAGGGTTGGGGCTGGAAAGCACCTACGCAATAGTGTCTGCAATGGTGTCTGAGCAGATAATGGAGTTTAAGAAGTGTGTTACCTCCCTAGCGACAGCATGCTCTGGGACAGGATGCTGTGCAAAAGCAAATGTGGTCTCTTGCATAAATCATTGGGCTGGTAGGAGCTGATTTGGTGCTGCTGCATGACGTAGATAAATTACTTCATCTCTCTCTTAGTTCCCATGTAAAATGAAACTGTCAAGCTGCTCTGAAGCCGAGTTCATTAAAGCAAGTAAAAGCACTTTGGGGTCATTGGGTGAGAGGTGCCATTAAAACACTGTTATCCATATGTCATCCCTTGTGAACCCAGGGACAAACTGAACAGGAGGACTTGCCTTTCTGCTTTGCTTCTGCTGGAAAAGAAATCTGATAAAAATGTGTTCTCACCCACCCTCCCCAAACAAAACAGTTCATGCATTTGTAGTGACCCTAACCTGAATAAAAGCCCTGGGAGTGGTTGTTTTTAGTTAAGCTTTAGCTCCGATTACTGAGTGGCGTTTTTTTTGCAGAGTGAGAGGTTATGTTTTAGTCCCCAGATTGGGAGTAGGTGCAGATGCTTTGCTCAGCTGAGCTTATTTTGGAGGGACGTGGTTTTGCTTTGTGATAGTGTCGTGTCCCCCCCCCACCCCCTTTTTAGCTTTTACAAAAGTGTCAGAAAATTTGCTTCATGTGAAAACAGATGAAAGATTTATGCTAACTCATATCTATGTGTATCTCTCCCTAAAGGACCCACCTGTAGCAAGTGTTCAGAGAGCAGTATGTTGAAGGGTATGCATGTTCTGCTTCCTCTTGGGTCACTCTTCCTGGTTCAGTTTGACAACTAATTCTTCTTTTCGTGTTGTTGGCATAGTTTCTTAAGCAGCACCTGTTTATCCCAAAAGGCTAGGAAAAACACGCTGGAATCAGTATGTACAACAGTTCTTCCCTGCTGAAGTCTAGGCTACCTGAGAGGAAATGCAGTTGATGGACAAGTAGATGTGTTCAGCAGGGACAGCTAATGTGTCCTTGCCTCACTAATAATCTTTCTCTCATGTAATATTTTATACTGGATTGCCACATCTGTTTGAAGAAATCAGCTGACAGGGTAAAGAATCATTAGGGATGAGCTTTCAGATATTTGGACCCTGGATCTCCATTCTGCCTGTCTTCTCAAAACTTAACAGAACCCAGTTACCACTGGGAAATCATTTCCTCTCTCAAATGTGAATTTTGGTTGGATTTCACCAGTGGGGTCAGAAGTTAATAGTGGACACCAGTAGACCAAGGTGGGTATATAGGATTCACCTTGATTAGCTTTATGTACTGCAGGATTTAGTCTAGTTTAAGATAATCATTTGGGCCTTTAATCACTGACTGTAATCAGTGGTGAGAGGTAGGTGTGTGTGAAAAGCCTTCTGAGATATGTGTCTCTTCCTTAAATGCAGAGGGAGTTCAGACATCTCGTCTTGTGTTGTTTAGCCATTTGAAAGTTGTTGGGTGAATGTTGCATCAAGTGGTTCAGTGAATCTTATATCCAGAGTGAACTGGGATGAAAAGTAGCTCCTATAATCTTGCAGAACAGGAACTGAGGAGGAACTGAGCCACTTGATGGTGAAGGTGGGAGGGGTGTAAGCAGATAAGAGCACACATGCCTAGTTGGAAAACTCTTCCTCAGCAGATGAGACTGATGCCATTCTTTGCAGAAGTCAGGATTGCAGTGCCTATAAATGAACGCAACTTTCCAAAGTGGCCATTCCATTTCAGTTTCTAGATGTTCAGCTTAAGATGTCTCAAAGTAGTGTGGCAAGTATGCAAAGTTACAGATGTTAACTTTCTTAGCTCAGGAGACAAAAGCTTTTTAAATTCACACAGCCTGGAGGTTCAAAACTGCCAGTCACCCTTAAAAAATTAATTAGGAACTGGAAAGTGTCGTCTTGCCAGTGTCGCTTTCTGCAGCACCAAGTTCCCCATCCAAATTTGCTCAGTGAGTGAGAGCTAATTGGATCCCAGCACCAGCTGGCTCTGCTGTGGGCAGGGGGGCAGCATTGACTGTGGGTGACAGCTCCTGGGTCCAGATCCAACAGTGATGGATATCTGGGTCTTCCCCTCTGGTTCCTAGGCACTAGATGCGTTATCCATCGGTATATTGGAGGTAGCCATGTCATAAGAAATCTCCTTTTCTATCCTACTTTTATGAGCTGAAGTCCTGATGCTCATGTTTAAGACAACAAGGAGTTAAGACTGATTTATATTATCTGGTAAGCTTATCTTGGCAAAAAAAAGGTGGAGGGAGAGGGAACTTGACAAGCAAAAATTAAATGTCAGCAGAACCGTGACAGACTTGCATTCCTGTTTGGCAGCTTGCCATGGAGCTAGTAAAAAGCAAAATTATTGGCACAGTTACAGTGAAACAACCAACTGACCTTTCCTGGTTGAAGGAGTGTTTCTGGTTAACTGTTTAGAAACCAAAAAAAATCTGGTGGATTCACATTGTCAAAGCAAGGATACAGAAACTTGGAAATTGACTTTGACAAACCTTCTACAAATCCCTCCAACTATTTAAGAAAAAACACAAATACCCAGAACGCTTGACTGCTGTCTGTGGCTATAGTTCGGTGCTGCATTGTCATTGGTAAGTAATAATCATCTTTGCCAGCCTAGACTGGTTATTGTAGTATAGGTTATGTTATTTGTGGTCTGCCTATGCTGATAGTTGTCGTTTTAATCAAAGATGCTGTATTGCAGCTGCCCTGGTGGCTCTTGAGGAGCCTCACAGTAGTGTGAGGATAGAGGAGGTGACGATTTCTGGTTTGGGAAGGTGCGGTGAATGGTGTGAGAAGTGACTTGCTCCCCAGGTGTGTAAATCAACCATACAGAAATGGTTGTGATTTATTTTTTTATTACTTAGGCTGGTGGGGTGGAGAGGATACTCAGAAGCTCCTTTCCTGAACTGGGACTTACCTGTTGGTGGTAGAGAAACTTGTCTGTGGGGGAGGCTGATGTGATGGCCTCAGTTAGTGCTGTGGCAGGCTGGGCACGGGAGGGAGGGAGGCAGTACAAGCCTTGCCTGGGAAGAGATGGCTGGCGTGCTCCAAAGGGAAAGGAAACATGGAAGTTGCCATGTGGGCAATCGAGGGAGCCCAGTGCTGTAAAGAAATGGTAAGGAGATGAAATGTAGGTGAGTTGTGCCAGGAGTGGTGCCTGAAAGGATGAAGCATGGAGGCTGTGGGTTGTACCTGATGGCCTAAGAAATTTTGTGTGTACTTTTTGCCTTTCTGTTCCCTGTGGACTTGCTCTAGACCTGAACCCCTTTTTCCCACCAACTCTTTCATTTTTTGTTATGAAACACATTATTAAATCTTGGGGGAAACCGTGCCGATGTGACGTTAGTCCTCATGTGAAACGTGGAGTTCCCAGTGCTGTGATCCCGAGGGGCGTTCTCAGTATATTCACCTCCCTTTCCACATGGTATGTGGCTGGTTGTGGGGCCAGGCACCCATCTGAAGAGGAAATAAGCCAAGCAAGGGAATCTGACATCAGTAATTTTATTATTGAGGGTGAGGAGTCACTTCCTGGACTTCCACCAGGGAATCCACTGAATTTTATAACTTTGCTTTTAAAACAGGATGCACTTTGGGTTAAGTAAAGAAAACGTGTTGCCACACTCAAAATTTGATGGAGTACCTTTTGTGCTCTCTTGTCATGTTTGTACAGTTGTGATTGAAATCCTGGGAGTAGTGTGTAGGAGTCGCTACGCTGTGTTCAGGTACATATGGCTCAGTGTTTCATTGGTGCCAGACAGAGCTTGGGTTTGGTGTGTTCAGTTTGCTCCACCTGAATGCTCGAAACCTGAAAACTGTATTTCAAGCCTTGCATTATGGTTCTGTTGCATTCTTCAGGCCAAAGTTGCCTAGGAAGCAGGGAGCTCAGGGAGACTTACTTGGGTCAACCAGCTGGGTTTTGCCTGGCTGATTTATTAGTGCTGTTAGTTTAGGCCTTTAAAGTTTAAGTAAATAATTTTACATTTGTGTTCTGGCTCTGTCATCTGGTTGAGCAGTGTGATATTTGAGTGTCTCAAACTAGCTGTCCTTACACTGTTGAGAAGATAACAGATGTTGCCTGGTCGGATTTGGAAATTTACGCCAAAGATCTGATCTGTAAAGGAAGACTCCTAAATGTGTTTGTCTTCCCCTCAGCCCTGCTAATGCAAGGATAGTAGGTCAGTGTGACTGGCAGGTTTCTACTCTCTTAATCCTGAGCAGCTGGAAATCTGCCCTGCATTTGGGAACACTACCGGCTGCTACGTCACAGATGACCTGAAAAAAATCTTTACCTGATTCGT
Source organism: Grus americana (assembly GCF_028858705.1). Taxonomy (NCBI): domain Eukaryota; kingdom Metazoa; phylum Chordata; class Aves; order Gruiformes; family Gruidae; genus Grus; species Grus americana. The sequence continues at coordinate 122,705,617 of NC_072853.1, read as the reverse complement.
ATTTAGTGCTTTGTTACTTACATTTCCTGCAGACTAGGTGGCATCTGTAGCAAAACCATCTGCAAATACTTTGTTCTTGGCACCTTTGGATAGTAGGAACAATTTTTAGCCACTTGGTTGTTGAAACACCTGTATCGATAAATTCTGTGTGTGTATGTATCCCCTCTAAAAGTTAGACCTCTCGTGTCTGTCAGTGCTTTCTATGCCTCAGTGAATGGGTCTAGTTATTTTGGGTTAGCATTTATACATCCTACACTTTCATTTTATGTGAGTGCTATTCTGTCGATGGATGATTAGTTTGTATAAGCTGTCGATGCAAAAACTGCAATTGGTTTTCTCATCATTAGTAGAAGACATGCCTTGGAGGGCTCCATTATTTAGATTTGTTAGCTGTGCACTGTAAATTAGAGGTTCTTCCCTCTTCTGCTTTTCTTTCCAGAAGCAGAAGAAAATACCGGTTTCATTCAAGTGTTTTAAAGAATTTATCTAGAAGTGATGAAAAAAATTACTCTCTTTTTTGGTGTCTTTCTCGTGCTGTCTCCTACCCCACAAAGCATCCATCAATTCTTAGCTGTTCTCGGTAGCAGCAATAGAAAGCCAGCTAGCTGTTCAACCCTCTCTCCAGTAATTGTCAACAATGCAATGACCTAATTATTCTCCCTACCCTTCAAAAATGTTTTTTAATGTTCTTTCTGTTGTGAAATACTAGAAGTGTTGGGCAAATAGGTCAGAGAATACTGGGGTAAGTTGGTGTAGAAACACCCTCTGTTCTTGGGAGTGACAATGAGAGGGCTAGGGCAGGAAAGTCTGGGGATTTTTTGTTAGATGTCAGCTGATTTAGGCAGAAAGAAGTGATACAGGTGATCTGGCTATTATGTTTAGCCACAGATGCAATGGCAGATGCTGGAACTGGTGGGAAGGTGTAAGCAGTTCTTCTAAAAGGGGGCTGGGATGTGAAAATAGAGATGAATTCTTTTTTCCTCTGCTGTTGTCTGAAGATTTGATTGTCATTTTGCATTCTTTTCAATTTGGAAAAACCCAAGATGTTTAGATTGTGGCTTCCTTTGCATAGCTATTGTCAAAAGGCAAATCTACAGCATTTGAAAACGGATAATTTAAAGGAAAGATTGCCTTGCTTTTCTCTTTCTTACCATTACCCCTCCCAATCTTTTCTGCCCACTAGTAAAGACTATTTCAAGAGATTGTAAGCCACAAACAAGATCATCTTTTAAAAATAGTAGCTAGCATTTGAGCCCAGGTGACTTGAGGTCAGGGTGATATCCTATATACCTATTTTGCGTGGTAATTGCTCTGGGATGACTGCTGAAGGCAGTCTTGCAACTTTGGGAAAGTTGTTCAGCCACCCCGATCTTTCTTGTGTGCAGTGGTCTAAATAGGTGGGAGTTTATTATGAAATGATAAATGCTTATGCTAGGGGCTGCTGCCAAAACAAATCTGATATGGATGGTGGTTACTGCCTTCTGGGTGTGTTTCGTTATGACTTCTAGTAAAACAGTATGAATTTATGAGCTCTTGTCTGTTCTTGCTGGAGAAGATTATCTGAAGAGTCTAATTCCTCTTTAGCATGTGTGGGAATGGCTCTGTATTGACTCAGTTTCTGTAAGAAAAATCTCTCTTAATTGCAGTAAAGTTGCAGTTCTACTGTTCGAATATAAATTTCGCTTCCAGGATGTGGAAGGAATGTCTGTCTCCTTTAGCTGTGTCTGCTTCTGATAGTTGGTTTTTTTCACTTGGTAAAGGGTGCTAATGATTTGTTCTTAAAGAAAGATTTTACTGCTGTGAAGTGGAATTGAAATTTTGTCTGTTCCTACTGCTACCTAGACCTTTTCATTCAAGGAATGGACTTAGCCTTTCATTTGTCCAGGACACCACCCCCAAATTTTTACTTTAAGCAAAACAAGCCTGTTTTACATGCTGTAGAGTTGTATAATTCCACTAGGAAAATGAAGGGTCAATAGATTAATTATCTTCAACAGGTCCCCTAAGAAAATGACTGTCTCAAAAGTAGCTGTGAGCATGCAAAGATGTACAAGGTCAGCCTGTCCCTGCTATTGACGATGGGCAGTTACTGGCGAGGCTTCCTGGGGACTAGGAGAACATGTCCAGAACAGCCCATCACCCAGGTGAAACTCCTACCCATGTGCCTTGTCTTTGGTTAGGTAGGTACGCATGCGTGCACAAGATGTGCTTTCAGAACCATGCTGCCAATCCCTTGCCAACCCTCTGGAAACTTCTATGAACAAACATTTGCTGCTTTGGTGGCAATTAGGTGAGACAACAATCCGGTGTTTCTCCTGAATGTATCTGTTGCAGCTGTGTGTGCTGAACGTTTATTATCTTGGATAATTAGCAAAATTCACTAAGGCAGGCTGGGTAAATCTTGCAGCATGTATTTGTGGGAGTTTGTTCCTGCTTCTGTATTTGATTTCAGCAAAGGAGGCTGCTGCCAGGTGCAGATGAGCTTCCAGAGCCTCTGTAAACCTAGAAACCAGCTGTAAACTGTAGACTCGCTGAGTCACTGCCTAAGCCCTGAGAATGCAGGTGTGTATTGGGGTGGAGGGTTATCTTGCTATTTTTTCTCTCTTAATAAGATATTTTACCTTGGAGAGAAAAACCTGGACATATTCTATGATCCCCTCTTCCAGAAGGCAGCAGCTTTATAATTTTGGCCACAAACAAGTGTACAACTAACAAACAGATGGCAGTGAGCACCCAAGAAGGCTGTATTTGGATGGTATTAGGGTGAAAAAATTGTCATATTCTGGTGCCATAGACGTGTTAATTAGTGTGAGTAACTCCAAGCAGACCAACCAGCATCTCACAACAACCTCATAAAAAACAAGGGAGGACCAAAAAGCTTGGTGTAGTATGTCCTATACAATCTGTGTGCCCAAATGAGCATCACCTCCCTACTCCTGTGAAGCAAGGGGCTAAATCAATTAAAACCAATGAGGAGTCCAGTAGGTTTCAAATGACTGAGTGTACAGTGGCAACGATCAGCTCAGATGATATTCTTGCCCTCGTTTCACAAGATCTTAGGGTATAGTCTAGATGGAAGCCACCGGAGAACAGATAAGGGCTGGCAGCTGATTGTTCAGTCGAGCCCAGGATTGGTCTTAACGGCATTTAAGGAAACTGTATGTTTAGATACTTTCTTTCTCATTTCCTTCCATAGCTCCTAAAGAAGAGTGGTGGGATTCTGTCTTAGAGGAGACCAACTGTCTGTATGCTGGTAACAGAAACAGCTAATGAAGTGAGCTGCTGGTTGTGCCCTCAACTTTTTTTCTCTTGGAATATGGCTTGTGATCCTGTATTAAGGGAGTTACACGTTATTGCCTAACTTTAGCACAGAGCTAGATGTCTCTCAGAACATGCTTTGTAGGTCTACTCTGATTTCCTGGGCCTTTTTATAGTCTACGGGTTTACCAGAAAATAAAACAGAGCCAAAACTCAGGTCAGTTCTATAACAATTAAGCTGTTAGAAGAGGAGGGATGGATGCATGGATGGGACCAAAAAGCCCATCACAAGAGACACCTATTAAAAAGTAGAGGCTAAGGGACATCTGGTCATTGTATTCCACGCGCATTTCATTAGTTATGCAGCAGGGAGGAAATGGTTTGTGCTCCAAAAAGCTCTAGCAAGGCTTATTTTCACCTTATCCTCCCCTCTGCCTTCTCCACCTAAATAAAAATCTTCAAATCTGATTTTGAAAAAACAAATTTTAACCTGTGTACAACTTTATAGCTTTTCAATAAACAGCTTAAAGAATACAAGGATGTTTCAGACTCTTAAGAGACTGGATTTTCTGTCAATAATGCAAACAATCATCACAGATTAATATATAGCTCACAAAAAGCCTCATAGATCTCCCCAAATGAGGTCACTCCCGAGGCTTTAGATTTTATAAGTTGTTTATAAGCATCTGTACATGGCCTATAGTAAGAAGAGGTTTCTGGTTTTTTACTACCTCTCAGTTCTGGTTTGTCTTGAAGTTTTTAGTCTGTAGGGAGAGGGAAAAGGAAGTTCATGATCCTTAAAAAAAGCAAAACAAACCCCCACTCCCCAACAGCATCACTATTCTGATTACTGAAGAAAATAAATACGTGGGTCTGAGAATCTAGGAGAACATTCAGCATCACTGCAAATTTTTTTGTTTGGTTGGTTGGGTTTTTTGCAACTATGTTCTTTGGGTTTTTTGCGAAACTGTAAGAAAAATGGTATTTGATAGAAATGCTGGTTCTACAGGACCTCTGGAGGTCATCTGATGTAATCTCTGCTCAAAGCAGAGCTGTCACCATTGCTGGATTGCATCAACCATGGCTTTGCCAAGTCTTGAAAACCTCCAGAGGTGGAGATTGAGTAACCTGCCTATGGGTCACGCTGTCTTCCTGATGATAAAGATTTTTTTTTTTTTTTTAAAATGTGCAACGTGAACTTCCAAGCTGCCGTCTGTGGCTGTTGCTCCATGTTATATCATCCAATACTGCTGAGAAACATTCGTTTGTCATCTTTGCAGCTCCCCTTCAAATTTTAGCTGGCAGCTAATCTGATTGCTCCTTAGTCTACTCCTTGCTAGACTAAAAAAGCCCACCTCCCTCAGCATTCCTTGTAGGATTCATTGTAGGCCTCTGGACCCTGTTTTGACATCCTTCTTGAACTGGGGGCCTGGATGTAGTGTTCAGTGTGCCATCTCACCAACACTGAGTAGGGAGGAATGATAATTTGCCATCATTGGCCAGCCACGGTCCTCTTTAATCTAGCCTAGGACATGGTTTGCCTTACTCCCAACAAGAGGGCATCTTTTCAGCTTTTTCAGCCGTTGTAACGTGCAGGTCCTTTTTGGCAGAGCTGATCTTCCCATCTGTGCTGATGATGGGATTATTCCACCCCAGGTGCAGGATTCCACACTTCTCCTTTTTGAACCTTGTGAGGTTTTTCTCGGCCCAGTCAAGTTTCACAAGGTCCATCTGGGTTGAGGTTCTGCTATTTGCCTTTTCACCCACCTCCTCTAACTTAGTATCATCTGCAGACTTGCTGGGGGTGCAGCTGTGCTGGTATCATGGTGGTGGTTAGGATGTTGAGCATTATGGGCCCTTGTGTTGGTGTCTGGGCTGCTCTTGTTACTGGTTGCCAGCTGCATTGAAACAGGTTGAGGAAAACTGGAGCCAAACTAGCAGCACTTAATGGCTAGTTACTGTGAATGCTGCAGCGAGCACTTAACTACGTTCATCTTCCAGGCATCTGAACACACTGCAGTGGTGGGCAAGACAGGTATGCCGTGGTCAAGGAGTGATGATCCTGCTGTCCTCATACCTGCCAGAAGCTGGTGCAGGATGCTGCAGTGCACTCACTGCAATCAGAGTGAGCCCTGAAGACAGGCAGTGCTACGGCAGCTCTGGTGGGCGACTGATGGAGGAAAGTTCCTGTTGTAAAACATGTCCCCTGTTGTACTTTGCACAGCAAATGAGCCGTGGGATGTTGTTAAAAGAATGAGAGGGGGCCAGAATGGAAACATCTGAAACTTGGTTCCTTCTGAAGAGTGGAAGCCAGTTAATCATTATCTATTTGGTAGTAAGCAAGTAAGTGTTTGCTGGTAGCAGTTAAACTATTGTTTTAAAGATTAATGAGTGGGAGAGACATTGGTTTCACAGTAACAAAAAAGTGCCTTTTAGAGTGTGGTGGGTTGACCCTGGCTGAAGGCCAGGTGCCCACCAGAGCCACTCTCTCACTCCCCTCGTTCACTAAACAGGGGAGAAAAGGCATAACGAAATGCTTGTAGGTCGAGATAAGGACAGGGAGAGATTACTCACTAATTATCGTCACGAGCAAAACAGACTGAACTTAGAGAGGGAATTCATCTAATTTATTACTAGGCAAAACAGAGTAGAGGAATGAGAAAATAAAATCAACTCTTAAAACACCTCCCCCCACCCCTCCCATCTTCCCGGGCTCGACTTCACTCCCAGCTTCAACCTTCCCCCCCCTCAGCGGCACAGGGGGACAGGGAATGGGGGTTACGGTCAGTTCCTCTCACTGTGTTTCTGCCGCTTCTTCCTCCTCAGGGGGAGGACTCCTCTCATCGTTCCCCTGCTCCAGCATGGAGTCCCTCCCACGGGCTGCAGACCTTCAGGAGCAAACTGCTCCAGCGTGGGGTCCCCCACGGGGTCACAAGTCCTGCCAGCAAACCTGCCCTGGCGTGGGCTCCCCTCTTCACGGGTCCACCGGTCCGGCCTGGAACTTGCTCCAGCGTGGGCTTCCCACGGGCCGCAGCCTCCTTCAGGTGCCTCCACCTGCTCCGGCGTGGGGTCCTCCATGGGCTGCAGGTGGAATCTCTACACCCCCTCATCCTTCCTCCATGGGCTGCAGGGGGACAGCCTGCTTCACCATGGTCTTCACCACGGGCTGCAGGGGGATCTCTGCTCCGGCACCTGGAGCTCCTCCTCCCCCTCCATCTGCACTGACCTTGGTGTCTGCAGAGTTTCTTACATCTTCTCACTCCTCTCTCCCGCTGCAAAAGCTCTCTCTCTCTAAGTGTTTTTCTTCTTCTTAAATATATTATCCCAGAGGCGCTGATGGGCTTGGCCTTGGCCAGCAGCGGGCCCGTCTTAGAGCTGGCTGGCATTGGCTCTATCAGACACGGGGAGCTTCTAGCAGCTTCTCACAGAAGCCACCCCTGTAGCCCCCCCGCTACCAAAACCTTGCCACGCAAACCCAACACATAGAGCAAAGGCCTTGGGCCAGCATGTGATGTGCCAGTGCCTTGTTTTGAGCAGCAGCTGTGTGTTCCCTTCACACTCCAACTTACAGTGATTTTATAAACGGAGATTGTTTGTGCCTTCTATTGGCAATAGCGTAGAGATGGTGAAACAAAGTGGGTGTCAAGACCTTGGCAGTGCAGTATGAGATGGGTTCACCTAGCTAAATGAGAAGCCAATTTTTTAAAAATATTTGAAAATAACTGATCTTTGCTGATTGTCATTTCTAATGGGAAATTTGCTGGTTTCATGAATTTACCAGCACTTGTGGTCTGGTCCTCTGGTGAGGGAGACTGGCTGAGGGGAGAAATTTGGTAGCAGGCTTGGCCCCACAAAATGTACCCTCTGCATCTATTTCTGGCAACCTGGCTTGGTCATTAGCTGCGTGCACATGTGCTCCCGGGTCAGAGGCTGGGCAGTGTCTACCAGGGTATATTAGATGTCAGCTAACCTCGGAGGAATGCTGTAGCTGTGTTGCACTGCGCTTTGGTGTCAGTGATATTGTGCAGTCCCATATAACTAGGTAGGCAAAAACAGAAATTGGAGACTACGTGAAATGAGGAAGAGGAGTATATATATATATCATGGTTGATGTTACCGCAGAAGATTCAAGCTATGTGTGGTAGGGTGGGAAAAATGCTCTATTAGGTCAGTTGGGCAAGGGCTCTGGCTACAAGAAGGGATTAGGGCAATAAAACCTCTGTGGACTAAGCAGAAAATTGTATTTCATAATTAAGGAGTACAGGGTTTTCTGCTTTGAAAGTGGACAAGCAGATGTGTCTGTGCTGGCCTGAAAATCTGTCTGTATGCTGCTGCCAATTCCAGAAGAATGACTGCATTTAAAAAAAATGCCTGGTTTTGTTTTCTTCTATTAGCTTGCCATGGCCTAGCTTTTTTGTTTTCATCACTATCTTTAGCTAAAAACATAATCCAGCTGTTGTACGTGATTCTCTTCTGTGCAAGGCCCTATATAGACTAAGCAAAGGATTGCCCGTGAGGGTGCAGCTTTTATCCCCCCACAAAAGGGATTTGTCAGGACTGACCTCCTTTCTGGAAAACATTAATAGCTTGCAGTTATGAACCCTGTCAGTACCCCTTTAATTTTACATAATTCTTATTTTAAAAGTTGACATATTTTATATTGCAGCGCTCCATTTGCTTCTGCAAGTGCTGCTACTGTGTGTCACCTCTGAGTCTTTAGGAGCTGACTGGGAGGTTCAGGGCTGCACGTATCGGAGCCAGGGATATCAGCAGCAGATGTGCTGGTGAGAGGAGATCGCTTGTGCGGAAGAGCACAAGGTGGATAGCAGTGAAGAGAAAGCTTGTGGCCATGAGGAGAGGTAGAGCGGAGGGGGCTGAGTGTGCAGAGCAGGACTCAAGCATGCTGCTCGTTGTAGGGAAGGGATTTATTGTTGTGGGAGACTTGTTTGTAGCAGGTTGCTTGTAGAGTACTGAGTTGCAGAGGAGGGATGAACACAGCTGCAGAAAGAGTTGGTGCTCTACGTGGATGGCGTGACAGAGACTGCTGTGACAGTGGGATTCTCCTTAGCTGAGATCGCTGTGGCTGCTTAATTGCATTTCTCAAGGAGTCCCATTTTATATTTTATGCTAATAGGGGAAGGGTCTGCAGTGGCGAAGTCACTCAGTTGAGTTTCCTGGTAGAAAGCGCTGATGATGAGGTACAACAAACTCCCAGTCACTGTGGCAGTGCGAGCTGGGGCACAGGTTCCCCAGTTCCCAAGGTGTCAAAGCTTTCTCATTTTCAATAAGGGATTTCACTGGCCTAGCTCCTTCTGACTTTTTTGAAGGAGAGGCACGCTTTTTTATTGGGTAGACTCCATCAAGCAGCAGTGATATGGGTGACTGGCAGAAAATTGACATCCCACTTCCTCCAACCTCCCTCAAAGATTTTTATTCTCATCCCTAGTACATTTTCTGTCATGCTACCCCAGGACTAAACCTCTCTCAACTTGAACACCAGTTTGCGCTTGAAAGCAAAATAACCTAGTTTTCAGCCATTTATTAGAATTTTGAATTCTGGTCTTTTGAGAGAAACAGCCACTGTCTAAAATGATGAAGTTCATATGCAATGTCAGGAGGTTGGATGGAGGCGTGAGCTCCTGTTGCCCTCTATGGTTTTAAAGGCATATGAACATGGCTACTCTTCCATCAAACCGAGTGACCTGCAGACTCCAGACTGAGAGTGTGAGAGCTCTGTCGGTGATGGTGCAGAACAACTTGTACGTGCTGCAGGGATTTTTAAATGAAGACTAATTATTGAGTAACTGTACTAACTAAAAAGTGTTTTGAGTATCCTTTTTCACATTGGCAAAACCACAAACCTGTTGATGTTTCTCTAATGACTAATGTATCATTCTTTACCCTAACATTTGGCTTTTTTCTTTCCCAGGCTTTCAGCAAGTTGTTTAAAATAAAAGACTGTAGTCTGACTTCAGATAACTGTTAGAACCTAAATTGCTATTTGGACTAACTTTTTTGCTTAAACCAAAAAGCATTTTGTGTTCCAAAACAGTCTTTTCAAACTGCCATTGCAGGGTAGCATTCAACAAATACAGCTGGGAGAGAGTATTTAAGTATGGTTTTGTTTCAGATTTCCATTTGCCCGCACAGTTGCAGGGCGTGAAGCTGAACATGTCCAGAGTTATGGGCCTGCCTGTTAACAGTTTCAGCTCTCAACGTCCTACAGGTCTAGGTGCAAGTAGAAATCTAGCTGAATCGTAAATTTAGCTTCTGGTTTTCTTACCATAAAGAACGTTTTCCTGCTGTGCAACCAATTGTGCTTTACAGGCTTGATCGGAAGAGCTACTAGTACTGCAAGCTACCACTAAATGTTGTTTTCTGTGGGGATTTAGTAACTCAGCTCCTAACGCTCTGCAGACTTTTTGCTGGCGTAGATGTGTTGATCCTTGACCCGGGTATCTGTGCCAACAGAAACTTTCAAGTGCTGATGCAGTTACGGTGAGAAAACTGTACTTCTGTGCTCGTGTTGCCCCTGGGATCTGGTTTTACTAGACTTTCGAAAGCAGTTACTTGCTGGTGCGGTTCTGCCTGTGCTAGGAATGGGTCGCCAGTCTGTTTTCCTGCATTTGTAAGTTGTTTCTTGCGCAGACAGGCCTGCTCCTGCAGCGGGGCAGCTGTGGAGCTGAAGCCTTCACTTGGGGCTAGGCTCCAATGGCCTTATTGCCTGAAGTTATTGGGAACTGGCTCCTTCTTGTAGGGTCTTCCATGAAGATCAGTCCTGCTCTTCCTCCCAACATCCTCAGCACTGTTCTGCAGTATTTAGTGCAGGCTCTACTGGACTCTTGCATTTTATGTTGCTTTTTAAAATCCCATCTCAAACTATTTTTGTGGAAAATGTTTGTCCTTTATTTGTATTTGATCCCTTTCCTAGCATAGATCAAACTTATTGGAAGGAAAAAAACAAGTTGTGAATTTTTTGAGAATTCACCAGAGGATATTTTGGGGACTGAGATTCAGGCTTCTTGCTGTTCCCTTGTTGGAAGCTTAGGTTGACCCTTGTTTAAAGATCCTCAGATGGCTTTCCTGTGCTTCGTGGGTACCATGGTTTAGGTTAGTTAGTGGCTAAGTTAAAATATTCTTTGGTCAGGCTTATTCTGAATTTATAAAAAGTGTTAATGCATTTGAAACAGGCAGCTGGTGACTGGGGTGGTGCGGAGATGCAATGTGTATGGTTTTTTTCTTAGACTTTCTAAGAGACCGCATTAACAATGAATTTACACCAGGCTGCTGTTCATCCACTAATATTGGCCCAATGCTCTGTGCTGCTTTGGGATGTGCAGTCCTGCATGGAAATTAACGCTTTAATGTCCTGGCTCTTCACGAAGGCTTTAGTCCGAGTGGTGCGGTGTAAGCTGCCTGAAAGCAGAAAAGGCCATGGTTAGATCAATTTCTTTTCTGTGGAAAACACCAGCAGTCACTTCGGAAGGAAATGCATCAAGGACCTTGGAAGGAAATTACTGCACTGATTGTGATGACTTTGATTTCCCTCCCTAGCTAGTAGCTGAAGGACCTCTGACACATAACTCTTATTTTTCCATGGTCACTTTGGGGTGAAGTACCTCCCTGTGTGATAAGGGGAAGGAAGTAAGAAGAGCTTGCTGCTATTTCAGGACATTGTGAGGGAAACTTAGTGTGCTTTATTTCCTTTTGAGATTTGTGTTTAAATTAGGAGTCAGTCTCTCCTGCCACAGGGCAGGGAGGGAAGGGTTTTTTCCATTACCTTTACAAATAACTGTGGTGTCTCAAGTGTGAAGGTATTTGCTGCAGCTGCTGTTGAGGAGGTGTAGCCAGCTGTTTGCTGGAGAAATGCACCATTGTTCTACTTATTTCCCATTTTGTATCAGGGATTTTTAGCTGCTTTCCAAATGACCACCATTTCTATACACTAAAACCTCTTCCTTTATTCATCAGACTTCATCTTCCTCGGTTTAGTATTCTGTGTGTCAGAGTCCCTTCCCCTGTTTCAGCCTCAGACTCCTTCTTTGTATATCATGACATGTAAAGTTTTATTCATTATTTTGTTCTGTCAGTCGTGTTTGGTCAAAGACATTTCCCATAGTTATAAACTGTGTAATTCCAGTTTATTTTTAAAAAAAGAAATCATTGAAGTGTAAACAAAAACTGTCTTCACAGTGCTGGATGTTCAATTAACTGAATGTGAAGCTTACATTTGAAGTGGTGTTTCAGGGCAAAACAGCTCAAAATACTACATTAAATAGAAATTTATGAAATATATAATGCAGAAAAGTTCAGGTAAAGATTTTACTTTCGAGCTAAACAAGGTATTTGCATGTCAACCTCAAAAGGGCTCTAGAGCAGCAAAGTGCTGATATAGTTAAGAGATAGCAAATGAACACAAAAGCTTCAGAAACTAAAAATTTCTGATGAAGGAAAACAATGTGAAATCTGCATGTTTGAAAGCCTGAATATTAAAATTGCTAGTCATTCAGTGATAATTATAAAAATGGAGGGCATCTCTTATTAAAAAAACACACCAACCAACCAAAACCCAGCCAACACCAGTAATTTCTTTATGGATATTCTTTGTCTACTCATTGTAGTCACCTATTTTGAACACTTAAGATTTGTCCCTGATACTAAAGTGCAACACTGCAGACTGCTGAACTGTGATGCCTTTTGTCACCGCGGTACTACTGAAACCTGCAGTGTGACTGGCATTATTTCTGCTTTATCCGCTGCTCTCCCTTTTGGGGCTGAGTAAGCAAGGGCTTGCTGCTGCATTAGGGACCCTGGAGGGCTGACATTCAGCTGTGAAAAATGGAGGTGGCTCCAGCCTGCAAGATGGGATGTGTGCATTTTACTTGAGGACTCTTCAGACTGGGATTTGGATATTGTGAGAGCCTTGTTAAAACCTTCAGGAGAGATGAACGTGGTCTGTAAATGCAGTGTCTAAGAGTTTTTGGTTTTGTTTTGTGGAGGTTTTTTTTTTGTCTAGAATAAGAGAGATTGATTGGATGGCTTCTAAGCTGTGCTTGCTTTGCTGGGAAGGTCACATGTTTTGAGGAGTCTTTGCTCTCACAACAAAAACCATATAGTTCACCAGAAGACTGTTCTCCCCCGCTTTCATGCGGACACTTGAAAGTGCTTCCTTCAACCTCAAACTTGTGTTATTTTGCTGAAAAGAAGCGGCAGCTACCAAAGGACATAGCAGGGCCTTTCTCTGTGTTTTACATGCATTGCAAATTCCCTTGGTTACCTTTGTGTCTGTGTACTGGAGACTTGCTGCACCAGTTGTGTCCCAGCGATAGCAAAGTAGAACATCCAAAGAATTATCAGCCACCTTCTCAGAAAACTTGTTTATGCTTTATAGCAATGTAATACTTCCAAAATATTTCCTCAGCATGATTAATGATGTGCCAGATAAAAATCCACTCTGACTAAACTCAGGGAGTGCCATTCCCAATCTATTCTTGACATGCTACAAGTTTGCTATTGCATTTTCTTTTGTTTTGTTTCTCAGTGATTAAACCTACATTATAAGGTATTTACCTCTCAGCCAGGTGCTTATTTGTAGGCCATCACCTGTGAGTTTTTTGACTATGAACACCATGAAACAGTTCGTTGCAAATTACCTGTCTGGGTGGGAACTGCTGTCTTAGCAATACTCGCTCCAGTGAGGAAATGTGTGTCACTTGCAAGTAAAAGGTTGGGAAACAGTAATGCTGGCGTAGTGTTTTTGAAGTCCCGGGATTAGTGTGATAGATCTTCTAAATGTGACTGTGACTGTTCCTTTGTCTCTGATCCCAACTTCTCTTTTTTTTTAGGCACAGCTGGAAGCTCAGAGGGCAACTCAGGATTTTCAGAGGGCCACTGAAGTGCTCCGTGCTGCAAAAGAGACCATTTCACTTGCTGAGCAGAGGCTACTGGAAGATGACAAACGTCAGTTTGACTCTGCCTGGCAAGAAATGCTCAACCATGCTACTCAGAGGGTAATACAAACTTGCCCCAGCATCTGTCTTTTCCGTGTTTTGTGCTCTCCTGGTGTATGAGTCTTAGTTTCTGAAAGACCAAATTTTTGTATTGGTCCAGATACATGACATGTAGGAAATGAAGCTACGGAAAATTATGAAGCCTAAGGTTAAATGATTTGGGCCTTGGACTGCTACTGGGACAACTATAGTTCTCTAGCTGGCTGTGCTAGTAGCTAGTGGAGTAGCTCTCTAAAGAAAAAAATAAATCTATATAATAGGGATAAACAATGTCTTAAGGCATATCTGCGTTTGGAGTTATGCCAGAATAATTGCATAGGGATGGTTATTCCTGAATACGTGTGTTATGGGAACTCTTACTCTGGAAAAACAGGGATGTGTTCCAATTTTAGTATAACCTGGTCTTAATATGGAGTCAGTTGAACAAGGCACTTTGCTTTGGAAACGTGTATTTGAATGTAGAATTACTCAAATGCGTGTTGCGTTTTAAGCTTGCACACTGCTGTATCCTGAATTAACTTTCAAATTTAGACAAGGTCTTACCTCCTTTGTAAAGTCTTTTTAAAGAGATGCACCATCTAACAATGAAAAGCGGTATTCATTTTAGCAGCTGTCAAGAAGAATTTTCCTGTCATTTGCTGTGTCTCTTTTTTCCTGTCTGTTAAAAAAAACCCCACCTTTCTGCCTTTTTTTTAACATGAAAGAACCAAAAATCGAAGTTGAAAACCTTTGTTCTGTCAGAGTTCTCTTAATATGCCAATGAAGCTGAACTTGCTATTCCAAATATGCTAGCATACCATACAATGTTTGTATTGTCTTGCAGTCCTCAATGCAGTAGCTCTGCTCTGTTGCAGAAGCTTCTCAGTTATAAGAAAGCCTCTATTTCAGAGTGAATTGTAAAAAAACCAGCTGCCTTATGAAGAAACAGAGAACAAAAAGGATGTTGGCTGTGTGTAGAGGAGAGATGGAAAACCTGGTATATATGAAAAACAGAGAAAACAAACCCCAGGGTATTGTTTGTGTTATTGTCCCTGTTATCATTAGGTATTTGCAGATCCAGTAACCTCAGTGTGTTTCTGAAGGGAGCCCCACCTTTGCAGTGTGTGTGTGTCAGGACACCAGCAGCTGTCATTTTCCCTGGTTGTTATCCCTGTTCAATATGAGCAAAGTCCAGAAATGTATACATACTTTTTGATTCTCAGAACAGATAGGTGAGAAAACTGGAAGCCTCTAAGGAGTTGCTTAGAGTTCCTGACTGCTAAACTGCTGAGATCTGGTGGAGAGGGATAACAACCACGTATCACCTGCCTCTCTCTAGCTGGCGTAATGAAAATTTGTGTTGGGGTGGGTAAGGAAAGAAATGCTAGCAATTTTGAGAGTTCAAATAGATTCCTCTTTTCCTTGGATATTTGAAGGGGATCCTTGTGTCCTTCTACAACCTTCTAATCCTTCCCTGACAGTCTGAGAGAGGAATACACCTGAGATGGGCAAACTCAGTGATTTAGAGCAGAAGATGGCTGCTGACAATGTTTGGTGGAGTCATGCTGGTGGTGGTGATACATATCATCACTGAATGCAGAACATCTGCTTGTTGGAGGACTGATTTAAACCATAATGTCTCTGATGGTTACACCTGAAAAGTAAATAGGATCCTTAGGTTTATTTACTGCAGTTATAAAATCTCCTAGGTACAGACTGGATTGTGTAGAACAGCTGATGGCTCCTTGAATGCAAAATGTGTTAGCCAACTCTTCCTGGTGCTTAAAATAGTCTGGGTAAGTGCAGTTCCCAGAAAACACCTATCTGCACCTTTCCAGGGTACAGCAGATTTTGAAAGAGTTACCTGGAAGTTTGTCTTGTGATTTTCATTGGCCATAGTGCGGGCCTTAAGGTTAGGGCCAGAGCCAAGAAGGTGGAAAATGCTGCTGGAAGTCCTGACTGAACAGGCTCAGCGTTAGTTTGTTTGGAGTGCTCGACTGAGTTTTATAACTTCTTTAGGAGCAGAGTCAATGCTTCCTTGATTTCAGTGCATGCAATTAGTGAAGTGCTTAGTGTTCAGTAAAGTAAACAGAATAATTGGAGTCTCAAGAAGAAAAAAAAAATCATCATTCTCTACCAAGCTATGAACAAAAACAGGTTGGAGGATGAGATCTACTAGAACAAAAGTTCTTGACTGCCCCAGTGTTGCTGTTAACTCAGGCTGTTAACTATTAATGACATTAGAAATTGCTAATGGCAAAAACTGTTTCTGAGGGTGAAGGCTGAGGGTTAAGAAATAGAATTCCTCTACTTCCACATATAAAATCACTCTTGGAGAAAGTTTCTGCACTCTAGTTGTTTGGATTTGCTAGCTTTTTTCATGTATTTATAAATGACAGTTTTACTGGGCAGAGAAAAATCTTGCAGTGGGCCTTGTACAGCAATGAATCAAGTGCAGAAAAGCACCTCTGTGCCAAATGTTAGAAGTGGGCTACTAATTCATTTGTTTCTCTATCAATAGAAATGTCAGGCAAGAGTAAAGTGTTTTTATTTGCTATTCTTAGGCAGAGGTAGCAGACTTTATTGAATTAATCTGAAATTTGGAACAAACCCCGAGCCCTGCAGCAGCTTGGTAGCTGACAAACAATGCAAACAGACAGCATAAAGGAAAAGGGTTAGGCAAGAGAACAAATGAGACACTTATTTTTTTTGATAGACGCATACAGAAATACTGCCAGGTTACTTTTGCACTTGACCCAGTGGATGTGGACAAAGACTTGTGTTCCAGAGTACCACACAGGAAATGGTGTTTGCAGACCCTCACTGTGAGGAAATGGAGATAAGGGTTGCATGTTGTAATTGCTTTTTGATTTCTTATAGACTGAAAAGCTATTAACACTATTTTTAATGTGACACTCTAATGGGTTACTGTAAGCAAGGCTTTTGTAGCCACTGGTATAGAAAAGCATATAATTAAACTGATGAGAAATGGGAGAGTAACTGAAATTTTGCTTATCCTGGGTGGGCTGGAAGCATAACACGTGGAAGATGTTTTTATTCACAGAGCAGACGTGACCAGCATGAATAGGTACGGGGAGTACAGGCTGTCACTCGGCAATTTTCTCACCTTGTAGTTTGAGCTATGTTTCCCAAGGAAGCTGGGTGCCTAAATAGGAGTTGGATGCCTGCCTGCCTGCCTGTGAAGATGTAATTAATCCCTGTAAATGTGCTTGAGCTACATGTTGACCACAGCGAAGCACAGGACTGCGATGTGATCCTGCAAGTCAGACAGCTTCTTTTACCTGCTGCTACTCATAATTTGATGTGTATTTTTGGGTAAATTCCTGTGTTTGTTTGGGGGTTTGGTTTGGTTTTTTGGGTGGGTTTTTTGGGGGGGGGGGTTTGTTAGATGTCCATTTCTCCACAGATCTCAGTGTAATGACACTGAGGCTGGGATTTAGCTCATCACTTTGAAGTGTCTAGAACATTACTTTGTATGTCCCTGTTACTATCTAAACTTCCATTGTAGTCAAAGGAGGTCTGATCAATAAGTTGATGGTGTCTGGAGAACAATTCCTGTGACCAGAGGGGCAAGTTCATTGTAAGATGAATTCTCTATTGATTATAATGGAAATGTAGTCACCTAGTTTGCATGTAGTCAGGTTTGATGAGCTCTTAAGCTGCCTGGAGATGAAAAGTACTGTTCACTGTTAGCCATTGGTTTACCAGGTTTTTGGTAACTGCAGTCTGTCTTTAAAATTTGGAAAAAATGTTTTTGAGAAGTGGAAGTGTGTTGCCTATCTGCTAGTAGCCTGAATTATATTTTGGAGGGACAAAGGAGAGAGATCTTCACATTTATACTCCTGTTGAAAATCATAAATGTGTACAAAAGGAAAGTGCTGACAGATGTTACCTCAAGTTTGAGACAAGCT
The DNA here is from genome assembly GCF_028858705.1 of Grus americana. Taxonomy (NCBI): domain Eukaryota; kingdom Metazoa; phylum Chordata; class Aves; order Gruiformes; family Gruidae; genus Grus; species Grus americana. The sequence goes on along the minus strand of NC_072853.1, from coordinate 122,688,438 downwards.
AGAGCAGAAAGGAAGATCCTTCATGAATTTCAAGAGAAATTGCTGATTTCTAATTGCTGATGCAATCCGCAATCTTAAAAAGGTTCTGCTTTTACAGTCGTTCCTTAGATATGTTCAGTTTATAAATTCTGGCAGGGAGAAGAAATGTTTTGGCTCTTGATCATAAGACATTTTAAAAAGCAAGGGATGAGGGGAGAGTGAAGAGGGAGGAGGCATGCTCCCTTTTGGTTTAATTTGGCTTGTGAAGCTCCCTTTGATATTACACCGTGAAGTACCATCTGTCAGTGTAAAATGTGTGGGTGCTTTCGTGATGTAGAGAGAAGAGATACTTCCTGCAGATAGAAATACTTGGAGAAAAAAGGGGGGAAAGAAAAGGCTGTGAAAGAAACAACAAAAATATCCACATCCTTCCCTTCCCTAATCTCTGTCACTTCACTCTGGAAATGCAGGGGTTAAATGCAATCCCTTGTATTGTTGATTCTGTCCTCCTGGTTTACTGCTCTTCTTTGTCTCTTACTTGTTTTATTTCTAATTCTTCCCCTAGAAGAGCCGCCAATTTAATTTTTTGAGAAAGAAACTGTCATCCAGAGTAATTCTCTAGCTTAGATGGTCAGCTTTGCTTAATTTCACTGATAAATTTTTCTTTTGCATCTGTTGTTATTACTGAAATTTTGCCTGGAGTCCAGCTTTGACTTCAGATCATGCAAATCTTTTGGAGGGGGAACAAAGCTACTTGTACAGACTATTCACTAAAAATAGATACTCTACACCGGCCTTCCTTTCCCAGACATCTGGGTTGGAAATAGAGGGTAGGGAAGGAGAGAAGAGGAATCGATTGATACTTGTGTTGGGTTTTTTGTTTTGTTTTTCAGTAGTTGTATCTTGTAGCCTGTGCTGCCTGGAAGAATGAGTTATGCCTGGAATAGGTGATCTAGTAATTCAGGACAGGTGTGGGCTACAGAAATGTCTGGTGAATGTGTGGACATCCTAGAAGTTCACCCACTCTGGATGTTTTTGTGTAAAATTAAGTCCCCTGCTCGCCCCAAGGGTATGAATGGCAGGTACTGTGTAAGGAGGAGAGGCGTGTCTTGAGCGATCTTCATCTGAAGAGGTGTCACCCTCACTTTTATCTCTGCCTTTTTCTAAGTGATGCTGTTGCATCTGTGATAGCTTAGGAGCATCAACAAGGCAAGGTTGGTGGTAGAAGCACAGTGACTTTTATTAGACAAAACAGCCTATTTGGCAACTGTGACCAAAAGCTTGTTTACAAGTCCATATAAGACTTACGGTGTAAACCATATTATTAGGTCTGATAAAAAGCACTTCTTTTCAACACGAGCTTTGTTGGTCGTCTTCTAAGAATTTTTAAAAAGGTGAGATGTTTCCCTAGCTGGTTTTACATTGAACCTCCCAGATGGAGAGGTGGCAGCATGGTTTGCAGTCTCTTTCTGTCCACCAGCCCTGATGGACAGCTTCTCTATTATTTCAAGGCCGCTTGGCTTTTGTGGAGGAGTGGATGATCTTTTTGTTTCTTCTTGTCTGAATGAAATGTTTACATGCATCTTGGCAGGTGATGGATCTCCACAGAGATACCTCACAATCTTCCAGCTATTGTCCTCAGCCTCAGGCATGCACCTTGAGCTGCAGTCCTGGGGGAAGGGGACAGGCTGCCTTTGGCCTCTCCACAGACTTGCGCGGGTAGTGTTGAGCGTGATGACAGAATGCCCATAGGAAAACAAGGGAATGTGGGGAGATGGTTTTCCTTACATCACTGATTTCTCAAAAGGATGAAGTATACAACCTTCTCTTTCTGGAAGGAGTAATGAACATTGGTATATATGGCTGGCAGAAAATTCCATGTTTTGTCAGATATTTTGAGGTGTTTACGAGCCGTCATCCTCAAATCCCAGTTCTACAGGTTTCAGCATTTCTGTGATGTTTAATATGAAAGATGTGCAAAATCAACGTGATAGTGACACCTAACCTGCTTTACGACCCTGATGCTGGTAGTACTTGTCATGTGGTTCATCCCAGATATCAAAGTTGATGCTAATTTTGCCCCAGGAATGGATGCAAGGGTTTGACATTTAATTGAGCACTGGCAAATTCCAGCCGCTCTATTATTTTGTAGCTTCCAGCATTTTTAAATTGCAGTTTCCTTGCCACAGTACAAAGAAGGCGAACCAGCTTCTGTGCAGTCTTTGGAGACTGCATTTTAAGACACTTCCACGGTAAAACCAGCCTTGTCTGACATATTTCACTAGGGAAAGTCATTGCATCAACGTAGGTTTCGAACAGTTGTTCAAGATAAGAGGCTGCAGCTTGTTTTCAGGATGCAGGAGAGAGCCTGTTATGAATCCGATAGATTATTTTTTTTGACCTTTCTTCAAAAATGGATGCCTTATTTATATATAAAATAGTTGAAGGGTGCTGGAGTGTATTATTTTATATCTAATCAAAAGAGCCTCTGGAAACCTTTCTTTCTCATAGTTTAAAGTTCTGTAGCAACCTCTTTGTTTAACAATAAGTGGTATGTGCAGATGAGCAAAATGTGGCCTCCAGTACTGGTAGCAAGAGCTTCTAGTTGATGCTGATGCAGTTCAGCTGTGGAATATAGCAGCATCACGCTTTCATTTAGGTATCAGAAAGGACACCACCACAGTTTTCCTGAGAGGACCAGCACTCCAAGCAAGTCAGTGTTGACCGTGCTCTTTTCCCTGTTCAGTTCAGCCTGAGGGCTAAGATAATTTAAAGAAATTAGAGCTATGTGGGTGAGGTTATTTAAAATCAAGGTATCTTGACTATTCTTTCTGGATCTGAGAGCTCAGATGCATGTTCTGGTGGTGGGAGCCAGCTGAAGCGAATTTGCTTGAAGTTGTGCAGCAGTTGATTTCACAGCTGAGACATTTCAAAATGCAGTACTGGAGAAAATCAAGTCCTGCCATTTTTTTGTGTTGGATACCTTCATAGCTGCAAGAGAGGGAGCCTTCAAACTGCCTGCTTTCCCCTCATTGCCAGACAAATGGGGAGGTGTCACTGCTTTTCTTACTTTAAACAAATTGGTTACCTCCCTATCTGGATCTTGACTGCTAGCGAATTAAAGAAAACAAATTTTCTGACATACACCTCTGACATCTCAAATTTGCACAATAAAAGTACCCTGGATAGAATTACTGGGAAAGCCTGACTAGGGGATACCAGCAGAGCAGCTAATGGAGGGACATTTACTTTACCTGTTGCTTTTGTAGGCTCCCAATTGCTGCAAAATACCAAGGCAGTGAGCATTTGTTTATAAAACTTTGAAGAAATGATTGCTTGAAGTATTTGCTAGCTTGTTTGCAAATCTGACACATTGCTGCTCCTTTCAGAAAAGACTTAAATAGGTTCATTGAAAGTAATTTTTTCTATACCCTTGCTTTCCTGACATGAGCTGATTGGAGAGGTTATGAAGATGCTGTTAATTAAAATAGTAAGAAATTAATCATTATGTCTTGCCACTCAACCTGGTTTTTCCCTCTTGAAGGTCATGGAGGCAGAACAGACCAAAACCAGAAGTGAGTTGGTTCACAAGGAGACTGCAGCCAAATACAATGCTGCCATGGGAAGGATGAAACAACTGGAGAAGAAGCTGAAAAGGGCCATCAATAAGTCAAAGTACGTTTTACGTTTGGAGATGAGTTTAGTGGTGAAATCTCTTTGGGGGAAATACTTACTCTGTGGGGTTTTTCCAACTTGTGAAAGTATGCTGCATTTTGTACCTCCCTCTTTGGGCTCCTGTTTGCATGCAACAGCCTCACAGCACAACTGGTACCCAGTATTTGTCCTTGCATTTGTTGTCCTTCTAAGTGTCTTGTGAAGCACCTGACTTGATAGACTGGTGAACTAAGTGAGATAAGAAACCTTTTCTGAGCATATTTTTGGTCTTGTTCTAGTGCATTGAACCCTTCAGTGGCGCGTGACTTGAGAAACAGGCTCATGGATTCACATAAATGCTGGCTACAGAGCTGCAGAGGTCTGTGCGTAGAGGTTTTGCAGCTTAGGACTGTTTGCAGTTTAGTTCTTATTTTTAGTGAGGAGAGCAACAAAGCAAGTGACAGAAACCTGAAAGGTGTGAGACTGCATCAGTGCAGCATGCCGTACATCAGACTTGTTTACTTCCCAATGCTGCTGTTGCAAAACTGCAAGAGCTGTTCTTGGGGAAGGAAATGCACTTCAGAGAGCATAGCTAAGCAGCAAGCGCTGTTAATAAATGTGTCTGCATTTGATTGCAGTTTTGCTGTTGCGGAGAAGCGAAACAGTTTTTTGCTCAGAACTTGTTTAAAATTTTGGCCCTGTTTACAATCAATTCTTAATCCTCTTTATATTTCGCAGTCATTTTCTTTATATTTCCAGACTGTAGCTTATCTAAACAATCTGCTTGCTGTATTTAGCTTTTAATCCCTCCATGTAAAAATGACTTTTTGGTGAAATCAGTCAACTAAAAATCTATTCTGATTGGTGGTTGTTCAATTCAAGAAAGGATTAGCACTTCTCAGGGAAGATTCAAGCATGTTTGCTGAAATGCTGTAGCAGCATGGCTTTGTGGAATGAGCTGCATGCTGTTTGTCTAGCACTGCGCAGGGACTGTGAAAGACAGATCACTAAATGACAGATTCCTCTGGATAAGAGCAATATCTGAGGAGTGGTTTTGCTGCAAGGACTTCCTTCCTTACAGTAAGATTTAAAATAAAGACCCTGATAAGTTGTCAATGGGGTCCTACATACCTTTTTATAAGAACGATGGTGTTGAGCCTGATGCCCCAGCTGCCTCTTGTGTGATTTGCCTTCTGAGTCTTCATTTCATTGCTGAAACCACCCTCGTGGGGGTGTTGTCTTGGGTCATGCTCCTCAGGACAAGCTGGTTTTTGCTTGTGTGGAAGGATCCCAACATATTTCTTTGTCTCACAGCTAGGGCTGACTGTAGCATAAACCACCTTGGTAGGGTGTTTTGGAGATCCTTTAATAAGAGGTGTACCGAAACGCTGATTCTAACCTAGTATTAAAGTGGAAGATGCCCGATGGCACAAACAGGCGTATCATGTACATTTTTGAAGTCATAGTACATAGGGATGTTGGAAAGGTCAGTCGTCTCTCAGCATTGCAATTTTCATGTAAAGCAAAATGGAAACTGAGCTGAAGATATCGGTGCTGTCGAGTGGCTACAGAAAACTGGGAAATGAGGCTGCTGAATTTGTGGCTGCTTGTATTGTAGAGTATAACTGGCTACTAGCTGCTTTTTCAGGAAGTGCTCTGCCATTCTCCCTGGGTGGTGCGGGAGGGTTGGCTGTAAGGTTTGGGCCTGTGTTGTCCATCCTCTCTCTCCATAAACTTGTGGGCAGACATGCTGAATGAGTTGCTCTTTTCCATGCAAAAAATTATTTGCGTTTGGTCCTCCCTTCAGTCTGGATTAAGATGCTTAAAGAATTACTGTTTGAAAGTAAGACTGGCACAGCCTGGAGGAAAGTAATTTAGCTGTTTTGCTGTGTAAAGTTGATGAGCGGATGATTATTGGATTATTTTGGTTTGGTTTTGCTTTTAATTTTGTTTCTGGGTGCTTACTTGCTTGTAAGCTGTGGATGTGTATATGGCTGCATGTTCTTAACAGTTGCCAGATCTTCTGGCTCTGTGCCTCTGAGCTATAGGATAATGAACTTGCCTGTGTTAGCTGGATTTTGGAAGTCACTTTCTGCTCCAGTGACTTGGGCAAAGTGCCTTTCACTCTTCCTGTCATCTACTTAAAAAGCACTTTGCTTGACTATGCAATGTCATGGATTTAGACAACTGATGATGTAGGACACCAGTTGCATCAGTGAATGATTCGCCAGCCCTGCTGTGTCATAGACCAGCTTTCAGTAGTCACAGGGTTGTGGATGTAAGAGCATGAAGTGACCCGAGGAGATGCGAGTCCCTACCCTGCCAGTGCATTGCTTTCTGCTGGCGTCAGATGCCTGGCTGAGTGTTAGTGATGAGCGAGGAAGAGTGCTTACATTTGAGCTCCTACGCGTCAGGCTGGTGCTATCCTGTTCCTGGCTTAGCTGGCATCTTTCTTGCCTGTTACCTGTAAGCATGCCTGCTCATATGTGCATGTATATGTATTTGTGTTTACATGCATGCATATACATGCACATGTGCGTGCATATGTATTTTTTTCACACCACACAAACACACGTGCTTGTTTGCTGATAGAAAGGGGACTTTAACCTAGGTTTGTGGAAGGTGGTGGGAGGTTAGGTTTCAAGCCTGGTTGTTCCCTCCCAGTTGGCACTGGGGTAAGGAAGGCAGAGAATTGGGTCGTTTGAGGTGAGTGGGTTTCACTGTTTTCCCTGCAACACCGTTTTGTCAGTGTCTCTGCCCTCCCATTGCTTTGGGCTATAGCTACAGGAGTTCTTTAACTGTTGGATCCAGACTCCCAGCTGTGGTGGTTTACCATGCCTGGCAGGTCCATCTGTGTAGACTTTGGCAGGGCTACGTCCCTGCGAGGAATGGCAGAGGTGCAGTCTGACTGGATCAGTGTCACTGGAAACATCACAGACTTGGCTCTGCGCTCCTAGTGACGGAATGGGGGTTGATTAAAAACGTAGAAGAGGCTTGCTGTCAGAGTAGAAATACAGGGTAGTTAACATTCTATTTCATATAAAACCATATCTAATTGTTTATCTCTCCCATACTTTCCAGGAGACCTTCTAAGAGGTGAGGAGGGTAGTGAGCCTTGCTAAATTTTTTTTTTTTTGCTGCCCACTGTTATATCAGATTATATTGGCTTGTGGGCTTCAAAACTTCAAAGCTGCAACGTGGTTTCTAGGCCTTGTACTGCACCACTTATGCACCTGTCCTCCTGCAACCTTATAAGCAAGTTTTGTTGTCCGTAGTGGGAAACAGACGGGGTGTGATACTGTCCCCTGTGTCCCAGCAAACTGTTGGAGAGCCGTGCAGCGGGAGGGAAGCTGAATGTGGGGAAGTCTAAGGTTCACCTTCTGTGGGGAATTTACATGTGCCGTGGGCTCACAAATTAGATGGATACAGAGAGGATGCCTATGCCTGAAGGAATTATGCTGTCAACTCCAAAAACTGGAATTTTGCAATTTGTATTTAGGTCAAAAGACCCATGAGAAATAGATATATTAGAGGGGAAAAGAGAGACATTGAGAGCACATGTAGGTGTTCTATCATCTAGACAGTAGTCTCTCGGGATTACAGTGAAACACCAAATAGCTATGTTAATGCTACGGAGAGAGCAACTCCCACTCCAGTACTCTGCATTCAGTCCCAGTGATTGTAAACAATTGTTCTTTGTTTTTCCACAGACCTTATTTTGAACTCAAGGCAAAGTACTATGTCCAACTAGAGGTATGTATGTAATTCAGATCCATCTGAAACTCTTTATTGCTTACAGTAAATACTGAAATTACATCTAAAATGCTCCGACAACCGTGTTGCGTTTCTGTACAAAACCAATTCAATTCAAAACCTCTTGAGCAATTTGCTAAGCACATTTTAAAGATAAAAGACTGAGAGAGGCTTTGTTTCCTTGTGTGCAATAAGAGTGTTCGAATCCTGCTGCTTACTGCCAGAACCAAACAAACACAATTTGACCGTCTTTAGTTCTTCTAGTTTGAAGTCTCTGGGGTTTGTTTGTTGCTTTCCCCCCCCTATGTTTTAAGCATCAGGCTGTTTAACTGTGCTTGGGGTGCTGTTTTCTGTTCACTTGTTGGGTCAACAGAACAAGTAACCTACTTGTAGTACTCAAACACCACACGGATGTGAATTTCTGATTTTGGGTTTGGCTGGACAGGCTGCTGGGGCTTTTCTTGGCATCTCTGCGCTGCACTCTGTGTGGCGCAATGATGTCTAGCCAGTGCTTGGGCACAGCGCATGCCTTGCAGGGCACAGTGGTCCCGGGGTGGGCATGGCAGTTGTGCATGGGATGGTAATCACTGCTATTACAGCCCTTAGTCTTGCAGCTGCCAGGGGTGGGAGAGCAAAGTTGCACTAAAGAATTCAAATGCAAGAATCGCTCTTCCTATTTGAGTGACTCTTGCTGCATGTGGCCCCCAAAACCTGGGAGCCTGGCTCCTCTGAGTTGAAGGGTAGTGGCTGGTGCTGTAGGTGTGAGGGATATGCGCAAGGTCTAAGTGGAGCACGTTGCCTTGCACCAATGGCCGCAGGTGGAGCAAGGCTCCAGCAGGGTGCTAGGTCAGCAGGAGCCTAGCTAGAAGATTCCCGTTCCTTGCCTGGGATGCAAGGTATGTCCCACACCTTTATTGTGAGCCCTTCCCTGGGATGCCTGAGATACACCAGCTCTTTGTAAGCCTCGGAGACTCTGGCGTGTACCTTTTGCTTGCCAGGATCCAGGCTTGGGCTGCCCTCTGCTCCTCTGTCTTGCCTGGCTGCGTAGCTGTGGTCAGCAACTGCTGCTGCAGGGAGCTGAACCCTTGCCCATCCTGGAGTGGGTGCCAGCCCAATAATCCTCTTTTGCTAGAGGCATCTTTTGAGAAATCCCCTTTTCTCTATGGGCAAAGGCCCACGGTTTGGAGGCCTGTTGCTTCTCTGTTGATAGCTGCTCAGTGCCTTCCTGAAGCAGGGTGATTGTGTAAAAAAAACCAAACAAACAAACAAAAAAAAACAACCCCAAAAAACCAAAAGACAGTACAGATTGCTTTTAATGTACAATATAAAACAGAGTTGAGACAGCTACAGATACACAAGCAGTGTTTTACCTTTCGGAGACGGTGTACAACGCTTTTGCCCTTGCTGTAGAGCCGGGTTTGTGCCTGGGGACACAGAAACTGCTGTATTCCAGCTGTCAGGGATTGAGGCTTGCTGCTTTCTGGTCTGCAGGTTTAAGTGACCAAGAAGTGATGGGTTTGGTGCTCGGAGAGCTGGGCTTAGCCCCTTTAGGGATGACCCGCAGCCATGCTGTGCCTTGCAGGCAGGGGCTGCCAGCAAACCCTTAGGGGTGGTTGTGGGATAAACAGCAACGTGCTGTTGAGAGCTGTGTTCCTCTTAATGAGATATCCTGTGTGTTAATGGGGGGACCCCTGCTGTGGACCCCAGAGGCAGTCCCAGCTGAGGGCTCCTGTGGTTTGCCTGGCTGCTGTCTCCTTCACAAGTGCCACTGCTTGCGCTTGGGTGCTCTTGAACGATGAACTCTCCCATCACCTAGAGACCAACCCTGGTTTATGCTAGCTTGCCTGTGCAGAGCCACATCGCGTGGACAGGGAGAACTGCATACTGTGCATCGTTTGTAATGAAAGCATATCTAATACCTGTCTTCCTTGTTAGCAACTGAAGAAAACAGTGGATGACCTGCAGGCAAAACTGGCCCTGGCAAAGGGAGAGTATAAGACTGCCTTGAAAAACCTGGAGATGATCTCAGATGAGATTCACGAGAGGAGACGGTCCACTGCCATGGGGCCCCGAGGATGTGGTGTGGGTGCTGAAGGGAGCAATACCTCTGTGGAAGACCTGTCAGCAAGTAAACCGGAGTCGGACACCGTCTCCAGTGAGTACAGAGCGCTCCTGTGCCTGTGATCCATGGGCATCGTAAGAAACACTGAGATGAAGGTCGCTCTGCGTATTCTGCCATTTGAAAATTGCTGGCTGTTGTGGGACTGTGGCTACCTTGTTACGCTCCTCATTATTACAGGAGTTGATTGTATTCTTTAATAGCCAATTTTCAAGGGGAAAGGATTTGAAGTACATCAGCTGTTCCCTTAGCATCACTGTTGCTTTTGGTACAGTGCTGTATGAAAGGAACAAAATTAATACACTGCAAAGCATGCTTCTAATTTTTTTAAGCTGGTGCTGCTGCTGTCTGTGACTTGCCTGGGGTGGTCGCAGGCTGTTTCAGATCATTCAGCAGGTTACTGAGGCAGCAGTGCGCCTTGGAAACAGACCTTCTGGATCAAGCGCTTGTCTTGCAGGGCTGGGTCTGTGGCAGAGGGACTAAATTTGCAGCTACAGCAGTAGAGAAAGGCGTGCTGCTCGCACAGAAGGGGTTTAGGGATAAGCTCCTTTGCACTGCGGGATTTCTTGCCAATATGTGATTTCAGCAGAGCATGTGTGCTGCGAACAAGGGAAGCGAAGCAGCAGCAATATGCTAATGCAGTGTACTGAGAGGCTCTGTATGAGAGACATTTCTCTTGGGTGACAGCAGCAACCACTGAGCAAGCTCTAAGCCTGGGTAACCTCTGCTTTCTGGTGGCACATGGGGACCGTGGGTTTCAAAGACTGGAACGGTCTGTTGTATAGTGAGTGAGTGTGCTTTTGTCCTGGCTCTGGGTGAAAGTGGATAGATGGGCATTGCATGTGGCCTGCTTTTTCCTCCCTCCTGGACCCTTGTTCCCTTTCTTGATGCAGAAACTATTTTTTTTTTTTTTTTTTTGCTGCCCAGTCCCACAAATCCCAGTTACGTTTCTATTTCAGCTCCATTTCTGCAGGGAAAAGTCTAGGTCAGGATTGCATGAGTTCATGATTACACAACCCCAGCGCCCAAAGGCTGAACGTGCAGTTCCCTTGTAGAGCTGGTGCACATGGGCACTGAGGCCCTTGTAGGTCCGTGGCACAGCCCATCTGTGCCGTGGGAGCTGGGAGGCAGCTCTGGGCTGGCCTCTGTCCTCTGCAGTGGCAGAAGTTTTCGCGTGATGTGCTGGAGCTCTCTCAGTACTGTGCAGCTGGGACCTGAGTTGCCGCAGCAGGCGAGTGTGGTGCCTGGGCCAGCTGATGCAGTGGGGTTTTGGTATGGCTGCATGTCTTCTGCCACCCTGAAGTCCCGAGGTTGAGCCTTTCTGAGTCAGGCAGGGATTGCCTCTTTGGACACCCACAAGTCCCCCTCCTTGCGCAGAAGGCCTCCCAAGAGCCATAGGTGTAACTGAGTTGAGGGTTTTCTTGTGCTGAAGGAGTTCAGGGACCTGGTATGTAGGGGCCAGAAAGAGCCAAGAAAGTTAATTCAGAGCAAACAGTTGCTGGCCCTCCTGGCCGCTGCTGAGGCTGCGGGCAAGGACTGGCAGCACGGGCTCATCCCTCTCTTTGAATTGCACAGCCTGACATAGGTGGAAGGACTCCAGGTTGCATCTAGTGCCAACGCAGAACTGGGTTACGACAGGGCAGGACTAGCAGCCTGCGAGACGTAATAACCAAAATAGCCTTGACAGATTAAGCTCTCGTGCATTGTAATGTTGGGAAGGTTCCACCAAGGCCCTTTTATACCTTGATTTCTGTCTGCTGGAGTTGAGTAAAACACCTCATCATCAGCAGGAGTTTCTTGGCCCTAGCAGATGCCCCTGTGTGCTATGGTAAGTGTAGATGGTGATAAGTAAGCTACAGTTTTAGTTGCACTCGTTGCAGACTGGCTGGTGTCAGTGCTTCTTGCCAAGAGGAGGACTCCTGTAATTGGAAACATCTTTTTTGCCCAACCTTTTTTTTTTTTTGCTTTCACCCCCTGCGAAGTTATCTGTATTGCTCACGATACATTGGTAAAACACAGCAAGTGAGAAGACAGGCCACTCTGTGGTCTTGCATTTGACATCATTAAAAACAAAACCCAAACCACAACAAACTGTCTCTGAGCACAAAGTGCCCTGGAGGGGGCTCAGGAAGGTGGATAATGCTGTTATCCACTTTATGTTTGAAGCCTTTTAGGTCAATTCTGCAATGTGTAAGTGCAGTTCTGCAATCTGCAGATCCAGCAGAAAGAGGCTGAACACCTCTGTGGTAGCCATGACGTAGCTGCCTCTGGCACCCTGTGTGTCCGAGTGGTGCATGTGAGCCCCAGGCTGCCAGGTAACAGAACAACTACTTTGAAACTTCTCCTTTGAGCCATTTCGTTAATGCTGCTGCTTTGCTCCTGTCGCTCTTTCAAGGCTGTTCTGAGCCTCTCTAACAATGGCAGGAATCGCAAGGAGGCGTTAACTGAAGATAACCTCAGGTCGCTGTAAATGTCTCGCTGTTCGTGGGACTTCTTCAGACCAGCATGATTCCAGTGCATGCTTTTGTTGGGTAAAGACTGATGCATGTAAAAAAACCTTCTGATCCCAGTGGGTCTACTTGTGTGCAGAAGTCTTTGGTTCATAAGTCCCCATCCCGCAATGAGCCAAGATTGAAAAATGTTGAATTTTAGCAAAATCTGCACACCCCTATGTTGCACAAAACGGAACCGTTTTTAATGGATTCCTCCTCCGTTGCTAACGAAGAGCCTGCAGTTTATTCTAGCCAGACAGTTTGAAGCTGGTTTGCTTTAATTAGAATTCAGATCTGAGCAAACATGAGCAGGGAGAACGTGGGTGGGACTTTTCTGAATTTGGTGTTGCTTGGTGATCCTCATCCAAAAAGAGATCTTGGGAGTTCATGCTGGGTTTTAACCGCAAAAGTGGGAAGATAAGTTGGAAGCGATCTGCCCCTGGAGTTACATCTTTCTAATTAGTGACTTAAATAACCAGGAGTCTGTGCTGGGATCGAGATGGTGCTGGCTGAGGCGGGCACAGGGGACTAAACCCTGGCCTAAGTTACGTACCGAAGAGCGCAAGTGAACAAGGCCGGCTGGGCAGCAGGGACAGTAAAAATCCAAAAGCACCTTGGCACGAGGAGGAGTAGCTGGTGTAGAGCTGGTCTTGCACGGCATGGCTGGCAGGTGTGCTGTTCCTCAAAGCAGAATCAGGCCTTCGCGATCCACGTGTGAAACACGGGGGTAAGGCTTTGCGAAGGGTGCAGGGTATGAGAAGCAGCAGCCTGTGGGTTAGCAGTCCATGCGTGTACAGGAGACGCAAACATGAGAAACTGCTGTTGCCCGCAAAGGTGCAGGAGGGGGGTAGGTTTGCTGACTGGACTATTCTTTGAACATTGCAGTGGCTTCAGAAGTGTTTGAGGATGACAACGGCAGCAGCTTCATATCCGAAGAAGATTCGGAAACTCAGTCGGTGTCCAGCTTCAGCTCTGGTCCTACAAGTCCCTGTGAGGTGCCCGCTCAGTTTCCTCCTGCGACGCGACCCGGAAGCCTGGATCTGCCCAGCCCCGTATCCCTCTCAGAGTTCGGGATGATCTTTCCTGTCCTTGGCCCCCGAAGCGAATGCAGTGGGGCATCCTCCCCCGAGTGTGAAGCTGAAAGAGGTACGCGCAGCTGGATACGCCCTGGGCCAATGTTTTTCAGCTTTATAAAGGGAGCAGGAAAACCTTCTCAGCTCCCCTAGGCGTATCGCCAGCTCACGGAGCTCTGACCTGCTGGCCGCATCCTTGGGGAAGGCAGTTCTTGAAGGCCCTGCGTCCCACAGTTAACGGTGACATCTAAAATGTTTTAAATATTCTTCTCCTGGCTGGGAAGGTTCCCCAGTTCTCTCTCAGTGGAGGGGTTCAAGGTTTCTTGTGAAATAAGTGATCAGTGGGATTCTGATGGTACGTTTATTTTAAGGAAAATCTGAGTTTAATATTTCTTTTTTTTAAATTACTGTCCTGCTTGCTGAAAATCCTGCTTCCCAGGAAAAAAAAAAAAGTTGCCAAAAGGAACCTCTTGCAGGCTCTGCCAGCCCTTGCTGACAAATCCAGACTAAAGGATTACTACTGCTCTTGTGTACTCCAACCTCAGGCTGTTTACACTGTAATTTGCTGATGCAGTGCACAAGACGAGCGCAGCTTGGAAGGCCAACTTCAGTTTCACTAAAGCATCTTGCTCCTGCTTTTATATATATATATATGGGGGTTTTTTTTTTTTGGTGTGCTTTGGCAAAGGAAGCCGCAGAAGCACCGCTTGAAGCTTAAGTTGCAGAATGAAATCCAGGTTTAACATCTAGTTTAATCCTTTCTTTGCAGGGGATAGGGCAGAAGGGGCTGAGAACAAGACAAGCGACAGAGTGAACAAGAATAGGAGCAGCAACAGGAGCAGCTCTGCTGAGGGGCTGGCTTTGGATAACCGAATGAAGCAGCTCTCCCTTCAGTGCATGAAAATCAAAGAGGGAATATGCGCAGGCAGAAAAGCTGCCCAGATTGGCTGAGTCCTTCTTGTGCCCTGTCCTGATTAATGGGAGTATAAATATTTATACATGAACTTCTAAGTGTTTGAAGAACATTGTGCCAATAATATATGCCAAATCTTAAGCGTTTACTCTAAGAATTTAAAACTGCACTAAGAAGTCTAATTGATGTGGAGGGCTGAAGTTTTTATTCAGTAAATCCTTTGTAGGCCGGACAAGTTATCAAATGTTTAAGCTGTGCTCATATTTCACAGACTTTGTAAATTGTTTTGTAGCAGCCTGGCTGAAGCAATAACTAGTAATGTTCCCGTGTAAATTCATGCCAGTAGGGGGTCTGAAATTCAAGCCAGACATTTGCAGAGCGCGGTTTGGCTTCAGTTTTGTAGAATGAAACACTCTTTAGATACAGTGGATCTCTCAAGTATAAGTGGCATATTCTTTAAACATCTGTATTTGTCTGTATTATGCTGAAACTGTAGAAATATTTTGTATATGGGAAAGCTGTTGCATGTGTAGGGTCTAAAAGCCTTCACTCTTCCCTTGGTGCTCACAGAAAGGTACAGATGAGTCACGCCTACAAAAACTGGTCTTGAGAGACAGACGGACGGGAGGGTAACACTCAGCGGTGGTAGGCCCTTTCCAGCCACCTTCCCGACTCTGGCTTGGACTCTGAGGGCGATTCCAGTGACCAAAAAGAGTTGACTGGCCCCTTGCCTTTCCCCTCGCAAGAAGTGAAGTATTATTTTTCAGCACTTTAAGTGTTTTGGGTTTTTTGGGGTTTTTTTGCTCGAAAACGTGTTCAGGACCGTTATGATAAGGGATTCACCTTTGAAATATGCATGAAGAAAAGGAATTGCCGGCGTAGATTGACAATGTGTTCTTAAGCTTCTCCGTAGGTTGTACTGTGTGGGGTTTTATAACTGTTAAAGGGACTTGGAATTTTAGTATGCCCTAGAGAAGTGTTCAATAAAACTAGAAAGGGCACGGGCATGTTTTGCCAGCAGCTGTTAGGCAGTAGTAGTGTCTGGTAATTATGCTAATAAGTGGTAGTAAAAATCCTAGGACTCTTCAGTTTTGGTGGCTAAGCATTTCTGAAAGCACCATTTTATCTAAGATGTCGGTTTATATTGATGGGAATTTTAGTATTGCCCCCGAAGTATTTTCTATTCTATGGTTTTGCAGTCCTGTTGTATTTTGTCCCTGCCACAGCTTGTGTATCTATTCTCAAAGTTAATGTAAATTCTTCACACTACAGTAAATGTTTTTGTTTTCCACATTTCATTCTGAGTCTGTACAAGCTACGTGTATATCTCAAGCGCTGAGAACCGAATCTTCTCCTGCAGCAAGTTTAGTCTTTAAATACTCGTTTGCAGTCACAGAGTGCAGCCCGGTGTTGCTCCCTTTGGTATTCAATTCCTTTGCAGTATGTGGACAACTGTTACCTCCTTCCAGCTTCCTGACTCCCTGCATACCTCATTCACTTTTAATTCTGAACTGCACAAGACCAGAGCCGCAGTAGTTTCCCAAATCCCTTAGTACGCAGAAAAGAGGGAAGGTATTGTGTAACACAACACCCCTGTACTTAATGCTGCTGAAAGTGCTGTAAGGCCACACACAATTGGAGGTAAAGAAACACGCTTTCACAAAAATTAGATTCAATGCATTATAGCTGTTAGGCTGTGACAGTTTTAAATATTTATACGTTGACACGTTCCAAAGACCTGAAGGCCGAACGCTGCCATTGGTAGCATTTCCCAGCCCAATACGCGCTTAGGAAGGGAATCTGTGGTTCCAACTTCTGATGTGACCAATACTGAGTGAAAAGCTGGGACTGACAGTATTAAATATTAAATGAAAAGCAGTGCAGAAGTACCACATTGTATTCAATGCTTTTACTTACACTCTTGTAGTTAAGCTATTGTCTGTGCTATTACTTGTTAGAAAGATTAGCAGAGGTATTTGTGGTTGAGTATCTTCTTTTTGCTGACTTGCTAGCCAACCCCTATTACATTTTCCTGGGTTGTCTGGGTGGTTTTTTGGTGATGTTTGGGGGGTTGTTTTTGGTTTTTTATTTGTTTCAACCTCTTGCTATCACATTTCCTCTCATCTTGCCAGTTCTGACTGGAAACCCAAACTGCCTGCACTTGGGCAACAAATTAATTTTATGTTCAGCAGGCTGTAACAACAGTTGTGTGTGCTGCCCTGCGTCTGTCCCGATTGCGTTCAGCTCCCAGTAGGGTAAAACCGTTGATAAGGAAGCACGAAGGGGCAGGGACCCCCGACCCTGACACCATGCTTCTGCAGGCTTTGTTTAGAGAGCCTGCTGCAGCCGCCTTCCTTTGGCGACCCCCCCAGACTTGGCAGGTAAATCACCCTTCGAACGTGCAAGCAAATGGGTGGAACTGTACGTCTAATAAATGAATGGAAAAACTCATTTTATTTTAAACTTCATAAAAGCCATAATTATAAATATGACAAACTTAAATGAACATACATCACTATGGAGTACAGGCAAATGAACAAGCTTTCTCCAGTTCCTTTTCTGTTGGAGCTCTTTATGCATTCTGAAGTTGTAACATGATGGTAGCTGCCTTCACAGGTATAAAAATAAGCCTCTGGTGTATCAAAGTATACGCCATCACTTCGGCTGCCCTGAAGTGAGAACATCTAAAGCAAATGTTAATCTAGGAATTCTACTTCTCTTTGGTATTACCAAACAATTTAAATGTCCTATTTGACTAAACGATGAAAACCTCTACTGTATGTACACAAACTTAATTCTAAATAGCTTAGATGATTGTGTGATCAAGTGCATAATTACTGTACAAAATAGTTGCACAGAACTTGCATCAGGAAGGTAGGACAGAATCTCAGACCCATGGGGCAGGGGGGGACAGAAGCTGTTGTTCATCCATGGTATTATCGCTCACTGAGTCTTTGAGAACCGATGGTTCGGATTAACCAAGGACTAACCTGTGTCTTCCGAACAAAACAAACTGGGAAATATGTGTGTGTCTGGGAGGTGTTTCACCCTGAGCTATAAACAAACAGCAGCATTATGGAGCTTTAAAGTAGAATTAAAAAAAAACCCCAAAACCCAACCAACCAAAAAAACCCAGAGAAAAGGCTTTGCAGTGCGTAAGAAAGGAGAACATCAAAATGTGTAAGATGCCATCTCCAGTTATCCCTCTGCACCTCTGACAGAGAATTAAAAATCCTTTCTTTGTAGTAGTCTTCCCTTAGTGAATCAAAGAAAGTGTAAATGCTCTTAAAGCACCTCAGAGCAACCGGCTTCCCTTTTGTCAGTTATCCCCCTCGTTCCATAGCTTGGCAGTACTTCAGAACTGTATGGTGTGCAACATCTCAGGAGTGCAGGATGCTTGTTGGTACATTTTATGAGGCTTTGTATTTTAATGTTTAAAAGCTTGAATCACACATTTACAGGTGGAGAAAGCTTAAGGGTCAAGAGGGGTGTGACTAACTGGAAGTAAAGTAACATGGCCCATGTACCTCTGCTACAGTCAGAGCTGTTGTGCAGCTATTTCAAGTTTTGCACGTGCAAAGACTTTGTCTAAAAGTCTTGCTGCATAACACTGCCGTGCTTACTTCAGCATTTTTTGATCCATATGACAGACCATATTAGCTGCTAAAGGGGATAGGAGAAAGAGAAGCTTAACCTAGATAACAGCCTGAGGCTGTGTTAAAATCTGTGGATCAGTTTACTTTCCAGTAATTTGAGATTTGTGGAAAAAAAAAATAGAGAAGTATATATTTGACAGAAAATATCAAAGCAAATCATAAGTGCTTACATGAGTAGTGAAACATCCTTAATGGATTATATTCCTTGCTTTTAGTTTAGCACAGCATGGAAACTAAGCCTTATGCTTGTTTCATCCAGCATAAGCTTGGCGCTAGCTTGTGCTGGGTGGGGGTGAAGAAAGAAAAACCTTTCCTGCAGGCCAGAACCCAACCACAGAAGAACAACAACAGATTGTACTACAGGCACGTCTACCAGCTTGATCTCAAACAGCCGAGGATGTGCAAGAACTTAGTACTGAAAGGTGGCAGTTCTGGCATCTGCCTTTTGTACTGTCAGAAACAGGCTCAGTCGAGACTTTAACTTCATAGGTGATAAAATAAATGCAGGACTCCCTTGCCACTCTGGTTTAGCCTGAGTGAAAAACTTAACACAAATTTGTAGGGAAAATGGGAGCTGAATGAAACTTTAATTTTGTCAGGATGAAGCAGTCCTTGGCCCACACTCCACAAGCCAAGGATAACCACAAAGAACCTAATCTGGTTTTCCGCTCAGCTTGTGCCAGTGCTGTTCCCTCTGTTGATTTGTTGCAATAATCATCAGAAATTTCCCTGCAAAAAGAAGGTAAGTCACACTGTGACAAACTTGTCACAAATTTCCTAGCCCAGATGGTTTTTGAGAGAACTGCAGTCAGAAAGGCATGTGGTTTCAGTGCCCTTCTAAAGCTAGACATTTGTTAAGCAGCTGTTTGATGAAGGAAATGAAACAAAAGGATCTTGTACTTTCTGGAGAGGGCTAATAACAGATTTCTATGGGAATAATTTTAGCACACAAACATTTTTGGTGCTCCTGTAGCACATGTGCTCAGTCTCCCAATGACCAAATGGCACCTGTGCTCTAAAATAAGGTTTAAATGCTACCTTTTTTGCTTGGAAAACTGCCAAACCAACCTGAATGGCAAAGAACTTCCTCTGGCTGTTTTAAAAGCACCCTCTCCTCAAACTGTCAAATATAGTGGACTTTTAGGTCTGCCATTTGTAAAAAGACAAAAAATATTACATTTTAGGATCAGTGAGGCAGTGAGTATTTAAATTAAAAACTTGGTTATCTTTATCTTGTATCTGAAGAGCATTATATAGATCTTCTAGAGGAAGAACACATATAGTAGGCTTCAAAAAAACCCTCTCGTTCTGCAGTAACGCCACTATTTTCTGAAGAACTCTGACCCTACTTCTGTTGACGACAGTGGCCAAGTGCTCAACTCATTCACTGGTTTCAACTTACAAGAGAAAAGGTACCTTTTCAAAGATGTCTTTGTACAATGCGCATTTCTTGTGGCCGTGGTTTATTAGGGGAAGGGGTTTAAGTGATCCTTCCCCTGCAGGCTGAATTTCTGTGCTGGGATGCTCATGGTGGGTGGTTCCCACCTCCTTGCACCAGCAACTGAGACTACCCCAGTAGGTACAGCACGCCTTTAGATGAAAACCTTTCACACCTGCTAAAGGAAGGGTGTGCTGCACAGTCTGTACGCTACTGCTGGCTAACCTCCTCTTTCTACTGCTGATCTGGATCAAGCAAGGTCTTACAGCTAGTAGGAAGAAAGCCATAGAGTAACATTATGTACTAAAGTCATACAGGTAGGAAATAACAGCTCTCAAAGTACCTATAACAGGAGTGAAGCCATTGTTTTTCTTTTAGAGCTAAAGCCGGAATCTTCCTTTTCCTTTACTCTTATGTACATACTCTAGATAAGCTGCACATGTTAGTCTGGAATACTACATGCTTAGCAGTAGTAAGTTTACATTTAGATGTGAGAACTAGTTCAATGCACAAATATGGAGTAAAAGCTATTTGGGCCTGAGACTGAATAAACAGAATACACAAGAGTATTTTTTCTTACACATTTACTTTAAGAATAAAATCTTAAACCCATATACCCTGTATTTTGGGAGACGAGACTTTCAATGTTAGTTTTTCTCTTGACTCATTAAACTTTTGATTTGAAGTGTGGAAAAATTGCAATGAAGTGAGTTCTGCCAGTTCACTTGAAGATGAGCGTTTTAGCCCGTTCCCAAGCCTGCTGAACAGCGCTCACTCCACCACCATAGCAGCAAACCCCACAATTAACTGGCAAATTGGTGATTCCATGCTTTTGGCTGTAACTTAGAATGTAATTTTCTTTTATGCATAGGTGTAGTAAGAGTTATTCACCTGTTCTTGGACTGTAGGACAGATCAAAACCACCTTCTTAAACTCCTCACTGCAGCTGTGATACCTTAAGAGGGGTAGTACTATTAAAATCTAAGAAAAAAGGCCCCTCTTGTTGAGGCAGGAATGTGGTGGGGATAATGTTGTAAACTCCAGCAAATATGTTCTCCACTTCCAAGTAGCAAAATCCACACCTATGATAAAAGAAACCACCTGTTAGAACTAAGATCTGAAGTATGTTTCAAAGCCCTAAGACTTCATTAAGTGAGTATTACCTGTAGTCACCGCTGCTCTTTTTCTGAAAGCCGTGGGAACCAGGATCTCCTACTGTTGAGACTGTGACGAGTTCAAAACCAACGCTGTATTGCCTGCAAGTGGCATGACAGACTATTACTTTAGTTGTTTGGGTCGTTGGGATTACCATGAAGAGGGCTATTTATTAGAAACTACACGGTGTAACTGGAAGACATCTAAAAGCTTTGTCACGTTTGTGACAGAAACATTAAGTCAAACTCTATCATGACATGAACACAGAAGTTGGAGGAACACGGAACACATTTCAGGTTTGGAACTAGACTCCACGAAACATGCCTGCTAAAAGTCTGCCTCTGTGTTTAAGCAGACTTTGAGTAGTTAAACTTGTGGTGACGTACTCCAGCGCCACATGGCACAGATCCCAGGGTGTGATCTGATCCCTGTCAGAGGAATCAACATCGGCAGTCTCAGCAGAATTTCTCATGTTGCACTGTAACTTGGGACAGTTTGTCTACTATCTGTTAACGCATGTGACAGGCACCACTGCCCCTGTCATTCAAACTACCCAAATATCATGTGCAAGTGCAGAAAAAGAATGCACACAAACACCCATTTAATTAGGGGAAGAGCGTAGCCACACTTTTGCGCTCATCTTCATTTCATGAGAGAAGGAGTTTCCTCAAAGAGGGGAGAGTGTATAAAGTAGTACCGCCATTTTGTGGAGCTCACTGTACAGCTTTGCAAAAGAGAAACACTTGACTGCATGTCAGGGATGTTATTTAGAAGCACCGGATATTGTTACTTTGGCAAAATTCATTATCTACCTCAAAGGAACAAGGCCCTGCAGAGGTCCACTCTATAGGGCACTGATATGCTGTGCTTCTTCTGGCCTGCTAGTGGCAGAGTAAATGCACTTCCAGAGCTGAAGCTACTGCCTAGGCTGTTAATTGAGAGCCTATAAGGGTTCAGCATCCTGCATATTAGCTCTACTCCAAAAGAAAAGGAATTATGATTGTAATTAGTATTAAGAGGAAGAAAAAGTCCTTTGTACCGTCTTCCCTTCTGTGCAAGGCCTAGTTCTGCTCAGACCCCAAAACTAAAGAGAAAGAAGGTTCCTGCTCTCCTTGTAGGTCAATGATTTCCTCAGCAGCAAACATTCAGGTTTAAATCACTGTTGATGGTGAAGTCAGAGACATAAATAATGCTCCCCTACCTTGTCTTCCGGAGCATCCCACTCTCCCCATGGAGGATACTGACAAAGTTTTATCTTTAGCACGTAATACTCTCGCTGTGTCGATATATGCTTAGTCTCTACAAACCTTGGTCCCCGTAGTTCAATTAGTAATGGCCCATTCTTGTCCAGCTGGAATTGATAAATGGGGTTATTTTTGTAGGTGTCTCTGAAATTTCCACATCCTCCAGCACTGGGACCTTTCCACTGTCCATTAACCTGAAAGAAGTCAGAAGTACAGAAAACACTTTACATTCTGAAGATTTGTACTGCTTATTTATACACACAAACAAGACCAGGGGCTCCTCTCACTTTAGAGGTCACTGTCTTTAGTAATATCTCCTAATTTTTGAAGTGGAAGACTGTGTTAAGTATTCAGAAAGTTTCACTGCAGTCTTCCACACACCTCAATCGAAGGACAAAGACATGCAAGAGGAAAAATGCTTTGAGAAATGGGCCATCTGTTTGCAAGTTCCTCCTGCTAGTCATTAAACTAAAAGGTTAGACTTGTAAGACATGCCAGGCAGTCACACTAATTTATAGCTGAGATCCATTCCTCCTATGATACTTCCCTCCCCTTTCTGTAAAAGCAGCAAGGAGCAACATTTTTTCCTGTGATTTAAATTTCTTTAATCTGTATCCAAAAACCTCAAACATGGCAAGTTTGGAAGCAAGGGGGAATTTCTACCCCCACCATGCTACTACTCGGGAACTTAAAGCTGCTGCGTGCCTTTAGCTTTCCAGGCTTTTTCCACTTCGACTGCACTTAGTCCCAGGATTCCTCCCCTAGGGCTTGGTGAGCTCCCGAGGTGACCACTCAACTTTAGCATAAGATATTTAACAGAAATTGCTTTTACTGGTAAACTGCCAATTAGTTACCTGCTTGTTTTTAAGTGTGATAACTGCTAAGCAAGCACCAAATAAGCATTAAGCGCAGGGAACTAACTTTTTGTATTTAATCATAAAAACAGAACCAGCCTTGAATAGACAGAACATGCCTTTTATTTGACTAGACAGACATCTTCAAATAATTAACAGGAGGTTTCCACATAGTTAATTTTCTTTTGAAACATAATACAACATAAAACAGATGTCCTGCCTTAAAGAGGCTGGTCACCTTCAATGAGTTTTTGACCTCTTAAAGCATTCCCCCAAACAAAGCCCAGTATTTAAGAGCTGAAAGGGACAATGGTTTCTGGAAGTACCAAGCAAATCATCTCGGTACTCCCAGGAATCTCTCTGGCCACTTACTGTTCTCCAGCCCAGACTAGCTTCAAGGGGCTCTTCCAGAAATAACAGCTGGTACAAAACACTGCCTGAACTCCGGAGAGCCTAGCTGTAAGCCAGCATGCCCCCCCGACCACACAAAGTAATGTAATCCTTGGCTTCAGGCACGAGTATCCTAGAAAATAGACTGTTCCGCTGTGGCTCAAACTAGCCTTGTTTTTCTCTTCCTGAAGTAGTTACTCTTTGGACAGAAGATTTCTGCCTATAGTGGGACCCCCAGGATATGCATGGTAGGTACAGAGATGAAAGTTAACAGCTGCTAGCTTACTCTTTCTTGAGGATAAAATTGCTAATACATGAAAATACATGCAAGTTACTTCATCCTGTGAGCTCTTGGCTATATTTATACTTCAGCTGAAGGTGTAACTGCAGCTCATGTTGACAGCTGAAATAGGAACAGCAGCTGGCCCCAAAATTCCCTGGGCTTCTGACAATTTCAGTCAAGTTTTTTGCTCTTGCCCTGCTGCTGTACTCTCAGGGTGTGCAAGTAGCTTATCCCAACGGTTACAGACCTTTGAGATGTCTTTGCAAAATTTAGGAACAGTAACGTATTGTGATATTGCCATCTTAAGTCCATTGGTCACAGTCTCGCAACTGGTGCCTTTGGTTTGCCATTGCTGATTTTGTCCCATTGTGCCACAAATTTTCCAAAGAAAATCATGCAATTCTCTCAAGGGAAAATGAGCAACACTTGCAGGGTTTTTACTCTGCAGTAGTACTAGCACAATCTGATCTCTGCAGATTAATTACATATTAGAGTACAGGTTGTTATTCTAAAGGCTGGTGTATTCCACAAAAGCTTTACAGCATATCTGCGATGGCACAGCTATAACACACTCCACAATGGAGGTGGAGCTTAGATACCAAATGCCAGTGAAAGTTAAGCCACCATCAGTACAGAGCAGTGTGAACAGAGTGAGCCAGCCCAAGGACTTCTGTATTGGTATGAATTAAGCTAACAATGCAGCTAATTCTTTGGCAAATTATATGTAACTTGAGTACAGGATTGGTCTTGTGCTAATGATGCTTAGATTAAGCTTTAGTTAAGAAGTTTCATTTGTTAGAAGATGGCCTAAGCTGGCATTTTTGGGCAGTAGTATAAAAATACATTAAAAAACCCCTCATACATCTCAAATACGGAAAAGCCAAACAAGAATTATTATCCAGTGACCCATAACAGAAAATATTTCTTTACCCGTTTGGAAATGGTATAAGGTGTAGGAATCTTGGAAAAGGTGAACTTGCACAAGGAATACACCTGTGTTGTAAAAGAAGCAGGTGGTCACGCATTCATCTTACACTTTTCATATGAAATCATGACATGGTAAAAAAAAAAAAAAAAAGCAGAATTGCCTACACATCATTTTTAGATACTTGTTCACTATATGCTTATATTACTCATGAGAAAACCCTGTCTGAAACTCAAAATCCAGAATAGTGCTGGGACTAACAAGACTCAGTTTACTTAATTTTTATGAAAAAAAGAAAAAAAAAAGCAAAATGCAATGAATCTGCATTTTACTTTTTTCAGTGACAAAGACAGATATCTAGCATGGATCATCACATGACTCAGCAGTTACAGAAAACCCCAAATACTGAATCCAAGGACTTAGAGAAGTCGAAAAATCTTTAAATCTTAACTGGGATCTAAAATAGGCTTATTTTGGATACATGGAGATCCAATGCTCTGCCTGTACACAGATTTTTTTAACTCTAGGAAATAAAAGTATTTTTCAGCTGATTTCATTACTAAAACCACACAGACTATGTTGTCTTAACTACAGTGGAGAACATGATCAAGCACTTCATCCAGTGGTTCTGCTCCATCATTCATAGCCTCCCTCCCCAAAAATAACAATATCGATCCAAAGTACACTTTTAAAAAAAAAAATCAAACTTACAAATAAAGGACACTTTATAGTTTAATTGTTTACATTCATTATGAAATCAACACTACATACCCTGATGGTGTAATGAATAGTGTTTTGTTTCTCATACTGGGATACCACTAAGGTAAACGTATGGGGCCCTGGAGAGGTCAGCTTTATCTTGGTCAGATAGTGAGGACTGTTGATCCGAATACCATCGATATACGGCGGAGGATCAGCTGAAAAAGAAAAGGATGAACACTTTTTCCCCCCATCAAAAAAAATCCCCTACCTTGGTAAAGCTCTTAGCCATTTTGTATCAGTGAATTTTGCCAGGAGAGTCAGATTGTTGGTGCTAAGGTTAGACTGTAAGCAGACTTGAGCACTCTCAGAAGAATAGAGCCTCAAGATTTGCTCATAAAAGGACAGATAAGAATAACTATCATTTTCAGGAGAGGTACATCACACATAACAGGACACAAATTCTGCACTTGGAAGTACAGCTTAAATCCCATGACTTGCAAGAACTGCTTATCCATCTCCCACTAATGTCACTACTCAAAGGAGACCTACTGTGATTATGTCGAAATTTAGAGAAAAAGATAAGGAACGTTTGAGCACGCTCTAAAAATCTGAGGTGGCTGTTCCTTTGCCATTGGCTGGGCAGTTCCAGAATGCAAGCTGCCAAAATCTTTGGCCACTGGGTACATAAACAAACATGTTTTAAAGTCTTAACGAACTGACACACACTTTCTTTCTCTCTCCAAATCCTTGTGATCATTACACAGATGTAGTTGCATCCCAGTACCAGTGCACATGAGGTACTCATTATAAACATCCTAAATATTTGCTTTTACAATTAGACAATGTAATTTGTTATTTGGCTTCTAATTGGTTCTTTCCAGACTTCTTTTAATGTCAGCGAAGCAGGAACAAGTCTAGCCAATTACTTCAGTAGGCCCAGGATCAGGTCCTTTTATTTTCTTCCACAAAGCAACATGGGAGAGGGGAAAGGATTAATATAAAACAATGAGAAGCTTAGGAATGGGAAGTCTCAGCCTCGCTGCCAAAGGATTAACCTGCTTTGATCTGATCTCATTTTAACAGATGGTAAAAGTAATACTGCAGCTTGACCAATCTATTTCCATGGAAAAAAGGTTTTAAACGAGTTTGAGCTCATGAGATTAAAAGTTTATAAAAGAGTTTGGGTACCGAGACAAAACATATGAATCATAGAATGGTTTGGGTTGGAAGGGACCTTAAAGATCATCTAGTTCCAACCCCCCCGCTGCTCACTCAGTTCTTGCTAGTGGTCTTGCTGGAAGACTGTCTCTTTCAAGTGCAACTGAACGATTCCCTCCGCTGTACAAATGTGTTTGGTTTGCCCACTTAAGAATATTTTCAGTGAGACAGGATGTAAAATAAGCACCGCTACAAGTACTAACAGCACCAGAAGCATGTCTTGGGCTATAAGGAGAAGCAGATGCTTTAACAAGATCAGCTCCTGCAAAAACAGATGATGATTTGGTCAGGTCTCAACAGATGCCTTCTGCAGAAAGACAGCTTGGATTCTAGGGGAATTGGTCAGCAGAGTTCACTGAATGAGACCAGAGATGAACAGCACAACCCTTACCAGACATTCCAATAGGCAAAAAGCCACAAATGGCACTCTTTGGTGAAAAGAGCTTTAAAAGCTACTCTCTAATTAACTGTTGCTATTACCTATTGCATAAGCAGCTACCTGAATGCAACCCTGGTTCTAAAGAGGTGCCCCATCTGTAAAAGCAACAAGCCGAATCCTACCCATCCTAGGATGCACCTTCACCAAATTATTCCAAGGAATATTTTTACAGAGATCTCTAACTTGATGTAAAGAATAAATAAAAATATGGTATAATTAGCTCTACCTTACAGTTGCAGTCTACTCTATCCACTCAACCTGGGCATTACCTTTACTTCCTGTGTCTCAACCTGTGTTTCAGGTCTGCTCTCTGTCTTGAAATAAAACATACACAGCTTTTTCACAGCTACAACAAAGCTCCAAAAGCCAACCCCCTTCTTCTCTAGATGAGTAGAATCTGACCTATAATGACCAAGAGTAATACTTTGACAAAATTTGAACATCTAAGTATTTTTCTTAAACATTCCATACCTGATACTTTGAAATATGTTGTTCAACTGTATCTCCCAAGCTTGCTTAGGTACTTTACGAAGCCAAGTTCAGAGAACAATTAACCCTGATTATTTTCATTTAGTGGAAGCCATAAAACTTTAAATAATTTCAGAAACGTGGGAAACAATTATGCTATCAGATAAACAGAAGCGCAACATCTGCTCTCTCTAAGCATTAACTACTACAACTGCAAAATAAACAGAACAATAAAGAAAATGCTGCGCCAAGTTGTCAGCAGGACTACATAAACCTCTTAGCGTGCTTCCAACATCTACAGCTTGGTTTGTTCCTTCAGTGTAGACTGTTGAAGACGTTCAATCAGAGCTAAACAACTATTTCAGAAGACTGATCTCAGAGTGAGGCATCTAGTTTTAAAGCAGAAAGTGCCTTTCCTCTCCACAAAATCTTTTGCAATTCTAAATTTATTTCTAACATAATCTTCTTGACAATTAAGGTACACTAACCTGGATAGTAAACTTTTTTGCCATCAGTCTTGTATACAACCATTGTAATGAATTCCCGATTATGTGCAAAGTCATCCTATTAAAAAAAAAGCACAAATAAGTAGACTCGTACACTTCTGTGGAACGTAACTAACGTTTCATCACAGTTGAGTACACATTCTATCATCCCCTTTGATCATCACATGGTATGATCTGATATTTATATTTATTGAGATACCTGATCCAACTTTTTTTTTTTAAAATACCCTAAGTAAATAAACTGCCACTAATTTCAGTTATAACAGTTCAGGTCCTGGGATTCAAAGTTACTTCAGAACCTTTATGGTGGAATATAATCACTTAGCCCAATTTTTACTCAGGATCTATTTCAACAAGGTTGTTTGTAGGTACCTGTACCTGCTGAATTTAAAATTTATACACAGGCATACATACCTGAACATGAAAACATAAGCAGCAATATGCTAATAACAGAAAGCTATAAAGATTTACAGAAGATGTTGCAGAACTCATAATGCAGAAAAGGAACCGGGCACCTTATCTGTGATGTGCCTGCTAAGCAGAACCCAGACAGCAGCACCACCCTGTGGACACTGGACCTCCAGCTTGTACTGAGGGTTGTTAGCCAGGCTGTAGGCATCCTTCACCGGACCTTGCTTCGCATCCCAAGTACTAAAAGTAATACAGACGCATTATTAGATGAGTAAGGTACCAATTCGTGCTTTGAAAACTAACTCCAAATCCCACATATATACAGAGCAAAGTAACAAAGTTACTGAAGGCTGATTTTCTACTGGAATCTATGACAGTGTTTACTTAATACAATGGCGTCAGAAGCATCATCTTACAACTTCATTTTACAAATGACTTCACTACAAGTGTGGTAAGAAAAAATGCTAAATACAAACAGCTCAGCTGTTTGGTATGGTGACTGCAACCACACAAAGCACAGAAAAAGCTGAACCATTCAAGGAGCCTGGGCTACCCAGTTATAGTCATGATTGCATACACCAATATTCTGTGAAAAACACCTATGCTTTTGTAACTGTAGAAATCCAGATAGAAACTATGGTTAGTTTCAAAAGCTTGCTGATTTTTTCTCCTCCAGTTTTTTATTGAGATAATTTTTATTTTAAAATTTGATCTGTTTCATGTTTGGAAGGGTGCCTGCATGAAGCGTTTAAGATCTTTAAGGTACCCTATTGCAAAATCTGCCTGCTGCCTTATGGGCTGTGTAGACAAGGAAAATACATTATGAAAAAATAAACAGTGCTGATGTAAAGCGTGGCACACTGGAAACTGAAGTGGATAAAGCTATTCCTAAGTCTCATTGACCTTCCCACACTTTGAAAACTGAACAGCATGTGTGGAAGTCTGCATTATCAACCAAGATTCAAATTATCACCATCATTACTCCACTTTTTATGGCAATTGCCACTGCACTAGGCATTTCCCTACATAGAGGTACGACGATCACTAAAAATATGAGGAAAAGACAGACTAGTAGATGAGCTCTGAGATTAGCATACACATTACCTCATCTTGCTACATCACCACAGTGTATTTTAGAATTAATTTGAACACAAAGATGGAAGGAGCCTTTACAGATAAGCTCAGCAGTGCATTATGGATGAAGGAGCTTGTGCGGAGTTAACACATGCAGAAGCAGTGGGGAAGCAGTGGCAAAGTGCAATATAGTGGAGTGGAAAAATGGAGAAACCCTTGCTTTCCTAAACAGGAGGGACACACTTATCCTCAAATTGGCTGACAAAGACTCAATGTGATGGATACTAGGTAGGAGACAGGTATCATGTTCAAAAAAATCAACAGGCAAGGAAGATTACTTATGATAGCTACAACTGGTAAAAAAAACGGAACTAAACTACTCTGACATCAGTGAACTATAGTAACAAAAACTACTCTGACATCAGCGGACACACCCTGTAAAGACAACATGCACTGCACAAATGACTTGTGGCTAGCCTGGAAAATGAATTCCAAATAAAAAGTAGGTCGCTCAAGCACTGTCCGGTCACTGCTTAAAGATGAGCTGCACAAAAATCTGATTTCTATTCTGACAGAGATATGTGGGACCGAGGTCAGAATTCTGGTTATACAACTTTAGGTCACGGGAGTTTCAACGATATTACAGAAGTAGTCAAAACCAAAGCCTGGGCTGAGAATTTAAAAGTGTAAAGTCAGGTTCAGGAGAGCATGGTTGGAGTCCAACCTCTTCCACTGTCACTAGGAAGAACGGCAGGAAGGAGACACCACATCAGAACATTTAGTCAGAAACCAACACAAAAGTTTTCTCTTTTGGACCAACCTGTGAATACACGTAGATTCTTTAAAGAGACTTGGGTTCCAACTCAAATAAATAACATCATAGTACTGGCAGAGGTCTTCCCAGGAAATCCAGAAAATGCCTAAAAAGGAAATGCTATTATTGTTTCCTTATCAGACACCTTGATTTTTACTTGTTTTTCAAAAGTCTCTTTCCAGGCAAACTATACAGCTTATATAAACCAACATTTCTGTAAAATTTAGTAGTAATGTCTGTGTTGCCCAAATTTCTAAATTTAAACTTAACCACTGAAGCAAACAAATTAAACCAAGAAAAACAAGTTAGTCTGTGCTTATTATCAGGGACTTTCTGAAGCTGTCAAGATGCTTTTCATTCTCAAGCACTAAGCAGAAGGCATGAGAGAATCTGTTGTATTGAAAGAGACATCATTAATTAATTGACCTGCATTCCCTTTTCCTTGATTTCTGGGGGAAAAAAAAAAAAATTAAAAAAATTACATAGTCAGACAGGTTTCCCCAATTCAACAGTACTTCAGTAGTCATCCAGCACAATCAAGTATTCAATCAACATGTGAGTATGTTTTAACGTATATCTAATGTATTTCATCCAACATCCAGTGACTTGCTTAGCACTCTGAATCTGCTTCATCTTTACAACATTCTCACATGTTTATTCTAATTCTCTATAGCTCCCTTAATTGCAATTCCAGCCAACACTAATGCCTGTAAGCTGACAGATTCCTGATGAAATGAACTCTCAAAAAGGTAACAGCCTTATAATTCAAGTCTCTGACACAGGCAGTTGCAGATCTTGCAGTACTAAAAAAAAAAAAAAAAAAAAAATTGCCGTCAGAATAGCTACACACTTAGACAAGACCAGAATGTAAATCTAGTCAAAAGAAACAACTCCCTTAAAACTTATATAAAATTACATTAATAATTTTAACTACTAGATGTTACAGATATAGATTCCTCACCAGATGAACTGGTAAATAAATAATGAGCTAATCTCTCATAACTGTCACAAAGCCAGGGCTGCTATTCTTACATTTAAATCAAAAGTGTTCCTTAAGCATTTGCATGAGGCTTATCACTAAATGCTATAATTTAATTGTTTTGGATGCATACTGTTGTCAAAATAGAGTGGCACTGAACAAAAAGGCTCCCTCACAGAGATACACAGGCAGCACCTAGGATACTATAAAAAGAGCGGACATCTCTTTCTGAATGTAAAACGCAGCTACTGCAGAATTTCTAAACTGTCAGCAGCCTGCGCTTCCACCAGTGAACCACGCCGACTTTCCAGATGCTACTCTCTGCTGCTCCCTAGGGAAAGTGGGACAGGACAACCATTCCAAGTGGTTTCTCCGAACAGTGACATAGTAGTGAGCTGTCTCAAAGATGGATCTCAATCTACTCTTACAGCTGGAAATAGAATGTATGTAAAGATTTGTTTACAAATATATTAATGTAACACAAGGGAAAAAAAACCACAACAAACACCACCACACACTTACCTCTGGTGCATAACCTCAAATATAGGCAAGACAAATTTAAATGCTGATTGCAGTAAGTATGTTGACACATATTTGCAAATGTTGGAGGGAAAAAACCCACAAAAAGCCTGTTCGTATATTAACAAGGAGCATTACACAGCCCATTGTCAGAATGTTATCTTTGCACTGAACTCCCCCACGCCCAGATAGTGAGATAGCAACACTTAAGCAAAGAGATAACTCCTTGTCAATGACTGAGATATATTAAACAGCCCGGATTTCTTAAATCCCAGAGAAACCCAAAATGACAGTTTTAAATACACAAATACATCCAAAACTCTTGGACTATTTAGTTTCTAGTATTTGTTTTACTCTGCTTAAGTATTTCCTTCTGCCCTCCTGCAGGGATACACCACAAAGATCTACATTATGTGAAAAGATAGTGACTTTTTAAATCTTATTACCATTGTCTATTTTCTGAGCTGTTCTGGGATCAAAGTTCAAGTATTTTTGTAAATCTGGGGTCCAATTTCTTGTGTCATTTTCACTGTATCGTCCCTTCCAACGTAAGTGGCTCCAGGGATTTTTTAACTGAAGAAATCGAAGTCCCTAAAGAAATACAAAATAAAATTGCTGACAATAATGTACAAAATAACATATCTCATCAAGGTAATTTTTATATTTATATTAACATGGAATACGGACCAATAGCTCAAGAAAATACAGCACCATTAAGTTTTCTGGAATTTCCCAATGGAGCTTAAGACAAAATGAGCTACGTAAGCCAACAGGGCAAAAAAAAAAAAAAAAAAAAAATCAGTAGCTACCATCACAAACAGGCACCCGAAAACATCATCGGTTTTACTTGATACCTTATATTCTCTTATATCCAAGACTGCATACGCATGTGTTGGAACTAAACCCCATTTTTCTCCTTCCTCTTCAGACATCACCCCTGTTGCTGTTGTGATAAGGACATCTCCCTTGTGAAATCTGTTCCAAAAAAGGTGAGGGGGGAAAAAAAAAAAAGCTTAATTGAAATTTTGCAAGTTGCAAACTAACATTTGCCAGACACTGGAATAGTATGTTTTTACACTGCCCTTTAGCGTGACCCTGCTTGACAAAAAATGGAATGCATTTTTTTTGTAAGCAGCAATCACTCCTGAAAAAGCTTGAGAAAGTGGAACTATTTTCTTTCAGTATTTAAGTATAGGTTTTAAGTGAAAACTTATTTTCATTATAAAATAAAAATCAGCATTTATCAACCTGAAGTTCAATCTGTGTCACTTATTAAAGATACTCTTCACAGATCTTCAGCTGAACACAAATGTTGTTTCATCAACACTTAGCCAATCACTGCATATAGGAAATTAACAACTCTGTCACACTCCCAGGATTCTGAAGGAGCTTCCCAAAATATGAAGAATGAGAAGTTCATGCTTCTATACTTTTGCAGGTGTTTACACCAAAATTTTGTGTCTCCCCCGGCATAAGCTGGGGGTCTGAACTGTCAACTCACAACTGAGTTCTGCAATTGTTTTGAATTGCAATGGTTAATTTTGCAACAATTATTGTTGTGAAGACGTACTAGCATGTTTCCCAGCCCATGCTAAAATCCAAGTACGTACTCAGCATCCCTAGACAGTTTACGGGGTCACCCAGGCAGTTTGCATCGACACATTTTTCAGTCTAGCACAGGTGAACAATAGTGATGCTAGAATAGCTAGATCCCATCCTAACTGCAGTCACACCTCCAAATTGCAATGCCAGAATATCTAAAAAGTTGTTGACAACCAACTGAGAGCTCCTAACCTACTGACAAAGTACTCTTTCTAGAGTTACGCTCTTTCATTATGAATGCAGATATTTCAGTCAACAGAATATACCCCTTCTACTGCATAAGAAACTGGTTGCACAAAATGGTTTTGAAAGAAATAAAGTACTTGCTAGCTAGCATTTATAAGTTACAGCTGTATCTTTCATCATAAGGAGAATTGTTACGGTAGGTCTGAAGATCAACACTGTAGTTCTGATAGACTTTTCCTGATCCTCCAGATTTACTTGGGGCATAACCACCAAGGTCTTGTGATATGATTAGAAAAACTGTATCATATCTGCTTGCTAAAGACAGCAGATAATGCCAAAATTCTGGGGAACTGTGTGGGAACACAGAACACATTTCCTTCTATTTTTAATCACTTTTAACTTGCATATTGGTTCCAAACTGCACTTCTCTAACTCTAAATTCTATTTTCTTCATAAAGAAATGGACTATTTTTTTTTTTCAAACGTGAAGAAGAAAAATCACCTCAAACAAAATTCTACAATATTTTACTTTCCTGTTTTATCAAAACCACCAATACCTCAATTTTTCTTCTTCCAGAAAGCATATGGAGGTTTTATAAAGCCCAATTTGCAGTAGTACCAAAATACCATCAAAGGATCTGCGGTGACTGTACTGCTATTACAGTGGTAACGCAGCTACTACACAGCAAGCATTTTAATTACGTAAGAAAGAACAAACTTCTACCTCTGATAAAGCATTCTGAAAGTACTATCTTTATTGAAAGCTTGATTGTCAGAGTGCATAGCAATTCTTTCAGGTATCCAACCAGTCAGTGCATGGAGATCAATATTCTGAAATGCAAGCATCCAAAAGAAATCAGAATAGATAATCCATCTATAAAGATATATGATGTCTGTACACAAATTATAAAAGTGCCTTGAAAGAAGTCCAGTATACACATGTTCCAATACAGCTGTACACATAAATGGCTCACAACTATATTAAAAAAAAAAATAACCACCAAACAAAAACTTCTTTGATTAGTTTAGGACAACATTTCCAAATAGCCTCTCAGGGAAAAAAAAAAAAAAAAGCCGGAAAGTGAATGGATGAAAAACTGGAATTTCAGAGCAATGGAAGCATAAGGGAATGATCAATCGTGCTCAATTCTATGATGTGTTCTATTTATTTCGTCGATTCACAGACTTTTGAAGCACAGTCTCAGAAGCACTATCTGGAACCTTGCTATTATATATGCATTTTAAATAATTTAAATTTTACCTCTCAGGCTCAGACTTTGGGTTTTTTATTCTTTTTGGTAAAGCTGACACTGACATGTATTTCCATAAAAACATGCTTGAATGTCTCCATTTCATCTCCTTGAAATATTGCTTATTCCTCAAAGCAAAAAAGCAGAGACTATAAATGCTTGAAGTGTCAATAACCAGCACTGGTGGGTGGGAACTTGAGGAATTACAACTACAACAAAGCCAGTAAGTAACCCTGATTACAGAAGAAAGCTATAACACAGTCAAAAGCAAAGGGTGGCAGAAAGGGTGGAGATTAAATGTCACAAGTCAAGCTGGTTTTCCAGATAGCAAGTTAGAGGATGACAAATGGGAATAAAACACAGCTATTCTCACCAGCTTCTGTCCTCCAAAACAAAGCAGCCCAACACCGACATAAACATACATAAAAACATATGTATGCTACATTTACCCCTTATACAAAGCCACATTCGTCTCCATAATCATTTTCCAAAAGGTGATGATTACCTAGTACACCCTCCAAGAATGCGATTATCAAGACACCAACTAAAATGCGAACAGCACCATGAAATAAAAAAATATACTGTTAAAATTTTAAAGAACTTTAAATTAAAATCAGAAATGCTGCCTCAGTAACAAATGAAGATTATGTGGGCTACTCATTTCAGCAAACTGTCCCTCTTTGAAAGAATAATTTGCATGTCAATTTAGCTGCAGTATGATGATTATTTCTTTAGTAACCACATCATAGGAATCTGATACATATTTATGTAAATGAGTGGGACAATCTGATAAACAAACTTGTATAGATCAAAGTACTTGCAAGTATATATATACACAGATATATAGGTATAGATGTATCTCTCTACATAGATATATATGCACTAAATGACTAGCCTGTTCCTTTCCTAGCTGACTGCCCTGCCTAATGAGGGAGAACTGCCCTGTTGAACAACAGTTAGAAAGCAAATTCAGCAGTATTGATATGGGAAAAAAAAAAATTATGACCTCACCCAACACTTTCGTCTAGACTCTGTATGAACACATATACTTCCCAACCATAAGCGCCAAAATCCTGCAGTCAGAGAACTAAGATTAACCCTGTCCATAAAGATGTATTGCTCATTCTATTTGGATGGAATACATCTCATTAAGTACAGCTAAGCATATTTGTGAAAGAAAGAAATAGAAAAAAAATCTAAGAAAAAAGGCATACTCAGTACTTGCCTCCCAAAGCAATTCACTTTGATTTCACTAGAAGGAAAATCATTTGACCCAAGATTATCTAAGTGGAATTTTTGCCTCTTAGAAACAGTCAAATACTTACAGAATTTGATCCAGGAAAATCATATCCTCCCATGACCTTCATGTAAGCCTTTTCTATCAGTGATACCCATAATTCATTCTTATTGTTAGAATAAGAGCAGAGAAGTTCCCCACTATGATCAACAGGTAACTGGTCATCTATGATTACCTGTGCGAAATAAACAAATGAAAAATCATTAAGCTAATACAGTATTTTGGAAGTATTTAAAAAAAAAAACCCCAAACTTTTACTAATATACAGCTGCTCAGACACAGTCAGGCCTGACCATCATTCTGACATACGGACACCTTTATCAATCCTGCAGCGGTTTGCCCAAATGAACAAGAAACTGTATTGCCAGGTCTTACTTGCACTGGTCTACTGGGTGGCCTGTGATCACCTGCCTTGCTTTCCCCT
Source organism: Grus americana (assembly GCF_028858705.1). Lineage (NCBI taxonomy): Eukaryota > Metazoa > Chordata > Aves > Gruiformes > Gruidae > Grus > Grus americana. The sequence goes on along the minus strand of NC_072853.1, from coordinate 122,652,621 downwards.
ATGTAAAATGGGGATGATGACAGCACGCTCTCGTAAAGTGTCTAATATCTATTGTAAAAGGTAGCCACAGAAAAGTTCAGTGTAATTACCAGCATAAAAAATAAAGAAAAGCCTAACAATATTCCTCACCTAATTAGGAAACAGAGCATGGACTGTGTGTGTTAACCAGCAGAAAAATAAAGAGTTATTTATCTGTAAGGAAACAAACTATGTGTCACATCACTTTCATAGTCTCTAGTTGCAGATTTAAATTTCTTCTCTCTGGAAAGGAAAAACCCCCCAAAGCAGCAGTTGCGAAAGTATTATAATTTCTTCTTTAAATTAGGGAGAATATATTCAGCATTATTACAGATTGTTACTGCAGTACTTGTAGTGGTCTGAAACAGTTTCCCAGAATATATGTTTCAGTTTCACATTGGCATTAGTCCATTACCGATACAGGCTACCAACACAGCACATTTTCTGGTCAAATCCTATCTGTGCAGGAATGAAGAATCCTTTTCATAGAAGAGCAAATGGCCATTCATTCTAACAAAAGGCAGTCACTAGGAGATATTTTGGAAAGAGTATTAAGGGCAAGGCGAGCATATAAATGATACTTCCCTGAAACATTCAGATTTCGAAATTTTGCAACTCAAGGACTTCCTGACTCAGAGGTCATATCTTAGCAATTAATAGCCTTTGAGGACTTTCCCCTTACTCCCCCTTCCCGTGAATATGACCACTCAACTTCTGAATTCCCATAAACATTCATTGGTCGCTATGATCTGCAATAATCAGTGCTACATTTAAGTATTATATGAAGAAATACATTATTTTATGCCCTTATTTATTGCACTGAAAAGAAAATGAAGTTGTTTGTCAGTTTACAAAGTTCTATCAATATCTTCAAGCATCTCCTCTCCTTACTAAAAATCTGTGGTCACTTGAGTTATTCCGCTATGGTCATTCCATGTCTATATTCTTCCTGGATGTCCCCTTCTGTAGTTTTTAGTTCTGTAACTTCCCTTCTAAGATGGAGAGGAAAAGTGAATTACTTGCACACCCTATTCATAAACGTGGGATGCATAATTTTGTTCCTGTATGGTTTTCGTAATTCTTTTAAGGAATATAGGGATTTTTTAAATCTCAAAAGGCTTAACAATGAAAAAACACTTTCCAACAAAACATTATCTAAAAGTTTTGCTATGCAAGCATAGCTTCACAGTGAAGCAGATCAAGCCTTCAAAATAGGACTTAAACAGGAACAGTATTAAGTCTCCCCAGAACCATTTACCTTTCTAGGTACACCATTGATATGAAGCTTCACCATGTATTTGCCACATGGATTATATTCTGGTTCTCCCTTCTTATTCTGAGGGTAAATGATACTGTTAAAAAAAAATAAAAAAAGAAGAGGAAGAAATTGTGACATAAATGGCTGTACATACACTGATAACAATTGAAGTGGGATTAACATAGTCTGTTTCTAGAATTTACACTGAACTTAAATATGGAATTTTTAATGAAAAATCAACTCAAATTTAGTAAAAATGACAGTGATGTTTACATAGATTTTATTTTTTAGGTCTTGCTCTTTCTGCAGTTCTCTACTTAATATAGTAACAAAAAGAACATAAGTAACCTAATTGTTTCTCCAACAGAAGCAAGGCAAACAAATTTATCTTACTATTAAGCACACGGTATTTACATATCTGTAGTATAAATACCGTATTTGCCTGAATGACTAATCAAACATTTGAAGAAGGAGAAGACAGTGCAGAACTCACTGCTCTTGAAAAGAATACAAGTTCAGTTCTAACAAGTATAGGTTAAACCAAAAAAAAAAAAAAAAATCCAAGAACAACATTCACACACTGGTCTGGCAATGGGCTCCTGGCAGAGTCTGCCAAACCTGTGACAAATTTATCACAGGATGCCAGTCGAGTGGAACTGAGATTGCGTTAACATTAATTTCACAATGAGATGCAAGATGAACCACCTGTTGCACAGCAGTTGGCAAAGCAAAGTAGGAAAATAAACCCAGAAAGCATCATAAGTAAAATAAACAAAACCTTCCAAACTACTTATTACTCCGCAAAGCACATCTGAAGTCAGACTCCAGTGTCTGTATGCATATGTATATAAAGTTGGCTTCCCTCTCAGAAGTGCTGAAGCCACATGAGTCCCACAGAGATGAAGGTGTAACGAATGCTAGTTTTTACTGTGTCCAACTGTCATAGAACATATTGCAAAAGCTGTATTGCAAAGGCAGTATTAAGTCTGAAAAGATCTTAGAAAGCAGCAGCTACTTACCTTGTGATCAACTTTTTGTTATATCTTCTTTCATATGCTGCACTGATGGCTAGCGATGCCACAAAAGAACAATCTGACACTATCGTCTATGAAGAAAAGAAAACCAGTGAGGACATTTACTAATACATCAGATAAAGACAAACATGGTGTGTGGAGGGAAGGAAAATTTTCAGTTAGTAATTCCCTTCACAGGGAAAGATTTGAACAAAGGGAAGCAAAGTTACTACTAAAAAGGCAGGAAACGTATGCTAGCTCAACATGATATCCCTACAGAGCACACCAGAGTTAGAATTATTAATGACAATCAGAGGCAATCTCAGCCTTTACTCACGCTTACTCCCTCTTTCCCAAAACACTGTGTAATATAAACCATACCCAACGGCATAATCTATTGCTGATTTCAGAATAGTGCGGGCCATCTGCAACTTAACACTAAGCAAGACATTTCCATTATTCTCAATGGGCCACTCTGCTTTCTGTCAAATAAAAAATTAAAAATCTTACTCATTATTTTTTCCATGCACTAAATTAAGTGAACAATTTGCTGCAGAGTACACCTTGCCTTTTTTCATACTAACTTTACTGCTAGTTCTGGAAAACAGGATTTTCAGGTGGAATTCAAATTCTGATTCTCACTTCCACTGCTAATACACCTGTTTATTCTCATGGCTAGAAAATGCATGGAATCTGAAGTGATACTATTTATTTTATTTATCTATTTAATCTCATGAGAACCAAGGAAAGCACTCTCACATTTGGGGATTCCTTTTTGAACAAGGAGGTCCCCAGCAATAAACTGCTAGCAGCACGCATTTCTCTTTAGGAACAATTTACCTGCTTTATGCTGAAACTTGATACAGTATAAATCATTGTAGGGTTATTTGTTATGTCATCTGGTCTCACCCACTTGGCAAACATTGCTTTCTGTTTGGGGGATAATGGTAGCTTCCCACATTTATCACTAGATGTAAGAGAAAGAAAAAGTAGAAATAAATCAAGAGCAGTTTAGAAAAGCTTTTCATGGTACGTCCAGTCTCATATATGTCTGATAGATGGTGCAAAATATGTGCAGAACAATTACACAGCTTTGTACACAGAGCTGTAAAAACAATTTCAAAGAACACTACTGCTAAGTTTGTGATTTTTTTAGGGGGGAAAAAAACCCAAAAATATTACAAACATTAAATAAAACCCAAGAGCTTCCTTCATACAGAACTGAACAGAAAGGAATTCCAAAAAGCCATCTACACCAGCAGAAACTCCAACTCTTCACTTTATTTCAATATGATGAACTGATAATAAAAAGTTTTTTTAGTTCTGAAAATACTGAACAGAAAATTGAAAAACAAACAACTCAAAGCATCTTTGTCTACTATGGCTATGTAATCTTAACATATTATTATTACTCATGAATGAAGGTCTAGGAGTTACGTATCACTCTTCCTCAGAATAGTCCTTTATGAGGAAATGGCTATCACCTTCATTTTACAGGTAACTGACGCAGAGGGAGCTAAACTCATCAACATGCAGCAGAATCAGGAAACAGACCCAAGCTGTCAGCCCAGCCCAACACTTCAAAAAGCCAAATATAATGTAGTTCTTAGAGGCCTGAAGACAGAACTGCAGAAGCGCTGCAGAGTAGGATCAGCTTACATTAAAGTTTTAAGATCAGACTGGAAGAAGGAAGTGGTAGTATTCAAATAGCTCTGCTTGAATTATGCTTAAAAGCCTACTTAAAGAATTTTAAACTCTGAAAGAGAAAACATAGAAATACCAAGTATGAGAAAGATTTGGAAATAAAAACAAAAGTTCAGTAATTTAATTACTTACGAAAATGGCATAGGGAAGGCAAAACGTTCCCTCAGATCAACACTCATGAAAGGTACGTATTCAATACCATTAATTTTTGAAGTCTTCCTGCAAGTCATAAGAAAAAAAAAATATAGTTACAAACCTATCTATCACCTTTCAAAGAGTAAGTTCCAGAAAGTAACAAAATTAGTTTTTAAAAACTAACAAGACACAGTGCTTCTGAAAACAAGATGAAGACTACTTGAAAATGAAACAACCACTGTATCTATTTGGGTTTGAAATGTGCAGTACTTGATGGCTCAGTCACTAATCCTTCAAGTACATTCCTGCAAGACAAGTCACCATGCCAGGACAGAAATTATTATCAGTCACAAACCTCTTCATAGTTCTAGAAGTCACATTTAAAATCACATTTGCCTAAACAGTATTTCTCAAGTCACTTAACCCTCTAATTAAAGAGAGTCTTAGGATAAGTTGACAGCAATTAACAATTAGCAACACTTAGATTTCATCTAATTGGGGCAGTATTTTGGAACACTTTGTCAAACAATAACAAAAAATACTGCACCTTTATTAGTACATTTTTGACTAAAGCGCACAGAATACTTTCTAAAAAAATGAGTCATATTTAAATGTGAATGTAATTTAAGTTTCAAACAAGGAGTTAACTGAAAAAGGTATGTAAAATGTTTTTAAATTAAATGATGAGTAAAGATGTGAAACAACTTCAAGTTCTCTTGCAAGACTGAAACAACAAAACACTGAAAAACCCCCAAAACAACCCCCCCCCCAAAAACACCCGAACCATCCACAAACCCAGAAACATTTACTGCACAGGCACTACAAGAGGAAAAAAAGTGAAATTTTAACAAGGCAATTCTTAATGCTCTGCAACTTTTCCAACACATGTACATTTCTATCTTCATGACCATATCCTCAGTCCATTTAAGTACCCCTAAAGTCAACAAGCAGACTAAATATTTTACAATCAAATCCTGGACAGTGTTGAGCATCCTCTCTATCACAATCTTCATTGCATGGGGAGGAGGAGAAGGCGGGCTGAAACACTTTTTTTTTTTTTTTTTTTTAAGATACATTTGACAGTTTTAAAAATTCACGATTTAGGATAAAGATTATATGGATTATTTGTAGCTTATTCCACCTATAATAAAAACCAAAGCAAAAGGAACTGAATGTAACAGAAGTCCCAGTCCTACAAAATATTATGCTTCCTCAATTTCCAGTGAAGTAGTAGTTGTATAATCTATAAAAACGTCTCTGTACCTTGGCTTCTCAGAGCCAGATCTTTCATGAACCCAGTCAGGTAGGTTATGTATAACATACAGAAATAAGGCTATGAAAAATAATCCTGGCAGTCAGTTACAAGAAATTGTCTTCTACATACAAACTAGAAAGTATGTTCTGTGAATAAAAGCCACTAATTGCATTACTGTAGAGAATGTAAGAATTTATTAATGTGTAGGTAATACCAGCAGTGAGGTTTGTAAGAGGTGGTTTATCCAACGCTCTGTTTATACACATCGCAGAATCACAGAATGGGAGGTTGGAAGGGACCTCTGGAGATCATCCAGTCCAACCCCCCTGCTAAAGCAGGATCACCTACAGCAGGTTGCACAGGATTGTGTCCAGGCGGGTTTTGAATATCTCCAGAGAAAGAGACTCCACAACCTCTCTGGGCAGCCTGTTCCAGTGCTCTGTCACCCTCAAAGTGAAGAAGTTTTCCTCATATTGAGACGAAACTTCCTGTGTTCCAGTTTGTGCCCATTGCCCCTTGTCCTGTCACTGGGCACCGCTGAAAAGAGTCTAGCCCCATCCTGCTGACATCCGTCCTTTAGGTATTTATAAGCTTCAGCTGTTTCAATCTACTACATAAGATGCACAAAGGATGTGAGCATGAATGATAACATTTTGGCAAAAACTTGTCTTCAACTTGCCTGAGTACTTCAATCTCCTCTGCAGTGTATCTCTGACCTTGAGATTCACTAGCTTGTACCGCTCTGATTGTCTGTGGTTTATCGTTTAAAGAAAAATCAGGTCCCAATGGAAAGAATGTTCTGACGGGCTGATTTGGTTTAGCTGAAGTTGACTTCTCCTTCTGAGATGACTTTGACACAGATTCCTTCAGTGCCTCTGCTCTAAAGCAAATAAAAATGCATTTTGTTTACAACAATGATAAAAATATAGTTATGGTTCAATGACTGATTTGCTTGGTTCATGTTCCCACATACGTTAAATAGAATGAACAAACACCCAAGTTGACCAACACCACTTTTCCTAAGAAAAATCAATTTCTGATACCAGTACTTCTATATTTTCCTGTTCTAGAATCAATTAAAATATAGTATTTCCAACTGATATATAAGCTACTTCTGGCAGAACTCATTAGATTTTTGTTGTCTTTAAATTATACTAATAGGAGAACTTGTGTAAGTGTTCATTATCTGGAAGCTCAGAACAAGACCACTGAAACAGAGAAAACTGATTTGCGCCTCTCATACCTTCAGGATTTGCCTAGCAGCTACAATAGCAGTAAAAACCCACTAGCGTTCTCACAACCCAGCACTTCAACTGCTTGAAGACTGTGTATTCAGCAGCCATATTTTTTTTTGTTGTTACATTAAGCTGCTGGATAGTCACACATATGCTAAAGACAGGGGTTTTTTTGAAGACTGAAGTGCTGAAAACCTGCTTATACTGAAACTTAGTCCAACAGAGTCTGCTATTCATCACCGTACAGCTGATTTAAAAAAGAGTTACAGTGAACTTACACTCGTATAACTTGTTTCAGATATAGACTCCATTCCATTAGCTCTACCCATACAATTAGATTGCTGCCATCAAGATAAGCATTTCCCAGTTTCCAACCTGTCTTCCTTACAAAGGGATGCTGACATCCTGACTTAGTGCTGGCCTTAATTCAGCATTTTTACAGAAGCCAAGAATTGTAGTATAGTACTCTGATTTATATCTTGGAAGACTGAAGTAGTGCATTGGTACTAACGAATACAGAATCCTTTCCTAATTCTGCATGTCCCAAGATTCCCAGAGGGTTGGCACAACAGCTACTACATTCAGCGGTAAGGATGCTGGCCGCTATCTGCCAGGAGAACTCTCCAGGAGCTAGGTCTACCCAGAATCCATACTCTGCAGTACAGAACAGACATGCTACATCGAGAATCCAACTCAGAGAGTGCACTTATCCCTGACAGCAAGTATGTTTACTAACATTGGCAACACTCACCTATCCAGTGCTTGTCGAGCCAGCTGTTTCAGTTTTGACTGGAGGCCTGCTTCTGAAGTTTCAGTAGCCTTAAGTGCAAAACAAAAGAAAAAGCTATGCATCCAAAAAACCTGCAGGTTTTGTAGGCTCCACGCTTATAGATTACAGCATTTATAGATGACAGCAATTCCACACTTAGAGATTACAGCAAATAGTGACTAGCTATTTTTTCCAATCCTCTTTTGAAATGAGCAAATATGGTTTTTAAAATCTCAGCATAAAAAGCGTACTAAGTAAGCAATTATCATTTTGCTGTTCTAGTGAATGGTCATGGAACAAAGTGGTATTTAAAATTCTTCAGCATGGGCAACATTGTATACACAAAAATTTTGCCAGAAGAATTAACCATATTAAAACACTATAGGCAGAAAGAAGACAAAAACAATCTTAGGTATACTACTGAGCTGAGAGGTGTTCCAATTCTTTACCCCAAAGGAGTCAAAAATAATCATGGTAACTTAGGAAAAAAATAAATTTGAATGTTTACTTTCATAAAATACAAACAAACAAGATTGCTTGCAATTAAAAATCTTGTTCTTGCACATCTAAGGCATAAAATAATCTATGACAGGGCACCAAAACAGATTATCAGGAGTGCTAATTTCTGTTCCCTGTCAGGAGGTCAGCTATGACAATTTACTCATGCAACCAGTTTATGCTTTTATTTGCCTTATAGATGAAGCATGGCTACTGCAGCTAAGCAACGTGCAAGAGGCACAACATGAGGTGTGGCTTCTCCTCTGAGACCCAGAAGCAGGTTTCAGTTTCTAGCTTTGTACCTTGACTGATTCTCCTGGGTCAGCTCGGTCAACTGAGGAAACAAAAGGCAAGCTACTTTCACCCCAAGAAACAAAACTAGAAACATTCTCATAAGGAAGTATTTTCATTTGCAAATAAGTTATACTCTGGAGTTCCTGGTTGGAAAAGACTTTGAAAGATGTATGAAGGTAAGCAGTGCAGATGGAACACCAGCAGACCCGTCTAGGAGTCAGCCGTAGAAGAGAAGGAATGGCTGCTCTCTGAGTACTTCAAGGGTAAGGAAGAAAGAAATCTCTCCACCTGAATGTACTGAGGAGAAAGACAGAAGCAAAGCTTCAAGATAGCAGAGTTCCTTCAATCTTCTTTCATTCTAGGAAGAAGTTACTTTTTGATCATCCTGAGGGATAAAGCCTACAGTCATCTTCACAAAATAATACGCTAGTCAAGATTAAAAGAAACTTCAGCAGTATCTGTACCTAATGAAATGCCTGATAAAGGTAGTTAATATGAGAGAATTTCAGACTAACTTCAATATATGTAGGCAATATTTGCATGCACTGACACAACAAAAGGAGGAACACAGCAGAGGAAAGACAGTATGCTGCCGCATTAAGCTTTATGTAATAGACTGAAAATGTTCTGCTCCAACAGCTCAAGTGGAAAAACTATAGCAGTTCTACTAACTCTTGATCTGGTTACACCGCATCACCAGTTTTTTTTAGCCTACATAAAACCAGTTCACAGAATTCAGAGAAAAGAAGATTTTACTCTAGCATGTAGCAAAAGTAACACTGCCCTCCCAACAACCCACATATATTTACATTATAAAAAGGGAAAAGAAGGGTAAAAGAAAAACAGACTTGGTGGAGTTACATTATGATGGTGAGTTCTTCCTGTAATGAGTTAGTTAAGGCAACTGGACTTCAGGGAAAAAAGCAGTACCTGTAATTATATTCTCCATTATTTACATAATGGCCAATTCATCCTTACCATTAATTTCAGTGTGAACTGAATTAACTCATAACAGCTTTAATGTTGAGAACTGAGTAACTGAGTAGTATTTTTACTAGTTTTGGCATCAGTAAACCATTGTTTTCAGAAAGTGTTACACAAAAGTTTCCCTTAAATTATTTCCTTTTATGTAGTCAGAAAGTAAGATGACTTGCTAACGTGTCAGCTATATTCAGTTTTAACTGATTTTAATTTCTGTTTTAGTGTTGTATTTGCTCCAGGGCAAAAATTAACATGAAAAAGTTTCCAGAATATTTCTAGTTTATATATAATCTAGATTATATATAATATAATCCAGTTCAGGAAAAGCACATAAATCACAAGCCCCCATAAATTTATAGTGTTGAATAGCAACATAAAGACTGGAAGAAACACTAAAAAATTTAAAAATAGTTTTTAGAAATACAGGTACTCCATTTTTAAGCCAGCCTTTAAGGATCAGTCACTTGTGTAAGTGGAAGAATTTCTTACCATCACATAATTCCACCAAGTTAACCTGTAGCTTAACATACTGTTTTCAAACAGAGTTCCACCGCTTCTGTGTACAACTCTATAGCTTCTTCTGCATTGCCTTTATCATCTTCATCAAAAGCCTGTGTAACTAGGAAGTGAGCACGCTCCAAGTCCAACTGTTGTTTTGACTTCAGAGGGTCTGTGTTCTGCGACTGAACTAAATGAAAAAGAAACTATTTAGCTTTCTACAGCGGCAGACATGTAAAAACATCCTTAACATGGTACTGAAACACTAGCAGTTCTAACCGGATGGGTAATATCTATTTCTTGGCTGGAAACCAAGTCTTTCTAAACTTTGCTAAAAACATCTTTGCAAGCACAAGAAAACACACCCCACACCCCCCAAAAGCAGAGATACACTCTTGGGATATTTCACATGTCAAATAATGCAAATAAAAATCTCTTCCATACTACACTAAGGACAAGGATGTTTAATTATGTAAAATATTGCATAAGTTGTGAAAACACATCACCTATGGTAATATACAAGTTCTTCAGGTGACATGACAGAGAAGATGGAGTTCACCTTCATCAAGGTGGACCCCACAGAACCGATTCACTCAAGGACACAGCTGCTATTCAAAGGGACACAGACAAGCAAAAGTGAATTTCCTGAGGTTCCTGTCAACCCATTAATCAGGACAAATGCTATGCCCTGTGCCTGGGACAGACCAACACCCTGCAGCGTATGGCTCTGCTGAGAAGGGCCTGGGGTCCTGGGGGAGAGCTGGGTAAGCCCAAGCCAGCAGCCCCCTGGCAGCAATGAAGACTAAGAGCACCCTGAGCTGTGTCAGCAGGAGCACAGCCAGGAGATGGGGGAAGCAATCACTGCCCTCTGCTCAGCACTCAGTGGACTCTATCTGGAATACTGCATCCAATCTCAGGTCCCTAACGATGGTTGGGGCTGGAGGACTTGGCCCTTTGAGAAAGAGCTGAGGGAGCATGGCTTCTCCAGCCAGGAGGAGAGATGGCTTTGGGGGGACCTAGTAAAAACCTGCCAGTAACTCTGAAGTGATCAAGCAAATGGATTCAGGCTCTTCACTGTGGTGCAAAAAAAGTGAATGAGAGCCATTGACTATGAACTGAAACAGGGGAGAATCCAACTAGATATATATAGATATATAGATATATAGCTATAAAAATAAATCACTAGAAAGACAACTGCACCCTGGAATAGGGGCACAGAGGCACCGGGGAATTTCCATCCTTAGGTGTTTTTAGGACCTGACTGGACCTCAGCAACCTGCTCCAAAAAATCAACGTCTACCCTGCTTGGAGCAGGAGATTGGTATATAAACCTCCCCACATCCCTTTCTGGCAAAGTGATTCTATGATTCTGAGAATTGCAGGTGTGCAAAAACTTGATTTTGGTCTAAGCACAGACACTGAAACTGGATCAAACAAGGAAACCCTTATGAGAGCAAAGAGGTCTTTTGCCCTCTCAAAATTAGTAATTCTACATAAATACCAGAACCCACTTGCTTCAAATCCATCATGCAGCTGAGGCTTAGATGCAAGTTTTGATTTGTTCCTGATCAATTTTTGTTGCTATATTTAATTACTTTCTCAGGTTTGCTCTGCAGATGTGGTTCCTAAGAATATTTACAAAGAAAGAATACCCACACCCAAGTCCTTAGGAAGTAAGCATCCGCTTCATTTCTGATGTATCAGAATTCAAAGCACTGCTATGCTCATTGTGGTCCTTCACAAAGGACAAGAAAATTAGAGTAATGAAAAACAGAGTAAACATCATTGATAGATATTTCACAGCACTGAAAGGCTTTCCACTCAATTAATTTAAGCAGAGGTTTAATTAGAAAGCTCCTTACCCACCTGCTGAATGGAGAGCTTGAACTCTCTCCAAGTACTCATTTATTTTTTCTTGAATATTTTCCAAGTTGGACCCTGCCATCCCAGCATAAATCAAGGCTTGTGCAGCTTCCTGCAGGGAGAAGAATTTGAGACAGAGTTAATGTTTGCTGCCTAGAAAATTACTTTCCATAAACAGAGAGCCTACAGCAGCCATGAGTTGCACTAAAGCAAGTGCCTACATCTGCAAAAAGACTCAGTGGCTGCAGGGAAATTCTGCTGGAAAGAACAAGTTTCAAGTTATAAATGAGATCACGTTCAACTTCTCACACATGGGACAACCTATAACACTATAAAAAAACCCAAAAAACCAACACAAACTTTTGAGGTTTCGTAAGGCCAAATTTTAGGCCTGTCTGTATAGTAATGCATGGAATTAAGAGATTTTAAGTAAAATTTTTCAAGCACGCACTGAAATCAGTTAGGTAAAGCTCACAAGCCACAAACTGCCTTTTATTTTTAAAGCTGTAGATTTAAGGTTGGGGGGGGGGAGAAGCGCTACTTACAAGTTATTTGCATTTAATCTGAAAATAATGAAAATAAAAAAAAAAGTAAATGCTTTTCAAAATCAAATGCATAAAATTTTGGCTTAGAAAGTCTTTAATATTACTCACATAAAGCTACCAAATCTGGAAAGTCTACAAATTTAAAGTTTCCTAGCTCCTCAAACTTTGCTTTTTGAATGTTTGTATGTACACAAAACACCGGACATTGATGAAAGTCTACTACCAGGAGGGAGCATAGGCCTCCAGCTCAGAAGCACAATACGTTATATGCATTAAGGCTTTTTCCATACTGCACAAATCTGTTAAGAAAAAACACCTTCAGGTGCATAAGCTGTCTACCCATTCACTAAATTTATGAAAAATACGTAGCATTTAGCAGGGTTGTAACAAACAGTCAGAGTTGACACAGTCTCAGAAGCATATGGAGAATTGAAATTTCTCACTCATAAAAATGAGGATAAAAACCTTATTTTGACCTCATTATTGGCATGGAAAAACCTCCATGCTTTTGTGGCAGCGCTCACCTTCCCAGCAGCAGCAGAAGAAAGGCAGCAGTCATGTAGCAGGCTGAGTATGTAGGAAGCAGAACAGTAACTAGAGAGCTGCTCCACAAAGATGGTGCTCTGAGATGCTGCTCTGCATAGGGCAAGCACAGAGCCATGGCCAGAGGGTCTCTTATGTGCTTTATGGCCTTGATTTTTGTCAAGCTTAGCAGTTTGCTACCTAGCACGCCCAAGCTTAAAACTGATCCCAATACAGCCCATACTTGTTACCAGGATAAATTTTCACCAACAAGCATCAGAGAACCAAGTACTGCATACTCCCTCTCAGCACCTGTCACTATATTACATCACATAAAACATCCACAGCAGCAGAAAGGTAAATAGGAGTACTGCTCCATTTATATGTAGCCATTAACTACCATTAAGGTCTAGCATACAACTGTTTTTTGCAGGGAAGAAGTGCACTACAGATATCTGCTCAAAGGATGTATGTATTTGTCTGTGACATGCCCCAAGGACAGATTGACAAAACAGGTGCTATATCATAACGGTAAGTGGTCTACATATGACGCAAAGAACAAATGCGAACTTTCAAACCAGTGCTGCAAAACCAATGCATAATTAATGTTGCTTGTGTGATTTCAAGCACAGCTGTTTTGCCTGATTTTAAGATGTAAACATAATGAAAATGGTCTTTTATAAATTAAGCCTCTAAAGGACTGAAGCAGTTGACCAACTGCTTGCAGAGCCAGCATGCCAACTGTTTCCAGTGACAAGATGGACGTGCAATTCAGAGTTAGTATTTATGATCTCTTCAATGTCACTGCTGTTCTTTGGCATGTGTGCCACAGCCACACTAAGCTAACTACTGATCATCAGCTTGCAAGTTGCTAACTGCTGGTCAACAGCCAAACTTAGCAACAATCTTCAGCAGTTTTTTCTGAAGTCATCAGGCTCCAAAATATGTTTCTGATACTTCCATAGAGCACCATTAGCAAGTTACCTAAGCTGGTTCACATGCAGCCCTCCTCCAGGGATCTACCAAAGTTACAGGCTAGCAGGAAGTGAATAGCACTTGCTAACCATAGGAACTCCATTCAGACGGGTCTGTTTGTTGTCTGTTGGCATTTCCCATGCTTCATCCTTAAGGTTGAGCTCTTGCAGAAGCCAGTTCAGCACCCCAGCTTTCCCACGTGCTTAGTAATTGCACCAGTGGGCTAGGAACTGCTTACAGCAGTTGGTAACAAAGTTGGTGACAGGCCAGAGCTTATTTGCGCTGTCCAAAAAAAAGTACCCCCAAAATACTAGATGATAGTCCATCACTACTCGTTTCATCTTACATTGACAGTGATTCCTCAAGCAATATCCAGAAAGCCAAACCTATCCAGGCTAAATCATACATAATGAATTCCGCTTTAACAATATCTGCTGAGTTTGCTCTCACTCCTCCTGATCACAACAGGCTTGAACACCAATATCTTCACATATAATCTGACACAAGAGTCAATACCTAATCTTGGACTGCTGAGAGTCACCTGTCTGAATACCAAAAGTCTTGCCTGCAGTTGTAATTCAGAGCTTTCCTATTAAATAAGAGTGTCCATAACTGTGCTGCTCTGTGGCCTACCTTTTGTATACCAGAAAATATTGTCTAGACTACACTCTTTATCATGGGTAGCTGGAAGTGCACCAAGACTGCCAGGGATGCATTTTTGCACTTAGCAAGAATATCACCTGTATGCAGCAAATGAAAGAGATTTTCCATACACTGTACAAAAGTGTACAAGAGTAATTATTTACACAAAAAATGTTTTTTTCTCAAGAGCATTCAACAATTTCTTCCAGATATACTGAAACATGTATTCTAAGAAAGTAGTACTGCACATAGCTATCAGACCACGCACATACGCTGTTGCTGATTAGCACAGAGCTTATCAGCATTATTATGGGAAACTATAACTTTTGCCTATATATACTTCACATAAATAAACTTAGCTCACCCTACACTAACAACCAGATTAAAAAAAAAAGATACAGGTCTTCCTATCCTTTCACACCTGCATGCATATACCATCATGATAATAACACTATAGTTTTTATACATTTCAAAGACACCTAGTACTCATGAAGTAAAAGGCCAACTACAGAGCTCCTAGCAAGTTAGTGGACGAGAATTGCTTTGGCAGGATAATGGAATATGTGGAATGATTAGTCCAACAAGGACAAACATAGGCTTCAAAGAAATCCCTCCTCACAGGTGAGAAGTAAAGCCAGTGGGATATGGAACTTTAGTGTAACTTTGCAAGACATAAATCCAACAGAATGAGACAACTTACACAGGTGAAAAATGCATAATGGTTGCACAGAAGCCACTAAATACCACTACTAAGTCTACAGATACTGAGCAAGACGCTGAATCAACCTCATCACACCCTTGGTTACACCAACCTGAAGCTATACTGAAATAAAAAAATCAGATCCCTAACAGAAAGAATATTCGCATGTGGTTAAAACACATCACTGGCAGCTTGTGATCTGAAGCTAGCTTACTGCTGAGTATCTTGTGTTTCACTGTGTACTTCTCTACTTATTTGATGACTGATTATACAACAGAGTTGTTTGCAGCTGCATGCTCAAGAGCTACAGTTCTCCAAAATGCTCAGCGCTTACATCTCCAACGTAAAACTGAACAGTCTTTCAGGCCTGGCAGGGCTGGGGGAGAGGCCAGGAATTAAAGTGGAGAACCAGCAGGGCAGAGACGGTTTTAGCTACATTACGACAAAGCTTCCTGAGACGCACTGAAGGGGTTGTGTCACCAGCAGCTGGAAAAAGTGCCCGTACCCACTTTTCAAGTACCGGAGCATCAGTAAACAGCAGCTCACGGGCAGTACTTGTTCCCACCTAAAAATAAAACGCAGGGAAAACGCATTTCGCAACCTGCCCTGAAGGACGTTGCTCCTCCGCAGACAGACAAACTTTCGACGCGCACGCCCGGCCTTCCGCTTTCCTCACGGCAGAAACCGTCACGTCTTCCCCGAGGCCGAGCAGCGCTCCCCTCTCCAGGCCATACCCACCAAGGCAGGCGGCCGGCTGAAGCAGCGCTAACCCAGGGCACCTCTCCCCGCCAGGAGGGCCGGGCCGCAGGGGCGCAGCGGGCCGCCCCTCCCTCGGCCCTCTAGGGGTTGAGAGCAGGAACGCAAACCTACCGGTAGCTTAAGGACCCCAGGGCGATGAGGGGGAAAGGGATACCGGCGCCCTGAGGGAACCTGCTGCCGCCAGCCTCCCTCGTACCTTATAGTAGAAGACCGCTTCCTGGTAGCGCCCGCTCTGGTCCCGCTGCACCGCCAGCTGCGCGAACTTCACCGCGTCCAACTCCAGCGTGGTAGCATCCATGGCCAGTTCTTTCCCGGCGCCGCCACCGGCAGCAGCGCCCCTCCGACCCCACTCCGCCGCCTGCTCCCTGCCCGCCCGGCCGCTTCCCCCCGCCTTCCTGACCCCGCCACGGCCGCCGGCTCCGCCCCCATCCCAGCCACCTTCTCCCCTGGCCACGCCCACCTGCCCTGACAGCGGCTTCCCCGGTATCCGAGACCGGCCGCGCCCCGCCCGGGGCCGCGGGGGCGGAGTGCGCATGCGCTCAGGGTTGTTGTTTTGGGGTGGTGTTTTTTTTAAGGTGTGGGAGATGGCCTCATGCCAGGCGGGCGTGAGGGTTGCATTGCGCATGCTCGGGCACGCGTGGGAGGGTGGGGTTCTCGGGTTTGGCGCGCGCGCGCGTGTGTGCGCGTGCCGCACGATGGGGAGGGGGCGGTGGCGGTGGCGGTGGCGGTGAGGAGAGGTGGCGCGCGCCTGTCCGTGGCGGCTGAGGGGAGGGTGCGCGCAGGGTTGTGATCCCCCAGCCCGCCTGTGCTGTGCTTGTAACCCTCTGGGGAGGTGAGCTGAAAAGTCGGGCGGTAGGGGAGGCCCAAGGTGTTACCGCTATAGCTGTTTTTCTAGCCTCATAGAGGGCATTTTCATAGTATGTTAAGCAAGTGTAAAGTAGAAAGCAAATAAGAAAAGGTGTATTGTACAGGTCATCTTAAAAAAACCCAACAAAACCACCACGCTTCTAGGGTGCTTCAGGCTGGCAGTTTTGTAACCTTGATCTCTTATCTAGGCTCAAGTTTTTTTCTTCCTTCCTTAGGAGGAGAAAACTGCCCTCATTGGGAGGCAGCTGCCAGTGCTTTATTGTTTGCATATCGCACCTGCTTTCCCCTCCTTCCACCCAGCTTGTGTTGGGATCAATTCCTGAGGCTGAGCTGCTCAGAGAGCCCTGGGCTGGGTGTATCCCCTCCGGAAGCAATGTCTTCAGGGGTCTTTGCTGGAAGGGTTGTGCCTGTGAATTAATGAATTGTACTTTAGTGTGAAAACCAGTTCAACTATGCATTCATGCCTTTGGAATTTCTACTTAGTGAGAGGTAGGGTCCATGAAGGGCAGAGTCTCTCCACAAGGAGCCATGTGGCAAAGACAAGGAGCAACGGGAACAAGTTGCACCAGGAGAGGTTTCCTCTTGATGTAAGAAATTTTTTATAGTAGGAAGGACCTACTGTTGGAACAACCTCCTCAGGATGTGGTGGAGTCCCCATTGCTGGAGGTTTTCAAGATGGTATTGGGCAGGGTGCTAGATAATCTCATCTATGCTCTTTTTCCTGTGGAAGGTTGGACTAGGTGGTCATTCAAGGTCCCTTTTAACCTGGGCAATTCTGTGATTCTACAGGCTTTTATTTCTGCCTGAAAATATAGCTTATTGCAAGGCATTGTTTTCATGAGATGTAAAAATACTACCTGGCAACTTATTCTGAAGCTCTCCTTTATGATTGTGTGACTTTTCAACCTGTTTTCTGATGATAGATTTAGTAAGAGGTGCAGCTAAATGCAGGAATACTAGGTAGTGAAATACTAAATTCTATTATTTTTCCTCTCTGATTTTCTCATGCACAGACTTATTGTTCCCATTCTATCTTCTTCTCTTCCTTATCCCTTTTGTGCTTTACAGACCGCATTGATATAAAAAGCAGTAATATTCTGTGTAAAAGATGACTTGGGTTTTGTGATCTACTATGTAGGGGGCAGTTCTTGTAATCTTCATAGCTTTGCTTTTGGTTGTGCTCCTAATAAGGTTGGTTGGTAGGGGTTTTTTTTGTTTTGGTGTTGGTTGGGTTTTTTTCCTCCTTCCTTTCAAAGTATGTTTTATGCTACTTCTCTGAGCATAGGAAAGATCCAGATTACACTAAAGGATTTTTCTCAACTAAGATGTATTGGTTCAATATTTACTTAATGATACCATGAAAATGAACAAGGAATTGCAGTCAAGGTCTGCTTCAATTTGATGTTCAGACATAGTGGCATAACTCGTATAGCCTAAAATTAATTTGTGTATTGTGGCTTTAGACTAAACCATTTACAGATCAAATGCAATTTTGAAGTATCCAGAGTGACATGCATGATGACTGAACTGGGTAGAACAGATAATGTTATTCCTTATTTAAATCTGCATGTCAGAAACATTCTGTAACATAAACTAAGATCTCTTCTAGCTAATCAGAATTTAGAATTGTCACTTGAGAGAGTTAATTTTTTGCTAATTAACGGTCATTGGTGGTTGGCCCTCTTCAGATAATAAATGGCTTGTGTTTCTTATTAATCTGCTGTAAAATTCTACAAGAAGCTTTTAAATGTACAAAAAGTAGAGTAAGTTAGCGAGGTCTTAACTGTGGCTAAGACTTCATACATAGCATTTTTGCCTTTTGCTTGTAGTAGCATTTTAGTTTTGGAGCCAGGTATTAAAATTGGCTCCTCTTGTTCGTAGCTGAAGAAGCATTAGTTCTTTCCATCAATGTTGATATATCCCAGACATTTAATCTTTTGTATCTATGGTTAACTCTTGTCTTCCAAGATACTGTGCAGAAAATCACTTCCAGTTACTAGGGTTGTTAAATATCACATGATATTATTTTTTGTGCAGAAGGCAGTAATAGGAAGCAGACAAACATTATTAGGGCTGATGATGGGCAGAAGCTTCATTGCTTCAGTCACTCCAGGTTGGCTAGAAAAAGTGCTAAGTACATGCACCTGTGGTAAGAACTCAGTCATAAGTAAGAGCACCCTCTGAAGAAGCAAATTCTGGTAATTGCCAGTGATACTGATTGCTGTCCTCTATTTCTCATTGCAAGTGTTGGATTCCACCTACCTGATAAGGGCTTGGTCTACAAGTACTGGAGGACCCTATTTTTCTTTGAGCTTGTATGCATTTAAACTTGCCAATCCTTCTCCACCCTGCACTTTTGCATTATAGTGTTACACCTGCTCCATCCCCCCACAGTTTGTTCCCTTTCCCTATTGTTATAATTCCTGTTCTAACATCCCTACATGTCCCTGTCATCCTTTCCTGTTATATCCCTTTGTCCACTGACACAAATCCAGATTCCACATCCAAGTTCTCCTCTGCCTCAGTTTATCTTACCTTTGGTGATATTTGCCCTGAGTATTCCTTGCTTCCCACCATTTACTTTCCTTAAGTGCTTTCCTTCCTAACCTCATCTAATGCTTGCTTTCTTATCTTGCCTGCCTGCCTTTTGCAGTCAATATGCTCTAAGAAGATCATAGCTGTATATGTTATCTTTATCTTATTCCATCCAGCTTTTGCCTTTTGCAGAGGGAATATCAGATGAAGAAATTCAGGTGTCTCTTTCTCACTCCATTGCTGCTAATTAGACAGAATCAGCTCATTCTTGTTTGTCCTTCCTCTTTGAGATGCTTTCATCCCTTTTTTTCTTTCATCTCCCATGCAGCCATATCTTTTAATGCTCCCAGGCATTAAAAAAACAAAGCCCCAAAACTTTGATATAATTTGGTCTTCTGCATGTATTGCTGTCAGATGTCTGTGTTTGAATTCCTCCGTGGTTACTTTCACTGTTTATTGTGGCAATACAGAGTCAGAACATGGGCCACTTTGGTCCTGAATTCCTCTGACTAGAGTGTAGTTGATGCTTGTGGAAAGAATACAAGAATAGGGTAAATTCAGAGTAGTGTTTTGTCTTAGCTTCCTGCAGTCTGTGGATTGAACTCACATCATCACTTCTGATACCTCTTGCTGAGCTTATTTTCAATGAATTAGTCTTAATTATTGCTTTAGTACATTTTGATTTTGAAATTCAAAACATTTTGTGGGAATGTGCTCCATAGTTTAAATTTGTTGTATGAGATAACATTCC
Source organism: Grus americana (assembly GCF_028858705.1). Lineage (NCBI taxonomy): Eukaryota > Metazoa > Chordata > Aves > Gruiformes > Gruidae > Grus > Grus americana. Next base: position 122,632,804 of record NC_072853.1, on the reverse strand, counting down.
CTTTTTTAAAAAAAACCCCAAACCAAACCCCCCCTGTTGCTCAGTTTAATTTTTTTGCCCCCTCTGCCTTGCTTATAAGAAATTATGATCACATCTCATGCGTCTTTTAGGTTGCCCATAAGTTTCTGTGCTGCTTTGCTCTCTCTTTCTTCAGTTATTTATTTCTTCACACATTTAATCTCTGCTTGAACAGAATCCTCTCAATACCTTTGATTTATCCTTGAGGCTTTTTTCAATCTACCCTATGTTTTCTTTGAGATGAGGTGACCAGAGTGGTGTGCAGTATTAGAGTTGTATCATTAATTTTGTATCCTGGTGTACTGTTTTAATCTGTTTCTTTCATGACTTCTAACACTATTTACCTTTTTAACCACGGCTGAGCATTGACTGACGTTCTGAGAACTCCTCAGAATGACTCGTCTTTCCTGAGAAAGGACAAATAGTTCAGCATCTGCCATTATGTACTTAATGTGGTGTTTTCTCCCCGTGATTTAACAGCATTTAATTTCACAGGTTGTTCATTACATACACAGTGATATGAGATCCTTGCACAACTTTCTGTTGTAGGCTTTCACAAACAAGAGTATTTGTATCACTGGCATACCTCTTCACCTTATTATTTCCTGCCATTTCTAGATAACTTCTGAGTTTTTACAGTAGTTGACCACTTTGTTCAGAAACAGAAGTTGGATATGCTGTGTTCAGGTTCCATAGAGACCTCCCTCATTGCTGTTTTAAGAACTGGCATCCCATATTTTACCAATGATTAAATTTTTCTCCATCTTCTTGTTAAAGAAGGGCACTGTGTGAGAACCTGTAAGTGTCCCTGTACTGAACTGCATTCCAAATTCTTGCTCTCTTATGAGCGACATAAGAGACTAACCTTTCCCTAGCGCTCTCCTTTCACAAGTTGCTTTCAAAACCTTCTACACAAGATGCTGTTCATGTGCTGACCCTGTTGGTTAGCCAGGACAGTGTTCTCTCATTGCTTCCATGAACTGGACTGTTTTATGTCGAGTCAGGCTATGGGTCATTCCTTTTATTTTTACAGTTCCAAGTACAGCAAGACTATGATAGAAGTTGTCGCTACTGTAAAGTAATAAAAGTAATCACTGTATTGGACACACACCCTCCCCCCTTCATGTCACTTGTATTATTTGAGTCATGTTAAGTATGTTGAATAAACTTTGTTCTACATTAAAAGATTGTATGTTTGTGTTACCTGGTTTGATTCAGTACAGTAAGCACCAGGTAATATTATTTTAGACATGTGATGGTTAATATTTTAAAGACCTGGGCAGACCATAGACTGAGTCATGCACTGAGGTGACAACAACTTAAGGAAGGTAAAATAGATCACTGAACAATAACTGCTGTTTGTTCAGAATATTGTTGAAAATGAATACCTGTTTCATCAATAAGTTGTTGAGTCTATATACACAATTGTTAAATGGATTCTGCAATAATTTAGAGAAATGTTGCCTATATTTTTATCAGCTGTGTGGGAGTAACTCCTTATATCTGTATTTGTGGGCCTGTTCTGGTTGAGCTGTTCCAGAGCAAATCTATTTTAACAGGTGATTAGAGTTTGTGTATATTCTCTAAGGCATAAAATGTTTTCTTAGACTATCTGGTCTTTATCTATTTTTATGCTAAGTACCGCCAATTTATTGTTACACAGAGTACCTAAGTATTGTATTTTCAGGGCTGAACCCTGAAAATTATATGAAACTCTTCTCACTACAAAATTAAATTTTTCTTTTTGAAGGCTTCTGAATCTGAACCCAGACTTCTGATTTCTACTGCTGGTACTTTATGAAATTAAGGTGGCAGGTAAAGCACAGCTGAAAATAAAGCTTTTAAGTGTGTATATGGTATTTTAATTATTAATAAGCTAGAAAGCACTTCTATTGATACAACTTTGAATATATGAAGCTACTTAAAAAAAGGAGTCAATTATATTACACCACTAGATGTCCATCTACTGTTAGATTGAAGCTAAAAATTTTTGCATGGTTAAAAGAACAGAAATTGAACAAATACTTTTTTAGTTTGTCTCTGGTTTAGTTACAACTGTGGCTGAAGTTGCTTTGGTTCATTTTGGTTTTGAAGTTTTCTTGACTCAGACACAGAGATTTAGATTTGTTTTTTGCAGTCAGATATCCAGTACCCAGACTGGCCAGAAGTTTTGGGTACCCTTGCACCCTGAAGACTAGAGAAATAGCAGTATGAAATATAAAAACATGTTACTGTAATTCTATAGGTTTTTTTAATTAAAGAGCACTGTTTCAGCAGAGATTATTGCAGTCCTCCAATATTTCTTCTATTAGTTTCTTACAAAAAATACTATAATTCTCTAAAAGTAAAGAGTTCTTTCTTACGCAGTTAAACCACTGGCTTTCGACTTTATAGGCTGTAATTTGTGGTATCTGTTTGGAAGCAAGTGGTCACGGTGATAGGGACTGGGATCCTAACTATGGAAAGAGGGAAGAAAAGTGAAAAATGCATGTTGATAGCAACAATATTCTTCACCTTCGTGGTTGGTAAACACACTTCTTTTGGGAACTGCATCTGCAGATTATTTCTTCTGAATGACTGGGAAAAGAAGCTTAATAATGAAGTAAGACTTTATATGAAATAAGTTTGAGTGGAAGGCACTAATGACACTATGAACTATAGCATTAACTAAGGCATCTCCACATGCTATTTATGCATATATATAACAATCGCACGCATCACTATTTGATGTAATCTTGAATAAAAAGTAAGAAAAATTTCTGCAGTGAGTTATGGCAGTGTGGCATTTTTCAATTTACTCAAAATATTTTTGGGTTGATGACTCTTTGAATGTTGTCATCAGAGAATTGTAGAAAATGTTAAATCCTGAAACTGTTGCAGTCTTCTCTCTTCTACTTAGATTTCAAAGATGAATTCTGTGGTTTTAGGAGTCTACAAAACTTGATTTTGGTTTGTATGAAATTTGGTAGCATTTTAAGAAGAGACACAGACTATTGACCAAGCAGAGCCAGAACCTTTGTTGTGCTTTCTAAAGGAAGCTGATATAAAAATATTATGGATTGCAGTAGGGAGAGGAATACAAGTTTTGTTCAAGTCTCATATATGTGACCTGTGATGTGTTAAGAGTTCATGAGTGTATTGCATTGAGGTGAAATTTTGAGTCTGTTGAATGACTTTGCCAGGGACAAGTTTTCCCTTCTTAGGTACTGGTGAGAGAGGCTAATGTAACTATGTTTGATAATCAAAGGTCTAGCTGGAATCATTAGTGACAAAATAAATTGTTAAACATTATTTTTCTCAAGTGTGACATGACAGGTATGATAACAATAGAGTCAGTGCAGTATAAAGGTGAAATGTAATTCCTATGTTGTCTTTCACTTATTTACACTGACGTGAGACCAGAAGAGTTACTCTGTTCTGCACCAAAAGGTATCTAGCATGCTGGTCAGTATGCTCTTTGTAATTTAGTTCAGTTTCTTGCCATGAGCTATCTCCTCTGATTTTTCTTCTTTTGTCACAATCACCATCTACTTTTCAATGCTAATTTTCTCCATTCAGTAAATGAATTACAATAGATACATGTATACAACAGTGTCTTAATAAAAGCTAGGTTGTCACTTAAGAGCAATTCTTTCCTTTCTATGTGCTGCATTATACATGGAGGAAGTGCTCTGGAGCAAACTAACACCTTAACACTGATAGTTTCTTCCTATTAATGTCCCATGTTTCTCCTCAAAATTGCCAAAAGTAATCAAAATAATGAACATCGCCCTAGTTAGTTTTCTCAATTTCAAGGCCAGAAAGGTTCTAAAATGCTCAAATGCATCTCTCATCTGTTGAAAAACATTTCTGTAAAGAAAACAGTATTCTTTACAGGATAGCAAATTTTTACTAGAAGCAATGCCTTAGGAGTTTATATTGGCTGATTTTTTTTCTTTTTCAAGAAAAACAATACATAATTCAGACTCTATGCATTGGGTGGGAGGGGGCTTTTTTTAAGGTGTTCTTTTCGTGCTATTATTTTCTCATTTCCGATGAGAGTTTTTTAATTAACATGAATAATGTTATTTGCAAGAGACTTGAATTTAATCAAGTCCTTTACTGAAACAGTTTGTTATACTGTAAGATTTGTACTTCCAAGGAATTATAAATTTAAAGCTTTATACACATTCCTCATTGTGTTGGGTTGGCTTCAGCTAGCAGCCAAGCTTGCACACTTCCACCCCCACAGCCAGACAGGGCTGGGGGAGGAACAGAGAAAACAGGAAGAACACAAATGAGACAATTTATGGGTCAAAATAAAGACAAGGATATCATTCACCAGTTACTTTGTTGGCAAAGCAGACCGCAGTTGGGGAATTTAAATTAATTTATTGGCCATTAACATAAACATTTAATTACTGATTTGGGAATTGGAAAACAAATGTTTAAACCCTTTGGGAAAGCACCTTTTTTCCCCCCTTTTCCAGGCTTAACTTCACGCCAGACACCTCTTCTCCCCTCTTCATATTGATGCAAGTTACGCTTAGTACATTCGGTGAGGTGATGGTTGCACAGGAGTTAGGGGTCAGTATGTAGTGGTTTCTCTTTGCTGCTCCTTGTTTCTCTTTTCTTCCACTGCTCCTTTGTGCTTACTTGTTTTCTATGCTCTGGTGTGGATCCTCCACTGACTGCAATCCCTTCAGGGGTTTACCTGCTCCAGCATGGGCTGCAGTCCCTTGGGGTTTTATGTGCTCCAGCATGGAGCACCTCCTACTCTGACCTTGTTGCTCCTTTGGTACCCTACATCAGTCCTCTTGGTGTTAGCTTTTTCTGCCCTTTCTTAAAATTGTTTTCATAGAGGTGCAACAAACTTTGGCTCAGCTTTTGCCTGCAGTGGGTCCATTGCTGAGCCAGCTTTGTCTGTCACAAGGCAGCCCCATACCTCTTCTTACAGAGGCCACCCCTGCAGCCCCGCCACCTCTACCAAAACTTTGTTCTTTATATGTAGTACACTTATAAAGGGATTGGCTTGAAGGCAAGTAAGAATTAGATTGTTATAAATAAGGATTGTTTCCCCCCCCTCAGGTCTGTTAGTAGGCAACTTGGTAAAGCTAAGGCAGTCAGTTGACTGGGTTAGTTGCTATTTGTTGTTATACATGTAAGGCCCAACTGAATACCTGTTGGAGGGTAACAAGACCCATAGAGAGGTTACATGGAGCTCAGGTTCCCATTCCAGGATTACCCTGTGTTATTTGCAGCAGTGTACCCTGAGGTGAAGGTTATGGGCTAAACTAAATCCACAGCTGCAGAAGGAAGCAGTTCCTGCTGCCTGAGCTGATATTGCTGAATCCCAGAGGGTTGAAGACACAGTTGCAACACCTTGGTGATCAAGGGACATAAGTTAGAACCACTGACACCTTCTGTGCTTTGTCCCTCATGTACAGGTGGTATGCTCCTGTGGTCTGGTGAAGGTTGGGTATTAAGCGTGTTGTCCTCTGCTCTTGGACGGATGTTCATTTAAGAATGCGGTTTTACCAGCAAAGCTATGGTGTGAACTTGATGAGTATCTGCTGCACTGTGCCAAGTACTGTGTGAATGCTTTCAGCCTACCATACTAAATAGTGTGAGATCAGTGACAAGGAAAAACTACTTTGTGCATACTGTCTTTGAGTGTGTAATGTACTTGGGACAATTGCTGATTGAGTTTACACTTGACCTTCCCAAACAGTAATTTTGTTTGCATATGATACTCTTAATTGAGAGTGTCTCCTTCAGATGCATGATTGGTGTCTCTTGACTATCTTTTTTCTTTTTCCTTCCTCTGAAGCTTAATATCTTACATTACATGCTAGCTTCATCTGAATTGAACTCACTTTTAATTCCAAGCCTTTTGGAGAAGCTTGGCAGAGGTGGTCTTTCCTGTAGATTATGACATCTGAGATGTCCTATTATCTAGGTAGGAGTTCAGGGTGCAGTATGATGTCTGGTGTAGTTTTTTTAGTGCCTGCTTCCTGTAAATTCTGTGGCCCGAAGAAATTCTATCAAATGTCCGTTTGAACTGCATCTGTAACTGTCTGTAGAAGCATGAGTACGGACAAAGTTTGAGTTTGTGTTTTTGCAGGAGGCCAGGCACACTATTGTAAGCAGGTAAGTAGACAGCAGCAGGCAGATCTCACAACAAGTGCTAAAATAATGCCATTTGCACTGCACAGGAATGCAGCAGAAGTGATGACACTGAAGTCCTAGAGGCACAAATGTATATATAATGGTGGACTTAATTCAGTTGTTGCGTATTCTAAAGTTTATTCTTGAAAATGTCACTAAGATTAAGGTGTTCATGTATGTAAGTGTTTGTACAGCTGGAACAGAAAAAAATATATGTACACTGCATTTGAATCCCTTAACCTAACCATAAATCTCCAGCTATTAATAAAACAAGCATGCCAAAAAAATCTAGTTATTTTTTCAAATGAAAAGCCAGCTATTATTTTTCCCTTCTGTAAGTAACCAGAGTCTCCCTTTAGTCCTGTGGGACCATTGTGCAATGTTTAACTGTGTGACAAAACAGAGTAGAATCTAGTATGTAGTGGGTTTTATCATCTTCGTTGTTACAGCATATCTACTCTGAACTACCAAAATAAAATGAGTGAGTACAATCAGAAGGAATTAAGGTCAGAAAAACATTAGCTGGAAATGTCACTTCCAATCTGGCTGTTATATCCTATAACTTTTCCATCCGGTGATGGCTTTGCATGTGACTATCTCATTTTTATTGCCTTTTTACTTATGTATTGAATGTCTTAAAATTTAAAGCCAATGAGAAATTAATTTGGTTTTTAGTGAAATAACGTCTACCTCAGAAGACTGAGTGAACAGAAGGATGATATGAAAATGTCCCTCAGAACTAAGACAATTCCTGCACTTTGTTTATTTTTTAAGTACTGCAGGCAAGGAAGTTGGCACTGAACACGGTCTGGAAACCAGGGCTGGGACCTCCAGCAGTATCGGTAGATGAACACTTCTTTGCCTGTTTTTGCTACCTAGAAGCAGACAAAGGAGCAGTTTAGAGCTGAAACTGGAGCAGTCTGGAAGTTATAACTGTTTAGGACAAAATCCCCAGTGTTCTTTGCAGGAAATTGTCTTTCTGCTCTGTTTTACAAGTGAGTTATGCACGTGCTTTTTTTAAGGCAGACCCTACTGTTAGAGTTTAACTTTGGGCTCTCTGCAATAATGATCTTTAACCTGAGTTCTGAGAGGAATCCTTGGTTCTGTGTGATGATAAATTTGTCAGATCCTTGAGTGAGCAAAATTTTTTCAAATTGTTTTTCCCTCCTCCTCCCTGGAAGTCTGTGTGAGAGATGTGCCACTAGAAGAGCGGCATCCTTAGCAAGTATGAGTGCCATTTGGTTAAAAGTAGTGTCATTCTTTAGCAGATGTTATCTTTTGCTTTCCAGACACAATAAATGAAATGCTACAACAGGGCTGTATTTGATCCGTAGGGCTGGATGGCTTGCTTATTTTTTTATGGCAAAGTTAGCATTTGGGTAACTAGCCATGAAAGTATGAATGGCAACCATTTATATGACACAATGTCCCTCTAAGCTGCTGTCCTGTCTCTGACAAACAAATGCAGCTTCATAAAGAAGAGTATAAGAACACAGCAGAAATATAGTAATAGTAAGGATCAAGGACTCTTAGAACTAAAAGGTGGCATCTTTATGTTTAATGACCTCTGATGTACGTTACTTTCAATTTGTCAACTCTTCCTTTCTGCTTATTGGAAGTCATTCACAACATCCTGCTGCAAAGCATTCCACAACTTAAACACCCAGTACATGAACCTCTGTTTTGTTTGCTGTGAATCTACCAGCATCTAGCTTCAGCTGGTATCTTGTCCTTGTGTTAGACATTGTCTCCAAGCCACTCATGGCTTTATAAACATTTGTTGTATCTTTATTCAGTTGCCTTTTTTTCCACTAGACTGAATAGTCATTTTGCACTTGGAAGTCTTTCCGTACCTTTCATTTAGCCCTTTTACCCTGCTCTGTGCTTGGATGAATCTGCTGAGTTATTGCTGGTCTCTAAAATCACTGTTATTTTACTCCACTGGGTACATGGGGATTTGATCACATGGGAGAGAAAAAAAGAGCAGGAAAAACGCATGGGCTTGAAAGGTCTGAGTTGTCCAGTCAAGTTGTCCTGTAATTAGAGGCAACTATGCAAACATTGCTGCTGCTTTCTCTCTCATATCACACTCTGTGACAAACTTAAGCTCTTCAATAGATCGAAATCTTCAAAACCAAACAATATGTCACAAGAACAGAAGTAAAACTCAAGCAAAATCAATGCTTATGTGAGGGTGATATGGGTTATACAATACTAAAGGAAAACACTAAAAAAGAAATAAGGGTGTGCAGTTGTGAATGTTTTATTAACTTGATCTCATCTTTATGTACCAATCAAGTGGGAAGTAGTCCAGTTTTATATGAGAGCTCAGTAAACCCTCCATTCTTAGGAACATTGCAAAGGTCATTTTGCCAGATGTTCTAATTTCCTTTCTTTTGTATGAAAACTAGTGATTGCCAGAGGAAGAAAACATATTTCCGTAAAAGATGGGGGTGTCTTTGAGGATTTTCTTTACATGTCCTCTGGTTGAAACCCCTATTATTGTCACTAAATACCAAAAATTGTCACAACGAGGTTTGACTTAAATAATTACCTATGTCAAAAGCCAAGAGTTTAGAGATCATGCAGAATGTATTGCCTTAAATTTTAGAATACTTTTTTCACTGTTAAAGCTGTAGAGGTTTTACTTTTTACATTTCCTGTTTTGAAATACTGAGACTTTTCAAAATCTCTAGTAGATCACAGAATTAATCAAATGGAAATATAGTTTATTAGCTCAATATATATTCTTCTAGATGGTGCATGTGCATTCAGACGAAGACGCTAAAGACATGGTGAAGATTTAATTCACTGGAGTGAAAATGTAATGAAGCAGGTAAGGGTAATTGAGTTTTCAACATAAGCCTGAGTTTGATCCCTTCACAGATAATCACACAAAAATTGTATTGGCCTCAAAACCTAACCTCAACACTTAACTTCAGTAACAACAGCAACGTAAGCCTGCCTATTGCTTTCCCCTCCCTCCCCAGTTTGCTTCTATCTATGAAATACCTTAATGTTTCCACCAATGTACGCAAAAAGAAACCAGGCTCCCAAGAGACCTAGTTAAAAGCTTTGCTATTCATCATAAGAAAATCAATGATATAGTAGTTTTGACCCAGAAAATTATATTGTGCTTTGAGTTAATTAAGGAATAAAGACCGATCTTGCATTTAATTATGAAAGGGTATACAGGTGCAGTGCATTGGTAGACTGGAATGAGTTTAGTCCTAGGACTCAGTTTTGTCTGAGCATTTTAATAAGTGGTTTTGTAAGAACACGTTAACTTTATTAATACAGAGTATTAATTCACCTCTTACTGGCTTCTGCAATGCAGATACAAAGCTCCCTGTAATGATATTCATGTGATGGCTTCAATCCTCTGAAACTAAGAGACTGTCTTTTTTCTTCTACTTGAAACAGGTAGCTACCTAAGGTATCAGACTGTTGGCATGGTGGCTTGTCTGTGTTACAAAGGGTGGATATCAGTTTTTCTTGCAGCTAATGTTATTCCTCTGGCCCTGCTCCTTAACTTCACTAAGCCCTGCCTAATTTCTTAAAATTTCATTCTCCCCATCCATTCTTTCCTTTTATTTAAAGCTAGCATCCTTGACACGTGATGTGCACAAACTGATGTAAGGGCCTTGTAACAAGCAGTAATTTGTATTAGCTTTATTTGGGAGGATAAATGAGTTTGGTGTTACCAGCTAATGGTGTTAAATCATCTCATATCAATGCCAGCTACCCAGTTTTCTACAAGCAGATATTTGTGTTCTCCAGTTTTGTTGCTGTTCTTTGACAACACGTGTTTGCTGCTGAAACTACCATGGAGCCATGAGATGTCACTGCAGGGTTGAAAACAGCCGGTGATATTTGTAAGACGTTAAAAAAGTCAGTTTTTTAAATGTGTGTTTAATGAACAATTTTCACCTTCCCTTGCTGATGGATGAAATATGAGTTTCCTAGGGAGTGAGGATTTCTTATCTGTAGAGGATTAAAGCATCACCTGTGTACTGTCATCCCATGAATGTGTCACAGGAACATGGTGGTCCAGAAACTTTTTCAGGTGTTCTACAAATAGATATTGTTTGAATGGTCCATCAGGAAGGGGCAAACATTCAGCAATGTCAGTCCCATACACTGACCACTGGGTCCCCTACACCCCAGGTACGGGAGAGATCAGCAAAACATTACAGTATTTGATACTTGAAATAAGTTGTTCAATAAAAGGCACAATAAAATAGAAGCTGTGCTGCAATGATATTTTAGCCTACTACAGCAGATAGATCTGACATGCCTTTGGAATGAAAAGGATTGTTGATGAGCCTTTATTTGTCTTTTAGGACAATGGAGTGTAAATAGATCCAGCTGATGAAACTGAATGTCATCACCCTTTCAGGTGAGCAGCTTGCCTTACAGCAAACTTTTTATTTTTTTTGGTATCTGGTGTCAGATTTATTTTAGAAAACTTTGTAGCTCACTGTAGTGTTGCCAGTTCAAATCTGTATCAGTGCTTTAATTGTTTTGTAGGAAACTGGCATTTAGTGAATAGGTTATAGGTCTGCCTCTCCACCTCTGACAGACCAGTATCTTGTAATTTACAGGAAAAAAGAAAGCTAATTCTTCCATTATCCTTTAAATTATCCTTGATTTTATTTATTCCATAAATAGGGTTTATGAAATGAGATGAAACTATAGTAGAAGCTATACCACATGGAGTTTGTTAGGTGAGCTTAATGATGCAACTCTGACTAATAAACTGATCTCTTGGTGATATTTTTCAGTTGATATTAAGGTTGAGCTGTCTAAAAGCAGTTGTGGCAGACAGACAGGCCCTGTCTTCACATGCATTTGCAGTATAGGTGGTGCATGCATGTGAGCAAAAGCTGCCTTTAAGGCAGATATAGAAGGTAGTAAATCACAAAATTTTTATTTCGCTTAGTCTGTTCACATCTGTGCTTATTGTCAGGTAAACTGAGACAATTTCTATGCAACTTGAAATTTGCATGATTTATAACTTCCAGATGCTGGGTTAATGTGTTTTCATCCTGTCCATTGATATTAAAAAAGAAAAAAAAATAATATTATGTGTTTAAAGGTATACTCTGGGGTTAAAGATTCTGATGCAGATCCTGAGCAGCGTTGGGCAACTATGGTGTCCCTTAAGTGAAATACGAAACCTTCTTAGTAGAATCCTTAGCAGATTCACCTCATATGCTGTGACCTATTTTTCATTGCAAAAAAACCCAACAAACCTCTGCAGAAAGAGCACAAAAAATCACTTCAATGTACTTCCTTCAGTATATGTACTACAAGTGTTTGTGTGTTTACCTTGAAAGCTGTTTTCATCTGAGATCTGCAGTCTCATGCAAAAACAGTGGTGCCAATCAAGTATGAAAATATTACACTTGCAGAAGTGCATCTGTGTGTACAGCCGTGAGAAGGATGTTTCAATCAGAGATAGTATATATTTGCTGTTATTTAGTCCTTTATTGCTGCATTCTTAAATTTTTCAAGTGGATTAGCTAGTTTTTCTCATAACCAGCCCTCAGGATTGTAAGTTTAGTGGTAGCTTTGCCTGTGGCATGTAAATTTCCAAATTTCAGTTGACGGTGATGACAGCACTAGTTTTGATGGATTGAGTATGTAGAGAATAAAAAGAGTTATGAAGAAGGACAACTTAAAATTTGGTGCCTGGAATCAATGTCACCATAGGATTCTTTTCTCATTAGGAAAATCTGTTGCAAGCAGTGAACGCCACGGTTTGGCTTACTGCTTTTTTTGGCTCCTCATAAGAAATTTCCTTCTTTTGCATCTCCATAATACCAAAGTAGAAACTTTGTATCACTTGTCATCTCACAGAGACTGTCATACTTCTGCCAGCAAACTGGAAGGAATGCACTTTTTAACATTAAAACCACTACATCTTCTCTAAAAAAACAAACAGTGCAATTGCCCCATTACTTGGTGTGCTGTAGTCTACACTGTGTAGAGCTCCATGTGATGGGAGCAGGGATAGATTCACCAGAAACTTTAACTATGTGATCTCGGTTCCAGCATTAGCCTTGCTTACAGTGACATTACTAGCTCATCCACATTATGGCTGCATCTCATCTTGTTTTTCACCTTTTTCAGTTACTGTGTTCAGAAGGGATGGACTTTTCTACTGAATCTCTCTTTCACTGGAAATGAACCAAATGATCTTTCTAGTACCTTGAAGTAGTGTGGCCAGTAGAGTTACTCTTACAACAGTTGATCATTGCCAGTGCCAGGCAGTCTAAAGTGCAATAGCTTTTCTTTTTCCTTCTAAGGAGAGAGAGCTCGGAATGAAAGCCCCATCTGCACACCAGATCCTTAACTACTGTAAACTGTGGTATTGAAATCAGTGGTGCTTTGCCGATTCATATCCCAAGAGATATGTTGGATAGGAAATAAATTGGAAAAAAAACAAAATTGCCGCTGCCTTTCCTGAGACAGCTGATTGCTATAAAACAGAAGAGAACAAAAAGTGTGTGAGTTTTGAGACTGCATGATACATACAAGATGTTTCCTGGAAAAAAAAGATGACACAGCCTGTAGGTTGAAAGCAAGTTGAAAATAAAATGAAAAACTGAAGAGAAAAAGTCAGACTGCTGGGAGAGGATCAGGAAAGCCAAGGCACAGCTAGAGCTGAACTTGGCTAGAGGCATGAAAAATAACAAGAAGGGTTTCTTCAGGTACATAGGACAACAAAGAAAGAGAAGGAAACTGTACACACACCCTGTGCCCCACCCCCAGTGAGAGAAATGGGAGACCTAGCTACAACCGACATGGAGAAGGCTGAGGTACTGAACAGGTTTTTTCCCTTGGTCTTCATTGGCAAATGCTCTAGCCATGCCACCCACTTCACAGAATCCGAAGGCCCAGGGACTGGGAGATCCTGGGCTGCATCAGAAGAAGTGTGGCCAGCAGGTCAAGAGAGATGATTCTCCCTCTCTACTCCACTCTCTCGAGACCCCACCTGGGGTACTGTATCCAGCTCTGGTGCCCACAGCATGAGAAAGACATGGACCTGTTGGAGCGAGTCCAGAGGAGGGCCACAAAAATGATTAGAGGGCTGGAGCACCTCTCCTATGAGGACAGGCTGAGAGAATTGGGGTTGTTCAGTGTGGAGAAGAGAGGGCTCTGGGGAGACCTTATAGCAGCCTTCCAGAACCTGAAAGGGGGCCTACAGGAAATCTGGAGAAGGACTGTTTATCAGGGAGTGTAGTGATAGGACAAGGGGTAATGGGTTTAAACTGAAAGAGGGCAGATTTAGGTTAGATGTTAGGAAGAAATTCTTTACTGTGAGGGTGGTGAGGCACTGGAACAGGTTGCCCAGAGCAGCTGTGGATACCCCCTCCCTAGAAGTGTTCAAGGCCAGGTTGGATGGGGCTTCGGGCCACCTGCTCTACTGGAGGGTGTCCCTGCCCATGGCAAGCGCGTTGGAGCTAGATGATCTTTGAGATCCTTTCCAACCCAAACCATTCTGTGATTCTTCTAGCCTTCTTCCTTCATTGAATAAATGCTATATGCAGTGTGTTCTGATCTGTGGCATGATTTTAAAATCAGAAAGTTCTCTGCAAGGCAGCTTTACATATTTATTAGTTATTAATGGAATGTAAATAGCTGTATATTCCACTGCAGAAAAATTCCATCCCTTGAAACATTGTTTAGTGATTGAAAACAGGCTTATTGTTAAATTACAGAACCCTTACCACAAACAGCTTGAGATATGGATTTGCTGAGGAAGTAGAAAATATTGTAGGGTATGGTATGGTAGGGCCATTGCTTTCTGAAGGAGTGCAGCATGTAATTAACCTTGTTATCAAGCTGTTGTAACAGTATTCTTTTATGAGCCCTAGTCTCTCTCAGGCCTATGGTGATACATAAAAAGTTACACATAAGTAAAGCTTTGATAGTTAGTGTTGCAGAATATTTTACTTTAGAGAAAGATCCCATTGGTGAGATTGTATTTAAAAAACCTTCTGTTTTCTCACAGGCCCCCACAGTTCTGCTCTTCTGGGGCAGTGGTAGGTGTGTTGATTTGTACTCAGAGGTAACTGACAAAACCTGGGTGACTGCACAGTGTCTTACCAGCCATCAGAGGGGTCAACAGGATCCGTGCCTTGTGGAAAGCCACATCCCAGGTAGTTCAGAGAGTGGAGGAGGTGAAGGAAGAGCTCTATGAGTGAATGTAGAACCTCTGTCTTACTCTTCCATTTAAAACCCCAAGATTTTGTGTAACTGTGATCTTACCTTCTTTATCTGGGAGTTTTCTGTGATTAGTATCTCTCTTACTTGTCCCCAAGCTGAGCTACCTGACATGCTGAGTTAACTGAGTGCTCCTAGGATTCTCAAGCATTGTTCGGATAGTTAGTGATCTGTTCCTTTGAGTTGTGGGAATCCATGATAAATGAACTGTTTGTATTGTAGATATGATAGCTAATTCTCAGTTGATAATGCTTTAGGCTGCAGCACCTGGGACAGCTGAATCAATTAACTGCTGCATGTTCACCACCCTTCTTTCATATTCTCCCTTTTTCCACTCCAGACCATGTAGTCCTATCCCTTTTTTCCTTCTATTGGTTCTAGCCTTTGCCAGAAGCTTCTGTTTGCTGGTTTTGCTCACTAAAATATTAAAAAGTTGCACTTTACATTTTCCTTTTTTTTCTTCTTTTTTTCTCTCTGCTTTTTTTGGGAGTTTTAGTGGGTGAATTTGGCTCAAGCAGGGATCTGAGGAAAGTTAAGCAATGGCAGTCAGCAGTGAGGGATGTGTTATTGGAGACTGGGACAAGAATACCTTTCAGAGGCTGTGAGTTGTTAGCACGGTCTCTTTAAGCTGGTTTAAACAATTCCTGTCCTCCAAACCCTATTGCCTCTGACAGCTTGCTGCTGTTTTGGGGGTTATCCCCATCACGCACAAGTACATTTTGCAGCCCTATGGTGAACTGGCTTAAGGAAGTGTTCAAGCTGAGAAGTACCTGCACAAGAAAAAAAAAAAAAGTTGATTTTTGCCTGCAGGACTACTTCTATGGTACAGCACCCCACTCCCACCCTTTGAAGTTGAAGCTGCAAGGCCTAAGGTCAGGCATTGTTGTAGAGCATTGTCATAGCCAGGGAGACACTTACATTCTTGAAATGATGCTTTGCTGAACTCATGACTTCAGTGATACTCGTCATAACAATTTCTGTTCCTCTGGAATGTGAATATTGGTACCAGAGACGTGACAGCTGAAGATGTCCCCTAGTCTTGCTTATCTTCATACGTACCAGAGAACATGAATATGAATCACATTGGTGAGCTATGTGTATAGGCTTGATTGTCTTAGCAGTGCATGTTTGATATCTGTGCTGTATTTTGGCAACAATTTAGCTTAAGAGTAAATAATGTGAGTATTTGCATAAGCAGTTCTTATAATAAGCATGCCAATATAGGATAGCAGAGTAGAAGACTTATTCCATTCCTAAAATACCCTAAATGGCTATGTGTGGCAGTGTTAGACTAAACCCAGTGTTTACAGGTTAGGAAATGCAGTTTTGAGACTGAAAGTTCACTCCTGACTCTCCCTATCTATGATTGCAGTTTCCAATATTGAGTCTAATTCTGGGTCCCAGCTGATAAGGACATGGTGACATGAGGTTTAGGAGTATGCATGACACATCTTTGTATTCCTTTCATCCTGATGCAAACTTATGACTGATCCCTGAGTTAGCGGCATTTCAAATGCTCAGGAAAATTACTGGCACTAGTATAGCTACCGCAGTGGGTTTATTCCTCAGTTGTGCTAAGGGCTCTTTGTGGTGTTCTCAGAACCTTAGAGAGTTCCAGAGAACATCTCCTTTGCAAGGATCTTCATCAGCTAATATAAAAGCCTTAAATGTGCTAAATTTTCAGATTTTTATGGTAGGGAGCAATCTGGGAGTATGCAGGAGAGGAGTGCAGTAAGGTTTGGCTGGTCTCTGCTTTCGGTATCCACAGATGCAAATGTTAACTTTATATGGCTGCAGAATCATAAGTGGATTAGCTCAAAGGGGCTTGTGCTCAGGAACAAAAGTACTGTGTACATTTACTACTGGGAGAAGGTATAGAAACAGGTTGTCTCCTGCTGCCTTTGCAGTACCGCTTCCTGTTGTCCCAGGAGCAAAAGGAACAGATTTTCCTCAAACTCTTCCTTGGAATGGTTGCCTCAAACCAACTCTGGAAAAAGCACCTTTGCTCAGGTGGTCTGACAGTGTGCTAAAGAGAACTCTGCTAGAACAGCAAATCTCTGACAAGTTTCTAGAAATATCCTGAGCAAGCAGTTGGAAATTTGGGCCACTTTTTCTGCCTATTCTAGTAAAAAGTTGCATTGAAATGACCTGAAAATTCTCCTCCAGTTAATTGCCTTTATCTCTGTGCTTTGGTAAAGCCAGTAGTTATATCTATGCTTTTAAGTTGTCAGGTTACAATTCTAGAGGCCATCTGCTTTGGTAGTTGGAAGACCAAGTGATACAGGGTTTATATCAGCCTGATCCACAGACGAGATTTTTGTTGAACAGAATTTACCTTTTTTAGTAGAATCTTTTAGGATTTTCATGTATTCAAGCAAGTAATACCTATTGCATTAAATTGTGATGGACCCACATGAAGTTATGGATGTCTTGACCACTGCTTTTCTGCTAGTCCATCTTTTTAAGTTTTTCCAGGAATTTTTTTTAAAAAAGTAGATGAACCTCTAGTTTCCTCGTAAAGCACTCTAAACATTTTGAAACTCTGGAATATAACACATTTGTTGACTGCAAAGATCTGGGATTTTTCTTATTAGCTGTTGACAGCAATAAAATTTCTAGAAACTGTGTGAGCTTCAGCAGAACATGAGTCCTTTATTTCTGTTACACTGCTTGAGCTTTTTCTCTTTTTTTTTTTTTTAAGTGTTCCAGCATGTGGCTATTGTATATACTGTATCCTGAGACTAGAATAAATAATAGGGAGTAGAAAGCCAAGGCACCTTTTTTAAATGGTGCATTTTATGAGTACATTATAACAAGGTGGCAAGGGACAACATAACCCCTATGTAAACAATTTTGAAGAGTGCTGTGCTTTTCCATCCCCAGTCTGTTAATTAAGGAATCTGAAAGAGAAGTTGTATCCGGATGTAGCTGTACTATATATAGCTGATGAGCACAAGCTTGGTATACTGCGTACTTAAGTGAGAAGATTCCTAGGGTGATTGTTATTTTTACTATGGTACAAAATTAATTATTTTTAATTAAATTAACTTTTTTTTTCTCTTTAAGATTTGGGCTTGTGCATCCTCCCCTTTGGGAATTTTGTCTTCAATCATTATCTCTGATCTGGGCAAGTGAGCTTTCAGTATTTTCTTTCCAATTTATGTTTGAGACATCTCAAACATTTCTGCAGCATGTACAAGCTTTTTTCTTACCTAGTACAACTCCAGATAGATTTGATTACATAGTTGCTGCTGTCTTCCTTTCACTGAAGGGATATTTACTATCTGTTGAGGCCAGCATCACCAGGTGGTACTGGGACCTGCTTCCATGCTCAACTTTCAGACCATCCCAAGAGCTCTGCTTTCAGTGTTTGGAAGTAATTAGCATGCTTTAAAAAGGAACTGGACTGCGGTTAAATTATCTGTATGTCACTATGTTGGGCAGTGCAATGTGTAAGATTCCACTTTTTTTAGCTTTCTTGACACCAGACGAAGTAAAAGCATTTATTTAGAAGCCCTTTTGCAAATGACCTGAAACTACAACCTTCCAAAGCAAAATTAGAATGTAGAAACATAATTGCTTCTGTAAGAATTTCAATGAGTAAGTAAGTAAAGGCATATGGTAGTCTTGAACAGAAACATTGGCCAGGAAATCTTAGTAGCGCTCAGGGAAAAAACAGTGATGCTATATTTGTTGGTTTTCTTTTGTGTGGTCCTAAGGAAACAGAGGATTCTTTTTGTAGATGATGCTGTAGAGGCCAAATTCCATGACTGACTCCCTGTGCATATGCAGTATGAACCAGTGTTTAATTGTATGTTATCTCAAAGTATTTTTCCTACATAGATTTTTCAGTGTGCGTTAAGAACAGGCTTTGTGGATTTAAAAATAAAAAGTGGTGAAGGAGGTTATGTGCACTATTCTTGCTGGATTTATTGCAACAAAAGGGACAGGGCTTTTTAGGAAGAGAATTCAGCACCTTCAGTACTACTCTACAGACTCAAATGATATTCCTGCATCTGCCAAGGTAGTCTTGTGTAATACTGACTAATCATATATGACAAACTTTTCACAGGTAGTCTCTAATAATGTGTTCTAGGAGTTTGGAGGTTTTGTTTTGTTTGTTTTCCCTGCATGCCTGATTTTTTTTTTTATGCTGGAGTCTAAGTTGAGTATACTGTACTAGGAGATATTTTTGTTCTTAACAACTTGGTTCCTTGGCTTCCCTTTGTAAAATGAAGCAAAAATCACCCTCTTTTTGCAAGTGTGATATAGCTCATATCAGTGTTTAAAAGCTTGATATTATAGTATTTCCAAAAAATCAGTGGACACTACTTTTTGAGAAAACATCATACTTTGAGGGATGCCATATTATTTTCAAATTAATTTCCCTTCAAGGAGAAATTGGAATTTTTAGCTTTTATTTTGGTTCACTGTGAAACCACATTTTAAAGTTCCTTAGCTCCTTGCAAAAATGTCTTTCATGCTAAGATCTCTAATATAGTGATACTGTTTCTGAGTATTATTAATGAATGTTTGCATATGCATTAACTTACATTATATCTAGTGCATGGTGACTTTTTACCTAGTGCATGGTGAGTGTCACAAAGAGCATTTTCCAAGTTACCTGCATAAGTACTCCAGACACCTGAGAAAGTGTCAGCTTTCCACACTTCTAGCGTTTACTTTGGTTTGGTCTCATGATGTGGCAATATATAAAATATGCTATTTAATTTTTGTTGCTTTTGCAACAACTGTAATTGTAAAGATGATGACTGTAAAGCTATTCTGCTCTGATTTGCCTGCATACAATCATTTACATAATTCTTCCACATATTCAAATCCAAATACAGTGTCATTCAGTCAAACAAATCCCGTTCATTTCAGTGAATAAGCAAAGAGCTTTTGGATAAAGGAAATTTTTTCCAAATAAGTCAAAATATGCACCTAATAATAACATTAGGATGCTTCAGAAATGTATATGTAATGTCCTTGGGCTACAATCTCTGCTTTGTTGATATTACAAAGAAGTGTAAATTTTCATTGTCAAATGAAAATTTGACAAGACACGATAAGCTTTGAACTAATTACGGGTGATATGGTAGTTTTGGTGGTTTGCCGTAAGGAAAGATAGGATGAGAAAAGGTGCTGTTGCTTTTTCAGTTTTCCAAGAGTTACGTCAATGATAAAAGCACTGCAAAGTTTCAGAGAAGACATTAAAATGAACAGCATTTTGCTTTATTTCTTATTACAGGATATATATTTTTTGCATCTTGGTGAAAGCTTGGTTTAAATTTTATTTACTTTAAAAGACTAGTTATAAGCACTTACAAGCCTAGAACTGGCAAGAAAGAGGAGATACACCTGAGATCTGTAGCTACAAAATGACAGTTTTCCAGTTGTTTTCAGGGCAGATCTTGTGAAGATATTCACAAGCAAAAGTCTTTATTCTTTCTAGCTTCATATTTTCCTGCTATCAGAAGTGGTAGATTCTGGTAAAACTGCATGATTTTCAGCATTAGAAATGAGAGAACAATTAGGTTCTTTTACCCAAGTGATGTTAGAAGTTTTACACCTACTGACTGTTGCAAGGTTACAATTTTCTTACATAAACCTTCTATAAAACAAGAACCTGCATCTTGCCACCACCAGTAAGCTCAGATTGTTAGAGTCCTATTTCAAAGGTAGGTCTAGTATATGTTAGTGGCTAATGTACTGGTGGTTCTAAAACTTTTGTAACATTGTGTAAACTGTTGCCCTCAATTTTGAATTCCCCACTTTGTGGTAGTTCAGCATGAGGTGACTTACACTATTTCGATTCTAAAGCAAGACATTTTTTATAAAAATAATTTGTTCCAGATGAGACTAGGTTAGAGTACTTCTGTGTATGGGATGCTTTCCCACTCAGTATTCCTGGGAGCAGGAGAGTCACATCTGCTAGTTTTTTTTTAAGCACTTCTAGCTTTGAGAAGCTGCTTTCATGAATGAAATGTTTGTGTTTAGTTCACTTAATATCCTTTACTAAATGAGTCAGTGAAGCACATGTGGGTAAAGTTGATATTCTTAGCCTTTATGCCATTCACATTTGTCTACTTCCAGTCAAAGGAACTAGCAAGGATATGACAAATTACTTGTATCATCCTCCAGGTTTAGCTGGCTCATTTTACAAGACCTGTCATATGGTTTTGGTTTCCTGCTTTAGTACTTTTTATTGGTCACCTTTGTTTTTTTTCTATAAGCAAATAAAGTTGATCTGCCATGATACTTCTTTGGTACTGACGTGACACTACGTGCCTTATTCTGGTTAGATCTTATTTTCAACTAATTGGGTTTTCAGATATTTGTTTTATTTTATTCTGTGGTAAAGATTAGCTTTCTGGGGAAAAAATGGACTTTCCACTGAAGGTTTCCCAAAAGCAAAGTACTGGGGCAGGCAGCAGAGCAGTTTCAGAAATTTTGTTGTCTGAATCTTACGGAATTTTTAGTTCTGATACCTGGCAGGCGGCAAGGACAGCTCAGCTTGCCTACCTGCTTTATCTCTTCCTGGAGGAGGGCGGACTACGATGCATTGTGGGAAGTGCAGGCTGGCCATGCAGAGCTCAGGGAAGATGGGTAGATAAAGCAGGTTTTTTAAAGGGTGCTGGGAGCTGAGGTCCTTATCCTGAGGGCATATACATATATACTTAATACATTCAACACATTTGACTTCAGGAGGGACGACATGGGTATGGTTACTTCAGATATGGAAACATCATAATTAGCTGGGCTCTCTGATAGATGTTTGGTTTTAAGGCATCCTTTTGACTGACGAAACTATAATTTGATTTTTAATTTCTTTGTAGGTTAAGAACTGTTTGAGGCTGCTAGGATACCGGGGTCTATTTTTTAAAAATTTTGTTAATGTGTACTCCTTGCAATTTGTGTTGTTTAAGCCAGCAGAAAGATACAAGTATGAATGGTCAAGAATGTTTAAGGGTTACAGAATAATAACATGCTCATTATTAAGCTTTATTCAGAAAAGAAAAATAGACAATAGGCTTATAAAAGGAGCACCAAATAGTGAAATGGAAAATTGTTACATCTTTCCATTCTTTAAAATCAAGTCAGCAAGTAAACAGCCATCCCACTAGCTTGCAGACAGGAAGACACCAATTCTAACAGTAAATGAAATTGACTTTATGTCATTCAGTTTTTCCATTTAAGACTGGATGTAGACACCTAATGGGCTGGTTGTGTGCTTGTATGTACGTATGTCTGCATGTGGGGGTGTTCCTATCCTTACGGCCACATCCTTTCCAGCTGTGGCTGCTTGCCCTTCTAAACAAAACCACTCTTCGGAACATCTTGAACTGCATGTTGATCACATTGACTTCCTAGGTCAGGTAAGTCACCCAGGGTCTCCTTGCTTGAATCAGTGTCTGGCTGTGTGATTGTACCTGGAATCGTTAGGAAACTCTTTTCTCTGAGAAACCTGCAGCGAGTAAAGCTGCACCTTTCTTCCTGAGACATTTCAGTGATAAGAAAAACATAATGTAGGAAAAAATGTGCCTATAGAGAGGATAAAACTGATAAAAAGGTTTCTTCATTTACATAAAGAGCTGACACCTAGAAAAGAATTTGCATTATTTTTACAGCAATATTTATCCTTCTTCTGGTATTAGTATCTCTCAGTGGTGAAAGTTCAATATGTGGACATAGGAGGAGAGTGGTGAGATGGGAGAGTGGGATGGATTTCTCCTGGTTTTACTGTTTGATGAAACCGGGAAGTTCCACAGATGGGATCCAGGCTTTAAATTTGCTTTAGTGAGAGAAAAGGGGATGGCAGAGGAAAGGGATAGCTAACTGGTGCGTGTGAGCTGAAGTTGGCTGGCTGCTGCACTCCAGGACTCGGGCTTTTTCCAAAGACTTCGGAAGGAAAGAAATCAGCATGTAAAAGTTGAAGAAATCTAACTGAAGTACTTTAGTAGGTAGGAGAAAGCTACATGATCACATTCATTTGTACTGGTAGAGATGGGATTTGAAGTTGTCACAAGAAAGATTGTGTTCCTTCTCTTAGTATATACAAACAGAAGAGGGAAAATGTCCCCAAACCAGGGTGTGCAGGAGAGATCCTGCATGAAACATGGTTATAAATTATAGGTGAAAACCAGATGTTGCTTCAAAATCTCCATGCTTTTGATAGTGTGCTTAAGAAGTGTATTAACATTTGACTGTGCATTTTGCTCTGGCAGCAAACCTATACAGAATGACGTTTTTACCCGCATAAAACATCAAAGCAGCTGAAGATAAAACTGGGACATTAGTTGATTAAAAAAGAAAAACCAAAATATTGTTGCAAGCAATTTTTGTGAATCATTTAAAGAATTCAGGACTACTGTTGATCTTTTTCTTCCTTTGAGATTTATTGTATACATATTGGTGGGTCTCTGGGAACAAGTAAGGAAAAATGCTAGCAATAAAATAAGCTTTAAAATATATATCCTTTTATACTGTTTTCTAAGGGCTTTTAAAAATTTTCATACTGTTGTCTCCTAAAATAGCATTAAAGTGGAAAGAAGTCAAGTTTTTGAGAATTGTTGTCTTAGCATCTTACATAGATTGTGCCTGTATATATTTATATAAACAACTACAGATATGCATAGTTAAGTAGCTTATGCTAGGTCCTTGTATATACTGTTTTATGTTCAAATAAGATTTGGAATTTACATATTGCTAGCTTAATATACAGAACTGGTAATGCTCTGTGACACTGCATGTTTCTGAATCAGTTTAGGCTTTGATCCATAGTATCTATGAGCTATATGACACGAGTTTTCCATTAAATTACTTCTTTCATTTTACTTTAGCAAATAATGAAGAATACACATAGAATGCATAAGGTACCTCTGTTTATGCAGCTTTTAGTGCATGTGATTGGAATTTCCTATGTGAAGATAAGGCAAAATAAATGGTAGGGAAATTAGTCTGCACACATTTTTAAATTGCAGTGTCCCTGTGTATTTAAAGAAGCTGCCTGATATCAACAGGGGCTACTGAAGGGAAAAATAAAGAGCAAATGGGAAATAGGTTCCCATTTGCACTCAGTGTTAGGAAGAGTGGGAGAGATTTTGCAGGTGTAGGGTATCTGATTGTATGATCAGGGACCGTTCTTGAATCATGAAGTTGGAAGAAGCTGAAGGAGGCAAATGGAGACTACAGCTGTTAGGAGGTATGGAAATAGTTGCATAGCTCAACAGTCACTGATTATTGTGTATGATAGGTATAACAGTAAGAGCTAGACTTTGGTATGAAATTGGAATGTTTACATTACTAGAGAAAGTCTAGCCCCTTGCTCAAACAGCAACTATAATCTATATTTTGCTCATCTCACTGTGGGCAATCACATACACCCTGGAAGCATGGTGATATTGGTGCCCTTGACTTCTTCACAACCTCTTTGTTTTACTCCAGAAATCTCCACCACTATAACTAGGGGCTTTGGAAATACTGGCAGCATTTTTGTTATCTGCCCTTGAATATGTACATTTCTAGCTGCATCTAGAGATCTATGTGCAATTTATTAAAACCAGATAATTCAAGATGCTTACTGCTCCTCTGCCGCAATAACCATGCTATCAAAGTAGGTGCTGCATAATGCAGTGATGAAAGTTAATAATCATGATTTTTTTTGATACCATGAATATAATTGTTTTGCAATATAAATTTCTTGCTTATTCATATCTAAAAAAGAGGCTGGTGTCATGAGACATAGTAGTGAAAATAGATAACTGGGAATCAAATCTCTGTCAAAGTGATCAAGGAGAACTCTTAAGAGGTTCAGTAACTATCAGAGATATATGCAAAAAAAATTTAATTAAATCCAAGACAATAATTAATTGTGAAGATATCATATAAGATGATTGCAAAACATTTTTATTTGCTCAGGTTTCATATGTGACATACCACACTTTCCGTTAAGTTAGAAATGCTTAGTAAAGACAACTGCAATGTGCAGAGGCACGAAGGTTTCTGCAATGCACAAACTGCAGCGTTGTCTTCAGTTCTTTTTAAGGACCACGTAGTACCTGGAACCCCTTTTGCTGCGTAGGGACCTCAGTTACATCTGGAACCTCTGTTACTGCAGTACCCGCATGTGATAAATGTCTTGAAATGTAGGAAACGTGGCTTTTTGTCTTCCCACAGGAGAAGGTTCCAAAGAACCCTTCAAGAGCTACAGTGGGCCTTGGAGTGGTGATACTTGGAAATGAAGTTTCACTATTGCCTGAGGGCAGCATATAGAGTCAAGCAGATGATTGCCATTCATTGTTTTTTGTTATTTACAACACCTAGGGTAATATTACATACTGTTACCCTAAGAACTTGGAAATGAACCCTGTGTTATGATGTTAGACAACTGTAGCCTTTCCACTAAATTGTCTTTGCAGATACGAGATATAGCTTAAAAAACAGTGTAATGAACAGTTCACGGCAGCATTTGATCATCAACTTGTATTTTCAGATATCTGGCTTGCTTTTTCAATAGAATATAAATTATGTTTACAACATGATATATAATCTAATTGGTTTGTGATTTTAATATAAAAGTATATCTGACTTCAAAAGAGATTAGAAAAATTTATGGAAGTATGGTCTTCACCCAAACGCAACCTGGAAACCTTTAAACCAGTTTGCATGAAAGGGAGAAGATACCTAGATTCCTTGACTTTCCTTTTATGCTCTTAAGGTAATGGACATTGTCAAAGATAACAGATTGGGCAAGATGGACCTTTGTTCTGATCACTAGGACTTTTTTTTGGTGATGAGTGGCAAAGGGAAGTTTATCAAACAAAAGTGGCAGAAATAAAGAGGAGTGATCTGCATGTATAGGTAGATACCCTGCCTCCAGCATGTATTTTGAAGATACTGAAAAGACTAATATGTGGATTAACCTGTTATGCTGTAGCCATCACTTGGATATCCTCCCCCTCTATACTGATTCAATTCCACATCCTTCCACAAGAGGAATTTACCTGTGTCCGAGACTGGTTGGTTCTGAGAAGAATGCTCCTGGGTTCCAAGAAGCATGCCTGTGAAGCCCTCCAGTTGCTGGAAGGATGAACTAGCTTGGTTTTTGCCTGCTGACGGCTTCTGTGTGTCTTCATATACATTTCCTTCTCTCTCTTGCTTACAAGTTTAGGCAGTATTCATGCTATTATTAGATATTAAGCAATCACAGAGACAGATGTTGGGGAAATTTGTGTGCAAATCAGCTTGAAAATGAAATTCTAGATTCATTTTTCTCATCAGAGTTCTAGAAGCCCTGAAATCTTTGGGGGGGGAAGCCAAGCCAGGATCCTGCATTTGCTGAGGTTGTACCCTGTGTCAAAACCAAGCCTGGAGCCTAAGTGGCTCAAGCTATCCCTTTCTTCTGATCTGAGCGTCTGCCAGGATCAACCAACAGGTTTAAAAGATAGCCTGAGACAGAGCAGTGCTTGGCTTATTCCAAATTACAGGTAGCTCAACAGTGCTTTATATAAAATTTTGATAAACAGGTGGTACCACATAAAAGTCAGTAGTCATACCTCTTTCACACCAATATACCTTTAACTTAGGCTGTATATTAAGTGTGAGATTCTTAGGGTAGCGCCGTTGGGATGTCTTTTTCAGTCACTGAGCATTTGAGTATAATACCTGATTTATATCAGGTTGCTGAATTTTACCTCACCCTCCTCAGTGACTCATTCCTCAGTTGTCATCCTCAGTCCAATTTCCATAGAATCCTTGCTGCCAACAGGTGTGTTCTGGAGGCCTGAGGAAGAGATTACATACTATGTTGAACAGCATTACCTCTGACATGCGCGTCCATGGGAAAGTACAACATGGGCAGCATCTTTGTCAAACTATTCTTTCCCCCTAGAATGGGAAGAGATATGCTCTCAGTTGACAGAGGATCTAGCTACAAAGGGCTGGTGAGAGGAGTGACTGGCTGAAATGCAGCAGTGGCATCTTTTACGTCTCTGTTTTTAAATACTTGAACAACCAAAGATCGTAGAATAAATGAGCACTACCCCTGACTTTCTCATCCTCTCTGCTGGATGTACCTAGCCAACCTGGTTCTCTGCTAGTCATGTCACCATGCAGAAGCATTTGGCCTTTCTATAAATTTTACCATAAATCTTTTCTTCTACCTGCTGACATCAGCTTTGTGCAGTACGTCTCAGTTTTGATCTGGGACAGAATGTGAAGGTGCAACTAGGAGGAAAGCAGCTGGAACTAGTCAGAAAAGAAAAAGCACTTCAGCAGCTCCAAAGAAAAACAACATAGGAAATGTTTTTATATTCATCCTTTTTTGCATGCTTGGCCCTCAAGGCTCTGTTTTATTATTTCTGTATTTCTGTGCTATTTAGCGTACATGTGTTCTAGAATTGAAAGTTTTGAAAAACTGTTTTGTTCTCACTTGTTGAGTGTGCTTAAGCTCAATGTGGCTTGATTTTGTACTTTCTTGCTGAGATATTTTCATTCCTGTTTCCCATAGCATTGAGTTACGGTACTTTATATGGCAAGTGTCTTCATTACTGGCCAACTGGCATATTTCATTTGTAAAAGAATGTTTTTTCTTTTCTACATCTGTTGGATATAGATAGCACCACCAAAATTTTCTTTTAAATAGATGTGTGGGTGGGGAATTTCAAGGCTAGAGAGGAATCTTAGAAGCATAACTCCTATTAATCTTACATTGTGAATAGCTTGCTTTTAGTTCAATTTTGGATTGTGGTAAATATAGCTGTGTGAATCAGAACAAAGCATGACTGTGTGAGAGCAGAGCAGTGAACAGTTCATTTCGGTTATATGCTGTACATCAGTGACAAACTCTTAACAGCTCTTTGTTCAAAGCCTGTATATTAAAAGCTGAGGGAAGAAAATATGAATTTAAAGTGCTGCTTTAAATTGCATATAGCTAGAAAGCCTCCATGTTGTTAGTAAAATGCACTTACAAATCCCCCCCCCCAATTTAAAATCTCTTTCTGAGGAAATTATGCTCTGTATTTCTTACTGTCTTTGTTTGTTTTTTCTAGGGAGGTTTTCAGAATGGATGACTGGAAACCACTTGTTCTTCTCTTTGTTTCCACCTTCTGCTCTATAGAAGCACAACAGAATGGTAATACACTAAAGAAATGACTCTTTTTCAAGTTGATAGCAAAATTAATTTTTTCCATTTATACCCAATGCCAGAGAGAGATGAGAATTGATGACAGTTTATTCTTTGTATAACTGGGGATAACATGATATGTTCTTATGAGACATATTTAAACTAGGATAGGAGAGTTGTCCTAAAAACCCACAAAATTAAATGCAACAGCTCATTAAAATTTGTTTTTTGTTCATGCATGCTGAGGTTCTGTATTTTTAAAAGCAATGCAAAACTCTTACAACTGTAAGACTGCCCAGAGCAAGATAAGTCACTGGATTTAGCATTTTTGTTTTGTTAGTCAGGTCTTCTGGAAGATCTGCTTGAGAAAGTGTTCTGTCCAGTTGCAGAACATTTTCTGCATGACTGTTGGTTTACGGAAATAAGAACTGTTTCATCCATGCCCTACTACTGTCATATGCTTCTGAAAGGTGTGGAAACACGAGTTAGTATTTACTACAAGTAAATGTGGTTAGTCCTGTTTAAGTTGGTGTGAATTTATTCCCCCCACCCACCCGATATCAAATATTTAGTAATTTGTGCTTGCAGAATGGAGCTCAAAGGACATGAGTAACTTTTCCTTTGGACTCACTTGACAGCAGGTCAATGCATTCTCTTATGGTTGTGGTTCGCATACAGAAGTGTGTACAGCAATTGCCATATGCATTTACTACATATGAGTTCTGAGCAGGCTGTGTATGAAAATTGTGTTGGTGTGAATTTCAGCATCTTTCCTTTGCGTAAGAATGGTGTTGCAGAAGGATGTAGCCTCTGACCCTCTGTATGATGAACAGGGGAAAAGGAACTAGTGGGTGCTGAGAGTTTACCAGGATAGATGGAAGGATTTTTCTGCAAAAGGACTTGGATTCTGAAAAGCAATCAGGAGGCAAAATTACTCTTCTATTAGACAATGCAGGAAAGTTACAAAATGTTTCTTCAGGCTGCGGGAAAGCTTCTATGGCAGACATCTTCCTGGTAGATGGATCCCAGAGTGTAGGGACAAAGAACTTCAAGATCATACAAGACTTCTTGTACACAATGGTCAATGGCTTTGATATTGGGCAAGACAAAATCTGTGTTAGTATGATTCAGTACAGTGATGTGCCATACACCAAATTCTTGCTGAACACTTGTTATAACAAGAACGATATCTTACAGAAGGTACAGAAATTACATTACAAAGGAGGAGGCACCAAAACTGGGCAAAGCCTCCAGCTTATGCTAGAGAATCACTTCATAGGAAGTACTGGTAGCCAAAAGGAAGAAGGGGTTACTTAAATTGCTGTGGTGATAACAAATGGACAGGTTGAAGATAGTGTTCAAAACCCAGCCACAGTAATCAGGCATGCTGGCATCACATTGTGCACCATGAATGTTAAAGGTTCTGCTTTGTCTGAGCTTCAAGAAATAGCTAGTGAGCCAGCTGATAGGCATGTCTATGAAGTGGAAGATTTTGTTTCTCTGCAGGGATTCTCATAGTATTCTGCAGATGCTTTGTACTGTGCTAGAGGAGGTAACTGGACCAGTCACCCAGGTTGCCCATGGTATGTCCTGAAAGAGCTGTTTTCTTCCCACCTTTATTTTTTTTCTATTCATAGATGAAGTACATGGAATTCCATTGTGTTGCCAAAATACAGGTTTTAACTAACTGTGTCTTCCGTATATTGCTAACTAGCTTTCAGTAATACCAACTAATAACTGTGATAAATTTTTAATACCTGTCTACCTTTAAAATATTCAGAATAATGGGGGGGGGGGGAGGGGAGGAAGGGGAAGGCAGAAACATGCAACACTATTATAATGTATTTCATGAATAATAAAATGTACAGCCAGTTCTTCCTTGCTCATGAACAAAGCTGGAGAAGATGCTGTAGTAATTCATTCTCCTATGTGATCTTCCTTGCGTAGCTTGCAGAAAGCCATGTTGGCAAATGTTGTCTTTTTAGTGGATACTTCAACAAGTATTGGCCAGGAAAACTTTCAGAAGGTGAAGAACTTCCTCTACATCTTGATTTCAAGTCTTGACGTTGGCCTTGATGTAATCCAAGTTGGACTGGCACAATACAGTGATGAGATTTACCAAGAATTCTTGCTGAATCAGTATTTATTGAAAATAAACACCCTCTGGATCCAGAGACAATATCATGGGGGCAACCTGGATGTTAGACGAGGTGAGGGTAAAATTTGTCTCAGCTGATGCTGGATACTTTGAGGAAGAAGAGAAGGTGAGAGCCTCCTCTAGCAGGACTTCATAGAATCATAGAATGCTTTGGGTTGGAAGGAACCTTAAAGATCACCTAGTTCCAACCCCCTGCCATGGGCAGGAACACCCTCCACTGGACCAGGTGGCCCAAAGCCCCATCCAACTTGGCCTTGAACACTTCCAGGGATGGGGCACCCACAACTTCTCTGGGAAACTTTTTCCAGTTTCTCACCACCCTCATAGTGAAGAATTTCTTCCTAATATCTAATCTAAGTCTACTCTCCTTCAGCTTAAAGGATGGGTTGGCCTTACATGACCTTGCTGTGAAACAGCTTCTGTGACTAAAGGTTTACACTGCAGAGAAAAAGAAAAAACTTAAACACTGCCATGGTTACGTTCCTCACTAGTTGTTTTTTTTGTTTTCTGTTTGTTTTTCCGCTCTGTCTTTTCCCTAAGTTTGCAACAGTCAAGTGGCAGATCTGGTATTCCTGACAGATGGATCAGAAAGCATATAAAAAAGTAACTTTTCTGTCATGAAGACTTTCATGGTGGAAGTTGTGGACAGCTTTTTTTATTTTTAGGGACAAAGTATGTGTTGGAGTAGTCCAGTATAGCTAAGAGCCCCAGAAAGAATTTTCTCTTAATGAGTTCTATACTGACACCATGATAAAGGAACAGATCAACAGAATCAAACAATTGCAGTCCTCTGTGCTCACTGGCAAAGGGCTGAGGCTGGTCCAGAGCCTTTTTCAGCCTGCCAATGGAGGCTGCAAGAGCCGGGAAGTCTGACAGAATCTTGTAGTCATTACAGGCAGGTACTCTGCTGACAGGGTGGAGGATGCAGCAATGGCTTTGAGAAGTGATGAGATCCATGTCTTTGCAGTTGGCATAGGGATTATAAATTCCTTTGAGCTGCTTTTAATAGCTGATGATGCAAGGAGATTGTTCACAGTGGAAAACTTTGATGAACTGAAAAGCAGTGAGAGGAGCATTGTCAATCAGGTCTGTGAATCCGAACATCTTCCTAGCCAGGGTAACATGAATGTTTTGTTGGGTGTATAATGGCAAATATCCACATGGCTACGTGCAATCCCTGATTAAAGTACCTGAGCTAGTTGGACAGTAATGCAACTGTTTTACCAAAGAATACTGCTCAGGTTAAGTCTTGCAACTTTCTAGACTTGCACCTTGCTCTAGTCAAGAACCATTACAGTTTTTGCTGTAGTAAATAGCTTCTGAGGTAAGACAGTCCTTCACATCTAGCATTTGTATTCATAGCTCCTCAGTGTCTGAAAGGAGCAAGAGCAGATATGCCCAAGTTATCCTAATCAAAAGAGAGAAGCAGACATTTCAGTGATACTTAAAAAAGAGCCTTCCAAAAACCTAAATTCATCACCTACAGCTGACCATACTGCCAGCAGCAAGTGTTGGCAAAACTTAAGTCTCACAGAGGTATTGTGGAGAGGGGGTGTGAGAAAATCCATCCTTGGATATGTGGGAGGTATTGGCAAGGTGTGAGTAGTAAATCCACAGTAATGCTGAGATGCTACCCAAAAGCTTTCCCTATATAAGAATCAGAAGGTGGTATCTCTCACTACATCTTGGTAGCAACAGTAGGTTGGATGCCACACAGCCTGAGAGGCTCCCAACCTCCCAAAAAATAAAGGTTCAGTATTGCCTTTGATTAATGTAGCAACTTTTATCAGATGTCAGAAGCTGGTTTTGTATCTGAATTTATTCCAACTTGGTGCTGTGCTATCAGTCACCTTATCAGGTGGGGAGAATGAAGCAGAAAACACACAATTGCTCTTTAAAATTACATATTTATGCCAGTTATGCAGTAAGATAATACTGTAGATGTCTTTAAGTTGCAAAAGAAAAATGTAGTGAATCAGAAATCAAAAAACAGCCCTTCCTCCACTGAAGGTGAGCAGGGGACCTACTGTGGTGTAAGTGGATGACATTGGTTGGGGATAGCAGGAAGAGCCAGTGCTGGAGCAGTTCTCTTTGTGCCTTTTCCTTACAGGGACTGTGACTGTCCTTTAAAGCTCCTGTTGTCTTCCCTGTGTTTTCACCGTATAGGTAATGTTTTACATGTGTTGGATACATGTTCTTTGTTCTCTTTGTTATGCCATAAAACTGATCCTACCCAGCTCTCCAGGTTTTATTCCCTTAGTGACCAGAAACTTACTGTGAGAAAGGAACACCAGGATGACCACACTGTTTGTCTAAGGCTTTTTGTAACAACAGCTGAACAAATAGATAACTTTGCATCTCCTGCACCCTGGGCTTGTGAGATCTTAAACACAGCAAAACTGGCTGGTGTTTGCTGGGGTGCTGGGGACCAAAATGAAGAGCTGAGCCTTCCCCCCTAAAGCCAGAAGCTACTCTGTGTGAATTATATCTGCTCAGGTGGTTTTCAGAAAGGCGGACAGCTGGGCCTGTTTCAGTATAAGCTCTGCACACCCACTCACTCTTTTTCCCGTTAAAACCTGAGCAAACCTCCAGCTGAAAAGGCATTCCCCGGCTCCTGAAAGCAGAGAGGGCTGCTGTGGAAGTGGAGTGTGCTGCCACGGAACATTGTGACCGTGGCTGATGCAGTAGCACCTCCTGGTGTTTTGTGGCCAGAAAACAGGGAGATTTAATGGGAGATACAGCAGTAAGCAACTTAAATACAGGCACACTTGTTTAGAGAGAGAGAAGTTAAGGAAAGCATATTGACTTTGATCTCAGTGATTCATGTATTTAATAAATCTATTAATTCCCCTTTCTTCAGTCACTTTCTCTTAAGCTGCCAGATTTTTCAAATTTAAAAAACTGCATTCAAGCTATGGAAAGTCAACAGGGGAAAAGGATGCCTTTGCAGCAGTAAGATGGGGCAGTTTAACAATGTGGATGTGTATGGGAGAACAGGTAATTAGAAAAAGGTCAGCTACACAGAGGTGTTTACTCCTACAAATAAATACAGGTTATTAACAGAGTATAGAGTACCTACCAGAAGCTGTTTTACACATTCTCATGCACAACACAGTAGCACAAAAGTGAATTCTTTACTGCTGTTTTGGTAGTATTGTTGGTACACTGAGGAGTTGGCAGGGAATGTTTTAAGAGCTAGGCAGCACGGCTGACCAATTGTCAGAGCTAAACTGTTGAGTCCATGGCTGTCCTTCACACTCCCTCCAAATTATGCAGTTAAAAAGACCCATATCTCAGAAAAATCTCATTTGAAAAATTTACTCTCTGTGTGCTGGACATGAATACATTCTGGAAGAAAAATCCAATAAATTTTATGTTCAGGGAAATGTTTAATCAGAAATGTCCCTCACAATTAGAAATTAGAAAATTGCTGTTTCCTGAACTGATGATGGCTTTTACATCACAGGTGTTCTGTGAATCTTGAAATTGGATGTGCAGCCTCACAACCTGGCTAAAGGGCATGACTGAGGGGGGTGCATGTGTAGACATATATGTGGCTATAGATATATTTAACTGTTTAAGAGAATTTTCTTGTGGACTAAACAGAAAAGTTGTATAGGGTTTTTTTATGTTGCTCTGAGACCTGAATGTTGGATTTTTTAGCCACTTATTCAACGTGACCTTTTACATTTAAAGATTTTCATGCTGCTCACCAGCAAATCATACCCTCTAGGGGCAGTTTGTACCGCAAGTGAAAATACTGAAACAACGATAGCCACTCTGAGGTGAAGTTATTTCTGGATTTATTTGGTTAAAGAGCTGAACACATTCATCTTTTTAATGAGTGAGGGAAAACCCAGAAAACTGTAATGAAGCTTATATGGAATAACAGTCTGTAGGAACTAGTCCAAACTAGCAAATATGGAAAACAACCTTGTGTTTGATTAAGTGTTTCAGAGTTGATGGGTGCAGAAGGAACAAAATTAGGGAGAGTGCTGTTTATAGATAAAATTGCACACTTCTGACTTCCTTGCAGAGGTGCAGCAATGGATGATAATGCATCTAGAGGCACAGAATAAAATTCAGCATGACACATGAAGAATCAAGGTACAAAAGAAGTAAGCCAAGTGGTTTAGCTGCTTGATGAGGGCAGGATGATTGGGGAGGGGAGAGAAATTAACCACATCACAGTATTTGCTGTTATTATCAGGAGCTATGCAAGCAATTCCATAACTGAGGTAGCCCTCACCTTACAGCAGCTGTTATTCACAGTGGATATATGACTTTGCATGTAGGCAATGCTGCCTCTTTCTCTCACGTTTGTTCCTTTGGCCTGTTCTATATTTGTATATATCATCTGGTCTTGTGACAAAGTGATAAAGCACAGTCAGCCATCAAGCTTCCCATTGTAATTAGAGTGTGTGTTGCCCATTCTCAGTTCAAAGCTCACGTTCTCTGTGCAAAGCTCACAAACATTTGCAAGATTAGACCCTTTGAGGACATTTGACAGCTGGAGAACAGTGCCCTGTTTTGCAGTTTGGGTACGTCCAGTCCTGTAGTCCTTAGTATCTGCAAGTTCATTGAAACTGAGGGGCTGATGGTATTTTATGTTTACAGAAAACCATTCTCACTGATTCTGACTTCTGGTTTTAAATCTACCGTATTGAATTTTGTTCCACACTCATGATTCTGACAAAAGAAAAGATCACAGATAATATATGTTTATAGTTTCCTCTTTCTTCTACTTTTTCAGATTGCAACATAGATCTTTCTATAGCAATTGATATTTCGAGGCACATGCAACCAGCATCTACAGTGCTTCTGAAACAGAAATTGCAAGCATTCCTCCCCAAGCTTTTACTCCAGATGAAATCGCTGCCAAATACCAGCTGTAATGCTGGCTTTCCAGTCAACATTAGATTCAAGTTCCAAGTACTGACACAGACCAAACAATTCATCTTTGACTCTGATTTTGAAGACTATAATGAAGAGGTCGTCCAGATGTTCTTAGATGCACAGACCACTGTGGACACCTACCTGAATGCAGACTTCTTACAGGCACTTGAGGAGAAGTTCTTCAGTGTGACCTCTGCTAAAGTTAAGGTAACTTAATGGTGTAAATGTGTATGTTGCAAAAATTATACGGTTTGAGGTTTATGGATTCTCATGCTGAGTACTCCAGGGAGACGAAAAGGTAGTTCAGGAATTGGTGAATCTAATAAACAGAATCATAGAATGGTTGAGGTTGGAAGGAACCTCTGGAGGTCATTTTGTCCAACCCCCCTGCTCAGAGGGTCAACTAGAGCAGGCTGCCCAGGACTGTGTCCAGATGGCTTTTGAGTATCTCCAAGAACAGAGACTCCACAACCTCTCTAGGCAAGCTGTGCCAGTGCTCTGTCACCCTCACAGTAAAAAAGTGTTTATGTAGGACCTCCTGTTCTTTCATTCACCCTGATAGAATGGCTTATATCAGTTCTGATTCCTTAGGCACTCCTACAGTGAGATTGTACCCAGAACAGTCAGGTTAATACATACAATCATGAGTATTCATACAGAAAACCTTCTTATGTCTACCATGGAATGTCTTTGTACTTTGAGTAGTGGAAACAGTTCTCTCTCAGAAACTCTAAATCCTGATCCTGAATCTCTGTCCAGAATAATGACAGGTCTAAGCAGAAGTCACAGAAAACATCACGCAAGAAACTTGTTTACAGAATTTTATTCGTGTAGTTCACTTGTCAAATAATTTCAAATAACAAAGCTGAGTTCCTCTCATGGATAACTGATGATCAGGAAAATATGCGTAGACGCAGATACATAGACAATTAATTAATCCGTCTTAAAGTGAGCATAAGGCTTGATCTAATATCTTCTGAAGTGAACAGGGAATCTTTCCACTTAGGTGAAAGAAAGTTAGATCTCATTGGAGTGTTTCAGGGTCATTGCCCTGACAGATTATTCTTAATAAACTCATTAAAGCATTGAGCATGTCCTGTAGTAGCTGTTCGAATATTATCATTTGCTAAGGTCTCCATGCAGGAAGACCTTCCTACTGAGGAAGGACAGGTTAGCCCTTGTAAAATACAACAGGGGTTTTCTCTATGAACCTTATTTTAACTTTTATAAAATGTTAATTTTAATTTGATGTGGATTGAGAAAACCATATTGTACAAATTCCCCTGCTTTCAGATGAAAGTTGGCATTCCGTTTTTTTACAGCATTTGCATAGGTATGGCTTACTAACTTAGGTTGTAATTATGTGCATATTTAATGGGTTTTTT
This sequence comes from Grus americana, assembly GCF_028858705.1. Classification (NCBI taxonomy): domain Eukaryota; kingdom Metazoa; phylum Chordata; class Aves; order Gruiformes; family Gruidae; genus Grus; species Grus americana. The sequence continues at coordinate 122,596,842 of NC_072853.1, read as the reverse complement.
TCCCCCCCAAGATTTCTTAAAATGTCATTTTTTTCTGAATGGGAAACATGACCACATATGATTTTGCTTTTTTGGGGCATCAATAGAGAGAACTTGTTTGACATACCGGTAAAAGTGGTGCTTTTTTTCTCCTAGTTGCCAATTCTGTTAGGTCCCTGTTGAAGATTAGAGTTAAGCAAGGCTTCTATCTGCTTATGCAGTATTACTAGAAATAAATATGCTGCATATCTCAGCACTTTACCAGTGGATTAATGTTCCTTTCTGATAGTGTTTTTGTGCAAATTGAAAAGACAAGACTTTAGAATGCACATGAAATCACAATTTAATCTCCCTGGGATTCTGAGCAATAACATCCTTGTTTTATAAAGATTATTAGTTATTAACATCATCAGTGATAGTGATTCTCTGTTGTTTGCATTTCTTCTTTTCTTTATTATTTGTTTGTTTTTCAGCAAAAGAATTGGACCCAATTAGAGCATTTTTGACAAAGCAAGACTCAGATGTGCTCAAACAAGAACTTTATATAAATTAAAGCTTTGTAAATATATATAATGGCCCTGCTCACACCCTACATTCTGTGTCTGTCTGTCCGTCCCCCCCATGTTTTTAAAATTAAAAGGTTGCAAAAAAAAAAAAAGCATGGATGTTTGGGAACTTTCCACCACCAAAACCAGTTAATTCTGCCCACTCTTAAATTCTGGTCTCCTTGCTACTTTAGCACAGAAGTGGGATGTTTGGTGTGGCAGTCACTTTATTTGCCTTTGTCACCTGTGGAAAAATTTGCCTTGACAGAAGCCACAGAGTCTACACTGGTTGAAACTGTGCACTGTACAGGGAATGTAAAATAAGAAGGATGGGAGGGAAGGAGCTCTGGCTGTGCTTGTCCACTTGTTGGTCAGAGACTTTAGGAGGACTTAAAGCCATTACCATTGGGGGCAGGTGACAGTTTGGCTGTGCAGCCTCTTTCTGCAAACCTAATTCACTGGATAAGTGGGGCCTGAGGAGAGTTCTGGTTTGAAGGGGGAAGGTGAGGAGAGAAAGGAGAAGAGACTGGTAGCTTGGAGAGGAACTGTAAGAAATTGTCCTTTCTTCAGCCATAGAAGAGGCTTAACTATGGCTCTTTGGCCTGAAAAGGTGGGGATGTATCCAATGCAATGCGTCAGGATTAGCGTCCTTATGTGAGCTAAGCCTTATGTCTTAACAAGGAAAAATACAGCAGAGGGTGGAGCAGAGTGATGCACTGCCTATGTGGAAAGGGCAAAGGGACATAAGCATATGTGGGGAGGGAGGATTGGACCCAGAGAGGATGCACTTCCTGGTGTGGCTCAGTTAACAGCCAACTGGAGCTGCTCTTTCAGAAAAGGAAATTTTTGTTTGCTCTAAGTTCTTTTCACATTCACATGTAGAAGAACTCTTCTGACATCAGAGAAAGCTCTTCAGTGGATAAGTCACAGCAGAATTGGCCTTCCACCTAGCATACTAAGAAGATGGCAGATATAACTAATAGCAGTGCTATGGACTGGTCAGCAAGACAAATCCCTCAAATGGGAGTGCTGTCAGGAAAGAGAGGCTTTTGTGTTCTGTTCTCCTTGCTGCTCAGTACTTTTCCCAGCATGTTTCAGATGTACCACAGGGTAGTGCAATTTGACCCCCTCATAGCCAGGTTTCAATGCAAACTGTACTTTTTACAATGACTCAGCTTTTAGTCTCTTCTCAAATGACTTGGTATTACTCCCCTCCCTTTCCTGACAGGTTCTGTTAGTATTTTCAGATGGGCTGGATGATTCACTGGAAGAGCTCAGAAAAGCAGCTGACTCCCTTCGATTTAAAGGTATTACAGTACTGCATTGATGCTCCAGCCTCCTGCTACCAATGGCCCAATGTATTGCTCCCCCACTGCAACTTTTCCACATAACATTGCCTCTCCACACTCATACACCATTCCTCAGGGGTCACGGGGAGAGCCTTTGCTTCTCCATGTGAACCAGCGTTCACAATGGCCTGTCACTGATTGGCAGATGATGACAGAAACACACCTGGGGGTGCAGAGGGCCTGGCATGGTTCTGGTTTCTGCACTCCAGCTCCAGCAGCCGGGGCAATTCAGGGTGACACCAGAGGTTAGACCCAACTCTGACTTCTGCAGGAGAAAACAGTTTTACATTTCTGTAGCAGTCTGGTCTGACAACAGGGGAGAGAAGTTAATTGGAAAATTACTGGTCTGGATTTTTCTCTTATTTGTTCTCAGTAGCTTGATTTCTTTTAACATACGATGTTGAAGCCACAAAACGTCTTATAGAAAACTGCTGTTATTCATAATGATATTGTTGGTTAAATAATATAGTTCAGTTATTCATTAATTTAAATCTGTGCTTACACTGAAGGTCTTGATGCACTTCTATTAGTTGGCCTGGACAACACACAGAACTTGACTGAACTTCGGGAAATAGAGTTTGGCAGAGGGTTTGGATGCAACGAACCTCTGAGTGTTGGGTTTGCAGAGATTGCAAACATCTTGCAAAGAAATCTTGTAAGTCCTTCTGTGATATAAACAAAAGAGGGAAAAATCAGTCTTTGTTTTATGATTAATATACACAAATGAAATGTTTGTCATTTTTCAGGATACTGTTGCAGAAAGGAAGTGCTGTAAGGTTGTTTGTAAATGCCTTGGAGAAAATGGTGATCGTGGTGGCCAGGGACGTCCTGGGAGGAAGGTAGGAGAGCTAAGATAGACATTACTTAAGAATTGCTTTATTTTTTGGAAGTGTTTTCATTTTTTGCAGTAATTCAGAGCATGCATGCATGTGCCAATGATCTTTGCTGTTAGGACAGATGAAGGAGAAATGTGAAATGTGATAATTTCTCTGCTGTGTGTTCCTATTGCAAAAGTATTTTTGTAATGAAAATCATCTGTACATATGAAAATCATTCATCAGAAAATGGAGAGGGATTTAAAAAATTAAGTCTGATTAACCAAGAGGCTTATTAGCTATTGTGAATGAGAAACTTCCAGCTGACAAGCTGAAAGTAGAAGATAATCCTTTTTCACTAGGTATGAGCCTGATCCTTTTGTGCCTCTGGGTTATTCCAAATATACTCTTCTATAAGTTTCTTCTGATCCGATACCCAATAGAGTACTAATTTACATTACTTCCTTTAAGATTTTATATTGTCTTTTAAGCCTTTTGAGCATTACAGATGTCACCACTTCTACAGTGTGCTAGTAGACTTCATTAATAAGGTTTTTAGTATATGTAGTCTCTATCTGACTACTATTCATTCCATTATTTCTACTTGTTCTGGTAACATGCTCAGTAAATTATATCTGTAGTTCACACTCTTCAGTTATGTGGTTACAGTTAAATGAATTTTTGGTTATCTCTTAGCAAAAGTGTAGTCATCTAATATTTAATAAACCAATTTACTGATGTCTTCCATTACTCTTGTTGATTTTCTTACACCTTTCTGTTTTACTAAAATGTCTAGATTAACGTGCTTAGACAAAACAGTGTTCAGAATGTAGACATGCTCGTTTTGCAGGCAGACAGATGTGATGCCTGGGTTGTACAGCCTACAATTGTAAAACTATGTTTTTGCAGCACAAATTCATATCTCATTTTTGTTCATTTTCATCCCTAGAAATTCTGTTTGTTCTAGTTTCTCTATTCAAGTTTTTGCCCTGAGGGTATGAGGTTTACATCACTTCAGATACAAAGTTGCAATATTCCTAAAAGTCTTTGTAAGGTGTTGGAATATCTTTGTCCTAAGTTTTCAACTCCTTATATTTTTCATTTCACCTTAGAATTTCATTACCGTATAATGCTTCCTTTTCCAAATCACCGAGGAAGATATTTAATTTGACCAAATATCCCACTGAGCTTTGTTAACCCATCAGGCAGTTTCCTGAAATAACATACTGAAATTTTATATTGAACATTGTTGTTTGGGTTTTTTTTTTTTCCACAGCCATATCAAGTACACAGGACTGTGCAGAGTGTCTGTGTAAATGTAGTTGATGGAGCCTGCCCTTCTCAGCAAAACCAGATCTAATTTTCAGAAAATGTTTCCCATCTCCATGTGCAGAGTAATCTGATAGAAATGAACCCAGTGTGCTTGTAGAACAGTGTTACTTAGCTCTTAAGTTCCTGTTTTTCAGGGAAGTACGGGTTACAGAGGATCATCTGGCCATCCTGGTGAGGAAGGTGGGATTGTAAGTAAACACTGTTCCTTCCTGCTAAGATGATGTTTGTTACGGCCTGAACCTGTCTGCACTTACGCTTAGCTCTGTGCTGTCAATGTTAACCTCAAATATGTTTAAGCAAAATGCATCTGAAGGTGAATATATGGACTTGATTCTCTGTGCATCTGCACCTCACCATAGTTAGTAATAACTTCTAATGCAGAAAAAGAATCAATCAGAAAGAATCACGCAACAGCAGCTTATGTGGCATATTTATGACTAACTCATATACTCATTTTTCGTGACGGAGTGTACCAGATTCTGTGCTGATAGTTCTTATAGAAAAGGCCATGCCTTGCTGCCTTAGCATGAGTGAATACTGTAAGGCTGGATAACAAATCTAAATTTTGTATTGTGTTTTAGTGATTACCAAATCCTTTGCGATGTGCTGTTCCTGACATACAGTTCAACATGTGTGTAAGCCAAAGCCCAACCCACTGGGAGTATTTCTTCCTCTTTTGCTGTCTAGAAACAAACAAAAATCCCATGAAAAATGAGACATAATTTCTTTAGCACCATAAGCAACAGAGCTAGGTTTACAACACTGCACCCATGACATGAATATTACTCCTAACTACAGGCAAGAAGCCTGCAAACCAAGAACTAGCCAAAGATTTCTCTCTGTACATAACTGTAAAATCCACATTGCAAATCACTGGCTGTAACTACTGGAGCAGTTTCCAAATAATTTTTTTTTTTCAGGTAGCCTGATTTGCTGAACGATAGAATAAAATTCCATATAAGGAATTTCCAGAATAACTTTAAAATATTTATCTTACTCAGGAATAGAACTATTTTCACATCCTTTCACATATGAATGTTACAATATAAGTAGGAATTAAAATTAAAACCCTGAGGGTTTTTAAAAATGAGAAACATTTTGAACACATGAAATGGGATGCCCAATATTTTTCACCACAGCATTTTGATTTGAAAGCTTCTAAATCATATCTTTTTGGAGTGGTGAAGGGGTGAAAACATTTTTTAATTTCTTTTTGTATATGAAATTGAATTTCTACTTTTGACCTTCTGAGAATCTAGAATAATCTTCTAGAACAGGTAAGTTACAGAAGTCCTTTCTTCCGAGTTTTCTGGTCCCTTCATTTTCCTTTTCTTTACTGTGGAAGGATGAGAAAAAGCCATGCTCACACTTTCAGAAGTGTGAAGCCTACAAGTTTGTAAATTTTCCTTGCTAAAGGCTAAACTTTTTTCCAGCCACAAGATAATGACTTGAAGAATCCAAAGCAGTTGAATGTAGTAAATATACAGCAGAAAGCAGACTGCTGATAATAGACTACAGAAGATGCCACAAGGAGGTTGAGGAGATAATGCTGGACAGGTTTAGTTTATCGTGGTGTAGTACTCAGCTCAGGAATTAGTCTTAACGTTTCATATAGGCAATGCAGCCAGACCAAAATGCTTAAACTTCTGCTTTTCATATTGTGGTGTGGTTCTGTGGCACCATTGTCTAACTTAATCTAGAATGTGATCCATGTTGCTTTTTTGCTAGTTTAGAGAGACCATTCTTTAAACAGGGAAAAGGTCTTTGTTCTTTTGATCTAAGGCTCTGCAAGTTTGTCTTCTCTTTTGCATGGTAGTACAGGAGCTCTCAGGTTTACTGTGTTCTCATTTTGTTTGTCATTGTTTACCTTTTTAGACAGCAATTTTAAGGGGATCTGCTGGGAGATGCTGCTCTCTTTCCTGGTTTGTGTTTGTGGTTTTGGTTTGGTGGTTTTTTCGTCGTGTCCCCGTCCCCCCCCCCTTCCCCCGAGCTTCCTTCCTAACAAACTTGGAATAGAAATTTTCAGAGATCAGTGACTAGATGAAAGGCATTCAATGTTCAATTAAAAACCAACTCACCAAAAGGCCTACCTGCAAGTGCAGAGATTTCTGTTGGAGATTGGTAGTGCAGTCTAAAACATGGCATGAAAGTGAGAGCAGAGAACCAGGGTGCAACTCAAACTAGTAATTGACTGTTCTTTTACGGCCAGTATGAAAATTTCCAGGTGACTTCCATTTGTGTCCTTAGTGCAGTGAAAGGTGATATAATTCCATCTTGCTTTAATCTTATATGATGACTAAACTAGTAACCATCATTGTATGGATGAGTTTGAACATTGTCTTTTGTTTCTTAGGGGGAGAGAGGCCCAGTTGGTTTCAATGGGACTCAAGGAGACAGGGGATGTCCAGGTGCCAGAGGCCATAAGGCAAGTATGTCACTTTGAAGCATTTCTTAATTTTGTTTCCCACAAACCTCTTTTCTGTACTGTGGAAAAATCCCCGTACTGTCTTCTTGAAGCATGGATGAACAGAAAGATTCATCTGTAAGAACAGCAGACAATTTTTGTGCTCTCTTTTTGAGAGGTACTTTGTGTAACCGAAGCATGGACAAATGGCTATGGAGTTTGCTGACTCAGCAACTTGTCTGTGACTTTTCCACTACCGACTCCAGACTGGCCTTAGGTAAAACTATAAAGCTTTACAGAACATGGATGAAAATGAAAGCTGTACTATCTTCCCATAGGAAAGGAGTCAATCCCGTATGTGGCAGTGGGTACTATGAATACTGAGCCCAGCATGCCTCTACACAGCAAGCTTTTGTGCCCTGCTTCTCAAGCTCAAGAAAAACAGTTTCACCAAATTTCATCTATGTTTATTTTCAATTTTAGGGGGCCAGAGGCTATAGAGGAAGTCAGGTATGTGTTTGGTTTTGTGTGATTGATTTTTCTTTGAGAACAGTGTTTTGTTTCCTTGTAAGATGAAAATATCAAGGAAGGAAAACAGTGTAAAAACTTCATAGTATTTAATGTACTTTTGCTATGGTTGTATAAGAATGGATTTAAGTGTGAGCTGTTAGGTATCACATTATTAAAAAACAGCAGCCTTACTCGTATTTTTAGCATGGCTGCAGTCATAGTTGATTTAGTCTAATTGACAGTAAATGAATTTATTTATGGTCTATTTTAATAATCTGTCAAGGTGGTAATTCTAGTCAGCTGATTCTCATATTCTAATTGTTGAGGAAACAGAGCAGAAAGGCGAAAAAGATTGGGACTAATATTTATTGTGCATTTGGACAGCATTTTCACTGAATCATTGCTGATGCTTTTTCAATATCCAAACTTCTCTTCAGCTGTTTTTGTCATCCACTGATCTTGCAACTCTGCTTATTTAACCTTTCAAATGTACCTGTTCGTCAAAAAGATGCTGTCACCAATTCGTTAATAAAATGTGAAGCCTGGAAGACAATGATCTATAATGGCAATATTAGTTTCCAAGCTACAGCAGTCAAAATGGAATTCAAATTGTATTGAGTGCTTTGATACAAAACCACTCTAGAAAAGATTAGGAGCCTCAAAGACTTAAAAAATTATTTGCTTCCAAACCTGAGCAGCTCTACATATGAGCAAGTTTGGAGAGTGTTTCTGAATCCTCAGCTCTATTTAAAGTACTGCTCTCTAGTGACTTTTTTTGTCCTTCCATGTGCTTTTCTTCCCTTTTTGATTTTCTGCTCTGTTCCCTGAAGTAATTTGTCCTTTAAATATCAGAAACATCTGATTATAGAAGAGGAAGAGTGTTTGCTGATGATTTTGATCTATCCAAGTTGAATTGTACAGTAGGATTTATCAGGAGCACGAACTCTACTGAAATTCAATGAATATGTGAATGTCTTTATTATGTTGTGTCATTATATCCACTAATTTTATTTTAAGTAAAAATATGAAAATTTCAGCACATAAAAATGTGATCGAATACTGCTAACTTAGTAAGGTTGAGGCAGTTTGTTGAAGTCTGCAAGACATTTTAGTATAGCTATTTGGAGGAAAAAAGGCAATACTGAATATTTAATACTATCAAGTTTGGCTCAGGTTTTCTGAGGTAGGAAAGGAGTGAGGGAAAAATTAAGACTTGAATAAAAATCATGATTGCTTACTTAGTCCTCAATTTTTTTTCTGGAATACTTATTCAGAAAATTCTTGTTTGTGACATATTAACCTTACCAAAATGTATAGCTAGCTAATTTTCCTTTTAGTACATACAAAAGCGTTACAAATGAACAAAAATTTTCTTCACGAACTTTAACTAGGTGGGTTTGCAAAGTCAGTGTAGCATCAAAACCTACAAAGCAATCGAATCTGCAGTCTCTATCAGAGTGAGACTCCTGTTGGTTTAACTAGCATTTACAACATGCTCTTGTGCCACTTTCAGTGATTTGTTGAATATCCTTTCACTTTCAGGGTCGTGGTCTCTGCTAAGTTCATTTCTTACTAGAAATAAAAACATCACAATTAATTCCTTCATTTTTATCCTAGTAAAGAAGGATGGAAGAAGCACTTCAAAATATTCTTTAAAAATTAACTGTGTTATTTGGGCAGGTTTGAAACTTTGTGGAATGTACATAAATGAAATAAGGTTCTCACCGTTATAACTCCATTCAGAAGCCTCACTCATCGCAAACTCCCTAAGGTTGGGATGGGTGTTTTGTGAAAAAATGGCTTCTCTGAATGGTTGCAATATGGTGATTTGGTTTTGCAGATAAAGGGAAGAGAAGAGCAGTGTGTGTTTGAATAGGAATGTGACTGCTGTTTATGTAGCAAGCATCACATTGCTGAAACAATAATGAAGTTTCTTTAACAAGTCCTAAAGCCTAAGATCAGTCTTCTGTAATTGTTTTTATCATGGTTATTCTTTCTAGCTTTTCAATACACTGTTCACAGTATAAAATTACTAAAAAACCCCAAAAAAACAAATCGCAATACACATATAATGGTTGACAGCAGAATTACAGGATTATCAGCATGTCAGATCAGATACTAATAGTTATATTTTGGAATATATCTAGATTTTGAAGGTGCTACAGTTGGGAAAAAGATTTGAAAACAAACAGATGGAAAAGTAGATCTATAGTTTTAATAACCATTGTTCTTATTAAGTGTTCTTAACTATGAATTGTTTTAAAAGTTAATAATTCATTAAAAATCTGAATTATTAATTCCTATTTATAATTATTCTTGCTAGCCATTGAAAACAAATTTTCCAAAAGTAGGGTGAACACTTCTTTCTTTGCTCAAAGAGGCAAGTGGATTGAAGTGGATTGATACTAATAGGTTGGATTTTTTTGCTTATTGCTACAGGGTGAACATGGTGAAAGTGGATTTGATGGCACTAATGGAGAGCAGGTAATCATTCCTTTAAACGCACAGTGCAATTAGACACCTACCTCAGGGTTCAAAAGTACAGATTTTTGTGCCTTTGAATGGACTATGAACCTTAACAGAAATTCTGTTGTTTAGAGTTGCATATCTGATTGAAGTTGGATTCTGACAGACAAAATTTGGGAACTATGTTTACCAGAAAGAACAATCATTATTTTATTTCTTCTTTCTTCCCCCTTTGTGAGTCTAGGGAGAACATGGATTTCCTGGACCTTCTGGAGAGAAAGGCAACACAGGAAAACGGGTGAAGTATCCTTTATAATAATGTTTAGATTTTATGGAAACATCTTTCCAAAGTGTAATGCTATCTGTAATGCCTGTGAGTTGTTTTTAATAGCTGCCTGTTCTCTAATATGATGTGGCTCCTGCAGTAAATCAGTGTAGCTCCATTGACTTAAACAGATCTGTGTTCTCTTGGAATCATAGAATCAGAATAGTTTGGGTTGGAAGGGACCTCAAAGATCATCTAATTCCAATGCCCCTGCCGCAGGCAGGGACACTCTCCACTAGACCAGGTTGCCCAAAGCCTCATCCAACCTGGCCTTAAACACTTCCAGGGATGGGGCCTCCACAACCTCTCTGGGCAACCTGTTCCAGTGTCTCAGCACCCTCACAGTAAAGAATTTTCTAACATCTAAATCTACCCTCTTTTAGTTTAAACCCATTACCCCTTTTTCTGTCACTACACTCCCTGATAAATAGTCCCTCTCCATCTTTCCTGTAGGCCCCTTTTAGGTGCTGGAAAGCCGCAATTAGATCTCCCCGGGGCCTCCTCTTCTCCAGGCTGAACAACCCCAACTCTCTCAGCCTGTCCTCATAGGAGAGGTGCTCCAGCCCTCTGATCAGCTTCGTGGCCCTCCTCTGGACTCGCTCCAACTGGCTCTTATCTGGCCTTCCTCTACCACAAATACTGTTTCTACCTGTATCTGAATTTTTTGTGGTCTTTTTATGAATTTAGGGCAGAAAAGGCCCCAGAGGAGAACCAGGTGAACGAGGAGAATCTGGTCTAAGAGGAGATCATGTAAGTGTATTCCTACATTTTTGTTAGGTTGCGCTGATTTTTGCCTGGATTTTGTGATGGAGCTGCCTGAAATATAAGTGATTTGAAGAGGTTTTCACAATCCTAGATGATGTAGTACTCTGCAAGAAGTTTGGCGTATTCCAGGAGACCTGAACTCTTCAGATGCAGATTGACTGATGTGTTTTGATATGTTGCTTTGAAGCAGGTGTTTAAGCCTCAGGTCTCCTGCTTGTTCCTTGTGTTTTTGTTTTATTTGTTTGTTTTTACCATGGGCAATATAACTCCTTTTGTAGCTACTTAGTCGTCTCTGGTGGTTCCCACTCTACAAAGGAATTTCTGAATCACTTGAAAACCCTGTGCACTGCCTTTTTGTTAGCAATTTATAATGATGCAAAAGCAAGTTACTTCTTCATGCTGACATTTTTTTCCTTGCATGCTCCAGAGCCCTATATAAATGCAGTCCCTGAGGACTAAAATTTCAGTGGAGACACCACACTCCTTGTATCACAACTTTAAGTCTTCTCGTGCATATTTCAAAGACCTTTGTTCCAAACGGTGAAATATAGTGTTGACTTCTGTCTTCTAATGCTTATAAAAAAAATAAAATAAAAAACCCAGGTGTCATGGTAAGTTGCCTCTTTGAGAGATCAGGATTTCACCCATGTCTAACATTAAGTGGCTAAATGGAACTCCATTCTAGTGTAACCCCATCTGAAACTCACTAACGAATTATGATCTTAACTCAATTAACTATACCCAAAGAACCAGAACAGCTTCACATTTTCAAGGTTTAATTTGTTGCCCATCAGTAATATTTCTTTTCATTTCTTTGCAAAAGAAACTTGTGGACTTTGCAGCATTGCCTATATAGTGTTCTTACAAGCATCTTCATTTAAAATAGCCTTTGTATTTCTTGTTGGCTGCAATGACCAATCTCATTAATCCTATTTCCATATCCCGCCTCTGTAAACAGAGTAATAACAGTGTGGTCACTGAAAATGCTGAGCTTTCTGCTTAACGTTTCCAGGGAGATCCTGGGACTAACAATAATGTTCCTGGTCCTAAAGGTGAAAAGGGAAACCCAGCACAGCAGGTAAGCAAGTAGTTCTATATTACAGAGAGAGGATTTGCTAAGTTCTGTTGGCTGTCCAGTGACTAGGAAGCTCTTTTATTTTGTATTTTGCCTTTAGTGTATGTCTGCAACACAGAAAGCTTTGAAAGTCCTTGATACTGTAAAAAAGAAAACAAAGTTTAAAAGGTTAACAAAGACGATGGAAATATTCTCATAATATAGAGCTAAGGGAAGATAGGGATTTAGTATAAATACATTATTGTACCACAAATTTACATCACCAACCTGAGAGGCTTCTAGTAATGGATTGCAAAGATGCTGTTAAAAGCCATGCTGGGAAAAATGCATTCGGTATCAACAGGCTGTACTCATTTTACTATGTAAATGCTATTTCCTCAGGGTGGTCAATAAACTCCATTTTGGCCTGTATCTAGAATATAAGAGCTGGGATATGTGCTTATATAGTGATGTCTGAATTTTTATGATGTGTGTTTGAGCAATACTGCAAGAAAAGAAACAACAGAAAAGCACAGCCCATTTTACCGTTGCGCTTTGTTTGGAAAGATTAAGAAAAGATGATAAGTAGTTGGACAGTAGTATATAAGTGATGGTGGATGAAAGCTTAAGAGGGTGAGAACTAGCAACATGTGAGAAAAATCTGCTATTTTAGAAGTTTGATTCTATCTGAACAAGTAGGGTTGCGTGCACATGTTCAGACACGTGTGTGTGCATATATGGCTATGTAGAGTGTGCTGAAAGCACTAGGAAAAACTGAGAGGGTAACTCTTTGGAGGGTAATTGTGTTTTGGTGACTTTGGAAACAAACCTCATCAAACTTTCTCATCTTAAGAAGTCCAACTGAAAGACTGAAGTCAACAAAAATGATTTCACAAAAGCCTTGACCAGTTATCAGCTGTTAGTAACTGATGGATTGGAAATCCAAAGCAAGCACAATCTCTCTGGTTTATAATTTTTGATTGTAAATGATTTGCAGAAAACAAGAATCAGCATTTACCATGATAGAACTGATTGCAGTGAAATTACTTAGGAGAAGAAACAAAGGAGGAACATATAAAGAAGTGAAAGTACAAGAAAAAGAGTATTTAAAGAGTTTGTTCATTACTTTGTTTTGCAGGGAGATACAGGACCACATGGACTCCAAGGAGAGCAGGGTGATGCTGGCCCTGATGTAAGACTAGTAATCAATGCAGGGTGGAAGTAACTGATAACAAGATACAATGGGGTTCCCATTGAGAAAACCAATTTTTCTCTTCTTCCTTTTATCGCACCCTTAAAATCCCTGAAATGAGAGGGAACAAAAATGTTCCAAAATTTTCATAATGAAACATATTTGGCTTCAAATTTAGTAGCTTATGTGTATTGCAATGTGTTTTGGGTTTTTTTTAATCAGGAATTTGCTGTCCCATTAATTTCAGGTCTGATTGATGTGAAGTCACAAGCCTTAAACTCAATGCAACCTTTTCTATGAGCCTTAATTGGCTCATAATTTCACCATAGATGAATCTATCCCTTCTTCCTCACTGACTGCAAGTTCCATATGCCTGTTCAAACCTATGTATAAACTCACTGTCAGCTGAGCTGCTCTTTTTAATCTGCTGGAGATGGGAACTTATAAAAGGCACCTCTTCTAGTCTGTCAGAAAGGTGCCTGATGCCAAAGTCTGGAATGATGATCACTCCTCAGTCAAGCTGCAGAAACATCCTAAGGGCCTCTAGTGATGTGAGGTTTAACAGTAACATTCACTAGTGCTGCTGAGCAGTGTGCAGCGGGAAGCGGTGCAGACCTCTGAGCTCAGAAGGAGAGAAGGTGGCTCTTGTTCTCTTTATTGTAGCCACAGGCCAGCTGACTGGGAACATGTGTTCCAGAATTTTGTTGAGATACCCTCCCTCTGCACTCACTAAGTGTCTAAAGCCTTTTTAAAAAAACCAGAACCCCACAACAAACTTGTGTAAGAATTTCTGTCCCAAATCCACTCTTTTCTCTTTTTTACCTTAAACCTTTCTTTGGAAATAATCTCTGTTTTCTATAAACCATATTTTATTTGATTGGATTGTATTTTATTATAAGCTATTGTTCTCAGTGTTATGGATGTAATCTCTCATGCCACTCCTTCATAGGGTGCAGCAGGTCGAAGAGGCCCTCCAGGTATCAAGGTGAGTCAGTGACACTGCTGCTACCTGTCTATATGTCCAGCCTCAGCATTTGCTCCTCTTAAGGGAGAAATTTCAGTGTGATCCAAGACCCAAGTGTTTGACAATCAAAAGTCTATTCCAAGCCAAAGCAACCTTTGGATCTCAGGTGGATGTACCAGAGGCCCTCCTGACTTGAAGGATTTAGAATTGGAAAGAAGCTTTCATTGAAATAAAAGTACAGTTGCTTTTATTAGTAACACAAATGTGGGAACATAAATAGAGAAGAGACCGTCGCTAAAGATGAATGAGTAATTGGGCTACATTCCTGCAGCGTAAGGCCAAAAGTCTGATTTTTTTTTCCCGCCTTTGCTGCATGCACATAGATATATGCATGATGCGCATAATGCAGCAGAGACAAAATTAAGGCAAGTTCTAAACAATGCCTTACTAAAACATAAACATTACAGAATGTTAACTGCAGCTCTGAAAATTGGCTCAAAGCATATAAAAGAATCAAGGTTTTGAAAACAATTTAATTTCCTAAGTAGATCTAAGAGAATATAGTGTAGTTTGAATGTTTGTATGGGATGTAAGGAATAGGTCAACCCCAGTGCATGCTGACTGATTGTTCCAGAAAGATACTCTGGTGGAAAATTCTGTCATGTCTTTGTTAGGTGGTAGCCCTGATTTTCCTAGGCCTATACCCCATGGAGCCACAATGAAAGGAAACTTTCCTGAGATGTAATTGGTAAAGACATCACTGCCATTCTCTTAAATGAAGTTTTAGATAATGTTCTTGGAAAAGAAAGCTTGTTTGTCCCAGGGTATAAATTAGAAAATACAGTTATCAAAGCAAATCTAAAAGCAGCTATATTCAAGAGTGGATTAGTGCAAGTAAAAGTTAAATTCTAGGAACCTGAGAAGACTAGACTACTTTTTTTTTTTTTTAGGACAGGGTACACATTTTACTTTGTCCATCACCCTGGCAGGAGTCTATAAGAACATCTAAACCCATGACTTCCTGTTGTGGTTTTACCCCAGCCAGCAGCTGAGCACCTCTCAGCCGCTCGCTCACTCCCCCCATCCTCTTCCCCAAGCTCCTTATAAACTGAGCATGATGTCATATGGTATGGAATATCCCTTTGATCAATTTGGGTCAGCTGTCCCGGCTGTCTCCCCTCCCAACTTCTTCTGCACCCCCAGCCATCCCACTGGCAGGGCAGTGCGAGAAGCAGAAAAGGCCTTGACTCTGTGTAAGCACTGCTCAACAACAACAGGTCCATATAACAAAAACATCTCTATATTGTCAACACTGTTTCCAGCACAAATCCAAAACATAGCCCCATACTGGCTACTATGAAGAAAATTAACCCTCTCAGCTGAAACCAGGACACTCCCATACATCTGCTTGCAAGTATAGGTTATATGATCATTCCAGGAAGCACATTGCTCTAGCACAAGTAGTTCACATTTGACCCGATCTCTCTGCAGAGTTGCGATGGTACATGCCTTGGTATAGCATTTCCCCTTTATCTTAGTGCGTATAAACCCAGGGAAACATAGCAATTTCGTGTATGACGCTGTCAGTACCTGCAGGATGGAATATGTCTCGAAGTCCCGCCTTGTGTTGGAGTCTGGGGAATGGGCAGAGTTGTAGCTTCTGAATAAATGCGCAAACCAGCATTTTGAGTAGAGGTTGTTCTATGCACCTCTTCGCTCACAAGCATGGTCAGGGTGAAATTCAGAGCAGCTTTACCCCATCTCTCCTTTCCAAGTCATACTCATGCAATTCCAGTTGCATTCCCAGTATCAGAGGAGACAGGATGAAGTGCGTGCACTCTTTTTCTCAGTCCTCAAGGAGCAATTGTTTCAAAGTCTGTGCGAAAGCCCCATCTCCTTTATCAAAGTTCACAATATGAAGGTACATAACCTGTACAAAACATGCTGTTAGAGGACACCTGGTAACAGTTTGTTCAGTTTGATATGTTTCTCATGTTTTTGATTGCGGGTGCAGTATGTAAATTGAAGTGCTTGCTGTGTTCTTAATTTGGCAAAAGGTTTGTGATTTTTCATTAAACTTTTTCATGGATCGAGCACTTTTTGGGCAACAGCAACAAGCATTTGCACTTGAAGGCCAACTGTAAAACATTAATAAATAACAGTGAGAATAACCATAATGATGCAGTATAGAACATCAGTTTCAGCAAAGGAAAAAGGCTGCTGGGGGAGGTGGGGTGTCAATTATGGTAGTAATATTTCTTCAGCAGCACAGTGTTTGATTTGGCTCTCATTTCTGGGCTTCTTGTTCCTCTTCTGTTGAGAAGAGCACAGTTTTGCTATGCCTTTATTACTGTCTTCCTGTGTGCTGCAGCTGGGTAACACAGATTTTTTTACATTTAAGCTGATTCAAATTAATTTTTCACTGGGAAATTACAGTGAGAAGTGTGAGTCCTGCAAGTTTCCCCAAACTACAATCCAGTCACAGCCTAGCTTCATACAATATACAGGTAGGCCTTGTGCTAAAACCTCTGCCCCACCTGGTTTCTGAAAATCCCAATTTGGACTTCACTGTAAGAATCCAGAATTTTCACTGTCTGAGGTATCACAGATGGGGATAGATTCTGGAAGATTTGGATACTATCCACTAGTAGGGGGAAAGCACCATGCTTTGGCTACTCACAGGGACCAGCATGGCTTAAAAGAATATGAGCATTTTACAGTTACTGTTTCCTATTTCTGTGTCAGAAATTCTTTACAGGGTTTATGCAGACATTTTAAATTAAAATATTGAACAATATTCAGCAAGCCTTCTTCCTAATTATTCCAATTCTTGCTTAATAGCTCAGAAATCCATTTCTTAAGTAATTATGTAACTTTGTGCTTTCTTTTTTTTTCCTATTTGATTGCTGCTGAACCCTGAAAATCTTTGCATTTTTCTGTCAGGTAACAGCAGAAATAAATAATCCAAGTGAGCTATGAGGGTTACAGGACAAAAAAATTGAAGTCTGTGGAAATGGATTTGTAGCTTATCTTTGTTGTACTAACAAGCACAAGAACTCTGTTGTGGTTAGAAAATGGAAATGTTCAACTTGTTTAGTAAAATCACAGAGTGCAGAATGAGTTGAACCTTTTGAGACAACCCTTTTCATGTCCATGGGGGCCCCCTCCCCCAGTGATGAGGCCGCCCTTTTGTAATCTGGTAGGGAACAAGAGAGATGACTGAACCTCACAGCAACAGAGAACTTCCAAACCGTTTTCATTTAAGTTCTTGATGACCAGTTTCAGCTTCTAAAAGTATAACAAAAACCATTTGCATGGGTCAGTAGGCATTAAAAGCTAGGTCTCAACCTATGTTCAGAGCACAGCTTACGTAAATAACCTGCTCATTTATGAGGTGTAAAAAGCGAATGACAAAGAGAATTACCCTCTTCTGTCTTCCACATCTGGAGGAACTAGATGAAACAGTAAACCCTGCAATATGACACTGGCATCCATCCTTGGGTGAGATGTTGGGTGTTGTGTCCTCCCACCATGATCTTTTGCATGGCAGGGTGTTGCAAAGCTGCCACAGGGCTCAGGTCTATCAGCATAAAGTATGAGAATGTCACTGTGCGTGCTTCCTGGTGCCCCTGGGCCAGGAAGCTGAACCACGTAGTCCTAATGTTTGCAGGGTCTTCAAGGGCCCTTCTGTGGACCACAGGATCTGGCTCTGTAAGGAAATATGATATGGCCAGTCCTTCTGGAAGAGGAAGGTTTTGTGCTGGAATGGAATGGAAATGAATTCTTCTTTCAGATGAAGATAAATATTGGTGGTGACATACTCAGGGACAAATAATTAGAGTACAGGCAGTGAGCCATAATTCACCCAACTGATGCCTAAGGACTTGTACTGGGTTTAACTGTTAGTAAAAGATACTGAACTAATATCCCTGTCAACAAAGTTGTTAACTTCCCTTGGAGTCAGCATGAACACAGCGCTTTTCACCATATCCTGAAAAGGACAGTTAGCCAGGACTTGTAGTTCAAATAATCTGTTGGTTTTTGTGATAGAAGGGAGAGTAACTTTTTGAAATAGTTTAAAAAAATAAACAAACACAGCTAGCCATTCTTAACAGTCAGAAGTAGTCAGTGGGGCAGAAGGAACAGAAGGTGTGGTGTAGCCTCAGAGAGATGTTTGTCACAGACAAGAACAACATTGCAGTCTGTGTTCCAAAAGCAAAGCAAAATAGTGACGACGGAAAGGAGGATAAACTAAAGGAAGGCATGAGAGAGAGGAAAGAGGCAGGGGAAGAACAACTCTTCTGGGCTTGATTCAAGGTTAATTTCAGTAGCTGAAAACTTTCTTTAGGTTTTGGATTCTAGAATCCTAAGAAATTTGTCCATTTTCATTGCAGTCTGTGTGATTTTTGTGGAAATCTATTTCTATTTGATTTTTTAGAGCTGGCATAAGCCTATAAGCCTGGTGACAGTCTAGTAACTGATGTTCTGTTTTACAGTATTGTTACTCTGGCTACAAATAAGCTTGCTGAAATGTGCTGGGTGGGTTTTTTTTTTTGCTATTGTTATCTTTCATTTCATTTATATGGTGGAGAATGAAAGTACAGCTTTTTGAATGCAGTTTTCTTCAGGAGAGTCTTTCCAAACCAACTGTTTCTGAGAATCTCCAAATGTATATTTATAATATCTCCAGTGAAAGGAGATCTGCAAGGCCTGGAAAATCTTGGTGCTAATTATCAGCATTTTACTCAATCTAGCAGACAGCAAGTATTTCTTATGGATGTCAGCTAATCCGACTCACCCTTAGATGGCAACTTTATGCAGATGGGAGCTGGAGAAGTTTGGGGGTTTTGTCCTTCATCAAGGAAGATTTGATTTGCCTCACTGAGTAACCAGAGTGAAAGATGGGGAGTATAAAGATATCTACTTCTAGGATGAATTATGAAGTCATGGTTCCCCCTCAGAGTGGTTCTCCATGGGTAAGGGTGAAGGGGATCTGCCCTTCTGGCCCTGGCTTTATGACTTCTCATGGTCTCTGCAGTGGACAAAGACAAGGGTAATGCAGGAATATTGCTGAGACCGTGGTGTAAAATGCACTTAGCAAAATGCAAAGTAGATAGAACTGACCTCTTGCATTGCAGCTCTTATATTCAGCACGCCCCTGAACCAACAACAAAAAAAAGCTCCTCAACTCTTGCTTTTTAATTGAGTTTTCTTCAACAGGAATTTCAAGCTGCTTGGGAACATTGTAAAACATCCTATCAACTGATACTCTGTGCAGATATGATATTATCTGTTGATATACACGTGACAGCTGTTAATTTGTTTGGTTTGGTTGCTTTTTTGTTGTTTTTGTTCTGGCAGGGTGAGCAAGGAGATCTGGGGGAAGCAGGTTACCCAGGAGACTCTGGTCTTCCAGGCTCACAGGTAGCTAAAAGAACTTCTGAGGGGTTTTTTTTATGTTAGCTCTGGAGAAGATGAGTTGTCAGTCTCAATCTTTTGTTTTTATTTTGGAATGCGTTGTTTATTTCAACTAATGAATATTATGAGTAAGATTCTTTCCTGGAAAATCTCCTCTGTAACTCTGGGGAATTAAATGTGGCGAGTTTCTTTTTCAGTTTATGTGGGTGCAGCTTCTAGTGAAATCAAGAGAGGAAAATGAATAGCAGAAATAAGTAATTTAACCAACACATTTCTAGCTTACAGGATATTAACAAGCAGATATCTTCCAAAAGAATGAATTAGAAATTGCTAGCAATAAGTACATAAAATCTGTTGCATTTTTTAATGTACTGTATTTCCAGGGTGCCTTGAAACTATGAAAAAGATATACTGATTGACAAAACCAATGAGGAAAGCTTTGTGTTTTAAGAATTTGCTTGGTGGAGTCATTCTGAATTACGGTGGTAGACTGCTTACAGTACCTTCTAGTTTTAAGGTGCTCTTAGATGCTCTAAAGATGATCTAACTTTAAATTTTAAGATGCAGGAGTCTGGAGAAAGTGTGGCTAGTTGATAGCGGGTTGCTTATGGCTCCTTTGGTATCTTAGACACCACTGTGGCTCTCTGAATATGGCCTTCAGGCAGTGACCATCTCAGCTGCTTCACACAGGCAAATCCTTACAACCAAACAGCCAGAAGTTTAACCTGTGCATTAAGGCTTGTGAAACAGGCACTTGGATTTTGGTCATTACAGCAATCAAATCTTGACTGAAAGCCTGTCAATGTTGAACTGACTTTTTTTCAATGGCTTTTTTACATGAGGGCCCCAGAGGAGTACAAGGGATCAGAGGACCTCCAGGACCACAAGGCATGTCAGGCCCTATGGTGAGCTTTAAACAATTTATTCCTGCTCTACACGTTACAGCTTTTTGTCCTCAGTGTTGATGTTATTCTTATAAAGAGTTTTTAAAAACTTACAGAAAGAAGAAACTGAGTATAGTACTTAAGGAAACTGATTTGCAGCCTCATATGATAAAGTAACAGCCTTGAAAATAAGTTTAGGTGGGTGAATAGGAAGTGAACTTCAGTGTTGCCAAGCTTTTGCATGATTGCAATGAAAAACCTTAGCTCTAGATCCCGCTCTTATTTCTATAGTATCAGGACTAACAACATGGCTTGTGGCGTGTGTAAATACAGATGTACAGCGATGTAGTTGAGGGCAAAGTTAGATAATGGTCAGTGGTTTCATTGAAGTATGGCCTGTGAGATGTAATGCCAGGGTATGATGAGGTTGTAACTACTGAGCACTGCCTGCTGATCTTCTCACTTGTGTGATGCTGTTGATTTTGGGGGTTCTTATTCTGGAATGACACCAGTGTAACTTAGGACTGGAATGTCCTACTCTGTCAGCCTTGGGCATCTGCTTCAGTCATGTAATGATGCTTATGCTTACACACCCATTTGTATGTGTGTATGTATATATTCATATTGTTTGTGCACATATGTGTGTATTCACTAGGTATCTGTGTAGATAGAAAATAGCATTCATGTCATACTTAATGATATTTTGAGAATTTTAAAGCAGTTGTACAGAAAACAGGAAATAACTGCAATGATAGCTTGACTAGTGACTCAATGCGGTCCTCAAAAGCCTGTTAATATGCTAATACGTATACTAATTCTGTAATAATTTCAAGTGACAATGAATCCTTGAGTGCAATGAGCCCTTGAGTCTTCATTGTGCACCTTTTAACTGATACTTCTGATTACAGGCTAGTCTGGGGGCCCCAGGTTCACCTGGCTCTGTTGGGAAGTTAGGTGCAAGAGGAGCAAAGGTAAAGATTTTTAAGGTACTTAATTGCAGCAATCTAACAGCATCATTCATTCAAGAATCTGACTGAAGAAGCATGAACTAGGACTTGTGTGGTTCCTATGGAACATGTGAAGAATGTTAAGTTTTATAGACATTTTTAGATTGCATGGGAAGGCAAGTGATGTGTTCAAGGTAATCTTACAGGTGTCAGAGCTATACTAAGAAGTTTTTAATGTTGACATGGCTGCTGTTCTAATTGTAATGTTATCCCTTTATTTATTCCTTTCTCATTAATGTGTGTTGATATGGGAGCCTTTATTAAATAAAAATAACTCATTTTAGTTGGTGTTGCATCTCTGGATGTAAGAGGCATAAATAATACCAGTTAGCTAAACCTTTCAGTCTCTTCGAAGATTTATTACATTCAGTTATTATTACATTCAGTGACAGGGAGGTATCAGAAGGTCAAAGTGCTACTATGAGAAGAGTCACTCTGTGAAAACGTACGGTGAAACAGTAACAAAAATCGGGAAGAAATATATATCCATCATACATTCCATTTTCTCAGTCTGGTTTTGTGCTGTTTAATATTGGGATTCTTGTTAGAAGAAAGTTCATTAAGAAAGTGAAAACCAAAAAAGGAACTGAAGGAAAAAAAACCCCAAACTTGCAAGAGGACTAAGAGCACAGTGCAGACAGCCTGCCTGAGAAATATTGTCTGCTACCAATAGATGCTTCAGGCTGGTAGAATTCCAGGCTGTGTCCTGCTACCATTAATATAACTTTTTCCAGAAAACACTCTTTTCACTGGTAATTCTGTATAACAATGGGAGTTTTATTGAATGAAGGCCTTTGGGGTTTAGCTGCATGAATGCTCAGCTTATTCTGATTTGCCAAGTACTTTCCAGTTCCACCCCAAGGAACCTTCCATGAAACATGGTCTGTAATTGAATGCTTTTGAGTAGTCTATAAAATGTGTAAGCAAACTTCAGTCTGGCAGACAAGTTTACATTTCAGAAAGAATTCTCCTGAATGACCCAAACTAATGCCTTTTATGTTTCAATTATAACAGGGTGAACCTGGTGACCCTGGAGAGAAGGGCACAGTGGGACCAGCTGGACAGAGGGGCATGCCTGTGAGTCTTTCTGCTCTGATTCAGGGCCCCTGTAGTTTAATACCCATCCATCTGAATCAGTACAGTTTATTCTTTTCTATTTTCTCTATTTCATACAATTAAAATTATTTCACATTTGGTTCTCAGTTTCCTTATGGATACTAGATTCCTTGTGTGCTAGAGAGAATACCTTTCCCCTCACGTTCTCTAGGAGAGAGAGAATATGCTAGAGGTAGGGCACACAGTGGAGAGGAACTGTGGCCTTAATCCTTGTTTTCTTTCTACAGATTTTGCCACCATTTGCTACTGGTTTTAGACTGTGTTGTGATAGCTTGCCCCACTTCATCAGTCTTAACAGCCTGGGCACCTCATTGCAATGGGAGATCTCTATTCCAAAATGGAATTGGATGTGAATCTAGTCCTCTATTAAAAGCTAACTCATGATATAATCGATCTTTGCAGGGCATGGATGGCAGAGATGCCTATGGTCCTGAAGGAAGCAAAGGAGCAAAGGTGAGTGCTTTGAGTCAGGATGTCTCACAGTCTCCATTTTGCAGTGTCGTGTCAAACATGACCATCCATATTTGATTGAAAAGAAGTTTAAGATGTGGCCACAGTGCATTTCTGAGGTTCCATAAGAGGCTATCCCTACTTACCCACAACTATCCTTGTGAGTAATTCTGCTATAGGATATTCTTTTGAGAATCACTCTCTCTTACTCTTTCCCTTGATATGTGTATGTGTGTATATGGATATAGGGGATTGAGCTTCTTGGAGTACACAGTGCTTTCTCCCCAATTCAGTCTGCTTGACTAGCCACTCTTGTTGGCAAATATTGGTGAACCAGCCACCTTGGACTCTTCATAATTTTTTTTCTTCTTTCAGAGGAGGGATTCCTTGATCACCAAGGTGTGGGTGATACTCTCCAAACATCCTCGTTGTTTTAATGTGAAGTATTCTTCCTTGTGCTCCTGTAGTCAACAATAAGATCTGAGGATTAACCTCTGGATTGCTACCTATTTAGAAATTCTTATAATTCCCTTCACAGCCCTGAAAAAAAAGAGTAGTGAAATGCCTACCTCTCTAAAAACATAGAAGAATCCAGCTAAAAAGAAAAGTATACAGAAAGGATGAAGTCAAAATCATGGTACCAGTGGCACCAATGGGTCAGTCTGTGAGCAAAATGGTCAGGATGTTGGAAACAGCTGCAGTCCTCCTTTCAAAGAGTTTTTGTGGTGTTACCATACTGGTCCTTTCCCATTGCTTGTGAAACAGAAGTGGTCCAATAGATCTTGCTGGAGGCACATCTGTTTCACTCTCCCTTTTTGTGGGAGAAGCAGAGTGCTGCAGAAGCTGCAGAAAAGATATGAAAGGCTTCCCAGGAGCCTCTCCAACTGATGAGCTCCTTTTCCTAAAATGGCTTTTTATTAACATGACTCCTGATGCTTCTTATTATCCAACCTCTTTTCTTACCTTCTTAGCCAGAGCAATTTCCTTTTATGGGAGAGTTTCACAGGTTACACATATGTTATATGGAAGACTAGTTCTTTTAATCTCTTGGAATCTCCCACTTTTTCATTTCAGGGAACATCCTCCTTGTTACAAGAAATGAGGAAGAAAGATTTTTGCTAAATCTTCTTGTCACTATTCATTGTTTTAAAGGATTGACTTAAAGCCCTTCGTATACACTGATGTGTCTGCCCAAGGTTTGGCAGGGTCTGAATTAAAGCAATTAATAAAACAAACAAACGAAAAGTTCACCTCAGAATAGTGATCCAGAAAGAGTTGGTTTCCCCGATAGGTAAGAGAACAGCCAGTAGTATAGGTTTTACTTAAGGCTGCTATTAATTACACAGGTTCACAGTCACATTACACTCTTAGGTGCATGTAGTTCTAGAAATCTGCATGTAATTTTCTAGAAATTGTGGGATAAAAATCATATGATGTTTGACAGGCATGTCCACTTTCATGGGAGGGAACTCTTAAAACAAGGACATACATAAGTAGTGTGAATTCTGATAGTTACTGTAATGTCAATGAAAGATGCACTTCAATTCTGATTGGTCTTTGTGAGAGTTCTTATATTTCTCATACACAAGCAAAGAACACACCGAAAGCTGAAGTAACCGAAAACAATTAAGGAAGTGATTTCTAATATGCCAACAAAATATTATATAAAATGTTTAGTATTGAGACTACAACATTTTGAAACTGCATTCAAACACTGAGTTCTGAATGTTATACCTATGATCACTGAACATGAATTCCACTGTATCTTATAGGAGGCCTAAATAAGTTTTAACAAAACACTTATTTGAGAGATGGAGTAGAATCACAGAATGGTTTGGGTTGGAAGGAACCTTAAAGATCATCTAGTTCCAACCCCCCTGCCATGGGCAGGGACACCCTCCACTAGGACGCCCAAAGCCCCATCCAACCTGGCCTTGAACACTTCCAGGGAGGGGGCCTCCACAACTTCTGTGGGCAACCTGTTCTAGTGCCTCACCACCCTCACAGTAAAGAATTTCTTCCTTATATCTAATGTAAATCTACCCTCTTTCAGTTTAAAGCCATTACCCCTTGTCCTATCACTACATGCCCTTGTAAGAAGCCCCTCCCCAGTTTTCTTGTAGGCTCTCTTAGGTACTGGAAGGCTGCTCTGAGGTCTCCCCGGAGCCTTCTCTTCTCCAAGCTGAACAACCCCAACTATCTCAGCCTGTCTTCATAGGAGAGGTGCTCCAGCCCTCTGATCATCTTTGTGGCCCTCTAGACTTGCTCCAACAGGTTCATGTCCTTCTTATGTTGAGGGCCCCAGAGCTGAACACAGTATTCCAGGTGGGGTCTCACAAGAGCAGAGTAGTGGGGGAGAATCACCTCCCTTGACCTGCTGGTCCCACCTCTTTTGATGCAGCCCAGGATACAGTTAGCTTTCTGGGCTGCAAGCGCACACTGTTGGCTCATGTTGAGCTTCTTATCCACCAACACCCCCAAGTCCTTCTCCTCAAGGCTGCTTTCCATCCATTCTCCGCCCAGCCTATATCCATGTCTGGGATTGCCCCAACCCGTGTGCAGAACCTTGCATTTGGCCTTGAACTTCATGCGGTTCACATGGGCCCACCTGTTGAAGTCTGTCAATGTCCCTCTGGATGGCATCCTGTCCCTCCAGCATGTCAACTGCACCACACAGCTTGGTGTCATTGGCAAACTTGCTGAGGGTGCACTCACTGATTTTTACTCTTGAAAATTCAGAAACTGTTGGAAATTTTAAAGATGCTCTTCCTTTAGATGAACAAGGTGTTAATCTAAAATGGCGTAATTTGAGACCAGAGTAATAGCCACTGTTACTTGAATGAGATGGAATGCTAAGAATAGTTTTGAAATTCTTTTTTGTTTAAAGACATCAAACACTAAGCAGATCACAAAGTTCTAGATTCTTACGAAGCCTTTGTCCTTTGTTTTGGTAGGGAGAATCTGGATTCATAGGATATCCTGGTCCAGAGGTATGATTAAATGGGCATATTTGCTTTCTTTATGTCTTGTTTTACATTATTCTTGTTTGGAAGTGGTTATATGTCTTTCTGTCTGTCTTCTCCTTTCCTATAAAGTTCTGGATTTCATTAATTTTCAGGGAGAAGATGGAGACCCAGGCATTCCAGGAGCTGAAGGACCCAAAGGAGTTAGGGGTGGAAGAGTAAGAATGATAAATCTGTTAACTCTGTGAAGGATTCCATAAATAAAGCCCTTATGTCTCAAGTGTTTCCTCACCAAAATTTTTGAAATTGGTTCCCACTCTGATCTTTTTTTGCCATATCCTAGGTAAGAGGTCTTGAGAGAATGCAGGTCTAAGTCTTTAGAGGTGTTTCTTGCTAATAATTCTTAGGGGTAGCAGTCTATCTTTATGTAAATGCAGGATCCAACTCACAATATAGTTATAAAGGTTTTTCTCTGCTGAAATTCTGCATCTGTGTGCGCAGTTATAAAGTATAAAACTAGTATTTCTAATTGTAGGGTAATGCTGGCACACCAGGTTCCCTTGGAGATCCAGGAGACCAAGGGCCATCAGGACCTATGGTAATATATTTTTATTAAAAAAACCCACTCTTAAATTGCTCTTAAACTTGCTATTAGATTAATGGAATATTTAATAAAGTTTTGTCTGGTAAACTATGCTTAATCAGCCTGATAGTTGTACAGAGTTATGTTTTGTCTGTGGATGTGTATGTGCAAGGGCACCTGCTGTTGGAAATGGAACTGCAATGATACAATGCAGGGCAGAATTTCTTCTGCAGTATTTGGCATTGTCTTTAGGCTGGGTAAATATCTAATTTTAAAAGAAGAGAGTACTAAAATGTAGAACTGGATTGTTCTGCTGACAGCCAATGCATTTTTTTCATTTAAAAAGAAAAGCTATTTAAAATCAGACTTGCAATGACAGGCACTTAAAGCTTAAACTGACTGTAACCTGTTAATCCTTATATACATGTAGATGTCTTGATGTACTTTTCCAGTGTTTGTGACCTGCATTTTATACAACGAAAAGTTTTATTCTATATTTAAGCAGGGGAAAGGATCATGGGTTTCAGTAGGATTTAGGATTAACATTGTAGGCAATTAGGAAAATCCCTGTATGTGTCTATCTTTATATTGCAGCAGTTCGGCAAATCAACTCCGTGGTGACCAGAAACAATCCCTACTGTTAATTATTTTATTGTTAAACTTTCTTAAGCTTACTCTTTTTGTTTTAATATTTAACATTATTGATAACAGTATCTTTACCTGTATAACACGGCCCACAGGATACGTGCAACTTAGAAAACAATTTAATTTTTTTGTCATTGCACTGTGCTGGTCAATGAATGTACCTGGCCCACTTTATTTTGTGATGCTGGGCACAAGAATGGCCAAGAGTGCCAACTGGAGTGCATTGCCATCTCTACTGCTCGGTTGCTCACATAACATTTACAGACAGACAGATCTTGTGTACTGATGAGCCAGATAGCTGTTGGTCTTGCCAACCTATGGTCTAAGAAGTCTTCAGAGAGATTTCAAGCTCAAGATCTCCTCCTCAAATGTAGAAGTGAGAGTGGAGCTTGGGAAGGTATGGTCTTGGTGAGATTATTGTAGTAGCAGTGCATCAGTGAAATGGGAAAGTGGGAATTCTGTAGGAAGTGGAAGAGAGAGGGATGCAGGTAGTAGGCAGGGCCAGCCAAACCAGGCCTGTTTTACCCATCTTTCCTAACTTGGTGGCATGATTATCCATATGGGTCAAGTCTGCACAGCTTAGTCACTGCTAATAAGCTGCTGCAAGTAGCCTTCATTAGGGCTCAGGCAATTCACAGTTAACTTTTGCTGAACAGTACCAAAGAAGATCTGGGACCTGCTGGGAAACATAAGAAGATAAAAGCATGAATGGCTGTGATGGTGCTAGCAGCAGGACAGCAGAGGAGATGAGGAAGGCAGCTCAGGCAGGAGATGGAGGAATGGAAGGTTAATTGGAGGGGGAAGCAACAAATATGGAGATGGGGCTGTAATTTGGGGATGTAAGGAAGTATATGATTTTGGTCAAGTGTAGTGTTATGGTAAAGACAGGCTAAGGTAAAGGTTGTGGGATATGAAGGTCAAATTTTTCTCATGTATCTCACTGCAGCCCCCTGCAAGTCAGTGAAAAATTTCAGTAGTCTTGCCACACATCTGAATTGCACACATGGGGAAAACTTTCAAGCTGTCTTGAAAATAGTTCTTTTCCCTGAATTTTGTTCTTTTTATGGAGATTAAACAATACTATTATTTTGAAAAAAGATGCTTGAGATCCTGGCATTTGTCCACAGCTCCCAAGGAGAAGCTGCAGAGTAGCCAAAGCTAGCTAGACTGGTTGAGCTGTCATGATGTGTGTATGGTTTCGCAGGATCTCTTGAGGTAGAACTGTGGGGATTGTACCCTGCAAGAGGAGAGGGCAAGCCTATCACACATCAGAGGCTGAAAATTATGTAAGGTGCAGAAAACTGAACCACAGCACAGAAATTGCTGTTTAGAAAGGAAATCTAATTCTCAATTATACTTGTCCTCAAGGGCAACAAGTATTGAACATTTATAAAACCAGGAAGGAAAATGGACTGAGAAATAGGTCTGAGAAGTAGTCTGTGACTCTGTTGGGAACAGGTCCACAGAAATCCATGCTGGGAACTGATGTCTCCTCTTATTTCAAATTCACAAATGGTTATCAGGAAAACACTGTATGCCTACATTTTCTTTGGGCTACAGTCTCATAGATGGAAATACGTTATCAGGGTCTGATTTTCTGGACCTGTGTTTAATTTGTTTCAGGGTGCCAAGGGACCAGTGGGCACCATTTTAATGGAAGTAAGTAATTATCTTGCAGCTAAGTGCACACTGCATGGAACTAACAGTTGTAGTCTTCCATTTATAAGCACTGACTACAATGAGCACAATTAGCTGTTAGAAAACTGTATCCTTTTCGACTACTTGTCAGAGTGCAGCGGGTTCTTCCGTTTTGGAAATAATCAAGGATTGAGAAACAATTCTGCCTATGGATT
Organism: Grus americana; assembly: GCF_028858705.1. Lineage (NCBI taxonomy): Eukaryota > Metazoa > Chordata > Aves > Gruiformes > Gruidae > Grus > Grus americana. The sequence goes on along the minus strand of NC_072853.1, from coordinate 122,568,223 downwards.
AACACCGTGTCCAAACTTTTACAAACTGTCGGACTGTTAATATTCCTTTATCTGTTTCTTCATTCACATCAGTTTACACACCAGCTCAGATTTAGGGTTACTTTTCACCCTCTTGTAAAGGAAGGCATTTCCTCAGCAACATCTCTTTTCACTGGGAATAGCAGAGCAGGATTTCTTCAGAATCCTAATCCCATGTAAAACAAACACTTCTGACTAAAGGCTCCATCTAACCCTTACATGGACAACTACCTGCAGACAATGCTATTGCGGGTGTGTTCTGTGTCCAAAGGGGGTCCTCTCCTCTTGCACGGACCTCTCTCTTCCTATGTGAGTTGCTATTGAAATGCCTGTTCTCCTATGGAAGTGCCATTGCCTGATGACCTCCTAGATCAGATTATTACACAAAATAAAGAATGGATAAATGGTTGCTTAATACTCCAGAGCACAATTAAATGCCAACAGAGCATGTCTGATAAAAAACTTAGTTTCTGCAGCAGGGGCAGAGCCCCTGTACTATTTGAAATAGAGAGGAACCAGAATCTGTGACTCTGGATTTACTGTAGTGAGGGTTAGTTCAGGAGCTGTGATATGACCTTCAGCTCAAACCAATATTAAGATTCCCAGTCTGTGATGGTCTGAGATTTGCCATTAATTGCTTTTTTGTTTTGCTCCTGCAGCCTTGTGAACTTGTGAATTTTACACGAAAAAACTGCCGTGAGTAGGGAGCATCTTCTTTTACCTCTGATTCCACCTAGTCACTCTTCTTAAATGGAATAGCCTCCATTGGAAACCCTGTAGGCTGATAGTTTGCATCTGGGTTGAGTTTGATGATGAATGATAGTTATTAACTGTGAGGGGTTTTAAGCAGGTGTATGCAACCAGCTCATGCTTTTTGCTCATCTTTCCCATCTCTTAATTACAAAAACTGTAACAAATGTCTCTTGTCCTCATTTAAGATCAAATTAATTTTTTGGCATTGTGCCAACCCCCTTTGGGGAGTTCTCTGAGAGAAGGCAATATTTGTATATCACCTGTCCTCCAGATTTGGAGTGTTCATTCTGTCTGACTTGTGTGCTCAGCAGAACCCAGAACAATTTCTTTCATCCAGTAAAATTGTACTATTTTGAGTATTTGATTGTGGAAGAGGAGTGTGTCTCGCTGACAGATTCTGTCAATTGTCTGAGCTTTGGATCAGGCTCTTTAGTGAAAGCAAGTGAATATGTCACTATTTTAATGAATATGAGTCCGAAATAATTTGTGTGCTCTCCAACTCTTCATTCCAGCTTGCTCATCAGGTAAGCCCATCTGGTCTCTGCATGTCCATTCTTTTGTAGACTTGAAGAAAAAACTAACAGTGTTGGAGTTGTGGAAAGATTCTCACACAAATTTTTTATTTCAATGTACAGACACATGTCCAGTTTATCCAACTGAAGTGGTGTTTGCATTCGATATGTCTGAAGATGTTACGCCAGCTGCATTTGAAAGAATGAGGAACATTGTTATGTTATTGCTGAAGACTATTAAGATCAGTGAAAGCAATTGCCCAACAGGCGCTCGTGTCTCCGTTGTTTCTTTCAATACCAATACGCGTTACCTAATCCGATTCTCAGACTTCCAAAAAAGCAACTTGCTGCTTCAAGCAGTGCAGAGAATACCGCTAGAGAGATCCACTGGCAAACGTAATATTGGGGCAGCCATGAGATTTGTGGCAAGAAATGTCTTCAAACGTGTTCGTCAGGGCATCCTCACAAGAAAAGTTGCCCTATTTTTTGCCAATGGTCCATCGCAGGATGACGTTGCCATCAGCACAGCTGTACTTGAGTTGAGTGCCTTGGATATCACTCCAGTGGTTATTGCCTTCAGTGAAGTGCCAAATGTGAGACGTGCCTTCTCAGTAAGTGGATAGACTGTAGAAAATTGAGTCAGTCATCCGTTGGCTTAGTATCTACTAGTATTTGAGTCAAGTGTACTCTCAAGCCATGAAGTTCCACAGGAACTATCCAATCCCTTATTAGAAAGGGGTATATTAAAGGTCACTATTTTAACAAAGAAACACTGATTCACTTGGCCTTAATTATCACCATCTGACCTCCTGCTGCACACAAATTGTTTGTGATTTGTGCTTTTAGGCCAAATCAGAGTTTCAGTAACAGTGTGTTAATTTCACTTGGTTACCTGTGCCATTTCTCTTTGGAAGTTGTGACGTACTAGCGATCTAATTGACAAACTGTGGCCCTAATTTGTAGAAAAGGTAGTAGTAGAAGACTGCAAGTACACTAATTTTTTTCCAAAGAAAATTGAATTAAGCAAAACTCCTTTTGATAGCTGTATTGCCATTAGCACAGAAGAAAATTAATAACTTTTGTTTTAAAATATGACTTCATATAAAAAGATGGCAAACATGAGTCAACAGTGTGCCCAGGCTGCCAGGAAGGCTAACCATATCCTAGGGTTTCATAATATGGATTCCATGTTCTCTCTCTTTTCAATTTATTTTTGTATCATCTGTGCTCAATTTTAACTTCTCAAAATAAAATTCCTTCCAGCTGCTGTTTCTTCAAAATTATTTTTATAGAAGGAAACCATGTTTACTTACATGTGACAAAAAGTGCAAAAATTGCAGTCTAAATTCTGATCTAGTAGCATCTAAGTCAGACCTTTAATCTTTGTATTACGTTTATTCTCATGCAGCCTCATACCTATTAGCCAATTCACATATTTGTCTGACTGAATGTTAATTTAGCAGAATGAAAAAATTCTGCTAGCATATGAGAAGGAAGCTTATAGTTTATTCACTGGGTTGCTCCACAGGATAAACTGGAGCAAGCATCAGTATTTTGTTTACTTAGTATAAGCAGATTACAAATCCAAATACATATGATGACATCTGGTATTTACATAGGTGCTAACTTTCCATAAATCACTTTTCAGAGTAGAAAAGTTTAAAAAAGCTGTTTAGCCAGAGGAAAGGCAAAAAATTCACTGCCCAGGTCTCCTTTGTGGTTACAACGATGGGAAGGCAACCAACCTCACCACCACCCCCCAAGAAAATACAGCCTCCCTTTTTCTTTCAGCTGGACTTTTGCCCTTGCAGTTGAGAGGTGGTTCCATCTTCATGATCCTACTTACTGGCTTCGGTTAGTTTGCTTTAGGAGCCTCAGTTTGGAGATGGCTTAAGCAGTCATTGCCAATTCTGATTCCTTTGAAGAGGCCTATTATAACTTTCTTTACAGACATTAATCAGAAGTTAATTGTGTTATGTATAACACACACAAAGCTTAAGTTTAATGCAAAGAAGTAATTATTTCTTTCCTCACCATTTTAGCTTATCCATATATATGGTTCATTTCCTGCAATATTATGATATTTTACAGCTGTTTTTATTTATCTTGGTCCACAAGGAAATATTTTTTCCCTTGAATCACATTTTGATGGGGTTGGGTGGTTATTGTATTAACCACTACAACATTGTCATGGTTGAGTGACATCGTAGGAAGATGTTAGAGCTTCTTCAGGGTTCCTCAAGCATTTCTGTGGTCAGATCTTCTACTGGGGAAGATTGTCTTTTTTCAGGTGATCACAGGCAACACATAGGTTGTTCTAATGCTAGAATTTTCTAATGCTAGAAATTTCTCTCCCAAGAAAACATCTTCACTGTGGATGATTTATTTGTCCCAGAAAGAGCCAAGATAGGAGATCCTGCCCTTTTCTCTATAGCACCCACCTACAAAAAGAAAAAAAGTGATAGCCCTTCACTGGCAAAAAAAAAAAAAAAAAAAAAGTCTTAATATCTTTTACCTGTGCTGAGCTTCCCATTCATACCTATAAAGCTGTCTCCCCATTTTTTTCAAAGAAAGTATTTTTCAGGCCAGAACATAGTGCTCTGCATTGTCAAGGGGAAAATATAGTGACCTTTACAGAAAAGCTCTTGCTATATGAATTTAAACCATGAGGGTTTTCTTTCATTTGCATTCAACTGCAATCCCACAATGACTCATTTTTCCCCTCATTTGTATTATAGTAGCACACAGCCACCCCAATCAAAACCTGGGTAGCCGTATGCACACAAACAGAGAATAACAGTTGAGTCTCTACCTAATCTAGAGTCTAGGAAGAGCAGAAAGACTATCTGTAAAATGAATGTGAACAGAGGACCTAAGTTCAACACCGTGCAGAAATATCCAAGCTAGCTTTGAATAATCTATCATGACTGTTTTAATGCAATACTCTTAGGTAATAAGCTGTGCTAACACCAATTAATTGTCATTAGCCACTACACTAACCGGGCAATCTCTGTGTAGCACAGCATGGAGTTAAACCTTTAGGCACAAAGCAGTTTCCTTGTAATGCTCCAGGGCAATCAGAATGCTCCAAATGGCAACTGAAAAAGGTTTCTGTGTACCTGTTCAATATTACAATAGCAGTGAAACCACCAGGTTAGAGGTAGTATCTATTTTAACAGAGAAATAGTAATAACATTGAGTATTAAGAACAAAGATAATACATCAGTATTTTGCATATATCTTTTTAATGTTAATTTTGTGTCTGCTTTAAAACACAGATTGATGATACTAGAAGATTTCAATTATTTGTTTGGGAAAGACAACAGGATGAAAGTTTGGAGAGCATCACATATTGTACACTTTGCTTTGGTAAGACATTTTACAAATTCCAGCTCTTATATTGGTCTTTTTACCTTTTCAGTAACAAATCCCATAGATTTTATTTTGCAATGTGGTGTTGGGAAATTTTTATGGTACTGCTTAAACACATTTGTGCTTAAAAATGTAAAAAAATAAGGAACAATGTGTTGGGCAGAGTCTTACTGCCATAAGTGGCTCTACAAGGAGTTGCGAAGATGCGTTCAGAGCTGATTCCTTATATACACTTGCACCAGCACCAGTCCCATGAGTGGTTGCATGGGGTGCCTCAGCCCAGCTCTGCTGCCCAAAGGTGTTCCCTGAGTGCTCACATTCCAGGATGGCTACAAGACAATACTGTGGCTGTTTCTTATCATCACCAAGAAAAACTTCACTCCCTTACAGGAGGTTGTTCTGTCTCTGGCACTCCTGCTTCCAGCCCGTTTAATGCCTTCTGCAATTGGGCCTTCTTGCTCTCTGTGCCAGACCATTCCTTGGTCCCTTCCATTACAGATTACCACTGCTGAGAAGTTACAATTTGAATTTCCCTTTCAGTGGATGTTAAGAATTAGAATCTAAAAACCACAAAAGCTGTTTAAGTAGTTGTTGTCTCAGCCATGTGAAATGAATTACTGTTTTTGGCATTTCCTTTTTAACAGAAATGCACTTAAAATAGCATTATGACTCTGGTAAACCAGGCTCACTTACTGTAAATTCTACATTGTGAGGGGGGAAGAAGCTACTAAATGATAATATTTCAGAATGCTGAAGAATAGTCAGAGATGAAAAATAAAGTTTGTTCCAGTGAACTTTACAATGTTTAGATTTCAACAGAAGAAAATTTCCTAAGAGAACTCTTATCTGTTAAATTTTACCTTATGAATGTTTTTTGCTCTCATGCTTGAATAATTTCCCATGGTATCTCAAAACCTTCTTCAGCAAGACCCATCTGTTGTTCCTGACTAGAACAACAAGATTTCAAGTTGCCAAACTGATTTTTTTTTTTAAATCAAAATTTAGGAAAAATAGATGAATAGGACTGTGTGAATTTTTTTCTAAACTACTGCTTTTGTTGCATTGCTAAATATTTTGCTGCCTATTGGCTCTTCCTCTCTAGATAAGTGCAAACCAAGTACCAACTGCAAGGTGCCCTTTTCTCCTCCTGTTCAGATGGATATGGATATCACTTACATCATGGACAGTTCTCGAAGCATCAGCAGTGACGAGTTTCAGAGAGCCAAAGACTTCGTGAGCAACATGCTAGATCAGTTTGTTGTTTCCTCACAGCCAGACGAATCATACGGAGGCATCAGAGTGGCGCTGGTGCAGCAGGCTCCCAGGGGCTTCCTGCCTGACAGAAACCAGACCCCTGTGGCCTTGGAGTTTGATCTAGTCACGTACAGCAATAAAGATTTGATGAAGAAACATATCCAAGAATCTGTTCACCAACTGGAAGGCCCCTCAGCCATTGCTTCTGCCCTACAGTGGACAGTTGAAAATGTATTCTTCAAAGCCCCCAGACAAAGAAAACACAGGGTCATATTTGCAGTAGTTGGAAGCGAAACAAGCACATGGGACAGTGAGAAGCTGAGAGAGATTTCACTTGGAGCCAAGTGCCAAGGATTCACCTTGTTCACTCTTGCACTTGGACACAATGTGAATAACAGTCAGCTGATGGAGCTGTCGAGCTCCCCCACAGACCAGCACTTACTGACATTGGGCAGGGTTTCAACATCTGAGATGGTGTATGCTCAGAGGTTTAGCCGGGCATTTCTAAATCTTCTACAACGTAAGTAGCACGCAGTGACGTTTGGTTAAGTTATGGAAAGAAAGAGAAATGTTGTGTAGAAAAAGGCAGTCAGTGTATATGTGCTATCATTCAGTTTCTAGTCATAATTTAGCTAGCCAATCTTTCATCTTTAGTTTACAGCAGATGCTGGACACTAATGGAAGTGCCAATAATGACAGAACAGCATTATATTCTAATGGTGCCTTAGGCCAAAGGCTTAAGTAGTTTTTTTCCCTTAAGCTGGTATTATTTGTGACTTTGTTGACTCCACTTTCACTAAAGAAAGACCATTCTTCAGCTAAGAGAACAGAGTTTTATTCCCGATTTAGGCCTACGTTTCTCCTCTCACCATTGGCAGGTCCAGATTTACTGAGCTGTTTATGCCTATTTAGGCTTTGGGGCAGATGATACAAATTTAAACATTTAGCAGATTTGGCATTAACCTCTCTTTACTGCAGTTATTCCTCCTCTATAGAGCAGAGAAATAACTTCACTTTTCAGGACACGTTCATACAGATTAGCAGGTCTTAGGTGCTTTGAAAAGCAAACGAGAATATCAAGAAGGAAATTGTCACTGATTTAAAATCCTCATCAGAAGCATGAATTTAGAGATGTCAAAGTTGCTACAGAAAGATAAATAGTGTCTTACACAGCAAGACAAAAGTTTAAAAGGTTGGTTCAGAAGTCATTCTCATCTAGCTGATCTCTAACATAATTTTCATTTTCCTGGACATAGTGCCAGTCACTCTAGATACTATGTGTTACTTATTGAAAGATGCAAACTCCCATTCACAACAGAAAAATCGTGTAGTACTTTTTGTTAAACATACTGGGGTTTGGAGGACTTTAAAACTCATTTGTGGTATCTGTGCTTTCCCTACAGAAGAAATGAACAGTTATCCTTCACCTGAACTTCAAGAAGAGTGTGAAAACTTAGATCGAGGAGACACACAACAGCAAGTGTCTATGACTGAAAGGTTTGGAATTGCCTATTAAACTTTTTGAGTGTACACCTCTGAACATAAGATTTCTTCTTTTGGGTTAGTAGTTCTGTTGAAAGTAGCTTTAACAGGATCAGAATTTCTTTTCACAGTATTCAGAAGGAATGAACCAGCTGCATTTTTCAAGGCCATACTGGTACTTAAATACTTAATTTGTTTTTTTTCCCCCCTTCTCCTTGTTAGGGTGCCTTTTCCTGGAACTGATGAAACTAGTTACGGTCATGGTTTAGAAGACATTGAAAGAACTGAAAGTAGAGTCCTGGAGAATATTAGAGAGACCACCACAGAACCTGTATACACAACACCAGAAATGAGATACGATTATGAAGAGAATGAGTATTTCACAGAAGAAGATGCTGAAGGAAAAAAGCCACAAGAGTATGGAGAAGCTGAGGAGGAGAATGAGGAAAACTTAGAGGCAACAGTAGAAACTAGAGCTGCCTATAGTGATTATGGTATGATTTTAGAATATGAAAATCTTTCTTAATTCAGTAAAAAGACTCTAAATTGTGAAGGTCTCAGTTGAATATTTACGCAGTATGAAGCATTTCCATTAATAACATCTTCCAAAGCGTTTTGTCACCATATGTTTGTATTCAGTCCAAATCTATACAGTAAGAGTTTGTAATTAAAGGCTGAACTGCAGGTGTCATTATAACTTCAGCTTTGATTTGTAACTTTTTGTAATAAGTTCTAATCCACTTTACTAAAACAGCTGATCATTTTAAATCCTCAAGTTGCACTATAATTACTGAGTTACTCCTGCTGCTAACTTAGCTCAACATGGAGGAACTAAATATGTCTCTGCTACAGTCTGTTCCTGTAGGAAGAACAGGATCCTTCAGCACAGGTATCCTATCAAAGTATATGTTCTTCATGTTTTTTTTACTTTGCTTCCTAATTATGCTTTTTTCTTTGCAGATTTGCCATTTGATACAATAGGTATGGGAAGCTGATTGTGAGATAATTTCTGTGACCAACATTCTTTTAACACTGTTGAGTGTTTTTGTTGTTTAGACTGCAATTGGAGAGAATTCCTGGGGAAAAAAGGTGCAATGATGTCTGCATAGCTTGGGGTGTGGTAGCTTGTTGCTACAGCTGCTGTCCCTCTGTTTTTCATCCCTCTCCACTCAAAAATGATTCTGGGAATGTCTCCCTGATGAGAGAAGACTAGTGCTTTTGCAAGACTTGCTCAGCACAGATGGAATTAGTCCTGTCGCCTGACTGCATGTGTACAATCTTGAATCAGTGCTCCCATTAAGCAGTGCATGAACTCTGTGGTCACACAGAAGATTCAGTAGCATGAAGATATGTTACTGTTTATACTGTACAAATAAAATATTTCCTGTGGGGAAGTAGTCAGGGTCATTGCACTGATGTGAGCAGTGACCTAAGCCACTTATGGGAGGCACATGTATCTATTGGGAATTGCCATTGCCGATTCTGAGTTGTAATTAGTGACCCAACAGCTTGCTTGTAACAATATTTAGCACAGTTTCAGAACTTGCCTTTTGAGAGATGTACTTTGTACTCATCTATTGTGCGAGATTATTGTTTTTCAGTTGATCAGGAGGAGAAGTTTATGTCATTTTAAATCTTTAGGTTGGGTAATTTTATCAGTATTTTGCTTTACTTCTCAGTGCTTCCCCTTCGATGTCATACAGATACCAAAGTCTGGAGCTGTTCTGACTTTGAGTAACTCTGAATTTACGTTGGTGAAAGCTTATTAGATCTGTACTTACTGAATACCAGATTGCTACAAAGTGTGCTACTCTCACCTACTTTTGGGTTAATTCATGCAATTTATATTACTCTGGGATTTGGCTAAGGGACAACCATGGATAATTTAACCATCTAGGTATGTTCGTTTATGAAATTTTACTGATGGATACCAGCATAACGAGTTGGAATAAAGAAGAGGGACATTCTGAAAAGCTTTATTTACCTAGTCCAGGTATAATAATTTTACAATAATTTTAGTAAAAAGTCTGTGTTAGACGACTAAAGACCTTTTAGCATTCCTTCTGTTTATGCCACTGAAAATCTAGTTGTTTCAGACATCCTCTCTGGTTAAGTCAATCATCAGCAGAGGGGCTTCAGGCCATGTGGGTTTGTGGATGAATACTTACTGAATCTTTGTAACACCTTGAACACTGGCTACCCCTTTCATCTGCCAGTTTGAACTGAATGTTACTTTTCCTTGAAATTACAATGCTGAGAAGGGTGGATCTTTCTTTCATTAAATCTGTCTCTTATTTGCCTTTTCCAGATGCCTGTGGCCTTGTTCAAGATAGCGGAGAATGTCAGAATTATGTTCTGAAGTGGTACTACGACAAAGAGCAGAAAATGTGTGGTCAGTTCTGGTATGGGGGCTGTGGAGGCAATAAAAATAGATTTGAAACACAAGAAGAATGTGGATTCTTGTGTATAGAGTCTTCCTAGTGCAGACACACTTAAATTACGTTAATTCCTCAGTTACACTATCAGGGTGATGGGGAAAAGGGACTGAAAGAGAAAGCTCTATATAGCCTCTTGACTCCCACGTTTCAATTGAAAGAAATACTTGATTGTGAAGTTATTGTCTAGTAACTTAATAGTGAAAATAAAATTAAAACTATTTCTCAGTTGATCTGATACATGTGGAGTACTGAGAAACTTCTGTTAGCCAACAGTGTATTGTTTAAAAGGGATAAAATTATTGAAACTTGACTTTGTTCCATAAACACAAAAATGTGCACTTTTAAAATGTACTGAATAAAATAAAACAATACCTCAGAGATTTTAATGAAATAACATTGGATGTGAGACACGACCGTCAAAATGTTTTGATGCATTTGCTTGCATTTATCCTGCTTGTAGAAAATACCAAAAAGCATTGAGCTCTCAAAGGACATAGACTTACTAGAACTTACTTCACTGTGATTTAGATGATTTTCTACCATAGAGTCATTCTTGGCTTTTTAATTTTTTTCTGAACAATCTAACATGTGAATAAAATCAATCATTCTCAAATATTTCACTTCTGCTGTTAGTTCTTGAAACAGATCTAACTGTATTGTCATAGTGTGGCTTCCCATATGTAAATAAGCATTGGTCCCTTTCCCTTGTTACCAAAGGTTAGACAAGTACATTCATTTTAGAACAGTAGATTTTCATGGTTGCTCTTGAGGGAAAGAAAAAATCCTGAGGACATCTTCTGATTAAAGATAATAAATGCAATGCCCTGCAGAAGGGTGGAACTTAGCTGAGCCTTCACACTCTGCTGACTTAACCCAGACTCTGCTGTTGCCTGTTTTATGTCATGGTGCATTCAACTTTGTCACCTTGGACTGCTCTGTAGAGGTGGCTGTACTCACTTGGAATTTTGTTGTTCTCTGTATTTGTGTACAAGAAGACAGATAAAATGTCTCTAATAAATTTGCATGAACTACTGGTAAAGAGTTCCTCAACAAACTTTTAAGGAATACACATCAACTTGGATTTCCAGAGCCCGATCCTTTTGACTGTCATCCAGAGGGAATCCATTGTGAACAGTGACTTGGAACAGAGTGGACTCTTGTGAGGCTCTGCCAGCCTCAGGGCCGTAATAATGCTGAGCAAGTCAATACTAAAGGTGACAGTGCCACCCTTAGCTCAACTGAGGAAAAGTCAAATGTCAAAATGTGTCATGGGTTACCGCTACTGACCCACACTCTGAGTGGGGATGGGTGAGTTGATGAAGCCATTGGTCATTCACTTTTGGGTTTTCTCGCAAGTGACAGAATGGAACTGTCAAAATTACTGCCATGGAGTGGGAGATATTCTACTCTGTTTCTGTTCTTTTTCTACATTTGTGACTGGGAAATGGTACCTAAGGAGGGCTCCTCAGTGGTCTGCTTGGGGGTTAGAGCTGGTCTAGTTATTTTGTGAAGCAATAAATTGAACCTGGGTTTGCTTTTTACTACAATATGCACAGTACTTTTAATTCTGAAGTGTTTAATTTCTAGATTTCCAAAATGCTGTTCTCTCTGTATAATAGCTGTTTCTCCACAGATGCTGTCAGTTGGCAGTAGTTTCTCTCCTCTTTCAAAATCAATGGCTCTGTCCCTTTAAATCAGGTGTACATGAGAAGTGAGTTTGCCTTTTTTGGAGAACTAGGTTGTTTTTTACACAAGACTCACAGAAATCCTGTCTCTAAGACAGGAGAGCTTGACAGTTTTATCTCCTATTTTCTTTAGGACTTTAATGTTCTCATTTTGTTCAGATAAGCAAATAATTCTTTTTCTTAGAAGGGAGAAGTAAAAAGTCAAACATCTCTGTTCTTGTAACAGAAGCAATTTTTGATATCTCGGGTTTTCTTTGGCCCAGGAGACATGGAGTCCCCTGATGGATCTCAGCTGCCTGCAATCCACCTCTTCCTTCCAGTTGGCTCTTGTTATCTGGGGCTAGTCTTGCTGCTGGTTCAAAATTCTTGCTTTTCAGTGAGGGAAGAGTCCGACTGTGTGGGATCCTCTCTCCTTGATAAGGAGAAATTTATATGTCTCTCTGGGCTGATTGGCTTATTCTTTCTACACACACTTTCTATCTCATTACCTCAGACAGGCTGGTTGATGATCCTCTTTCTGGAGCAATGCAGGATCAGACCAACCAGCTACTCCCCTTTGAAGTATGACTCTCAAAGCCTCCTAGTCTGTTTTTCCTCCTCCTTTCATCCCTGGCATAAATCCCCTGGGCTCTTTTCCAAAGGGAGGAATATGCTAGCTACCACAGGATGCTTAGGGGTCTATTGTCTAACCCCTCTCTCATCCTTCTGGTTGTGCCAGATGGTCCAGCAAACAGCATTTGGAGGCTTTTTTTATTTTTTTTTTATGTTTATGCTGGTGCGGTTTTTAAATTAAGTTAAAATAATCTGTAGAAGGTAGATATACTAACCTCATGCTACTGCTGTCATATGTCAACCCAAATACATATATTCTAAGTTTTGTAATCCAGAGTAGCTGAATTCTGAAGCCAAATCCTCTGAAAAGGAAGGTGATCGACAGAGAACAGATGTCCCTGGGACCAAAACTCTGCCTGTGAGTTCTGCTGAATGAAAGTGAGTAAATTTAATGCCTTTGCTTATTTGATTATTTTTTGTTACAAGGGTTGTAATGATGTGAAAATGCTTATAATCTAGCACGAATTTGTAAAAGGTTTCAGATTGCATCTTATATTAATTAGACCTAGTGATACGTATTTTAATTAATTTAATGGGGCTAGATTGTGTTAGAGAGAGTAAAGATCTGTAGCATGTTTGAGGGAAAAAAAAATCCAGCTTTCTGGCTTTGTGTTATTTTCTGGCTCCTATTGCAGAATTTGTCTGCATATCCAACAGTTGAATTGACTAGCTTTTTCTAATGGGAAAGGAGCCCAGTTTATCTAAAACATGCAAGGGGTAAATTTTGCCTTTTGTAACAAGGCTGGTACATGTCCTGGCTATAATTTGAACACAGCGTGAATGGAGTGCAAGTCTTACGTACTTCCTTGAGACATGAGGTGAATGGCATTGCATCTTGGCGAGGTGCAATGCATTGCAGAATTTAATGGGATTGGTTGTTATCAAGGTGTAAGAAGTCAGTGTTGCTCTTTTCACTGACCCATAGAGCCTTGGTGCTTCCAGGGTTGCTGGTGGTGGCCTGGTGCTTTTCCCCAGCATGTGACAGGCCTTCAAGAATCCCAGGTCCTGGAGATCAGGGGGATAATCTGGAGGAAGGAGGAACCGCTTTTGGTGGAAGAGGATCAGATCAGGGAATGCTTAAGGAAACTGGACATACAGAAGTCCATGGGCCATGATGGGATTCATGCATGAGGCAGCTGAAAGATTTCATTGCGAGGCTACTCTTGATAATCTTTGATCAATCATGGCAACAAGAATCTGTCATATGTGCAAACACCATACAGTTAGCAAACTTATACAGACATTGCATAGAACTCTTGAGAAATGGACTTAAGTTACAATAATCAGTAAGATTCTATGTAATTTTACACATGCAATCTTCACTTTTCTCTGCTTTTACAGAATGCAGAGTGGAACGTTTAGACATGTTTGTTGTGGACAGCTCTGGAAGCATATAAGCTCTTCACAGTACCAGGCCATAAAAGACTTTGTGACTGCCCTGGTGAAACAATCTGATGTCAGCCTAGGTGGAGTTCGTTTGGAGCACTAAAATATTCTAACAAACCAGTAGTTTTCTTCTATCTCAATAAATATACTACAAAACTGGAGATTACTGAGGCTATCCAGAGAGATGACCCGCTAGGACAACAACTTATGCAGCAAAGGCACTGAAGAACATGGCAGCTGCAAGAGCAAAGGAGTTCCCCGGGTGCTGATAATGATAACTGATGGGGAATTCCATGCTGGATGATGTAGCCCAGACATTAAGGAACAAAGGATTTACCATCTACATATTTGGAGTAGAAGGAGTAATTCAAAATGAGCTTCTGACAATGGCTGGATCAGAGGATAAATGTTTCTATGTGGATACCTCTGAAGGACTTGGGAACTTTACTGCAAATATAACAAATAATATATGTGATATTTCAGTATCAGGTAAGTGTATACTCACTATTGGCTGTTGTGTTCAACTTACTTCCTTTTCCCCTACATCTGTGTTTGAAGGAAAGTTTTGCAAAGGCATCTGTCACATCAGTACAGATCTGTGGACATTTGGCTAGGCCAATGTAATTTTGCTCAATAGGTAAGAGGGAAATGTACCTATGGTTACTCTGCAACATACGTGCTTACAGGAGTATGTTTTGTGTTCTGGGACTAGATGTCTGAATTTCTGTGTACATTACATTTTATGTGCTTAACTTTTTTTTTTAGATCTATTTGTGGTGGGGGAGGTTATCAATATGACTAGTAGGATGTGGGAGGTAGAGGCAGGAGTACTAATGATAGAGATAGAATTGTGTACTTTGTTAATAATATATCTTCCTTTATCTTTCGTAGATTGTCTAAAGAAAGCAGATGTTATTTTCCTACTGGATGGTTCTAGAAACATAGATGAAGAAAACTTCAGGACAATGATGGACTTTGTGACACTGTAGGCTTCAGCATCTGCATCAGCCCTTGATTTCAGAGCAACAAAACTAGCTGGATAGTGAACTTACAACATTCTATTACCTTTCAGGGTGAGAACTCCTTCATATCACCTGAATAAAACAGAGACAAGATTGTAAAAATTTCAGTTTCTTGGGATATAATGGACATACATTACAACAACCTGATTAGCCCATGTACATGACTGGGTGGGTGCGTACTTAGCAAAGCTATTTAGGAACTTATTTTTATTCATGTAGAAGACTTCTACAAAAAGTGGTTTTTTTGCTTTTCTCATTTTTTTTTTGTTTTACTAAGTTGTTATTGAAAAATCAAGAACAGTCTTGTATGGGGAAACTATAAGTAAACAAATGGAGACAAAACCAGTCATTTTCTGCAGAAGGAACTGTTAATAAGCCAGTTCTGGCTAGTCAAGACCATCTCTTTGATCTAGGCATCCATTTTTAGATATTTTTTATTATATCCAAATTAGATGTGTTTTTTGAAGGCCATCCAAACCATATCCTCTTGATTTGACCCAGGTATAATATTTTTTGATCCTGGTAGGTTGCTGAAATCAAAAACATGAAAGGGAAAGAGAGTGGGAAGTGTAGTGCAAGGCTATGACCTTCTCTCTGATTGATGGATGTGTTTGCTCCCAAAAGAGCAAATAGTTTTCATCTATATAGCCTTTGTTTCATTAAAAAAAAAAAAAAAACAACTGGTAAATGAGCAAAGACCCATCAGTGGAAACTAAAAGTAACTACAGTGACAGTAAGGAAGTAGCATAGTAACGTAATGGGTATTACAGAGAAGCATGGCCCAAGCTGTCATCAGGAGGATGCAGTAACTGTTCTGTTGGTGGTGTCAGCCAGTTTGTAATAGTTCATAGGCATTGCTCTGGAAGACTGCTCGCTCGAGAATAATCCTTCAATGTTTTTATTACATATTTTTCTAACTTTTGCCATCTGTTTTCAGCGTTTTGAGGATTTGTTGGGAAAAAGATACAGTATGATTCTAGACAGTCTGAGTTTTTGAGTGCAGTATTCTTTAGGGCTTTGTCCTGCACTACACAGAGTTTTACAGAGATGTCAGTGAGTGTTAAGTCAACATTACTTTTTTTTAGGCTGCTTTGCAGATGTCTGCTGTAGTGCCTAGTTTATGGTTATGCCTAGTGAACATACAAGAAATGAAACTTCAACCATTAATTCCTGCATTTAGTTTTTCTTCTGTTTTTCCTTCTTTCGTCTTTCCTTCCTTCTTTCGTCTTTCCTTCCTTCTTTCGTCTTTCCTTCCTTCTTTCGTCTTTCCTTCCTTCTTTCGTCTTTCCTTCCTTCTTTCGTCTTTCCTTCCTTCTTTCGTCTTTCCTTCCTTCTTTCGTCTTTCCTTCCTTCTTTCGTCTTTCCTTCCTTCTTTCGTCTTTCCTTCCTTCTTTCGTCTTTCCTTCCTTCTTTCTGGTTTTGTTTGTTTGGTTTGGGTTTTTTTAATGTTGATCTATGTCACCCTATTCTTGCTGGAGTTTGTGCATTGGTTGTTTATGTGAAAAATTCCTGCACGTTTGTATTATTTCAAGGTGATAGATGGGAGTGATGGAATTAGATGAGAAGAGGTACATTATTTTCTTTCTTTTGTCTTCTTGACCTCAAAGTTACTGAGTGATAAAAATGAATTAATATACCATATTTTGTCTTTAAGGGATCTCCTGGGGTTCCTAGGAAGAAAGGAGAAAACGATGACATTGGATATACGGTAACATTTTGTTATCTTTTATTGGTCAGGGTTTGAATTTAAGAACAATAGTATGACTATTTCGTGAAACTGTCCCTGTGAGAAATGTCTTTAATAAAGTCTCAAGCACAAGGAGTAGACCTTGTACCACAAAGTTACTTGCACATTTTTTTGTTTGAATTCCTATCAGGAGAGTTGTTATAGGACTTCCAGCATCTGAAGAAGAGCAAACTACTGATGAATAGCCAGCAGGTATTTTTGTAAATAGAGTATATACCCAGAAAATAGTTGCCTGTAGGATGTTTCTATTTAAAAGAGAATTTGAAGAATAATTAGATCTGTACCTTACAGTCTTCTAGATGGGCATTTCCTTGTATTTATTGAGGGATCAAGTAATTTCTGTGTATGATTAATTTTTATTTGGCTAAAGATAGATATGAAGCCTCCTACCTCTTAGTACCCTGGCAGGTTCACATACAGCAGACAAGAGGGTTTTTTATCTGTTTGCCCACATCAGATGATAACTTGTTTTCCATAAAGCATGCAGCAGCCCTGTTGCCTTTCCAGTTACCTTGCAGTCTGAAACAAAGTGTGACTTAGGATTCCAAATGGCAAAAATAGATACTGCCTTGTGGCAGCTCCAGTTGGAGAATTGACAATTTTGTCTTTTCACTGATGAGACACCATTGGCTAACTGAAGCAAAAAACCCAGCCTGGTAGACACTGAACATTTTGACTTGGTCCATGTGATAAAAACAATCCTCAGTGGGAACCAATGTGATAATTCAGGTGATCAGTTACAGTTTAGAAGAGTATGCCCTCACAAGCATTCTGTGCCATTATCCTCACTGCAATGAAGGAATAAATTGAGGCACAGAACAAGGAGATAACTTGCCTGATATTAAAAAGCAGACTAGAAGCAGAGGCAGGAATCTGCCAACTTTCTAACCCCCAGCCCTGTGCTCATACCAAGGGCCTGTAGGAATCTTTTGGAGAAGAGCTATAAAGGTATTTGCCAGTTCTTAGATAGTGCTATCAGCCAAGTTCATTCAGAGATGTTAACTGGTTGCTTTTGGTGGTCAGTGCTATTTACTGAAAGACTTTGACAGAGAATGTTGTTGTGGGGAAGCCCCTGTGGGATGCCGGACTAGTCCAGGCTTGTTGGTGCCGAATACAGGGCCATTATGACCCAGCAGAAGGGGCCCTGGGGGAGTCCAGCTTGGGCGAGAGCAGGGATTGAGCAACTTGCTTATCTTGCACTGATAAGCACAGGACCTGAACAGGGGCAGGAGATGAGCAATTTGTTCATCTTAACAAGATGCGGCGTCTGACGGGTCTACTCCTTAATCAACTAAGTGACACCTGGGGTGAGGGGGAGCCTTCACAGCTTGACGTTACTTTGGTAAAACTAAACAGACCACCGCTCCTCTGTACTGAACGCCTCTGTTCTCTGCCACTTCCCCCCCCCCCCAGCCCCGATCAACTGCACAAGCCTTGTTAAGGGCCAATCGGCACACAATACCTGACTTAGTCCCACCTCACCAAAAGTATAAATCTGGCATTAAGAATCCTCTTTTTTGAGGACGAGAACTCCAACTATCCGGACGGGTCGACGGGCCTGGACCTCTCTCCTCCCCAAGCAGGGACGCCTCTTTGGTAAGATTTGCGCCTCCGATTATGTCGGATGTTACCCCGGGAAAACTATCATTAACAAAAGCACTGAACTATTAACTTGAGTTCAAAATTGTTGCAGTAAATGCATTTATCAACGGCAATTCTGAACTTTTATATCTGTTGTTATAGTTGAATTGAGACAAATAGAGTCCAAAGTAAATTCAATCTGTATTTATTAAGGTAGGAAAGCAAAAGCAGCGCTGGGCGGCCGGGGAGTCGCAGCTCCAGCAAGGGCTCCAAATTCAAACAAGCTAAGCAGCCCCTCTTATAGGTTGATTGTCGCGCCTTTCTGCTTCTTCGGTTATCGTGGCTCCTCCAAGTCTGGGTAGTTTGTTACAGAGATACAAGTTGTCATAGTAACATAGCACTGCAATTTGCAACATTTTGGTTAAGCCTCGCCAAACAGGATGTCCTCTGGTGCGGAATGGTGCAGAAAGATTGTTTTTTCTCGTCTAACCCATTTTGATCACCAAATTACCTCCAATTACTTATTACATCTGTCGCCTCAATAAATTACCTATTTTTCTTTTCAACTTTGCGAAGCTGTTTCAGTGAAAGTCCTTAGTGGGGCTCTGACAGGCAAACGTTGACTCTGATATGTGGCTACACATATAATCCTTTAGACATAAACCGTTGACCAAGTCTGGGACTAAGACTGGACCTAGCCGCACCTAGGCGCCTCTCTGAGGAGGAGTTTGGAAAGCAAGGGGGTCCTTTCTGAACCTCGTGACTCAACGAGAGGGCCTCCCTCAGCCACACATCAGACTTGTACCCTTTCACGCGACAGCCCCATAAGACAGTTTTTGACGGTCTTAAAAATTTGGCATGCAAAAAGAAGAAACGAGAAATTGCAATGATGCTAAGAAAATTAAATTTTCTGTGTAGAGGTTTGGAGAGGACAAAAAGGCTCACGTGGCTCACCAGGAGGCGTGGGCAACCTGCTAAATTCCTTTAACAGAGGAAGCTTGTACACAGTGAAAACAAAAAATAGTTCTTAACTTGCTTGGGCTTGATTTAGTGGGAGAATACTTTTTAGCCTCTGCCTTTCATGCACTTTTGATAGCAATGTTTAATTTGGTGAGTAGCAATACTCTTACTGTTAAATAAAAATGCTTTTCCTAAGTAACATTCAGAATGGCACTGGAGGCCCAAACTGAACTACTGTTTTTGTAAGTATATTTTTTTTGTAAAAAAGCATAAATTTTGCATTTATTTGTCTTTCAGCTGAAAAGTTTTAATGAAGTCATTGCAACAAGTTATCCACTTTTAACAGCATTCAGATGATACCTAAGTTGGCGTCACGGCCTTTTTTTTTTTTTCACCTTGTGTTAGGGAATACCAGTGTTACATATATTTTGATAAAGCAATCAAAAGTTGATTATATAAAAGTTAGGATGATTTGATTATATTTGTAAAATTTTAACTTAAAGTTATAATGTAGCTATAGAATCAGATTGGGAAAATTAGTTTGTAACCAAGGTAATAAGTAATGAAGCTAACTGACCATGGCAAGGTACAATGCTGCTATGTTCCTTGTACAGTCCCTACCCAACCGGACAATAGGCCCGGGAATATTAATCTTATGAAGTAAGTCGTTATGGCCGGGTACATCCACAGCAAGGATACTGCGCATGCCTGCATGAAGGAGGTCATCCAGCGGACACAGGTGCAAGACCACTGACGACCACCAGAGACCCTTGAGGACCACCGACTCAAATCACTGAACATGCGTGATGGGGAGGAGAATATGGAAATGGATTCCAAGAAATGATTAGCATAGGACTACCCTTTCTGAGAAAAACGATGAATATGTATGTTTTGATTCTATATAACCTGTGTGTTGGTGATTACCTGGCATGCACGTTGGGTGGAGCTATCCCCCGTGCATCCAGCGCTGCAATAAAGAATGCCTGCCTTTTAACACTACATTGGTGTTACGAGGTTTATTCCCGGATTTCAGTGACAGTTTTGGTGACCCAGATGGGACACTGCTTTTGAACCTTGACGGATCCGTGGGATCGCAGGACCTCCGGCCAGCACCGGGGAATTCTCGGGGAGAACCTCTGATCCCCGGACCGAAGAGCTTTGAGCAAGACCCCTGGGAGAGGTAAAGGCATTCTCATTTAATTGAAGTATGTGAAGGTACCTTAAGTAAGGACCCCGTGGCTCCAGGACAGGCCCACATAGGGACAGGCACACGCCGGGACAGGCCCACACTGGGACAGGCCCACGCCAAGAGCACGGGAGGCCTGCTCGTAAGGCGCGGTGAAAGCTGCGCAGAGTTGGGCTGGGGAGACGTCTCAGGTAAAAGTCTCTGCTAGGCGAAAGCCTGTGGAGCAGGGCCCACAGGGGAGGGGAAGCCTCCAAGGTTGGGATTTCTGGTGGCAGGAGAAATCCCTGGGATTTCCGGTGGCAGGGGAAATCCCTGAGGGAGCTCTAACACGGGTTGGGGTCCCTCTGACTGAGTGCTTGTGATAGTGCACAATCACAACCACTAAGTCCCTGGGAGATGGGCACTTTTCCGAGTAAGAAACCAATCCCACGAAAAACACCACTGGGATGCATTTTGGAGCACTGGAAAGATCTGGGAAATGTTGATCCTTTGACTCGGAAACAGTTGATTGAATATTGTAATCATTGGTGGCCACTATACACTTTAGAAAATGGGGAAAAGTGGCCGGAAAATGGGACATTGCAATATAACACCATTTTGTAATTAATGTTATTTTGTAAAAGGGAAGGTAAATGGAATTAAATGGCATATGTAGATCTGTTTTTCACACTACGAAATCATCCGGAGTGGCAGAGGCAATGTAAATTGGTTCCATCTAGTTCTGCGATTATGACATTAAAGGGGCAAGAACCTGATAAAAATTTGGAAAAGGTTGCTCAGCTTATTATATTGGTAAATGATGTTTTAAATGTGAGTTTAAAGAAGATGATGTTAAATTATTGGTTAAATATTGGATATTTTGTTGGAAGATACTGAAAAGAAAATGGTATTAAATACGGCCAGAAAACAAGTAGAAGGAGCTCATGCTAATGGGATTATACAAGGGACAGTGGACCAGAATTTTCCATCCACAAATCCTGAGTGGGACCCTAATCAACCGGGACCCAGAGGGATGCTGACTAGATCTCAGAAGTGGATTTTGTTTGGTGATAGATATGCAATGCCAAAAGCAATTAGTTGGTCTAAACTTTATGAAGTGAGACAAGAATTAAATGAGTCCCCTTCAGCCTTTATGGAAAGACTGAAGGTGACTGCTAGAAAATACACTAATTTGGACCCAGAGGAAAAAAAAACAAAACCAACACCAAACAAAAAAAACCCACCACAAACAAAGCCACAAACAAAAAACACCACGGAAGAAGCTATACAATTGGCCTCTATATTTATGGGACAATCAGCCCTAGAAAAAACTCCAGAAACTGGAAGGGGCTGAGTCCAGAGACTTAGGTAAAATGCTTGAAGTAGCCTGGACTGTGTATAACAACAGAGAAAAAGAAAAAGAAGTCAGACAAATGCAAAGGGATGGAAAAATTCTGGCAATCTTGACTGAGAATAATAAATGTGTAAAGCGAAACTCAGCCATAAATCAGCAGAGGGTGTTGGTGCGACGGGGCGAAAAGACAACTGGCCTTTCTTGAAACTGTTAAAATTTAAGCTGGGAAAATAGTAGGTAAAATACATCAATTTTTGTACATGCCCAAATGTCCGTTGCCCTTATTGGGACAAGATTTATTAAGTAATTAGATGCACAAATAATTTTTAAAGATGGAGAAATCAGATTACTAATACCAGAATCAAAAGCCATAGAGGCGAGAGTATTTATGTTACAGAATTCCTCCAAAGAAGAACAAATTCCAGAAGCGGTGGACAATGCAGTCACTCCCTTGGTATGGGCAAGTGAAGTTCCGGGACGATCCAAACTGGCAGAACCGGTAAAGGTGGCTTTAAAACCTGGAGCCAAGCCGGTAAGACAAAAACAGTATCCTATTAAGTGGGAAGCCCGAAAGGGATTAGAGGAATTAATGACAAAATTCTTAGAATATGGGCTGTTAGTAGAATGTGAATCAGAATATAATACCCCTATATTACCAGTAAAGAAATCAGGAGGCAAGGAATACCGACTGGTCCAGGACCTAAGAGCCATAAATCAAATAGTTCAAGATATACACCCAGTAGTGGCCAATCCATATACTTTATTGACATCTTTGAAAGAGGAACATAAATGGTTTACTGTACTGGATTTAAAGGATGCCTTCTTTTGCATACCTCTGGATATAAAAAGTCAAAGCATATTTGCTTTTGAATGGGAAAGTCCTAATACGGGACGAAAAATGCAATTAACATGGACTGTACTTCCGCAAGGATTTAAGAATAGCCCCACAATATTTGGAAATCAATTGGCAGAAGAGTTAGAAATGTGGAAGAAACAGAATCAAAGAGAAGGTATATTATTACAGTATGTGGATGACATCCTGATAGCAGCAGAAAGCAAAGAAACATGTTTTGAAATGACCGTCAGCTTATTGAATTTCCTGGGCCAAGGAGGATATAGAGTTTCCAGAAACAAGGCCCAGATAGGGAAAGCAGCAGTGATTTATTTGGGATTTGAGATATCTCAAGGACAGAGACAATTGGGAAACGAAAAAAAGAAGCCATTTGTCAGATCCCCGAACCTAACAGTCCAAAGGAACTGAGAGCCTTTCTGGGAATAATTGGGTGGTGTCGACTCTGGATTTTAAATTATGGACTGTATGTGAAACCCCTATATGAAGCCTTGAAGGAATCCAAAGACCGATATTTGATTTGGACACCTGAATGCCACAAATCATTTAAAGAACTCAAAAAGGCATTGATGACGGCCCCCGCATTGGGTTTACCTGACTTAACCAAACCTTTTGAGCTGTTTGTGCATGAGAGGCAACATCTGGCCCTTGGAGTGCTGGCGCAACGGCTGGGATCCTGGAAGCGACCAGTGGGATACTTCTCTAAACAACTTGACAACATGAGTAAAGGATGGCCGGGATGTTTGCATGCCGTGGCAGCGACAGTGCTGCTGATTCAGGAAGCCCGAAAATTAACCATGGGCCAAAAGATAGTGGTATATGTACCACACATGGTTATATCTGTCTTGGAACAAAAAGGGGGTCACTGGCTATCCCCTAGCAGAATGTTGAAATACCAGGTTGTCCTATTGGAACAAGATGATGTGGAATTAAAAACCACAGCAATTGTAAATCCAGCAATGTTCCTGACAACAGAAAATCCTACTGAGAAATTGGAACACGATTGCTTGGTAACTATTGAACAAGTTTATTCCAGCAGACCGGACCTGAAGGACGAACCTTTGAAGGATCCTGATCTGGAACTGTTTACGGATGGAAGCAGCTTTGTGCAAGAGGGAAGGCAAATAGCCGGATATGCTGTTGTTACCACCGACAAGGTATTGGAGTCAGAGACACTACCTGCAAATACATCAGCGCAGAAAGCAGAATTGGTGGCGCTGAAGCAGGCTTTACGGATGGCAGAAGGGAAAAGGGTAAACATTTGGACGGATTCTAAATATGCATTTGGTGTGATCCACGCTCATGGAGCCATCTGGAAAGAAAGAGGACTGTTGTCAGCCCAGGGCTCACCTATAAAATATAAGGAGGAAGTTCTTCAACTTTTGCAAGATGTACAGAAACCAAAGGAAGTGGCTGTAATGCATTGCAAGGCTCATCAGTTTGGTCAAACTGCTATAAATATAGGCAATCGATTGGCGGATAAAGCTGCAAAGGAGGCTGCAGAACGAGGTATCCTTGCATTAGTACCAGTAAAACAGATAAAAATTCCAAATTTAAAAGCAAGATACAGTAAGCTAGACGAACAACTGGCAGAGAACTTAAAGGCATCCCAAAATGCGGAAGGATGGTGGGTAACACCAGAGAATCAGGTAATAGTGACCCCACAAGTTATGACAGAACTTGCAAAGGAAGAACATGAGCAGACACATTGGGGTGTGGATGCTATGGTTACAAATTTGAGAACATCTGTAGTGTGTGTAGGAATGACAGGAATAATTAAATCAATAATAGCTAAGTGTCCAATTTGTCTTAAAAATAATCCCTTAAACCAGAGGAAAGCACCTTTAGGAGTAACAAAGCAGGGTAATTCCCCAGGAGATTATTGGCAAATCGATTTCTCTGAGTTACCTAGACAGAATGGGTATAGATATTTGTTGGTATTGATTGATACGTTTTCTGGATGGCCGGAGGCTTTTCCTTGCCGCACCAACAAAACAAGAGAAGTGGTCAAAATATTACTAAAAGACATAATACCGAGATTTGGGGTACCATTGGGCGTATCTTCTGACAGAGGACCACATTTTGTAGCGGAAATAGTCCAACAAGTAAGTAAAATCCTAGGCATAAATTGCGATTTGCATACTCCTGGAGACCGCAATCAAGCGGGAAAATTGAAAGGATGAACCAGACCTTGAAAAGACAAATGAGTAAAATTTGCCAAGAAACATCTTTGAAATGGCCACAGGCTTTGCCATTAGCTCTGTTAAGAATAAGAATCCAACCAAGGTCTAAAGACGGTGTAAGTCCATATGAAATATTATATGGCAAACCCTACCACACTCCCTTAATCCCAGGGGACATGAGGGTAACAGGGGAAATAGATTTAAAAACATATCTGATTTCTTTAGGAAAGACCCTCGAAGCGCTTAGAAGATATATTGTGCTGACCAGGCCACTTGCTCTTGATACGCCTGTACATCCATACCAGCCGGGTGACTTTGTGTATATAAGAACATGGGGTTCTGAACCACTCCAGGAGAAGTGGAAGGGACCTTTCCAGGTACTGTTAACAACTTATACCGCAATCAAGGTAGAAGGAGTGGAGCCTTGGATTCACTACACTCGAGTAAAGAAGGCACCGCCAGATCAGTGGACATCTACGCAAGAGGGACCTTTGAAACTTAGACTGTGTGAAAATTCTAAGGACCAGTTTCTTTAGCCTGTTATCTATTGAATTATGAATATTATGAATTGTTTGATTAGACTGATAACACTTTTTTGTATTTCATCACTAATTTGTAGCCAAAGAAATACAGAATGGCCATGGTCCCAAGCTATTGTCCAATATACCTGGAGTGTGGGACCATATCCCAAAGACCGTTCCCCAAATTTAGCCACTGTAGTAATGCATGAATCTGAAGTTTACCACCCACCTGAGTGGGAATGGGACAGAAAGGACTGGGTCCGTGTCTTAACTGGAACAATTGGAGAAAGAATTCAAGTAGGATGCAGAAAGATGGAAGGATCTCTTCATGAGAAATCTTCTTCAATTACCATCTCCGGAAATCTATTAGACCCTAGTTCTAATATTACAACGAGACTCTGTCCCACCACTGAATGGAAATGTAACAAACAAGATTCTCTCATTACGTGTTGCCGCCAACAGAATGTTGGTAACTACTCCTTAGACCCTAGTACCAATAATGTTGAAATCACCAAATCCTGTATTAAGGAACAAGGAGATTGTTGGCATAATTTTACTTTAACTAAACCAGTTTATGTGGTGTGCGATTGGCGACCCAATCCATTGACAGGAGGACTATTGGGCCTTACATTTAAATTCAAAATATATGTAACATTTAAAAATGATTAGTATAGTGAAAGTATTGAAATAATTTTCAAAACTTTCAAAGGGGGGAAATGTTACATATATTTTGATAAAGCAATCAAAAGTTGATTATATAAAAGTTAGGATGATTTGATTATATTTGTAAAATTTTAACTTAAAGTTATAATGTAGCTATAGAATCAGATTGGGAAAATTAGTTTGTAACCAAGGTAATAAGTAATGAAGCTAACTGACCATGGCAAGGTACAATGCTGCTATGTTCCTTGTACAGTCCCTACCCAACCGGACAATAGGCCCGGGAATATTAATCTTATGAAGTAAGTCGTTATGGCCGGGTACATCCACAGCAAGGATACTGCGCATGCCTGCATGAAGGAGGTCATCCAGCGGACACAGGTGCAAGACCACTGACGACCACCAGAGACCCTTGAGGACCACCGACTCAAATCACTGAACATGCGTGATGGGGAGGAGAATATGGAAATGGATTCCAAGAAATGATTAGCATAGGACTACCCTTTCTGAGAAAAACGATGAATATGTATGTTTTGATTCTATATAACCTGTGTGTTGGTGATTACCTGGCATGCACGTTGGGTGGAGCTATCCCCCGTGCATCCAGCGCTGCAATAAAGAATGCCTGCCTTTTAACACTACATTGGTGTTACGAGGTTTATTCCCAGATTTCGGTGACACCAGGATACAGGGAGCAGCAGGGACCAGAGGTAAGAACTGTTCTTTTCTTATTTCTGCACTTTACCACACAGGAACTTAATCAAGAATTTTGAAAAAGAGAATTCAAAATAGTTGCAATAGATATGTTTGAGAAACATTTTTTTAATTGATCAAGAGCCTCATCTGGACTTTTATGTGTATGCTTCATGCTATTACACTAAAACACCTGGAGCAGTATGTTCCAAATATCTAAAATTTGCAGTTTTATCCATGAAATATTTATAGCTTGCATGTAACTATTGTTAGATAGATAAAACTTCTTTTCTCATTTGTTTGAATCAATTTTCAGCATTAGGCCTTCAAAAGCAGGAGGTGCTGCTTTTTGTGCTCAGCAAATCTTTCCTGGTTGCTACAGTACTAAATGATTTTTATTTAGATTTTATTTCAAGAACATTAGCACTGTGTGGTTTCAGGAGTACTGTCTTTGGATTGTTTTTGCTGTGTTGATTACTAGTTCATTCTGGGTCTGCAGTGTTCAACATGTTGAAATCAGACTGGTTAGATCCTCTGGAATTTTTCTTGACATCTGTAAATGCAAGAAAATATGTTATCCATAGCAGGAAGGTGTAAAGAATAAAAATATACCTTTTTAATATAACAAATCCCAACATGTTTCTGTTTGTTAGGTCACATGAGAAAACCTTAACGAGACAAAGATTTGTTGTCATTTAAAAACAGGGCAGTGGTGGACAATCTGGTCAGCACAGCTTGCAAGGAAAACAAGGATACAATGGACCTCAGGTCAACATTATTATTATTCACAAAAGGAAAAAACCCCAGCACTCATGGTTTGTGTGTGTTAACTGAACTCTTTTGTACACTTTGTTTTTTAGGGACAAAAAGGCATTAACGGTCAGAAAGGACAGAAAGGGAGACCAGGACATAAGGGCCCTCCAGTAAGTAACATACTGAAAGCATGCTGTGTTGTTTAATTGTAAGGTACTGGATGTATAAGCAACTGAGGATTGCAATCTGAATGTTTTTCATTACATTGTGATTTCTTTTCAGTACATGGTATTGACCAGAAAAGGAGAGATGTATTGCTAAGAGACAAAAGCAATAAAAAAATTCCATAAAGCTTAATTGTTACTGATAAAATATTAGCTTTCTAATAATGCCACCTTCCTAGCATTAACGGAGAACAAAGTGATCGTGTAAGGCGCTTCTTGTTCATCAGTACTTTTTCCAAGCTGTGATAAATTCTGCAATTATACGTAATACATTGTTGAAGTTATCTATAACAAGCTATTAACAAAAGACTTAATGGTTTTATTATAGTAAGCTAAGACAGAAAAAGAGAAGAAAGGTCATCGATTTGGTCATGCAGAAACTATCAAGTATGAATTAATGTTATTAATCTAACAATTATAATTTTAGTTCATAGGAATTCTAGGTCTTTCATTAGCGAAAATCCATCTTAGAGAGGTATTCTGCCTTTGCTCCTTTATCTCCTTTCTGGGTGTAAATCTTGTTCCAAGTGCTGTAGCACAGGGTTTTTTTGTAAGGGCTTGCTTTCAAGAGCAGTGATGGCAGGGATGTTTTGTTATGAGTGTGTAAACCTTTTTGTTGTCCATACTCTGACTTCCTACAACTTCCTGTGCATTGTCAACTGATCTGTATAATTGTAGTTGAATAGTTTAATTCAAAAGCACAGTAAACAGACTGATTTTCACAATCTAGTGGAATAATTTGGCCAGACAGGCTAAAAATTGGTGGTTAAACACATTAAGTAATATATATGAACTAATATCTCTCAAGTGTATGCTCCTGTAAGCCCTCTTATTGGTGTCCCAGTAACACCCAAATCCCAGGAGAGTCCTTTACTCACTTGCTTCTTTCTCTGAAACTACCATTCTTTCTGTCAGCTGCCAAATATTTCCCGTCTCCCACACAGCCGGGTGTTTTCATGAGCTCCCTTCCCTTGTACTTTGGACATTTTTAGGGGGATGTGGAGAAAGGGAAGTATAGCTGCTGCCTTTTGTACTGAGCAGATCATGAAACCAGCTCAGCCTCCTGCTTTCTGGTCTGATTGCCCTTGCTCTGAACTCACCGGCAGGGTTACTGGGTGGAAAGCAGGAGAGAGGTGAAGGATGTTACTCTCCGCAGAAATTTTTTCACCCAGCTCATTTGAACAGTGTAGCCCTCGCCAGCAGAAATTTTCCCCTTTCCTGATCAGCAGTGGCTGATTAATGGCTTATGGGAGATGAGTCTTGTTTTCATTGTAACATTATTCCCTGAGACTTTGGTGTTGAAAAGGTAATTGCATATATAAAAGGGAAGGGTTGTATTGATGAGAGCAGAAGGCTGCTCTCTAATATCTCTGTTTTCTACAAAATTAATGTCTGGGTTTTTTTAAAACCTCATCCTGTAGAATTTGAAGCTACATTTAGTTGGGGATAACCTTGGTACTGCAAAGTCACGGTCTCCATAAACCTTTTTTAGAATCAAATATAATACAATGGGACTATCGAGCCCTACCTTGCTTCTGATGTGAGCAACAACTTTGCAACAGATTGCTTTTGAACTATAGATGTCCTGTAGATGACTCACATATGTCCTCTTTGCTATTCTGGTGCCAAATTCCAAGATTGTCATGGAACACCCCCCCTCCCCACGGTTTTACCTGTTTTTTTCAGAGGCCACTCAGCCTTCAAGTCTAGGTAATTTTTTCTTCTGCTGTGTGCTTATCCATTAACATGCTGGTTTTTTGTCTTGAGAACAAGACTCTTAAAGCAATATTTTCTGCAGACATGGAATGCTTGCTGTTATTTTGGAAAGACATCTTGAATGCTTCCTTGATGTGACAGTTAATTATTTTTTTTATATGAAGTCTTATTTAAAGATACATTTCCCAGCAAACAATTTACCATGGGAACCAACTTTATCTTCCTCTGCCAATAGTGAGCTGAGGAGGCTTCAGTTTGACTTATGAAGCACGCCTCTCAATTGAATTTCACTTTTTTTGTCAGTTCTGTCCAAAAGATGTCCAGTTTTCTCACAGTCTTCAGTATTTTGTGACCAGTCCTAGACATTTTGATTGAACATGCTGTGTAGATGTTAATGTTGTGTTTATTTGCAAGTATGGCGTTCAGTGACCAAAAAGGGAATTTATTTCCTGTCTTCCAATTAGCACTCAAATTGTCATACCATGGGAGATGGGTCACAACCACCAAGGAGTGACTAGGAATCATGTGTGATCACTTTTTTTTCCTTGCCTAGTATATGAAAACCTTTTCTTAAAGAAATCTTGTAACAGAGTATTTTTATACAATGCATTGTGTGTTGGCATATGACACCCAGGACTGCTGTTGTGTTCTTAATGATGTCCCTAGTGACTCCTCTCCTCCTCCTAGCAGAAGTGCCATTATTCTAGAAGTGGAGTCGCACTGTTAGGAAACAAAAAAAAGTGAGACCCAAATAGTTAATCCTGGGCTGATCAGCAGCAGAGGAAGGAGGGCCAGAAGCAGAGAGCCAGGGGTAGACTTTCCCAGAAACACAGAGCAGGCCACAGAACCACATTAAGAGCAAAGACCTAGTCAAGTTGCGTAATCCATTAACCTTTGTTTTGTCCCACTTTCTTTCCTGCTGTAATTCATCACAAGGAAACTGCCTT
Source organism: Grus americana (assembly GCF_028858705.1). Classification (NCBI taxonomy): domain Eukaryota; kingdom Metazoa; phylum Chordata; class Aves; order Gruiformes; family Gruidae; genus Grus; species Grus americana. Next base: position 122,538,335 of record NC_072853.1, on the reverse strand, counting down.
TTGTTTGGTAAAATCATTTTTCCCCAGGAATGAATGCCACGTGGTTACACAGTTCCTTATATCTACAAAGCTGTTTGTTGTCAATAATACTTTTGTTATCTGACCATATCAACATAGTTTTGTCTGGAAATAAACTATTCAATTTCCTTATACTCTAAGATAGCCCATGCTAGATACACTGTCATTTGAGGCATTTCAGTTGAAAATACAGTCCTGTATTACAGAAAGACATTTTATTCTTCTATTTTCATGGCATTATTATCTGGAATGAATCTAGCCTGTGGTTGTTTAATCTTTTCACTCAAGTTAACTGTTCCTGTTTTCATTTCTGTATCACATATTATGTGATATGCTGGTCTGGGCACTGGAGAAAGTATTGTTCTTTCTGATGTCCCTTCCCCTAACAACTCAGTGATCTGCAAGTTACAGAGAATTTTTAATATTTCTGCTCTGTGTTTTAGAACACAAATATTTAATTTACACCGTTCCCATTCTCACCTAAGGCCACTGAACACCACTCTGTGTTGCTGGGTTTTTGTTATTGTAAAGTAAAGTTACTGATTAGTCAAATTCCTTCATATTTGTGGATGAATGTGCGGGGTTTGTCAACTGATGTAGTCAGATAGTTATTCCACAGGGTGAAGGAAATTCTTCCATGCCTTTTGAAATTGGATTGTGAGACTGTAAGCTTACTTTTTGGAGCCAGTGATTTTACCCCTTTAATAATCATAATTTCTCATCCTTTAGTAGAGGCTGTTTGACCTAACACTAGAAATGTTTGGTTCTTTGGTTTGGGAATCCTATATTCTTTGAAAAATCTAGTTGTCTGACCATATTATGAAAATCTTCTTTTCAGTCTGTATTTAGAGAGTCGAAGAACCTCAATACAATATTTTAGATTTCCTTTGCAGAACCTCATTTTGAAATTCACAATATCCCTTTAGTGAAGCATAACTCAAACGAGTGTGGGAATGGTTTACTTAATTATTTTTTTTTAAATAGGGACAACCTGGTGATCCAGGACCAAAAGGAGAAAGAGGTCTATATGGTTTGTGTGGAAGGCAGGTTTGTACTTTTATTTTATCCTTATGCTGCTTATTTTGACTATATCAGACCTAACGCAGGAGACCTGTCCTGTCCTAAAAAGACATGGAACTCAAGAAGAATTTCAGTTTGATCAATTAAGACCTGATATTAAGTGTAATAACAGAGAGAATATAGATTTTTTTTCCTTCCAGAATAACTAAAAGAATATAAATTTTAAACTGCTTTTTGCTGTGAGTCTCCTAACAGTTATATTAGAGTTATTCTGAATGACTACAGGTGTGAATTACAAGTGCAGATATGACCCTAAACCTTTGGTACGTTCTACTGTAATATTACAATATTTCTATTAATAGTATTGGGAATAAAATATCATTTGAGTTAGTAAATAGAGAATGACCAGATGCTTTAGATTTTGAGTTTGAAACTTTCTGGTATTTTGAAATATGATTGTAATTGTGCTGGTTGTGAAGAAAGCATAAACAAGAGTTTGATCAGTTTCTAGTAGTAGTATAAATATGCAGTTTCTTTTGGGGCTAGATTTTCTAAAGGTTTGCTTTTAGGTGCAGTTAGAGACAGTGCAGTAGTATTTTCAGAGTAATCAATGACTGCAGGAGGACTATTTTTTTTTGTGGACTTGGCTTTCTTTATGTATAGTACTTCTCTTCCATTAGACTGGGTCGGCTTTGGGGACAATGTTGTACATATTCCCACCATCCCTCCTGTCTTTCCAGATCAAGCCAGGACGAACTTCCACCTTTGGGTTCAGTTTTAAGATCTTACTTCCCATGAACTGCAGAGATTTTGCTTCTCTTTGGACCAGTTCAGGGGCACAGTGTGCATGTATGAGGTGAAATGAAGTTTTCCTAATAGGAATTCTGATTGCTCAAAAAATTACAAGTGAAGGATTTCCTTGTGTTAATTTATTAAGTAATACAATAGTGACAGCTGAGTAAAGCAACTTATTTCTATCCCATGGAAAAACACAATGCTTTGAATGATTTAAAAATCAGACTTTCCAGAAAAAGACTGAAACTTTTTTTCAAGCTGAATGTGAAGTATGGAGCCTCAACTAGTTCTAGAAACAATGAAAATGCTGGGATGATCAGATTGCATAAATAGGCCTGAGCTGTGAAATTGGTATACATTAGGCTTCAGCTAATAAGGCTCTTTAACATCTGTACTCTCTGTGGACGCAGAGCTATGGCCACAGCAAAAGCAGAGTCATTCTGCTGAACCTCATGGCTTGGAGACAATGTGGGCAAGTTGCGTGCCAGATCTCTGACCCAGACCTTCCTGGTAAATGGCCATTTGTGTATGGACTAAAGAAAAGTAAGGAGTGCCTCATGTTCTGACAGTTTGCTGACTGATATGCTTTCCCCCTTAGATGTAGAAAGTCTGACGGGCTTGTTCTTGTTGATATCACTGGATGTTTTCAATGTTCTGTGCACAGAAATTGCTCGTTAGTATTTTCTCCAATATTTTTACTTACACAGTAATTAGGGAGCGATTAGAAGTTTTGTTAGATAAATTGAACTGCCAGCTCTTCACTGTTCACAGAGGAAATCAGTGTATGCTTTAGTAAACAAGTAGATAAAGCACATTTTGGAAGCAGCACACTTCTGCCATGGAAGGTATTATTGGAGAGAATACACCACAGTGAACAGTATGGTTTTGGCAGATTAGAGGGAGAAGTGCTTTCACTTGTGTGAAACAAGATGTTGCATGTCTTTTGATATCTTATGATTAAAGTAACATCTGCATCTCATTTTCTTTTTCCGTGGCAAAAAGATTATTGCCTGGTCATCATGTACGTTTGGTTTGGGTTTTTTTACGTGAATCCATGACTAAATTTTTGCGTACAATCTTTCATATCCCTATGTTTCAGTAGGAAAATGCTGTCATAAATTCTTGAGAAGTTTGCATTTTTATCAAAGAGCCTGTTTTCACATTTTAATTGCATTTTTTTCCAATTAACTAGGGTGAAGCTGGGGACAAGGGGATTGCAGGGGAACGTGGACCAAAAGGATATAGAGGTAGAATGGCAAGTACCTTATTGTTGTTCTTTAATGGATTTTTTTTTTTAATAGGCTCCTCCTTGATGTGCTGATTGCACACTTGTATTGATTTTTAGCTGTTACGTCTGTCATTTTCAAAGGCTGCTAATGCTGGCCATGCTCTGTCCCTGTGTACGTCATACTAAACAGAAGCAATGACCATTTCTGAATGTCCTACTTGCTGTTCCAGTTCACTTTTCTTTTGTGTCTTTTAGATAAAAAAATGCTGTATTTTTAAAATTCTTCAGATACAAAATTTTTCAATTAAATTTTCTTTTTCTCTTTCTTTAGTTTGCTGGGATGGTGAGTACTGCTGACACCTATGTTACTGTTACTAGACAGGCGGAATGGTGGTGTTCATTTGTCAGATTGACCTAACAGAGAGCTCATAAGCTGTGAACTACTTTGCCTTTGTAGTATTAGGCTGCACTCAACCAAACATTCCGAGTTGTGTGTTCCCTTCACAGGGGTTAAATCCTATGTCGAGAGTCAAGTGTTTATGGAACTAGAGCTTTAGTTTGTTAATCCATATGTAGGATGGCATATATCTCCTTTTAATTTAGCTATCTAAACTGCAAGCATTTAGTCACCAGATGCTTCCTCTGCAGCTTGTCTCTCTCCACTAATGACTCAATGAGACTAAACATGTCAATATTCATAGCTGTGGTAGGCATTCTTAATTAAAACCATCAGATATTATTTGGCTATCACTAGCTCAGTTTCAAATACATGTGACTGCCCATACTGAGCCTAAGCAAACTAGGGTTTCATAGTTTCTATATACTCTAAGGCGTGCACACTGTAACAGACATTTCTCCTGCTATGCATATGTGCTCTTGCCATCTAGAGAAGTTCTACTCCTATTCTGCAGGTGGAGCAGCATGGTGTAGAAATGCTTAGCCTAGGAAATCTGTGGAGAGCAGAGAGTTAAAGTCTCTGAAGTCCTAGAACAGATCTGCCAAGCCATCTAGCACATCTGTTTCCTTCTTCCTCCAAAAAGAAATGTTATTTACTTGTATGACTTAGTTACTTAGCTTCTATTTTTTGACATTTTCAGCATTATCCTATCCCCTTAAGTTGCTGTTCTGTAAAACTTCTCAAAATCTCAGATTTGTTTACTTGTGATAAATTTCCCCTGGATATGCTTGACTGAGTTTCAAAATCAAGGCATACCCTTTTTGTTTAATGCCAGTAGTGGTGATTATTATACTACTGCATGTATGACCCTCATTTTCGTTCCCTGAAGAGTAGGTGTAACACTAAGCAGTTGAAGAGTCTCCCCACAATAACGTAGTGCTTGACATATTTGTTCCTGTTGTACACCCAGTGCATGTGCTGGCATGTATTTGGATGGTACAATGTGTTGTGAACTGTTTGTGTGAAGGTGAGTAGGAGAAACTGAACTGAAGAAGAGCATTTAAAACTTGATACAGTTCCTTCAAATCTTTCTATTTGCAATAAAGGTTCACAGGCCTTCGTAGTGCCTTTTATAATTCTGTTTCAGCAGTATTTGATTTAACCCCATTGATAAGAGTATTGTTGGCAATGCCAAAATAGCATGAGTTCCTCCTTTGTAATTTTCCCCTATTATCTATGTGGTGCTGTTCAGTTCCTGTGCATATTCTTTTTTGTTGTTTCTTTCTACTTGTCCTTGAGAGATATAGCTAGTGTTATTCTTCTCTGACCCTTCATAATTCTAATTATCTTGCAGCTTCAGCACTGCAGATTAATTTTCTTTCTTGTCCCTTCTCTGACCTTCTTTTTCGTTCCTAACGTCACTCCCACCAGTTCCTCCACTGCTTTACACTGAGCTGCCAAATAACTTTATCACACCTATTAATTTAAAACTTTCTCCTCTTTTATTTGTTCAGATTTCAATACTGCTCTCCTTTGTTTTGCTTTTTTTTTCTTCCCAACTATCCTCTTTCCATTATAGCTCAATGTCCCTCAGTACTTAATGTGTTCCATACCCAAATGTTTCTGATACCAGTTATGTATAAGAAATGATAATGGAATTTTTGTCCTACACTGAATTTGGCTGGAATAGTGAGTCAGTAATCTCCTCCCTTCATGAGTGCTAGATAAATGATCTGGTTATTACTGTAGTTATGTTACATGCTATAGCCTGTGGGGTTTAAATTACGTTTTTCTTCATGCTGCAGCAGATTATTTTCTTCATCACAATTTCTGCTTTTAGATGTAATATCGTGGCTGGAGTAATTACAAGATGAAATGTGTTTTACTCCAGAAGTGACACATGCATTGTCAAATCTTAACAGTGTTTCTATGAATAATGTAGTAATAATAGCATCAAATCAGTATTTGAGCCGCATGGCAGTACCTGAGTTAGTGTAGGCGCACGCTGTGCCAAGAGGAGCTTTAAAAAGGAATATTGTATGCTGGAAATACAGGATACTTCTATCCAGCCTAATGCAGATTGTTGTAAGCTCGCTCTGAGGTTGGTAGTGTAGGTGCTGGCTCTGCAGGAACACCCAGCAAGGGGGGCACAAGCTGCAGCAAACTTACATCCCACTGGTTCAAAGTGCAGGTGAATGTGGAGCCTGTCAGAATTTGGACAAAACCCAGGACCATCTCTTCTCCTGGCCCTGCCGTTGTCCTTCTTGGGTGATGCTGGAAAAGCCACTTTTATTCTCTGTGCTGCAGCTTCTCCATCTCTAAAATTGTGCTAATATAATTTAGCACTATTTTTCAAATATCTTTGTAAAACCTCTTCATAACAATGAGCAATTTGTACTCTTCTATGCCTTGCTTCAGTATAAGTTGGGCAGATTTTTGTCTGGCTCCCTCTTTTTCTTCGTGCATGTATCAAGTGCGGGATGTAGTTTAGCATGATATCATTTTATGTATGGCTTTTATGTGCATTACTCTCCACGTCTGAGATGCAAGGGGACAAAATAATTGGGGGGTGTGTGGTGGTTTTCATTCTTTTTTTCCTAGGTAATTTGAAATATCCAGTATATCCAACAGAACTGGTATGTGCCTTGGACACCTCTGGGACACGCTCCTGGGACATTTGAACTAGTGGGAGAGACTGTAACAGCGATAGTGAGTGATGCCAGAATCAGAGATGGCAGCTGCCCAGTGGGAGCAAGTCACTGTTGTTTCCTACAACTCGGTTACCCACCACCTGATCCACTTCTCAAAGTTTCACCACAAGAATAAGCTACTGAAAGCGCTAAAAATATTTCTTACCTCCATGACCTTAAATGAACAGGACACTGGAGGTGCGATGAGATTCATTGCCAAAAATATTTTCAAGAGAACTCTACAAGGTTCTAATGTGAGAAAAATAGCTGTGGTTTTCAGCTATGGACCAGCCGCAGATACATCTGTTAAACAAGCTGTCCTGGAGATCAGTGCAGTAGAAGTCATTCCAGTAGTCATTGCTTTTGAAAACACATCCCATATCTCCTAAGCTTTCCTGGTAAGAAATTTACCAAACTTTTCTTCTTTATGCTCAATAACGTTAGTTTAAAACAAACCTTAAATGAATTAGGTCATGCTTATCCCACATGTAGTGCTCTTGAGCATAGCGACTCACCTGTATCAAACTTTGTTCCAAATTCTGTACATCAGTAGCTGTCAGTTAATCTTTAATGATGCTAATGAAAGGTGTGCAAATACTGGAGATTTTACAAGAATACCTTAGCAGACCACAACAAAGATAATGTGTGTAGACCATAAAATACATGGGTAACTTTATAGAGGAGAGATTTCATGGTCAATAACTTTCTGATTAAAGCATCTGTTACAACTCTAATACTTTGGAACTATTCCCATCTGCTTATAATCCTATGAAGCAGATCATGGAACAGCTGATTCTCAGCTCTCTAGATGATTCACTCTACAGTAGTAAAAACTAACAGAATGTGTTTAGTAGAAAAACCTTCAGTGTACCAGCAAGCCTTGTACAGTAAATGGTGCAAACTCATTGTTTTATCACTTGGCAAAGAAGCTACCAAAAGAGGCTGGAATTATGAAAACTGGTTCTAATGCCTAATAAATTATTAAAAAACCCTCTTGTTCTTCATACTAACATTTCCATAGCTTTATTGTATATGAAATATGTGTACCGATGAATAGAAAGCAAAAAAAAAATCAAAGAACTAAACTATTGAATGCTAGGTAAAACACTACTAATGTCTGATATTGGCGTGTTTGCATGCTAAGTTTTTTCAAGAACTAACTACAGGAATAGTTAAGATAGCTAGATCTATCTGTGGTTTTCCTGTTGTCTGGACTTTGGGAGTCAACTCTTTTGAGGATAAAAATGTAGTGTTTTAAAACTGGAGATTTCTGAAAAAGACTCTTCCAGTGCACATGGAGCATGCTCCATGCCTCCTTCTTGTGGCCCTGTTACTAGGTGTAAATGATCTTCATCAAGGAGATAAATGTAACATTAGTAAAGGACATCCACTTTCACTGCCAAGGATACTAGAGATTATAAAAAAAAATTCTTGGATTAAAAGACAAGCTTTGTTTTCTAGGCCAGTGTGACTTGAGAGCTTTTACTGAGGCTCCTTTTCATCATCCTTTTGGAATGCTCTTTCCTAGAAACAAATGCAGTGTGAGTAGTAAAGGAGTGTGGTCATCTCTCCCAACGTCTGTATGTTGTGCTTTCCTGGCAAAGTATTTCATAAGCTCGCTCTTCTTTTCAGTGGCAAATTTGTTTTTCTATGAAATAGCATTGAAATGAGGTTTCCGGCTTTATCTCAGAGAGTGCTTATCTTTTAATTTGTCTCGCTTTCTTACCTAGGATCAATGTAATTGAAGATTCTTCTCTGCCTGTTCCATTAAAGATCCAGTTAAATCCAGCTGGTGGCCAGTCACAAGTGGTGTTCCCCAGGGCTCAATATTCGGACCAGTTCTCTTTAATATCTTTATCAATGATCTGGACGAGGGGATCGAGTAAGTTTACCCTCAGTAAGTTTGCAAACGACACCAAGTTGTGCAGAAGTGTTGATCTGCTTGAGGGAAGGAAGACTCAACAGAGGGATCTGGACAGGCTGGATTGGTGGGCTGAGGCCAACTGTATGAGGTTTAACAAGGCCAAGTGCCAGGTTCTGCACTTGGGTCACAACAACCCCATGCAGCACTACAGGCTGGGGATGAGTGGCTGGAAAGCTGCTCTGCAGAAAAGGACCTGGGGGTGTTAGTTGACAGCCAGCTGAATAGGAGCCAGCAGTGTGCCCAGGTGGCCAAGAAGGCCAGCAACATCCTGGCTTGTATCAGTGTGGCCAGCAGGACTAGGGAAGTGATTGTCCCCCTGTACTCAGCACTGGTGAGGCTGCACCTCGAGCACTGTGTTGAGTTTGGGGCCCCTCACTACAAAAAGGACATTGAGGTGCTGGAGCGTGTCCAAAGAAGGGCAACGAAGCTGATGAAGGGTTTAGAGCACAAGTCTTATGAGGAGCAGCTGAGGGAATTGGGGTTGTTTAGCCTGGAGAAAAGGAGGCTGAGGGGAGACCTTCTCACTCTCTACAACTACCTGAAAGGAGGTTGTCGCCAGGTGGGTGTTGGTCTCTTCTCCCAAGTAACAAGCGATAGGACAAAAGGAAATGGCCTCCTGTTGCACCAGGGGAGGTTTAGATTGGATGTTAGGAACAATTTCTTCACTGAAAGGGTTGTTAAGCTTTGGAAGAGGCTGCCCAGGGGAGTGGTTGAGTCACCATCCCTGGAGGTCTTGAAAAGATGCATAGATGTGGTGCTTCGGGACATGGTTTAGTAGTGGACTTGGCAGTGCTAGGTGAATGGTTGGACTTAATGATCTTAAAGGTCTTTTCCAAACAAAATGGTTCTCTGATTCTATGATTATCCCTTTACTTCCAAGTTCCTTCCCTAATTGTAAAACAATTGTCCTGATAGTCACTTCTCCAAATGAAACAAGATCACATACTTGGAGACACAAAGTTAGGAGTAGACTTGTGTTTGTGGATTGGATTTTCAGTATTCTAGAATATGGCAGACATTGGTTGGAGTTGTGTCACAGAAATATCTATGGCAGTTCAGGGCGTGTACTCTTTTTCATGTTTATCATGCAAGTGCCCTAAAACCACTGAAATGTCTGTGGCAACATTATGAGTCAATGTGTTTTGGAGCTCTCTGAGAGTAGGAGTAATTTCCTAAAACCTTGGTTTACCAGGAGCGTACTGTCTTACTAAAGACCTTTAGGTGTATGTTTAAATACAAAATGTATGAAACAGGCCAGCTTTAGTGATGTACAGGGATATGCATCTCAAAGGTACATCTCTGTCCAGCATCATCTTTCTATCACTTTTGAAGGTGTTCATGGTGTTCAAGAATGGTGCTAAATCCTTTCCTTCCTCCCTTCTTTCATGGGCTTCTGGAAAATTATATATACGCGGTATCATTCTGAAAAATCTTTTATGAGCGTACACTGTCTCAAGGCTGTGTGCCTGGCAAGTAAACAGGGACACTGGGAAAAGGCATATTGTGAGGCAGTGCATCTGACACAATTCATGCACCATTTTCACAAAGGAGAAGCTGCGAAATGGCATGAGCATAGGAAGTCTTTGGAGCTGGAAGGCATAGCTCAGCTGAGTAGCCTGACTAGTTAGTTGGCTGTTGCGGCTTACATCATTGCAAATCTCTCCTATCCATTGTTGCAAAATCAATTACTAGATTTACGTTATTAAGGTAGACGGCCCTCATCACTGATGACTTCAAAATCCTCAAGCCCACAAACTGTTTCTCTTGCAGAGTATGAGGTGAATTAATGGTGCCCATAGAGCAGCTAATGAAAATTCAAAATCTGTTCTGAGGTGGTTTCTGCCTTTTTCTTTTATTTTAAGTAATAAAGCTCAAAATTATTAGAAGTCATCTTGCTCTTAATAGGGTATTTGGTACAAGTACTGCAGGTAGACTTTATCCTCTAAAATAAATTGCTATATACTGTAAGTTCACTGAAGTATAGATTAGTTTTTATAATTCTGCTGTTTAGTTTCCAAAAGCCTGTTATACTCTGGTCATATGCTGTAAAGAAAAAATGTAGCACTTCATTTAATACTGCCAAGTGGTCCTACAGGGAAATGTGATTTGTGTATTATAAATGTCCTAGGAAATCATGTAATTTCATTTTAGAGAGATCCAAATTCAATAACATATACTTGGTGTTACAGAATAAGTTATGGTGTAAGGGTGTATTTCTATGGAATAATGTAAAAAAAATTGTGCAATAACTATTAATTTTGTGTTGACTGATTATTTTTCTGTCTGATGAGGAATGAGAGAAAGGACATATGAAAAAAATTATAAGCAAGACATGAAAGATTTTTACATTAAGAAAATGGAGTTATTGATTTACATTGTGTTAATATTCACCAAGAATAATATGTGACCCTGTAGAAATTATAGTACCGCTATATCAGAAGGATTTTATGAATTTAAAGGATGTATTTCTTCCTTTCTTCCCTACTTTATAACATAAAACTGTTGTTTTAAAATTGATTAGGTTACATTTCTCTAACATGCAGTTGAAACTCATGGAGCAATGTCCAAGCTTATTTTAGCCTATTAGATTTTTATTCTGACTCGCATAATTAAATAACATTGGGAAAAAGACTTCCATGTCACACACAGTCTATTTGCAGTGGGACTCGTGTGGAAAACACCGAAGGGGGACTGTGTTTCTCATTAAGACTGAATTATTTAGTTCTATTCCTGTGGTTTCTGTTGCAGATGAGTTATTTGAAATGGAAACCTCTTCCCCAAGTGTCGTGCTCATCTTAGAGGTTTACAGATCTTAGAATCGTAGAATGGTTTGGGTCGGAAGGGACCTTTAAAGGTCATCTAGTCCAACCTCCCAGCAATAAGCAGGGACATCTTCAACTAGACCAAGTTGCTCAGAGCTCTGTACAACCTGACCTTGAATGTTTCCAGGGATGGGGCATCTACAACCTCTCTGGGCAACCTGTTCCAGTGTTTCACCACCCTCATCGTAAAAAAATTCTTCCTTATGTCTAGTCTGGATGAGAGTCTAGATGAGAAATTGAAGCTTACTGAATATCTCTGTTCTTGCACATGTGCCTCAGGCCTCCTCATGAGAGCAAGCCCAGCAGGATCTGACCTGCCACGTCTTTCAGATTCACTAGATTTTACTTATTTCCTAAAGTATTCATTGTCTTAATCCAAAAAAGTGTCACTTCTTTCTAAAACCAATGAATTAAAAAGTTAACTTTAAAATGTCACTAAAAAAGATTATGTAGTGTGGTTAAGGGATTAGTTGTTTCCCCAAAGTAACCACAGCTCTTGAAAGTGTTATTTGTGTGGACAAAGCTGACTGTTCGTTATCGCTGCTTATCACTGTCCTTCCCTTTGCGCTGTGAGAGAACCCAGGCAGACGTACCCATTGAGGGGTTTGTGCCTTGGCACAAGGACACAAGGAAGCGTGGAGCTTTTGTGGATTCAGACAACTAGTGCTATAAAAAGCATTCTGGTCTCTTTCCCATGAGATGCATAAATATTGATATCTAGCAGAACCAGGGTGTCTGTAAGATAAGGAACTTCTTCTTAGGAGGATTTCAAAGCTCTGTGCAGTTTCATCTGTATGCCAGATGTCACTGGCAGACTTTATGACAGCTTATTCACTGTTTAGTAATATATAATAATGTATGGAAACAATACATATGTATAAAAAATATATATATATAAAACCACATGTATGGGCATTTATAAAAAGTGTAAGATTTTTGTCAATAACATGATTTGATTTCCCTTTGTGTCCATTGGTAGCTGTTAAAATATTTTAAAGAAGAAACAGCTATGTTCAAATCCAAGGGTTGAAGTAATATTTTAAAGAGGACAAGAAGTCTTGTATCAGAAACACTTGGTAATGTTTTAGGTCCCAAGTTCACAAGGGATTGCTGCATCTCTGAGACACAGCCATCAACTCAGATTGCTTAGCTTGCTTTTTCTGTAGATAATTTTTCTACCTGAAGTTTTTGCTAGACATTTTGACCACCTGTAAATATTTCACATTTGAAAATCTTTCTATGTCATGCGTTTTATCACACTACAAGACTGCAGAATTTCCACTGGGATCTGTCACCTGAGGATCTAGCATAGATAGAAGTGAATGAAGTCTTTTGCTTGTTTCACAATAGCACTAGAAAAATGGTTTTATCTCATTTTAGGGCTTAATTAGGAGCAAGCCTATATGAGATTACTACAACTAGGATATGTGCATTCATTGTCTGCAGTTCATCACCCCCCACAATGGGTCTTCTGGGCCAAGTTTGTGCACTAAATTTACATTTCATCAGCAGCAAGAAATCATAGAGTACTTACCTGCTGTCTTTATTTTTTGTTTCTAGATGGATGATTCTGGATTGTTTCACATGCTAAATGTCCATGGTGGACAATATAATGAAGCATTACAAAGATTTCAGCTCTGCACTTTGTGCTATGGTAAGACCAATACAGTATTTTGAATTGTCATTAAAGGAGAAATACAGTATTATGTAGAGTTCCCTAGTGAAGAGCAGCGAGGTAAGCAAAAGGGCTGAGGCCTTCCTCTAGCCTAACATAACCCTAGCAAAATTATTTAGCCTTGTTTCTTATTGACGTGTTGAATTCCTAAAGTAGAATCTGTTTCCAGTCAAAATTATTTACTGGCAACCTATCACCTGCATTGTCATGACTGCTAAATCCATTTCAAAGGAAAATACTTAAATTGGAAGAACATATTTGTCCACCTTAAGCTTCATCAAATGTGGTGTTAAACATCTAGAGCTATTTCCTTACTCCTACCTTTCTGGAACCTTCTACCTAAGATGAGGACATGCTTTTCTTTCAGGGTGTTTGAATCCTTGTCAGACCAGAATGCCTGGTTGAAAAGAATGCAGTTACTTGAATTGCATCCTAAAAGCAAGTGTTAATTAAATGTAACACAGCACAGCTACCAGTGTCCTTCAGCTTTAAAACCCTGCATGGCAAAGTTTACTAGCCTTTAAGAAGCTATAGCAATGATGATCAATGCTGCCTTCTGTGAAACCAGTATCTTCCCAGACTAATGTAGACAGGTAGTAGGGCTAGGACCTGTATCCTTCTCTCCTTCCTTTTCCTTATTCTTCAGAAGATCATTTCTAGTCTTTCCATCACTATGTAAAGCTGGAGAGTACCCCTATGTATTCCTACTGGGACACGCAGTGGTCAGAAAGACAGATGATGTGTTAACAAGGAATACTTCATTTTGTGACTCGGCTAATGGTCTGACGCTCATGGCATGTGAAGTCCCCTGACTTCTTTACGATGAATCTGCAGTGCAGCAGCTATTAGCACACCTAACAGCTTGGGAGAAAGACTGGATATTCTGCTGGAATCTGGATAATCTACTTGCATGTTCTGTGTCTGAGTTGGATTTACTTTTCATAGAATGCAGTTTGAAAGATTAGCAAATGTTTTAAAAGTCTTGACTGCAGTCATTTTGCAATTTTTGGAATGTTGATCAACTTGGGCTCCTGACCAGAGTCTTCAACAATTCAAAGGTCACCAATATCACAAAGACTGTCTTCTGTGAAGAACATCATTGTGAAGATTGACTCTTGTGTTTTCTGCAATACAGGGAAAAGTTGCAATTCTGAAAAAGCAATTTTCTTTTCTTGACCCAAAGTGCTTTTTCAAAAAGCATTGATTTCTCCTCTTAGTGCCAAAATATTTTAGGTTTCCTCAAAAAGCTTCCAACAGTTGTATTAGTTAAGAATGAAACTTCTATTTAAATAGCCACATGAATACTTTCTGACTTGTTGCCCAAACGATAAGAAGTTGCTACGGTAGGTCTGTGTAGTGATACCTGTCATACCAACAAAATTAAATACCTTATCAAATGCATACTGAAGTAAACAGGAGAGGGTTTGGGTTTTATTGATTTTAATGGGAAGTAGGGACCTGGTTTCACATTTTTTCTACATCTTGGTTTTTTTTTCTTAAACCTGTCCGAGAATAAACATTTATAATGTAATTAACTCTATTCCTGTAATCTTTTTTATTTCAGTGGGAAATAGAGTACCAATTGTCTTGCAGAACCTGGTGCATAATTATGTGTTTCGAGTCAGCTTTTATTTTCCTAACATACACTGGGATCTTTCTAATGGTTTTGTTCTTTTTTTTCCTTTTCATTTAAAATTGACCATGTTGACACTTTAGATCTGTAATCACATTTCTTGTTACATATTTGCTTTTTGATTTGTCTAGAAAAATGCTAATTAATTATACATTCTTTTGCAAACAAATGTAAACCAGATGCTTTTTGTGAACGTCCCAGGTCCCATTTACTGAGGGCATATGCGGATGCTGCATTCATTCTGGATAGTTCACAGAAAATGAGTGGTGCTGAATTTGAGCAAGTCAAAGACTTCATGAGCAAAGCAGTCACTACATTCAACATTTCTTTGAATCCAAAACCATCTGTTGTAGGGGATAGAATAGCTGTGGTGAGCCATGCGCTATTAGATTTCAAAGCAGGCATGGAGAAGAGGCCAGAAAAGAAAGAATTTGACTTTGTTACCTACTGCAGTAAAAACCAAATGAGAAGATATATTAAAGAATCTCTTCTACAGCTGAATGCAGAGGCTGTCGTTGGCTATGCCATACAATGGACAATGGCTAATGTTTTCTCAGGGACTCCCAATCTAAGGCCACTCAAAGTTATCATCATTATATCTGCTGCAAAAACAAGTCAGTGGGACAAAGGAACATTAAAAACAAAATTCCCTGCAAGCTAAGTGCCAAGCCTATGCACTGCTTGCAATTTCACTAGGAAAGTCCTATGACAGAAATTAACTGGAAGAGTTTGCAAGCACTCCTCTGGAACTATATTTGGTTCAGCTTGGCAGAATCCACTAGCCTGAACTTGATTATGTAATGAGGTTTCTGAAGGCATTCATACATTTCCTCAGGAGTAAGTTACTACATCACAGGTGGTGGTGGGTTTTTTATTTTCCTGTGAATTTTCAGCATTCTGCAAAAGCATTGTGTGGATAAGATTGGTCTGTACTCATGCATGTGTGTTGCTGGGCAGGTTATATTCATTCTGCCTTCACAGAGGTCTTCAGCCACATTCTTTGAGTAAAATCAGGGATTATATCCATCCTCCTTCATTCCAGGAGTCTGTGTTTTGGTGACTAACATTTGTAGGGCCTATTGTTTGCCATCAATTTCACAGAAAGTTTAGCCAGGAACAACTGATGCAGTGGATATGGCTTTGATGCTGGAAGAAGCGCTGCTAAGATTGCCATTGCCATGGAGCACAGCTGCTTTTCTTTGCCTAGAAACACCCCTCATTTGGGGAAATAAATATTTGGTTTTAAAAATGTTCTTTTCAAAAGCACAAACACCACCAACTTTCTCGTGCAGAGCACCCTCACCATCAGATAGTTAAGGTTTTCCATTGCCTTTAGATCCTAACATCATGGAGACCTGTGGATTCTAATAGGATAGAAATTCCTCAGTGCTGTTCCTTGAGTTACTTTGTCCTCATCATATGTTGTATATTCAGCAACGAAAACGTGTAGCTGGAGAGCAAAATCAGCTATCAGCAGGGTTGTTTAAATACAGGCCAATGGAGAATGCAAATGGTAACTGAGTTCAGAATTCATTTTATAATGCATATATGGAAATCCTGCAACACTGCTGGGAGCTAGAAGGAAAAATTGACTGTGGGGTTAAATGCTCTATATTGGAGTGAATATTGACAAATGCCATGCTCCCATTAAAGATCAACTCCAGCCAGCCTTTCAGTGGGATATAGATACTTCTGCCTCATCACTCAGCTTTGGAAGTCCAAGACCTAACTTTTTTGCACCAGTAAAAATATAAAATCTGTCAAATGAAAATGAGAACAGACTAATGATTGCCTGTATCCTCTACAAAGTGTGTTAAATTGTGAATATAGACCACATTAAAAGACATCAGACGTTATGTTATTCATAGAGTTTGTTAGTGGCTTTTAGCTAAAAAGTCAGAACAACTTACTAAGGAAATAAGTAAATAAATAATATACTATAAACAGAATCCTCACATTCATCTAAACCTGAGTTTATTTAGGTCCTTTATTTTTTCATTCGAGTTAGTTACACTTTCTCCTATTGATGGGTGCAGAATCAGACCACCATAGCATTCATCTCTCTATATTTAGCGTTTGTGATATGTGTATAAAATTACTAAAGTCACTTGATTTGCAGCTATTCTTGGATAAAAGGCCAAGCTTTGCCAAAATATTCTAAATCCCACAAAACTAATGAATTTTGTTACTGTCCAAACAGGTGAGGACAACTACCCACCAGAAGAGCTCAAGGTCAAGTGCAGCAGACTCTGCTTTCAGAGCCAAAGACCTGTGTAAGTCCATTACGTAATTATTTGAATATCAGTGGGTTAATGGTGAATAAGATTTGCTTTCAGAGCACTCCTTGTTGGGTGTTTTCAACAAGTTTTTTGTTTGATTGGTTAACAGTCTGCTTCATTAGCAAAGATAGAGTGGAACTGGACCGTAATAAACACATTAGAAATCAACAGCATACCATGTTATGTTTTAAAACAAGTCTAAAATTGTCATAGAAAATGAATGATATCCCTTGTAGTATTTTTGTGTTTTAAACGTAACCTTTGTAGTCACCCAAAACTATACATTGTGCCCTTCTGAAAATTTCCAAGTGCCATAATGTATTTTAATATTAAAATGCTACTTTTTTGTTACACGAAGGCTTAAATATAATGAGGAACGAGAAACTGAGGAAATCAGTCACTGATAGCAGCCAGTTTTGTGACGACTCCTGCCAAAGGCGTTGGTTGGTTCTGGAAGTGAATCTAAGTGCGAAGGGCTCACTTTCAACGCAGAGATTCGCTAGGGAATTGCCCAGCAGGACACACACCAGAAAAGTGCTGCAAAAGGACTGCGAGGCCAGTGTTCAGGTCACCAAAGGAAACATGAAGGCAAAATGAAACATGAAGACGCCAAGCCATTATCTTAAGGGTTACTTCCCTGAAGTGCAACTAAGAACAATGTGAAAGTTCCTGAAATTTTCCTGATTTGCATTGCTACTGTATAGACCATAAGAATCTCTGTTATGTAGGCAGGCATATTGTCAGCTTAGATCTACTTATTAGGGCAGCTTTAGCATGAGCCTGGGGAAGAATCTGAATTCTTGGTTTAGAATAAAATGGTGATAATAATGAGCAAAATCAAAGCTTTTGAAATCTTTTCCTCCTGCTCCTGGAGGAAAATAGCTAAAGCAGCTGGTTGAGAGTTTTTGTTTCTGTTTTCTTACATTTAGAAAAACCATCTCTTATTTGCAGTCACCCTGTTCTGAGTTTTCTCTAGCAGCAGTTCACCTATACATTACCTTGGATCATGGCTGATAATAGCAGTATCATTGACTTGTAAGAATCAGCTTTGTTTCTTATTCTCACTGAAGTCTGTGTTTTCTTGAGAGCTATATATACATTCTTCTGCACTTCCGTGCACTGTGCAAAAGCATTTCTAACCTTCGCTCACACTTTTTAAAACTATATATGGATCAGTTTTTGAGACTTAGTTTTTCAAGAGAAGTGACTGCAAGCGGTCAGAAAAGAGAACATTGTTCGGATACCAAGACAACGTATGTATTTTCTTGTTCTGTGTATAAAAATGTTGCAGTTATCATAAGTGGCATCTTTGGTGGAGGAGAGGGAAACAACACCATGCCAACTGAAAATGTATGCTTTTTTTTCAGCCTATTAAATTGTATTTTCAGCCTGTTTTTTTTCTGTTATAATTAGGCATTCAATTCTGTCAACAGGCTTGAGCAATGTTCTTCAGAAATTCACTTCCCTTCTGATTTAGAGGGAGCTACCTGCAAATGTTTTATCACCACACTTCCTGATTGTGTCCTGTGTTTATCTCTAGCTTTGAAACAGAAGAGATGTCTGCAGACCATGTCACCATAGAGGCTACTTCATTCACTCCTCCCTGGTACTCAAGAGGATTATTGCAGACTGATAGAAAATATATTCCTTTAAGAACAAGAGTTTTCACTGAGAAGAAACAAAACTGGAGTAACTGGAAATTTAAGGCACAGTTTTAGGAAATGTGAAGCCCTTTATCCCAGCTGAAGACAGTGGGGGCTGTGGGTGAAAGTAGAATCCATATTTGAAAGAAACAAGCAAGAAGGGAAAACAGTAACATCATTACACCAACTAGCCCTAGATGGATCCTAATTCATCCTTAGAATACCAAGTGGAAGGAGGGGATCTCTTCTCCAACCTTGCCCCTGCTTCAAGCTGATCTTTTAATTACTTTTCTCCTTCTCTATTTGCAAGTGAATGATTCACATCAACCTGTGTCCATATTCACAGAACCCTCTCTGAGGGGGGTGGAAAGCCTGATGCTTTCTCTACTGACCTGCTCTGTCTTCCCTACTAGCCTTTTAAAGCACACAGTTGCATTTTGGTTTCTTTCAGGTTTATGCTGTTTCCAAGACTTAAGTGAATACAAACTGAACTGCAGAGTAGGTATCAGAACAGTCAGTTGGTGCTTAGCTAAAAGGAGCAGACCTTGTTCTGGAAAAAGTCCTGCAAATCATTCATAACTTTTTCTTGAATTGAGTTTCTTGAGAACGGGTTTTGGGATTTTGCAATCAAGTATTAAATTATGCTTCAGAAATTTTTCCCGGATTCTTTCTAACTTTCATGCCCTTCCCAAGGTGTGAATACAAACTGCAGATACCATGTTGTAAGAAGAAGATCATCAGTACTATGAT
This sequence comes from Grus americana, assembly GCF_028858705.1. NCBI lineage: Eukaryota > Metazoa > Chordata > Aves > Gruiformes > Gruidae > Grus > Grus americana. The sequence continues at coordinate 122,519,461 of NC_072853.1, read as the reverse complement.
GAGATGAAATGGCTTTCCCATGCAATTTTCTGCTATCCATCGTCCCTTAAGAATGCATTAGCAATGTTTGCTGAAATCATGAGCTGATAATGGCTCTTTTGAAAACTGCTAGATGAGAAGTTATTTTTAGCACTATCTGCTATGAAAAATGATGAGGAATGCAGAGAGACACTTGGGCAGAGGGACGCCAGAAGGCAGGGATTTCAGGTCCTTCAGAGAGAGGTTTAGAGACAGTATATCAGACTATATCTGAATAATTGCAGATGGAGTTCATGGATTCTCCACTTTCCATATCCTTAGCTTTTCCATTTTTCTTCTTCCTGCATCCTTAAGAAGGGAAAGTGGGTTGTGTTTCGTTGTTAGGGACTAAAATGCTCCACAGTGATGAGAGATGTTTTATTCCCATCTATTTCCATCACAGGGTCCTACAGGAGCTCTCATTAAGTCTGTGGGCTCAATCAAGTATATCAGCTGGGAAGAGATTTCTTCAACAAAATACATGCTATCGTAAATACAAAGAGCATGCAGAAGATGGGGAGAAATAACTGAAGAAATAAATTTTTGTTGCATAAAGAGATGTTTTAGTTTGCTTTGCTTCTCAGATGTCTGGGAAGGGGAAAGGAATGTGCTCCCCTTAAAAGGCACGCAGTAACCTGAAGGCAGGCAGAAGCGGTTCATGATTTTACTCTGGAAGTACGCTGGAAGATGTCTGTTCTTTTCAATGTTTTAGACAACAAGATCACTAGAAAGATCCTTGTTTCGAAATTACAGTACCTGTCTCTCGTGCCTCAGAGATTTAAAAGATCTCCATTGCTTTCAGAAACCTGAAAATGTACTTGGGGTCTGATGTTAATATGGTTAATATGTAGCCTCTGTACTGCTCAGGTGAGGCTATTGAGAAGCTGCATTCTACTACAGTGTTCAGTTCATCTGGGCTCTTTACTGGTGCTAACTGATTTGCAAGGTGCTGTGAACTTTGTGGTTTATTTTTTCTCTTGTTGCTATTAAGCTACATTGCAGGACTTCCATTTATCTCAATGTCTCTGCTATAATGTGTATATACTTCCTTATTAAAATGTTCTGCAGAAAAAGCATCCATAGAACAATTTATTTCAGATGAAAGAGTGCTGCAAAGTAAAAATTAAATTTGATATATTTGTGAGAGAGCATATGTATTTCCCCTTTGCAATTTACAGCATCATTCGTGCCTCACAAAATGGAATTGTCCCTCGGAGATGCAAGAATCTGGGAAATGTGAGGTCAGAGTACAAGAAAAAGGAGTTTTCTTTATCTTCCAAGACTCCTTGCAAAGAGCTGGGCCATAATGGAGTTCTGATACAGAAAAACAGGAGAGATTTGTATAGAGAGAACACATTTGTTGCATTTGAGTTATGTAATTTCAAGTCATCATAAAAATGAAAAACATGATGACTGCTCAAAGGTTGCACATTTCATGAAGCTTCAGATAATGATTTTAATAAATTAACAGCTAGAAATGAGCATGTGCCATAGCTCTTTATAGCTTCTTAATTATAATTATGTCCAACACAGAATATCAGCTTCTTTTTACAGATAAAGCTAAAGATCTCAAGAAAATAAGGAGTCCATTCTGATATCATTAAAATTACCATGTCACACATTGCATTCTTTAATTTGGAGTTGTGCTGTACCCAATATGACATGAAAGAATGGTTTTAAAATTGTGCTCCAAAACAAAAATATATTTTTACTTTATTAGAATTGCTAATAGAAATACCTTAGACATGTCATATGTCTATAATAATGGGTTTCTCGCTGATCTAAACTTCTCTTAAAAGTAAGTTACTGGACCTGTTTTACAAAAGGAGTCTAACATTAACTTTATAGAAGAGATTCTTTTTCATGTTATCTCTGTAAAAGAAGAATTGGATCTGGGTATTCTGGGACTGGTTACTGTTTCTTTTATTAAGCTATAAGAATCTGTAAGGTGAGTATGGGGGAATAAGGAAACAGCACACTATCCATTCTACTGTTCGAGAGGTCTTTTCTAAAGAAGATGGGGTAGAGAATGAACACTGCAACATTTGAAAAAATGCTTTCTCCTGTGCGAAGTTCCTTGGTTTTGTTCTTTGTTCATTTAAATAAAATAAAATATAAAAAAAAAAGTTAATACTCTAATTACAAGCAGTTGCATCCTTGGCCAGGCTGGGAGGGTGAGGAGGAAAAGGCCGGAAAGAGAGGTTCTCCCATTCTGCTCTCTGCCATCACCCCAGCTGTCCTGCTTCTGCCTGTAAGCATATTCTCAGCATCCTTTCTCTTCTTTCTCCTCACTCTTTCACAGCACAGTTGAACACTGAAATCCATTTAATTTATAGTTCTGCCAGTTGTTCTTTCAAACGCTTCTTTTTGCTCTACCACAGTCAAAGAAAATAATTCAAAATGTGACTGATCATTTATAATAAGAAATTTGCCTCTATTTTAACTATTTCACAAAACCCAAATCCAAACAAACAAAATCTCAATGAAGTACTTGGAGACGTATTAATTCTGTGCCACAGCTGAAGTTGTTTGATCCCTCTGCTTTTATCTTTGTGAAGCTTACCATTGATTCTTGCTTCACGTGTCTTAACGGGTCTAGCATAGAAGCACTTGGACTTCCGTGGTGATGATTGCACTGTAAAACCTAAGGAATCTCTAAAATGAAATGGATGCATGTAATCATCCATTACCATGGCTGGATAAGTGTGATGTGTCTCCTGGACAGCACGGGTTGCAGCTGAGCTCACACCCTGCTCTTCCTTTCAACAGGGGATTAAATTAGTCTCTAGCCTCTGTACTGCTGCTCAGCTTCGTAAAGTCTGCAGGAACTTCACAACTCGTGAAGAAGTAACTCATGTTGTTCTGTGTATTTATGAATTCATTTCATATTCAATGGTCAGTATTTTAATGAGGTAAATAACTACATGTGTTTTGTTCTTGCAAAGTCACCTTTTCACAGAGTGCGTACATGGATGAAGTTCATTTCTTTTGCAGTTTAGCCCATCTGACCCAGTTGCCTTCAAAGATGTAATATTCTCCTTATGATCATTTGCAACAATAACATCAACCATCCTTGATTTGGGGTTTGAGAACAAAGTTGTGTCTATAATTTAGCTTGCTTGCCTAATTCTCAGTTCTTTGTCTCCCCTGCCATTTTTAGCCGTACTCTTCTTGTCCTCTTCTTTCGTTCCATAAATCCTCGAAAGACCACTTTGGCAGTCCCTTTCTTTTCTGTGTACCTAAGAATATTGACTTCTTTCTTCTTAAATATGCTAGCAAAGTCTCTTGTGACATAGTCTCTTCCCAAGAGACTATACTTGGTCTTTCTTACCAAATCACTTCTAGGTAATACCCATGGAATACATTGTAGTAATATTCCGTTTCAGTTTATTCTAGTCTCTGATTCTCTCCTTCAAAACCCAGTTTTTACAGATATATGTAGATGAAGGTTTTATGCATACTTATCTCCTTTGAAGCTGACCCTTTGAAGAAATGAATGAGCAATGGAAATCATAAGGTGAGAAAACAGGTTTCGTTTCAGTCATTACCCCTACCCTGCAATCTAGAGTGTAAGTGCTAAAATGGTGTCACCTGGAATAGAAGAGTCTCTTGGAGACTCCAACTAGCACAGCACAACCTCATCACAGTAGAGGATGAAAACCAGTGATTTTTAACACTTTACTTTTCCTCCACCTTGGTGGAGAAGAAAGTCTGGACCATTATTTCCACAGGTAGAAATAGAACTTTTCTTTCCGCTTTCAGAGCTGTTGCCAGCTTTACTTTACTTGCAGTGCTGATGGTTTTCCCTCGATTCCAGAATCAATGGCATGTGGCTGCCTTACAGCACCTGGTCTAATTTTGACAAGAAATAAATTACCTGAGCAAAGCTACCTCTTTGCTTTCTCTATAGCCATTATATACTCCCCCATGAGAGTTTAAAGTTGGAAGACAATGGGATTTGTGATCCTGACTGAATTTTTAAAATCTCAGAATAGTCAAGTAATTCGTAACCGTCTTGTTAACATTGAAACACTTCTGTTTTGATGGAAGACTGAATTCCATTCAGGAAGCTGTTTAAATAAAAATATAATTTTCTCTACCATTATACAGAAACCTGTGCACACGAATAATTATTTTTTTTTACAGGCCATCCCTCTCAGAAAATTCATGCTAGATTTATTGCAAAATCACAGCTTTAATTTCCAACATGCCATTTTTGTATATAGTAGTTTTGTGATTAATAGCCCTTAATGGATTCTTTTTTTTGCTCTGAATTTATTTAAGTATTACTTGAATACAGGCAAACCTTTGGTGTTGACAACAGCCCAAAACAATGAGTTTCATCGCTTAATTACATGCTTTATGAAATAGTACCTTCTTTTGTACATGCTTATCTCATCTTTTATTTGATACTCTATAGTTCTCACTTTATGAGAGTGAGCAAATAGTTATTGCCTACTCAGTTTTCCCTGTCATCTCTTTCTTCAGGCTTCTATTTTCCAGATTTTCCAGTCTAGTTAATTATTCTTTATATGGAAACCATTCTTTAGCCATAATAAACTTCTTTGTGCCTCCCATAGTTGTATTATATATATTTTCATTATTAGGGGGAAGTACAGCTCACATTATTCACAGTAAGAGGGCACCATGGATTTGTTTATTGGTGTATTATCCTATTCTTGCCCTGATAATTCCTGACATTCATTTTAACTTGTGGATCAATACCAAGCACTGAGTTCATGTTTTTATAGGACTGTCTGTTATAACTCTAATGTTTTTTTCCCTGAATAGGTCTAAGCTATTCAGGACTCATTCAGGACTGCTCATTATGAATACAAAGTTATGTCTAGGCTGTGTTTACCATGTGCACCACTTTTACCTGCAAAGAATTTCATTTGACATGGGATCATTCAGTCATCCACTATCAGGAAATCCTTCTGTAAAATTTTTGCAGTCAGTTTTCATTCCCACTGTCCCAAGTAACTTACTGTCTTCAGCTGCTTTGGGCATGCCGCTCTGCCCTTCTTTTTTCTAAGTCACTGACAAACATTATGAACAACACAGGTCTAAGCATAAATCCGCGTGTGTTTCTACTGATAGCTTTCCTCCACTGGGAAAACTAATCTATTCCTAATATAACTTACTGTATTTTAACTAGTATTAAATAATATTTAATAACTGTATTTAACAATGTTAATCTTTGAGAAGATTTTATATCAGGTGACAACGTTAATTATTTTTGCAAGGCTTTCATTGGGAAACTTGTCAAAAGCCTTCTGGAAATCCAAGACAATCAGCCAGACCTGTATTGTTCCCATGGCTAGCGATTCTTTCAAAGATAGGTTTATGATAAAAGACTTTACCTTACATGTTGACTCTTCCTTGATAGAGCACATTAATCAATGCCTTTACCGACTCTGCTCCTTTTTTTCATTCATACTAGTTTGTCTACTGCATACATCAGGCTGGTCAATAAACTCTCCAGAGTTTTTCTGTAAGATGTGGTACCAATTCTGCCAATTTCCATCCTTCTGGTACTAGAGCAGTTTTAAGCAAGAGGCTGCAAACCATAGGTAGCAGTTTGGCTGTTTCATTCCTGATGCCCTTTAAAACATATCACCTTTTAGATGAGAATTTTCTGCTCTTGGCAATTTACTACTGATTGGAACCTCTCCTACCAACTTGGCAGATCTTTCAGGCAGAGAGATACTGTGGCACATCACCTACATGTGCAGAAAAAAGGACAGGATTCTAGCATAGGAACCTCACTGAACTCCTCCATGGTGAACCCAGATGTAAAGTACCCATTTAATTGTTTGACCCCAGGACCTTGTTTTCTTCAAAATCGTCTTTTACACCTTCATCAGTTATTGGCCATACAGACACTGCCAGATTCTCATTCCTGATATATTTGAAAAAGGGTTTATTGTTTGGTTTTATGTCTTGCAGACTTTTTTCCCTGAGAATATATTTTGCCTTGCTTTATTCTATTTTACAGGTGGCTTCTAAAGTTTCTTTTCATCTATTTTTCATTTTACTGTAACTTAGGCCTTTTGAAAGGTTTCTTTTACTCCATAGTAGTCTTCCGTATGCTGGTGTGAATGCGTTAACTGAAAATATTATCTTTGTTTAAATGTCACACAGCAGTGGGATGTCATCATCATGGCAGTTAAATGGAGTGTTTCATTGTTGGGCTTTCCACCTTTGCAGCCTCTGTAATTTCTTTTAACACACCACAGAAGGCATCACCTTTCTGATAAGAAAAATCTATGCCCTCTTTTGATGGGATTCTGTCTCTTCAGCGTCCCTTTTGAGTTTTGCCAACTTCTGCCCCAGGCTTAGTCTGAGGATACAAAGCTTTTATTGACATCAGCCCAGAGGAAACGTCACTGCGAATATCACACTCACACTCTTTAATCCTTTCTCCACTCCCCTAGTCTTTCCTTTAAATATTCTGCCAAAACCGGTCTAACTTTCACTGTCAGCAATGTGGTATCATCTTAGTTTAAATGAAGACCATCTTTCCTGAAGAAGCTACAGAAGTTTTCCCCCGTACTCATTGAACCTTGGTTCTCCTTCCTTACACCATTTTCCTATCAAGACGTCATCTCTTTCTGGCAGTGTACATTATTCTGGAAAACTATTTTGGAAAATATTGTTGTGCCAATCCTGGCCCTTTACCTCCTTTTTAAAAGCTCACATTTTGACCCCATAACATGTTTCCTGTATTATATTTGCACAGTGAGCAGACAATCCACCCTCTGGTGGTCTTTGGCATTACACACCTGGCTGTCACCTACCAAATGCTGTCAGCTGCTTCATTTGTGTTGGTTTGTCTTTTTGCTGCCCTGCCCTGACTTCTCTTGTTTTGACTTAACTCTGCTCTTAAAGATGGAGCGAATGTCAGCTCCTTGTCCTTGCAGTTGAACTGCCCTTTACTCGCTGGATCACTGTGAGCTTTACCTGAACCATGGGAATTTTCTGGCTCGCACATTTACATATAACCTAACAAGGCTGCTTTCCTTGATGAGCCATTAGTGCTTCTATTTAATTAAGGATGATTAATTGGCTGTCACAGTGTCCTATATCTTTGTGCAAAATTCCTAAGCCCAGTTTTGTACTTCAGGGTTTGGGATTAGTTTAGCCAGCTGCTTGAAATGTGTAGATGTGTTCAGAACTGTGAGTGAAACACCAAGTTCTTGGGTCTGAGATGCTTTTGATGAAATATTGATGAAATCTGCTGAGTTGTATCTATCTACTATTCTTTAGGCTTGGGAAGGAGAATAGGGACTGAATCAATGTTGCTACTGTGAGAACACAGATTAAAATTAAAGACAGATCCGGAATTATGTGGGTAAATCAGCACTTCCACTTTAGCCACAAGCCTTCCCTGTTATAGGGAACATAGTGAGTTAGTAGATGGAAAATCTATGTTACTAATAGAGTAGTATTCTTTAAAGATATAAGTTTTGATAAATATTATTGAGCAACACCATTTAGTTTTCCTTTTTTGATTAGCTTGTTAGAAACCTGAGTATCAGGACAGTTTCGAGTTGCTTTATTCACATTGTAACATGTTTTAAGCAAAGCTGAACATGCTAAATCCCGCTAGCTAAATCCCGCTTTTGTCTAAACTGGTACCTAGGTTTCACCAGCTCCTGACAGCTCCACTACAGCTCATCTGTGAAAGGCAGAGCTCAGCAGCAGCAGTTGTATAGGGAGAACAATCGCTATATGCCTTGTCTGTCATCTCACCACTTGTTAATTTAGTAAACACTTCCTCTAAGAGCTAGAAACTTTTCCTTTATTTCCTATTTCATGGCCTCTCTGCAAGCTTTCTTTGTTACTACCGTAAATTTCATTATAGCCACTGGCCTTGCTTTACCTCTGTTAATGTGGGCTTCTTTTAAATTTGTACTTTGTCTGCTTCTGTCATATTTTGCATCCAGGCTGCTTAGGGAAATGCAGATTAATGATTTGTTTTCTTCCACCCTCTGACTCTGTCTTCCTCTCAGCTTTTTGCAGTTCCCTGCCATTATCACCTGACTCTCTCTTCGCTGTTCTGAAAGTGCACCAAAATTTAGTTTTTCTGATAAATTGAAGAAATGTCCTGACATTAACAAAATAAAATTTAAAGGAATCAAACACAGGTCACTACTCTTAACGGGGAGAAATTGTATGAATGAAGGTGAATAACAGCAGCAACAATATAGAAAGATGTGGTTGTTTCAGCGGTCAGGAAGCAAATCTGTCTCAACAGCACAATGTGATGAAGGCCCCAGGTCTCTCCCTGCAGTGCATTGACCAAACTGGTTTACTTTAGACACAGAAATGAATGAGCTTTGTGTACCTGGAGCACGGCGGCAGCTTGTTAGGTGCCACACACCATGGAAAATGTAGACTGACAGCACTGAGCCCAGGGAAAGGCAACAAAAGTGACATAGGGAAGGGCTGAATAATTTGAGTTCAGTTAGCCTTGAAGATAAAGGAGATAGGAAGGAGTAGCAGCGGGCATGATAACGGTCTTCTCAGTGGTATCTTGAAGAAGAAACGTGAAGTGCAAAGCAAGAAGAAATCTGCATAATTTACAGCAGAAGATGTAAATCAGATATGAAAGGGAAATGACAAAGGTTATCAAGACTAGAGTAAATCAATGCTTGCTGGGGATGCTGTGGACTTTCCTTTTCTGGTGGGCTCATAAGAACGTATTATACAAATGTTTCTCAGGGACAGTATAGATATATTCATCCTGCTTCAGACAAATGAACACACTGAATGAGCTCTTTTTTCTTTTACAATTCCTGATCTCCCTGTATTTCCTTAAGCTGCCTTATTCTCTGCTTCTGACTGTCCTGCTTTTCCTAGTAAATTAGCCGATCATTAATGCTATCCCAGTTCTTTCTTGGAGGATGCTGTGATTGCAGTCATTGAAAACACTGACATGGATTTGGGCAAGTAAATGAGCTCTACACCTTGAAAGCTCCTTTGCTAGGAACTGTACAACTGTTATAAGCTGATAAGCACAGCTTTGTGCGGTGAATAATGTTACTGTTTAAGAAGCGGCTATTGTCTCTCCCGAAGATTGTCCTGCCCTGAACCCTCAGAAATGAAGTGCTGCAGACTTCCCCCTTTGCAGCTGTCTACAGCACAGCAGTGCAGTGTGGCTGTCTTTTCCTTACCCGGATCTGAAGGTGTTCCTGAGCTCAAATAAGCCAACTCTGATTTTAAAAGTTCTGGACTACAAGTAAACCTAGGCAACGTCAAAGAAGACCCCACTGTCTTCCTGAAGTGCGGACTAGCACGCAGCAACATTTTTTCATGTGATGAGTCCTCAGTGCAGTATATTGGGGATCTGTGGATCAAAATGCTATTAAATGTGAGAAAAATGCCTACATTTATTAAGCCTTGTGATTTGTGACTCTGCTCTTGGTTTCAGGTATGCCAGTGTGCCCTGTGCCTCCAACTGACATAGTGTTTGCCTTGGACTTTCACAGAGAAATTACACCTCAAATACTTGAAAGAATGTGAGACATGATAACTGTAATAGTCAATGTCACTAAAATCAGAGACAATCACTTTCCTGCAGGAGCCAGAGTCATTGTTGTCTCCTACACCTTGGCTGTCCACGACCTGGTCTGCTTCTCAGAGTCCTGCAACAAGAATAAACACTTCAGAGGTTGAAAAAATCTGAACTATCAGAGATCCTCAAGTGGATGTAATATTGGCAATGCACTGAGGTCACCGCCAGAAACTTTTTCAAGTAAATTATCCAAAGTTCCAACTTGGATATTTCAGCCAGATCCCACCACAAATATGTCTTCTATTAGATGCTGCAGTCCTGAAGCAGAGTGAATTGGATATTTTTCCTGTTGTTTTTGCTTTTAATGATATCCCCAGCAATGAGGGGATAAATAAATTTGGTTGGGTTTGGGGTTTTTTTTGCAGTCAATAAAAAGACCTGCACAGGCTTTCCTGTACAGGAAAGATGTAGAAGAGGACAGCTTGTCAGTTTAACAAAGCAATGTGAAAGGGAGAAAGGAGAGACTACAAGCAGAACTGCAGGTTTCTGTTCAGAATTAGTTTTATAGCATTACAAGAATTAAAACTCTCTAATCTGGAAATCAGTAGTTAGGAAAACTTATGGCACCTAAGGAACCTGGTAAAGAATAGCCTGAATCTGGCTGCCTCCTTATGGTTAGTTGAGAGCATAAGACAATAACAAAGCTTTTAATTGTACCCCCCCAAAAAATCGTAGTTTTCCCACTACTTCCTTTCATGCTGCCTTCCTCCCTCCCTCTCTCTCTTTCCACACCTAATCAATTCTGGTGCGTGTTAGTGGGTTAACAACAGTGTTTATAAGGCTTTTTGCAAGCCCTGACTTTAACAACTTCCTGCCATTTCTTGCAGGATTGTGTAAACCCCTGTGTCCTCTGACTACGTCTCGTAACTCAGATTAGTCCTTGATTTGCTGACTGTGCTGAGTCCTGCAGGGATTCACGGCTGCTCACTGGGTGAGTGTATATCTGACTTTTCCTATATTTGTTTTTCTTTCAACCTTGAGCTCTGCCCCCAGCGGAGTAATTCCACATTATTGCTTTCTTTTCCATTTTTGCTATCAAGATAAACTCCTGTGAAAGGCTGTCTAACATCTGGTGAGAATGCTTTATTTTAAAATATCATTTATAACCTTTGGGGACCATATCTATCCTAGATGTGACTGGTGTAACACGGAGTTTACCTGAAGATGAAATGTGTGCATAGTGTGTGGTTTTTGGATCAGAATTTGTTAGGTAAAAAATTGTATACAATAAAAACTCAAATATATGACTCTCAGAGATTACCAAATAAGGTTGAAACAGAGCAGAATATTGTATTAGAATACGTATTGCGCATAGTATTTTCCTGCAAAGACATACAGAAATAGTAGATTTTCTCCAGAAGAACTGTTTCAAGCTGGTATCTTCTGTGGTAGCTCTAGTAGCTCACTTACAGAAATTCCATTACTTGTTAATCATCATTTCAATTACTTCTTAATTATTTCTCAATTATCTGAGTATAGATGATTGAAAACTTCATCCATCACAACTCAGTTCAGTGCTAGTTTACTTCTAGCTGTGAAAGACAAAACAAGTTTATTCACAGGGAATTTTAGTATCAGCATCTGTACTTAAAGGAAAGGTGATAAAGAGTTTGCTTCATTGTCAGCAATGTGATGTGATTACACAGAAGTGATTATCTGAAGTGTTAAATGCACTGATGGAACAAGTATAATTTTAGAGAGGTAAGATATACCTACCAAACCAGACTGCTCATTTCAGCACATGCTAAACTTTTAGTGAAGCTGATGTGGTTTCCATGCAAGGAGACATCAAATTAATGGGCCCCATCACTTTGTAAAGAGCATTCACTTTTGTGGAGATTTTGGCTGAGCATTTCCTTTGCAAATAGAAATCTTAAATGATACCTCCGTGGAGGCAAAAAGCTCAGCGTAGATCAGGAGTAGATCTTGTCTTCTCCTACCTGTCTAAACATTAAATATGGTCTCCATTTCTAATCAGCACAGATTTGTCACTGACTCAAGAACCCTCCATTAACTCTCAGCCTAGACCCATAACTTCTGTGTTACTGAAGTTAAGGAAGATGAGACCTATTCAGTCCTCGGTGCTACTTCATGCTACTAAATGTGATGTTTCCCAGCCAACAGGCCCGTAAACACAACTGATTCCAAAATTGCAGTAGATGTTTTGTTACAGTGGGTTCTGAGCCATTCCTGAAATGATCCTCTGTGCTGCAGTAAGGCTAGCTGTTAGAGCATCGTGTGGTACTACTATTAATTGTAATGCCTTGTTGTTTAATTGCCCATCCAGTGTTCACTAACTCAGAGAGTTTTCTACATTAATTTCAGTGGATATAGCTTCTGGCCCTCAGTCAACATTTGGCAGGGGGGTAGCCCAGAATGTAGTTAATCCCCTAGGATTGGTTTGCAGGGCTGGATCTGAATGTGATAAAACCTTGTCAGAAACTAAGCATGTGGAAGTTCATATTCTTCAGTGTTTTATTTTAATATACTTTAACTTTTTTATAAAGAGAAGTACTAATTAGTTTATGTTCTTTTATAGACAAATGTAACCCAGATCTCTATCCTTGTAAACATCACAGGTGTTTTCCACCTCAGGAATATGTGAATGCTGATGTCATCTTGGGTAGTTGATGGAGAATGATCAGCAATGAATTCCTTAAAGTTAGAGACTTCCTGAACAAAACGATGCTTTGGAGATCTCCCATCAACATAGTGGGGATAGAGTAGCTATGGTGAGCCATCATGGTCTTTCAGGAGCAGAGAGAAACCAAGTGGAATTAGAAATTTGATCTTGTAAGCTACAATGCTAAAGAATTAATGAGAGTGCTTGTTACAGAACCCTTTCAACATCTGAATGGAGAGGCTGCTGTTGGCTTTGTCATGAAGTGGACAATTAAAAATACTTTCCCAAAAGCTACCAGTCAGAGAAACTACAAGGACATCTTTATTTTATCTGCTGGAGAATCCAGTGAAATCCAGCTAAAAGTGTAATTTTTTTTCCACTGCCATTTTCCTGGGGTATCTGTTCGTATTTTGGTTTTGTATTTGTTTTTAATTAATGAACAGAAACTGCCGACCCAGTAACGTGTCCATAAAAAGATCCCAGTGAAGGCTTTTCATGGCACAAGCCACAAAGAGGTGTGAGGGATGCATAAATGGGAGACAGGCTTTTTTTTCCAATCTCTACTGCTCCACAGATTCTTGATAGAATAGGTTTAGAGGAAATAACATGGTGTAACTGACTCAACACCTTGGCTTTCTTCTATGGCCAGCAAATAGATATTGAAAAGAAAGAATTTTTTGATTAAAAAAAAAAATCTAGGCAAACATTGAAAACAACTTCAAAAAAACTTAACTGCAGCCCTGCTAACCGTTGCTTCCCATGGGTGTAAACAATTTGTGTTAGGAATGCTGTGTGTGCAGATAAAAAGGTGCTTTTAAATCTATCAGTAAGATAACTGTGAGAAAGAGATTTGGGCAATGTAATAACAAATGGTGGAGAAACGCACCCTTGTTATTGCTCAAGCTTAAGTGTATCAATGTTGTGAACAGTAGAAAGTCAAAACCTTTGAAAGTGAGTTCAAATTCTGATGATACACTTGATAGTAAACTTGATTTCTTTGTTCTCCTTTCTTGACAGACTCTTTCAAGAGTCACCAACCGGAAAATCTTCATGAGAGGCACAGCACACACGGCCTCCAGCCACTCGACCACTTGCGAACAGACCCAAGGCTTTTGTGAGTCCTGACATTCATCTTTTTGATTTGACATCGGCAGAGTGGAGGTAGTGCACCAGGCTGCTTGCTTCCAAGAGAAGTTTGATGCTGCAGGCATCAATGTGGGTGCTCACGTGCATGTGCACTAGCATGTGTGTATGTGTACACACGTACTTTACCTTTCATATTGGTGTTCCTGTTACACTGGGGCCCTTTATGGTGAGCTGCGTTTACTTTGGGTGGTAGAAAATGGACAGGAAACGTGAAGCCCCATTAAGACTGTGGGCAAAGTGGGCAGTTGCCTGTAGAGGGAATTGCTGTCGTGTGCCAAGCAGCCCCACTGGTCATGGCAGAGGAGACAGGCTCTGTTGTGTTAGCACCAACTGCTAACTTGTCCCTGCTTTAGCCACTGCCAAGAAGGGGGCCAGGCTGTTTGGGGCAGCTTTTAACCCTGTCGAGGCCACCTCTCCCTGCAGCAGCCAGTGGCATCTTCAACCCTTCTCTTTGGCAGCAGGCATAGAAAGCCATGATCCTCTCCTTTCCCTCTCTGCCCCCACATCATCAGCAAGCCTTCATCCTTCACCTCTCCTTTCCTCCCTGCCAGCATCCCAGGAGCTGCAAGAACCTTGCTGGTGCTGGAGAGAAGGGACGAGACACAGATTCTGGGTGACAGGAGTGGAGGTGGGCTGGAGAGGAGGCCCCACCAGGGCACGGCCTTGAGGGAGAGGAAGAGGAGGGGGAAGAGGCCTGATTTGGTGAGGGAAGGAGAGAGATGCCCTTAACTTGTGTACCACCACCTACAGTTCCCAGACCACCTCTGCATAATTGACACTTTCCCCACACTGTTGAAAAACCTTGAGTTTCCTCTGGCCAGAGACATAACTTTCTGCTATCTGAAAGGAGTTTTGCAGGCATTTGAATCTTGTTTATGAATTGTCCCACAACAGTGTGTTTTCTCTTTTCTGTTAAGGATGACTAGAAATTTAGCAAAAAGTGGTGCATCAGGGTGGGTGAAGTAATGGCTTAAGGTGGCACGTTGTTTGCACACTCAACAAAAGTACTGTGGGTGTGAGCTTTCCTTTTCTTCTCTGTTTGGTACAATACAGTGAATACACTAAGTTTGGTTTTTAAATATATGCATCTAGATGTAGCCACAGGAAGCTCTTTTCACTTGAGTGGATGAAGAAAGCACTTGGTAATTTACAGTATCAAACATGTTAGAGTTTTTGTTCTTGAAATATAGTTTATTAGTCTTAAGACGTCATGGCAGTTTTGATCTACACGACCACTTGGGAGCTGCTATGGGGCTTTTAGCTGGATTTTTTTTTATGTAGTCTTTATTGAAATAGCTTAGTGAATTTTTATACACACCCCCCCCTCTCTAGTAAGACACTCTGAGTTCAAGTGGTTAAAAAATTATGCCATGTAATATTTTTTGGTAAATATACAAAAAAAAAGGGAAGAAGAAAACATTTCTATATAGCAATTTGCTGAACCGGACAAGATAATGCAAATGGATAGGAAATAATCAAAATTCCTTTCTCACTTCATTGCATAGTTGATGAAATGACCAAAAGTTTCTTAACTGTGCTTCCTGCAAGACTGAATTTCTTCCCTTATGTATATGGGTTTAAGCTGAAGGAGAGTTGATTTAGATTAGATGTTAGAAAGAAATTCTTTACTGTGAGGGTGGTGAGGCACTGGAACAGGTTGCCCAGAGAGGCTGTGGATGCCCCATTCCTGCAAGTGTTTAAGACCAGGTTGGATGGGGCTTTGGCAACCTGGTCTAGTGGAGAGTGTCCCTGCCCCTGGCAGGGGGTTGGAACTAGATGATCTTTGAGGTCCCTTCCAACCCAAACCATTCTATGATTCTATGATATTTGTGCTCTAGTCCGACAGTGCTGAAAGATTACCACAAAATCACTAGGGATAAAAACTATCGCCTTCAGAGGACACACGCTTTAAGTGCATTGACCCACTTATCCCAGTTCTTGTGACTGGCTGTAATGGTATGAATTGTTTTACTGGAGCCAACAAGCTAGTTCATGATGGCAGAGTATGCCTAACACTAGGTATTCAAATCAACAGTGTCTACGTTACCTAAAATATGAGAAAACCCTTCATGTTTGATCTAGATATTATTAACAGACTGCCATCTCTTAACCAAAATGCCTCTGAACTGTTTATAAAAAATAAAGAATCAAAAGCCTATAAAAGACATAAGAACTACTGAAACGGTAATCGCTGTGCTGCCTGACAATACTGACGTTTCTCAAGGCTGGGCCAAAGCTCATTTCCCTAACAGCGGTCCCACTGAAGTCTCCAAGATTTCTTATAAGAACAGACGTCACTTTTTGCATACAGTTGACTGGTTATGAAGCTTCATTGCTTGCCCCAGTTTATAACCTTTTAATAATCACTAGAAAATATTTTAACATTGTAGAGATAAGCTGGAATGCAAATTCTTTTTATCCTATAGCCAGCATACAAAACAGTCCTATGTTTGCTACTACTTAAAATATCTTACAAACGTCATATGGTGTCAGTGGATTACAATACCTGAAAATAAACCCTGTTCTACTTCTTTTATCAGTATTTTGTCAAAGAGCAAAACCATTAACCAACCAATGCAGCTGAAAAGGAGATTCCTTTCAGGCGTAAAAGGACCTGTTTAGCACTACAACCACATTACAAGCGCCTCCTTGCTACTCTGTGATACAAGTGGCCTGAGAAAACCTACCTTATTCCTGAATTCATACAACATAAAGAGGCAAAATATTTAAATCTCATATATAGCGTCAGGTCCTCTATACAATCGAAGAAAAAACTTTGTTTAGCGTAACAGAGAGCACAAATGAGACGGTCTGCATAGAAATGGCATGCTGTTCTTGAGCTCACTTCCTCTTTTGAACACATTAAACTTGGGGCAATGTCTACCTGCTACACTGAATTGTCCAAATAATGCAGTCTCTAATGAGAAGCAGGTAGTCTCTAAAAGCATTCATCCTCAATCAGGTTTCTTTTTCCAGTGAATTCTGAGACAAGTCACATTATTTCATGTGTTGTCTCTTCAGAGAACCCAATTCACAAGTTAAGAGCATTCCCTGCTTCCAGCAAACACTATAGAGCAGTAGGCTTCCATATTTTTCCAGCTACCTTCAAAAAAATGTATGTCAAATTAGTGCTGTTTGTTGTCAGTGACCTTCTGAGTCCATCCATGAAGAGGGGGTGAATCAACCTGGTTTAGGGGTAAATAACCTTCTGTCTCTGTAAAGCAGAACCTGGAAATGCAGGTAAGGAAAAAAATACCTCATAGCATAAAGCTTAAGACAGGGAGATGAAAAAGGATTTGGAAATCTGAAAATCTGGATCAGACAGTAGAAGAGTGGTGGGAAAGTTCACTGCCCGGTCTGACCTCCAGAACTGCCTCTCACATGAACATTGCATAATGAAAAAGTGCTTTCTGCTGAAAGCTTGTGTTTTGACTATTTCTGGTATCTATCGTACTCAGTGACAGAGAACACCGTCCTGGTGGTGCTGTTTTAGGTTCCCAGGACAGCAGAGCTTAGCATTAGACTCAACTTTAAAGCTAGCTGGATGCAAGGCACAAAGTATAGTTGAGGATCTGACACAAGGATAAGCTGATGTCAAACTACAATTGACGGCCCAAGGGCTCTGGCAGCTGTGACTACAGAAACACTGCAGAGGAACAGCGGATATAAAGAAACCCAAGTACCAAACAGGGAAGCTCAAGTGGACTTTATTATAGTTACTAGAATGTACAGGGACATTAGTGCACTGGTTCTTATTTTATTTCTCAGATTCAACATAAGAGCAGTCAGACACTGAAGTACTTGTACCAGCTCTTTGCTTTTTGCACGTTTAGAGTGTGTAATGTGGGGTGTCTTTACATCATTTTCTGAAAGATCGTTAAAGAACAATGTAGTCTATGATTTCTTCATAGACTGCTTGGCATTTCAAGGAAATGCTATGGATACCAAACATATTTAATAAAAAAAAGTGATTAAGAAGTGCTAACAGGGTGCTAGGATACAGATAACCGATTTTATCATCGCCTTTATAGTCTTTAAAGTCCTTTCTATTCCATGATCTGGAAACAGTCCTTGAAAACTTCATTATAACACTATTTCTTTATTACAAATATTTACATACTATATATTAGTACAACTTTTATTTCCACACTTTAACAATTCCATCCCTTGATGCAGTTACTATAAACCCTTGTGTGGTCTGGAAAGTCGCGATATCTGTTATAATATCATGATGTCCGACAGGGAGAGACTCTGGACCCTTCCGAGGGGTCTCATCAGTGGGCCCCAGTTTTTGCTTGTTTTGTATTTCCTGTACAAAAACAAAGTGAGAAATATTATTTACAGAAAGGTGAGCATTTGCAAAGGGGAACTGTCACACCTATTAGGTTGTCAGTGTAAAAAGACCAAAAAACCTATTAAAACAAACAAACCAACAAACCCAAACCCTCCCACCCTTTGATAGTTTTCTTAGGATTACTCCTTGGTTTATTTCTCTGCATCACACACAACCTAAGTCTTAATCTGAACCGACATTACAGCTCTCTATGGGAAAGAATGTTTCTTTCTCATATTTATTTCAACGACACTAACTACTAAGATTTGATATTCCTATGGGGGGTGGGGGGAAGCTACAGTGACACATACATCTTAGCTCCCCAAAGCTTTTATAAAAACTAGTTTAATAGCATGAATGTAATTAAGAACTTCAGATGAAACATTAAAATATTGTAGTGCATGGGTAGACCCTCACTTTGTTTTTTCAGTCACCTTTGAAGTAGTATTCATTCAACTGAACTGAAAAAACCCTCACCAAAACCCCCAAAAACATTATGCTATTCAACAACTAGCAACACTGCCAGTTCCAAAAGTCACTCTGAAGGATCTAATAAAAGCTGCAGAGTTCTGCTACCATATTTTTTTAATATATATATAAAAAAATGTATCACATTGCCTTACTAATATCCTACACAAAAGACATTCCAAAAACTGATCAAAGTCAAAAGTGTTAAAACACTAGATTTCAATATCCCAAAAGAAACATATAACTCTGGCTTCTGCATGTAAGTAGTATTTGGTAAGTCTAATTCTGTCAAAAACAACTGATTTTTTTTTCTTTAAAATAACGCCTGAAAATGCACCGCTGACACCATCCATAAAAGGTAAGAGTGAAGAGTTATAATTATAAGCCATCATGTAATTAATATAGCCCACAGGGCCATCCAAAAGGCAAGCAGAATAGGTGTCTATCGAACAAAGCAAAATACCTGAACCACCTCTGTGCCCTCAATTATCTTCCTGTAGTAGGAAACAGATGGACAATTAGAACTTCCAGCAACAATGTATGATCTCTCAGGGTAGGCCAGATCCCAAAACCTAAACACAAAGAAACAAAATCAATCTGAGATGTTCAATTTTATCAGTTTAATACAGCTGTTTAAAAGCTGTCTTGCCCTTCTGATGAAAACACATGGGCAAAAACGCTATATGCTTTCTACACTTAGTGGAAGACAGCGATGCAAGCTTACGCGTGAGTTGTTTTGTTTCACGCAGCCTATCAAGAACTTCACAGAAGGGTACACGTTGTGTTTCAGAGAAGCACCGACTTTTGCCGAGAACAATTCTCTCAGCTTACTGGTGCTTACCAATCAAAACAATAATGCCGAAGATACGTTCACTTCTTGGAGCTTACTTAGGCAATGCTTGGCAAAATTTAGTATACTGGCAGGGGTGGAGGGGAATGTGTCAAACAAAATTGTTGTTGGTTTTATTACCTTATTTTCATGTCTGAGCCTGCCGTCAGTAATATGGGATTGCCAGATGCTGGACTACAGTATATTCCGTGGATGCTGTAAGGAGAAGGCTAGTAGGGAAAAGGGATATATAAAAATAAATTATTACCAATAACTGTTGCCATGCTTCACAAAGGCAATGCCTTCTTTCCCACATTCATCCATCCAATTTCCAAATGTTTCTGACAATTGCCAAGTTAATTTGTTAAAAGGCCACATCTTAATATATTAAGGTAAATTAATTTCCTTTTATTCCTTATGTTTCACAGAGCAATGCAACAGATTCAAGTCTGCATAATGCTTTTTTGGAATCTTGGAAGTTACATTCTCAGTGATGGGAAATGAGAAAGATTGTTTCCAAAAGAACCACGCAGGTGAATCATGCTGAAAAGCATATGGATGCTCAAATTTTTATGCTATGAAGGCATTAAGTGACAGACATGTAACAATACTAGCTTGAATCACAAGTTCCCTGTGTGCAAAGTGCACGACCAAAATGAACTCAACCCACAATCTTTGTAGCACGTACAAATTCAAGTTTAGGTAGATTCCAGATCTGCATTTACAACACTCATAGAAGCAGCTGTGGTTATTTTTGTTTATGTACTTGTGTTTTAAGAAAGATATCCCCGATTGCTCCTTCCCCAGCTAACTCATTGAGGAAGAGCAACTTCATGCTTTAAGCTAGCAGTTAAGTGTAGTAGTGGCATTATATTACAGAAAGAATGTGCAAAAGCACAGATGCTTACAGAAGTACGCACAATCCCAGAAACAGCAAGTAAAAGTAAGTACGAGATGCCACAGCATGAATTTTGACTTTGCCATAATCTTTACAGGCTGGACCAGCTCATGGGTTTTCTAAGAACATGACTGGATAAAACAAGCGAGTGTTACAAGTACATTCCACAGACAGTGGAAGGTACCAATGAAGATTCAGGTTACACCGCTGTTTTACAAAGGGGATTTAATTTTGACAGCAAAACAATTACAGTGCCAAAATAAATCCCACAGCAAGTTCCTGGTGCCAAACTGGCAATGCCATGGAGACAGGTAACTATACTGACGCACAGCACGGAGTCTGAGGTTCTTCTAGCCCTAGCTAGAGAACAGAAATGGGAACAAAAAAAGACCAGACCTGCAGTTCTGAAAGAGGAGGTGCGCTGCTTGCCCACAAAGTGAAGCGTCGATCGCCAGTTTCCATATCCCACATGGAGACTTCATTATTGCCTTGAACAGCTACAGGAAAGATATTGCCAACACAAAAAAATATAAAACAGGTCGGTTGGCTCTTGCTACCTGCGTTTTACTGACGTGACACAGAGGGTACGACAGAGACACTCTCCACTTGATCTCTGCAGCATTTGTGTTAGTCTTGCTTTAGCAGTAAAGCCATGCACGCATTTTGTCGGTTTTACCGCATAGTAGAAGCTTCACAAAAGTGCCTCATTTAAGAGAGTTTAAATAAACCTGCTTTAATCTTCAACCCTTTTTAAAGGTATTAAAACCTCAGTTTTCTCCCTAAATAACTTCTCATCCTTCTTTGAGAAGGTCATCATGGGACTACAGAGATTACCTGCCCAGGTGTAAGACAGCAATCCAAAGTTGTAGAGTTCAGTAGCCACAATGATGTTCCACACCCATGTTTAGTGTGGACAGGCAAAGAATTCTGTCCGAGGGATTGTTTACATGCCTGGCAGCAACCTAGCAGGCAAGGACTTTTTAATAATACTCCAGAGAGATGAACTTTGTCACTCATTGGTTCTTTAGCAGGGAGGAAACAAACTAGAAAGCACAGAGAAGCTTGCTTTATTTGTATGTTTTTTTCAAGAAATTTGTTTTATCTCCCAGGGTGGTTAATAACTAAAATAAGAAGTCGAGCCTAAGAAGCAAGTAAATTATGAAACTCAAATTACTCTCATTTTACAGCAATTTTATCCATTTTGTTATTGCAGGATTAGTTTAAGCTACTTGACCATTTCAGAATGTGTTCCTGACACAAACACTTAAAAGTATCGGACAGTGCTACATGCAGTGAGGATGAAACAGCTGTAAGCATACCAGATGAGGAATCTTGGGAGATTTTTGAAAGCTCTAACCCATGACACAGCTGGGTTAGATTCAAGTGGGAATTGGAATGGGACAACTTTTCAGTCTCTGCTCTACAGAGCCACTGAAGGCAGTGGCAGAATTCCCATCAACTTCAATGCACGTCACAATTTTTGGTTTTGTCTTTTATTACATTTTGACCTTAAAAAGTGATGTGGTAGACAGCACACAGGGAGGGACTCTCCTGAGAGTTGTAATGCTCAGATGAGAATTTAAAGGCTTTGTCATTTTCATAATAGCTTAATGCTACTTTATTTCCCCTCTCTCCTTTTTTTTAATTTCAAAAAACCAGGAAGAGCACAGTGACAGAACAAAAGTATGAGCCTTCCCTTTTTCCTCTCCTCAAGCAAAGCACAAGAAAATCTACAAGGAAGAAAAAAAAAAACCCAAAAACAACCCAACCTCCCCCAGGGCTTGAAGCAGAAGCTGAAACAGAAGCTCCTTTAATTACAACCTCTAGCAACCGTAAGGTAAGTTTAAGACATCCTTTACCTGCAATGACCCAGGACTGATAAACAGGATGCATGAGCAGGCGTCTGATTCGGGCCTTGGAAGGATGAGAATGGCTGGAGATAGGTAACTGGAACCTCATGTCCCAGCATGCCATGGTACCATTGCTTGTTCCTGGTGAGAGAAAGCTCCCCATAGTCAGAGGGATAAATAAATTTTTTTTTGCCCATATGCTTGTGCTCTGTTCCTAGGGAGATGGACTTCAGCCTCAAGTACTTGGAGGGCAGAATACTTCCCACAAATAGATCAGGAGATATTTCTCTCCTCTTGTTTGAGAAAAGCATATTCTAGTCAAATCAGATCAAGTGAAAGCTTGAGCTACAGTCACTGTAAAAGAGAAGGGGAGGGGAGGACAGAAGCTAACAAGAAATGCAGGCTTACCAATACACAGCCAGCATTGGTGTATGTCCACAGCAAATGACGTTATAAGGCCTAACTTCAAATCATGTTTCAGTGTCCAAGCGTTGCTGCTAGATCGCAAATCCCATCCAACCAGAGATCCATTAACTGTACTGTAAGCCAGTACTGACTGGGCTCCTGAATTGAAGTGATGCATATCTACCACACAGCCATCATCCTTCAGATCTAAGGACCTGGGTTGAAAGAATAAACTAATTTAGAAACAGATATGACTCCCTCCAAGTTTACGACTCCTTCCAATAGCTAATGCTGAGCAGCATTTTCCTCTTCATGTCACTTCAAGGCATCTGCCAGGACAACTTTCCGATTTCAGTACAACGGATGCTTACGCTCTCTCAAGTCTCTCTGCCGATAGGAGCTGCAAGCCTTCTACAGGCTAGTAAAATGCTGTCAGCTGCTCTTCGCAAGCATAAGCATAGCTCCATGCTCCAGGTCTCTCAGTGTGTTTGGTATTTCTCTCCCATTCATGCTCCACGTTTATCAGGTATTCATCTACCCAGATTTTACAGGCAGAAAACCCCTCTCCATGCTGTACTGCCAGGACTGACATCAATCGCTTACTGTGTGTGCAAGTGGACACCTTCTTCAGGCACAAATGCAGTGTATACCAAAAGGGGAAATCTGGTTTGTAGTTATCATCTCCATTACATTTGGCTTATTTCACTTCTGAACTTAATCCCAAATAAGAGAGGACATTTGAGACAGATTTACTTTGGACAGAAAAGAGGTCTTTGAGATGGTTGCTAGATTTGCTGGGGCCTGGACATGTCTCTCAATCAAGCTGTTGAATCAGTGCCAAATATTCAAAAACTGCTCATATGGAGAGAGGTAAGAAAGAGCTAAATCATCCCCAAAGACTCCCCTAAATAGTACCCCATCCCCCATCTCTGTGCCACCTTACTCACATTAAAAGCCTGGGAGAAAAAAATGGCAGGTTTAAGGCCAAACCACATGTTGTACATTTGTAAACATTTATCTAATGACCTGTAAAAGAACCTCCAAAATTGTAAGTATTAACATTATAACGGAGGAGGTAAGAAAGCACCAATCCCAGTGCATAACTAAAAGAATTGAGAACTATTCAGACTGACTGTTTCAAGCTCATAATGAGTCCAGTGAGACAGGAGGCAGCAATAACCTAAAGCTATGAATTCTCAGCCCTGCATGGTTGCTCTTCAACCCTTCTTTATGAAGCAGGAGAAGATCACGGATTACAGCCTTCCAGTACAGCCTGGGCACAGCCAGCAAGAAGCCTAGAGCAAATCAAGGGATCTAATCAAGGAATATACTAACAGCTTGAGCTCTGCAGTGAGATTTAACTGCTCTAAGTACGTACCTGCTTTGTATTGGATGAATTTTAGGAGATTTAGGCAGCTTTGAAGCTTCAATACTGAGAAGCTGGATGGCACCACTATCCGAAGCAATAGCTAAGTAATGCGAGCCTTGGCAGAATGTAAGTGTCTTTACATGTCCTCCAATCCGAGAGTATGTCAAAATTGATCTAAACAGTACAGAGAGAGAGAGGGAGAGGAAAAAAAGGGGAAAATGTTTTGGTAGCATTTTTAAAAAAAAAAAAAAAGAATTACTTCTCTGAAACACCTATTTAAAACCAATGGCTCTTGAGAGAGCTCTGAAAAGAACATTTTCTAAGCGTTGCAAAATCAGAAAGCAACAAAGCCCATGTTGCCTCTGCAAGCTTAATTCTCTATCTTTGAGCCTCCAGGTTATGCCAGTCTCCAGCTGCAGAAGCACACATCTGTCTATGAGTAAAATAAGTCTAACCTAGATCTGTATCAAAGTAGCATATCATACCATCTGTGTTTCAACCAGTAATACAGCTTTCCTGCATCAAATATCAGTGGATGACACAGTTAAGCATAAAGCTAATTTGTTCCAAAAAAATGAGATGGCTTTGAACAGCAGCACCAGAATATATTTATGTATAGAAATGAAATCAAGAAGCCTGTAATTACTACAACTGTGAAGCAGTCCCTTTGGATTTGCTAGCAATTTTTTTTATTAACTAATTGAAACAGCAACCTAATGTTTTATAGCTGCATGCCAAGAGGAACACCACTATATTTCATTACTGATATCTCCAGCACACCCACAAGTGATTCATATTTTGCTCCCCACTCTACTTCATTTTGCACTCTAAAATACCAGCCCCAAAATTCCATGAGTTTTAAAGCTACCTGGTTGTAGTGGTTTTTCCTTCCATTTTTTGGCTGTTCCAGATTTTCACTGTGCCGTCATTTGAGCAGGTGGCAAAAATAGAGTGTTCATCAGAGACCCGAATGCGGTTCACCGCAGACTTGTGTTCATGAAGGTGAGCTACCAACAATCCTTTGGGACGCCATCCTACAGGGAAAAACAAAACCATCAAGTCTGGTGTTGATTTCATGAGCTAATTAGGAAGATGAAAATCTCCCTGATCCCATCCAACAACAGCTAGATTGGGATATAGTCACTACAGCCGCAGAGCCCAGAAGGCATTGAAAACACAGAACTAACACATTTTAAATATTAAAGGCAAAAGCCTACTTGCTCAATTCTAGACTAAACCCTACTGACAGATCTGGGTAAAAGTTTTCTTTTAGATGGGTTCCACATACATTCACTGACATTACAAAGAGCCCTTCTACATAGGCTTTGTAGAGATACTACTGCACAGTTCTGCTATTGGCGCGCAGATTGCTGTGCTGCAAATGGCAATCCCATAAATGCCCAAAATGCACATAATGAGCAACACATTTGAACAGACTTAAGTTCGTGGATTGTCTATAGAGTGCTTCAACTGACAGGCTCAGTGTTGCACTACATGCTATATTGTCAGCCTTACATACCTAGTGAAACGAAATAACAGTTCTAAATCCCATAGAAAAATTACTTCAGTCCTTCAAAAAGACTTTGAGTTGAGCTGCCACGAAATAACTCTTGCCAAGAAATTGCCAATGTTTGTGTGATGTTTCCTCCTCTGAAATAAGCAATGCAGAAGTATCTGGCTGTACTTCTAACAAGCATCTCCTTTAGTGAAGGATTAACAGCAGATGAAGATAATGAAGGACAGACTACAGCAAATTTCAGAATAAGACTCAAACTTTAAATATGAGCAATTTACTGGCACTCATGTGGCAGAGCAGGCCAGCTGGTTGTATTGGACAGGTTATTTCACAGGTTGTAAAACTCTCTTCAGAAGACAAACACATGGCTTAGCCAAACTCAGTCCAGGTTAGCTATGTTCCAGCGCTATCGGTTGGATCATTTTCCTGATGATTTTCTACTACTTCCCTTAAATTGACAGGGTAGCTGTATACGCCCAGGTGTGTACATTTAATGCCAGATTTACCAAAAGACTTTAGCATGACTGCATTGATTACTGCAAGCCTAGCTGGTACAGGCTCTGCTCTCAACATCTGGAGTTTAAGCACATGAACTCCCATTAGCAGAGACTAGTCAGAAATCCCCACATGGGATACCCAGCAACAAGCACGTGGAGTGAAGAACACCAGCAGAAAATGCTAAGGACTAATCTGAGTAAATCCCAACCTGAATTTGAAGCATCAGAATTTAAGTTGTGGCCATAGGAAGTTGGCTGTGATTTAAAATTTTGTTTTCTCCCCTAGTGGCTGCCAGAACCCTAGTCAGCAAAACCTGGGTGTTGCTACCAGGGAAGAACAAGGAGTAAAAATGTCTCTCTTTCCCCTCAGAAAGCAACCATGTACTATGAGAATACACATCTTCTATCTGTGGCTGGGCACTGTCACTGCCACCACTGCTGGTGGAGACAGGCTCCTTTGTAAAGAAGGGCAGCTCCAACAGCCCACCCCAGCATGCGTGCCACTGGGGAAGAAAACCTGCCCGAGAGGTTACAACACTCACAGGATGGCTGAAAATCTGGAGCTACCCCAGGCAAAATACATTTCTCACCTCCCACCACAGCATTTCTCCCCTTGCCTGAACCAAGCTACAGGCTGTTACAGGATGGGAAGTTATCTGCCATATACCTGGTTACAAACAACCTGCTTCAGAAAAATCCCTGGAACGGAGCTCACAACTGGGGCTGCAGACCAGTGGTTTGGGTCTGTTACTGCAAAGGGAAAGATCTAGGTTCCAGACTCTCTTTCATAGGTCATGCATCTATCTTGCCAAATATGTGTTCCGTGTAGTAGGCACGTTTCCTAAGCTAGTAATTTCCTCTTTTCCTCATCTTTTGCATTTTTTTCCTTGAGATTATGATGTTTTGACTCAATTTTTTTTTTTTTTTTTATAACAACCTCAGTGGCCTGTGATTTACCTGGAGGTGGGGGCTTGCTCTCCCACTCAGCATTCTCCATCATCTGTTTGGCAAGTCTCTCTGCATTACACTGTTCTCGCTTCTGCTGGATCAGCTGCTGAAGTTCAGTTTTGCAAGTGGTGATGCGTAACTGGTGTGCAGATGGGGACGCTGTACTGCTCAGTACCTGCATGGTCGGTTTCCTGGGCTGAACAACTGTTCCATCAGAGGCCTGTAAGAGATAAGCACTTAAAAATATAAGCCTTGCAGTCTAAACACAGATAAATCCTGCCCTTAAGATTGCTGGGTCACACTGAAGAAAAATGGAAAAATCTTTTTTATTGAATCAATAAGCAATGAATTAGCATTTTAAAAAAAAATCATGCTTGCATGAAAAATAGCAAAAATTACTACATATAGAAAAGCTTAACCACTACCCTGTTTGCCTAGTCTGTTCTGTATTCTATTTGTAGAGACTGTAATGTGCCATGCACGCCTCAATGTGATTACTGCAGAAGCAGTTACTGCTCTCAAGACTGACAGAATTACAGGTTAGCTCTTGAACGATTATTTGTTTATATTGGGCTTTAAGAATAAAAGTGTGAAGTGTTTCCCCCTTAGTTCAGAGTGGACACTCATTTAAAGCTAGCAGATGTTAATCTCCAACTAGAAACCAAATAGAAAAGCATGTTCAGTGTGAAGAGATGCCTCCACAGCCTGCAGGGCTCCCAGCCCATCCTTCTTGTAGCCAGTATTAAGTATTACAGGTACGGGATGTCTAAATGCAGCTATGATGCAATACACCAGTTCCAAGTTAAAATCATGACATCCCTTCCTCACATGTATCAGGGCATGCAGTTTGAGGAAGAGTCTTCCCTGCCAGAACAGCTTACCTAATAATTGGCTAATCCACAAAGCCTAAGCCCCATTCCTTTGTGCAAAGCATCTGTTAGTCAAGCTCTTCTGTTCAAGTGACTAAACTTACTTCCACTCTCTCTCAATTCCTATTTTAAACATATGAACTTGAAAGTCAGCTACCCTGCTGGAGAAGACACCAGGGAATAGAATCACAGAATCACAGAATGGTTTGGGTTGGAAGGGACCTCAGAGATCACCTAGTTCCAAACCCCCTGCCACGGGCAGGGACACCCTCCACTAGACCACGCTGCCCAAAGCCCCATCCAACCTGGCCTTGAACACTTCCAGGGAGGGGGCATCCACAGCTTCTCTGGGCAACCTGTGCCAGTGCCTCACCACTCTAACAGTAAAGAATTTCTTCCTAATATCGAATCTAAATCTACCCTCTTTTCCAGTTTAAAACCATAACCGCTTGTCCTATCACTACATGCCCTTGTAAACAGTCCCTCTCCAGCTTTCAATAGTATCACCAGTGTCAAATAACCTCCAAACAAAACAAGACCACCACATCCCTATAGTCCCACTTGGCTTTAAAACAATTGAATCATTTCAATTTAAGATGCAAAGATAGTATTTTTCAGGAATACCTGTGGAGAGGATGACAAAGTGGCACAAATACCAGCTGAGGACTCTGAACGAAGTGTTTTCCCAGCCTGGATGGCTTCAGGATCAGTAGTTTGCCCGTGTCCTTTGGATACTGGCTGGGAGATGTTTGTTGGTTCCAGGGACCCAAACATGCTTTTCCATTCTTCATTTACATTTGAATCTTGCTTTACATGTTTTCTAGCTACAAGCAGTTAAGAGGGAGGGAGGGTGGGTGAAGGTGGAAGAAAGATCAAAAAAACCCCAAACATTATCATGACACCATTCATTCAGGCTGGTCATTACTTTCAGACTACAAGCAAGTCCAGTGTTTACATGGCAGTTTATTATTTATATATAGAGAAAACCCTACTGCTAGGTTGTTTAACTCAGCTGACAGGGATTTATGAGACAAACAAAACAAAGCACTTGCCACGTGTGTTCACACCTTCTTAATCCTACTGTTGACTCATGCAATAAATCATTCCAGTATAGGGAAAGTTTGCATCTAGAAGGCTGCAGGATTAGACTCCATATGATAATTTTTTCTTATAGAATGAGTTGGGTTAGAAGGGACCTTCCAACCCCCCTGCAATAAGCAGGGACATCAAAGATAAATTTGTAATAGCACAGTGTGCAAATCATTGCCAGTGTCAAATACAATCAGTTTTCCATCACAATTGCAACTTCACTGCAGATAACAAGAAATGTATTTATTTTGGAGTCACAGTAAAATACAAAAAGTTAAATGAAAACATGGGACAAATTAAAGTTGGACAAAATAAGTGTAGAAAAGTTAAAGGTGTGAAGACTTTGCAGGTGACAGTTCTGGGTGAAATAAATCAGTTCAAATACAGATTTCATACATACTAACTTTTAAATCCTGTCCATTCCTGACTCCAGAGGATGCAAAAAAAAAAAAATCCTGTACTTATGTACTTTCGTTTAAAATTATTATGTAAAACATTTGCAGACAAGCATCTCAATTTTGGAAATAAGATGGCAATATGGTTTGCAGATATTTCTGTATTTTTACATCTAAAACCACAGAACCTATCAGTGGTGTAACAGAGGAGGGACTTACAAGCTTGAGAGAGCAAAGAGGAAGCTCAAACAGTGTCTGGAAGAGAAGAATTTTGAGGATACAGAGAACTGGAATAGAGTTAGCAGCAAGTGGATTTCACAGCTGAACAAGGAAACGTAAGAGGTTTTTCGAGCTGAAAGAGGAGCAGGCAAAAAAGTAAAATGGGGGTGGATGAGCAGCTGAAGAACCCTAAGGCCAAAAAGCGTGTACTTGATGGGTGAGCAACAGTTGGCACTCCTCAGTGCTAGCCTCTTTCAGCATCACACCTAGGCCTCAGTTTTCTCCAGGCTACCTCAAGAAACATCCTGGATTTTCACAGTTAACAAGCTCATCACTTCTTGAGAGGAAACAGAGCAGAAATGCAGCCTTCATAATTTACACTGTTACCATGGGTCACTAGAGCCCTGTTTGTCACAACCAGCTGAACAACTGGTACATATTTCTACTGCAAATGCATTCAAACTAATGTAAATATTCTCAGGGGCAAAACATCCCCATCTTTCACTGATCCAGAGAGCATTCTACCACCTCACATTTCAAATAGCAACAGTAATTTTCTTATTGCGAACTCTGTGAGGATGGTGATAGCTATGTAGGCTGACTTACTGAGAACACTTGCTGAGTAAATTAAACAATTCTCTGACCCTGACAGAAGAGCTATACTTTATCTATACAGACCACAAAAATCTACCAACCGCGTTTGTCATCAGGCTCCTGCTTTGTTTTAACGAGATCCACTTGTCTTCCAGTTATTCCCAGAGCTGACAAGTCAATCACTCCTTTCTGACTGCTGTCATGCAGGTGGCTCTGATCCACTATATTGGCTTTAGCTTTATTTGATTTTAACATAAAGTCTTTCAGTGCTAACAGTTTGTCTTCTTCCTCCTCAGTCATCCCCTACAGAATAAAAGAAAAGATTAATACTATTTACTTTTGAACAAGAACATGCATCAAGGCATGAAGATATAAGAAGCAGTAAAATTAACAACTGGCTCAGAAGTGTGAGGAGCAGCACATCCCCAGAATTCAAGACATCAATGTATGACGTTAGGTAAGCTGCTGTAATATAAAAATATCTTTCCTCCTCAGGAACAGGGCTTGGAATAGCGAAAGGGCAGAACAGCATTTAATATTTGATCACTGTCTGGTGCAATCTGCTTAACTGCGACCTCGGCCATGCTCACAGCCCACAAGCCATAGGAGAAAAACCACACACACTCAGCTGCAGTCCTTCCTCTTCCCAGTTCTCACTACTTCCTGTGGGTGATTCTTACTGTTTCCCTCTTCACATAAAAGCCTGAAGACTTTACAGCTTAATTTGGTTTTGGCACTGCATGTCTCTCTCTTCAACAAATGCATACTCTATGCAACACAATACACAGCATGCGTTCTGTAACACTGCTATATCACAGATGTATCAGAAATCTCAGACATACATCCTGTTTTGAGACTTAGGTTGTATTTGGGAAATCCAGACACAAGGTTGCCCTATTTCTGGCAGATCTTTTAAAAATCTTCTTTAACTTCTGAACTCCTTGTCCTACACAAGCTTATACTAAAAATCAATGAAGTTAATGGTTTGTAGGATGAAAACCTTGGACTGGAAGTCCCTCACGGCAGCAAACTGCAAGGTTAGGGTCTGTGGAGACGTACAGAGCCCAAGCGTCTCAAGCCTGACTTTCGAAGTACAAATAGAAAAGAATTACTTGTGAAAGAAGCTTCTTCAACAACTGTGCAATGGCAGGGTCCTCTGGGGGTGGGCAGTCAGGGACAGCACCGATCCTCTTCTTCTGACGCATCTGAAGGTGTCGGAAGAGGCTTGTGATATCCTTTGATCTTAAGACATAATCAAATATGGAACGGCTGACAGGCTCTTTCAGTACACTCAGCAGGACTATTTCTTTATCTATCTGCAATTCAAAAAGAGAGATTAGTTAACATGGAGGATGATGATGTCTATATAAACATGAAGAAATCTAGCAGTAAATGCTGTCATCTCATGTCTACAGTGTTTGCAATTTTTTCTCCTACCCTGAAAGTCAGTAACTGGACAACTGGATATATTAATATAAAACCCAATCTCTTGCTCTGAATGCATGTTCTAAAAACCAGTTTCCAACTCAGTCCTGGAGAGATGCTTTCAAGCTTACAAAACCAAAAAAATCACATAGGACTTCAAAATTATTGCCCATCATTGTGCCAATAATCTAGAATGACCTTCTCTCCTTTCTTGAAAATAAGATCTGTGTTGCCATACCAGATTTTCTCTAGTCTCTTTCCCTGTTCTCCCAGCAGTCTCAGAACAGTAACCTGGCATTGCTAGATGGGATTAAAAATTCTATTACCAGTATGATGATATTTCAAACTCTTTCTTTGTCCTACATTTACCCTGTAAAAATACCAACTAGAAGAGATCTTCCCCTGTGTCAGCCCAATTACCAGGTTTCCTCCTATGTATACAAAGGAATAAGGATGGACAAGCATGTAATTAAGTCATATTCAAAAGCATATTGGGACATCAGTAAACAGTCATAAGAAACTGATGAGTTAGGGCATAATTTGGAACCATTAACTGGGGCAGTCCTTATAAAGACTGTTCATTACTATTAAAACAGAAAAAAAAAAACAAGTTTCTATTCTCCCAGGTGGCGAATCTATGTCTGTGTCCAGAGAACGTGTCTGGACAAATAAAGTCTTGTACACAATCCAGATTACTTGAAGCCCCAACATTCCTTGAGTTTATACTTTTATTTTAGTACTTAATCTTTGCTGTTTCAAGATGGCAGGGGGGAGGGCAAGCCATATTCATGAAACAGCCCCCCAGTTGCAGTCCCACAGTTAAAAGGCCAAACCTAATTCAGCCCAAAATTATCACATAAATGCTTATACAAAAGTTGGAATACTCAAAATAATTAGTGGGAGATGGTGGGATTTCTTCCTTCACAACAGTGTCAGAAGACATCATTCCTATAATGTGCTTCTTATAACTGACTGTCTACCTGAAAGACAACTTCAAAATGAGTCCAAAGTGAGGACTTCTTTATTACAATCCAACTCAATGTTATCCCCTACTTGCTTACTATATTTAGTGTTGCATAGCAAAGAAAAGATTTATATACTAAAACAAAGCAGGAAGTGAACAAAACAGAAATTTATCAATCAATGCCTAAAACACAGCACAAGGCATCTAGGGAGATGTAAACAAGGAATAATATTATTTTGGTGAAGTTACCACCTGCATGGTTTACAAGAAAATGTTAAACGTGTGATACACTTTTCAATGTAAGTACTGCAACTGTTTCTTACCTATTTAAACACCTGAGAGAGGTATTGTATAGGTCCTAAAGTTATATGCAAAAATGCCTATACAATCATATTACCAGCATCATGCAGGTCATTCTTAGACGTGCTGTTCCAAAATGACTTGACTCATTCATGCTGAGCACTCTGCCCGTATCCTTGGCAAAGCACTGCAACTCAGGAGTAGCACTGCTGAAATCACAAGCATGGTAATCGCTACCTAACAGACTGCTCATTGTTTCAAAGGGTCAGGCAGAGAGTCAGATGTGTTAGTGGGACAGGGCTGGAATACTCAGTCTTGTAGATAAAAGCACAAAAACTTAGAAACACTTGTTTCACGGCCAACTTTTCATGCCTTTTAGAGTCCTATAAACTAGCACAATATTGCAACAGTGATTAAAAACAAGGTAGAAAAGGGCTTGAATCTAAAACATACCTGTCGATTTTAGACTTCGTAAAGTGTTCTGCAATTTGCAACAAATTTGAGGCAACAGTCTTTCAAACATGAAAGGCAACGGCCATTCTGTCAATGTGCACCAGCAGAGATCAAAAAACTGTATCACCTCTAACCTTAATTGAAAAAGAAAAACCTGATATTCTTATAACCAGGACTACACGGCCAACAAGACAGACCTAAGAATTATAACTAGTCAAGGTATATTCACATTAGTATTTGAAGTATTACCTGTATTATTGGTTGCGTGATAAAAGGATGGAGGTATGGCATTAGCTTGCAGTAGACATCAGCAATATTTAAATAC
Organism: Grus americana; assembly: GCF_028858705.1. Lineage (NCBI taxonomy): Eukaryota > Metazoa > Chordata > Aves > Gruiformes > Gruidae > Grus > Grus americana. Next base: position 122,486,348 of record NC_072853.1, on the reverse strand, counting down.
TGTGCTACCACAGTGATAAATCCAACTGCACCATAACGTATCCAAAGATTAGGATGGCACAGGAAAGGCGCTGAAAGAAAATTAGGCCGTTAAAATATACCATTTAAACTAAAGAAGAGAGGATTATCCTGTATATGGCAGTCTGTGACGTCATTTCCTTCCACTACAATCACCCCAAATTCAGCCTTCCCTCCTACAGAGCACGAAGATTAAAACACCCATACTGAGAAAGGTTATTTCATTGACTTCACTGGGCCTGTGCTGCTCAGCTTCCTTGCAGTTGCCAAAAAGCATAATTTTCCTGTTTATTCTTTTCAATCCCTGAACATCAACTCCAGATTTGCAAAGGAGACTAATGAAAAAAAATAAATCTCAACCTTATTCTGGACAATTATGGAGAATCCTAATAGCAGTGATTTATTTTTTTCTTTTTAAGTAAATACTTCCTTCCTTCTTCCCCTCTCTTCCTCAAATAGTCACTACTTATACTGGCAGATTACCAGACTCAGAAGTCCATCTCAAGTATATGGGCTTTAAGAAGTTGCAATCAAGGGACTGTATCTAGTCATGAGACATAATCACAGATCATCCGCCCCAAATTCTGAGTGCATTCAAAAAGCCATAACATTAGGAAGAAGCAGACTATATCTCAAAAGATCACTTGGTCTTTTCCATAAATAGCTGGTGAATCTTGGGCATGTCTAAATTAAGCTGATAAGCCTGATGAGGAAGGAGAGACCAACACTCTATTCAAGTTTCTATTGAGTTAAAAGGGATTTTAGGGTGTTTGAAATAGGATGAGAAAGGATCATGTATTGTCAAAAGGACTGGGTTCCCCCCTTCCTCAAGGCTGACGGGTAAGAGTTTGCAAGTTATGCGCCTGATCAACTTCCAAAAATAACTTGGAGTTTTTCTTGATAGGAGGATGGCATGAAGAACAAGCAAAGATCTTAAAAGCAGAAGGTTTTTGGACTCAAGGTTAGGAGTGGTGTTTGCTGCTGTCCTATATAAAAATTAGAAAAGATGCTTCCAATTTGTTCCACCAAAATCATTATTTTAGAGTTCTGAGCACTAACATGGTCCAACTAGCAATAGTTCATTAACACAATTTTGTGTAGATTCTAGAACAGTACTGTGGGTTTGCAGATTGGACAGCTAAGCTGACCGTGAAGCTTTATGTAGTACTAAGATTTCTTTTCTTAAATAGGAAAACAAGGTATTCTCCAATATCCCAACTTACCAATATCACAAGCAAACTCATAAATATGGGGCTTTTGCAAGAGCCCCAACTGGCACATACAAGTAAGAGCATTGAGGGCTTTATAAATGACAAATTCTTCAGCATCACTGAGACCTTGCTGAAGCAGAGGTTTCAGTATTGATGAGCTTTGCCAGCCAACGTAAGCAGCAACACCTGAAAAATAAAAAGAACACATACAAATCTAAAGTAGCACTTCCTTGCCTTTCCTCACCAAAGTTTAAAATTGCTATCCCACACAGACATCCTAAAACAGATTATTAGTCATTAGAAAAAAAGGAAGCTGCTTTCCATGCAAAGTTAGACCAATATTCTGAAAACTGTTTGACAAAAGCAGATCCCTGCGCCTGCAGAGGTCCTTCCAGATGCCAGGCATAGACATCGGCACACTGCTGGCCAGCAGAAGCCTGAAACAGCAAGGCAAAAATCAGCAATGCTCCTAAGGGTTGGGGATGCAGTGCCTGCATTTGTACATGAAAAGGACAAGGGAGCAACAATGAAAGGTTCTGTAGCAGGATTTTGTCTTTTAACTTAGCAGTGATGGAAATTTGAGTATCATTCAGATTCCTGAAAAGACTGAATTGGATACTGGACTAGTTATCAGCAAGGAAGGTCTGTAACATACATTTACTTATCCATGAAAGAAAGAATCACTAATACTCAAAAAGGATCTGTTAGAACAATCTTCTAAAACTCTTCCAGCCTGAAATTGTTGCAAGATTTGCTGTTTTGTTAACCAGTCTCAAATTATTTGCCATAACAAAGCCACCTTTTCCCTAGTTTCAAAAATAAATCCAATTTTAAAATATATTTCAAAATCTTATCAAGAAGCCAAGATCAAAAGCAAAATGATAGTAATCCCTTTGAAGCTGCTGGATGAAAATGTATCAACTGCATCCCAGTAAAAGAAATTGCTTTTCTATTCTTCCTTTCTCACATGAAAAGCAGTCAGTGTCCACATGAAACTGTCATCTGGAATTGTTTGTTTGGATTAGATCACCCACCTACAGTAATTAATTTCTGGCAGTGGTCAGGGAGATAGGGCTTGTTGAATTTCTATCTTTCCTCTAGCTTTACATCCATTGAGCTAACATTCCTTCCCACAAACAACTGGGCAAGTCCTCTGATCATTCTCAAGAGAGAAAAGTAATAATTTTTCATTGAATAGCTCAGGTTTATCATTACTGTTGTCATATGTGGTACACAGCATAGACCATAACTCCCTCTGCTTCTAACCCAGTTATTTGGGATTGATAGATACCAGAAAATTCAGTATCGACCCATCATAATCAAGACTAAAAATAAAATAACTTTATCACTTTTACTCTAATAAGGTAATAATCAATATATTTGTTCATGTATTAATGCTGGGCTTCGCAACCAGTTCCTAAAAGGAAGAGAGGGAGAAGAGAGAAATGGCAGAGGTAAGAGAAATCCCCTCAGTGTAGCTGTTATGGAAGGGCATCTGCCCACAGTCAGAGGCAGTAGTGCCTGCACGTACTTAAACACAAGTTAGAGAGCTCAGTTTTAAAGATGTGCAAAAGCTTTAAGTAAAGCAGCATAAAGCAAAAATACAAAATTTGAACTTTATCTGAATGCTTCTGTGGAGGTTTTGAACAGAAACTGGGAGAGGAGGAGTTAAAAATACAGGTTACATGTCTTGGCTTTTACACTTACTTGTCTCACATCTCTCTACATGCCTTTTGCGAGAAGCCAAGACACTGCAACCTGTGCTTTGGCTACACCAGTGCGCCTTCTAAACAAATTCTGACAAATTATCAGCATCACATCGATTTGCCAGCACAGCATTCTGTGGCTTCCAGTCATAATGGAACGCATGCCTACCATAATGGCCCTGCTTCATTTTCTTGCCGTGCACCTGAAGGACCATTTGTCCCCCCAGGTACTGCAGTCTCCTATGGGAAAGTTTTCTTGACCCACAAATCCTGAGCACTGACTCTCAGCAATAGTCACGTGGAGTAACTTCCAACATACATAGAACATCAGATATACTAAACAGCTGATACAAAAAGCCATGATGTCACTGGTAAGATTTTTTTAAATTGTGATTAATTTTTCTGAGCTGACAGGAATCTTTAAGTCAGGGTTTAAGGCACTAAAAAAAAAGTTGTCAAATCATAATTTTAGCCTATACCGATACATTGTTAATGGGACCACACACACATGTAAAGTGATGCATCTACTAGACAGCTTGCAGAAATCTTTGTCATAATTTAGCTTTTTCAAAGCTGTGGCTTTAGCACAGACTCAAAATAAATAGCATTTAAAGTTTATTTTTATGTTAATTTAACCTAGTCTTAAATGCCTCAGTCTCATTTGTATTAAATATTTAGACTAAAACAAAAACATATTTGTATTTTCATTGTTTCATTTTCATTCCCTAAAGAAACATTTACACCCAATACTTCAGCAAAGTCTTTTCCTATAAATTACAAAAATCTTTACAAGAAAGGATTTTTACAGGACTGTTAACGATTTCCAGGGTATGCAAAAATTAATTTGTTTACATTATTATCTCTCTACTCTGGCTGAAACTAAACACTTACCAACAATGCTGTCAAAGAAGGCTCCTCGAAGATGCCAGTCATTCTTATCATTTAAGAAAGTGATCATATGAGACAGAAGAACATCATTGGCTTTTTGACGTCCAAAAAAGACACAGAGACGTGTTATTCCATTTTCCATCAGTGTTTGTTTCACAATATTCTCGGGGTCACTTAGCAAAGTCACAACTTTCTGCTGGACCATTTCATGCAAGGCTTGCAACTCTGCAGGAGACAACAGAGAGAATATTCAGGTTGAGGAGAAACAATACGTGCAAGTGTACTACCTGCTGCTAAAGGAGTTATGCTGATACGTCATCCTGAACACCTGACTTGGTAAGATGGACAATACAACAGAACCCCAACAATTCCAATGACTGGCTTACCAAGGACTTCAGACTAAGCACGAGGTGGTGGCAAAGCCAAAGTGTCTAAAAGTGTAAGACATTTTTATCAGATCAATGTATTCTAAACTTGTCATAACTTCAACTGAGATGACCCAGCTCATCATATATAGATAGGTGAAATGCAGATATGAAGAAGCACCATAATAAGTCAGCAGCCATTTTACAATAGTAGACAAAATGCTTCAAGGCAATTCTGGTTTGATATGTTTGACTGTCACTTTCAAAATCTGTGTACTGCTGTCAGATGAAGAGTGTATTTTTAGTTAGGTATATAGATTGGTTTCATTGAGGATACAGAGAGGAAAAAACAATACTTGAAAAAGTCAGTATTTCCAATTTCATTAAATATTAGCAGTCATCCTAACAATACCGACAAAAAATTTGAAGATCACCTTGCCCGTGGCTTCTACTCCACGAAGCAGCTAAAAAAAATTCTATTAAATGGAAATGACAGAATTATTAATGCATAGGCTAATACTGAAAGCTGTACAAGGGAGGTTCTCAAACAAGTAGCACAAATATTTCAGCTATTGCTATCCCAGCTTTGCGGGGGTGAGTACCATTTACCCGCACTCAGAAGACCAGCTAGTTTGTTGTCTATTGTGACTCTGTCTGTCGGTCACATGAAAAAGTTGCCTTATGGGTTCAAATTTCTCATGCTTAGTTTCTAAAAGGGTAAAAATAATAGAACTATTCAAACCTTTTTCTTCCTTGCATTACTTCTTTCATCTCCAAGCTCTTTTGAGGGATAGGGGACAGTATTTTTTAGAAATACAGTCCATAAGATGGGCCTTCCTTTCTCTCACTCCTCAGCAATTCTGAGCACCGCATGCCTTACGTGAAGGAACTTGAAGGGGATTTTTAATGTTTGTTTTTGTTGTGTGGGTTTTTTTAAGTATCATCCTGCAACTAGTTAAGAGATAATTGAAACATGCCCTTTTCCCTACCAAATGGAGTATGTGTGGAATGTTTATCAATTATAATTAGTCACAGATTATCTACTTAGCCCAAAAGAGAAATACCAGCTTTTAACCACAAACTTTTCCCAACTTAGAAGACCTGCCCGGCACTGTTCTGGAAATCTATGCATCACTAAAAGGCACTGGAGCTGACACACAGGTCACTTATCATCATCTCTCCCTCTAAAGAGGGGAAAAAGAAAAGCCGTGCTTAGTATTTTAACTCATTCTCTGTGCTACAGTTACGACAGCACAGATAGCAGTGTTACTGCCCAATGGCATCCATGCATCCAGCATCTGCAGGCAAAAAGACAGACAAGGATTGGCAGGCATAGGATCAGAAAAGGAAGAACGACTGAAAAATATAGTGCTATGACTACGCCAGGATTTGACAGGTTTTTCAAAGCTAGCGCTGCCTGGCACTTCAATGGAAGCAGTATTTGGAATACAGAGATGTTTTTGCAGCTGACTTGTTTATGGGACCATGAGTGGAGCTGGATATGCAACCAGGCAGCCAGCATCACTGTCAAATACCTTGAGAAATTTTGGAGAAGAAAACCGTGCTCATTTGTATACTTTCTTGTCTTTCACAATGTTCGGGTGTCGGTTTCTGCACAAAGCTGTAACATGCACGCTTTGATACTGGTTGAGGCAAAGCATTCTTCCCATTTAATAGGCAGGCTAAGCTTTAAGAGATGAGGAAGACCAGTGCTAACTTGGAGCCTTGGCCCATGATTTGCTATTATAAGCACACAAGGTAAGTAGAAGTGACACTACCTGTGTCATAGTTATCACTAGGGTGAGATGTTTCATCCATTTCTTCACCAGTTGGTTCATTTTCCATATTCAGATTTTTCAGCTGTACTAGCTCCAGAAATCTCAGAGCTGTTTCTGCCAACAATGCTATGTTTTCTGCAAAGGAAAACATTTTGGTTAAGAATTGTTCTACTTTGCCAATTTACATCAGCCTGATGATCCCCCTGACAAGACATTATAACAACTGACAGTACCAGTCACGATGGCAAATGGGAATGAAATTACACAACACACTCTGGTCAACTCACTTCTGTTGACCCTGATCCCAGCAAAGCTACCAAGTACATCAAAGCACATGGTAACTTTTGTCACGTAAATAAGTGGAAAAATTGTAAGGATACCAAGTGTAACAAGGACTAATTTCAGTCTTCTAGAACTGTTCCTCAGTGCCACCTAATCTCAGGCTAATGACTAAACAACTTGATAGAACTTAAAGGCCAATTAACCTGAATTAACTAACATGCCTACATGGTAGACTGCAACAAAATGACGATGACAAACTACCACGCCAGAATACGTGTCCTAGGGACTAACAACAGGGTTACCATTGAGGGCTGGATTCCAATTTTAGAACATTTGTCCCCATATCTCTCCATGTGATTTGGCACCGCTCTTCACTGTTTGGAAGCTGCTGAAGCAAACTCAAGCTATATTATATGTGTCAGGCCACTGCTGGCACAGAAATAATCCCGTCAAGGCACAAGTCCCATTTAAGCAGCCGTTCTGAGTCTCGTCCAAGACAACAGCAGCATGCCACTGGAGTCTGTCCACAGCCCAAATCAGATCCTGTAAGTCACCAGCCTGACCACTTCCAAAAAGTGTGCTATAGTGACACAAGTTAACTCAGGTATTACAATACATATATATATAAAAAAATATTTTTTTTTTGAGATTTAAATTTCTTCCTTAAAGCTATTTGAAATTAAGGTAACTTAATCAGACTTAACCATGCACAGTTCAAATAATCTTTCCAAATTTCAGAAAATATTCCAGCTGTACTCAGTTTGAAAATAAAGTCAAATCACTGAACACAGAGAGAACCTCTGTGTAAGCAGGTGCAACTGGAGTCTATTGGGTACTGACACCTGTAGCTTTTTTGCACTTACAGAAAAAGAGATTGCATTTTGTTTCCTCCAGCTTATTTAAATAAGTTTAGCTTTATTTTAGTTCCTTTAAAAATGAATTATAAATAAACTAGAGTATTACGAGATTATTTTTTTTTCTAATCTGCAAATAAAAGCAAGGCATGACAAAGTGGTTCTTTTATAAAGCCCTAAATGTGGAAGACCAAGGTGACCAAAAGCAATTTGTTCTATTCATTAACTACACATTGTCTTCAATAATTAGTTTTATCAGCTTACTTAGTAAACAAGAGAAAAAACATCACCTGGGACATTTTCAACTGAATTCTGCATTTATAACTTTAAAAAAAAAAAGCCAACAAACAAACAAAACAACACACTTAAAGATATGCTAGTCATAGCAAATAAGGGTGCATGGTAAATAGCAAATATGGGCATGACTACAAAGCTTCTTCCTGAACTGGGCAGAACTGATATCTGAATAAGGTACAAAGAAAACATCTGCTACGGTATAAGCCAGTCTATTACATATCAAATAATACAATTTCGGCCTTTGAATATAAATTTTTTTTGGTGGGAAAATAACTCTAGAGTCATAACAACACACTGATGCTTTAAATTACTTTCGTATTTATTCAGCTTAATCAGGCCGCTCTAAGCAAACAATCTAAGCTAAGGAAATGTCAATTAAGATAAATTAATAAAAGCAGCAAAGGGTGGGCAAGCTCAGAAAGCCCTGTTGGCATACTTAGCTACACAGTAACTACTCAGACAAGTATTTTTGTTTGTTATGTTCTTGCTTATAGAACCAGGGCTGCTTCCCTGAGCATAAGACTCCAAACTCTGACGGCTTACCTTAGCTGTAAGCAGAGCTGCTGCATGCTACATCCAGGCCCTAGCCCAAAGCACACATGCACATTCTGCAAGTTGCTTTAAATGCAAAACTACAGAGAAGAATGAATGTTAATTTAAGGGGGAAAAAAGTTAATTCATCTAGCAGAAAGCAAACGCTTCTTTTGTCAACCATTTAAAATGTAATTATTTACTTTGGGTACAGATCTACATTGGAAACTCATCTGTTAGTATAAGTCAACTCAATAATTACTAAGTTGCTGCCACCACCTGCACCAGTTAGCTTAAGTGAATATAGGTGTCTTTACCTGCAGCCATATCTGAGACTTCTGGGGAGATTTACTGAAACAGAAACAGCAAGCTATGCAACGATTTTAAGCAGAGGAGAAAACAGTTAAGGAAATACAGAAAAGCCCAAGATTTGGAGTTTTGACTGGATTTCCTCTTACCAGCGTATGCAAGTCTGACGATGGTGGCTTCATCCTGGGCCAAGTGCGCAATGCCTGGCAGAATATATTCTGGGTAAATGTTAATATCATTGCGTGGCACCTCTTTGACGAGAGCAAGAACTTTAGTTAGTGTCCTCACAGATTCTGCCCTCACCCTGGGCACAGAGTCGTTGCTGAAATGTAACAGATAAGGAGTAATACGATCCAGAAGAATCTCTACACTTAATCTTGGGGCTAAATGAAGAATCAGTTCCAAAGCAGCCAGTTTTGAATCACAGTATTTGAGAGTCTGTAAACAGGAAGTTATCACAGACACTAGAATAACCAGCCCATTCTCTTTTGTCTCTCCCTCGGCTTTCTCTGTGCGATCATGCCCACAGAGATTGTGAATGATGTTGTCCAGATCTTTACGTATGACCAATATACGCTCATCTGCCGATACAAACGTTTCCTTGGCAAACTGGGCCATGTAAGGCTGAAGGAAAGTGTAAAATATTTCAGGAAATGCATTGTTACGTTGCTGTTTCAAATAATCTTCAGCTGCTAAACGTTTATCTGGCTCGCGATGGACCATCTGAGTGACCTTGAGAAAGGCAGAAGTAGGAAGGAGCGAGAGAGAAAGATTAAAGGTTTAGACATTTGTAATGAAAAAAACAAACTCATACAACCACCACCAAACCCAAACGATAAGCAATTTGTCACCAAAGTAGGTGAGATAAACTACAAACAGATCACACAAATGGTTCTACTGCTGTAGTCCATCCTTACCAGTTCTCTGATACTGCGGTCTTCAATTTTGTTTAGGACTTGATCAGGGGAAAAGAGGCCGTTTCTGTAAGCCAAAAGCTGAGATAAATCAAACAAGGGTACGCCTTCTGTGAAGAGCTCTGCTATTACACACCCTGGGGGAAAAATAAAAAGTCAAATGTGTCAGAGGACGATAAACAGACACTTTGTTTTCTATGTGCAGACAAGAACAAACTCTACACAACTCGATTAAAAACAAGGCAAATGACTTGCCAAATTAACTTGCAGAAAGGAGATAGCATCTCAAGCTCCAAAAACTGGCTTTTACACTTGATCCCTGAAATATCTCCCAAGTGTTTTATTTCAAACATGCCAACAGCAGAGGAGTTTGCAATTAGGAAACATGAGGCAGTGACTTTCAGCCATCTGTCAGCTGGAAAATACACCACCAGAAAGGGAACCCACATCACCGTCACATGGAAGAAGAGTGCCAGTAAGTCAGCATGGATTGGGCAGTAGGTCAAAACTAAGCAGCCCTTCTACAGTAGGTAAAGAAATAACCTCTACTTTCACAATGATGCTGGGGAACAGCATATATTCACTCACACAAGCTCATAAGCACAGTGAGAAATAACAAGATTGCCAAACACAGCCCCTGCCCCTGTTGTGTACATGACACACGTTCTCTTCAAAGGTCCCACTCCTGCAGTTTGCTCCCAATAGTCAGCATCTTGCTTTATCAGTGGAGTGCCCTAGAAGTTTGGCCATAAGAGTAACTTGTAAAATGAAGTAACCATTACCTTTAAATTCAGATTTTCAATTGCTTTAACATTAAAAAAAAAAAAAAAGCCAAACTTATGGCTTACAAACTGCTCAAGACAAGCCTGAGATTCAAGACAGGCTCCCACAGTGGGACTCTATCAAGTATTTGTGAGTGGGACTATGAGCTTACCCACTTATCCAACAACTTGCCTGTGGGGAAAATGAAATGAGAAGGGGCTTCTAAAGGCAGTATTGCCAAACTGCCCTGAAAGCTGGCCCAGTCCCCAGACAGCTGGACCCTAGGTGAACCACTGACTGGTTCCTCCTCTTGGGTCCCATGAGGCATATGCTGTGCATCCCCGGGACCTCAGCCATGAGAAGACGATGGTCTGTGGCATCTCTTTCCCAGGGCAGAGTTGAGCCATAACAGAACAGTTTGTGATTTCCCTCCTCGGATAACATGGTGATACACTTAAGTTATGTAGCTCACTGTATTCTGTCTGTACTTTTTCTGTGAATGAAAAGCTCAAGTTTCATTCCTATGCTTAAAACAAGCAAGTTTTTCCACATGTGGTTCTCTAATCCCACTGTAAAAAAACAGAACAAAAAAAAAAAATCCCCAAATAAGCTTTTCTGCACCCCGACACACAATCATAAACAACTCATTGGTCTCTCCTGATGGCTCCAAGTACCTGCGGAAAAGATATCCATTGCACGTTTTAACTCCCCTCTTGTTCGCTGATTGCTATTTGCCAAGTCTACCAAAGGAGTTGAAGGGTCCCGCATGTTTTCCAGCTCCGTAGCAAACATACTGCCATCAACAAAGCGCTCAGGAGCGATGTAACACGTTCTTCTCCGTGATGTGTCGAAGAAATAATTGAAGTCAGCGGGATTGTCTTCAGGAAGATAAGTTGGTTTAAAACTGGCAAAGTCAGTTAGAAGAACCCAGTTCCAGCTGGTCACCATGATGTTCTCTGTTTTAATGTCCCCATGGCGGACTCCAGATTTGTGCGCTTGGTCCACCGCAGTAAGGATCTGGAAAGCGATCCACCTTTTTTCAATGTTGTTCAGGAATGGCCTGGTACTGATTCGATCATAAAGGTTGTCCCGTACGTACTGTCTGAAAAGCATCGCGGCCTTTTCGGACAGGGTTGCTTTCTGGAAGGGAAGGCAGTTCTGTGCCGAGTGTAACCTTATCTTCAGCTCCTCCAGCTCTTGCTTGTAGCTCGTCAGGGGTAAGGTTGGATCCTGGATGGCAAACACCTTCACGACCACCAGCCCCTCCCGGTGCTTGGCTCGGGCGACCTTGAAGAAGCGGGTGCTCCCCAGGCTCTTGTCGTATTCGAAGTCGTGGATGTCTGAGAAGTAGCTGTCCACCGAGAGGATCTGCGAGGGGGCGATGCCAGCCAGCTGGTTCCCCATGGCGGCACCTCCTCTCAGGCACAGGCACCGCACCAGGGCTCTCCCGCGTCAGCCTGGGGAAAAACACGACGCGTATTTCACACACCGGCCGCAGGTACGGGTTTGCTCCTCTCCGCTCCACTCCCCCCAGCCCCGCGCAGCCCCCGCTTCCCCAGGCCCCCCCGCCCCGAGCGGGCCCTGCCGCCGCGACTCCCGCCCCTCCACAGGCCCCGCCGCCCGGGTAGCGCTGCGCCGGGCCGGGCCCAGGGGAGCGGGCCGCTGCGGCGGCGGGTTCCCCTGCACAGCACTCACCGGCGCGGCCCGCCCGGCCCAGGCAGAGCCGGGACCCCCCCAGCTCCGGCGGCGGGATGGAGCGAAGCGGGACTCAGGGCGGCGGAACCGGCACCATGCGGCGGGCGGGGGAAGGGACGGCGCCGTGAGCTCACATCCTGCCCCGCCCGCCTGCCCGCCCGGGCTGCCCGGGCAGCGGCCGCCGGCCAGGCGTGAGCCGTGCCAGGCCGCTGGGCTGTCCTCCACAGCCTGTAAAGAAAAGAGTTTTGCATTAATACCTGCCTCAGTGATGTAATTCCGGCTTTTACTGTGGTCTGGGCTGGTTTTCTTCTGATGAACTTTTTTTTGCTAGGTATATTCCCTGGAAGGGTTTCTTCTCGGGAGGAGGATACGAGGGCAGCAGCAAGAGTGATGTGTTCCAGGCAGTCTTTGTGTTCTTTTTGTCTGTCAAGGAAGAGCTGAGGGGGGTACAGCATACTGACTTCTGTGAGCTTGGTACTGACACCGCGTAAGCAGTGTGGGTCAGAACATGGTGAAGGAGATGGGATGTGTTGGTAGAACGGGCCTTGGATGCATGAGTCAGTACCTTCTCTCAGCCGAGCAAACACAAGAATAGCCACCACGCTTCCTTCTACTGATGCTTAGCATTAGATGCCTGTGGGGAGAAGGGGTTTTTTAGATGACTTCACTACTAGGTCTGTCCTGACGGTGTTTCACATACCTGAAATATGAGAAAAGGCTTCACTGAGTAAATACTGAGTAAGGACAGTGGTCCTCTACATCTTAAAGTAAAAGCGGAACTTCAAAGCTGCACATTGCATAGCGAGCAGTAAAACACACTTGATACTTGCAGATGGGCCGCCTGCCCCTTGAAACCTGTTTTCTCCATCTGCCATTCAGCTACCTGCAACAGCAGAATGTGGCGGATTTATTTTCTATTTGCATGATTAACTTGGATCCCTGACTTGAATTTGAAAGACTTGGAAAAACTATTTTTGTGAACATAAAGTATCCATGCCATCTAAAGAGTGGCAACATGGCTGAACTTGAATTTAGCAGAGTTTGCCCCATCCTGTCTCGAGGCAGATGACCTCCTGAAGTTACCACCAAAATCACTGACGTGGTTTAACACACTGGGAGCTGAAAACCACAGAATTTAAGGACCCTTATTTAAATAAGGCTTTTCATAGAAAACTCAGAGTGAGACAATCAGGAGGCCTTTCTTATTGTTTGATCTGAAAGTGCTTGAGATTAAGAAAAAGCCCAGGGCAGAGTTCGCTTGTCCTTCTCTGCTTTTTGCCATTGCCATGTTGTTTCTTTGCTACCTGTAGCACATTACTAAAGAAGTGATGTTTGGGTCCCCTACACTGGTTCCTGTATGATCGAAACTTACCCAAAAATACGATTTCCACCAGCCACACATGAGGTCACTTAATCCCGTTGTCTCCAAAATGGTTCACATTGTGCCAGCGAGTGCTTCCTGCCAGCGGGACTCTCCCACCAGCAATCCACACCTGGGCGTTCAGCATGTCCCAGCGCAGAAGTCTCAGCCCAGGCCTGGGGTTAGGGTTAGGACTAGGACTAGGGTGAGGAGAGAGAAGCAGGAAACCTATAGGTGTTAGATCGGTGCCTTAGCATGGTTCCTTCTAGAGTCGTAGCTTGCAGTTGTGCCTTTTTTATTTCCCCCTTGGGATGCCATGACCCGGACATAACTGTTCTGCTCGCAACACCTTTGCTTGGATCACAGGCAGAGTGGCAGGCAGAGTATGCATCAAGTGTTGCCAAAGGGGATCTGGAAGAGAAGGAAAATAGAATCCATTTTCTACTCTGCTTGTGGCTTGACAGGTCGGCATCATGCTATAACACTGATGCTCTTGACCGCCACTGTTTAGCTCCTGTCATAGCGGGTAGAGAAGGGAAAGTGGAGTTGTGACTCCTGCGCTCCCTTTTTGACTTTGAAACAGATGGTGAGCTAATGGTGCCCTGTTCTGATCACTCCTAATCACCTGAAACTTTGTCCCCTCCTTTTAGGGCATAACATGGCTGGAGGCAGCTGTGTGTGGAGAAAACTGAGTGGCTGCTGAAAGTCTATGCCTAAGTTGGACATTGATTGGCTTGTAAGTCAGTAAGTGAGTAATCAGAAAATCTCTATTGGCTTGTTGGCAAAACAATTATATAGGGGGTGCTCTCTCTAATGGAAAAAGTTAATGGATTCAATGCAGAAAGATTTTCTCAGTTGAATCAGATGCATGGAGTACAAGTTCAGAAGAAAGTATCTGGGGCTGTTCAGTAAGCATAAATCCCATGAAAGTGACTTTAATTATGCTCTGTCTGTGTGTTCAATGAAGAACAGAACTGGTAGTTGTGCTGCAACTTACTTCCTGCTCAAATGACTGATCTGTGACTGTAGCTACAGCAGCCCCTAGTTAAGGTTTTGAAACTGTCAGGTTTTGGTCAGAAGAAGGCCAGCCCACCCTGGTGCCTCCCAGCTCTTTGAACAGAAAACACATTACTGCTGACAATGTAAGAGCCTACACCTCCCAAAACAGAGTGCACGAGTGCTTATGCTTCCCCCATGACTGAGCACCCATCTCCGTTGTGAAGCAATACCTAAGACCACGTAGTCAAGCTCCAGTCCTGGCTGGAGAGGAGCATCTGTCAGCCCCTGCTGCTTAGCTGTGCTCTCCTTTGCTCATAGGAGGTAAGTTCAGTTTCCAAAAGAGGGTAAGGCTTTTTGTAAGTCCTGTAGGCACACTTTGCTCCCAGCTAAGCCGTTAGTTACTGCCTCCTAGCTAAGACATATTCTTGTCTGCGCACATGGTCACGCTGGGCTAGAGTCACAGTTCAAGCCAGTTTTTCAGCCGCTTGTTTTAGGGTGACAGCCTCTGCAGTACTGCCAGGCCTACAGCACAAGTGGGCAGAGGTGCTGAGACAAAAATAGTGGCACATTTTCCTGCACTGTAATTGGAGTTAATTCTAGTTAAGCAATACTGGCTGCAACAAATGGAGAGGATGCATTTGTGGCTTCATAGCAGTAAAATAGAAGAAAGAGTGACTTGTGTGTATGCTCTCCTCCTACCATTCCTTTCCTTCCTAAGTTATAGACTGTTTAGGTGCTCCTCCAAATTGAAAACTAATAGAAGGGAAAACCTATCATTTCGATGCTGCATCTTTGGTCCACATTTATTCAGATATATACAAGAAGTAAAAAAGAGACACTTAGCAGTGGCTGTTGACCATGCTGAAGTTAATGCAAGTGAAATAAGCTGCCAAATACAGTGACATCTTTTTTCCCTGTTGCCCAAAACTGATTCCCTTCTAAAGCAAACATCCATGGGTACCTATGCAAACTGTTTTGCCTGTCATCGTGTCTTGAAAATGTCAGAACTCTGCTGCTTCTACAGAGCTGAGCTTAAGATACTGAAAAGCAAAAACATTATGGTGCCAGTAATCTCATTTAAATCGTGGAAAAAGATTGGAAATATCCTGGAAACTCATTGTGCTCAGTGCTGTGTCCTATGGACCTCCTGCCCCAGTACCAAGAATTTACCCCATGCATAGAAACGAGTGAGAAGGGGTCAACATGCACATTCTTTAAAAATAGTGGGTTGTCTGTAACAGTGTGAAGAACTATGTCTGTGAACAACAAAAAGTGCTAGTGCAAGATTGAGCAATGAAGGAAAAGATACTGAAAAAAACAGTGGCGCTGTTGTTCGGCAAGCTTAAAGTCTTCATTGTTGTAAAGCGTAGAACTGACCAAGAATACTTAATGCAATGCTTACTAGCCTACTCTGTGATAGATAAAAGGCTCAAATTAATCACATTCAGCCAGATTGTTTGTTCTTTGGGGTGTTTGTGTATGTGTCCCTTCCAACTCCTGAACCTCCTAGCTGATTTCTGCCAAAGTTGAGAGACATGCAGTTTCTAAAAATCAAATTTCTTAAAATGGGGGAGGAAGACGAAAAAACCCTCTGTAGGTGTCCTGGCTGGGCACCTGCTCTGACTTCCCAGGTTTTTGCTGACAGAGAATCCCCAGGGCAGACAGATTTTTTCCATGTCTCAGCTGCAGGAAGAACTTAAAGGAAGCATGAGCTCTTGTTGGACACCAGAGTTGATCAACTGAGAAAGACAACTCTGAAGGAAACCCCATTTCACTAATTCTAGGGCTTATGGAGGCATTCATGTTGTCTGAAACCAAAACTGCTTTGGAAGAAAAAATAGATTTAATGAATCTCCACTCTAAAGCAATTGGAATAAGAGCAAAGCTTTTGAAACTCTCAAATTCATATGTTTTACTGAAACAGGCTTGGGAGGTTTTCATGTAAATGATTCTTTATGTCAGTGTTTTGGATAATTTTTTGCTTTTAAAAAGGTTTATTAATGTATCAGTTGACTTTAGCTGAATGGCACTTTTTTCATTTCTAATTTGTAAAGTTATTCAAGATTTGTGCATCTCACCCCTGATTAGTACGTGTAAACATTTTAAAACCTTCTGCAGCACTGTTCTGCTGTATTAAAGCTTCTGACAGTGTGTCCTGCTGATTTAGCACGGCTTCACCACTTGCGATATGGCAGTGATCCCACGGACCTAAATGGGTGAAAGAAATGGGTTTATAGAATACTTTCTTTAAAAGCACCTAAAGCAGGAGAATTGCCTAAAGTTTTATCTCCATGCTGACGTACTGACAGATTTGTTCCCTAGTCATCTGCTAATTGTTTTGGAATGACACTTGCTCCTGGATGCTTCTACCAAAGCAGCATGTACAAAATTCATTTCACAAAACTTAGCAAGAGACCGTATGGAAGAGGAAAGTGATATTTATTTTAAACAAAGTTGATTTCAGTCACTAACATATTGTGTTATAGATGTCACTCCCTTGCACTCCCATACCATGTACTTGGAAGCATCAAGACGTGTGTGATACTTTCATATGCACTTTTCTGTTAATGTTTCATTCAGGCCAAGTTTAGTATTTCTGATATAAATCTCTACAAGCCACATAATAAGTTAAATTGTACTAGGATACGTTCCTGCTCTTAGATTATACTGGTGCAATTTTCTTCTGCATCTGCAGCTACTTTTAACTTTGGGGATTAAAAAGAGAAAGCAGGAAATTGTAAACCCAAGCTTTATTATACCCTAAACATACTCGTAAGCTGTTGCTAGCACTTACCAACCACCCCCTTGCCGCAAGAGTAGAGCAGGAAGAATGTTTTGCTTTTTGTTTTACGGAAGTATGGAAATTCACGGGGAGAAATGTCAGCCCATTTTGAGCTTCAAGTGAAAGTTTGGTAACTCTTTAACCTCAAGGACTAACCTATGTAATTTCCCCCCCTCCTACATTTGATTCCTCTGCCTGAGACTCAGAACTGGCTCTTCTGCATGGCCACAAGTCTGGTAATGTCCATCTTTTCTTGGCCTAAGTCAGCTCCAATGCCAGCCAAACAAATGCCTTTTTCCTTTCCTTTTCTCTTTTCTTTTTTTCTTTTTTTCTTTTTTTCTTTTTTCTTTTTTTCTTTTTTTCTTTTCTTTTCTTTTCTTTTTTCTTTTCTTTTCTTTTCTTTTCTTTTCTTTTCTTTTCTTTTCTTGTCTCGTCTCGTCTCGTCTCGTCTCGTCTCGTCTCGTCTCGTCTCTTCTCTTCTCTTCTCTTCTCTTCTCTTTTCTTTTCTTTTCTTTTCTTTTCTTTTCTTTTCTTTTCTTTTCTTTTCTTTTCTTTTCTTTTCTTTCCCTTTCCCTTTCCCTTTCCCTTTCCCTTTCCCTTTCCCTTTCCCTTTCCCTTTCCCTTTCCCTTTCCCTTTCCCTTTCCCTTTCCCTTTCCCTTTCCTTTCCTCTATGACTTTTTAGTCTTCCTTAGAAATCCTGGGTACAAAACCAAAACGGTCCTCTTAGGCAGTGCCTCCCTGAATACGAATTTAACGCGTCCTTCGACAAAAATACCAATCCTCTGTCTGCTAAATGAGCTTATCTTAGCAAGATCTGAATCCCCGGGTTCAGCCTCGGAGAGAGCTGAGCCCAGGCGTTAAGCCCGGCCCAGGCGTTAAGCCCGGCCTAGGCGTGCCGGCGGTGGCCGCTGGGTGGCAGCGCTCCCCCTCCGCGCTGCTCTCGCTGGGCGAGCCGATGCTTCCCGGCACCCCAAGGGCTCGGGGCTCCCATCTAGCTCCGACCTGTCTAAAATATTAAGTATTTCCAAGCAAGCAGACCTCTGCTGGAAGCTGAGAGGTTTTGTGTGTTTCGTCTCTTTATTTTGTATGCTGATTAGAATGTGGGAAGGACTAAGAGGGTAGCTAGCACATTTTGGAAGTCTGTTTATATATAGGCAGATTTTATGGAAAGCTGAGATTTGAAAACAATTGTATCTCACTATTTCCAGGGCTTTGGCTTCCTATGCCCCACTGGTTCCTGTCTCAGTGGGAAGTAATTTTACCAAGAGATAGAGGGGACTGTTCAAGCATCTACTGACAAAAGGCTGAATATTATGTTGTAAATGCATGTGCTTATTAAACTATTTTTTTATTTTAGTTTAATTTTAGAGGCAAAAGATAGCACAGAAACAGAGTTGAACATAAAATTTCCAAGCAAAGAACAGCAAGCAGGTCCTGGCTGCTGTGAAATCAAATTCAAAGTGGTTCCTCCCTTGCAAAGGAGATGATGATAAGAGCGTGAGCGCTTTGAAAACGGGTACAGTTTGGAGAAAGCCTACCAAGATAATTCAGTTCATAAGTAGAGACAGCCTGCCTGGCACATGACTGGCAGAAGAAGTGGAATGGCAACATCTGGGGAGGTGAAGCAGGGCTGGGAACATCTGCTTGGCCAGTGGTGTTAGTTACAGGAATGTCAGGGAAGAGGGCAGTGAAATAATTATGGCCAGTCCCATAACTGAGTATGACAGTTGCCCTCCAGACCCATGTGTGAGAGCAACCACTGCAACACTGGGTTTGTCCCCATGAGAAAAGAGCGAGAACAGAATCACTGCTCTTCATGATCTCCTCATGTGGACATACAGTATTAAAAATGGTTGCATCTTGTTCTTTCAATAGCAACTTCCTGGCAGAGACAGAAGCAGTAATGTTTATACTGTGATATCGAATATTGCCCTTTCTCATCCACTCTTACCCTTCCTCACTGAAACACTAAAATATCAGGGAAATCCACTCCTAGAGTCTTCTGTGTCTCTGGAGTGATTATGTTTAGCTCTAAATCCCAGCCTGAATACAACATCGAATATTGTCAAAGATTTTGGTTATTCAAATTTGAGAGATCATTCTTCAGTGAATGATCTATTATCAGATGCCTGGGGTAGTTAGACATATCACATGCATAATTACATACATCAGTGCAATATTAGGTTGTTAGTCATTCATGCTTTATGGTGAAATACAAGGCAGTTTCTGGTTTTGATTAGCATCTCCATTACCTGCTCTCAGTAAAACAGTTGTTGGCTTTTTTTTTTTTTAAATAGAAATTTGCAGGCATCTTCACCTTCCACATAATCTAGTTACCCAGCCTGCTTTAATGTATGCTGCAACTAATAAATGAGCAGCTGCCATGGCTACTGTAGTCATACAAATACAAAGAAAAGCTCTTCAGCTTTTAAGAAGTGGCTGGAGGCAGGTAATTAACCATGGTTTCACTCCTTGCACACAAAACGTGTGGAAAGAAACGCACCGGGCTTCCCTGTGGGTTTTGCTTTTATGAGCACGTACTTGAAGGATTACAACATCGCTGCCATTTCTGGGTACAGCAAGAGAGTGAGAAAGAGCAAGGCCAAGTGCTACAATGCTCGACAGAATCCTCTCTAGCAAATCCAGTTATAATTAAGCTGGCGATAAAAAAGGGGTCTTAAAAATAATAGCAGATTCATCTTTGGAGAACTTCCTTCTCCTGCTTCCCTTCCCCCATTTTCAGGCTTTTCTCCTTCAGTCTGTTCTCTCCACTGCTTCAGGAAAAGCACCTCTGATGCATCCAGGAGTGGGAGGGTGTTCACCAAAAGATTTTGCAACTTTTTTGAGCTCTTGGCTTTTTTCATATCGATGCATTGTCATTTATGCATCTTATTATGCCAGTTCTATATTTTTAAAGAATCTCTGATATTATAGAACTATTAAAAAATCACACAGAGTAAATCACATTCTCCTGTGTAGCAGATTATTATTTGTCTGTCAGCTCACAGTAAGAGGTCTGATTTCTGCCCACTGACCTCACCAGGAAGTTCTCAGTTGCTTATAATGAGGGTAAAATTGGGTGCAAGAGTGTTAAATTATATCTTCTCCAGCACAGAAGAGCATACCCAGGCCTTCAGCCATATTGCTTTATTTGCAAACACCACTGATATTCTTTTTTTGGTCTCACTGAGTCATGACACCATGATAGTCTCTTAGAGCTATAAATTGGATTTCAGGACAGAAATTGCTGGTACCAGCTAGTTTGAATTCTTGTAGAGAGAGGCAAAAATCCAGCCAGGAACTTGCTGCAAACCTGTACATCTTGATCAAGCTGCAGGCCAAGAATTGCAGCCTTTTTGTCTCAATAACAAAAAACATTTACCAGGAAAGCTACCGGTATTGGTTTACTGGAAGATATTTTCTCTTTGTGTCTCTCTCTCGTGTCTCATTCAGAGCTTACTGTTCCTTACTTCACTTGTCTCTGAAATTCAAACCATTAGCGGTTGCTCTTTAAAGGACAACAATAATTTCAAGTTGCTATAAAATTAATCTGAAGCTGAAGTTGCATTTTCATTCATACTTTTACTGTTCATCTAGTATATTTGAAAGTGTTTGGGGGTTTGGGCCAAGCTTTGGTATAAATCAGAATAAATACTTGGCTGACTTACTTGGGTATCTTCCTTCAGCAATCTAACTCACGGTTTGGCCTTCTTTGGGATACCTGTTTCTTTTCCTGCCAGCTTTTTCTTTAATGGTTTTTTTTTCTTTTACATCTTCCGTCTGAAGCAAAAAAAAAAATTATCTTGGTTCAGCAGTCTAACATCTTACTTTGTGATTCCTCAACACTCTTTCCAGCCAAGAGTTTTCAAGCTTCTTTGACATCTGTCCCTGCAATCCACCTGTTTAAAAAAAATACTGCTTATTACCTAACTTAGGTAGTTCTCTATAATTCACTTTTCTGAGACAACAAGTAAGAGTATGGAGATAACTGCTGGTGTGGGCTCACATTTCTGTTTGTGCCCAGCCTGCCTAGCTGTTGACTTCAGTGTGGCTGCTAACGTAAGGTTTGCAAGCCTCCGCAAGAAAGTATGCACAGCTCCTTCTTATAGAGGCCCTTCTTTTAAAAATCCCCGTGGGTTACAGTTCTCTCCGTTCTCTCCCCACACCCCTCCTCTGATTCCCCAACTGTGTTTTCTGTGGCCTCACTCCTAAGGCATATTTGAGCCTTGCACAATGCCTAACTGGAGAGGAGGGAAATAGTGATGACAGCCAGCTCCCTCAGCCAGCTGGGGAACTGAGTGCTCAACTGAAGAGGGAGAATCAGCTTTTGACCGTGGTTTCCACCATCGCCTTCTACACCAGCAGCGACTGTGGGAGCCAGCTCAGTAACTGGTGAGAAACTGCAGCTGACTTGGAGTGACTGGATGTCTCCAGAGAGGTTCAATTCTAGGTGTTCTCTGGGCTTCTGCAATTTTTAAAAAGGCTGAGTGGGATATTCTGTTGTCCTTCTGTTGCTTTTAACTGATTTATGTCTCTCTTAAACTTGGGGACAGTATTTGGGTAGCAAGTGAAGTGAAATAGTCCTCTTAGCATCTTTGGAAAATAATACTTTGAAGACCAGCAGAGAACAATCTAGAGGGAAAATACTTCCCGTGAGACTTGCACATTTTGGGGTGATTGTGTTTGCAGCTTTGGATCATTTAGAGAATCTCTCAGCACGCATGCTGCAGACCACCAGAAAAAAAAAATGCAAAATGAGAAGCTAAACAACTGGATTTTCTACTGCAGTAGCATCCACTGGCCGACCAGTCACTTTGAAAAACAGCGTATCGCAACTCATCCTGGTCAAAGTCTGAGTAGTGAAAGAACAGTGAGGGTGAGCTGAGGGGAGTCATCGCGCCTACATGGCTCAGTACTGGCAAACTCGCTCCAGCTATGAGATGGAAGGAGACTTTAAGCTCCTCTTGGGCCATACTTTTGCTGCAAAGCCAACTGATGGTAAAAATACAGTAGGAAGGACCACTTGGGGAGTTATGGCAGATAACGAAAATGTGCCTTTGTAAGGAAATGCCTCTTTTTTGCACCACAGAGCCAAGCACAATCCTTGTCCTTGTGCTCTTTGAATACAAGGACAGCTTCTCCCTCGTACAAGAGCAGGGTTGACTGCCTCAAAACATTTGCAGAGGAGCAAAGCACAGGCAGGGCCCGCTCTCCCGCATGTGCCGCAGCTCAGTTGGCACAGCAGCGCTGTACGAGGCAAACATATTTTCTTCCTTCACTAAAAAGCCCATTGCATTAGAAGCAGCAGGAAGAATTCCTCTGTGCTTCCATTTTAAACTAATTGCATATTGGGGTATACGCAAGATAATTTTAAAGCAAGATTTTTCATTCCCAGCCTGCAAAAGATTCCATTTTCCAGCTGCTGGAAAACATCATGAGCTGATCCTGTAATGAACTCTCTCATGTAAGAATTGCCTCATTACCATTAAATGTTGCCAGCTCTTAGATTTGTGTTCTGCTTCATAAATTCCAAAAAGCAGCTCAATGTATTTAGGAGCTATTTCCCTGTTTTAAAAGGAACCAAAGTCTATTCCAGGACGCTTATAGTTCAAATGAAGACAGATTGCTATGAGCTTATTTCAAAAGATGAAGAAAAAGTTTTTGCAGAGCAATTTCTTTTTTTAAGGAACAAGAACTTGTGTTTTTTGTGGTTTTGAAGAACAGTGAATAAGCCCAGCAAAATTACACTATTGTATGTGCCCACTAGTCAAGTATTAACACTATAATCAATTTTTTTCCCTTGGCAGTAAAGGGCCAGAATCCATTCTTCCTGATTCTACGTAGCAACTCCATAGGGTTCAATTCACTCCAAACCAAGGCAGAGCAGCTTTGGAGGGACTAATGATGAGATCTGGAGGATTTTTCCCTTCAGTTGTTAATTTGAATATAACCCAGTTCAGTGTTGACCACTTTAGGTCAGCTCTGTGTTGCCTTACTTCTATAAAACAATGGAAATCTCTTCTAAATCCTGATGGGTGGTTACTGCAACTTTTCACTTTTATTGGCAGCCTGAAGTACTGAATAGGAAAAAGAGGCAATTTTCTTTTCTTACCTAGACAGGTATAGGCAGAGCAGCACAACAAATTTGTACTGTTATTTGTGTTGCATATGCCCATAAGAAATAGAATGGAATTTGCAAAAGTACTTTGCAAAAATAAATTCGCCAAGGAGAACAACAGTTCTTAACTGTGTACCTTCCAAATATCTGGGAAATCTGCCTGGGAAACACGGTATGTTGGACAGTGCTACATGCATGTTGGATTTAACTTATAAATCTTTTCCAAAGGAGCTGGAGAATGGAAAAAAACTATAATGCAGTTGGGCATTTGTCATTTTCTGTTAAAAACTGGCTGCTTCCAGCATGTCCAGGCAGATTTAAACAGATGAAAGGGTCAACTAAACAATGATTGTATATGTACATAAATTAAGACACCAGAGCTTCCAGTAATTTTATCTCTTAAAAGGCTGCTGTGATTTTGACTTTGAGAAAGGAAGTGCCTTAGAAGGATCTGAAGGCAGTATCCCATGGCAAACAACCAAAACTGGATGAGTTCAAAGATGCAAGAGGATATGTATTCAGTCTGTTCAAGGGAGAGCATGCAGCTGTGTCCTAATAAAAAGAAATAATTGAATTTATTTGATCTCCTAGGGCTGTTTCCTTCATAATCTGTGCAAGAGAGCATTTTTTAATGCTGTGACTTCTTTTTTTTTGCAATGTCTTTCAAAACAAGGCCTCGTGTCAAGAACCCCCTCTTTTCCAGCGTTAGCCCTGACATTTGGCTATTGGTGTGTTCATTACACAGGATCCCTCCTGCGCTGCTCCTGGAGAACTGCAAAGCCATCGGGACGGCGGACCAGACTGGAAGGCCATGGCTGGACTTGGACTACGGTTTTCCCATGCATATCAGGCAGAGGTGTACAGAGAGGGAAAGTGCCAGGTCTGATGTGACAGTGCTGGGAGAAGCTTCTAATCT
Source organism: Grus americana (assembly GCF_028858705.1). Lineage (NCBI taxonomy): Eukaryota > Metazoa > Chordata > Aves > Gruiformes > Gruidae > Grus > Grus americana. The sequence continues at coordinate 122,462,563 of NC_072853.1, read as the reverse complement.
AGTTAACGCTTGCACCAGCAAACCGTTGGACTCTCTACAGGGACTTCTTTTATTATCTGAACCCAAAATGCACTTTTACTTGTCATGTCCTGACTGGAAGTAGTGTACGTACAGCATGCTGAAATTCCAAGCGTGAGTATATCAAAAATTTAACTGTTGTACCCTATTCAGTCATCTCTCGATGTTCCTCTCCGTTGAAAAAAATGAAAAAGTGGCTTTTCTCCCACTTTTTCCTCAGAAAACCTGTTAACAGGTATCATTTCTTATTGCAAGAAGGGTTGGAAAATTTGGCATCTGAACATCATCACCTTATGGCATGTTGTACCTGAGCAAAAACTTACCACGCACTTCACAAAAGCAGAGTCCATGGAAGGAACAGTTGTAGCACTTTGAAGTGCTATTTATGCTGTCAATTCTCTTTCCATAAATGTTTTTAAATCAGGGATTTAAATTAAGCACTCACATTAATCACTCTCAAACTCATCAGTGAATCGATTCCAAATTTGGCAGCCAGTCAGTGTTGACACAAGATTTGCTGCACGTATACTTCCAAATTTTGTTTGCACAGTATTTTATTGCAAATATAAAAAGGCAAATGCAGTTGTCAATTATGAATGAAATCAAACCAGGATAAACTGAAGAACTAAATCAGTGTATATACCCTCAGCAACCTGTCAGTACGGACAAAACTACCCGTGAGTTGACATCTAGTACTTATTTGCTAGATCTTCTTGTAAATAATAAATCACCTTTTCTTTCTGCAAACAACATGAACCGTGTTCATCATTTGAGATTCTTTACATTATTAACAGCTTGGCAGGGAGTTCAGAAACTCAGCTGAAGAAAATATTCAGGAGACCCTATATAGTTTATATTAAGACTCCATCCTGATCTTTTGTACATATGCCTTCCTATTTTACTAGAAAGTTTCCATAATTTTGTATTAGACAGGAAAGTCATGCCTTTCTACTTCTTTGGGGCATTTCTGTACTGTAAATATTCTGAAATATGATTTGAGTAACAAGAATCACAGAATCACATAATAGTTTGGGTTGGAAGGGACCTTAAAGATCATCTAGTTCCAACCCCCTGCCATGGGCAAGGACACCCTCCACTAGACCAGGTTGCCCAAAGCCCCATCCAACCTGGCCATGAACACTTCCAGGGAGGGGGCATCCACAACCTCTCTGGGCAACTTGTTCCAGTGCCTCACCGCCCTCATCGTAAAAAATGTCTTCCCTATATCCAATCTAAATCTTCCCTCTTTCCCAGTTTAAAACCATTGCCCCTTGTCCTATCACTACAGTAAGGCTGAATCTTTTTTACTCAAGTAATGCATACAGTTTGCTGTGCACTTTAGAAAATAAGAAATTTCCATCAGTGCTGTTACACTTTTACAGCTTCTGGAGCTGATGTGCCAAGGTGTAAATTTCTGCTCAGGAGCGGACCAACTCAACATAGGTCCTAAAAGAAGCCATGGCAAGACAAAAGGAAGAGGAAAGATGAAAGGCTCAGTTGTGAAGAGCACACAGCCAACCTCAGCAACTGGAGAGCCTGAGTACAAAATAATCCTATTCCTCCCCTGAAGACAGTAACACGCAGAAATCTGTCTTTGTAGCTAAAGCCGGTTACTTTCTAGCCTTGACATGCTTCAAAAAAATATTTCTATGATGTAGTCGACAATAACAGGCCATTATCTGATGAAGGCAGTGGTACCTTAAGAGCCTCACTGAGTGATGCAGAGCTGGGCCTGCATGTTTACTCCAAAAAATGCCAAAAGACAGGATGTCCCTGTGTGGGAAGGAAATTCCATATCCTCACTGGAAGAGTTTAGTGGCCCAAAAGAGGAAAATCTACCATAAAAGAACAACTCTGAAGTTCAGGAAGCACAAAACAAAGTCTTGATGTTGTACCCCTTTCTCCCTGTCCTTTTCATTACCTGAAATAGACCTTTGCAAATTAGAAACTTTGCTAGTAATGTTGGGTTTTTTTCTGCATAACAACCCTACTAACGGGTTCTATTTTATTATTTCTTGTCCTGGGCTGGCCAAGAGCGTGCAGGGCGGAGTGTGCAGCACAGCCCCCCGCTTTGAGAACGGAGAAGTGGGGAATCCAGAGGATTGCCGAGGCAGGGACAAAACTGGGCAGGGAAGGGTTTGTGTTCAGGCACAGACCTCACGCCTTTTTCTTGGAGCTGTAGTGAGCATGGGGAGGCTGGGCATGGAAGTGGGGGACAATGGCACAGGCAGGTTTTTATTGCAGTATGTCCACTTCATCTTCGGCCATAGCAGTAGAAACCCTCTCGCCTCACGCTTTCAGGGTGAGGTGGTCCTGAGCACCCTGGGGCAGGCGTGGGTGTTTCAAGAAAGATGAGGACCATCCTGTTCTTGCACACCCGGAAAACCTCCACAGGAACAGCCAGGTTTGGCTTTAGGTCTTGAAATTACATGTGGGCTGCTGAAAGTAAAGCTACTCATTAACTGTTAATTAATTCCTTTCTAGAAGTAATTTATTCATCTTTCTTTTTTTTTTTTTTCCCCTCCAGTAGACATCTCTTCCTCTGTTTTTGTGGCAGGAAGATAACCTGCAGGGATAAATGGAAATTGGGTTTGTGCCCTTATTTCTAGAGTGATTTGGATTGGTGGTGTATCGCTGGAAAAAACAGCCATCCTAGCTGGTAGGCAATTTTAATAATGATTTAGACACTTTTCCCTTATTTATTGTGAACTTCTTTTCTTAGTTTCTTGTTTTCTTTTTATTAATCAAAACATCCAGTTTATACATATATAATCATTTAATGTAAACAAAACATAGATTTCTTCCAGTAGTGATTTGTAATATAAAATTTAAAAGGAAGAAAAGCAGTCTGGTACATGAAGGAAGGTATAATATCTGCAACACATCATCTTCATTGCTTTAAACTATACTCTTCAACATATAAGCTTTGTTTTTCTAACTGAAAGACCTGCAGGAACACCACACCTGCACATCATCTGATTAGCTAAAGCTAAGCAAATCTGAACGTTAATTCAGTAGAATCCCTCGAACTGGTAGACAGCCAACTCAATTAAACAGCTATCCTGATAACGAGAATCAAAAATGCTTCTGAAAAGACGTGCCGTGGCATAAAGTACCCACCAAAGTAAAACTACAGCAACAAGGAGATTATTCACAGCATTTCATTTTTCTCTGGTATTTATTTCCTTATTATTACTGGAACCTCTGTTTGTGATGGAAGTGAAGTTTGGCATTTCACACTGATTTAAGAGCTTGCTAATACTTAACTCCCTGTGTCACTGAATATATCCCTGTTAAGCAGTTTCACCGTCATTAAGTATAATTGTGCTAAATTAGCATCCATGGAGATGTCCTGGTTAACAGGGTTTTACTATAGCAGTGATTGTATACAAATAACATAATCCTGACAGAAAGAAGAAAACAACAAACCAAAAAAAACCCCCAAACCACTGGGCAAAAGCTAAGAGAAGGAATTTGTTGTTGCTCTTCGGAACAGCAGGCAGCGAAGTGTCTCCACACCAGCAGCTCCTGGGGCAGAGAAGATTGCTTTTCTCAGTTAAGTCATCAAAATGGTCATGGTCCCTGGGCATTGCTGTTTGATACAGGTGTTTCTCTAAAAGAGATGCGTGACCATTGCAGACTGAGGTTTGACAGAATCGTGATTTTCAGAGTGCTCGGCTCTCTTGCTGAGTGGAAATTATCTGCAATGCTGGTGTTTCTCTGGCTTCCTCTGAGCACTCTGCACAAGAACAGTTTGCCGTACAAATTCTTCAAAAGAGCCTCTTAAGAATTAATGTTGGAAGAAGGCTTTTTCCTTTTTCAGCTGTTATGCTTAACATCTAATTAGCCCACGGTGCCAAGGCTAACATGATAATTCTGTAGGCCAGACATTTCTCATGAGGAGTAAGGAATAATTTAAAATGGTCATTAGGAGCTGCATGGTCTAGGAAATAGAAATTCTTTTCACTTTATCTATAACTTTAGATAATTGTGCTACAGTATTCCTTCCAATTTAGTGCCCATTTCTGGAGTTACTAGGTGAAATAACAAGCTGACATCTGTACTGTTTCATATGCTTGATTACCTGTATGCAGAAAGTGGCCAAAGAACAATTTCAGATAACCAAGTGATTTGATGCTTGAGGGAATTTTCAATATAATTAATCAGCATCTGGGGACATTAACCTGTTTGCTTAAGAAGGATTTTTGGTTAATCAAGGTTCACAAACTAAGGTTACATAGAATGCAGACCAACCTTTAGTTCAGCCTGGAAGACTTGCACTAAAGGGTGTTTCAAAGGATTATTTGAAAAAATGTAATTCATATCTAATAATTTGCCTCTTAACCATCCTTAATTACTAGCCATTTGATTATCTTTCATCTCATGTCCATTAAGTTAAACTGACAGAAAGTTATCTTATTTTTTTATATAAAAGGAAGAGTAAGAGTACGATATACAGAGAATCTTTGAGTAAAAAATCTTTGCTTCCAGTAGCGCTGGAGCATGTTAAAGTATTATTAATTCATATTCATGTGCACACCACAAAACCCCATATATTTTGCAGCTATACTGATAAAATCTGTCTTTCACAGCCTGCTTCAGTCAAAGAAAGCACCAGGACTGTGTCAGATGGGAAGGAAGAATGAATTCCGGAAGGAGGAGTCTCCATGGATTGTGCCTCTTCCCAGCCTCTAGACATTCAAACCCAGACACCTGCAGTCAAGAACTTCACAGCTGATTTTGACAATTAAGGAAAAAGAGTGATGGACTTTCTCAGGTAACCAAGCAAGATGAACTGTATTCTCTGGAGAGTAAGGAAATTGGTTTTGTAGCACAGTATTGCCTCCCAGAGATGACCATTTATGCTACTTTTACTGCATTGTTACAGGAATAATATTACCATATAGCAAATTGCTTTTTCACCAGCAGCACCTACCTCCTATGTACCACACCTTCATTTGCACTTCTTGGCAGCTCTTGCGCGGCAGCACGCAGATCCCTATGTTGGCCTGGCATACCAGATGGGACGTCTTGGCTTGTGCTTAAGACTAGAAGGCAGGTTTTGTAACATTTTGCTGCACATTTTCCTGTGCTAGTAACAGGAGCACGTGATCCCTACTCCCTGAGGTACAGCATCACTCCTACTCCCATGGCAAGCCTTTTCTGAACAGGCTCGGCCAGCTTTGCAACTTGCAACAGTCATTCTTCTCTGATACCTATAGGCAGGGACTAGAATAACACCGTCAAACCGCCTTTCAGATCTTGTGAGTAAAGAAGGCTCTGCAAATGTGAAAAGCTAGTATCATAATATCTTCTAATGCCATGGTATCATATAATGCTAGTTCCTGGGCATTTGATTTAACATCCTAATACCACAACATTTCTAGAGACTTTCAGGGCAGTTTTGAGTAAGGTCATTAAAATTGTCTCAGGAGCTAATGAATTTCACTATTTCATTCTTATGTTTAGGTTTTAATTATTCCTTGTTTAATTCTCTCTGAAAATGGGTGCTCTTTTCCAGCAAAAAATGAAAGAGCATGGGTTATACATGGGTTTTATATTCTTATTTTCATTTTCTTAAGAAATTGCTGGATTGAACAAATCACAGGGGCCACATTTTGACCAATAGATTACTCAGTCAGCTCAACCGACCACTAGATTGGTCCATGTGTCACTCAGGGAAATTGTGTAATTTCCATCCCTGAAAGTCTTTGGTTACAGAGCAAACAAATGCTGTGAGGAATAACATACACAAAATTTAGTACAGAGCAATAGTTCATGTTAATGCTTTTCAGCCTTTTTTAGTTGAAGAACAAACCAAACTTTAAGGAAAGAAAGATAGATCTTATTTGGTTGTGTCATAATTGGTTTCTTGTATAACTAAACAACACGTGGGCTGAAATGGGATCATTCATGCTTTAGGTTTTTTACTGTCATTTTTATTCATTTGTTTGCTTATATTTGGCTGCATATTTTGCTAACATTATGGGGTTTTAAATCATTCGGTAAATGTGCCACCTGAGATCTGATGAACCAGTGGTGAAAAACTGTTAAGAAGTATTCAACTAGGTAACTTCTACAGGTCCTTTCTATCCATTTGCTTTACGACTCTTTGATATGTAGGCGTTTGCAAGGAGGTGCTCCCTGGCACCCAACTTGCACCTTTCACTCCAGAGCAGTAACAGTATGGATGCGAGATCTTCCCCTGCATTCCTCTGGTCCTTTTACACACACTGTTAAGCTACCAGGGCAAACAGAAATGTTTACTGCTGCTGTCTGCAGTCCATTAATCCAAATTTCATTCTTTCCATGACCTTTCTTGTAGTAGCTGTGTGTAATGTTTGTAAAAGCAGCAAATTTTGAGGCAAGGGATTTGTCTATAAATTCTCATTTACTTCTGCCTGGTTTATTTCTGATGAAAGGTCCTGATTGACAAAATGAAATGTAATCTGTTTAAAGACCAGCCTAGATAGATACTGCTTTACAGCTAATATTTTATGAGGTTTTTGTGAACTCCGAGTCAGTATGAATGTCAGCATGGGAAATATATTTAATCTTTCTGCACAGCTGTTTTTATCAACCTTCTCCTCAACCATTAATAAACAGCTGATAAAGCTCTCAGGGGAACTTGCCATGATGCATACTGAAATTTGTTTGTCCAGCCTGTCCCTTCTGTTGCCTAGTGGCAGGTTACTGCTTTAAATTGGTCAGAGAGTTTGAGAAGACTTGGAAAAATTCAGGAATGGTTCCACAGGTGGTAAGAGGTCTGACCTTAGCCCACCATTTCATGTGAAATGAGAAGACAACTCATTTCACAGGAAGCAAGACCACTTTTTTAATGCTGGGCTGATTTTTGTGATTTGCTAATTTATATCAATAGCTCAGCTGCTCCAGACGGAAACTCCGACTCACAACCTGGGGAGCTGCAGGGGAAGTGAGAGCAAACCACTTCCCACCCATCTGCAAGCCCTGAAGGGAGGCTGTAAGTGGAGTAACTTGGTAAATGCTGTTCTGGACTAATGCTTTAAAAAGACTGGGATGAAAACCTTCTCTCAGTAGGACTGATACAGGCATTTCCATTATTTTCAGTACAATCAGAATTTCATGCTGAAGAGGGAGGAATGTAATTTCAGAGTGAATTCCCTGACAGTAGAGAGCATATGCCCATGATTTATCTACAGAGGTATTTTGCTAGTACCTGGGAATTTCTGTTTTTCATTTCAGTCAAAACTACTCTGTGTTTGTTGACAATATTTATTCATGACACATTGCTCTATAGGATGCTCTTTGTTTGCAGTGTTTACCTGACAGAAGTGACTCAGGGGTACAATTGTGCCATTGGGTAAATGATATTTAGGGTAAAATGTTTGAATTGTCCTTCAGCTGCAAGAACATGTGAGCGTTGCTGATCGTTGTTTATTGTGGCCATTTTAGAACTTAAAAGGTACTGACAGAGTGCTTGAGTTCTGAAAATACATATGGTTTTGAGTGAAAAAAGGATAGTATTGTAAGTGAACTTTTGTATCGGTGTTTTGTGACCTTGAAAATGATATCACAAGAGTGACAAGTGTTTTCCTGTGAATCTATGGCCATGTTCATAAATGGCATTCCATAGTATCCCAGTGTAAACCCTTAGAAACCTGACTTGACTTTATTGGAGGTTCTCTGTATTTACATCTGAGCAAATTCACTAGAAAGTGTCCTTTGATACCTCCAGTTTGAACTTTCATGTTATTTTATAATTCAGTATGGTAGTTACACAAAGGGGCTTTAACATTGTCTGTAGAAACTAAAGCCTTTTATTTGCAGCCAAGGTGTAACGTGCAGCGCTCTTGTAAAATGCCTGTTTTGCCTTCTCGTGTCCCTTCAGCTTTTGGTAGAGAGGATCACAGCTGAATCTAAGAATGGAGGTAAGGCTTGGTTTTCATGCTTTTTGCATGTGGTAAACACTCCTCTTACAATGGTGCTTCATCTATGCTACCTGTGTGTATGTGCTCATCGACAAAATACATAAGGTAATTTTGCAGTGGTTTGCAAGTGGTTGAAAGATGGAAGCAAGTACATCCTGTAATTTAATATTAGACATTTGGAATGATTTGTTTTAAATGTTTAATAACTGATGCAGCTTGCAACTATTTATTAGCTCCTTAGAGCACTGCAGGTTTGTTTAATATCCCAGCTAGTCAGTGTAACCATTTTGTGGTTACTGAGTGGTTATTTACCAGGAAGATGAGAGTCCAAGTAGCAGGTCTGGAAGACAAACATGTCTGTTCTGTGTCCTACACCATACATAGGAAATGCTCAAATAGCTCAGTTACCAAGCCTTTCATAGTTAAAAACTAGAATCTAGGCCAGTGGGCAGAAAATGTGTTTACATATGGCTATTCTATCATCAATATGCAATGCATCAGTGGTGGCAAAATCCACTTTATAGAAGACCAATCTTCACTTCATCATAGTGGCCATGATGAGGCTGATTGGATACTGGGACTTAAAGAAACTCTTACCCTTGGGTGAGATTTGGCCTGTATTTCCAGCTGCTGGAGCTTCATGTCTTGTGAGAAGAGAACTCCTTGCAAATGCATTGGGTAAATTATGCACAAATACTCTACCTGAGAACAAAAAAATGGATATAAAGACTGCTTTCCTTTTCACCAAAAGTACTTGTTTCTATCCCCACAACCTTCTCCTATCTCACACAGTACATTTATTTTATTCCCATTAACAGGCATGCTGTGCACCCATTTAATCAAGGGAATGAAATAACCCAGTACCGTTGAATCAAATTCTGATATAGTAAAAATACATGCAGATGTTTCCTGTATGCAGGCTTCCCAGGTGGTTAATTGACAGGTTAGGCAAATGTTATTTTCTTGCACTGTTAATAATTTTTTGTTAAGTGTGTCATAATACATTTATTTACAGAATCTAACATTGTATTGGCAGCAGAGTGTACAGTGTGCTTTTTGTAAGTCAGTCTGAAGACTATTTATATGTTATTTAAAGCAGAACCAAAGACTTATGAAGAAGATGGGGACTTAGCTCCCATGAGGTGATAAGGGAAATTGCATTGAGACAACAGAGCAGGAGGTTAGCTTCACGTGCTCTGGAATGGAGAGATATGAGAAGCAAAAGGGAACCAGTAGTAAATCATGGGGTAATGGCATCATTTTATTTCATGGGATGCCCTGGAAAAACAAATGGGAGGAGAATAGTATTATATGTTACACATGCACTGTAAGAATCTATAGGGTGACTGAGTCTGCTGAAGATGGGCTTTAAATACAAAAATGGGGGGAAGAGAGGGGTGAGATGCCCTGTTAACTCCAGTAGTGACACCATGAACTCCACTAGAAACCCTATCTTGAAATTATCTCCTGAGAGCATGAAACGTAACTCTTTATTCTCCCACCTAAAAATCATAGCAGCTCAAGAGTAAGTTGATTGTTCTCTGTACAGGAAGCCCTGGAGGTGACTCTTGCAAGGAAAACACTGAAATGGAGGCATGAGGAAAATGGAGGCTTCCTTTTTCATCACTGTTTCAAAGCCAGCAGAAGACCGCTGGCATCAGCTTTCTGCATCAGCTGGGAAAGTGGGTATCTTCTCTTACAAGAGAAGTTGCTGTTGGGGAGCAGCAACAGCCTGAAGTTGCTCAGAGCAACTCGAAATAGGCTGGAAGTGCGCTGAGTGTGATGCCTTAAGCTGGGCCCTACGGCGTATACACCCAGCTGGCTTTGGCAACAAGATCTCAAGAGCGCTGTTTGAAAACCACTCCTTCAATGGAATGCATGTAATGCCAAGAAAAAATGCTCAGGGATGGAGCAAGTTTTCCTGCACTTCAAAAGGCAATGCAATGAAGGTATAACACAGCAGTATCCTAATCCCCAGCGTGCACGATCCTATTGCAGAGACATGGGGAAAAGTGCCTGTGTTTGATACCAGCAGTGGTATCATCATGCTGCTGATGTCCTGATCTGTCCCAGTTCTGCAACGTTACTTCTCAAATTTTCTCCATAATCCATAGAGTTAGCAAGCATTCCCCAGTTATATGCTGCACTGAATGACCCAAATACAGTATTTGTACGGTAATTTTCTTTTCTGACTGACAAATTGTGTACTGTTTCTCTGTCATGAAAACTCAACTGAGTCTGGAAACACCATTTGTGCGTATTCGGTGTACCATATTGATCATAACAGGGAGAAAGCCAAGAGAAGGCCTTCTCCAGAGAAACACAAGGTTACAGTGGGAACGCCGAGTCTTTTCTCAGTGATAAATGGCACTGACACTGTGATTGCTGTGCTCGTTCAGTCTCTGGAGGTATCTCTGTGCAATAATTTTTTTACTAACATGCCCTTTACTTTCATTTTTAATCTGCTCAACATTTTGGCTGCCAGATTTTACAAAAACCAAACACATTGTATCATTTCTTCCCAAGAGTCCTTTTACTAGTATCTCTAAGCCTGAAATTTTATATTTGCATGTGAACACAGTAGTATCAAATCATTCAAAGCGACTAATACTTCTATAGCTATACCAGATCAAGGTCTGTTCTCAGTTACCTGTAACAATTCAGCAGTGATTTAGCTACACATATATATATATAGTTTTTTGCTTTTTAGAGTGATTCATAAAGGAATTCGACAGATGGAGGAAAAGTAAGAAGGAGAGCTCATTGCTACAACATGCTGTGGGCACCAGCAGTTTATATGGGCTCTAAGAGGAATTAGACAAATTCATGCATGAAAAATTCATCTGGGCTGTTACACCTAAAGACACCATTTCTGGTGCAGGAAATCCTTGACCTTCCAGATTGCTGGAAGCTGCTCTTAGTCAGTTTTTTGTGCATCTGCTACAAGCCATTGAAGGAAGCAGGTCTCAATGGATAAGTGCTTTGACGGGGTGCAGCTGCTCTTATGAATCCCTTAAGGCAAATGGTGGGATCTATAAAGAGATAAAGAGAACCCCCAGAACTGTAACTTGTGATACAAGAGCATGACAATGCTCCTTCTGTTTGGCAGGAATGGGTGAGGACAGTCTCTTGCCTCATGTCAGGGCCCTGAGGTCACTCTCCACCCCTTCGAGGGGTTTGGCTGCCTGGGCTCGGGGCCAGTCTAGTGCCCTGTGGTGCAGCTGGTGGTCTTAGGGAGAGAGCTGGGAGGACTCAGTGAGATCCCTTCCCACCTCCTGTTCACCCAGGATCTGGTTTTAAGCTCAGCTTGGTTCCCAACCAGTCTATATTGCAGCTGCATCACGGCCATGCCCATGCTTGGCTGTGGACCCTGCTGATGCACGCACTGACCCTGACCCATGAACTAGCTTCCCAGCCTGACCCTGGACCTGCCTCATCACCCATGGACTTGCCTGATGACCTGGGCACCAGGCTGCGCCTGGCTGCCCGCTTCTAGCCTGCCCTGCTCCCTCCATGAGGGCAGCGAGATGGGCCCTGGCTGGTGAGGCCATGCCCTCCTGGCCTGCAGATCCCCCATGGCTCACAGCTACCTATCTCTTATCTTTATATCTCACTCCTTTGCTGTGCCACACCAACGTCTGTAGCCCGCTCTGAGGTCTGATATGCCATGACTAGGCCGTTGACCCAATCTGTGATCTACTGACCACTGAGCGTGGAGTAGGTGATGAAAGGGTGTTTTGTGCACATATGTCTTTTTTACATCTTTAGTGGTGGGGCACAGGCACACACCCCAGCTGTCACCTCCCCATCATATTGCCCGCTCGCCTCTTTGCCATGTGAACCTCGCGCACGTGGTCTCACATGCTAGGAGAAAAAGCGATAGGTCTGGCAGTAATATTGTGCTTGATCACGCAGCACCATGGATCTTACAATTCAGTTACATCTCCACAGAGATTCTCTTACAAGAACTTATAAGGTTGACAGTTACCATGCCAAACACAAAGGTTAGAGGTATGTATGGACATGGCTGCTCAATGAACTCTAGCAGTGATGGCAAAGTCACTAAGACATGTCTTGCCCAGGGTGTGCAGAAGAAGTTTGCCAAGGGGTTCTTTTGAATTCAAACAGGAGAAGATAATAAAGTGGCCTGGTATGAAACATGGCTTATGGCACACTTGTGTGGCCAAAAGCTAGGATAACGAAGAAGATCAATCCAGCTATCAACGGATTGTCTATCAATATATGCAGTGTTCAGAGTTGAGAGAAGTTAATAACACAGCATACTCTGCAATTGGAATCTGTTAATCTAATTTGTCTCATGAGACAGAAAATCGGTGGTAGGTTTTCTCTTCCTGCCTGCCTTCCTTGAGAATTCAGTGTTAAAGGAAGCTAGCGTCAAACAGCCCTGACGAATGATCATTTCTGTGCACAAAACACATAATTCAAGTTTCATCACCCTTTCCTGTCAACAAGTTTCAGTGCTGTTGGGGAAAAATAATTTTTATGTTACCTTCCGCCTCTGCTAGAATTGAACCATGTCCAGGCTTAGCATGAGAAAGTACATATAGCAAATCATTTAGACAAACTGCTTCCTTCAGTAAAGCATCAACTTATATTAACAGAACTTGTAAACATTTAATATTGCATCTGCTCTGTAATTTGGTTCACTGTAATTTTTGTTTTAATAAAAAATCCATTTATTCATCTCTTCAATACGCCACAGTTTTGTTTCACCCTCTTTATAACTGCGATGCATTTTTCTCTTCCACTCAAAAATTTGGAGCACTTTTCCTGTCTGCTCATATTTCCACCTTACTGGACCTAACCTCAGAACCTTGCTCTGTTTCTCTCTGGCTGATTAATTGATGTTTCATCCCTTTCCTTTTTCTGAAGGGTAAATTGGGGTTTTTCCTCGTAAGTCATCACAAGTTGATTCATTTGTATTTTTGCTAATTCTATTCGTATTTAATTTTGTGTCTATATCCTCCCCTTGTGTTTTAGGTCAAAAGCATTATAAATAAATTAACAACTCTCCCTGTCTGCCAGGATAACTGCTTATAAAAGTCTGGCTTCTAATTCCTTAGAGTTGATGAGGGACTTATATCCTGAAGCATACAGTTTGATTTCCCAGCCTGTACCCTTTCTAATGAATGTTCCCATTATATGCTTACTTGTCCAATCTTCTTTTGAATCTGAGTAACATTTGACCTCAGAGATGACCTGCAGAAAAAAAAATTCCACATTTTAATCACTTCCTATTTTATTCTAAAGAAAGTCTGGAAAAAAAAAAAAGACTTCTGTGTTTCAGATGTGCTGTGGCTTGGTTCTTCCCCTGTGTAGGGTAAAAGCAAATAAGAGCTCAGCTTTTTGCTGTACCTTGTTCTTCTGTACCGTCTTTCATTTCCCTCTGTAGCTGTCTCCTGCCTGCTCTAAACAGTTTGCATCTTTTCAATCCTTGTTCGCATAAAAGCTTTGGTATGACTATTCATGACCATCACCTTTCTCATGTCTTTTCATTTCTGCAGCTGTTTTTTGTGAGCTGATGATACGTCTGGCTATGGGTGCTCCCACTTAGACACATCCTTAGTTTCTAAAATAGAAAATAATACTGCCTCATCTCATTCTCTAGGCATATTTTTTTGATCATCCGTTCATAATGCGAGCAATACCTTCTGCTTGATGTCTTTAAAAGTGGCTGTATATCCTCTGCACTAGAGATCCAGGCTATCCAAAACTGACAGCCAATTCAATCCTAAAATAATTTTTAGAGTGTGTACAGAGCAGAAAGAACAGATTGACATGCAGCTACTAGGAAGAGTGTCCTTTGATATATAAACAGATAAAGTCTAAACCAGACATAATTTTCCAGAATCCATTTTCTGAGTGTCTTTTTACTTTCAAATACCATTCTTCAAGTCAGACGTTTGCCAATTTACTACATGAAATTCAGAGCCTGTTGGCCACGCTTTTATTCTAAACTATCATGCTGATTCTTCCTTTTAGCTGCATGTAGGTTTCTAACACATTTTTCTTTTTATCCAACAAATAAAGAAATGAACTGGCCTGGGAGGTAGACCTTTTAAAAATGGAGTCTCTTATAAAGTAGGGTAGTTTTTTTTAGTAGATGCTAAGCAGCTGAACTATTAAGTGCACCTGGAGTTTCAGGTGGTCAGCACTTGGTCCTTACTCTCCAGCAGCTTTCAAATTACATCCATGCTTTCAATTAGATCCTTTATACCCTGCCATTGGCAGGATTCACATTCTCCACTCGAGGATAAGTCACATTTCATGCACTCACAACATCTCCCTCTCCTTGCTTGCTTACTTCACCAGCCTCAAATCTGAGATCTTCACAAAGACAAGAGGAAAAACTCTTGAATAACCTAGCAGTCCTTTCCTTAAACCATAGGTAAGCTACGTCTCTTTAAGTGAGAGGAAGGGGCCCAAGGTGAGCCCTTATAAAGCCAGTATTGCAATTGCCTTCCTTTTTTCTGTGGTGCATAGCGGTCTTAACAAGGGACATGTTCCTAGGGGAACATTTGGAAGGGCTTCAGAAAAGGAAAAGAATTACAGCCTATGAAGAAAGGGAGAAAAAGGTTAGTTATTTTTGGTTCTCAGCTGTTGAAATATCTTGAGAATGGTAGCTACGTTTAGAAAGAAAAAAGTTTTATATAGGTATAAAGCCATAAGGAAACATAGCAGAGTATACTGTGCAACAAGTTTGAGGAGCGAAGTTGAGTTGCTAGAAGGTGCTACTTCTGCTTTAGTGAAGTGCCTCCTTAATTTCAAGGAGAAAGTTTTATATCAAATCTGGCAGAATGCATGTTAAAATTCCCTAGTTTTATATGAGAAATATTTTTAAAAGCTAGTGCCAAGTGTTTAAGGGTGAATTGCTGGAATCAGACTCAGTTTGAGAAAGACCTTCCTCTTGTTTAGGTTTGAGAAAGACCTTCCTCTTGTTTAGGTGTGAAAAAGAGGAAGGTATCTCAAAAGCAAGCACCACTTCTGGCTCTTACTATGATTCTTCTGATACAATTTAAAAAAAAAAAAAGCATTAGATTTCTAAAACCTTTTATGGGGCTCATAGCAAGAATGAGTTTCTTATCCCTAGGTACATCTGCAGATCTACTCCTTGATGTCCAGTATGCAATTTCTGTAAAGCTTGTACTTAAAAAAGAGTTTTCCTGATAATCTGACCTTGTATATCTCTGGTTATGTCTTAAATAAGTGGGCCCATTAAAGACCAAGACTGTACTGTAAGTGTTCTCCACCTGAGACAAACCTCCTGAGAAAGTGCCTTTGCTTAGGACTCTTCTGAGTAAGAGATGGAAACATTTGGATAAGTCCTCTTTGGAGCTGAAAGATTTGCGTGTCTGAGAAAAGGCTAATGAGAAAAGGTCCCCTTCACTGTAATACTTCTTCCCCCTCCCCAAAGCATTTTCTGCTGGCTAGGAGCTTAGTGGGGTTTTGGATAGGCTACCTGATTGCTTGTGCTTGAAGGCAAATCTGAGGATAGTTACTGTGCAACAACTCTATAGGAAGATTAATCGTGTTAAGCAGACAAGACCGTGGAGATACCGTGTGTTGGACCTTGGATGAGAGAGAGCTAGAGGTGAGAAGAAGCTCAGCTGGCTGCCAGGTTCACAAGCAGCGGACTTCAGCGTGGCTTTTCTAGCCCTACTGCTCCGTTAAGCACCTTAAAATTAACCCACAGTACAGCGAGGAAGATGTTTTCATGCTCCTTTGAGACATATGTGAATAATTAGTTGATCTTTTCTATTCAAAGTTAATAGTCTGCAGTATATTATGTGTTTAGTAGACAAATAAAACACAGTAGATTTCTGTTATCTAGCTCAGCCATGGCTTCTTGTTGCTATGTGTGGGAAGCTCCTTTAGGAAGAATTCGGTAGGAAAAAAGCTTTTCTCTGCTTCATAATCCTGTAATGTGAATACAGAATTGCCTGGGCTACAATGTCAGAATAATTAACAGTGAAACACCAGTGGCGGGGGAGCTATCAAATGGGATATCTCTGGATCAGTATTGGGTCTGGTATTAATTAATGAAAACACTAATTAAGGTTTCTATTAAACAATTTGGAAGATAAAATTGATCAAATTTGTAGAGGCCAGGCTGTAGCTACAGAATGATTGATCAAGAGATGCTAGAGTAAGAGGCAAATTTTAAATAGGGTGAGATTTTAATTTAGATAAATGTTAAACAATGCACTAGAGGGTGACACTTTATAAAATGGAAGGCTGCCGATTAGAGATCGGTAACACAGAGAAGACCTTAGGAGAGTGGGTAACAAATGGGGCACAAATCCCAGTACCGTGGAGCTTTAAAAAGACAAATAGCTTTCCTGGCTGTACAGAGAGTAAAAGGGAGGTCATTTGTAGGACAGTGGCCATAAGGATATCTATTCTGTGTTTCTCATGTGGCAATGCAAGTGTAAAGCTTCAACCTGTTAGCCACGGGAAATAAATTCTTTAATTGTGACCTCAAGGTTGGATGGTAAAGGAATAAAGCTTCTGAAAGCGATGCGGAGCTGACAGATACGTGTGCACAGCCTCTGAGAGGCACACGAACGCAGTGCGCTCCTCTGACAGTCCACCTCTCGGCCATGTCCCACCTAACCAGGCACCCTGCACATCATCTGTTGATGCTAACGTCTGATGCGCTCCTGTACTTGGCGAAATGCAATGAGAGGGAGCTGCTTTGGTCACGGGGGAAAAAGTAGCAGGACCTAAGTGTAGAAGTCTCAGTCTGTCTACCATCTTATTGACCTGTTCCTACCAGCTACAAAACTGAACTAACAGAATCTTCTGATTGGTGGGGCAGGCTGGTGAACATGAATAACATAACCAAGGAAAAGTTTTGAGAAATAGGTGCTGCTTTTGAGCCCTTTTTTTGAGAGCTGTCGTCTTTCTTTTCTAAGATCTAGATTGAGGCCCTGGCAAAGCAGAAGTACCATTGCAGGCAGTTGCTTCTCATGATTGGGTATTCTTAGAAAATGAGATGTCTCTAGGAAGAAAAGGTGGAAGCAAACTGCTTCATGCATGTGTGGCAGAGGAAGGGGAAAAAAAATCTCAAAATACTTCAGTGTCTAGGAGGAGTTATAGACCAGTTATCTGGTCAAACAGTTCCAAGTAAGCTGTTTACAACAAAACTTGTAGTGTATATAGTCATTTGTGTGTCTGTGTGAATGCCTCTACACAAGAGTACTATATCATGCCCAAGAAGTGTTATGAAAATTCAGGTAAATTATTTATTGCAGTAAAATTAAATACTACATTTTGGCACTGTACCAACAATGAATCTATACGTTTGGGAATCCATTTAACTATATCTTCTTTCTTTAAAAAGCATTTTGACACAGCATCAATGATAGCATTTGCATATGGTTAGGACTTTTTTTATAGTAAAAGCTTGTAATTTCACAGAATTGTAGGATAGCTGAGGTTGGAAGGGACTCCTGGAAACCATCTAGTACAATACCCTTGCTCAAAGCAGAGTCAGAAAGAGCAGACTGCTCAGGACTGATTGCAAGGTTTTGAATATCTCCAGGGTTGAAGAATCCACAACCTTTCTGAGCAGCAGGTTCCAGTGCTTCATCACTATTACAGTGGTTTAATAAATAAACAATTATATTTAGATGGAACTTCCTGTATTTCAGTGTGTGCTCATTGCCCCCTTGTCTTTCACAGGGCACTCCTGAGATGTCTGGCTGCTTCATCATTTCCCCCTCCTCAGGGGTGAGGGGGTGGGAATGCACATTTATTTATTTATGCACATTAAGAAGATCCCCCTGAGCCTTCTCTTCTGTCTCCTCCAGGCTGAACAGTCCCAGCTCTTTCAGTCTCTCCTCCCATGATAGATGCTCCAGTCCCTTAATCATCTTTGTGGCTCTTTGCTGGACTTGCTCCAGTATACCCATGTCTTTCTTGTACTGGGGAGTCATAACTGGACATGGAACTAAAAAATATACTGTTTCACTAAAATATTAGAAAATCTAAATCAATCATGCATATTGAAGACAGAGTTTGCATCATTGAAAATAAAAAAGGAACTGGATCAAGTTTTAACTAGAATTGAACTAATATATCCTGTTCACAAGAACAGGAAATTGAATTAGTTGAAAATTTTATACTAACAGCTGTGCTGGAATCATTATTTAGCAAAGCAATAAGGTGGGGGAAGAAGCAAATCCTTACAGTGACAGTACATAAACCCAAAACGCAATACTTGCTTTATGCATCTAGGATGTGCTTAAAGTATCCAAAAGGCATGGCTTCGTTGTGATAGAGAAGTCTTGACCCAGGGAACTTTGAAATGAAAGGTTTTGGATAATGAAGGTCTCTGGCTGAGATACCAGCGTGATAGGAGAAGATGATGAAACAGCTCACGATGAGCAGGAGTTACATCTTGCTACCTGTCCAGCTACTAGCAGCTTGCAGGGAGTAGTAGGACAAAGTCCGTATTTGTTGATCAGCTCCTTATTATATGTGTTTTCAGGGTGGGGGTGTTATGTAAATATGTGTATATGCATCTATACAGCTATACACACATATGTATATATATATCTGCACGTATATCTTTTTTTTTTTCCCACTCAATGAAAAAAAAATTATTTACCTCTTTTACAACAGGATCTGGATGCTGTTTGTGGATTTTGGCTGCTAATAATACATTTTATTACTATCATGAAAGATTTTTATAATACGGGGCAGGGCTTATCAAAGTGCTGTGTGGGAGCTGCTAAATTCACCTTGACTGATACCACATGCATTAGTTGAACAAATAGGTTAATGCTATTGTTGTTCATACTGGATAGTTGCCATGCCAGAGCTGAGGGGTTTAGTCTCTGTTGTTGGTTGTTTTCTGAACACATAACGGATCATTATTTTAGTATAAATTGGGTTCATTCCTAGGTAAAGCTAAAGTGTTTAAATTTCTTTCTTTTCCTTTTAAATCTGCCGTGGTGTAAGAAGCCAGGGTATTTTATTCTTTTTTTTAATAAAAGCGCAGGGCACAACAAGAAGAAACTGTTCTTTCAGGTGTCAGAATGCCTGTTTGGAAATTTTTGTCACATTATTTTAAACCAGGGAAAAGAGAATTTTTCACTACACTAAAACATTCTGACAGCTGATATGGTATGTTGAAAGCTTGTCTTTGCTTTCCTTGGCTTGTTACTGCCTTCCTTAAAGGGGAGCGGAGGGAGGGGAGAACTTCAGTAATACGTACCACTGACTTACTCTTGTTAGTGCATGTTTTTCTAGTTAAGAAAGCCAGTTTAATACTTCATTATTTCATCTCTGTTTCAATAAGGAATTTAAGGGGCTATTAAAGAAAATGTAGAATTCTGACACTGGCCAAGGCCAACTTATGTAGCAACCAGATGATGTCCTCCTACGCTTTGGAGGCTCCAGCCATCTGGATTACTGCAGATGTCTCCCTTTGTGCTCAGCAAGTTACCCACATGCAGCATACGAGAGGTGGGTGTACACGTGGCTGCCGGAGCTCTGATGTTCGGCCAGCCTGCAACAAGCCTACTGACAAATGGTCCGTTCCTCTGGAAGAGCTTGGTCGTGCACTTCAGAACTTTGCAAAGAAGCATCTTCAGCCTGGTATGATTTATCAATGAATGACATAAACCATAACATTGTGATCTTAGAGAGGAGTTAGAGGTTATACAGAACAAATATGTCCTACTATTTGTCTGTTTTAAAGGAACCATTACAGCAAAGCGGAGCTCGATGCTTTCACCTGCTTCAATCTTCTATGTCTGTGGCTGGTGTCTTTTGTTTTATTATCCTTGCCGTTCTGCTTATGGTGATCCTGGCTTTGCAGAGTGTTTGCAATTAAAATTCACGTGCTCTGATGTGTCACTGATCTTCATAACATTCCCCTGGCTTCACAGCAACAAGTGTACTTGGCAATTTCCAGTGCTGACAACTCCACTTTTCTTCCTCTGCTGTTCAGGTGGTCAGAACCACACAAGTGCCAACAAATTTGATAAAGCACAGAAGCAGCGTTGCTGACTCAGCAGGGCTTTGTACCAAAGCGAGGGCAGGAGCGGTATTGTGCCGAGTGCCCAAAATTGGCTGGCATCTCTGGATGGGAAGTGAAGTGAAACTGGAAGATCACCTTGTAAGCAGGCCTGGTGCCATCCAAACAGATGGGCTGAAGTATAAGCAGCCAAACAGTCATTTAGGAACACAAAATGGGTTTGTTGAAGGCAGGTTTCCAAGCATGAAATGTCAGAATGGTTGCCCGTGTCAAGCCTCCAAACCTGAAGGGAAGGATATGCGCAAGTAGTGTGGGATGAGCTAATGCTGAAAACAAACATGAAAATCTGTCTTGGATCCTTTCCTGGATCCATTGAAAGATTTTTTTCATAGCTGTGAGACCTAGAAGGAATGAGTGGGAGAAGAGTCCTGCAAAGCCACATTATTTCCCTACCACATGGATCACTTTCCACAAACTGTGCTGACAAGGTAAAGGAATTATTTCTTTTGCCTCCCACAGATGTTGATGTGCAGGAGGCCCACAACATTGCTCTGGCTGGTTAGTCTTTGGCAGCTGTATTTAATAGCTTCAGGACAAATTCTGCAGTATTAGCCAAGATATGAATAATTTATTATAGGCAGAAATATACCTTAGTAAAGACTTAAAAGACTTTGAGTTAATCTTCAATGGCTGTGGAGTTATAGCGAGGACTGAATTTCCTCGCTGTAATAAGAACCCAGCTCCTCTCTGGGACTTTTCTGCTTAAAAGATCAACAACAACAAAGGGAGGAAAAAGCCAACCCAAACTTTCATAACTCTAAAGCTCAAGAATTTAGGATGATAATTGATGGAAAAGTGCTTTGCTGCTTTTCCATCCACTACAAAAGCCAGGCAAAAACACTTCTTTCTTGTCTGCTGATCAAAGGTGCAAAGTAGAAAAGGGCTCACAGAAAGAGAAATGTAATGACTTGAAAGGAAAGGAGTTTGCAGGTAAGATTCAAGGCAAAGGCTCCAATAACAATATAAGCGCAGATAAAGCTTAGCTTGCAATGCCCTGTAACTGGTGCCTTGCGGTTCCAGTTTGGAAAGTGGAGAATGAAAGAAAGCATTAATCTGGCTGAAATCCACATAACAGGATTGTGTGCGAAACAAAAGTGAAATCAGACAGTGCAGTCGGTGAAATACAGCTTGAGGAGGAGGGGGGAATATGCTAGAAACAGCAGTTTTCTAACCTCTTTACTGCAGCTGAACAAGCTTTAAGAGGCATTAGGATTTATTCTGTGTAGCGAGAGGGGTAGGAAGAATCAGGACCCAGTTACTGTTATTTGATTTTTGCAGCAGAATATTCTTATCAGAAGTAGAGCTGTTAGAGCTTGCTGCCAGGGAAATGATTTGCATTTGGTAGAACTGCCCCTCAGTTCTTCCAGCTCACGCTGCCCTTGTGGCACTTTAACACTGGGCATTTGTTGTAGGCTCTGCAGCCGATGGTTTGATTTTCACCAGTTGCTCCGCAGAAAAGGATTGTGCAACTGTTGAGGACTACCAATATTTGGGAAGAGGCAGAAAATATGCCTTCAGATCTTAAACTTCAGATGGGGAAGCCTCTTTAGCTGTGCAGGAACAGAAATTGCTTAAATTATGGATAATCTGCTGCACAAGTCTGTCTTCTATTTCATAAAGCTTCCTATCCATGCAATTTGGAAACTTGTATCGACAGTGAAAGACAAGAGGATTCAAGAAAAGGTAAAAACAAATTAAAAACCCCTCCTCCTTCAGTTGTAACCCTGTGGGTGACCTAGCTAGATCTTAAAGGGAGAGGATCACAAGTTTAGTTGCACTGTTTTCTAAATGTCAGTATCTGGGAGTAAGGGCTATCTTTAAGTTTTTATAAGAGCTTTGTGACTTTGAGAAAATTGGTCCTGAGAACAAATAATTTTTGATTCCAGGGAAATTACTGGACACTTAAAGCAATTGGCGTCCTGGACCATGAAGCTTTAAGTAGTCATTACCTGTCTGTTGAGGATCACAAAAATCCCTATTTCACTGCTATCATGAGCCATTTTCAGCGTAACATCCAGTTCATCTTGAATCACTCATCTCCATCCTAGCTGGCTGAAGAAATTGTTAAACTTCCTTTTACTTTTGATAATCTTGAATCTCCTCGTTACACCAAGGGGGGGGGTATATTTGAGAAAATGAATTCCTAAATACATATATTAAATGAACCAGACTTCCCCTCTCAACTCTCATGTTAGCCACAAACATTAGGCTCTGCTGTTCTCTGTGCTGTAAGTGCTTTGTCTCTACTAAGAGATGTTAATTAGTCTGAGATCAGGTGTAGGGACTGGTCGGTATTTGGGCTCTGTCATGTAAATCTGTGTTAAAGAAAACGTTGAATTCTTGGCAGTAGGGCTTGTAACTTAGTTTCTTAAATGTTTTGGTAGATCATGATTTCTTGACTTAAGATGCAGCACGAATATCCTTAGGAAAAGTGAATTGTTGTCTGAAGTTGTTGCTTCCCAAGGAAATGGAAACTAACGTGGGGGGAGAAAGGGTGAGTCTGGAATGGGGCCATCTCTGATGAGTTACTGTTCTTTTTCATCTGATCTATGCTCAGTATTAAGCTATGTGATGAGCAGTCAGAAGCAGCCTATAACAGGAGCTGAAATTCCGCATTCCTTTGAAACAGTTAAACTTCTTTGCTCTTTGTGCACTAAATGATGTTGAATAGCATACTTCTCTAAATGAGAGGTCAGCAGGCAAAGAAAGCCACATTCCTTTGACATGATATATTTTTGGGGAAAAAAAAAAAAAAAGTACCAGGGCTATAACTGGCAGGAGGTGGGGGGGAAATCTGCTTTTCCTGTTTTGGTACAGTAATGTTCATTATTTTCTTTCTTACTCCTAATGTTTTTACAACGGCTAACAACTCAAGCGCTACATGCTTAAAGAAACATCGTATTGGTTCTCTTTGGGTTTGGCCGATGTTGGCAGGGCTGATACTCACCAAATACTAACATTTGGTTCTTTGACTCTACAAACACTTACAGGGGTGGGAAGTGCAGTTGAGCTCAGCAGGTTGCCCTGCATGGTGTTGAGAATAAGCTTTTTATTTCTGAGGATCACGTTCTTTTATCTAGCAGGGTAAGTCCTTGGGATTGTTTGCTTAGTACTGGCTCAATGCCTTTTAATAAATATTATCAGTAGGTGACTAACTGCTTTTTCTTTGAGGGGTTTCTGTCGTTGTTTTCTCAATATTCACCCATTACTGATCTGGACAGGTATTAAATTCAAGCTCAGGAGGGCTGATGGATCCACGCTAACAGTGCTATTGTCATGTTCCGTTCAGACAGGTTTTGTCTGATGCTCATAGTGCTGCTTGCACGGTGACGGAGGCAAAAATCACCAGCAGAGGATGTATGCAGGGCTAGCTGGCTAATAATTTTGAGTTGGTCGAGGTTTGTCCTGGCAGCTGAACTTCAGAGGATGCATAGATCAGTTATAAGTGGAATGGTTTAGACAGCCACCTGTAACTTGATGCTAAATTAAATCATTCTGTATGTGTAAGGATGCAAAGATCTTCAGGCACTGCTGCTCCAAACTGCTGGAAGAAATCCATTTAATCAAGGCAAGCATTCACGTGGTTATTAGCGTGTAGGTCCCAAGACACAAAGCTTTATCAATATAAAATGAACCGAATGTGATGCTATTATTCATTCTTTTTACATTGCCCGATATTATGCAGTGAATGTAATGAGGCTTGTTGAAGAACTGCTGTTCACTGTGATGTTCCAGAAAAGATACACATCCTAGGAGACTTGTTCGCTGATCAAACACTTTAAATGAAATACAACATTAAAATAAGTGTAATGGTTTCAATCTGACCTTAGCTTTGCATGCTTGCTTTAATGACTTGCATTTTACTCTGGAAACTAGACAACTAAAATTGTGTTTACTGGTTGCTTAGAAACTTTACAGAAACTGATCCTCAGTAAGAGCATTAGACATCAAATATTTCAGTAAAAACTATAGCTGGGAAATAATTGTTCAGAAATGATAGATTCTGGAAATTACCACAGAATCTTATGAAATCCAAGAGATAAACAGATTAGAAGGACATGTGTATAGATAAGAACATCCAGACTTATACTAAGAAGGATAAACTTGCTTGCTTCAGGTATACTGTATGGTTTAGGAAGACTATTTCCATACTGGCAGTGTATTAAATGTTTCTTTTCTTGGATCGCCTTCTGGAATCATTCCTTACTGAACATACCAGGCCCAGGAACATGGACTTCATGGAGTATTGGTATGATCCAGTCATGGAATTATGTATGGCCTTTAAGATTTTTCTCTCCTATTTTTAACTCAGTCTTGAATGTTTTAAAGCCCCAAAATCTGACAGCTTCTTGACAAGCTTTGTAGAAATTGTATGAAAATGTGTTTTATGGCTATATGGTAGAGTTTCTTTGAGAATAAGTGACATTTTAACAGCATAGTTGAGTTTAGGAGGTAATTCTGGTTAAATGAGGCTGTTATCTAGACCTGCATAGCTATTTATTATGGGAATATGTATTTTTTAAGAGTCACTCTTATCCAAGTCTATATATTGAATGTTTCCATAAAAATTATGATGATTAAGTTCTTAGAAGGTATGAGGCATTTAATATTAATTCAGCCTGAGTAAGGAAATGAATGAAACAATGTCCTAGGATGTGGAACTGTCATTGACAGATGAAGTAGAATTTTTTTTCTTAACCTAAAAAATAAGCTCCAAATAAAAATGATAATGAAGGAACTTAAGATATAGAAAGGAAGACACCAGAGAGAATGTGAAAATATAATGTATGTTTTTATACGGTTACTGCTTCTTTTGGGGGGCTGGAAAATCCAAAGCCCTGTGAATTTTAGCCTTGGAAGTGACTGCAAGCAATCCTGAAACAGCAGCTGAGTAGCCCTGGAAATGAATTTTCCTTAGTGACTATGTAATGGGTTTGTGGTTTTAATGACATGGCCGACTAATCCCAGTCAGCCTCATTTCTGACTATAAATTTGAAAACTTTGTTTGCTCCTGCTGATAAAGCTGTAGTATAGCTATAAACATGCTAGTTATTTTTCTTGTCAAACGTAAAAGGCCTATTATTTCAAGGTGTTTAAGAAGCCTCTCTACTTAGATAAAAGACAATGTATGTGGCTTGTTTAATGGTGTATATGCTGGGAGGGTTATCTCCTTTCTTTGAAGTAATTTTTCAATTCATTTGGCAAAGCAAGAAATAAATTTTGCCTTTGTTGCTAGCTTGAGTGTAGCTGAATTAGCATTTGAGGAAATGACTTTTCAAGAGTATTGTAAGGTTACCTCTTTCCAAAACATGGCCGTAAAGCTTAGACTTCCTGTTGAAAATGCCAGTTGAACCCAGATAAAACTCTTTCCTGAAAGAAACGACAGGATGCTTTTTTCCTTTACAATCAGCTTCCAAAGGACGTCTGACCAATGTTAAAGAAAATGGAGGAACTGTCATTTTGTGCTGAGAAACCACCAGCTCTCCTTCTGAATCCTAGCAGTAAATAGACATTTCTTACAACTTCTCCAGCCAATACTTCTTTAGAATTATTTTTGAGCTACATACTAGCCACAAGATGAATGCTAAAATAATTTTGCTAGCTAACAGTTCATGCGTCAGAGTGATACTGTCAATGAGCGTCTATACATGAGCATTAACAGATGGGGTTTGATCCTTTAGGGAAACCACCAAATGAGTTCTGGGATTCCAGAATTGAGGCAGCACAGAATGATTTGTGTGTTGTGCTTGGCATAGAGAGTAAGCATGTCTTTAGCAATTAACACAGCTGCTTTGGCAGAACCCTTTTTAGCCTCTTTTCTGGAAGAGGTGAGCTGTATCTGTCCCTCTGCCACAGTAACTGTGGAACTCATGGACAGAAGAGTCTCAAAGATGCGAAACACCCACACACTTAGTGAAAATAAGACTGGTAAGAAGGGAGGCATCCTATTAAAACTGCCTTTAAGGGCAGCATTTCATCAAAGAGATCATGCAGGGGAGAACAATAACGAGTACTTCATACATTAGAAAAGCTCCAGTCAGTGTTGTCACCTCTCAGGTTTTAAAAAAAGCCAAAACCAAACCCTACCTTGGAGAATATATCTGGGAAAATCCTTGACTTGGATACCTGGTAGTGGTTGATTCCCTGCTGCAGCTTAGTCACTTAAGTTAATAAACCAGAGGCCACCAGACTGCTGGAGACCAGGCAAGATATTCCCCTAACTGTCACAGGAATAGAGCTATTCCCTGCCATCAAAACATATTTGTCTTTCTCGAGTTCACACTTCAATCACTGCTTTCTAAATTAATTTGATCAGAGTTGGATAATAGCAGCTATGCTGAGCTGCATCAAGCTCTCTCCTTCAAATCCCTGTCCTAACGCTGACTGGGCAGGATCTGTAAGTTGCTCTAAGGTCTGAGTAAGAACAGAGTACAGTTCTCTTGTGAGGACAGTTCTCTTGTAACAGAGTTTATCAGATGTTTGCTTGGGTAGTGCATTGTTCCTTTGCCTTACCTTTTGTTTTCCTCAAAAATGGCAACTCTGCCCAGTTTAACAGTCAAGTCTTATCTCAAAGGAACTCTTTGAGCAAGGCAGCGCTCACAAAGGATGGGTCTTTAATCACGGAGAAAAAAGCTTGCAGGCTGCATGCAAATAGGAAATAAAGTACACCCTTCAATCAGTATTTAACCTTTGGAATAATTTATCTGTTGTCAGCCCACACTCTAAGATTTTGGTTAGAGGTGCTTATAAAAGATTTTATGTAGATGAAACGGAGGTTATAGTCTTTGTGCACAGTTTATAGACAGAAGTTCTCCGTTACATATACAGTCAACCTGGCTTGTAGAAATAATTCCTCACAGCTTTAAAATCTTCACTATTTGAATTAAAATGGCACTGTTGAACTTTGTCTATAAATGTAGTCATTATATGCCAAGCAACATTAGTACGACTGAATCTGACACGTTTGACACGCAGTTCCTAAAATTATAGTACTATAGGCATTATAAAGGACACATTTCATGTCCTCAAGTGACAGTCTGAGACTTTTGCAAGAATTGACTTTCCAAGTGGGAATCCAGAAAGCCTGAAGATGAGATACTGAGGATGCAGCTAAAGGGTCTGAACGGGACACGTTCCCCAGCAAAAGACCTAGCAGCTTTTACTGAAATAGCTGGCACTTGACCTCCGCTCTGAGGTTAACAGTACCTCCCACCACACACAAGTTAACCTCTAGCTGGAAATGATGCTCTCTTAGTGTGTATAGGAGAGGCGAGATCTATTATTGCCAGTGTTGTTACAGTGATAATGCTTGTATTATGGCTGTGGTAGTCCAAGTGCTACTATTTGGTTTTAAAAAAAAAAAAAAAAAAAGCGGGGGACATCTGTAGTCTGGCTTTCTTTTCCTTTCCTAAAGATTTCTGTATCTAAAGATCCATTTGGTGTAGCTGCCTATGAAATACGTGGGTATTACAAATAACATAGTACTTCTCTACTTCGGCAACTAAGAAATCTGTATAGCTATTAATGAAAACTTCATTATAATGGATTTAGACATGTCAAGTTAAGTTTGTTTAAGAATAGTGGTATAGTTTTTGGTATGTAAAAACCCATGCATATGTTAAATTTGAGGTGACACAGAAAAAGTGCTGCTTGCTTTGAACGACTAAGGTGCTATGATATTTGTAGTTAAACGGAGGCTTGACTCATTTCTCTAATGAAACATTTTCCCTGATTTCTGTTCTTCGTTGTTCTGAAGCATAAAAAGCGCTACCTGATTGCTGCGTATCCCTGGGGTGGTATATCCAGAATCTGAAATACTTTGTGATTCTCTGGGGCTGATGGGTATTACATTGTTTAATATTTTATGCTTAACACCATCAGGTCAAAATGATTCTTGTGTCCTAACAGTTCCTTGCAGTTCACAAATTCATTTGGAAAGCTCTATCTTCTAATAGAGATGGGTGGCTCGGGTTTCCTCTTTGTCACATTAGCTTCTTCTAAGCTCATTTGGATCAATATTTGAGAGACTGCATCAAAGAAATCCGCATTTGCTCTGGTTGGGCTTTATGCTAGACTTTCTACTGTAGTCACACAGAAATTCCTGTTAGGATTGTATGAAGTTTTCCAGGGATGTGCAGATTCTTCTTTCCCCCCCACCCTAAGTAGACTTTCTTCTTGAATTATGATCCCTGGTATTGAAGCTTGGATATTTTGCCCCTTCACATAAACATCTTTGTTGAATTACTATCTTTTGGTTGAAATATAAACTGAGTCTCCACTGCTTTGTGTCAGACACTAGTTGATTTTTCAAGCACACACAACGTCTATCTATATCCACACGTTTTAGGATGAGCAGGTTTTGGTATTGTCATAAGAAAACAACTAATACAAACCACTTGAAGGAAGCACTGCGCTAAACAAGGATCCTCATCTTCAAGCATTGAGCTTCTGTCTTTTTGACAACAGCGAAGAGGAGCTGTGGTCCCTTAGCATCTTGAAGAACTTGTCTAGTCACTTGGGGACTGCAGTGGCTGTTGACTAATGGTTTATACTATTCACATTCTTATTTTAAGAAGCTGAAAATTCATTAATCTAAATGGTCAATGCTTATTTATTTTTTGGAGTCTAAGTTTGAGATGGTCTGCTGAAGACTTCTTGCATCCTTGACATTTAAAATAGAATTCTATTACATTTCCTGAAATATTGCTTTACATTTAGGCACTTTTAGTGACACTGATATCATCTCAATCAGATATAGTCAGGTTCTTCGCTTAGGCCAGTATTATGACTGAATGGCTGCTGATGACAACTATTGCTTTAGGAGGGTGGGGGGGAGCGGAGCAGGCTGGCTGCCACTGCTAAAATCTAGTAAAATGAGAAACTTTAACAGAATAGGCAATGCAGGAGACAGCTTAAAGATTAGAGAGAGACTAAGCTGGACTCCTACGGTGTTATTTGAATACCTGGTTGAGTAGTGTACGTAAACGTAAGTATGTCAAGGATTGAAGGCCAAGAGAAAAGATTTCAAAACTGAGATATATTCCATTACTGTAGCTTTATTTGTGTACGAATGAAACACGTTATTTTTAATTAAAAAATTCTCTCTGTCCCATCCCACCATCTCCTCCCTTTTTAAACTGAATAACTGCCAGATACACATGGATTAGATTCGATTTGAGACCTTCATGTTAGCATTTCTAATGCCACAAAAAGACAAGAAACCCACCAAAATTTAGGTAGCATTTAAAGTTCTGAGGGAGTCAAAACAGATGCTTGTGATTCCTGTTTTCTTCCTTTAATTTCTTCAGTGGTGCCCTGTCAAACTGGCTTATCACACCATCAGATGTACTGAACATGTGCTACAATTAAGAGGTACTGGACTCATGTGCACTGCATAACGCATGTATATATTCACATTTCTCCCCAGGAAATTAGCAGAAATATAGCAGCCCTATTTTTTTACCATATCTTAAAATGAATTGGACCAGAAAATGCTCAACAGTCATTAAAAAAAGGCTAGTTGAAATTGCTTTTGAATGCCGGAAATTTCATGACTGTCAATCCCAACAATTACAAAAATGACTTAGCCTTTCAAATTCTGATTTCTTTTCAGAAAAATTTCATTTAGCCATTCTAGACAAGTTTTGAGGTTCAAGCTTTCAAGCTTTTCTATGCAACTAAAAGGATTAGAAACTTTTTTCACCATAGGCAAACATCCTTGATAGAATTGCACAGTTCCAGGAACCAGCATGTAATATCAAAGAATATGATATTGAAGCCCAGGAACTGCAAATGCTATTAACACAGCAGTATTATAGGAATTGGGCTTTTGGTTGTAGCCTTTCTCTGGTGTTCATGCCATTTATGGTATTTGCTTTGCATCCACAGGAAGTTTGTTAGAGGCTACTACAGCCTGAACTCAGCCCTTAGGACAAAGGGAGGAGCCTCAATTAGCGATAGCAATCTTTACAGTGGTTGCCTTTCATGGTAATGTCTGATATTTTCAACAAGGGCTAACATAAAAAAAAAATATATTTCCAGTCATCCTATATATAGGACCAGAAGTGTTGGCATTGCTGTTAGAAACTTTTAAACCTGAACGAATTTCATGTAGTTGCTCCTTCAATTACAGTGCTCCAAGAGGCGCTGTGTTTGAGCAGGGCTAATTTTACATGGAAGGACAGGATGTCACGCCACAGCTATTTTAAAAGGTTGAATGGAATTACTGTCACAAATGACTAGGCTGGTTCAAAATCATGTAAACGTAACAAAACCAAAGAGTACTGTTTAAAGAGAAATGCTTGTGAAGCTTGTATACCTGCAGTAAACCTAGAACACATTAGAAAATATTTGCTAAGAAGTTCCCGTTGGATCAGAAGCCATTCTGTGAAGGGCTGTAGGAATGTATGAAGCCACTTGTTCTTGTCTTCAAAATGGATGTACTACTTTAAGTGGCAGAGGACTTGGGAGGGGGGAGATGGGGGTTTTCCTTTTTTTCACAAACTGCACAAGAAAATGCAATTTTGGCAAATCTAAAAATAGATCTTAATTTTTCTGATTTTCAGTTTCTCTGTTACAGTTCTGCATTCTTTACACCTTGACCCTAGAAGTAGGATCTTGATTAGAGACTGTAGTATGTAATAGCTTAATTGCTGCAAAGCTTAATGTCCTCAAACCTAGAGCTCTCTTCAGATAGTCCGGTGAGGCTATGGCTGAGGATATAACAGACTTTATCAACAGGAAAACCTGAACCACTAAAGTTAGCTTATTTAAAATCCTTTCAAATCTGTCCCAGGAAGTGAAAAATAGCATCAGACTGTGTATGCACGTTGAAGATGTGAGGCTTCAAAGAACCAAAGATCAACTTTTCAAAAAGGGAAAACAATTTGGAGTGAAAATTATGGGAGATATAAAAGATGAATTCTTAAAAGCACCTGGTTTACTGGAATCTCTATCTCCTGAAGAAAATTCTCTGGGAGTCCTGTTCCGTAACTTTGAGTAGCAAAATCAAGATTTTGGTTCCCATTGTATACACACATAAGTAACTTCTAATTAATCCATGTTGCTCCTGCAGTGTCAGAGGCTTCCAACAATAGTTTTATTTTTTCCCCTGGATGGATAATTTTCCACAGGTCAGAGTGATGAATCAGAAACGTCTACAGCTTGCTATCTTTTTCGTTCAACATATTAAATAAACCATAGATACATGGCTGGATAGCTATATTATTAGATATAACCTAATGATAAACCATAAATCTATATGTTTATATCATTAGTTTACTTAATCATAGATACGCTAGGAATCATAGAAATATGCAATGTAAGATATATTTGATGTGATAGGATAAATATCTCATAACAATAATATCTTAATACATCTTATGATAATATTATAATATTCTTAAATATATGAAATATGTAGATATATGACAGAAATCATGTCTGATTAGATATAAACAGATTGTGGGCAGTTTTCAAACAGTATATAGAATCTTTAGGGTTATAATTTACTTTAAGCTGAACTTCAAATAGGAAACAAGCTTTTCACTGATCCATCACTGCCGGTTTCTCTAGTCTATAAATAGGGTTGTATCCTCAGAACTCCTCAACAGATCTGGATTACGTTGGAGGCCCTTGAACATGGAATGGGAACTGCCTAATATTTTTACTGAAAGAGAAACTTTTTTTTTTCCTTCTGAATAGGCAGTTGGCATGCTGAATTTGTACAGAATGTCCCCACTAGCCAGATGGTGGGGAGGAGGGCATACGGTAGAAGTTTCAACTTTTTTTTTTTTTTTTTCAATTAAATCCCCCTCTGGTGCTTCTTGGCTTGTTGCAGATGCACAGAATGCAGCTGACGTTAGTCACTGATTTACTGGAACGGAGAGAGAGGGGCACCTCAGGGCCCTTTTAACCCTCCCATTGCAACAGGCTGGTGGAATATACCCTCTCAGTTCGTCTGATACAGCCGTGGGCTTTGTCCCTCCCATATCCACTCTTACCAATTTCAGGTGGGGCTGTATCCAACCCTTGATCATGTATGGACTCGAGTATGTCATCTATTATTTAATGTAAGAGTTAGGCTAAAGATGGTGAAGCTGCTGGAAAATATTCTAGCACCTATTTCCAAGGCAGACAGGAGCCTTTTTGTGCTGCCTTGAAATGGATGTTTGGGGTTTTTTTAATTTCTTTGTGCTGAAATGTGATATTCATCAGCAGTGGTATGGGAACACTTCTGAGCACTTGTTCCCACCTCTGTTTTGTCCGAGCACAAGCTTGTGTAGCTGGGTAGGGAACCAGGGCAGAACAACCTCGTTAAATTTAGGTATTTTTACTAAGTGTACTTCACTAAGTTTCTACGTGTTACATGACCCGTGTGTAGTTTTTATTCCTCCCCTTGCAGCCTTATTGTTGGGGTCAATTAAGAATGCCTCCCAGTACAGATTTAGTCTTTCACCACTTGGGGTTACCTCAAGGTTAGAGGTCTTTTACGCTAGAGCACATAGTTGCAATAGAAGCATGCTACATTAATTGCTTTTATCAGTAACCTCTACCACCCTTAAAAATGTGACCTCAGAGCACTTTTGCTAAGACATCAGGGAGAAGAAAAATCCTCTGAATACTTGACTTCCCTTTTTATTTTCAGAATTACTACTATGTGTATCTAAATGGAAGTGGAATGTGAGCTCTCCTGTAAAACAAAAGTTTATAATGAATTTCTCCCAACCTGAGAAGCTACTGCATGCTTTCACTTGATAAAATTTTTGGCTCTGAGTCTGAATAAAATTAGAGTCCAACACGTTACGCTTAAGTGTTTTATCAAACAAATTATCTTATTCTTGCCAGGAGCTGAAATCTTACAACTATGTAAACATCTGTTTACTAACTGCCAGCTCCTTACTGCGTATTACCTTCACCCCGTTTTACCCCCACCAGTAGTCTTGAAAAAAATTTCCAAGTGCTGAGAGACTTGGCAAGATTACTTGTCTGTAATATATGCAGCATTCCTGAAATTCTTGGCACATTAGCCTTGAATCAATTCAAACTAAAGTACTTCACTACTGCTGGTTTTTTTTAACTGTTTATAGTTTCATTGTTGAAGCGTCTTTATTCTCCACCACGGACATCTTACTATAAGGTAACTGAAATATTTTAAAAGTAAATGAGGTGTTCTTCTTGTCCATTTGATGAATTGCATCAATCCTTTGGCAAGACATCAACCTTTACTAGGGAGGGTTTTCCACCTTCTGCTATACTCAGGCCATAACACAACTGTAGCTGACGGTGCAGAGGAGCGGTGCCTTTGTCCGCTAGCAGGCATCCTAACAAGGCTTCCCATAGTAACTCGCTTCACAGCGTATTCCAATTACAGAGCACAATCTCCTTGGATGCATCTCTTGGCTGTCTTTTATAGGCAACGGGAAACTAGCTCTTTACTTCACAAGATGAGTAGGATTGTCTCTGGAAATGTGAAGCCTCGGTAGATAGGATAGAGGCATTTCTGAGAGCTTCCACTGCTGTAGTGAAGCTTTTTCTGGAGAAGTCAGCTTTGAAAACAATCACTGAGGGTAAACCAGAAACAGCTGAAGAGCTCTGTATGCCCTACAGGATGGGAGGGGAAACCTCTATGGAAAATATGCAATTAATATTTTTAACTATTTCAAAATCGTGCAGCTGAAGAAAGAATAGGAGGTGAGTATGGAATATGTGGGAGAGAAGGAAGGTATCGAAGAAAAGTACAAAAGATGAAATACAGGTTTGAGACAACAGTTGAGTGCTATGGTCAGAAAATGAATTCATCTAGTCTTTCCCTGAAGGATAGATTAAACTGGATTTTCTTGAATCCTTTGAAAGGATATGTTCACAACAGTTCAAGCTGATTTAAGGTTGGAGCTCCCATAGTCCTGCTGCTGCCCTACACGTGCTGCCTTCCTGTACCAGTTCTGGGAGTTTAGCAGTAAAGCCTTTTTTTGAGGTAAGCTTTTTCGCTTGGCTGGATCGGTCCCCGAGTTGGGTTACCAAGAGATGATGGTGCCAGGGCCAGTGTGCAGGAAGCGCAGAACTGAGCATCAGCAAAAGGAGCATCACAAAAACCTGATGTCAACTTAAACTGCTGCAGTGCTGCACCCCCTCTCTGAATTTAGAATGTTAGCAGGGATGCTGTTTAGAGATGGGATGAGAGGGTTAAATTTAAAAATCAGTGAAATCTAATTTAAGACTGCCATAAACCATAGTTCCTTAATTAGCATAATTGCAAAGTGTCAAGACAGGGCTGAGCTAAGGTAATTTGAAAATGTAGCTATGTTTCTTACATCTTAACATGCTCAGATTTATAAATTGAAATGAGTACTTGTTTCCTCTGGGGAAACTGTATCATTTATCTTTTAAACTTAGTGAACTGATTTATATATACATATATATACACACACACACACAAAAAAAAATTAAAACTTTATAAAGAATTTCCATGGATTTTTGTCTGAAGAATTCTATTCAGAGATGAAATGATTGCTTCTCAGGTATCACTTGAACACCATGGATAGAAAGGATGTGGGGAGGAAATTATGCAATACAGGCTTTACAAATGATACGTGCCATTTAAAGTATGTAAATGAGAAGCTCCAGTATCATCCCTCTCCTGTCCCGACTCCAGTCATACAAGTACTCTGTAGAGAACTGTAAAAGCACTGGTGAGTTTTTGACATCAAGATGAAAGACAAGAAATAATGAGATTAAATCATTACACGAAAGTCCATCTTAACAGAAAGCAATTTTTTCTTCCAGAAAAGCTAATTTGGGCTCAGTCTATTGAGAGTGGTTTGAATTATACCTAAAGCAAAGTAAGCAAAGAGTTGAAAAGCCTGTTTGGACAGAAGGATTCTATATTAAGCTTTTCTGCCCCAAACTGAAGTGCTATAGAAAGCTTTGCCCATAGTAAAATACAATAGATGTTATGATTCAGAAAAATGTTTCCCTTTTATTATAATGCATAAATAAACTTCTCATGAAATTAACAAAATTTGTAGTAGATTTCATTAGTGTTACTCAACACTGCCAGCGTTTAAACAAATGCATCTTTAACAGGATCCTTTAGAAGGATCTGGAAGCTCACGTCAGAGCAAAAAGTATTTCAAGTGCTATTATGGTCTGAAAAGTGGCTTTGACAGAATTCTGTATAATAGATCCTCAATCTGTGAACCATGCAGTTCTAGGTATCTTTGGGTTTGGGGGGTTTTTTACTACTTTTGGTAGTGCTGTAGGACAAGGGAGTAGCTGAGATGAAGTTGAATTGATTGTAATCCCGAAGACTAAACCAAACTTGAAGTAAAACTTGCATACCAACTTGCTGCAGGTTAAGGCCTATCTGTTTAATGCCATCAGACTGAATTCTCCCTTCTTTCTTTCCAACTGATCAATGGTCCTATCTGGAATGTCACATATTTATTACCTTTTAATTTTTCCAAGCCTTCCAATGGCTCTTTAATCTTCTGAAGATGTAGAAAGGCATGTTAAAGCAACCTTTTGGGTTGCCTTTAGATTGACACTGAAGCTAAGCATGCTTTTTTACAGCTGACTATTAAAAACAAACAAACAAAACCCGAACAATCAATCAAACCATTTTATCAGATCACTAGTTTTCAGCCCTGAAGGCCATGGGGAGCACAGAAAGTACTGCAAGCTGCAGTACATCTATGTTCCCTCTATCTGTTCTACTCTCTTGTCTGTGCTAGCGTAACCACTTCTGGTTCAGTTTGAGAAGTCTGTGTTTACTGATCTGCTGGGTTATTTTGGACAAGAATCAGTTCCCACATAAATTTAGGTGTTGGTCAGTTTGAGGTTGTGGTTCTGAGATAATCTAGTGGCTCCTTGCTGCTGAAGGCCACTTGCAGAAGGAAAGGTCTGACTTGGGCATCAACAGGAGGTAAATTAGGAGACTTCTGTGGTGAAAAGGATGGGGAGGGAATGGGGTGGGAAGTGCAGTGTCGTGACAGGATGACAGGAACTCTTTTTTTTTTGGCGATGCGGAAGACTTAAGTGGTGTGCTCTGGCACATAAACCTGACAACACACCAAGGTAAGGAGAACACCTGGGGCTGGGGGCTGCTTAAGTTGGCATTGAACACTCATGAAAATCTGCTCTCCTAAACGCAAGCCTGTTATCAGCAGGTTCACTTGTTTTTTAGAAAGTATTTTCAGGTCTGCGAACTAGAAAGAGAAAAACAGTGATCTAACCGCTAGGATGTTCAGTCTTCCCCCCCCCCCCCAAACCTATCAGTATTGCATATCCTTTCAAGTACTATTTTTAAAAAAGAGATTCTAACTGTGAAGCTTAGAGATTGTTTGGCCTTTCATATTTGAATTTGTAATTGTTCTTCTAATTTGTATAAGTATTTTCACTAGAATTACTCAGTTGTGGCTAGACATGTTTGCTCATTGGATATTCAGATGAGCATTTTATTGCAAGATTTTTTTACAAGATTAAAAAATGTAAACCAAATATTATTGTAATTTGTGAGTATGACTGGCTACAACTGGTTACTGTAAGAAAAGCCTGTTTTAATTTCAGACTATCTCCACAATCATACTCTAATAATGTTGCTTTGGTTGCCAAATAATGCCTTTGCTGCACACTTTTATTAGGCTTCCTGAACTCTTCTGTATCAAGCTCACGTTAAGGTCAGAATTTTTTAAGAAGCAATATCCAGCAGCAGACAGAGATAAAACACTGAGCATTGTTTTTTAAACAGCCACTGTTTGCAGGTGTAGAGCATGGCAGAAACAGTGCTATAACTTTCAAGGATGGATATAGTCCTGGTATAATGCAGAACAGGTGCTTTCCAGCTGCCTGGAGCGTGACAGGCAAGTATGTAGGCAGATGTACGCTAATGTGAAAGAAATTAAGCCCTGGAGATGAAGTTTTTTGAGTTCTCACTATACAGTAGGGCTTGTTTTCAACTTTCTTCTTCTCTTTTAAGGCACAAAGAATGTTTCTTAGTAGGCAGACTTTGTCACTGATACTTAGGTCTCAATAGCTCAGTGAACAAGCTCAGTAACGTTCAAGAATTTCTACTCTTCTCCCCAAAACTTCTCATAGCATAGTGTAAAGAAGTCCAAATATGATGTGGATGCAAACAATATTAGGACCTACAGGGTCTAGTTTTCCTTCATGAAAATATTTACATAAGTTTTTCATATTTAATGGTAACATCTGATATTGAAAGCAAGAGCTACCTGTTCTATCAAAGTAACTAAATGTTTTTCCTAATGAGTTATTGTGCATCAGTTTTGTGTTGAAATTGAGGCATCATAACTAACATCACAAGTAGCTCAATGTGGTTCTTTGCTTGCCTTACAAACAACTTAACAGCAGCAGTATCTTGGAGAACAGTCATTGCTACAATGACAGCGCTACCTGCATGTAGTGGGATACGTCATGGAGTAACCATGGAGATATTCAAGTAACATGGCAACTATATGGGACTGGTCTGAAATTACACGTTAGGCATTCTCAAACAATTAACCTGCTTGTTGTCATCTTTTTTTTCCTGAATGCAAATATCTAGGGCCTGTACTTTAAATCAGCACTTGTAACTCTTCTTTACCTCTCACAACATATTGGCAATTTTTTTACTACTTTAGCACTCAAACAAATTTATCTTCAAGTCCTTCAAACGAGTAAAGTGTGCTCTTTCACTTCACCTTGTTTAGCTGAGGAATTCAAGAGGCATGCTATTACAGCTTGGGAGATTTAATTAAAATGTTTAAAATTTAGTTCTGTTAAATGCTGCTTATGAACTGACACAGACTGATTTTGGTTTCTTCTCCTGCTTAAGAAAAACAAAGCCAAGGTGACAGGTCGTTAATCATGAGATGTCAATGCAATTGTATTTCTCCCACCATGTTGTCATGCTCCTTTAGAAACGGGATGTAAAGCCTACAATTAGCATGTCTCCATTAGATTGTGACCTTGAAAGTCAAAAGGCATTTTGTTCTTACTAGTTCGCACCATACCTTAAATGTAAAATGTATTATCTCAGTGGAAATTACTTTTATCTGAAAACTTCCCCAGCCTTGGAGCTCAGCATTGGAACTGTAGCTTTAAGTAATGTTTCTTTGGTGCCTAGGTAAACATAATTGAATTGGTAAAGCATGTTTTTTCCCCACAGTACTTAACTACCAACCCTTATCACTAGTTATGCGACTGGTAGCTAAACCCAGGTTTTAAAGGTGGGTTTTTTCCAAGTGTTTAAGATTTTGTATTAATTTTGTTTTCTAACATTTGAAAGAACATGGTAATTTGTCTGGTGGTTCGAAACTAACGAGTCTAGCCAGGGTATATTGTAACCCTAAAACCAGCAGCTCTTCCATGTGTGTGATGCTCGTGTTCATACCAGTACAGCTTTGGTGACACAAGGCACGGAGGGCAGCAAAGAAAAACTCTGAAGCAAGTGGGTGTTACTGGACTGTTTTCCCACGACCAGCCCTGGGCTGTGTTTGGCTCCCAGACCTGGCACAGAGACTGCCAGGGCCGCGGGCACAGGCCAGGCTCCTCTGCTTGGCGGTGGTGGGCCCTCACGCAGAGCACAGGCCAGCGCTCCTGCTCTTCAGGCTGCTCATGGCTCCATCTTCCTCATGGTAATGTGGGTTTTTTTTCTGCCCGGGCAGGAAGGTGAGGAAACCTCGCCGCAATGGTGGGCATCGGGAGCATGGGCCTCTTATGCCAAGGGCACCTCCAGAGCTCCCAATAGCGGCTGGGGCGTTTAAACACGCTTATGTTCGTGGCTTGCGGCATTGTGGCGAGGCCCCCGCAGCCTGCGAGTTCCCCCCGGGCTGTGGCTGGCTGACACCCGCGCCACGAGCGCCGAGTGGAAGGTCGTAACGGCCGCTTCCCCCCCTCCGCCCCTAACGACACCCTCCCGCACTCGGCGGGCAGCGGGCGCGCCCCCCGGCTTGGGGCGCAGGCGCCTGTGCGCGCGCGGAGGGGGTGGGGAATCGGCCCGCCCTTCCGCCGTCGCGCCCCGCCCCGTCCGCTGCCTCTCCCTTTCCACCCCCCCTTCCCCCCCCGCCCGCGGAAGTGAGCGGAGCGGGGATGCGTCCGTGCCGCCGCCGCTGCTGCCCCGAGCCACGGAGGTGAGACGGCGGTGAGGGAGCGGCCGCTTGTGCCTCTCTTCCCCCTCCACGCTACTACCACCCTGCTTCCCGCGGCGGCCTGCGCCACAGGGTGAGCGGGCGGGGCCGGGGCGGCTGAGGGAGCCGCGGCGGGGGTCGCCGGGGGCCGCCGAGCTTCAGGGAGCCGGCGCTTTCCTTTCCCTGCGCCAGCTGCCCTTCCGCCTGGCGCCGAGGAGAGCGGGGGGGGTTACTTGGGGTGAGGGTTTATTTTTAGGTGCGGGGCGTTCATTCCGTGCGGAGCCCCTCCCCGGGCGGGACGAGGCTGATCGCGGCGTTTGTGGCGAGGGGGAAGCGGCGGCGCTGCTCTGTGTTGCTGTAGCTGCTGGGCAACTAATCCTAATCCTTGGTGGCCCCTGACAGCTCTGCGGGTTCCCTGTGTGCGTGTGCCTGCTCCGCGCTGGCGTGAGTGGAAAGGCGGTAGAGACCTATAGGGTTCGGCGGTCGTGGGGTTTTTTATTATTTTTATTTTTTTTTTCCCCTCTTTTAGCGCTGGTTTCTCTTGCAGATGTTGCTGCAGGTGGGGGCAAAGGGAGCAGTGTGATTGCCTGGGATCTTGGGGCATCTCTCTCTTCACCTTTCAGCTCCTGCTCCAGCGCTGCTGTTGCTAAAGACTTTTGTAACTATCGACTCAAGTACAATTTCGATGGAAAATGAAGGTAAAGGTCTCATCAGAGTCACTGACTTCATTGGAGCTAAGAGGATTTTTGCATGCAATTTGGTGACATCTCCTACTGGTGCGTGTGTACGTTTTTGCCATTCCAGGGGTTTGCAGGGTTGCTCTCGCGTGTTAATCTCGTGGTAGGAATTTTGATCTGCGTTTTGTAGTCTAAGAATTGTAAGACCATCGCTTTTCTTCATTTGTACTGTTGCTTGTCGAACTGATCAAGACAGAATAAAATCTGTCTGACAGATGTTCAAAACATGTATTTAGTGTTTTAGTGCTCTCTGTGTTTGGAATAGAAATCTTGTTTGATTTAGATAGGGGCTTTGAGCATTAGTTGCTTGGTATTTGCTTAGATTGTATGATTTTGTTAAATTTCATCTTTCAGGGTGAAATTGAGAAGCATTAATTGCATTTTGTATTGAAATAATTTTATGTATATTCTGTGTTCTTAAAAATGACTTAATTTTGCTCTCTTGGACAGTATTTTAATTAAAAAGTGGCACTGAAGTTTTGATTTCTACGAGAAAGATCTGGTATAAAGTTGTAAATTCTATGTAGTGAAAGAAGTTGCTCTATTATGTTTTCTTGTCTAGTTTGGAAATGACTTAATTCAGGGAGTTATTTCAGTTTTTCCATGTTGGGCTTCTGTTTATGCTCTGGGAACCTTGAAAGCCCCTTTGCATTGGTGGTAGTGACTGAGAGCTTCACTGATTTTTTTTCCTTTCTATTTGGGTGTTGAAAATATCTGAAATGTGTTATTTTTATTACTATATATCTAAGAAAAGCAGTGTTGTTTCCCCTTTCCACCCTTATGTCATCAGTATTCTTTGAAGATATTAGATGGGGTTTTCTTTAGGTGGCTACTGGATTTCCTTTGCTATAGGTTGTTATGTGAGACATAGAAGCTCCTTTTCCTCCCACCCCATTCTGAAAAGAGGTGCTTTTTTAATAGTTTGACTTGAATGAAGAACTGGATTGAATTTGTGGTGTAGACTCAGTTATTTTTTACAGCTGGATATTGTTCTGTTTTGAAATACAGTTGTCTTTTGTGACTGGAAAGTTGTAGTAATTGTGAAGTCCAACCTCTGTTGAAAACTAGGTAGGGTATTACAATTTGGCATTTCAGAATGCTTTTCTAACTTTAAAATAATGTTAGAATTCTCTTAATTCTATTGATCATGTCTTCCAACTGAATATTTGTAATGAGGAGCACAGAACTTGTCAGGTAGAAGGAATTTTGGTGTGTGGGGAATTGTCTCTAGAAGATTGATCTTTGTTGTGGGAGGCTAGATAGCTGATAGAAGTAGTGTCAGTGCTTTTACATTTCACTCAGTGCGTTGCAAATAAAAGATTTTTTTGAATGGGCAGCACTGGGGGCGGGGGAAACAAAGTGGATATAATGGCATCGAACAGAAATACACTGAGGGGGAAAAAAAAAAAAAAGTAGCTGTCTGACATTTGTGTGCCAAAACCAAAATGGCAGGAAGACTTTTATAATAATGCTTTTTAGTTCTATTACCAAATAAATAGTATATCATAGATGTAATCAAGTTGCATATGATAGTGTGGCCTATTCTAATTCTTCTGAATGCTGGTAGCACAAAGATGCCATTTCTTAAATTTCTTATGGAATAAATAAATTATGTTTGAAAATTAGTGATATTTGTGTGAGAGATAAAGCTGGTTTTTAATAAATTACTTCTAGGGGAAAAATAAAAGATGATCAGATGTGTATTTCAAAGGCAGAAATAAATGCTATGGTTTGTTGAGGGCTTTCAAAATGGAGTAGGCTTCTGGAGGTAGAAGGAAAGCTAAACTTCAGTATGAATGAAAAGACTGAGTTGGTTCTCTTAATATTTGAATTACTTCCTTTCCACTCTTTCCACTCTCACACACTCCATCTCATAATTGAGTCTCCAGACAGGAACATATATTTACATCTGTCTACTGTCTGTTTTGGTGTTTTTGATATTTCTGAGCTCTTCTTTTCTATGCATTTGACATTCTGAGACAGCTAGATGCTAGCAGCTTTCATATTGGAACTTTTCAGCACCTTTGAGAGGATCCTTAATGTTTTTCTCCAGGAGACAATTGAAGAATCTTTTTGATCTTGTAGAATGAAGATAACAGTTAGAATATCTTTAAACTTTTTTTATTTGTCTTGCAAGCTTGTGTTTGAAAGGTCTCTTCAGTTTGGATATTCAGCAAGAGATGGCAGATTTCCCCCAATTAATATTTTGTCCCAAGACTTTTTGGTTCCTGTCTCTTGTGTTGGGATGATTAAACTTCTGCAAAAATTCACGTGTCTCGTGGTAATGGGGAAGAGACAATTTCCCATCACAGGAAGACTTCTGCTTAGCTCCGTAAAACTATGACTTAGAGGAATGATGTTTGTATTTCTGTTTGGAAAGATAGACTTTTGTGAATTCTTTCCATAATTAGGTCTTTTTTTTCTTAAACTGTAGGTAGACAAGAGAACTTGCAGCTGTTTAGACAAAACATAACTCTGAGTGCAAATTAGGCTTTGTAATTTTTGGATCTCTTCATTGATGCATTTGGAACATTTTAAATAATTTTCTATAATTGTAGTCTGATGTTTTTTCTTTCTTTCTTGTATCACCATCTTTTAGATTGTGACAGGTTCTTTGTTCTGCTGAAGATTGTCTTCTAGAAAACTGCCTATTAGTAGAAAAATAAAGAATACGGTTTAGGTTACATCAACTTTGAGCTTCCCTGCTCTTATGTCAGACTATGATTACAAATACAAATTGTTAAATAGGAGTACTGTTTTGTTACCAAGGCCTTCTGTAGCATTTGTTTTCAGATCATTAGGTGCCTAACAGAAGAGGTCAGAGTAGTATTTTCCCACCTGTAAACCAAAAAGACTTTCCCCAAAATCATGTAGAAGGTTGATAGAAAAACTTGGACCAGACTTACTGCGAGTGATAAGAACATCATGTGGTGAGTCTGAAATCCTCCTTAATCTTCATTGTTTTGAGTCCTGGTTAATTTCAGCTAATCTTCAAAGATGAATGTTAATTTAAATTTATAGTCTGTCAGTAGTAACTTCAGGATAATTTTGATAATTGGATGAATAGCGAGATATGGCAAGAATATTTTCTTCTTTGAAAAAGATGCTTTAGTTTTCACATAATCCTGAGATGACAAATGAATTGATTTTCTGTCATGTGCTTGAAGTGCAGTTGAATTTCCTGATGACTTTTATGAGTGTTTTTCCTAAATGGTGAAAATGGCCTTAGTTGCTAAACTAACAGATTGAAGATCAGTGAATAGATTTTGGGGTTTGGGGGCACTGAGTTAGTACCCTGGACTAGCTCATCATGCATTAGGCAGATCTAAGTACTGACGAATGAACGGGTGGAGCGTGCGTACATGTAGCTGAAAACAGAGGGGAGAAGGGATGCCTGTGGCAGCAGTGA
Source organism: Grus americana (assembly GCF_028858705.1). Classification (NCBI taxonomy): domain Eukaryota; kingdom Metazoa; phylum Chordata; class Aves; order Gruiformes; family Gruidae; genus Grus; species Grus americana. The sequence goes on along the minus strand of NC_072853.1, from coordinate 122,419,295 downwards.
CTTGAAACAATTTAAATTGTTTCAGAGTGGCATCATCAATTGTTTCATGAAAGTAATATCCAAAATGATCAGAACGAAATTTGTGATGGAAAATGTTAGAAATTTTGAAATGGACTTGGTGTTATCACAGCAGTTCATGTTCCTTTTGACATGTAGATGATTTCTTAATAAACTAATAGTTGAAACAAGAATTTTAATATTCATGGATTACTGTTTATCATCTGCAGCTTGCAGAAAATTAGAACCCAATACTTTACACTTATGTTGGCAAAAAAGTCATATATTTTCTGTTTAACTTGGAGGATAAGGGGAGAGAAGAGATTTTTTTTTAAAGTGGAGAGTCTTCACTAAAGACCAGTTCTAGTAGATACCTTCCTGTCTTTTAACAGTGCTTTGATAACTTAAAGAACTGCTAAGTTAACATAGCACTTGTCTTGCCTTAGAAACATAGATTTCCTTTTAATTGAACAGTGTCATCTTCTAATCTGTTGTTTGATTGCTTGATGGAGCATTAGGTAGTTTCAGTCTTTCCTTTCCCCTTTTTTTCCCATGCAGATAAATTGGAAATGTTAATCTATAATAATCTAGAAGTTGTTTAACATGGAATCTGCTTGAGTTCAGGCATCGTGGAATGTATGTTTATTATTTTGCTAACTTCGTAACTCCTTTATGTGGTGAGTCTATGGCATAATCTCTCCTTAGTGAGTTAGGAAAAACAGTGGTGTAAGGAAAATGCAGACAATTCTCAGGGCAGCTAATTCAACAAAAGAGAGACAAACATTTTCACTTGCTTTTTATGGTGAAGAGTTTGACAAATGTATGGTGGTCTTGGGATGCTCTTCTATAGGACTGAATGAAATGGTCTCATTACTGCTGAAAGGAGATCCTACTCTCAGCTGTGTTCCTGGCGCATGTGTTGCATTGGCTCTCATGGTTGTTGAGTTTGGCTTCCTAGCTTGGCAGACGGTTAGCCCAGCCCTTCTTTCCCCTTCCCCCTGTTCGACAGCTTTCTGTTGGATTAGTTAGTTGAATGGGCTCATGAAGCATCCGGTTAATGCTGAAAACAGTGACAGATGAAGTAGTGAGACCTCCTCCTTCTTAGCATAAGCAGACCATTAGCTCGCTTCACTACTTTATGTAGTCATAGCTATAGTTCAATATAAATTCACGCATAGATCATGGTGGAATTTTGCAAGAGTGAAATAAGTTAATACATAGATTTTAGTTTTGAGACCTGCTTTTGAATTGATGAAAGAATTCAGGTGATACCTAACTGACACTGTGTGATAAAACTGGCATTCACAGTGTGATTTGTAGAACCTAGAAGGAATGATAAAGTTACAGTGCAGAGAAGGAAAATAAAATATAATCAAGGTATAAATTTGGGACAAGCATCTGTTTCTGGTTATTTGTTTTGTAAACATTCTGCCCTAAACAATTAAAAAGGATAAAATGGATAATGGGTTAGCAGATACAGCCTACAGAATCTTTTACAAAGGCTTTTAAAATATTTTTTGTCATAAATTTTCTGCAGCACTTTTTTCTGCATACTTAATTCACAAAAAAAAAAAGCTTGGTGAATACAATGTTGCTGCTTTCTTGATACTAATTATAAGAAAACTTATTACCATAAGTAGAGTGATTATGCAGTGAGTTATGTTTGCATTTAAATTGGCACTGACACTAGCTTGGTTCTGAGAACTGTTGTAAACAGTAAGTTCAGGGTTTTTTTAGTTAGGATTTTATTTTGTCATATTATGAAGTAACTGTGTAGCTGTCAAGGCTATAATCAACAATTTGGTCTTGGAGCTTGATTCATTATTTTAAAAAAATAAATACTGAGCAAATATCGGTGTTTTTGCTTAATACAATTATATGGCAACTAAAGTCCGCACATGTCATAGATACATTATTAGGATATCACAAGGTGCTAATATTCTTTATTAGTGTTTGCTCTTCAAGTGCTGTCCTTCATTTTGAGAAGCTCAGCACTTCGGAGTGTTATGAGGTAGAGGCAGACTATTGGAGAAGAGCTATATGATCTTACTTCTGAGCTTAAATGTTCTCTTCCAGAAAGTTAGCAACTCTGGCAAGATAAATGACTGATATTTAGACCCAAAGTCTTTTGGCCTTCAACTTCTAAAAGGGTTCATGTGAACTGGGATTTAAGCAGAAGGGTATGCTATTTAGAGTCAAGTGAGATATGACCGTCAGTGTTCTCTTCCTTGGGTGATGAGTTTCTGAACTGACCTGGTGCTATTATACATAAACTTTACTTTCATCAAGGCATTAGCATTGATTTGATCATTTTAGTGTGTGCTTAGGATTTTGTATCTTTTTGTTCTTCTGATTAATAAGTAATGACAAATGTATGAAACGTTCAAGCAGACTTTTCCAGCATTCAAGGAATTTTTTTTTTTTTTGAACAGGAACAATCAAAGCTGAATATTTTGGCCAGTCAAATACAGATTGGTCTGGTGTGTTTGTCAATGCATGCTTGGTAACTTTGATGCCATCTCAAGGCTTTCAGCAACCGGGCTTTAAATTCATCATAGTACATCCTCCAGAGTATACAGAAATGCTCTAAATGGTAAATCTTTTGTAGCAATTGAATACAAAGTTTGACTGTTTGACATTCTTAAGTTTCAACTGTATACTACCTAAATGGGCTAAAGGAAGATAAGGTGATTTGGACGGATGTGATGTTGAGGGTTTAGTCTGAATTTTTGTTGCCATTACTCCTACAATCTACAGCACTGCAGTCAGGTTAAGGTACTGTTATTTTTGTGAAATATTTTCTAGTATAGCTAGAGAGCAGGTAGTTGTCATTCACAAAGCTTGCAAGATAACCGCATGGAATATACTACGATTACAGAAAATTGCTCAGCTTTACTGTTGTGCTGGTAGCCTCAGTTGAACTAGATGTCCTACTTGCCTTTCTATTTTTTGTTAAAGAAGACATGGTAAAACATGCTGAAAGACTGAGATGCATTTTAGGTTGTGGAGACATGTTTCTCAGGGAAGTGGTTTTTTTTAGAACCTATTTTTAGTACTTAAAAACAGTTCTTGAACTTTATAGACTACTGTAGAGTTAGTAAGTTGGATATTAAATGGAGCATTGTAGTCTTTATTACATTGCCTGAAGTGGATGGGGTTGGGAATAGGTGTCTCTCTTGAATTTTTCACAACTTTTAAGATTGGGCAGACCTTGAGATTCGAGATGGTCAGTGCCAGTATTCAGATTTCTGTTTCTTAGTTGGTGAGAAATGCAGAAGTGTTGTGTACCAAGGAGTACAGTTCAGCGTTACGGCTTGTGGCTGGCCATAGTGATTGTCCTAAGCACTGCTGAAATAGTACTGAAATACAAAGCAGGTGTTTTCAGGCTCACAGGGCAGCCTAGCAGGTTATTCTCATAATTTGGGTAGTCATATTTCTTTGGTTAATGGGCGGTCTGTGCCAGGTTGACTATCACCCTTTTTCTGTAAAGTCTTAGGAATAACACACAATAGCAAGGGACTGAAACTATGTGACCTTCCAGGATAGAAATTACTCTGCAAGGAGAACTCATTAGTGCAAATTAGTGTTTCTTTTTCCTTCTGGCTTTTTTAGAGACAGAACTTTTCTGTGTGTACTTCCTTTGATGTGGGGGACTCCTGGTAAAATGTTTAAACTAAAATAGTGTTGAATAGGAACAAATTTATTTGAATTTTAGAATACAGGGATGCTGCAGCTGTTTCCCCAGAAGTAAAAAATAATCACACTTTTCCAAAGGAGTTCATTCAAAAGAAGACAGTAGACAGTAACTTCAAAGCTTTCAAAAAAATATTTCTTCTCCTGAGCAAGCTGTGCCTGGTAGAAAACAAGTGGCTCATTAGTCTGCAGACTTCAACCTTTTGGGGGTGGGAAGGGACAGATCTTTGCGGTGGCAAGTAAAATAGTCCTTTTGCAAATTGGTTGTGGGTGTTTGTGTTGAATGAGTGTTGGCACTTTACTTGTTGCTCTAAGAAAGCAGCATTATTTCCCATAAAGGTATTTGTCAGAGTATAATACTCTCTGACCAGGTTCTTTTAGATAATCCATGTATGGAGAGTGTAATATTTTATATAAAAAATGTGTTTGTGAAGATATTTGATGTTATGTGGGATTTCTGATTTAGCAGAATGATACATTTGTACTACGTTTGAAGTATATTTTGTAAGTTACACTTAGCAAAATATAGAAATTGCAGTACACAGTTCAATCACAATACCAGTTCCATTACTGGTTTCTATAATATGCTCACCATTGTGACACTGGACATCCCCAGTCACCGGAAAGGAATATGATGAAAGATTGAAACCAGCTCAAGCCTGTTGCTCTTTGAAATATTGTTGGTTGTTCAGTGCATTTATTGGGCTGAGCCACGTATACATCCCCCCATTCTGGTCTGGCTAACTCAGACATTCATGTTATTTTGATGAAATCGGGGAGAAACATTTACACCACCAGCTGATCCACTCAATAGACATAGCTGTTAATCCAAAGCAAAGGCCACCCTCCAGTCCCCATTGTGTTGAGGTAAAGTTAGCCTCTGCAGCAGCTGTGCTTAGTCACATCTGACATTATTTCTTGAGCTTCGTAGGTGTGTTACCCTTGCCCATCTCCTCTGAGCCTTCTGTTATAGGGGTTTATTGGTCAGTCATAGTATTTAAGTATTTTTCATATCTAAATTTACAGGGTTTTGAGACTCATTAGAGAAATTGCTAGTTGAGAATACAGGAAGTAATCGGTCTTCATGATTTATTCACATATGAGGTACAAACAACTCTTATCAGTGCGGGCTGTATAGATGAAGCCTTCCTGAATGTAACTTCCAATTTTCTGCACATTATTAAAAAATTAGTTCAAAAGCCAAGAATAAGGCATTAAATAATGGAATTTACTTAAGGTGAGTGTAGCTTGTCTGCTTTTGTAGTTTGTGAACTTGGTTGCACAGATTTTTGTTTATTTTTTTAAAAACGTGTACCCACCACACTCAGCTACTTCCACCTGTTTCTTTTGTTAGCATAACTGGTGAATTTCTCTAGAGATTTAATTCCTGTTAAGATCTGGCAGAATTTCAAGGAGGAGATTGCATCATAGTCACAACCGTGTTGAGTATTGCTTGTTCCAGAATGGTCTGAAGGCCCTGTCTTCACTTCTGGAATCCTGCTATGCATCCAGAGTTTGCTTCTGGGAGTGTAGCCGGTCTAGGATTTACTGTAACTATTGAGCGTGCCTATGTTTGGGTTGTTTTTTTGTTTGGGGTTTTTTTTGGTGCTTGGATTTTTGCTGTGTCTTGTCATCACATGATCATTGTTCTGTGGCTGGGACCTGTACTGAGGTTCTGGGAGCACCTTGCTTTCTAGACCAGTGGGGGAGGCAAAGATGGCAGAGACATCTAGTGAAATAGATATTTTTGTTGTAATTGCTCAAAAGTGGCGCTGTGGAATCAGTCATGATGCTGAGCAATGACATTTAAATGGAGAGTTTGAAGATGGACAGTAAGATGGTTAAAGATCTGGATCTCCAAAGCCTCTAGCCACCATGTCCTAATGAGTAGAAGACTTTGCACTGATGCTTCATAAGTGACGGAACTGACAGAAAGGATTACTTCCATTCTGCGTAGAGCTTTTTCCTTAAAGATACCTTTTGCAGCTAAGAGTGTTTGCCTAGTGGGAACTGTTTCCAAAGTCCATGTGCATACACACGGAGAGTCAGGCCTCTATGCTTGTTGACATCTAGTTGATCTCTAGCCCTGTGTACTTTCAGAATGCCAGACGGTGCAGAAGAGGTAAGCGCTTGGTATTTTATTATGTTACTGTGTGCACAGATGTCTACAGTAGTTGATTTATCTGTTGTTGCTCCTCCGCACCTGCCATCCTGGCTCTGAATTGTACAGAACTGGAGAAGAACATGCTTAGTAGGATCTGAGCTTTCTAAACCTTTTAGTTTATATCACGTATAGTTTGATTATACAGAAAGTCCAGGAAATAACAAGCTAGCAAGTTTCAATTTGTTTTGTATTCAGCAAAACACCTTTTTACTATGTTGTTGAACACTATCATTTTTTTCAGTGCGGGGAAGGTAGATAAAAAGTGGAAGCTAATTCTTATGGTGGGTGAGGAAGTGCTGATTCTTTTGGGATTCCAGTAAGAAAGGCACAAACACTTGCAAGGCAGATCACTTTAATAACTCGGAAAAGGTGACAGCAAGGTATAAAATCCTATGTCCTTTCAGATGCTGGGAATCCTGAGATGATAGGACTTCGGATGGATCTCTGGTCAGGGCATGGCACGCTGTAGATCTTGTCTGCTCTGAGTTCAGTAGTAGGCTCACAGGGTTTTGCTCACAGTACAGCTTCTTCAATCAGCAATAACAGTCGAGTCCGGAATGTGGGCTTTGAAGTGTCCCTTGGACAACGTGCTCTAATATCCTTATCTCATTCATAAAGCTGCAGTTCCTGAGCAGGTGCATGTAATATTTCAAGTGGAAAAGACAACATACTGTACATATACTTAAGATTAAATGCACATTGATTAACTACACATTGATTATGTGTACATTCATTAATCTTACTGTTGATTAGACACACAGCATGATTCAGTAGCAATTGCACGGTATCTGCAATACAGAGACATATACCTGAATGTGGGTCACTAAGTGCCCGTACAGTAATAGGCTTACAGGTCGATCACTACAAACAAGACAAAAGGTCTTTGTAGTACTTGAGTTGGCTTGAAAGGGGTTCAGTTTTACAGGGACTGAAGGGATAGATTCAAACTGACTGAATCAGCTGTTCAGATGGATGGGAAGATTAAGAAGAAAGTGATAGGTGTGGTTAAGAGGAAAATACTGGAAACCATGCGGAGTCAGTGCTTCCAGTCATCTTATCACATTTCCAGTTGTGCCGCAGTGTTTCCCAGGAACTGGCTCTACTAAGCTGCAGTTTGCCAGTGAGACTTCTTGTGCGGTAGGGTAAACAGTTCCTTCCGAGAGTAGAGTGCCCAAACCCAGTTGCATTCTTGTCTCTCGGGTTTCTGAAGGAACTTCTCAAAGAAAGAATCGGCATTTCTCTTTAATTACTTAAATGCATTGTTTTTAAGCTTCTGTGGTTTTCAGTTCTACTGTTCTTGTTAGTTTTGTTTTTACACCACCTTTGTATTTTGCACTTGTAGGTCAGTTGAGTAACTGCATGTAACACTTACAGGATTTTAGCTAATTAGCCAAAATGTTTTGGTTGCAAGTTTGTCTAAAAATAGATTTTGCTATGACAGTGTTCTAAATTTTTTAGACCACTCTCAGTGAATGTAGGTCCTGCCATTTGCATTCTCTGAGGAAGTAGAGGTAAAATTTCCCCTTTAAAAAGAAAAAAGTAAATTATCTCAATGTCAGTGAGCCCTACTGATTGATAGCGGACTGTTCCTGCTAAGCTGAGAAACAGAAAGGTAGAGGTAGGTTGTTGGCAGTTGGTGTAGGTCATGGTAGAAAGAGGGTAGGCAGAATTTTGTAGTATATGAGGAAGAAGAAACAGTAACACATTACTGTCAACTGGTTAACTAGGTTTTTCTTTAGAGAAAACAGAAGGGAACTCTGAATTTCTGGTAGTGTAAGCCTTCCAGACTGATTTGTATTGATTTTGATAAACATACTTTGGTCACAGTTCTGTGGTCATATGATTGATGCATACTTCTTGGTCTAGAGATGGTGGTGTGTACATTGGAAGTGGTCCAAGGAAAGTCATTCCAGAGGCAGCTATTTATTTTTCTTAGTTAGCATCCTGCTGCTTTGTTCCTTGGTAGAGTTAGATGCAAACAGGGGATGGGAAGCTGTACTCATAGCTCCAAAAGCTTCAGCAGTCATGTATGTACTGCCTATATGATATAGCAGCATAGGCCAGTATAATTTCTTAGCCAAATTATCCATATAAAAAGTTGTCTGCAATGAAGTACTGAAGTGTTTTAAGGTATCAGCTGATAGATGCTTGAAAATTAATTGCAGCATAGGATGGGAAGACATCTTACTATTTGTGGGTCGACTCCTTCAGTACAGAATGAACACTGTGGTTTTGGGGATAGCTTCCGTTGGATACGCTAGAAGGTGTTGCAGAAGCCCAGATCTCCAGTGTACAGATCTGGGCAGCAGTGCAAAGGACTGACAGCACTTGCTGACTGTATTGAATAAGTGATCTTTCTCCTGCTTTGTGGAGATAAATGGATAGTAAAGGCAAAATTATTTGCTTAAATATAGTTATTGTGTTCCAGCAGATAGCAAGCACTTTTTCCAACTAGTTTTTTGGACCTAAATCTGTTAGTGTAACCCACTTCATATTTTTGAAGGTAGTGATGGAGGGAACGGTGATCAGTTTCTCATTGGCTAAGCAATTGAATTTAACTGGGGGGAAAAGTGTTAGATATTTGAAACTGTTCTTTTCTGAACTACAAGTGTAGTTCAATCTACACAGATTGTAGAGGTTTATGAGAAATTAAATGAGGATCCATCTAGAACTGTCTTACAATATATGGTTTTGCTCTAGAGAAAGAAGCTCCCGATAAAAAGACCTTCTGAGCCTTTGTTTTTGTAATCCTATACCTGATTTTCTCTGTAGATTTTTTTCACTGTGTACAGTACAGTGTTCTTCATAAAAGTGGAAGATAATATGAATGAAACGTATTCAAAATCAATGGCTTTTTGAGTCTGTCACAAAAAGGTTGTCAAAATAGACTTTGTAGCACAATTCTGTGCTAATAAAGATTTATTTGGAAAAGTCTGATCACTGAGGGTACCTTAACACTTCTGTTTAAGGATATTTAACTTCTTAAAATATCCTTAAAAAGCTTGTTATTAGACTTTCTGAAGTCCTAATTGATAATATTAGGGAAGTGATCAGTTCTGTATCCTTTTTTGGAATTGCTATTTGTTTAGCAGCCATGTCAGTTGGTATAGGGAGAAAGATTTTTCTCAGCACTAAAATTTGTAATGATTGTCAGTTTCTGCCTATTCTTACTGAGAGAGCTTGATTGCTCAGCATTTTTGTTGAGAATGTGGAGTCATCTTGGTCAAAGTCATATGTTTGTGGGTTTGTTTTGAAACCGCACTTAGACTTAATGGTTTTCAGCCATAAACTGGTGTTTGGTAGCTAATACAATGAATGCAGTATCTGCTTTCAATAAAAATCAAAACTTAGGATAGGAAAACCTTAAAGAAAAGAACATGAGCTAGTAATTTGGTAGGATGTTTTATCAGAGAGGGGAAATTGTGGCAAAATTCTGGGTGAATGTTTGGTTTAGAAAAGTGTGTGGTCAAGGAACGCTGAAACAGAAGTAAGGTTAAAATCTAAAGAAAATTAAGTATAACCATTTAAAGTTTGAAAAGTCATCATCTCCAATGGCAATTTCCTGTGAATTGATTTAAGTTAAAATATTTGTTTGTATGTGTAGGCTTAACAGCAGCTGTAACTGGGTTTGTTCTTAATTGCAGAATAGGTGAATTTGAATGAAACTGGTTCTTTCTAGGGACTGAATCTTCATGGATACTGGTAAAAGTGGTGGCACGCTTAACCAAAGGCTGACTGTTTGCATGGAAGACTGAGTGGTCATGATGATGTATCACTTCTCATGATGAAGTTTTAGGGAAATTAACTTGTATATACACCAAAGAATGTTTTGTAAGGCTTAGGATCACAATGCCTATATTCTTCCTAACTGAAATACCCGCTGTTCTGCTGCTATTGTGGTCCGCTTAAGTTGCTTTAAAAATAGTTCTGGTTTGTAGAGGGAGTTCTATGATGCTGTGTTCTGTGAGAAGCCTTAAACTGTGGAGCAAATGTTTGTCCCTCTGGTCCAGAATCGTGTAACCTTGTTGGTATGTGGGCTTGTTAGCATTGGGTTTTGTAAAAAAGACCCCTTGTTAGGAACAGAATTATTCTCATGATTTTGTTTTTCTTCTGATGTTGAAAGTAGTAGTTCTTTTAAAATACTTTAAATATACAGATGTTCAGAGAGAAAAATCTGTTATTTTGTTGAACCATGGCTAAAATATTTTTTGACTCAATTTCTTGTCTAATTTGAAACTTGTAAAGGTATTTGGAAATGATAACTTGCTAGATAATTTTTGTAAATGTATATATTTATAGTGTATAATAATGTGTATTAACCATCATTTTTAAAGAAGACTTAAATCAGTGTATATACTTAAGGTTTCAATAAGTACCTAACCAATGCTAAAGTATATTTAAGTCACATATTTTGTAATACTCTAGAAATTTGGCCACAGACTTTCCAATTCTGGTCTTTGCATAAATGCATCACTAAAAGAATAGTAAAGAACAAAACAAAGCACTTTCAGTGGAGTGACATATGGGAACCGGAGTGGAGGTGTGGCAGGCAGTGTAGCTGAGCTTCCATTGTCGGCCCTTGCTGAGCTGCGCTCCGGCAGTCCCGCTGGCTTCAGGCTACAGAAAGCTGAGTGGGGCCCAAGGGGTTCCCCCTCTTTGTAGACCAGTAAACACATTGTTAAGGTGCAGTTCTTTCGTCTGCCGTCCCCTCTGCCCAAGAGCTCAAACCCACACCCTGTATCACCCTGTTTCTTGTCTTGGTCTCTAGAGCTGCTTTCTTACAGTAACAGTGAAGGAGCAAGTCTTGTTGGTTTACTGTTTCACTAGGAACCACACGGCAAGTGTAGAGAGTTTCCAAGGGTTTCTCTTGAAAGTGAAAGCATGTGAGTTCCAACTGTAGCACTTTCACCTTTGTTCATTGTTTTCTTGGGCCCCTGGGATGAAGTCTTTGTGGAGTCTACTTAGGTAAGCAGTTAGAAGAACAAATATTGAGTTACATTTATCTCGGCTATTGTATTTGAGTACATGGCAAACAGCGTGCAGTATAGAAAATGAAGATTGTCATACCTTTTTCAGGGCATAAAAATGCTGGAATGTTCTAATATATTGTCATATTGAAGTACTTTATTGTATAGTTTAAGTCTCAGCATCCATAGAGGAAATTAAAAAATACTCATTGTCTTGTATAAAAGCGTAAAACTGCCTATTCAAATTCTGAGCAAGTATAATGGAAAAAATGGTTTCTGTGGTGGGCATGTTTGCATGTCAGGTGGCTTCCAGTTAATGGAGAGGGGATGTGTGTGTGGCAAGATGGACAAGATATTAATTGTTGGTGCAGTAAGGTAGTGAGGAGGAAGAAAGAGTATCGCTTCAACTTCTCATTTAATAAGGAAGAACTTGGAAACTGTAAAGCTTCATTAAATATCAAAGTAGTGCTGAACTGTGCGATCAATGTTGTTATTGCTGTGTTCTGCAGATCACTAAAATTACAGGAAAGCATTACTTTTTATAGCATTGACTTGAAGCTTTTGTACTGTAGTCAAGTTTTATGACTTCACTTGCATCTGTGCTCTTGTTTGAGGTTTCCTTAATATTGTGTCTCCTTCCTTTGTGTACAAGAGAATGTAAATAGGCCTACTTAGACAACCTTCATTAATGGATAGAAAGGGGCAGGGAGTATTTATCTGGAGTAATTACTTTCTGACCAGGTATTGATGATACTGAGATAAAGGATTATGAATATATTTAACTGTTAGAATCTTTGTCATCACTTAACACATTGTTACAGAAATTAGTCTTCTCAGTTGCATGTCCAGTGTTTTATTATTGCAGATGGTACTGCATGAAAATAAGCTGATTTATAGATTTTTTTTTTTCTTTTTAAAGTGCAAACGGTTATCAAAAACTACCTTTTAAAGGCATTAATACTGCATTGCTCTGGTATATGTTGTTTGAAATGAAATGTTAGTGCTCCCCTTCTCTTCAGACTTTGGTTTTGTTTCTTAGGTTGCACGTCTTCAAAAAATCCCTGATGGTGACAATGAGACAATGATTCCTGTACTGTCTTCAAAAAAAGCAAGTGAATTGCCAGTTGATGAAGTTGCAAGCATTCTGCAAGTAAGTGATTTTGCATCTCTTAAGAATGCACTGATGTTATCAAACAGAAAGTTTGATATTTCTTAAGGACAGATCTTGTCCTTGAAAGTCTATGCATTGTCATGCAGTTTGATATTAACTATTGTCTACTTCTAAAAGCATGTTGACTTTTAAATTGTTACTTGAAATGCTCTGATCTCGTAACATTTTAAAAAAAATCATGGTTTTGGAGGGGATGAGATTCAACTTGAAAATGATCAGATTTCTGTATGCTTTGAAGATTGCTTTTTGTTAATAAAAATCCTAAAGTCAATCTTCCTATAAAATTTGGTTCTGTTTTTTATAGCTATTGCTTCCATTTCTCTAAGGAATCCTTAATGTCTTTAATTTATTTTGGTAGCCTCCATTTCAAGTGGAGGAACAAGGTAGAGAAAGCTACCCCATTGACAGGTTTATGAACTATTGAATCTGGGTTAATTTCAGTGATAGATGGTCTTTTTTTCATTTTCTGTATGCTTGACTGCTTGAGGCGTACACCATGATAAATGTTGGTCACTGACAACTCAAGACTTTGAAGCTATTGCTGTGTCATTTGACTGAATAACTGAACTCCTGACATAATCCTCAAGAGTCTGAACTATGCCCGCAGTTTGGCTTGCTGGAGAGTTTTCTGCAGGGAAGATCAACAATCATTTAGAGATGTGAAACAGCATCTGCTTCTGTAGCAGTTCTGTGAATTTTTTGGAAGTACTCCTAAGTACTGCCAAATTGAGTTTTAAAATAGTGGTTAGTTAGCTTTTATTGTCATACAAACATTAGTACCAAGGTTGTCTTTCTGATGTTGGCCAAATTTTTTATAATCTAACGCTATATATTTTGATGGTGGAATTTATTTTGAAGTCTAGCTTATCAGTGTAATTGCTGACCACGTGACTCTTTGCATCTTTTAATAGGCTAATCTTCAGAATGGCTTAAAAAACTGTGAAGTTTGCCATAGACGGGCATTCCATGGATGGAATGAATTTGATATTAGTGAAGATGAACCACTGTGGAAAAAATATATTTCCCAGGTTAAGATTTTTGTCCTTTCTGCTCTTTGGTTTTAATGCTTGTCAGTAGTTTTGCTCTTTATTACTTGGCTTTCATATGCATGAACATATTCTGATAAAAGTGGGGAAAATCTAGCAGAATAGGAAATTGCAACTTCTATAACTTATATCTAATTTGCCTATTAAAAATGCTCTATTTAGGTGCATGCCAGTGTTTTAATTACACGATTTGTTCTTGAATATATGTTCATAACTAGCTAAAGGTTACCATTCATAACTAGCCTGAGGGCTAGAGAAGCAGAATCAAGTTCCCTGTAGGCAAAGACTTAAGTATAAATCGCACCAAGGTCAGACATAAATGCATATGACTGGTAAACATTTAAATGGAACATTAAGTATGAATAACTTGATAGACAAAGGAAATTTTAAAAAGCAAACCCGCTGCCTTTGAACTGAGGGTGGGGCCAGCCTTGATGCTGGTGTTAAGCAGAACTGGCAGAAGTGTGATTTCCCACTCCTCCCATTGGTTTGATTTATTATATATGTGTGTGTATATATGAGCCTGTGCAGCTTCTCAAAATGGTGTGGAAGTGTCACTACTTCCACCTGGCTTCACAAGCTATTTACAGCAACTTTTCACACAGAAGATATTTCTAATGCATTTGTAATGTTAAACATTTTGGTCAATGTTTCCTGCACTTTGTCTGAGCAGCAATGCAGTTAAGTTCTGGAGTAAACCCTGAAGTAATAGATAGTTAATTCTAGAGAAACTATTTTACTTGGGAGTGACTAAAAAGATGGTCAGCGCTCTGATGATGATAGCAGTGGGAGCATCGTCACATACTAGCTGTCCACTGGCATTAATGCTTTATTTTCCCATGTGTAGTGTCAAATTAGATGCATCAGAATGCTTCTAATGCATGTTAAGTCTATTTTACATAGGATTTATTAAGATGTGTATTTGCTTTGGATGTGTTTATTGTGTGCTTTTAGAATGTTCTTCACTTTAATTGTAGGAATGTTCTTTTTTTGTAACATTTCTCAAAAAAACCCCAACAAACCGACCACGTTAGCAACCAGCTGTCATGCAGAAGCAAGATCCTTTATTATTTTAGCCTTAGAAATCTGAAGAAAGCATATGATCTAAAAGGAAAACTTGCATCTTGTAAAACAAGAAATCATGAATTGAAATTAGGGAATATATTGCTGCCTTTAGTGATCAGTTTCTGGGAACAGAATCAGACTGTTACGTCAAAGATGTTTTGAATATATTTCAGGCTTCTTTTTGTGTCTTTAAACAAGTACAGGATATTATTCTTCTTGTCTTAAAAATGTGACTCAAGAAATGTAAGAAACAATTTTCCCCTGTTTTGTATTGAATACACTCCATTCAAGGTCTTCTGATATTTAAAAAAACCCCTCAAGTAAAATCTAAACTGCAGTGTGTCAGATCTTGTTTGCACTGGTATGTTAGAAATACTTCATAGAATGATATGTTTCAAAAATAGATCAGATGTGCTTTGAGAGGTAGATAAAATGGTATTGCTGAATTATTGTTCTGTTTCATTTCAGTTTAAAAATCCCCTTATTATGCTTCTCCTGGCATCTGCAGTCATCAGTGTTTTAATGCATCAGTTTGATGATGCTGTCAGTATCACTGTGGTAAGGAACTAAATTTTATCTTCTTTGAGAGTATTTCAGAACGTGTGACCACATGTACTTTGAACATCACATGAATGTTCAATGTGGGATGGGATCACTGGATTCTAATTAATGAATATGATTTGTATGCTGTCATTAAATCTGTCAAGTTTGTGACTGGATTTTTTTTTTCCTTGACTGATAGCAGTAGTACATACCAAAATACATCAATGAATAATTGCCTGGCTACATCTGGCATCTTTATTCTTCATTGGTTGAAGCACCTATCTTGAGGCATTTGTTCAGAGGAGCAATTTTTGGTGTCTTCTATGTAATTTTTATCTTAAATTATGCTTTAATTTCAAATTGAAACCAACATAAGCCTTCTGTGAATTTACTTGAAAGACGTAATCTTTTAAAACGTGAAAAAGAAATGTAACCTGAACTCTAGAAATAGTAGAAGGAAGATAGAAGCTGAAATAATGAATTTTTGTAGTTTTTTTTAAGTTTACTCTTAAATAGGGTGCTAAACTAGTGCACAAAATTATAATGCCTTTGACCTTTTTGGGGTGATAAGTGATAACTGAAAATCGGGATTTCTGTGTGATAAGAGACATGTTCTATCTTTTTTTTGTCTTGGCTGACCTCTGCACTTTCTATGTTGAGTTTTACTTTTGTAATTAACTCAAGGTAGGTGGAGGTTTGCTCCTAACCCCTCTAATTCTCTAGAAAGAATAGTTTTCTTTGGAAAATAAACAATGGGACTTCTTTAAGAAAAAACATGCAATTTTGAATTTGAGTATAGTGTTAGTTTGGAATGCTTTGTTGTGTTTGTAAGTTGAATTTAGGTAAATTATTGTATTATGAAATGTATTTAATTGTTGTGGCTGAAAGTTGAATTATTTCATGGTTTTTTCCTTGGTTAGTGCCCTTAAGTCTGTTTCCTGCTCCTCTTGAGCAAGGCAAGGAGAAAAGCACAGGGCAGTTGGTGTAAGGGGGTATTAATTTCTGCATTCTACACTACAACCTGAGAAGGTATCTTTAACAGCCATATGAACATTGGTTGAAAAAGTGTGGTTGATCTGAAGGTCATCAGTTGTGGGTTTTGTAGAACTTCTGAATAACCTACCATTTAGTCTTGTTGTTATTAACGCCCACTTTTTCACCTGGTGAATATTTGTTTTGCTTCATTTTTCTGTGACTGTATATTTGTGCTCAGAGCCTTAGCAACAAGACTAATTCACTGCGAAAGATCAATGACATGTATTTCTTTTGGTGGCAATGCTGGCTTGAGCAGCTTTTGCCATCTTTTTAACTCTGATATAAATGTATTGTAAAGCTTTTTGATCTGGACTAGGAACTGATGAAGATTTAAAAACAAAAAAAAAGATAAAAAATACATACCTTTTCCCATTTGGAGGATATTGGTTTCTTGCTGCAAGCCATTGCACATAGACACAAGCTGAGACACTGATGTGAGGCTAGGAATGCAAAGCTGTGTCAGGTAGCATGAACTGTAGAAGATATTACCTCCAAAAGAAACACATGTAGCTGTGATGGAAATATCCCATGGAAAGATGGAATATATATGTATAGTTATTTACTATTATTCAGTTGGTGAGGGTAAAGTTAGTATCACAAATAAGGCAGTTTTACTGGATTTATCTTTGATTTAGTTAAGTTTAGCTAGGAGTTCTTCAAGAAAGTTTTTCTTTTGTAAAATAGTAATATCTTGGTTATTTTTTAGTAGTTACAGCGTGTACTTCAAAGGCTTAATTAATGGATGTTGTGTTACGGTTCTGTGAGAAATCAGTGTAACAATTCAATTTGAGTAACAAATTCAGTTAATGTAACAAAACTCAATTTGAGAGTGTACTGAAGGGGGAAGATGATACTTTACACAAAATTGATCTTTGTTGCTTCCTGTAATAGATTTCATTCATTCACTCACTTTCATGTCACATGCTTTCAAGCCCCATGATGTTTATGTTGAAGTGGTGTGACCAGAATTGTGTGTGATGTAGGGGACTATGGTGGCTTGCTATTGAGGCCTTAATACTTATCTTGGATTATTCCTAATCAGCCTTTTTTTTTTTAAGCTTTTTTTGTTTGGGATCTCTGGGATCTTGGCTGTTTGGGGTGTACTCAGTGTCCTGTCTCACTACTTGTGAGTCTTGGGCAGAATTTGTCTCTCATCCTCATCTTCTTGCTGGGATGTTTATGGCTCCGGACATGTTCTTCAGCTTCCTACCTTATCTCTAGCCTTCAGTTTATTCTTAGTCTTTGTTATCTGGTTATTTGAATGAAACCACATCTGTGATGCTCTGTAGCAGTTAACGCATCATTCCATTAACCTTTGTTCTGTTCAGAGAACACCACTCTCACTTCCTTCAGATGAATTTTCCTGTTTGTCATGAATGTCTCTCCACCACTGTGTCTTGCTCACTATTTAGAAACACAGAGCAGAAGTTTTTCTTCAAGATCGCTATCTAATTATTAATCTTATTTTTAGTAAAATCAGGTTATTGAGTTCTCGGACATCACTAGAGCAGATGTAAATAGATAAAGGCATCACTTTTATCACAGACCCAAGGGATACCGAGTGATTTTGAGCATGAGAAAGTTTGTTTCCAAATCATATTGTTAATATGTAGTAACAACGGTGGCTGAGCAAAACCAAATATCATCGCTTACTTTCATGGCCATTTGGAGTTTATCTCGCTTTTGTTTTCTTGCAGGCAATACTCATTGTTGTTACAGTTGCCTTCGTTCAGGTAAGACAGCTGTTTTCCAAATAAGATTATTGCTTTTATGTAAACCCTTCTATTTATAAGACTGAAGTAGTTGTCTTTGATGTATTGTGCTGTGAGTGGTTGAATAAAGAGCTCTGTGCTTTCATCCAAGTCTCTTGCCTTTCCTAAATTGCATGATTTGTCCTGCTTTATGTTGATATTTATGCATCTATATGGGTATTATATTTTAGTTTAAGCACACACTGAGTAAAGCTGGGTATTTACAGAATGAATTTTTTTATGACTTAGAAAACTACTTCTTGTAATTTTTTTGTAAAATTTCTGTACAAAATTGAAGCCATTTTCAAAATCTACGTTATATGGAGTTAAATATTTAAAAATATTTCAACACTGTTTATTCTGAGTACCTCTTTACAAGTACTCTTTACTTTTTAAAGTGTCTGATACAGAACTGTTACATCTCTTATCTGATTCTTTGGAATATTACTTTAATACAACTTTACTAATAAGATAAATTTCAGTAAATGTGGATGTATCTTATTGTTTAACACTTGCCTGCTTTAAAAATATTATCTGCTTTATTTTTTTTAAAATGTCTCTGCAGGAGTACAGATCAGAAAAATCTCTTGAAGAGCTTAGTAAACTTGTGCCTCCAGAATGCCATTGGTATGTAATTGTCTGTCCTTTCAGTCCTAAATTAAGTCATATTAAGTTTAATCTGAAATGAGTAAATGAAAAAGATTTTACTGAACTTAATTGCCTTTGCATCAAGCTCTTATGCTGACATAGAATATGCTTTGCTTTTGCTCACTTTAAATATTATTTTATGAGCTCCACATTCTTGCCTTTCTGAACACTTCAAATGATGTTACTGATGTGTAACTTGTAAGAAACAAGCAGCAAATTAGAAATAATATTTTGCTGAAACCAGTAACATTGCAATGTCGTAGTCAGTGTGAATGCTTTTCTCAGACAAAATCCCAAAGATGCTCTTACTGCTCTTCATGTTTTTACTTACAGTGTACGAGAAGGTCGGGTGGAGCATACACTTGCAAGAGATTTAGTCCCAGGTGATACAGTCTGCCTGTCAGTTGGAGACAGAGTCCCAGCTGATCTACGATTATTTGAGGTACATACCTAATATTACTTTAACTTTTATTTTTGTGGGACAGTGGGGAAGAGAAGTCACTGAATACTGAAGTGCAATAAGTGTTATTATTTGGAATTCACAACTATTTTGATAGACATTTTGAAATAATTAGCTTCCAAATGTAATTGTGCATTCTTAACAATTTATGTAGTTTCTTATTGTAGGACATGAGAATAAAGAATATACTAGTTTTATGTACTATGCATTCTTGAAAATTTTAGTTGAGTACTTTTTCCTCAATGTTAAACAAGTTGTAAAATGATTTGTTTCAGTTGGAATTATGAAATATTTTGGCAGCTTGTTGCAGGTGATTTTGAGTCTTCATTTGCATTAATCTGTAGGGTACCGTTTCAGTGTTCTCTGGTAATGGAATTCTTAAAAAACATATTGTGAAACGGTGTCAGTGTAATCTTTTCTCTCTGGCACTTTTTCGTTAGTGTGTGTTGTTTTATCTTCGAGTTTACTAAATATTTGATTTGTAATATTAGCACTGCTGGAAGTGCTTGGTTGAAGCAATATCACTATAATAATACTTGCAGATTCTGTAAAAATGGAGTGTATATATATTAATCTTGCTTATTTTGATGTTTTTGGTTGAATAATGTCATGTTACTTTTCTGTCAGATTGGGTGTCCTCAGATCGCCCAGTATCTGGGCTGTCCATCGTCATGTTGATGTCATTTCGGGATATGATGAGCTGTATATTCAGTATGTCCATAGTTGATACTGGGTTAATCGCTGCTCATTTCATAGACAGAGTATAAGTGAGCTAGTTTCTGAGGCAAATTTGTGGTGCTCTTGAGAAATTTGTCTGGATCATCTGTTGTTAGCCCCTGCAATAGAGTTAGTACCTCTTACAAAGGAAAGCAGAAAGGGAATTAGAAGTTTCTCAGCTGTCTGTAGCCCTACCAGATGAAAATTTGTGCTATCTTTATCTCAACTACTCTTGCAGATCAAGTGAAAATAAAAGCACGTCATCTTATTTTCATCTTGTCTCTACTGGGCATTGTTATGGGGTAATGGGTTTTAAAAAAATGAAATGGAGATCATCTTTTCAGTTAAAGAACTAGATCTCTTCAGCATATTCTGATTGATGCTGTCCTAGAAAATTGTACAAATGGTAATTAGACACTGTTTACTTTCTGAAGCCTTTCATATATGTGAGAAGAAGTTTCTTCACTGATCTAATCTTGTGGGGGCAATCTTGTTTTCCAAAAAACCTTTTCTGGCCTAAATGTTCTGTATGTTAATGAGTGGTCCATCAAGTTTTATCTTCTCTAGAGGCAGCTTGGAGTCTGAGGAATACATCACAAATACAAAATTGCTATAGAACTTTCTGGAGTTCATCATTCTTTATGGCTTTGAAAGATTCATGGCAGTTTTTGAGAAGTGTCCCTTTTCCTTTATTGATACAGCATCCATCTTTTAAAAATGGGTACTACACTGGTAACTATTTGAAAGAATAGCAGGAATTAGAGGGATTTGACTGATCAGAAAGCACTTTAGTAAAGGTACTATCCTCTTTTAACATTGACTAAATTATTTTTGATCTAGCAGCCTGTGTTCATTTTGTTGTCCAGCTAGAACTGAAGTGCATCACAGTTATGCCACTTAAAAAAAACAAAACAAAACACCAAAAAAAACTGGAATCTTGGAGTGATCTGCTATACTGTGGTGGTACCAAGTGCAATGTAACTGTTCTTACTTACTCTTTGTAAGTGATAGCCTTTGAAAGAGTTTTGGCAGCTGAGTTTCATTATGCATCCTATGATGCTGTTTTTCTTGAAGGTTATCTTGAAATTTAGTGGTATGGTCACCAGTAGTGGCTTTATACTTTTTAATAATGCAAAATTATTTCACTTAAATTTTGTGAACAGGATTTTATGATTCAGGCTTTGATGCTGTTCGAGAGTCTTTAAAGTCAGATTAATATGTAAGAATTGATGAAAGACATTTTTCTTCAATTTATATTTTGATAAGTTATTTTTTGTCTTGGATTATATTTATAGAACACAAGCTTTATTTTCTTCATCTGTCAGCCGATTAATACAGAATTCACTTTTTACCTTTTCCTTCTCTAACTGGCCCCATATACTACCAAAAACCCCCACAAAAGTAAAACCTAAACCAAAAAAGAAAAAGGCAGCTTCTGTTCCTCTAGTCTACTTGACTGTTGCCTGAATAGCATTTTCCCTACAGAGAGTTGTGAACAAAAATGCTTTATGAAATATGCTTTTTGTTAGCAAGTCCTTAATGGACCATGATAGAATGAAGTGGACAGAGGAAGAGTTGAGAGGGTAATATATACGTGCACTTGCATTCCCAGTTAATTATTTTATTTGGTGACAGAATGCATCAACCTCTTGAATGTTTTAGAGAAAAACAATCATGAACATAAAATTATGAGTAAACTTCCACTCTTCAAAGTGAGAGCTTGTTGCATTGCTGCAATATTCTGTAGGAGTGTTTATTGCTTTGTTGATCCTTGAAATATGGTTGATATTGACATGTCTTCTTACCGTATGAATAAATTAAGTGTATTTTTAATGGTCAAAATGAAAAAACGTCTATTAAAACTTCCAACTACTTAGAAAAGATTGTCATGCTTTTTACTTAGTCCATGCATTTTATTTTCAAAGGCTGTGGACCTTTCTATTGATGAATCCAGTCTCACAGGTGAGACAGCTCCTTGCTCTAAATCTACAGCGCCTCAGCCAGCAGCAACCAATGGAGACCTTACTTCTAGGAGCAATATTGCTTTCATGGGAACGTTGGTCAGATGTGGAAAAGCAAAGGTAAAAACATTATTAATAGTTGAAAAACAGAAAATATTCTTCTCTATTGGAAGGTAGTTCCTTATTTTTAAAGTTGGCCTATCAATTGAGAAATGTACTTTAAAGACTTACATATTTTGAGTTTTCTGAAACAATGGAAATGGACTAGAAATAGAAATTTTTACTGGAAATATGGGAAAGTTTACTGTGGTACACTGCAGAGATTTTCTCATTGGTGCTTTTTCAGACACCACTTTAAAAAGAAAACTAAGGTAGGACCAGTGTTAGATAGGTGTTACCCTATTTGAGTTTTGTTACTGGTAGGTAGTTACTAAATACTTCAGCACTGCACAGATTAGCAATTTGTTTCACAGAGGCAAAATGTTTCTTTAGCAAAAATATTTCCTATTTGTGCCAAGAATTAATTTTATAAACAAAGCTAACAAAATTGTAGCAGGCTAAATGGCATTTGTCCACTCAGTCAAAGCTGTCAAGAGCTAACATTAAAATTAAATTTCAGATTTGAATTTGCTTTTTTTTTTTTTTAGGGGATAGTTATTGGAACAGGAGAAAACTCTGAATTTGGGGAGGTTTTCAAAATGATGCAAGCAGAAGAGGTAAGAGTGAATATGTAGATGCAGAGATACATATTTTGTAAGTGTATATTTCATTCATTAAAACTTTGAATTTATTCCATAGGAACTTAATTACATTGCTTTTAATACTTTTCTTTCCTCTAGTGAAACAAATCTTAGCTCTTGAACATGAAAGTAGTAATTGAATTCAGTGCAACAAAATATCCATAGCTGACTTAAAAATATTAACTGTGGAAATAATATTGTGAATCTGTTCAATGGAACAAATCTCACTGCAATTTGTGGAAGTGTATTTTTTTTTTTCAAGTGGAACTATATTTGTGCAAAAGAGATTTGCGTTACAGATTTGTGTGCTGCATGCACAGGACTGTTTTATGTAGCAGTGTGCCTTGGGGTTAGCATGTGACTCCTACTGCTTAACCTTTTATAAGCTCCCTTTGACTCTTGTATAGCAAACTCCCACAGGGATTTTTCTTTATTGCAGAACACTGATCCATATGGTCATGCAGACTCTTGAGCGCTTTGTTTATCTAGGGCACTCTAGCTGCTTCTCTGGCTGCCTGACCAATGTAGAATCACAAGGAGACTTTCTCCAGCTGTCAGGACATGATCAGGCATAATATAGGGAGCACTTTTCTTCCCAGATATATACATTTCTGAAATGTGCCAGAACAGAGCAACTAAAGGCATTAAATGTGTCGAGTAGGAGTGCATCACCGACCTCATGTTGGTAGCTGCAGTGCTTTACTATACCTTTCAAAGGGAATGCTGCTGTCCAGTCATCAAAGTGGAATCCATTTTAATACACATGTGAGGAAAACATGATCATCCATTCAATAGTGTTTAGTTTGTATTGTAACAAGTGCAATTATTCATGAAAAAAACCCAAAATGCAAAAAAAAAAAAAAAAACCCCATGTGAGCATTCTATACCAACAACATTCTGAAATAGCAGAGTATTGTAGGGTTATTTTTGATGTTTATATTACAGTAATATAATTTTAAAAGTAAATTTTGAAGGTAAGAGTGAATCAAACTTGATACTAGCTCTCTCATATAGAGCATATGCACTTTTTTCATAACTTGTTGAACAAAGATAATTTTACAATGACCCTGTCTTCCTTTTTTTGCCACACTTTCTATACGGTAGTCTACCATATATTACTGTTAAAAACCCCAAACTTACTGGCATCCAATCTAAAAATCCACTTTCCTGGGGTTTTTGTGTGTTTTTGTTGTTTTTATTTTTCATTAATTTTTTTGCTTTGTGTCCCCTCCTCCTTTCTGTACCTTTTTTTTTTTTTTTTTGGAGGGCCCTAGATTGTCTAAATATTTCCATAGTTTACTATTTGGCTAAATTGAATTTTCTGCAAATGATTAACAAATTTCTTTTGGTATATAATTGGCCTTCCAGGGCTTTAATGCCTCTGTCTTGAAAAGTCAGTTTCATTCCTGTTATCAGGAACTTTTTGGTTTTGGAAGAAGTGCAGTGGCTTTTAGTCAGCATGATTTATTTATTTATTAGTAACATCTTTGGTATTACCTTTTGTATTAGATTTGCTGTAGACATCACTAAACTCCCAAAGAATATTTCTAATAAATTTTTCATGTCAGTGAAGTGTTCTTGAATCTTCTTGAGTTCTACACAAGAATGGAACGAACTAGTCTGTTTTCACAAAGTAAACATATGAACACAGAGGGTATAACTGCATCATATTCACCAACAGTGTCTTGAAATTTGTGCACCTGAAGTAGTATGTGCTACAGTTCATGGTTTTTAACCTGTGCTTGTTAACTGCTGCATGTTTACTATTCATCAAGGCTCCAAAGACACCTCTGCAGAAGAGCATGGATCTCTTAGGAAAACAGCTTTCCTTGTATTCCTTTGGTATAATAGGTAAGAGAATTTAGGTAAAAGAACTACAAATTATTATGTAACTGAAACTAACATGTAGGCTTAGGGAAATGGAAGGGCTTGATCTCTCTCTTTTTAAATATTTTGACTCATTTTATTGGTCATGTTGAGTTCATGCCACTAGCCATCTGAAGATTACTAATGCAACATAACTTTCATCATAAGGGTGTTTACTTGCTTCTTCCTGCAAACATATTTTTCTCACTTACTTTTTGTCCTCTAAATGCTTCCTTTTATATTGCAGTGTGTCTTGTATTCTGATTCAAGGTGTGTGTGAGTACCTCACTGCTGGTGTGATTGGGCAGCTTGACTGGCAGAAACTTTCCTCACCTATGCCATACTAATAGAAACATGCTTTGGCACTGAAAGAAATAATAAGATTTTCATAGGAAGCTTGGTTTTGGCTATTTGAGTTTTTTCTTTTCCCCGTAAGGCTACAGTACTTGTTGGTTTTATGTTTATCCTGATGACTATTTTTTTTATAGGAGTTATTATGCTGGTTGGCTGGTTGCAAGGAAAGCATATACTTGATATGTTCACAATTGGTGTGAGGTAAGATTTTTGTTTTTAGTGTACATAGTGCATTACAGCAAGTCTGTGAAAGCTTGTGATGTATATTATAATATGCTTGCACACAGACTCTACTTTGAAGTTCACCTAAGTAATTCAAAATGAAAATAGACTTTGTGCTGTAAAAAAGCAAATTCATACTCATTTCTAATGATACAGTATGTTCTTGTCAGTCTCAAACTGCATTTTTATGGTGATTTCTGATTGTCTTGTGGAACATCTGCAAACAGATGAGAATTGTACAGTTTAAATTCCTGTCACTGAATAAATAAAGGAAATGTAATTTTATAAGTAGCATCAGACAAAACGAAGTTGTTACAAGCCTTGTGTTATGCAGTTCCTTAGTTCATTTTCTAGCATATTATGGAAACTTAATCCCAGGGTGTTGTCTGCTGAGAATAACACTGAATTTAGATGACCTAACTCTGTACTCTTAGAAAAGTTGCTGAGTTACTAATTACATGGACAGAGCATAAGGCAGAAGTGTTTCTTTAAATGACAGGATCAGACTCTAGAGATTTACCCTTTTGGGGGTAGGGGAAGCACCAGGACCTACATCTTTAATCGTTGTGTAATGAGTTATTGTGATCTTGTTTACGCCGTTAGTCAGGGGAGTTTTGTTGTCCCTGTCTTGTCCGTGTCCCTACTACCCCCCCCCCCCCCCCCCCCAAATGATCTTCTGTGCCATTCCAGCACTTCGCTTGCTGCCACATCATGATCTGGAAGTAACAAGCCATGGATCAGTGGTCACTTGAAGTGGTGGCATTTCCCGGTTCTGTTTAGTGCTGACTACGCTTATTCTTCACAATCTGGGCTGCTTTGCACAGTCCTAATAAGTGTTTTGTGTAGGCAAAACAGATGTACAATTGATTTGTCCCTTCCCCCAACTTTTCCTCATACTTTTGCACAAGGAATGAGTAGAAATGTCTAAGTTACTGCATTTTGCTGCTATCTTCAGCGTATATCTTATAATGAACGGTATGCAACTAGAATCACATGGCAGCTGTTTCCTTTCACTTTGAACCTCAGTGAACAGACAGCTACAGAAACAATGTTCTGAAGTGTAAATGTGTCATTACCATGTATTCATGTATGACCTTCTAAGACAAGATTTCTGTATTTACTTTCATTACAGTTTGGCTGTAGCTGCAATCCCTGAAGGACTCCCAATTGTAGTAACAGTGACACTGGCCCTTGGCGTGATGAGAATGGTGAAGAAACGGGCTATTGTAAAAAAACTGCCTATTGTTGAAACTTTAGGTATGACTAGACTAACTTAGAGATAGTATTTTGATTTTTGATTGTTAAGAAATCAACACAAATATTGCTGACTAATGGCTAAAATAAAGCAGGTGGTATTATTTTGCTAGTAGTGTGGTGGTATCTTTAAAACATTTCTAAATTGAATGCATTTTAGAAAGTTAGAATTCAGGTGTATGTTTTTGTGGGCACTCTTTTTTATTATTATTTAACTGAAATAATCTGTCAGTTAATAGCATGCCACACTAGCAATAGTCTTAACTGTGTGATTCAATGTATGGAGTACTCTTTATACTTGTTTGCTGTAAGATATTCTTGTTAATAAGACTCGTAAAACGTTTTTTAAACTGAATTTTGGGTGTAAATTTAGGAATTATCGTGGCAGTTGGAAACAAATCCAAATTTGAACATTAGAAAAAACTTTGTAATCATAATGCACCTTCAGGATGTTATGCTGCTCCTTAAAACTTAGTCATTTAAAAACATTAAAGTTTAAAACCATTCTGTATGCAGTTTCAGTCATGAAACATGCAAAGCACAGGACATGGAAAAGAAATAAAAATACTAAGTTAAATAATTCAGTTGCATTTGATTTTTTTTTTTGCATTTGAAGATTGGAAATATTTTTTCCAATGCCTCTAGCAGAGTTTCATTAGCATTGCAGGGTTTTTTGTTGCTTTTGCAATTCCTGCTGTCATGTCCAAAAATGTCAAGATACTGCAACACACTTTCAAAATACTCCTTTCCTGATTTAAAAATGCATATACAAATTTCACATTTCTGTAATCTGTTCAATCTTACTAAAATTTGCAGGTTTAGTAGTAAGTCACACTTGTGTAACAAAAATGTTGTGGCTGGTGTTAGGTAGATGTTGCACTTTTTGATAAAGAAGAATGACTGCTGTAAAGCAGGCTCTTAGCTTTCCTCCTCACCAGGAGTCGCAATTGAGATTTCAGTAATGTAGTTTGAGATACAGTGAAAATAAAATGAAGGAGAGGTAGTGAATGGAAGCATTTCAGATTAGTTGTAAATTTTGGATTTTAATTAGTTTTTTGATTTATTGGACAAACTTGCGAAGAACCATGTACAGCTATTCATGAATAATTGGAAATTGGCTGTCTTTGTTAAATCTCATTTTGGTTTTTTTCAGAGGCAGCTGCAGTATTTCTAGAAATTTGCTTGTCTTGAACATTTTTGTTCTTGTTAGTTGCTCTTATTCTAAACCAGCATTATCTTATAAATGTTAATTGGTTATTTCAGGTTGTTGCAACGTAATTTGTTCAGATAAAACTGGAACTCTGACAAAGAATGAAATGACTGTTACT